>NW_024545499.1:0-2585714 GCF_018152505.1 Drosophila elegans | reverse complement strand
TATTTTATCGCTTCACCGAATAAATTTTTACATGATTTCGCTTTTGTATAATTTGTTTCATCATTAGGTAATTCGATTAATTATTTTTGTTTGTATTTTGTACATTGAACAAAAAGCAAAGCTGCTAACTTGAGTCGTAATACAAGTATATCAAGAAGCATGCAAAATAGAAGGAGCCAAATCCTGCGTGCGAGCATTACGCAAGTGCTTCCAGAACAATCAAAAGATACGCGAGCTGAATGCAATGACGTAAGACGCATAGAACAACGACAATCACGACATTTCACAGTCAATAGACGGAAAACAAATGACCAACAACGCCAACAGGTACATCGAGCACTTAGTATCAGCCCGATATTGAATATTATGCTCATTCAAAAGTGGTAATTGGTGCTATTAACAAGGAATGCTCTAAAACTATCTAAAATTTAAGCACAAAATGAGAAATTAAATGATTTACTTAACGGCACGGATCCAGATTCTTATTTTTTACTTAAGCCAATTCTAAAATTGAATTCTTGCTTTCAAATGACATCATTCGGAGCAGCAGTAATAGTACAAAACACTAATGCATATGGTCAACAATATAATTCTACATTCAAAATCAGAAGTCAAGTTTATCATAAAATGGGCCCATTGCTGCCAATGCCAACCTACTACTTTATGGGCGGCGAGGATTCGGGAAGCGCACTTGCCAATCGTGTGGATGCACGTTGTGGCTACAATAACATTGATTCATTTTTTGCCAGACGGATCGTTGGCGAACTGGATGCCTTATTGACTGAATTGTTGCACACATCCAGCAAAAAATGTGGACGTTGACAATTTAAATTGGAAGATAAAATAGTTGTTGCCGGAAACGTGGTGTCATACGAAAATTAATGAAAAACGTTATTGAAGACAGCATGTGTAAATTACAAGTTCGGAGGTGAAATTATATTAATACAACGAATCCCTATTATAACTACAGATGTGCCAATTCAACTTAAACGTATTTAGTATGCGATTAGATTGGCGTTTGCAATGACTATTAATAAGTCCCAAAGTCAAACGATGTCGGTTTGTGCTTTAGATTTGAGCACACCATGTTTTTCACACGGAAAATTCAAACATAAAATATTGCATATTAGCATTACTGTCGTAAACAATTATCCCTAATACATTAAGATTTAATTTAAATTATTAGGAATTAACTTGAAAAAAAAACAACAGACATAATTTCTTTTCAATTATTTTACCGATTGATCCTATGGCAGCTATATGCTATATTCGTTCGTTCCGACGTATGTTACTACCTGTTTTCAATGTTTTTGAACATATACGCTACAAGTAATTCATAATTTGAATGTTTTATAAGAATATTTAATTTTTGCAATAGCTGCAGGGGTATATAAACTTCGGCTTGCCGAAGTTTGATTCTTTCCTTGTTTTCATTAGTCTATTGCGTTGAAAGTCATAGCGCAAACATATTGAAAATAACGCAATCAAAGGGGATTGGGAAGTCATAGCCAACAAAATGCACAATCCAATAAATTAATAATAATACTGTAGAAACATAATTCATAATATCTTTAGTTTTTATACGTTTTAAAAGTAAAATATCCCCATTTCTTGTTTCGGTTTACCCAGTGTGGCCGTAAACCGATAACAATGAAATTACCTAGCAGATCCCTTAAGAAATAATTGTCTAAAAATGTTTTCTTGTTTTTTTGAAGTTCTTTTTGTAGCCTGATTACGTTGCTTCAAAAGCGAATAAAATGTTTAAACCTAACAGAAACTAATTTAAAAGTGGAAATTTAAAGTTTGTTTATGCACCTATTCATGTAGGTACATATATTAAGGTTGTAATTAAAATTAAAAGTAAAAATATAATTAAAAAAACTCAAATGTTGGGTTATTTTAATACTCGTTTTTATACCCTTGCAGAGGGTATTATAATTTCAGCCAGAAGTTTGCAACGCAGTGAAGGAGACATCTCCGACCCTATAAAGTATATATATTCTTGATCAGGATCACTAGCAGAGTCGATCTAGCCATGTCCGTCTCTCCGTCCGTCTGTCCGTCTATCCGTCCGTTTCTATGGAAACTAGTCTCTCAGTTTTAAAGCTATCTGCATGAAACTTTCCCAAAAGTTGTCTTTCTATTGCAGGTAGTATATAAGTCGGAACGAGCCGGATCGGACGACTATAGCATATAGCTCCCATAGGAACAATCGAAAAAAAAAATAAAAAAAAATTATAACTTTGCTGTATTTTAATTTTTTTTTATTTCTTCGACATATAGTAATGGTTAAATATTTCAGAATTACGATTTAAATTTAATCAAAATCGGACGACTATATCATATAGCTCCCATAGGATCAATCGAAAAAAAATACAAAAAAATATACAAGAAAAATTATAACTTTGCCGTTTTTAAATTTTTCTATTAGTTTTTCGACATATAGCAATGGTTAACTATTTCAGAATTACGGTAAAATTTGATCAAAATCGGACGACTATATCATATAGCTCCCATAGGAACAATCGGAAAAAAATACAAAAAAATTATAGTTTTTTATTAGTTCTTCGACATATAGTAATGGTTAAATATTTCAGAATTACGGTATAAATTTCATCAAATCGGACGGCTATATTATATAGCTCCCATAGAAATAATATAAATATATAAAACAAATATCTAATAATTGAGCTGCAAATCATCATAGCTTCAATGTTTTAAACATATACGCAAGTAAATCTTAATTTTAATGTTTTCAAAAATATTTAATTCTTGCAATAGCTGCAAGGCTATATGAACTTCGGCTTGCCGAAGTTTGCTTCCTTTCTTGTTTTCTTATTATTCTTATTTAGTATTTGGTATGATACATGTTTTAGCATTTTTGCCGACGCTTCCCGAAGCAGTTTCTTTTAGTCCGAAACGGCCGATCCTAGCGTTTTGTGTACACGGCGGTGCTACTCAATTCACAAATACTCAATAGGATTGAGATCAGGCGATTGGACGGCGTTTCCAAGACTTTTGGGCAGTTAAAAAGCAACCAGAACTTGCCATTGTGGGCTTTGCACTTAGAGTAATAGTCCTGATACAAATTAAATATATTGCCAATTCCCTTTTTTTTCATCCGACTCTTCAAATTTTCTAAGAACTTGGGTTGTTTCATTATGTCATCAAAAAATACTAAATTTTGTACTCCTTTTGTGGAAATGCAGTCCCAAGTCATCATACCTCCCATGCCGTGTTACACGATATTTTGGTCTAAGGTTTTGCTTCCGCAGCTCAGTATTTGGTTTCCTTTTTCCTTTAGTTTCGGTTGCATATAAAGTTTACTAAACAATATATTTTTACACAGAAATATTGTAATCCTATGCTTGCTCTAACGTTTTTCAAGAATGCATAAGAGACTCACGATTCTCATAAACTATGTAATACTTGAGCGGCTTGATAATGACTAAGCAAAGACAGCACACCTTTAAGGAATATCAAACATTTTTTTGGGTGTCATATTGATCATAAAATCTATTTGGGGCATGTATCAATTTGACTCAAAAAATATCCTAGAAACTCCTCAAATCAGCACAATATTAATACTTGAAGCATAATGGGTAATGGTATATTGACACCCAAAGGTACATAATTTCAAAATATCAGTTTGAACCCAGTAGGTCTTGCCTTGATGATCTTATTATTAGAGACTCATACTCAAAAGGGGAAAAATGTAACGGTTTTTTTTCGGAGTACTCACCGGTTCGGTGACAATAACGCCCACTAAGAGCGGCGTTAAAAGCGGAAAGATGTTGCCAATGCCGTTTACAATGGCCATAAGCATGCCCGAGTGGTTAGGCGACATGTCGATGATTGTCAGGATGCTACCAATCCCAGAGCCGGCGTTTAATCCGGCGTTGATTGTCATCAGGGCGATGGCCAGACTGGCCTGGCTTTTGTCCAGGAACCCGATTCCGATGAGCGCCGCCGCCGGTCCCCAGTAGGATACTGTGTTTATTGACTTGCGCAGCGTGGTCAGTGACATCCAATTCCGCGACAGGGCCACATCCGCGAAGACCAGGTAAACATAGGACATGCCCCACATGGCCAGGAAGGGCAGGGCCGAGTAGAGCGCGTTACTTTTGATGTCCATCTCCAGGACGCCGTGCATGTAGGAAGGTGTCTGCAGCTGCATTGTCGAGTTGGCCCAGCCCTGGGCACTTCGCACGATCAGCAGGGCGTAGAAGGGAACTGATGTCCAGATGGCCCGCCACGGGATGGGTATGTTTTGGGCGTGGAAGCCATCAGGCCGCTTCATCGAGCGCTCGATGTGCTCCCGTTCTGTTGCGCCGATCAGACGCGAGCTGGGAGCGTTGTTTGCGCCGAGTGTCACCCAGAGAAGGCACCACAGCCCGCAGGTGCCCGCCGAAACATAGAAGATTCCTGGCCAGCCCATGGACCCGTTCGCAATTAGGCCGCTGCTGGCCATGGCCAAAACCGACCCGCAGTCGGCTCCCGAGTACGAGAAGGCGCCCAACCGGTTGCGGTCCTCAGGCGGAGACCACTTCGCCAGGTGCTCGTGTATGCACGGAAATATTAAGCCCTGGAAGAGGCCCTCCACGAAGCGGATGGTGCTAAAGGCCTGCCAGCCGCCCCAGGCCACACAGTAAGGCGTGAGACTGCTGAGGAACGCTGTGGCTAGCGTTGGAATGAGTAGCACTACCTTGACCCCGAAACGGCGAACTAGAAATCCGGCCGGAAACTGGGTGACGATGTAGCCCCAGTAGAAACTGGATAGGACGTATGACTTCTGGGCACCGGTCCAATCGTACTCCTGCAGAAAGGATTTCGGTGAGAACTGAGTCACTCAGCCGCCTATCGAACCGCACTCACCGGAAAGACCGGATTGGTAGTAGCTGCATCCGTCATGGCCACCACGGCCACACTCACGCTGAGGCGGGCTGTGTAGTTCACGACGATGGCCAGAAAAAGCAGCAGGGCCTGCAGGTGGCGGATGCCGATCACAGGACCTATGTGTACACGTAGAAAAAAAAATTTATTAATAACATCGTTCGTAAACTCTGCACTCTTATTTACCCCAAGACTAAATGCTGATGATTCTAAAAGGATTTTATCTGCAGAACACTAATCCTAAAACTAAACTTTTTATCACTTGTTGTTTAAAATCTTAAATATTTGCTTTTAAAAACTGTTTAAGGCTTTAGAACAGAATACCAGTTCTGTTAAGTGTCTAGTCTTAGGGCAAAACCTTTAGCAGCATGTAGTATGCGAAATTAAAATTTGTCAGGTAAGACTACTTAAAAAAAAGAAATATTTTCGTTTAACCAGATTTGATTTGTTAAATGTGCGAAAGATTAATTTTAATGTTTTAAAGACGAAATTTCACAGTAGATTTTTCAAAGTAGAACAAATAAATTTAGTACAGACGTTCTTGAAAATCGGCCGAAAAATTCTTAAAATTTTTAGGACGAACGTGTACAGAATAATTACGGGTCCTAATTGATAATAATAATTTAAAATGTTTTTTTTAATACACAGAGAAAACAATATTTTTCGCTTTAACCCTGCCTATAGTTTTTCTAAATAAAACCAGAATTATTAAAAACAGTAAAACTCTATTAAAAACAATTAAAAACAAGAAAGAAAGCAAACTTCGGCAAGCCGAAGTTCATATACCCTTGCAGCTATTGCAAGAATTAAACATTTTTGAAAACATTAACATTATAATTTACTTGCGTATAAGTTTAAAAACATTGAAGCTATGATGATTTGCAGCTCAATTATTTGATAGTTATTTTAGATATTTTTATTGTTCCTATGGGAGCTATATGATATAGTCATCCGACTTTGATGAAACTTAAACCGTAAATTGGAAATATTTAACCATTACTAAATGTCGAAGAACTAAACAAAAAATTAAAAAACAGAAAAGTTATAATTTTTTTTCATTTATTTCTCCGATTGTTCCTATGGGAGCTTTATGTTATAGTCGTCTGATTTTGATTAAATTTAGACCGTAATTCTGAAATATATAACCATTACTAAATGTCGAAGAACTAAAAAAAAATTAAAAAACAGCAACGTTATAATTTTTTTTAAATTTTTTCCGATTGTTCCAATGGAAGCTATATCCTAAAGTCGTCCGATCCGGCTCGTTTCGACTTATATACTACCTGCAATAGAAATACAACTTTTGGGAAAGTTTTATTCACATAGCTTTAAAACTGAGAGACTAGTTTGCATAGAAACGGACGGACATACGAACATGGCTAGATCGACTTTCCTAGTGATGCTGATCAAGAATATATATACTTTATAGGGTCGGAGATGTCTCCTTCACTGCATTCCAAACTTCTGACTGAAATTATAATACCCTCTGCAAGGGTATAACAAAAAAAACTATTAACTTAAACCAAGAATATTTCGTTCTTAAAATGATTGGCCTAGGCCAATTTATTATTTTGGTTTGGTTTTTATGTTTTTTTTTGCAAACGTTCTGCTTTTATTTAAATTTTTATCTAGTTGACCTCACAAGTATAGCTAATAAAAGCTTGTTGCACATACTACATTGTGATGCCAGTGTGGCGCAACCGGCTAATGTGTCTACGGATCTAAAGGTTAGGTCGACTTGCAGTAAAACAAAATAAGTTTGCTTTTCTGTTTCCTTTACCTATCAGTTTATCATATTCCCCTTCATTATACTTTCATATGGAATCAAAGAAAACAAGAAAGAAAGCAAAGCAAAAAAAGTTCATATACCCTTGCAGCTATTGCAAGAATTAAATACTTTTGAAAACATAAAAGTTATGATTTAATTGCGTATATGTTGAAAAACATTGAAGCTATGATGATTTGCAGCTCAAATATTAGATAGTTATTTTATATATTTTCATTATTTCTATGGGAGCTATGTGATATAGTCGTCCGATTTTGATGAAATTTAAGGTTTGTCGAAGAACTAAGAAAAAAATTTAAAAACAGCAAAAAATTATAACTTTGCTGTTTTAGCTTTAAAACTGAGAGACTAGTTTGCGTAGAAACGGACGGACAGACGGACGGACAGACGGACATTGCTAGATCGACTCTGCTAGTGATGCTGATCAAGAATATATATACTTTATAGGGTCGGAAACGTCTCATTCACTGCGTTGCAAACTTCTGACTGAAATTATTATAACCATCTGCAAGGGTATAAAAAATTTTTTTTTTAAATCTTAAACTAAGATACTCTTATACTTGCATAAATAATTTTTATACCCTTGCAGAGGGTATTATAATTTCAGTCAGAAGTTTGCAACGCATTGAAGGAGACATCTCCGACCCTATAAAGTATATATATTCTTGATCAGCATCACTAGGCGAGTCGATCTAGCCATGTCCGTCTGTCCGTCTGTCCGTCCGTCTGTCCGTCTGTCCGTCTGTCCGTCCGTTTATATGCAAACTAGTCTCTCAGTTTTAAAGCTATCTGCATGAAACTTTCCCAAAAGTTGTCTTTCTATTGCAGGTAGTATATAAGTCGGAACGAGCCGGATCGGACGACTTTAGCATATAGCTCCCATAGGAACAATCGGAAAAATAAATGAAAAAAATTATAACTTTGCTGTTTTTTAATTTTTTGTTTAGTTCTTCGACATATAGCAATGGTTAAATATTTCAGAATTATGGTTTAAATTTCATCAAAATCGGACGACTATAGCATATAGCTCCCATAGGAACAATCGGAAAAATAATTGAAAAAAAATTATAACTCTGCTGTTTTTTAATTTTTTGTTTTGTTCTTCGACATAAAGCAATGGTTAAATATTTCAGAATTATGGTAAAAATTTCATCAAAATCGGACGACTATAGCATATAGCTCCCATAGGAACAATCGGAAAAATAAATGAAAAAAAATTATAAATTTTCTGTTTTTTAATTTTTTGTTTAGTTCTTCGACATTTAGTAATGGTTAAATATTTTCGATTTACGGTTTAAATTTCATCAAAGTCGGACGACTATATCATATAGCTCCCATAGGAACAATCGGAGAAATAAATGAAAAAATATTATAACTTTTCTGTTTTTTAATTTTTTGTTTAGTTCTTCGACATTTAGTAATGGTTAAATATTTCCAATTTACGGTTTAAGTTTCATCAAAGTCGGACGACTATATCATATAGCTCCCATAGGAACAATAAAAATATATAAAATAACTATCAAATAATTGAGCTGCAAATCATCATAGCTTTAATGTTTTTAAACTTATACGCAAGTAAATTATAATTTTAATGTTTTCAAAAATGTTTAATTCTTGCAATAGCTGCAAGGGTATATGAACTTCGGCTTGCCGAAGTTTGCTTTCTTTCTTGTTCATACTCAAACCAATATATTTCCCACTTTCTTCAAGCTCTTGGACTGATGACGTTCATTCTCAAATGTAGAACTTCGGGATTGAATAAATCGTTTTTGAATATTTCCTTTCGTACTTGAATCAAACAAATTCGAATTTGCCCTACTTTTGACAACGTTCGTACTTGATTTGACACCGAAATTCTGAATTTTGTCTATGAGTGTATGTATTTTGGATTCCCTGGACAGCACTAAGGGAAGTCCATGTGTTTCTTTTGTACATCCTTGTAGAAATGGAAACAAAACAACCAAAGTATTATTATATTGATGAAACAAACAAGGCACTCGCCACAAAAAAAATTTGTTGTAATAAATGAGCCGTATTCAAGCTAATAAAATAAATATTTAGCCTCAGTCAATAAAAAATATTTTTTTTTAACTTTGATCGTGATTTTTTCAAAACTAAGATCAGCTGGAAAGTTTCGATTTGGAATTAAAAATTTACAGAAAAAAATCTTTTCAGGATCATTTACCATTTATATTGGTCCCTTTTTTAATCGATCAGTGTAATTTATCAAACAAAAACTCTTTAATACGATCCGGAACATTTACAAGGGTATACAAATATATGGGTATGAAATATATAGCTACCTAAAATGAAAACAATGACAACAAACAAACAAAATTAAAATGAAACGAGAAAGAAAGTAAACTTCAGAAAGTTGAAGTTTATATATTCTTAAATAAATAAATATTCTTTAAAACAACTATATTACAATTGGTGTGCCTACATGTTTAACAATCACAATAAAAACTGTCAAGAACAGACTTTCATAAAATTTGCTTATTGTTTCGCTTTTTTTGTATCGCTGCGCCATGTTAATACACTGGCTTACGAAATTAAATCGATGAAATTTTAATGGAAATGGGACTCCCTGTTCTAAAAAATATTATTACAAAATTTTTGTATGGTACCATTTTTTTTAAAGCTTAAATAACGTTTTCATGTCAGTTTTATTTTTATACCCTTGCAGAGGGTATTATAATTTCAGTCAGAAGTTTGCAACGCAGTGAAGGAGACGTTTCCGACCCTATAAAGTATATATATTCTTGATCAGCATCACTAGTAGAGTCGATCTAGCCATGTCCGTCTGTCCGTCCGTCTGTCCGTCCGTCTGTCCGTCCGTTTATATGCAAACTAGTCTCTCAGTTTTAAAGCTATCTGCATGAAACTTTTCCAAAAGTTGTCCTTCTATTGCAGGTAGTATATAAGTCGGAACGAGCCGGATCGGACGACTATAGCATATAGCTCCCATAGGAACAATCGGAAAAATAATTGAAAAACAATTATAACTTTGCTGTTTTTTTGTTTAGTTTAGTTCTTCGACATATAGCAATGGTTAAATAATTCAGAATTATGGTTTAAATTTCATCAAAATCGGACGACTATATCATATAGCTCCCATACAAATAATAAAAATATATAAAAGAACAATCAAATAATTAAGCTGTTTTGTTTTTATTATTTCATTTAATATTAATAATTAAAAATAATAAAAAAAAAAATTAATAGAAGAATTGTTATTTCTTAATTTTATTATTTTATAATAAAAAACTATAATTGTTACAGTCCCTGCTTGAAAGTAATCGTTGAAAAGTATTTTCTTTTTAAATATTTTGAGACTTGCATAAATATGTTGTTTATGTGTCCCTTATATACAAATGGTTATAAATCAGGGAGTGTCAGCGCCCGCCGGGTTACACTATCAAACCGATCGCAAACAAATATTACCGTCGATAAACTTATCATTTAAACCATATAACAATCATGTAACCACTAACAATCAATTATGAGAAATTTTGCCTCTGGCAAAGAACATTTTTATTTACCAATAAATGAATGTATTTGCTCACGAAAACAACTCTTTTATGGATTCTCATAAGTTATTTTTTAAATCGCAAATAAAATTATTGATACTTTATAAAAAGGTGAGGTACTTGAAAAAAAAATATTTTTTTTTATTTTTAAAGTAAATTTCAAAACATTTGAAAAGCAAACTTTAGCGTTAATATCGAGAAGGCTTTAATTTTGCGATCGCAAAGCTCTATCAGCTTAAGTCATTTTGAATAAGTTTCACTTTTTTTTGTTTTTGTTTGCACCAAAAGCTTACAATACACCAAATTAGAAGATCGTTTAATACTTAATACTTAATAGATACCACGAAAAAAAAATCCAAACCGATTAAATCTTTTTACATATTTTCTCGCATTCAAAGTTTGCATATAGAGGCCATACCCTAGGTGTCCGGATTTCTTTGCCCGCTACTGTAGCATTAATCCACCATTTAATGATTTCAAAATACGTCAATATTTTTGTTGTTGAAAGCAAATACCATATTTATTTATCTTTTGAGCCATTAATTACATTCTTTTGTTACGTTTTGTTATTCTCAATTTGTATTTGCATTGTTTTAGTCATGATTTTGGGATTGTTAGTTTATTCACCTTTATGGTCTGCGCTCATTCTGTAGCTCTAAGTCGTGTTCCCGCTTTTGAATATATTAAACAACTTCTTTTCGAGCTGGAAGAATAACAAATCGTGATTTGTTGAATTTCGGTAATCGGTTAGGCTTGGCAAACACGCTAACTTCCACTCGTGCCAATAGCTAAAATACGTATGAGAGCGTAATTTAAAGCTCTGCCTATTATAAAGCGTATATAACTGCAATTACACATCAAGATTAGGCTTGTGTTCTTTAAAAAGTTTTATCAGTACCGAAAGCGATAGCTGGAAGCTACCTGCCGAACTTAATATTTGTCGACTAGCTGCCACTATAAACAAACGTCGGTAATATAACCCAGACACTACCACTGACACCATTAATTTTGTGCCAGTCATATGAGTAGTTTAATCGAACTGTGGGAAGTCTTTATATACAAAAAATACCGGATTCAGTCCCCGTATAACAAAAAACAATATAAATTTCTAATGAAAGCAATAATGTACTGTAATTTTACAACGAGCTTTTGCAAGGCAAGAAAAGAAGATCTGGTAGTCACGTTGAACTTTTTTGATTTTTATTGATTTTTATACCCTTGCAGAAGGTAATCGAGACATGTGAATGGTTTATTATATTAGAATTACGGTTATTTAAATCGGACAACAATGTCATATAGCTGCCTTAAAAACATAAGGGCTAAAAATCGGAAAATTGTTGTTTTAAGGGTTATTTAATTTTTGAAATGCTTGCAAGAGTATATAAGCCTCTGCTAACCAAAGTGCACTTCTTTTCATGTTCAATTTGCATTTTCCAATTTGGAAAACCAGTTGTTCAAAAAAGCTTTTTCTGTCTGACATTTAAACTAAGAGAAAACGCGCACCAAATCAGACGGTATTATTGGGGCTATAAAATGTAAATGTAAAATATCCATACCAAAACAAAGTTGTTACATTATATCTTAGCTGCTGTCTTTCGATATTTATTTTTTTGTAATTCTATATATTAATGCCTCTTCAAAACTTTTCTTTCTTGTAAAATTTTGATATTTTCATCTTTATAGATTTTTATTCTTCTCTTTAACACTTTAACACATATGTTAGGACTTATAGGTATTTTCAAGGAAGTGCTGGGAGATCCTTTTGTAACGGATTTGGAAAGAAAGCTATCTTTCAGAAGAACTCAATCTATTTGGAGACCTCGATACCCGGGCATGAGATCTCAGTCCATGTAGAAAACTCAATCCTTCTTCTACAATTTTAAGATTTTTTGAAGAGCTTATTCCTTTTGCGAAGATTTTCCATAAGGAGAGCTCGATTGCTGGGCTTGATTGGGAAAGCTCAATCCATTTTATTTTTTTATTCTAACTGGTGCGTTTTGCACAAAACACAGTCACACTTCCTTCCCTCAGTGCCGACCCTGAGAAGCACTCCTGCCTGAAGTGTGTTCGACACCTGGCTTAAGTGTAGATTGAATTTTAAGATTTTCATTGTGGCCCGCACAATTGGGTACAATACATTTTTTAAGTCTGAAAATTGTATTGTATATTGTATATTGTATAATTGTATAAAATTATTATTTTTATTGTTTAATAATTGCTTCAATTTTAATTTCAAACAAAAGGCCCTCTCAGACATAAAAATTTCTGTTGTCGACAAGGCCTTGATTTTCGATGTCATTAAATTAATTTCTCTGCTATTGACTGTTTTTGTCTTAAATGTTTAAAAATAAAAAACAACCTAGAGAAATGGACAAATTTTGCAAATAAGGAGGGGAATTGTGCGGAGGGGGTCTGGATCGAAACATATTATCGAACAAAACGGCGCCTGAAGTAAATCCGATCACTGTAACATAATTTATAAAGCATTGAATAAAGAGCATAAAAGCGGATGGAGATATTTGACAAACGTGTATGTCAATGGATTTTTTTTTTTATTATTTTTCATAATTTGCACGTTGTTGTATACATTGGTTTGAGCTTGTGTATGTGTGACAACAACAAAAAAAGGAAAAACCAAGAAAGAGACGTTTCCTACATTGCTTTACTTACTGTTCTTCCTGTCATTTTTCCTCACTTATGAATACGTTCCAGTAAATTAAGAATGTCAATATTTGAGCTTGAAGATTATAAAGGTAAATTATCGCATTTGTTTATATTACTAATATGATATTAGAATTTTAAATTAATTAAAACAATTCTTACCTGTCTTTTGTTTCACTTAGCTTTTTTTTTATATTGGCAACGCCTAGAAAGATGGTTGGTTACACCAAAAGCATGCGTAAAATGCTGAAAATTTACTTAAGTAAAATGCTTTTAAAGTATTTATAGTTATTATTCTTGACAAAAGCTTATAAATAAAACGTATAACAAATACAAAATAACAGCAATTCAATCATTTTTTATTAAAACCACATAGTAAGTTGGACTCTTCTTTCGCACGCAGCTCTTACGGCAGTTGCATTCTGTTGCTTTTCGCTCGCACATGTTCGAACAGCTGATATATTCACCACGCTGTTCAAACACCGACGTCACGTCAGCGTCGAGAGCGAAATATATGATAATATCATAGAGCATAGAATAAGAACTATATAGAAGCACCATTTGATCTGCCTCTCTCTTGACATAGAGTAAGAACTATATAGAAACACCATTTGCTCTGCCCGAACCTCAGCTTAAGCTCTGCTGAGAGCCATCTTCTAAGTTAAATTTGATTTCCCACCCCACTTTTAGTTTTTTTTTCGAACTTGCAATCGGTCCCGCGGTGAATTTGCAACTGCACTGCTCGCACCAGCCCTTAACAATGAGAGCGAGCAGTTCAGCTGCAGAAACTTACCTTCTCCGGGATCAAGTTCCTCTAGTTAGAATGGTAAATGGTGAACTGCCACCGATGTCAAGGTTTTCAAAAGTACAATAACTGTTTCGGTTTCAAACCAATTTGTATGATCTTTTTGGAACAACTTCGAATTTCCTTTGTAATTGCCCCATAATTTCTTACTCTATGTTTTAAAAGAGATGGTGCCCAGTGGGATTAGGCGATTAGAGGTACTTTACCAGCGATGAGCATCTTGAAAATGATGTGAGCAAGTGTGCTTTTGCTGTTGACAGACCAAAAAGCTTATAGATATGGGTCCTGTAATGCTCCTCTATAAGTTATTTAATGTCGTTTATTTCGAATATTGGCGGGGCTCAAAATAATTTTGGCTTCACGATGAATGTTACAATTAATGGCAGACATTAATGAGCACCAACTCCCCATGGAAGCGACTCTCCCGGGGGGATGGTCTAGTGTTCAAAAAATTTCATCGCGATATGGATAAAATGGCAACCCCCTTCGAATCGTTCGGTTGTGACCCGCAGTGGACTACTCATCGTCACAGTCTGAAGAGTCAGACGATCTGACGAGGGCAGGCGCCAACGAATATAAATGACCCGTAGTTTTAGAAAATCACGCTAATTTTTAAAACAAATTTTGAATTTAGGGCGAATTTTTCTTTAAAATAGAAAATTTGTCTTAGTTTTAGCGCGATATTTTTTTAAGGCGATTTTCTGGCCATTGTGCGGCACAAACCACAGGCTGATCTCTACCTGGAAGACGATGGCGAGCTGAAGACGAAGGTTTCCGGGTCTGATGACGCTTCGTCGGAAGGAGAATTGCGATCTAGGAGAACCGGAGGAGAATGGAAGGAGAGTGTCGAACATATCGTCTGGAGGCGAAGCATAAGCACGTCCTCCAAAAGCGAGCTGGCCATAGGAGCCTCCGGAAAGTACACCGGAAAGTACCCTACCCGCCTCCTGCTCTGGAGAGCATCAGTCAACCAAGCATGCTCATCAAGCCGCTGCTCAACGAGATGATCTATGCGGCGGGCCACGTCTTCAACCGTGGGACGGGCAGATAGCCCAGGCAAAGCATGCGATGCCGCAGCTGCCGGCGATTGCGGACTGTTAGCCCATCTTTAAGTATAAGATCGATTTCCCGATGTCCCAGCAAAGCTGCCAATACTGCCAGTTCGAAATGGGCGTGAGGAAGTACAGGCAGGCTGACATGTTCACTGACTCCCGGCCAGATCCAACCACAACTCCGTTCAAGACCTTCATCCGCGAGCAGAGCTAAGCGAGGAGAGTGGGCTCACGCACAGCTCGGAAATTAGACTGCTCAATGCAGAGTACTCAAAGATGAATGCTCCAACCAGTTAGAGCACCAGAGCCTTTATTACGTTTCAACTGTTTTTTATTTTTTATATCAAATTTGTTTTTAAGTTAGTCCACAAAAGTATGCAGGCGGCTAATGTGTCACATAATATTTATTTACCAAGGCGGCACTTGCATCGTTGTGCAACATTTCCTACAGTGCAATGGTGGAGCCACAAAAGAACGTACCCCTTTCAATCGACAACAACTCCGCATTCATGGAGTTTAGAGGTAGAGAAAAATCGATGTATCGATGTTTTTACATATTTTGGGAACATCGATGTTTTATGGCGACCATCGATGTTTTTGCCGCAAGGAAGCTCAAAAGGTATGTGACTAAAATCAAGTTCTAAAGTTAAATTATCAAGTGAATTGAGATTTTTTTTAGATATTAAGCTGGTGGTGTAGGAAACGGCAGTGGATCTTTAGTCATTGAGAAATTGTTTTTGTTTTTGTCAACCAATACAAGAATTCAAATATGTAAACCTTAGGCCAAAACAAAATATATATATCGAAAACATCGATGTTCGCGAACATCGATGTTTCTCCACCTATAAGTATGTTTCAAGCACACTTTAACATTAATTTTTACTTTTAATGTGATAATTTCGGTCTTCTTCAATAGTAAACATAAATGCTGGCGTCCCACAAGGTAGCGTCCTAGGTCCTGTTTTATATACGTTATATACTGCTGACATGCCGATTGCAAATAATGTAAGACCTACGCAGACGACACAGCCATCATAGCAAATAGCTCTCTAAGGGAAGAAGCATCTGAATATCTACAACACGAGCTCGACCTTATTGAAGAGTGGTTTCAGCGATGGAAAATAAAAGTAAATCCGCTTTAGTCTGTACAGGTAACATTTGCATTAAGAGCTTTAAACTGCCCAGAAGTGAGATTCAATAACTCACCTATTCCGCAAAGTGACTCAGTTAAATATCTTGGCATGCACTTTGATCGCAGGCTTACATGGAAGAACCACATAAAGGCAAAGAGACAACAACTAACTATAAAAGCTAACAAAATGACCTGGTTACTGGGTCGAAATTCTCAAGTCAGCATAGAAAACAAAATACTGCTATATAAAGCGATTCTCAAACCTGTCAGGACGTATGGTATACAACTATGGGGAACAGCCAGCAACTCAAACATAGAGATCCTCCAGTGCCAATCTAGTTCCAATCTAAAATGTTAAGAAGAATTGTTAACGCTCCTTTTTATGTAACAAATGCAAATATCCATAATGACTTGAAAATCCCATTTGTGAAAAATGAAATTAGAAAACACAGTATAGCATACGTAAACAAATTACAAAGCCATGAAAATACTCTAGCAATTAATCTTGCAGATAACAGCTTAGAAATTAAAAGGCTTAAAAGAAAACATGTTCTCGATCTCCAGTATTTGTAAAACCTTAAATAGTATGTAATATAATAGTAAGCTTTATTGAAAGCTTTCTATTACTGTAATTGTGATTGTTATAAAATTTGCTTATTGTCTACGATAGACAGAGTGTAAATAAAATCGTTAAAAAAAAAAATCATATTTTGATGTACTCTTGTTTTCAAATGTTGTTTCTTGTGTATGATTAATGTTTAAGATTTTATAATATTAGTATGTAAGACAAAATGATTAATTTTTAATGTATTGTGCCCAAAGTGAATGGAGACATAACTAAAAGGCTTGTTCTAGCCTGTTGCACTGGCGTAATTTAAAAACAAACTAAATTAAATTTAAAACAAAGTGTGTCAGCGGCAAAGGCGAGCATATGACGTAGCAGTCTTAAGGGAATAACTTTTTTGAAGCCGAATTTTATGCATTTTTTCAATTAAGAAATAAAGTAATAAAAAAGAATTTTAAAATACAATAAAAAATAAAATAATGTAAAATGCAAATTAAATTTGGTCCTGAAGACGGTTGCCGAAGAGCATCCGAAATATATCGACAAAATAAGCAAAATTAAAAAAGTGTGTTAATTTTTCAACATCCTGACCACAAGCCGGCTAACAAATAATACAAATAAACAACATATAATTTGAAGAACATAAAAAAAAACATTTAGAAAAAAAAAACCAAATTTTCGCCGAGATACAGTCCGGTGGAGTGGGGTATTGAAAACACAACGGTGCGTCTTAATGACATGATTTCAGCCTTTGTAGAGATCGGAAAAAATCGAACAAATTCTTCATTAGTAAAGATGCCGGATTGGTTACTTAAAAAAAAAAAATTAAAAACAACAAAACGGCGACGACTTGAAAACAAAAATTTTTTTTAATAAATTGTTTCGACCTTTTCGAATACTTATGTTAAAAATTGTAAAGTCCGAGGAAGACGCGATAGATGGTCGTATAAACGAGATATATACCAAATTTTAAAGGAATATTTCAATATCATATCAAAAAAGTAGTTTAAAAAAAAAATTAGGAAACAATTCTAACGGCTCGGACGCCAAGTCACAGAATTGTATGTGTCTCCGTAAATATATCGAATTTTGAAAAATCAGTTTAGGATCATATTTGAAAAACCGATATTTTTTTCAAAATTTCTAGGCCAGAATACCCCCTAAAATAATTCTCATGCTGAATATGTGCTAGGCGTTGTCTTCTCAATTACCTATATGCACAGATGGATCTTCAGTGCATAGGCTAAGATATAATATTTAACAAAAGTTAAGCTTAGTATAATGCATCATTTAAATATTTAAAACAGGGATAAAAAAAAATAAAAAATATTTTACGATTATTTTTCGAGTTTTATTTTTTACTCAAAAAGTAACAGTCAAAAAAAAAGATTTTTGTTGAGTTTTATTTACAGCTCTACAAAAAATGATTATTCTATGAGTTTTGTATTCAGCTTGACAAATAATGCTTGACTTTTAAGTTTTATTTTCTGATAAAAATAAAAATCCTTGAGTTTTATTTTTTGATTAAAAATTAAACTTCAATATCGACTGTCGAAAAACGGAAATGGAAAAAGACTAAGAGGACTACGGCCAATATTTTTTTAGGTTTATCCAATTAACGAAACCCGCATAGATATTTATGTTAACAAGAAAGAAAGCAAACTTCGGCAAGCCGAAGTTCATATACCCTTGCAGCTATCGCAAGAATTAAATATTTTTGAAAACATTAAAATTATGATTTACTTGCGTATATGTTTAAAAACATTGAAGCTATGACGATTTGCAGCTTAATTATTTGATTGTTCTTTTATATATTTTTATTATTTGTATGGGAGCTATATGCTATAGTCGTCCGATTTTGATGAAATTTAAACCATAATTCTGAATTATTTAACCATTGCTATATGTCGAAGAACTAAACAAAAAATTAAAAAACAGCAAAGTTATAATTTTTTTTCAATTATTTTTCCGATTGTTCCTATGGGAGCTATATGCTATAGTCGTCCGATCCGGCTCGTTCCGACTTATATACTTCCTGCAATAGAAGGACAACTTTTGGAAAAGTTTCATGCAGATAGCTTTAAAACTGAGAGACTAGTTTGCATATAAACGGACGGACAGACGGACGGACAGACGGACGGACAGACGGATGGACAGACGGACATGGCTAGATCGTCTCTACTAGTAATGCTGATCAAGAATATATATACTTTATAGGGTCGGAAACGTCTCCTTCACTGCGTTGCAAACTTCTGACTGCAATTATAATACCCTCTGCAAGGGTATAAAAAGTCTACATAGCTAAAGCTAAGAGAACTAGAAACAGATAAGAAACTATCGGCGTGAAAAATCAGCAAGAAAACCTTTTCAGGGAGCTATGTATCAAATTTAGATCGACATTTGCAAGAGCAGCACAATGAAGTGTACAAGGCTCAAGTTATCCAGCAAACAGAAGGAAGTCCTCCAGAAAAAAGTAAAATTTTTAGTGAGCATGAGTAAAGGAGAAGTTAGTAACTACTGAAAAGATGCCGTATTCTCTAATAATCTCGGAACCCTTTAAAGTGTTTACCGGAAAAATTTGTAGTGGTCCTGGTATGAATCCAATAAATTCACGAAATGTACTTAATGAAAAAATCTGAAAGTCACTTAGGTCAAACGTTTTAAGTCTGAAAATCGATACAGCTAACCGTTGCAATCACGGCATATAAGGTATTAATACACAATACTACGATGCCAACCGTATTTGCATAAACGACATAAGGCAGCTAACAAATGTGAAGAGGTCGAGATTATTGTTAGTGTTCTGCGTTACAACGGAAAGAACATGATAAATGCCGTATCAATTAAATGTGCAGCGCACACATTGCAACTAGGTGTAAAGGATTTTCTACAAAATAATAAGTGTCACTAAGTGATAGAAAATACGTGTTTTGTTGTTACATATTTCTACCTCAACTATAAATTGATGTAATAATTTGATGGAACTCGACTTGCACAATTTTAAAAAAGCTTGTACTTTTCCAAAATTTGTGTGATCAGCTGGAATAATTAAATCATAACATCGATTCTAAGGACTGGGAAATATGTGGGCGATTTCTATAAAATGTCCACAAAAACAATGTCCAATCCAGACAGCATATTGCTAGAAGACTGCCTTCATGAAAGGGAAGCTATTTTTTTGGAGAACAAAACTGTTTTAGCAGCTGTTTACCTAGATCCTCGAATTCTTCGAGCACTTCTAACCAAACTTGTTAATGCTATTGCAGCCGAAAAAGTTTATAAAGCTGATCTCACAAATTCTAATTGTTAACCGCAACGTAAGTCAATACATAAAATAATATATTTATTCTTTTAAAATAATTATAATTTTTATTGACTGAAAGTTTTTCAAGTTACTTTAAAGCAGGAAACTGTGTCATCATCCAGCACTTCTTGAAACTCAGAGTCTCTACTTAATGAGTTCTTGAACTCTATTGAAGTTGACTCGAACATCGAATACTCGGATGATGAAATGGATGGTGATATGAAAATAGCTTGCAGTGAAATAGAGAATTACAATCCAAAGCCAATCGATTTAGGTACGGATATAATTATGTATTCAGAGGAGAAAAAGTCCTTGTACTTAAACTTAAATCAACTGATTAGGGTTGTCCAGAGCGTGCCTGCAACTCAAGTAAGCGCGGAGAGGTCTTTTTCGGCTCTCAAGTTGATGCTTACGGATATAAGATGTAATCTTTCCACTGACTCTTTTCAATAACTCCTTTTTGTATAATTGAACAAATAAATAAACATCAGCTTTTTTATACCCATGCAGAGGGTATTATATAGTAATGGTTAAATATTTCAGAACTACGGTTTAAATTTCATCAAAATCGGACGACTATAGCATATAGCTCCCATAGAAATAATAAAAATATATAAAATAACTATCAAATAATTAAGCTGCAAATCTTCATAGCTTCAATGTTTTTGAACATATACGAAAGTAAATCATAATTTTAATGTTTTCAAAAATGTTTAATTCTTGCAATAGCTGCAAGGGTATATGAACTTCGGCTTGCCGAAGTTTGCTTGCTTTCTTGTTAACTGTTAATATCTGTCTTGTGTTTATAAGCCTTTAGTTCGGCTAGCTTTGTTAAATTTTTAACACCAATATTTATGCGGGTTACGATTATTGGAGAAACCTAAACCTTTTTCGACAATAGGTTATACATTCAAATATATTGGTCTTCGAGCTTTATTTTGAAAAGGGGTCCGATGGCCAACAGTCTATCTAAAGAAATTTTTAACAATTTTTGACACTTATTTGAAAACTATTCTGATCATTTATGTAAAACCGTTGATTGTAATTAAGAAATGTTAAGCCAGAATAATTGCCGATTAAATATTTATTTATTTTGCCCCAAAAGCGTAGTACTCAGACGGAAACCGCGTGAGGCAAACAAAACTGGCTTACAAATTTAAACATGTTGTAAGGATAGGTTTCCTTATATACATGCTTGAGCTAGACAAGGTATTAATAAATTTCTAAAACTAAATTTCCGATACCATAAATAAATTCTTAGAAAATACACGCCTGAAAACCGAAAATAATTTTATCACTTTATCTTGAAGATGGAACAATTACAAATCTAACCTTTTAAAGGCGAGAAAAACACCTCTTATCAAGGTAAAAAAGTCGTGACGATGGCACCTTCAACATATGTATGTACAAATATCTGATATAAAATTTTGTGACGAAAAGTGAATAAGCGTTCGACTAAATCAATACACTTTTTGAATTTTTCCATTCGGACCGATTTATCCAGGTATTTTGGCTACACAGACATTTTTTGTTTCAGCGTGACGAATGGGATAAAATAAATTTTTGGTATGTCACTTTCACCGCCCTTTCTCCTGAAACAATCAATTTTTCTAAACTCTTGTTATGCAATTCGTATTCATATAGCAATACCTTTCGACTGGTGAATTACTCGTCACGATCGGACCATCACAGCAGTTTATAATTTCTGCGGCTATATAATAGTAGTCTCCTATGCACACGCTCTTGGTGCGCATCGTCATTAAACGTACTGTCGTCCAAAGTGATTATTGTACAACTTTTAGAGTATGTAAAAAAAATTTGCAAAGAAAAATAATGATAAATAAGCCGGTGACCGTGAACCTTTAGAGGCGCCTTGAAAAAAACTGGTTTTGAGTGTACATCATAGCTCGTGACTGGATTATTTGAAACAAAAAATTGATATGCATTTTAATAATATATAATTAATATATAAAAAAATTATTTTTCCCACATTACCTGTTGATTTATTTAAAAGGTAATGTTCAAATTTTCCAAAGACGTTTTCGGAAAAAACTACATGATACATGATACATATCTGCTAGCGTATATTGATGGTGAAAATATCGATAAGAATATACAGAAATATCAGAATGTAAACAATACAAAAATTAAAAACAAACAGAACAAGCAAAAATGATTTGATTATTGAGAATGTATGATACGCGTTCAGCAGAACTAATTTGATAACTGATTACTGATAGATCAGTGATCAGTGATCATGTTGTTCTTGGTGGATTGAGATTCCGTAATAATATTATTGATGAACCAACCTTATAGCCGGATTTCATTCATTAAAACGCGATTTAGTCTAATGCGTATTTATTTACACAGCGAATCACATAAGACTAAATGCCGCATTTAAATAAATGCGATAAAAAAAACTCATTCGCCCCGAAAAATAAATTTTTGATTTCTTTCGAATATAAAACCTTATTTTTAAAAAAATGACTGAAAAGAAGAGTACACACTGCAAATTCTGGATCTCTGGCAGAAAAAAAACCAAACATATACGGGGATCTTTGCCCTTTTTAGAAACTGTGATGGTCTCCTTTAGAAACCCGTCAAACAACACGATCAGCTTCTCTTTCTTGTCGTCCAAGTTGGCAAATGCCTCGGTCGCATTATGGATGTCCTGCTGAGCATTAAAGATATCCGTAAAACTCGCTTATATTCATTCATTTCCTTTTTATTTGCGACAATTCTAAAGTAAACAAACCCAGACCAGCTGTTCGTGCCACTCAATTATCGGAGTAGCATTAGTTAATGCTAATGCGCCAATGGTATCAGGCACATCTAAAATATGTTTTAAATCGGCAATTAAATCAGGCTATAAATTGACTAGAACAATACGGAAAAAGAAAATCAAAATTTAAGTGAATTGAATTGAACAAAAAACAGCTAATAAGGTCTTATATCGGGTTTGTAACAGAATACTGCATTCCTTTTAATGTTTTAAATTCGCGAAATATGAGAAACATTCTTGACCCAATTTGTGAAGGCCTCAAAACTACAGATGGCAAAATAATGGCATTGCATGCAAACAACTGCAAACATACATTGGCAACTGTTGTCAATAACATTAGGGTCCATAAAACACATCGACTGCAGAATAAAATAAATCCTTAAAAATTGACTTCGCAACACGCATGTCAAAAACATTTTTGGAGTTAATGCGTACTATATTAACGAGGTAGAGATAAAATCTATTAAAATCTAAAGTGCTGAATAAATTGAAGAGGATAACGAAAACTGCAGCAACGACTATTACACTGGTTAATAAATTTAAATCGATGAAATCCTCCAAAGATCAACCTTGATTTTTCGGTGCAGATGGACTCCCTGATTATGACACTCAAAATTTTTTGTATGGTAACATTTTTTTTTAAAGTTCAAATAACGTTTTTCACCTGTTTTCATGTTAATTTTATTTTTTATCCCGATTTTGGTCATCGACATTTTGTTCTAAAAATAGATCATTCTTAAACTTGTAAGGATTTATAAGGATATGTTTCCTTATATAGATGATAGAGCTTGACACAGTTTGAATAAATGGCTAAAACTAAAGTTCCGACAACATAAATCAATTCTTACTACCTTTTACTATCGATACCTTAAATTCGTGAGTGGCCCACCCAGCTCTAACGCGGTGTAGATGACGGCATAGCGGATTCCGTTCTCCTGGATCACCTTCAGAACACCACGTGTTTTTCTGTAAATGAGTCCTGTGATTCGATTTACACTGCTACGACGACCCAAACGCCGGATAGCTGGCAATTACGTTTCAAGTCACCTTTTCCCAGGCCTTTGCTGTGGACTAATTTCAATTTAATTTAATGACCCTACAAACTTTTGTGCTTATGCTCATCATATTTTTTTCCCATACTCCTTACCATCGGACTGAAAACGGTTTATTTTGGTCTCGTCTGACCATATTATGTTTCGTTGAAAAAACACCAAGTCAAAGAAACCACGAAGCATGAAGGGGGAGGCTTGATGGTGTGGGGCTGCTTTACGTGGTGGAACATTGGCCCATTGGTGAAAACCAATGGGATTTTGAATAAGGAAGTCTATCTTAGTATTTTGGAGGCCAACCTTCCAAATTTTATTGAAAAATGTGACAACCCCACTAAGTAACCAAAGTTTTAAGCTTATGCAGTGGCCAGCTCAGAGTCCAGATCTTAATCGCATTGAACATGTATACATGTTTATATTTTTAAATTTAAATCTGATATTATTTGTATTAATATCTATGTTTAAAGAATTATATTGAAAGTGCTCAATATTTAAATTTAATATTTATCAGTTATACATAGCAGCTTAAATTTTAAATTAGTTTTTGTTACTTTAAATATCATTTCTAATTAATTTAAAGTTGTAGTCCATTTAAGGTTCGCATTTTATATACAACAAGAAAGGAAACAAACTTCGGCAAGCCGAAGTTCATATACCCTTGCAGCTATTACATGAATTAAATACTTTTGAAAACATTTAAGTTATGATTTACTTGAGTATATGCTGAAAAACATTGAAACTATGATGACTTGCAGCTCAATTATTAGATAGTTATTTTATATAATTTTATTATTTTTATGGGAGCTATATGATATTGTCGTCCGATTTTTATGAAATTTAAACCGTAATTCTGAAAAATTTAACCATTACACTATATCGAAGAATTAATAAAAAAATTTAAAAACATAACATTATAATTTTTTTTTGTATTTTTTTTCCGATTGTTCCTATGGGAGCTATATGATATAGTCGTCCGATTTTAATGAAATTTAAATCGTAATTCTGAAATATTTAACCATTACCATATGTCGAAGAACTAAATAAAAAATTAAGAAACAGCAAAGTTATAATTTTTTTTTATTTATTTTTTCGATTGTTCCTATGGGAGCTATATGCTATAGTCGTCCGATCCGGCTCGTTCCGACTTATATACTACCTGCAATAGAAAGACAACTTTTGGGAAAGTTTCATGCAGATAGCTTTAAAACTTAGAGACTAGTTTGCGTAGAAACGGACGGACAGACGGACATGGCTAGATCGACTCGCCTAGTGATGCTGATCAAGAATATATATACTTTATAGGGTCGGAGACGTCTCCTTCACTGAGTTGCAAACTTCTGACTGAAATTATAATACCCTCTGCAAGGGTATAAAAATTATATTTTAATTTATTGTTTTGTTTCATTAATTTAGACGAAACTCATATTATTAAGTTAATCTCAGACCAAATCATAATTAATCAAAAATAATATTAAATGTAATGTTTATTACGTACATGCCTAAATTAAAATAATGTTAAGTAAATGGAAAAAAGTCATAATGAAAATGCGAACAACATACTTTTTTCTCCTATATTCGCTGTTTCTTTGAAACGGATTCACACACACATACTTGCCAAAAAAACTATGCGTACAAAAATGTTCTGCAAGTTTGTGTTTAAAAAAAAAATGCGCTAAAAAAATATATAGAAATTCATTCAATTTTACAGAAAGTAGTATATTGATATGCTTTATTTTAACGTAACTTCTTACTTTCTAGCACTCAAACTTTTAATAATATAACAAAAAATGTAAAAATAAGGTATATTTTCACTCAGAAAAAGTATGCGTACAAAATCAAAAATCAATTAAAAATCCGTATTTTTTTTAATATTTCGTACGAAGTTGGATACCTTTTACGTTTTATAACTTCAGCCAAACCGATTTGGCTTTGACTGGACCAATTTCGTTGTTATTTTGCTCCATTCTTCGACAATAACTTTTTTTAGCATATCCTTGGAAGTAATGGTGTGCAGGCGGATCCTGCGCTCCAGAAGGTCCCAAAAATGCTGAATTGAGATCTGGGGATTGCGGTGGCGAATTTAGCTGGTTTCAAACATTATAAAGCAGCCACAGCTTTGTATTATGGGCACAATGCTCATGATCATTGTCCTGTTGGAACCAAAAGTCACTATCCAGTCTTAATTTCGTAGCGCTTTGGTGCAGATTTTGTTTAAGGATGTCAATTCACTGTTTGTGATTCATTATGGATTCAATGAAAACAAGATTTCCAACTCCACTAGCCGCCATACATTTCCAAACCATTACGCCACCACCACCGTGCTTTACGGTTGGGGCAAGGTTTTGGATATCAAGGGCGGTAACCTTTTTTCGCCACACAAGCTTACGACCCTTTATGCCAAATATACAAAATTATACTTTCGTCACTAATAATCACTTTTTCCCAGAACTCAGTAGGCTTATTTTAAAAATTTCTGGCGAACTCCATTCGCTTATTTTTGTTGACTGCTGATATGAGGGGTTTCTTTCGGGCAGTGCGTCTATTATAGCCTTCTTTCTTCAAAATTTTGCGTACAGTGTCTTCATGAAGGTTCTTATCAAACTTGTCCTTAATATCCTTGGTAATTTTAGAGGCTGTTGTCCTTGGATTTATTTTAATGGTCTTCAAAATGCTTCTCTTCTCTCGCTCTGTGAGCTTTGGTGGCCTGCCAGATCGAGGTTTTGACTCACAGAACCAGATGAATTGAAAATTTGAAGGACTCTTTGTACAAAGGAGTGTGTTCTACCAATAATGGCACCGATTTGCCGAAGCGTTTTGCCCTCATCACGAAGTTTTACTATGCGTTTCCTCATATCAAGATAAATTTCTTTTGTTTTTTTCCCCATCATGAATTTTTCGTGTTGTCAAAAGATAAATGTGAAAAAAATGACAAGCTGAAAGTAAACGAGCTTTGATTTACAGTTATTAATGCGAAAATAGACTTTAATAAGCTTTGAGTACCGTTAATTTGACATTCTTTGCTTTTGAACGCATACTTTTTCTGAGTAAAAATACAACATTTTTTACATTTTTTGTTATATTATTAAAGGTTTAAGTGCTAGAAATAAAATTAAATATAGTACTTTCTGTAAAAAATGAATTTTCCGTATTTTTTTAACACATTCTTTTTAAACACAAACTTGCAGAACATGTTTGTACGCATAGTTTTTCTGGCAATGCGCAAATCAGTTCTCTTCGTGTTCATCATTGCACCGCGCGTGCCATCATTTCTAAGTCGCAGTTGAAGAGATCGCATATATCGTAAAGTTGTGAAAATTAAAGTTTACCGTTTCAAAGATAGGGAAGTGCCAAAATAATTAATCTGGATCGCGATTCTTAAACGGTAATGGGTGAATAATTCTGCAATAAAGTTAAGTTTAATACTCACATATTTAAATTTAATATTTCATTTTTTTATCAGTATATTATGCAGTACCGTTCATTACGTTTTCTTTGATGATTTATTCACTGATAATTCATTTAATTTGTTTAATTATGTTCTAAGATCTTTACTTGAATTAGGTAATCACGCTCAGTCCTGCCGGAAAAAATACAAATTTTGCACTCACCCTCAATCACGCCGAGAATAAAATTTGATTACAGCAGCAAAGCTCATGAAAGTATTTAGTATGTGCCGTTTTTTTTAATTTATGAACATTTCAGGGATCGCTGGTAGCATAATTTTTAAATGTTTGTATGAATAAAAGAATAACAAAGTATTCAAACTATATTTGATTTTAAAGTATTACAAAATAATAATTTAAACAGTACTATTATTTTGTAATATTTTAAAAAATCAAATCCAATCAAAAAATCAAACAAAATAGCATAAAACAATCCCTAGTGATACCGTATTACTTAGAAAAACCCAAGTTTAGAAAACAAATCTATTTTCAGATACAAATCGATTTTAATTTAATGTTCCCTGGAAAGGAAAGGAGCATTAGCCTAAAAATTAGAAGCGTTTAAGCAGAAAATACAACAGTAATATGCTTCTAATATCCACAACGTGAACAGCAAGGAGCTGTTTATGAATTTCAAGAACTCACAGACTATTGGTAAATTACATTATGAAATATTTAGTTTTATATTGATTCTTTGTTTTATTTTTGAATTAAATTTATTATTAAAAAATCTATTTTTCAAATATGATCCTAAACGGATTTTTAAAAATTTGATATATTTACGGAGACACATCCAATTCTGTGACTTGGCGTCCGAGCCGTTAGAATTGTTTCCTAATTGTTTTCTTTAAACTACTTTTTTGATAAGATATTGAAATATTCCCTTAGGTATGATAATATATTAGTTTTATTTTGAAACATACTTAGAGGTGGAGATGTTTTCGATATTTATATTTGGTTTTGGCCTAAGGGTCTCCTCTTAGTGTTCCATATTTGAATTCTTGTATTGGTAGACAATAACAAATACAATTTCTCAATGACTAAAGATCCACTGCCGTTTCCTACACCACCAGCTGAATATCTAAAAAAATCTCAATTCACTTGATAATTTAATTTTAGAAATTGATTTTAGCCACATATCTTTTGAGCTTCCTTGCGGCAAAAACATCGATGGTCGCCAGAAAACATCGATGTTCCCAAAATTTGTAAAAACATCGATACATCGATTTTTCTCTACCTCTAAACTCCATGAATGCGGAGTTGTTGTCGATTGAAAGGGGTACGTTCTTTTGTGGCTCCACCATTGCACTGTAGGAAATGTTGCACAACGAGGCAAGTGCCGCCTTGGTAAATAAATATTATGTGACACATTAGCCGCCTGCATACTTTTGTAGACTTACTTAAAAACAAATTTGATATAAAAAATAAAAAACAGTTGAAACGTTACAAAAACTCTGGTGCTCTAACTGGTTGAAGCATTAATTTGAGTAATCTGCATTGAGCAGTCTAATTTCCTAGCTGTGCGTGAGCCCACTCTCCTCGCTTAGCTCTTCTCGCGGAAGAAGGTCTTGAACGGAGTTGTGGTTGGATCTGGCCGGGAGTCAGTGAACATGTCAGCCTGCCTGTACTTCCTCACGCCCATTTCGAACTGGCAGTATTGGCAGCTTTGCTGGGACATCGGGAAATCGATCTTATACCAGACGATATGTTCGACACTTCCCTTCCAATTTCCTAGATCGCAATTCTTCTTCCGACGAAGCGTCATCAGACCCGGAAACCTTCGTCTTCAGTTCGCCATCGTCTTCCAGGTCGAGATCAGCCTGTGGTTCGTGCCGCACAATGGCAACTGGATGGCTTAACTCTATGAGGATAATGGGAGAACCACTCATAGAAATATTTTTCGGCATTTCAGAAAATCGCCTTAAAAAAAATATCGCGCTAAAACTAAGACAAATTTTCTATTTTTAAGAAAAATTCACCCTAAATTCAAAATTTGTTTTAAAAATTAGAGTGATTTTCTAAAACTACGTGTCATTTATATTCGTTGGCGCCTGCCCTCGTCAGATCGTCTGACTCTTCAGACTGTGACGATGAGTAGTCCACTGCGGGTCACAACCGAGCGATTCGAAGGGGGTTGCCATCTTATCCATATCGCGATGAAATTTTTTGAACACTAGACCATCCCCCCGGGAGAGTCGCTTCCATGGGGAGCTGGTGCTCATGCCGATGTCGGCGAAACCAGGACGGCTGTCAATATTTGTAACATTCATCTTAAAGCCAAACATTTTTTGAGCACCGCCAATCTTCAAAATTAACGACATTAAATAATACCTCTAATGGCCTAGTCCCATAGAGCACCATTCACCATCTCTTTTAAAGCATAGAGTAATAGTCGGATTCTATTGGCGCATTAAAACACATTTAGCCTAATGCGCATTTATTTACACAGGAAATCCCATAATGCCGCATTTAAAATAAATGCAATAAAAAATCATTCGCCCCGAACGTTTTTAGAAAAAATACCGGAAAATACCGATACGATATTGTGTTTGTCCCACCAATACAACAGATGTTTTCTATATGCAATTTTTGATTTCTTTCGAACATAAAATCTATTTTGTATAAAAATGACCGAAAACGCTGAAAATTCTGCCCGCGTACCACATTGCATTACTGATGGATCTCTGGCAGGAAATAACTCCCACATGTACGGGGATCCTTGCCCTTTTTATAAACTGGGGTGGTCTCCATTGCAAACCCGTCAAACAACACCATCTGCTTCTCTTCCTTGTCGTCCAAGTTGTATGGATGTCCTGCTGAGCATTAAAGATTTGAGTAAACTCAATCATATTCATTTTAAAAATAATAAATATGATTGAGTTAACTTTTTTTTTTTACTTTTTTTGACAAAATTCAAAAGTAAACAAACCCAGATCAGCTGTTCTTGACACTCACATGTCGGAGTAGCATTAGCTAAATGCTAATGTGCCAATGGAATCAGGCACATTTAAAAAGTCCACTAATGCGTCAATTGAATCATGCTACTAATGTGCCTGAACCTTAGTTAATGGTATGTTACTAAAACTCAGGAGCACACAATTATGATGGACAGGTACAAATGGTTAATCGAATTTTGAGATAAGGGAGATACAGACCAAGTTTAACATTTAAGTCGTGTATGTCTTTGCACATAAAAAGGATTTGTTTTCTATAGCGATTATAGCCGAAGAGTTTTTCATCACAAATTTATTTAGATACTTCTTTCATCTTTATTTCAGTTAAAACAAAATATTATTTTTACGTACACTTTCCAGGGGCAAAGTTTCTTGTTGCTTGATGTTCATGATGGTCGCTTTTGCATTTTGGCCCAGCCCCGCTAACGACAATGGAGGGATGTGTGGTGAAACACACACAAATTACAATAGAAAAAATGTATATATAGTAAAAATGTACGAGTATAATGCTTGGAACAAGCTGCCTTGGCCGGGAAATGTTAAGGGGCGGGGCGCCAAGGGCAAACTGCTTTTTGCTACGAACAGCTGCAAAATAAATGTGCATTTCGTAAAATAATGGCGCTAAAATACTTTATGATGCGAAATATATGTATGGCTTCAACAACAAAAGCAGCGAGCAACTACAACGAGTGCAACTAGATGAGGGTAAACATGCTGAAAGTGGGTGGTAAGTGCGGTAAGAAGAAAGTGGAATGTTCGAAGGAGTACCAGCAGCTAAGCGTCGAGCTGCTTCCACAATCAAGTCAACAAGACAAGTCCACACACAAAACATGGTAAATGGGCAAGGTGTGTCCGTCTTTGTGCCGGTATCTAAGGTCATTTTCAATTTGCATAAATCAAGAGAGACCATGTGGGTAAGGAAAGGGAAATACACTGAATCCGTTATGTAGACTACCACCAAAACAGTGAAATCTAGAGTTTATCAATCCATCAATTAATAAAAACCCTCTAATGCTACGTTGTATACCGAAACTAATTTAGCTTTATTTTTATAAGTATACTGACTACTTATAAAAATGGTTAGCTAAACTTGTCCTTTTTTCACCAGTGTATTTAAAAATTCGCCTTTATAGATTCAAAAGCAACTTTTCTAAAACTCAGAAAGACAAGATAATATGTATGCTTTTTAATTTATCCTTTTTAAGCTTTTATTTCTAATTTCTTTCTGCTCTAATCTCAACAAATCTAAATTTACATTAATTGAATTTGAGGAAGAAATAATCTCTTTAATTTCCAACCAATTTTGGCTGGACATAATAACAGGTTTAAATGAAGGATACCAACTTGTGATAAATTCCAGTTGGATTGTAGTATCAAGCTCTTTTGACAATATCCCAAAGTTGGTTTTTATATACAAAAAGTCTTTTTTCCCATAGAGAATGGGATTGAGGTCCAGGGATTGACTTGGCCACTCAAGAACATCCAAATTTTGCTCTCGGAACCAATTGTTTACCACTCGGGAGGCGTGCCTCGGATCATTATTTAGCTTGAACTTCAAAAAAGTGGCATACTATCGGCGCCATATGGTAGCTTCACCATCTCCAATAGATCTTTGCAAACGAATCTGTCTATTATTCAGTCAATACGATGAATCGAAAAAACACCAAATCATGAAAAGCAGCACCATACCTTTAGGTATGCCTGTTACACAGCAAATTCTTGCCTTTTGAACGACTAACATTCCTTTTAGCATCATTTCCAAATAAATGGGTGTTAGTTTCGTCACTCCAGAGGATGTTTCGCCATTTGTTCACGCCGTTCGGTCCGCACCAGGCTCTAAGTTCTAGTGCAAATTGTTTCATCATTTGTTAACATGGATATGAAACAATTTTGGCGAAAAATCTTACACAGTCGCCGTGACCAACAATTGAGTTCTATTCTGTACGGGCAAAATAAAAATCAATATATTAATTAAATTTTTTCAGTGCCGAAAAAAACCAAAGGTTCTCAGGGGTAGCTTTGTGATCCCTTTACAAGGACTTCTAGCAATTTAACACAGACCCGTGACTTAGAAATGAGTTTTATTTTGCGTAATAAAAATAAAACTCTTAATAATTAATCTGAAAACCTGAAGAATTAGTTTTCAAATAATAATTTGAAGTATTGATTCTTTTTCCTAATAAAATATTTATATTTAATTCGACGACATTAAATAGATGCTAAGTGTTAAGAAGCAAATGTTTTTTCTTTAATTTCAAAAATTTCAAAGTAATTTTATTAAGATTAACTTAATATAATTCAAGGGTTTGAACCCTCTTAAAGTCTCACACACTACGTCCATGTGTTTAAAAAAAAAGCAAATACTACTTGGACCTTATGGAAATATTTGACAGGCTCAGTTCGTGAGTTGTGATTAAGAAAAAAATATGAAAAAAAATGTTTAAGACTCTAAAACAGCTCAGAGAAACATGATCAATGTCTCAATGGATAGGAACTCAACGTCATATTATTAAAAAACAAAATCATTGAAGAAAATAATTTTATTTGATTTTTAAACGCTGTTCACAAATTGAGATTTTTTAATTTCACTTAGATTTTGATTGGGATTGCAAAAAACTACTGTTGGCCTGTGTAATCATTATATTGAGTTTTAATTTTTTTATCAAAAATAATAAATATTTTTGAGTTTTATTTTTTTTATCGATAATAATAAGTTTTATTTAATAACTCAAAAATAATGATTTTCATTGAAGAAAGAAGTAAAAATTGGCAATTTAAAAATCTTTCTAGGTCCATTACATGTTTCTGATTTTTTGATTTGAATAAAAAATGACTTACGGTCCCTGGTATTTTTATTGAATTTTCAATTATTAATTCATAAAATTGGTTAAAATCATGCGATTTATGTTAAATATGCACCATTTTTTTTCAGTGACTAGTTCCCAATGAGACATCAACTTCATGATGCCCATCTTATAAAAGCTCCATATCGGAGGACCAAATTTTGGCAGGCCACTTTTGTAGCCAACTTCCGACTACCAAGCTCGTTCGCCTTGGACAGAAACATGTGGTAATAGCTTGATGCGAGGTCCAGCAGATCCTTCCTGGCCGTCACTCCAGGCCAAGGCCACTGTCTAGGCCGCTTCACTGCGCTTTAATTACGACCGTTTGCGTTTCACGTTGTCGTAATTGATCCACATCGACTTATGCATCCGCACCAGAACAAAAACGTTGAAATCACGTTGTGCAGTGGAAATAGAAACTATACTGGGTCCATAAACTGCATAAATTTTATTGGTGGCTTAAGATGCACTTTTGCCTTTGTCGTACTGTTACATACCTTTCCAACATGCTATAACATTAATACAACTAGAAGAACGCGCTTGCAACGACACCTAGCGAAAATACCGCAAGACTTTTTTGACACCCTTATATTTAAATTTCAACGTTGTTTCAAAATTCTGCTTATGAACCTTACGTCCAAGAAGTCAGGTGAAACGATCAGAAAATGTTCGTGAAACTCTTGCTTATCAACTTTAAACTTTTTCTCCACGTCAGAGGAAACTGCAGCTACGGCAGCTTTTGATGAAGTCCAATCTGCTCCTTATCTGGAAATTGTGCCTATTGATGCTGAGGAAGTTAAAGTCCAAATCAAGCGGCTTAAATCGAATAAAGCACCTGGGAATGACAGTATTGATGGGAAAATAAGGCTCATCTTTAATGCTATGATAGCTCTTTCCTTTTATCGTTAGCAATGGAAGAACGCTAAAGTTGTTATGATCCCTAAAAAGGTGTCCCCCACCGCTGTGCCGACTCATTCCGGCCTATAAGCCTTCTACCGACCATCTCCAAGAAATTCGAGCGCATTTTCTTCAAACGGCTTCTAAGTTTTGATCCTTTCTATGACGCAATCCCCGATCACCAGTTTGAGGTCTGCATGGTGCTGCTGAACAGATGCATCGAGCGCTTAATCATGTTCTGAAAGCCTTTGAGTCGAAAGAGTATTGCTGCGTAGTATTTTAGACGTGAGACAAGCCTTTGATCGTGTTTGTCACTGTGGCTTACTCTATAAGCTTGAGCCATTTCTTCCTTGACATACTTCAATCTTCTCCGTTAATTTCTTCTGCAACACGGCCTATACTGGATGGAGTTCCTCAAGGAAGTGTGCTCGGCCCTGTTTTTTACGCCATTCTCACATCGGATCTTCCTTCACCTAGATGTAGACATACTCCCACAGCTAAGTATGCCGATGACATTGCGCTTCTGGCGACCAGTGCTTCCCGAAGAGAGGCGACACACATGGTGCAGGACATGCTAAATGAGTTTGAAGCATGGGCTTCTCGGTGGAATATTGCAACAGGTTTAAATACCTTTGTCTTACTCTGGACAGGCGGCTCACCTGGAAGCCATATATAATGGCGACTTGTGCTGCTACCCGCCAGAAAGCCAAGAAGAGGAGGTGGCTCTTCGCCTTAACAGCAAAAACACTGCTTTTCAAGGCTATACTAATGCCCCCCTTTCCCATTCAAGACACACAGACCACCATACTGTCCAATTTTGTTGAGAACATTACTTTTTGTATAATGCTGTTTACTTATTTTTTTTAACCTGTGTGAAAGTGAATTTTGTTTCACACTGCACACAACCCCATAAACCTTTTGGTTTTATCCCTATCAAAAATTAACTGTGTTATTATTTCCGAAACTGGCAAGGTAAATATTTACAGCACTCAATTTAGGCTAATTCAGCTTCAAATACCTTGTTTCACTTCACGAATCTATCAATCTATTAACTTTCACAAGACGCCGGTCTGCGATAACATATGCTTTACAGACGCTAACAGCCCAAAAATCACCGTTTTTGCAAGCTTCAAGGGTATATAAAATACCCTACGCTTTATGAATACACGCAAGGCGGTTTGTGTTTCTCGATTAGCAGCACCAATAGGTTATGGACCCAGGCAGGGTACAATCGAAAGAGCGTTTGAATGTATAAAACATTGTCAAACTCAAAAGGCAAATATGATAAGCCTTTATCAAATGGACAAGTAAAAAGACAATAATTATAATTCGTTGAGCATACAATGCGACTCGTGTTGGTTCATTCAGGATTGTGGAGTATAACATCCGGAGAATAGATGTACAAATGCTTCTGAGAAGTCGATTTGAATGCTCAGAATCAAAAGGCTTGGGCAACAATTGGACCAGTACGAAAGTAATTGGTACTGGGAAAGCGAAAGGGGCAAGGTCAAGGTATAAGGAAATACATCAAAGAATTTGTAAAAGTTTTGGATGGTCTAGTTCAGAACTAACACAAATTATTTGGTTGTCGAGTGTCTCAGTGTCCACAAATTATAGAATAAGATAATTCTAGTCGCAAGCCGAATAACGGGGTTTTAAATCGGCATTGCAATTTGCTTAATGCGTTGAACGCAATCAATATTAAGAACTCGATGTGTTGTTTTAGACAGGGAGCTTTTCACTAAATTTGAAAATCACACTGAAATTATAGGTTTTGCCGATGCCGAATTTTTTGACGTTAAATAGCGGAAGTAAGTGCTCTATGTAGCGAAAATGTATCGACATCGTCGATTGGCGGTTAGCAGTGAACAACAGGTAGTGCAAGAAGGCGAATGCGTTACGGTCACCTCAATTTCTCCAGTCAGAGGTAAATTGTTTCAAAGGTAAGATGCGTGATGTGGAGTACATGGATTTTCCGAGGAACGCCAAGTGCTAGACCTGCATGCTCAGTAAGATTCACCTACAGTTCAAGGTGTTCAAGAGTCTTGTTAAACGGTAAACTGATATGAAATGAAATGTCTTCGTTGTGACAACGGGGAAAAATTTGTCAATAAGAAGTTCTTTGACTTTTTCAGGCAAAACGCGATCGTTAGGATGCTTACTGTAGCTGCAAAACGGAGTTGCTGAAAGGGCTAACAGGAGACTAGTGGAATGGAATGGTCACGTGCAGTCAGGATTAGGTGATTCCTTGTGGGCTGAGGACGTCTACACAGTTTACTTGCGAAATCGCTCTCGTACCAGCGCTGTCAATTTCATGTGCTTGTTTTGTTTTGTTGCAGGTGATAAGGCAGAGTATACAATGGTTAGATACCCGATAGCAGTCAAAGGAGACCGTCTTTACGATGCAACTGCTATAAGATGAGCATCATGACGTGGTAGCTGACGATCATAAGACTATTTTCGAATTTTTTTTCGGAGACCGAAATGATTGGAGGCAACGGCTCCAGAAATACTGGTGAAGATGACAGCTCTGGTGAAAGCTCCAATCAGTATGAAAGCCCATCAGAAAAAGCCGAAATTAAAGACGTCAAGGATGAGGACGAGGATGTAAAGGATGAGGATAACAAAGTATTGGACTTACGTCTAGGGCCTGGTTCGCCAAAGATTAGCCAAACTGGAAAACCCAAAAAGCAGTTTAACGTCCTAGGTGCTTTAGTATCAAAATACATTCTGATTCCAGAAATATACAGAACATCTATAAGTTCGTAAGCTTAGTTGCGTGTGAGAACAAGCCGTGCCTCTACAAGCTAAATGGATATTTATTCTTCTAGCCTGTCAGTCAAAAGAAGACCGGGTAACGATTTAATCAAGGGACCACTTAACCTCTTCTTGAGAAGGCTAATATAAAGTAATGGAGAGCTGGGAGCAATTTTCTTGGGTCACTCGCAGTAAGTAAGGGATTTACTGCAAGCACACGGCATTGAATATTGCAGACAGGTGGCTACATCTTTGTGTGTAATTTTTCAGGCTGTTTGCACAAGTGAGCAGTGCAATAAGGTTGATCCAAAATTATATTAATCTCATGTTAAAAGGCTAATTTGGCTTGCTCTTACCAAACGAACATTTGGATGGCATCAAGCAGGTTTCAATGATAGACATGAAGCTACACTACAGGCAGTGCGCTCAAACTTTCCTGCAAGTCTGCCTGGATGTCTGATTGCTTGGTGTTCCAAGGCGGAGCACATGGCTTAATTTGATACATCTACAGGAGTATCGTTGAACTTGGGTTTCCACTATAAAAGAACTGCCCTTTGTCTTTAACCACACCTATCTTGAAGACTGGGAAAGAAATCCGGACGATAGCCACGAAAAGCCGCCACCGCGAATGGAGCCCTTTTACGCATGAAAAGCCACCGGCGCCCAAAACAAGAGAGTCAACTATTACCTACCATGATCTTTAGAAGATTTCAATCAGTTGAGCTGAAGTCAACTAATGATGAATTTGTTACTGTCCCATCCACTGTTTTCTGAACAATTGATTTGTTGATGCGGCTACTTGCCTAATGACTGCGAAGGAATTTTGGTCCTTCGAGCTAAATTTTTAAATTTTTTTAAATTTAAGTCTGAATTTTGCTCTTTCTGTTGATGTTGTTTATTACCACTTGCATGAATACATGCGGTTTCGTCAAAATATGTGGTAAGTTCACAAGAAGGAGGGTTAAGTAATCTGCAAGATGAAGGTGGGAATGTTTACTTTTCTAACCTTCGTAAATTTCTCGTTAATTTACAAAATTCGTCGATCTATATAAAAAGGCTCAGCTTTCAAGCAACCCGCGAGCATTTATTAATTGGTTAATTTGGAGGGTCTCTTTTTCTTTAGACGTGAACTTATCTGTCTTGTAGGTGTTCCCGACCCGACACAGCCCCCAAAGTTCTTGCCAGTGAGGAGTTAATAAATTAGATAATACCGTTCCTCAAGAGTCGCTTTTGTTTTCCTCTGGGGTTTAATTCTTAGGAATGACAGGCGTTGTCGGATTCCCGTGCGGTATTGAAAGTTGATATTGATCAAAAGGATTGATATGTATAAATTCAAATAAAAATAGTAATGGTTAAATTATCTTCCCCAAGGACCTCACTGCCTTCAGATCATCCGGCCTATAAGGCTACCTTTCCTTTTATTGCTTCGTATTGCTTTCCTGAGCTCATGAACATTATTGAATTCTTAGGTGCCCAATGCCATCACAGTCCTATCGTCGTTTCCCCACAAGAGGCCACGACTTCGTGTGCCAACTCGTTGGCGCTGGAGTCGGCAAATTCTCCGGTGGCGCTAGCTGCTTTGAAGAATGTTGTTGGTGTTCTTCAATCGAGCATACAATAGCCATGTGGACGCACGACGATAGCCATCCATAACCTATGAACCGTTGGTTGCCCGCAGCTCGGCATCCCCAAAACCACTCAATTTGCTCTTTTTTTACTTATTAAAACTGTTAATGGGGAAACAAGATTATATAAACTAGTATTCTTAATGCTCATTATTATAATACATATTATTAATCATTTAAAATAGGAGGGACAATTGCAGACAAAAAAAAATAGCAAAAGTCATTTTTGTAGTATCATATTGAACTTGCTGATGGCCTCTTCAACATATTTCTCCTTCTCGACGAGTTCATATTTAAGCTGAGTACGCAACTGTTGAAGGTTTGGCATAGTCCGACAGTCGCGAACATTCAGCAAAGTTCGAAAAATGTTCTCCCACATTTGCCGCTGAAAGTAACGCGGAACGGTAGTTTTTGGCATCCAAACACTGGTCGAAGCTCGTTGCGCCACCTCCATGTAACGACCAAAAAGCAACGCGTGCATGACGCTCACCAAGCCATATAAATCAAGCTGGAATGTCCACGGGCGCTGGGTTCGCATCTCAATGCACTTGAACAGATTGTCTTGATGGACATAATTAAATGTCTGATTGTTCGGAAAGAGCTTCATATCGATGGACACACCAAAGTCAATCAGTTGCAGGCTCAGTTCGTTTGGATCCGCACATAACCTAAAAAAAAAAGGAATAAATCAATTCCGCAATAAAATGTTAGAAATTGTTCGCTAACTGTGCTTACGGTCTCATAAGCAGAAAGTTATCCGGCTTAATGTCGGCATGAATGATTCCCATGGCGTGCAAATGATCCACAATATCAAGCATTTGGCAGCTCAGATGCATTACCACATACTCGTCCAAATTTCTGTTGGTGACACTCTTAACCTTGTTGCAAACACCAATTAGGGAACCGTATTCTGAAAACTCAGATATGTATACACTGGAATTGTTTCCTACCAGCGCATAATCAATTTGTGCGTAGGCTGGAATCTGTAAATATTTTGGTTCAGAATTTTATTTCATAATTATAATCATTATTTAAATGGTTAAAGTAAAAAAATAATAAAAGCGAAAAAAGGTCTCAAACTTATTAGTTACAAAGTGTCTTACATATGCTCTATATAATAACCTTTTTTTCTGAGATACTTTGCTTTAAAAAATCTAACAAATTAAAAAACAGCAGTTCTAATTGGATTTTCCTTTTTTTCACGATTGTTTCAATGGTACAGCTTTCTATAGCCGCCTCGCACTTATATTCTACCTGCAACAGAAAGAGAACTCTTGGGAAAGTTTCATGCAGATAGCTTTAAAACTGAGAAAGTAGTTTGCGTAGAAACGGGCGGACGGACACACAGATATGGCTAGATCGACTCTCCTAGCGATGGTGATGAAGAATACATAAACATTTATAGGGTGGGAAAAATCTAAAATCTAAATCTAATAAAAAATAATACAAATATCTAATAAATTAAAAAAAAAAAACAACTAAATATACTACATAAAATAGCTAAATATATTTATAAATATTTTTTAATCCGAAAGAACAACACATACAGTGATGTAGATTCTGAAAAAAAATCGATCCCTTTGAAGATATGTTTTTATAGGCACTTTACGATTGGAAAAATGTATGTAAAATTATAGATTCAAGCCGGGTACTTTTTTTAAATAGCGGTGGTGCATTAAGAGTGTTTTTCAGCCAAAAAAATCCAATTATATGGGCTCCACAATCGCTGAAGTCGAGTTCCCCGACTATTAGACACCCGATACTCAGCTTATAAATTCTAAAATAAAGATTCCCACAGAAAATAATCGGGTTGTAGCTGGCGCCATCTGCCGAACTATCTTTTGCAGAGCACACACGTACAGTATAAAACCGCTGTCGGCACACGCTCATTGACAAGTTTCGCCGTGCAAATTACTCACAAATTAAGTGCTCTCCGCTGCTCTTGATGATTTTAATGTTTTCAAGAATATTTAATTTTGAAATAGCTGCAAGGCTGTGTGAACTACGGCTTGCCAAAGTTTGCTTCCTTTGTTTTCTTTTAATTTAATACATTGAGTTATTAGTATTTTTCTGTTTTCCGCCAAGGAATGCTAATTTATAAACAAAAAAAAACACATGCATAAAAAAAAATTTTTTTAACAAATAAATCAAAAAAAAAATTAAACAAAAAAAAAAGAATCTAAAAATAAAAACAAACAGAAAAAAACATATAAAACAAACAAAAAACGTAAAACCTAAAAATTTGCAATAAAAAATGTATGAATGCAAATAAAAGCTCCCAAAGGCTCCCAAAGGATTTTTTATTTGCAAAAAACAAACTAAAAGTAAATATAGAGAATAATTAATTAAAAACTTGTCTGAAGCCAGACTCAGACTTTGACCACTACACCACGATGCCACTTAGGAGGCGGTCGACAAGATAAGGTGCTAAGACTTAGATTTGCAGGAGCGTGTTTAAAAACACACTAACTCAAACAATGTCTCAAACACAGACAACGCACACTATGAAAATCGTGGGTCCACATCGAAAATCTACGCTGACTTATACCAAAAACCATGTTGCCTGTGTTATTGCTTACCATTATTTTGTTAAATCAAGAGTTTAGGAAATTTCAAAATTTTAAAAAACAAAGTTAAAATAAAACAAAATAAACCGTTTTAGCAAAAGAAAATGGAATACAAAAATACTTTCCCTGAAGGATAAGACAAGAGAAAAGCTAGCTCAAATTGCTTTGAAAGAACACACATAACTTTCACAGTGCCCAGCAAGCAATACAGATATTGACGTGTATTGAATTAGAATCCGCCATGAAACATATTAAGAAAAACAAAGAAATTGTAAATATTTACTGCGAATATTTTCATTTGTATCATTTCTGGGTCAAATCCTCAAGAAACTTCGCCCGCATTATAACTAGATGTTATTTTTAAGCTCACCATTTGCTCACTGGTTAAACGGCTGTGAACCTCCAGGCATATATAGAACTCCCAGTAGTTGGTCGGTAGTTCCTGCTTGAGGGCCACCTTCTTGCCGGATTTGAGATGTCGTCCTTTATAAACCGAACCGTATGCTCCCTTTCCTATCATTTTGGACACTTCGAACTTCTCGTTGAGCACCTCCAGCTGGGAATTAGGATGCAGGCGCTTAACATGACCCACAAGATGACAGTGGGGCAGCTTTTCGATGTACATGGAGAAGTCTATTGATTCGAGTAGCGAGCTAATTAGCTCTACTTTAAATGGGTTCCTGTTGGGGTCGGCCACCGTTTCGTTCAGTACGGACTGGTCTAAACTGGATTTGGGGTGAACAAACCGCTCCCGCGGAGGAGTTTCTAAATCAGACCGCGACCAGGAACGGTGCGACTGCTTTGGGGTCACCGGTGTTGTCTTGTAGTATATACTTAGCTCCGCGGTCTCATCTTCTTCTACAGGAAGAATTAACTTTGCAGGCGGAGGTAGCAGCGTGGAATTTTTGATCATACTAATGTTGGTAGCAAACATCTCAGTGGCTGCGTTGAGCTCAAAAAATTTATCGGTCTGCTTTGCACCACCTGATTTATCATTTGATTCTGAAATGGAATTGCTAGAAAACTTGGGCACCGACGCAGTGCTTGCGGGATTAGTTGTGACAAACGGAGGTGGTAGCTCTGAAGGACAGTGGCTTATTTCTATGCAATCCTTCATGAACGAGGCAATCATGTGGGGTTGCCCAACAGTATCTTGCTTGCTCTCTGCATTCTTTGTTTCTGACGGCTGCGTTTCTGACAGCGTGCAGTCCAAGGCAAGACCGGTGGCCAGTGAAGCTACCTTTTTTGAAGCGGTAACCTCTTCCTGCGACTCGTCAAGGAAGATTTCGAATTGGTTTTCCGTTGTTGGCTTAGGCACAGTCCCAGGCTGTGTCTCGGGCACAAAAGAAAGATCGGTCATGATGGAATCCTCCAGCTTGCTGATAGTAAGAGCCGATCCCGGTTTACTTGTGTCCAACGCAAAGGAGTTCTTTGCCTCCTGGGTGCATTTCATCGACATAAAGGGATCGGTAGTGGTCTGTTCGCAAAGGCGCTTTAAAGAGCCAAAATTCGTTACCTTTGGCGGTGTCTTCCCGAAAAATCCACACAAATCGTTTTCGTCTTCTTGAGTAGGAAATTCTGGTTGCGTTGAAAATTGTCCATCAACCACCGAGCGGTGAAGCAAAGAAACCTGTGACAGATGGGTGGGCATTCGTGGCAGCGTTTCGGTTTTCTCTTCCTGGAAGAAGGCAAGAGGCCTAGGAATCGTTTCTGTCTTATCCTCCTGAAAGTGCATGGACTTAAGCATCGGCAGGCTAGGGGCATTGGGTTCCCATAACTCGCGGCGGGAAAAGTTGTCGCCACCAGTTTTCTCCGTCTCCACGACGGCCGCGGATAAACCAGGTATTCGCTGCAGGCGCATTTGTCCGGGAGTGCACTCTTCATTTTTGCTTGCAAGTTTAGAAACTGTGTTAGATCCCGGCGAAGACGAATTGGTAATGGTGGACTTGGTGGTGGCGCAGCTAGTCGCCAAGCTTTGAGTGCCATGCTCAGAGGTCTCCAGAATGGTGGACAGCTGCTTTCGCAAAGGAGACTCGGCAGCGGGAACAGGAGCTGGCTCCTCCGGTGGTGGTAGTTCTTTAAGCAAATTTCCAAATTGGCGTGACGGTGCTTGCTTTTGTGTGCCTTTGGGCGTGCTAACGGCTTGAGATTTTATGAACATGTTGAACATTTGTGTGGAGCACGTCTCTTCCCCGTCAAAATAAGGTCCGATTTCTGATGGCTTAGTTTTTGGCGTTGGCAGCGAGCCTTCCGAATCTTCATAGATCTCTATTTTGCGAACAGGAGGAGCCGGTACCGCAAAGTGATCTGGCGATGCAACTGAATCTTCAAATATTTCAATATTTGGCTCCACTTTGTGCTCGGATACAACTGGCAACTGAGCTGCAACTGCTGTCTGGGGTAACGGAAGTGGTGCAGGAGCTGTTTTCTCTTCGACCATCGCAACTTCTTCCTCTTCCTCCTCCTTCTCGTTCTCCTCCTGCACCGAGGAAATCCGATGCGGCATCATGGATTTTCTGGAGGAAGAGGGGAAAAAACTTTTGCGGCGTGGCATTTTATTCCCGGGCAAGCAGACGGTCTCCTCCATATCAAAGTCGCCATGAACAGTGACATTCCTCTTTTGCCACCATTTGGCTGCCAGCAGCTCCTCCGATTGGTACTCCTGCTGCTCCTCGTCGTTGTAGAGCTTGTCGAAAACGACCTGAATGCCCGGCACCTGCGGGGGCTTCCAAAACTTATCTAGCTCGTCTCTCGGTTGCGGCGTAGAAGAGTTTGCAAAGTTCGGATAGCACCGGACTCCTCTAAGCTCTTGTCCCGTGCCCCACCACTTGTCGTTGCGTTGTACAAATTGATGCTGTGGTTGGTGGCGTTTTAAATGGACATAAGCACGGAACTCCTCAGGTGAGAACTCAAGGTTTGGGCGCGGATAAAGAAGGCACTTATGGTAGCAAGGTATTCCATTTGCGTTTGAACCGTCCTCAATGGTAACAGGCGTCACCCAGACCTCCTGAGGCTTGTTCTTGGCCACAAAGTTTGGAGGAAATCTGAAGGGCTGATCGAACCGGCGCTCGTAGTTGGTTATGGGTGGGTTCGCATGTTCATCCACGTGTATGTCAAAACCCAGGTCCGGCGCGGCATTAGTGCCAAAGATCTTCCCGTGCTTATGGCGCTTCGCATGCGCCTTGTTCCAAGCCACCGGTTCCTTGATATTTTCCTGCCCGCGAGCTGCATCAATGATCGAGCGCAGACTTGACTTTCCTTCCGACTCGGACACAGGGGGCGGGATATTCGCTTCAGCGTTTTCGTCGTTAAACACCTCCACGTTGCGACGAGCATTGCGTATACCGCTGGTGCTTGGAGCGTCTATCTAAAGTTCAGTTGAATATTTGTTTTAGAATTAACAAGATCGGATGTTATCTTCGGCAAGCCGAAGTATTAACACCAAGCAGTACAGAGATGGATCCGAAATGCTATAAATCCCTATAGTCGTGGATTTCAAACTTAATCTGTGACATAAGAAAAGACCATTGCGAAAGTTTCAAGAGTCTAGCCTTTTTTAACTGCGCTTGCAGACGGTATAAAAACTGATTGCACCCAATAGTTGCTATATATATTCAATCAATTTTAAATTGTAAAATTTCCATGTTTTTTTTTAGAAATTTAAAAATAATAAAAAAATTTTTTGTTGTATTTTATACCTTTCTTATCTTATATCTTATCTTAACTTCTTGAGTTGAATTAATGTCGGTTGACTATATCCTATGGCTGCCTTATATCTGTCAGACTTACCAAACGATTCTATACTCATTATTTGCGCAGTGTAAAAGCTAGAGTCATGAAACTTTCAATCTTATCTTTTAATGAATACACTGAAAATGAACAAATCTTGCCGATCGGACGAATATATTCAAAACCTGTCCGGAAATGTCTCCTTTACTTTAATTTATTTTTTTTTTAGAATTGCCCAAACTGTGGAGGTATCAACTTTACACATAACAATGTAAACTTTGCAATAAGAAGGAGAACAAAAGTTAACTTCAACAAGAACTGCATAAAATATAAAATTTACTTGCATTAAATTCTCGATAGCAGGAAAAAACGCTAGTCAAGTGCAACGACTTTTAGATACCCGCTAACCAATTCTAAAATAAATATTAAAATTCTGGTCTAAATCCGTTGTAGTACTTGTGGGGTATACGAAAAACAAATTGGAGTCGTTAAACTCAAAAATAAAGAAGATTTTAGGGGGAATCACAAGGACAGTGCTAAACTGGTTTCCACCTGGTGGAAATATGAAAATAATATAATAGCTACAACATAGCATTTCGGATGAATGTAATGATTTTTTCAATCATTTTGCAATTAGTTATTTGAATAATTATTGCAATAAATTTGAGAACTGATTTTCTACTTATTGGTATAACTGCGTATGTATATACATACAAAGGTAAGTTATAGCAAATCGATGGGTTCCCAAAAGGGTCACAGATTAATAACACCCACCTGGACCAATCCTGGCAAGCCGCTCTTAACCGCGGCCCCGGTGCGTACACTTCCGACTGTAATGATGTTGGTGTCCCGCTGACGGCGACCGTGCAGCGACTGCAGCGCCAGCCGCCGCTCGTTCAGCTCTTGGTTGACCGCGTTGGCCTCCTCGCCAGTGGTGTAGAGCAAGCGCTGGCCCACCGTATAGCCAAAGTGCTGGTGCGCCTCCCTCAGCTCCTCCAGCGGCTCGGCGCGACACTCGAGGCCCAGGCGGAAAATCTCGTCGGCCTTGCGCATGTTGCCGCTTAGGTCATAGCTGTAGGCCCAGGCAATGTAAAAGTCGGCCAGCATGGTTCCGATCCCATTGTTGTACATCTGCTGATAGAACTCGATCTGATCCTTCTGCTTCTCCATCTGCCAAACGACGAGGTAAGGTGGGTGAGTGAGCTGGTCTCTTCTTAAAATATCTCTTTCACTTACGAATTTGATGAAGAGCCTGATGAGCCGCTTGTCCTGGCGGTAGCGTTCGTCCTCCTCAAATTTGGTAAGGCACTGGATAAGGGCCGCCTGCAGACCGGAGCCAGTTCCCCCTGCCGGATAGCTCTGCTCGATCCAGCAGATGTACTTGTACCATGGTTCCAGTGGATCCTCACCAGCGTATGAGCGCACCTCCTCCTCCATTTGCTTGCGATGCGCCAGCAGCTCCTGGCTGTGCGCAGAGTCTTGGCTGAGCGAGGCCTGCAGTATGCTCACGTTGCGACCACTGGCTAGCGGCTGGATGTTCTCCTTTGCATTGTCAAAGTCCATCTCGGTATCCTTATGCACCCAAAATCGTGAAAAGTTATACTTTTGTAGGAAACAATTAAACAAACTAACTGTTCGACAGTTCGCGCCGAAGGGAATGCTAGAGATGATAGGAAGAATAGTCACGCTTTTCCGATACTTGCAGTTCCCGTTCTATCGATAACCCGTTGCAAGACTTGATTACACTATATACACTCAGATCGAGGAAAACCGTTCGCACTCATGAGTGCGAGGGGCAAATAACCGGCGAACACTTTTCGATAGTGCCCTTTTGCACGTCGGTACTTAGATCGACGGAAAATATAGAAGAAATGTGCAAAGCGTTGCCAGACGTCTGGGATGAACTCTCGATAAATGTTTGTCAGGCCCTGGCGAAAAGAATAAAAAATTTCAACTTTGGTGTTGTTGGACTTGAGCTTGCAAGCGAAATTGAGGGAAAAACCACAAAAATACGTAAAAGCCATTTCAATACCAAATTTAGCTCTGGCGTCTTTTATATTTAATTTCTTTGATTTTGTTTCCTCAAATTAATTTGTTTGTCAACAAGCCCAGCTGATTGACAGTATGCTCTAAAAACTTCGGTCTCACTAGAAATAATAAAGTTTTTTGCTGGCGAAACTGTTCGTCGATCTCAGTACTAGGCTTATAAGGTATATAGATTCATCGACCTTCCACCATCCGTTGAAGGGATGGTCCATAAGGCTTTGGCGCTCCAAAAACATTCCAGTTAGTCCGCCGTGCTCTGTGGAAACCAGAGTTTCACTATATTCAAAAATCCCAACGGTTTTTCAGGGATGGACTGCGTGCAAAGAGGGCTGCACCGCAGAAACATCGCCTAACTATCGCATAAATTAGTCCGTCAAAGTCTTTCAAATTTTAACGGCGGACTAACTGGAAAATTTTGGGAACGGCAAAACCTTATCCGTTCAACGGATGGTGGGTGGTAAATGTATCTCTGTGGAAAGGCTATAACCTGGCTTTTCAGTAATTTAACAAAAATTTAAGCAGCTTCTGGGTTGCTAAAATTTCAGACAGTTGAATTTGTATGAAGCCGCTAACAGAATTTCAGAAATTATTAGAGATAAAGTCGTTTAAGAAATACCCAAAATAAGCGTTGAGACCAATTTTAAGAAGTATCTGTTCAAGTAGCTATACAGAACATATAAAGATTTCGTTTAAGTTTCATTAATTACATAAAAATATATTTGAAAAAAAAATCCATAATAATATACATAATATTGTAACTGTATATAAGCTATATAAAAAAAGTTAAACATAGCTTCTCCATAGCCAGTTAAAAAGAAAAAGGTACAGGTTGCAAGTCAATATTTCTTCGAGTACCAAAAGTTCTTGTTGAGAAACGAAATTATAATAAGAATATGATCAGGCTTTGCTTGAGGGACGTACCGTGTCAACACCAATAAACACTGTTTCAAAACCCAAATATTCGATATTTCGATACTGGAGTGGCCGACCCAGCTCTATAACGGTGAGTGGCGCCGAGAATGGAAAGTTTAGTTTGATGGGTCGTGGGAAAAATGGAAATGGACTCGCAAACGTTTCCAAGTTACACAGAATTAGGAACTGCCAAAATCGAGCTCTTGTTTAATAACCGACGACAACTCAGCAGGGTGAAGTCCAAACTCATGAGCAATTTTGTGGCCATCAAGAAGGCGTCAGAGAAGCTGCGCATCTTGGTGATGGAACCTAAGTTTTGACTTTCGCCAACGCATCGGCCCAGACGAGCTTGAGCCACATTGCAACATCTACAAGCGCTGGAAAGCCGGCATCCAGAACCGAATCATCCCCGCCGTCCGGGGAAACAAACCAGTAAAGAAAGGGATGCTCTGCTAGCGGAAGTTAAATGAAGCTTGAAGCCTGCGTGCATCTGGGACTTAGACGGACTGACCGCTACGTACTTCTGCGACGTTGCCAACTGGCGCACATAGACCCGTAAAACACTTTCGGATTATTTCAAATGTCTTTCATTTTTATAAACTTGTTTCAAAATATGATAAGAATACACATAGTCCCGCTTATTTGGTTAGGAGAAATTCATTGAAAATTGTCAGATTAAATATGTTAATAACGCCCCCAGCTGCCAGTTTGGTCGGGGCCTCCGTTGCCATTTCCAAAGTTTCCAAAGCCTCCTCCCGATCCTCGATTGCTCCCAAAACCACCGTCTATATCCCCAAATCCGCCTCCGCTATTTCCAAAGCCTCTATTGTAGCCATAGCCTCCTCTGTTATTTCCATATCCTCCTCCGCCATATCCACGACCTGCCCCACTGCCGAAGGGGACGTTTCCTCTGTTGCCATAACCTCTGGGAGCGAAACGTCCACCGCTGCCGCCTTCAAAGCGACCTCGTTTGGCCGGTCCGCCGCCAGCACTGAACTGGCGTGACTGGTGTGGCAATATTCCCGTATCGCGTTGCAGTCTGTAATCGCCAGAGCGCTTGGCACAAAGGTCCTTTACCACCCTGACCAGCTTGGCGTAGGGCTCCTCCAAGTGGAGCACTTCGGCCGGATTATCGCAGGCGACGGTGATGAGATCTTCTAGAGCCGGTTTCAGGGCCCCTACTTTGGCTGCATGTTCCGGTTCCATTTCAAAGTTAACCCAGTTGTCCACGCGCACCATGTTGTTGGCGGCCAAGTCGATCTTGCGCGATCCGAAGAGCATCACCTGTAGAGGCGCGACCATCGACAGTTGCTTGCAGGATACGGCCCGCGTGCGGATCTTTTCGCCGAAGACAAAAAACGGATACGGAAAGGTCACGGCCAGGTTGCTACAGTTCACAGAAGTCTTGTGCAGCAGCGCCGCCTTTGACTCCGTAGTCAGCACCTTGCGCTTCTCCTTGTGCACGCAAATGTTTGGGTAGAGACCCAGGCACAGAAGAGCCAGCGACACGTCCAGCACTGGGTCGTCTTGATCAGCGTCTGCGTGCACCTCGTGCGGTATCATGCACTCCTCAGGGAACCCGGCCTGCTGGAGCAGATCCAGCAACTGCTGCTTCGCATCCCACATTACGTTCATAGTCGACATCTGCAGACCCTTCCATTCGCAGAACCTAGCTTCTGCCTGCTCGCCGCGGTGCTTGGCGTTCTGCCATAGTTGCGAGGCCACAATCATGGCCACGTGGTCGGAACATTTGTTGCCACTCAGCGCCTTCTGATGATTAGCCAGTCTACGTTGCCCTATATCCAGCTGAAACACCTCGGAGAATGTGCTAGAGTAGGAGGCCATGCTGGCGACCAGATCGGCACAGCCGAACACCGCCCCCAGCACCATCATCTTGCCCAGCCGCGGCTCGATTGGGAGACGTGCCAGCAGGCGACCCAAAGGCGTTAGTTCATCGTTGACGTCCAGGCAGCGCATCTCGCGCAACAACACCTCCGCCTCGATAACAGCGTCTACTGGCGGTGGTTCCAGGGCCTTCGACAGGAAGTGGTGAATGGCGCCCAGCCGGAGCAATTTAATGGTGAGAGCCATCTCGTGCAGAGGCGTGCGGAACATCTCGGGCGTGAGGTTGTCCTCAAGTACCTCATAACGGGCGCGTGAACAGAGCGTGAAGCAGAAGCCGGGACGGACTCGTCCGGCGCGTCCCTTGCGCTGCTCCAGGTTGGTCTTGCTGGCCCACACGGTGGCGTAGCTGGTTAGGTTGTTGTGCGAAGTAAAGAGCTTCATGCGCGCCTTGCAGATATCCACCACGAAAACAATATCGTCAATGGTTATCGAAGTCTCTGCGATGTTGGTAGAGAGGATGATCTTGGTGACGCCTTCCGGAACTGGCTCAAACACCTTGCGTTGATCGTCTCGAGGAATCTGCGAGTGGCACGGCAAAATGCGATACTGGGCTGAATTACCGAAAGTATTCGTACTTTGCAGATACTTCATGAGTGCAAAAATCAGGTTCCAGCCGGGCAGAAATACCAAAATGGCGCCGGGAATGTTTTTTGACTTGATGTGCACCAGCAAAGACTCCAGCAGCTCGAAGCTAACGTCCGACTCGGAGAGCATGGCCATAGCGTTGCGCGTCTTCTGGGAGTACTTGTCCTCGCACACTTTGTTGAAATTGGTTTCCGCCTCTTCCTTGTTCTCTGTGAGCTGAAGCTGCTCCTCGTCTTCTGCCTCCTTGCGCTTCCGACGCGACTCCACCGACGGCACAAACTCTGTCATCTGGAGAATGTCCTCTAAGAAGAACTGTTGGACAGGGAAGGCCCTCCCGGGCACCTCTAGTACGGGACAGTCGCCAAAGTACTTAGAGAAGAGCGTCGTGTCGATGGTGGCCGACATAAGAATAACTGGAAAACGAAAAGAAAATATGTCCTGTTAGTTGCATGGTCGGCCAGTCGAAATTTATATACCCTTGCAGCTCGCCCGATTTTAATAAATCTAAAACCGTAAATATAAAATATTCTACTCATACATACTATGTATATCTCAAACCGCTGAGTTGTAATTTTTTTTTTTTTAATTTTTGATTCCAGTAATATTATATAGTCGTCCAATTTTAGTAAAATTAAAATTGTAAGTCTGAAATATCTAACTATTATTTTAATTTTCCGATGGTTACTATGGGATCGTCCTATCCGGCTCAGAAATACAACTTTTGGGAACCAACTAAGTATGCACAAATTTAATGTAAAAGCCAGTTAATTCATTACTTGGTTGAATCATTGTGGCCAGGAACTCGAGGTTAATCAATATATTCTTAATTTGAAGTGTTTTGTTTCTCGAAGAAGTCAAATTTCTAATGAATGTATCTTTAGTAATCTACTTGATAAGCTCTCCTTCTCAAAAACTGCATGACATTTAAACAAAAAAAAAATTACACAAAAAATAAAGCAATTGTGACATTACCGTGCAGATCCGGGTAGGTGTCCACCATATCACGGAGAATGACCAGCAGAAAATCGCTGTTCACGTCTCTCTCGTGGATCTCGTCGACGATGATGTGCGAGACTCCCCGCAAGCCCGCCTCCAACTTGCGCAGCAACACGCCCACGGTGCAGAAGAGAATGGCCCCGTAGGGCCGAGGGAAAACAGACTCAAATCGCACAGAGTAGCCGATGGTGTCGCCCAATTGCTCACAACGCTCGCGGGCGACTCGTTCTGCCACAGAAATTGCCGAGATGCGGCGCGGCTGGGTCACGTAAATGTTGGCGTAGCCACCTTGGCCGGAAGAGATGTAGTCGTCGAGAATGTACTGGGCTATTTGGGTGGTCTTGCCGCAGCCGGTGTTACCGCGAATGATCACAACTGGATTCTCATTAATGGCGCTAAGTATCTCGGATCGCATAGCCGCAATGGGCAGCTTGTCGCGGAACTCAAGGAATTGACGATAATTTTCGTCGTTCTGGCGGCGTTCTCGGAGCGATCGCTCGAACTCCATCGACAGATCATCGATCGAGGCGGTGGCCAGTTCTCCTTCGTCGATGTTGCAGGCGTGCCAGGTGTTCCAGTTTGGCTGCGGAGGTGCCCAGGGAATCACCGAGCTTTCTTGACGCTTCTCTCCCTCTTGTGGTAAAGAGTCAATACGGTTTATGTTAACCTAAAAAAAAACATGAGTTACTTGGGATCATTTTAAGAGGTCCTATGTATTTTGTTCAGTTCAGTGTTCAGTGACCCAAAAAAACCGGATTGATTAATGATAATATTATATCAGTGTAAAAAGGTATACTTTTCTAGTTGGTACTTAAAAAACTATTATGCAAAGCATGTTTTAGACGGAAAAAAAAATATTATAGTTTCATTTGGCCATGATGCTTAAGAATTCGATGAATTAGAAATGATCAAAAACGTGGCCAAATTCGGAGTGTACGCACCGAAATACTTTTATAAATGTTCAAAGATGTACACATTTGTACGTTTGGTGTGTGTTCAATATTTCTTTGCCAATGCATTAAATGTGTACTTGATTTCCTCTCTGAAATATATTTAGGTAATCTTACAGTTGTTGCGAGCATACAAGACTACAATACTTTATTAGAAACAGGAGCAGTCAAACTTCATAAAAACGAGCTAACCAATTCTGTCCCTGTAAGCCGATACACTGGGAAACCAATTGTTAACATCCAGTATGGTGTATTTAAATAATAACTAATATATAACTTACAATTAGTGGAATGGGAGCGCCGTCCGGTTCGATTTTAATATTGCGCGGATTGACGACTGGAAGATCCAGCACCTGGATCACCTCGTCTATGCTGTTGACCAGCTCAGGAGACAGCTTCACCGGGTAGGGCTTCAGCTCCTCGTCTTTCTTCTTCTTGAGAGATCCGCTGAACGGCTCAATGACCTTCAAATGGAAGAGCTGGCGCACTAGGGACAGGGCGCACGATTTGCTGGCCGACTTTTTGTTGGAGCCCGTCTCGCGGGCCGTCACCTTGCGTTTGAGCCCCGGCACGTAAATGGACAGCTCGGCCATAAAGCTCCTGGATGGAAAAGGCCTTTAGAGCTAGTTTCCAGCCAGAATGTGGGCCAAATTGCGGAACTTACCCTTGGGCTACATGGACCCCCCACTCTAATGGGCGACCGTGCACAGCTGACAGAGCGATGTGGTGCTAATGGGGAAGACGCAGCTGTCAAGCCAGCGCTTAAATTGCTGCCACCTACGCCGCCTTTCATGAGAGTCCGTTTCGCTTACAGGCCCCATGAAAGGTAGCTGGACGTAATTTTAGTAGTTTGGAGTATCGTACCACGTCGCTCTGCTGGCTCAGCTATCCACAATTTGCGCACAGTCCCCCAAGGATTTCGTGCTGCATTCCAGGCATGGCCGTAGAACAATTTGGCCAAATCCGGAATGCAGGCTCAAATAAAAAAAAAAAAATAAGACATACCTAGCGTGGTCCGGGCCCACTGGGGTATACTTGTAATCGTCGCGAATATTGTTCGCTTGCTTGTACATATTCAGGCGATCCTTGGCGTTCTCTATGGTCCAGTTGCCGTGGATGGCAGCGTTAACATCGATGGACTCAGCCTCGTTCATGTCCTTCTGCTCCTGCACATGGTCGATGATGCTGAAGCGGCTGCCATCGGGTCCGCCCGCGTGGTTCAATGGGCGGTAGGCCTCGCCCAGATCCTGTGGACCCGACTGACCTCCAAACACGCGCTTCTGATTTCCGCCGTCCCCGCCCTCGACCAGCGAACCGGCCTTGGGTGCCGCCCCCGACGAAGCTCCCACATCGGCCGGAACATCCTGGGCACTCAGCTTACCCACCCGCACCAGGTAGTTGACAAAGTCACGACACGCGTTTTTCTCGGCATCCTTCTTGTTGGTGGAGTTCCCCACACCAATGTAGTTGTTCTGCTCTACTCGTACCTCGCACAGGAAACGCTGACGGTTTTTCGGACCTGGGATTGCAGTGATTGGCATTAACTATTTGCAATATGCTAGCTGATAAAACGCATATTATAATCGCTTACCCGTTTGGCGAACGTCAAACTTTGGTTCAACACGCGACTTAGCGCAAAATTCATACAGAAATGATTTAATATCCATGTTCTGCTATTTTAATTCGTACTCAAATTGAAACTTGCTAGCCTGATCGATATATTTCCTTTTGCTTTTTTTTTTGGGTAAGAAAATAATGCCGAGAATGGAACGCCCTAACGCGTTTTATTAGGGCCTATTTACACTTGGGTTGCGTCTGTGGCTAGACGCAGTTTTATTTACAAAGGTTTTGTATAGGAAGATAGAGATGGGAAAAGTGCGTCAAATTGCATCATTCTAGAAATTTGGGATTTTTACCAATGTTTACTTGATGATTACTAGATATATACTAGATATTTGGCATATCGATTAACTTTCGTGGGGAAATTTCAACAATAATGACCGAAAACAACAACACAAATATCCAGTAAACAGAGGGAGAATTTTCGTTGACAAATCCAGACAAAGAACAGTTGTTCAGCCTATTCTTTTTTATGCGTCTATTCCGAAATCGATATTGGTTACGTGAAGTCTAGCATTCCACCACAAATACCAGTTTCCACTATTCACTATTTTGGAGTTTTCCGTTATACCCTGATGCCACTGCCCCATTTTTCAAGATTTTGATACGACATTGACTGTGCGTCAAAGTTATGCACGGGAAAACCTTACGGACCATCTTTCAAGGAGTTGGTGGATGATGCTCTGTGGGACTTGGCGCAAAAGAATTTGAACTGGTTTGGTGGTCAATTTGGAAAAAGGGACTGTTTTTATATTTTTGCTATTTAATAGTTAATAAAGTAAATCATATGCAGAATTGTTAAATAATAAATAAATCCAAATTCAACTCTGTCATTAAAATACCAATAGAAGCTAACCTTCCTTCGCCCTTTTCAGAGCGTGTTCCAAAACGTGTTAATGAAACCTTCATAAAAGTACTCGTAGAGGAGTTTATAATCATAGATAAACTAGATTTAATAACGCCAAGGGCTGAAATGTCAATTAACTATGGCTGATTCACCATGAAAATGCTGCAGGCCCAAAATTATTGAATTCTAAGAAAACCTCTGATTGAAACATTCTCCAGAGTTTGTAAGTTGAATTGCTGAAAAGCATGGGTCGCTGATATTCTTATATTCATATTTCTTACTGATAGTTAGAGGGCAACAATGGTCTATATATGCAAAAAAAAAGAAGTTTAGACAGTCTGTAGCTTGTTAAACATTAGTTCGTCCTTCTGCTTTTCGTGGCCTTTTCCTCGAAATCAAGCAAAAGCTAAGACAAACCAAGTTAGGTCTTAATTTAATTTAACAGCTGTTAACTGTTTGACCATTCCAGCACGAAATGTTGGGTCGTATTTTTTTCAATTGCTAAAATTTTCTGCTGAATTTTCAGGAACTCAGAGATTCAGTCGTTTAGGAAATAATCAAAGCATTTTTTTAAAATAGCTTTCAACTTGAAAAACGCTCTGCGAAAGGGGTAAGAGTATGGTTCAAGGGTTTAGGATCATTTTCGGATCCGTTTAAAATGCGCCTACTGTTATGGCGTCTTCCCACAGAGATCCATCCATCTTCCGTTGAAGGGATAGTCCATAAGGTTTTGCCGTATAGAACATTTCCAAGATAGTGCGCCATCCAAATTTGATGGACTTGTTTATACGATAGCTAACCGCTGTTTTTTCGGTGCTACTCTCTTTCCACGCAGTCCATCCCTGAAAAACAGTTGTGGTTTTTGAAAAATGTGAAACTCCGATTTCAATAGAGCACATCCACAATCCACCATCCAACAACAGCTGATCTGAATAGCTGTGACTCATTAAAACATAAACAAAGATGGTTGACTTGTTGACCTTGCCTTTTTGAGTATGAGCGGATTTATGCATTTTATGCATTTTCTCGAAAATTGTGCATATTTTGTGGAATTGCTTCTGAATGGCTTAAATTCATTTGGAACTCACTATCTGAGTGAAGGAATTCCCCAAAGTGTGGGGATCGCATTTTTCAAATTCAAATTTTAAGCACTTGCAGACTTTGAACTTACTGAAACCCTTTTTTATATTTAGATCTTTCTTTTCTTAAGAAATCCGCATTTTTTGATTAGGTGATTTAGTAGCTAAAAATTTAAGAAAAAAAAAAACCATCTTTGAGTTTTTGAAACCGGGGAAACCGTTTCTCCATCGACGATAATGGCCTAGTCCCACAGGCCACCATCCATTCAAAATCCCAACCGTTTAGTTTGGACGGGCTCTGTGGGACTGGGCTATAACTTATCGACTCATTTTAAAGTTTGTTGTGTTTTAGTAGCTAAATATGTTTTGGTTAGCTTCTTTTAAAATTCAAGAAATGTATTACATTTTGTTTAAGAAACGCTTTATTACCATATATTGGTGAATAAGTTGGTGTTTTAACGATATTTTACACATTGTCCTGTCGTAACAGAGATAATCGAGTTGAATTGAATTAAAATGACAATTAGTATCCTCTGCTAGGGTACAATATTGCTACACGTCTTGCTTGTTAAAAAGCGAGCAAAGCCGCTCAGGGCTTGCTAGTACTAATAGAAAGAAACAATATCTTGACAATGTAGCCTTATAACAAACCACGTAAGAAAAACAATACATTTTTCGGTAGTCTTCAGGATTGGCTCTATTCTGTGGATTCCATTTTGAGTACAAATTTCTCCATTATGGCATTAAGGCGCTTTCGTTCCCTTAACTGCTGCTGCATTAATTCTGATATCTGAGTACCCAGAGCTAATATGGAGGCAGTATTAGCTTCAGTTCGCTGCGCGTTTAGGCGTGTTTGTTTATTTAAATTGCGGAGTTCCTTTGCTATGTCCATGAGGACCGGAACTGCGCTGTCCTGTTCAATTTCCAAAGTGTCTTCCTCATCCAGCTTTCGTTTCGCAGTAGTTCTTGTAGTTCGTGGCTCATGTTTTACACCTGAACTTCTAATATTTATTGGGTTGCTACAATCTTCTTCTTCTTCTTCGTCATCATCATACTCGTCTGCAAAAGGACTAGAGTTGGGAACAATGATCCATTTTTAATTAATGTTTTCGTACCAATATCCGTTACAGTGCCTTCCTCGTTGTCAGTTTTTAAGCTTTGCAGAGAAAGGCTTTGATGCCCTTCGATTTGGGTCTTGGGACGCGCTTCGACAATGGTGTCAGCCATGTCGTACAAGTCGCAGATCACGGCGACTGCATCCTCCAGAGGTGTGAGTGTATCTTGGTACAGCGATCCTTTGCCACAAGCCTTAGAGTCCTCTAGCCGGTTATTAGTTATCTTCTTACGAATGCAGCTTTTCCAATCCTTCCACACCTAACAAACAGAACATCATAAAGACATAAAAAAAAAAAGATTTCGAAGCACCTACCCGCTTCCATTCGCAGGCCTCCTTGACAGGCGGACCAACGCTGTTGAGCTCCTTTGACAATCTCTTCCAGGCTGCCTCCGCCGCTTGCTTGTCGCCTTTGAGGTAATTTTTCGATATGATTGGATGTCGCTCCATAAAGGCAACGAATATTGCATCCTGCTGGGCAGTTCTGTGCTTACCCCTGTCCGAAATAAGCAAACCAAATGTATAGTCTTTTTCACAGTTGACTATACTTACATGTCTCTGAGTTAAAATTGCTGCTACTCGAACTTCGAGTCTCGAAGCTAGAGCAATAATCTTTTGGCTTATTATTTTTCTGTTCTGTTGACAATAGAGGTGGGGGAATCATCGATGCCAATATCGATTGGTTGAGAACTTGGATGGTGGAGAACTTGGATTTTCTAATAGCCGATTCATCTTATAGCCTATTTCCACAGAGATCAATCCACCTTCCACCTCTCGTTATACGGCCTCATTCATTTACAAATTTATTGAAGCTCAGAGACAGAGACAACTATATGGATACTGCTTGAGATTTTGTTGGTTATAAAATCATGGTCACACTGCCTTTTTAACATAAAATTCAAACTTTTTGATTTGTTTATTATATTGTGTTTATCCCGATAATTTGAACTTTTAAAGGTGAAAACCTTTTAATGGTAAAATTATCGGTTCTGACAATTTTCCTCGTTCATTGGAATCGTCATAGGTTGTCTTGCTCGCACCTACGTAAAATCTTATAGTCAAAACAAAAAATGAGCAATGAATGAGGCCAACAATGTAGTGTCATAAGCCCATATTTTCCAAGAAATCGATCTTGTCGCAAACTTTGACCTATTTATTAGTTATCAGGACACTGAAATACATGGATCGTGAAAATTTGAAACCAATCGGGCGTTGGGGCTTTTCGGAAGTGTAGCCGACCTTAGCACACCCAAGTGTTTTTTGGATTTCTTTTAATTTATGCATAATTATCAACTTTATTACCGTTCTCTTCTTCTTCTTTTCGGGCTTGTTAACTATTTGTAGGCGACTAGCGGGTCACAGCGGGTGCCTGAGTGAATGAGTCGCAAACATTTTTCTGCAACAACTGATTTAGCAACAGCGGGAGCCTGTGTGAATGGGTCGCAAGAACTCAACCGACAGTGGTGTGATGACGGTATTAAAATCTATCGTCTCTGATGTTTCGATACAGTGCCTCAACCAGTGTGGCAAAACGAATCGCCGTTTCTAACACTGCGGCTGGAGGGGCAAGTTGCATTTCATTTGATTTGAACTCAAAAATGTCTGTCCACTCGCCCAATCCCGTCCTGATCCTGCAGAGCAAGCGCTTCAATGGACTGCGCAACATCCTGGAGCGCGAAGGTCCCTTCTGCAAGGACGACTTTTCGGCCTCGCCAGACAATCTGGAATTCCTGCAGACCAAGTGCCAGGTTCTGATCATCGGAGCCGGCGGACTGGGCTGCGAACTGCTCAAGGACCTAGCTCTGATAGGCTTCGGAAATCTGCACGTCATCGACATGGACACCATCGAGCTGTCCAACCTAAACCGGCAGTTCCTGTTCCGCCGAACGGATATTGGCGCATCAAAGGCCGAGTGCGCGGCGCGCTTCATCAACGGACGAGTGCCCTCTTGCCGGGTGACGCCACACTTTAAGAAAATCCAGGACTTTGACGAGACCTTCTACCAGCAGTTCCACATGGTCGTCTGCGGCCTGGACTCGATCGTGGCCCGTCGCTGGATCAATGGCATGCTGCTCTCCATGCTGCGCTACGAGGAAGACGGCACCTTAGATGCCAGCTCTATTGTGCCCATGATTGACGGTGGCACCGAAGGATTTAAGGGCAATGCCCGCGTCATCCTGCCTGGATTTACGGCCTGCATTGAGTGCACCTTGGACCTGTTCCCACCGCAGGTCAACTATCCACTATGCACCATAGCAAATACACCCCGCCTTCCGGAGCACTGCATTGAATACGTAAAGATCATACAGTGGGAGAAACAGAGTCCGTTTGGAGTGCCACTGGATGGCGACGACCCCCAGCATATTGGGTGGGTCTACGAAAGGGCTCTGGAGCGAGCCAACGAGTTCAACATAACCGGTGTTACATATCGCTTGGTCCAGGGAGTTGTCAAGCACATTATTCCCGCCGTGGCCAGTACCAATGCAGCCATAGCCGCCGCCTGCGCTCTGGAGGTCTTTAAGTTGGCCACCAGCTGCTATGATAGCATGGCCAACTACCTGAACTTTAACGATCTGGACGGGATCTATACCTACACCTACGAGGCTGAGAAGTCGGAGAGCTGCTTGGCCTGCAGCAACACGCCGCAGTCGCTGCCCATCGAGGATCCCAACACCACCACGCTAGAGGATGTCATCAAGCTGTTGTGCGACTCTCCGCGTTTTCAGCTCAAAAACCCGGCTCTTACCACTGTAATGAAGGATGGCAAGCAGAAGACCCTGTACATGTCCACGGTGAAGAGCATTGAGAAGGCCACCCGCAAGAACCTGACGCAGTCGCTGGGCGAACTGGGACTGCAGGATGGCCAGCAGCTGACTGTTACCGATGTCACCTCGCCCTCCGCAATGACTCTGCAGCTCAAGTATCAGTCTAACGAGGTGGAGATGGTCTGAGTTGAATCACATTAGACTACAAATTTAATACATAATAATTCATGTAAATTAAATGGCAGGCTTAGCCTCAAGGTTCGGAGCTAAATGCTCATGTTCAATATGTACTTCTTGCCTGTGAATCCTTTAAAGCTCAGAGCAGCAGCCGCCGCGTCTTTAAAGTGATCCAAAGGCACCATCTCATGCTTGGGGGCCACAAACTTTCCCTGCTCCATCAGATCGAATATGTTTTTGAACATTTCCGATCGTTCGGCGGAACTGTAGTTCTCCTTGGACCAGCGCGTCATCCAAAAGCCCCTAAATGCAATGTCCTTAAAGATTAGGGGTCCGGTGGCCACGGTAACGGGCTCGCGAGACATGCCGCCATATGTGACCATCACGCCGCCGTTGTCCAGATGACGCGAAACCTCAGTGGCACTCTTACCGCCCACACAGTTGAAGGCCAGTCGGGGTTTCTTCAGCTTGCCAGACTTGAAAATGTCACTCGTGCGGATCTCGGTCTCGGTCAGGATCTCTGTGGCTCCTAGGCACTGCAGCATTTGCTTTAGTTCGTCAATCTCCGGCCGATCTCGGACAATGCCTATGCTATTGATGCCCCACGCACGGCACAACTGATGCACTGCCTGGCCAACGGCGCTATTGGCTCCGTTCTGGATGACGGTGTCTCCAGGAGAGAGCTGCACAAAGTCCTTGAGCATGCGGTAGGCGGTGGGGGGATTCACCGTCGAGGTGGCTGCCTCCGCTAAGCCCACTTTTTTGGATACCGCCAGTAGCTGGTCCTTGTTATAGACGGCATGCGTGGTCCAGGTGCCCAGACCGGTGGCCAGTGGAATGACATGCTGGCCTGGCTCCAAGCCCCTAACATTGTCGCCTACGCAGATGACCTCGGCCACACACTCGTTGCCTCCAACGGCTGGAAACTTTGGCTTCACTGGGTACTTGCCTGTGTGCGATTTAAGGGTTACTTATTAGAACGCGTTTTAAGACCTAAGCCTATTTACTGGTGTGATCGTCTTTGACGGTAAGTGTTCTGCCTTTCCCTGCAGGGGTAAAGCCTTAATTTGGCTAGTCATGATAAGAGGACCATGAATTAATCTATTTAAGTTGTCTTTTATTATTTTTTATAAATAACAAAATCGAAAATTTATTTTGCAGTTTTAAAGATGCAATGTCTTACAAGAATATTTAATCCAGTTCGGACGTGCCGACAAAATTCGCCTGTATAAAAAAACAGGAAGTCAACTTCGGTAGTCCGAATTATATAGCCTTGTATCTATAGTTACCTACATATAAAATAAAACATATTTTTTTATCATTTCTTTGGGCAGCAATACAATACTCTACAACTCTTGTTATATCCAAAAATATGTCGATTGACGATTCTGAATTCTGATTTTAAAACAATTTAATTGGTGTTTCTCAAATTATAAAATCTGTGTTTTAAACATACATATGTACATATACGCTGTCTAAAAACCCCGAAGTTCTAAATTTGTTTTAACTAATTGTCGATTGTTCCATGGCAGCTATTTCCTTCCGAATAACATATGTTCTTAAGTACTGGAAGGAAGATTTTTTGCGATTTCCGGATCTCTAGTTCAAAGTTCAGTTAATTTCATAAAGCTGAAATTATTCCTTTATATGCATGTACAGGTGTAAATGTTGATAATAACACATACGTACATATGTATCTTGAGCTGGACTTACCCTGGATAGTGTTGATGTCCGCTGGGTTAATGGGTGCCGCCAAGATTTTGACTAGCACCTGGTTGTCCTTTGGATCGGGAAGAGTGTCCTCCACCAGCTGCAAAACATCCTGTGGCTCGCCATGTTGAGTATACTTTAGGGACTTGGCCACCACTGACATGTGGCGACTCCATATGGCGGGGCGGCGGATTCCACATACAACACTACGGGGCAACATTAAAAGCAGGAGTTTTATTTTTTAAGAGTAATGTAAGGAAAATTGTTATGCAGGTAAGTGTGACCGTTGCAGCCAGTGAGCTACATTTAGGGGATTTCGGTTTTTGGTATTTTTAGCATAACAACAAACGGCCGCCGTGTTTTCGCTAAATTTCAGGTGTCTCAGATCGATTTTTTAAACAAAACCTCAAGAAATACTCAAAAAACTAAATAACCTCTGGCAAAATGGACGCGTAAGCATAAGAAAGCGGTAAATCATAGTTGTATTCTTTTTATCAAGCAAAGGTTTTTTTGCAGTTTACAAGACGAGGTGGAGTCCCTAGAAGCCATTCTGATGGACGATGTTCGCATCAAGCGTACACCCAGGTAGGCAAGATAGCTTTATTTTAATAATACCGAAGTACTGAAATACTCGAATACCAAAAAGCGGCGAGGTGGAGCAGATTGAGACCACGGTGCTACCTTTGACCGGCGAGGAGGAGGAGCAGCAGTACGTGTGCGTCACCTTGCAGGTGCAGCCGACGCCAGGATATCCGGAGGAGAGTCCCACATTCAAGCTGCTGCGTCCGCGTGGGTTGGACGATGCACGGTTGGAGGCCATCCGCAGCGCCTGCAATGCCAAGATCAAGGAGTCGGTGGGCTTTCCGGTGGTCTTCGACTTGATAGAGGTGGTGCGGGAGCACCTGACCGGCAGCAATCTGCCTAGTGGCCAGTGCGTGGTCTGTCTCTATGGATTCGCCGATGGCGACGAGTTCACCCGCACCGAGTGCTTTCACTACCTGCACAGCTACTGCCTGGCCCGACATCTTAACGCTCTGCGCCGCAACTACCAGGAGGAGTTCGACAAGCTGCCCGCCTGGTTGCAGAAGACGGCCGATCCCTTCCAGGCGCTGTGCCCCGTTTGCCGGGAGCACATTGGCGACGAGACCGACAGCCTCAAGTGCGCCATGCCACCATCGGAGCTGCTGAATGCACCAGACTTTAAGGTGACCGAGGAGCTGCGCCAGATGCAGCAGCGCATGTCGGAGTTGTATCTGCAGCAGAAGAGTCGCGGTGCCATCATCGATGTGAATGCCGAGGGATCGGCCGTGATTTCCATCGAGACCGAGGAGGATATCAGACGAAGGCGGGGTCGTGAGGAGGCCGATGCAGCCAAGAAGCTAGAAGGACCGGCCAAAGAAGACGCCATCAAGCCCACCACTAGCACCACATTTGCTCCAGTGGTACAGGAGACCCAGCGCATCATGCCGGAGCCGACCAACAACAACTATCACCACAATCGACGGCACTATCGCGGCGGCAGACGGCACCATCATCATCAGCATGGCCACCACCATCGAGTTGAAAGGGATCGCGAGCAGAACGCGTCTGCAGCCACCGCCGTTGGCTCCAGCTCCGCATCGAACACGGGCAACGGGAAGCAGGCGAAGGCTCAGTCGGCCAGCTCCGGGCTTGCCAGGTGACGATGGCTCCCGGATGAGATGGGAATTCGGATACCCATAGCGTTGCCATGCTGCTAATACACAATGAAGCACCATCCCAAACGGCCCAGCTTTAGTTTTGTGAGGCGCACACGATTCTGTGAATTTTTTTGTTCGTATGTTCGTATATATTTATATTTAGTTAGCTTTATCGAGCCGGGTTAGCTAATTTTGGTTATATTGATGATGATATTTAGTTGTACTTTAATTATAATGATATTTGTAATAATTTACAAAAGACTTGCGGCAACATGCCGACCCGATATTAGTAGGGCCCTTAATAGCTAAAACGTAGAACAGCATGTATTTAGCAGCACAACACACAGGCAGCGCTGGCGTTGACGAGATTACACCATAGCATTGCAAAGCTCGAAAGGACGACGGTATTGATATCCACTTACGCATAATCTGCAACTGCACTTCGAAGTTTAGTATAAATAATTCTCTATCTGGCGGCCTGTGGCACAAAAGTCCAACTGTTACTTCACGGTGGAAGTTGGAGCGGCATTTCTAGTCAGTGTATGGAGGAAATGAGGCGGCAGAGGAGGAAGAAACCCGATACAGGGCATCTGCATTAGCATGCATGCACCCATATTTAAATATCACAATTAATTGAGTGTTTGTAGGCAACCAAATAGGGATCCGATCCACACGGATCGTCCATGGTATTATATCGAAAATTCAATTTCAATGTGTCAAATAAATACTACGATTGAGAACTTAAATGAATAAATCAAATTCGGAAATCAACTGGGTGCTGTGCCTTGCGTTTTACTCGGGCGGGATGGATCATCTAAAAATGAAAAAATTTTGGTTTATGATGTTATTTTTTGTAAATGTTTATTTCGCATTTAAATTGTTTTAATTAAATAGAATTACAAAAATCGTGTTTTAATGTATTTCTTTCGTTTCGTACAACAAAATAATTTAGTATTAGTATTTTACAATATTTATATAAGCGGGCTCATTTTCATTTCGCCCTTCTGCATCGATTTTCATTCGCTGATATTGCATATAAAAAACAAAATAATGCAATACAAAATCTGTGTGTGTTTTTGTCGCTTAACAGTTAAATATTAATTAAACTTATAGTAATGACTTTTAGTATATAATTAAACATTTTCTTTATGCGACTTACAATTTGCACTTTCCTATTAGTTTAATAACAGAACAAAATCAAATTTTATCTCTTTAATGGGTTTAGTTATTTTTTGGGCGTTTCGCCTCCACCACGCTCCGTTCTTGGGGCTGAGTATCCACCGGACTGGCGATTCCAATGGAGCCCGTAGACCCAAGATGGTTTGCAGCGGTGGCGCCGACATTTCATTCGAAAGTTGTATCTTTTTCTAGATATATTTTCGATATTTTTTGTGTTTTTTTTAATTGCCTTAAAGCACTTGGAGTGTATTTTTCATTAATTTACTCTTGTTTTATAAGTATATACAAATCATAATTTTGGGAACGTGTAAAACTAGTAAATAAAGGTAGTGGACATTATATTTTAGTAGTAGCAAAAGGTAGTATTAGTGTTAGTAGTACTCGTAAGTAGGTTGCTTGTCTGATCCACTTTGTGTGTTAGCTATGTGTCTGCATTACTTCTCATCTGTGTGTCTTTTACAAAATATTTGTAGCATAAACATATATAAAGTGTTCGCTTTTCCACTCCGTTAGGGCACTTGAAAGTTAGTATATGTCCCTACTACATACATTGCTTATGTAGTCTCTTCATTTTGGAGAAGGTTTGGGTTTAATTTATAACTTCAGTGCGTAGTTAGTACGTAAAGTTGTGTGTATGTGGTTTAAATCTTGGCATTCATTTGCTTGTCTATTGTCATTCTCGTTAATAAGGTTGAGTTCCTAAAGACGGAACGGTTCTCGCTTCTCCGTTGGCGTCGTACCGCGCGAAGTGCGTCGCATCGTTGAGCTGAAAGTGGGCTCCGCAGAACTTTTTCGCGGCGTCTGCATCCCGGAGGGTGTTGAGCTACCGCTGATGTTCCGCCTGGGATCGAAAACATATATATTAGTTGCTATTTTTAAAAAATATTTGTACACACTATAACACATAAAAAGAACAAAAAATGTATTTTAATCTGGTAATCGAACTTAACGTTAGTCGAAAGCATTTTTTGCTCGTTGTTTTGTGGCACATGCACATTGACATCTACATGCTCGGAAAAGGTTCAACGTACAAGAAAACTTAACAGTAACATTAAACGAGTATAAATCATAATTACTTGCTCTAGACTGAGTTGAAAATTGACTAGTTAAATGTCTTTGTTGTAGGCTTATTAACTTTACCCAAAGCTGGTTGGATTCGTAGTCGAGCTGGGCGATGTTGACTTGGAATCAAATGAGGGTATCTTAATCGGTATCCGCGATGGCCGGCTTTTGATGTTTTTTGGATTGGGGTAGTAAGTACAACATTAGTTAGCAAAGGTAAACCATAACCGCTGCCTACGATAAATGATCGCGATCTTACATCTAGCCTAAACTTATGAGTAAGAAATAATGTTAAGTGGTGTAAGCCGTTCGGCGCTGTATTACCTAATTGGTTTGAAACCGAAGCCGGTTAGTGCTGGTATACTGGATGATCTACTCATGCCTCCGTTGCTGTTTCAGTTTATAATATAATTTTTTTTTTTTTTTTTTTTTGTGGTTTCAGGCACGAGTTTTAGTTGCATTTTTAGTTGCGTTCAAGCAAATTTCAAATGGTTAAATGCCAATTGGTGTTGTGAGTTAGCGTTTCATGATGTTGATTGTTTGTGTGAGTGGTGTTGTTCAAAAGTTAATGCGGTAATCCGAAAACAGTGGGAAAATAAAAAATAATAAATTAATACGAGTTTGGATAATTAAGAGTTTTCAATCCCGACCAATGTCCCCCATCATCTCGCTTCCATTTACTGTTTAGATCCTAGAAGCCTACCTTGTTGGCGCCGGACTGGCTGATCCAGAGGCGGTCTTGCGGGTGATGGTGCTGGTGCCATTGAGACGGCTTCCCGGAGTTGCAGTGGTGGTCACAGAAAGTCGCGCCGGACGCGGTGTGGTGCCGCTGGCGGTACTGGCTGTCGAAGGTTTGCGTTGCGGAATGCGTGAGGGCGTATGATCATCTAAAGAAATGAAAACAAAAATGTTACAGACGGAAGTTTGAAGTATACAAGTTCTGTTATAAGTAATTAAATAAAATTAGTAAGTAAGTTGAAACCCCTTTTTAACTGGCTTATTTCGATAGGTAAATCATCATTTAGACTTATGCAGGATCACTGATCCAATAACTACTAACCCGTGCTATCCAGCGACAGCGTGGAACCATGTCTCGACGGTGGCTTCGATCCCTGTCTGCTGAGCGGGCGCGAGTTGGGCTTGGAACCGGCACGAGAGCCTCCTGGCGTGAGACCCGTGCGTGTGCTCGTGTACGTGACCTTGCGGGGCGTGTACCGTCCTGAAGGACCTCCGTGGCTGCCCTCGTTGTCGCTCAGGGAGTCGGGAGTACTGGCCGAGAGTGAGGAGCGCGATGGTCGCGACATGGGTATGGAGCGAACCGATCGCTCTCGTACCTGTACGGAAAATAAACATATATTATAACTAAGATTTACTTAGAGTTCAAGAACCCTGTGAGCATGAAACTGCTTTCAAACGCTCTTCCTGGACCTTGATCTGCTCTTCCTGCTGTCTCCAAACTTACCCAGTGTGTTGTTGGATGACAATGCAGCACGTGTGGACTCAGTGGCACCGAGCGGCTAGTATTGCAACGGACAAATACTGTACCGCCGGCACCCATGTGAATGGGAAAGGCGCAAGGAACCTGGTCTTGAGCGCGGATTTTCTCAAAGATTGGCATTAGCTCGGCCAAGTGCTCGTCGGCTAGAGAATTAATTTCGATACGTTTAACCAACAATGACAGACTTGTTACAGCTGACAAACGGTATATGATCATTTACGCCGTGGACAACAACCTAACCTTTCCTGATCACCTAAATGTCTTATCATAAATAGTGTAGGGTGTACTGTATTCTAGCATCAACTCAAAAAGGTCGCAAAAATGTAAAAAATATACTTGGATACTTAAATTACACGATTAAACAAACATATATACGATACGAAAGTATTCGGTTCTCATGCAGATTTGTAAATTATATGTAAAGAGTCGGCGGCGCAGCAGCAGGAGCTTTTTTGTCAACAACACACACACACACAACGAACCCAAAAACGGAAAAAAGGCACTTACCTTGTGCCCTTGCGTGATTTGGAGATTTTTGAATGAGTAGTAATTAACCAATAATCCCTTTTACACTTGTTTTCCTTTTCAATTTCGGTCAAGTTTGCCAAATTCAGAATTGATAGAATTTTACTCTTCTAAAAAGTTAATACATTTTTGTTTTTATTCCTATCTTTACTCAAAGATTTAGTTCATAAGTTCTACAGAACGAGGAAGTTTGTACGATGGAGTTCTAAAGAAGTTAAGTAAGTATGTTAGCATAAGTAACTGAGACTAAATCAAATCCAAATCAACGTAAAATTGATACGATTTTAAAGAAGTATACTTTTTAAATAGAGTTTTTGGCTAAGAAAATTAAACTTGGTTAATTATTCAATAGTTTTAACAGAAATAAAGGTACTAGCTCTTCTGAAGATTCAAACAGGATCAATTCCGATTAAGAACAAATATGATGAGAATGAAATGGGAAGAAAGAAGGTTTTCCTTCGCTCTCTGCTTCAGATTTATTTGCGGTTTGATTTACCTTGATGATGGGACCTTGTCCACTCATATAGGGCGGCAAGTTGGAGCTGCCGCCATTTTGGGCATTGGGTGAGGAGGAGGCAGTGGCGGCCGCATTGGGCGTGGAACGTCTGGGTGTAAATGCGGCCATGCTCTGCGAGACGCCATCGGCCAATATGAATTGCTCACGCAGCTCTATGTTAGTGCGTCCCTTGGCTGCTCCCGGGTAACAGTGGCATTGGTTTTGGTAGCGATTGCAGTTGCAGTGCCAATGCACAGATAATGCATTTATATGCATCGGCATGGCATGTCACCCACATATAACATATACACGGATAGGCAATGTTTTGTTGTAGGGCGAACATATAAACAACAACAATAACAACGAAAGTTCGTTACCGCAAAGTATTGGTCACAGTTTGTTTTTCAGTTGGTGTGTTTTGTTTTGAAATTGGTTGTTGTTTAGTATTTCGGTGTGGGCACAGGCGGGTGCATATCGGGCGTGGGCGTGGACGTGGATCGTGGGCGTGGCGAGCGGGCAGCGCAAGCGAAGAGCATACACATATGTATAGTTATCGGAATCGTTTAATCAAGATTCAAACGATTTTCGGTATAATAAAGGTAACCATTTTGAAAAAAAGAAAAAGGCGTAAACATAAAATTTGATTAGTAAAAACGAAAAACGTGAAACACAAATTAATACACAAATTTCAATTTAACCAGAGGACGCACAACGAAATCGGTGAAGCTTCAAACATAAAAAGTGTGACATTAAGTTATAGTCTTCACACCCTCCGTTAGTCAACTGAGGATGCTAGACTGCTACACAAGTAAAGCAGGATGTTAGTTTCAAGCAGAATATGATTAACAAGAAAACGTTCTGAAATACTGATTTCTTTATACATTGTTATTTCGACTAACGCTTAAAGTTGGGTGAAGAAACCTGGTTAATAAAGCTAACTAATAGAAAAAAGGTACAGTAGGTAGGTAGGTAGGTAGGATTTTTTTGGTGGCGTTGATGTGTGTTTTTATTGACTTTTAGCAGCTAATTGTTACGCAGTTAGATAAACGAAGCGACAAAAATGAGCATGAGTAAAGTAAATGGTAAAAACCCTCGGCCTCATTGGACTTTGGGTTTTATTGGATCTGGTTGTTGTTTTCGGTTGGCTGGGTTATTGTGTTTATGAGGTGGTTTTTGATGCTGGCTGGATGGCAATAAATAAAAATATGGCACACTGTTAATTTCGTTTTAGATTTTTTAGACGAGTTTGGACCATAAATAATGAAGGAGGTATACATAATGGATTCTCTTTCTAAGTTCCGGATTTATTTTGTTTTCGTTTCCGGTATTATTTTAGGCACATTAGTCTGTTGTTGGTCGGATTGCTGTTGGTTGGTTAAATGACCATATCCGTTTGGTATTATTATTATTTGGCATTAAAGTATAATTAGTTGTTAACCACAACTGTACCTAGATGTGATACGAATGCGTTTAATGAAATGATCAAACGATGCACAGCATCAGGGTATGGACAAAATGCATGATTAGGGTGAAATATTAAATATGTGGACTACTGGAATAATATTGTAGATATATGTAGGTTTGTAATGTATGTGACATTTACTGATGTTGAATGGATGAAGTCCAACAAATTTCGAAAATGTGTGTACGCAACACAACTAAATTTGGTGTCTTTGATATAGCTTCAGATAGATGGTTAACTTACCGCGACAAGGGTCGTTCTTCTGCAGGAATTCGTCTAGGGCTACCCAGCCACCGCCCACGCGCACCATTACAGTGCTGCGAAGGATGCGAACTAAGCGTAGCTTCTGGGAGTCTCCAAACTGTCAGAAATGGGTAAATCAGTTTCACTCAGTCAAAGATTTCCGCTGTTGAACTTACTCTGTACTTGCCCTCGCCAACTTGGAACACACGGAACTTCTGCCGGCAGGTACACAGCATGACCAGACGTTTGACTTCGTCGTGTATTTTGTCCGAATCATTGGCTGGCTTGCGTTCTTGCCAATCGGGGCGTAGTGCAGCAATGAATTCCTGCCAGTCAATGAGACCTTCGCCATTTCGATCAAAAAGATCAGCAACAGCCTTCATTTCCAAGCCTGAGGTGTCGAATTCTAAAAGGAATTCATGCTTTTAGCTTAGCAGTTGGTAATGACAAGGACAAGTTTCGTAAAACTTACTCGTGTTTATGATGCCATCGATAAAAACATCGCGTGGAATCATGCCATTGTTGTCCTTGTCCATTTTGCGGAACAGATCCGTCAAGCGCGACTTCTTGTGGTTCATGTACTTGAGGAACTTTTAGTGTAGACGAAATTAAAATAAATATTTTGTCTATGAGGTGTTATAAAACATATTTAAGTACTTACGCGCTTGCGCCAATCGTCCCAGCTGAAGTTTCGGGCACGCTCCACATCCTTCAAGTACAGAAGATGATCGTTAAGCAGACGCTGGCGCTCCCATGAGAGCATCCAAACATCGCGCCACTTGGTCCATAGAAGCTTAGCGCGGGGCGAACGGAATTCCAGTTCCGGTCCAGAGCTGCTAATTTAAAAATGTAAGGTTTTAAATAAGAGTTATATATATATATGGAAATATGGTAACCAAATTTACATGCAAACATTTGGACATGCACATCTTGAGATGATATATGAATGATATTGTTGGTTTTCGAGGACGTACCTTGGCGAGAATCGGGGGCCGTAGTGTGGCAGGCGATCCCTGTCGGGCGTGTCACGTGTGGGCGTGATACGACTGCTTAGAGATTTAGTTTTAAACATAGACATAGGCAAATAAAGTGGCAAGATGCATAATTTGAATTGATATTTTCGAGCGGTATGAGCAACGTTTACGTAGCGTAGAGTGTAGACAAGATGAAAGTAGAATGAAAAAGAGACAAAACAAAATGGTAAAGTAACAAACAAAATAAGCAAAACACAGTAATAATGGCAAGTAACATAAATAATATCAAATTAAATTGATATGTTTATAATTATTTCGAATAGTTGTAGACGCAGCATTTCCAAAAGAAGTTAAAAAGTTAAAAAAAATAACTTTAATTTGAGAATTTTAAGGTACATGCGTAATCTATCTATTCTTGAAATACGGAATGCGTAACCCCAAATCATAACTCACCTTCCCTTGCGAGCGTTGAGTCCCTGGTCACGAGATCCCTTGAAGCTGTGAAAAAAATAATTATCTTTACTAAAGTTACAAATGGGATCGAACAAGCAAAAGTTTTAAAAGCATTGATTAAGCAGAGTGATTCTTTCGAGGAGTGCTGGACTAGCATGATTAGCGCTACTTGGGGTTGTTTAACAAGTATACTGAATGGTTTCGGGGTTTAGATGTTAGGGGCAATTACTAAGTCCATTCATGTGAGGATGGTGTGTAAGCACATTCGCCACTGGGTGAGTGGATGAGAAGAGTAGCGGGCAATACAGTATAAACTTGCGGCCAAACCTTTGACGCCTCAGGGTGCCATCGGGCGATTGTTCACGCAGATCGTGACTGGAGCCACGACTGTTGGGCGGTAGTTGGTTCATTGGATGGTGTGTTTTTTGGATAGGCAGAGAAATAGGTGTGCAAGACGTTGCGGGGGTATTTTGTTTTGTTTTGGAATATTGTAGCAATAAGGTGGATACAAAAGAAAGGATATAAAAAGAAATAGGCAAAAATAAATATACAAAATAAATATATACAACAAACGTATTCAGCAGAGCTACAGTTTTGCCACAAATTGCCAAGTACTTGGCCTACTCACACTGGCGTCTTGCCGCTGCGGGATGGCTTTCGGGCTCCCGGAGGCAGCTGTCTTGGCTTGCAGGCGCGGTCCACCTCGTTCTGGCGGCGGGCAGTGTTCTCCATGAATTCCTTGTGGTCCTCGATCAGCTTCTCCACAGGTGGAATCTCATCTGGCAGTCGTTCGTGCTTCAGGTCTACAACCGTTTTAAATTAGTCTCGATATGGGAGATTTTTATATTATTTAATTTCTTACTCAACAGCGTGCCCTCAAGTCCGCTGAGCCAGGCCAGCAGCTCCTCAATAGTGTCGTCCAAGTCCTTGAGCGACTGTAAATGCTGATCCAGCTTCGACTCACGGTTGATGGCCCACTGGCGGACCTCCTCCCAGCGCTGCTGAATGATCGACAGCCAGTTCTTGATGATCGGTATAGCATCAGGATAGGCCTTGCCAATTATGTCTTCGGCGTACTCGAAAGTCTCGGTCTTCTCGCTTTCACGAAGTCGCAGGTCCTTCATAAAGTCCATGTGAATGTCCATCATTTCGCGCGAAACCTTCTCATCATCCGGCGCATTTTTGGCATACCGAAGCTTGTGCTCGGCATGATCCAGCCAATCAAAGAGAGCCTGGACACGGGCATTTAACTTTTCAGCATCTACAAGGGCCACTTGGAGACGTTCACCGCGTTTGGCGACAGCGCTCTTGACCTCTTCCCAAATGGACTGCATCTCATCGAGCTGCCGACCAACTTCGGGATTATTGCCAGATCGTTCCAGGTCACGTCCCGTCTTGAGAACGCCTTGCATTTGAGCGGCACGCTTCTGCAGATCTTGTTCAATGTGCTTGTGATGTTCGCAGAGCCCTTGAACCGTCTCCAAATCTCCGTGGACGGGACCGTTTTCGTTTAGGCGACTCTTGGCCTTCTTCAGCCATTCGAGCAGCTCACCCAGAGCATCGCTAAACTGCCCGGAAAGGAGCAGAGCCTCCTCCAGCTTGCGCTGGCGATCGATGCTCTTGGACCAAACTCGGGTCCATTGCTCCTTAAGCTCTAGCAGCATCTTATCCAGCACTGGGCGATCGCCCTTAGGAGCCCGCTCTAAGAGATTCTTTCCGGTACGCATGGTGCCGTCGTAGACAGACTGCTTAGCGCCCAGTTGGCGGTGCGTCTCCTTGAGCTTGCCAATGTACTTCTTGATCTTCTGCGGCTCTTTGGAAGCCGTAGCCTCCTCGATGATCTGATCTAGAACCTGTTCGGTCTCTTGCAGATATTGCATAATGCCACTCCAGGCATCGTTAAACTCGCGGGCCTCTTTGTAGCCATGATCCAGAGCACGGGTACGTTCCGCGGCCTTGCTTACCACTCGCTCCCAGCGATGCTGCACGGAAACAAGAAGATTCTTGATCAAGATCACGTCCTGCTTTTGACTGAAGTACTTGAGGTGTGTTCCCTTCTTGTCCAGCAGCAGCATGGCCTCGCGATGGGTGCTCACATCCTTCTGCAGCACCTTGTGTTCTTCCATCTGGGCTTGGATGGTTTCCAGGACGCGAGAGACGGGCTCGGCGTTGGAAAGAAGCTTCTCGGCCTGGGTCAGCCATTCCACAAAGGCTTGAAGGGTGTCATGGAACTCGGTTGCTTCCTTGAGTGCAATCTCTAGTTTAATCTTCTTGTCAGATGCACGGGAAACGACAGCATCCCACCGTTGCTTCAGGGTACGAAGTGTATGTTGCAGATTGCTGGACGAGACTTTCATATGGTTCTGTCGCTTGATGTACTCCTGGCCCTGGGCCTGTATCGTCTCTACCTTGGGCCTGTTCTCATCCAACTCGTTGTACACCTCCATGAAGCGTTCGAGCTGCTCGGTGGCAGTTTCGGGGAGTCCGCCCACCGGCTTGCTGGCTCCAATTACAGCGTCGACATCGCCAAGCCATCCCAGGATGTCCTGGACCTCGGCAATGTAGCCGTGAGCCTCGCGCAGAGCTTCTTCCAATTCATGCTGTCGGTCGCTTGCCTTTTGCAGCAGCTGCTTCCATTCGTTGTTGAGTTTGCGGAGTTTCTCTTGGGTAGTGGAGGCTTCCACAGAGCCCTTCTCGGTTTCGATCAACTGTCTTCCTGCATCGTTCAGTGTGTCCACTGAGTTTTGGTGGGCCTGAATGTCGTTGGCGAGCACTTTCAGCTTGGCCAGTTCAACCTCAAGCAGTTGCGGGTCTCCGGGTATCTAAAAAATGTTAACAATGAACAATGATTTGGCATTGAAAAATCCTAGTGATTCGGCTTACCGGCTTCAGCTGGTCTAGAGTACTGTCGGTTTTGTTGATCCAGACAAGTAGCTCGTTCAGCGCATGCTGGAATTGCCCTAAGTGCAGAAGGGCGTGCTCCAGTTGTTTCTGGCGCTCGACCATGCCACGAAGTAGGGCTTCCCAACGTCGATTGACCACCGAAAGGGGTTCGCGGATCGATGCCGCCTGCTCAGGTGAAGTGCGTTCCGTCAGTTCCACAGCTTGTCTGAAAGATCCAATGAGGGATTAGCTGGGGTATTTAAGAAACCTTTTTTTGCCAAAAGCAAGCGCAAAAATATGAGGAAATGGCCGGTATTTTTCTTTTTTTGGTTTTTTGCCATTGCATGCAAGAAGTCAAACTGTGAAGATCTAAAAGCATGCTCATCCCAGCTCAGATCAAAGAGCCCGATCATTTTGGATCTCTGCAGACACTTAACAATTATCAATATTCACAACAAAAACTAAATAACAAACGAGACTTTTTTGAAACTTTCTTGCCTTTTGAGACATCTGCCAATTCACAAGTTGAGATAGACACCACGGCATTGAAATATTAGATTTATAATTTTGAATAAATTTCATTGAATCCTATATTAAAAATACCACCTCACCTGTTTAATGCTTCAACTTCAACCATATGCGGATCGACTTCATCCTTGAACGACTTCAGCTGTTCAATCTGTCGCTTAACGGCATCAATGTCCGATCCCACGGCTCCCAGATGGGCAAACTTGTCCTCGGCCTTGGTCAGGAACTTAAGCAGGTTCTGCAGCGTTTCGTGGAACTCCATGGCCTTCTCCATGGCGTCGATAAGGTTCTCCTCACGTTTGGCATACAACGCCGTGATGTTATCCCAGGCATTGTCCAAATCCTCAATATGCTTCTTGACTTCTGGCTTGTCGGGCTCGCCGCACATGTTCATCAAGTTGCTACCGTGGCGACGCACCTGCTCCACCTCGGGTTTGGTCTGATCGATCTCGTGACGGATCTCCTGCAACGCCACTTGTTGCTTCTTGATATCCTGCGGTTGGGCCGCTGGTGGTTCCTGGCAGGAAAGGGTCTCCTCCAGATCTTTAAGGGTCTTCATCACGCTGTTAAGTTGTTTCCAGAAGGGCTCGGCCACGCTCAGGATATCGTCCAGCGAGCTGCCACGCTTCTTGGTGGCATTCTGTACATCGTTCCACAGGTTGTTTAGCTTCTCTAATTTGGCCTTGATGTCACGCACAGCTGGATCGGACTTGTTACCCGCCTTGGCGATCACATCGTTGGCCGCACGCTGTACAGCACTGAAGGCATCCTGTCGCTTGTCCAGATCGTCCATCAAAGCATCGTTATCCTCGATCTGCTCGCGAATCTTCTGCGGTAGGGCGGAAAGGGGATCTAGTTGATTTACCTGATCCACCGTGTTGGCCAGAGCGCGTAGCATGCCCTCCAGTTTGTCGGAGAACTGACTGGATTCCTGCAGTGCACTTTCCAGCGCCTGCTGGCGTTCGCGCAGTTCCAAACGGAGAGCGGCATAACGGGCGTTGTCTGTGTCCAAAATCTCGTTGATCTTCGCACTATCATCATCGGCCACCAATGCACCCAAAGCCTCGCCCGTCTTGTTCAACTTGTCCAAGAGTGGCTTGTGCTCAGCAATAGATTGCAGCAGACGCTCGTTCTTATCTTGCTGCAGGGTGATTTGATCGGGCCGCAAAGCCGGCATGCTTAACCGCGAGATCTGCTGCTCCATGTCGTCCAACCAGGCAGTAAGTCCCTGATGAGAGTCGGCGAAATGCTCGGACAAGGGCAGTGCCTGTTCCAAGATGCCCAGACGCTCGCTGCACAATTGAGCCACGGTGTCGACGATCTCCTTCAGATCGTCTAACTTCTCACGCAGGGTGGCAGTATTCTCGCTCTGCGGGGATTCACGTAGCACCTTCTTGGAGGCCGCCGTAACATCACGCACACGTCCCTTTTGACTTGAAATGTCGTCGTTAATGGAACGATGCTCCTGCAACTGGGCACGCACCAATTTGGGCTCCATGGCGGGCAGATCGGCTTCACGAAGTGTGGTGTCCATTTCGCGGAACCATTCTAGCAACTCATCGATGTCTCCAGTAACCTCCTTAGCACGCTGATTGCTCAGATGCAGACGCTCCGCCTTTCGTTGAATTTGCTCGACAATGGAATCAAAACGACGGTTGTCCCGGGTCACAATGCTCTCAATTGTAGCGGCGCCTTCTCCAGGGGAAAGTTGACACAACTGGGGTCCAACTTGATTGATGCTGTCTAGAATGGGACGCATATCTGCTAATTCACCCTCTAGCCGGAGCACATCCGCCTGACGGGGCTCACTGGGTGCCAGAGCAGCTTCAGCACTTTGCATCCATTCCACCAAACGGTTGTGTGCCTCATGGAACTGTTGCACCAAGGGGAGGGCATTTTGTGCACTCTTCAGGAGATCTCCACCGCGGTTGGTCAAGTCCCCGTAACGGCGCTGCAGCGAGTCCAACTTATCCTTCAGTTGAATGGCCTCATCGTTGGAAATGTGCTTCATAAGCTCGGCTCCAGATTCCACAGTGGATTCCACGTTCGAAGCGTGACCGGCAATATTTTCGTTCAACTCCAGAAGATGATCCATCTGCTCCAGCAGCTTTTCGGCGTACACAGGTACGGACTTAAAGCGCTTCAGCTCTGCCTCCATGCTCTCCATCCAAGCTACCAGATCCTGGTAACTCAAGACCAAGTGACGCAATCCCTGACGGGATTCGGCAAGCAAAGCTCCTATGTTGTCGCTGGCGTCTACCAACCCAGTATACCTCTCAGTGACACCGCGCACCTTCTCACCCAGATTCACGGCCTCCTCGTCGCTAACCAAGTGCATCAGCTGGGCGGCCACATCTGCGAGATCCGTAAAGTCGGGCTTCTTGCCCAGAATCTCGTCGTGCAGTCGATCGTGTTCGCGAATACGCTGCTGGATCTTCTCCTCATCGGTTGGTATCAGCTCCAAGGCCTTTACCGAACGCTCCGTGTTGTCCAGCCAGAGTTCCAGAGGACTGATCTTATCGTGGAATCGCTTAGCCACTTCCATGGCTTCCTCCAGATCCAACTCACGTTGCTCTGCTCCATCGGTCAGGGCATCAAATCTCTTCATCAAATTGTTTAGCTGCTTTTCAATGGAGGAACGCTCGGCGGGCTCACAGTGATTGGCAACCTCCTTGCCCAGATTGGCCAGCGAACCCATCGAATTCTGGCGATCCAAAAGCATTTTCTTGAGGAACTTTTGTTCCTGTAACTGGGCCTTGACCACCTTGTAATCGGAGCTTGGCGGTTTCTGGTTGGCTACCATCTCTTCGGTGTCGCTAAGCCACTTGGATAAACCAGCCAAAGCTTCTTGGAATTTGCCTGATTGGAGCAAAGCCACATCCAAACGACGATCGCGCTCGTTCATGCGTTCCTTCAAGTCATTCCACCGGTCATTAAGCTTCTCCAGATCTTTTTCAACTGCAGAGGTGGACACACCGCTGGCAGCCGAGCGCACCAGATCTCTTCCAGCCACATTGACCTTGTCAACATTGATAGCCAGAGGTTCCACCTTGCGCTCTCTAAAGTTTCGGAAGTCCTCTTGCTGGCGACGAATCTGATCCAACTCTGAACCCACTGGCTTCATACGCTTGAACTCATCGCTTACGTCCTTTATGTCATCCAGAGTTTGAGATTGGTTGTCGTAGAATTCGCGCAGGGCCTTCAAAGTGGCTTGAAGATTGTCCTCATGATCGCGCACTCGGTTATCCAAGCGACCCAAAGTCTTTCGCAGAGTGGAAATTTGCTCACGAGTTTGAGTCGTGTCCGCAGCGAATCCGGCATCCACCAAAACGTCAGCGGCGCGTTCGGCGTCCTCCAAACGACTCAGCAGGTGACCCAACTTGTTCTGAATCTTGCCAACATCGTCGATTTGCCCGTTCACAATCTTAATTTCACGGGCCGGAGGGGAAAGTTTTTCAATCTCCGTCTCCAGGTCGTTTAGATCGATGCCCAAACTCTTCATTTGTTCGTTGAACTGGGACACAGCCGTAGCTGCAGATTGCAGTTCGCCACAGCGATCATCCAGACGTCCTTGAAGTTCGGATATGCGATCGGCCAGACCGTCGACTTCATTGGTTAAATGATCAGCATCTCCACCAGCAGCCCTAGCCTCAGCACTGATATCCTTGGCCAAAGCCTTAAGCGACTGCAGCGGCTTGCTTAAATTGGTAAGCTCCTCGCGGATTGCCTTTACACGTTCCAGGAGCTTGGGATCTTTAGCGGCACCACCCAGGGCATCATGGGCAGCAAGGCGATCTTCGCAGCGACCCAGCGAATGATCCAGGTTTCGCAACTCATCATTAAAGTCTCCCAAACGGCGCGAGCAGTTCTCAATCTCATGCGCACGGGCAATCAAATCATTGTTCAGCCTCTCCCAGCGATCACGAATGTCCTGGAGCTCTGCCTTAATCGGTTCCTTGTCGATGTCGCAGCTCGTGAGGAAGGTCTCGCCCAATCCTTTGGTGTTTTCAAACTCACCGGAATGCTTCCAAACCTCGCTGCGGAAGGTTTGCAAATCTCGTAGACGCGTCTCCAATTTCGCCTTGGAAAGCACGCCGGGTGTTAGATCGGTCAACTTATCCTCCGCCGTACGCAGCCAGGCCAAAAACATCTCAGAAGTCTGTGAGTACTTCTTGCAATGCTCCATGCATGTCTGCAATCGCGTGTGCCGATCGACGGCCTCACGGCGAAGTTTCTCCCATTGCTGCTGGATGCGGTCGAGATCGCGTTTCACGCCACGATCCTGCTGGCGGTCGGACAGATCCTTGCCCTTGTTGATCAGCATTATTACCTCGTGCTCGCGCGCCATTACCTCGCGGTAAATCGGTTCATGGGTGTCGATCTGATGCTGCAGTGTGGGTTTGTGGGCAGACACTAGTAACCTGTCGGTCAGGTTGGAAAGCTCTCCTCCCAACCAACCAAGAGTCTTGGAACAGTTCTCGGCGAAGTGGCGACCATCACGTAGCGAAGCCTCTGTTTCGGCCTTTTTGGTGTCCAATTTCTTTTGCAGCGCCAAATACTGCTTTTCCAGGGCGGCAACCCTGGAATTGACGTCGGCACGCGAGGCGGGATCACCCAGAATATTGCACAGAGTGGCGGCGGATTGCTCCACATCTGCCAGCAGCGGTCGTTGACCCTCGAGCTGGCGCTCTAAGTTTTCGATCTTGCGTAAATTTTCTTGGTGATCGCCATCCGTGGGCAGAGCGTCTAGATTATCGCTGATGTTCTGCAGAGCCTCACGCAGACGATTGACAGCGGCATCAAACTCTTTGGAACTGTCAGCGGCTCCACCCAAACTGTTTGCGCGGTCGTCTAGCTTTCCAACAAGATCCTCCCACTTGCCCAGGATGTCCTTCAGTTTGAGTTCAACGGCCTGGGCATCAGGTGTGCCGGCCAGATGGTCTACCACATCGTGACCCAGCTCCTGGAAGTGCTTCAGTTGAGGTTGCTGAGTGCGGAACTCCTCGCGCAGCACTTGCACCTGCTGCACCTGGCTTTGCACCATACGGGGATCAGAAGAAATGGGTCCCAGCACGGTTAGCATACGCTCCTTGCTGTCCAACCAGCTCTTCAAATTTCCATGGGTTTCCAGGAAGTCACGCAGCTTCTCGGAGAAGGCAATGCGGTTCTTGCAGATGTCATTGAGATTCTTCCACTTCTCCTGAATGCTATCATTCTCCTGGCGCAATTGCTCGGCGCCGTGCACATCCGACTTGCGTCGTAGGATGTCTTTTACTTGCGCCTTAGTGGTGTCCAGCAGGCTCTGTTTCTCGTACATGTCTTCCAGGATCTTGCGCGCCTGCTTGATACAGCGCTCGGCTTCATCTTTGTTGGAAACAGACTCTTTGGGTAGCTGGCGCTGGACGCGCTCCAAGAACTGAGCGAGTCCCTTGAGGTTCTCGTACTGCTTGCGCACCTCATCGTTCAGGTTATCCAGTTCATGTTGGCGATCGTTTAGGCGCACACCAATCAGTCCATAGCGATTGTTGATCTCGCTCAGTTGCTGTTGCACCGGAGACAGCTCAGACAGCTGGAAACCATCCTGGGAGGATCTGCGGCTACCGAATCCACTGGAACCAGTCGATAGTGGCGACAGGATGCCTCCCTTGTTGGGGCTGGGGCTTCTGGCGTCTCCCGACATGCGGCGTAGCGGACTGGCCCTCTTAATCGGGCTGTACGTGGAGCGTTTGCGGGCAGGACTCTCCGGACGAATTAGCGCATCATATTGTGCTCCTATCTCGTTAATCTTGTCGATAGTGGGGGCATAATCGCGGTAATCCTTGCAGATGGGCTTCAGCTCGTCGTGCTGTTGTTTAATTCGGTCCAGATCGATGGCTACCGGGGGAAGGCCGTTCACACGTGCCTCCGTGCTTGCCAGCCAGGAGAGAACCTGGTCCTTCAGACTCTCGTAGGCCAGCTGCTGCTCGGCCTTCTGCTTGGAAAGCTTGGCGCGTTCATCAATGCTTATGTTAATATTTCGCCACTGAGATTCCAAAGCCTTCACTCGATCACGCAAAACTCCGGTATCGGTGACATCGCGCAGGCTAATCAAATCCTTGCCATTGCGAACACAGTCCTCGAATTGAGGGGCCAGTTGATCTTTGTCGCGTGATAGTTCGTTCATGCGCCGAGCTAGCTCCTCAGTGGACAGCAAGCTTGTCTCGCGACTATCGAGAGCTTCTTGCAGACTAGCCATTCGTTGTTCCACAGTGCTGATTTCATCCAGATACCTGCTCAGCCGGTTGTACACATCATCTAGGAACTCCCCACGCTTGTTGGCCTTTTCGTAGAGCTTTTCGAATTTGACGGTTACATCGTTTAGATTCGATTCAACCTTTTTGGCTATGCGAGCATTTGAGGCGCTGGCCAGCAGATGCTTGGCCGAGATTTGAACGCTGTCGATGCTAGCCTGATGGGATTGGAGGTCGGCCAGCAGGGCCTTGTGTTCGCGAATTTGCTCCTGCAGACGCTCTTTTATCAGCGAGGCGGGGCGCAAGTTCAACTTGTACTTGTCCTCAGTCTGGTTGACCCATCCCACCAGGCTGTCCAAGGCATCCTGCACGCCCTGCGATTGCACCAAAGTCTTGTCCAGAGTTTTGCAGTGCTCTCCCAAATTGTCCAGCAGCTGCTGGTAGTTTTTCTTTAGATCGGCAATGGGCAGCTCCAACTGATTGATCTCCATGGGACTAAGTTGGCCACCAAGACTGCGGAGCAGATTGTCGAGGGCCTGCTGGGCATTGTCCACCAAACGCCCACTGGAGAGCAGCTCGTTGTGCAATGCCTTGGCCTCGTTCATCTGATCCTGAACTCCCTTCGGTTCGCCGGCAATCGGTTCGGAGATTATGCGGGTAACGCGCGGATGAACACTTCTCAGCCACTCGTTGGCCTTGTCCAGAGCATCCTGGTACTCACGCTGGCGTCCACCCAAACCGGAGACGCGATCTTGAAGAGCGTTGACACGGTTTAGCAGGTCCTTGTATTGCGCTGAGACCAGGGAAACCTCTTGGCGGATGGGACTCTCGGCACTGGACAGCGGCTCTACATGAGGCAAGCGTTCAGGCAGTGAGGTACGGAAGTCATTGAGAATGGCCAAAAATTCCTTGCTTTCGTCCACAAACTTCTGGGCGGCCATTGTAATAAAGCGCAGATCGGCCTGGTGGCCGATCACATCGCTCACAAACTCCCGAACAGAATCCGCCTGCGAGGACAGACGAGTCAGGTCGGACAGGGAACGCTCCTTGTCCTCCAGAGTACGACGGGCAACCTGTAACCAATCTGAAAAGACATCCAACTCGCTACTCAATTTAGTGAGCTCATCTCGCCCAGCTTCCAGGCGTCGGAGCAGACGCACAGTGCGATCGTTGACACGATCTACACGGGAACGCAGTTCCCTGCCAGAGTTCTCTAGGGTGGTCACTTCAGGGGCAGACAAAACATCGCCACCAGTAAGAACGATTTGACGGATTTGCTCCAAGCAAGTGGCAACTGGTCTCTGTTGAGACTCGATCTCATCCTTGATTTGCTATAAAAACAACAATTAAAGATTACGTAATTCTGATTTACCCATAGTACCCACCTTAAGGGCATTAATCTGGTTGCGCAACTCATCGATCTTTTCGCGAGGTCCACCGACACTCGATATTTTCTGTTCAACAGTGGTGACCCATCTCAACAGATCATTAACGTTTTCTTCGCACATGTTGAACTTCTCGAATACTGCTTGCTATATAGAACAAATTTTGATAGGGAGAATAGAACACATAAATCATTAGAAAACAGGAAAAGGCGACAGAAGTTCTTAGCTCGATACGGGTCGCTAAAATTATCCCCACAGATATAATATGTGGATAAATGTCGATAGATAAATGGAACACAAAATATATATATAAAATACAAACATAGCTGGAAAGAACACATTCGTTTGTTGAAGCGGTGGCAAGGCTAAATCTTAGGGCTAAGCAATTTTATAGCAAGCATCAAAATATAAAAGCAGTTAACATAAACTAAAATTTTAGCAAAAATAGACATACAAACACCAAGGTTTACTACTTTGAGGAACGAGCACTACTGGGGACTAGCAACTACGAGTTGTTTTACTTTTAGTATACACTAACTACCGTTTAATGATTTTTGTGTGGGTTTCGTTTTATTGGGTTGTTTTATTTTGGTTAGTGTTAATTTTGGTTTTTGGGTTTGCCTTTTTAAATTAAAACTGCAAAACGAAATAATAAAATAATATTTATATATGTATGCTGAAAATAGGTAGAAAATTGGTATTTAAATAAAATGTAAAAAGTATTATCTAAATTCTGGTTTGCTGCATTGGGCTGAAAAGGGAAATTTAACCTTAGTCCAAAACTAAGAGCAAAGGATAGAAACAAGTGAATAGTGGGGTATTTTGGTAATATCCAACACAAATATTGTCAGACCATTCTGTAAGCCGTATTAAAGAAACAGTTAAAGTTTGGTCTGATCCTACGTCAAATACTGCCTACTATACAATGGAGCATAGGGGAAGAGAAAGAACAAGGAGTATATGTGTGCGAGTTCGAATGGAAAAAATTTTCGTATGCTAGTGTTATAGACAAATCGATAGAGTATATATAGAGTATTGAATATGTTGTCCTATTGCCGACGTCATTTATGCGGAGGAGTATGAGACATAACGCATTGCTCTTCGGCCTGACAAAGCGCGATCGATGTAGTACGATATAAATGGATGCATGTTTGTTTGATGTGATCTGTGATGTACTCGCTGACATTATTGTGGCTGCTGTAGCTTGAGAACTTAAAGCGATCTCAGCGGAAAATACGATATATAGAACATAAAACTGTATGCCATGCGCTGCAATATAAGAGATTTGCAAAATAATAATAAATATGATTTGCAACGTAAAATTGCTGAATGTTTTCATTGTGGAAAGCTCACATCTGGATTAGTCTGATGAGATAGAGTTTAAAATTTAAGTAGAGACAAAGATAGACAGAAAGAGATAGAAAAAGAGCGCACAGGTCAAAATGTTTTAACAAAATCGAAATCATATAATCAATATTGATAGTAAAGTATATACCAAACATGCCACGAACAAAGCTTTAAATTTAGAAATATAATAATTTTGCTCAAATTTCTTGCAGTAATTTGTTTCATTCGCGATTCCGGTTTTGAGATTTTATAGAAATTGAAAAAGTACACCTGACGTGGACTGAGACTTACCCTCTGTTCTGCCGGCAGGAGCAGACCCTTATCGGCAGCCTTCACTAGGTCAATGTTATTCTTGGGCTCATTGGCGTCGATCAGGCGACCTTCAGTGGCATCGATCAGCCCGCTGCTGATGGCTGCCGCCAGTGGGACAATGACCCCACTGCCAGGGTCACGCACTACCGTCGACGACGGATCCACCAGACCTGAGCCAATGGCTTCGGCCAGCGTAAACTTTCGACGCCGAATGATGTCGGGGTGCATTTGGAAAGGGTCAACTAGGCATCCATTGGTCGGGTTGTACAGGTTAAAGGTGATGGCTTCTAGCAAGCCAAATGAGCGCTTGGGAGTGCAAATCAGGCCACTCTCATATGCCTCCTGCAGGGTGCAGAGCTTGGAGGTCTGGGTGTTCAGCACATTCGCTTTGTTGGCATCCATTAATCCCTTGCGGAACGCCTCCGGCAAACGGACAAGCTTGGCCTTGGCCAGATCCTTGACCAGCGCAGAGTCGGGATCAACAATGCCCGCACTGGCGGCCTCCTTGAGCGTGTATACCTTGGCCGTTTCGGTGACAGTCAGCGAATCGGTTGCGCTGTCGTCGCTGGCTGATGCGGATCCAGTTCCACTTGCTGACACATATGTCAGCATACCGGTCTGCAAGTCCAGACACTTAGATTCGGCTGCCTGATCGAAGGTGACTGGTTCGTGTACGTAAACGATTAAAGTAGGATCAAAGGCAAAGTACAGGGATTTCGGATCAACGAGAGTGCGTTTGGTGGTGTCCACGAGACCGCGTTCCACGGCTACCGAGTAAGGAAGGAACTTAAAGCTATCGAAATCACGAACGAGCGCAGTCTTGGGATCAACTATGTTGTAACGAATAGCCTCCTCAAGGGACATTTCACGCGGTTTGCTAATCACAACACTTACAGGCGTTTGTCCCAATAATTCAACACTATCTTGGCGACGCACTACATCGTTGCGGTCGGTCAGTGGCCGAATAATAGTTACCAGAATACCCCGCGAAAGTGCCACGTCGTAGTTGTAGGCTGACTTAGACTTCGGATCAAATACCCTACCTTTGCACACATCAATATCTCCATTTTCAATAGCTTCAGTTAGTGAATGCTCTTTACCGGTAATTTGGTTCTTAAACACGGTCGTCGCGGGATCTAAGAAGCCCGAGTGAATGGCTTCAACCAGGTCAAGATATTCTCCAGTGGTTGGATCACAAAATTTACCCGTTTCGGGCCGATAAAGCTGTTGACGCAAGACGAGTTCAAGGCTGAGAAGGCGACGATTGGAGACAATTAAACCTCTGGCCCTAGCTGTCTGCAGATCCAGCTGTTCGCTACCCAGATTATAACAACCCCTAGAATCATCAATTAGCTGTTCCTTGATAGCGTTGGCCAACCGCAGGTACTTGCCAGTATCGTGGTGTTTAACCAAACTGGAAGATAAGCTAACTACATCCTCTACGCACGCTTCGTTTAGATTAAGCTTGCGATTTGTGACCGGATGCAGAACCTTGCGTGTAAGAATGTCATAGAAGCTCATGGACAAAAGTTCGTATAGACCAAAGCCGGCATTCTCAATATCCACAATTAGACCCAGGCTTAAGGCTTCGCCAAGAGGAACGAAACTATTGCTACCCGGCTCCCGAAAGACACCCTCCCTCCTATTGATGATGCCATTGCGACAGGTCTCGCTTAGCGTGTACATCTGCTCTGCCTGCTCATCAAAAAAGCACGGGAGGTGAGGATTGATAACGAAACTGCGCATGCCCTCGAGAAGAGTGATCTGTCGCCCAGTTCGGGGATCGCTCAGCTTACCGGTCTTGTCGTCAAACAGTCCTTGATGAATTGCTCGTTGAATGCTGATAGGTCCATTGACATCCATTAGTATTCCAATATCAAAGGCATGCTTGAGAGTCATTGTTTGATTGTTATACATTAGCTTGGAGGTCTGGGCATCAATGATGCCAGAATCCTTGGCGTGCGTTAAATTTAGCTGCTTGTATAGACCTGTTTTTAAGTCCCTGATCTGCACACTGTGCTCGTCCAGTAAATTTGTGTTCAAGGCCTCACTGAAGTTTAGTTTCTCGCCAGACTTGGGATCGACAAAGCGTCCATCCACCTCGTCGTATACATTTTTCACCACAGCCTCAATAAGGCGCAGCGGCTTTTTGACTTCAATCAAAACACCCCGATCGAAAGCATCTTTGAAGTCAATGGAATTGTCGTCGGCGTCTCTCACTGTACCCTGCCTACTATCTACGATTCCAGTCTCTGTGGCCACCCCGAATGGAATGATTTGGCCGGGACCCACATTGACGACCGTCGAATCGGGATCGAGTATGCCCCTACGAATGGCACGTTCAGTTGTAAGCTTCTCGCGGGTCATTGTGTTGCTGAACTGACCCGTTTTAGGATCGTAAAGACCCCGGTAGACCGCATCCGGCAGGCTACGCTTGCGCTTGGGCGGAATGAGAATGCGATTCTCCAGAGCTTCGTGGAGGGACAACTTAGTGGAAGCATAAGGGTTAATGACATATCCGGCAATCGGATCGAGATAGCCCTTGGCTATTGCTTCGGTAATGGAAATGATTGATTCTGTCTTCGGATCGAGCAACACCAGCTCCTCGGGGTTAATGAGCTTTTGGGAAATGGCAGACTTAAGGTCCAGCTGCTTTTCGTCGATGGTGAACTTGGCTGTCAAAGGATCGTAGAGACCACGCAGCAGACAATCGACTAGGGACAACGGCTTTTTGGTGCTAATCAAATAGCCCTTGACGAAGGCCTCGTCAAGACTAAGGTTGGGGGAACTTAGGGTGCCACGTACCGTATCCAGCAGACCCACCTTGGCCGCCTCTTTGCCCGGCAAAATTTTGTTATGGTCGGCGTCCTTGACCAGGGTCGTCTCAAGCTCTACAAATCCCATTTCGATGGCCTGCTGAAGAAGAATCTCCTCACCAGAGACGGGGTTGAGCACCCTGCCTGTACTGGGCATGTAGTATTCACGCTGCAGCAACTCCGGCAGGCTCCAGGTGACGGTGTCGGTCTTTAACAGACGTTGCTCCAGACCCACGTCGAAGGGAACCAGAGTGTTGTTTTTGTTGTCCTTGATTTGACCTGTGGCGGGCAACACCAAATCATCTTCGATGGCGCTATCCAGTTTGACTTCCTTTTTGGTAACCATATCTACAATTAAGGAAATCTTGGGGTCTACTAAACCAATCTCAATAGACTTTTGCACATCGACCTGGTTTTGACTCTCGGAGTCGAAAAGTTTGCCCGTCTCAGGATCGTAAAGACCCTTGCGAACGGCGGCTTCCAAAGAGATTGGTTTGCGTGCACCGGGCACTAGGAAACCCAGCTGGAAAGCTAGCTCCATTGGAATCTCCTTGAGCGTCTGGATGTCTATTACCGTGCCCGCCTGCATATCTACCACTCCCAACTCAATTGCCATACGCAGTGGAATTACCTCACCGCTAACAGGGTCGCGCACCGAAATCGACTGGATGTCCAGCTTGCCACTGTTGATGGCATCAACAATGGAGCAAGCCCGACCATCGTCAAGCACCACTTGTCCGGTCTGTGTGTCTATTGTCACGTTCTCAATGGCCGATGGTCGCTGCTCTTCGGGACTGGCGCGAATAATCCATTGGCGGGCAATGCACTCAAAAAATGGAATTTTTTTTCCATTTTTGGGATCGACCATGTGACCTGTGTGCCTATCCAGCAGTGGGCGCTCCAGAGCTGTTGTAAGAGTTTCGTATTTGCCGGTATTAAAGTTTTTCACCAAGATGGTCTCCGGGTTAAATATGTTCATGTCAAATACAAGCGTATGGAAGGACACCTTTTGACCAGTGCTTGGATCAATAAAGTACTGATTCTCGGGATCGTATATGTTAAGCTCACTCAGATTCTCGGGCGTAAGTTCAGTGTCTTCGTCCACCAAGTAGGGAACCTGTTTAAGTACAATTAGCTTTTCGTCAATAATTTGCACTTCGTCCAATGGACTCAGCTGCTCCTCTTTAAGCAAAGTGGAAACAGTAAGGGACTGTTGTTCTCCATCAACTATAACCTTGCACTCATCGGGACTTATAAGTTTCTGAGAAATGGCATCGCCAATGGGCAGTGTCCTGGGCACTTCTCGTTTATTAGTTGTTTCCACCGAGTCAGCAGGCATTTCCATCACGTCGCGGTCCTCATCTTCGGTACTGCTTTCCTTTGGTGTAGTTGTGGTTTTTGTATTAGTGGTAACTGTGGTGATTAATGTGGTGATGCTAGTACAGGTATCCTCCGACGGAAATTCTTCCACTGTCTTGGTCGCCTCTTGAGTTGTGAATTGTTCTGGGTTTGGGGTATTCTCTGCGGTCAGAGCATCAACCAAAGCCTTGCCAGCGAGGACGGGTGCTCCGACAATGGCTAGAGCGCCCAATTTAGCGGCCTCCTTAACATTCTGCAAGATGGTGCTACCACTTCCAGCCGGTGGCAAAGAATCCTTCTCCCGGTTAATAAAATCAACAAGTGATTGATGTGAGTCCGAAGTAGGTTGAGGATGAACAATTTTCTCAAGATCATCCGGACGCTGCGGTTTGTTTTCACTGATTGTAGTCGCTGGTTTAATTGTTTGAGTTGTTTCAAAAGGTTGGGGTGGGAGAGGATGCACTTGCCTTTCCACAGGAGTTTTCTTCTCAGCGTCCTCAATCTCTTGAGGCTTGCTTTTCTCAGCGTTGGTTGTTTGTAATGACTCATTAGCTTTTACTGGGAAGGGTTGCAATGGCTCCTCCGCTTGCGTTTCCTTTTCAGTGACTAGAATCGCTTTGGGCTGGTTTTTCTCACTGCTTGTTGTTATTGTGGTGATAGTAGTTGTCGTTACAGTAGATGGCTCTTCGATAGTGATAACCCTTTCTTTTAGAGTTATTTTACTGGCTTGTTCAGGCTTTGAAGAATTATCCGTATTCTCATTTGGTTCATTAACTTTGATCTCTTGAGCGGTAGGTTCATTAACTTGCAGATCCACAATCTTCTCAGGCTCAGACTTGTTGATAAATTCCTCGATCGATGGTGGTTCTTCGATTATTTTTACAGTAGTTGTATTGGTTGAAATACTTGTGCTCGTGATTTCGGATACTGGCTCCACAAAAGCAGCTAGGGGTGCTGTGAAGGGAGGTTTGATTTCAGACTCTTTTTCCCCTTTTGGGCCTCTTGGGTAGGGTTCGGGCTTGGTAGTGGGTACAGCATGTGATTCCTTAAGTGCGGTTGGATCCTTTTGAGTTGTTTGTGCGCTCTGTGATGCTTCGCAAGTTTTCGCCTCCTTAGCCGCCTCAGCAGTGGAGTTCTTTTTAACTGGCTCGGAACTATCTTTATTTTGAGCTGGTTTTTGGGGTGGCTCATTATTGCCAGGCTGTGAGAAAGACTCATTTTCATCTGGCTTGGGACTGGAGTGTTTTGTAACCGGTTCCTTCTCTTCCGGTGTAGAATCAATCTCCATAGTTGGTACTGTGCTATTAGTATCAGTTTCTTTAAAAACTTTCGTTTTATCTTCTGGCACTTCCATAGGCTTCTCAAGGACATGCTCAAAAACTGGACTTTCCTTAACAGTAGTGCTGGTCGTGATGTCCTCCACCACAACTGGGTCTAGATTAACAGATTCTCGTGAGGTAGTTATAGTTGTAACTGTTGTGGTTTTCAAGGTGTGTGTTGATTCAACAGCCGAAGAATGCACTGCTTCTGCTGTTGCTGAGTGCAGCTGCTCCGGCTTCTGCTGCTGTTTTTCGTTGGCTATAAAGTTTGCAGTTGTGGAGCTGATAAAGTTTTCAGTTTCGCTGAGCAGATTATCAACATCTCTTGGCACGTGTTGCGGTTGTGGCACATTTCGGCACTCCTGGTCAATTAAGCATTTCTGAGGTTGCTGTAGTTTTTCAGTGACTTTCTCATCTTCCGTGGGACTCTTCACAGACTTCATGAGACTCTTAACGCCACTCACAATAGCTCCACCAGCCAGAACAGGAGCTGCAATAACTCCTAATGCCCCCAATTTGGCGGCATCTTTAACATTCTGCAACGCCGTTGATGGATCCTTACTGCCCTTTTTTTCGGTTTCACTTAAAGTTGCACTTGGAATTTCCTTCGTAGATTGCTTGGTGCTGACAACTTGCATTTCTTGCTTGCGGGTGTCCGAACTAACCACCACAGTCTGGATACGCTCCTCCACTACCGTAGTTTGATCACCGCCGGTAGCCAGAGTGGAAACCGATTCTGGACTTTCTCCAGCCGCCGCCTTGGTCTCTTGAGTTGTGGATTCTTCTCGCAGAATTCCGAGCTCCTTAGCCTCATCCAAGCTGCATACTTCGCCAGTGTTAACGTTCTGAACCTCATTATTTGAGATTAGAACATAGCCCTGCATAAGTTCAATAGTTTTGGTGGTCACTGTGTGCACGGCTCGCAGTGTCTCCATTATCTCAGTCTTGGGGATGGGTCTCTGGGTGACAACAAATTCGGAAAGATTCTTCACCACCAAAACACCCGTCTCCATGGCTTGCCGCAGGGGCACACGTTCCCCAGTGGTTGGGACCGTTAGAGTTTGGGCAGCCACATCGATGAGGTCTTGCTCCATGGCAGTCACCACGTCGATAGCATCTGGCTTCGGAGAGTAGGGAATGGACATGATAAAGTTCTCATCAATAGCTTGCTTTATGGGCAGAGCTTTCTTCGTACTGGGATGCAGGACTACCCGCTTAGACGGCTCCACAAGGCTCTTCTCTACGGCCACAGGGAATATCATGCCTACCGGCGGAATTTCCACCTTGTACTTTTGCTGATCGTAACTTGGATCAAATAGCTTTGCCTCTATGGCTTCAGTGATGTTTAAGACTTTCTTCTTGTAGCTAAAGGTGGAATCATCAGCGTTGACGATACCCTTTGTGATTGCCTCCTCCAGCGTGCACTTTTCTGGCTTATGCAACTTTGAATGCGGATCTAAGACCTCGCACACGATCGCCTCATGTATGCTCAGGGGATAACCGCTTTCTGGATGTACAATAGTCTGGGCTTGCGGGTCTATTAATCCTTGAGCTGCCAGGCGTAACAGAGATAAGCTCTTGGCCAGCGGCATGAGAATATGATTGGTCTGTTCGGGATCGAGAATCTTCTGTTCCACTGCTTGCCTGAAATTGAGCACTCGATTGCTTTGGGGATCGATGATATGACCACTACGTCCATCAATTAGACCTATATTCAGGGCCTCGCTTATGTTGACCACCTCACCGTTAGGATTTGTAAAATTTCTCGTGTTCTCGAGAATCTCACAGGTGCCTTCGTCGATAATTCCCTTGCGGTAGGCATCCTTCGGCTTAAGAATGATTTTGCGCATCCTCTGTAGCACCACCACCTTCTCCTCGACCGTAGTTGGTTCACTGTCAAAGGAGCGTCCGCGCTGCAGCTGATCCCGTGAAACAATTCCTCGCTCGTAGGCCAGTTCCACTGGGATTTGTTCACCGGTCCGTGGATCGGTCACGAAGCGCACTGTTCTCAGGGCTCCTTCGGCGGCAACTAATGGGGCACCCGTCACACTCAGTAGACCCAGTTTTGTGGCTGTGATCAGATCCACAGGCTGACCATCGGAATCGAGTATTGTGGCGACTTTTGGATCATAAATAGAACGCGCTATAGCCTCACTTACGGAAATGGCTTGCTTGGTTGTGGGATCCACAATCTTAATAACCTGTTCGTCTATCAGACCCTGGCAAGCAGCGTCAAAGATGTTCTCAGTCTCCCCGGTTTGTGTGAAGATAACCAGGGCTGTGGACGGATCATAAATGGCGCCAGGAGCAATTTGCAGTGGCTCTGGAGAGGCGAGCTCTCGCTGACAGGTGAGTACCTCTACAAACTTGGGTGGAGCATCCTTTTGGGGTGCAGACACCTCTAACACATCCGGAATGTTGTTTACCCTAGTTATGCGAAGAATTGTCTTTTGATTGGAACCTCTAGTAGCTGGCACCATCTCCAGGATGATCTTGCTTTCGTCAATGGCGTTGCGCATGCCCTGCACTTGTTTTCGGTTATTGGTATAATTGCCATAACTGTCTAGAATATCGCGTTCGAAGGCTGACTGCACTGATATCTTGTCACCGGTGCTGGGATCAATTACTGAAACCGAAAGGTTGTTGATGATCTGTTTGTTAATGCATTCCTCAAAGTTAACCAGCCGATCCGAGCTCTGCACATGAAACACTCCTGTATCCGGGTTAAAAATTCGCTGCTCGATGGCATCCTTTAGCCGCCAACCTCCTGGAGGCAGCTCCATAATTTGACGCTCCGTCACATTCTGATCAATATAGCTGCTTTTTTCCTTGTTTATAAATTCGGAAACCACACGTTGGGGCTTCACTAGTTCTTGGGAAATGGGAATCTCTACCGACTTTTCCACAAACTTAGTGTGCTGAGTGCTTAGTTGAATGGGCTTTGCTTCTGGAATGATCTGCTTGGTCACAATGGTGATCGTGGATTTTGTCTTCTTCTTATTTGTTGGCTCCGGCACCGTTTGGTTACTGTCGGGAACTAACAAACCGTAATTTAGGGCCTGTTGCACAGAATAAATATTGCCTGTTTTTGGATCCTTGAAAAGCTGCCTTTCCTCGTCGATGAAACCTTGTCGCACTGCCTCCGTAAAGGTTAACAGCACACTGTTGTCCGGCTCCTGGGAACCAGCCCTGATTGTCACATACCGATTGATCGTTCTCGTCACCGTTTCCGTGGTCAAAGTAATGTTAAGCAAACTACTGAGAAGAAGAGCTCCCTCCGGAGTGATAAACTTTCGCTCGATGGCGGTATCCAGGGGCACTGTTTCTGCAGTCTTGGGATCCAACAGATATCCCGTCTTAGGGTCAATCAGATTGTGATAAACCAAATCAAAGACACTAAGTTCCTTACCACTGGCATTGTAAACCCCAATGCCACGGCTAAACATCTCGTACACCTCTTGGCGCACCAATCCCTCGCTTACGGCCACCTCCAGTGGCACCAAACTATCCCTACCCGTCTCTAAGGCAAAGCCCGTGCTCTTGCGCCGCAAAAGGTCGCGTGAGAGGGCCACATTAAAGCTAACATAGTCATTGCTCCTCAGATCCTTAAACCCGTCAATATCGAAGATCGAACGCTGCGTCACCGAGCTGACCAGACCGCGCTCCACCGCCTCCGGAATGCTAATTAGTTCGCCCGTCATAAAGTCGCGGTACTTGCACTCCGCTGGTAGTACGATTCCGTCGGCAATGGCCTCCTGAAGGGTGACCAATTCCCCCTTTCGCTTGGTGATGCACTTGAGCAGATTCCCGTCTAACACACCGGCCGCCATGGCTTGCATGATGGTAAGTTTCTCGCGGCGCATTGGACTCGTGATCTGGGCCTGCTTGTCAAGCAGGTTCAGATCGCAGATATCTTTCAGCGTGTACGGTTTAACGATTAACTGACGGTTGCGCGCCTCCGCGAAAGTGAGCTTTTCCTTGGTCACTTCGTTCAGGTACCGACCCGTTTTAGCATTTAGGACGCCCGTGTGCAGTGCCTCCTGCAGTGTTATCTTCGTATCGCGTTTCGCGTCCACCACTTCACGCACACTCGCGTCAATTAGCTGGTTGGCAATGGCCGAGTCCAGCCGGAACTTGTCGCCGGAGTTACGATCCGCTATCCAGCCGGCGGCATCGACTAGGCCATGCGAAATCGCATCGCTCAGGCACAGCGCATTCGATTTGATTGTTACCGACTCGTGCCGGATAAGGTAGCCCCGCTCGTAGGCCTCCGCCAGGCTAATCGTCTGTCCTGATTTGACTCGATATAGGCCGGTCTTGGTGTCCACACTCCCCGCGGTAATGGCGTCGGCAATGTTGCGCGGATTCTCGGGAGAACTGAGGTCTCCAGACATTTGCTCAACGGTGACCGTGTTGTTTACCTTGATCCGCTTTTCGGCCGTCTCGTAGCCGGATTCCGCTTCGCTAATCTCGCGCTGAATAACCTCCAGCAGCGACAGCTCACGTCCGCTGGCATCGCGCCCCGCCCCGGGATGAAGCAGTTGCCTGGCCAGCTGTGCATCGATCAGACCTTGGTCGGCTGCCTGCTCCAGTGTGACGCGGCGGTCACCCACTAACATCTCGCCAGTACGCACGTCCAGGATGCGCAGCTGAATGGCCTCGCCGATGGTCAAAACGCGACCGGTACGCGGATCGCGAATTCCAGCTATATCCAGCACAGATTGGCCGCCTAGCTGTTGGGAGCGCTTGTGCGTCCGGATTTCGTTGAACTGGATTTGCGACAGGGGCAGGTTAATGGTGCTAGCCTCCTGACTAGCGGCATCCAAGCCATCGCTATTGTAGACGCTCTTTGTAGAGCTTTTCGTTGTCTTCGTTGAGCTAAATCTGCAAGGGTTTGATTTATAAACAATTAGTAAGTATTTTATCATTACTATAAAATTTATTTTAGTTTCTTCAACATTCAAAATTAAGAATATGATCAAAATAAGATTTTAAAGAATAATTACAAATTTATTTGATAAACTAAACAAGATATTGTTATACTTATACATAACATTTTCGCTGTTTGAGTTTAATTTGAGTAAAAATCTCGTATTTTTGTTTAAATTAAGTTTTTAAAATATTTCGTTCAGTGTAAGCTAGAGTCCTGAAACTTGCTAAATCGAAATTTTATATGAACACTGAACATATCTTGCCGACCGGACGTTATCATTTAGCTGCCATAAGAACTATCTATAATATGTGCTAAATTTGGTTGGTAAAATATTTTTATATAATTTCGGATCCATCCCCTGACTGCAAGTCAAATAAAATATTCATTAATTTATATAATTAAAACAAAGTTAATTTGTTTTTCATCCTAGATTGAATAAAGGTTAAGCGTTGCTTTTAGGATCCTAAGCGATTTAAATTTAAAACTCAGAACCACTTTCTATTCGTTTTTAGGAAAAATTAATTTTTTTATAAATTTTTCCTGAGTAAAATTTGATTTTAGATATACTTACTGTGTGGTGCTGTAGGTAGTGGTGTAGAGATCCTCCTGGCGCGTAGCGTGGCCATCGCCAGTTGGCACGCTGCCCGCACTGAAGTCAACCCTAAAGGTTTTGAGCGGTTTCTGTAGACTCTCAGCGTATTGCTAAATATCAAACGAAAGCGGTTTTGGTTAGTAAGGGCTAACAAATGTGTGGGCAAATTTGGTCGGTGGAGACTTTGCGAGGATGGGCAGCTGGGAGGAGGGAGGATAGATAGTGTATTACCTGAAACTCGAACGCAAAGTCGTAGTCATTTTCCTCTGCCACTTGGACAGTCGTGGTTTGGGTTTTGGATTTGGTCGCCTTGAGACCCGATCTATGCTGAGGCATGTCTAAGGCTTTCATTTGATTCAGTTCGACAAAGTCATAGTCAGCAATGAGGATTTGTTTCGTTGGCTTTGGGGCTTCTTGAATGCACTGCGCGAGATTTAATTGTGATTTGTAAATAAAATTAAAGAGAGAGCTACGGTTTTAAGATAGTTGCGTCTCTTTAATGTTGCCCGGGAAAACTTCAACTTTTTAAATGCGTGAAAGTGGTTTGATATGGCCGCGAGATAAAATCCTGACATATCGCAAATAAAAAAAAGTTGGAGCGTATCTAAAGCTTAAAAAAAAATTGTCCACCGGCATTTTATTTGTAAGTATACTATTCTTGTTGTTGATACACTCAATCCATTCACTGGATTCGCTTCTCTGCCCCCACACAGTGATACATTATTATCAGCCCCGAACCGAAGCACACAAAACACATATAGTAGAGTAAAAAACAAAAAAAAAAAAAAACACAAAAAGCAAACCCAAAGCCTTTATGAAAATAGAAATGACGCTATACAGGGAGAAGGTCGCAATTGCTCTGAAAATATGTGGTTGAAACTCTTTCAATTGGCCACGATCGCTATATACGAAACGGGTGAATACCCGGAAACAGTTCTTTGGTTGTATCGGTATCCGTAGTGCATCTTATCGGGCATAACACACTGCTGCAGGTCGTAGCCTTGACGTCATCTCTAAAACTTTATAAGAGGGCTGCACATAAAGTCATTAAATGGCGTCTCCTCAAAAGTAATCAACGTTTTTATTTGCCTTTTGCTGCAGGCATCTGATGGAGGCAGAAATTCGATGGCAAATGTCTAACATATTGCTGCAGGTCGTAGTCTTAACTTGAATTGGCATTGACGTCATCTATAACTTTATATGAGAACTGCAGATGAAGTCATTAAATGACGACTTCACAAAAGTAATCAACGTTTTTGATTTGCATTTTCAAAGTATACCACTAATCTGTTTTTACTACTGCCAATTTTGAAAGCTGCCCTAGAGTTGGTAAAAGCAACAAATAAATTATAATTAACAAAACATACACCGACACACATAAAGACATTATATACGAGTACGAAAACAATGATGTCATCAGCGGGGGAAATATTTGATTATAAATGAAACAAGTTTGTCGAGCGCCCGTACAGCGAAAAAAAAGCAAAACTGAGTTAAATCAATGATTTCTTGTTCATGGCTTTGTAAGAAGATTAAACAGATTATTGGTCCTAGTCGACAGTGATGCGTTTGACACTAATAACAAGACCAATTCGCCACGATGTGCCAGCTTTAAATGGGGATAAGAGCAAAAAGTAGAGAGGAAAAGCTTTAAAGAGAGCGTGCAGCATGCAGCCTGCAATTGGACCTCGCCTATATCATAAGAATAGACACCATTCTTTTGCTTTATTGGAGGCAAAGACCACGAAACGTTCGCTTTCGTTCCTGCCGTTTGAATGCCGCTAAATATATATATTTATATATATATATATATATATATTTATATATATTAAGGTATATAAAGCAGACACACAGAAGCTAGTTTAATCGATAAAATCACAGGGAAAGCATTTAAGGCATACAAAAATAAAAACTGCCCACAGATCGAATCAAATTGGGAGTGATGGATTGCACCTCATAGATTATCGTCAGTCCTGACACTTCCGCGATCTCGGTGGTTGATAAGGAGTCAAAATTTAAGAATTTCACTGATTCACTGAAACAATTGATATATGAAGTTTCCACATTTTAGCCCTTTCGTTTTAATTTAATTTTTTTATGCTTTTATGAAATTATATATGTTTAAAATTTTCTGACCCACTAACATATTTCACTTTCATTTGCTTTATTTTTGTGTGTGCGCTTTGAATAGCTCCAAACAGACTGCCGAAAATAACAACATTCCAATTTACGCGACACGTTTAAGGCTATATTAATAATGTATTTCTTTTATTTTCGTTTTGTACTCTTTTGTTTGTGGTTCGGTTTTATATAAAGTGTTGCGAAGCTCTTGAGTGACTTCACTTCGAGCTATAATAAATAGAACTCTTTGCGGCTCAAATTGGAACAAGAGTCGGCAGCAGCGACCTTAAATTTCTATTAACAAAAAAACAACACAGACCAATACGACGCGTTTCGCACTTAATTGAAATTTAAAGCATCAAGACCACGAAACGCGACACAAAAACACTTTCTGTCCGACCGTATACGTGACATCATGTCTGCCTATGCGGCGTATGAGCAACGTTCTGTATTTGAGGACAAGAAGTTGTTTGCCTTTTTATTTATCACAACTATTCACTCATAATTACACGCTCGCTTCGAATTCAAATTACATTGACTTTGGTAGCTAACAAAACCAGAAGTTTTAAGGTTTTGGCCTTTGTTAAATTTCGTTAACCGGCAGCAAGGCGGCACACAATGCGGCTACGCGACGTTACACAACCACGTCGCTTTCGGTACTGAGGGGAACAGCGCCACCGATGAAATCAACTTGCCAAGTGAAGAGCGAGCTTTTTGAGATACAGAGAAACAACTGACCAAAGAGAGAAAGCTTCCAAATGCCGGCTAGTTTTCAGTGAGAAGTCCTCAGCTGTTGCGCCAAAAAAACAATCCATTTACAATAACCTGAAAAATAAAAAAAAATGGGCTTGGGAAGGGAATAAACGGAGTTGGGTCCAATTAAAGTTGAAAACAATACACGGAAGTCGAGAACAAAGTATTAGAAGAAAAGAGAAAACCAGTTTGTGCCGCCATTTAATCTTCTAAGTCACATATTTGGTTTGCCAGTCTAGTTAAGTCAGCAGAGCTTGTACGCCCGCCCCTGCTCTGCATATCAAGTTAGGTTGAAGGCGAAGTGGTAATAGAGCAGTTATGATGTCACTCCAACGCTCGAGGCAAAGGCATAACCTTCGTAAAGCATCTTTAGATCGCAAAACAACAATTTCGGATGACTTTGAAATGGATCAACTACACCCAAATAAAAAAAACTAATAAAAAATTATTTAAAAATGTTTTACTGATAACAAGTTTAGGCAATGAGGAATTTTTTTAAATGAGTAGTTTGGACTAGTAATTGTTTTGTTTTTTTTTTTGGTTTAAGTGGTGGCTCTGACTGGAAAAAAAAAGTAACTTGTTATGTAACTATCTGAAAAATATTAAATTGAAATTACTGTAACACTTAACTAAATTTAAATAATTTTTTGGATGTTACAAGTTTACTCTCGTAGATTATTAATTTTTTATTTTTGTTTTATTTTTTCATAAAAAATGCACTAAACGTCCAAATCTTAAATTAAGAATGTTGAAACATTTTAAATTTGCCTGCGAAAATATAAAGATAACTAAAAGAAATACATCTTATGTTTGTCAAAATCACATTTCTATTATTACAAAATTGTAATTTTAATAATTTTTTTTTTTATTTTTAATATATGTATTTATTTTGTATTTTTTATATTATGCATTTTGTTTTTGTCTTCAAAAGTTTATTTTTATAAAGCAAAAAAGCCAAATGAAGAAGGAACAGATATGCAAAATAAAAAACTGAGAGTTGACAAATAGCAACAAAGACGTTGATGACGTCCCCTGGCATTGAATTTGAGTATATAGGAACTCAAACGAAAAAAAAGTGGCTTCATAAATATTTATAGAATTCGTCATTCTTAATTTCAAATCTGTCTTCAATTTGCCTAATTGGTCAGACATACAAAACTCCTGACACAATGCGGTGATTATATAACTTTATATTTAAAACATTAAACTGCATCAATTGACGGCGCGGATTAAAGACGGCCAAAATGACAGCATTAAATAGTTTTCATTTTTATAAGTTACTCAATTTGTGATTTATGGCGGCAAGCGGCATTTCAAGCCATTGATGTGATGTCATTATACGGCTGCTTCTGGCGACAGTGTGCACCGATTCTGAAGGTTAATTTAATAATATCAACTACCGGGCGTTCGGAGCAGTAGCAGATACTGATAAAGATAGACAGGCACACAAGGAGAAGGAAATACAACGAAACCAGAGAAACATACGTATTTGCATTTAAAAACTCGACTTGACTTGCGTGTAGAAAAACGAAAGCAGAAAACTCGTTTATTGAACTTGAACCCCGCTTGATGATTACGACACAGTTTAAAACTTTGAGCCTTACCCCAGCCAACGAGTTTCATACACATTGGACGCTGACGTCACCTCGCAAAGATCCTTTCAAAGGGGTTTTGGGGGGACACCTGGATTACTCACCAGACCATCGCTGCCATTAACTTCGATTGCAGTTTTAAGCCTCTGTGACAATTGTTCCAGCAATCTTTCGTATTTCGTATTCAGGTTGTCCAATCGTTGGCTGTAGAACTGTGTCGTTCCCGGATCGCAGTCCGCCGGCCGGAGATCCCGGCGAGGCGGCGAAAACGACGGACGGGCCTCGAGTAGCCAATCCACGAAGCGTAGGCATTTACTGTCGTAGATCTACTCCCGAAAGTCGAGGTCCCACGTTGACATTGTTGTTTGGTTGGTTAATTTCGGTTAAATGTTAGTAAGTTTGTGTGTTAAACCAATTCGGTTTGTTTTTCAGGTAAGGAAAAGGATTGTTGCTATATTTAGTGCTTTTTATTTTATTGATTAATAATTACGAAATTCCTTTTTGGATAAAAATGCTTTTAATTGAGTTGTTTTGTAAGTTTTGTTGGTTTTGTTTGTGTTTGAGTTTGTTTGTCCCATGTGTTATTGGCGCACCTTTAACCGCAAGATAACTAAGATTTTGAGCTCTAAGTCCGGTAAATGGTTTAAAAAGCATTAAATATATATCGAAAAGTCGATAAAGAAATAGCTGAGAGGTTTGTTGAGGTACAACGTGTTTTCTTTTCGGAATGTTTACAATCACTCGACACTTTCAACGCACTCGGACAGTAACTGACCTATCGCAACAGAGCTTTGACTATGACTAGGACTTTAAACCGTATGATAAACCCTATCTCTGGAGCCAAAAGCTGTTGAGTTACGATGGGCCAGTCCTATAAGATCAATCACACAACAACAAGCATACAATTTTTTACCTTGGCTTCGCGTATTAGTCGTCCTCCAGTTACGTTGACATTTTCGATTTTTGGTTTTCGTTCGATTGCAGCTCCGAGCAGTTTCTATGGTTTTTGAGGGGTATTTTTTGGTTTTTGATATTTTTAGGACATTTGTTTTGTTTTTATAATTTGATCATTTTGTGTTGGTTTATAGTGTGTGATAATATTGATTGTTGTGTAGAAAAATTTTGTTTTTTTGTTTGGTGAAAATACAAAAAATTAGACAAAAATACATATACAATTAGTCTTCAACTACGAATACGATAATACTTGGTGAGAATAAATATAAATATGGGAGCCCATAGCATTTGATATCGGCCTATAGGTGTAGCTTATAAATCTAGTTGGCCAAAGCTACAAACATAAAAGTAGTTAATTTTCAAGACTACTACACATATTTGGTATCAATTAACATTGTGGTGGGACAGGGGGAATATCGCTACGGATTACGTATATGGGTATTTTTGTGTAGGTGGTCGACTTGGCCACATTTGGAGGTCTGTCTGCTGTGTATATATGTACATGTGATAATGTTTATGTGGGTGGTAGCCAGCACTACATGTCAAAGATTGCTGTTGGATTAGACAAGAACTACTGCAAAAATAAGTATAATAGACTAGAGATTGTTTCTCATTTTTTTGGGACAGTTAACAAATGGAAATGGAGTACAAAGACAAAAAACAAAACATATATACGCATATAATAAATTATACATAGGAATACTGATACGTGTCCAACACCATCGGGTTTTATCCCAACAAAAAGTAAGAGGAAAAACTATGGGAGCTAACTACATTGGACATGGGCTACTTTGGTTTCTAATTATAGACTACGTATATATACTTTGTGTTTGGCCCACGCAAGGAGGTCTTTGGGGAACCTTCTGGGGCTACTAAAACTGAGCAAAACTGTACAAGGATTTAGATTTATCTATGAATTGAGACTATCGCTGATCGGAAAGGTAATAGAAATAATATAGGGGCAGCGTCTCTGTACTCACGTCTAGCTCGTACGCCGAAGTGGCGGTGGGCATGGCGGAAAGTCGTTCCGTCGTGCCATCCACCCATGATTCCTCCACTTGCACGCTTGACTGGAGATTCTTTATCAGTCCAATAGCCGTTTCGCATGATCGCATTCTGAAAAAGTAAAGTGACAACGGTGTTAGCGAGTCAGGTTCATATCCATCTGTGTCCGCCAATGAGGCGACACACACAAATGGAGAGCAGGTGGCGCCAGTGAACTAACCTTTCACCCAATTGGTTGCACACAGCACTCCAGCGCGTGTTAAGGCGCTCCACGTTGGAGTGCAGACGCTTGAGGTCTCCCAGCACCTTGGTGGGGACTCCCATGCGTCCCAGCTGATCGGCCGCATCATTCATCTTGTCCATCTGCGGCTGCTGCTGTGTAATGATGTCCTGCATGTGGTTCAGTTTCTTGAACACTTGCTGCAGACCCTCAGCAGTCGAAGGTAGATCCTGGTGCCTGGCCAGCTCGTTCTCTAGCTCGGAAATCACATGTTCATTGTCCTCCAGGCCAGCCAGTGAGGCTTCGAGCAGCTTTAGGCGGTCCTTGTGCAGGCCGCTCTGGGTGTTAAGTTCCTTCCACAGCTCCATCAAGTTGTCCAGGCTCTTTTTAAGCACGGGTGTCTTCAGGGCAATTGTGCGGAAGGTCTCCTGCAAATGCTTTAGCTCCGGCTCCAATAGGTGTAACCTGCGCTCGTAGTCCGAATGAATCTCGAGCACATGCTCCAGAGAGTCCAGATCCCGTGGAAGCGGAGCCAGTATAATCTGATCCAGCTCACGGGCCATGTCTTCCAGTTTGCTCTTAATGGCAATGCATTCCTCGGTGAAGATGCGACTGGCCTGCTTGCTTTCCTCTGTGCAAAAAAAGGAAGAATTATTATCAGTAAAAAGTCAAGAGCTCTGTATGATCAGATATCATTAAAACTGCCAAGAGTACCCCTTGTTTTTACACTCGCGAACAACTTCTTCATAGTTGACTGGGTTTGACAAGACTAAGTCATATTCTGGCTTCCTGCTAGTCACTTGCCCCAGAGCAAACACTCAGGCATTAAATTCAATTAGCCTCCATCAATTAACTGTTTTGGACAGCTGGCGAGCGCCGTTAATTGAAAAGCGAGGCGAAAACTATATCCTACCCTTTGGGTTCGTATGGATATACGAATACTCCCACACTCACCTTCAGCGCGCGCACGCTTTTCGAACTCATCGAACAAACGATTGACCTCGTCCATTTCGCGGCGCAGGCGTCGCAGCTGCGGATCGTTGGGATCGCCCTCGCTCAGCAATTTATCGGCATCGTCGTTAAGGGCACGTCGGATGGCCGTGCGCTGCTCAGGTCCCATGGCCAAGAACTGGTCGAAGTCCCAGCCCTTAACCACGCGAATGGTGGCGAATATCATGTTCTGTCGCAGCCGCAGATGCTTTTTCTGCCAGAGAGCCACAGATCGATCGAACAGTCGCTTCAGTCGCTCGGCGGCATCGATGGCCTCCTGGTCGGGAGGAGGCAGCAGCAGGCAGGCACCTGGTATCGGCCCCTCCTGTCCCTTGGCCGTGCGCACGCGCCATTTCACACGTCCCGAATTGTCCAGCAGAGTTACAGTCTCACCCTTCTCGATCTGTAGCTGACCCTGCTGTTTGTAGGCACAGATGGCCTGAACGGGTCCCTGACGATTCACTGGTTGGCGGCGCTTGTTTAGGGGTACCACCGTCTGCGCCCTCCGCTGCAGAGTGGCCACTGTTTCACCAAAGGCATTTAGCTCCTCCCGCAGATCCTGCATTCCCCTCAAAAGAGATTCACCCTGATCCAAGCCAAAGTCTGATTGCGAGAACTTGCTGTTGAGTATTTCGTCGCGCTTGGCCAACCACTGCTCGGCATCCTTGATCTCGCCAAAGAACTGATGATACTCGGTGGCGTGCTTCAGGTGTACCTCCAAGCAGAGAGTCAGCTGCAGCAGCCAGGCCCACTGCTGTTGCAGGGCGGTCAGATGGGCTTCGATGCACTTGGAGGCCGGATGCTGTTGGTTCAACAAGGCCTCACCGCGATCCAGGATGGTGGCAAAGTGCATCTCACGCTTCTCCAGTTCGGACATAAGGTTCTGGGGGAATTAACGCAATATTAATTAGAAAGTGTTATAAAAAGTTGTCGAGTAGTGCACTTGGTTGGTTGCTCTCTTTTGTAATAGAAAATTTCTTTGCTATTTATAAACCAATCAAAATCTTACCTCGTCGCCATTACCAAATGCACGCTTGTAATCGGATAGAAGCACAACACACACATATATAAAACTAGCTCTACGAGAATCTCTACGGCGACCGTTATCACTTACCTCGTAGTATCTGTGCACGGAGGGAAGATCGAGTTGTTTGTCCGCCCAGTCACGTGTGATTTCCACCTGTTCCTTTTCATTAAGCCACTGAAGTTCCGATGACGCCTGTCCCAGGAAGTGCTGCAGTGAGTCCAGATCAGACAGACGCTTCGTCGAGGTGCTAAGCAGCTCGGCGTAAACCTTTTGCAGTTGGTTGAGACGCTGCTGGTAGAGGGCCAGCTCGTCGCCGGAGAACTTGGTCTGCTGGCGTTCATCATTGAGTATTTTCGTGTGGAACTGGTCGATGATTTTGTGCTCGTGCTGTTGGCGATCCAGTTCTTCCTTGACCGATGGCAGATCACTGCCATAGTCAGCGGCAAGCAATTGTTTCTAAAAAAAAAGGATATATACAATTAAATGTAACCCAAAGATGGGTTAAGGCTCGCGGTACTCACCAACTTGTTCTGGCACCATTCGATGTGCTCCTGCAGATCACGGAAATGGGGATTCGTGTCGATCTGTCGGGACTCCACCACCATGCGCGTTTGACGTGTCACAGTGGTCTCATGGACGGGATATTTTAAACCGGACAGCTTCTGTACCAGGTTTGTGTGGAAATTGGTGCGCAGTTGAGCCCAGCGCTGGTGCAGCTTGTTGACCTTCTTGTGCAGCTCGCTGACATGAGGATAGCGTCCCTCGTTGAGCACATGGCAGTCCTGGTTCATGTCTTGAATGGGCTCTTCTAGGTGCCGGATCTCGGTTTCGAGAGCCTCCACAATGCTCTTGGCGTCCACAGGATGTAGTCGCTCGATACGCCGACCCTCCTCGCCTATGCGCGTTTCCAGATCGGTCAGCTTCTGATCCACATGCTTAATCTCGCGCTGCACCTTATCGGCCAGTCGCTGCAGCCGTTCGAGCCGTTCAATCTCCTGCTGCAGTATGACCTCTCGATCCTGCAGCGCCGTGTTCATGCGATACCAGGCCTTCTCGATAGCATCTGGCCGCAGTTCGGCCTCCACATCCACTTCACCCACCGTTTCGAAGTAGCGCTCAAGCTCCTTGTAGATCTGGATAAGTTTGGATTTCTCGCGCTTGCGGGCACTGACCTCCTCGCTGCGGAAACGCTGCAGATCACTCAATAGACGCTTCATCTCGATGAGGGTGGGCGGGAAGGAGCGCTCCTGCAGATAGGCAGTCTTCTCGCGGCACCAGTAGATAAACTGCTGGGCCAGGTCGCGGTATTCATGGACGCGACGTTGTGACTCCATGTCGAACAGTGGATGGATGGAGGGTGGCTCCGGGAAAACATCGTACAGCGATGAGATGTACGTGATAAGGGACTTCTCATCCGGCTCGTTGGTGTCCACATCTAGAAGGAAGTGTTTATCATTAGATCCATCATCGAATATGGGTTAGGTGTTTGACATACCCTCGGGATCCAGCAGTCGCGTCACTCCGTACTCCTTCTCCACAATGTGGAAGGCCGTCTCAAGGCGCTCACGCGGCCGATCGTTCCTTGCCTTTCGCCAGTCAAGCAAGTCCGGTCGGTTGCGGTGCACCAACGCCGAAAAGGCCAATCCATCTCGCCACGACGACGTGAAATCGTTAACACGCACGCCCGGATAACGTGCTGTCGAGCGACGCGCCCATCGCAGCAGGGCCTCCCGAGCGGATACGTTGTCTTCCTTGCCCACAACAATATCGGAGATCTTTTGGAGGTGGAAGTAAAGATAATGTTAGTGGATATGTAAAGTTAAAAGTTATGTTTAGAAGCGCATTTTTTGAATGCGTGGAGCTTAAAATGGGGGGAGTCTACAGTTTCCCGATTTATGTTCTGTTGAGATTGAGCTAAGCTAAAAATTGAGCAAAACTGTGGTCTACATCTTTTCTACCCATTGCGAAGTCCGCTTTTTACCTCTCTGTGCTGCGTGGACGACTCAATGGCCAGTGGCAGAGCACGACGGTACTCCAGCTCCGAGCTGCGAATCATTTTGGCCGGAGGCAGCAAATCCTCGGCGGGCTGAGCGTTCTCCTCCGCCCGACTTAAAGTAGTTACTTTCCGGACAATATGGGTGGTCACACGTCGATGGCCATTCGGTGCCCGCTGCGAGGTTTTGGTGCTCTCCACACTGGAGCCCAAAACCTCCGTGGAGATACGCTTGTTCCTCGTCACCTGTTGGTAATGGGCGGAGGAGCTTCCTCCACTTGTCGGAACCAAGGCTCGACTCTCCGAGATGCGACGGGAATTGCCTGCGGGATCTTGGAAAGTAACAGTTCGCTCAAAGTTTGTCCGTTCATGTGGAACGCTTCCCAGGGAAGATACGCCAGGATAATCCGTGATCACCGCTTCCACAGTACGTTCCCTCTTCGTCTCATGGCGATACCGCAGACTGGAGTCATCGATATTGGTGGTAATCGCCGGACCCCGGGACGAGTGGACCACCTCAGATCCGCTACTCAGAACATCGCCTGCGCTTCCGTTCGTCTGCCGCACCAGTTGCTGAGTGCGCTTCATCGTCGATTGCGAGCTGGAGTGCATGCTATCACAGTAATCTGACTGTTATTGCAGTACACGTACTGCAATTGCAGTTATCGATGCTCTATCGTTGGTTTCGTTTTTTTTCACTTTTTTTCGTTTCGTTTTGGGTTTTTTCGTTTCGTTGTTTCGTTTTGTCGCGTTGCTTTTGCTCTGATTTTCGTTTTTCTGCGTGACTTTCAATGTTATAGTAGTTGAATTATTTGCCGGTCCGCACAATTTGAGTTTAATTAAGCCTAAGCTAAAGCCAAAGTCAAATCCCAAACCGACACCGGATGTCTTGTTCTATGTGGCGTTCCCCTAGACTTTGTCAGAACCCCATCGAGAACCAAAGCAGAGTAAAATTAACTGAGCGGAGTCGAAGTAAGGGAGTGAGGGGTTAATGGAGGATCACCATTGTTGTTGCAAATTATTTATTGTGTTGTACGTACACATAATTATCTCAACTGACTGTCTGTCTTGCTCTTGGCGCTATTTGTTGCTTCTTTTGCTGCCGTACTTTTTTTTGTTGTATATGTGTACATATTCACGGCAAAAAGTTAATGCACACCGCTGGTTCATGGGCAGAGATTCATTAGTTTCGGAACACGCAAGCCTATTTTGCATAGAAAATTGGAAAGAGGAACGATATGGTATTGAAACCGGGAATCCATGCTATTCAGCATTTGTTTTACATATTTGTAATATAGGAAGACAGGTGCAGAAATACATGTACGTATAGATGATTATCTAGATACATAACTTAAATTTATGGCAAATGGTTTCGGGGCTAAACTACGAAAATAGTTTAACGCTCCGTTATAAAAGTTAAATAACTAAAAATGAACTAAAGAATAATGTTATCGCAATGGGACAGAAATTATTGATATAATCAATATATATATTCATATCGAAAGCTCAACCACTCTAACAAACACAAATCGAAAAATTCTAACAAATCGAGCTATTATTTTATAGAAAACTCTTTTAAATTTTTGTAGATACCTTATACTTAACCTAGGTAATAAAAAGGTAAAGATTTTTATTTATCTTTAAAAACTGATATGTTAGGTGTTTAGGTACTGAAATATTGTACTTGTTTTTTTTTTCAAAATAGCTTGACACCACTAAATTAAATTTTGTATAATTTTTGCCAATATGCTAAGAAAAACTAGAAAATTGCAATGCAACTTGAGGTAAAATTTATTTCACCGCATATGCAAGATAGTTTGTTTTTACATGTTTATACAACCAGACTAAATTGCCAGAGCAATTGTGTATACACACAATATGGCAATACATTTGCAACTTCGTACAAAGCAAATAAACCTCAAATTGATTAAATTTAAAAAATAATTGTATTACAACATTTTCTTAACCTTTTTTGGAACGTTTTACCTCACCTAGCTACTTGACAAATGGTAAATTGGTACTTATTTTCTAAAATACTTAAAAAAAACCTAGTACCTTCCCCGAAACTGACAATAACACTTCCAAATTTTATTAATTTGCCCCTAATCCTTAGTTAAAAAAAATCGAAACAAATCGTAAGCAAAAAACTCAAAGACTTCATATACTGTACTTTATCAATTGAAATACTCGCAGAGTATTAATCTATATGGCTCAAGATCAATAAAAATGTTGGCCAGGCCAAAAAGATCGCCCACCCAACGAAAAGCACGACACATATGTTTGTTTTGCATTGGTAATGGAGATCTGACTTTAACTGGAGGTTGTAGCTGCGTTTTACGCCTGCGCAGCACCGTGACAAACAAATACACATATCAACCATTCAAATCCCCACACAACCAAAAATGCTAATTGCAGTGTTTTAAGCACACTATAAACGATCTGCGTTGTTTTTATGTGATTAGGCCAAACAAAAAAATAGAGAAATAAGAAACAACCTAGGCCCGAACAGCTCAAAAAAAGTGTCTGTGGAGGCGTCTCAAAGAGGCGTTAATGGCTTGACATTCCCAATGATTATTTTGAAAGGCGGCAAAGCTTCGACTGGTCGTTGCCTATTTGGTTTTTTGACTAGCTACTGTTTTGGAGATGGGTGATTGTCAGTGTTTCTTGCCAATTTGCATTGCTCAACGACATGAAGCATTAAATCAAGGAATTATCAGATCTCGGGGTCATACGCTAAAGCATAATGAAAAATTTAAAATTATTTAATAATAGTTAGGACATTATTAAAATCACATCAAATATTAGTTTCGAAGAAAAATATTAGACTTATGGATATGTCGACTAAGACAGAGAACACAGCATAAAAGTATTAAATCACTTGGGTAAGGTATTCATTGTTTAGATTCAGTAATAAGTTATAAAATTTTTGACTTATTAGAGAAGAATGAAAACAAAACCAAACAAAATTATAAACATCTTAATGAATATGATCAAAATTGTACCAAATATTGTCATATTTCAGGGATTCGTGGGCAAATAAATTAAAATGAATTGCCATTCCAAAACAACGAGACAGGCAATAAACCATTGGAGGAGAGCGTTCAAAATTGCAAAATAAAATACGAGACACACACACAAAAAAATGTTTTTCAAAACTACGAACTGGAACAGCGGCGAATAACCCGAGACTTAAACGAGATTGAATCGGAGGGCCGGGAGATCAGCAGGGTGGTACGTCATCATTTTACAGCTACTTGACTCCATTAGCAGGGCATTTTGTTTGCAAACAAACGAACGAATTGAAGCAATCCGCTCTTTGGTAATAAATTCGTCATAAAATTTAATTGGAATGGAACTCAATTGCAAGAGATTTAAATCAATTGAAATTGGTGGCATTTAATAAATCAGAAAACAGAGAGATCTTGCATTTTGATTCTGACATCATTCGGAGTGGAATTAATTGATTTTATCACTTTCGGTGGCTTTGACTTTGGCATTGATGTGGGGTTTTGCTGAATTACACACTTTTATAAAAAGATTTTTAGGGCTTTGACGCGCGTTCCCGTAGAATTAGAATCCGCGGTTTCTGGGGAACGCATGCGATTGTAAGCGAATGCTAATGGAGAGGGATTGAAATGTGTGCGGCGGCGTCTCGAAAACAACTAAAAGCGTTCGGGCCAAGTTAAAATGCTTCAAGTGTGGCTTTAGCCAGGTGTTGACGCCTCAGCCAACGTCGACGTCGCTGCGCTGCCTTTGTTTTTTTTTTTTTTTTTTTTTTTTTTTTTTTTTTTGCAGGCGAGAATAGAAGCACTGAAACAGAGTGGAATTGGCACATGGTGAGCGCTGCCTTCGTTGGCGTGGACGTAAACGTCGGCGTCAGAAGTCGGGTTTTTAAAAAAGAATATATGGAATAGCGATCGTGCTGACAGCTGTGCGTGTGTGGTTGTGTTGGTGGCTCTGCCTCTGCCTCTGCCTCTGCTTCTGCTCCTGCCTCTGCCATCCCCGTTATGGCTTGCTGGCTTTGCTGTCTCTGCCGCCGTTCCACCTGATTCTGCCGTCGATCTGGTCCGCTTTGATGACGTATTTGTAACCAACTCTTGTGTTTGTGCTGCCGCTGTCATGACAACGTTAACGCCGACGCCAGCAGCGACGCCCACGCCAACGCGTATATAAGGCAGCAGCCGCAATAATAACAACAATAACAAGGGCAACGATGCTTGAAATACCCTTAGAAAGCCCTAAGTTCCAACACCAGCTATGCCATATTATTCCGAGAAACTTAAAATTTATTTATTTAGAGTCCTTGTATAGTTTTTGTTAATATAGTTCTTTAGGCCTACTAAACTTAGTCTCAAAGGGCAATTCCGTCGATATGTCACCACAAACCTTTTGTTCCAATAAAAGCTGGTAATATCATTTTTGGAAAACCACTTTATCTTACTTGCCTCCTTATTCAATTGATCTTATCCATCTATATAATCAACAAAATGGCAACAAACATTGAATCTCTATCTATAAGATTTTTATCCATTAAATTATATATATATAAAAATATATACATTATATACATTTTTAGAAATTTTACTGGAAGAGATTAATAATAATTATAGAAAACTTCGCCAAAATTATTGGTATACTTAATTGACATAATATTTTTTTTTGGGTAAGTTCGGTATAGAGTTGTTAAACATAATTTTTATTTATACCTTGTTACATTAAATGTAAATATCATTTGATCAATTACGTTCAACTACAATTTTTAAATGTTAAACAATTAATTTGATAATACTTTTAATTTATACTTCCGGAACATTTCAAAAACCCTCCCAAACCCAGGGGTGTACAATATGAATTTCAAAGCAAAACGAAGAGCGAGTAAACAACACCGGTTCAGGTGAACCCTCTCTTATTCGCAATTTTGTTGTGGTAGCCGCCACTCATTCAGTGGTTCTTTGGCCCCAACCTCGGGTACTACGTCATCTCAGGTACTTCAAACTATAAGAACACCAAGGCAAAGAGTAATAATGAAAAGAAGACGGGAAGTTAATGATGGAAGAGAACAACGCAAAAGGCAAAATATAAAAGAAACGGTAGTGGAATTTGAACAATGAGTTTTGATTAAAAACGTAAGAAACTAAAAATAGTAAAAGAACGCAGAAACCAGCGAGTTGCTTTGACCCCATGGTTTATTTGGGTCTTCGCAGATTAAACTTAAGTCTCATAACATATCACGATCAGCTCATTACATTGCAGATTGACCCACAAAGTCTAAAAAAAACAACAATGACCAATGATGTTAACAGGTTTAGCTCTGAGCAGATGATAAAGGGTATTCGGAAAAAGTGAGGAGTCAGCCAAAGAAAAAACCAAAAGGGCAGAGAACGAAACACAAAGAAAATTGGAAAACTTAAATTTTGCGTTATGATGTAAGAACACCAAAACATTTTTACTAAATATATAATTCCCCGACATATGCATGCATTAATCTACGACCCAATATGGTAAGTCAGAACTATTGCAATAATCTTGCACTTAGAAAGTCATGTGGGTGTCGAAATGAATGTGCGAGGCTGAGCTAACCAGACGGAAGTGCCTTTGATTCGTGTGTTTCAAGACACAAAACCTCGACACACTCGCTCTCGTACCGCCAACATTGGTTAATTATCATGTTACATGCCTTAAACCAGCGATGGCGATGCCCTATATGGAGTAAAAGGCAGTGACTGCGACTACAGCTGTTTGACCGGCATATTGGCTGACCATATTTATGTGTGGGTAATAAATACTCTTAACTGCTGTCAGTTGTTTTTCGATTTACACACACTCTCGAATCGCTATGGTCAACACAGGTAGAGACGTAGACCCCACACCTAGGGACTCGAGTCTCTCAAACTGTGCAACTGAATTGCAAATCTAATTAGCCGCTGCAGGAATGCACCGCGGGATGTGAGGTGGTATTACGGGTAAGTACTCGTATTGGGAATGTGCTTATTAATACTGATATGATGCAACCCAGTAAACAAATGAGGCATTATGTTTGCTACTATTCGTAATTTGAGCAGTGTTTTGCACTTGAAATGTGTTGTTTGTGGTGGGAAAACAAAGCGGAATCAGTAGCTGCTAATGTTCTTATACCTCTCTTCACCCCTCTCGGGAATATCCACACATAGAAACATCTATACCAGTCACTGAACAGATTGTAAGATCACATTTTAACACATTAAAATATTGTTTTAGTCTGCTTTTCAATTATTTTCCCAATGCCTACGATTTTTATATTGAAAAGATAAAATTTAAATGCGAGCTCATATTTATTATAGCATAAAATGGTGTTGCGCGGGCAAAGGGTCGCCATTCATGTTGGCCCTCTATTTGTATTATGCGATATGTCGACCTCTGCTTTAAAACGAAAAGGATACAATAAAATATCAATATCGCTTCGATACGGAACGACATTTAATATAATAGTACATTTCATCCAACATACCAGTATGTGTTTAAATTTATAATTGTAGGCACGGAACGGAATTTATGAATGATTAGAGAGGTGTAGGTGTCTCACCAAATATGTCTAACATTCCTAGGATTATCACCGTGTGGGCTCATCATCATCGACAGCTAGCTCAATTTATTTACCCAGATCGCTTGTAGTTTCATCTACACACTTGAAATATATCCAGCGGTGAGTTTTCAACTTAATAACAAGTCATTTGAAACACACTTACACTGATATACGTTGCTTAAGTGCCAACAACTATTCTAGATAGCTCTAAAAATTTGCATATCAAACAGAAAGGGATGGCGAATCATAATTAGAGAGAGAGAGAGAGAGAGAGAGAGGCGGATAAACAGCTTGTTTCCTTATTTGACCAAATGCCACCTATCGATTTATTAATGAAAATTTGTTTGTTTTTGTCTTTGATGGCTATATATAGATTTCGAGATCGAACCCACACACCAAAGCGATTCAAAATTTCGGTCATCAATGTCATAAATTAAGACGAATAAGTGCATCTGTTGTCTTTGTTTTGTTAGCACTCCACTTTGGTCATTCGATATGCTCCTCAGCCACTTGGACGAGAGTTCGGGTTCGCCGTCTGCGTTGAAGTCTTTCGATTGGCAAGAACCGAGAGTTGCTGATGTCATATAGGCAGGGCAGTAAAAACACCTTTATTCCACCTTATTTGTTTTCCAGTAATTCTCGTTATTGTCTGTTACTGTAGCCCAACTGGCTTTGACTTTATTGTAACACATACCTTGGCGTATTATAATTTATAATAAATCAAACACCACAAACAGAAATCCTAAAAAAAAAAAATAATAATCTTTTCAAATTCGAACGATGACGTGAGAATGTCTCTAATTTTTTTGGCTTTCTGGCCATTGTGTTTAAGCCTTTCTTTCCAGGCGTTATTTTTCATGCCTGGGCGCCCGGACTAAACATTCGTATTGGTCATGGCAGTTTGACCGAACATAAACGCCTGGCACACACATCCGCACTACTCCCCAACTAACGAGCAATGAAAAATGGCAAATTATCTGATGCTCATAATGAAAACGTTTGTCAGAACAATTCGACACAGATCTCGGCGATTTGGCACACACCGTCGCCTTGGGGTTCGGGGCAATTTACTATTTAAATTTAGCAATTGAGCGGCTTAGGAAGTTTACGTGGCAGTCGAAGATTTGTGGCCGTCAATATAACGCTTCAGGTGCAGTACTGAAACATTAAATCGCGTAATATGTTAGCTGAATTATAAAAATGATTAGCTTTATTAAAAATAACAAAGCTTAAGTTAGTTTGAGAGCCCAAGGATTCAACGAATTCGGCCATTTTTGTTTTATGGTTGTCCGGCTATCGAGTTATTAATAACGAATTCAAAAATACGTCAAAAAAATATTTTTATTTACCTTTTATCTGTAAAGATTATATTTACTTTCAACTAACTAGAGCGTTCTAAACCTTTAAGTTAAAAGCTGCTATAAATATACACTAATGTACGAGGATCATTTAAACCACGTGTAAAGTACAAAAAAAAAAAATAATAATGCACAACAGGTTTTATGTCTCAACTAAAGGTAAAGTCTCTGATTGATTGCTTTGTTTGTTGTTGCTGTTGTTGTGGGTGGTTCATAGATCAAAACGATTCGCTTGCATATATAATAACTTAATTACAAGCTAAGCAGCGTTACAAACTGCCAGAAGCGGCTGTTTAGAAAATTGCTCCTGTGCTTATTATTATTTTATATTTTCTTACAGTTGACCCACAAAACGCCGATTATTAATTGAGTACACAAAACAGCTTCGCCTCTGTACGCGAGTGGAAATAGGAATTATGTCATAATTGCAAGATGTCGATTGCGATTTGGATTAAGATTTGGATAGCTACAAATTAAAATAGACTGAGAAAACATTTGGTATGCAAAACAAGAAATATCCTTTTTCGATCGGGGTGAATTTGCATATTTTTTCCGAGCAATATCGGATGACATCAGACACCCGCAACGGCAGTGCAATATACATAAATCCTTGAAGGCAGGCAGAGAAGAAATAAAGAATAAGACAGAGAACAGTAAATAACGAGCGGCTGAGTTTCACATTGTCAAGTGATTTACAATTCGTTCGCCTCAATTGAATAAGCGCCATTTGCCAGCCTCTGTTGCGTGTTGCTGCTGTCGTTCATGTTGCTGCTGCTGCTAGTTGCTGTTGTCTCATGGTCGACGAACTGGCAGCATCATGGAGCATTTATGCGCGCCATCGATCAAGTCAGAGTCAATCCGCAGCCACATCGACATTCAACGACGACTTGGAAATGCATCTGCGTTCGTCGCAAGTTACGAAATATCCATTGCATTGCACTTCATTGACACACATACTACGAAAATGTAACTCGACGATGTGTTTCGGAAAAGATTTAATTCGGATTTTTTAATGATTCATCCGTCCCAAGAAGTCATCACAAAATATGATTTTAAATCATATTTTTAAAAACATCCTCACAGTTATTTTTTAATTATTTATTCTGATGTGTCATACTAATTTGAAAGTCTGGTTATTAAACATAAACAAACTAGAATAATTTTTAAATAAAACATGAACTAAAAGATTAAAATCGGGTTTTCTAATGATTTATCCGTACCAAGAAGTCATCACAAAATGTCATTTTAAATCATATTTTTAAAAACATCTTTATAGTTATTTTTAAATTATTCATTCTGATGTGTCATATATAATTTGAAAGTCTGGTTACCAAACATAAACAAACTAGAATAATTTTTAAATAAAACACGAACAAAATCTTTTTTTTTAGATATCTAGTAAAAGGTATACTATAATAAGTGATCACCAAAATTCGATATTTTTATGCAGTTTCTTCTTTGTAAAAAACAGATGGCGGTTGGATTGATTTGTTTTGTTTTCTTATAAACTGAATCACACCGTAGCGTTTCTCTAGGCCAGCTTGCCTTGCCGCTGCTAGTTGGTGTGTAGGTGGCCGAAACCACTCCCCCGTCCTCCGGCTTAAAGTCAACTCGCGGCCTTGCTGCTGACGACGAACTGTAGTAGCAGCAGCAGTGTTATGTGTGTCAGTCAGCAGCGGCGGCAAAGAGAAGGCAATCGGGCTGCCTTAAAAGGGAGGGCCGCGTTCGCCAAAAATATTTTTAGGTAGATCGCGCGTAGCTTGTAGCGTGTCATGACTGTGGCTGGGTTGCTGTGTGGGCTGCTTGCTGCCAATTCGGCTCAATGAATCGATTCCAACGCCCAGATGAAAACAAACTCTAGACCGGGGTCACCTTCAGCCGCAAGAGCGGTTCGTGGGCGGTGCTGTCTCGTTGACTTTGAATCCCAGCCCACCAAAGCAGCGCCCACAGTTTTGCTCCAATTGCTCAATCAATGAACATTTATGTATATATAGTATTGATGAACAAAACTCACCTGGAAGTGCAATATAATGGTCCAGATCAGGCCCAGGGTCAGCTTGGGATTGCCATCCACGATATCTTCGGCGCGTATGTTGACCAATTTGATCTTCTTGTAGCGCAGAAAGTCCAGAGCCATTTGTGCATTCTGCAGCATATGAAAACGCATTTTACCCTTCTCGCGTGGCTAAAAAAAGTACACGAGTAAAAAACGTTGGCGAGAGCGTGACAAAACTGCTGAGAAATCAATTGAACAAAGCATACCAGGTGTTCGCCAGATAGCACCTCCAGGAGTGAAAGTAAATTGTGACCATCGCGCAGATCTTCAAACAAGTCCACCACACGACGATTGGCCTGCAGGTGAGGGAGGCGGTTGAAAAATACCAGTAAAGGGGGATTTAAATAAATTAGAGAGTAACCCAAAGAGAAGTACATGCAAACAAAACCTTTCAAAAATGCTCGGATTGAACATCAAAACAAACTGCAAGGTAAATTAAAAACATTGAATGTGCTAAAAAATAAAAACTCAAGATCAAATGTTGTCCAAAATTAAGTGAGAACTGACAAGGGCATACAAACTAAATAAAACATCAAAAAGCTTTAATTTTGGGTAATCATTTACAGCTCAACTTACAGACTGAGAACAACAGGGTATGCCATTTGTGGTTACACAAACATGTAGCATGGTATAGGTCTGAAATCGCAGGAAAATCGATTTTGATCATTGAAAAAAACTACAAATATATAATTATTACTGGCGAATATACCTTAGCATACTTCCAATGCTGCTTGTGTTAAAAATAAGAAAAAATGTAACATTTTTATAAGCAATCACTAGATTTGTTTAAGTTTGTTTGTTTGTTTTATGTTTTAGGGGCACCCCTTATTATAAGCTTAACGCTTATCTACTCACCTTTTTTAGATGCTTGTTAACCCATTTTGTGAAAGTCTTCTTCTGAATGGCATCGCGTTCGTCTAAACAGGGGAATTAGTAAAAAAGAAATCAAACGTTAGTATTTCTTGATAAACTTGATTTCGGTTAGTAGTTAAAAATCATGCAATGCTGAAAAACTTGTACCGAAAGAAGATTTATCTAGAATGGCGTCATTGCTGATTGCAAATTGATTAATTTATGTAAAGTTTTCAAAGTTTTAACGCCCACAATCAAAGTTATTAATTTATAGCAGAGGCTATTGTCGATTTGTTTTGGCTATTTTTTAGCAAATCAAGTGCGGGCGAAGACTAATCTGCCTAAGGCTTTAATTAACTCGTTTGAACAAATGTTCCAACTGTTGCTAATTAATGGTTTATTATAGTTCGAACTGTGGGTGTGTGATTTCCCTATTACCCCTTCTCGTTTACACTATCTGTGTTTTTGTTCAGGGTCTCGGTAAACTTTGGTCAATGTTTTTCTTTGGCCTGATAAATACAAAAATCGATAAGAAGTAGGAGGGGTGAAGCTAGCTTCTGCTGTGATTTGTTGGTCTGACACATGACGTGTGTGCGTTTGTTTGTGGGAATAACCCATCTACAGATAAGCTAATGGCCATGTTGGCTCAACTTTCGGCACAAAAATTAAGCATTTTCAAGTTGTTAAACATTTTGGAGGTAATTGGTAAACTTTGCTTTCGGGCTGATAACTCCATGCATGTTCAGAGCTTGGCAATAATTTAAGTTAGACGCCCTCTTTCATCACAATCTAATCAGCAGATAGCAAGAAAGGGTTCTGCAGGTACTTTAAGAAAGCAAATCGAGGGTATTGTAAAGGCATTAAAACGGAATCATTAAAAAATAAACGCAGGAAAACAGAAAATAATCAAGTCATATATCGAAAAACACAAAGCAGAATGTATAAAGCAAAACAAAAGCGGTTAAGGATAAAGTATAAAGTGTAAAAAGCACAAGTGAGTCTTGTTGAAGTGGAACTCAAGCAGTTTAACTGTCTCTTATTTACTCTTCCCACTCTCTTAAAGGTAGTAAAATAATAAAAACGAAGCTTTTATGCCCTTGGAATAGATGTTACTATTAATTTAATTATAAGCATTGGTGTATCTGAGGTTTAACGACATATTATTTAATGACTGCCTAATTCTCCCTGCCTACGCCACTGATTATACATATATACCTAATCTGTTTTGGCGACAATTTGTCTAACAAGCCGAATGTTAGCTATTTTACGGTCAACAAAAATGTTGAAAAACAATTTGTAGAAGAGTCAATAGAAATACATGATGGATCGTCTGGGAGAATGTATGGTAAACGTGATCTGGTGAGCTTAAGGTCCAAACACAATATCAGCTCCTTAGAACATAAATATTATATATCATTACTTTAGTCAGTGTTTTAGTCTTTTAAAGTTCTGGAGCTAATTGGCTCCCATAGTATGTTTTAGCTAAAAAAAATAATTTGTATTGATTCATAGGTTCCCTGTAAAAGTCTACAAAACTTCTGCAAGTTGATATTTTCCTTTTAGGTTTATTTTATCAGGGCTGTGAATATCTTTAAGGACAAAAGTAAAACTAAGTGAACTTTATTAGGATAAAGAAAAAATAATTGAAACTATCACGTTAAACAATCCGGTTATAAAGTATATTAAGGTTCGTACCCTGAACCGAACTAAAGTCAGAATTGTCTGGGCTGACAGCCCTGATTATAATAAAACTCGTAAAGCTTCAATACGAATAATTTTCTTTTCCTTATTTACTGGTAAGTTAACACAGAGAGAGTGGAAAGCAGAAATGATTGTGAGCTTGTTCCAATGGCTGCTGACTCATCCGTTTGCAATTTTTTATTCAAGCGGAGATTTCACCTCTCAAGAACTCTCCTATTCATTGAGAAAACCGATCTTTGCGCACAAATCTTTCTGCACGATTGCATTCATCACAACCCGATTCGTAATCGGACTTATTTTTAACTTCCTCTAAGCCAAGAACAACACACAAAGAGTTCATAAATATTCAAACAAATAATGATTGTGCAAAGGTGTACGACTCCGCCGGCACAAATACCGAAACGGGGTAGCACTATCTGGAAATGTGTCTGTATGCGGCATTTTGAAGAGCGCGTGATGATGTCACGTTCTAAGTTGAATTTGTTTTCGACGATTAAACGTTCGTTAAGTTGTTGTAGAAGAGTTCGGAGAATCTTATTTGATATTTGTTAATGTTTATTTTAGCATTTAGTCATTGTCATTGATTAGCACACTTAACCTTAGAAGGACGTTTAATCACACATGTTTGATTTTGGCAAACATAAACACAGTTACTTTAAGCATTTAAATTTAGTCTTAAAAAAATGTATAAAAGTTTGTTTAATGTCAGTAAAAAAAATTACCTTGCTAATTAATATTTTCGGATAAACCCTATGAGGGTTAAGGAAATACGACATTCTACTTATTGCTCTTTTATATGAAGGTCGTTCGCTCGATTGTGTTTTGACCACTTGCAATCAGCGATAAGAAACTCATGCCTTTGCCCGATATAAATTATGAGCTCACCTCAATTATAAACGTAAGAAAATGCACTTTAAATGGAATTCAAAATATTTCTAGCTTTAATCTGCAAGTCAAAAAAATTCCCATCCAACGGCGCTTAAAAATTAGTGTGTCAGGCAATCTTATACGTATAACCATCAGCATAAAAAGGCCATATAAATGTTAACAAAAGTCAATAAGCATAAACCAGTTTTTTTTTCCAGATGGACAAATGAGTTTACTTGGAAATTCGTGGAATTCTCAATCTAGTCGAATTTTGGTTTATTTGTCAGCAAAGTTTTTGGGAGTCGGAATAACCGATCCCTATTCTAACCCCCAATAAACGATAATATAAAAACTGTCCCCTGTTAAACTCAAGGTCGAGATGGCACCCTTTTATTTGATTAGCATTTGATGTGCCAAGAAAGGTGCGACTAATGGTCTGAGAATGTGTTTGCCCAAGAAGTGTCAACACTTTATATTTCGTGATTGTCGGAATTTATTTTGTATTAATAACTCTTAAAAAATTCAACTCACACCATATCAAACGCATTGCCAAAAATTGTATTTATTATTTTGCCAAAGCTATATCACATTCCTCTGATCTGCCAATTCCGCAAACAAGTCTCAAACCGATTGGAACTTTTAGTAGTTGCTCAAATTTTCTGTGAGGTCTGAGCTAGCATTAAAGGAGGGTTTTAACCTTGACCCCATATAAAATTTGCTCCCAAGACTGGCTTCCGTCATTTGTGAAAACATGTTTTCAGATTAGTTAAGCTTAGAGATACATATGAAACCGCGACAGATTCATAATTAAAATTCATACAAACAAGCTACAAACGAAGAGAACTTGAAATGCAAATGATTTCCGCCAGGGCAATCAATAGATCTCGATTTGTTTTAAAAAGGGAAACATCAGAGATCTAGAACAACACATGCCACAAAGGAATTGAAATCCTATTTCCCACTTACGCATTATGTCCCAATCTTCTATAAAATGATCCCAAATGGACATGCTACCTTTGAACTGGGTGAGGGCATCCTCGTAGCCGCCCTGAGGCTGTGCCTGTGTCGATGATTGCTTAGCTTTTTTGGGGGCAGCGGGACCGCTGGTATCATAAGGCGCCGATGATCCACTGCCCGCCGAGTGACGATGGTGGAGCTGCTGATGGAGGTGATGACTGTTGCTGTTGCTGTACAGTTCCCGATCTCGCTGCTCCCGCTGGACCTGCTGGTACTCCAGAGATCCATTTTTACCAGACAGTCCCACACCTCCCCCACCCGGAGAAACGGAGACTCTTGCCGGCGACTGACCGCTACTGGTGGTGGCATGGTGGTAGCTCTGATGGTGGTGCGTCGTCTGACGAGAGCTGCTCCGTCTCATCGAGCTGCTGCTCCCGGGCTGCTGCTCATTGGGATCGAAGCCCAGACGGTCTTTATAGTAGGAATGCGATGTCATCTTGCGGGTGGCACATTAAGAGACTCAGATACACTCAAAACGCTTCGGACACACTCGTCAACTTTCGCCGAAAACTCTTTAATTTTTTTAAATTTTTAGCACGTTTTTGGAGTTTATGTTTGTTTTGCGATGGCACTTTGCGATTTTATTTTTATTACACTCCGTTAGCTGGACCTGAAGTTGGTGCTGGCAAATTTAAATAAGTTTGCATACATTAAGCGATGATTCAGATGGTCGCCCCGCGATCCGCGTACTTGAACGTGAAATCATTAGAGAACAGAAATTGCAAATAAGTTGCAATTAGTGAGATACCAAAGTGGAATGTACTAAGCACTAAACTAAATTTAGGTAAAAGTTCTCGTTGAGGAAGTCGAGTATCTACACGTTAAACAAATGGTAAATTAATCTCAGCTTCTTTATATTTTAAAAAAGTTTGTAATAATCCAAATTGTTTTTGATGGAAATATTTATTTAATTGATATAAGCTTCAGTTAGGCCTTAAATAGTAATGAGCAAAGGAAGTGTTTTTATACATTTATTTATTTTAAATAACTCTAGCAAAACACAAGAACAAGTTTATTAATAAAATTAATAACATCCTAATCGCCTACATTTCAGAGAATTTTTTCTGTGTAGTCTATAAGCATTTCTCTTTATCTTATGTATCTGACTCTACATTTCTGCGCGTTGCCGGCATTTTGTTCCAATTGGGCTTGGGCCAAAAGAAAAACGTGCTGCGTGAAATGTATCTAGCAAATACGCTAGTGTTCATGGTGCATTTGTCGCCAGGGGCGAACGAACTGGCGACGCCATATATCCATCAGATACGGCTACTGAGATACAATGGGGAAAGGGCGCGATCGCGATCGTTTCACTTTTACCCTGCAGCCAAATTGAAATTTATAAAGATAAATTGAAACTGAATTCAGACGCAGCTGCACACACAAAGCTCAAGTAAAAACGAGCACTTAAATCATTTTATTCCGTGTCCACTTTTTTGCAATCTTCACAATGACAAAACTGCGGTCCAATTTTTTTCGGACTTTCATTTGCAAAACAAAAATAGATCTCTACTTCTGACCGGATTTTTAAGTTACTTTTTTGTGGGTGATTTCATTTAATTCATGAGGTCAAGTTGAAGCAGTATTTCGGAGCCATAAGCGCAATAAGTATAAATAAATAAATGCCTAAACACGCAACCAGTTGCGGGCCCAAGAGACGAGTTGTCCCTCTGATTAGATACGAAAACAAATTATATATACCCATAGTCGTTGGTAGATATGGATAGACAAATTTCTTTTTTCATTCTTTTAACTCATTTTTCATTCAACGTTGGACTAGTTTATTTAATTTCGCAGAAGAGTATTTAAATAATCTTAATCTAAAGATCGAATTTGAATGGTTTAAAACCTATTTCTATTAAACTTTTACAAATATTTAAAAATGGCTAATACTTTAATATTGAATCTAAAGGATACAATCAAAGAAACGATTGTAATAAGTTTCTAAACTTTGGTTGTATTTAATGAACACGTCTTAAAACTTAAAACCTTGATATTTAAAGTATTCTTAAAATCGGTATACTGAATTCGGAGTTTATATCTTGATATCTAATTTTTAAAGCGTAAAAGAGTATTTAAACGTCAGCTAGCCTTCTTTCTTTTTCAATTTGTCTGTATTGTCATTTTTGTATGCAAACGCTGGGCGTAGAAAAGCTAAATGACAAACAAACATTAGTCATGGCCGTTTTTGTGAACTTTTACTTAAATTTTGGTTTAGGTTTCAGTATTCTTGAATTATTGTTATAAAACTATTTTGTTGATTTTTGAACGTCAAGAGTTTGTGAATTTTTTACTATTTGCTTCTTTTGTTTTGCTGCAAGTGGCTTCCAATAGTTTTACTCGTATTTTTTCTTGTTGTTGTTATGGTTAATGTTATTGTTATTAGCTGGCTGCTTGTTTCGTGCGCAGTTTTCCACTCACATGCAAAATTTCACACAATAAATACACGGAAAATATTTCCCTTTGCCACTTTCTCAACTTGGCTTTTCGCCTCTCCTCTCCTTTCCTTTCTCTATCTCTTCATCCTTCTTCTCCCCATCACTTTATGGCACAGTTATGCGATTTGTGCATTTTCTCTTACTTTTCTAAGCCAAGTTTAAACGGGAGAGCCGGAATTAAGTATGCCTGGCATGTCAAGAAAACCGTGTGTTCAGAATTACAGGTAAAATGTAAAAGAGAACGTCTATAAGAAACGGAGGGAGAACGGAGGGTAGGCACTGTCAGAAAAAGTATTTACTCAGTTTGGGAACAAGAATTTTAACTGCGTTTTGAGCACAATAAATATAATAAAATGCAACGTAAAATTGTATGTTTAAAATAAAACGTGAAACAAGGTTTCGTAAAAGAAAGGAACATTACATTTTTATTATAAATACAAAAAATTTAATAATTAACATTCTCCTAGAATTTTTTTGTTTTTTAAATGTTATATATTTATTTGCCTTCTTAATTGAAATTATACATTACTAAAAGCTGCCTGAGTAACAAAAATGCCAATATTAAGTCAAAACTAAAAGTAAACGAAGATCCGTGAAGGAAATAACAATTTACAATTTTTTTAGGTGTAGAAATCGATGCATGCGTTTGTCTTTATGAAGAAAAACCTAAATAAAATTCAGAAACTACAATGCGACTTTGTCGATTTTAGTGCGTGTGCAACGATCAAAAATCCGAGTTCAGATCGCCCCTAAAGAGCAATTCAAGCTCACCAAAATCAAAAGAAAAAATCTGACAAAAACTGGTTATTGAATGAAAAGCTAGCAGACGGCAGACAACAACATGAACAACAAAAAATGGCAAAAACAACAACGCATAACTGAAACGAAGTTGGGAGAAGTTGAAAATTTCTTGTTTGCGACAAGCAAATATTTAAAAAATGCAACGCAGCTGCTGATTTTTCGTGATTTTTCTAGTTCTGAGTTCTTGGTTTCAAATTATGATTTCATGGATCGGTTTAGTTTATTAGGGAAGATAACAACGTCGGTCATTCACTCAGTCACTCAATTTAGTCATTATTTATTATTATACTGGATTGACATCGTTGCTGCTTCAACAGAATTTTAGCACTCAAGATAAACACGGGTTTTTTATGTAACTTTTAAATGCTTAGTTTTAAAGAATTTGTATTAATTTTTGCACTTTAATTTAGGTTTTTTCTCACTTTGTTAGTGAGTGTGTGCGTTAACAAATTTTTGTTGCCACACCGCACACTTATATATGCCCGCACCGCACCGCACGCACATACACAGTCACTGGTGAGAGAACGATGTTCTAGCAGAGAAACGCCCAACCGCTCGGAATCGCGGTTCAAATTTGACTGAGCGCGATTGGGTTAAGCGAACTCAATTGGGTGCTGAGATACAAGTGCTGAGATACAACCGCTGAGATACAAGAGCCAAGAGTAAAAAAACAAAAGCGAAGAGAGTCCGGAGAGTGAGCGGGGGCGAGAGAGTGTAAGTGAGCGGAGCAGGTGTATTCGCCCAACTGACGCGTGGTTGTGTTGGATAAAAAGTGCTTGCTCCTCAAGATCAGTTGCTCAGTTTGTTGAGAGTGAATCAACTTCTCAGACTTGGCTCTTTCGCTTCCTCAGTTGTTCACTTTAATTTTTTTATTTCCTTCGCTCAGCTCAACACTTCGCTCAGTTGGATTTCCCGATGCAATACAAGTTGTCAGAAAAAGTAGCAAAAGAACAGTCAAAGCTAAAAAGCAAGAAAATAACAGAGATAGAGAGAAAATTACCTGGTCAGCGAAAGAGCTAGTTAACTGAGCTTATGAGCAAGAAAACAACTGACGAAGCACCTCTTTTTGTTCACTGACTCACTACCAAGTCAACTCTATTTGCAAACCATGAGAGCAGTGCGATTGCCGCTCTTTGAGCACTCTACGCAGCTTAAGCCGCCGCGTGAATGCCCAAAATTGAGTGCGAGCAAGTGCACTGAGCAAAGTTATTACTTATTATTATAAGTGAATAATCGATGCATTTGATGTTTTAATCAACTTACATCGTTCAAATACAATATTGATCGTCGATACTTCGTTTCAGATATTTAAACAATATATTTAAAACTCTCTTTCAACATTTGTTAATAATTATATCTTTTTTCAAAATGGCAATTTGCATAACATTCGTTTGCATGATGTTGCTTTTGTTAAGAATATAATTGTTTTATATTTTTTTCCGTGCATGCGAAATGAAAAGAAATTCCTCATATTTGGTCAGAGCGCTGGCTATTTTTTCTGCGGGCCAGAGGAAGCCGCTTAAACATGTGGGCTCGTCGAGAAACGAAAATAAAAAGAAAATAAAATAAGCCGCTAATGGTCATAGCCGTTATTAAGAAAAAAGCCCTAATTTGGCTCTCGTCTTTTTTGTGGTTTATTAACCAAGCCACAAAGAAATAGTCGTGAAACTATATATGTTAGAAGAAGATCTCAGACAGACACTCATTTGTAAACAAATTGAATATAAATTTTGAAGCTGCAGTTGAAAGAACTAACCATAAATGTAATCAAGCAGCGACCAAAAATAAAATATTGTGTGTACAAATTGAAGAGAATCCATAATAATGTGCGATTCAAAAGATTAGATGATGAGAGTCGAGTTTATTTCGACTTTTTCACTCAAGAGTGAATGCTAAGAGAGTGCACTGATCTGATGAGACGCATTGTTTGGAATTGCATTAGATTTTTGAAAAACGCGTTATGAAAATGGAAAGTGGAATTGCCTTCTGCAACAAAACGTAGAGAAGTAAGCCGATCTGAACTGAAAAGCAGCAATCGAAAACAGCTGTTTCTATTTCAGCGGAAATGCTATGCAGAAGAATTTCAGGCGGTTGTGACCACTTGTATTCGATCATCACGGTGAGTCAGGTCAAAAATGTGACTAAGCCTTTGTTCAAAAATAAGTATCGGATTTTCGCGTAGGCTTAATGCGACCAAGTTTGCCTTTTTTCGGTATTCTGCCCAAAATATCAAAATACACCAAAGGAAAAACACACAGGAATATAATTTTTGACAAAAAAAAATTAAGTATAACTTAAAACTTTTATGCTGAATTAAAAAGGTTAACTGCGTCCAATGCTGGTAGCAAAAAGATTATGCTTGTCTGTCAGGAAAATACTTTTTTCCGGATAAGTAAATAAACTTAAGAATATAAAGAACTGGCTAATTTTCTTTATATTTATATATATCTTTCTAATAAATCGAATACTTTAAATTTTCTTCTAAAAATATAAATTATTAGGCGGTTTTTTTTCAGGGCAAAATCAATTTTTTGCAGTTTTGAAAGTCTAAGAAATTCAGTGATCTATAATTTATAGTATTATACAAATTTAAAAATTGAAAGTTGAACGGTAAGGATTTGAGTTTCTTAAATTAAAGAAGTATATTGTGCACGAATACATCCGAAGTATTTATACCCTAGCAGCTTTTGCAAAAATAAAATATTCCTTAAAACCTCTAATACATCGAATACATATACATATAAGGTCTAAAAACATTAAAGCTATGATGATTTTCAACTCAATTCTCCGATATCGTTTTCTGATTTAAATAAAAACAAAAGTAAACTATTAAAACATTACTATATAAAAAAGAAAAAATAGTGAAAAATATATAAGTAAAAATTTTATTGTTTTTAAAAAAAAACATAAATATTTTCTGAAAATTAGAATTTAGTACGCACTAGAAAGAAATAAATAAAAATTAATTTACCCTGGCTATAGATTCTTTAAAAAGATTTTTATAAGTATTAGTTAAAAGAAAAAAAAATTTATTTAAAAAAAAAAAATTTGTTGATATTTAATGTCGTGAAAAGTATATTAAACAGGGGAGTCAAACTTTTTTTTAACGAAATAAGGATTAATTATTTTAGGATCGGCAGAGTTTGATGTTATATTTTTTTATATTAATATTATATTATTTAAAAATTTATCTCAGTGTGTTTTGGTCCGCTTTCGATCATTTGCATGTCTCTCAGACGGAGTCTCATTCTCCATTTCCGTCTGGGTCTCAGACTGAGTCGAGTGATTCCCGCCTCTAGTAAATCCAATCCATCCACTCCAACACTTGGCAATCTAGTTCTCCTCTTTGCCAACAAGCCCGCTATCTCAAGTGGACACACCCAAACAATCGATATATGTATGGTATATCCACCGTATTAAGCGCCAATGTTTTTTTTATGCACTTGCTATTGTGCTTTTAATTAGTAATTGGTAATCGCACATCATTGAGCAGATTTTAAATTAACAGTGCCGTTGGCATTCGGAGGCACAAGGAGGTGGAAATTTTAAGAGGGGCCGCCTTTTAATTGCGAACTGATTGTTATGGCGTTTTGAATTGCCTTCTGGCACGCCAATGAGTTTAAAGCTTATAAATGGACTACAAAAGTTGAGGGAGGACCTGGCAGTTTGCATGCCAATCAGGCGAGAAGTTCTACAGAAAGGACATGGATTTGATTTAACACAGTTATTGAACGCATACAAATGAATGATTTAGTATTGATGGAATAAACTCACCCACTCAGTCAAAGAGTTGCTTGGCAGCTGTCGCCCATAAGCATTGCTATTACTAAACCGCTGCCCACGCTTACGCCCAAACTTTTCGAAATTCCGCCTGTCACAACCAACATCCGTCTCAAGGCAACCAGCACAACCCAGACAGCTTAACGAAAAAATTCAACTCAAAACTCAGACGTCGCTGCACACAATTTCCCGTTTGGCCGCGGAATGCCCGGCTATTGAAATTGCAACCCAAGAGAATCGACATTTTGTTTGCACCACGTCATATGCTTAATAAACTTTGTCACATAATTTAAAATTAATATATATTTACTTTGCATGGGCATTTCACATTTTATGTGAAGTAGTTTGTACTGTCATTGAAAACAGTTCAGTGTTTAAGAAATTTCTCTTGGAAAATGACCCAAATATTTCAGGTATTTGTTATCTTGGGAAGTTTTTACATGATCCCAAAACACCCAGTTTAAACTGGTTTTAAGGAAGTCAGTTGAGTTTTGGGGTTACCTATTTAAAGCCACCTTATAACTCAGGCCCACTTATAGCTTCCCCAACTATTAAAAACGACTAGTTATGGTGATCAAGAATAGATTCACTTTATAGGGTCGAAAAAGTCTCCCTTTCTGCGATATCTTGGGATGGTAATCGATAATTGCCTGACGTAGCTCTAGAATCAGTTGGAAATAATTTAAAATAATTTAATTGGGAGAAATCTCCAAAATTACCCTAAAATATAATACACACAGACAACTTCTATAAAATAGTAAACAAAAATTACAACAATACGCTTGTAGTACTATTTTTAATAGTTACAAAACCTTTAGTTTTATTATTGTGAACAGTCACGGCGGGATGAAAAGCTGGCTAAATGTACTCGCCCACTTTTCGGTTTTTTTGATGACTTTGTAAGCCTAAAAAAACAATACGATATGGAGAATTCGTGCGAGTTTACTCCATTTAAACTGTCCCCATCCCCGTGGGCCCTCCTCCCTTATGGAAATGATGACCCACTGAAGGCAGTAGTGACTCTAGTAACCCATCCCACAACTATTTGTTTTAGCAAAGGTTTGCTGTACAAAGAAGTGGGCGTCTCTTACACTCATAATAACAACTAGTTTTTCCAGAAATGTGAGTGGTGTTTTATTTAAGGGGATAATTATTTTTGAAGCAATAAGGTCTACCCTTATTGCATAAATAAAAATGATCTCTTAATTTTCAAAATAGAATTAAAATTTAAAAATAAATATATTTTTAGAAGTGTTGGCTTGTTGTTTACTTTTATTTGCGTGTAATGTCATTTAAATGATTACTCGATCGCTGACGAAGGCCAACTTGTTTCGCAGCAGTGACGTCATGGTCACTCCACCCACACAGACAACAGCAAAAACATCGCTGTGATATATATAACAGGTCGTAAATATCCATAAAGTGATTTTTACTGGAGCTGAGATCATTGCAATTTCAGTGAAAGCAACAAAAGCTGAATGAAACTCCCACTGAGCAAAAAAGTAATGCCACTTGATTTAGCGAAATAAAAAAAACATTGCACAACATCTGCTGAGGCTATATGCCCTATCTCCCCTCGATAATGTATTTTGAACTCGCATAGCCAGAGTGTCTCATTTCATGGCTGTTTATCGTCACTGGCAATTAGTAGCGTAATTAAATATTTGTGTACAAATAATTTGTACGAGTGTGCCTGCGTACATTTTATATCGCTTTTTATTTATATTCAAGTGCTTGCCGGTTATTCGCTTTGATCCAAAGTTTTTGTTTCTTTTTTGGAGTTGACAAATTGACACACAAAATTGCTTATCTTAATGAGTCAGAAGAGTTTCTCGGATGTTCGGGTATGTGGAGAGGATGAGGGACCGGGAGTGGGAGCAATTGTTTGAGAAAGGTGCCATATGGCGTTTGGTAGCCTTGGGGGAGTTAGATACCGAGATATTTACTGCATGTGCGTGTGAACATGTTTCACGAATATCACCTGTCAGCCAGACAATCAAGGGGTTTGCTACAGTTTTATTCTGCCGTAGAAGATTAATTTGGTTAGTATCTATCAAACAAAAACACCTCTTAACGGCGTAAGAAAATCGTGACGATCGCAAGTCCAGCGCATAAAATTATAAAATCAAATTTTGTGACGAGGAAGGATTATAAAAAAGACCACATTAGGGTACACTTTCAAAGTAAAGTGTTATATTTCAAAAATTTAAGAATGTCAAGTAATATAAAAATTCCAAGTTTAAAAAGGAAGTTTAGGTCCGTTAAAAAAAAAACGTCATGAAGATCGCACTTTCAACACACATAATTTCTGATATCAAATTTTATGACCAAAAATTATAAAGTATTCGACTAAATAAATTCACTTTTTTCCCGCTTCATTATGCATTTATTATTGCAGCGTTCAGTGTTATATACTACCCACTTCTACATATTTTGCGTAGAAACGGACGGGCAATACCCTTGCAAAGGGTATTATAGATTTAGTCAAAAGTTGCAACGCAGAACAGAAGACTCTATAAAGTATATATATTCTTAATCTGTGTATCTGTTGGTCTGAGCGTCTGTCCGTCTATTTCTACGCAAAATAGACCCTGAGTTTTAAAGCTATCTGTATGATATTATTTATAATTTACAATGCTAATTTCGACAGACTTTAAATACATACAAAAGCAAGCTCTAATTACACAAATTCGAAAATAAACAGCTTATATACTCCATTTTAGTAATATGCAACTTTATCTGCTAGCTTATAATATAAGAAGTTATAGTTTGCCCGTCTTAAAATGTTCTATAAAGACCATAACAATTGAAAGAAAATAAAACAAAAAGTTGCTGAGATAAAAAGTAAGTGTTGCTTCTATTTAAAGCCAATATTCTGGTTGACTTTTTCATTTAAATGGCCATATACAATCCATGTTTCATGGACTTTAGTCATCAGTTTCCAGAACACTTTAAAATGTTATAATTTAAGTCGGATAATTACTAAAAGCAGTGACTGGAAATATAGACACAAATACATACTAGTATGCGGCAAAAAAAACATAGCGAACGAGAAATGCAAATTGAATTGAAAACTAATTAGAGATATCAATACAAACACAAGCACACCCCATCGAGATACAGAAACACAGCTACAGAACGGCATGGAGACACGAAAGCACATATAGACAATTAAAAATTGAAAAACCAAAGGAGAATAGCCGAAAACAGAGAATGTGAATACGAAATAACTCCCAATGTGAAAAATAAACAGAAGCACAAGCAAGTAACAATTAAAAACTAAAACAGCCTAGAACAGAGAAACTGTTATCAGTTTTTAATTAACAATATCGTGTTGTTGGGTAGGCGTATCTGTATCTTTCAAAAACAGCTCAAAATGCCGAAAAAAGCAATTTCGCGCGATCGAACCCATGATGAACGTATTGAATTTGTATGTGGAAATAATGGTTGTTCGTTGGGCAATTGTCCATAATTATCATAATTATATATCCAAAGTTTAGATAAAAAGTTTCGTGTTCTTGGGAACAATTTCAAATATAGTCTTTAAGTATTTAATATTTATTTCATTTTATTGGTACATAAATAAAAGTTGCAATAACAAATAAACATTGACACATTTTATTGTAACTAAAAATATTTTTATTAAATTCTATACATATTGTATATACTTTAATTTTAAATAAAACAGATTATTTTCAAAGTATAACACTAAAATACAGTTGTGCAACTTTCTTGTGGCAACTGTACTTCCGGTGGCGGTCGCTGCCTGTTGTCGACTTATTTGCCCATTAAAAACGATCGTGTACATAAATGTGCTTGGAATATCTAATTATTTTCCGTCACATAAACCCACAACCTAAACACTCGCTAGATTTATTAATGAAATCTGTGCGATGCAGTCGAGGGATTGGCGGACCAACTACATTTTTCGTTGCGATTTTAGCCAAGCCTTTTGACAAGCTACAAAAAGTTCGATAACGATATCGCGATAACGTGCCAAACACTTCAAGACGCTGTCGATTAATGGTAATGGGACAGGCCTGAGTGTTATCACTGATCTAAAAATAAATGGTGTCGAACGCTGTCAAAATAATCCGAAATCGAAATCGAAAATGACTCGATTATTGCCTGACCATAGCAAAAAAATATTGCTTTACACCCACAAGAAAACAGCCAAATATTTAAACACCAAAATTGGTTCACTCTGCGCAGGCGTAGCCAAAGGTGAGCAAATCAAAATGCGAGAATTTAAATCTAAAAATATTCATCAAACTGTTGCGAGCAGAAGACCGCAATAAAATATTATGTAACCGATGCTTCAAATCATTTTTCAGACTATCCAAAGCAATGCTTTTGACTTTTCCATTTTTTTCCATTCTTTCATGAGTTGGTAACTTAGAGAGCCAATAATCCTTTACATGCATTTGACTAAATGGAGAGGTCTTATTAAAAGTAAATTCCAAACCAAAAATTAACGGTGAACTAACAGTTGGGTGAAAAACTTTTCATTTCGCATGTGAAGTTGAATTTGCGTTCAGATTTAGATATGAAATGGAAACATAGGGGAACATTTGCAGATTTATCCGTCTGTGGGCCTTAATCACAGACATCAATCTAAATGTATTAATGTCTCCACTAAAAAACAACTTTTTTAAGCTCGTTAAGGTAAAACATGTTTTCTTGTCAGTTTCATTAGCGATCTTGGGCGTAACTCACTTATTTAAATTTTAACTCGAAAGTACATATATACAACTGAATATGACATACGTGCATTTTCATGCTGGAAATGTTATTTCCGAAACAATATTAAATTTTGTATACACAGGAACTCACTTTAGAGCTAGATTAAATAGTAAAACCAGTATGCTGAAAAAATGAACCTACACTTTTATAATTCAAAACATCTTTACCAAACCAGCCATTGAACAAGAAACGTAAACTGTTTCTGATCTCAAATGTAATTTATTTCCGTGAGCTTTGATCCGGCGTTATCCCACTCCTCGTCAATCCCTTGAACGCCTCACCGTCAGAACTTTATAATAGACATTGTCTGTGCACAGTGCGACAAGTATTCTATAGACTTCGCATTCAACTTCCATTTTGTGTGCAAGCCTTTTTTTATTGTGCTGCACTAACAATGCCTTCAGGCTGCGATGGCGACATAAATTTCGATTTTCAGTTGCCATTGCAAAAACGAAATGAGGGATGGGGAAAATCTGGTACACATAGTTCTGTGGGCCGCAAAAACTCCGTTGGCGGAGCAAAAATAGAACAACAAGTGACTGACAGACAAAACAGCAAAGCTGGCACAGGGACAAGTTATACAGAGTGGCGGCTTTAGGGGGATATACAGCGGGGTATACAATAGGGGGGATCGGCTGGGCGGAGGCTGCAACCGTTAGCGTGGAATTAGCACATAATAATGCAGCAAGGTAGCTGAGCGAGTAGAAATGCGAGCACAGTTTGGCGGGAACTGCTAAATGCTAAGTGCAATGAACCGCCGAGTGGTGCAGCTTCGGGTGGCTAAATGGGTCGACCAAATATTTGCTCAACATATTGCCATTTGAATAGAGCTATGAGCCGGAAGATTACCTCAATTACGTTTCAACGGTCGTTGGCCTTAGGGTTTCATGCATAAAATTGTATATTTCAAGTTCTTTCGATTTGTAAAACAATCTTATATGAACAAAAACGCTTTGCGTTCTTGTTTTTTTATTGTCTACAGTGGACGCTCGGTTGGTAGCACTAACAAAATTTTTAGTCTCCAAATGTATTTATAGAGATTTTAAATTAGTTTCTTCTGATCATTTACGATAATTTCTTAAAATTTACCTAGTATATATACAATAACAATTGGGGAACACATTAAATAAACAAAATTAACATTTGTATACCCTTACAGAGGATTTCAAAAATTTGAAACGCAATAAAAAAACATGTTTGAACGTTATGTTAAAGTAAGTATATGCATTTATGGTTCAAAGTTTAGAAATCCATAAGTTCTTTTAAAATTTAGAAACCACCAAGTATCAATTATCCAGCGACCACTGTAGCTGCCGTTCAGGCGACATATTTTAAAATATGAGCATGTAGATGATAAATAGACCCACTCACCTGCTATGCGGAGAACCGCACGATCCGCCGGATCCAGTTGCAGGATGCTGAGAGGCTTGTCCTTAGCCCATTCGCTAAGGGATTCGCGATCCATCATGATGTTGGCGGCACTCCCCGTGGACGCATAGATGCGGCGGCGCGGGCACAGCTGCTGCTCCGAGTGGTGCAAACGTGGCTGCAACTGCAGCGTCGGGCACGATGGCGATGGCGAGGATGGCGACGGAGAGGGTGAATGATGGTGCCGGTTCTGATACGGATGGTAATGACCGTGTGATCTGACGCCTCCGCCGCCGCCGAGGAGTGCCGCCTGCGGGGAATGGGGCGACTGGGGGGTGGAGCGCGAGCGGACGTAACTGCGGGGGGACGCCGTGTTTGCTGTTGTTGTATCTGCGAGGTGGTGCAACGGCAGCTTCTCGACTTATCGCTGATTGCACACGAGTTTCCCTGTACTTAAGGTTAATCCTTTTAGCTAACTAGAATTGGGCTAGCAACATATTTGCTAAATTGTAATACTTTCACTGCAAGAAAAATAAAAAATATAATTTCTATTTAGTTAAATATATTAACACACATCTTATTTATTTTTTGAGAATGTTATTATTATTTATTTAAGTTTCTGAGAATGTCTTTTTATATTTTGATATTGGAACATTTATTGTTGTGTACATTTATTCGTAAGCATTAGCCCTAAAACTAATCATGTTCGGCAAACTAAAAGTGTGTTTTAATAAAACACTGTTTAGAATGGAGTAGAAGCAGCCACATAGTTTTTTATTCGTTAGTACCCTTAAGCATAATACCCACTTTTTTGTTTCAAAAATTTAAAAAAGTTCACTTTAAAAACATAACTATTTTTGTAAAATGTAAAAGAACTGCATACTTTTAGGCTGCTAAGCAACTTAGGTTGTAAATATATTCCCAAGCTTTTTGCATATTTAGTGGTGAAAGAATGTTAAGTATAATGAAAAGGGGGAGGTGAAAGGGAATATGAATATTTTTATTGCCTTATCGCTATGCCCTCATTTATTCGTAGTAGGTCAATAACAAATTAAGCAGTAAACATACATAACAATAAGAAAAAACAGCTGACAATTGAGCACAGTTTTAGGAAAACTGTGTCCCGGCTAACACTCGAAATCTAAAAACTAATTCGTATTTAAAACGAAAATAAAAAACACGCAAAATAGGTGCAAGAAAGCACTAAAACTAATAACAATTTTAGACAAAGACAACGGTATATCTGTATATGTAGATTTGAGCGCGTGGGAATTTGTTTGAAGAGTGCAGCAAAATTTCAACAAAATCCACAAAATGAAATGCAGAGAAGAGAGAGTGACCGGTTTCCTGGGAGAAGAGAATAGAATACACATAAGCAAAGTTTAAATACCGGAAATAAAAAAAAAGCAAATATTTGTGGAGATACGGAGTGTTAGAAGAGGGGAGCAATTGTATGCAGCTGGCGAAAAGTTGTACAAAACACGAAGAACTAGAATTGATATTGCTTTCGGCCCGTTATTGTGCCTTGGTTTTTCTCTCGTGTTCTTTATCTCTCTCTCTTTTACTTTAAAAAAAATACAATTGTGTTCAAAAGTAATTGTTTAAAACCTGACATAAAATTTAAAATAAATTAAAAATAAAATTTTGTTTTTGGTAGTATGTAATTTACCATATTGTCGATATAGAATTGAATGCTATATTCATGTCCCAGCCTGTTTCTCAGTAGGGCTCGATGGCCAATTATCGCTGCTAAATTGTATTATTATTTGGTACGGCTCGATTGCCGCGTGGGATCGACGACTCGCAAGCTATTATCAGCTGCTGCTGTTGGCACATAAACAAACTCTAACTGTATAGTGTGGAGCGTTAAATAAAATCGTTCCATAAATGCCAACCGAGCTACTAAATTTGGAATGGAATGGGGAATAGGTGGGACGTAAGCGGGACGCTACATTAGATTATCGCTAGTGGTTCTCAAACTTCTGGCGCTCAACAAGTTGACTGACGGCCTTTGAATAAAAAAAAGGTATCAAACGAAACACAAGCGCGTCGAAGAAATACGTTCGCATTTTTGTTTTTTGGTAGTTCCATTCCCCTTTTCTTTTATATTTTCGTGAGTAGGTTTGGTTATCAGCAGATAAACGGGGCAATGTTTTTGATTGCGCTCATGACTTGATAAGTTGTGGAGCGCTTACGAAACTTTGTAAGACCCAGGGGTTTTCTATGCCGAGAAATAATAAGATCATTTTGGGACCTCATTTTTTTAGATAAAACCCTAGCAGAAGATATTAAAGAATTGATAAGAAATGTTTAACAAAGGAGAAAGGAAATAGATATTTGCGACAATTATAAGGTCATGACTAGACGAGTTGATATAGCCAGGTCCGTCTGTTTCTATACTATTTGTCAGCTCAGTTTGAAAGATAGAAACTTAAAACGTCTATATCATATAGTTGCCATAGTAAAAATCAGGTAAAAATGTTAAATCTTGCTCTTTTTTTTTTGTAATTTTAGAATAAAATGATAGTTCTTGCCCTAAACGGTGATTTCCTAGTGCTTATTTTGGTGGTTTTCCCGGGCCCGCACTTATCAGCTGGACCTGCGATTTTTTCGAAAACCATCTTGAATGATATAATACTACAAACAAAAACACCTCTTGAAAAGTCTTCAACTCAAAAAATTCTGATATCAGATTTTGTGATATTAAAAAAAAAGACTTTATTTTTATTAAATTAATGTTGTAATCGACACACTGCTTTGAAATTGTTAAGTAACAAGGATAATTTTATTGTGCAGCTTTGCATTTTGAAATTGCTGACTGTTTTAATAATTTTCCAATGTCCCTGATTTTCCCTCGCTACAGGTCTACAAGCTTTAGCTGCCTTAGGAACGAAAGGGAAATTTTTGATAATTCAGTTGTTTTCTAAGAACTTTTAGAACCCATCTACAAGGGTATTAAAGCTTCGGATTGCCGAAATTGGCTTCAATAAGCTTTAATACCCTTGAAGATGGTGTTAAATATTCATTCAAATCTTTGCAGAGAATTTAAGACTTTAAAGATTTTGAATGTTGTTAAAATTACCTGAGCAACGAAACCAGAGCCCAAACGCTGATCTAATCGAGAGGCCTTCTACTTTTTGCCGATTGATTTAGGATTCCTCCCTTCCGGCGTGTAAGACAGCGGCAGACCCACATTTAGTCTTAATTTGAACAAAGCCACTCGACATTATACTTGCAAATTAAATGCGCAAATTGAACGAATATAGCAAACGAAAACGGAATCGAGACGACTGAACCGATAGTTGCTCGCTGAACTCCGACTGAGCGGTGATCACAGCAGCTGTTGTTATAGTATAAATAAAACAAATGCGACGCCGGCAAAACAAATATAACAAACTAAATATGCTGAAGGCCAAGGGCTTGTGCAAGTAAAGGAATTCGCAGCATGGGAATGCAAACAGAATGTGTCTAGACAAAAGAAGTAAAAGTCTGTTTTCCAGTTGGCGTAGTAATCATCTAAATAAATGAGTCCTGGAATTTTGTAAAATTTACTTACCAAAACGGCAAAAAAAAAACTTCAAAACTAGACGGCAATTAACGCTAATTTATAAAGAAACAATTCTGTAAAATTTTCATACATAATCAGAATTGTAAGCTATGGCTTTTTTTAACAGTCAAGGTATACAGGGACGACTCATGGTCGTGGTTTTGATGTTATTCTTTATTGTTAGTAGGTCTTGGAGCTTTGAAGTAATAAGACTGTAAAACTGCTGATATCAAGCTGATTTCTGATATAAAATTTTGTGACGATAATTATTTCTAAAACAAAAAAATTAGCTATATATTTATTTATTAGTTTCGAAGTCAGCACAAAGATTCTAAATAAAATCAGCCTTGTTACCTAACAATTCCAAAGCAGCGTATATAACAGTGGTCTCAAATTTGATATCTGAATTTTTTGCAGTTAAAGGTGCGATCGTAACTTTATATTTGTTTGATAAAAATACAGTTCAATGTACAAAATTTACTGTAATACCAAACGACATTCATTTGGCCAAGTTCAATCAAATATTTGTATAATTGTCTAATACAGTATACTTATATTGGTGTATTTCCAGTGATGATATGGACGATTTTGTATAAGGATTCAGCACTCCTTTGCATCCATGTGAACGTAACGTAAAAAAACGAGATTGAGATAAACTTGCACTGCTTAGGAACTACTAGAATCTGCATGCCAAGTCCTAAATCTCTTGCTCTTATAGTTTCCGAGATTTCGACGTTCGTACAGACGGACAGACAGACATAGCTAGATCGACTTGACTATTGATCCTGATTAAGAATATGTGTATTTTATATGGTCGGAAACGTTTCCTTCTAGCTGTTACATAATTTTCAACGAATACTATATACCCTTTTACTTTACGAGTAACGGGTATAAAAACGAATTAAACCGGAACCCTATCAACCGAGCCTAAGCCAAATTGAAATGGGTTTGACTCTAACAAAATAAAATGAAACAAGTAATCTATGTTTGCTATTTAAACACTGTACCCAAAATACTTAATTAATCTTTATAACAGCGCAACAACGAATTTTATGATCCAACGCAACAAAAAGTTCCGTTTCATTTAAATAACGTAGAACAATAAAGAGCTAACGATATGAAAAACCCTTAAGATAAGGGCGGAACTTAATAGAGCTAATTAGCTGAAATTCTGAATGAGACGGGAATACACTTTTGTGTAGGTATCCCTAGTTCTCACAGGGCTTGTTGATGGGGTTCACCAGAGGAGACCAAGTCAATTAAGCGACAGTTGAAAAGGCAAATAAAAGCAACCGCAAAAGTCACAAAACAATAAATGGTGATAAAAAAAAGTAACATAAGTTTGACAACGTCATCGCTAGGAAATAGAAAACAGGAAAAAATCATGGGGAAAGGGATAGAGGGGTCTCCATTAGAACAGCGATCGAGTTGAAAAATGGTTTAATTGCCAGCAATAGCAAGCGACGCGATTTATAAATGTTAAGCTAGGCCCCGGGCTCTGCCGTGAAATAATGTTAAAAATTGCATTGAATGCTCCATTAGATCATTGCTTCAGGGTTTTGTTATGGGATTATGTCATGGTATTTATTATCAGAGATCGCAAAATTTGCATGACAAACGGGTTCAATTGATTTGATTCTACAATATCAAGTTAAATCAACTCAAGTTTGTGTGCTTCTGATGTATTCTGAAGAACTGTAGAACTGCCCAAATGCTCCATTAGTTAGTTGAGTGCTAATTGATAAATGGGTAAACGTTTGCCGACTAATTAGGCTCCAAAATTCCTAGTGGGCGTTGCCCGACGAGCAGCGGAACTTTAATTATCCACTCAAAAGAGCAAAGATCGGGACGGAACAAAGATATGGGAGTTTCTGTGCCGTCGCTGTTGTGTGGAAATCGAGCGGTTGATTGCATTGTGTTCGCTTATCAGATGCCACACACCAGATATAGCCCGTCAAAGGTCCCAAGATGCGAGTATAATAGATAAGCCAGAAAACATCTGGGGCTCCCCGACAGCTTGAGAGAACATTAGCTAATGGAGCGCAGCCAATCAAATTTGACATACTGCTCGGACTTTAAAATTTTATATGTGCATAAAGGTAACAACATATCTTTTAAAAATAAAATATCCTTTTCGTTCTGAAGTTTCCTTTAATTAAATGCTAAATATTCGTAAATACAAAACATTTTAAAAAAGTATGGCGATTTTCATATCAAGTTAATCGAGAAGGACATGGGGTTCCAACAGGACGAAGCAACGGCACACACTGCGCGAGCAACAACCGATATTTTGAAGGCGGCGTTCCCGGGTCATCTCTCGTTTAGGCACTGCGTTGCAAAATCTCCCGCTTTAACCGCAACAGACTTTTTTTTAAGTCCAGTTGTAATGTAAATGTTAACAAGCCCGAGACCCTGGAAACCCTCAAGGACAACAATCGACACGAGTGCGAGAATCTGTCTGTTCTTGCCGAAGAAATTAAAAATTCCATAAAACGAGCCCATATAGCAATCAATTGTGGCGGCGCCTATTTGGCCGACATCAACTTTTTGACTTGATCAATAAAATTCTAAAGGTTTTAATCAGCTGTCGGCACACGCACTATATGCTCGCACTTCTTTGTGTGAGTAATTTGCACGGCGAAACTGTTCAGTGTGTCAACCGCTGCCGTCGCGCTACTGATGTGCTGCTTAGTTGGCGGTATCCTGTACCCCGGAGACAGGCTTTTGCCGACCACTGGTTTAAATAAACGTAATCAAAAAAACAAAAGAAAAGTTTATCATTTCTGCCCGGCAAAATACTATCCGGTGTATATAAGCTAGACATTTTCTTGATCAAGTCGTAGAAAGAAGCATTTCAAATGGTTCGTTGCTTACCTCTAACAAATATATTTCCCATTCATATTCCCATTTCATACAGACGGTTTTCCTGCTTCAGCAACCAAATTCCGCATCAGCGGCATTTTCTTTCATAAAGAGATGTAAAAAAAAGTCGGTACAACTCGTTTTTGCGAGTCGAAGGATGTAAATTCGGTTGTGACTCAGTATTTGTGTAAGTATTTAGATGAATTTAGTTAGCAATTTTGGGATTTTTCGAAGATTGATGTGCATTTCGGCCAAATCCGTAGCGTATTTAAGCAAAAAATATAATTAAATGAACAAATGCCATTCGATAATATGAAATACTGACTTCCATTTTTCGAGGCAAAAAGCTAGACGACCTACAATTAGTGCGGAAAAGCTCTCCTATTCATATATGTGAAATCCCAGCAGAAATAAATTGATCGGGTGGTCACCATAGGCCGTCAGTGGATAAATCAATAGCAGAGGAAAAACTTTTTACTTGCAAATGCTAAAATTGTATTTAGTTTTGCGTTAATATCCATTTTGTTGGCGGGAACATTGTTTTTTGTGTTTGCTTCTTCTTATTTTTAAGTTTGTTTATTTCTAGTAGGTCGATCAGCTGTTTTTGTTTTGTTTTAAGCGGCTGCGTGCAGATGCTTTAAGTTCTCAGGCTACAAAAAGCGCTTCCAAAATAAAAATAACACCTTTAGTCAATTATTTTTCGAGGGTGCTGATGGGTAATGTATGTGTTTTCGGTTCACGGTCAAACAGGCTAAACTGGCTAAATAATATTGTCAAAATTTACAATCGACATATGTATATTTTACTATTAAAACGAATGGAAACAATGCTATTAGGGCTACTGCCGCTACAGTAATATTATTGCTTTATAAATAATTGTGCATATTTATATTAGCCTGCCAGTTTTGTCTAAAGTGTGGGCTATTACTTCCCGATTTTATCTGACCGCGTTATTGTTTCAGATACATAAGGGTCAAAATTGCGCTATGAATATTAACGCAAAAGATTAACACATTTTTCTTACCCATTGACTTTTGAATTCATTTTTGCAATTGGCCCAAAGCAGAGACTCGTTATTGCGTGTCGATAACAGTCGATAGCTCAAGAAATTATTTCTTGAGAAGTATTTTTAGTATTTTTTCTTTAATAGCCAGAGTTCCAATGTTCAAAGACCAAAAAAAAGATGTGCCCCACAAAAAATGTTGTGCCAGTTTTATATATATATAAAGTTTTTGTATTTTCGAACTTTCAATTACAAAAGTTTTTTTTACCTTGATAAGAGTTTGACATGTTGAAAATTTTTTAAATGATAGTTCATTAAGAAAATAAATATTTTAGTTGCAAGTATTAAAATCAAAACTCACCAACTTATAAAATTATAATTTTCCCCCTTAAAGTACCTTTTAACTTAACTGCCTCTACCAACTTTACTTCTAGTTATCCAAATCTAAGGGAAATAAGTTTTAACTGTATACAAGTCGACACAACTCCGTTAGTGCAGAACTTCTACACAGCGGAGTCATCTAGATTTCCATGTCCGATGGCCACTTTGATGCGCTATCGCGACCTCGATGGCATTTTCCAACTGGCGATGCCAAGTGCATGTCGCTGCCAATCGAGGGAAACACTACAAAAAGGTAAAACTTGTCAGACGGCCCAGCAGGTAATAAAAAACGGCGCAGTCGGCAGAAGAAGCAGCAGGGAAGAGGAGTCCAACGCTTGAGTGCATTTTCCAGGCCGACAAACACCACTAGACAAGTAAATCTACTTGAAAAACAACTAAGACAACATTAATAGTGAACACCACAAAGCCAACAACCCCTTTGGCGGTTTCCACACAATATGGTGAAAATAAAAGTTGGATTATATTATATGTACTACATGTACTATTTAGTCGCTGTGCCTTATCCTTTTGGGAAAAATGAATTATGTGATTTCATAGTTCCAGCTGAATACGACTTAAGTATTTTAAATATGTTGATATTTTTATGCAATTCGGTGGAATGCTTCTAAACAATTTCAGGATTATCATAATTTATTAAGATAAAGATGGTAGGCATTTAAACAAAAAATTTTTATTAACTGATTTTTTTATTCAACAAAACTACATTACTTTAATTTTCTTTTTAATATAAAAAATGGTTACAATCTACCCACTAAAATACGATGAATGACGTGCACAATGTCATCAGTTTTTAAAACTTGGGAACATTTATCAAACAAAATGTAATATGGAACACCAAACACTAGCACCACCCAGTCATTAATGTTAATAAGCTTTAATTGATTTGCTAAAAAAATTTTAAAAATATGAAATGAGTCAAAAAAATTAAGTAAATATAAAGGTTATTTTCTGAAGTCTACGCCTAACCCAACACCTATATCAAAATAAAGTGATTTTGAGCGCCCTAAAATAAGATCTTAATTGATATACACGCTGTAGGACAGCCCCAGTGCCCCCTTTGCTCTTTAAGGATCTGGAGGCTTCAGTAAATTTAGATCCGTCTACCGAGTTAAAAAACGTTTTAAAAATATAGATTATCTTTAGAAAAGTCTTATACTTTACATAAAATAAATATGTTCTGATCGCGAAGCATGAGTCAATTTGTTGAGCATCTCTTTAATTGGCAGCATGGAAAGTTGAAAAACATTTTGTGTTTTGATGGAGGAAAATATTTACTTTACACGACCTGATGGTGACCTATTGACCTAAAAATATTAGAAAATGCTGTCCAAAGAGTAAAAAGGATATTTGTGCAAGACCAAACAATATTCTAAGAAAACATTGAAACATTGTGTTGCTTTTGCTGCAACCAAAGCTTCGAAATATTTTAAAATCTTCGTTGCAAACTTTTGACTAAATCCAAAATTTTTAGTTTAATCATGTGTCATTGATCGAGTCGTAGCAAATTCCAAATGCGCAAGGTCATTAGAGAGAAGATAAGCTCCAGTGTGCTGTCTATCTATGAAAGCTTTTATTCATTCCAAACTGACAAAATCAGTATTAAATATATGCAGATCATATGAATTGTTTTTACCTTAGATACGGTAATTCTTCGAAAGACAAACTCATTGATTTTATTCAAATTATGTTTTTTTGAAAGCCTAGAAAATTCTTCGGGAATTGAAAATGAAAAACAAAAATTGGTCGGCTACCAAATGCTTGGGGTTGCTTACCAAAACAAATAAAATTATAAACAGAGCAGCAAAAGACCGGCAAAAAGAAAAAATTGAGAGAGTGGGCGACTCTCTCGCTCTTGCTGCGCTCTTTTTACCTGTGGTCAGTGTTTGTCTTACGAACACGTGTGCGCGCGGTGTGTGTAATGCGCGTAACCTGCCCAATTGAATGAGTTTTAATGATAAAGCGTACGGACGAAAAGCAGCGGTACTCGGGATGGATGTGTCACCCACCACTCAAAAAAAACACGTTGACCAAACCCCTCCAAACTATCGATTTTTTGCAGCAATAATATATACATTTAGATGTACATAAGTTATACTATACGTAAACGACAGAAACTGAAGCATTTGCTAATTAGAACATGTCTTTGATAAAACCACAAGGGCGAATGTTTTAGCAGATTGATAGAAAAAAAGCAGATGGAGTGGACCAGATAGGCGGATTGAGTGGAAGGAGGAGAATGCGAAATTATTGTGCTGACTGTGCTTTGATTAGCCGGCCAGCAACTGAGATCTTACAGTGCAACTTTCCTATGTGAATTCTACTTTTTTCAAGGGCAAATGTTATAACATTGGCTTACTGTCATTCTAGCGTTGCATGATTTTTAAGTTGGCGGTCCGATCGGAAAGAGTGATACACCGATCAAAACCAAGACTTCAAGAAAATTTGTTTTATTTTTTTTATTTTTTTTGGGCGGTAAGTTCTAGTTTCGAAGATTATTGTAAATATTAACGTTCCTAGCTACGATCAGGTTATTTTATTATTTTTAAGGGACTTATATTTCTTAAGTACTTTTGAAGGCAGCGAAAAGAAATATAAATTTAAATAAGTTATTGTTGACAGCTCTTGCTCGTATACTCCATAAAAAAGTATTACATTTTAATTTAATATATATATACATACAAAAATATTTTATGAATTACGGAAGAATTGAAAAACCTTCTAGAGTGAGGGTGCACAAAAAATGTCAGATGTGTTAGGCAAGTTGGACTGTAAATGACGCACATGCGTCAGGGGGAGCGGGTTGGGACTTATACATGACTCTAGCTCTGACACAGTTTTATAAACAAATTATTTAATTTGTTTACCCACCCTCGCAAAAAAAGGCCGCGGCTGTCGACTAAACATTCCACTCACACAATCGACGAATGAGAAGGGCAAAGACCCAGGAACACCCAAAAAGTACAATAAATGCCTTTTATGGCGGCATTTGGCCATTGCACTTTGCCCGAATTTGCTTAAGTTTGAATTTTAGCTGTTTGCACTGTCACTGCTTTTTGAACCGTTTCTTTTAATTTTCACGGTTTCGCCTTATTTTCGTGACTCATGAAAGGAGCATGAAGAAGGGCACGAAAAGTGCACTGTGCGAGAGCGGGAGAGGGCGCATGTCAGAGAGAGTTTGCGGCTTTGGGTGTTAGAGAGAGATGGTGAGTAAAACAGGAACAGGGCAAAGGACGCCACGAGAGAGGGTGGGTAGGTGTGTAAATGCAGCAAACGTTTTTTCATCCTCTTCTTCTTTTTTTTTGTTGTGGCTGCTTCCACTATTTTCCTGGTTTTTCTTTTTCACTTTTTGCTCCCCTATGTTAATTTTTACTATTCACTGATATATACACAATATTTTTCTTTTTTTTTCGCTCACAGCGCTTTTCATTGGCCATTGCACTGTTTTTCTTTCATCACGCAACGCAAAAGCTTATAACAATAATTTATGGCAATTTCGTTTGCAGTTTGAGTGAACTGCGCTTTTTTCGCGTTTTTAGTTACACACTTTACACAATTGTTGTTGCTGCTGCTTCTGCCGCTTTGGTTGTTGCACTTCTTAAAAACCGTTACACTTGTGCAATTCACCCAAAAGAAAAGAATAGCAGCAGAAAACAAAGCGGCAGATTTAATGACCCGTCTACACTTACACTATGCAATGAACCCGACAAACACACACACACTGGTCAGCAAGTGCAACGGGAGCAACAACAAAAAACTATTCACGTGCTAACGGGGACGAAAACGATCCACTTCCACTCCTACGAATTAACTTTGACAAAATTTGGCTGTCTTCCATAAGCTTCCCACCACAGTTTCTTTCCGCCCAAACACATAAAAACCCGAATTTAACGCTCCGCGCCAAACTTGCACCTTCCGATTTACCGAGTTTCCCCTTTTACTCCTTTATACATTTTTTACGTCCGCGCAGCGACCTCGTCCCATCCGAAAAATTTCAATTGCGCGGAGGTGGTAAAACATCGATGACAACATCGATGTTTTCAAATCATCGGTTTCAGTGACCGATAACGCTTGCGGCGCAACATCGAAGTTTTTTCATCTCTACTATGCTTTTCCTCTGCCGCAGCGCTACCCACTCATCTTAACATTCTGTTAGGAAACGGTGATTTAACATTGCCGTTACAATGACGACAATTTTGAGTTTCGAACTTTGAACAAAACTTATGACTTGTGGATTCCGGCTTCGAATTCAACATCCACATGGGACTGAATTCAATGTCCACATAGGCATTGAGTAAGAAAGCAAAGTCTTTTACTTTTTGACTCAATGTGCACATGGGACTGAATTCAATGTCCACATAGGACCCACTCATGTCTGAGTTAAATTCAAATTGTACTGAATTTAAATAATTTGTAATATAAGGATAAGTTAATTTTAAATATTTTGTTAGCAAAACGTATTGTGTTTTGATAATAAGAATTATGTTAATTATAACTATTAATAGACTAGATGAATATATAATATAATTATTCTTTTGCATTTGCACTTTCAATGTTTCTAATAAAACCAAATAAAAAAAAAATCCGTTTTATAATTTATTATGGTGGAATTAAGTTTGTTGCAAAGATATATTGTTATTTTTGTATTTTATTATATTTGTTTTTTTATTTTACATTTTTTAAATATTTGACATTTTCAAGTAGAAGCTAGTATTTTTTGGTTTAATACTGAATTTTTTCACTACCTTAAACTCAAAAAAGCAAATTAAACCAATAACATAATTACTCTATGCCAATAAAATATCTCAAATCAGCATTACAGCTCAAAGCCATACGAAACACGAGCTTTTAAGAGCCTGTTGTATGAATAACAGAGAATATTTTATCGATACTGAGTAGGAATCGGAAATATTTTTGAGTTCACACAGTTAAAAATAGGTGTGAGGGATGATTGTATTGGTGGACGTCGAGCATTGAGAAGATGCTTCAGGTTCGACATGACGTCACGTCAAACAGCAAAAGCAATTGGACTTTGCTGGGAATCTGCTTGGATGTTCGAAGTGTGGTGAAATGATAAAAAGTAAATAAACTGGTATTTTGCAGCGAAATCAATAAAAGAATGGAGACATCGAATTACCATCGGCTTAGAGACAATACCTCTGGACGTTTTGTTTAAAAACCTGAAATTTTTGTGTTTTAAGTCATAAAAAATCGCTTTTTTGGACTTTTATTGACATATCAACGGTGTTTAGTCGTATGTAGTTCTTGTAAAGGCAAAAAAAAGCAAAAGAGAAGTCATTGTTTTTACAAAATAGCGCAAAAACTCTTTCAATGTTTTGAATTTAGCGCTTACTAGCTGAACTCTTCTTTCGCATGCAGGTCTTACGGCAGTTGCATCCTGTTGCTGGTCGCTTGCACATGTTCGAACAGCTGATATCTTCACCACACTGTTCAAACACCGGCGTCACGCCAGCGTCGAGAAATTTGCGGGCAGAGCAAATGTTGCCTCTATATAAATTCTTACTTCATACATTTCTTACTCTATGACTCTATATATTACTCTATGATGTCGCATCCAAAATATTTCAACTGCGCGAAGACGAAAAGACATCGATGCCAGCATCGATATAATGTTTTCAAAGTCTCGATTAGGCAATCGATTTCGCAACCGAAATGATAATAATCGCTTTCCCAACAGAAATGTTAGTTGTTAGACCGATGCTTTTACTTTATTTTGATTTGACTTTGACTTTTTCGAGGTTTTTTTCCAGTAGCTGTTGGGCAACATCGACACTTAACAGAAGTGTTAACATACAGAGCTTACGCTCGCCTTGAACAGATTACGATCAAAAAAATTTAAATGTTCGCGGATTTTTCTACAACTTGACAGTTAAAATGTCATTCGACATGGGTGTATCTGTTCCAGTTTCCACTTGAAAGTGATTTTGATAACATTTTTGGATTTCCTCTCAACATAATTTAATATTCCTTCTCCAATTGGGGATTCCACTGAATTTCCCTTTGGTCCGATTTTTAGCCAGTGCTGGAAACTTGTGGTAGAATTGTTCTGAACTTGTCACAAGAGTTGTTGAGGACCTGAGTTGCCAAAGGCGATGAAAAAAATACCAACAACACACATTTCAGACAAATAGTAAATTAAACTAATCGGTAATAAGAACAAAAACACTTTTAAATTACCTTAAATTAAATACCTTTTCATGACATATTTAAAAGTATAAAATAGGGCTTCTGTGCTTGCGGAATTGAGTCCACCAGCTAATTGCATGGCGAAAAGTTTCCGTGAGTTATTTTCGGAAGTTGACAGAGAATTAATAGAGGCAATTAAGATTCTCTATAATTCCTTCGGAAGTGAAAACTGGAACAGGTATGGAAAATTCGAGTCCGTGTGAATCTTACGGAAATTAAAACTGGAACTAGGCTGTATATGTTAAACAAAAGTTAAATGTAAAAGTACTTTGTAAGCAACCATCAGAAAGGGTCATGAAATATTTATTTGCGGAAGTACCAAACACAAGCACGACTTAAGGGGTAACATGACTCTATTTTTAAAAATGTATTTTTTTTGGCCTAAACTTAAACTAAGGTTTATAAAAATAATATGCACTTGCTTCTGTGGTGGCAAATAATGCAGAAAAGGTTGAAATACACAATTTCGCAGCTCCTCGACGGCCAGATGAGCTCACTTAATAAGCCATGTTCGATTTTCTCGAAACCACTTTCTCGAAACTAGGCGTACACGCTGCTCTCATCTAAGGACGTTTTTTATTTGCCTGTCGTTTGTCAATCGTGCGAAAGTAAAACGAATGATATCTCTTTCTAGCGATTGTCCATGAAAAATACGGTTGTATACTGTTCGTGATTTGACTTTGACTTTTTCGAGGTTTTTTTCCTGCAGCTGTTGAGTAACATCGACACTTAACAGAAGTGTTAGCTACAGAGTTTACGCTCGCTTTGAACAGATTCCGATCAAAAATATCGATACGCCAAAAATTTAAATGTTCGCGGATTTTTCTACAACTTGATAGGTAAAATGTCATTAGACAGTGAATTTGATAACATTTTCGGATTTCCTTTTAACATAATTTAATATTTCTTCTCCAATTGGGGATTTGCCACAGAATTTCCCTTTGATCCGATTTTTAGCCAGTTGTGGAAACTTGTGGTAGAAGTGTTGTGAACTTGTCACAAGAAGTGTTGAGGACCGGAGTGGCCAAAGGCGATGAAAAAAGTCCCAACAACACACGTTTCGGACAAATAGTAAATAAAACTAAGCGGTAATAAGAACATAAACACTTTTAAATTTACCTTATATAATTTCCGAGAGTTCTTTTCGGAAGTTGACAGAGAATTAACAGAGGGAATTTAGAATCCCTATAATTCTTTCGGAAGTGAAAATTCGAGTCCCTGTGAATCTTTCGGGAATTAAAACTGGAACTGGGCTGTATATGTCAAACATAAGTTAAATGTTAAATTACTTTGTAAGCAACCATCAGAAAGGGTCATGAAATATTTATTTGTGGAAGAACCTAGCACAAACACGACTTAAGGGGTAACATGAATCTATTTTTAAAAATGAATTTTTGGCCTTAACTTAATTTAGGGTTATAAAAACAATATGCACTTGCTTATTTAGTGGCAAATAATGTAGAAAAGGTTAAAATACACATTTTTTCGCAGCTCGTCGACGGCCAGATGAGCTCAGTTAAAAAGCATGTTCAATTTTCCCGAAACCACTTTTTTCAAACTATCCAGGTTCCGCCCGGTCAGGTCATAAAGACAATTCAGCAGATTGGCAGTATAGCGGCAGTTAAAAATATATATTTTCTGAAAAAATTAATTTTTGTATACTTAATTACACGATTCCTTTTTTCATACTTCGGTAAAGCACTATCCACTTCTTCTAGCAGCTAAATTTGTGTTACCCCTTAAATAGCTGTTGCTTAATGTATATACAGACCAAATTGAAATTGGAACTAAATGCGATTGAGGGACATGTCTATCTGACTTCTGACATATAGTCATGACCAAAAAAAAAAAAAAAAAACGGTACATCGCTTTTACTTGAAAACAATTTACTAAGAATGTAATAAATATTGTCAGGGTTAATAGTTCTCAATTTAACTTTCTTATTGGCATAAATTTACCGGATTAACTTTTGAAACTTACACTGGCTCAAAACTTTAAATCGATGAATTTTGATTTTACGGTGCAGATGAAATCCCGACCGTGATTTCCGATCACTGATCCTGAGTCGATCTCTAGGCATGTCTGGTTGTCTATCCGTCCGTATGAACGTCGAGATCTTGGAATCTATAAAAGCTGCAGACTTTGAATTTGAAATGCTGATTCTAGGAACTCTTACGCAGAGCAAGATTACTTAAAAACGCCCACAAATCGAGAAAGTCTATCACGTCAATTAAAAACAAGCCAGTCCTTAGCTACTGGACTCTGTGTGTGCTTTGCTTCTAATTTTGGCTATGCAGTTCGACAGATGGCGCCACCTAAACTCCGATTGTTTTGTGGGGGGAATATTTAGATTGAAATTTGTAAGCAAAATGTCGGGTATCCTATTGTCGGGAAACTCGATTGAAACGTTATTTATTGTTTTCTTTTTTTTGTGTCGGTACTTTGGTAAAGAAGGTCGACCACATTTAAAATTAAATGAGCCCCAAGACTAAACGGTAATGATTCTGAAAGGATTTTATCTGCAGTTTACTAATCCGAAATAAACCACTTCCCATCACGTCCCAGTATTGAGAAAATCGTGGTTAAAATCTGAAATATTTGAATTTTTATCCTTTTTAGGGCTTAACGATTTCCGACAACTGAGCTTATGACTGTGAGCGAAATATAAAGACCCTTTCAGTGCGTTCTTGCAGAATTGAAACGGCGGCAAGGATGACGGCTCACAGTCAATGGACACCAACGCCAGGCTGCCGAATTGCTTAGTCCTTATGGCCACACTTTAACGGAAAGAGAACGGAGGAGCAGACACAACAGAACAATGAAAGGACTCGGCTACTGACGATGATCAAGACGGAGTATTGGGCCATGGGCCAAATGGAACAACAATACGGTGATCTACACCAAGACTTCTGACCTGCACTTCAAGTAATGAAAGCCAGACTTTGAAGAACTGAAATGTTTGGAAAAATTGCCGATCTGGCTCGTTTTAACTCCTACTAATAGCTTTAAAACTGAAGGGCTAGTTTGCGTAAAAACGAGTGGACAAACAGACGGATATGGCTAGATCGACTATCCCAGTGATGCTGATAGGGTCGGGAATGTGTCCTTCTGACTAAATTATTCATTTGTATGGATATACATACAAATTTCATAACTTCGTTGTTTTTAAGATATTTGCTTTGAATCTTGCTCACCTCTTTATAAGGTATTTGGTTTAGTTTTAAATTACGTTTTTTAAAAATAATAAATATTTTACAAATATTCCCTCCTGTAGGAGTTTATTCTTGCCAAGGCAGCGTTAACTGCTCTAAACTGAAAAAAGTTTCAGTTTCTGTTGCTTATTATCTTTCAAAAACATTCATGGGCTACATACGTAAAAATTTAAAGTAAAATCGGTTCAAACCATTTGTATTCATTTGCAAAAAAGTAAAAATATAAAATAAAAATGTAATAGTTTTTGAAGTATTTTATTAAGAGCGTGACTAGAATTTGATAACACCTTTTTAATGGCATACAACACTTGTCTGTAGCGTTAATAGTTTAGATGTTGTAGCTGTGAAAGTTTAGCTATTTTTAGCGATTTTGCGCTAAGCAAGCTAGTTATTTAAAGAATCCTAGAACTACCTGCCCAATACATGAAAAGTTATTATAATTCTAAAAATTGTCCTTAAAATTTTTTGAAACTAACAAACAAAAACCGAAAAAATTGTATATTGAGATATTCCCAAAAATAAAGTATTTTTTTTTTAACATTTGAACGCAGCATCGGATATAAGCAAATTGGGTGTCATTCGACGCGTATTTCAAAAAAAAATTAAACTGTGCTAAAAAAGTGGAATATTTTACCAGCCCGAGCTCAAGGGTTTCATTAAAAAAATTTGTGTCAAGTCACTTTTACTGCCCTTCCCCTAAACCTCCCTTTCGATTGGTGTGTAACTCGTTACGATTGGACCATCACAGCAGACTTTCAATTAGCGGCTTTATATAGTAGTCTCCTATGCACACGCTCTTAATGCGCATCGTCATTACATGTACTACCGTCCGTAGTGATATACTTCGTATATGTTTTCATTTAGTGGTTAACACCATTTTAATAGTGATTTGAGAATGTGAAATCTTGATAAATCGTAAGTATTAGCATAGTATTCCGCAAACCGAGCATCCAAATTGATTTCCAAAAATTCATAAAACTTGATAGAAAAGGACTTATTTTCGAACTCTAGAAAAAAACTATTTAAGTAAATATTATTTATTTTGAACAATATAATCCTAAATATTGTACGGAAAAATGGATATTTTAATGTAACTCCAATTAGGATTTATATGTCCAAAGCATTGCCTTGGCGACCTCCTTGGCCACTTCAACGCCAGAAAGCTGCTCGGTAATCTTTAATGCAAAATCAAAGGATGTACCAGGACCACGACTAGTAATGAGATTTCCATCCTGAACCACAGTCTCGTCGTCTATATAGCTTAACAGATGAAACCAAAATTGTATTAGTTTCATAATGTGGCTTCAGTGTTTTAAGTAAAAGTGAATGTTGTATTCGCTGAAAAGTATGTAGCTGGTAGAAAAAGAAACTTTTTCGGTCCGATAAAGTATATACATATATTCTTGATCAGGATAAGTAGACGAGTGCATTTACCCATGACATCCGATCTGTTTATATATCGGCTGTAGTTTTAAAGCTAGAGACATGAAACGCAATCGCTTTTTTTATATGTACGAAAAAGTACGAAAAACAAGATTCTTTTCTCGTTTATTCCGAATGAAAGATTAATTTTGAGAAAAGTATGAATAAGTATTATATGTATGTATATCTACTAACCGCAAACCTACCAATAATGATCCTTCAGTTGGAGCTTTAAATCTGGATGCGATGTAATAGATTTTCCTTTTCCTATCCCATGCTTGGCCAGCGCAGTGGGAGCAGCACAGATAGCAGCAATCAGTCCGCCTTTTGATTCCTGGCAACGCAGCAGTTCACCAACAGCAGACGAGTTCATCAACGCCTTGTTTCCGGCCAATCCTCCAGGCAAGACCACTACGTCATAACATCCCTGGGTCAAGGCCAGCTCCAGAGAAGTATCCGGCACAATGACCACCGACCTGGAGCACTTAACCGCCTCACAGTCATGTAAGCCCGCCACCGTAACGTTGATCTAGCCGAAATGGAAGCCATTAAATGGTTATGGTATTGCCGGCAGAAATTAAGTCATCGTTGAATAAGGAAATGTTTTATTTTACATAATATGCTAAACTAAAGTAAGATTTAACTGACCTTTTAGTTCCAGTTTAGAAACTTTATATTTTAAATTATAAAATGAATACATAACTTTTATTTTAATGGATGTCGGCTGAACAGTTTTGAAGCTCGACCGGCGTAATCGAATATATCTCATATCTATCTATATAGAGAATGACTCATTCTGTGTCGTTTCAACGATTTAAGCTCGAGTTTATTATATCAAATAGTCCTAATTAATTTTAGAAAAAAAAAAATCACAAATAAATTTATATTTGACTATCATATTCTTAAAATGAAGGTTAATTGTCAGATCACTGTTGAGAATCGCATTTTTATTTTCAATTGTTAACTTTATTTGAATTACGTGATTTACTGGTTGTTACACATTTACTTGCAGTGAAATATCAGTTCGTATCAGACGACAGGAAGATAAAAAGTTCCAGCGAGTGAAAAAATGGAAGACAATCTGACCTGTTTCTAATTAATCACATAAGCTTTTTGAACTCAGTGAATAGTTGCAAATAAGTTTAAAGATATTCCTTTTCATATGAAACTAGCGCCAATTGACGCACATTTTTAGCAATTCATTTGGTATTAAATAGTTAAACCTATCAAAACTTACCTTTCCTCGCCGCAGAACATCCGCGGAGATGGTAAACTCCATTTCCTCGGCTCCCGGGGCCAGAATGATCAGAGCGGTCTTGGCATCGTCGGTTGATTTGTATCTTGCTAGGAGATTAAACGGCAGATGAAGGCTCAAGCTGCCCAGCGATTTCCTCACAACTGTTAGCATTTTGGCCTTGATTTCAAAAGGCAAGTCGAATTTTTAGTTAAATATATTTTTATTGAACAAAAATGAATTGTATATGCTGTTTTCTTATTTGAAACGCAAACTGAAATAATTTTGTTTTGTAATGGTTGGTTTGGTTTTAATGCTTAAAACTCAAATTTAAAACAAAGCCGCTAAACTTGATAAAAATAAATGTAATTTGTATAAAACATATACTTTTTGTTAAATGTAATTGTGTTTTCTTTAACTTAATTGAGTTTGTTGATTTTTGTTAAATGGTATTTGTATTGAAGCGCTTAGAACTAGTTGTTAGACAGCTTTACATAATTCTATCGAAAAGATCATCAACTTTCATTAAATTGCATATGTCACAAACTCTGATTTTGGTTTTGTTTTGTCACATATATAATTTTGTGGAAAAATGTCGTTTACGTCGTATTTAAGTCACATTTAAAACTGGTTTGATTTGTATTTCTCATTAAACTTGATTTTTGTTTTGTTTTACTAATAACATTTAAAAAGATCACCAAAGTTACAGATTTCCCATATTACGTTGCTCACGTTGCTTTTTATTTATATTTTTATTTTTATCAATATGTTGATGTTTTTGTTTACTTCGCTTAGATTAGAACTAATAATATGTATTTTATTGATTAATTACCCGGCATTTTGGTTGATTTTTAAAGTAAGGGATGTATACCAGATGATCTCTTTAATCTAAACGCACGTATAAGTGGTATTATCGTATTGATTTTTCTAGTCCAATTTCAGCTAAGGGTTGTCCGATCTGATTCGTATTGGGAACAATACGTTGTGTGGCTATGGGGACCGCGCGTGTGGGCTGGGTTTTAGTGGGTAGGACTCGGGACTAATTGGAAGAGTATAGAGTACACACATATCATAAGTTAGTTATTCAAATGTAACGTTTATAATTGCTTGGAGTTAGTCCGTCACTTCTTGAAATCTCGGTAATTGTGGCATATAATTTTATTGTTAGATTTAGATTTGTATTTTTTATTTCCTTTAGGAAGAGTTGTGCAAATTGCTGTTTAGCTTCGATTTAGATCTGATTATATATCTAGGTATATATCTATATTTGTTGTATATAATTGTAGACATCTATAAACGGCACATTTATAAGTAATATGTAAAAACAATGCGACCCCAATTATTTTTCTTACTTATCTTCTTGCCTTGTTTTTTTTGTTTAATTTTTTTCATATTTTTCTCGATCTACCTTTAGTTTAAAGCTCAATTGAATTTTGACAGATAAAAATGTAAGTTCCCATGTGGATATCCCGGCATTTTGTCTTGATTTTGGGCCTTGACTCTGAGCAGAACATAGGTTGAAAATGATATTTAAGGCGTTCCCAGTTCTCCAACCTTCTCCTTAAACATTTTTTAGCTGCACGATACTGAAGAAACCATTGAAATTTTAGTGTCTGTGAGTTTCTTGGGGAAAATTGGAGTTTTCCAGTTTGCTATATATATATTTACGCGTGTATATAGGGACAACCGTAAGGCCCATTGTTTTGGATGGGAGATAACAGCTTTTTATTGGCATTTTCATTTAGTGATTAGTGGTTTTTCCGTCAATATTCCGCTTCTAATTTTGCGAGTAGTTAAAGCTTTGGACATTTCTCATGTATTGTGTTGGTAAAGTAAATTATTGTTGAATATAATATTTCGCTCATTTTACAACTACGAGATGCATTCATTGTCGGCACACATTTCAGCTTCAGCTTAAACTAATTGAATAGATAATGTAAATGTTGGTTCTGTCTAGGCGATCTCTTATCGAGCCCCGGATCGCGAACTCCTTTGCATTGATTATTTTCGTTTTTTGCTTAGAACTAAAATTGGTTGGTTTGTTTTTTGCTTCGGGTTGCTTTAAGTAAATATTAAGAAATAAATTTAAAATTGTAATCCCTTGTGTATAAACTACAAAAAACAAATGGAAAGTGAACAGTTACAATTTAAGAAGTCAACAAATACGCCCCCACTTTAATTGCACAGCCCCACAAAATGTTGTTTATTTTTAAATGCAGTACTTAAGTAAGCTATCTATCTCAGGTATAGTTTTTACCACTATGGTAAGCCTCGGTTAAAAGACTAGTTAAATATGAAAGAATATTCGCAGCTGAGATATTTAGTTTATTAGAGTACTGGATTTAAGAACCGAAATCGAAACATAAGCTTTTGTAAAAAAAATAATAAAATTAAGTTTCTTTCTTCTAAACAGTTAGAACAATGTTTTTAAAAGATACAAATATTTTATTAATATATCATTATTTGATGTCTAGTAGGTTTGAAAGATCCAATTTTGTATATTTTGCAGAAAATTAAAGAAATTTCTGAAAGTTCAATTTAACATTTTGGCGGGCTGTGGTATTCCCTCACTTTATTTTTTGTATTTTTATTTTTGGAGGATTATCAACTAATTTGTAAGTGCCGTAAATGATTTAATATAAGCATATAGATTTAAATATTATGTATTTTATAATGCTCACATTATGTACGATTGGCAAAACAGCTTGCAAACTTGGTAACTAAATCTAAATTAAAGGATCTGTGAAGGATGTACACAAGTATAAATAAGGTTCGGCCCGGGGAATCAGAGAAGATCGTCCTCACCCGCACCGCATAAATAACAACTCATCATAATGTTAACTTGAACTGTGTCCTCGATATAGTACAAATATTAAGCATACGTTTCATATTGATATTGTTTGTTTGTTTGTTTGTTTTTGCTTGTTGATTTTGACGAAACTAAAACTACTTTGTAAAATATTGAAATGTAGTTGCCACCTCTCTCCGGGGGACGGTGGATAAGAGTTACCTTGTTTATATTACCCGTACACCACTTTGCTCTAAAGTTAATTAATACGAAATTACAATGAAAAACAGGCATGTTCGCGACGTTTTTCCATTCGAAGAATCAACATGAAGAAATCAACAAATTTCGTTACGCTTTTAAAAAAATGATAAGATACAACTAAATATCGTTAGGCTAAGTGTAGGAGGTACATAAATAAAAGGACATTGAGTGATATGCCTTGGACTCGGGGAGGGGAGAAGTTCGGAGTCTGATTGTGTGTGCATACAAGAGGGTAAACTAAAGATATACATAAAATATCAGCACTGCCAACGTAACTGCTACCGCATTATTTGCACTTTTGAATTCAAGTATTCCTATCTTGTTACAGTTCCATTCCGCGTTTTTTGTTTTGTAAAAACTTGAAATGTTAGATCTAGGCTTAGGTATTTATATATTAGGCTCCACTCTATAAGTATAGCTATTGTTTTGACCAAAAGTTTGTCCCTTGTTGAAATTGCAGTTCTCGTTATTTCGCCGCGCTCTTATCGACTCTGTTAATCTGATCTGATCTGGCATTATCTGATTTTTAGTAGAGCCCAACTTACAAACTATTAAATGTTCTTGCTTGGTTTAATCTGCGCCCCAGTTATTGAAGTATTTCATTAGTACATACATGCTAAGTTGTGTTTACACTCTTTCAATGCTTGTCGCTATAATGTCGCTTGTGGTTTTTGTTTATAATTTGGTGGTGGTCTTCGTTCACAGTACAGAGAATCCGAGTGGTTGGTGTTCTTGTCGTGTTTGCTGTGTGAGTCGATCAGCAACGTATTCATTTTGTATACTAAAAACCTTTGGTTGTATGCATTCATTCATATTCATTCATCATGTCTTCTTTTCGTATCGTGTAAAAATATATTGTACAATGTAACCGTAATTGCTATTACACGAGTTGTCTCTCTCGTGTTAGTGTCGCTATTCCTTTTTTTTTTTTTTTTTTTATTTTTGTTGTTATCTGATGTTGGTTGGTGTTGCTGTCGTAGTTTTTGTTCCCTTTAGTTGATTTACTATTTGCTTTCAATTTGTTTGCTACGCTTGTTTTTGAGAATTCTCACATTTCACTTTCGGGTTCGTTTATTTTTCTTCGGTTGCGCAAACTTGTGCATAACATTCGATTGCCTATTCCTACAATTTCTCACTGTGTGCTTTCTGCGTTGTGTGTGGATGAGTGGTGTTTTTCTGTCTTTGTGGGATTTTCTTTCGCTTACTAAATAACTAATGCATGCAAGATCTTCGTATTCTCGTTGGTTAACCTCCCATCGCGCTGTCTCAACGTAAAATGTAGCTTAAATCTATATTTCTAGGGTTGGCTTTCATCCGCTTGCTGATCTGAGGGAAGGAAGTGGGGGGGAGTAGCTTATTCGAATCGAATTTCGAAACTGATTTTGTATTCCTTAGCTTTTTGGTGTTGGTATATGGGGTGATACTTTTTAGGCAAAGTACATGACCTTCTTGGTGTCGGCGTGCACAGTGATGGCTCTGGCCATGGCGCCTGGCGTGCGATCCTCGGAGCAGCCGCTCTGGTGCGAACCTTCGCCGGAGTCGTGCTCCTTTTCCACCAGATGGTATCTACAAAATATGCCCAAATGTTAATACTCTATGCGAATTGAGGAGTTGCAATTCCAAGCTCACCTGGCACGGAAGGCCACTAAATGGGCGTAGTAGGCTGGCGCCGGTATGCTGACGGAGCGGGTGCACCGCACGTAGGTGTGGCACAGCTGGTACGTGAGGCACTGCAGCTCGTCCGAGTCAAAGTGATTGTCGTCCCACAGCACGTGGTAGTGAGACGGACGACTGGTGCCCTGGATGCCCTGATGGCTGCACAGATAGAAATCGAATTCGGTGGGATGTGTGATGCCCACATCGACGGTGGTGCCTGCGGGAATGTTGCCCGACTTGCCGCTCTGCTCCTTCTTCTCGGCGCAGAACAGACGCGTGTGATGGCGCTTCTGCACCACAATGAACGTGATGCCTGGCCGGTATTCGGGCTCCAGCTTGATGCAGGCCTCCCGAATGGCGGTCAACTCGTGCTGCAGAACATGCGGGAACTGACCCTCGGAGACACCGTCGCGATAGAGAATGATGCGGTGGGGCTTATAGCCGCCTGTTGACTTGTAGAACATGATCAGAAGTTCGCGCACCATGCTGCTCAGCTCCTGGATAATTTCTTGGCGGTGCTGTTGCACCCGAACGGTAGCGGCGTAGCGAGACGGATGGGCATCCATTGAGCCCACGACGGCGGCAATCGATGGTTTTTTGTTGTCGCCAGCCGGTGGGTGTGTTACATCAGCACCCAAGAAAATGACCGGTTCGTTGAAAACCTTCGGCCTGATGGACGGCACGAGGATCGAATTGATGCCGCCCAACTTAACGTTGATCTTAAGGCAAAGATTTGACAGCGTCTGCGGCGACGTCTTGTTCACATTTTTGGCCTGCACACACTGGGTAGCCATGCCCAGGACGGTGTCTCCCACGCGCTTTACCTCTGCATAAACCGGAGTCTTGCCCGGTAGCACCACCACGACGAGCTGCAGCCCCGGAAAGGTAATTTTCAGGTAGCGGAACATCGGCTCCACCTGATCCGGCCCAGTGGCGTATTTGCAGAAGCACGGCTGGCCAATGATCGGCATGCCGGCATCGTTTGAGATCTTCTGCAGTTGCTGGGTAAAGTTACGCAGCGCGTCTTCGCGCACAGTGCGCTGGGGAGCAAAGCAGGCGATGGCCCAGATACGAATCTCCACGCCGGTGAAGAACTGCTTGCCTCGCATATCCCATACACCCTGGTTGGGCGAAGCCAAGCTCACCTTGTTCTGTGGCGGAAACAGTTGCTGGCCGGTGATCCCGGTTGACACACGTCCCCCATACTGAAGCTTTGGCGGCGGCAAAACGCGTCCTCGCACCTCCATCATCGAATTGGAAATGGTCAGGCCGAACTCCTGCACATACGAGTCGTTGTTGAAGTCGGCCCGCTTGACCAAATTGTTAATCTCACGCTCGCGATCCGGAGCTGAACGGGCGGTGGCCTTGATCATGGTCGAGGTCTGCATATCGGTCAGCTTCTTGATGCACCGCTGCCCGGCCACAATGTTGCACACTTCCAGGGGCAGATAGGTGTGTTTGTGCTCCTGTCCCACCTGAAGGCAGGGCAAATGCGGATATCGCAGCTTCATGCGGTACTTGTCCAGGAAATACTTGGCCACGGTGCACTCTACGGTCTGTCCGTTCTCCAGCTGCAGTGGGAAACTGAAATAATTCATACAAATGGTTAGCAACAGCAGAGCGGTTCGGCAATTGCAGGATTCTTACGATTGCATCTGTGCGGGACGCCGGGTGACGTTGCACACACGATACTTGCGACGCATCTGGCCGCAGTGGGTAATTTCGATCTTCAGGCCCTTTATCTCCTTGGTGAACTTGACGCGCTGGGAGTCAGTGAGCGGTTTGCGCTGCTCGTTGATGTCGCGAATGTCCAGCACCTCGCACATAAAGTCAATGACAGGTTGAGCCTTGTAAAAAGCGGTGGCCGAGACTGGAATAAATTCGAGGATTAGTTAGGGAAACATACGACTTGCAGGGCCACAACTCACCATCAATGTTGAGCATCATCTTCCACTGCGAGGGCCTAACGCTCTGATGGAAACCGAACCACACCTCGCGACCGCCACCCAAGGGATGGTAATAACCATCGGGAGAGCTGAAGAAGCTGCGTCCTACCGGCGTGTACGTCATACTGGGCAGATGACGCATGACCACGTCCAGGGCGAGAATGGCGTCGTAGGGTATCTGCCGGGTACGGCCTTCCAGAGCCTCCTCCAGATTAAATAGCGAGACCTGAGCCTGCCACTTGATCGTAACGCGAAAGATGCGATCCTTTCCCTCGCCGGGCAGAGTCACTTCCAACTCCAGACGTTCGTTGCCAATGGGCAATGGATCGCGGGTGTAGAGATTGTTGCGACCATCAAACACCGGCTTGAGCACGCCGAAGATCTTGCTGTAAGCATGCACCATGGTCTCGATAATTTCACGGTTGACCTTTCGCGGACACTTGTCTGGCTGAATGTTGATGTCGTAGTGGTGAACATAGCCACGCGGCATTGTCACCTGGAAGTGATTGGCCCGGAGCACAATCGGACGTCCTTCTCGTCCGAGATTCGGGCGGCGTGGGCACGTGAAAACGGGCATATCCGGCTGAGTGGCTGGCGTGGCAGTTGCAATCGCTGGTGTCACGCTGCCGGTGGTGGCGCCCAAGGCGGAGGCCACCTGGGCAGCGGTTGCAGCTGCACCAGCCACAGTTGCTCCACCAGCGGCCACATTCTGGGCACTTGGGCTAGTGACTGCGGTGGGATTGACCGACGAGCCGGGCGCTGGTGGTGCTGCAAAGTCAACTATTAATTAGTCTTATCTCTCAAAGCACATTTTTTAAAGGATAAAACGATTAAAATGAACGTAAAAAACTAGACAATATCTAATATAACAATAAGTTTGGGGGCTTTTTTCACTTGCTTAGTTAAATCTCAGGAATGTACGAGGTAAAAAATTTAAATGTTATTAAAAAAATATATTGACATATTTATTTAAAACTAATTCGTCCATTAAATTTTTAACACCGTAATGTCACCCGAACAAACCCAAGCCTTTGTTCCTATATATATATATAATTAAATCAATAAAAAGTTTATTATTGACTTTACTCATACAAATTTTACTTTTACATTTCATTTGTATTTTTCTTATCCGAATAAATATAAATCTGATTTCGTTAAATCGACCATTTAAAAGTGATCATGAATCAATATTAAATTATAACTCCAATGAGATAACCCAGCCGTCTGAAAAAACTGCCCTTAAATACTACAAGCTAAAATGTGCATGCAACGAGCGCTGAATACAAAATGATAGAGGTTAAAGTTCAAACAGGTGTTTTAGTTTTTTTTTTTTTTTGTAGTTATACTCAAGTGCAATTTGCATAGTACGAAGAAAAAAAAACATTTACACGAAACAAAAAATTGAAACATATTCAGTGTTTTCTTAGTTTTTAGTGTGATTTTTTTTTTGGTTAGTATCATTACGGCAAAAAGTTATTTTAGGGATAGGATAGTTAGTGGAGGAAATGTGTTAGGAACACCAAACTAAAGAACGTAAACACAAACGGTTTTGTTTAGCTTTTTCGAATCAATCAAATCGCATAAGGTTCTTAGTAATTTTAGTAGTCTTTTTGGTTTTGGAGAGAAATTTACATGTGAGCGTGTCGAAGCTAGTCTGCGCCTGAGAGGGACTCTGAGGCCGAGTGGGCGAGGGGGTCCACTGTGACTCTATAAAAAGAAAATGTAATCAAATAAACACAAGGTAAATAAATGAAAATGGAAATGAAGAGGTTCAAATCAAAACGGGTAATGGCCAATCGATGATTTTTGTCGATAATGGAAAATCAAAATCATGAGGTCAAATCAAAAGTAAAACGATGTAGAAACCAAAAACAGGTTGCGATAACGAACGAAAAGAAAACGAAAAGAAGTGCGTTAATAATATTTTAGTTACAGTTTTCTTTCATCATCGTCATCATTTAATATACGTATGTATGTATGTCTTGCGTGATATTATTTGTATGTATGTATATAGAGTATCCTGCTGCCACAAGTCTTTTTTCCTTGTTCAGATACTTAGTGTTTAATTGGTTGGGTAGGTGTTTTCATATCCAAGTCCCGGATTAGCCAGCATTGTGTTAATAGTTCCCAGGTAATGCACCTTACAGGTTCCCAGGTAGAGTCAGTTTTGATGTTCCACCCGTTAAATACTGTTTAAACATTCGAAAACGCCTTTCTTGCCACTTTGAACTAAAGTTTTCAAGATTATAACGATTGTTTTATTTTGCTTATTGTCAACATTAAAAAGGATGATGTAAACAATTTAAGAGTATGTTTTTTCTTGTCTGTAAATGACATTGAATATCGAAAGGAATATTATTAAATTTGTATTGCTATTTGATATTGTATTTCCCCATTCATAGCATAAATATTTACATGAAATACGCACAATCGTCGGCAAATGACGACGTAGTTTTAAGAGTCTGCTCTTAAAACCCAGATACTCCCCGAATCAAACAGTCTTAGGCCCCAAAAGCAACCCCCGGAAAAGCAGGAAACTATTGCGACGCGACGGTCGTTGACCCAATTTTTGCGCATTTTCAACTCTGCACTTCACGCACGTGTCTGTGTGTGGAAATTGCACACCTCGATAAAGACTAGCACTTGCAATATAAATATATATACATATATAGGTGCAAGTAGAACATCGAAAACTTGATTAGTGGATGGCGAGCAAGGGGAAGGAGGTGTGATGGCTTGGGGACTTGTGGCAGCAGCAGTTTTTATTATTCAGTCTGAAAATTGTCTATTCTTTTAGCTTCTTCTTTTTCATTCGCTAGTCACTTACGTTGTCCGACTGGATACATGTTTTTGCACTAAGTTAGGTTTGTTTTAAGAAAAATATTTAATGTATAAAAGGTTGGCTCGTGTTTTTCGCTTTTGATGTTTCGTGTTTTGGTGTAAAATGTAATTGATTGTTGTTTTCTTTGTTGTGGTTGTTGTTGTTGCTTTTGCTTTTGGTTTTTCTACTAATTATTTATAGTTTTTGTATTTTGTTTTTGATTTCAGCCTTTTGCTTATCACACTTTAAAGTAGTTTAAAGTTTTATTCGTTTGGTAGATTTTGCATTTGTTGTTTGTTGTTGCGCGTGGGCGTGGCGAAGGCGTATTTATATAAATTGGAATTAGCAACAGACAAGTGGGTATTATCTCGTCTCTCTTTCTCTCTCTTTCTTGATTTGCATTATTTTGTTATTATTGTTGTTTCTGTTGTTATTTAGTATTGGAAAAGAACACAAATGTAGGCACAGCTTTCGTTTAATTATATGTATGTATTTTTGTGTACACACCTAGGGGTGTATATATGTTTATTTATATACTTATTATATATGTATCTAATGCTCTTGTAATACAACTAAGAAAAAATTCTTCTTTATGCTCGCATATCTCGTGAGTGCAATTGTATGCGTGTGTGTGTGTGCTCCTCGGCCTGTGTGTGAATGTGTGCTGCTTCGCTATACAGCAAGAAAATGCGTTTGTATGCGTTTTTTTTATATATGGCAGCCCAAAAAAATGTGTGCACGTAGAATTCTTGACTTTTCGAGACGTGGTTTTTGTGCACCAAACACGATCGCGCCGCCTGCTCTTACGCACAAACCGTGGCCAGACTATTGAATTTTGATTTAGCACAACTTTTGTTAGCTTTTCACGTCGCGCATTATGCAAAAAATGCAATTTTCTTCAGCTTTTCCCACAGCCACACACTGGACGTCCACACAAAAATTGTACTCGCGACGTGTGAGCGTGACGCACGCTGTACACTCTTAACCACACTTAAATGAGGGCAAAGCACTCTCGGCTGAGACCGTGCGTGTGAGCGGGATGTCTATATGTCGGCTGACTATGCACAGCAAGGCAGGGTTGCTCACACTGAGCATTCCAGTGTTGGAAAGCGAGCGCGAACTATCGGGCCTGTTGTTATCGCCTCTCAGCTGTTACGTAGCGTGTTTGTTACGTCGTGGTTTTTGTTAAAAGTTGGTGCTTTTTGCGGGTAAAACGAATAAATAATGTCTGTGCCTTTCAGCGGCGCCCTACGCCGCTCGGGCGGCATTGTTTCAGCCATTGGCAAGCAGCTGAAGAGCGTGAATTTGAAGGGCGTTAAGCGAATCACCGTGCAGTTTGATCCGTTTGCGGAAAACGTCAAGTCCACACGGTAAGTCGGAAAAGTGCTTTCCTCCTATCGATAGCGAGACCTGCGCATTGTCCACTTATTGGGAAAATTTTCTCGGAACCAAAGTGCGTAAGCCAAACGGAAAGAAAAACGCAAGAAAAACTCAGGAAAACAAAGAGGTGCTGTAAAGTGTCCACACTTAAACCGATCCTTTGAGGTTGTTTTCGCGTTCGCGTGGATGCAAGATGGGCGGGGACCACACTCACCGTAGACCTTTCCGATGATGCCCACGGCGGAGGTCATCTGGAGATCCGGGAACGTCAGGGGCAACGTGTGCGGGTGGAGCTGAGCTGGCCCACCGGGAGCCAGCTCACGCTCCGTGGACATTTTAGTCGGTGTCGGCGTCAGTTTGAGGCGGCGTCGCTGCTCCTGAAAAACAGGGAAAATGGGAAAAATCAATAACCAACATTAATCAGTACTTTATCTCCCCGCAGAGAATTCCTTTTCCTGCTCTCCACACCCAAAGTGGCACTCACGAATCCCAAGTGCGTAGTTAAATCGGAAATTGTATGCAATCGCCAGCCGGCCAACATCAAGTTTGCTTTGATTGACTCAGCCCAAGGTATGTTTCTGCCAGCCGAAACTCAGGCAAAGGAATATTTATAAACCAACCATGTACATAGGTTACGAGTCCCAAAATGAATGCAAATTTTCGTGGAAACCTCTTTGTTATTATTTTGAATGAAGTAAATAGAAAGTTTAGTCGTTTTCCAAAAAAAGTATTTTAAAATGCGTGTTTATCTTGCGAGATTTTCTAGAGATTCAATTTTTTATCTACTAATATTTTTTAAAAATATAATGAGCCATAAAGGCTGGTCTGTCTTGAAACAAGACCTTAGAGTTTCGGCTAAACAATTTTTAAGCGTCACTTCCTTACAAAAATACATACATTGCTAATTATAAAACTCTCCCGCAAAACAAGCTAAAGTCAAGGAGATACGATTCAACAGTGATAACATCAACACTCTAGAGCTCCTGCAGCTGTGCAACAGACACGTGTCCAGCTTGGCACCACCCGAGGAGATCACCAACAAGGTCCTGACCAAGGCGGAAAAACAGAAGCTCGGAGGAGGCGCCGGTGGTGGAAAGAAGACTTCCAAAAAGAAGTAAAAGAGGGCATACAACAACCACCGCCATGGTGAGGAAACACAAGGGAACACTGGCGGTGATAGAGAAGATCTATCAGGACATACCCGCCTTCTCCGACATCTTCACAGAGGAAAGCTTTTACATGTTTGCCTTTTGCTTCGTATGCGCCACTATCCTGGTGGCCTTTATCCTCTCCCGTTTCATCACCATAAAACCCGTGGATTTCTGAAACAAATGTCTTGTCTTTATCCGCACACGTACTTTCAAAATATAATCTTTAACATGTATCACTCCGCACTGTCTTGTGTTTTTTACTAGACTGTGCGAAAGGGCAGCGTTCGATTGAGTTTGAAACCAGTTTTTTGGCTTCGGCAAACCGGGAAATCATCTTCTCCTTCTGCTGCCGCCGGGGAAATTTTGCAATTGCTACGCCTGCTGATGACAGCGTTGTCCGGTTAGAGCTTATAATCACAATGGGGCGGGAGGACCCGATGATTATTGCACTGGAGGAAGTCAATCAAATGGGTCATGCAAAGTGTATGTGTCTAAAGTCGACCCAACGAATGGCGATCGAAGCATGGCATCTGCTTGGATGATATACAATCGACCCTTATAAGATGATTTTATCTGCAATTGTTTTGGCGCGGAAAAAAGATGCGGCGCCATCTGGCACTAAAGTATATGAATCTGCTAGCGTTGACAACATTGACCAAGAAATTACTGATTCATAAGCGTAAGAGTTCATGGTCAACTCTTAGAAAAAAATCTTGAGCCACGTATGCAAAAATAGAATCTGCAGCGCTAGGTCGAATTGATCTGGATCTTGGAAGTAAAAATTTTTAGATAAGATTTGATTATTATTATTGCCAGTCGATTAGATTAATGTTGTGTTAAACAATTTGTCAGGTCATGCACACCCTGAAGATGCCGAATAAATTTGGTTATTTATCTACTCTTAAATACGGCTTTGCCATAAGTAGAGCTTTCTGTTTTGCCCCGATCGTTCGATACGAAAGAATTATTCTCTCTTTCATTGCACTTAATTTAGTAAGATTTATGTGTTTTGTAAATGCATTTTTTCGAACCTCCCTGCGTGGCCATATAAAAATAAAGTCTGTATAATGTCTGTAAGATCTGCCAATGACGGTAAAATTTTGTAAATGGACAAATATTTTGGTTAATTCTATATTTAAACCTATGACTACTAAAGTTTTCTGCTGTCGATGGCCAGTCATTAGTAACTTCCTGTAGGGCATACAAAACTGCAACAGGCAGAGATGAAAGCTTTTTCGATGTCAAGACAGCTGTTGAGATGAAGTTTTATCTCTTTATTTTTGTTTTTAAGAGGATAAGGGAAGAAAGTGCACAATACACTACAAGCTTTGAGAAAAGTTTTAAAATGGCGCGCTACCACTGTTTGTATGTATGTATCTGAGGGAATCGATAAAATGACTGCAACTGCCAGCAAACTGTTGAAGTGTGGCAGCTGCAAAATTGTTGGTGAAAGTTGCCCCAAAAAGCTGCGCCACCCTGTGGTCAATCGAATTCATGGAGAGTAGCCAAGTTCAATGTCAGGCTAGACGCTTTCTCCGGCTGTTGGACCGCCATGTTGAAGGTGTGAAAATTTACGCCACCCACTTGCTAATTCGAAGCATAATAATATCCTTGGACAGGGTATACCAATATCGAATAGACGTTTGAAAATACCATTATCATCATAAAATTGTGTGGAATCTTCCAAAAATTATTGCATACTCTCTAACTCAAAAAAATATTGTTTTAATGCATATTTTAAATTAAATATTATAAAATTTTGAATTTTGTAAGTAATAAATAAAACTGTTGGTACATATCTGATGTTTTAAATCAAAGTATTTTTTAGAATTGACTATTTGGATTTGAATCAAGCAGACTAGTGTCTATAAAACAATGTACTCTCCCTTTCTGGTAATAATTTGAGTTTCAAATTCTGTAACACATAATAGCGCGTATTAATTAGAATTATTGCGGGAGATAGGAACACGAAAGGAATGAATTTCAACCCGGTTATATCCAAAAGCTGAACCAGAAACGGAAAAGGGAACTTTGGATATACACGAATGAATGTGCTAGAGCATATAAACTTCGGTTTGTCGAAATTAACTTCCGTTTTCGATTACTGACGTAATTGGCGCAGGACAAGGCGGTAGAGAAGGACGAATGTCCTATTGGAAGCTAAGGATGTGACCTTTCTACCAAAATATAAACACTGTCTGTATGGCCATCCCGCTTGCACCCACATGATTACTGGCGCTCTTAAAATTACCCACAGCATATGCTCAGGCGCCATTTGTGTTTTGGTTTTTTTCCTTTTTTTGGGGGACACCTCCATTTTAGCTGGAGCTACTGCAGCTGTTCTGGAAGCCTCGATTTGCCGGCAAACTCAAAGAGCCTTACTGCTTTGAGTGTTTACTCACCTTATCGTAAAATGCAGCTGACTGTGGCTGCGTTCCTTATCAGCTTTATCAGCGCCAAATCGAGCGTTTTTTATTACGAATTCCGTTTATTTGAGGGAAACTCATTAAGGAGTTGAGTGGGGTTCGCGTCTTGACTGTATTAAAACCGTAACTGGCGTTACTTTCCAGCACTAATTGGATGAAAGGAGAACGATAAGTGCAGGAAATGGTTGAAACGCAGTTTCTTATGTGGCTGCTGCTGTTGTTGTTGGTGTTGCCAGATCGTTGCGCCGAAGATATTGCGAATCCGCAAAGCTTTTTGTTTACTTTATTATTTGACACCATACACTTTTTTAAACTCTTACTTTATTTAATTTTATTTTTGCAAGCTTCCAGGCCTGCGCTTGTGCCAGTGTGTATGTGTGCAAGCGAGTGAGTCAAAACCAAAGGCTGCCAATGTATGTGTGACTATTTCTCCCCTCTACCACCAGCACGCACACACACTCACGTCCGCCAAAAGCACCAAACACACACATGCAAAGCAGAGATTGCTGCAAAATGAAAGCACCAACAACAACAGATACAAAAACATGCAGCTCGCGACGTAAAATTTTGCGAAAAAAAATTTGGCAATTACTGCAGATCTGGATATATCTGTATTTAATATTCGGCAGGGGAGATCGCTTGAGATCGTTATGTATAAGAATCGGAAGCCAACTACAAAAACTTGCAAACGCGCGAAATTTGCACAAACACAACTTATAGGTTGGCCGTTTTGGAATTGAATAAAATAAATATTGTTGCGTGTGGCTGTGTGTGTATCTGTGTGAGACGGCTCGCAGAGAGAGAGAGAGAGAGAGAAGCGCGCCATTCGTGCCAGGCAGGGACAACCATATGCACCGAGTGAGCGAGCAAGGCAGCGAGCTTTTGTTAGGGGGACACCAACAAAATGACCTTGTCTGGATTACTATTCCCGTTACTTCCATAAATCCCCCGCTTTTAAATCCAAACTTTAAAGTTTCAACTATTATTTCCTTTAGTCGGGCCGTTCACTACTACATTATTTGAGATAACTTAAAAAATCAACAAGAGTTATTATCAGAAACTATACATAAATAAATTAATTGAATTAAAACTATATTATATTTATGTATGTACATATATTGATACCGTTTTTTTTTTAATTACAATATAATCTAAAATATCCGTAACATCCATAACAATGGTTGAATTAACGTACATATGTACCTTTTAAAAGATTTGAGTGGTGGTACAGGAACATCTGTAGATGCATTATGCTGTTTATTTCGCTCAATTACTTTGGCAATTTCAACAAAACCTAAACGGCTTTTAAAGCCACTGAAATCAAATAGTTTGTTGAAATATTTAAAATTTTTGCGATCCGCCTAGAATTGTAACAAACAACAAAATAGTTATAACTAATTTACGCAAATATATCTAAAGTACTAATTCGAATTTATCATTTCCGTTACAAACTATAGATGCCTACGTACACAACAAGAATTATAATTATTAAAATGCTTATAGGTGCATCAATGACCTAAGGTACTTTGATGTTTTCTTCTCTAGTTTACGAAGTATAAAAAATACTTACTTTACTTAATTAGACGGTGATAAAAAAAATTACAAGGAATTAGCTAGATTGTAAAAACAGACTTGCGTCGGGTACTGCTATCATCGGATTAAAATGAAAAGGTATACAATTTACACAAATACGGCTTAACTAAGAAAAACAATTTTTTTTAAAGAAAGTGATATTGAAAAATTTGAGGTTAAAAGCCTTGAATCTAGTAACTTTTTATCCGATGCTATAAAAAAATATGTCGGCGACAACATTAGTTATTATTATTATTTATTTTTAAGTAAAAATGAAAATTTTTAAATTAAATTAATTAAAAAAACTTGCTAAGCAAACGTTTTTGTCAAAATAAAACTTAGACAAGAAGGATAGCTGATGTCGAGAGTCCCGACTATAAGAAACACGTTGCTCAGATAACTAGTGTCAAAATAAATATGCTTTCTGAAATTAATTGGGTTTAAGGTGGCACTATCTGCCCAAAAATGTACTTTAATGCTCACAACTTCTAAAATAATAGTCGTGTTTGGTGCCGATAGATATTTAAACCGTTTAAACATATACAGATTTTATAACTGTCCAAAAACTTTCGTGATTTGTGGATATATATATGTATATCTAGGGTTGGAAACGCTTTCTGTTACCTGTTATATACTTTTCAACAAATACAATTTTCCATTTTCTTACGAGTAAGGGGATAAAAATTGGACTTTAATTTTCTGATACCAATTATAATGTATTTCACAACAGACAAATTTATTTGTAGCTCCTTTGGATATATATTCAGAATCGAAAAATAAACTTATAAACTGGAAAATATATGCTTTCGAACGCATTCTAATTATTGTTGTGGCACGATTGCAAGCTATTTCTGCTTTTCCTCCTGCTTCTCAGCAGCGGGATCGGTGTTCTCATCGCGGGCCACTGAAGTGGGGGTTTCGGCATCACCCTTCTTCTCGCTGGCCGACGGTTCGCTGCCCATGGTGGCTCCGGCAGGCAGGCTCTTTTCCAAAGCGCGAACAAAGTCCTCCAGGTTGCCAGAGTAGGCTGCAGCCACCGCTTCGTTGGATAGCTCGAATTGCTTGATCACCGGTCCCAGTTGGGCCGACTGCAGGTTATTGGAGAACTGTGCCAGGGCCTGCTGGAACTGCGGGGAGGTGATGTGGTCTTTGATCTGCTGCTTGCGATCCTCGTCCGCATCCTCCGACTCCGGCAGGTGCACGATCAGCGACTTGACGAGCTCCGGATCAGCGATGATCTGATTGATGGCCTCGGAGCCGGACAGCGATGCCGAAAGGTCAATGTTCAGGGATCGTCCTGCGCCATGTTCGGGGGAGAGATTGGATAAGTAGGCTTGGAATGGATTGGCATAGGCTCTGGTCGATTCTGACGCCGTTGTGGTCGATGTGGTTGAGTTCTTACCGGAGGCATCCGCATCAACGGAGGAGCCGGCGCTGCCGGCAGCCTCGCCGGCCTGCGAGTTCACATTGCTGCTGCTGCGGCTGCTTCCCGTTTTGGAAGGAGCAGTCGGGGTGCGAGGGACACTGACGTTTTCGGGCGTCTGCAAAGCCGACCCACCGCTACCACCCGACACGGTGTTGCGCGACGAGGGCGTACGGGAACTGCAAAATAAGAAATCGGGCTTTAGTAGGAACCAGAATGAATATAATTGCACCTTAAAATACTCAATAAAAGCTAGAAAATATTTATTCCAATGTCCTCGCAGTTCTGTTAATTCTTTATCAGAAAGAAACCGCATCTTATTCTTAATCCTTTGCATGATCGAGGAGGTCAAAAAATAACGTAAGCTGCTCAAAATAAAGAGTAACTTAATACAAAAGAAACAAAAAATCCTTACATTGAGTACCTCTCAATGTTATCCAGTTGATATAATCATTTTATCTTCAAAATGAAAAGGGATAACTATAAAAGAAAATCTATCAAAATTCAAAATTTTGATAAAACCAGCTTTTAAACTGAGCTCGCAAAAGGTATTGAAACAGACAGCCAGTCAGAGGAACGGACAGCCGGACATGGCTATATCGACTCCCCTATTGATACTCATCAAGAATATATTTACATTATGGGGTCGGAAACGTCTCCTTCACTGCGTTACAAACCTTAAAAACCGTCTGCAAGGGTATAAAATAGGTATCTCTAAACTTCTTCTATGCGTTGATATAAATAGCAGTCTTCGTAAATCAGTACAAATGTTTCGAACATGAACATTTTACACACACAGTATACTATTCCATCTGTGCTAAACATGTCTAATACGAAATGTGGAATATTTTGTTTTCAAATAAAAATAAACGTAAAGCCCTTCAAAGTATAAATCATCGTGCACTTTACTTGTTAGGAAAAAATGTGTACAAAATATATATTTTCATTATATAAACATGAAAACAAAGTTTTTTTGGACTGTGAAAAAATCCGTCATTAATGTTATCAACAAATTTTAAAAGAACAGGTCGTTGAGCTAGGTACCCAATTTTTTCCAACTCAGAGTATTCCGAGTGTTTTCTGTTTTTAAGAAATAACGAAGTTGTTAGAACATTTTTTGCCATCCAAGCTTAACATCGAGTCTCTGGCTGTGGCGGAAGAGGAAAGTGGCATTGTGTCATGCTTGCTATGCAAAAAGCGACTTGTAAAAGTCAATAAAAATAATTCACAAATCCATCGCATATGAGATTAATGGATCCAAAGCTAGGCGATCCTTTAAAAAGCCCACTGTTGCACCTAACAAGTCCGAAAATGATTTTAAGCAAACCATAGCCATGATAGAAAATAAGGAAAATATAAAGAAGCCCAGGTAGCGATGTCTGTTCCAACAACTCAAGTGTCAATTAGTGCGTTGCCGTATGTTTACACTAAACTTAAAACAAGCCTATTAATTGTTAAACTTAACAAAGTAAAAATGCAATTAATAAGCAATAAATACTACATAAAAAAAGGACTAAAAATTTAATCACACTGTTTGTTTTAGATTTCATAAGTTGGGGAAACGTTGAACAATTAGGACATGGAGGGCTAGCTTCAAAAAGAAATGATATTTTCTTAAATTATGTCAATCTTTTTCATAAAAACTTAAAATTTAAGTGTAGATCGCGAATTCTTAACGCTTATTGAGAATTACTTATTGAACTTGGCCGTTTTTTCTTTCATTTCAAATAACATTCATGTACAGAACTATATGTTATATGTACTGGAATGTAGTGAAATGTATACTTTTTGTGTATGCCTTTTGTAAATAATGCACGAAATCGAAAATAATAAAGTACTTGAGATTTTGTGTGTTTCGTAAAGTAAACGATGTTTTATACTTAGAATTATTTGAAAATAAAATACTCCACATTTCGTATTAGAGATGTTTAGCACGGGTGGAATAGTATGCTGTGTGTATCGAAAATTTCGAGTATGAAACTTATGTTTGGCACTTTGTGTGTTTTTTTACGAACCCTGATAAATAGTGTAATATTATTGCCGTCCGGCAAACGTCAGGACATGATTACTTACTTCATTTGGCCCAGCAGCGAGCTGAGACCGCCCATCTGGCCGACGCCGCCGAAGAGCTGCATCAGCTGCTGCTGCGACATGTTGTTGAGCATGTACTGCAGGTCGCCGTCGTTGCTGCCTCCGCCGCCGCGCTGGTGGGCGGAAGGTGGGTTGTTCAGCAGCTCGTTGATGCGGCGGCAGTGCTCGTCGTCCTTGTCCGTCTTGGGCTCCTGCATCCAGAAGAACATCCGGCGGGTCGAGGACTTAAACTTAAGCACATAGACGCGGCCCGTCTTGCACTGATCCACACGCTTGTACTCGAAGTCGTCGGGAAAGACGATGAGGTCGTCCTCCACCTTTCCGGAGGTGCGATCCTTCCAGCAGAAGTGCATCAGGCCATCGTCGCTTTGGGTCATATAGACCAGGCCCTTCCGTGAATCCGGGTGAACCATTTTGCCAACCATGTTCATGCGACCTGCGCGGAACTCCACCAGGTTGCTGCTGTTGCTGGAACTGCCCAGTCCACTTTGTCGGCCGAACATGATGCGGGAGCTTCTTGAGAGCTGGCGGAGATTGGATGATGGGTATGTCGAAATTATGCCATTTTTTCAGTTTATAACTTATTTAATTTGCAAGCGGTAGGCATGTTCGGCAACACTTACGGGATATATTATGTGTTGAAATTGTAGTTTTATAAATATTCAACAAACTGCCTACTGCGAATGACGAGCAATTTTTGTCTTCTTCTTTTGCAATCAGTGTGACCCCTCAAATACCTTTTCTCAAAGATAAGTCTCCATTTGTGTTTTGCAGCACTGGTCGACTTAGAGTCGGCAAGTACCATTTAAATATTATAGCATATCCACACTAAAACAGTCTTTACACATTCGCTTTAAAGGGGTGTTGCGACCAATTTACACAGGCCCCTGTAGAAAGAACGTAAAAATGTAGTTCTTCCACAGCTCTTGACAAATTGGTAATAAAGAAGAGTTCTAATCAGGTAAAAAAAGAAGTAAAATTTACAAAAATACTTGCGGAATTTTATGTGCTCTCTACACTGGCTAGAGTTTCGTATTGATTTGCTGTGTCCACATTGGGGCTGTGAACAGCTGTTCTTTAGTTTGAAAAAAACGAACACATTTTAAATTATCTGGACTCAGCCGATCGAAAGAATTTTAGAGACCCATTTTACAGGCGCTGTCGCAAATGCAGCTGATCGGTCTATGAGAAGTAAACAGACCTTAAAAGAAGAGAAAAAGAACATAACATTGAATTTTCCCGCCAAGGATTATCAACGCAAAACTTTATATAATTTTGAAATAAGCAAATGGAAATTTTTTCCCCTACTTATGATTTATCCACTGCTGTTTGCCGATGATGGATGATATGGTGGCCACTACTCCCTAATAAATAAATCTATCTCTCCAAAAATTCTCAAAGGAGACCACCACAGTTTTTAAAAAAGAGGAAGGATTTTGCGAATAATTAGAACGTTTCCTTTTATTGATACATGATACATATATATCTGCTAGTCTCTATCAATAAGAATAAACAGAAAAATTAGAATGTAAACAAAACAAGAATAAAAACCAAACAAAACAAGCTAACATTAATTAATTATTGCGTAATGTATCATAGGCGTACAGCAGAACAAACTTGATCATTGATTACTGATATATCAGTGATCATGTTGTTCTGCTCAATACGCCCATTTAGTTTTCGCATATATTTTAATTTTTAATTAATGCGTTTTAATACGCCAATGTCTGCACTTACCCGCCAACAAAATTGATATAAACGCAAATCTAAATACAATTTTGACATTTGCAAGTGGAAAGTTTTTGCCTGCTAATAGTTTATCCACTGATGTTGACCTATTTTGACCACCCGATCCATTAATTTCTGCTGGTTTTGAGTGCTTTTCCGCGCTTATTGTAAGTCGATCAGCTTTTTGCCTCGCAGGTCAAATGAAAGTCCAAATCGAGTGGCAGTTGTTCATTTAATTGCATTTTTTGCTTAAATCCGCAGACTTGGCCAAAATGCATCCCCATCTCCGAAATATTCAAAAATTTAAAAATCATCTAAATAATGAATCACAACCGAATTTACAGTCTACGACTCGCAACAGCGTGGAATACTCGAAGTAGCGTGAAAAGTACTACACAGACTAGCGGTTTTGAGGCCAAAACTTCAACACTGCCCCACAGCCGACTGCCAGTGGTATTTTCTAGAATTCCCATAAGTCTGTGGCTGGTCACATTGGCAAAGATTTCTTTCGAGCAACAATATCCGCGGAATTTTATTAAACATCGAGTTGTCTTCGTGATTAGACATTAAATTGCGACTTAACAAATACAATTGGAAGCTTTGCGCTTTAGTGTAGTTTCAACCATATAAAAAGTGCAACAACAGTGGTAAATTCTGCGAACATTCTGCATTTTCTGCGACGCAGTTTCGAGTGGTAAGTGAAAATTGTCCAGCTAGAAATTAAAACAATATGCCCTGTATTAACGTCAGTTAAATATAAATATAGTTAATAGCCGCTTGAAAAGTTGCATCTTATTGCGTCATGCCTTTGTCTCGATTTACTTACACTTTAACTGTAATTCATATCAACGGTCGGCATCTTTATCTGTTCCGTATTCTATTATTCCCCTTCCTTATCGTCTGTTGCGCTTCTTTGTTTAGATTTTACTGCCCTTTTTAAACGATTATCTGCCTTCCGCAGAGTGTTGACCCATTTTCTAGTCTTTGTTAGCTTTACCTCACCTGTTATTCCCCTTGTAGATGAATCACCTTGAATTTGAAAACCCGTTTTCGCCCTTGAACTCTTTACAAACTAAAGGCAAAAAATAAATAATTAGGCAATTGTATTATTGAATTCGTGTCTCGTTTCTCGAAAAAGACGCAAAAACAATACAGTAGAAATATAAATCGGACCAAAATGGCAGACCTATTAAAAAGCAATGCGAAGCAATATGAAAGTGGAATGGCCGATAAGATAACGTTCCTTTCGACTTCGAAAACAACAAACTAAAAATTATCACAAAGCAAACTCCGATATAAGCCAAAAAATTGATTTAAGCACCAATAAACATAAACAATTTGGTACAGCTTCTAAAAAACGAAGAAAGTTTATAAAATCATAGTAGCAATAATACAAATTTTATTTATTTATTTAATATACTTTTGTATGTATAGTTAAAATGTTTGATATAAACTAATTTGTATGCACTTTTACAATTTGTTGTGTGAAAAATTTATCAAAATGTTACGTGCGTCTTAAATAAGTGCAGAACATAAATGCTTCACAATTTAACCATATTTATAAATCCAAAAACAAAGATTTAACTTTGTCCAATATATTTAATATGATTAAGTTTATTTTCTCATTAAAATCAAGACAATATAAAACCTTCCGATTCCCAATGATTTTATTAATTAATCGTAATTCTGAATGTTGACTTATACAATTATAAGTGCTGTTATATGTACAATATCCAATATGTACAAACAAGAAATCAGGTTTATGACTGGTGAAGCTTCACGTGACTGGTAATTCGCATAGTTGGCTTACTAATGGTGTGCTTTCTTACAGACTCTCCGACTCAAAATGCGCACAGCTGTTTTACTGCCGCTTTTGGCCCTGCTGGCGGTGGCACAGGCCGTTTCCTTCGCCGATGTGATTAAGGAGGAATGGCACACTTTCAAGGTGAGTTTTTCGTGTATTTTCAATGGCTTTCATTAAATTGTCACCCCAGGAAATCGGAGTGCAACAAGTGTTCTCCGGTGACAAAGGCTAGCAATGACTAATGCATTATGTTTGGGCCTTTGTCTTGCGCAGACCTTGTTTGCATAGTTGGACAGGGACTGCATGCTCATTCTTCCGTTTGTGAATCACGAGTGAATGTGAATGTACTGCTGCGCGGCTGCATCAAAAAGCGTCCAGATAAGTCCAGAAGTCTAGGCGATTCAGTCACATGCAGGCTCACATGACCAGCGACCAGGCTTAGCCGTAAACATCAGACGGAACGACGGACAATCAAGTCGTCGCCCACTTTTGTTCCGTTGCGGGTCAGTCCCGCTGATAAGCCGTGCAAGACTCGAACTGGTCCACTGATAAGCTGGACATTTGTACCATTTTTGCAAGCAAATGTTTCCTAATTGTCATGTGGTTTATGCCGACTTCGATTTTTGCCCCTTCTGCAGTGTTTATTTTATTGCATGAAGCCATTGTTTCATTGATTAGGCAAATCATCCTTTGTCGTAATTGTGTCTGCTTATCAATGTTATTTTCTGAAAATTAGTTGAATGTACCCCTAGTGTCATCCATTCCCTATCAGCAGGAGTATGAGGTCGTGCTTATTTCTTGGACTGTGTTGTATAGTTATTAGTTATTCCGTGTCAAGCGTCATTAAATGCAAATGGGGGCGTATAATTAGCTGTGTAGATCTCATGTGATAAAAGTCGCTGAATAAACATATACGTGAATTACACTTGTGTTATTGCTTAAAATACCACCCTCATTAAAGATAAGTTCTTCCCAATATATTTCCGTCCATACATTGCAAAATTAAAAATTTCCCCAAAAAATAGTGACACATCATTTTTAATCTTAGGGTTGTTGTTTAAACAATTCTAATGGAAGTACAACCATAACAAAAAAACATATTTTCAAAAATGGTTATAAAAATAATTTTGATATAAATTTTTTGGGAAACGTCAATTGGTTTCCGAAAAATATTTTTAGTATTTTATATAAGTTTTAAAGAATGTCTTACGTGTCAACTCTCAATAAATTGAATTAAGAATGATATTAGAGACAATGAAGTCGAACTTGTTGTTAAATTACTATTACAATCTTTTCGAGCTTTATTGTAACATAAACAAAATTAAATCGCTTTTTTTAATCACATAAAATGGTTTTTAAATTTGCAAATTTTAATGTTTTCAAGGCTTTAGAAAAAACTACTCATTCAACATGTAGTGTCAGTATTTATTTGATCAAAGACAACAGTTTACGAGTGAAAAACTTACAGCTATGGACAGGCCGTAAAACGAATTGTTTTTAAACAAATTTCCTTTAAATTGATTAAGAGTGTTCATATAAAATTTGGACTGAATCAAAACTTAAAATTTAGAAATCAATCTTTATCTTAAATGTATTGATTTTTTCTTAAGTTGGCATTATTAAAATCTTAATTCATTTTTCAGTATTTTAGAAACAGTTAATATAAAGCTCCCTCTGTCCACACAGTCTATCCGTTGGAAACGCTTGGAATTATTGAATAATGTGAAATAATTATAAGATAATTTATTTTACTTAAACGATGTAATTTGTTCGGTTCATAGACCATCAACGTTTAACAAAACATTTTCACAGATGTGTACATTTATTGAGCTTTTGGATGATTTAATCTAAAAATTATTAGTTTCAAAAATTTACATTGCATATAAAGGGTACATTTTCAGTCCTTACTCCTAAGTATTTTAATTTAGTTAATTTTAACTAAATTTAATTTAATTTAGAACCACTGGTCTTAAGTTCCAAGTCTGTTATTTGTTGATTGTCAGTGTGATACAATACAAAACTAGAAACCAAGAAAGCTTCGGCAAGCCGGAGAAAAACCAATTTTTCCGATTTGCTTCACATAAAAACCGTAAAATATTTTATTTTTTTTTTTTCGATGCTTTTTATTGGGGGCTATATGATAGTCGACAGATACCACACCCAACAAAAATTGTCATAGAAACTAAACTATTGTTACATGAACTTTAAATTATGAGGTATGAAAAATTTCTCAATAAAATGCGTATTAAATTAATAGCACGAAAGTATCAAAATAGAGCGTAGACTCATCGGTATAGAAATTAAAGTAAAAAGTATAGTTATTTAGTATTGAATCAATACATATATTTGATACTGGCGGTATTAAAACTTTCAGTTTTTATTTTGGATGTACCTGCAACAAAAATAAGTCTTTTTAAAAAGTTTAGTCAAATTAGCTTAAAAACTGAGGGACTAGAAGCGTACGGAAAGACGAACAGACGGACATTCAAGCGGCCAGATCAAATTGTCTGGTGGTGCTGATCAAGAATATATATTCTTTATAGGATCGGAAATGTGACCCTCCGTTGCGAACTACTGACTGAAATTATAATGCCCTCTGCAAGGTTATTAAAACGGACTCCTTTGGTCACACTACTGAAGCAGTGCTGCCCATGCCTTGCTCCCCATAGAAAAGGCGCGCAATTCAAATTACATTTCCGGCCGACATTGCTGGTAAAGTCTAATTTGGACAATCGCAAATCTATAAATTGTTATCTGTGTGCAGTTCAAAGTGCTCAAGTCGTCGGTTGCAAATGCACAGCTGAAAAAGTCACCAGCGTACAATTGTGGCACTGATAAGCACCACATTCAAGATTTATGCGTTTCAGTTTCTGCACATTCTGAAACCAAAGATGATTAAATATTTGATACAGAATAGGTCGAGCGAGCGTTTTGGAAATGACGCGCGACGGATCAGCGAGGCTTATCAAATTGGCACTTTGCTGGTGTTTCCGAGAGCGCAAATTCCGAGTGACAAGTGGACAAACAAATAGGCTGCCGTAAATAAACAAGCGGCGAAAAATTTGGCTGAGTTGCAAAAACTTTTGTATTGCTCTTTCTTTATCTTATTATTTTTTTTGCTGCGCCCGAACCGGTTGGCGCAAACATATTTGAATATCTTGCCTGCCTGAAATCCTTATAAATCAAGAGTTTCGGAAACCGGTTCGTTTTAAACGGTTCCATAATACGCGCGCTGCAAAAAGAAATCAGAAATAAGAAACAAGAAATTTATAGAGTACGCTTCCTCCAAATAGTTTGCCTACGTACGTAGGTTGGCTCTCGTTTTGTGATACGACGAAGTGAGTATGTAACTCGGCTCGTCTTTGCCCGAGTGTGTGTGTGAGCGGACAACCACCGAAAGCGGTCTGCTGTATTTTTGTTATTTCCCTAACGACGCTCCAAGCGAACGGAACAGTCGAGCAGCAGTGAAGAGACTGTATAGAAATTCGAGAGAAAAGAAATAAAAGGAGCCAGCCCCCCAGCAGTTCGAAAAAGCACGCGCGTCATCGTAAAAACGTGCTACGAAATCCAAGAAAACCAACCTAATATCGGCGGAATTATATAAAACTGTCAAGCCCTAACCATGACCGATGTCAGTGCAAATAGTCTCGATGTATCCGTGGATGTGGTTTGGCCCACCATTATAGTCCTGGCCATGCTGGTGATAAACGGCTTTGTTTTCGCCTACATCATGCGAAAGCGGCGAGAGTACAAGAATCAGGAGGAACAACCAGTTCCACACCCATCCTATGCGGCCACCAGTGAAGTGGCCATTGCACCCACGGATCAGGAGGACGATAGCTGTGCCATCGAGATGGAGCGACTGTAGGATTAACCGCTAGCTTAACTAGCAGTAGCTATAGCTCTCTGATACTCACCCATCGTCCAAGCTCACAACTGCAACGAAGTTTCCTAAGTTCTCCGGATGCCAGGCAAAAATTTGCTTACTCTAGAGATAGAAATACAAAAACGTATACGTCGAGTGCCTGGATCGCACGTGCATTTAATTACGGCCTTTAAGTTGTTAAATCTATTTCGCCATTCATTTTCTACAAAAGTATATAATAAAACGTGTGAATTTTATCATGCCATATCGAAAACTCAAACTGTTTACAAGGAAAATCAATAGGTCAGTGTGCTGGCTGGCGGCTTTCAAAAGGCTTCTCATTCTCACCCAAGTGAATCGGGTGGGTTTTTTTTTTTTTGGATGCATGTCTTGAATTCGAACCAATTATGCCAATTATACGACCCAGCCGTTGACAAGGGACTTCATCCGGTCCAGTAGGGGCGACAATTGTTGCTCTGCTGATGCTGGTCCGCTTTGATGTCCAAACTTATTACATATGCATGTTTCTCACATGACAGCGCCACGGTTATTCAGTTCATTGTGCCGAGTACCCTAGAACATTGTCTTTGTGACACTTGAGGTGAGCCACTCAAAAGCCACTAAGAAAATATTTTAGTTGGGGATTAGTAAAGTATATAAATAATGATACATATTTGATATTTGATTGTACATGCATTTTCTTTATATATTTTGTTGAAAAGCAAGCCACTTAACACCTCCAAAACACTGAAATAAACTCGTATAGCACTTAGCAGATAAATAAATCAGTAATAAAATCAGCAAGGCAGAAGCTGTGTTGATTTTTTGAACCCACCCCTCAAATGTTTGCATTATTTGCTGAATGTAATGGATAGAAACGCAGTCTTCATCTTGCTCCGACCATCCAAATTTTCTTTATAAATAGCTATCATTTGTTTAGTGTTCGAGCTATTTCCGTGCTGTGTCAATATGCGGGTCGGACAAAACAACCCCGATCCGGAGAGGAGGTCTCTAATTCGGGGGACCAACGCATTTCATTCCTTCCCCCTTACCTGCGGTGTAGTTCATTGTTTACTACCTGAAACATTTACACCGTTTCGAAGTTCATGTTGTTGGGCAGTCGTTAAAAATATTTTTTATGCCCATGTTAGATTTATAGACCTTACTACTGTGGTCGAACTAATAGAGCGATCTGCTCGCGCCAAGTTGACGTGCCAATGATAAGGTTATCTCAAGATTAAGACCTTTTGCCTTCGTGACCATAAATCTGGTTTACGTAAAAGATTTACTTCTCCGAGCGAGATTTTTGTTAATGTTTTCATATCTAAAATGTTATGTTATGCTATTATGCGATTTGATTATATCACTGTGTATGCTTCCGGAGTTTGAGTAGAAAATAACTATTATATTATTTAGATGCAAAATTAGTTTGCTGCAGCAGACCGATTAGACGGAAATAAATTAGTTTTCAGTCATAAAGTTTTATATAATCGATTTTAAATTATGAAGTTTGGATCACTTGTTTTCGTTTGTAGTAAAAAAAAAGTTTGTATTAAAACATTTGGTCCATTTCCCTTACAAATGAACGATTCAAATGATTTAAATCTATTTTTTTTACAAACAAAAGAGGAATAAATACGTACCGACTTGATTATTTTAACCGTTTGTCGTCTGTTCTTTTCGTTTGGTCTAATCTTGAAACAAGTACATGAACATTTTTTGATAAGCTTTACCTTCGATAAGAGTGCACTATCTAAAAGAGTATTTTTCTTTGATATGCAGTTGGAGCACCGCAAGAACTACCAGGATGAAACCGAGGAACGCTTCCGCCTTAAGATCTTCAATGAGAACAAGCACAAGATTGCTAAGCACAACCAGCGATTCGCCGAAGGGAAGGTGAGCTTCAAATTGGCGGTCAACAAATACGCCGATATGCTGCACCACGAATTCCGCCAGCTGATGAACGGCTTCAACTACACCCTGCAAAAGGAGCTGCGGTAAGAGAGTAGAAGGAAATAATTTCCCTCAAGTATAGCGTACTAATTCTTTTATAAATTCGTTCCAGCGCCATCGATGAGAGCTTCAAGGGCGTTACCTTCATTTCGCCGGCTCATGTGACCCTACCCAAATCTGTGGACTGGCGTATCAAGGGCGCCGTTACCGCCGTCAAGGATCAGGGACACTGCGGCAGCTGCTGGGCCTTCTCCAGCACGGGCGCCCTAGAGGGTCAGCATTACCGCAAATCGGGAGTGCTGGTCTCGCTGTCCGAGCAGAATCTGGTCGATTGCTCCGCCAAGTACGGCAACAACGGATGCAACGGCGGTCTCATGGATAACGCTTTTCGCTACATCAAGGACAATGGTGGTATTGACACCGAGAAATCGTATCCCTACGAGGCAATCGATGATTCCTGCCACTTCAACATGGGCACAATCGGAGCCACCGACCGTGGATTCGTCGATGTACCCCAGGGTGATGAGGAGAAGTTAGCCCAGGCTGTGGCGACCATTGGACCCGTTTCCGTGGCCATTGATGCCTCCCACGAATCATTCCAGTTTTACTCCGAGGGCGTCTATAACGAGCCCAAGTGCGATGCCCAGAACTTGGACCATGGAGTCCTGGCTGTTGGCTTCGGCACCGATGAGTCTGGCGAGGACTACTGGCTGGTGAAGAACTCGTGGGGTACATCTTGGGGCGACAAGGGCTTCATTAAGATGACGCGCAACAAGGATAACCAGTGCGGCATCGCCTCCTCCGCCAGCTATCCCCTGGTCTAACCCAGAACTGATTTATTTTAGCCACAGCCTTCATATGATATGATATGCAAACAAAGAAAAACATACCAACGCATGTATCTCAAAAGGAACTTTAATAATTTAGCCCAACCTATTGCTTTAACAATTTAATTTTGTGTTGGGTCCATTGTATTCATGTATCTCTGTCATTACACACGACATAGGTAAACAACAGATCTGTTGATGTTTGTAGAAAAAGAAATAAAAAACTTGTAATTTTAACTGGATTTTTATTGAAAATGTATACCATTTTTTAAAAATTTTATAAGCAAGCAAAAACTGCTTTGGTGCAAATTTTTTGAAAATCATTGCAGTTTTAGGTAATGTTTCTTATCTTTGTGACATTATTTTGACTTCAGTAGCCAAACCGACTGTCCCAAAAGGACGATTTTGTGGAGTGCCAAAATGACAAAAAACCATTGCTTTGACATGTCCTCTCTACCTTTATCCTTTACAGTTATCAAAAGTATTTTTTTGTGCTATGTTTTTTTAATTTTGTAGCTTTTTCTTTTTCAAAAATTTAAAAATTTGGTCTGCATTAAACAAAATAAATGTCCAGACAGATTGATTTTAAATCGCTTAACTTTGGTAGTTTTGAAATCACAATTTCCTGATAAATTTAATTAAATTTTAAATTGTACAAAAACCAGTAACAATTTAAATATATTTTATCGATAGCTGCTAGATATATTTATCGATACACACTAAGCTGGCTTACATATTTGTGCGAAACTCTGGTCACTCTGAAAATTGGGCAATAACTTTGCGAACATAACATAAAATGCAATAATTTATTGAAGCCAATTAATAAAAGTCATCCAAGATGCTGTTGACACTGCGAGTGCAAGGAGCTCGGCACTTGGTGAAGTCCACCCGATGCCTGGCCAGCAGCGCGGCGCCGGAGAAGTCGCCATCCGCCCAACCACACCTGGAGGTCAATGGGAGCACGTTCGCCACCGATGGATGGACGAACGTTACGCCCAAGATTCTCTCCTATCTGGGAGCGAACAAGCACCTGCAGACGGACCACCCGCTGTCCATCATCCGCCAGCGCATCGTTAACTACTTCTACGGAGCGTACCGCAACCAAAGGGGCAATCCGCTGTTCTCCGTCTACGACAACCTCAGTCCGGTGGTCACTGTGCAGCAGAACTTTGACAACCTGCTGATACCCGCTGACCATGTGAGTCGCCAGAAGTCCGACTGCTACTACATCAACCAGCAGCATCTGCTGCGGGCCCACACCACTGCCCATCAGGTAGAACTGATCTCGGGGGGATTGGACAACTTCCTGGTGGTGGGGGAGGTGTATCGGCGGGACGAAATCGACAGCACCCACTATCCGGTGTTCCACCAGGCGGACGCCGTGCGGCTGGTCACCAAAGACAAGCTATTCGAGCGCAATCCCGGCCTGGAGCTGTTCGAGGAGACGTGGTCCGGCTCGCTGGCCGATCCCAAGCTTATCCTGCCCTCCTCCAAGTTCATGGACCAGACCAAACAGCCCTGCCACACCCTGGAGGCCGTCAAGCTGATGGAACACGAAATGAAGCACGTGCTGGTGGGCCTGACGAAGGATTTGTTTGGTCCTCGCATAAAGTACCGATGGGTGGACACCTATTTCCCCTTCACCCAGCCCTCGTGGGAACTTGAGATCTACTTCAAGGACAACTGGCTGGAGGTCCTGGGCTGCGGCATCATGCGCCACGAGATTCTGCAGAGATCTGGCGTCCACCAATCGATTGGTTATGCCTTCGGAGTTGGCCTGGAGCGTCTGGCCATGGTTCTGTTCGACATACCCGACATCCGGCTCTTCTGGTCAAACGACAGTGGCTTCCTTTCGCAGTTCAGCGAAAAGGACCTGCTAAATCTGCCCACCTACAAGCCCATATCCCACTATCCGCAGTGCACGAACGACTTGTCCTTCTGGCTTCCCGACGATGTGGAGGTGGATGCCGGCTTCTCGCCCAACGACTTTTACGATCTGGTCCGCTCTGTGGCCGGTGATATGGTGGAGCAGGTGGGTCACGTTCCCAATCCCAATCCTTACTTAGCTAACCATGGGTCTTACCAACTTCTTGCAGATCAGCCTGGTCGACAAGTTCAAGCATCCGAAGACGGGGAAGTCGAGTGTCTGCTTCCGCATCGTTTACCGCCACATGGAGCGCACCCTCACCCAGGCGGAGGTAAACGAAGTCCACAAGCAGATCGCCAGTGCTAGTGTGGATAGTTTCAAAGTGCAAATACGTTAGTCATAGTCTAGTTCCGTTTCAATTTAAACCAAAAAAAACCAGTAAAAAATAGCCATCAAAGTAAGGTATTTTATATGGTCTTGAAGCATTTTACGTTCTGTTCCACCCATTCGTTCGCGCTCTTCAAAAGCTTAGGATTGTCGACGAACTCCTTCTGTGGCCGACACGCTGTTTTGGCTCCACTACGCACGAATCCTGCCTCTCCTTTGTTGAGGATGCCTACGGAAGCCATCTCGTGCATATTTACTGACTTGTTCTCGCGGAAAGTCTTGATGCTCAGATGATCGAGTAGCCTATCCAGGTTCTCGGGCTTCAGCGGGCACTCCAGGAAGTTGGCTATGCTGTGAACTGTGCCGGGCAGATCTACCAGCATGTCCTCGTAGCGCAGGAAGAGCACATTGGGCAGCTTGGCATGCTCGAGAGCCTCCTTCACATGACTATAGTAGGGCAGCCACGGATCTGCCAGGAAGGGTTATCACAATGCTAGCTGCCTACATCAAAAGTGCACTTACTTAATCCTCTTTGAAAGTAGCGCCAGTAACGCTCGAAATCTCCCACATAGCCCTGCGTCCGGAAGAGCCTGTTCAAATGGTAATAGGAAACTGCCACATCTTTGGGATCGCGAACCACATAGATCACCTGTAAAATATTTATTTTATAGTCTTACCTCTACCTCAAAGATCCAAGTTATGAGATCACTAGGTTTTAAAGTTAACAAACCTTGCACCTTTTTTCCAAGACACTAGGCGGCATTAGAGAAAAAGGAAAATGGGTTTTGATAAAGCGTCGCTGGGAGCTTGGCAATTCCCTCAGCGTCTCGTAGCCCGGTCGGGAAATCTTCTCAAGAAACTCTACGGCTTCAGCTGAGTCACGGTTTTCGTTCTGCAGCTCCTCCTTTACCTTGGGATGCACAAACAAGGGAAACCTGGAAATAGAAGTGCCCTCAGTGCCCATTTAATTAGTTACAGGGCAAGTACTTACTCAAAGAATGGGAAGCGTTCGGTGAGCGGTCGTCGCTGGGCCTGGTCAAAGTCCAGGCCATTGGCCACCAGCCAAATGAGCTCCTGCGTCCAAGTGGTGCCCGACCTTGGCACCGTGGCAATCCAGACATCATCTGGTCGAGCCTCAAAGTTGTAATACCTCTCGGCCTCCTCCTTGTACTTGTGCGGGAAGAAATATCCCTCAGATCCGACCTGAACAAAGCCAGTCCGCTCGCCTGGACGGAAAAGGGGTGGGAGGTAAGACCGCACTTCTGAATCCTACAATCCTACAATCTTACCATGGAAGTATTTTAACAGCTCCGCATTTGTGGACTCATCCACATCGCGAATCTCATGGGGAAACTTGAGAGCAGACTTTTCCATTGCTCGCGCAACCAGTTGCCAGCGTTGACTGCAGAAACGATCGTTGGGAAAACTTCTTGACCCCGCTTTCGGGCCTCGGAGAAAGTGGCAGCTGCTGGCCTGGCTAGTCAAGCACACTGCTGCTGCTTGGCTAAGCGCAATTTAAAATCGACTTTGTACTTGTTGCTTTGCTTCACTTTATGAGCTTGCTGCTGGACAAGCACGCTGACTCGCGGTATTTTAAATAGGTGTGTCCCAGGTGGTTTAATTACCCAAGACAGATTTTAGTGTGACATGAAAGGAGGTCTTCACTTGGGAACGGAATTTGGGTTACTTTAGAGTAACAGGCTAAGAATTTTTAAACTAAAATGTCTTATTTTTGTTGTATTTTTATTAATTTTGGTTCACCTTATTTTATATTAATTATTATTTTATATTAATTATTTGATAGTTCTTTTATATATTTTTATTATTTGTATGGGAGCTATATGATATAGTCGTCCGATTTTGATAAAATTTAAACCATAATTCTGAAATATTTAACCATTGCTATATGTCAAAGAACTAAACAAAAAATTAAAAAACAGCAAAGTTATAATTTTTTTCAATTATTTTTACGATTGTTCCTATGGGAGCTATATGCTATAGTCGTCCGATCCGGCTCGTTCCGTCTTATATACCTGCAATAGAAGGACAACTTTTGGGAAAGTTTCATGCAGATAGCTTAAAAACTGAGAGACTAGTTTGCATATAAACGGACGGACAGACGGACAGACGGACGGACAGACGGACATGGCTAGATCGACTCTACTAGTGATGCTGATCAAGAATATATATACTTTATAGGGTCGGAAACGTCTCCTTCACTGCGTTGCAAACTTCTGGCTGAAATTATAATACCCTCTGCAAGGGTATAAAAAAATATGAAGAAAAATTTTACTTCTTTAATTTTCAAATTTTTTAATACATTTTTTTTGTAAATAGTAATGGTTTAATAGTTTAGAATTACGCTTTTACTTATATTCAAATTGGAAAACGATATAAGACTTTTGGGAAAGTTTCATCGAAATAGCTTTAAAACTGACTATCTGAATTTATAGTACTTGGCAGGGAATAAATTTTATATTCGGTACTTTATTTTAAAATGGAATACCAAAATCCTTTGTTGTACCTTTACTTTTACAATACTACACAAACAATTTGAGAAATCACTGGTATGGAATTTAATCCGTTTCGGGGTTCAGTCGTTCAGGTCAACGTTATCGAAGAGGCTCAGCAGCTCCTGCTCCTTGCGTTTAATGCGCTCCTGGATGTTGGTCACAGACTCGGACTTGGGCACAGAAGACTGCACTCGGGTGAAGAAGTCGTCCATGGACTTGAACACGTTCTGGTACTGGTTGTCGTAGGAGGCGTACTGGATCGGTGGCGGCTTCTTGGGAGTGCGCTTGGTCACGGCGTTACGCAAGGAAAACTCTTTCAGCTCGTCCAGATGCAGCTCCTCCTGCTGCTCGTGGGCAGCGAAGCTGCGCTTCGACTGGCGCTCCGTCTTCGCCTTGAGTTCGCGCCGCTCCCGTTCGATCTGCTCCACCAGCTGCATCGAGGGGCACACCCTCCTGACTTCGCCGAGGACTAGTCCATGGTCGAGGATCTCCGCCTCGTTGGTCTGGATGCCCGCTTCGAGCAGCTCCTGGGGCCTGCTCTCCGGGGCCTCCGCCCTTTCCAGCAAGGCCTCGCTATCCGCCAAGGGAGCAGGTTCCTCGGGCACTGGAAGCCTATTCCTGCGCAGGTTCGAGGTGTAGCCTCCGCCCGCCGGTTTGGTTGGCCAGAGACGGGCCCGGGCCGCCTGTTTGGCCGCTTGGGTCATCACCCGCTGCCTGGGTGGCCTCTTGACCTCCGTTTCGGTGCCCTTTGACGGGGAACTGCCCGTTGTGGCCTTCTCCTTCTCCTGAGCCGCTTGCTCGAACTGCTGCTTTGCCGCCTGCCTGTAAGTGCTGGCCCTCAGCGACGAGGCTATGGTGGGCTGGACCAGCCGAGAAGGCGGACTAGCATTGGCCAGACGACGACCTGGCTGCTTCCAAGCCGCATCGGATCCTCCATCGCCGGCTCCGCCGTGAACAGCTCTGCGTGTTCCCGCCGTCTGCGTCGATAGAGGTGCCGCCAACTTGGAACGCACTGTGACCCCAGAGACGGTGTGCCCTCGACTGTGCTGCGTGGGCACCGCAGCGGCACTCCGACCACTGTTCCTGCCGGATGGATGCATTTTTCAAAGGGGTATCTTAAAAGGGTATCTTAAGGATTTCGCTAGGGGCCGCGATGTAGCAGAATCTGCTCAGTCTTTACTAGCTGGATCCACTATAATTTTTACAAGTTTAATAACTTTTATTTTACTAATTCAGCTGGTTGAAAGCGATAACGAAATATAAATGTATGTCTAAAGAAAGAGTCGATTACTTCTGACACTGGGGTTGTTTTATGGGCCTACTAGAACTTTAATCATCAAAACTTGTTAAAAAACAACATTTTAAACGAAATTAAAAGTTGGTTAAGCTGTTTAACTCCGTTTATAAAGTCTGTAAATTGTTATTTTAAAAATAAGTCAAACGCTAAATATTAATATTCCTTCCTTCTACGGTCGTGGCTAAAATATTATCGAAGACACCCATATTCCAGTTTTATGGTGGAGACCAGATTCAGTATATCGAAATAGTGCCATTCTGGAAAATTTTTGGTGATCCATAGCGCTGATTGAGTAAAGTTTGTTTTCCTCCTAGCGTAATGACACTGCTGCTACCGGTTTTCTCGAAAACTGCTAGGATAAAAAACAGGTTACTCAAAAATCTTGTACAACGACTAAGATATTACCTATTAAAAATCAGTACGATAGTACTTCGCTTAAGGATAAGAAGAATAAAAATAATAATACCAAAGCCCTTCTGGTAATATTTAAGAGCCCAAACGACTGGCCACCAAAAATTGGTGCTATCCGCAAAAAAAGGAACAAAATCCAGGGTCCAGGATACGCCCATCAAAACAGATAGTCTCAGAAACTCCAAGTAACTAGGTAGCGATATAAAATGAGTATCACGCTGCCAACTAAATACCAAAGTTAAATAGCACTTACGTCTGACTGTTGAAATCAAGACTGCTCGCCGTCTTTTCCTGCCGGAAATTCATTATTTGTCGTCTCACTTTTCGAATGTGAATGGCCGTCGAGGTGAACATGGCCGCATTGAAGGTGCTTAGAATCTGTAAAGGCCCAAAATAATAGATCCAAGAAGAAGAGTTCCAAACTGTGAACGATAGTAAATGGTTTTTTTATAGTATAGTATACAGAGAAAAATAGCAAAAAACTCAATTTTAAAAATAAATTTCTTTTATTTTTATGAATAACATTTCTTTCACCCTTTGCTTTAAAAAATATTTTAAAGCAATGTTGGGTAAAAAATAATTAAGATATTTTCTTCCAATCAGCAGCTAAGAATTGACTTTTGGAAGTCTTGTAACTTTTGTTAGACTTTTAATTTTTCAAAACCTTTTAATTTTTCAAAACCGTTTAAACTGTGTTCTTGTAAACCCAAAAAGCATACAAAAGGTTTATGCCGAAAACGAGGCCCACTGGCGAGATTTTTTAATCTTATACAAATTTTTGAAATTATTCTTAATATAAATTTTTTTGTTTTACTTATTAAAAAGTTTTCACCCTTTCAGAATGACACCTCAATAAAAAATTTCGAAAAGAATCAAGAGTTGGATTTTTGAAATAAAAACATTTGTCCTCTTGTTTGTTTGTCTGAACCAAATCGATGTTTTAGGGTTCAGAAACCGATTTTACTGTATAATTTTAGCCAATTTGCTTAGGACTAATTCTTAAAATGGATGTATAAGCAAGGGTATTTTTGTAATATACAAGTCATATGGGGACCACTCCTGGTCATGGTATTGCTGTACTTTAACAAAAACAAGAAAGGAAGCAAACTTCGGCAACCCAAAGTTCATATACCCTTGCAGCTGTAGCAAAAATTAAATATTCTTGAAAACTTTAAAATTATGATTTATTTGCGTATATGTGTTCCTATGGCAGCTATATAATATCGTTTTCCGTTTTTAATAAAATTAAAAGCCTTATTCTGAACTGTCAAATGAATAAAAAATGTCAAAAAGAATTTTAAAAAAAATTGTTTTTATGGTAGCTATATGATATAGTCGTCCGATTTTGATGATATTTAAACCGTAATTCTGAAATATTTAACCACTAAAAAAAAAATAGAGAAACAGGAAAGTTATAATATTTTTTCATTTATTTTTCCGATTGTTCCTATGGGAGCTATATGCTATAGTCGTCCGATCCGACTCGTTCTGACTTATGTACTACCTGCAATAGAGAGACTAGTTTGCGTAGAAATGGGCGGACAGACGGACATGGCTAGATCAACTCTCATCTCTCTAGTGATGCTGATCAAGAATATATATACATACCCATTTTTGTAGGGAAAACTAATTAAAAACACAATTATTTCACAGAAAAGTTATTAAAGTAGTTAACGAATTCAAAAATAATTTGAAAAAAATTTAATATTTATAACTAAAATGTTAAAAACTTTTTTTAAAACATTTTTTATAATCATACAATTATTATACTGGAGGAAAAAAAAATTAGTTATTTACCCTTAACAGTCATTAGAAGTAGTGAAGTACGTAGTATATTTGATCAGCATCACCAGTTACGTCAGTCTAGCAATGTCCTTCTGTCCGTCCATCTGTATGTTTCTACGAAAACGAACATTTTAGTTTTAAATCTATATAAATGATACCCTCCCAAAAGACTTTCTTCTTTGCAGGTTGTGTATAAATCGGAACGGGCCAGATCAGACGACTATATCTTATAGCTTCAATAGGAAAAATCGGAGATCTAAGTTCTGTATTTTAGAAAAAGTGTAATTTTACTCAAAGTGATCGATTTTCATTTAACACAGCAAAACTATTTGTTATCCCCCCTTAAATGCAGCTTACGCAACCTACCTTTCACCGAACATTGACTAAAACCGATCAAGGGCATCCAGTTCCATTTATGCAAGTCGTTATTCCACGATTGATTAATTAAATAAATTATTCCGGTCGGGATTAAAGCAGTTCCCCATACAAAGATGCTGTAGGTGAGGAATTGATGACGAGGTTCGTTCCGAATAATAGATTTGAATCCTTTCCACACATGGTAGCTGATGACTGTGTGCCAGAGACTGGAAGCCAGTTTGAAGAAGTATAAACTATAACCTGCGACAGACCAAATAATGTGGGCTTATTAGCTTTCTTAAACGTCCATCCATTGATTTGACTCTACTTTAAGTCATGTTTATTGAATGATCTACTAACCTGCTGATGAGCAAATGCCATTTAATAGGCTCAAGTCATCCAGTACCATGTTAAGGGTCTCCATGAACCTGCCGAACATGCAGCTAATGAGGCACTTGCCAATCACATTTCGAAGCTTCTCAACGTAAAGATACACTGCGATCGTAAGGATAAAACATATCAACGATATCACCGAGACTGGAAAACCAGAAACGAAGAAGAATAGCTAATGGGGAAGTTATTAACGACAGTCAGGAATGCACCTACTTTCGAGGGTCCCTGGGAGCAATATCGTCATGCACCTGTGGACGACAACCCATATATACTTTGGGAAGTCCGAATAAAACTTGGGGTACAGACAGTATTGGTAATTGTTTAGGTACTCCTCAGACGAGTGGATAAGTAAGGTGCCGTTCTAAATAGTTGGTATTACACTTGGAAAAGATGGTAGATAAGAAGGCAAACCTGCATAAAAGTGTACTCATTGTTCTTCAGGCTGAGCACCTCGTCGCAATTCCAGAACGGATCCCTTATAACGGCCATTTCGATCACAGGGACCGGATTTTCCACCGTTTGATCCATCGTCATTAGGTACATGTAGGGATTGACCCGTTTTATCTCCTCCTTCAGCCCATCGTGGCAGCTGCCATTGGCCGCCAAATTCTTGCGAGGACAACATACCCGCACGCATGGCCTCATCTTGCAGACACAGGCTCTTAAGTGATTCTTCACAGGCTCCGGAGATCCGTCCAGCTTTTTCCGGAAGCCATACTCTCCAGTTAGGTTAGCAGCAATTACGATTCCGTCATATACAATTGATTTGTTTTGCTCCTGGGCATGTGAGACATCGACAGTATCGAAGTAATCACAACCGGGAATGTCTGCCCTAATTTTCTTCATGATGAGAAGAGCAAAAACCAAATCGAATATATTTAAAGGCAGCTGCATTTTGAATCTATGAACCTGCGACACAGAAATCCCAACTCGACTGATCCTCGGTCGTTAACTACAAGGAAACTGACCCGCACATTCGCATATTTCTCAAAACCACAGTCCCGGCCTTTAGCGTTCAATTTATTTAAAACCATAAGCGAAATAAGGGTCGCCCTGCTGAAATTCTGCATACGCTCCTGAACTCCCAGATACCAATTCTCCAAGGGATTAGAAATATAATGTTTTTACCGTACTTTACGAATATGGCATACAAATTATTACAAATTCATGACGATAAAAAGGCAACAAGGGAATAAGATAATGCGCCCAAATGAATACGTAGAATGCGCGATAGCGTTCAAAATCAGGAAAGTTGGTTTGAGTGAAGGCTAAATTGAAAGTAGTCAATATTAATCGGTCTTTTAAGCAAAAAAATAAAACAAGAAAGAAAACAAACTTCGGCAAGCCGAAGTTCATATACCCTTGAAGCTATTGCAAGAATTAAACATTTTTGAAAACATTAAAATTATGATTTACTTTCGTATATGTCTAAAAACATTGAAGCTATGATGATTTACAGCTCAATTATTAGATAGTTATTTTATATATTTTTATTATCTCTATGGGAGCTATATTATATAGTCGTCCGATTTTTATGAAATTTTAACCTTAATTCTAAAATATTTAACCATTACTATATGTCGAAGAACTAAAAAAAAAAATTAAAAAACAGCAAAGTTATAATTTTTTTTGTATTTTTTTCCGATTGTTCCTATGGGAGCTATAAGACATAGTCGTCCGATTTTGATGAAATTTTAACGGTAATTCTAAAATATTTAACCATTTCTGTATTTCGAAGAACTAAAAAAATAGAAAACAGCAAAGTTATGATTTTTTTTATTTATTTCTCCGATTGTTCCTATGGGAGCTATATGCTATAGTCGTCCGATCCGGCTCGATCCGACTTATATACTACCTGCATTAGAAAGACAACTTTTGGGAAATTACAATGCAGATAGTTTTAAAACTGAGAGACTAGTTTGCGTAGATTTTGTATTGATTTGGAACAAGATTTTACTTAATTTATTTTTTGGATTAATGTTTTATTTGTAGCCGTTACTCATAGAGTTGTTGAAAGTATGCAATAGGCGGAAAGAATCCTTTTCGATCCTATTAAGTATATATTCTTGATCAGGATCAGAAATAGAGTCGATCTAGACAGGTCTGTCTGCCTGTTCGTCTATCTGTTCGTATGAGCGTCGAGATCTCGGAAAAAGTTTAAAAATACGAGATTTTAGATTTATCGTGCAGATTCTACTTACGCAAATGCAAGGTATAATTTTATTTCTCCCTCCTTCTAAAGCCCAGGAATCGCGAAACTCTGTCAAGTAATTTCATACGTGGCGGAGGCCATTTGTTGGGCGGTATATGTGTATTCGGTCATCGAGAACATATTGCTAAAGTTCCAACAACAAATAGTAATTCATAAAAATACACGCCTGAAAACCAAAAATAATATCACTTTATCTTGAAGATGGAGCATTCACGAATTTAACAAGTTATTAAAGATTAAGTTTTTTAAGCCTATTACTCAGATCGGCGAAATCCGTCCGCCAGCTATGAGAGAGCCAAATAACACTAAAAAATTTCAAAGACCCGTCGTCAAGTGTTTTTTTGGGTTTTTCCGTTCACCTCCAACCTCAAAAGATTACATTTTTTGATTTTAATAAAGTTTATAGATTTATAGTTTATATAATTTGGATTAAAAATATAAGAATGGTATAAAGAAACAATTGCGAATGTTTCAACGGTAAAGATTTTTAATAGAAATATGTATATATAGAAACGGACATGACTTTGTTAATTTTTTCAGTAATGCTGTGTCAAAACAAGCCAGTATAATTTAAGCAGCACGTGCCACCAATGGTTTCGTTGTGCTACTTAAATTTTAAATCTTAGATAAATAAATATAAATTAAATAATACAAGAACTTTCGGATAATTTTAAATGTTTATTAAAGTAAAATGTCTGTTTAATATGAATACTTATCCGGGAATTCTAATCATTTTTTCAGGAAGATGTACATACATATTATTCCTTTACATTGAAAGTACATTGTACTGGGGATTATACTTGATGCTTATAATACAAAATCATTTTAGTCCAATAAATATGAACAGATACAGTTACAAAATTGCGGAATTTTTATTTTGTGGGGGCAGTAGTTATAGTGTAATGCCAATCCCACGTTCTTTGAAATAAATGATGTTGTTTAAAACACCCAAAGTCAAACTAAATGACTGATTCGCGCACAAGATTTGCGCTTTATATTATGGAATCGGGTCCATACTATAAAACAAAAACCTAAGCCACTTGCAACCGAAAAGTGTTCACTTTAAGAGCTCCGTGTCTTTGTTCAAATCAATTACATTCGCATTTGATGCGACCCAGTTAGAAAAGGTGGGGCAAAAGTTTACGGCACCGCGGTATTCACGGTGCCGCATTCTTCTGAACCTGCTTTTCGAGAGAGCGCACATCAGGTGCGAATATATTTAATAGGTTGTTTTGCTACTTGGCGCATTGATGATCACAGATCGCACAATTGCCAATAGCAAAGTCAAAAAGAGGACAATACGATCACTTGTTAGGCCAAGCGACCGCACTGTCCTCATAGATTGGTCGTAGCCTCCGCAGAAGCTACAATTAAGAAATGACGCATGTCGACTTCTTCGCCCTTGGCGGGGGCGTAGGAGGAGCCCGTGGCGACCATCCGAAATTGTTCCAGCTACCGTGAGGCTCGCGAAAGGGCGGCGCACGTCGCTGCTCGTTAAAGGGCGGCTGTCGATGGTACTCTTCGGGCATGGGACGGATATTCTCAAAGCGTAGATTACCGCTGGGAATGTGACGGTAAGTCGAAGACCTGGTGGTTTTGGGCGGCGACAATGGCGGGGCGCTGGGCTCTTGGGGCAATTCCACACCACATGGCACTCCGTTGATAAAGCGTTGCTCGCGACCAAAGGTCGGTATGGAGAGGGGTTCTGAGGCCTTGGGTTCCGGGCGTCTAAAGGGCGGAATAGCCGGGAGTTCTGAGGGCTTAAATACCGGCTTGCTGATATGGGTTTCTAGAGAACGCGGTGCTGGTTTTGGAGCTGCTGCATTGACTGAAGTTATAGCAGGACGAGGAGCAACCTCAGTCTTAACTGTCGTTTTTTTGTTGTCCAACTTTAAATCCTTCAGTTGGTCCTGAATCAAACGAACTGAGTCGGAATTGTTATCCACATAGCGTGGAACTTTTGGCAACTCGTCGAAGAACTTGTCTAGCTCAGATTTTTGTGTTTGATATGCATTCCCCAGCTTGAGCAGCTCCTCCTTGTTGTAGAAAAGCTTGACCGCCTGAGCTGGCTTCTTGGCATTGGAAACTGAACGGAAACAGATTTGGGTTAAAAATTATAAACAATTTTAGGAGGACGAGCCAGAGAAACAAGCCATCGGAGAATAGGAACTATGACAATGTCTCTACAAGTTATAAAGAAATACGAATGGTATCTCGATTTGTGTTTCTCTGGCGAACTTCGATTTATTAATGGTCCTTACTTCGCTTTAGCGGCTGTGCCAGGCCAGGTGACGGCTGTTCCACAGCTTCTTTGACGGACTTCTGTCCGTTCTGTTTATTCTGGTTAACATCCTCGCGATAATACGGAACTCCAACCAGCGTGTTGCGGTCACGACACATCTCGATAATCCGCCGGAAATCGTTGTTCTGGCTGAGAGTTCGCGGGTTACCAATCAGAATAAGCAAAGACATCGGACGGGAAAGCAGGACATTCAATCGCTAAACAAGACACAATTATTTTAAATTAATTTGTTTTAATTCCCCACTTCCAGACACACACTCACCCGTTCATTGTTCAAGAAGCCTAGCTTGGGAGTAAAGGAGCGCACGAAGGACACAATGATCACCTGCTTCTCCTTGCCCTGGAAGAGCTCAACAGATCCGCAATCTATTTGCGACCAGTTGCGCATGTTCAGCTGCTCCTGGATACGTTGGTACTGGTTTTTGTACGGCGAAATGATCCCGATGTCAGACTCCAACACCTTCTCACCATTGATACCGAAGTACATAAGGTCTTTGACGTAGTCCATTACAGCGTCGATCTCCTTATTGTTGCACAGACTGTTCAATAAGAGAAAATAATTAATTTAAATTCGTTTTGTCAGCTACTGACCGAATCGGAAGATTTCTAAGATTGTTCAAAATTTATGTTTGCTTACCAATAGTTAACAACTCACCTCACAGAACTCTTGGTGTTCATTACAGTACCAAAAACGGAATGAAACATAATGGGAAAATCAGCATTCGAAGTGTGGAACCAGTTTTGAAAACGGCAAACATTCTCTGAAATGGAAAGACATAAAAGATAAACCCTGGGGATATGATTAAGAGGGAAAGTACCCGAAGACGTTTAAAAAAATCGACTTTTTTGCTTCAAGAAAATTATGGCATAATTTAAAAAGCCGATCCTTAAAATTATGGAAGGTATGGCACTTGACAGTTGTTGGCGCCTGTGTTTCTTTTTCCATGTTTTTTTATGGGAGTAAAATATTGCAAAAAAAAAGTTTTGAACCGATTTTCTTCAGTTTTTTTTTAAAGCAAAAAAAGTACTGTCGGTATTTTACGGACATGACAAAAATCACTTTTTGGCCATTTTTAACGCGAAAAAAGTGAAAAATTATGCAAAAAAAAATCAAATATTTTTTCCAAGCCTTGACATTTTTTAAAAATCATAGAATAGCGACCGAAAATCAAAAACCCTTTCAGTGGAATTACATTTGATTTTATGATTTCAGATGAAAATTGCTGTTAGGATCTCCTACTCACCCATGGGCGCCTGAGCCTTAAGTTTCCCGCCGTAGTAGAGCTCGCTGTACAGGGAAACTATCTCCGGGTGGGAGCGATAGTTGCGTACGAGTCGCGTCTGCACGGCCGTGTTGTAGCTACCGTCCTTGTCCACCTGGTAGCACTTCCTCTGCAGCAGTCGCTCGAATAACGACAGCCCCAGACCCCATTCGTTGGCCCGCTGCGACTGCAGCACCGGTCCCAGTTGCTTGTGATCCCCGGACAGGATCAAATTAGTCGTCGGCGATATGGTGCAGGTTATGCCCATCAAGGCCTCCGCCTCCGTGGAGGCGGCCGCCTCGTCCACAAAAACGTGCGAGAAGACATCCCCTTTGGCGAACCCACCTGTGGACAACTTGCCGGCCAAACTGAGGGTGCAGACCACTATACGATACTGGTGCACCGCCTGAACGGCAGGGTAAAAGTGCAGGGCGTACATGTTGGAGTACTCCAGCAGCAGGTCGTCGATGTTGTCGATGCGCCGATCGCAGCTTGCGGCAAAGATGCGGGTGAGTGGGCGGGGCTGGCTCTCCGGAGCCTTGGCGATGGCCCGCAGCAACCGCAGTGCCACCTCGTCGCAGGCCGTATTCGAACCAGCCAGCACCAGGATGTGCGTTTCCGGTCGGCGCACATACAACTGGTAAATGGCTTCGCAAATGGTCGCCGTCTTGCCGGTTCCCGGTGGACCGAACACGATGTACGGAGCCGGTAGCTTCTTGCTAAGTGCTATTTGACGCACCGCCTGCAACTGCTCCGGGTTGCTGGATAAGCGCCGGTTGTTCAGTTCCAAGGTGCCTTGGGCCACCGACTCTCGGGGAATGTCACCAGGAAAAAGAATCCTCTGCACATCGGCGGCGCAGGTGAGAGCAAGCTGCTGAAGAGCCCGATACTGGTAACGCATCACTGCTCGAAGCGGACGGAAGACCAGGGTGTATGTGGTGTTGTCCGGCAATTGGCGTTCACATGTAATATGCACCCTTTGCGTGGAGACTCCGAGGACGCGGGCAAAGTATACGCGCGGCTGCTTGTCCAGAGATCCAAACTGTTCGTCCACCTTGCGCGCCCACTTCAAGATCGAGTCGAAGTCCTTGAGGGCCAGTTCCAGCACTTGGTTGTTGTTCTCCAGCAGCTGACGTACACCGGAATGCGGATTGCCGCGTTCGTTAATGATCAGCACATCGTCGCCGGGGGAAAGCACATCCTCCACGCTCATACTGGTCAAACCCAGCTGCAACTTTACCGAGAGTTCCCGTCCGAACTGATGCAGCTCCATTTTGGACTGCTTGAGGGCCAAATAGTGCTGCAGCCGTTCGATGTCCTCCACCTGGAGCAGGGTGCGCAGTGCACCACTGAGGTTCTCCTGGGTGATCTCCCTGCCCCTCTCGCAGTAGTTGCGATAGTGCTTGTCGAAGTCCGCCAACCGAACCTGGGCGTCATCGTGCTTAAGGGCACTCGCCACCTGGGTGGGCGGATTGGCTGGAGGAAGACCTTTGCTCTTGAATGTCTCGTGGTTGGACAACCGGTATGGATTGATGTTGAAACTGGCCTTGGGCAGAGCCTCCGTTCGCATGAAATGGTGTTGCTCAACGAACCTTTGTCCCTGGCTGGAGAACCCGATCACGATAGGCTGCTCTCGGAGGATCATGAAGACGTGCGAGTCCACAAAGAAGACAAGTTCCCCGCTCGACGGCACCTTAAGCGGCAAACGGGCATTGTACACGTAGTAGAACTGTCGCGACTGCACTATGATGAACTTGTCCACCACCAAATCCTTGCGTTCGGTCTTTAAGGTAAATCCAAAGTAGTGGCTGTCCACGCAGGTCTGGTAAGAGAGGGTCAACATGGACGAAGATCTGCGGTAAAGACAATATCGCAATTTATATTACGTAAACTTTTTTGAGTTCTTAAAAAAGTTAAATTTAAAAGTCGTCTAACAAAACAAAAATTATTAAACAATATAAGAAAGCAAAACAATTTTTATAAACTTATTATCTTTAGTTGTATTTTAAAAATAAGGAGCAGCTATCAAAACTTACAACTTCTCCATCTTTTTGAGGGTCTTAAAATCAGACTCATCGCCATGGTCCTCCACATGCTCCTCATACTTTTCAATCGTGTCGAAGTTCACCTGGCACATATAGCAACCCATAGAGTTGAGCTCAAACTCGTTCTCTGTTTTCAGAGCCTGCGTCTTTTGGTATTTCAGAAGCATTGACTTGGCCCCCGTATCAAGTTTGTATTCTGCGATCAAATTTCTCATGTAGTTTGGAAAGTGTAAAAATAGTTGGATAGACTACCTTCGGTTATGGGTTTATTGCCCTCCACAGCAGCTCCGGAAACAATGGCCGGGGAAATGGAATCTCGAAGACGGTGTTGTTCATCGAGCAAATTGAACTTCTCCTTGCGAAACTCCATCAAGGCGAAACTCTTGATGCGATAGTTAGTATTCCCACGCGGAGTGTTGATCAGAAAATTGGTCCTATGAAGCAGAGATCCAATCTGTTCAGATCGGGACAGAAACGAAACGTTGCATTTAATATTACTTGTTATTGTTTACGTAAACCAAAAGTATGTATTATTGATAGCCTTCTTATCGTCTGCCTTCCTTCGATATGCGATCGGTCTACAATCTGCAGTGTCGTAATTTGAATCCACTATAGCCTATTTAGAGGGCATTGTTTTTTGTAACAATAAAAACGCGGAATCACATGATGTTATCATTCACCCATATGGCGAAATAGCTGCTTCATTGAAGCGTTAGTTCTGTATGTTATTTCCCAGAATGTGTTTTCAAATAGACACAACACGGAATAAATGGAAAGCCCAATAGGAATTGCAGGGAATAGGAATTTGTGGGCGACAACGTATTTTAAAATAAACTTGCTCTGCGTAGGCATAACTAGAACTCCTAAATCTTTGGCTTTTATAGTTTCCGAAATCTCCAAGTTCATACGCATTGATTTGGTCGGAAAAACTTCCTTCTATCTGTAACATACTTTTCAACGAATACCTTTACTATGTGAGGATCAAGTAACAAACTTATGTTACATCAGCTAAAGGTTCCGCGATGTAGCTAAGAATACGTAAGTGTGTGGGCTACTAGAACTAACTGGAATTTCCTACTTTTTTTTTGCTGTAAAACACTCTTAATATACTTCCGCTTTATAATAAAGTCCTCGGGTTATACCGTTGACCTGAATAGGCCGTCATCGTTATAATCTTTGATTTTACACCTTTCTCCGATCCTAAAGTGCCTCTAAAATTACATATATCTTCAATTAAAAGAATTTGAATTTCTCTTGGAACGTTGCGGTTGTCTTTCCGAGGTGTCTAATAAAGGAATTCAATATTTTTTAAATTAAATAAAATTAAATTAAGCTTTTTCGAAACCAAACAATTTAATTTAATGTGTTTCCTAACACTAAAAAGTCATATTTTCATGTAACTTTTTGACTTTTTGGGTTCACAATTACAAAAAAAAAATACATTTGTGCAGGTTTTGAGAATTTTTAAGCTTTACAGAAGTAACAGGGGTTTAAAAGCCAGCTTTAGTCACTTTAAAAAAAAAAAAATGAACATCATAATATCTTGTATACGCTGTGGAATCTTAAAGTTCCAGTAAAATAATTTTTTTTAACATATATGCAAAGATAAAAAAAATTTAATTTACTAGTATCAAGCTAATTTAAAAACAAAAATAAATACAAATATAAAAGTATCTAAAAACCTTACATATTTTATTCTTTGGGTAAATGATAATCTTTAGACATGTAAGGGTAAGATAGTTTTATTATTTTTTACCTAGCTAAGTTAAAAAATACCAACAAATTGAACCTGGTTACGAAACTAGGTACAAGTATCTAGATACACAACAATATTGTCTATTACATGTATTTTTTAACCTAACAACAAGTAGTTAATTACCAGTATAGATAGACCGATAAATCTAAAACGCTACCATCTGGGACTCCCCCAAACAAGTTTTAAGCCACTATACCACTATCAGCAACAATTTTTTTTAGATTTCCTGTAACTATAATATTGACATCCTCTTAGCTTTGGACTTTTGTGTTCTGTTTAATAAAACGATTATCCAATTTATATAAAACTCAAAGGGTTTCCCCAAATTTTTCCCAGCAAAAGATGAATATGGTGGGGCCAACACGTAAGTGAATGACTCATATACTTGAGCGAGTTTTTAGACGTCTAGCTAGCAAATTGTTTAGACACATCGTTGATCGTGTATGTCAGTGTTTGTGAGTTGTGTTGATAATACAAAGCAAATGTTTGACGCTGGCGCAAAACAAAGGAAAAAGATGCAAAAACAGCTCTTATCGCGGGTGGGTTAGCGAATCAGTATGGGTGCTAGCATTCTAGATTTTTCGATCTATAGGATACCGGTAGTCCAACTGGCAAGATTTTTTACATGATCAATGTACACATAAAAAAAATGACATAAAAATGTAATTGGTCTTTGGATATGCATTTTAAATTTTATTAAAACTAAAACCGTAAGTTAGTAACCGTAATTTTTATTATTCATTTTTACGATTTTTCCTATGGAACTATTTGGTATATACTTTTTGCAATAAAATGAAGACTTTTGGCAAAGTTTCAGCCAAAACTTATAAAACTGTGAGACAAGTTTGCGTGAAAACGAAAAGACAGACAGACTATCGGAAGGACATACAGCCGGACATGGCTGGATCGCAAGTCCTAATAATTTGTTTTTGTCCTGCGTGACTTTTGACTGAAATAATAGTAATCTTCGCAAGGGTATCAGAACCAATTCAAAACATAAACATTGCTAGAATATAAATCAGTTTCGAGTGTAAAGGCAGTACAATTCTTACTTTAAAACAAATAAATATGTACATGAACAGTGTTTTTTGTATAAGTATCTGGACAAAGGAAATGAAAAGCATGATAATATGGTATCATATGTATTTGGTACTCACATTCCAGGCGCCTTGGATGGAGAGCTTCAGCCGAACCTCGCTGCAATTGGGCAGGGCTCCGAGGTGGGCCTCGAACATCTGGCGCATCTTACTCTTGTCCACATACCACTCGGTCTGGGCGCTGATCACCTGGCGCACGGCCATCTCCAGGAGAAAACTTCCGATAAATTCGCGCTCTGTCGCCGGGTAAGTCAGTCGGATGTGATGAAATTGCATTTAGGTTCTATAATATAGCTTACCCCATGGCACCGGCGGTTTCCGAGGCATTCCATTGGCGTAGTTGCCGGGTGCTTTGATACCGCTGTTAGTTGGCGGTGTTGCCGGCGGCGTTAACAAATCGATCGGAGTAACGGGCCCATTTTTATTTTTTACAGCGGCATTCTTCTTTTTTTGATTTTTATTCTTCGTCATTTTGGTTTGTTTTTTTTTTATTTATTTTGTTGTCTTTTTATGCACTTTTTATCACACAGTGGGGTAGGATTGATATCGCGAGTTGCGAATTGTTACTGATTTTCTATAGTACGATCGCAATTTAAAGTTGGTTATTTATTTTTTGTTATTCAACGCGAACACAAAGCTCAGGCAGAGACACACACAGACGTACATACATAAATGTTTATACTATATAGAACAGCAGTGCAGCTGACGATCGAAGTGCACGGCGCGACGTTCAGCTAACGAATAAGCGAACGATGCGCCAGCGTCTTTTATATGTTTGTAAAGGTACGGTACGGGTGGTGAAATTACTTTGGGTAATACCCCAAAATACATTTTATATGAATAAATTAAATAACTACTTTTAGTTAAGGCTAATAATTGAGTTGACTTTAAGGTAATTTGGAAAACTCCGCAGCATTCAAGCCCTTTTGTGTTTGCTTGTGTGTGCATGAAAAAGCCTTTCAAAATAACGGAGATGGAGTCAGTTCACTGGAACTGAAGCTTCAGTGGATTCCGCAAGCTTCCCTTCCATTGATGGAACTGTAAAGCATTCGCATTCTCTGCCGCCATATGTATGTACTTACTTATAACTGCGAATTTTGTTTATTACTTTTTGGTTTTTTGATTCTGGTACCAGGGGCAGTACCTAACCCTTACAATATTTTTTTTTTTATTGTTGTTGTGTGCGTGTGTATATTAGTATTGGAATTTGAGCGTGTAACACTTTTAATAAAATCAAACAACAACGAAAACATAACTTTGACTTGAATTTCGTGGAAAGTCCCGAATTCGGAGATCGTTTGTGACGAAGCGCTGGTTTGGTATATTAAATAGCTGCGAGTGTGGTCACGCTTGAAAAATACCAAATATAAATATCAATTGGGGTAATCCCCATGCGTATTCAGCATAACAACATGATCACTGATCATTGATGGTGTTTATTATTATTATTATTGTTTTGCTGAATTCACCCATTGTGATCTACATATACGTGTTCTAAATACATAAACATACGTAAGTATGAAATTTGAATATGTGTTGCAAAAAATGTATTACTTATGGGGTTGGTTATTGCAATAAATTGTTCGCCTCATTCATTGACGGTTTCATTGGAACTTTGTAAAGTCTATTACTCAGATCGATGAAAACCGTTCGCCGCCTATGAGAGTCTTTTTGCTGCGTATCTGCCGCCATTCCAACACCAAATTTAACTCTGGCGTTGTTTATATTCAACATCTTCGATTTTGCTTCTCAAATTAATTTGTTTGTCAACAAGCCCAGCTGATTGACAGTACGACCGAAGCACACAAACTCGGGTGAATCTGAATTCGAAAGGGTGTACGCATGCGATTCCACCTGGAACCATAGACCTTCTGTTAAGTCAAGCAACTTGAAGTCGATTTTTGGCATAAGGTTGCGGAGGAGCTCAATTTAAGTTTCTCATCCAGTCAGGCAGGTCAGGTTTGATATGGAAAAAATGGAACTATTTAAGATCATGAGTCCCAAACATTGTTTAAGGCAAAAAAGAGCGGAGCCGACGCTTAATCTTTGGAGGCACTTGACACAGGCGCAAAACGCTGTTTTTGTCAGGGCTTAGTACCCCGTTAGCCAGTGTTAACAATTTTAGATAAGAAGCCTTGATGTAAGAATATTTTATATACTTATATCTATGGAACTGGACGACTCGTTAATGGAGGCGGAGCTCCATTTCTTTAAAAAACCAAAGGCTTTCTTGGAATCAGCCAGTAACATTGTAAATGTTGAGCAAAACCAAAAATCTGGGGATAACGGCCTCTTCCATTTTACGCAATATGTATATTCCTGTACACTTGTTCAGCTTAACAGAAATAACGACAACATTTTCATTGATTAAAAAATTGTATTATTTTTTATTAAGAGTTGTTTTATTTTCAGGAACGATCGCTAAAATATTTTTTGAATTCTGCTCTTATGTATATGTTCGGCTCTCTATTTTATTTTTCCGATTGTTTCTATGGGAGCTAACTATTTTTATACAGTTTTGGGATAGTATTTTATTTTTCCGATTGTTTGTATGTTCCGACTTATGTATGTATATACTACCTGCAATATAAAGACAACTTCTGGAAATGTTTCATGCCGCTAGCTTTAAAACTGAGAGACTAGTTTGCGAAGAAACGGACGGACAGACGGGCATGGCTAGATCGACTTCCCAAGGGATGCTGAAGCTTCTGTCTGCAATTATAATACCTTCTGCAAGGGTGTGTGCCATGGTGCTAGGCTATTACTAAAATAACATTTGAGCGATTGCAAATGAACTGAAAAACTAAATTTTTTTTTTTATTTATTAAGGATATAGGACTTAAACCTAACTATCTATCTAAAAATAACTATTTCTTGGCCAATTTAAGCTTTTCGGATCCAAAAATAACTCCAGTGTCGCCCAGTTTGCGCTTCATGGCGAACGGATTAACTGAGTTCAGAAGAGTCCTGGAGTCCGGGGTTTTACCCATGGGAACCTCGGACTCGGACTCGCCGAATATATTCTCCTGGGTATCCAGCGGAGAGGGTGGAATATCCGGAGTCGAGGGACGAGATGCCGCCGAAGCTGATTTAAAAATATTTGGTGAGTTGGCTAATCTCTTTAAGGTTCCCCGCTTGGCCGAGCTCAGCTCGATGGTCTTGGGCTTAGGACCACTCTGCGAGGCAGATGTGGGCGTCATGGGAAGGACAATGGTCGCAGCAATGCCACTGGCTCCCAACAAAGTCTGTTGCTTGCGAGCCTCCTGGACAGCCTCCAGTTGCGGCAGCAACTCGCACAGGCGATCGGACAGGTGGATGCGTCCGCGCTTGGTGGCATATTTTACCGCCAGTTGGAGCAGATCGGTGCAAGCAATCGATTCTATTAGCTCCCGAGCCCGCGTCTCGCACTCACTGCTGCAGGCCAAGGCGAACAGCTTGATGGCCGTCTCCTTTTGCATCTTCTCTGCACCCTCCACCTGCATCAGACTCGAACGAAGCAGGGCATCCTCCAACTCGGACTTCTCCACGTCGATGTCGCACAGCGGGATCTGCATACGGAGCTCCTGGAGCATGGGCCGTGGGTTGGTCATGGGATACGAAGTGCCGCGGCACAACACCGCCTGCACTATCTGGCGGAGCTCGGAAACAGCCACCACGAAGTAGTTGTGCGACACACTGGTGCTCTGCTTCATGGTATCGCAAATGGGGAACCAGGCGTTGCTGCTCCGGCGGTACAGCTGCAGGAGACCCATGTTGTCGGCGATGCTCGGCGATCCTGCGTCGCTGTAGCCCAGCCAGACAAGCTGTCTTCCCGGAGTCAACGGCACTGGCACATACTCCAGACGCAAATTCAGGCCGTTTGTGTTGACCAGCATGGCGGAGAGATGCTGCTGCGTCTGGCTGGGCGCTGAATTGTGGTAAACCACCATCAGGCTGTGTTCGTGTCCGGAGAGAGCCACCACAGGTCCTGGAATGGTTAGCACTTCGCGCTGGGTGCCCATAACGCTGAATATGCGCAGAAAACTCGAGCTTGTCGCCACGGCCACCAAATGACTAGTGGCCACAAGCGCGTCCACACTTTCGCAGTCCGGAAGGCTGAGTGACCACTCCTTGTTTCCGGCGGCGGCCAAAGCAATCACCACCAGCTTGCTGGTCTCGTTTGAGGCCAGTGCCAAAGCTCCTCTACTCACGCTAGCCAAATTGTGTTGATTGTAGTTGCTGATATGCAGGGCATGGTGGATGCTGGCGTCGTGGAACTCCACGTCGATGGACCCATCGCCAGAGGGTTCTACGTGGGCGGTAACAATGCCCACATCGTTCCAAGCCATATAGCGGTGCTCCAGATCACTGGGCGTGGCGCCGGGCTGGAAGGCCGTTTGCTGCTTAAAAAGCTTGATTTGGGGAGCAGCCGGAGCTGGAGCAGTTCTGCTGCTGCTGGCCAGGGATTGGTTCGAGGTCTCATCGACATCTACGGAATCAGCAAAGCTCATCACCTTGCGTTTCAGCTGCTCCAGGCTAACACCATCGCCGTCATTGGCAGCGGCTTCCAAGTCCTGGTCACCCTCAAACTCAAAGTCATCGCCCAAAAGCTCGGCCTGTTGGTCCTCCAGTGGCTCCGCACCACCAGCCTCGGGTGCATCGCTGAGGAATACGGTCCCCAGCTGGCCGGTGGCATCGCAAAAGGCCACCTCCTCCTCTCCAGAACGATTCCAGGCCAGGCACGTTATGGCATTGCAGTCATTGGGCGGCATCTCCACTGGCAAGGCCTTACGCTTCTTGACATCGAAGATGCTTACCTCGCCCTTGGTTGTCCCCGCTGCCAGGCGTTCACCATTGGGCGAGAACTGGCAGCAACTGTAGTTGCTTGACACCAAGTCGTCGCGCAGCTTGAAGGCCACCTCCCAGTTGGCCGTGTTTAGAACCACAATCTCGTTGTCCACGGCGTAGGCCAGAAATTCGCCCCTGAGCGGTTCGAAATGGGGCGTGCCATAGAGACTGGCGGCCTCAAAACTGTTAACTTTGGGCAGACCACCAATGCTCTTCAGTTCCTTGCCCTCCTCAAAGTTCCAGACCTTCAGATGACCGTCTCCAGCCGAGGAAACCAGGAGTTTTCGCTCCGCGTGCATATCCAGGGCCAAGACCGGTCCCGTGTGCCCCTCCAGAACCGTTTCGTTGCCAGCTGCCTCTCCCTTGACCACCTTAATGGTGGTGTCCTCGCTGCCGGCGGCCGTGTAGCCCCCGGCAACCTTGAGGCACGTTGCCGGAGCCGTGAACCGCATGAGTATGCCGTCGCTGTCCATCTCGGGAAAGGTGTAGGCGTGCACCGTGTTGCGATCCGTGGAGGCCAGCAGTCGGGAGCCCGTGTGGGCGATGCACATGACGAACTCGCCCAGGCAACTGGACCGGGGGTCATCGTCACTGATGCAAGTCCAGTGACGAATGTCTCCGTCTGTGCCGCACGTGATGATGAACTCGCCGCGGGGTGTGTACAGGAGACCCGTGTAGCCGTTGGTGTGCGCATAGCGCAGGTCACTGCGCGAGAAGCTCATGTCTGTCGGTCAAGTATAAAGTTAATTTTAAAACACAATTGCTTCTTGGCGTTGATCTCCGCCTCTTTTGGCGCCAAAACACTCCTCTACCGAGTAGTGTTGACCAACTACGCGCTACTGTTGTTTTGGTTTCCTTCGTTTTCAACACTGAACTGAAAGAACAGCTGTTGAGGAACAGTTGTCTAAATACCCTTACAAAATGTTAAGTGTCTTTTGCATCAATTATGTAACATTGAGAGGGTATTTTATTCTGGTTAAGCCGAGAGAGAGTCGAGAGACTTCGATTTAATTTTAGCAAGTATAGCTAGGTTTGAAATTAATTTGTTAACTATGTAGTTTTAAAATTTCAGACCAATCCTTGTTTGGACTGATTATTCCTAAAATACCCTTATCATTTTGTTTCTTTGTTTTAGAGTCGCTACACAAATATGAACAGAAATGATCAGCATTTTAGGGAACGACCAAAAATTGTCCATGATGAATAAGTGATATATTTTCCAGTTAAGATTTCAAAAATACGTTAATTTCTTTAAAATAGCCTATGTACCTATTTTTCATAGAACAAAATGCGCTACAATACTAGTTTATTAAAGAGTTTCCAAGTTTCTTTTACAATACAAAATAAAGGCAACTCTAGTTTTAAGAAAGCTGAATATGCATGAATCAGCTGGCCAACAGCTGACTGAAATTTTAATGATACAACTGTAACACAAGTGTTTTTAAAACGACAGAAAACGGTATCACAACAACCGAAATATACAAATGTAGAGTATACAATTTACCGCCTACCGAATTATTTTAATTTCTGTCTTAGCCGGCGGGCTTATTACAGCATCCAAAGCGGTATGATGCTAAGAAAATTGACCAAACTAACCACCTTAAAGGTAAGGTATGAGCTGCGTCCTCTCTCCTCACTCACCCAACCGTCGCAAAACATATTCGACCGCAATGCGAAGCGATTGCAAAAGGAAAGGGCCGCCCTCAGGTGAGTTTTTGCCCGTTGCTCAAATACCTTTGATAAGACTTGCCCCATTCAACAGCAAAGATGTGGGACTGTTCGATTACCTTAAGGAGGAGGTCGGTTTCCGCCTGGCCGACAGAGTGTTCGACATCAAACGAGAGTTCAAGGCAGCGGCAGACATAGGATGCAGTCGTGGCTACCTGTCCAAACACATTCTGGCGGAGAGCGTGGAGCACCTCACGCTGACGGACACCAGCTCCGCCATGCTGGAGCAGGCGCAGGGCACTCCAGGCCTTAAAATGTTGAAACTAGTCAAGGATGAGGAAGAACTAGATGTGGGTAAAGGCTAATTACTCCGAGTCATACTTTTAAACAGAAATTCCCTTTTAGTTTGAGGAAAACTCCTTGGATCTGGTCATTTCCAGCTTAAGTCTGCACTGGGTAAATGATCTACCCGGCTGCTTTGCCAGGATCAAGAGTAGCCTGAAACCGGATGGAGTGTTCATAGCCTGTATGTTTGGCGGAGACACTCTTTACGAACTGCGCTCTTCTCTTCAACTAGCAGAGCTGGAACGCAAAGGTGGCATATCCCCGCACATATCGCCTTTTACCCAGATCCGTGATATTGGATCGCTGCTAAATCGCGCCGGCTTCACCATGCTGACCATAGACACCGACGAACTGGTAATCGGCTATCCCAGCATGTTCGAACTGATGTGGGATCTCAAGGGAATGGCGGAGAACAATGCGGCTTTTAATCGGCCGGCCCATCTGAGTCGGGAGACCATGCTGGCGGCAAGTGCCATCTACCAGGAGCTGTATTCCAAGCCCGATGAGAAGGGCATACCTGCCACCTTCCAAATCATATACTTTGTGGGTTGGAAACCAGGTCCCAACCAACCACAACCCCTGGAACGAGGATCAGGGGACGTTTCCCTCAAGGATCTGGGCTCCATCATTGAAAAGGGCGGCAAACTGGACACCAAGTCGGGCGATTAGCTTAGCTTCAGTTGACAGTTTTATTTTGAAACGTTTTTGAACATAATTTAAACTTAATTTAACATAATTCCGTTTGCTGAGAAACTTAAGCTAGTGATTCATGTTCGTGTAAAGGTTAATCATGAAATTAATTATAAATACTTAATTCACTTGTCAGTTTGTTCTGCTATGCTGGTATAACTATACATATATCTAGAGTAATCATTCGATTTTAATTTATATTTGGTTGCCTTTCGCCTTTACATTCGTTTGCATTTCATGGACGTAACTTTTTAACGTTGCTTTGTATTTTTTTCGGTACGTATATACAAGTACAATTTACAACAATTTTTATAATATATATTTTTGAGTTGAATTCAATATGCATATAATAGATTTCTAACCGCTTTGTAGTTGTATTAGATACGATTTGCTCTTGCTTAAATATTGTTTGTTCCACTATCATTTTGCGTATGTAATTCTCGATTGCTTGTATTAATTGTTCAACTCGAAACTGTTGTAAGTGTAGTTTGGCGCATCTATCCCAGCATAGGTATTCACTACCAAGTCGTGCACGAAGTTTCTCTGCAAGCACAGTTTGTTCTCCCGCAGCGTATTTACAAAGGCTGTAACTCTAGACTCCTGGAAGCTTGATGCCGGCTAATGCTACGGCTCCTAAGAGTGGTTTCAGCGGTGGCAGGTCTAGAATACTTAAGGCTAAACAAAGGCAGGCGACGGCGAGCACCAGGAACTAGGTTGTCTAGCTCCGGTTTGCCGCCGCCTTTTGCTTTGCTAGTCATCCCAGCGCCAGAGGCGATCTCGGCGGCACGGGCGGCGGTGTGGGTGTGGCTCTTGGCGAAGAATTGGGACTAGCTCCCGAAGCTCCTGCTACGCCTAATCCCGTAGAGGTGGCTGTGGTTAGTGGGTGTCGATTATCTGCAGCTGCCTGCGCCGTGGAAAACGCAGGCGGCAGCTGACGTCAGGTGCCAAGAAGCATCTCACGCTGCGGAGTGTTCTGCAGCATGTTGGCGGTCCTCAGGTGGATACTGGAAGGGGAGCAGGTTAAACATGGTTAGTTTATAGTACTAAGAGGTCGAATCTCTCCTCAACGCTATTAAGCTGGTTGTAAAACTTGCAGGATGCAACTGCACTTGCAGTTGCTGCTCCGATTACCACCAGCTTCATTTTTTATGTCCAATAAATAGTCCAATGAACTACATTTTTAGGTTTTTCATTCTAACTATAACTAACGTCCACATCTACTTACTTATTGTCCTCCAGTGACATTGTCTCCGACGAGCCGTGCGAGGCAACTGAAGTACCTGCAAGCGAACTTCGTATTGAGTGGGAATCCTCGGGAACAGTAAGCGTAACTAATAAATTGCGTTTATAGGTAAACGTTTTCGAGTTTTTCGTATGTTTTTGATTTAATTTGACCAATCCCAGGTCGTCGTGTTGCCAATGCGTTAAAAAAGGGTAGTTTTTGGAAAATTGCATTTAGTTTTTGGTTGTTGTTGTGATTGTGGCAATGTGAAATTTTTGTTAGCGGTGTTAGTTTGTTTTGTTTGTTGTTTGTGAGGTGCAAATCGAATCGAATACATCGGATTAATACTGGGCTCTGAACCTGAAACAGTTCTTACACTACAATAACTTATAATGCTGACTGTGGAATCAACCATGCTGGCGAGTGTGTTCATTTCAGTACAAAATCATATTTATTTGTGTGGTACGTTTCTATATGTATAATCATATAATTATTGGCTAATAAGATTACAACTACCATTTTAATTTGGCTTTAACATAAACTAAAGTTGAGTGTTTTTCGTAAAGCGAAAATAAAGTAAATGCAAGAGTAAAGCTTAAAGTACGTATTTAGTGGAACAGAAAGTATAAAGAAGTGTGGTAAAGTAGTAAAGCGGATAACAATAAATATTAATCGTTGTACGTAGTTTTAATCGGAATAGTTGGATTCTTAGGAGTAATCAGTTTTTGGAATATTAAATTGAGACTCTCGGTTAGGCAAATATCGGAGAGTGAGAGGACAAGAAAAAATGTGTAAAAAACATGAAAGTCAGACATCAATGATGCTAGCAAATCAATAACAATCCAATTTTCCTGTCGGTTCAACAACACAAAAATTAAAGCTAAGTACGTGTGGATATTACTAGAGAATGATCAAGGTTTTTGGGGGAATCGTTGGCATATGCGTTTACGAACCAAATAGGAAAACATTAACTACATAAGGAATCGTTACGAAATACGAATCAACTAAAATTAGAGGCGCGTGTTCTCCACGCTCAGCGCATCATCATCGTCGTCATCCGCTGCATCCCGATGCCCGTCCATGTGCCTGCATCCGCCTCCATTCTGAACGCTATACACCATCTGGCTGCTCGGAGTCTTCGGGTGCAGAGGCAGCTGCTGTCGCTGGAGCACCTCCAGAGCCTGATCCAGATCGAGGCGATTGCGACTGTCGCTATCGCTGCTGAAGCTGTGCCGCATGTGCTGCAACCCGTTGGGCAGAGCTGGATGCGACTGTAGGTAGCTGAGATTATGGATACTCTGGCTTCGGGCCGGGTCTTGGGCACTATCAATAGTGGTCACCACGAATCCGTTGCTGTATAGCGAATAGCTACTATTCGCCGGCGAAGTGGCTAAGCTAGTGATACTCTCAAAGGTTTTCATTGAGTATCCATCACCTAGGAACAGAATTACAGAAGCGTTTGCGAATTAGGTCATGTCTGATTTCGGTTTTTTTTTAAGCTCCGATTGCCGGGAGGACACAGAAGCGGTGGCTTGAGATCGAAACGGATATATGTACACGCAGCGGACAATGTTAGAGAATGGTTACAAAATGGATAATCCGATTACATGAACGTCGAGTGGGCGTATTTAATAAGCATGAACTTTTGTTTTGGGGTTGCCTTGGTTATTGGCCCTTAAAAGCTATAACTTTACACATACAACTAGAATTAGTGCCCATTAGATCCGATACAGCTAAGGAATACTTATAAAACTTGATATTCCACCCAGAACCAATAACTCTCTTGCTTCAACTATCACATTAAACAAACAAGAGTTCTCATTTTCCACCCCTTCCAACGTGCAAAAGGTCAATATCAGCATATTATCAAATTAGTAAAATGCTTCGGCCAGCGAGATGATGACGCACTTAGGTTAAATTGCCAACGACGACCCGCTGAAAATGGTTACGATCTTAAATTAAACTTAAATGAAAAACTATACATCGCTACTCAAGGAAATCAAATATGCCATATAATGTTCTAAAACTAAACAGGACTTTGTACATATGATTACATATAGGGCAACACGAGTTCGAGTTTGTTTTGGGGAACTGGTCGTGTTTCTATTTACATTTACGTCAATATACACACAATTTGTGATAAACTTGCACCACACAATACAAAATAATAAAGGAATTTACGATAAAGTTGCAGATTATATTTGCAGTCGGGAATAAGTAAGATGTTTAAAGCAAGCATTAGTATTAATAGATAATCAGTGTAAGGACATGTGTGTTAGTCAAGACTCACCCGTGGCGCACTCCGACGTTTCGTAGGACACTGTGGATTGAACCTCAATCGCGTTTTGTTCTTGCCTGCAAGCCAATAAACATAATCCACATTAATTTGTCAATAACATTTTTCTCGATCCCACCTTGATATCACATCTGTTATGACTTGCTTCTCCGCGTCTGTGTAATCGTTGCGTCTGCGCCCGATCTTCTTCTCCATGTCCGCCTCCACAAATACACCGAGTTTGCGGGTGGGGAACTCGTTCGACTTGGCTGGCGGCGGCACGTCCAGCTTGAGGTCCTTGAGCTTCTTCATCACTCGTTCCAGTGCCTGAATAGCGTCGTCGTCACTGTAGCCGAAATTCTTGTGCAGCTTTACTTGCAAATACTCTATAATGGCGTCCATGTCCTTTAGGCGCAGCAACTCGTCTTTGTGAAGATACAAAATGGTGATGGCCATAGATAAAATAACACGATCTCCATCTAACATAAAAATGTCCCATACACGCAGACTCAAACTGAAAGGGACCTGCAAAAAGATATTTGTTTTAAGTATTTGGTTTGTAATTATCCCGCGTATTTACTCACCCGCTCCACAAAGACGACAAAGAACCACTTAATGGCGTATAACAGAGCGTCAACGTTGTGTTTGGTAAAGTGCTTGTGTAGTTTGCGCATTATCTTCGACATTATCCGATCGTGGTGGTCAATGAATCGCGTCAGCTTGGGGAATCCCTCAATAAACAGGCCGTGCATGCCGTATTTTTGGTCTGTGATCAGGCTGTTCAGTGCCCAGAAGGCCTCCTCCTCGTTTAAGTAGAGCAGCAACACGCCGGCCACACAGGCCATGCCTTGGCAGTAGCCCAGCTCCGAGTTGTAGATACTGTAGGCGTTAAGGACGTTGAACAGCGAGCACTGCTTCACGCTGTAGCGCTCTCGGAAGGCAAGATTGTCGCGAAACTGACGATTCACATCCGCATCGATCTGACGCGTCTCCGTGGAATATTTCCTGGCCAGTTGCAGCATGCGTGGATAAACGCCAGCATTGCTGTCGATCGAATGTTGGACATTCAGCAGCTTATTCCAGGCCACCATGCGCACACGATCCGGTATGCCTTTGTATACACGCTTATGCAGCTTGTCCTGGGGCGGTGGCCACTGGTTGAGCATCTTCATCCACTTCTTGTCCCGCTCCAGCTCGATCTTGGTGCGATGCACCTCCTGTGCATCCCGCGTCGTCGGCAGGCGGGAGTCGTGCATGAAGCCATATCTGCGGAACATTAAGACATTAGTTGGTTTGACCCTGGCTGGTGTACGTTGGTTTTTAGCCCTCTCACTTGTCAGTCCTGTGATAGATCTCAAAGGTGGGATTCTCCCAGGAGTCTACCACGTTGCTGGGATCCAGGCCCAGCTCGTAGCGGCGGAAGATGTCCTCGCGCTCGTCCTCGGCCCGTTTGACCAGCGCCTCCTGCTGTTCGCCGTCTGTCATGTGGAGGCCGGAACTGACGGGGAAGGATTAGGAGGAGCAGAGCAGAAGGAGGATCTGGAGGAGCAAGTGGCCAGAGCTGGGTTTTCCGCTCTCTCAGTTAGGGAGCGGCTGCTTCTGAGCTGGCTCGAAGATAGCGCGAAACTTTGATAAAAAAAAAAAAAAAAAGTGTTAACATATGAAAGCGATTCACAACAACAGGCTTTACTATGTATGTACATACATATGTATGTAACTAATGAGCGCATGACGCACAGAAACATCACAATATTTAAATGCAGTCCAGTCAATTCCACCAAGAGATGATCATTTTGGTTTTGGAGGAGAGTAGCACAAATGACGTGATGTTTCACTAAATATTTGGTGAATTCAACGCAGCATCGCATCAACCGTAAAGGGAGCAAAACATGTCACCACTACAAAAAAAAAACGCCCCCAGATCTGCGGTTAACGTGAGTGGGCTACACCCCATTGCCGCCTCAGATTTTAAGTCGACTATTTTAATGCGGAATGTACAATCTTTTTATGTTTTATCGTTCACACACTTCCTGTTTTCGCTGCGATTTGTTGTATTTTGTCAACACAGACAAACGCACACACACACACACACACCCTTGCAGCCAGAAAGTGTTCTGGCTTTCACTGTCTACTCTCTCCAGTCAATTAGTCCCGGCCACTTGCGTTTGGTTACCATTTAATTTTGTACTGCTAACTCTTAGTTTCCGCACTTATCGAGTCGGTTTGCCAACTAGTTTTTCGCTATTTTAACACTGCATATTTCCGATTTATTTGCAGGCGAATGGTGCGGGAACGCAGAGTTGCCAGACTAACGAAAGTGAAAAACGTAACGTAATCAAAATACCAGGGATGCTTACCAAAATGGACATAATTTTGATAGCAAAACGTACATCAGGAAAAATACTAATTTTAAAAAAAATTTAGAACTCTATTTCGGATTCTAGTATCCATTTGCGGGATTGTATATAGGTTTTTTTAATAGAATATTCAATCATATTGGTTCATTGTTCTATAGTTAAACAGTTAAAAAAGAATAAATACGTCAAATATGCTGAGTACCAGCAGTATTTTTTTAACACCGCATCTCTTCTTAGCACATTACTGAGTAAAAGGCGTTCATGGGAAATTGGCCGTTAATGCAAGTGCGTCCCTGTTGAGCAAACCTTAAGAGGGTGTTTTAAAACCAAATTTTGAGTTTTGGAGAGTTGGTACTAACGCGACAACTTAAAAGCCCTTAAAATATCGATTAACCTATTGGCTGATCGATGTTTCGACAGCACCATTCCCCATCACTAACACCCACGAATTTGCATAAAAAAACTTTAAGCACCGAGAACGCGCACGGTGTTACCAATTCTAGTGCAGTATATAACTTTCCGTGTATTTGGTGTGTGCACTGAGCCGCCGCTGGGATTGAAGTCTCATTTTCGCAGCAGGTGCAAATGCATTAAGCAGATAATTTACAACAACAAACGCTTGAGAAGCCTATTAAAGCAGCTAGTTCAAGTGTTTTGTTTGTACGCAGCCCCGCTTGTCGTGATTCGCTGATATTTGGCGCTGTGAATGCGAAACCGAAAGTAAAATTCGCAAGCCACAGAACCTGTAAATTATGTAAAAGTTTTGGGCCAACAACAAGTCGTTTGTGGGGGTGTGTTTGTGTGCGAGGGAGTGAGCTTATCAAAAGAGTTTAATGGAGGCTGCGCCGGTAATATCTCGCCCGTCTTCATCTGCCCCCCTTCGTCATCAGCAACACCAACTGAACGCGGCAAACAACAAGACTAACTGTAAATAGTTGCAGCTCTTTGCTAAGCGCCGTATAAACAAGTGTAAGTCGAGTCACACTGCACATAATTGTCACATTGTTGCTGTAACATAAGTATGCACAATGTACATTGTACATATGTACGTATGTATATATGAAAATCGCTATATTGCCCTCACCTTGAACTCGCTTTTTGGCCCTGCGCCACGAAATTAACCCCATCAAGGTGACCATACGGCGCTCATTCTGAGGGTGTTAAAAGATGCAGTTTCAATTAATTATCAGTGACCTGGCGTACTGCATCTTCTATCTGTTTTTGGATTAAATTTCGTCATTAACTGCGGTGGATGCAGTGGTGAACCATTTAGAAATATATAAAATATTTAAAGGTTTATATTATTATTGTTATACGGGAGTATAAACCGCAGTGGGAAATTTTATTTAAGTAAAAAATAAGCAACGTAGTAAAGGTGAAATTTACGCCTCTATTAAAAACATATTCATTCATGATCAGCATGACAGCATATTTCTACCTAGCACCATCCAAAGCAGCATGTACATAGCCGTACAACTTTCAAAACCTAAACTTTTTTTTTTACCATTAATTATCCGTAAATTATTCGTTGAATAAAATAAATTTGACGCTCAATTTTTTTTTAAGTTATCCAATGATATCAAGTTAGCAGTACACAAATAAAAAACTTTTTTGAAATTTTTTTTGCAGGAATTTGGCGTTAATTATCCGTAAATTATTCGTGAAAGAATACATTTTCCGCTCTTGTTTTAATATGCTTTTTTTTCAACAATCCCTGTGTTTGTGTTAAAAGACGAATTACCAAAATTGAAATAATTTTGTGTTTTTTTTTTCAACGTCCTGACCTCGAGCCGGCTAACAATTAATATGAAAAGCGGAAACTTGTAATCTTTCACGAAGAATTTATGGATAACCTTTAAAAAAATGAAGTTAGCAGTAAACAAAACTAAAACTAATTATTCATAAATTATTCGTGAAAGAATCAAATTTGCTGCTCGTGTATCAATATTTTTTTTTTCATGAAACTCGTACCACACTTTAGTCAGCACATGTTCTTAAAATTCTGCAATTTGAAATTTAAGTTTTGCTCCCTTTTTTATGTGGAGTGGACCTGTCTGTTGGCCACTGTTAAGCGATTTTCTAAAAAACATAGGGTGTTTTTTATAAAACTTTTGTGGTCAAGAATTTGGAAATAGGGGTCTATCTTTGTGGCACAACCCGTATATGCGCACTAATTGTTTAAGATGAGGTATTTCAAAATATGTTTTGGAGCAATTTTTTAAATGCATTTTTCCTATACTTGTAAGAAGTAAATTTTGTTTAATAGTTTTTAGACGAATTTTTAGTCTTTTCTTTACATGCTTGCTGTTTAATTTTTTCAGATTGGCCTCATATATACGAAAATATTTAAAAATAAAAATGCTTTCGTGTTTCAAATTCCACCACTTCGTTTTCGTAGATAACCGAAAACCGTCAGAAGCTTGGAACGCAGTGAAGGAGACGTTTCCGACCCTATAAAGTGTATATAGTTTTGATCAGCATCACTAGCAGAGTCGATCTATCCATGTCCGTCTGTCTGTCCGTCCGTTTCTACACAAACTAGACTCTCAGTTTTAAAACTTAGTTTGTCTTTCTATTGCATGTAGTTATATAAGTCGGAACGGACGACTACAGCGTATAGCTCCCATAGGAGCAATCGGAAAAATAAAAGAAAAAAAATTATAACTGCAGTTTTTTAATTTTTTTATTTTAGTTCTTTGACATATACCAATTGTTAAATATTTCGGAATCACGGTTTAAATTTCATTAAAATCGGACGACTATAACATAAAGCTCCCATGTGAACAATAAAAATATTACATTTTTTTTTAAATGTCCCACTGCAAGACGCCATTTTTTTGAAGAGACTCCTAACGACCGCGGCCACGGGATATATAATAAATATAAACAAACAAAACAAAATCCTAGATACTCTATAAGTATAGGCATTTACCGCTTAAAAAACTTGAATACTTATATTCACTCAGAAATAAAAAGAAAATCGCACAAATCTGCTTTGTTTTTAGCATCAGGATCTATCCGTATCAATTGCTTAAGTTCGAGCCCCGAACCGAACCAAAGCCAAATTGAAATGGGTTCACAGCCCTGGCTCTTCGATGTATAGTATCGGTTTATTATGCTAGAATTAAGTATTATTAATTAATTTGAATAAAATCGAACAACTCCATGTTTCGGGTCAGCCATTTCCCTACACAATGGAAGTATTCTGTGATTTCGATGATACCCAAACCAAGTAAACGGTAGAACCTTGTCGCATCATACCGACCTATAAGTTTTTCGAGAGAAAATTTCTTAGGAGAATGATGGCAATAAGAAGCGTCCAGGAAGTCATTTCAGATCACCAGTTTAATTTCAGGAACCAGCACGGCACCCCAGAACTGGAAAATCGAGAAAATCAGAATATCCTAGACGCCTTCGAAAATCGGCAGTTCAGCTTGGTCATCTTTCTAGACATAAAGGTTGAATACTGTTTAAAATAAAGTCCCTTTTGCTAACTGGGCAATATCTCCTCTGTATTCATATCTTGGAACGTAATTCCATGGTCGACGTAAGAGACGAGAGATATTCCTTTAGATTTATACGAGCCAGTGTACCACAGGGTAGCGATTTGGGTCCTGTAGCCTCTTTACCCCTGACCTGCCGCATCCCAGGGAACCAGGAACCCTCTTGGCGACGATGACACAGCTTTTTTCGCTAACTCGACTTGTCGAATCGAAGCGGCTGGAAACACGCAAAACTTTCTGGATTTAAATAGGAGAAGGCAATCCTTTCAAGAGTTCAATTCCACGGTACTCTAATCCCGTAATTATCTCATGCTCAGTATTTGCGATTGATTCTGTATAAGCATCTTACGAGGAGGCTGCACAGTGCGGTAGCGAGACCACAGACATTCAAGCCGATACAACGAGGGATTCCTATTACAAACTAATCACCTAGCGGCTTCCTTGGCCATCCCGAGGACCAGAAGAGGGCTGAAGAGAATACATACCGGCGACCTCTGGTTAAGAGGACAACAGAGAACGCGTGTACTTATTCAATAATTGAGTTCTCAATTTCCAGTCATGTTTCCTTGTGAAGTTTCACTTATTTATAAAAAAAAGTTTTATAACCATTAAATTGGTTGATCAACGCTACATGAAATATATACTTTATAAAAAAAAGATCTTCAATTTTTATTGTAGTAGTTATTATTTATTATATAGTAATTACTATTACTTTTAATTTTTTTAATAGCTGACATGGAAGCCATCGAATAATTGAGCCTAAAATCATTATATCTTCAATCTTTTAAAACATTTAGGCATATAATTCGAAATTAAGATGTTTAAAGAACATTTTTTTTTGCAATAGCTGCAAGGGTAAATAAACTTTGATTTACCGAAAATTGGTTCCCTTCTTGTTTTGTTCTGACAACACATTTTGGATAAATACAAGCAAGTACGTCGAACCCGTTTGTTTAGTGCTTTAGTATTTTTCTAATCGGTTCCGATAATAAATATGAATACATTTAAATCAATTTAATTCCCCGAATGAAACAAACTATTTTTACGTTGCTTGCATTTATTTTTTATTTACAGGTTGCAAAATTATGCTGACAACGGAACACAAAAGCCGTAATGAAAAAGACAAAATAAATCAATTAATGCTCAACAGCTGAATTGCGTTGCATTATAAAATTTTGCGCGTAAATCATGCTTTAATGCAAACAACAGAGGATTCAACAAACTTTGCCACTTGGCTAAAAGGGAAAGCCAGAAAAGCTTCAGACTGGAGGCCTCACTCACCCTAAAGCGCATTTTTGCTCGCAAAATTGGCTACAAAGCAAAGTCGAAGTCAATTTTAGCGGCCATGCGCACGAAACACCTGATTCTGATATTAATCGGAGTGATAATCGCAACGATCGTCTTCATCGCATTTGGACCAGCCGGCGAGCCAAACGAATCATTTAAAAACATTGTTGTCCAGACGCACCAGCAGTTCAAAGAGTTTCAGGTGGGTTGATTCATATTTTTGGGGCATTGGAGAGGTCTTTAGCACCGAACACTGATATCGATACTCCGCGCCCCAAATGACTTAGATAAGGGTATTAAATAACAATTATCTGTTGATATCTGGCGCTGGGGGGTTGAGATTGTCAGAAATAAATAGTGAAAAAAGAAAGACCTCTGCACTTATGTTTTGGTTCCGTTGATTCGAATCGTTTAAATTTATCACCAGTGTGGGGTTTGGGAAAAAACGAATCTAATTGATTTATGAAGCCAGTTGTGTACATGACTCATAGTTTCCACTATCAGCAGATAGTTAAATGCTGATGGACGGCTCAATACCGAGGACATTTTCTGGCAATTGCATTTGGCAGCGTTTGGTATTTGGCATCAAACTTGTCCTTGATATAGATTTTCACTTAATACTTAAAAAAAATTAAAGCATGAAAATAAGCTTTTCACTTAAAGCACGTCCTGCTGGGCAGGCGGCCGGAAAGTATGAAGCGCCAGGCAGTCTGGCACATTTGGCCGAGACAAACAGGCCCGCAGAAAATCGAAAGCCATCACGAGTACGAGAACGAAAGCTGAATTCGACAGCCGAACTTTGAATACCCATGCAATCTAAAGATGGATAAGATTAATATATAAGGCAAAAAAACGAGTTCTTAGAAAAAAAACCCAATGTATGAAATTATACCCGATCGTTAGGATATAGTCGTTCGATCGGTAAAATTGCTTAACACAATCAGCATACATTTGTAAAATACGAATTAGAAAGATTCTAGAATACATATTTTATTTATATGTTATATTTTTCGGCATATAACTTAATTGTCAGTCAAACGATTTTAATTTTTAAAATAAAAATAACACATTTAAGGGCTAAACCAGCGTTTTATACTGAAACTACAAAAAAACCAGCGAAATTAAACATTTTGAACTGGTTGTTCCTATGTTAGCTAGAGGATATAGACGTTCGATTTCCGTCGTTTTCAATCTTGATCTGCGACACGTAAAAAAATGCGGTAGGGAAAATTTTAACTGAGGAAAAGGTTAGGAAAAAGACAGACATAGACAACTCATCTAATCATGCTAATTGAGAATACATATACTTTATAGGGTCGGAAATGTCTCCTTCACTGCGTTGCCAACTTCTGACCAAACCGTTTGCTGTTTACTCTAATTAGATTCCGGTCGGAGTTGAGGCGACTGTGGTTAACCACTGATCCGAGGCCTTCGAAGCTATGGGACTTCTTCAGGGTTCAGGGTAGATTTGTTAATTTAAGTATAAGGCTAGATGTTTATAATTCATCATTTTACATTAGCTGGTAAACTGAACAATGCAGCGCTTCGTTTTTGTTTCTTTCCCCAACACGTTCGCATATAAAAGCAAATATAATAAAGCCGAAAATAAAAAGTCTATGCCACGAAGTTTACAACTGACTTTTTTATCTTAGGCAAGCAAACAGAGACGAACAATTTGAAATCAAGAACAACCAAGAAATGAAAATAATTTTGAACAACATTGCAGGGATAAGCTAACTCTTTAAATCAAAATCAAAGCAGAGAGGCTTAACAAGCCGTTCCGACAAATGCAACAATAGCTATTGTAAAGTGTTTCGTCAGATAACTGCAAGGCATTTTTTACAAAACTGGTTTGCCCCCGATCCGATTCTAATTTCGAGCTCGTATTACGCTTATATGTTCGATTCAATTTCCACTTTATACTGTTGTTTAATTTATTTATTAAAAGTAATTGTGTACACAACCTTTTACACATGGCGCATGTTGATGACTTCCACCAATCGCGGACTCAATTTACTTCTAAAACCGTTTAGATATTGTTGGGTTATACCCGAGCTAATGGGTTTGTTGTTGACAGACTATTTTTAAGAAAATGAATCCAAAGAAGCCAAGGCTTCCTATCTATTGCTAAAAATTGGTAGCTGTTTGAAAATTTATTGACAAATTTCCACGATTCCAACGATCAGAAATAAATAACACAATAATTTATAAGGGTTCCGAAATAAATGAAATAATATAACATATTGATTGCATGTTGAACATCGCATGAAATAGGTTCAAGCTATAGGTGTATAATTTTTATACCCTTGCAGAGGGTATTATTATTTCAGTCAGAAGTTTGCAACGCCGTGAAGGAGTCCGTCTTTCCGTCTGTCGGTCCGTCAGTCCTTCCGTCTGTCTGTCCGTCCGTCCGTCCGTCCGTCCGTCCGTCCGTCCGTTTCTACGCAAACTAGTCTCTCAGCTTTAAAGCTATCTTCAGAAACTTTTCCAAAAGTTGTCTTTCCATTGCAGGTAGTATATAAGTCGGATCGAGCCGGATCGGATGACTATAGCATATGCAGTGGCGGGAAAAATAATAGAAACGACAATTTCTTCTCCTCTTTAAAGCCAATTCCTAAATATGTAGGCAAGTTATTGTTATCAAACTAACAACACGTAGAGCGCTGATATCCAAGCATTATTTTTTGTTCCTTTTATCTTGTAGTATCTGCCAAATTGAAGACTAACCCCAAGGTTGGGGTTGAAAATTAAATAAAAACGCGAACAATTTTGGAATTTGTTTATTTCAAAAATAAAGGATTAGTTACAGTACTTTTGAGTAAGATAAGCGTTAAATTTAAAATTGGTGAAAATCCGTTTTCAAATAAAAACTGTATTATATGTTCGGTATCATTTTACCAAGGCGGCGAAGAGTGAAGGCAGAATGCAATCAAAATCTATAATGTTTTACGCCCTTTTAATTACTAAAATCGCAACATGCCCATTTTTTTAAAGTTTCTGGTAAAATAAGTTTCCTGTTGCTTAATAAAAAAGGCTGTTTGAAGTAGCCCTCGGCAATGAAAGATATACTAATATCTAATGTAAATACGGAAAAGCTCAGGTCTAATGCCAAGATCGCCATAATAGGAACAATGTGTTTCGATCTAACAAAACTGAAAATTATTTGTTTAAATATAGTGATAAAACGTTAACAAAGCGCCCAAAGACAACTCTCTCCATGGGAAACACAAAAGAACTCCTTTTAAAATGTTAGAGGCAAAATGATACTAGAAAGTTTTTTTTTAGCTTTGGGTATCGGTCTGACATTCTGAATCTAAGAACAAATGTAGGTTCCAGACTTATTTAACATACTGAAGAGCTTATTGCCGTCATATCATGAGTAAGACAAGGATTTAAAGTAGGAATTTAGGCAGGATAATGACCATATATAAATAATAAAAAATAAATTTAAAAATAATTTATATTTTAGAGTGGCCGGTTAAACACATGCTCGAAAATTTGATTTAGAACTTTTAAGGGGTCCTTAAAAAAGAATTCTGTATTCTGAAAGCTGAATAAAAGAAAGAATTGTAGGAAAATTCCAAAAAATAGATTGGTGCGCCAAATCACTAATTTTGTTCAAATCTGAAAATTTATTTGCCTCGTTAGTGCTCTGTAGGCTTAACTGATTAATATACCACTAAATATAAAAAAAATCACTCATACAGTTTAAACAATGGAAAAAATACTGTGTTTTTAAGACGGAAGTATAAAGTTTATATTATTTTTTACAAGTGAAAATACTTATTTTATTTTTTCTCTTAATAAAAAAATGTAATAAAATATTTTTCCTATTGAATATAAAAGATATCCTGAAATATGTTAACAACAAATAACAACAAATTTTTATTGGATTTTTCTAGTGAGAGACAATAGAAAAAACAACGATTTAGCGCGTTTTTTATTATTTTTTCCGCGAATGTAGCTCCCCTAGGAACAATCGGAAAGAATGAAAAAAAATTATGTTTTTTTTTTTTTATTTTTTTTTATTCTTCGACAATAGTATTTAGATGATGTAAAGAATATTTAATATTTATAATATCTGCAAGGGTATATAAACTTCTGCTTGCCGAAGTTTGCTTCTTTTCCTTTTAAATTGCTTATTACACTTTTTGAGTTATAACATTTTGGAATGAGATTTTTTCCGAAAATATAATGAAATATTAAAGTCAATAATTATGATTGACCTTCTATTTATGTCAATGAAAACTTATTTAATTCGATCACAGCTTTTCTATTTATAAAGACTTACAATTTCTTACAATTTCTACCAGTTCGTGGGAATGAAACCGGTGCTAAAATAAACAAAAAAAACTTTGGGTCGGCAATCTAAACTGTGGGGGAGGCAAAACTGCTTAAGAATACAAGCAGCTATGTAATTAAAAAATTTATAAGTCAATTATAACATTATCAGAATCATTATTAAGAATCAGTATTTCAAATAAAATGTAATTACATTTTCGTGTACTTAGAAATATTAATGCCGCTCTATTTCAGACAATTTGTGTCAACTCTAGAAATGGATGGCACTAATCAATGACTTTTATTGCACCGATGACCGCCATTTTTATCAAAGTGTTTGCACAACACAATATATATTTACTTGTATGAGGAGTATCTAAACGAGCGCTATTGATTGCTGTATCGATTTGACACCCATTGATTCAATGCCGAAACCCACCCGCAGTGAATACAATTAACTGTAGGTTGACGATAATCTATTTAAATTATTCAGATAGGGTGCTTGGAAAATATGGCTGACAAACGATAGACCGACTGACCTCTCGACATTTGATTAACATGAATTTGTCGTAGACTGGCATCAATAAGACTTTTTCATATACGTGGGTGTCCGGCGAAATGGCCTACAAGTAGAAAGCAAATATTTGACAAATTGAACTATACCCAAAAAAAATATTGTGGTTGAATCAAAGAACTTTTACACTAAATTTATGATAACATCGCCCTTTTTTTATAAAATTAATAGCAAAAACATTAAATTAAATAAATTTATTATTTATTTTATTTACGTTAAATTATTTTCCCGATAATTTCTATGGGAGTCAAATAATAAAGTCGCTCGTACGGCCCGTTCCGACATATATACAACCTGCAATAGACAGAAGAGTTTTGATAATGTTACATCCAGATAACTTTAAAACTGAGAGACAAGATTGCGTAGACGGACGGTCAGGGCTAGATGTTGATTAAGGCAAGTGATGCTGATCAAGAATAATGTTTTCGCGTAAATTTAGCGAAACCAGGAATAGAAGAAAACTTCGGCAAGCCGAATTAATTAAATTAAAAGCGTAATTCAATTTTTTTTCAATTTGTTCCCTTGGGACCTTCATGATACAGTCGTTCTGCCTGTAATAAAAACAACTTTTGGGAAAGTTTCATGCAGATAGCTTTAAAACTGAGAGACTAGTTTGCGTAGCAACGGACAGACGGACGGACAGACGGACATGGCTAGATCCTAGTGATGCTGATCAAGAATATATAGCTCGGAGAAAATCGGCCCACCCTATTTTACCGTTGGCGTCAAAATCAATCTCTTTGAACATTTCTTCGAACTCCAGATCGGTAAACTTTATACCCATTGACAAAGCCACGTGGCGCAGGTAGTTGGCTTTTATAAACTCATTTTTAGCACGTCGAAGGCGGCTTTCAGGGAATCCTTGTACGTCTGCTGGTAGACTTTGGTCATAACATAACATCTAGAAACTGCACCACCGTGACCTCCTTATTGCATTCCAACTCAAAATCCTCGAACAATCGACTGATCTCAGCTTCGGTACGAAATATTCCCAGCTCGAACATCATTTCGAAACTTTAAATTGGCTTATCCTTCAAGGAGTCTGGGTTTCAAAGAGCGCAAAGATTTCAAGAATCTATTTGACCTGATCCTCTGTAAGGGAATGAACTGTTGCTTCCTTAATTTCTATGTTTTCCATGCTTTTCCTTCTCTTGTTTTTTAATGTTATTATAAATTTCTCCTTCACTGCGTTGCAAACTTCTGACTGAAATTATAATACCCTCTGCAAGGGTATTAAAATTATAATATTGATGTTTTTTATTTTTTTTTTTAGTTCTTCGAAATTTTAATTGGTTAGTTGTCAATATATTTCGGATGCTCTTCGGCAACCGTCTTCAGGGCAACTATAAAATAATAACAACGATTTTAATATTCTTAACAAACAGAAAACAATTTACATTTGACATACATTTAATTTACACGTCTGCGTCCGGTGACGTGGAGTTGTTAACTTCGAAATATAGTAATGGTTAAATATTTCAGAGTTTTGGTTTAAATTTCATCAAAATCGGATGACTATATCATATAGCTCCCATAGAAATAATAAAAATATATAAAATAAATATGTAATAATTGAGCTGCAATCATCATAGTAAATCATAATTTTAATGTTTTGAAAAATGCAAGAATTAGCAATAGCGGCAAGGGTATATGAACTTTGTCTTGACGAAGTTTGCTTTCTTTCTTGTTTTTTAATTGTTATATTTACTGAATTATTTATAGCTTGTAGGTTTTTGTGTATGTTTAAGGATTTAGCTTGGGGGTGTTTTTGCTGATGACATTCGGCAATTTCATATTACGGTCGGTTCAAGGCCTTCTTATATTTACAGACAGTATTGGAGAGTTAATTGTAACACTAGATTTAGTGCAATACAACAGTTGAGTTTTTTTTATGAAGCCCATTTATTTTTTGTCAACGATGAAAAAACTAAGTCCTTATAAACATCATGACATTTTTAATAGTCTCTCCCCAATAAGTTCTACAATTAATAAGAAATACACACCGTTCTTTTAAATTCCCTTAAGCTACGATTTTTTTATGAATTGGTTCCGTTTATTAAAAATAAGTTAGAGTTTCAGTTGTCAAGGCTGCTGACTCAAATACTTTAAAAAAAACATAGAACCATAGATCAGTATTTATAGGCATGAACGAAATCTTTCCAGTTGATGGTACCATCTCCGTCGATATCAACCTGGCGAAACACCTCATCGAACTCTTCGTCGCTGATTTTTTCGCCAAGACTAGTGAACACGTTGCGCAGTTCGCTATATGATATAAACCCATCCTGATCACGGTCGAAGACATTGAATGCTGCCTCTAAATAGTCATTGTGCTCCATCATTTTATAGATTCTAGTCATCAGTTCGATAAAACCATTAAGTGCTATATAACCTAAGGAATCTCCGTCGAGTCCCTCGGAATATCTGTAGATCTCAGATTCCGTGCGGTTTTGTCCCAAGGCTCGCATCACAGTTCCCAGATCTTCTGGAATGATCCTTCCTGTCTTTTGGGGGTCGCAAAGGGCGAATGCTTCTCGAATTTCTGTGAGATCGTCATTGGACAGAGTATACTCTGGTGGATCCATTTATTTTAAGATTGTTTGACCTGTTTAGAACGCGTTTTCCGAATATGGTTGTACACAGTTTCAGTTTTCAAGTTGTACTGACTTATGAGAACTCTCTTTAAACTAAGTCACACGGAAGTTTATTTCAAGGCTATCTTTTAATAAAAAACGAAATGGTACAAAACAGTAATCAACCAAAAGCCACACACAGGATAACATAAATAAATACTCAATGTTAAAAAGATAAAAGCCATCTTCATCGATTATCCGTACCTTAAGTTAAATTCAAAAGCTATTCACTTATAAATTCCTCACACATACCCACTAAATAAAAAATCTTGGTTTAGTTTTTCGCCAATAGTAAAGGGGAACCGTTTAATTAATATATGTATGTAATTTTGATTTACAGATCTGCACATTTCTAGTTGCTCAGCATTTAACAACTTTCCACTCTAATGTGGAAATTAGTCACCTTACAATACTTTATTAGCTAGGCGTGATTGTTTAGTTGCCAAATGAGTCATTACGAATGTTTTATGTTGTATGCGTATATGACGTGTTAATAGATAACTGCGTAATTTGAAGTGCGATAAGAGTTGAACCCAGTACTTTTGGCTGTCTGATTGGTAACACCACAAGAGCTTTAAAAACCGCCAGACGAATTGGTTAACATCGAGTGGTGTGCTTGGTCTAATATTTAAATTGGCGTCGTATTCAGCTTGGCTCGTTTTATGATTGCTGACCAGCAATGCCATCACCCTTTCGAACATTCTGGCACTCCCCGGCAGCCATTAGGCACATGCGACTATTTCGCCTATTTCGGAGTCACGCGCCCAGTCCGTAAACTCACACAAGCCGACTTCTTGGGACAAGGCTACACTGCCGACTTTCTGGCGCTGCTCTCGACTGGAATGACATGGGTGGTAACATTAAATGGGGAAATGGCGTAGAGAAAACATCACACGGAAGAACGTTTTTGGAAGAGGTTCGTGTTTGTTGCGCTTTCAATTTGGAATTCTTAATTCAACTTCGCATTGCAGTGACGAATTCGCTAAAGCAGATTTTTCCATCTTTATCCAAGTCGATATCTTGGAACATCTCGTTCAGATCCTCGTCTGACATTTTCTCTCCCAGATTGGTCATTATTGTCCTGATTTCCGCTGTCGTAAAGTAGTTTACTTCGTTGCGATCAAAGATCTTAAAAGCCGTCTTCAAGGACACAAGACTATTTTCTTCTTCCAGTCGTTTTGACATCACGTATAGGAAGTCCTTGAATTGTACCTGGCCACCGAAGTCCGAGCTGCATTCGTTGGCCAACTGATAGATTTCCGCTTCGGTGAGCATCTCACCAAGGGCGCGCATTACTCCTCCTAGCTGCTTAATGGATACCCATCCTGTCTTTTCAGTGTCATATAGATTGAAAGCTTCCCGGACCTCTTCGATTTGGGCGTCGGTTAAACTGCTCATGCTGTCCAAAATTATTTATTGTTGGGTTTCTTTCTGAATTGGAACGATGTTTTGTTTTTTCTTGTTGTTTGGGTGTCAGCTCCATCAATAATAAACCGACAGTTTGTAATGACAGATAGGCCAAAGCTAGTTAACAGCTAGTGGGAACTAAGGATAACTTTATAAATAAGATTGGCTTAATCAGTCTTTGGTCACTATCTTCAGAAATTTATAGATTTATATCTATGTGTAGTTTTCCATATAATTACACAAAACGTTGCAGTGACCGTCAAGTTAAATTTATCAAAATTTGTTTGCCCATTTCATATTTTCAGTCTCATTAAAATCCACTCACCCTAACAGAACTATACATAATGGTGGCTAACGTATGCTCATCATGTTTACAAACTCCTCGTAATTTAAATGATTGTCCGCATCCTGATCGTACTCGCGTATAATGTCCTCCAGCTCTTCGTCGCCAATATTAACGCCCAGCGACGTGAACACAGCCTTAAGGTCGGTGATGCTAATATAGCCGTTGTTCTGCTTGTCAAAAACGCGGAACGCCTCGCGTAGTTCTTCCTCTTGGCTCGTATCGCGCATCTTGCGCAGGATTAAGTTGAAGAACTCCGGAGCCTCGATGGACCCATTTCCCTCCGAGTCCACCTCGTTGATCATGGACTGGACTTCAGATTCGTTTGGCTGGCGGCCGAGGGCGCGGATCACTACCGCCATCTCTTTGGAGGTTATGGCGCCCTCGTTCTCCTTGTCTAGTATTCGAAATGTTTCTCTAATCAGCATCTGCTCCTCAGACGACAGATCCTCCATCTTGTGTATCTTTTTTCAGTTGAGTTGTTTAATGAAGATGTGTTTATTTCTCTGTTTCGAAGTGTCAACTAAGCTGTTTCCCCTTAAAAGTTTACTCGGCTCCTAGTATTGAAATCGATTTCTAACACAAAAGAAAAGCTGCGGAAATAAAAAAAAGGAAAAGTATACATACCCCAGTGGCTTCATTTTACTGCAGAGAGCAGAAAACCGATTGGCACAAAATCAATATGTTCGTTATGTAAGTGCAGTGCCGCACCTTCAAAGTTGATTGATTCGAATGTCCTTGGGACCGTAACTCTTGAAGGAAGATCCGAATTGGATCTACCCTTACCTTGTATGTATGTGTCGTTGTTTGTTAAAAGCGCCATTTGAATTGCCCATCGGGGAAGGTTATGGATAAGTATGTGTACAATCAGTGGATTGGCACAGTGGCCTAAATGGCCAACATGGCGCGTGTTAATAATATTAAACTGGACCAATATTTAGAAATAAATCGATAGGTAATGCATCCCTGGATCTTTAGAATTTATAGTATATTTAAACGTTCATTGGTTTACCAGCTGCGAGCTTTCAAAGTCAGCAAGTTTACAAATACTATTAATTTTTGACTTACAGAAATTAGAAACATTTTTTACTTATATATTACTTTAATTCAATTTAGTAATTTCTGATAATTGGTAAATTCTTTTAGTTATCTGAAAAAAACATATTTGAAATGTGGCCGCCGTTGAGAATCGAACCAAGGATTTCTTTGCAAGTGTTGAGCAGAGAACACTGACCAGAAACGTTCACCAAAGCTTAAACAATAAAAATACTTATAAGCTACCAATTTTCGAGTAGTTTTTCATTTAATTACAATAAAAGTCAAGATAATTTCTCCCTTTCAGTGAAAATTTATGCAAAAAAAGATAAAACAAAATATTATCCTGATGTGGGATCAGATTTCTGTCCAATTGTATTAACCTCCAAGCACGGCCCTATTAACTTGGTCGAAAACAAGTGGTGACCACTTATCAGTATTCACAGCAGGTGAAATTGGCAACAAAAAATTCTCTTTTTCTTTTTCTCTTAATAAAAAAATGTAATAAAATATTTTTCCTATTTAATATAAAAGATATCCTGAAATATGTTAACAACAAATAACAACAAATTTTTATTGGATTTTTCTAGTGAGAGACAATAGAAAAAACAACGATTTAGCGCGTTTTTTATTATTTTTTCCGCGAATGTAGCTCCCCTAGGAACAATCGGAAAGAATGAAAAAAAATTATGTTTTTTTTCTTTTATTTTTTTTTATTCTTCGACAATAGTATTTAGATGTTGTAAAGAATATTTAATATTTATAATATCTGCAAGGGTATATAAACTTCTGCTTGCCGAAGTTTGCTTCTTTTCCTTTTAAATTGCTTATTACACTTTTTGAGGTATAACATTTTGGAATGAAATTTTAATTTAATTCGATCACAGCTTTTCTATTTATAAAGGCTTACAATTTCTTACAATTTCTACCAGTTCGTGGGAATGAAACCGGTGCTAAAATAAACAAAAAAAAAACTTTGGGTCGGCAATCTAAACTGTGGGGGAGGCAAAACTGCTTAAGAATACAAACAGCCATGTAATTCAAAAATTTATAAGTCAATTATAACATTATCATGAAAGAATCAGTATTTTAAATAAAATGTAATTACATTTTCTTGTACTTAGAAATATTAATGCCGCTCTATTTCAGACAATTTGTGTCAACTCTCGAAATGGAGGGCACTAATCAATGACTTTAATTGCACCGATGACCGCCATTTTTATCAAAGTGTTTGCACAACACAATATATTTACTTGTATGAGGAGTATCTAAACGAGCGCTATTGATTGCTGTATCGATTTGACACCCATTGATTCAATGCCGAAACCCACCCGCAGTGAATACAATTAACTGTAGGTTGACGATAATCTATTTAAATTATCCAAACAGGGTGCTTGGAAAATATGGCTGACAAACGATAGACCGACTGACCTCTCGACATTTGATTAACATGAATTTGTCGTAGACTGGCATCAATAAGACTTTTTCATATACGTGGGTGTCCGGCGAAATGGCCTACAAGTAGAAAGCAAATATTTGACAAATTGAACGATACCCAAAAAAAATATTGTGGTTGAATCAAAGAACTTTTACACTAAATTTATTATAACATCGCCCTTTTTTTATAAAATTAATAGCAAAAACATTAAATTAAATAAATTTATTTTTTATTTTATTTACGTTAAATTATTTTCCCGATAATTTCTATGGGAGCCAAATAATAAAGTCGCTCGTACGGCCCGTTCCGACATATATACAACCTGCAATAGACAGAAGAGTTTTGATAACGATAACTGAGAGACAAGATTGCGTAGAATCGGTCGGCGGGACGGTTAGGGCTAGATGTTGATTAAGGCAAGTGATGCTGATCAAGAATAATGTTTTCGCGTAAATTTAGCAAAAACAGGAATAGAAGAAAACTTCGGCAAGCCGAATTAATTAAATTAAAAGCGTAATTCAATTTTTTTTTCAATTTGTTCCCTTGGGAGCTTTATGATACAGTCGTTCTGCCTGTAATAAAAACAACTTTTGGGAAAGTTTCATGCAGATAGCTTTAAAACTGAGAGACTAGTTTGCGTAGCAACGGACAGACGGACGGACAGACGGACATGGCTAGATCCTAGTGATGCTGATCAAGAATAGATAGCTCGGAGAAAATCGGCCCACCCTATTTTATCGTTGGCGTCAAAATCAATCTCTTTGAACATTTCTTCGAACTCCAGATCGGTAAACTTTATACCCATTGACAAAGCCACGTGGAGCAGGTTGTTGGCATTTATAAACACATTTTTAGCAGGGAATCCTTGTACGTCTGCTGGTAGACTTTGGTCATAACATAACATCTAGAAACTGCACCACCGTGACCTCCTTATTGCATTCCAACTCAAAATCCTCGAACAAGTGACTGATCTCAGCTTCGGTACGAAATATTCCCAGCTCGAACATCATTTCAAAACTTTAAATTGGCTTATCCTTCAAGGAGTCTGGGTTTCAAAGAGCGCAAAGATTTCAAGAATCTATTTGACCTGATCCTCTGTAAGGGAATGAACTGTTGCTTCCTTAATTTCTATGTTTTCCATGCTTTTCCTTCTCTTGTTTTTATACCCTTGCAGAGGGTATTATAATTTCAGTCAGAAGTTTGCAACGCAGTGAAGGAGACGTTTCCGACCCTATAAAGTATATATATTCTTGATCAGCATCACTAGTAGAGTCGATCTAGCCATGTCCGTCTGTCCGTCCGTCTGTCCGTCTGTCAGTCTGTCCGTCTGTCCGTCCGTTTATATGCAAACTAGTCTCTCAGTTTTAAAGCTATCTGCATGAAACTTTCCCAAAAGTTGTCTTTCTATTGCAGGTAGTATATAAGTCGGAACGAGCCGGATCGGACGACTATAGCATATAGCTCCCATAGGAACAATCGGAAAAATAATTGAAAAAAAATTATAACTTTGCTGTTTTTTAATTTTTTGTTTTGTTCTTCGACATAAAGCAATAGTTAAATATTTCAGAATTATGGTTAAAATTTCATCAAAATCGGACGACTATAGCATATAGCTCCCATAGGAACAATCGGAAAAATAATTGAAAAAAAATTGTAACTTTGCTGTTTTTTAATTTTTTGTTTAGTTCTTCGACATACTGCAATGGTTAAATATTTCAGAATTATGGTTAAAATTTCATCAAAATCGGACGACTATAGCATATAGCTCCCATAGGAACAATCGGAAAAATAATTGAAAAAAAATTATAACTTTGCTGTTTTTTAATTTTTTTTTAGTTCTTCGACATACAGCAATGGTTAAATATTTCAGAATTATGGTTTAAATTTCATCAAAATCGGACGACTATATCATATAGCTCCCATACAAATAATAAAAATATATAAAAGAACAATCAAATAATTAAGCTGCAAATCGTCATAGCTTCAATGTTTTTAAACATATTCGCAAGTAAATCATAATTTTAATGTTTTCAAAAATATTTAATTCTTGCGATAGCTGCAAGGGTATATGAACTTCGGCTTGCCGAAGTTTGCTTTCTTTCTTGTTATACCCTTGCAGAGGGTATTATAATTTCAGTCAGAAGTTTGCAACGCAGTGAAGGAGACGTTTCCGACCCTATAAAGTATATATATTCTTGATCAGCATCACTAGTTGAGTCGATCTAGCCATGTCCGTCTGTCCGTCCGTCTGTCCGTCCGTCTGTCCGTCTGTCCGTCCGTTTATATGCAAACTAGTCTCTCAGTTTTGAAGCTATCTGCATGAAACTTTCCCAAAAGTTGTCTTTCTATTGCAGGTAGTATATAAGTCGGAACGAGCCGAATCGGACGACTATAGCATATAGCTCCCATAGGAACAATCGGAAAAATAAATGAAAAAAAATTATAACTTTGCTGTTTTTTAATTTTTTGTTTAGTTCTTCGACATATAGTAATGGTTAAATATTTCCGATTTACGGTTTAAATTTCATCAAAATCGGTCGACTATAGCATATAGCTCCCATAGGAACAATCGGAAAAATAAATGAAAAAAAATTATAACTTTTATATTTTTTAATTTTTTGTTTAGTTCTTCGACATATAGCAATGTTTAATTATTTCAGAATTATGGTTTAAATTTTATCAAAATCGGACGTCTATAGCATATAGCTCCCATAGAAATAATAAAAATATATAAAATAACTATCTAATAATTGAGCTGCAAATCATCATAGTTTCAATGTTTTTCAGCATATACTCAAGTAAATCATAATTTAAATGTTTTCAAAAGTATTTAATTCATGCAATAGCTGCAAGGGTATATGAACTTCGGCTTGCCGAAATTTGCTTTCTTTCTTGTTTAATATTATTATAAATTTCTCCTCCACTGCGTTGCAAACTTCTGACTGAAATTATAATACCCTCTGCAAGGGTATTAAAATTATAATATTGATGTTTTTTATTTTTTTTTTTAGTTCTTCGAAATTTTAATTGGTTAGTTGTCAATATATTTCGGATGCTCTTCGGCAACCGTCTTCAGGACAACTATAAAATAATAACAACGATTTTAATATTCTTAACAAACAGAAAACAATTTACATTTGACATACATTTAATTTACACGTCTGCGTCCGGTGACGTGGAGTTGTTAACTTCGAAATATAGTAATGGTTAAATATTTCAGAGTTTTGGTTTAAATTTCATCAAAATCGGATGACTATATCATATAGCTCCCATAGAAATAATAAAAATATATAAAATAAATATGTAATAATTGAGCTGCAATCATCATAGTAAATCATAATTTTAATGTTTTGAAAAATGCAAGAATTAGCAATAGCGGAAAGGGTATATGAACTTTGTCTTGACGAAGTTTGCTTTCTTTCTTGTTTTTTAATTGTTATATTTACTGAATTATTTATAGCTTGTAGGTTTTTGTGTATGTTTAAGGATTTAGCTTGGGGGTGTTTTTGCTGATGACATTCGGCAATTTCATATTACGGTCGGTTCAAGGCCTTCTTATATTTACAGACAGTATTGGAGAGTTAATTGTAACACTAGATTTAGTGCAATACAACAGTTGAGTTTTTTTTATGAAGTCCATTTATTTTTTGTCAACGATGAAAAAACTAAGTCCTTATAAACATCATGACATTTTTAATAGTCTCTCCCCAATAAGTTCTACAATTAATAAGAAATACACACCGTTCTTTTAAATTCCCTTAAGCTACGATTTTTTTATGAATTGGTTCCGTTTATTAAAAATAAATTAGAGTTTCAGTTGTCAAGGCTGCTGACTCAAATACTTTAAAAAAAACATAGAACCATAGATCAGTATTTATAGGCATGAACGAAATCTTTCCAGTTGATGGTACCATCTCCGTCGATATCAACCTGGCGAAACACCTCATCGAACTCTTCGTCGCTGATTTTTTCGCCAAGACTAGTGAACACGTTGCGCAGTTCGCTATATGATATAAACCCATCCTGATCACGGTCGAAGACATTGAATGCTGCCTCTAAATAGTCATTGTGCTCCATCATTTTATAGATTCTAGTCATCAGTTCGATAAAACCATTAAGTGCTATATAACCTAAGGAATCTCCGTCGAGTCCCTCGGAATATCTGTAGATCTCAGACTCCGTGCGGTTTTGTCCCAAGGCTCGCATCACAGTTCCCAGATCTTCTGGAATGATTCTTCCTGTCTTTTGGGGGTCGCAAAGGGCGAATGCTTCTCGAATTTCTGTGAGATCGTCATTGGACAGAGTATACTCTGGTGGATCCATTTATTTTAAGATTGTTTGACCTGTTTAGAACGCGTTTTCCGAATATGGTTGTACACAGTTTCAGTTTTCAAGTTGTACTGACTTATGAGAACTCTCATTAAACTAAGTCACACGGAAGTTTATTTCAAGGCTACCTTTTAATAAAAAACGAAATGGTATAAAACAGTAATCGACCAAAAGCCACACACAGGATAAAATAAATAAATACTCAATGTTAAAAAGATAAAAGCCATCTTCATCGATTATCCGTAGCTTAAGCTAAATTCAAAAGCTATTCACTTAGAAATTCCTCACACATACCCACTAAATAAAAAATCTTGGTTTAGTTTTTCGCCAATAGTAAAGGGGAATCGTTTAATTAATATATGTATGTAATTTTGATTTACAGATCTGCACATTTCTAGATGCTCAGCATTTAGCAACTTTCCACTCTAATGTGGAAATTAGTCACCTTACAATACTTTATTAGCTAGGCGTGATTGTTTAGTTGCCAAATGAGTCATTACGAATGTTTTATGTTGTATGCGTATATGACGTGTTAATAGATAACTGCGTAATTTGAAGTGCGATAAGAGTTGAACCCAGTACTTTTGGCTGTCTGATTGGTAACACCATAAGAGCTTTAAAAACCGCCAGACGAATTGGTTAACATCGAGTGGTGTGCTTGGTCTAATATTTAAATTGGCGTCGTATTCAGCTTGGCCCGTTTTATGATTGCTGACCACCAATGCCATCACCCTTTCGAACGTTCTGGCACTCCCCGGCAGCCATTAGGCACATGCGACTATTTCGCCTATTTCGGAGTCACGCGCCCAGTCCGTAAACTCACACAAGCCGACTTCTTGGGACAAGGCTACACTGCCGACTTTCTGGCGCTGCTCTCGACTGAAATGACATGGGTGGTAACATTAAATGGTTAAATGGCATAGAGAAAACATCACACGGAAGAACGTTTTTGGAAGAGGTTCGTGTTTGTTGCGCTTTCTATTTGGAATTCTTAATTCAACTTCGCATTGCAGTGACGAATTCGCTAAAGCAGATTTTTCCATCTTTATCCAAGTCGATATCTTGGAACATCTCGTTCAGATCTTCGTCTGACATTTTCTCTCCCAGATTGGTCATTATTGTCCTGATTTCCGCTGTCGTAAAGTAGTTTACTTCGTTGCGATCAAAGATCTTAAAGGCCGTCTTCAAGGACACAAGACTATTCTCTTCTTCCAGTCGTTTTGACATCACGTATAGGAAGTCCTTGAATTGTACCTGGCCACCGAAGTCCGAGCTGCATTCGTTGGCCAACTGATAGATTTCCGCTTCGGTGAGCATCTCACCAAGGGCGCGCATTACTCCTCCTAGCTGCTTAATGGATACCCATCCTGTCTTTTCAGTGTCATATAGATTGAAAGCTTCCCGGACCTCTTCGATTTGGGCGTCGGTTAAACTGCTCATGCTGTCCAAAATTATTTATTGTTGGGTTTCTTTCTGAATTGGAACGATGTTTTGTTTTTTCTTGTTGTTTGGGTGTCAGCTCCATCAATAATAAACCGACAGTTTGTAATGACAGATAGGCCAAAGCTAGTTAACAGCTAGTGGGAACTAAGGATAACTTTATAAATAAGATTGGCTTAATCAGTCTTTGGTCACTATCTTCAGAAATTTATAGATTTATATCTATGTGTAGTTTTCCATATAATTACACAAAACGTTGCAGTGACCGTCAAGTTAAATTTATCAAAATTTGTTTGCCCATTTCATATTTTCAGTCTCATTAAAATCCACTCACCCTAACAGAACTATACATAATGGTGGCTAACGTATGCTCATCATGTTTACAAACTCCTCGTAATTTAAATGATTGTCCGCATCCTGATCGTACTCGCGTATAATGTCCTCCAGCTCTTCGTCGCCAATATTAACGCCCAGCGACGTGAACACAGCCTTAAGGTCGGTGATGCTAATATAGCCGTTGTTCTGCTTGTCAAAAACGCGGAACGCCTCGCGTAGTTCTTCCTCTTGGCTCGTATCGCGCATCTTGCGCAGGATTAAGTTGAAGAACTCCGGAGCCTCGATGGACCCATTTCCCTCCGAGTCCACCTCGTTGATCATGGACTGGACTTCAGATTCGTTTGGCTGGCGGCCGAGGGCGCGGATCACTACCGCCATCTCTTTGGAGGTTATGGCGCCCTCGTTCTCCTTGTCTAGTATTCGAAATGTTTCTCTAATCAGCATCTGCTCCTCAGACGACAGATCCTCCATCTTGTGTATCTTTTTTCAGTTGAGTTGTTTAATGAAGATGTGTTTATTTCTCTGTTTCGAAGTGTCAACTAAGCTGTTTCCCCTTAAAATTTACTCGGCTCCTAGCATTGAAATCGATTTCTAACACAAAAGAAAAGCTGCGGAAATAAAAAAAAGGAAAAATATACATACCCCAGTGGCTTCATTTTACTGCAGAGAGCAGAAAACCGATTGGCACAAAATCAATATGTTCGTTATGTAAGTGCAGTGCCGCACCTTCAAAGTTGATTGATTCGAATGTCCTTGGGACCGTAACTCTTGAAGGTGATCACTGTCACTTCCGAATTAGATCTACCCTTACCTTGTATGTATGTGTCGTTGTTTGTTAAAAGCGCCATTTGAATTGCCCATCGGGGAAGGTTATGGATAAGTATGTGTACAATCAGTGGATTGGCACAGTGGCCTAAATGGCCAACATGGCGCGTGTTAATAATATTAAACTGGACCAATATTTAGAAATAAATCGATAGGTAATGCATCCCTGGATCTTTAGAATTTATAGTATATTTAAACGTTCATTGGTTTACCAGCTGCGAGCTTTCAAAGTCAGCAAGTTAACAAATACTATTAATTTTTGACTTACAGAAATTAGAAACTTTTTATTTCTTATATATTACTTTAATTCAACTTAGTAATTTCTGATAATTAGTAAATTCTTTTAGTATCTGAAAAAAAACATATTTGAAATATGGCCGCCGTAGAGAATCGAACCAAGGATTTCTTTGCAAGTGTTGAGCAGAGAACACTGACCAGAAATGTTAACCAAAGCTTAGACAATAAAAATACTTATAATACTTAATTACAATAAAAGTCAAGATAATTTCTCCCTTTCAGTGAAAATTTAAGCAAAAAAAGATAAAACAAAATATTATCCTGATGTGGGATCAGATTTCTGTCCAATTGTATTAACCTCCAAGCACGGCCCTATAAACTTGGTCGAAATCCAGTGGTGAACACTTATCAGTATTCACAGCAGGTGAAATTGGCAACAAAAAATTCTCTTTGTGAATTTTTCATGCCATGAATGCCAGAACTATCCCTGCAGTTTTGACACGTATTATAATCCAATTAAAGTTTAAAATGAATATAAATACAACATTATATACCTTTCTTGCAACTTATAACTTATATAGGTTCTTAAAATGAGCGTAACTTACCTAAGTATATATTTTCGGAAATACCATTTTACTTAGATATAAAATATTTGCTTGCGTTTAAATTTGGTCTTTTTAAATAAATAAGATTTTAACATAGATTTCTAACCCTTTCATTTTTAAGTTAGGTTGATTAATTCAATATACTTGTATGAAAGGAATGAACACCAGTTTATTAACCTAATAAATAGATGCATAGTACTCAGTTTTTGATTTAAAACAATACTTTTTGTTTGAGTACACTGTGACTATAAAATAGCTGCCATCGGCGGGCAAGTTTGCTGAGCGATTTTGGATTGGCAGCGCCTGGCCTGTGCCTTTGCCTTGCCTTTGTCAGCCGCCTTTTGCCGCATGTTAATTTATATTTTTTCCCTTCGGGCCAATTCGGCTGTCCGCATTGGGGCACACCTGACACCAGTTTTGTGGCAGGGGAGTGGCACCAGGAGCCAGAGCATGCGGCACGCTCTTCTCTGGCCACAGTCAAAACAAATAATAGACAGAAGTTTGACATCGGCACGAGAAGGTTCCATTGTACGGCGGCGTTTTACTTGCAAATGGGTTTGGGTGGCTATTTGTTTGGGTGGGCATTTGCGGGGAGGGAGCGTGCTCAACGGCAATAATGAAAAGATTTCTAGCATGTGTGTTTCCGGCGGGCCAACTCATATTTGTCGCCAAGAAATGGCTCCCATGACGAGGCGAATTCCGCTTACTGAGCTAGGTTTTTTGGGTGCAATGGTTGTGGCCATATTTACTTGCCCATTTCCGACGCCTGGAATAACTTGAACTATTTTCTTTAAGCATTTACAACTATTTAAATTCTTAAGTCTAGTATAAATCGAAAACCTTGCTTTTTTCTTGCAGGAGAACCTTCGCGTTGGGTTAGAGCGCAAAAAGCTCGACATTGACCCGAAGTATTTGCTACTACTAGGCTTCACCTCATCAAAGGATGTCTCAACCCAACAACAGCAGCTGGATCAGCAGGAGACGGTTATCGGTTCTTCTAATCAGATCCTGCCAAAGACAGATTTCCCAGCGCCGGCCACCAAGGCGGAACAGGAGCTCATCGAGTTGCGAGGACTGCGGCGTCCCCAGGATGCTGCGTCCTTCGGTGGCCAGCCGGGAGATGGGGAGCAGCGTGGACAGCGCAAGCGAGTTACAACGCCGTACAACGGCACAAAGAGCAACTTTACCATCGTCACGTATGTGCTGGAGGGACAGGCTGCATCGGCCATCATCTTGGCCCAGAACATTGCCGCCAAGCTGCCCACTGAATACCTGCTCATCTACGATTTGGGTGTGTCGGATCAGCAGCTGCGCGATTTGGGCGCCTACTGCAACAACAGCCGGTGCTCGGTGATAACGTATGACCTGTCGGAGTTCCCCTCCTTCGTCGGCGATCAGCGGACACACGCCTATCGGCCCATCGTGATCAAGGACGGCTTGATGCGCGCCCGATCGGTTCTCTTCCTAGAAAACAACATGCGGGTGCGGGGCGGCTCGGCCCAGCTGCAGAGTCTGCAGAGCATCGTGATGAACCCGGGAGTAAAGAGGGCCGGAGTCAAGAACGCAGGTGTCCTTGGCTGGAACACACCAACAGCGGTGTCCTCGCTCACGCATCCCAAAATGTTCGACTACTTCGCCTCGAAAGCTGAAGAGTTTAACTTCCTGCGGATGGTCGATCTGGATGCGGTCTTCTTCTCGGACAGTCCTTTAGTAACCGAGAAGATCATGCTGCCCTGGCTGAAGTGCTGCCTCACCCTCGAGTGCATCGATCCAATCGGTGAGTCGGCAGTTGGGGGTGGCTTTTCGATATGGAAAACTGTCATTAGGAATGAGTTTCTTTCTGCTGCCAATATAAATCAATCAAACCCACACTCGGGCCACCATTACCCTGCCCCATTCTCCTTTGGGGCTGGGCTTGTGTACTAATGACCGTCATTTGCACGGCATTCGGTTGATGGCACTCCCATCAGGAAATTTATGTAATTATCATCTGAATAGGGATTTGTGGCAAACGTGACTATGATTTTACTTGGACAGCTTTTTGAGCCCTGCCAAAATTCCCAACGAAAAAGTCAATAATATTCACATATTTGTAATAACAAATCTCTTTGTTCACTTCCCATAATTTATAATGAACTCTGTGTTTACTTTATGTAAATGTATACTCTGTTACTTTTATACTTTGCAGAGGTCATTAAATTTCAGTCAGAAGTTTTTCCACAGAAAACTCATCGTCGTCTGTTTCTGAATGCTTTTAAGCTGTTCAAACGATTCTTTAGATACTTCCTCAGAAGTTATGTTTGTATTGCAGAATCTGTCTATGTTAAGAAACATGACAGTGACAGTTTGTTTAGACTCAATTATATATTACGGAAGACTTTACGACCTGAAGTAACTTCTGTTTCCCGGGCTGAAAGGTCTTTTGGCATTTTTTTTTTGTATTCCTTTGTCTATGGAAGTACCTTTTTCCAATGGTTCCCTATTAAATTTCTTAAATTCTTTTTATCGACCACCCAGTTCAGTAGCGAAACCTCTGTCCAGATATGTTGTCTTCAAACCCTTGCAGAGGGTATTATAATATCAGTCAGAAGTTTCCAACGCAGTGAAGGAGACATCTCCGATCCTATAAAGTATATATATTCTTGATCAGTATCACTAGGAGAGTCGATTTAGCCATGTCCTCTGTCCGTCCGTTTCTACGCAAACTTGTCTCTCAGTTTTAAAGCTATTTGCATGAAACTTTTCCAAAAGTTGTCTTCCTATTGCAGGTAGTATATAAGTGGGATCGAGCCGGATCGGACGACTACGGCATATAGTTCCCACAGGAACAATCGGAAAAAAATAGAATAACTTTGGTGTTTTTCAATTTTTTTGTTAGAATTACGGTTTATATTTCATCAAAATCGGACGACTATAACTTAAAGCTCCCATGGGAACAATAAAAAAAAAAAAAAATTTTTAATTTAAGTTTTTTGTTTTGTATAATTTTTTATAAATTCTTTATGATTAATTAATAATTTCACAATTCAGAATTACGCTTTTAATTTTATTAAAATCGGAAAACGATATCATATAGCTGCATTGGAACTATCAAATAAGCTTCAAATAGATTCAATGTAAACATACACGCAAGATTTATTTATTTATTTATTCTTCAAGAATATTTAATTTTTGCAATAGCTGCAAGGGTATATGAACTTCGGCTTGCCGAATCTTTCTTCCTTTCTTGTTTTTTTATTTAAATTTTTTTTATTGTTAATAATTTGCCAGATCAGAATTACGCTTTTAACTTTATTAAAATCGGAAAACGATATCATATAGCTGCCATAGGAACTATTGAATAATTGCGCTGCAAATCATCATAGCTTCAATGTTTGCTTCCTTTATTGTTTTCAATTAATGTATAATTATATAACGATCTTTTGAAAAGTCTCGAAGTGTCAATGATTTTCTTTTTATATATTTTTTTAGGCTTCTGTATAAATTGACTTTATTTCTTCAGTCTCTTAACTTAATTTTTTGTAAACGAAAAAAAAAATTCGAACTCTATTGCTTCGCTAGTGGGGCCTGGAGATTGTTTTTATTTATATTTATTTTTTTGTCGACTCGAGGAGTTTTTCCTTGCTTTTTTATCGTTCAAATTTAAATTCGTCAAAGGCGAGAAGATATTTTTTTTATAAACCAAGTATTATTACCTTACTTGTGGGAGAATTTTAATTGGTTTTCTAGTGTTTAACTGCTGCTTTTAGGGCTGGTACGTCTGCTTTAGTTCGTTGATGTGCTTCTTAAGACTTGCTAATGGTGGTTTTTATTACAAAGTTTTGGCAGCCGAAATTGAATCGAAAACACACTTTTCTAAGCCAACTTCGACATCTCTAGCAAACCTCAGTCCTGAAGCAAGTGCGGAACATTCGAAAGGACTCCAAGATTTTGCTGAAGAAAAGCATATTCATAAGCCGCCATAACCCCTTGGGCAAATCGCAGTGGATGTTGCACGCGGCAAATACACACTCTTCGGGTCCAAGATTGTAGCCATGCAGCCCGCACAGCATACAGTGGGTGTCGTAGGTAATGTACCATGCCTCCACAGTGCAAGCCATTCCGGAGAAGACTTCTACCATCCGGTTCAGGCGGTAGGCCAGAAGTAGGAACAACCCAAAGACGAGGCATATTATGCAAATCCCACGGATCTGGGTAAACCGAAATCGCTTCTGGGTAGAGAACAGCATCAAAGCCAGGATCTCCAGGATTAGAATAATGGGATAGCAGTAGGCCTACAAAACAAGTAGTTGTGGTCAATCATGTCCAAGTTAAATATTCTGTATAATTAGACAATCAAGTTTAATCCAATTACCTTATGAGTTACTTTATAAATTTTGTTTGTTGATTTAAAAATCATACCACAAATTATATGAATAGAGTATACCGCGGAAATAATTTTTTAGAAAGAAAAATTGCCAAAACTATAATGACGTACTATGTGTATGGACAGCCCCCAATATATGAGTAAGACCGACATTAATTTAAATTACATGCAAAAGTTGTCAGGGATACATTGAGATAGATTTAGACTAAGACACTAGGCGGACAGGCAGGCGAAACAAGATAGACTCTTCTGTTGAAGCTGATCAAAGACATTTAAACTAAGTTAGACCACATAAGGTCGATGTAAAAATGTGTCAGTAGCTAACAAACCAATTTTGGACTCACCCAATGATTTTGAACTAAATTCAATAGGTATACGCTTCTATTGACGCATCCGATGGCTGTACTTAGCAAAAGCACAAGGTAGTTGTAAGGAGCACGTCTCCTCCACTCCGGCCAAAGGTAAAAACAGCTATAGAGGAACATGGTGATTACCATAGATATGGGCATTACATAATTGTAAGGCAAATTATGTTTCAGTAGGACCTCAAGGCAGGGCAAGCTGCAGATCACCTGTAGCTGAGTTCATGAGTTTATAATAACAGATCTGAGCTTTTTAAATGGGTTTCAGATAACCTACGATAAGTATTCCATAGAACTGGCGTACAAGGCGACGTCGAAGTCCAATATCCTTTATGTCGAATTCATAGGTCCTTGGCAAATGTCCATTGGGCAACAGCAGTTCACATTGTACAGCGATGCCAGGGACTTCTGATTTTCCCACCATCAATATGGTAGCCATTTCATCAACCGACTGAGGTGAAACTCCTGTCGTTCGACTAATTATATTTTTGTATTTGATAAGCAGCGTTTTCCAGTTAATCGTTTATCTAATTTGGTACACTTTATTTCCATTTTGTTTTCATAATCACTACGCACCACTCAAAGAAAAAACGTAGATAATAACAAATTGGTTAAAGCTTAAATATATTTTTTACAAAACAACTTCAGTTATATTAATACGAACGCAACTTTAAGGTACTCTGGTCTAGAAATTTAAAAAAATCGATTTTTTTTTTATGTTTGGATTTGGATTATAAGTATTTTTAAAATATTTGTGTTTTTCATTTCTTTTTTATCTTTCTTGAAAAAATTATAAAAATTCCTTCCTTTAAAACATTGTGTAATATAAGAAAGCATAAAAATGTATAAACATTTAGGATCCACGGTCAGTTTTTGTATATAAAATAATTATAATATTTATATATGTACAACAACATAAATATGGGATAGATGTAAGCTTCTATTTGTTAACTTTTTTATTGAAACTCAAATGAAAATATTTACAAAAACAATAGCCACAGTATTTTACTTATTTTTTTGTCAATGTTAGTGGAAACAAGAAAGGAAGCAAACTTCTGCAAGCCGAAGTTCATATACCCTTGCAGCTATTTCAAAAATCAAATATTCTTGTTTAAAAGCATTTAAACTATGATGATATGCAGCCCAGTTATTCGAAAGCTCTTATGACAGCTATACGATATCGGTTTCCGATTTTAAAAGAATTAAAAGCGTAATCCTGAACTGTCAAATTATTAATAAGTCAAAAAGAATTTTAAAAAAAATTACAAAATAGAAAAGTTACAATAAACAAGAAAGGAAGCAAACTTCGGCAAGCAGAAGTTCATATACCCTTGCAGCTATTGCAAGAATTAAATATTTTTGAAAACAGTAAAATTAAGATTTACTTGCGTATATGTTTAAAAACATTGAAGCTATGATGATTTGCAGCTCAATTATTAGATAGTTATTTTATATATTGATATTATTTCTATGGGAGCTATATAATAAAGTCGTCCGATTTGTATGAAATTTAAACAGTAGTTCTGAAATATTTAACCATTACTATATGTCGAACAACTAATAAAAAAAAATTAAAAAACAGCAAAGTTATAATTTTTTTTGTATTTTTTTCCGATTGTTCCTATGGGAGCTATATGATATAGTCGTCCGATTTTTATGAAATTTAAATCGTAATTCTGAAATATTTAACCATTACTATATGTCGAAGAACTAAAAAAAAATTAAAAATCAGCAGTTATAATTTTGTTTTATTGTTATTTATGGGAGCTATATGCTATAGCCGTCCGATCCGGCTCGTTCCGGACCTTTTGGGAAAGTTTCATTTCATAAAACTGAGAGACTAGTTTGCGTAGAAACGGACGGACAAACTAGATCGACTCTCCTAGTGATGCTGATCAAGAATATATAAACTTTATAGAGTATTGCAAACTTCTGACTGAAATTATAATACCCTCTGCAAGGGTATAAAAACAACAACAACAACTCTAGTGAACAGCCTTCTCTTGTAAATATAAATACATATCGAAAAACTAAGTTAAAACAAATTACTAATATCATATATGTCTCCATGCAGGTGCCCAATCGAATGGTTGCAAGTTTAATAAAAAACCACTGTACCGATACTCCGGATGCCACGGCTACGATGCGTCCGCCTTCAACATTGTGCTGGGTCTCACCTCGCAAATGGACAACTCGGAGTACTCGCTGCCCAGCGATAGTCCCCGCAATATGTTCTACAAGGAGACGCTGGAGCAGGCCACCCGGATACTGGAGAGCCGGCGGCGCAACAGCAGCGAGACATCCGACCATCCGTTCACGGACGACTGAGCTTGTCCTGCTGGGATGAGAAGTTTACGAGGGCGGGGCCAAAGCATTTGATAAAACGTTTTCTACCGACACACACACGCAGATACTCAGGAGCCAGCGGAACAAACCAAGATTAGCAGAAACTCAAGAAAGAAAAAATGAGAGACCCCAAAATGAAGTAGCTAAAACGCATTCGATTCCCAGTTAAGCAGAGATCGAAAGACGATTTGGTATTCAAGACAGACAGAGCACAGTAATTTAGCGTTACGTTAGGCTGTGCAGCTTATCAATAATTATAACAGTTTAGTCAAGCCCTAGTTACTTATTAAACGAAATCTGCATGAATATCTGTGTGACTGTTTCCATGTTTTTGTTGCATCGATATTTGTAAATACCCTGTTTAGTTAACTGCCCCAACTGTAAGTAGATAAGAACATCAAATGGCATACATTTTGTGATTGTATTTTATAGTTACTCATGCATAGACAAACATATAAAGTATATTAATATAAATGTAATGTAACTATCATAAAACAAGATGAGCCAAAAAAGTAAGTTAATAAATTTATGAATAACCAATACCATTTAACACCTTGTTTTGTTTTTGGAATTAATCAGGAACGTTCTTTACTTTTACATATCAGTTATATTGTAAATGGCACTTTTCCACATATTTTTTTTAAGCTAAAGCTAGTTATTTCTGTTAAGGCTAAGCAAGGTCAAAATGCATTATCTGTCTTTCCGGGGTATTTAAGTTTAAAAGAAATTGTATCAGAGTTTAGCCACACTATTTAAAATTCCTTAGAATCCGAAGGATATAAATAAATATGCGAACCACATCGAGGTACAGAGTCAAGGCTGCAAACACATATTCCTCGGGATCCAACTGTTCCGCACGATTGCCGCCGATTATCGACTGCATGTCGTAGATCAGGAAAAAACAAGTGATTACGGCGCAAAGGCCAGCAATTGGCAAGCTATCTACGAATTCGGGCATCGAAAATCGACATACTGCCAGCACGAGAAGGATCATCACAAAAGTTATCATCATCCCGCCCTTGGCGGTGTAATCGTATTTGGTTTGCACGGCGTACACGGAAAGAGCGATGACCAGCACCGCAGTAATTCCCACGGCCAAGAGTACTATGTCGGAGTCCATTACGCTCGATGCTGTTCCCAGGAGCACGGACATGGTGAAGGTGAAGATGGCCAGGAAAATTAGATTAACGGGATGCTTGCGTCGCACGCTCTCCACGCAGACGATCATTACCAAGACGACAATGTTAACGATCATGGCGACAAAGACGACAACAGAGTTCGATTGCACAAATTGCTTGGTGGGCTCGTGGTAAACAAATGCAGCCATTACAGCACATGTGAGAAGTAGTTGGGCCTGCAAAAACAAAAGCAATAACCAACCGAAGCACTTCCAGGATTAATTAATTATGAATTGTTCTTAATGGACATAGAAAAGAGTGGAAAAAATTTCATTTCTAATATATGCTTTTTTGTCAAGATTTTTGAATTGTTGATTTTTGAAAAAAAAAAGTATTTTTGAGTAACTTAAACAAAATTAGAGCATTATACTTAGTTGTGAATAAATACAAAACAAAACAAATATTTTAAATGGCTTTCAAATGATTTCAATTTTGTTTGCCAGCGATTTAACCTCCACCTTCCGGTGCAGTTTGACTTCTTGATTACATTTTTTGTTTCGTACTATTTTTTCAAACGTATTTTACATTTTTACCTGTCATTATTAGCTGATTTTACTACAAATACAAAGTTTTTTAACTGCCTTTAACATGCTATGATGATTAGTTCGCTTCAATAAATGCTAGAGTTCGACAAAGTTTGAAAAAATTGCTAAAATTTAAGCCACCATAAATACATAATTAAAGCGGGAATACGGTGATATGTTAGTTAGGTGTCATTCGCAGAAGTTAAAGAAGATAACAGAGGTCTATAAGTCGAAAAATACACGTTTTTTGCACAAAAAGAAATCCATATAAAATCGATATACCCGCGATTTGTTGAGGCTAATTTGTAAGCCAGTGTTATTTAATTAATTATATTTTTTTAATTAAAAAGAAATTGTTCAAAAATATTCATTAGGAACAAAAAGTTAAAAGTTTTAATTTAGTCAGCACGGCATTACTTAAACTTAATATAATTGCGGTTCCTGACAAATACTTATATAATATTTCACTCACCAGCAGGATTCCAAACACCTTTCGAACGAAGCCTTTGCGAATAGATTGATCCTCGAAGATAATGCTTTTTACCACCAGAACATGGACTATTGTCCCAGTTTCTATCAAGTGAGCCCCAGCTTCTGGAGCTGAATCCTCGGACTGGGACTCATTTCGCGGAGGAGGTGCTGGCAATGGAATCGGCGGGTAACGGTCATTGTTTCTGGGTAATGGAAGAAAATTAAACAACGCTGAAACAAAAGAAACTTAAACTATGGCCAATTGTTTAAAAAATCATAAATATATAAAAAAATTACCTTACATTTACCGAAAAACAAATTTTCCAATAAAAAATCATGATAAATCTTTTCAGTTAAAGACATTTTTGATAACACTTTTTTGCATCACAAATACTTTTTAAAAGTTATTTGTTAGAAATGTTTATATTTCTCGACTCAAATAAAATATTATAAATAAATAAAAATCTTGTAAAGAAAATGTATTTGCTGAAAGACTTACATTTTGATGCTTACGCCTGTTATTTTATATAAGATTATATAAGACTAACTAATAAAAATAAAAAACAGCAAACAGCAAACTTATCATTAATTTTTCTGATTGTTATATAGCTCTCATAATATGATATAGTCCGGCTCGATCCGACTTATGTACTACCTGCAATAGGAAAACAACTTTTGCGAAAGTTTCAAGCAGACACCCTTAAAACAACGACTAGTTTGCGTAGAAGCGGACAGACGGACGGACAGGCGGACATGGCTGGATCGACTCTTCTAGGGATACTGATCAAGAATATATAATCAGTTTTAAAGCAATCTGCATGAAACAAATGACATTCTTTAAGAATTATATGTTTATTTTTATTAAAACCGGACGACAATAAAATATAGCTTAATCATAAAAATAAAGAAAAATAATAAAAAAAAATAAATGATAACTTTGCTGTTTCTTAATTTCCATTCACATATAGTAAAGGTTAAATATTTCAGAATTAATGTTTAAGTTTTATTAAAATCGGTCGACTATCATATAACTCCAAAAGGAACATTCGAAAAAATATATGAAAAACACTTAGCCAAGCCTTTTATTATGGTCGATTTTGCATTGCCCTAAATTAATGTGAAAGCAAACAATTTTATTTTAAGTTTAACTTTGAGTTTTGTCTTTTATATATACTTATATATATGCCATATAGTAAAACGAAAAAGTGCCAACAGAAAAATGCTATTTTTGCTGTCGCCGCTGTATATAAATTATCGCCAAAGAACAAAATTACCATTATAAATACAAACGCGAAATATCAATCTGGAGTACAGATTGTGTGTTTAAGTGTTACTTAGAATTCTTATCAATTCCACTGGAAAGATTTATAAAAAATTCCCACGAACTTACCGTACAATGCAGCTTTATCTAGGATGCTTGTATTTTCTTTAGGAGGATCCATCTCAAATAAGTTTGGAATTTTTTTTTGGGATAACTGAAAGAAATCTGGCCGACCTAAAGCTTCCCAGGGATCAAAATGAACACAATATCAAACTGGAGGAATGGAAACCGAGATGCCGGTCTTTTTTTTAATAAGTGCTGCCAGAGTTTCCGCGCTAAAGCAGCTGATTTTCGTTTTCGCTGATTCCAAAACTACAAATGTATATATCAGCCAACGTTACGGTCAAAATCACTTCAGTTCACAAAAGCCTTAAACTCGTAAAGTCGGTCTCAAACGGGTTCGGCCAGCAAAAGTAAAAGTAATTTGTAGGCGCTTGTGTGTAATTGTAAGGTAATGAGTGTAATTACGAAACTGCTCAAGGCACTGTTTGTGGTCCTATTGACTGCATTTTTTGGACCTGAAACTGCGGCGGCCTATGACCCCAATGACTCCAAGATAGCCGAATGCTGCTTGCCGCCGGAGGGGATGTTCGAGGCCTTTTACCCTCGGGAAGTAGAGGGTATCCCCAATAGCGCCTCGCGTCCCGCCCATGGTCACGGTAGCTTTTTCAAGCACCGCAATCCAGCACTAGTGGACACTAAAAATGCAGCGGCGTATGGCTATCGTTTCGACGGCAAGAGGCGTTTCAATTTTGATTAGTCTTGCACATTAATTCTGTGTGCTTCACAAATAAAATCCATTTTGAAACCATAAATGAAGTGACTTATTATTGTAACGGAAAATGAAACCGCAGGCGGGCTGGCAACACTGGCACCACTGGCACCTTTGCACCCCTGGCTTTCCGTGTGACTGACACATAAGTCAAGAGCAGAAGAAGAAGAGATCAACATTTCTTTTTTTCTTTGAAAATCACTCGTTAAAAAGAACAAAAAAATATGTTTCTGAATCAAATTCAAATATAAATCACATAAATTTGTAAAAACCGTTACCAAAGCCAAATCACCAGCACATGATGAACGCGCGCAGCATCGGCATGCTGAAAATGCTCAGACACTCATGGCGCACGTAAGAATCTCGAGGGGTGGTGAAAGATGGGGTGGTCTTGGAGCCGGCGAGAACTAATTGCCCCCTTCCCCCCTTACCGTAACACAGGTTTCCCCGCCGTTTGGCCACCAAGGTCACTACGTTGGGCGGCGACGAGGTAGGCAGTGGCACCGGAATCGGCCAGATCACCGGCGGCGTGCGCACCAGCGATGGGCCCCAAAAGGTGAACACGCCGTCCAAGGAAATCGTAACCCACCTGCCGCCCCTCACCGAGCCATTGCCCAACCTGCCGGAGGCAGTTTACGCGGCTCCGCTGGCGGAGAGTGCCATCACCAAGGTGACAAAGCTGCCAAACGGTTTGCGTATTGCCTCTGAGCCCCGGTACGGTCAATTCTGCACCGTGGGTCTGGTGATCGACTCCGGCCCGCGCTACGAGGTGGCCTACCCCAGCGGCGTTTCGCACTTCCTTGAAAAGCTGGCGTTCAATGTGAGTTTGGCTGCTGTGATGTAAGATCCCTGCTAACTGCCTCGTTGTTCCAAAGTCCACAGTCAACTTCCCCAACAAGGACGCCATACTTAAAGAGCTGGAGAAGAACGGCGGCATCTGCGACTGCCAGAGCTCGCGGGACACGCTAATCTATGCCGCAAGCATCGACAGTCGGGCCATCGACTCCGTGACGCGTCTGCTGGCAGACGTCACCCTTAGGCCCACACTCAGCGATCTGGAGGTGAGCCTGGCCAGGCGTGCCGTCAACTTTGAGCTGGAGACGCTGGGCATGCGACCGGAGCAGGAGCCCATTCTGATGGACATGATCCATTCGGCGGCTTACAGGGACAACACCTTAGGCCTGCCTAAGCTGTGTCCGTTGGAGAACCTGGACCACATCGACCGGAAGGTGCTGATGAACTACCTCAAGTACCACCACTCTCCCACCCGGATGGTAATCGCTGGTGTTGGCGTAAGTCTATAGAAGAAATTTTATATTGCAATTTCGTTAGAAAAGTTAATTCTAGGTGGATCACGATGAACTGGTTAACTATGTGAAAATGTACTTCGTGGAGGACAAAGCCATCTGGGAGACGGAAGAACTGGACGATTTGGGACCCAAGCAAGTGGATACGTCTATTGCACAATACACTGGTGGCTTAGTTAAGGTCAGTTCTGGAAATTTAAGTCTAAATCCTTAAAAACCAGTACCCTTAGGAACAATGCGAAATCCCCATCTACGCGGCTGCTGGTCTGCCTGAACTGGCCCACGTGGTCCTTGGCTTCGAAGGCTGCTCCCACCAGGACAAGGACTTCGTGCCACTGTGCGTCCTGAACATCATGATGGGCGGTGGTGGCTCCTTCTCCGCCGGCGGTCCCGGCAAGGGCATGTATTCGCGTCTGTATACCAAGGTGCTGAACCGCTACCACTGGATGTACAGTGCCACGGCGTACAACCATGCTTACGCCGACACTGGACTGTTCTGCATCCATGGCAGTGCACCGCCGCAGCACATGAACGACATGGTCGAGGTGCTCACCCGAGAGATGATGGGCATGGCGGCAGAGCCGGGAAGGGAGGAGCTGATGCGCTCCAAGATCCAGCTACAGTCCATGTTGCTGATGAACTTGGAGTCGCGACCTGTTGTTTTCGAGGATGTGGGCCGCCAAGTGCTGGTAACGGGGCATCGTAAACGACCTAAGCATTTTATCAAGGAAATTGGTGAGATCAATGGTATGCGCTTGTTATGAACTTATCAATTAATGCCTTAATATTGTTGCAGAGAGTGTCACTGCCGCCGACATCCAGCGCGTCGCCCAGCGCCTTCTCAGTTCCCCGCCCTCGGTGGCCGCCCGCGGGGACATCCACAATCTTCCTGAGATGAGCTACATCACCAATGCGCTGAGCGGTTCGGGACGTTCTGGCCTGGGCCGCCGGCTTTCCCTGTTCAAATAGCGCTGGATGTGAGACCACAAGATCTGAGAGATCGTTTCGCTTTGTTTGATTCGTAATTCACAATCGTGTTAAGTTTAAATTGGCTAAAATATTTACCAAAATTCGATTCGGATATTTTACTGAGCATCTTTTTTTTGGCTGCTCTTGTGGTTGAATTCTATACCGGGTGCTCTGATAAAAACTATTATTTTTTGTAAGTAAATTGAAAGTCTATTTAGCTTATTTGAATAATGCGATTTATGTTCGATAACTTGTGGACATTTCCAACTTAATTTGATAATGTCTCTCTCATTGAAAGCCTCGTGTTTCCGAGGCTGAAAAAACTGATTTTTGCGATTTTTTTTTCTCATTTCTGGGTGAGTATAAGAATTCAAGTTTTTGACACGGTTTTAAAGTCGGAGGAACCATTTTTCCATAAAAATCAGCCTGTTATTGCCTGTAAAAATATTACAAAATGTTTTTTAATTTAAACTTTCGTTAATCCGCTAGTATTTACTGTATAAAGGATGTGTGCAAAATTTTATTTAGACCGGAACATTTCTTTTCGAGTTACGTAACGCACAGAATATTATTGAGATGTTGTTCTTTTATGTTAAAAATTATAAAATACAAATTTTTTTAAAGTTGTAAACCATTCTGCCCCTTTAAAAATTTGAGAAAAGTTTGACGAAAGACACTCCAAAATATAAATTGAATGAATTTTAATTTTTTTTAAACATACAGTCCTCTGTATGCTTTAAGTTTCGGTTTAAAGAGAATCAAAAACGATAATTAATTAGATTTCTTAAAGCATTAAAAGCATAATTTTTGGGTATAAAATACTACTATATTTTCTTAAATTTAAAAAAGTCATAATAAAAAGGAAAAATGGTTCGCGAATTTTTTTAAAAGTGTAGTACTTGAGCTATTAGCTTTAGAAATGGAACAATTTTTTTTACAATTCAGCAGCGATCTGCAGATTGAAACTTGGTCCAAAAAGTTTTTCCTTTTGAATCCAGCCTTAGCTGTTTATGGTTAAAACGTAAGTTTGTAACAGAAAACAGATTATTCTATAAAACCAAATATTGAATTTGCTTTTTACTATGTAAAAAGTTCGTAGGGACGGAATATTCTTCAGACTTTATCAAAGAAACTGTAATGGAATAGAACATTAAACTCGTTGTACCTTTTCACGTGTTTATGGTAAACTTGAAAAAGGTTTCTTAGACATCTCACTTTTGGTCCACCAATTCGCCTATGAAAAAGGGTTACATAAACATATTTAAATTAAATTAAATTAAATTTGGTAAGTATGATTTTTTTTTAGTTTTATTTAGCGGTACTTAATGCTATGATAACAAAGGTTTTAACGAAAATGTTATGACCATTAAAGCATAAATTGTGTCATGCTTTACACTTATTCTAAATGAGCGATGTGTCTTTTGGTATCTGTTTTAAAAAGGGCAAAATAGTTTAAATTCCGTCCCTACGATTCTTTTTAGTGAAATCGGTGCTCTTCTTTCTGTAAACATTTATGTTGAAATTCTGAATGGCTATTCCAATGAAGTTGGGGAGTGTATCGAGGAACTCTTTCTCACACGGCGTTTCCGTTTGGGAGACGAGCTGGAGTCATCGCTGCTGCTACTGCTGCTGCTGTTGCCACTCCTATCCAGTTTTGGGGGCACTGAAAATAAAAATAGTTATGTTATGTTTTTACTGGGCAATCTGTTTACTTACTTGTTGGGCTCTTCGGAGCACTACTTTCAAACTCATCATCTTCCGGCAACTCGTCGCTTGAGATGTTTTCATGCATGCGATACTGCTTGGGAAGGTGACTCTCATCCTGCAGTGGTGGCGCGTACTTGGGCCGTTTAGCCTTCTCCTCCTGCGGCTGACGATCACTCTCGTTGTCCAACTCGTTGCCCGTCTGCTTTTTGATGCTCTTGGCAATTACGCGCTTCTGGTGGTCCAGCTGGGGAAAGAGGTCCCTCGAGTTTTCTAGCGCCTGTTTGGCCGCATTCATCTCCGCCTGCTGGATGGAGGAGCCGCTGGAGGTGGCCAGCCGCTTTGACCGGAAGTAAACGGCAACCTTGTATACCCGCGTGTTGGTGGGACCGCTGGCCTCAACCACCTTGTAGTAGGGAATGTCCGGCTCACCGCCATCCATTGTACGCAGGGTGAGGCAGCACTGCTGCAACTTGGACTTGGGATCGTTCCAGTCTTGATTCATGATGAACAGCTGAAGGCGCGGGAACAAACAGACGTGGCAGAACTGCTCGCAGTACAACAAACCCTTGTCGACGTACAAGGCGCCCAGGAAAGCCTCGAGCAAATCGGCACGATCCTTCGTCTTCAGATCCGCTTTGGGGTTTGCATATACCGCATACTTGGGCATCCCCAAATCATCGCAGACCACCGCCTGTGTGCGATTGTTAACCAACGAGGAACGTAGCAGGGACAAATGGCCTTCGTGGTGCTCGGGAAAGTGGCGATATAGATACTCCGAGCAGATTAGCTGCAGCACAGTGTCGCCCAGAAATTCGAGGCGCTGATTGGAGCCGAGCGTCAAGTGTGTGAAGCCAATGGAACGATCGGTGAACGCGCGGGCCAAGAGACGAATGTGCTTAAACTTGATTCCGATGGAGTCCTCGAACTTGGTCAGCTCCTTGAGCACCCGATAGGAATCAATGCAGCTGCGGTCACCCAGTGGCTCTTGTTCCTGCAACGGGTGCTCCTGCAGATTCTTCCAGATGTTCAGCAGCTTGTCGTCCTGCCGAAAGAGCGCATCCGTGAACACCTCATCCGCCACCTTAATTCCTCCGTCCAGCAAAAGGGCGCCCATCAGGGCTTCGAAGCAATTGGCCATGGCATGGCGCAGCTCCAGCTCGTGGCACAAATCGGATCCGTGGGCGTACAACATGAACTCCTCCAGCTGCAACTTCTTGGCCAGCAGGGCCAAGTGCTGGTTTTGGACGATGGCCGCCCGGTAGGTGGCCAAACCACCCTCCTCCAGCTCCGGAAACATGAAGAACAGGTGGATCGAGCTGAGGAACTCCACCACAGCATCGCCGAGAAACTCCAGCCGTTCGTTGTGCGTTATATTCGAAACAGTTTCATGGTCCTTGCCAAATCGCGACATAATGCTGACCAACGTGTTGATTCCCCGTTTGCGGGTGTTCATATAGTGGATCTTCCGATCGCCATATTCTGGCTGTCGAATTCCGCAGTTGGTCAGTGAGTTGCGGGCATGATCCGGATTTGTGCCGTAGTTCTCCTTGTACGAGGGATGGGTCAGCGCCAACTGCAGCAGGTACCGATTCTTGAAACTATACCCAATGCTCTCCTCCAGCAGGTCCAGCGACTTGTGGAACCGCAGGTGACCCGTCAGAACGGGCACCAGCATGGCGTGCTGCACCACATCGCACATGATGCCCGTGCGGTAGAATCCCTCCGAGCTGATGGCCACAGTGATGTTGCGCTTCATGCGCCCTTGCGTGCGCATCTCCTGCAGACGCTGTTCCTTCTCTTCCAGCTTGCGCTTGTCCTTGAATGATGGCTTCGACATGTTGGCCATCAAATGGCGGAATTTGACGTACTCCCGCCACGCCTTCTGATACTCCGGATTCCCCGCGTAGCTAAGCTGCGGCGGACGGATACCAAAGTGTACGATTGCCGGATGTGAGATGCCAGTCTCGCGATCCACGCACTCCGGCAGATCGGAGTTATTCCTGTCCAATTGATCGACGCGCAGCGAGCACGGCTTATAGCCCGGCTTTGTGACCAGCATGCCCTTAATGAAGTCCACATAGTTCTGCCACTCACTCTGGCTGATCTGGTTCAGGTGCAGAAGCTGCTGACGCTCGACCAGTTGGGCGGAGTTGTCGAGCAGGTAGCGGAGTACCTCGACCATTGCCAGAACCTCCTTTCCATTGTCTGGAAGGTCACGGACGAAGCGAGGGAGGAAGTGGAATGCTGGGCAGGACTTCTCGGCGCTGCCGGAGGCCACGTTTGGCGTCAGATTAAAGTCCACTAGCTCAAGCAGCTCATGGAAAAGGTATTTGACTGAAACCAGGAACAATATACAGTATAAGCAGTATGGAGTCTCATCTCGTTTTACTTACAGAACAGATCCAGCTCGTGGATGGTAAAGTTCTCAGGCATCTTCTCCTCCTCGTACTCAATGGTGTACTCAATGTTGAAACGGATGACTTTGCACACGGGCAGATCAGTGAGACGCACATGCGAGAGAAGCGAGAAGCCCTCAAAGAGAAACTCGTGCTCGTCATGCTTGATAATGGTCGGTGTCTTGGTCAGGAAGTTTGTGGGCGGCGAGATGCTGATCCTGTAGTGAAACAGCTTGCCCGCATTGTTGCTGTTGGGGTCGCACTTAGGGTAGCCAGTCTCGCCCGGGTAGATGCCATGACGGATGCCAATGCGCCGGGATTTGGCCGAGCAGCGGCACAGAGGACCGTCGTTCATCTCGCCGGCGTCGTTGTGCCAGAGATCTGCGTGAACCCGCTGCGGATGCTGCACCTTGTGCGACAGCTCCTCCATGGAGCAGTCCTGCTCGATCTTGAAGGCGTCCTCGTCTGAGTCCTCGTCGGAAGAGGATGACGAGGAACAGGCTTCTGATTTGTGCTTGTGCTTGCAGACGCGACGACGCGCCTTTCGGGGCGGCGGCACGTAAACGGGGAGCTTCTGACGCACTCGCTCCGCCCTTTGCAGCAGCTCCTCGTCGAATAGGTTGCATAGCTTCTGCAGCCGCACCCGGCCTTTGACCTCGTTATCGGTCTTGGTGCGCTCGTAGTAGAGTTCAGCTGGAGAGGATCGAACCCAGGACTCAGTGGGCGCGTCTGCCTCGCTGAGGGCGTTCATCTTCTTCACATAGTCCTCCGGTTTCTCGCAGAAGTTGGCACACCACTGCCGCAGAAGACGGTCTCTTTCGGTCTCCACCTTGGGTTTGGACCTGGGCTTCTCCGCTGACTCACTTCGCTCCCTCTCGCGATAGCTGCGTGGAGTGTAGTCCTCCGTGGCTGTGCTCCTGGCTGCAGATCCGCGGTAGCCCTGCAATCCCTTTGGCGGCCTGTGGGCATAGTGGCCATGTCCATGTCGGGACTCGTGGGTATACCGGGGCTCCTGGGGATGTCGGTGTTCCAGACCATGTCGCTGCTGGTGTTGGTATCGCTTTCCCGAGCCATAGCCTGCATGGTGGTGGTAGCCTTGACTGGAGCCGTAGGAGTCGTATCTCTCCCTTTCGGCGGGTGGCCTGTAGTTAGCCGCGTAGGCGGGATATCGGTCCGGGTATTTGTAGCCCTCGTACGGGTAGGATGTTCCTGGCGCCTGGTATTGGTAAGCGGGCTCCTGGGAAAAGTACTTCTGTGCTGGGTCCTGGTACGCATAGCCCTCGTAGGCGTAGGCCGACTGCTGCTGGTAGGGATCATAGCTGGGGACGGGGTTCGGGTGGAGTCCTGATGTCTCTTGATACACGTAATCCAAGGGGTTGGTGTTTTGGGGCAGGGTGTCAATTTTCGAGTGGGTGTGTGAGGAAGCACTTACTCCCGGCGGAGAGATTGCTTCTTCCGATTCTGGGGGCGGTGGTGGAGGCGGAGGAGGGGGCTGGACAGGTGGCGGCGGTGGCAAAGGCGGCTGGTACATTTCGTTTTTTTTTTTCTAAGCAAAAATTCTTTTAAAACCGGCAAATGCACTTTTTTCCATCCACACTTTTTCACCGCGACTTTCCTGATTTGGCAACTCTGTGGGTTTGTTTACATTCGCCCATCTGGCAAGGCCTTGCAACATATGTTTTGAGACGAGACGCCATTTCAGTATGCTACTTCCCCGCTTTTGTTCCCTGAGCCTGCAACGATGCACTATGGCCTTCTACGCCGTAGCCAGTGGTCGGAAGGCCGGAGTCTACGCCACGTGGGCGGAGTGCGAGGAGCAGGTCAAGGGCTTTAAGAACGCCAAGTACAAGAAGTTCGGCACGCGCCAAGAGGCGGAGAAATTCGTCAATGGCTGCAAATCGTATGCTCCACAGGACGTGGCGGTGCCTCTGGGCCAGAAACATGCTACTCCGGCCAGTTGGAAGGACAAGGTGGGGCAGATCGAGAAGCCCAAGTACACAGAGGCCTGGCCCGATGAGGATGAAGACCTGGTAGAGGACGAGCTGGTGAGCAGTAAAAAATAAGTGAAGTCTGCCATTTCTGACCTCCTCTTTTTAGAACGCTGCCATGAACGAAGTGGAAGGAGATCCCAAGCCATCTGGTAGTGGCAGTCTGGTAGAAGGTGAAAAAAAAATCCCAATGGGAAGATTTAACATACCCGTTTTCAGGCAGGCATCCACAGTCGCAAGAGAAAGGGGACGGAAGGAGGCACAGCCGATACTAGAAACAAAATACCAAGACATGCATCCCAGGTATCCGAAGCCACAGGACTGAAGCAAGTGGGTGCCTTTCAGTTCGAAATCGATGCGGAAGGCTATGTAATTGTGTACACTGATGGCTCCTGCATAGGTAATGGGCGACCAGGAGCCTGTGCCGGCTACGGAGTCTATTTCGGCAAGAATCACCAGCTGTAAGTGGGTGAAATCGCTATACAACTTTAGTTAGAATGTCCGAATTTGTTTAAGAAATGCTGCCAAGCCGGTGGAAGGTCGCGTTACCAACAACGTAGGAGAAATTCAGGCGGCCATACATGCCATCAAAACAGCTCTGGATCTGGGAATACAAAAACTGTCCATCAACACAGATTCACAGTTCCTGATCAACTCCATAACGCTGTGGGTGGAAAGCTGGAAGAGAAGAGATTGGAAGCTGAAGAACAATCAGCCTGTGAAAAACGTTGTTGACTTCAAGGAGTTGGATGAGCTGCTTCACAACAATAATATAGCAGTGAAATGGGTGGGTAATTTTATGCAAGTGCCTCCCTACTATTTGTATTTCTTCGTTTTATATCCTCAGAACTACGTGGAGGCTCACAAGGGCATAGAGGGCAACGAAATGGCGGACAAATTGGCGCGACAAGGGTCCGCCTTGTATAAGGAAAGAAATTACTGATAACCATTTTTTGAATTTAACAGATTATAGACAGAGTGGCAACGCTAAATAAATTGAAGTGTATGGACAACGCCAAAGCCAATGTTTTTATTTACAATTTTACTTTGTCAGTTTTTCGGTTTAATTAGCTTTAAAACGATGTCCATGAAGAACTTCAAGTGTTTATTGTTTTTCCTAGTTTTGGTTATAATGGGAGGCACACGCAACTGCTATGTAGTGGAGTCACCCATTGTTCAAGTGGAAATGGACAAAGCCGGCATGCACAGGTTTTTGCCTCGGAGATTACCCATGAAATGTGTTGGGCTTAAGTGAATCGTGCCTTTGCAGGACCCTCACGTACCGCCTGCGGTTCGATTATCCCCTGGTCGGCAAGGACTGCGAGTACGTGCTGCTCCAGGCACTGCCCGCATCCGTTTACATAAGCACGGACGAACTGGACGACCTGCAGCGTCTGAAGAGGGTGCGTTATCGCCAGAATTAGGCGCCAGGGACTTACCACAATTACCTCTTTTGATCCCAGTTGAGTGCCGTCTATCCGAAGTTTGTCAACATTGAAGTGGCCACGGAACGGGCGCAGCCGTTCTCCGTCCTGCTACGCGGCACACCCAAGATTACGGAGGCGCTGGGGCTGCCCGTGCATTTTCGCTACCATGCACCCAGCGATAAGCGGTGGGCTGACCTTGAATGTTGAAATGTTTTGCACACTAGAATAACCAGTAAGCCCCACAGGTCGGCGGCCACGGTGGCCATACCACTGCCGGAGCTCTATCTCAACTGTCCGACTGCTGATAGTGAGCTCGTCGAGAACGAGCTGGTGGCCCGGCCCGATAAGCTCTACTGCCTGAACACGGCGGAAAGCCGCTTCGACGAGAACGTCGTCAAGGAGGGCCAGCCGACGACCATGGCGCATCTGGAGCGCTGCAACTGGAGGCGGGTGCACGTGGAGTGCCAGCTGAAGGCGCCGCTGCGCGCCGAGATTCCCGTTGGCCAGGCGAACGCCTACGGCCCGGTGCTGTGCGGCACCATCCTGCTCGGCTGGTCCCTGGCCCTGTGGACCATCATCCGCTCGATGGCCAACACACGCCGCATCAATCAGCGCCTCAACGAGCAGCGACTGCTGCAGCAAAAGGTCAAGTAACAGGCGACGAAGTCGGTGCGATTCCAGGACAACAATGGTTGATATTGATTAACCAAGACAACACACTCCGACGATTACACAGGGCTGTAAATATTTATTAGTATGCTGTGCGCATAGACAATTTACTTATAGACATACTTAAAACGACTTAATAACCCTAGAAACGTGCTACACATCGTAAAGTCTTTTTAGGGCTTATCACAAAACTAAGTCATGTTAAGCTTCCCATAGTGTAAACGTAAACATAAACCAATATCTTAGTTAGAGCTAGGCATATCCAAAAATCGCTGGCACAGACGCCAGGCCATAATAACAATAACTTATAATTACTTCAGTTAACGAGATTTTCAATGGGGTCCTGGTGCAGGCCAAGCTTTAAAACCGATTGTCATTGTCCGACGTGGGAGCGATGGACTTTGAATCACTTTCCAGGTGGTTGCGCAGCGTCACCGTGCTGGACGTGGACGGCGGATCGTTCCACGGCTGAACAGTGGCCTTGCCAAAGATCACGAAGAGAGTGTTGCACACCAGGTAAATGCCGCCCGTGATAAAGAACACCACTCGCCACTGGCTGGGATCCTCCTCATTCGATATGATCGCTCCAACCACTAAGGGAGCCACTATGGAGGTCACTCCCGCAATCCCATTGGTGACTCCCATCATGGGTCCGGCAAAGTTGGGCGACAGATCGATGTGGTTGATCAGGTAGCCGCAAGAGCAGCCCGCGTTGATGCCCACCGCCAGTGTTAGGAGAAGGATGGCCCACGTCTTCTCGCCGGCCGTCATGTATCCCAATCCGATCAAACAGACCATCGGTCCCCACTGTCCTATGGAGTTGAAGAGCTTGCGGGCCGTGGTGATCGATATAGTGCCTCGGTTGATGAGCAAATCCGATATGGGACTGACCACGATGCAGAGCAGGCCCATGGCGAAGTACGGCAGAGAGGAGAGGAAAGCATTGGATTTGACGTTAAGCTGCAGGACACTGCTCAAGTACGTGGGCATTTCCGTGAGCAGCGTGTAGAAGCCCCAGGTGAATCCACAATGGGCTGCCAGCAGACCATAGAAGGCTGGAGACTTGAAGATTGACATCCAGGGCACGGCCACGGACTGAAAGGAAAGGAGTGAGGCGTTGGAGCAATCAATCCCTTTTGTAACTATCGAATCCGGACTCACCTGACTCGCACTGTTGCTGCCCGTAAGGCTCTCGATGTATTCCCTTTCGCTCTTGCTGATCCTTCCGGCCGTTGCGGGTTCATTGGCCGCCTGCCAAAAGAAGAGCAGGGCCCAGGCCAGGCTCAGACCGCCGGATAGGTAGAATAGTCCCGGCCAGCCCATGTTGGACTCGAAGATAAGGCCACTGGTGGCCAGGATAACAGCCGTGCCGAACTGGGCACCCGAATAGACGCCAGTGGTGAGCAGTCCTCGCTCCGTGCGCGGCACCCACTTGGCCAGGAGGGTGTGGACACAAGGATAAACCGTGCCCTGGACTAGTCCGGTGAGGACTCGCAGGGCACAGATACTCTCCCAGCCACTGCTGGCTGCCATGGGATGAAAGAAGCACAGGAGGCCGCCAATCGCCGTGGCAGAGCCCAGGACTACCTTGGCGCCAAATCGCCTGGCCAGGAGACCTTCAAACAGCAAAGCTTGAGAATGACACATTTTGGCCAATTTAGCTGCTCACCTGCTGGCACCTGGGACACCACATAGCCCCAGAAGAAGCTGCTGAGGATCAAGGACTTGTCCGACGTGTCCCAATTGTAGAAAGGAGCGCCTGCGGTGGACTGGGTCATGGGAACAATGGCAGCCGAGATGTTGACCCGCTGGAAGTAGTTGATCATCATGCCGACGAACAGGAGAACGGCTTGCCAGTGGCGGACGCCCAATCCTCTGGCTGAAAAGATGAAACAACCCCATTAGTGATGGAAGATATTTTTTCATTTACTATTAATATACAGCCTAGTTTCCTGAGCGGTCTTGGAACTACGTGGATTAGCAGGGGCCTTCTCTCTCCATTGGAACTATAAACCATGTTTACTCAGTTATAGATTTAACAGGCGTCTGACTATGCGATTTATTGATTGTCCCATTATAAGCAGACGGTGCGAATTGTTTGTCAGTTTGCTTGATTATTTCTAGGACCTTTTTCGTTTTATTGCTGTTTAACAATGCTCTGATAGTAACGATTCCATTAATTACGGTTCCGACAGAGCTCTTTTGGTTTTATTATAATAATATTGTCATTATCATTAACGCGCCCGCCAATGAGGAAAACAAAAGCCGCCCCACTCTCAATGGAAAAGTTGCGACACTGGCGACAGTGGAGTAGATTTCGCGGGGGCAGAATGTGTAAATGGAGTCGTATATTTTAATTGCCTCCTATGAATTCGATGATTAAGTTCCCCGAAATTCGTTAACTAGCAGATCTTCTTGTTAAGGTTGCTTAACAACGAAAAGATAATAAATATTTTCTTTATGGCAAGTGGAATAATCTCTTGTTGATCTTAATAAAGGCTTGATGTCTGATACACGATCAAGATATGGTTTGTAAATAAATATACCCAGACGACTGGAATTCCAATGGGACTCTCTCTTAGGGTAGGTCTAAAGAGTCGTAAAGTGCAGTTATAGAACAGAAAGAGAGCGATAGTCGGAGCGAATTCATTAAGATGTCCGCAATACCTAATTATGTATGTATGTATATATACCAAGGTGCAACGGTATAAAGTGATCTCAAAACAGGAGCTGCTCTCTTCTCAGGATGTAATTTTTGCCAGTCGTATGCGTGTGTTGTAAAACGATTGTTATGTATATCTCTTTCTATCGCTTGTCTCTTAAGAATGTCTCGTCCTCGGCAAAGCTTATGAGATCACCTTATAAAGTTGCATCATGATATACACTACAAACACAAAGAGTGTTAAAACATACTGTTATGATTACAGCGTTTACTTCCTATTAATTACTTGTGTTTGTATATTATATACGAATTACTGTTTTTCGATTAATGTAAAGATATTGAGTGCATCATACTCTCAAGTAGGTTGTGTCTAAATTTCAAGTCGATCGTTATAAAATCGACGAAGGCTATTTTTATAACTGTTCCCTAGGACCAGTGTACTAATGTTCTAAACTTTAAAGCGTTATTCCCACAACTCACATTTTTAGGGTCGGTGCCCATCATAACATTTGAACACAATTTCTGTACATTTGCTACGAGGTAATTAATTAACTTTAAATTAAAGTTTACTTGGGCAAAGCGACTATGTAACAATGTAATATTGGTTTTGAATGCTCCAGTAAGAAGCTATGATGGACACCTCATTTTAAATTTTTCCTAGACGCTCTAGAGTAATTGCTGCCTTATTATTTCATAGTTCTCCAATTTTACACAATTTTCTTTAAATTCATCCTCATCATGTGCCATTGGTTTAAAAGAACACATTTTAACTGTTTCGTCAAAAAAACTCACCCAAATTTGACGAATAAGGTTTCTAAGATTTTCTTATTACAGATTCACAAAACGGCTAGTCTCTACATTAGTCTGCATTGAATCTTTTGTCAAATTGTCACAATTTTTTTTTAGCCAAGTCATGTTATCAGAAACGATTAGCTTTTGATCTAATCGACCTAAACAAAATGTATTTCTAAAAATTATGTTCACTGAACGTATTTGATAAAGCATTTTCCGACTTAGAAGGTGACTCTTAATCGGTTTATTATGTTCTTACAATATCAATGAAATAACTCGCTTTTAGACCTTGAAATGTCCGAAACCAACATTATTTTTGGGGCACCTCGAACCGCAACTCAATGTTCAGAATATCCGATCGGTATCTTACGTCTTGTCTTATCCTCAGATGTGTCAAATCCCATGACTTTCGCGGATATATTTATTATTACACGTCGGACTGAAAATTGGCCGTAGTGCCTGGGAGTGGAAACGTTGGACAACTGCGGAGCGATTGGTACACCTTTTGCTTTTATACTGATACCACAAGAACCCATTACCCTGATAGCAGGGGCCTCCAGTTCTCAAGTGCCCGCGAGGCAACGCAGATCGTCCGACATTATCGCGGCAGTAATCATAAAACCATAAACCCCTACCAGAGATCTCGGCACTCGTAGTGTCCAATCCAATGCAAATTATATTATGCCTTGGCTTTGATTTACTTTAACTCGACGCTGGGGCAGTAAACAATTGAACCATTATCGCGATAGGCTCCTGCCCCTTAATAATAGGTATAGATTTTCTTCAGCTCTTAAGAGTTGATGGCGTGAAGTTGAAAGCTCTTTTTAAGCCTATGAGTCAAGGGTAATCTCTTGTTTTGTGCACTTTTTCCTACAATTGTACCGGCACGAGCAGTTGACTATCCAGGTCTAATTGTTTTATGGCACCCGATTAGAGGCATCCACCAAGTGAGTTCTGGGGAAAGACTTAATACACTATAGGCGATGTGTCAACCTTGAAGGATTTAATCGTGTTAACCAGTATTGCATAAGGAGAAAGTGTGGGGTAATACATTAGAAAATAGATTAGATTGCAACCTTCATTTATTTAGATCTTTCACGAACGCTTCAGTTTTCAATATGTATTTTGAATATACCCTTACCGAGGATATTAACTTTAAAGTCAAAAGTTCATAAATTCTTGATCAACATTAATACCCTTTAGCCGTCTGTCCGTTCTGTGCAAGCTAGTCACATAGTTTCCAACTTTATCAGAATAAAATTTTACCAGCATTCTTATTTCTTTTGCAGGTAGTAGATACATAGGATGACTATCTGTAAGGTCGGTAGTACGCTAATGTCGGAGATGGTCCGAAAATTAAAAGACAACTTTTAAAAATTTACATTTACATTTACGTTACGGTAGGCCATGGTTTTCTTGTAATCGAATTTTAATGTTTCGTGTTTTGTTTAACTAGTATTGCCAGAACCAGCAGTCAACGATAGAATTTTAAACACGGCTGTAAGTAGGTACTCGTTAGAACCAGATTCGAAAATTACCTTATAATTCATACCCATAAATTCATAAAAATTGCGTATAATAATACCATCATATTGGACAAAAACAGATGCATTCGCAAAAAGAACAACCGGAAAAATGTGCTTCATTTTGTGTTTTTCACCTAATGTCATTTCGGATATATCTGTTTAGTTGACTATATCCTATAGCAGTAATCGCATATATTTATATATTAGCGCAGTGTACTCTGTCTTCAATTTTCGGTATGACTTCAAGGGTATTTTAACCTCGGCTTACCGAATTTAGGTTCCGTTCTCGTTAATTTTAAAACAATTTAGCTAGAAAACGCAGGTCTTACTACTTTTGGAAAAAACTGCTAGTTTACCTGAAAAAAATAAAAAAAGGCGTTTATATTTCAAGTGGTTCTTAGTTGATAAATAGGGCTTAATAGATAAAGAGCTAAAATAATTTTAATAGTAGTCATTATGTAGTATAACAAGTTATAATTTTATTTTGTATTTCTTTTATTTTTTTCTGTAAGGAAACGGAGCCTATTATTTTCAGTGTTTTCGAAATTGAAATTAATATTTTATAACGGAACTTGGTATTTTGGCGTTTGCCGAAGTAAGAGTACAATTTTAGAGAACCTTGGTCACACTTTGTGCAGGGGATTAATGTCAATTGCTTAGGTTTATTGTTTGAACCTCCAAAATGTCCACGAGATCCTCTTTTGGCGATGAAGAGCAAACCAAAGTGCCCCGCATCATGACCTTCCGTCCCAGCTACGAGGAGTTCAAGGACTTTTCCGCCTACATAGAGCACATAGAGTCCCGCGGAGCTCACTTAGCCGGCTTGGCCAAAATCCAGGTATGTGCCCCTATTCTTGACTTAATCGGATAGGAAGTGAATTGTTCGTGATGCCCCACAGCCGCCGGCGGAATGGGTGCCCCGGAAGTCGGGCTACGACATAGAGAACATCAACATGACCATTCCGGCGCCGATCTGTCAAGTGGTCACGGGGTAAGTGCCGCTCGATTAATGTCCAGTTCACCAATGCCAAGTCACTTCCTCGCAAAGCAGGGCCCACGGGCTGTACCAGCAGATCAACATCCAGCAGCGCCGCCAGATGACCCTGCGCCAGTTCAAGGAGAAGGCGAGCTCCGAGCTCCATCAGACGCCGCGCCACTTCGACTACGACGATCTGGAGCGCAAGTACTGGAAGAACATCACCTACATATCGCCGCTTTACGCGGCCGATGTCAAGGGATCGCTGAGCGACGAGGAACTGGACGTGTGGAACATCGGGAGACTGGACACCATTCTGAACCTGGTCAACACGGACTACAACATCATCATTGACGGCGTGAACACGGCCTACCTCTACTTCGGCATGTGGAAGAGCTCCTTTGCCTGGCACACCGAAGACATGGACCTGTACTCCATCAACTATCTGCACTTCGGAGCACCCAAGACCTGGTATGCCATTCCGCCGGCCTATGGCAGACGCCTGGAGAAGCTGGCCAACGAGACCTTTGCCGAGAACTACCAGGAATGCAACGCCTATCTGCGCCACAAGATGACCATGATCAGTCCCAAGGTGCTGCGCCAGCACAACATTCCCTACAACAAGATCACCCAGGAGGCGGGTGAGATCATGATCACGTTTCCCTTTGGCTACCATGCGGGTTTCAACCACGGCTTCAATGGCGCCGAGTCCACCAACTTCGCGTCGAAGCGCTGGATCGAGTACGGAAAGCGGGCCAGCATTTGCAGGTGCCGCAGCGACATGGTCAAGATCTCGATGGAGACCTTCGTGCGTCGTTTCCAGCCGGAACGCTATGAAAACTGGTTGAGGGGCCAGGACCTTGGCTGTCACCCCGAGGAGCCGGGCAAGATATGTGCAGCAGCGCCGCCTACTTTAAATAAGTATGAAACCCAGGCGAGGTATTGTCATGGCTTACACAATTAAACTCTATTACTTTTTCACTGAGCTAAGCTACCCCACATTTCAGTCTGCGTGCTGCCAAACCCAAGGGGACGTCGCCTCAAAAGCGCGGCTGCTCGATGGCTGCCAATGGAGAAGGAGCGGATGCCACCGAGGATGAGGATGACAGGGCCAGTGTCAGCAGCTACAACAGCTGTCGCCAGCTGCAGCCCGTCGTGAAGCTGCGTAAACTCCCAGCCAATGCTCCCGTACCCAAGCCAGCTGCGTCTTCAAAAAGATACGACTTCAACTCGGAGGCTGTGGTGCGCGTGAAGCGTCTTTGGAACGCCCTGCCCTGTCCAGAGCCCGGAGTCAATCTGCTCACCAACGGGGTGGTGAAGAACACAAAACGAATGCGCTTCCAGACAAAGGTACTCACACTCGACGACGAGGATTGAGGGTTCCACTGGTGACACTGCTCTGAGGCAGTCTTTCGATCTCCTTGTTAGATTTTCGTGCGGCTGCAATCAAAGATCTAGTAGTGATAGTCTTTTTGTATTTTTCATAGTCTCTAAGAATGACGCCATCACGAAGAAGACTTGTGAATAGAATTTAACACATTTTTCTGACACACATGCATATGTAAGCAAATGCACACGTACCTAAAAGTACGTGTTTTTGTGAGTTTGAGTCCTAAATTTATGAATCTTCTCAGCTGTAAATGGAGCGAGACCAAATTTGTCCCTGCAAATTTAATTTTTTTTTTAACAAGTGTTCGTTCCCACCGAAGGAAGTATTGTACAATAATTAAAATGCTACAAAACCGAGATATTTTTACAATGTTACGCCCAAAAAAGTGTACAATAATTATTACCATCAAACAAGAACAACGTTTTAGGCTTCAATATATGTATTTTGACATATGTGAAATTCTTTTGCAACAAGAAGCGAAACGCCCTTTCAATTGGCAACCAGTAATTAAGAACGAGGATTTGCGAACTATAAAAGCATTGCAATAGTCCTTTGCTGCAGTTAATTCTAAATTCTAATCCCGAGACAGTAGAAACTAAAAATGTTCGGATACCTTAAGCTCATGTACCCAGCTCCCATATCGGAACCCATCAGTTCCAGGGACTCCAATGCCTATCTGCTGGAAACGCTCCGGTTCTCGGGCCTGAACGTACGGAACGACTTCGGCGTTGGTCGCAAGATCTGGAGGATCCTCTCCTTCACCTACAACTTGCTGATACTGCCCGTGAGTTTCCCGGTCAACTACACGATCCACCTGGCGCAGTTCCCGCCGGACCTGCTGCTGCAATCGCTTCAGCTGTGCCTCAACACCTGGTGCTTCTCCCTGAAGTTCTTCACGCTGGTCATCTACATGCCCCGACTGGAGCTGGCCAACAAACACTTCGACCAGATGGACGAGTTCTGCGTGAGGTCGGAGGAGAAGCGCAAGGTGCGTGACATGGTGGCCGCCATCACCAGGTTGTACCTGATCTTCGTCGTGGTCTACGTGCTGTACGCCACCTCCACGCTGCTGGACGGACTTCTCCATGAGCGCGTGCCCTTCAACACCTACTATCCGTTGGTAAACTGGCGCGTGGATCGGACCCAGCTGTATGTCCAGAGCTTTCTGGAGTACTTCACCATCGGCTACGCAATAGTCGTAGCCACAGCCACCGACTCCTACCCGGTGATCTATGTGGCAGCCCTGCGCACCCACATCCTGCTGCTCAAGGATCGCATCGTCCACCTGGGCGAGGCGAACAGCGAGTCTGGCAGCGACCCGGACTCCATGTTTAGTGGTCTAGTGGACTGCATCAAGGCTCACAGGACCATGCTGAAGTGAGTGACGTTAGTTAACGCGAAAAGTAAGATGTTTCTACTGAATGAAAACTTTGATAATAAAATGTAAACAACTTGTAAGTTATAGCATTAAAAGAATACCTGAAGGAATTTAAATTTAAAAATACATTGCCTTTCCTTAAATGATAGGTTCTTACTGACATACATATAAAAAAAATATAACTTAAACAAAAAATTGTTTAGTTTTGGAATACATTTGTCGCACACCAAAATCTACCATATAAAGCGATGAAAGAGTAACTTTTATATCCTTGTAATAGCCTGTAAAGTACATATTTTTGATCAGCATGATTAGACGAGATAGAATAGCCATGTCCGTCTGTCTGTCTCTATACCTTTAGCGAGCTCAGTTAAAAACCTAGAGATATTTTTGTAATTGTACCGTCAGTTCAATCCCTTGACTGCAAGGGTATTAACACTTCGGCCAGTTGCCAAAGTAAGCATCCGTTCTCGTTTACCAGCATAATGTACTTAGGTATAGTATTTTGTGATCTTTAACATATGAGAACAAAGGTTATAAATTATACCGTTTTTTTTGTTATAACAAAACTAAGATACAACTTACATATACAAAAACCCTTTCGCAAACGTTATTCTCCAGTTTCTGCGAGGCCATTCAGCCGATTATCTCTGGCACGATTTTTGCCCAGTTCATCATATGCGGATCTATTCTGGGAGTCATCATGATCAACCTGGTGTTGTTCGCAGATCAGTCCACTCGGTTTGGCATCATCATTTACGTGATGGCAGTGCTTCTACAGACGTTTCCGCTCTGCTTTTACTGCAACGCCATCGTGGACGACTGCAACGAGCTGGCGGATGCACTGTTCCACTCCGCGTGGTGGATGCAGGACCGGCGGTACCAGCGGACCGTCCTCCAGTTTCTGCAGAAGCTCCAGCAGCCGATGACGTTCACGGCGATGAATATATTCAACATTAATCTGGCCACCAACATCAACGTAAGTGAACTTGAGAGAAGCGCAGCATAGCTTATTCCGCACGTGAATCCTTGCAGGTGGCCAAGTTCGCTTTCACCGTCTACGCCATCGCCAGCGGAATGAACCTGGACGAGAAATTGCAGATTCAAGAATAATAATAACCGCACCAAATGTTGTCGTCATTGTTTTATGAACTTAAAACTTGTTTGCTTTGTAGTAGGTAGTATAATAGTCGTATATGCATACAGCGAGTTATCAATAACGTAAACTAGTTAAAACAAAAATTGATCAAACAATGGGTAATAAAGAAAGTCGCTAAAACGTATACCGTGCAGCCCCTGCAGAAGTCTGGTGCTTGGCGGGAGAGCATTGGCTGCTCTCGGAAATTGGAATCTAGTTCTACAGAGGCCGATCCTTCTATACTATCCTTCTGTCAGTGGGCTACTATATTGCTCCCTGCTGCGGGCCGGTCCTTTGAAGTGATGTGATTGGGGGGCGGGAGATGAGGTTGCACATATAAGTCCAAGCATGGAGTATTTTTAGCTCGCTAACAGTTCAAGTGTTTGCGCGGCAGTTTATTTCGGGCTGGGGAGGAGGGGGTCGCGGAGGGTCTACACGATCTCTAAGTATACTGATGATATTTTAATGGCTGGCATAGATGAAACAGCGAACGTTTTACATTTAACATGAACTTAGGCGAGATAACTATATGTGTCTTTGTGTCCCTCCATACGCTCCAGATACTCCTTCTCGATCAGGATGTCTATGCACTTCTTAATCACGGGCACCTTGGGCTTGAAACGCGTCGACAGCTGGTTAAGCACCTCCGAAATGAGATTGGTGTGGTTGAGTCGCTTGCGCATCTTCATGATGCGAACAATCGCCGCCTGGATCAGCAGCTTTCGGTCCTCCTCTATGTGCTTATGTACAGTCTCCTGTTCCACTTTAAGCTCAGTCTTCAGCGGCTGGTTAATGTTGATGCGGCGTTTCTTGTTCTTGTAGTCCAGGAACAGCTCCACCGTCGACTCGGGTGTCAGAGAGTTTTCATTGTCGCTGGACGTGAGCACCTTGGCCTTGAGCAGTATTTGCAATACCTGAAAGATGTCCCTTAGTAAGCCGCTTGCTAACGATAACCCATGATAAGATCCAATCTCACCTGAATCAAGTTCTCTTGCTGTGTCTGGGTGTTGTCCAGCAGTTGCTGGACCGTGAAACTGAGCTGGTCGTTGAACTGGAGCAGCACCGACATTTGGAAGGTGCTGGCCTGCAGGGTGTAAGTGGAGGAGTTATTGCGGTTGACGTTCATGATCAGCTCGCCCTTGCACATCTGATAGAGCCAGTTGAGCTTGCGACCGGAGTGTCGGGCTGCGTAGAACTCGTTAAACTGTCGCACAGACCGCTCAAGCTCGGAGGGAAGCAGGAAATTGTTGCTTAGCTGGAAGGGCCATGAGCCCGAGGACAGGACCTCGATGCCAAAGTCAATTTCCATGGTCACATTCTTGTTGGCCAGGTACTCCTTGAAGTTGGAGTTCAGGTCCTTGGAGACGCCAATGTCCTGGAACATTCGCTGCAACTTGACAGTGTACTCGTAGCCACACGTCTGCTTCAGCTTGGAGATCATCATGGCTTCTGCGTCGTCCGAGGCCGAAGTGTGGTTAACCAGACGCTTAGCCAGCATCTTGGAGTAATATTTTTGGAAGACATCCTTATCCTCGATGTACTTAAACACGACCATCACCTGGTTCAGATTGTCCTCGAGTTCCTTGTCCTCGGGATTCTTGGACGACTTCTTCAGCAACAGGTCGCAGTACTTGGCCAGTAGTTCGGGGGACTTGCTAGCGGTGTTGACGTTCGTGACCGCGTTCGAGTTGATGAACTTGCCGCACGCCTTGTCCAAGGCGGCCACGAATCCGTTGTCATTGTTAAACGCCGTCAGCACGAGAGCGTTGTACTTCTTGTGCACGTCCAGGATGGTCTGGACGTAGGTCTTAGGATCGTTGGCCGCGTCGGTGGTGCAGCACTTGGCAATGGCCTCGGTGCCCTGGTGGAGTATGTGGTTCTCAAGTATGGACTTGAGGTCTGTCAGATTTTTGGGTGAGAGGGCGACCAAAGTGTACATCCGTTTCAGGTCATCGTTTCGATCTGCGTCGAGCAGATTCTGAAACTCGGTGTGGAATATTTTTAAATGTTTTTCAATAAGAACCTGAAAAATACCGATTTTATTAGTACATGGATTTTAAAGGAACACATGGTAGACAATCCCACCTGCTCGCATGTGGATTTGAGCCCTTCCGCCGTGGTCTCGTGCAGATACGACAGTCCGTTTTTCGAGCTGAGGCCGCGCACGCGCTGTTTCTCCTCCTCCAGCCTGTTCTCCACGTGCTTGAGATACTCGGTCACCGTGTTAGTGGACAGGAACGCGTCCGACTCCTTCTCGTAGAAGGCGTACGTGTCTGCGATGAACTTGCTCTCGAAGTTGTCCTTGTAGACGGACAGCTTCTGCTGCTCGGCGTCAGCATCCTCCTCGTTGAAGCTAAGCTCCACGTAGCACTCGATGACATCGCGAACCAGCGATCGGTTGATGAGCTTGCCCTGGCGCTCCTCTTCGATGGACTTGAGCACTGCCTTGGTGACCGGCTCGTTGAGCACCTGGAACAGGTGACCCTTCCAGGCGACCAGGGCCAGCCGGTAGATCTTGTAGATGCCCTTCTGCCCCTCCTCGCACTCGCGCTTCACCCAGTTGCGGTTCAGGTAATTGCAGATACCGTCCAGCACGGTGCTGGAGAATTGGTAAGACTTCCACTGCTTGGTGTAGCGCGACAGGAGCACCTCCTCGCCGCTAATGGCCTTGAACTTGGTGAGCAACTCGCTCAGGTAGGACTTGAGGAACTGCTCCAGCCGGTCGTACAGCTTCTTGCCCACCAGCTGTGCTCCTCCGGTCTTCCCGCTGCTCCGTCCGCTGGGCGCCGCTGTCACGCTGGTGCAGTAGTCGTAGACGTGCGTGTAGAACCGCATGTACTGACTGCGGGTGAGGGACTTCTCGTGCTCGAACACCTGCAGAATGCCCTCGACCAGCTCGCTCCAGATGTCGTCCAGGTTGACCAATTTCTGTGTGGTCTGGGCGTTGCTGGAGCGGTTCATTTTAACGGCGGTGGCGGTGGGTGGTGGCAACGGCCTTCTGCCTTCTCCCGCTGGAGGATGCTGTGCCTGCAGTGGGGCTGGGCTGGCGGAGGCTATTGCCCTATGTGGCGTATCCTGCGCGGTCGACGGTGGATCGCTACTGCTGTCCAGGTGGCGTCGTTTGGCGGCTCTCGTCCTGGGAGCTGTGGCCGGAATCTTGGCGAATCAGTGCACGAATTTTGGAATTTTAAATGTCAATCTGCGTGCGAAACGAAACGATACAGAAACTGAATGGGAATGTGGTAGGCCTCGCCACGTAAAAAGCGACGACCCGAAGGTCGCCTATTATGATCCAATGTCACAGCAATAAAAGAGAGGCTTGCGGAATATAGACACACGGGCTCAAGGTGTAATGCGCGATGCAACATGGTCGAACATACCTTGAAGTGCAGGGTATTGACCAATCGGATGGCAAGTGAAGCACCCTCCACCGCCCCCGCCTATCGATAGATCGTGTTCAAAAACCCAACTTCCTGGTTAAATAAACACTCACACTCACACACGCAGTCGCCCTCGCCTTCACTCACACAAAGGCATTAAATGCAAAAAAAAAACCAGCGCACATAACCATCGCATTGCACTTAAGTTTATTTAATTTGGTGTGCGAGAAACACTCCTAGCTCTATATTTTCCTGTAACATAGCTGTATACCCGAGTTTTTTTTCTGTGACGTCGTGATTTGATTTCCCCTTGGATCACACACACATTTTTCTTTCTTTTGTTCGCCATTTTCACAGGTCGCCATTTCGTCTGGCGTTGCTAGGGCTGAGACCAAATTACCTGTTGCCAGACGCTGCGTAAAATAAACTATACTAAATTAAAAGCTGTATTTCGCAATTGGAACTATAATTAAATCAACTTCTTTTCAGTGAAAATCACTAACTTTCGTTTATTACTAACTAGAGCTGGAACTTAAATCGATTCGATACTATCGATGATTTCATACACTGGCGAACATCGATGATTTTCCTCAACCATCGACCATCATTTTTTCTCTGACAAGCTGCTGTTAAAACCATAATCTTGTACATTTCCCTAGACGCAAACCATTGAGTGTGACCAGATCGAGCAATCTTATATTTTTGGTTTTTGGTATAATAATTACATTTACATCTCAGTTGCTTTTCCGTTTGTGGCAACTCTGGCGTTCTAAAGCAAAACAAAAACAGTCAGGAAATTTAAGAAGTCATTGTTTATCCAAAAAAAACCGGTTAAATTTTGTAACGATTTCGAATTGGATAAAAAGAAATGACTTGCAGCTACTTTTACTTAGTGGCTGCAGTGCTGCTATTGCTTCTATTCCACCAGCGATCCTGTGACGCAGCAGCCACACAGGCACCCCAAAAGGCAGTGGAAATTTCAGAGAAGAGTGCGCCGGTTGCCGAAGCGGAGGCCAAAAAAGATAAGAGCTCGTCCGTGAAGAAGGCGTTGCCCGAAGATCCCTTGCCAGGACCAAAGGATTCCATGACGGTCGTGAGCAAGGGGTCGCCTGATCCAGATGCACCACCGAAACCACAGCTCAAGGCTCCCGCTGCGGAAGTTCCGGGAATTCGTCCCACGGACCATGTTGAACAGACCCGTATGTCTTCCGATATGGACTTCCCCGGGCAAGCTGTAGTCTACATCCTGGTGGGCATAACCAGTACGGCTATTTTGCTGCTCGTGATGCGCGTTTACCGGTGAGCTGAATGGTTTGGAAACTTAAATTCTGAATTGAATGTTAAATGGTTTGCATGAACTGCTAATTATCAAGTTAAAGTGTGGTTATACGACATATATCATATCCCAATAGGGAACGTTTAAAGTATTTACATACATATGTACCTTAAACGTATAAGAGATATAGTATCTTTATTAGTTTTTAAATCCATCTACAAAACATGTAAGACTAATCTTGCTTGTTGCCAATCCTTGCAGGCTGCGACTGTCCCGAGCGGAGCGCAAGTACGGCGTGCAGGGCGACCGGGCCAACCAGGAGCTGACCCCACTGCCCATGGCCATCGAGGACGTGAATAGCGACGACGAGGACCACACCGTGTTCGAGGTCAATCGCCAGAACATTCGCATATTATGAAATAGCCAACATAAGCACACGCCAAAGATCCGTTTGGCCGCACAGCCATCCCTACACTTCTCAGCAGATCTTGCCTTATTTCGTAGCTATTTATCGCTTTGTAGATTTGCGCTGTAGCTGCCAGCCAATATCCAAGCTAGCCCACTAATTTCTAAGTTCTGTGCATTTCTCCCACTAGTTGGTTCAGGTTTAACGAATCAAAAGGAAATCAAAACCACTTGTGATAACGAATACGATGATATATGTATGTCTATAAGTACAAGGATGCCGCTGATGACCCGAAGGCATTAAAAATCTCAAAAGTACGGATGCTTTCACCTCGCTATGCGTCGATGTTCCATATTAATAAATGTTATATTAAATATACTCGGTATTCTGTTTATTCTCCACACATTCACAAGACTCTAGCTACAATTAGTTATACGTTTACATATATTTAATACAGTTTGATGGGCTTAACAATAGGTTTGACAAACGATAGGCTGGATACAGGCAGTATACGAGAACGCACAGAAACAAATGCACTCACTCGGACTTAACAACTAGGATCACATAAATAATTTATTAACAATACTGCGACTGCGGCCGTGGCGATCCTGCCCTGCCAAAAAAAACCCACGGGGGGATTACGACTACCACTAACACTAAACTTGAGCTTCGTTTACGATTTACATTTCTGGTTGGCACTGTAGTTTGTAATTTTCTGCAGTTACCCTGTTTTGCAGACTCGAATTAAGGTGCTAAGTGCTAAGTGGTCGCTGATCGGGTCGCCTCAAATCATGCTGCCGAACATCCGTTTGCCGCGGGTCAAAACTAGGCTCACCACCATCACGGTCAGCAGGAAGAAGACCAGGCTGAGGAACGTGGTGATGAAGCGGCATCTTTGGCGGAACTTCTTCTCCTTTTCCATTTTCAAGCGCAGCTGCTCCGCCCGTGGCAGGTCCAGCGTGAAGTCCGACTCGGGTCGTGAGGATGGCTGTGGAGGGAGGGAGTGTGCTGTTAGTTGTGGATATTCGATGGTAGGCTAATATGTAGTCCTCTTTTGATTCGGCTATTCGATGGTAAGGTAGTGATGGTCTTTTTTTTTGAGAAATAGTTTATAACATATTAAGATTAAGAATGGTCAACGTTTTAATAAGCTTATAAGTTAAAAGCCCTGATCTCGATTATAATAAATTAAAATAATATGGAAACCTGTATATCTCCAACAGAGAATATTATAATCTCAGTCAAAAGCAACGCAATGACTAGTGATGATGATCAATAATATATATTCTTATAGGGTCCTCACTGCGTTTTAAACTTTTGACTGAAATTATAATAACACCTTCAAGGGTATAAAAGCCAAGTTCTTGACAGATCAACACTTCATGTCCTTCTTTCCCATTTTACGCAAACTAGTCTCAGTTTTGGAGCTATCTGCATAAAACTTTCCCAAAAGCTGTCTTTGCATTGCAGTTTGTATATAAAATATAGCTCGCATAGGAACAGTCGAAAAAAAATTTAACTTTGCTGTTTTTTAATAGTTTTTATTGTTCTTTGAGATAAGTATTGGTTTGATATTTCTGAATTACGATTTAAATTTGATTGAAATCGGCTGACTTAACCATGTACATAGTTCACATTAACACAATCAGAAAAAATAAAAATTTATAGCAACTTCTCCATTTTGTAATTTTTTTAACAAACTCTTTTGATTATAGTAATGGTTTAAAATTTCAGAATAACGATTTTAATATTATTAAAATCAGAAAACTTGAGCTAAAAATCGAAATGGCTTCAATGTATTTAAACATTCACGAATATAAATCGAAATTTAGATGTTTTAAAGAATATTTCGTTTTACAATAGCTGCAAGGGTATATAAACATTCGCTTGCCGAAGCTACAAGCTTCTTTTCTTGTTTATTTTTTTTGTCGTTCTTCAATTCATAGTAATGTTTTCTTATTTCAGTATTACGGTTGTAATTATATTAAAATCGGACGACTATATCATATAGCTCTCATGGGAACATCGGAAAATAAAAAAAAAATATAAAAAAAATTGTACCTTCCCATCTTTTTACATATTTTTTTTCTCAAATCGTGGATTAAAATATTGGATTCGTTTTTGTCACCAATTTATCGTAGACCCTTGTTTAGTTTCAATTCAAAAGGAATGTGAGAATAACTAACAATTTCCTTTGAGTTATCTATATAATTCGGCCTAAGGCAGTTCGAAACCAAAAGTTCGACTGTAAATGCCACTTGGACCTGCAATTAAGTTAATTAATATTTGATGATATAAGCGTTTCGGTTTTATGTAAATCGCTGACCATCACCAACCGCTGACGATCTTTTCTTGACTTTGCTTACGATCGTTTTAATCGTGCATACTCGCACCGATCCTATTCGAGTCAAAATATAGACATGGCTCGTTCGGGCATTTCAGGTCACAAAATGTTTAACCATAAATCACGGCCCAAACATCGTCTCCAGCCCGCCAATATTTGCAGTTGAGCGGGGCGTGGCCATATGCTAAAACAAATTGAGAAAATAAACCAACAAAAAGGGCTCCAACGCACAAAAATTTGACCCACTGAGCTTTGTTTTCTTCGTTTTTTTTGTTTCTGTTGTTTCGCCTGTGCGCATCTTCACTTTTTTCCCGCTCGCCTTACTTTTAGCGACACAACCTTGAAATCTTGTTCAGTAACAGCGAAAAAAAGCAAAAGGCAGACTTAAAACAAAACGTTAACAGTTTTTGTTGATGATTTTTTGTTTATTTTTTTTTTTGCAAATTCTCGCTAAACATGTTAAAAGTTATGAAACACTTTTGGAAATTTCTCTCAGTCAGGTGCAAGCTTAACAAAATGTGCATTAGCTCAGCATATGTACATATGTATGTATATCTTTATCCTAACAGAAAAAAACTTAATGCATTTAAAAAACTGCGACACATTCAACAGCAATTTCCGGCGGAAGTGACGTAATTTCCCTACTGAAAATTTCATTTGCCACAGAAGTTTCATCACATTGGCTTTCAATTGGGCGAGGCAAAAGTTCTGTTTATTAAAATGTTTACAAATCTGCAAAAGCCCTCGGATCTACCAAAACCAAGATTGAATCACTTATCGAATTTCGAGAGTGAAAGCGGCGTATACGCAATGCGGTCATTAAAAGGGCTTTCAAGAGTAATTTTGTGTGTCTCTGTATAGCTTTCATCACACACTCGTCTTGGCATGTGTGTAATTGAGCTGTGGCATACAAGGCGAACAAACCATTTTGCCTGCAAAAATTTGTGCGCACCTATTTTTGCATCTTATTGTGATTGCGACGAGTTTTTGGAATTTGTATACCCTGGCAGACGGTATTATAATTTTAGTAAGCAGTCTGAATCACAGCAAATGAGACATTTCCAACAACATAACAAATGTATGTACATACATATATTTAACCTAAGCATTAGCCGAGTAAATATACCCGTCTGTTCGTTTCTACACAAAAATATAAATTGTCATTAAAAGGATTGAAAAATTAATAGAACGGTTTTAAAATTTTTAAGGCGGACGAGTATATCAAAAGGTGCATTGGGAAAGATCACTCAATATACATACAATGCATAGTTGAATGACTTTAAAAATCCGATTTCAATTCAAATAAGAGAAAGATTTTTGTCAATTCAAAAACGAAATATACGAAAAACTAATATATAATTTTAAAAATAGGAACTGGTGGAACAACCGAACAGACTAAAACCTTTTTTTTTCTAACTGCAAGCAAAGTTTTTCTTTTTTTTTCTTTTCTTTTGCGGTATGCTTCAAGCTGCATTGTTTTCGATCCGGGTGATCATTTCTTTTTCTGCTTAGCTTGTTACAGTGAATATTGCTTAGAAATATCACCCACTTATATTTGTTACGTACAATACAGAAAAGCTTTGATATTTTTTAAAAATTTTAAAAACGATGAATAGATTACTTTTGTATTTAAAATGATTTCGGGTTGGGTTGTGGAGCGATGAAACTAAAATAAGTAGGATGGAACCCGATGGGGAAACATGGGTCCAGGCCCTTAACCCTAGGAATACGACAAAATCTTTAAAGCATGAAGGAGGAAATATCATGTGTTGGTGTGCCTTTTCCTGGCATGGAGTGGGCCTGATTGCCGAATCCATGGTATTATGGATCGAAATCAATTTTAAAATATATTAAAGAACACAACGGAACCATACACTTTTGATAAAATGCCTGTGAAGTGGACATTTATGCATGATAACGACCCGAAACTTTCATCAAAGGTATTAAAGCAGTGATTGAAGAAGGAAAAACTTCAAGTTATTAAACGGCCAGCGCCGTCCAGACTTAAATCCATTTGAGAATCTTTGGAATGATATAAAAGAGTCCCTCACTCAAAAAAACTTAAAAACGTTGACTATTTGTGGCTAGAATTCAAGAAGCCGATACTCCATTCCATCTATAATAGCAGTTTAACGAATTTGTGCCCATTTTGTGACCAGGTAATTTTTTACTTTTTTGTGTATTTTTAGATATATGTTTTTTGTATTAAAAGGTTCACTAAACAGGCTAAGAAATGCCATTTAAATGTGTTCCTTTTGAACATGGCTGGTTGGATTTGTTGACAAAAAGCTTTTCCTGTATGCATGGACTTAATATCATTTTAAACTATTAAGTCCACTAAAAACTCTTAGCCAATATCTACTGTATTTTGCGTTCGAGCCGTCACACAAACATAATCGAAATGAGAAATTGAAACGAACTCAACTTTGCGGTACATTTTTTGCCTTCCGGCTTCTTTTCTCTCCCTTTTTGATGATTTGCTTGTCTGAGGTTAGTGATGCCGTTCAAAGTCGGGGAATATACATATGTATATGCGCATGTATGAATGGATATATGTATGTACATAAATGTGTATTCATTATTACCGCTGCTGTTTATCAGTCAAAGTACTGTGAGAAGGCAAGACGTAATCGGCCAAAGACGATAGAGATAGAGATAGAGCCAGAGGCTGCGGAGGAGCCATTACCGCATTCCGGCATTTGCAGTGTGTTATTTGCCAGCGATACACACAGAGAAATTATTATTAAATGATGATCGATACGATATTAATTCATACATAAAACAATCCGTTTGAATGAAAGGCAATACGAAATAATTACTTTGGAAATAAATATACATATGTACATATGTATGTACATTTTACACGAGCGTGGTTAAGGGTAATAATAAAATGAGTTACATATTCACAAAGTTCCAAGTTAATCAATCATGATCGCCATTATTTTAAACAATCTTAATTGAACTTGATCTGAAAAATATACATAATTATTTTTAAATCACTTAATAGTGCATAGTGTTTAAAATTTATTTATGTGCAATTTACTATTTATACTCCCCAGCTTGTGGGAGTTGAAGTGTAACGGTTTTATTGGCTTGCCATGCCAAATGAAGTGCAATTGTGGTGTAAAACGCCGTGGGCGGAGATGAATTCAATTGAAACTTGGGCCCCCGAAGGTGGCGGAATATGTTTCCGATTTTGACGCCAGAGGAGACGCCTTCTCTTGTCCATCAGCTAATTTGCAAATGATGCCACCACCAATCGCTTACGCTCACGCTCACGCACACGCACACATTACTAAATAAATAAATTATATGAAAGAAAAAAAACATAAATTCGCCAAAGATATGCAAAATGATGAGAAATCGACTACGGCTTGTAAATTCCCGCTCAGCCCGGCCTTGAATCACAGCGAATGAGTGCCCCCCAAATACGGGTTCAGCTTTTGGGTGTGTGCTAATTTCTGAAAGAAAATCCATCGATCGGCGGTGGCTTTTTAATTTGCCGCACACGTTTTCCGCCGCTGACATTGAAAGCGCTTCGGTTTCCCCGCTGTCGCTCTGGAAGTTGGCCAAGTTTAATGCGCTACCCGACGAGCAAGTACATCAGGTTTGAAAATCACTCCAAGAGAAAACAAAATTTAAACACGTCCACGTACAACTGGCCGACCGTCGTAATCTCCGCCGGGCGGGATCCATATTTTTGCTCACGTCGCGGCAATGGAAGTTCACTCGATGCAACTCGGATTGGCTACGTATAAGTGTTATCTCTTGTACTGAGATTCATCTGCGGACACGGGTGTCTAGGTATTTTCTCCGGCACTTGCACCTTTTTGTTTTGGTCTATTTGCAGATCAGCCCGGCACGACCCATTTGTCACATTTTACACTTTTTGCTCAATAAAATTGCGAAACTTTATCTTACTTATTAAGCCAACAATTCTTGAAATAATAGGTATAAAGTCACACACTGCGGGAGAAAACACGATCTAAATTCATGAAAATTCTTTATTTAAGACAAAAAAACGGTTTTTAACAAAAAATTGAATTGTGTGTCTTGATGTTGTAATGTATCTTCTTAAGATACGAATTTCGATTTTGATTTTAGAATTTCTTGTTCTTTACATCAATCAATACAAGACCGAACCCTAACTCTAGACAAACCAAACACACGAAATGTTTTGATTTTATAACGAATTTCTTGATTTTTGGATTTTTGTTTCCTGTGCATGGGTAATGCTGTACGGAGGCATCTTGGTTCCATGCTGTTAGGAGATTAATTTGATACCTTTTCACAAATTTTTTTTTTTTTAAACTGGGTAACTGTTCAAGCAAATGTTAAGCTCAGTTGAGCTATCCCTATGATATAGTCCCAATTATTATTATTCAATTTGCCATTTTGCATAATACTGATTCAAGTTTATTCGTTTTGTACCATTTTTTTTTGGGGAAACTTCTCACTGATCCATTGTTTGCCGAGACTGATCCCTGATCCATTGGCGCCGAGCTGAAGTCAATAACTGATCCGCCGTCTGGCCCAGTCGCAGGTGAATGTCTTCATGGGGCACTTTTACGCATATTAGTTTTGTTTTGTCTTCGCCAATTAACAGGCGTATGCTAAGTAGAGTAAAGTGTGGCAACAAGTCCACGAGTCGCGAGCGCGAGTAGCGGATTTAATTCAATTTAAAAAGTGTGCAAACATTTATGCAATTGCAAATGGATTTTCTTCTTTCGCTTGCTCCGCTGTTTGCGCCGCCTTGCAGTGGGGAAATTGCAATTGGAGGCTGGTCGGGTTGAGTCACCACCGCCAGAGTGGGCGGCCGTGCCTCTGGGGAGGCGTGGCAGAATGGCGAAATTCAGGTGGCAGTGGCAGTCTAATTAGTTGCTGCCTTTCCCTCGGCACACATGCCGTTTGGGCTAAAGTTGGAAATTTGATACCATAATGGCGGGTTGTACCCCAGCTTCCGTGGAACCAATATCCCTGGGCCTCCGTTGCCATTAACATAAGCCCCCAAGGCGGTCAATGCAGAGGGGAAAATGAGACCAATTGTTTTTTTAAACTTTTAGTATGTGTTTTTTTTTTTTAAGATTTAATTTAAGTTTTTAAGAAAAGTAATGGTTGTTATTAAAGTAGCGCAATTTTTTTTATAAAAAATAAATTTATTTTAAAATTCTTTTTCTTTTTCTTTTTGATATTATATATAAATTTGAAATGTTAAATTAATCACTTGTTTGTCATATACAAAAATGCTTAAAAATTGCCACTTCGTTCCTATTCAAATAAAGTCGTTATTAACACAAACGTTTGTCAATATTGAAACGTATTGATTATTTCAACGTAAATAAGATGAGCCTAGCCATTATCCTCTATTTTTTTTCTGTGTGAGAGCCTCAACCAAAAGGCCCAATCGGCAGCTTCCCCATGCTAAATTGCAACCGAAGAAGGTTGACAACTCCATGACCAGCAACTGCTCTTGAGGCCTGCCCCCCAAATGGAATCCGCCATAACCCAGTTAACTATTGAGTGGTGGTGGAGGTGGTGGTGGTGGTGCGGTGGCAACTGCCCACTGTCCACTGTCCACCGGTGGTAAGTGTGGTTGCGATTGCGATTGCAACACTTTGTGGCAGCTAAAATGCGTGCAGCTTTTGGCCACTTTTGGCCGCTTTTGGACCAGATCGCCTTACATCTCGCTGCGTTGTCAGTTTCGTTTTCATTTTCATTTTCAGTGTTGTTTCTTTTTCTCTCTCGGTTTCGGTTTCGATTTCGTTTTGGCAGTCATGACAGCAAACCCGTTTAGATTTCGGTTTCGTTTGCTGCCGGCCAATTGCCGTGGGACGGGTTTCGAGCGGGCTCGGATGAGGTCCCAGCTTCAGGATGGGGCGGCTTCTGTCTTCGCGGAATTTCGCCAACGTCCTTAAAGGTCATCCGAGCTGTAGGGCAACTTCTTGCCACTTGTTGCATGCCAGTTGCTTCTGGCCGGTTATCGCGGCCGCAATCGATGGCCAGTTGGCCAAGATGCGGCTGCCACTGCCGCGCCGCTCTTAACGGAATTTAAAGGTTAACTGGTACAGTGTCGCTTAACCGTATTTTCGCACGTTTGCCCCACAGCAACACTCAAGTTCAAATCGCCCGCGATAGAGCGCTATCTGATCCACAAAGGTGAACAAACCGCGACGACTACCTGGCCGAAAGTGAAAACTCATTGGGATGCCGGGCGTGAGCTCGGCGATTGAACGCCGGCCAGAATCGCTTGAATCGCGGCTGCGGATATTGCATAAGCCGCTGCCCGAAAACGGAAGGCGTAGAACGGAAGCCAAAATTGGTAACGGAATTTTAAGAGTCTCCGTCCGCAACGAACAGCATTCTTAGGCGGCTATCAGACAGTGAAATACCCTTCAACAATTTATATAAAATATTTGTATACCCTTGCGGAGGGTATTTTAATTTTAGTCACAAGTAAGGGAAACAGTTTCGACACCATAAAGAATATATATTCTTGATCAGCATTACTGGGAGATTCGATTGATGGCTGAATAATAGCTGCAAGGGTTCATAAAAATCGGCTAATCGAAGTTTGCTTCATCTCTTACTTGTCTAAATAATAAAATAAGTTTCTAATTAAATGTTAATTTCTTACATTTATTATACAATTCGTGCATACTTAATCAAAATTTATCAAATTATGAAAATATATAAAGAACCTTTTCGGTCTCTGTTTGCAATTAATTAAGTGGTTAATATGAGTAGAAAACGAACAAATGCCACACCAATATAGTGAGACGCCAATGAAATTGCTCGATTTGCAGTCACTTATCGGCGTTATGACTTAATCTGGCATTAACTGAAGAGCCATTGAGTCCGATGGCAAGGTAAATGATCTGGCAGCTGTTTGCAGTGGAGTGGGACCAGCATTAGACGTAATTATCGAGATCTTTGGCTGAAAGGGGAACAGTAGCCGGGCAAACTCATTAATCAAACTGCCGCATCGCAGGGGCCCTGACTCTGACTTAATCTGTGACTGCATCGATGCCATCTACTGTATATCGATGGCACCGCCTGGCGCATAATAAACTCTGACGTGGGTAATGACGGGGCTCGAGTTCTGGCCAGCAGTGCGCGGGAGTTGGCATTACGCGGCTCACGATGCTACCAAAATGGATAGCATTGCGGCCAAGGATGAGGCTGATCAAAGGTAGCTGCACGAAGCAGCTTAGAATGCGAATTGGACGAGGAATTGGGCAGCCTAATGAGCTGGAGGCAACTCGCACCTGAAGTCTTGCAAATCGCTGTGCGAGCTTGCGATAGTTTGCTTAGTCGATTGTTTATTTTGTTCAATCTCCATGGGGCTGGTCGACCTCGGGCTGCAACAAAGCTTGGCTGCAATTAGCCGGAGCATTAATCATACGCCTCGTTGGCCCGGCCAGTTCATAATTATCTCTGCAAGCGCCGGCTGATCTAAATATGGCTATCATTTCGAAACACACTTGACCCGAGCTTCATATTCAAGCCAAGGAAATCCGAAGTATATAACTAGCTTAAGGTTATTTCCAAACCGAAAGGATTAATCACCCTAGATGACTTAAGGCAAAGGACTGCTTATTAACTCAATACTAAACGAATAACAACAAGTAGTTACGAATCGAGTGACAGAATATATAAAGCCCCAAAATTAAAATAGGTCTGAACAGAACTCTTTGACTTCTTATGATGATGAGACCATATATAAAAACGCACTCAAGCCTTCGTTATTATTAAATTTTAAAATATTTTATATTTTTATTTAAAATTTGTATATAAAAACTCTTTCACTTCTTATGATGATATGAAAAATGCACTCAAGTCTTCATTATTCTTAAATTTTAAAATATTTTCTATTTTTATATAAAATGTGTATATAAAAGGATGATATAAATAAAAATAACGATCAGCTTTAACGAAAGATTGTTGTATATTACATTCTGTGATTGGGGAAAAAGCAAAATATTTTACTGCTGCGCCCTCAATGAGTAAACTGCCAAAAATGTTGTATTTTTGACATAAAATATATAACATATTTTCGTTACAGAACTTTAAGAAGGTAAGGTGCAATCGACACGACTTCCAACATCGTCAGTCGGTGTATTTGATTTTTGTATGTTAAAGTTTCGGTTTCTGCTTAATTAATTCAGTGAACGGAAGTGGAATTTGTTGGCATAGAATCTTATTTTGAATACAAGCCAAAATAAATTATTGTTAATTAATTCACTCGTTATGGAGGGAATTGAATCGTGGAATTATTGTGCGATTGCATGAATCCCAGCTTCCCTAAAGTGAATGCTCACCGAATTGGCTATGGAGATACATCTTTATTGAATTGGATATTAAAAATTCAATGGCAACTGTAAGCTTTTTTTTATTGGAATTTATTGAATTAGTAACAGTTCCAGAGTTAAGTTGGAATAATAATTGAGCTGTTTTTTACCCAATAAACTTTTCAATTATATTAAGTACTATTTTGGGGCGAACTTTAATAAGATTTTTATTTCTTAGAGCTTTATAGATAGACACGGCAGAGGGGCGGCACAGGTCGATTGATTTTAAAAAATGTTATGTTTAACCAAAACATGTACAGAGTAAAACAGCAAAGGTCTTACATGTCTCAGAGTGGCGTCACAGACGTGTTTAGTGATTCGCGATTTGTGGGAGTTACAGTGGGCGTGGCTCCGTTTTGAAATCCCTTGCTTTTATAGTTTACGAGATCTCGACCCTATACTAACGGACGGACAGACGGACGGACAGACAGATGGTCAGACCGAAGGACATGGCTAGACCGACTCGGCTATTGAACCTGATCAAGAATATATATACTTTATAGGGTCGGAAACGCTTTCTTCTACCTATTACATACATTTCAACGATTACAATATACCCTTTCACTCAACAAGTAACGGGTATAAAAACAAGAACGCTAAAGTCGAGTTCCCCAAATATTAGATAAATCAGCTATTAAATTTCAAACTAAATATTCCCATAAAAATTAATCGGAGCTTAGGTGGTGACATCTGTCAACTGCAAAGTCAAAAAGGGAAGCGAAGAGCGTGCAGCGTCCCAAACCCCTGCTAACAGTTCTTTCGTTCTGTCTCTCTACATCAGCGATCACCGGCAGAGCAGCGGCAGAGTGGCGTCAGGGGACTTAACAACTCTATAACTTTAAACATTAAACATTTTAACATTACAATTTTCAAAATCGAGTTACTATTTTACTCGATTTTGAAAATTTTAATGTCTAACAATAGATATGACCGAAACTCACGCAGAGTGACTTGACAGAGTGGGCGTTAGAGTAGGCGTGGCACAGTTTTAAAAGAAGCTTGCGCTGCTTAAAAATTACAAAAATCTCAAATCTCTAGCCTTTATAGTTTCTGATATTTCGACGTTTAAACAGTAAATTAAGTAAATTTTAAAGTTTCTAAGGCGAAATCAAAAACCAGTAAGTAAGCCAGAGTTGGAACCAATACCTGGTTAAATTATTTCAGTACGCAACTATTTTCAAACTATGTATATTAAAACTAACTAGTTCAGAAAAGGTGAAACATGAAATGGAACATGTGTAAAGTGCCAGCATGTTCCCCTGCTGACTACCCCTTTTACCCCATTCATCCCCGATACTCACATAGGACAGAGTGGGCTGGGCACTGCTGACGACCAGTTCGCCTCCACTTCGCTGCTTTCCGAGGAGCGACTGATGGAGCCGGTTGGTGCCGTAGTACATCTCCCAGATGCTGGGCTTCTTGCGGTGCCACTCGGCTATGCTTTCCTTTTCCCGCTCGCGTTCCCGTTCCCGTTCCCGCTCCCGTTCCCGATCCCGAGCCTTATCGCCAGCAGCCACGCCGGCGGTCATAGCTCCACATCCCTGGCTGCAATTGGCCACCGCTAGGATGGGCTTGTGGAAGGTGAGGTTCCGCTGCAGTTGCGTGACGACCGTGGTGGTGGTCAGGCCGGGATGCAGGGCCTCCAGCTCCAGCTGCGGCGTGGAGGCGGGCGAGGGTGAGGGCGAGGGCGTGGCACTGCAGGACAGACTGGTGGTGGTCACCTCCGACTCCACGTAGAACTCGGCGGCGGGGAAGATCTCCGCAATTGACTTGCGCTTCATCTTGAAGTTGGGGTCGCTGGCGCAGCGGATGGTCATGATCTGCTCACGGACGCTGAGCGGTCTGCCGCTGGCGGAGATCAGCACTCCGTCGCGCACCGCTTCGTAGGCATTGAGTTGGAGGTCGGCGCAGCTGCGTCTGCGCTCCAGGGCGTTCTGCAGGCGGACCACGTGCTGCTGGCGACCCAGTCCGCTGCACAGCTGCCGCAGCTCCTGCTCACTGTGCTGGTTCATGCGCTGCAGGTAGGACTCCAGCTCGTGCTTCAGAGTGTGGATCATGCCCTCCAGCTCCTTGGGCACGTCCGGGGGCGGTGTCCTGGCGGGCGTGGGCGTGGCCGTGTCCGAGGGCGGGGGCGTGGCACGCGACAGGAGGCGTATCTTATCACGGACATCCTCCAGCAGCTCACGAGTGTTTTGGAAATGCAGCTGATCCTCGTACCGCTTGGCGTAAGTCTTCTCTGCCACGCCCACACCTACGCCCACACCCAGTCCTCCAGCTCCGCCCCTCTCGCTCTCCAAGCGATAGGCATCCTCGGGGCAGGAGTTGATGTACTTGGCGCATTTGTAGTTGTTCTCGGCCAGCTGTTCGTCGTTCAGAAAGCTGGGATTGTCGATGCCCCGGTGCTCCACGTGGGAGGCCAGGAGAAAGGCATCTAGGTCGATGTCCAGCAGGGAGTCATCCACCAGCGGCTCCTGCTGCTGCTGCTGTTGCTGCTGCTGCTCCATGATGGTGGGCAGCTGGTTGTAGGCCCGCAGCTTCTCCCCAATGTCCAGGGAGTGGGATGTGTCCTCAGCACTCCCTCCGGCTGCCTGCATGAAGCTCACAATGTGCTCCTGGGCGTACAGGCTGGGAAAGGTCTTCAGGTGGCGGTCCAGATTCTCGATGCTCGTCTCCAGGACGCGCAGCTTGTCGCTGTAGTGGTGCAGCCCGGCCGCTGCCGCCGCCGCCGCCTCGCTCTTCGCCTGAACTTGGTGGTCATTGGATGCAGCTCCAGCCGCATCTTGCATGTCCGAGCGCTGACTCTTCACTGCAGCCAGCTTCTCGGCGGCGGCTGCGGCTGCTGGTGGGCCCACCTCCGAGGCCACCTCCTGCGGAGCCGCCACTTTCGTTGGCAGTCGGAGCGGCGGCCTCTGCCGCTGCCTGGCGGCCACGCTCTTGAGCTTCTCCTGCACATCGATGACCGGTTCGCAGTAGATGTGCTCGTCCAGCGAGTAAGTGGAGCACACGTTGGAGCTGTAGTAACCGGACGAGCCGCTTTTGTCCGTCGAGTAGTGTGAGCCATGTGTGGCCTGTGTAGCTGCTGCTGCTGCAGCAGATGTTGCTGCCGTCGCAGAGGTGGCCGCTGCCACTGGCAGCCCGGAATCCGCGGAATGCGAGCTGCTGACATTGGAGGCCACCGAGCACTTCTTGCTGCGCTCCTCTGCGCCGGCAGGCACCTCCAGCTGCTGGTCGTGACCAAGTGGACTCCCCATGCCCGGTGCATGCTTCGATGGCATTGGCGTGGCTGCCGTGGACGTGGACGATGGCGGTGCCGAAGTGGTCGCTGTGCTGCAATGAGAGCGGAGAAAAGAAAGAAAGAGCTGTGAAAATCTGCGAACAACACTCTGACGAAAGGGAAACCTGGCGTTGGAAAGCGGTTTCTGTTGGTTTTTCGCAACTGCCGTTTTGTTTATGCGTCGCGTCGCGTCGCTTCGCCAGCTGGGAAACGGACAGAGCACTGTAGTCAAATTTCGCTTTTTTAATATAGTTTTAGCTGCTACCTTAAAAAAATTTAAATTTATTTTTTATTTAGACTGAAGCAACCTATTTCAATCACCTTTTCAAGTAAGTGTTTCGGTGAGTTTCGGATGCTAACGCAGGCACATTTTACCAACTGAAATAAACACATTTTTAACTTACTTTCTGCCCAAAGTGTAAACGGCTTAAAGCCTCACAGTCGAAAGCGAAAACTGGTGAACTGGGTTAGTGACTTTGTTTACGTTTTCCTTTTTTCTCGGCCAGCTGACGTGCTTAATTTGTAATTATATTGGACTGAGAGTCCCCATAGAATATCTCCCGGATGTCCAGAAGATGTCTGGTTTGTTGTGCAATCACATTTGGTTCTTTCTATACTACATATACAACGAAACATACGACCGCGTGCTTAGAAACTCAGCATCAACAGACCAATTCGATTTAAATTCAAATAAACTCGTTCTAAACAGGATTTCGGCTTCAGTTACTGTTGCAATTCGCTTAGCCTTCGGTTTGTTTGATTTCGGTCTGAATTTCGGCTTTATTTCGGCTTTATTTCCCTGCCTAACAGTAAAGTTAGGCATGCAAGTGAACTCTGCTGCTTTGAGTCGCTTTTGGCTTTACTCTTGCTTTTTCTCTGCCAGCATGTGTGGCTAAGTGTGGGCCAACTTTTTGGTGAACCATGAAATTCGGCGGTGCCTGGTGACTTGGGGAGCCAAGGAGCCAGCTGTTCGGGTGGCAAGAGGTGGACTGCTAAGTGCAGCGAAATGAAATGGAAACTTAATTGAATGGAACGGAAGCTTCCCACTGTGGAGGGCACTAAACTTCGCCGAACTCTTTACAGATGGCTACCGACTATTTTTGAGGAAATTTATGGGGTCACTTTTCCTCGTTTTGGTGGTTATCTTTGAGATTATTGGTGGCGGAGCCTAATAATGTTGAGTTTCTCCAACTCAAAGTCCTCTAATCCAAAGTCTTTATAACAAGCTTTTACTTCTGATCTGAGAGTATAAAACCATTAGGTTTATTCGATTATACCATTCGAGGTAATGTAAACATAAAACCATTTTTTTTTTTGGGAAAGGTACTAGTTTTTTGGATCTAGGTAAGGTACAAGGTATTTCAGAAAATTAGTACTTAGACTGGGTAAAAGGTATAAAATTTGTCAAAAATTTAGGTAAGGTAAAAAAAAGGTTAAGCAACAATTTTTAAATTTTTTTTAACTTAAATACAAATAATATAATTTCAGTTTGTTAAACAACTAACTAAGTTTGTTTCTTGTTTCACTTTCAGTCGCATGCGCAATCAACTGATCTAGTTTTAGTAAATCCTTAGTTTAATAAGACATAGTCTTAATACTTAATGAGTTTTAATCATTTTTTATTGCTTCAATGTCATTTCCGGCTGATTTTAAATTCTGGATTGGCTTTTTGTACTTCTAAACCAAATTAAACACTTGCTGCTTTCTCAAATGTTTCAAGCCTTAAACACTTGTACCTAAATTTGAATTTTTACAAAGATCATCCAATGACTATCAATTTCGTTCTACGAACGACCTCAACTGGTCTTTGATCAGTTTTTTTTCGTTAATGCCTAACTAATTGATTGCTCCTTCACATCAGTATTATTATTCAAAATTCAAATCTCCCGGGGCAGATTTGCATTTCTGACCGCTGGCGCCAGTTGCAGTGCTTTAATAACTCACTTACGGGCTGTTCCGAGTCCGAGATTCGGTTCTGTATGCAACGGGCGAGTGGCACTGGGTCAACACTGGCTTTTGGCCAATCGGAATGAGTGCTGAAAGTTGCGTAACAACGGCTGTTGCTACCAGTTATTGCTGCTGTTGGGGCTGTTCTTGTATGGTAAGTCGGTGCGTTACGCACCCAAAAATTGATAAGTTGCGGTCAGTGGCGACGTTGACTGGCGAGTGTTACTGAGTTTTTTTTTTTGTTTTGGTGGCATGGCTGCCGATGCGTAGTGGCAACAGCCATAGATATCGCACCAACAGAAGCGGCAAGGTTACCTTTTGGCTCATGAAACATTTTGCAATCTTGGTGTATATGTTTATTTTGTTTGTTCGAACTGTGTTAATTAAAATGTTCAGCCTCGTTTGCATGCACGGAACACTGGTGGACCGGCGGACAAGCGGATTCGGCGGACAAGCAGATTCGGCGGACAAACGGACAAGCGGACACATGGTCGGTTGTTATAGACCGTTAGTAAACACTCTCGTGTGGCCGCTAATTGTTGTTGACTGCTTGCCAAGACAAATTACAGGCGACTGGAAATTCGGCACCTGAGTCGCGATCTGGCCCCGTCTATCAATTGCAAATCAATCAATGGGCCAGCGCGTTTTTATTGCAGCGATTATATCGCTGAATTCGCACATGCTTAACGCTCAAGATGGATGTGTTGGCTCTGGTCGGTTGAATTGGCTAAAAGCCGACCTTGGCATAAGCCACACTATAACTATGGCCTAGGCGGTCTCAAAAATTGAATACAAATTAGCGACGAGTATCGACAATTGATCGCCGTCTAACTGCATTGATGGGGACTAATGGGACAAAGGAGTAGCATTTGGTCGAGGTCGCGTTGGAAGAGCCACTGTGCGAAGTCCACTCCCCTCGCGTTTTAGTTAGCATGCGTGAGCGGTTAACGCAAAATAAGTATAGTCCCAACGTGGGCTGAATGGCCAATCGATTTCGGTTCGCTAAAGGGCGGGGGAATTCAGCTTTGACCTTGACGGGGGGAACTCAGCTCTTTCTTCCGCTGCGAATGGGTTGGTATTTTGACTGCAAATCTGCCAGATTATCCTATCATGGCTATCGGCTGGTGCCTGAATTCCACACTCTGTCCCAGGCAATGACCAAAATAGCTAAAACAAGTTGCAAGTCGCAACTATTCGCCAATTAATCGAAAATAGCTTTCAATACACAGCACGACTTAATGCATATGCATACCCCCGATGTGTGTGTGTGTGTGTATGTGTGTGTGCATACAAGTAGTTAATTTTTTATTTTTGATAAATATTTCAAACCAAAACGGGCTCTCCGCTTTTGACCTTCGGCGATTCGAAGATCATGTGCTTCTGGTGGCTTCTTTAATTTCAATTAATAAACGTAATTGTTGCAGCTGTCTGCAGTTGCTGCTGCCGATGCCGCTGCCGATGCTGCTGCCGCAGCGATGATCACCGTCGAGTGTTTGCCAAGCTTCTCTAAAAACAACAAGATATAAGCACTTACACATATATGTATATACATATGAGGAGAAAAAGAGGTGAAGGCTGACAACAGGCGCCAAAAACCACATTGCAGCAACTGCAGCAGCAACTTGAACTTCGCCGCCAGTGCAGACATGATTTACATAGTTGCTGTTGCAGCAACAGGTTGCCCCATTGGCTCCGGCCGAGCTCAGAACCATCTTTGGCAATCATAATCCTCATTTAGGGCAACACTCCGTCGTCGCTGATTGCTATCCGGCTTAATGCCGCACTAATTGGCTCGCAACAACGTAATAACACTATACCGCTGGCTGCTGCTCAAGTGGCTGCAACCGTGCTACAGTGTTGCGTCCCTAATTGCATTAACAACAACTTCGGTTTCCGATCTGCTCCGGTCGTGCTTTTTCTTGGGTTTCCCTCCCCATCCGACTCCACACCATCAGACTCAAGGTCGCTGCCAAAGTGCCGAAGGTCGCTACACGATGGGTATCCGATCCTAAGTGTTAAGGTATTTGGTGCACCTTTTTCGGGCCCAATACCTTGTGTCTTGACTTGAAAACCGCTTATTAAATCTATCGGTGTCAATGATTTTCGGTGTGTTTTCTTAGAAATACATTGTAAATTGCACATTTAATATTTAATTTTTTTCAGACTTTATCATTTTTATCCATTAATTATACAATAACGAGAAACAAACTTCGGCAATGCTTGCGGCAACAATTATTAAACAACTATTTTTCGATTTTTTTGTTTTCCTAATAGCAATTTGATGTAGTGGTCCGAATTTAATAAAATTAAAAACGTAATTTTAAAATATTAACCCATTTCTATATACCGAAGAATATTAATAAAAAAGTTAAAAAGATAAAAGAGTTGTATTCTTTATTGGCAAGGTGGGGCGAAAGGGACCTGTAGTGCTGTTGTTAAAATCGTAATATTAGGCAATTCCTAAATAAAGTCACTATAAGGTTGATATTCTTTAAAAATGTTTTTTTCTATTAAAAAACGAGGACGGAAGCTAACTTCGGCAGATTTGGCCGAAATTGTTGAAGTTGCAAAAGTAGCTTCCTATGGAAGCCATAAGATATAGACGTCCGACCGCTTTTACCCTGATCAAGGTATGCGTAAATAAAAAAGACTTGGAAAAATTGATGTCAGTAGTTTATATACTGCGCGAAATATCCTTAAAAACCTGATCAAGGCATGCATACAAAAATACGATTTGTAAAGGCATGTCAAAAGCTTTTACACTGCGCGAATTATCTTCAACTCTTGCAAGTAATATCCGATTGTTTCTAAGGGGGCTATAGGATACAGACGTCCGATCGGGGCGCTTTTCAAACATGTTTTAGGACGACAGTAAAAGTTTCAGATAGCTAGCTTCTAAACTGGACTCGCCAACGGTATTGCAGCAGACAGACAGACGGACATGGCTATTGATTATTATATTACCCTCTGCAAGGGTATAATTAAAGATGCTTAGAAATAATTTAAAGAAAATCAAATACAAAATGAACTCTATTGATAGAATACTCATTTTACAATTTTTTTTAAATAATTAAAAATAGTTGGAAAATTCTTCTTTTTGTTTCGATAAAAAAAGAGTTTTGAACGTTTTCGGTTCGGATGTCGATGATTAGATAACATAGATAATTAATGAACTATAATCAAAATTTACACGGGAACAAATTGGGGCGTATAGTATATAGTACGTAAAAACAAGAAAGAAAGCAAACTTCGGCAAGCCGAAGTTCATATACCCTTGCAGCTATTGCATGAATTAAATACTTTTGAAAATATTTAAATTATGATTTACTTGAGTATATGCTGAAAAACATTGAAACTATGATGATTTGCAGCTCAATTATAAGATAGTTATTTTATATATTTTTATTATTTCTATGGGAGCTATATGATATAGACGTCCGATTTTGATAAAATTTAAACCATAATTCTGAAATAATTAAACATTGCTATATGTCGAAGAACTAAACAAAAAATTAAAAAACAGAAAAGTTATAATTTTTTTTCATTTATTTTTCCGATTGTTCCTATGGGAGCTATATGCTATAGTCGTCCGAACCGGCTCGTTCCGACTTATATACTACCTGCAATAGAAAGACAGCTTTTGGGAAAGTTTCATGCAGATAGCTTTAAAACTGAGAGACTAGTTTGCATATAAACGGACGGACAGACGGACAGACGGACATGGCTAGATCGACTCGCCTAGTGATGCTGATCAAGAATATATATACTTTATAGGGTCGGAGATGTCTCCTTCACTGCGTTGCAAACTTCTGACTGAAATTATAATACCCTCTGCAAGGGTATAAAAACATAGTTATTTTGGAAAAGGTGCCGGAAAGGCAACTTATTAGTTTAAATACCCAGTACTCGTAGAGTAGTTCGATCAAAAGTGTGTAACAAATAGAAGTAAGCGTTTCCAAACATATAAAGTATATCGATCTAGCTATTTCCGTCTGTCTGTCCGTATGAACGTCGAGATTTCGGAATAATCACAATTAAATTATTTAAAAACTTGGCCACGCCAACAAAAATTTTTCAAACATTATTTAAGAAGTTTAAAATGACGATCAGCAGCTTTTCGTTTGTAGAATTGACCCAGATGGCACTACCACACCCCCGAAATTGATAAGCTGGTAAACTGGTATAGTTCTTGTTTTCTATTATATTCAAATCAATGTAATGTAAATCAAAAATTAACAGAAGCAATTATACAGGAAAACAAAATAAACCTTGTAAAAGGTCCTAGCTTGTCCGCCGAAACAGTTAGTATTATCTGTATACTACACAATAAAAAAAAAAGCAAATATATATGCCTTAATGGAGCTCTTTTAACATTATTTAATACCTATACCTCTGCACAAAAACACTGGTGTGCAGTGTTAATGATTTTTATAGGACTTATAGTATTATAGAGTTATTCTATTTTTTTCCTACGTTTTAATATCACAGTATATCACAATTATAATTCTGTGTCATTATAGTTAAGATGTATTCACCTTTAGTATTTTTGCCCCTTACCTTTGATACTTGAGCATAGCACGTGGCAGCAAGAAGTTCTCGCTACTGCCCTTAGGTGCCAAGATGGGTGCCCCTCCTACACTTGGGTCAGCTCCACTTGCCGCTTCCGGTGCTCCGGATCCGCCTGCGCCCCCTCCGCTCCGTCCAAAGAAGGCTCCCAGGCGTTGCAGGTAGGCGAACTTGCTTGACGCACCGGGATCATTGGCTGCGGAGTAGCTCCGTGTGCTGCTGCTCCGGCTGCTGCTGCTTCCGGTTCTGCTTTCGCTCCTGCTCCTGCTTTGGCTCCCGCTCTGGATCGTTCGTCCCGCCTCGTCGTCCTCCTCGTCGTAGGGCAGCACCTCGATTGCATCGAAGTCGTAGGAGTTGAAGTAGGCCTGCTCGCGGGTTCGCTTCACCTGGGCGCCTTCCGTCACGTGATCAGCGGATATGTCCGTGGCTGTCTTTTTGCTTGCCATGCCCGGAGAACTTTTGCAAATTGGCATTGCGGTCTGTAAGTAAGCATAAGGATTCAGTTAAATATAATGTACAATAAAAAAACATATATTTAATAATACTTTAACATGATATATACATGTCCAAATTATCCGAATTTTTTGTTCATCCATTTACCTCTTGCATTTGTCTTTAAATACAAAAAATGTCGAAGTTTTAAATTAAAAAAAAATTTTAACAAGAAGGGAAGCAACCTAAGGCAAGCCAAAGATTATATACCATTGTACCTATTGCAAAATTTAAATATTGCGGATCGTTTTGACTTATATACTGCCAGCAACAGAAAAACAAATTTTGGGAAAGTTTTATGCATATAGCTTTAAAACTGAGGGAATAATTTGCATAGAAACGGACGGACATGGCTAGATCGACTCTCTCTCCAGTGATGCTGATAAGGAATGGATGTACTGAAATTATAATACCCTCTGTAAGGGAATGATGATTATGATTTTTGACATGAATTGAATGTGTTAATTCTGAAAGCTTGATATTTGTTAGCAACTTGGATTGTAGAGCGGTATTTATTTTGAACAAAAAAAGCGGCAGCTTGCACAATTGCACGCTCTGGCGTTTACAGGGCCTCCAATGCATCCGCTTTGGCCAACTGGAGCTGCGTATGGAACTGCAAGTGGAGCTGCAAGTGGAAGTGGAACTGGTTTGGCGCACGCAAAGAATCGCCTCGTGGTGGTGGTGGTGGTGGTGCTGAGATTGATGCAAGCGTTTTTGCCTCGCTCATGACTTTGCATTAATTAGCCGAAAAGGGTTTTGCGCAATTGCATAATTTTTGCGCAACGCGTGCTATCCCCTGGCCATAATTTATGGTAACGTGGCTAAATGCCAACCGATAGCACACCCCCAGCTGATGATGCACCTAAATGCATTTTCGTGAAAGCCGCGTCTGGCTCGGATGGGCAGTTTTGATCGATAGATAAGTGCACCGTGCTGACAGCCTCATCATCGCCGCCAAAGTGGCTGTGGATGTGGGGGGAGCAGTTGGCTCATCGTCGTGGAATACGTTCCGTGTTATCGACAAGAGCTGCGGTTTCAGGCTCGCAATCAGCAGTTTTTATGCCACACAGATTGGCGGGCTCGCCGAAAGCATCCAGTGATACAACCTACCCGCCAATAGCCAAAATTATTGCCTACCTATGCAAGCTGCCCAATTGACGGCAATTCCGCGTGGGCTTTAAACGAAAGTGCCACTTAAGCTTATGGCCCATTTTCCTAGTTTCTGGTATGCAATGTCTGATTAAGGAAAACTTTTCTGTGTAATTCCACTGCTTGGGTATTACTCAAAAGCAGGGATCATAAACTTTCTTGTTAGATAACACTTAATTTTGATAACACATTAATTTCCAAAAGGATAGTTCTTAATTATTGACTGACACGTTAAATATGTTTCTACGTCACAGATTACAAATTAAAAGTATACCTTTCAAACATATAGTCGGCGGCTGCTATCTCACAATTTCAATATTATCTTGCAATCACAATCCGCAATCTATCTTTACACTTTTGGAATCTTTATTTTATACAAATCCAATATTTTGTACTCAATTGAAACATTTTTTTTTATTGATTATGTTATTTAATTATACTTAACTTGAATAAAATGCATTATAGTCCAATTGGAATATTTTAAATCTAATTTTTTCAACAATAATTAAAACTTACGGTTTCTTAAGCATTTGTTCATGTTTAGCGACTTCAAAAACTTATATTTTTTTCATGTAAAATAAAAACGTTATACAATACCATTTCGTGAGAAGAGGATAAATATTTTTATTAATAAAACTATAGTTGCAGAGAATATAATTATGACCCTATCGAATTCGATGGGATTTCTCGATTACCTTGCGGTTGACTTGGCCGCCATCACCTCACGGGCTGACGAGGCGCCTCAATTGACGGATCTCTGTGCCAACAGCTGCGATAATCGCAGCGATAATAATGGTGGTGGATGGATCGACGATCGTGTTACCATATGCCATACCGTTGCTGATGACATGCCACATGCACATGTGTGCCATGGTCAAGACGCAGTGACAAACGTACGAGCACTGAGCGTTTCTAGTTCTGCTGGTTAAGTGACAACCCAATGATACTTTGTCGTCTTCCGAAGCACTGACGGCAAATGAAAAACTCCAGTGGAAAACATAAATAACAGTTGGCAACTTCTCAACGCTCAGTTGATTTCCGTTGCCTTTTCTAATCATGGCGTGTGTACCATGTCTTAACGATAAGCCTATCAAATCGGAGCAGTCCCTCAAATCGGTGGAGCTTTGGGCCTTCCATTCACAAAATGTGGCCAGTCAGATGCAAATGTTGCACAAGCTTGGACAAAGAACAGATACTTCTACACTTCTTTTGAGTTTTTGACTGAAAATACAATCGGTTTTTGACGGGGTATTCTTCTATTTGCAGGCCAAACAATTGACTGCTGAAGTGGCCGCCACTTGAGTAAGGGAATGCGAATAAAAATAATGGGCATGGAGACGTGTGGTTTTATTTATAGTTTGCTCTTCAATCAGAATGCCTGCGGTGGCTTTTGATATTTTAATGAGTCAATTGCCCGAGCACGTCAATGTGCCAGTCTAAAAACGGATTGGCATCGGAATCGCATTCGGATTCGGCGACTTAATCGGAATCGGTTGCCAAGCAAGCGATGCCACCGCCTTGACTTATTTGCCATGAATTCATCATCGCGGACGGCCAAACAAAAGACTTAAGCGACAAACTCCGATTACCCAAGACAGGCCACGCAAATCCGCCAAAGAAATCTCAACAAATGTTGCCGCTAAAAAACCACAACAAAATCTGCATTGTTTTTCAGCCGCATTGCAAAATTGTGTTTTTGTTGCTTATTTACATCGCATCAGCAACAGACAACAAGACAGTAGCGACAGCAACTCGCAACATCAGCAGGCAACACCTTCAGCGGCTACATCAAACTGCAGTTGTCTAATCTTAAAAACAGAAAACAGGGCTTGAATGAATGAGTTACCTAAAATGCCTAGTTTTTTCTACATATTGTAACCTGAAGAAGCAACAACTGTTTTTCCACTTTTTAAGTGTCTTAAATTTCAAAAGTTTCTCCCCAAGTGAAGGACTAATAATTATTTTTAACAGTTTACACAGGTTAAAGGTACCTTCTCTAAGTGGAAAAAATAAACAACAAAAATAAAAAAATAAACTTTTAAGTAAGCAATCAATAAAAAGGTTTATACTTTTGTTAACCAGATCTTAGCAAACACGCTGCATAGAACCGATTAAGTTAAAAATCCCATTAAATTACACTTCGGTAGGATTTTGAAAAGCTTTCGGACTTAAATATATATCACTAGAATTCAAAGCTAATATAAGCTAGAATAATTTTTAAGCTAATACAAGCATTTGGTAGGTTAAAGGTCTTTTTTGCCTTACTTTGTTTGCTTGCAACACAAAGTTATAACAGAAGAGCAGTTGGCAGACAATACCTTTCATATTCTCCGGGTCAAATTGAACCTCATTGTTTAAATGAAATGGCAAGTTAAACTTTTTAAAGTGAAATAAAATAAAAGCCCAACAATGCTGAAAATTAAATTGAAGCAAGACTTGCGTTTTGCATTTAGGGTGACTTGAGCCTCAAGTTATAGTAATATTTTAAAGTGCCTTACGCCCTCCATCTCATTATGTCCGAGGCTGTTAGCCGTTCGCCTCTCGCTGTGGACAGGAGGTGGTGGCTTTTCGAACGTTCATGGCTCGTTGCACCACCCACCCACCGCACCACCGCACCACCACCCCCTCAACCCATCGCCATGTCAACTGTCGCCGTTTGTCATTGAGGCTAGTGCCGCCAACTGACGCAAAACCGCTAATTAGTTGGTCTCAAAGAGACATTTTGCAACGATGATTGCGGCGAGTTGGTGGCAATTAATGCGCCTGCACTGGCCACTGAACTGAACTCATAATTGCGTTTTGGTGGGATAAAAACGCAGTGGGTTAATGCTAATTGCAGACGCATTAGCCGGTTGTACCTTTTGCTCCGCTTTTGTTGCTCTTGGAAGTCATCTAATTAGGGTCTTTGGTTCAGATCGGCGGATTTTAGAAAGCATGCGACTGGCATAAATCTAAAATTCACATGAAAAGAGGATGATTTTAGACCAGGAGATAAATGCATGCCATTGTACACAAAAAACAAATATAAGTGCCTTTTATATATATTTTTTATATATATATGAATTACCAAATAATACGTTATCCTCATCAGTTACACAAAACTTAGTCATCTTTAAACTATAAAGCTATTTAAATGTTTAATTTATCTCGGGGTCAAGAATCAACAAAAGGCAAATTCAAAAATAAAATGCTTTTTGTTTTTGTTTAGTAAGTATATTACAGAAAAATAGCACCTCTTATCAATCGACTGAAATATTCATATATTCAGCTGTGTAATTGTAGTAATTACCTCTAGAGCTTCTGCATCTAAAGTCATTCCGTATTACTTCATATATTATTTAAAATCTCTTACACTACATCACACGCTTATTGATTGTTAATTTCCCCAACGAGTCCCTTGGCCCGCCGTTATTAAGAGTGCTGTTATTAAATTGTGATTTATCCAAGTGTGAGCCATCAAAGCAACGCGCATAAATTAGATAACCGACACCATCTCCAGGTCCAAGTGAATAAGTTATAAAATTTAACGAGCATAATTAAGTGCAAGCTCTGGGAGTTGGCAGTGTCCGTTAGGCGCTGCTCTTTTGGCCAATAAATCGCAACTGGCAGCCGACTCGTGGTGCTGGCCACACATTATGTAAATGGCTCAGGCCACTTGGCCAGTATCTGTGTGACTGTGTGCAGTTTCGGATCGAACGGGGTCTATCAGAACGGTGGCTGCCTTGTTGACAATAGATAATGCCGAGGGTCGTTAATTTATGCTAAGCCGAACCTTGCCCTTGAGGCCTCAAACAGTTCGCGCAGTTCCGTTCATCATCGGATGCTCAAAGAAATCTTCTTGTCAATGAATGCACAGAAAAAAAACAGAATATTATTATAAAAAAAAAGACTTCAACAAGTAAAAAAAAAATTTTAAATATTGAATTGCAGTTTTTTGTCTGAGCCTTACAAATAAATTGTATGTTTTTATTTAAGTAAATATGAGTTTATTTCAATGACTATCTAGTTCATTTAAATTTTATTTTTCTTAAAAATGTAAACATTCGGCTTACAAAAGGTATTATGTTAAAAACTCAGAAATATTATAAGACTGTATATATAAACTGTTTATATAATAATAAAGGCAGTTTCTTTCAGTGTGATGTAATAGCGAAGCAGTTTCTGTCTGTCCGATTGTTTTGCTTGGAGGAGAACGCTGGTTTTCAATTAACCTTGCCTGGCCGCATTGACCATCAACGACGCTCTAAAAAATTCGACTAAAGAGCAGAAGCTCCGGCCCGAAATAGAATGGCCAGACATTGAGCGAAAAACAAGAGCTACAGGCACATATTTTCGTGTTTAAACAGGCAGAGGGCAGCCGCGATGAACGGCCGTCAAATATGCATGCACATCAAGAGGAACTCGGCGCGGCTGCCAACAGCTGTTCCATTCAATTTCCCCTGCCCACCACTGGAGTTAATCCCGCCGAGCGGTTCACTGAAGCGGCAATCACTTGACTCAACCGCCAACACGCGTCTTCAAGCCCAAAACTCCCACCATACACCACCCACCCATCCACCACCCAACACCCTCTCCATAACACCCCACACATGTTTCCTCCTCGACTATTTTTCCACTGCACTTGCCATTTGCTTTTCCCCTTTTGTTTATTCAAAGCAGTGTTGCAGGCAATCTGGTTTTTGTTGCCGCCGTTTGGAGTTTGTTTTTCGAGCTTAACCCATTTCCCAACTTTCGCTCTCTTGCAACGGTGCCAAATTACTTTGTCTGGACTGAACTTAAAATTAAAAACTAAATGAAAGAATGCTATAAAGTGAAAAATGGGAGCACAGAAATATAGGAACTTCATTTTTTTCTGCAGCCCTCAAAGGTTAAGGAATCTGTGATTGCACAGAAACACAAAATCGACTTCCGTAACTATTGCGTGCTCCCTAGCAAAACAAAACTACGTTCTATAACCTACAGATTCCGTGAAAATCCGATGGTTATTTATTATTTGAATAAAATAATTTTTTGATCAAAAACATTTTTAATTTACCACCGCACTATAAAAAAAAACTCAGTATGAATCACTGAACATGTCCTTGAAATATCACGTCAAGGTTGAAATCTCTGATTTTACTGAATTTGTTTCGATCTTTAGGTGTCTCAAATAAAATATCTTTATTATAAATAAATATAATTTCTATCTAAACTAACAACCCTTTGCATGTTTTTATTTTTGTTTCAAGAGCTGGCAGAAGCATATTTATTTTAAAGCAAATATCTCTTCTTAAATTTAAAAACTAATGGCAATTAAATTTCTTTATGGTACATAAATGAAAACAGTAATTTTTTTATGCTTACAAACTTTTTATATTATTAGTCTGCGGTTTAGCTAAGAAGTAATAATGTTCAATAAAAAACTGGTTGTTGCAAGGCTTTTTGAATTTTTAATCACATTTTATGGTAATCAAGAAATATATTTTATATAACCCTTTTGACCTCCCCAATATCTAACTTTTTTTTTTAGGTTACTATTTAACAGATTCTTTATAATTCTAGATTGGGGTTGTAAAATAATGTTATAAGGTAAAATGAATATTATAATTTTCATATGAATGTATGCCGAATAAGAAATAAAGGTTAAAATTAATGATTTTTTTCGTCAACATCTACCATCTCAGTAGTAGATCTCTTCAAGCTGCATCAAATTAATATTCCAACTTTATTTTAAGCTAAAAGAAATCGAAAAAAAGATTATGCCAAAGGAGAGAGCAAAGGCATATGTACACAAGATGTTCAAAGGCCTTTCTTTATGTTCCTTACCCCATAAAAAACATTTACAGCTTAATCCAAATAAACACATAAGCTGGCAGCTTGGCATGAAAATGAGTGCGTTTGCATTCGTGAGCATAAACTAGTTTTTCACTCTTATGTTTTTTCCCGGGCGTCCAAGAGCCATTGAAAAGGATGTTCAGAGGCTTAAAACCCGGAGCTTGCCCTGCGAAACGCGAGATGAACCGACTTTGCGGCTTGTTGCAGGTTGCCATGTGCCACTTGACGCATTGCCAGCTCGGAGTGGGTGGGTTTTGGACTGCTGAGCACCAACAACTGTGCAAACATGTCGAACAGAACCTACTGGAAAGCCATGTTGGGACTTCACTTCGCCACCCGAGAGGCTTATCAGGCGGGCCAAGGCTGCACTTAAAAGAGCTGTTTTTGTACATTACCCTGTCGCCATAGTACAACACTGTACAAAGTGTAACTGCAGTTTTGACTTAAAAGACAGAATGTACGCATCGATACCCATTTGGAGTTTTGGCTTGGATTGAATGTTCCCATGACAGCAGATGATTTAGTAGTCGTCCGATCTGGCTTCGGGATAAATGCTTTTTGAACGTTTTATCCAGAAAGCAATAAAGTTATCAGAACACTGCAACAAGTGCACAGGTGGATGCAGATTAAGAATAAATAGACCGAATAGGGTTGAAAATGCGTTGCTTGCTAATAACTGAAATTTTAATACCCTATGTAAGGGTATACAAAAGTTACAGCTATGTGAAATTCATTTAATCCCAATGTGTTAATCTCAATGTAATTTGTTTTTAAATTTAAAAGGTATGATATTAATTTGAATTCGATCGTGGGTGTCACGAAAACCTCTTTCACCAACATTTGTATAGTTTTGTTATTGCAATTTGGTTTGCAAGGGAAAAACTTGTTAAAGAAAAACAATCTAAAACAAGAAAGAAAGCAAACTTCGGCAAGCCGAAGTTCATATACCCTTGCAGCTATCGCAAGAATTAAATATTTTTGAAAACATTAAAATTATGATTTACTTGCGTATGTATATGTTTAAAAACATTGAAGCTATGACGATTTGCAGCTTAATTATTTGATTGTTCTTTTATATAATTTTATTATTTGTATGGGAGCTATATGATATAGTCGTCCGATTTTGATGAAATTTTAACCATAATTCTGAAATATTTAACCATTGCTATATGTCGAAGAACTAAAAAAAAAATTAAAAAACAGCAAAGTTATAATTTTTTTCAATTATTTTTCCGATTGTTCCTATGGGAGCTATATGCTATAGTCGTCCGATTTTGATGAAATTTTAACCATAATTCTGAAATATTTAACCATTGCTATATGTCGAAGAACTAAACAAAAAATTAAAAAACAGCAAAGTTATAATTTTTTTCAATTATTTTTCCGATTGTTCCTATGGGAGCTATATTCTATAGTCGTCCGATTTTGATGAAAGTTAAACCATAATTCTGAAATATTTAACCATTACTATATGTCGAAGAAATAAACAAAAAATTAAAAAACAGCAAAGTTATAATTTTTTTACAATTATTTTTCCGATTGTTCCTATGGGAGCTATATGCTATAGTCGTCCGATCCGGCTCGTTCCGACTTATATACTACCTGCAATAGAAAGACAACTTTTGGGAAAGTTTCATGCAGATAGCTTTAAAACTGAGAGACTAGTTTGCATATAAACGGACGGACAGACGGACAGACGGACAGACGGACGGACAGACGGACGGACAGACGGACATGGCTAGATCGACTCTACTAGTGATGCTGACCAAGAATATATATACTTTATAGGGTCGGAAACGTCTCCTTCACTGCGTTGCAAACTTCTGACTGAAATTATAATACCCTCTGCAAGGGTATAATAATTGTGTTCTTCAACTATGCTTTTTTCTGTATTTTTTTTTTTTTGTTTCTTGCCTTTTGCTAATTAGTTCAGTGGGGCTTGGCGACAATGGTTCATCTTAAATTTCCCCTAATATCAATTTAAACTTGCCTAATGCTTGTAAAACCAGCAGAAGATATCAAATTTATGATGGGCTGCCGAATTCATTTGAATACTCTCATATCCATAATCCCATTTGAGTTCAACAAAGCAGCGCAGCACTGTCAAGGTCAATAGCAGTGGCCAAGTCAGCATTTGACATTTTGTTTTCGTTAACACAATAAAGAGCTGTCATAATTGAATCGGAGCAACAGCGGCATCAGCGGCAACGGCAGCAACATCAGCATCCGACCGACAGCAGCAACAAGTGCGGCGGCAACAAGTGCAATTTATTGACCGCGCTGTGAACTTGAAAATTGTGCAAGGCAATCAAACGGATGTCCGTGTATTTGGGCCAGCGAGAAATGGGCAATTAAATGGCCGTAAACGTGAGAGGGAAAGCCCGAAAGGCGAGCCCCGAAACCAGTAACCCAATCAATTTCGGGCCGGGCTGCCAATTAGGGCGCATTTGTTGTGGATGCACTTGCAGCGAATGCCCCGATATTTGCATGGCGTTTGGTTGCCCCCAACATATGTAGTACGTCTATGCTAATGTGTGTGGAAACGGGTTTGTGGCACTTGGCCAGGCCGAGATCCATTATAATGGAAATCAGCCTCATAATCGTAATAGTGGGTTTCGGGTTCAAGTCTGCCGTGGTGGCCATTGTGTGGCTGTGAGCCAAATTGAAACAATTAAGGCAATTTAAATCAATTGAAAGCTGATGTATCGATGTCACCGGATGCGCTGAACTTGAAAAATTACCATTTAATTCGCCAGCTCAATGCGTTTTGTTTTTCTTCGATGCCCATTATAAATACGATTTTAATGGCTCCAGACGCCGAGCCGATCCAAACCCGACCATCCGAATGCTAATGGATGTGGATAGCACTACCAAGGTTTGCTGGAACGTGTTTCCAATTGTATTTAAGCGTTATTTTTGCTTAATTAGTTGACACGGTCGGAACAAAAAGCCCAAGAAAACGCAAAAAAGAAAGGCAAAGCTGATACCAATAAATTATATTAGCTCGATCTGCTCTGCTTGGATCAGATCTTTATATCTTACAATCTCTCGCCGGGGGACATTCTAATAAACGGATCAAACAAGCTATAAACGCGATCATTTGTCAACCAGTTGGTTCGTTGTTGGGTTATCATCAGATAATATTTATATATTCGGCCGATCCGTACCATACGTTTGGAGTCGAAGCTCGGACTTGGGCAGCTTATTATTTAGCTTTGTTTATTTTTAAGAATTTGTTTAATATTTTATTTTTGGCTGGCCGTGCTAAACGTGTTTTGGCCAAGTTCTATGCACGAGCTTATCAGTCATGACTGGTTTATCGCTCACCGCGCCAAGTTCGCTTGAATAATGTCCGAATCTGGCCCGGAGCTAATTCCGGTTCGACGAACCTTTCACTTATTGGAGCTACGCGAATTCCACAGTTCCACAAACTGTTAAATAATCGAGTTGACGTGATGGTTTGATTTATTGTCGTCAGGGTTAGTTATGTTTTTTGGGAGACATTTTCTAAATTGTGCACCCACATCAGGAGAATCTATACAGTTTGGGAAAATATAGCGACACAATGCCTTTTTTCTTAAGACCAAGTTTTAAAAACTACTTCAACAATAAATTTCAATGCTAGCCCGACTTTCAGAAGTTAAGTTAAGTTATGTTTTTGTTTTTAGCTTACAGGCGTTAGCTTTAGTTTAAATTGAAACTCTTTTTACTTTAATTAATAGCAACAAATCTCTAAATTAAAAAACGATTCAACGTTGTTAGAAAGAAAGTTTTTATATCCGATCATTTATTACACTTAATATCATACCAAAAGCTTGAACCAAATTTAACAATAATCACGGCTCTGTTTTTTTTTGTCTCCGAAACCGAAAAGAAACGCTTGCCAATTCTGTTTTTACTTACTTAAAAAACGCACAAGAAAAGTTGTAATAATCTTTCTACAAATGTGTACATGAACTTTAACCCCTTGCTGCCCCGAAGCCACAGCCCCTGCCTGTTCATGAACATTTTGGCTAGCCGCAATTAGTAATTGTGGCTAAGCGGGGTTTCGACTTGCAATAAACAGCCCAAACCGCATAATGAAATTGGAATATTTATTTGCCTACTTTATTAACGTCTGCTCTTGGTTTTCAATATTATATTTATTGAAAATGTAGTGTTTGTGTGTGTGTGTGTGTGTGGTGTATTTGTCAATGACCGCATTCATTCATTAATAATTTAAGTTTGTTGCCTCATTAATTTCGCCAAAGTTGAACCCAAAGCAACACCCACAACTGTGAGCAATTTGGTTTTTCTCTTCTATTTTTATACCCTTGCAGAGGGTATTATAATTTCAGTCAGAAGTTTGCAACGCAGTGAAGGAGACATCTCCGACCCTATAAAGTATATATATTCTTGATCAGCATCACTAGGCGAGTCGATCTAGCCATGTCCGTCTGTCCGTCTGTCCGTCCGTTTATATGCAAACTAGTCTCTCAGTTTTAAAGCTATCTGCATGAAAAATAATTGAAAAAAAATTATAACTTTGCTGTTTTTTAATTTTTTGTTTTGTTCTTCGACATAAAGCAATGGTTAAATATTTCAGAATTATGGTAAAAATTTCATCAAAATCGGACGACTATAGCATATAGCTCCCATAGGAACAATCGGAAAAATAATTGAAAAAAATTGTAACTTTGCTGTTTTTTAATTTTTTGTTTAGTTCTTCGACATATAGCAATTGGTAAATATTTCAGAATTATGGTTAAAATTTCATCAAAATCGGACGACTATAGCATATAGCTCCCATATGAACAATCGGAAAAATAATTGAAAAAAAATTATAACTTTGCTGTTTTTTAATTTTTTTTTTAGTTCTTCGACATATAGCAATGGTTAAATATTTTAGAATTATGGTTTAAATTTTATCAAAATCGGACGACTATATCATATAGCTCCTATACAAATAATAAAAATATATAAAAGAACAATCAAATAATTAAGCTGCAAATCGTCATAGCTTCAATGTTTTTAAGCATATACGCGAGTAAATCATAATTTTAATGTTTTCAAAAATATTTAATTCTTGCGATAGCTGCAAGGGTATATGAACTTCGGCTTGCCGAAGTTTGCTTTCTTTCTTGTTAGACATCATAATTGTGAGAAATGCGCGCACTGTGGCGCAATAGGCATATGAATAACATGTATATGTAATATGATTAATTATCGTTTTCGAATGGAACATTTTAAACACCACTTAACAGTTTTCATTGCAAACACTGGGGTGATAATTGAAACGTTTTTCACTGCATCTTTGCAGACATGCCCATATACAAATACGAATATTCATAAAAGAGGAGAGGCGCCCATCACGTTAAATATTATCTAATTTCAGCTTCGTTTGAGGCATTTGTTTGGGGCTTTTTTATGCCTGATTTTATACATGTTTTATCTGTGTTTTCTCATTCATTCAACTGGTTTGGCTGTCTCTTAATTTGGTGAAACAAACCAGCTTCAAGACTTCGACGATGCTCAGTTAAACAATTAATGCACAAATCTTAGTGGGAGTCGCTGGGAAAAGAACATTGGTCTCAACCAGGAGAATCAGTTTGCAGCCAATTTGGGAATGACTGCGGCTTTTTATAAGCCGATGGGGCTAATGAATTGCTTCCACCTGCCAATTCTTAAACACTCTGCTAACTAAAAAGCGGACATTCGATGTGACAGGAATTTCTATTTATGATTAACTAAAAAAGCCAAAGCCAAACCGCACCAAAAAACCAATTTAAGGCTTCAGCTAAAATGAAATCATCAACCGAGTGATTTAAATGAATCGAGTGGCTGGCGAAGTGCAGTTGCCCGAGTTGTGAAATTAAATTAACATGGAAGTATGTAAATGTAATTTGTAAATAGTGCACTACAATTATAATTTATTTGCCATTGAAATTGCTGAAATTAAGTGTTTGTTGAGCCAAATAGTTCGCAATTAGGAGTGCAAAGCGATTTTTAGGGCTGATAACGAAAAATTTCTTTAATTGAAAGGGTATACGCAATTTTTGAAGAGTTTTGTATGGTTTAAAGTTGTATGGTTAATTGTTTAGAGTTTGCTTATCTAGATATAATATTACATTACTCCAAAAAAAAATAAGTTCAATTTATAGCATTTACAAAAAATTGAGAATTTTGGAATTTAAAATTAAAGAAAATTCTCCTATTGTTGTTGTTTCCCTTTATTTAGTTTACTTAAGGTCAGTTGTCACAATTCTTTACTAAAATTTTGTTGTTTAATAATTTACATTGGGTTTCTAATATATTGTATATTTTATAATATACATATATGAATGCAGAGTAATTAACTACATCAGTTACCCCGTCTTAAATTTCGAAATTTTCTGCCCTCTTTTTACGAGTTTCATTAAAAGCCAGGACAAAAAAAAACCAAAAAAATCTATATTGTGATTCAGCCCACATTGGGGTTTCTGTTCTATTTGCTGTTAATCCTTATCTAATTTATGCAAATTCCATATCAGTTTAATGACACAACCAGCGACGATTCGCGCACGATTTGTGGCGACTAATTTGTTTAATTGTAATTAGCTGTAATTGGTTTATGTTAATTGCCTCACCTCACACAGACTTCAATCGCGGATAAAGTACGTCCCTTGGCCAAATGTTGCTCTTGCTGTTGCTTTCGGCCGAGTTGCATAAATGTTTACCGGATAAGAGGCGCGCACACATATGAACATAGAAATTGGTAAGCAACAATTGCATTAATGGGTTTTAATTGCCGAAAACGCAAACGCACACAGAGAGGCAAAACTTGATAGCAAACTTGTTCGAAAAAAGTCAAATGGTCAAGCAGCCCAGCGGAGTTGATTAAATTTTGTAAAATATCGCCAGTAGGTTTAAATAATTCGACGCTCGTCTCTGAGTTTTATCTCGCGCTGTTGGGAGGATAAACAGCAGAAGCCACTCAAATATTGCAGCAGCGGCACAGAAGATGAGCAAAGCGCACGCCAAAAATCCGACTTATGCAATTTCTTTTTGTTTATTTCCAATTTCTGCCTCGGCACCTTCTTTGGTTTTTTCCTCACTTTTCTCCGCTTTTGTTGTTGAATGCACATTTATTTCACACACACACTTGTTCGCTGTTTTTCGATCTCTTTCGCTTTTTTGCAGTCTTTGCTGATTTGCCGCGAAACTATGTCAGAATAGCAAATCTAGAGTGCTTTTTTTTCGGCTGCTCCTTTTCCTTTGCTCGTTATTTTGAGAGCACCTTGCGGTCGCACAGAGTCTGCGTGCAGGGCCAAAAAGCGCAGTGGCAACCTGCGACTACGCAGCGACAACATGCAACATGCGTCGACAGCGCACACCAACAACTAACAACCGACAACCAACAACCAACAGCCGACAACCGACGCGAACGACTGGCTGAAAGAAACTGAGCGATGCGAAGACAAGGCGAAGAGTTTGGCTGAGTCGGTCAGTCGGTTGCTTCTTGTTGAATTTGTTGTGCGACTATATGGGGCCGTATCTGCGATCACGATAAACGGTATTCAGCCAGATCCATATATTGCATACTTATGGGCTTCGCAACAAATATCGATTCTACTACACTGGTAAAAAGATGGAATAGTAAAAATAAATATGTGCATATTGAATTGTAAAATGCTTATTTTATATTTAAAGTAAATAAAGAAATATTACAATTAATTACAAAACATATTAAATCTTATAATCTAATATTTAAACCAATTTAGTAAATGTTAAATTTAAAATTTGGACAACTTGTTTTAAATTTTATCATATTAAAATTTAAAATTTTCAACCTTAAAAGAAAACATATTCAAATAAAATTTTTTTCTATTTAATTATACTACCAAAAATAAAAACTTTTTGAAGTTTTTAATGTTTTTTACATTGAACTGTAAATATTGTCAGTAAGACTTCAGTGCCTATATTTAAAGGAAATAAATTTAATAATTATAATATTTAATAATTATAAATTAAAATCTAATATTAATTGCATTATTATCAATGTTTAAAGTATTGTTCCAAATTGTTCCCCTCATAACATACCATAGCAAACAAACCTTACAGATTAAATTGTAGTTTTGTTAGTTTTCGGCTAGAGCTGACATAGATATACAACGCAATGAATAATTGGACAACACAACAGTGATAACACAATTATTTTTAACAAGTATTTAAACACACTTTGACGTTGATTTTCCCTTTTCTTGATGTTCGACAGGCCATTGACAGGGTTTGGCACGAATGTCTCTTTTACAAACTAATGCCACTTTTGTCTGAGAGATTATGGAAGCTAATCGTGTCATTTTTATATAAAAGGGAGTTTGCTGTCGACATCCGTGGACATCGTTCTGGACTACGCCCAACTCGTGCTGGGGTTCCGCAGGGAAGCGTCCTTGGGCCGGTCCTGAATTCAGTTTATACGTCAGATCTTCCAAACCCAGTTGCCTGCGGTACCCTGCTGGCCACCAATGCAGATGACACTGCATTTCTTGCAGTTGGTAGTACCCCATTGTCTGCCTCCCGGCGTGTCCACACATTCTTAAACAAATTCGAGTGTTAGGCTTCTCGGTGGAACATTGCAGTGAACGTTCTGGCCGTTCTCGTAGCCTCCACCTTGATGGGAAAAGGCTTAAGCATGAAGACAAGGTGACCTACCTTAATGTAACATTGGACCGTCGCCTTTGTTGGAAAGGACACATTGATCGCGTGTGTGGCTCAGCGTGATCAAAAGTGGACAGAATGGACTGGTTTCTTCGACCAGACTACGCTGCGACTCTTCAGACCATCGTCCTTCCGATGTTAAATTGGGGAAAAACCTGCTGGGGCACAGCCTGCGATTCATCTCTTAAAAGGGTAGAAACGTGCATATCAAAGGCGCTCACGAGGATACTGGGGGTGAACTCCCACTATTATCATCTCGAAGTTCCAACGGTTACGGAAACAACCGAACCGTCTGGCTAGACGTCTTGCTACACCATTGGGTCGACGACGTCTCCGCAGACGGCACCCAGCGGACCTGTGGACTATTGACACAAGAATACTGACAAGTTTTTACCTGCCCTGCATTTAAAACACGAATATTTGGGATCTTTGAACACTCCTAAGCTAAACGAAAACAATAACCATTCTTGATTGGCATGTACAATAAATAATTGACAAAAAAAAAATTATTATATTTTTCCCAAAACGGAGTCTTTACACGTTTGACAAGGGTCGGAAGATCTCAAAATATAAGGCCTTCCTAGTAGGGTTGGTAAAACAATCGATAGTGCTATCGATACTATCGATGATCGAACAATTTAGAAAGCATCGATGGTTTGGGCTCATCATCGCTCTATAAAAATAGAATTGAATTCTGGTATATCTGAAGAACATTTTGAGTATTTGCGGAGCTAGGAGCTTGCTTTAATTTTCAACATTCAGGTCGCACTGCATTTCCGAATACTTTCTAGAATATTCAAAATAGGCTAAGAAGTTACAAAAAAACGTAGTCTGCCTGCAATGGCAATTCCATTTTTAAAGATGATGTAAATGTTATTGAACTGGACTTGTTATACCCTTGCAGAGGGTATTATAATTTCAGTCAGAAGTTTGCAACGCAGTGAAGAAGTCATCTCCGACCCTATAAAGTCATCAGCATCACTAGGCGAGTCGATCTAGCCATGTCCGTCTGTCCTTCTGTCCTTCTGTCCATCTGTCAGTCTGTCCGTCCGTTTCTACGCAAACTAGTCTCTCAGTTTTAAAGCTATCTGCATGAAACTTTCCCAAAAGTTGTCTTTCTATTGCAGGTAGGTATATAAGTCGGATCGGACGACTATAGCATATAGCTCCCATAGGAACAATCGAAAAAATAAATAAAAAAAATTATAACTTTGTTGTTTTTTAATTTTTTTTTTAGTTCTTCGACGTATAGTAATGGTTAAATATTTCAGATTTAGGGTTTAAATTTCATCATATATCATATAGCTCCTATAGGAACAATCGCAAAAAAATACAAAAAAAATTATAACTTTGTTGTTTTTTTTTTGTCTTCTATTTCTTGAACATATAGTAATGGTTAAATATTTTAGAATTACGTTTTAAATTTCATCAAAATCGGACGACTATATCATATAGCTCCCATAGGAACAATCGGGAAAAAATTACAAAAAAAAATTATAACTTTGCTGTTTTTCAATTTTTTTTTTAGTTCTTCGACATATACATAGTAATGGTTAAATATTTCAGAGTTACGGTTTAAAATTAATCTAAATCGGACGACTATATCATATAGCTCCCATAGAAATAATAATAATATATATAAAAAGTATCTTATAATTGAGCTGCAAATCATCTTAGCTTCAATGTTTTTAGACATATACGCAAGTAAATCATAATTTTAATGTTTTAAAAAATATTTAATTCTTGCAATAGCTGCAAGGGTATATGAACTTCAGCTTGCCGAAGTTTGCTTTCTTTCTTGTTTTTATAAATATTTCGTTTTTTTTTCTGAGGCTGAACAATTTTCGATACTAACGATAGTGAACACCACCGATAGCTGAAACTATCGATAGTGCTCACTACCGAAGTTTTACCAACCCTTCTTTATGGTTGTTGATTACGAACACACAACTTTGAAACAAGTTATCACAATATAGTCTGACCTTATCCACATAAAAACTTTTTGTTACAATTTATGCTGATTTTTATATACATACATAAAACAGAACAAAAAAAGGAAATTAAATTATATTTCCAAAAATACCTTAGTTTTGCATAAGTAAAATTAATCCAATTTTTAAAAAACTCTGTGCGATAATCAATTCAAACGAATTTTTTTTTCAAAAGATACTTTAAAGAAAGTCAAACAAACCAAATAACCAAGCAAATAAATTAATGTTTATCAATAAGTTCAGTTGCATCAAGTTTTTTGATTTAAATAGTAACCTTTGCGAAAGTTTTGAATATATTGTATATTGTAGTAGTTGAAAATTGTGTAACAGAGAAAAGCAAGCGTTTTCAGCTTTATAAAGTATATTACTATATTCTTTTTTTTAATTTTTATAGATGCTAAAGCCTTGCTGCCATTAGTTAGTTGTATTCTCATAAACCACAATCACCCAACTGCCAAGTGGCAGTTTTAAAGAGCGCCCTAAAGTATGCTTCGAATTAATGGGGCAACGTCTCGCCGCTTTACCGCACTCACGCGTGTTCATAAAAAAGGCAACCGCCACCACAACGTTATTTAGCCACTCATTGACGTCACTGAATTTAGGACTCAGGGGGGTTTTAAAAGAAGTGGTATCGCAGTGGCTGCAGCATCCTTTGGAGCGAGCCCTTCATAAAAGTGGAAGTTAAAGCGTATAAAACAATAACAAACGAAGCACTCGAGTGCGATTGGGCGAAATTTGCTTCCATTATATCTAAGGGCTGGGAAATGATTGAAAAGTCGCATAAGCCGGGAAATGTTGCACGTGCTCATGATTCAATTAGGTCAGCAAAATGGCATTGCCTTCTGTTAGTGACCTTTACCCACCAAACGGTCAGCGGTCACCTGGAGAGTGTTGGATATTTAGCTATTTTTCGGCTATTTCACATATATTAATAAATACTGCTGGAAACCGTTTTAAATTGAAATGGTAATAATTAACAATTATTTAGTATTGTATACCTTTGCAGCTACTATAAAAATAAAAAATTCTTTACAAGGACTATAATATAATTTTTATCCGTATAAGTTTTAAAACAATAAATCTATAAGGACTTACCGACTTATGACAGCAAGGTCCGATTTTAATAAATTAAAGTCCATAATTCATATATATTTAGTACACCATTATTATATCTCGAAGTTTATTGGTGTAAACTAAAACACATCGAAGCTTAAATTGTTTTCATTTACTTTCCCGATTTTTCATATGGTATTGTCGTTGATCCGGCTTGCCTTGACTTATATTCTACCTTCAATAGAAAGAAAACTTTTGGAAAAGTTGTGTAAATGAGAGCCTTTTTTCCGTATTAATGAACAAACCAGCAGACCGACGGACAGAAGGACGGAAGGACGGACATGGCTTGATAAATTTTCCTAGTAATGCTCATAAACTTACAAAAACTTACAAAATTGTATTCTGTAACACATTGGTATAAAGTGGTTTATTATTTTTTTTTTTTTTAAATAAATATATAATTGAAAAATATACAATGTTCTACTATAATTCATTTACAATTGTTTTATATAAAAAATATTAAAACGGTTTGGGATAATTTCGTTTAACCGTTTAAGCTAAAAATTGTTTATTAATAATGTTTTCTTCTCTTCATTGTTAATAACGCATTAGCCAGATTCGTCCCCCAAAAGAAGGGCAGCACTGCTGCTGGCCAAGGAATTTTGTTTGGCTGCTTGGATTCGGTCTTATGTCACCATCCTCGGCGCATGGCTTCCTTGCTGCGAGACGTTAAATATCAAATCCTATTTATTTGCCAATTTTACATTCGAGTGCACAGGCAGCGGCAGCGGTGGCATCAGTGACGTCAGCGCTCCCATAGGCGCCACAGCAGAAGCCAAAACTATTCACACGGACACCGCACTCACACACTGGCACATACACGGCCCAAGGCGGTGACAAAAATGGCAAAAAACGCATAATTTCATTACCGAAGCTCGGGGTTTGTTTTCAATGATGTCATATGGTCGCTGCGCTAGCCGGAAGTCCGAAGAGTCCTTGGTTTGCGCATGCGCCATCAAATACCTTGAGTTAGTCTCTCTTTATCTCTTTGCAATGTACATGTGACGTCACGGTTCTCTTAAGGACAACCCATTGTCCTCGGACTGCCTTTGTGTGTGGGTCAGCAGCTGTTGTTATGGACGTGTCTTTAGTTGTTCATTTGCTCCGATTTTACGCCGCCCGATGCTTAATGTTTATGCTCAAAGACCCTTTACTGGTTGCCAGGACATCATCGGGATCAATGAACCCATAGCGCTAGGAATTGAAATATTAAATTACCAGCCAGCAGTGCTGGCTTTTTGATAACATTTTGTAGTAATTTGTGGGGAATATGTTTGTATTTGATTTGGCCCAAAGGCTTTTTCCCCTTCCCCGCCCCCGTTCCCTTTCCCGTCCCCGTCTCGGTCGCTCACATGTAATGTAAGGCAAACAGTGTGCAAATTTTCTTTGTCAATACTGGTAGCCATTTGCCATTTCCATTCCCATTTGCCAACCCCCATTGGCCATTAGTGCAGGAGCATAACGAAAGCCAAACAAACAAGTTCCGAGTTAAACAAGGCAGGGATATTTCCCTTGAAGTCTGCAGATACGATTGACATTGACGCAGAAGTAAAATAAATCAAAACACACTGAATTCCTGTAAAATGTCAGACGGACTGGAAAATATTCCATCGCCAGCATGAAAAGTTTTTCTCTGTTTTTGTGAAGTCAAAGAAGAACCGAAGGCCAGGACATAACCGAACGGAATCGCTGCTTGCATAACAAATTTATCGCCGGAAGTGATTTTTACTGAAATCCAATCAATAAAAAATTATGCTTCTGCTAAAAATAAAAGGGGAGGCGGCTGAGGCGGCTGAGGCGGCGGTAGATGCGGATTTCCAATTTTTGGCACAGCTTGATGGTGGCTGCCTGAAAGTAGGCAACGATAAAATGGCAATGCTTTTGCATGCCCATCTCACTGATTGCGAGTGTGTGAGTGTTTGTGTGTGTGTGTGTGCGTAATTCTGAACTCCCTACAGAAAAACCAGACGGGAGATGGTGGCCAAAAGTGGCAATCTGCTGTAAAGCGAGGGAAAATTGACGCGAATTTTTATGCGTAGATCCGGAGTACAGGCAATGGACGCGAATTACTTTTTCGGCAGTACATAAGCAATCCTCGTAGCAGATTCCGGCTTAATCTATGCTTCATATGGTTCATATTACAAGGCCAATCAGAAAATAATTGATTTTTTTAACAATTTTTGTTTTTTCATGTAATGTAATATTATATTCAGAGATCATTGTGTTATAAAAAAATATATATTCAATAATGGCATTGTTATTAATACTAAATTTGTCTTGAATTTAAATAGACAGCTTTTAAATATATCGAAAAAGAAACAATTTACTTCATATTGCCTATTGCTCAACAGTTTGGTTTAAACTGTTTGGTAACTTTGTTAACTACTAACTTACTTATTTACATTTTGGACACAAAACTAGGTTTTATCTGTTTTCGGAGCATGTTGTAAAAACTTTTCACACATTTTTTAAAATTTTCAAATTTGCATGTCTTGGTAATATATTGTAAGACTCAATTAAATTAAGATTAGTATAAATAAAAAGTTGCAAATTATTAAAGTATTTTTGATCATTTTAATTACTTTCATAATTATTTTTTTTCCAGCCAAATATGCAGAAACACGTACTCCCAGAACTCAGCCGAACTCTAACATAATTAAAAATAGCCAAGAACAAAGTTTTGTAATTTGAAAATGGCGAAACTTTGTCTAAACTCTACCAGCTGCTTATCGAGTGGACCTGAAAAGGTACATGGACGTATTTTCCGAAAAAACTTTTCTTGTAAGCATTTATTTATATTAAATTCCCAGGCGGATAAGAGGTCACGGAAAACCCGGCGGGAGTTTAAGTTATGCGCCATTCTGAGATAACATATTTTCAGATAAATCAACAGAGAGCTCAGATGCAAAGGCACAACAATAACAAAGCAAAAGAACAACAGAGGGAGAGCAAAAAGCGGCGAAGGAGCGAAAAGTGTAAATAAACACGAAGAGCAGCAAATAGCCAGTTGAAATCTGGCCAAGCACAACATTTATTTGCTAATTTATGGCCACAAGTCACAAAAACACTGGCCATTATGTACTGTGTGTACTTAGTGCAATTGGGAAAGTGGCTTTCAGTGACGTCACAAGATTAAGCAGCCGCTGATTAGAAAATGCATCACATGGCCCTTTTAAAATCAGCCAAGAGAGCCGCCCAGCTGTTGAAGAGCCGGGAAAAGAGTGACGCCACTGATAACAGGGAGAAAACTGAGAGAAAGTCAAAGAGAGCGAAAGACAGAGAGAGAGAGAGAGAGAGAGAGAGCGTGGGAGGCCACTATAAAAGCAAGTGACAGCGGCCGCAGCCCTCACTTCGTAAGTGGACGTGCCGGCGATCGCATCGAGCGGAAAAAGCTCCCCAAAAATAAGGAGGCGCTCTTGATTTCATAAGAAAACCCTAAAAACACCATATATTTTTGTAGTAAACAGTAAAAAATAAACAAAAAAAAAATAAAACAAAATCATAACATACCATAAAAAGAAACCAAAATAGCTGTTAAAACATTGCGTGTACGCAGAGATATCAAGAAATCGCAGAAAGTACCTGGTAAATGACATCAAAGTGACTGTAAACAGCAACTGTTAAACATTTGCCAAGTGCCGCAAGCAAGCGTAAATAATTTACAATTACACGCGTCCAACTGCGCAGCAAAATATGCTAGTGAAAAGTGCCACTACAGCAAAAGAAGCCGCATTTCCCAGGTCTTGGGCTGCAGTATTAATTTAAGCTCCGCCAAGAAAGACAGGAAAAGCCCAACAAGCAGCGGGAAAAGGTGAGCCAAGGTGTGTGTGCGCGTGGTGCCCCCAAATTAACCAACGGCAGGGTGCAGAGTGCGACCAACTTTCTGGCCCGGAATATGTAAATTTTCAGACACCTTTCGGGATGGTCGGAAAATTCATTCCATCAGTGAAAAGAGCAGCCAGTAGCGGGGAAAAGTAAACACTCGACGAAAATGCCGATGGAAAGCCAGGCGAATGATGACATAAAGAACCGAGAGCGAAAAATGTAAATAAATAATGGCCAGCATCGCTTCGCCCGCGGCACACTTAATATTTCCCGGTGCCAGTGCATCATGTTAAGCATGCCGAGGTGCAATTACCAAATGTGCTTGTATTCCCCGACCAAATGTACATACATTTATGCATATACCCTTGTTCGATTATGACCCGTTGACAGGCAAATGTTTTTCTACATATTTCCGCTAAGCTCACAGAAGCCAGAGGGATTCCTTTGCAGAAGCCAAATTTCGTGCACAGCGAAAAAGGAGACAAATCGTCCATAAATTGCTACACCTTCTTTTCCAAATGTCAACATGACTTTTGCTATAATCAAGTTAAGGGCTTAAAGTTCTAAAAAACATAAAAACGTGGGAAAGCAATTTTTAGAGGTCATTTAATTGATTTTTAAAACAAGAAAGGAAGCAAACTTAGGCAAGCCGAAGTTCATATACCCTTGCAGCTATTGCAAAAATTAAATATTCTTGAAAACATTAAAATTATTATTTACTTGCTTTTATGTTTAAAAACATTGAAGCTATGATGATTTGCAGCTCAATTATTCGATAGTTTCTATGGCAGCTATATGATATCGTTTTCCGATTTCAATAACATTAAAACCGTAATTCTGTACTTTCTAATTATTAATAAATCAAAAAGAATTCTTAAAAAATATTACAAAATAAAAAAGTTACGTTTTTTTTATTTTTATTTTTCTTGTTTCTATGGAAGCTTTATGTTATAGTCGTCCGATTTTGATGAAATTCAAACCGTAATTGTGAAATATTTAACCATTACTATATCTCGAAAAACTAAAAATAAATTAAAAAACAGCAGTTATAATTTTTTTTAATTTATTTTTCCGATTGATGGGAGCTATATGCTATAGTCGTCCGATCCGGCTCGTTCCGACTTATATACTACCAGCAATAGAAAGACATCTTTTGGGAAAGTTTCATGCAGATAGCTTTAAAACTGAGAGACTAGTTTGCGTAGAAACGGGCGGACAGACGGACGGACAGACGAACGGATAGACGGACAGACGGACATGGCTAGATCGCCACTGCTAGTGATGCTGATCAAGAATATATATACTTTATAGGGTCGGAAACGTCTCCTTAAATGCGTTGCAAACTTCTGACTGAAATTATTATAGGGTATAAAAACTCGTCGGGGCTATTAAATTTATTCCAAAAAGTCCCAAGCTAAAAAAATATATGGCATTCAAATCGGTAGAACACATTGTTTGAATTTCTCTCTCTGCAGACCACCATTATCGGGCTGAGGCCATAATTCGCGTGACGCGGAAAATTCGATTTGATTTCCCTTTTCATTAGCTTTTCACTGCTAGAAATAAAAACGACTTTCCAATTAAACGCGCTTTTCGCAGTTCGTGGAAATTTAGGTTGCGTATTTTTGGCATAGTCCAGGCATATGACCGTTCTCGGTAGATTAATGATTGCTTCATGCCGAGTCGAAACTCGTTTTATTTCAATCAAAACAGATTCGATATATTTTATTTAATGGGCAATATTAGCTGTGTTTATTGCCAATGACAGAGCTGTTAATGCCTTTACATTCAAATGGACGTCAGGGGGAAATTTGACGAAACGGTGACTTCTTAACTTATGCCCCGCGTTTCCATCACATTTCGTATATATATTTTCTCGTGACCCATTAGAGCGTTAGTCAATTTCCATAATTAAAAGTGTCAGGCAATTTGCTCAACGTCCGGGAAAGGGCAGAAACATCGGGTACCATCCGCGACATGGGAAAGAGGAGCAGACGGTTGCCAGCATGCTGGCGGGCGACATGTCCTGCAATTTGCTTCTGATTCAATTATTTTTGCCCATTCATCTTTCGCTCCCCTTCTTTCCGCCTCACCTGACGCCCATGTGCATAATTTGATTTTGCAGCACAAAGTAAACAAATCGGGGGGCTAAAAGTGCATCAGACACCAGGGCGTATGCTGGATCACTTTTAATGTTGGGGCTTCCACGGTTAGGACTGTCGGTTGTCTTTCACAACATTTAACTAAGTCTGAAGACTTCTCTGGCCATAGACAATTTGTCGCGTTGCTGCTGCTGCTGCTACTGCTATTTAGCTGATGTTTTTATCTGGACCCGTCCGTTGTCGGTCTAATTTGCGATAAACTGACACAAGATTGCAGCTACTTTATTCAAATTATGTGATAAGCCGCAGCGTCGCGCAGCCAGCAAAGCAAACAAATTGGCAAAAATAGCACAAAGCTCGGAACACAAATGTGACACAGCACCGAAGTATCCCAAAAATCCGAGTGCCTACACCCAGTCTTTTTTGTTGTGTTTGCAGCACGCAAATCAGTGAGGCAAGCATTTTGCCCTGGGGCGTGGCGTACACATTAAAGTCGCCTGCCCGCTTTTCCTCCCTTTTCCTCCCTTTTCCTCTAATTTTCCTCGCCCGCGGTGAGATACGCGATACGCAAAGAAGATATGCGGCCCAGCTCATAACACTGCACAACAAAAGTAAAGTTTAGTCTCATACCATAGCAATGGCTCATGAGACAATGAAAAACTTGTAACTCGAAACTTGTTGTTAGGCCACATACCAAATCCCAATATATTTTTAAAGAACTATAATAAATGTTCTGGAATTGTACAATATGTATTATTCTATAGTTTCCCATGCAATGTTAAGGTCACTAATCACTGTTTAATAAAAATCAAGAAATTATGAAATTTTAGTGTACATTATTTTAATTTCTTCCAATAAAAAAAAAGGGTCGGACTTTCATGCCTCAAACGATTAAATTACAATAATTATATTCAATTAGAAAAATAATTATTTATGTTACAAAATTAGAAAATTTTGCATCAAAACATAATGTTGTTTTTTTGGAAACTGTTGCAATTGACCTGTTATTCAGTGTAATGGCAGCAACCAAAAAGCAACCAAAAAGAGCCATTCGGCGCTCTGTAAATTTCATTCATGTCAGTTTTTTGTTTGCCCAGCTCTGGTTAGAGAACCAACGCAAACGACGCACTGGCAGATAATTTGTCGAATGCTACAGATATAGATATGGCAATGACTACTAACGAGCATTTAATGGTAGCGACTTATCGCCCCCTAAAGTGCGGCTAATCGAAGTTTGGCTTCACTATTGAACTGAGCCAAACACTCAAATTACGCCGTTCTACTAATGAACTTCCTTGAAACTTGATTAAAATGCCATTTTCCATTTGGCCAAGCTCTTTGGGGGTCTTGAGCCGAAATAATTTCAATTTCACACATTGAGAAACACAAAATTTATTTAAACAACAAAGTTTGATGTCAAAGTTGTGCACTATTCACAATGTTAAACATGTGTTCTGTCATGGGACACAGAACTAAATGGAAGGCGAACGAATAAAGTTACAGTTGCGGTTAAACTAATAGATCCAGAAATTCGAGATATTTTCACACGGATAAAGAAAATACGGCTTGGCATCCAATATTTTAAATTTCATATTTATTTATTTTCTTAAAATTAAAATCATAATATTATATACAACGCATATTAAATAACATGATTTAATATTACAATATACCAATTATTTATAAAAATATTAAAATTGAAACGGATCAGTGTAGTTTTAAATGCGTTGTACTTTTGTTCAATTTTGTTTAAATTTAAAAAAAAGCTTTAAGACCTTAAAATCAATTTCGAAAATAACTGAATCTTTACCTGGACTTACTATTTTTATCTCCAGTGTTCGTTTTATGGAATTAAAAATGGGCATTTTATGTTAGATTTTTTTTATAAGCACTTTTTAAGTTGGATTTCGGAAAAATACCTTTAAAAAGTATTGAAACCAAATTGGCACAATATCTGTTATTTTTAACCAAGTATTGATTTGAATATTAATTATAATAAATAACAAAGAAAGCCATTTAGAAAAACACAAACATAATATAAAAAAAAATTCTTAATCTTATTATACCTGGTCAATAAATAGATTTCCCAACATAGTTTCTATTTTTATACCATATGTGTACCTGCAACCATCCGGCCATATGTTACCTACATACATATAAAATTTCGCATTGTTTTCAGTGGTGCAAAAGAGAAAAGTTTTCCTAGCATAGTGCAGACGACTCCATTAGAATGAAAAATGCTCTCAGACGACCAAAACTTCCACATGGCTTGGATATTAAGATAAATTTATTGCAGTGCAAATTCTGAAACTCAGAGAAACTTCAAAGACGCAATCACCGGGTTAGGACATGAGTAAACACAAGATTCTGCAGTGTTTGTTGGATAAGTTGTATGCCTTGATTAAAAGTAAACTCGTCGAATTAATTATTTAATTTGTTTGGGCATCGCAATTAACACTTTGGACCAGTCAACGTTAAGCACCGTCTTAGTTTAATTTTGACGGAAAAACGATTGAGTACAAAGAGCAAAATTCACGACGCAAACATTGAATGTTTGCTTAGCCTTATCTGATGTTTGTTCACCAGATTTCCTCACAATTTCCGCTGACTTTTTGTGTGCTAATTTCTTTGCAGCATGAACTAATATTACGGAGGAGCTCCCCATCTTCCGAATCTTTCCGGCTTGCTACCCTGTCGCACTCCCTTTCTGTTGAAGCGTCACGGAAGAAGCATCGCAAAGGTATGTAAATACGTACAAATAGTCAAATAATTCGGTCTTTCGGGCTCATCAAAATGTAAACAGTACCCACCCTCGGAGACCAATATTCTCGTATATTCCATCTGTACACAGTGAGTTTGACTTGTACTAAACAGGGCTTGACTTTCCTTCATGACACGCAATTAGGAATAAATTGCAAGATAGTCTCTCAGTTTTAAAGCTGTCTGCCCGAAACCATTTTAACAGTTGTCTTCCTATTGCAAAATCGGACGACTTTACTGTTTTATTTTTATTTTTCTTTTTTCAGTTCTTTGAGATATAGTACTGATTTGTTATTTGATAACAACGGTTTAAATTTGATTGAAATCGGACGACTATATCATATAGCTCCCATCGGAAAACGATTTCATACAGCTGACAAAATTGAGCTAAAAATCATCATAGCTTTAATGTTTTTAAACATATAGGCGTACAACTCGAAATGTAGATGTTTAAAAGAAAATTTAGTTTTCGCAATATTTGCAAAGGTATATAAACTTTCTTGAAGGATCTTCAAATTATTCAAAGATAAACTCTTCAAGAACTGAACGCTTTTAGATTTCTTTAAACAGTTGTTTTTTCAGCGTATCTGAAGGTATATATGTATCTGTTTCTGTCTGGGACATGGCTGTTAACCCTTGTTTGCCCCTGTTTGCCGGCGGCCCCAAAGGTTATGCCAAACATAAATTATTTGAGCGCGTGTTCAACAGAATGCTGAATAAATAAGAGTGCGGGCTGTTTGCGCTGTCATAAAATGCAAAAGGCGCCCGTCGAGAGCCGTGTAAATAATTTAATTTCATTTTGTTGCCACTTCTATCAACTATCAACATAATGATGAATGCGTGTTCTGTGGGGCTACTTTTACGGCACATAAAACACTAATAGGAAAGCCATTACAAAAAGGCGATAAAAGTTGCACAAATTATGGTCGTAAAACAATTTATCAAAATATGTGACATTAACTACCCGCACACACAGCCATCTCATGTCAATCATTGAAGGACATGCTCATTAGGCGTGGCCCGCCAATATTCCATTTATAGTGCAATAATTATCCGACCCATGGCATATTGAAAAGCGGGAATAGAAATATAAATAGCAGCGCAAATGACACGGCAGCCATTGTTGGAGCTCGAGAGCTCCGCATGTTAATGAGATGCAAATAAGGCTCATGTGCGAAAACGATTTGACCAACTTGGCATTTGCCATTCACCATTTGCCATTTGCACATGTCCCACACGCGGATATGCGACTATCCGACTATCCGACTATGCGAATATGCGACTATGCGAACAAGGACTCGGACCAGGACCTTTGGCATAAGAGGGCTTGCGCATTGCGCACGGCCACAAACATAGCGGCGTTGGCGAACACAAAGTGACGGCAATATGTGATAACGGCCTCTGACAGCCCCGACAAAAGTGTGTGAGTTTGTTGGGGTGTGAGTGGTGGAGGTTGGAGCCCTCGCAAATGGGCGGGCCACAAGGACTCCACTAATCCAAAGTCCGTTTCGGGATGTGCCATTCTGGGTTAACGTTCTGTAAAAAATCGTCCTGCAACAGGGAGTGTGTGCAAAAATGGGCACAAAACGTTGTGTCCCAACGAAATCGGGAACAAAACGCGTCATCATCGAAACCCATTTCCATGTTCGTATGTCAAAAAGTACAACATTTTTTTCAAGGCGATTATCCCAATGTTTGATGCAAAGTTTTAATGTAACATCTTTTTATTTTTCATGATTTTGTTTAAGCTAAATTATTTGTTGTTAAATATAAGGCATATATTATTGCAGTCTTTTAATTTATTGGGTGTACAAGTAGAAAACCGCCGTTTTCCACTGGGTGGCGCCACCTTTGGAAGTCGGTGAGGGAATTTCGATCAGAAGCATCACATGGCAAGCTTAGGTATCGGTCAACAACTCTACATCATCTCGCTCGTCTATTCTCATTGTCCATTTTTTTGTTGGTGCGCGAAGATGTCGAAATTTGAACCGAATAAGCGTAATTTGCGGGAGATTTTGCTTTTCGCGATTCATTCGAAAAAATCTGCTGCTGAAGCGCGTCGAATGATTGTAGCAACATATAGTGAGTCGTGTATCAGTGAAAGAACGTGCCGAGAATGGTTCGTGAAATTCAAAAATGGTGATTATGACGTGGAAGTCAAGGATCGGCCGGGTCCCGTGAAAAAGTTTGAAGATGCAGCTTTGGAGGCTTTGTTGGATGAAGATTCTTGTCAGACACAACAAGAATCCATCACAGGAGCTCTCTATTTTGAATAATCAGTATGTAGCTATTTTTACGCAATAAAGCCTCAAACTATGAAAACAAACGGCGGTTTTCTACTTGTACACCTAATACTAATTTCCAATTAAGTTTAGTTATTTTCTCAAAAAGGTTTACTTACGAAGTTCGAAATCTTAAAAAATTGATTTCTACCTTGGACTTAAAAAAAACCGAAAGTAAAATATCTATAAGTCTGGACTGAAATACAACAGACAAAAACACCTTTTGACGAGGTAAAATTAGCGTAAAGATCGTACCTTGAACTCCCAAAACTTCTAATATCACATTTTGTGACGACTATTATTTATTTTACCATAAAATAATTACTTTAATTTTATTTAATTTGTTTCCTAATCGGCACAAAGCTGTACAATAAAATCAGCCTTGTTACTTAACCATTTCACAGCTTTGCTGTTTTTAAATTTTTTTGTTAGTTCTTTTTAAATTTGATTAAAATCGGACGAATATATCACATAGCTCCCATTGGATCAATCGGAATTGCAACAATATATAAATAAATAAATAAATATGTAAATGGCATTTAACAATACCTTGTCAACGATAACCGTAGCTCTAGTCGTTTGGAAGTTGTAGGCGTGTGAACTTTTTGAACTAAGCTGGTGGCATTCCAAAAAGTGTCAGAACAAAAGCTTTTCTGGTCGAGCTGCTTAATACTGTAAATACATCGCTTTGATACGCACATAAAAACCAAAAACAGAAAAACGTTCTCATTTGAAAAATGCTGTATTTGTCTTGTTAGTTGAATATATTTGTCGTTGGACGCGCATTTAAAGCCCAAAAGATCCATAAAGCTCCAGTATAAGACAACCATTTTTTCGCCCTTTCGCCCTCATTTCTCGAAAGTTAAGTGACTTTCTAAGACTCTTAGTATGCACAAACTTTTATAAAAGTGATACCTTTGGATTGATATATCATTTATTAAGCTCGGACTATTAGTTGACTTCGAACATTGCGGCTTTATATAGTAGCATCGCTGCGCACGCTTACCGGTGCGCATCTTCGCTACTGCCGTCCATAGTGATAAAAGTCAACTTTTTATTCTTTGATTTCGGTTCTGGAAATGATAAATCTACTCATCCTCTGGCATTCACACTTAGCCTATCAAAAGTGACAGTCTAAGTTGCCCCGTCCTTGCATTTTGTTCCAGTCGGCTTGGCTTTGCCTTTGCCAACGCGTGGCACTCCAATTATGCGAAAAAAAGCCTTCAATATTTTGTCATGTCTTTGATTTATTCGAGTTTCGAGTGCTCGAAATTTGTTACATGTGTCAGGCATTCCGTCTCAATATTGGCCAACTGTCGCCAGTGGCAACCCGAGAATGTTTCCAGCCCACTTTTCCGATGATGACGATGATGTCGGCGGGTGCATTGTGCAATCGCCGAGAACCCTTAATTGACACACATGAATGACGGTGCCAAGTACTGGGCTTGTTTTTTCAGCTTGCCTAATTGTTGAGGTAAAGCACAATCAATTTTTCATCTATCTCTGGCTCTGACCAAAACAAATACGCACACTCGCCGTTGAATGTCAATAAACCGCACAGATACCCGCACACACTGGCAGGAGTATCTGTGAGTTAAACAATAACAGGGCAGAGACAAATCCGTTACTCGCAACGCCATCGACGTCAACATTTCAGTAGCCATTTTCGCTGCGGTCGAAAGGGGCTCTGACGTCAGAGGCCGCCCGGGTGGTGAGTGCTATATGCTGTACTCTGCACTGAGAAAACAAACTAGTTCGAGGAACTTACCATTTGATATTTTTTCTGGACTTACTCAGTTACAATAAATGCCATCTTAAAATAATTGGATTAACTTTAGATTTGCTCAAACTTGCGTAGGAAATATTTGATTGGGCATACATATATTTTTAATTAGTTATGTTATGTTATCAGTTTACAAAATTTCATTTTTCATATTTTAACATCTAGATTACATTTTTGAAAAATCAACATTTAAAAAAAAAAATTCTGAAATGATTCTAAATAAACGTTTATTAATTATGAATCCCGTTGCGTAGTGCTTAATATATAATTTTTGCTAAACATATATAATAGTCTTTCAATTTAAAATTACAATACAACTATATTTATATATATATATATTTTTTTTTTTTGTATTTCCTTAAATGTCAATTACTTTTCTCAATGCATTCAATCGGTTACGAGATACCACACAGATTTATATTCCCTATCCATGTGCGTTTGTAATTTGGGGCAGCCAAAAAGCGTTTGCTATTTTAGGTCGTGTGTTGTAAGTGCGGGCATTGCTGCAGGCCAAAACGAATCCGAATCGATTTGGCCACTGGCCTAGGAAGTGCGGCTATTCCTCATCTGTCACGCTGAATGGAGGGGCGTGGCCCGGCTTAAATGACTTTCTGGTGCCGGCAGAAAAAGGATATTCAGGGCAACCGCCTTTTAAAGAGTCCAGCCCCTAGCCACTTGATTTCCGCCCTTTCAAACACTTTGCTTAGTACATTGGTTCAAATTTTCCACTTCAGTTCATCAAATATTTAACCGCAGGGGAAAGGAGCAGTGGCATCCGTGTAAACATCCACGAGTTCGGGAAGCGGCTAAGACCGCAACCAAAACAAACTCAAACAAAGCGAGCAAATCTGGAAATCTTTCTAATTGTGCCAACTCAATCAAATCGCTCTCCCTTGCCTCGCGAGGCTCTTGTTTTGCTTTCCGCTTGGATTTCCGTGTTTCTTGAGCGGTCCATTTCTGATTTCCCAATAGAAATGACCAAAAATAAAACTTTTTTTAAATATGAAAAACAAATTAGAGAAATAAAATGAAACATAACAATATGGCTGATGTAATTCCTTAATAGGATCTACCCAATAAATTTATACATTATAAGCATTAAAAAAGTTTAATAATTGGAACAACATTTTTTACAAATAGTTTCTGAGCAGAGTATAAAATGTAACATAATTGTGCCAAATGCAATGACTAAAAATTAGTTTTCGAATTTCCTTGCTTTCAAAAATTATTGAGCAAAAGCCATTAAAAAAAGTAACATGTTTAGCAATTTCATACAATTGTAAAATATTTGTAAAATTGTGAAAATAGCTACAAAATTAAAAATTAATTAATTCATTTCTAATTTGTTGTGAAATTATTATATGTATCTTTTAGTTGAAAGAGTTATTTAAGACTAATTAAAAATAAATTGGTTCAGTAATATTTCGGGTGGAAATATAAAATAATAAAATTTAGAGACCGGAGGAGTACAGTGCACCCATTTTCAACGGCTTCCGACTTCTGACTTACAATTGGAAACAAGTTGGCTTTTGAAAAACGCCTGATAGCAAACAAAATTTCCTCTAATTTTTCCCAGAAACTGTTTAAGTAGCAATCGTCACTACTTTTTTAACTCACAAGGAGGTTTTTTTTGTTTAAAAGAAAGCAAGGAAAATATTTTCAAAATTTAAGTATACTAAATCATTGATAGCCAAGGAATTTCATTTATTTTAATTCCAAAACTGTCATCCCCGTTGACCAAGCTGCCCTGGTTGCTTAGTTGACCAGGTGGGGCAAATGTGTAAGGTCAGCATAAGATCATGCTGTATTTTTGTATGTGCCGAAAGACGCGAGCGTCCCTCAATCCAGCCATCGATTTGTTTGTTTGCCTGTCTATTTTTATAGATCACCGGCCATTCTCCTCCAGCACGCTTCTGTTTATCGAAGACGAAACTGTTTTTATTGTTCAAGAAATTATATTCAGCAACTCATGAGCATGAACACACCTCCCAATCTTGCATCGCCTCCAGGGAAAACGGGGGCAAGTGAGGTGTAGCGTCATCAATTTCCACTGAAGGCTGTCCGGGCGTCGATCAAAGTGAAAAGTCAAAGGGTTCGCTCGCCGGAGGGAAACCTCTACAGAATTGCGGGCGGAAATGTATTTTAACACATCCAAACACTAGGAAAAATCGGTTTTTGTACGTTTAAAATAAGTATTATGTAAGTTTACTTTTAATATTAGGTATTCTTCCCAAATGTATCTAAGATTAAGAAAAACCATAACACGGTTACCTAAATAAGCAAATGAAATTATCATTTTTTGATTGTCAATCATGAAGTTAAGGTGCCCAAATATATGTTCTATATAAAGATTACATTTTGTATTTTGCTAAAATAATATTTTTGAAATGGAAAAGTAATTTTTAATATTTTATGTCTTTTCCTGCAAATTAGAAGACCTGAATGTGCTTAACATTTTTTTTTACTTTTGAGGATGACATGACGGAAAAGCGTGGAAATCGGGTTGCAAATGGGTTAAAGTTAGGGTACGAGGCTTGGAGTTCAGCTTTGGTGCCTACTTTTATGTTTATGGGTTGGCGTTGCCGGCAATTTTCGCCGTGCTTCCTTTTTGCCCGTGGCAGACATCCTCTGCTGCCCTTAATAGGAGACTTTGTTGGCGGAGTTATTTTCGGCATAAAACATTTTCGAGCATTAATTACGCATTCATGGCACGTACTTGTCGGTCTTTTTACGTAAATAAAATTAAAAGTTTTCCCTCGGCCGAACACCCAGCGCCTCTCCTTTTTTGTTTCCATCACGCTGGCAATAAAACAAAGTAACACCAACTGTTTAGCTGGCCAATTAACAGCAATTAAATCGTGCAGAAATACAAAGAACGAAAATTTCTGCATCAGTCGGCTGGCCCAGTTTAAAGTGAGAGGTGAAAGCTGGCGAAGGAAAACGGAAAACCTTTTATGATGACCACGGCACTGGAAAACTGAAAGCAAACAAAGGTCAATTGTGCGAAGCTATACCTTCCAAATCCTCGACATCCGTAGGTTTTATCAGCTATTTGTTAAAACTTAGTGTTTTTGTACTCGAGTTATAATATAATATTAAACACATAAAATCATATTTTGGAGAAATATAACCCATTATTCTTAATTTGATAAAAAACTGGTACTTTTTTTAATCAACTTTAAATAGACTTCAAATGAAATGAGTTCATTAAAAAATATTTATTTAAACTGTTATTTAAAAGGGTATTTAAAACCTTGAAAAATATTAACAAAACCCAAAAAATCAGTATTCCCCATTTTTAAATACATCAATGAGTGTACATTCTCACTCATCGATTTTCAATTTATGTGGTGAGCTTTTATTTATTTTTTTTTTTTGCCAAACAATATTTCTATTTCGAATGGATGGTTTTAATGCTACTTGCCTGGGGCTATTGACATTTTTGATCGCATGGTGTTGGTCCAAAGCTTAGAGCCAAATCCACGCGCGAATCTCATTTATATTTAATTTTTTCATTTCAAATCGCTTCGGCGTCATACTTTGTGCACTTGATCCTCGTAAAAAGAGGACGTGACATTACATACCACGCTGACAATGGGTTCGCGACGTTGAGTGGAAACTGCATGGCATCGGATGCGGACAATAAATTTGATTCAATTGCTGTCACAAAAGCGGGAGCTCTGTGTATTGGATCCCCAGTCTCGTCCCCTCCAGAAACAGTTGTCATCTCCCTTTGTTGGCACCGCCTCCAGTCTTGCAGCTGATTGTGCATGACCAGCATTTGATAAAGGAGCTGTGGAACTATGGAACTATATAGCCCTGCTGCAAATACAGCCGTTCTGTACCGAAGCGAAATAACAATGACAGCGAGCTTTTCGCTTTCTCCGTCGCCGTCTTTGTGGCTCCCCGTCGCCATTCCCCTCCCTTCCGGTCCTTCATTTGACAAGCGGAAGTGTGCAAAAAAGCAAAAAGCGACGCGACCAGACGCCACGCTTTAAGCGTGGTTCCTGCGGTACGTGACCAGCGTTGTCTGGTACAGGGTATTAGGAGAAAAGTTGTACGCTTAAAACTACTGTAGAAGTTCAAATATGCAGCTCACTTTCCAAAAAACTTATTAAAACCTCATTTGACTACGTTCCACCTTGCCTGCATAGGGTTGTCCTTGAAATGTTATGTTATATATTCACCAATTTTGAATCTGTATAATAGAAAGAAATAATAAAAATCAAACAATACCTCTTAAAACAAAAAAACTTAATAAATAAAATAAATATATTTAATATAAAAATTTAAACGTTCTTATATTTTATAATATAATATTATTTAAATAACAATTATTTTAAGTTGTAAAAATGATTTTTGCCTTTTTGGACCTCAAACGGTTATACGTCATAGTTTATAAACGTAACCTAGCTTTATTACTCAACAGAATGACTCTAAGAGCCTATGAACCATTACTTTACGCAATAAAGTTATATTATGACGTCATTGCAGATGGCGCCACCTAAGCCCCGATTTTTTTCTGGGCGCATATTTATTTTAAAGTTTGGTAACTGAGTTGAGTAATGGGTATCTAATAGTCGGGGCACTCTACATTGTCGTTGATTCTTGTTTATCCTTAGTTCTGGTAAAGCAATCTATAGAGAAACTTTTCAATTTAAATTTGTAAGTAAGGGTTATCATTTTAAGTTCCCACTGTTCTCAATAGAGACAAATTGTGTAACCAACCTTCTCTTAAAAAAATTAAAATAAAATTAAAATCTTTGAAAAACACTTGGAGATTATTGAAAACAAGAAAGGAAGCAAACTTTGGCAAGCCGAAGTTCATATACTCTTGCAGCTATTGCTAAAATATTCTTGCAAACATTAAAATTATTATTTACATGCGTTTATGTTTTAAATCATTGAAGCCATTATGATTTGCTGCTCAGTTATTCGAAAGTTCCTATGGCAGCTATATAATATCGGTTTACCGATTTTAATCAAATTAAAACCGTCATTCTGAACTGTCAAATTATTAATGAGCCAAAAAGAATTTAAAAAAAAAACAAAATATAAAAGTTAAATTAAAAAACAAATTTTTTTAATATTTTTATTGTTCCCATGGGAGCTTTGTGTTATAGTCGTCCGATTTTGATTTTGATGAAATTTAAACCGTAATTTTGAAATATTTTAGCATTACTAAATGTCGAAGAACTACAAAAAAATTCAAAATAGCAAAGTTATAATTTTTTTTTTATTTTTTTTTTTTCAAATTGTTTCTTTGGGAGCTATATGCTATAGTCGTTCGGTCCGGCTGGTTCCGACTTATATTCTACCTGCAATGGAAAGACAACTTTTGGGAAAGTTTCATTCAGATAGTTTTAAAACGGAGAGACTAGTTTGCGTAGAACCGGACGGACAGAGGGAAGGACAGACGGACAGGGCTAGATCAACTCTTCTAGTGATGCTGATCAAGAATATATATATCAATAATAGGGTCGGAAACGTCTCCTTCAGTGCGTTGCAAACTTCTGACTGAAATTATAATATCCTCTGCAAGGGTATAAAAATATGTTGGATGTACTCAGCAGACATTCGTGGTCAGCCCTGTCAAAGTCAGTGGAAACAGAATTGCATTTTATACGACAGCCACGCCCAATCATATATCACTAGTTTTAATTGCTCAAGGGCTTCCCTTCCGCTTCTGACTGTCGTGTTTTTTGCGTTACACTCTCGTGTTTATTTAGTGCAACATATGTCCGGTCTCTTCTACCAAGTGCAGTTCGATTCCGCGGGGCCTGTTGTGCGAAATTTGTTTCTGGGGAGGTATACGGGAACAAAAGGTAGACTATTACAACGGTTATGAATAAAATTCTTAAATATATATACAAAGTAAACAAAAATTCGTTGTTGTTTCTTACATAATCGTTCTATTTTTCTTTCGCATCTGACCATCGATGTGGGAAGTTAAACCGTCAGCTTACGGCGTTTAGCAGACGGGTAAACCGCATACCACCACACAGGCAGCATCATGTGCCACATGCAACACGGTTTCAAGCCTGCAGCTCCGTTGACACACTCCCCAAAAAGTATGCTAACAGTTTTGTATAGTGCTTTCAGAAAACATGGTGTCTAATATAGAATTCAATAGCACATGCTTACACTTGCATAAAAATCGGCAATTGTCCTTGTATAGAATATTAAAATAAATAATAAATGGCTGCAAACTTGAATATCATCTTCGACTTGCCAAACTTTGCTTCCTTCAAATCTGCAAAACAAAGTTTTTTATAATTAATACTTAACAACTTGTCTTTAAAAATTAACTTATTTAAATTTAACGAGAAAATAATAAAATTAAAATTAAAGTCTAACAAGCTCTGATTTAAGCCTAAAACTTTTTAAAAATTTACATTCAATGTGTAAATATTAGAATTTCATTTCTCAAATGTTTGAAATTAATTTCAGAGTTTAAAACTAAAACTAGGATGGAGGCTAACTTTGGCAAGCCAAAATTTTAACACCCTTGCAGACTTTGCCGAAATAGCTTATATACTGCGCGAAATATCCTGAAAAGTATACAATTTTAAGCGATTTCACCCTATTGTTTCTATGGGAGCTATTGGCACGCGCTTATAGCTTTTACACTGCGCGAAATATCTTCAATTCTTGCATGTTATATCCGATTGTTCCTATGTGCACTATAGGATGTTGACGACATAGTACATATGTTTAAGGACAACTGTGAAAGCTCAATCGCTAGCTTTTAAACTAAGCTCACAAACGGTATTAAATTAGACAGTTAGACGGATAGACGGACATGGCTATATCGACTCCCGATCCTGATCAAGAATATATATACTTAAGGGGGTCGCAAACGTCTCCTTCACTGCGTTACAAACTTTCGACCAAAACTATCTGCAAGAGTACAAAAAACGAAAGAATATTGTATTTTAACATGATCACAATGAGACCTTATGTCGGTTAGCTGGAGACCTAAGCTTTCTATCCTCATAATTTATCGCCTGATTCTAAACCAGAAACATTATCATAAAAGCTTGAATGCCAATCCGATTAGAGTTTTATTTGAATCAACCTTTCTTAATTATACAAAAAAGTTTTAAAGCAAAGTTTTGTGAAGTTTTTCAGTACCTCCCTCATGGCTATTGATGAGCATTGTCGCTGACAGTATTCACGATCCTACATCCAAATAGCCACCGGCTGATGTGCACTCAACTAAAATAAAATGGGAGCGAGTGAACTATGTGCACACTCCTTATTGACAATCTTGCAGTGTGTTTTTTCGCTTTCACTGACTGTTTGTATTATTGTCAGCCAAAAACAATGGAGAGAGTTACTGGGAGTGCACGACCCACGCATCAGATAAACAATAATGTCAATTTATTAAAAGCAAACACTCGTTGCCATTCATATTCAGCGAGGTAAACATTTTTCGCACTCAACGCCATGAATGCCAAAGGGAAGAGCAATCGATTGAAAATATATTTGACTTTATGCATGGTTTGCGCTGTTTTGTTGGATTTATTTTTGCCGATCAAATCAGGAACGTTAATTAAAACGCGATTCGTCTCAGACTTTTTTGAGCTCTGTTTGGTGACGGACATATATCCCTTTGCATATATTCACGCCTTAAATAATTAAACCGTGCTGGTTCTGCATGTCCTCGTGATGGAGCCAAATAATATATTTACGACCTGACATCAATTTATTTTAAATTACTTATATACTGCACTCTTGTCTGAACGAGTTCGACACAAAGCTCCTTTATCATTTAAAATGTTTCGCAATTGGGGTTACATTAAAAGAATGCTATTTAATTGGCAAATAGTTGAAACAGTTTGTAAGTTGATAAATACTAATCTTAAGGATATAAAAAATTAGGACTCGTGTAGAATACGACACTAAAAAAAAAACAAATACAATCGGTATTGATTAAAAGTCGATTACGTACTTAAAGTACGTAACTTAAGTACCAATCGAAATCAAATCCAAACCAAGTACAAAAATGCTAAAAATTATTTAAGTTGTAAAATGATTAAGAAACGAATTTTTTAAAGTTTTTTATTTGTCAACAAAGTAATCTCAGCTAAACAAACAAAAGTAAGTAAATTTAGTAAAGAGTAGTTTTACTTCGTTTAAATATGGAACAATAATGATAAGATTCAAGTTTGTATTCTATCTGAGAAAATAAAATTAAGCCGAGCTGTAGGGAAATTCGCATTTCGATCAGGGACAGGGTCAGTTGTCACACAAATTGGACTGCCAAACTAATAAAAGAAAAGAAGGCGCAATTGCTTTCGTAATATTCGTTAGATAGTAAATAATAGCAATTAAATAGTAAGTTTTTAAAACAACAAATAAACTAGTTGCCAAAAATTCCAATATTAGAGTAAAAAATAAGAAACTAAATTTTTTATTTAAATAAAATATTTGTTTATGATTACCTTTTAACTAATTTATGACTCGCAAAAAAATTGTTCGACGTAAAGCACTGATATCCGTACTTTATTTCCTGCTTGTTTTTTAATCGCTTACGCTTTCATTACTTGGGTGTCCCCCAATTTTTTGTGGGACTTCTTTTATGGGCTAGAAAAAATAGAAACACCGAAATTACGACTTAAGACCTGTTTATTTTGAAAACTTGAAGACCAGTTTAGCACAAAATTAACAATTTGATGAAAATCAGTTTTTAACTAAAACTTTTATGTTCAGAATGGCTCGCATGGTGCACTGGACACCTTTTAAAATGAATATTATAAAAAACACGAAAAACAAGAGGTTCAAAATATTTTTGAATGAATGTATTGCTTAGGAAAATCATGTTTTTGCCGTTCATTTTACTTAGGCGACGAAGATTCGAGGCAAAACTTAACCGACAGCTACTAAAAGATTTTACGACCTTTTAATTACTTAAACCAAAAATGTCCCATTTTATACCCTTGCAGAAGGGTATACGCTACCAGCGTGTTTGTATTACTATTTCATTACATGCCCACAGTTATTTATTAGGAATAGATAATTACTTACGGTTTTCACTATTTTAAAACGAACGACTAAATAATACTACAAAATAATATTTAGTATTTCTTATTGCTTTAAAGATTTATAAGCTTCGGCTTGGCAAAATTACTAATAATAATTTTATAATGCCTAACATAATATAAAAATGTATATTTTGCGCATTTAGTGTTCACTAAATTTTTAAATTAATTTAATTTTAATTTTGTTTTTAGCATTTCATATTTATTTAAGGTATTTATAGTTTAATTTTATTTAATTGAATACATGTTTAATTTTCGATTTGCGTATTTAATATTGAAAAAACCTTTTATATATTTATGTTTACAAAAAAACTTCTCTATTACATTTCTTATTATATTATTTGAAGTAAAATTCGAACTTGTTCATTCCTTTTTGTAATAGGCAAAAAATACTTCCACTTGAGTATTAATTTCGCGTTGTCAACAAAAGATTATTTGAATCTTTATTTATTTTCCAGATTGCATTAATAAATCCATATTTATTAGCTATTTGAATAATAAATATAAGAAACCCTTTTCTGATATGTATTAAAATGTGCCTTGATTGAGTGTTCCATAAAATCATAAATCTTGATTAACTAATTACAATTCGCTTGCGAGGGAAATCTCGTTTTTGAATAAATAAAATGGTTATTGATGTGCTGGAAAAAACTGATTTTTTGGCCTGCGATCAGAGTGCGGCGGCCATTAAACAGGCCCAGAATGGCAAAGGCCATAAAAAACGCAATATGCTGCTGTTTTATTTGATTTACTTTTATTATTGTTCTACTCAAAGATAGAGGGACGGTGGACCGTTGAAGTATAATGATTTGGCGGGCCAATTTTAAGCATAAAAAGAAGGGAAAATGGTTCTGTGTTGGACATTTATGTGCTAGATTTTATGGCGTTTTTGTTTCGGCTAAAACAATAAGAGCTCCAACACAAACATACTAAAAGCATATACATATATGTATGTACGAGGACAAGCTGAATCGGAATCTGATGCTCATTGTGTGCGGATGAAGCGAACGCATAATCTAATAATATTTTATGTGGACAGCATAAAAAGCATAGTACTTGAAGGTCCGTTGAACCCTCTTTCCGTCCTTCTCTGGGTTATTTTTTTACGCCAATGTCAAAGAGCGGCAGGATGTGCGTATCCATCGACCAACAAAGACAGAAAAGTCCAAGCCAATTTACTGAAGTTTGGCCGTTGGACAAGGGCCATTACGAGCAGAAAGCACGCGAATATCCAAATATCGAGCTTCCTAGAATGCGAATTTTATGATGATGCCTGAAAAATACTAACCAGCACACACACCCACCATTAACGGCGCAATTAACATTCAGATTGCGCATAAGCCATGTATGCTGCACTATTTATTTCTGAGTTTCATTTGCATTTTCATTGGGTTATTATCCAAGCATTGCAGGAACTCGCAACGAGCTCCGGGCATTAAGGACAAATGAGCTGAGAGTAATGGCAGCACGAGTCTCTATTAAGATTTTACGAGCTAAAAGGGACAAACTACTTTTGCGTTTAACGGAAAACGCTCGTGAAATATCATTTTCCATTTTTATCCATTCTCCATTTGGTCCCTCCGCAATTTTACTTGTTAAGTGCTCGGCAGTGTATAAAATGATAAGTTAGCCAATCAGTTGATTATAGCCATCTAAATATAACATCAGCGAGACAAAAGCTTTAGAGAAAGATTTGTGAAATGAATAAATAAAAACGCTAAATGGCCAGAGAGTAAAAATAAACGCCAACCGAATTGAGAACGCAGAAAAGCCAAGCCAACAAATATAAGCATATATATCAGGAACAATCCCCCCTCTATTTTATAATATATATCGTATATAGATACCCTGCCTGTCTGTCTGTGGCTGACACATCATACCTACATGCCTTTGCTCTGCATTTGTGTGTGCGTGGGCGTTTGATTGCCATGTGTGTGTGTGTGTGCTACCCGAAATGCCTTAAACTCTCGTGACGTCACAACTGTGACAGAGAATCCGCGGGGAAATTATGCCATTGATTAACCCACAGCACGTGATTATGGCCATCCCAACGATGATGATGACGATGTTGATGTTGATGATGATGACTAGGCCAGTAATGACGTGTCAAACGGCAGGCGACACTACCCACACACACACACACACGTGCAAAGAGGCAGACATATGGCGGAAACTAAAATTGGCTAATGGCCATTGGCACGCTCTCCATATGCTAGTTTTCAAAGTGGGATATTTTCTGGGCACTTAAGGGCACTAAGAGACGTGGGAAAAATAAATTGAAAAGGTTTTTTTCTTATTTCTTATGCGTTGGTAATTATCATAAAAGTAATGAAAAATGGTTTGGTCATTGAAGGCACATTTTAAACACATTGTATACAATTTGATTATGACCGACTGTTTAACAAGTCCTATTCAGCCAAACTTTAAAAATCATATTGATCAATATCTTTTCTATATCGAAAACAAACTCCATAAGGAAATAAATAACTTAGATAAACATTTTAGAGAAGAATTATTATTTTTCTTTAAGCTTTTGAAACTTATATTTAATCTCCATTTCCTTGGACTTCTTTAAGTCTGCTCAGCGAAAATCCTTGTGAAGTCCAAGCTTTTTAGAAATTCCTTAGGATGACTAAGCTCTTTTATATTCACGTAATCTAATTAATAATAATTAATGAAGAATCCAAGTTCACGGTTTTAAACATCTTTATTGATATTTGGTATAGTTGAATTATTAAAGCCACATAATGATAATTATTACAATCAACGTTTTAAAGCCACAAAATGGCATGTAATCGAAGTGAAGCTATGTCTATGTGGACTAATGTGTTTGCGAAGTTCTGCTGTATTAGACAGGCATCACAGGACCCTCTGGTCCATGGCCACTTGAGAACGGCTAAAAATATTTGCCAGAATGTGTGTGCGAGTGTGTGAAAGGTCGGGTCGTGTGTAGAAACGGGAGATTACAGTTTAAAGCAATTTGGTTCTCATCGCACACATTATGCAAAATGTATTGATTGCCGATGCTACAATCACGTACGCAGAACCCACGTATTTTTGTGGCGATGTACGGGGTGTTTGTCGATAGTTTGGCACTTACATTGCGAATTCGAAATGCAAATGCGAATGCCATAAATTATGCGTTCGCACTCCCGTCTGTCGCCCCTCAATGCCCCACTCCGCATTATTATGGAAATTACAATTTGTCACTATTTGTTATGTATTGCATATTTTCAGGCAAAATGAATATTGGCATCGCAGCACAGAAATGGGATAAATTGTCGCCGCGCGAATTTTTGCAGCTGCAGGAGTTGGCTTCATGTAAGTGAAAACCAGTAAATCAAATTGCACTAATCAATAACACTCATTTGCAAGGGGGAAATGCCAACCATGGCCAATTAGACAGGCCTTCATTTGAGCCTTTTATACTTTTTCTGGAACTGATAAATGGGCCAATTAAAGTGTTGCGCATTCCCTTTAAAATGCGTGCCACTGAAAATCACTTTAGCCAATGGATTGCATTTATTTAGATATAATATTATTTTATATTTTTTAGTTATAAGCCGACATCGCACATTGTAAAGGTAAAAAAGAAGAAACAATTAGTTTTTCCTTTTAAGTTTTATAACGTTTTACACAAATTTACAAAAACTGGGGACAGTGATGTCTGAGAGACTAGTTTGCGTAGAAACGTACGGACAGACGGACAGTCGAACAGACGGACATACGGACATGCCTAGATCGACCCTCCTAGTGATGCTGATCAAGAATATATATACTTTACAGGGTCGGAGATGTCTCCTTCACTGCGTTGCAAACTTCTGACTGAAATAATAATATCCTCTGCAAGGGTATAAACATGACAAAAAACCAAATTTAGGTTAAACATGGATCATGGATCACAGAATTTTATATTTAAAGAAAGTTCTTACTTGGATGAACTTTTTTCTAACTACTTGCAGATACATTTACATTTTTGCATCGTTAACACTGCAATTTCAGCAGCTTTCTCATGACAGCTTAAGCTCAAGCAGCGCATCTTTTTAAAGTGCGATTTGAGGCAACATCCTCTCCACACATCAGGTCCACATCGCTGTAGGTTATATCTGAAACTGTTTGCATTCTTTGCAGCAGATTCAAAGCTGTTTGACATGGCAAAGTAGTTTACCTTTGGGTGAGCACTGCGCTTCACTTCATCTCCTCAGGTTGCCTGGCTGAGGGAATTACACGGAACGGCAACGGGAATGCCGAGCTTAAAGATTATATTAGTTATGTTAGAATGTTAGTCAGAGACACACTGAGACCGGGAGGGGAACTGGGCGACTTTAAAGCCCCACATGGATAATGGAAGAATACTCAATTTAAACTCAAAGAAGATCGCCACGAACACGAAACTTTTGCAAAGAGAACTAGCAATCTCTCATATTCTTCAACGTTTTTTGAAATTTACCAACTAAATTAGTATGATTAATGGAGGAAATTGGAAAATGCTAGCGGCAAAGTTCAAGAACACCAAACCGAAGAATTCTTGAATACAATAATTTAAAGTGATTTTGCAATGTTCTTTGAATTGAGGTAGTCTTTTTATGCCCTTGCAGAGGGTATTATAATTTCAGTCAGAAGTTAGCAACGCAGTGAACGAGACGTTTCCGACCCCATAAAGTATATATATTCTTGATTAGCATCACTAGGAGAGTCGATCTAGCCATGTCCGTCTGTCCGTCCGTTTCTACGCAAACTAGTCCCTCAGTTTTAAAGCTATCTGCATGAAACTTTCCCAAAAGTTGTCTTTCTATTGCAGGTAGTATATAAGTCCGAACGAACCGGATCGGACGACTATAGCATATAGCTTACATAGGAACAATCGGAAAAATAAATGAAAAAAAATGATAAGTTTGCTGTTTTTTAACTTTTGTTTTTAGTTCTTCGACAAATAGTTAAAAATTTAATAATTTAAACCGAAAATTTCATCAAAATTGGACGACAATGACATAAATCCCCAATAAAAACAATAAAATATTAAAAAAAAATTTGTTTTAAATGTAGCTTTTCTAATTTGTAATATTTTTTAAAAATTTCTTTTGACTTATTAATAATTTGACAGTTCAGAATTACGATTTTAATTTTATTTAATCGGAAAACGATATATTAAATTTTTGCAATAGCTCTAAGGGTATTTTAGGTTGGGCTTGCCGAAGTTTGCTTCCTTCGGCCATGTTCTTTGAATTGAGGTAGTCTTTTTTTGTTTGGTTTGGATCTGTCGGCGGCACTTGTACAGCAATTTGAGATTGTAGCCAGTCCTGAGGGCGTGCCACAGGATATATGGGTGCGGCGCAGGTGCTTATTAGAGTGCGGTTAAACTGTTTTCAGTCTGCGATGCAGCTTCGAACGAAAGCCATCAAAAGTGTCAGCTGCAGCTGTCGTCGCCATGGAACAGAAACTAGAGCTGCATTTAAGTGCAGATACTCTGCACAATTGCGGTTGTACACTGGTATACACACAGCTCCCATTAGGTTAATAAAACCCTTGGCGCAAAAATTCGGGCGGAGTTTATTCCGGGCATTTGCGGCATGTCAACCAACTGGCCCAAGTCATCCAGCCCGTCCGTACCCACCCGCATTTACTTGCACGAACCACTTGTTTTCCATTAGTTAATTATCCCGACCGCGCTGCAGATCACCCACCCAAGTCACCGTCACCTGGGGAAAAACACCTGTCCACCTCGGCTGGCCCACTTAAGACGTCGAACTCATTTTGCTGGCGCCAGAAGTGCCAGAAGAGCCAGTCGAGCGATGGACGTGTGTCCTGCTGCCACGCAGCACTGCTAAACTGAACTTTGCATAATCCCTGGTTTACACCGCTCACCTGTACCCTTTCACCTGTCTTCCACCTTGCAGATTCCACCCGAAAGCTGCAGGATGTGCTGCGGGAGTTCAGCTCGCCGAGTGCCGCCACCACGCCCAAGTGCATTCCGGATGGGGTAAGTGTTGCCAAGACGTCCTGCTCCGCTCCTGCAATTAAATGAAAGCGGATGAGCTAGAGCCTGGGTAGGAGTTGATATTGGGGAAAAGGGAAAGGGAGCGGGAAAGGGGAGACCCTACTCAAAGCACAAGTCAAGGACTCGGTTTGATTCGGCTCGGGTTACGTCTTACACTTAATTCTCTACCTGGCGACTTGGGAAGTCCGACGAAAGGCGATTCGGTTGAGCTTACGGAAACTCACATGTGCGCACTGAGGAAAATAGAAACTTAAATGTGGAAAGAAAATATAACAAATTGTTTGTGTTAGTTCCTTAAAATGTATTAAAAAAATCGAAAATATACTTTTTAATTAAATTGTTCTTTTGAGTTTTAAAGCACTGATTTATTGTTTCTGTGGCACAATTGAATTTCGAATTAGAAAAAGCATTTCACAATTAATTTGGAGAAATAATTAATCCTACTTATATTTAAGCAGCAATGCAATTGTGAACAAGATAGCAAATATAAATCCCTGAAAATAGTCTTATATATGTGAATGAATTGTTAAGTTTACTGACTCGGCTTTGTATCAATTTCAAGAAATTTGACTTTAGAAATGATACAGTTTTTTCTTAGTATTCTCGGACTGACAGCATACAGCTTCTGCATTACAGAATAGAGATTAGAGAAAGGCTGAGTAAAAGGGCAACCAGGTGGGGCGAAAGATTGAAAGTAAATCTGCTTATACGTACAATAAATCACAGACTTTTCAAGTTTACGCCTGAATGGCAAATTGAAATTGAATCCCAACAGAGCAGACACTGAGCTGGCCACCCTTGTCCCCGAATGAATATCCTGACAAGTTTATACACACTAAATTAATTTGAAACTGCCTGCAACGCCATCAATTTGGTTGGAACAGGAGATGGGAGCAAGCGCCGCTGGAGCTGCATAAATTGTAGCTCTTTCATCGGGGACAAGCGAATCCAATGCTCAGATCACTCTGGCGTTTCCAACACGATGGACATGAGCCAGAGGGCTTGCAGTTTGCATAGTAATATACATTTTTAATTTGGGACTTTGTAATCATTCAAGCCAGATGCATATGCAAACGAAAGACATTCTTAGGTTTCCTTTCGTTTTCTGGTTTATCATTTGTTTTCCCAGCGTAACGAAATGGAAAAAGTATAATTAAGTTTCCGTCACTCCGACCAACCCCTGGTTTTCCACATGCGGGACTCGGATGTGAGTGAATGATTCCCATGGAATTCACTTTGATATCGAACTCACTGCTGCCGGAGATGTTCGAGTACTTCTGGGAATCACTGTTTGTCATTGCATGGAATTTTCCGAACAAAAGTAATTCCCGTAAATATTTCAGTGGGCCAAATGAATTGAGATGCCACGAGATGTACGCTGCTTGGCAACATGTTTTTCTATTCCGGGAAAAGCTGCTTACATGTCCCCTTCTTCAGAAGATTAAACTTTTACCCAAGGATTGTCTTAAAGCCCGTCTGCTCCAATTAAGGTTAATTAAGAGCAGCTTGTCGTCAGGTGGCACTGAAAAATGATATGTTTTCCGCTGTTTTCCCCATCAATTGGTCACTATGGGTGAGAGCTTTAAAAGCGGAAGGGTGAAAAATGGGGTTTAGAGCCCATATGGTCATAATTTATGCCCCGAACACTGCGATGCATAATGAATGCAAAGCGCAGATTATGTTTGCCGGAGTGGAGTGAAGATGAGTGCCAAATGGCCCGTATGCGCGACTTTGTGTGCGTGTTTGTGATTAGAGAGTGTAATGAATATCACGCATACGCACCGAACGCCCGAAATGTGCTTGAATATTTATTCATTAAGCCACGCGCTCACGCATAGCGTCACATAACGCATCCATGGGAATACCAGATTGAAGCCACATATACAGTCGAGATCAAAATAATACTTCCAAACACTGTGCGCAGAACTGAAAACTTATTTTTACTGTGTTTGTGCGACAGCCACTTCATGCAATTATTTCATGAAACGGGAAAATATGTGTGTGCATAAACACAATGTCATGTATTCGCTTACACACGAAAGTTGACTATGAAATCAAATTAAATGCGTGAATTGGTGAGGCGCAGCCAAGTTGGGTACATTATTTCATGCATCCGTCTGAATCGCGTAAACATGGGCTTGTTTAATTTCATGTATTCAAGAATTCTTGAAATTCATAGCATAGAGAATTGTTAATTTTTAGCCTATATATCAGGGAAAATAATGTCCCTAAAGTCAATTCAACCAAATTCGTATAGAATTTAAGAATGGATTACACTCAGAAAACTAGATTCCTAAAATCAAGGAAAACAAGGCCTTAGGAATAATTGCCTTAAATTTGTGCTTTTCATACAACATTTGGGAAAATATGAGCTTAAACTCAATTATTCCCAAAATTAAATCAAATTTTCCTAAAATTAGAAAAGAAAGTCATATTCATTTAAAATTTGATTGCAAAATTGATTGACTACTGGCAGTTATAAAAATCATTATTAAAATAATTTATAATTAATATTTTAACTAAATAATGAAAACTCAATAACGGGTTAGCTTTGCATCACTTGAAAAGACGTTACTGCACACACCAAACAAAAACATTTCAAACATTATAGAATTTTTGTATTTTAATAATACTTGCTTAGTTCCTTTTTGTGTTATTTTAAATTTTGAGAAAGATAAAAGTAGCAAGAAAAGTGAAATAAAATAATTTGTTTTATATTAAAATAAAATAAATTAAACTTAAATAGCCCCACACTAATTGTTATTATTTATTTATAAAGAAAAACGATATCTATCGAATATATAATTTAGGGCCATAAAATAATTTCATCCAAAGGTTAAGGATATTAGAAATATTTTGTTGACTGAAAAAAAGAACCTAAAAAATAAATACCAACTAACTGACACGTTTAAAGTTTTAAGCAGTTAAATCGTTGAAAACTGTGCTATTTTTTCGGCCTCAACCGTACATATGGAACAAGTTAAATGAAGGAAGCCTCTGAGAAGTAATGAACAGGAGCAGAGGGAGAGCTCTTCGCACGCGTATCGCGTTGCTCCTTGCTGTCTAAATAAATTTTGCTAGCGCGATTCGCGCCATTATTATAGTGCCTGTGGGTGTGTGTGTGACTGGGCTGTAATTTATGTGCGGGGCTGTGGATGTGGGCGTGAGTATCTGTGTTTGGGTTTTACAATATGCTGATGTTTCCCCAGTAAGGCGTGTCGGAGCCATTTGCGTTCGCCGGCTTTAAGCAGTTTGCTTTGGCACTCGTAGCTTCGCAGCTATGTAGTCATAGTCATTGATGCTGGTGTAGTGCCAGCCGACGACACGAGTACAATCCTCCATTTGCCTGTATTGGGTTTCATTATGGCCATCCAACAGACAACAAAAACCAGCAAGTGGTTAAGGATACAGAGGAAAAATCAAAAAGCGTTTCAATTTTTCGCCTCACACTTACTTAACTCACAGTTATCTGCATTTGAAAATTATAGTTGTCTGTCTTCTTAGCTTCTCAGTTTATTTTAGTTTATTTGCTTTAAAGGCAAGTTTTTTTTGTTATTTCATTAATTTGCATGTTATCAGATAAGTGTATCTATAAATTGCATTAATGCTCTTAGCTAGTTTAATGAAGCAAATTTTGCTATTAATATTTTAGCAGTTTGGTTTACCAATCGGGTGCTTTCATTTGCAAAATATGTTTGCCAGTGTCAGCCCAAACCTCAGAGCACTCTTAATGTTACCAGCTCTGGCTCGTTTACTTTGTTTTATGTCTAGAAATTTAAAACGACGCAAAACAGCAACAGAAGGGCGGCAGCTCGTGAGGAGTCTGATAATAAAGGCAGATATTTCCAACAGAATAGATATATTCTCTTGGCAGCCCAAGTTCCTGTTGATTATTTCATTACTTGCGACACGACTCGCTGCCTCTTGCGCAATTAATCGCACCCAACGCACCTCCATCTCCGTCGGGCTGTTATCCTTGATTAGCATTTATCCCCGACCGGGAACCCAAACTGAAAACCGAAACCTAAACCTAAACTGAAATTGGCAACTGGCAACTGTAAAATCCGTTGAGCTGCCGTGTGCGGCCCGGGGCCTTACGTCTATCAATGTCAGCGGATGCCGGCGTCTATCAATGTCGCATTGTTGATTTAAGCATCGCGCCGCAACTGTCAATGTATTGACATTACACGTGGTGTTGACATGTAATTTGCCCGATCCCCATCCAGCCAGGTTGCGTTCTGCATCCATAAAAACTGGGCCCCTACCCAGCGGCACTGGGCCGAACTACCAAGCCCATTTACAAATGGCAAATAAGGAGCCGCCAGATCCTTGAGGGACGTTCCCCGGCACGTACGAGCCGAGTGGAACCTTTCCCAGACTGAGCTCGGATTTATGTGGGAATTTTGTGCACTGGACAAATGTAAATAAAATGGCTTTCGAATCGCCGGCAGGAGAATTATGTATTCCACACGCGTAAAATGGGAAATTTTAAAGCAGAGATTCTGTCTGCTTAACGTTGTTCATTGCCGGGGATGCTTCAGTGAGGTTTGACCTTCAATTAGGCAACAATATGAACCGCCGCCCATACATGGGCTCCATTATTTAGTCGGGAGATAAATGTACTTGCGCTTCACTTGCCACGCAGAAAATCATCTCTGAATGTGTCACAATATGGCAAGCATTTATTAATCATACGCTCCGTTGTCAACGGTAATAAAGTCGATGACGGCGCTGGTTCCCTTCGCCCTCCCCTCAGAAAAAGATGAGAAATGAAAGGCTCCGATTGACGGCAACTGCAAAATGTTTTTTTCGCCATAATAACGTCAACATATTATGTTGCATAAGTAGCTCTTCGCTCCTCCACCTGCCACTCTGCTCACTGACACAACAAACCCGATACCACTCGTAAAACTTGGATGAAAAAGAGGACGCTGGCAGTGGATAAACTATGCAACGACAAGTGTTTTGCACACATTTTAGCTTGTCACTTGTGAATGGCCTGCGGTAGATTTATTACATACTCCTAGAGAGAGAAAAAAGTGAATGAAACTCAGGACAAACAGCTTAAAACTTTTTAAAGGTTTGTTTCCTGTTCTTAAATTTTTCTGAACTAATTACTGAGAACAAAATGGTTTCAAATACAGAGAGTTATAGTATATTCACACCCAGTATTGAAGAAAGATTTTACAATTTTGTATTGGGCGGTTTTTTTCTTTATATAAAACTAAGACCGAACTAAAATTCGTTCGCTCTAAAAGCTCATTAAAGAGTGGCAAAACAAAGACTCCCACAAATCATTGGATAGGCTTATTTTATTTATACTTTCAAACTCTTTTCGCAGGACATTGATTTCGATGGGTTCCGGCGCTTCCTGGACTCCTTCCTCGACTGCGAGGCGCCGCTGGACCTGGCCAAGCATTTGTTTGTGTCCTTCCTCAAGCCGAATGTCACCCAGGCCCAGCTGCATGGCCGGGCACTTAATCAAATGGCCGCCATCAGCAGCACGGCCGCCTGTGCGCCAGTCACGTCGCACACGAAGGGTAAGAGATCGTCCTTGCCACCGCCCCATGTCACCCACTCTCGTGTGTATGTGAATAATTGCTGAACATTTCTTTTGGCCTCCCTGCACTCCCTGCACTCCCATCGACCCACTCGCCTCCCAACCGCCCGTAATTAGGCTCCATTCCGAACATCAATAGCATTGCCGAGCTGATGCCCCAGTGCAGCGGCAGCGGGGGCGGAATCGGAGGCCCAGGGGGCGTGGCCGGCGAGGGCCACGCGCCGACCCGCAGCAGCTTTGTGGACAAAATCCATGGCATCACGGATAAATTACACCACTCACTGGGCGGACATCTCTCGCACGATCCCAGCAAGACGGGTGAGTTACGTTACACGGGGAACAACACAGCGAGCTTGGCTCAGAATTAGAAACTAGAAAAGGACGTACGACTTGAAGTTGTTTTGAACTTTAGCTCTTTAAGTATTTTAAATATTTTTATTGAAATACAAGGCCAAGGACTTTTATACCCTTGTAGAGAGTATCACTTTGGACGTCCGCTTAGTAACGATGAACACCGGAAAGAGTTTAGAATTACATTACAAATTCAGTCAACGCAGTAAAGGAAACATTTCAGTACATCAATTATAATAATAATATAATATAATTAAGCTCCCAAGGGAACAATCTGAAATAAAATTAAAAAAAACGGTTTGCTTCGATGACTCTATATTTATTTGAATATTCTTTGTGGTATAGTGATGTTTTACTATTCCATATATTCGAATAAAATTTGATTAAAATCGGACAACGACATTATATAGCGGTCATAAGAACAATCCAAAAATTCAACGTAAAATCGAACTAGCTCCATTTTTATACGCTTGAAGAGAGTATTATAATTTCAGTCAGAAGTTTGCAACTCAGCGAAGAAGACGTTTCTGACCCTATAAAGTATCTGTCCGTCCGTCAGTCCGTCAGTTTATGTGCAAATTAAGCTCTCAGTTTTAAAGCCATCTGCATGAAACTTTGGCGCCAGAAATTCTGTATACGACTTATATATGACTTTAATTTTGTGATTTGTAGGCAAAAGAGTGATCGGATCCAATGTCTGAAATTAAACAGCCCGGAGTGGTTGTTACTATGGTATACAAGCTAAGTCCTAACTATTTAGCTCTTACAGTTCTCGGAGTATTCACGTTTAAACAAAAAAAACTGATCCTAATGAAAAATAAATGAGCTTCTTAGTGTCGGAATTGCCCCCTTCTACCTGCTACACACTTTTTAAAACAAACACAATATAATCGTTTACTCTACTCAACTATTTAATTGTCAAATGTTCAATCTATAAAAACCTTTAATTTCATAAAGTCTGACAACTTTTTCTAAGTACTGTGAGAAGTGTTCTGCATTCGCGGCACGTGTTTGATATTTCTGCTTCATTGGCCGGTCCATCCAACAGGCAGCGTCCATCCAATGCTCACCGTGACGCCGAGCCCCTTGGCCAGCGGACCCAGCATGTTCCAGGCCAGCAATGCGGCCCGTCGATCCGTGGACTCGAGCCCCTCCCACTCGGCGACCAACCACTCGCAGATGTCCCGCAACTCCTCCAAGAAGAGCAACAATTCGGTTAATTGCAAAATTGATGGTGAGTATTAATTAGGCGGCGCTCCACATTGTCCACATTGTCCACATTATCCACCCAGTCCACATCCGCGTACCCCTTTCGGCTCAGTGCGCTGAAATTACAATGTGCATGCGACTTCCAATTAAGACGCTTATTGTGCAATCAGCATGTGATGTGTGCGGGGATGTGGAAGGACGTGGCCAATCGTGGCAGCTGGAAGTGCCCAGCCAACTAATTGGCCAGCCAACATGCTGACCGACAGAACCGTGCAGATGCTGAAATTAACCGTCTATGTGCAGAACGCTCCATTTGATCGAGAAAAACATACTTTCTGATTGCTTTCTGAATGTTGAAAGGGGTAAATAAGGTCTCATTTTTTAGTGCAAAAGGGTGTGTAGCACCAAAACTATGTATTTACGCTATTATTGGCAAGGGGTCTTCATCACCAATTTCAAAATAATATCACTAATAAATATTCATTTTTTAATACTGAAAACTGAGTAAGTCCTCAAAATAATCATGACGCGTATTAAATATATATTTAATAAAAATCCCAAATACGTTTATTCAATAGCATGCGTAACGTTAATTGTTATACCTGCTTAACGAAATTGACTTAACTGCAGCTCATCTAGACTACGAACCTCAGTTTATTTGCCATTTGCTTAGTTAACTTTCTCCCGAACTTGCTAATTAGTAGAGCAAGTACCAAAAGCAAATATCAGCGCGGAAGGAAAACAAGGCGGGCATTCGCTAATTCATGAGTTCATAAATTATGGACCTGGGACCGCTGCCGAAGTTGCAGTCCTTTGCAAAGGCCAAACTTGGCACCGGAAGTCAGCCTTACTTCCCGCCTCTCCAGCATCCCGTATACCAAAAACAAAGAAAAGTTCAAAAAATAAAACTGAGGGACTCTTGTCTCAGAGATCGTGTCGTAAATCAACGCCCAATTAGAAACATTTTTGCGTTTCACGAAGTCGCAACTCGTAAAATGCGAAGCCTGCGTTAAATTAACATTTATTGCTCACACACACACACACACGCACACAAGAACAGAGAACCAGGACACTCTTACACACACAAGCAGAGCAAGGAGCACTTGCGGCCTGAAAGTATGCAGCAGCATTTTTTTGCTTTTTTGCTGCCATCGTTTGTTTCTCTTTTTGCTTCCATTCATTTTGCTTCGTTTGAAATGTGTACGAGAATGATTAATGAACGTAAATTTCGTTTTTTTATCCTCTTTTTTGCCTTTTTTGTCGCTGGCCAACAGTTTCACGCATTTTGCCAGCAATTGAAAGACATTGTCCTGAAAGTTCAGAGGATGGGAGTACACAGCAACAAAACTATGAACTCATTCTAGCTAAATATCTTATTTAATATTTGTAAAAGCCGTTTTGGCCAAATGAAAATATAAATGCAGGTATATTTGTTTTTTAATTGCTATATATAGATATATATATAGTCTATATTATTGCTATATATATGCAATATATTGTGTATCAAATACAATTTCATTTCAAAGGACATTTAGTGTTCCTTATTCTTTTAAACTTATCCCTTTCCCAGCATTTGTGTAAAATATTTCTTTTAACGATTGCCATAAACACTTTCAACAATTAAGTTTGTTATCGAGTACAAACAAAAACAAAAGTCTTAGTAAAACAACAGCTTTGACAATTATACTATCAATTGGATTTTAAAGAGTTTCAAACGTATAAGAAATAGTTTTTTTATTTGAAATTTGAAACAAAATGAATGTATGTACCGAATAAATATTATTTAAACAATGTTGGGATCACGTTGACTTATCATATTGATGTCGTCCTTTTTTCGGTGCAGCAAATTACGCAAAAGGCACGAGGACGAGGCCCAGTCAGGAATTTCCTATTAGCATTATCTATTAAGTACAGCAAGGGTCTGCTTTCTTCCTCCGAGTGTATGTGTGTGCCTTAGAGCGCCTTAAGCGCTAATTGGATTAGTTTTGCTTTGCTTTTTGTATTCCGGCTGCCTGTGTGCGTGAATTAAATTTATTAGTCCAAATGTAGGCCGGCAAATAAGTCGACATTGATCCTGCTCACACACTCAGTCCTGTTTACTCAACTTCCCTGCACTCATCGCGAAACCGACAGCCTCATTTAGTTATTAAGAAGAAGGGCAAATATTAGCATTGTTTGCGGTATATGTGTATGTATTTTAATTTATTGCGAACAAACGTTCCGACACTGGGCAAACATAATTAGCTAAAATACAATCATCTCCATGTCTTGTTCGGCTGTTTGACTAGCTTAGATGGAAACTGCCGCGCTGCCTGCATTAACATATAAATTACAACATCAACAGCACACACAAATGGCCTGTCAAAATAATAAAAGATGGAAATCATTCATAGTCTCGCACACGCAAAGAAACCAAACAGAGTTCTTTGAAAATTTCTAAACAATTTGCTAGGCCATTCAGAGCGCTTTGATTTTAATTCATTATGTAATTACGCCGGAATTGACTGCAAATCAATAGGGAGTAGAAAGCAAAAGAAAAGGTGAATAAATTTGTAATTATAGCAAAACAAAGTTGAGCGAGCTAAAGTATCTGGAGCATAAGATGAGAAAAGTTTCGGGTCGCAGGCTCAAAGCATCAAAAGCAAGTAGCATCCTTCCTTCCTTCCTTCCTTTCACATTAAACTGGAAAACAAATTGCGGCAGAATTTCCCGAAGCTCGGGTTCATTAAGAGCCATAACGAAGCACTGGCTTTCGGCCCGGTCAAATGTTGGCTATTAACATTAAGCATAATGGGAACTGGCTGTCAGCTGTCGATGGCATTAAGAATAACGAGAATGCGTCCACGTCCACTCTGTCACTCGAAGTGCCCAGCACTTAATGAATGCACTTGCACATGCAATTCTCCACCCACTGCCCACTGCCCACTGCCCACCACCCACTCACCAATTCCCTCTTTCACTTGCAGCTGACATTAAGCTCCTGGCGCGAAAACTTTCCCATTTTGATCCGCTGACACTCAAGGTCCCCCTGAAGGACGTCGTCTGCTATTTATCACTGCTCGAGGCTGGCCGTCCGGAGGATAAGCTGGAGTGTAAGACCGACCTGCAACTGCAATCTTCGATCCGGGTCCCCTTATTTATTCATTGCTTGCAGTCATGTTCCGGCTGTACGACACGGACAGCAACGGAGTTCTGGACACGGCCGAAATGGACGCCATTGTCAACCAGATGATGGCCGTGGCCGAGTATCTCGGCTGGGATGTCAGCGAACTGCGTCCGGTGAGTGCCGGTTAAGTCCGGCTTACATTAAAAACTCATTACGCGAAAGCAATTGCAATCAACATCGATGCACAGCAATTCGGCAGATCGACTTACAGCACCCACACTATCCCCTCACTATCCCCACCGTTGTCTGTTTGGCGGTCACGAACCCCGAAACCCGTTCAACTACTCATTGACCCAATCCAATCCAATCCAATAAAACTTTTTCAATTACTTACGAACATTTTTAACAGCAAACGCAACAAAGCACCAAACAAAACACGACGGAAAAAACACTTGAAATTAATTTCGCTTTATTGTTTGAACATTCAACTTCGGCGATAGTCCAGGCTTAGCCACACAGGAGGAAAAATAAGTAATTAAAAAATCGATTAGCCACAACGTTGTTTTAAGCAACAGTCTCGGACACATTTAAACACACACTGCAAGTTATTTATATAAACCTAAAATTTGGCCGTTCTAAAAATTCTAAAATAAAACCTCTGGACGAGGTAGAAAGTTTTTAATTGTGTGTAATACATTTTTTTTTACTATTTACTCATTTGGCAAGCTGACTTAATTTAATTTTAATTTTGATACTGCTTGTCGTATGTTGATGAACAATGTGAATAAATTGAAAATAAATTACAGTATATTCCACCAGTCCCCCAACTCAAAATTTCTTAATATAACTGATTTTACTTCCAGTGTATTAGTTTTACAATTTAAGAAGCTATATACAAGTAGTACTCTCCAAACGCGAACTCTTAGTGTGAGTTCGTCACTACGTGCACTTCTGTCCACAGAGTTCTTTTTTCCACATAACCAAATCATATTTTGTATTTATATGATAATATATATATTTATACCCTTGCAGAGGGTATTATAATTTCAGTCAGAAGTTTGCAACGCAGTGAAGGAGACGTTTCCGACCCTATAAAGTATATATATTCTTGATCAGCATCACTAGTAGAGTCGATCTAGCCATGTCCGTCTGTCCGTCCGTCTGTCCGTCTGTCCGTCTGTCCGTCCGTTTATATGCAAACTAGTCTCTCAGTTTTAAAGCTATCTGCATGAAACTTTCCCAAAAGTTGTCTTCCTATTGCAGGTAGTATATAAGTCGGAACGAGCCGGATCGGACGACTATAGCATATAGCTCCCATAGGAACAATCGGAAAAATAAATGAAAAAAAATTATAACTTTGCTGTTTTTTAATTTTTTGTTTAGTTCTTCGACATTTAGCAATGGTTAAATATTTCAGAATTATGGTTTAAATTTCATCCAAATCGGACGACTATAGCATATAGCTCCCATAGGAACAATCGGAAAAATAATTGAAAAAAAATTATAACTTTGCTGTTTTTTAATTTTTTGTTTTGTTCTTCGATATAAAGCAATGGTTAAATATTTCAGAATTATGATTAAAATTTCATCAAAATCGGACGACTATAGCATATAGCTCCCATAGGAACAATCGGAAAAATAATTGAAAAAAAATTATAGCTTTGCTGTTTTTTAATTTTTTGTTTAGTTCTTCGACATATAGCAATGGTTAAATATTTCAGAATTATGATTAAAATTTCATCAAAATCTGACGACTATAGCATATAGCTCCCATAGGAACAATCGGAAAAATGATTGAAAAAAAATTATAACTTTGCTGTTTTTTAATTTTTTTTTTAGTTCTTCGACATATAGCAATGGTTAAATATTTCAGAATTATGGTTTAAATATTATCAAAATCGGACGACTATATCATATAGCTCCCATACAAATAATAAAAATATATAAAAGAACAATCAAATAATTAAGCTGCAAATCGTCATAGCTTCAATGTTTTTAAACATATACGCAAGTAAATCATAATTTTAATGTTTTCAAAAATATTTAATTCTTGCGATAGCTGCAAGGGTATATGAACTTCGGCTTGCCGAAGTTTGCTTTCTTTCTTGTCACTATTCATTTAGATTTCTTTACGTGTTCTCTGGGTTTCCATTTCAACCGCAAATTTGTGGTGTTCCCTCAGCTACCACATCGCATAGGCGACTTAATAGTTTCACCAACAGCAAAAAGAACAAGCTTAACGCGTTCCCCCTAACAACGAGAAAACCCCCTCGATGTTGACAGGCAAAGCAAAAAATATATACAGAAAGGAAGGGAAAAACAAGAAAGAACTGCGACCGCAAATAAAGTCAAAGCGCCACAAAACTCAATTAACAAAATACCCCTGGCTCTAGCGGAATGATTCCAGCCGCATCTTCCGTCTGTCCCTTGCCCTCGACCGACTTCCTTTTCCGCTGCTCGAGAACCCGGAGCTCCAGTAACATCGCCATCACGACTTTATGACTGCCGCATACTTTAAATTCTAGGCAGACACAGAAAATATTTTAATCAAAATATTTTGAGGCAAGACCTGCCAAGAGCCAAGAAACCAAGTTTGGGTCAGCCTTTCGTCGGGCCCATTATTTATCCTTTTTGCTTTCCGTTTGCTCCCCGCAAATAATCAAAGCACTTAATGAGTTGCATAATTCTGGCATTCATTTCCGGGAGAATATGAAATTTGCCAAGAGAAAGAAAAAGGATTCGGAAGTTGTATAAATTTGGAAGTGAATATTTTATAGAGCAAAAGTACTCGTACCGCTTCGATCGGTTTCTTGTAGTCTTAGTTGCTCTTGAATTTTGAAGTGTTTAAAGCTGTGCAATAATTTAAAACATCAAGATGGAAAACATTTTTAACTTAATTTGACATATTTTAAGCCCTTTTAAAACTTCTTAAAGAACTTTAAATTAGGATGGTGATGTTCCCAACAATATTTACGAGTAACTGCATTTCTTAAGAAAATGCGTTTGCTAACCAACCCAAGGTAATAGAAGTGCATTCCAAACAGGAAGTTACCTTTCCGTTAAATTTCATTCCCTCTAAAACAACCCTTTTTTTTTGGTTTCACTTCACTCACTGCAATCCGCAATCGCTTTTTGTACTTACAGATACTGCAGGAGATGATGGTTGAAATTGACTATGACGCCGACGGCACAGTGTCCTTGGACGAGTGGCAGCGAGGCGGGATGACAACCATTCCACTGCTCGTGCTCTTAGGTGGGTTATTTTCCATTCTACACAGAGAGAAAATATTGTTATTGTTTCTGCTTATTGCTTTGATTTGTACATTCATTCAATCATACTTGATTTTGAAAAGCTCTTGTTTTAAGATGGTTTGATTTTTTCTTTAAATAAAGAATTACTGTTGAGATTGAAAAGTTTTTTGAAATTTGAACAAAAATAAGCACATTTTAGGCCTGTCTCCCTTTCAACAGAGTAAAGAATTTTTGAAGCCACTTAAAAAAGAGTTCAAAAAGAAGTGATAACTCCAGTAAATCGCTTACAAATGTCGTTTATGTCGTGAACAATGTTGACATTTTTAAGGCTTATTTTAAGTCGCTTAACGAATTGAAACCCATAAAAAAATTTTTTAGATAACTGCTGTTAAAATATTCGCTATATGTAGTATGCCAGAACGGTATTTGTAAATAGTTGTTTTAGTCAAATATATATTTTTTTAATAGCTGAAATTTATTTTGAAAGCCAATCAAAACAGAACCCCATAGTTGCAATATTTTCTCTCTGTGTGCTGTGCCTCGTTCCCCTGCTAAATGCACCTTTGCCGGCTGAATGCCTTGATCTGTGACTGGTTGGCTGCTGCCGTAATAATCAAGTCATTTGCCCAGCTGGCCCAGGGGAACGAGGAGTTGCTGCAGGCGCCCTCCGTACACTTATGCAAAGTGACAACTCGCCCCTACGCCCTCATCTCCAACCGCCACCTGGCATCCTACACCTCAATCTTCCCCAGGTGTCGACAGCACCACGCTCAAGGAGGATGGCATCCATGTGTGGCGCTTGAAGCACTTCAGCAAGCCGGCGTACTGCAACCTTTGCCTCAACATGTTGGTCGGCCTCGGCAAGAAGGGTCTCTGCTGTGTGCGTGAGTATCTGTGAGGAGTGTCTGCCTTGGTGGTGGTGTCTAAAGACAGGAAATTGTCTATTTCAATGGCATCGTTTTAGCCAAAGTAACTTTAAGGCCATTAAACCACGCAGAAGAAAGCGGCAAAGTGTTCGACTTATTACATTAATATTTCAGGAATCTACATATTAGGGGGGATTATTTACAAATTTAACCCTTTTAGCTAAAACGAATAATAAATGTTAGCCTGCAAAAAAACTCATTGGTTAAACAAAATGCCCCAAAATTATCGATTATATTCTTGCAAGATTTTTATTTAATACGTGTTTAATCAGTTTCAATAATAATATTATTCAAGGCAAATATGGGCCTAATTAAATTTAATTTCTATAATCTACTGTACCTATATAAAGTAACGTTAAAGCATAAACTAAATTATGAATCTTATTAGAATCAAATTATACTCAATCACAACCAATCCCATAAAGATTGCGACTTTCAGTCAAAATAAGCCGTAAAATCATTAATGTATTTTTTTCAGAATTTTTCAGAATTTATTAGTTTATTCGATTGCTTTAACAGTTCCGAAAATACGCAAATTTACGCAAACGTGACCGAAACAAACGCAATGCAATACAATACAATATTCACCAACTCGAATTTTTGTGCGCTCAAATAAATATGATAGACACAACAAAAAGGAAAACAAAAATAGATTTACGCAAATCTCTTTGAATATAACTATTAAAGCTCATTTGAAGTTATCCTAGCTGGCATAAAATATAGATTTTCACATAAAATATTGAAAATTGCAAATACAAAATGGATTTAAATTGGAAAAATGTTAAATCATGCATAAATATTTTAAAGGATTTAAGATTGATTATAAACTCTGACAAAATTTATAATAGAGAATTACCAGCAGCACAGCAAAAACTACTAAAACTTTGCGTATAAACAAAATGTGGAATTTTTTGGTGACGGTTTTATTCCTCTTTTATTCCTCATTGCGGGCTAATTATTATTATTCTGCTTTGAGACTTCTAATAGTGTCACAAACATAACAAATTTTATCAGAAGAATAACAAATAACTCGACGGTAAAAGCAAATAAAGTTTCAAACATTCTAAGAAAACGAATGTGTAAAATTCGTTTGGTAATGAGCAATAAAGGAGATAAGCAGTATATGATAAATAGTATTAGAAGTAATAAAAAAAACAATATATTTAAATTTTATCTAAAGTTGCTGCTATACATTGCTAAACAAAAAGTCAAAAATACATCTAATTTATAGAAAAATTATTTTTAAGCAATCTTTATTACAAGATCCGAGATATACGTGGACTCCAGTTGTCGTACAAAACCCTGCCCTTCCTTCAGAAAGACAATTTGGACGGAAACTTTAATATCAGAAAACCATGGCCCTTACTTAATTTCTCTACTTTGATATTAAACAAAATAATCGAAGTTCACAATTTCGTTTAATTTCCAACAATTGAGCAAACGATGTGCATTAAGAATACTCTATATTATCGGGTCATTTACTCTTAAGCTTGTTTGGTTTGGTTAACCTTTCGTTAAAAAATCCCATGTGCATATTTCAGGTTAGGAATGAATTCTATTCGTTTGAAGAACAGATTGGTTAAATTGTCCAGAAATAAGAACAATTTAACTATAATTATTAAGATAAACTAAAGTAATTTTTAAAGAAAAATGTATTAATAACATAAACGTATATTAATATTACTTTTGGCAGTGTGCAAGTACACGGTTCACGAGCGGTGCGTGCAGCACGCTCCCGCTTCCTGCATCACCACGTACGTGAAGTCGAAGAAGCCCAAGTCCGGCGGCGACCTGCTGCACCACTGGGTGGAGGGCAACTGCTATGGGCGATGCTCCAAGTGCCGCAAGCGGATAAAGGCCTACCACGGCATTACAGGACTCACCTGCCGCTGGTGCCACATGATGGTGAGTGGATCGGTGTGACCTTGGGGACTTAAATTCAATTTATTTCAGCGCGTTGTTCTAAAAACAATATATTTATTCGTAATTAGACACATCGTTTGTCAACCCATTAATTGCACAGCATTATAAAATTGGTCGTACGTTTCCATAACGTTTGCAAACTCAGTTTAAATGGTAGAGACGTTTTTTTAAGTTCAATAGAAAAAAGGAAAAGAAATGGAAATTAACACTAAATGTGTTATAAAAGATTATCCTAAAGAATTTAATTTTTCACTGAATAAACCACTTCAGTCTTTTCTTTTTATATTTTCAAAATAGACTATTTAATTAAATTTAAAAAGTAGTATCATAGTCAACACATCAATGTTTTAAGGTAAATATATATAACGTAAACGATATATATTAGTCCAATTTGGTATTATTTGTCATGCATCCCATTACAAAGTCTCCCATTTCTGGTTGGGTGAATGTTCTAGAAATGTAGGGATTCATTTTCACAGGCAAGTCTGAGCTTCCATTAAGTTTCTTCGCCAATATTGCTTAGAAGTCAAACGTTGTTTTTCCTTATACGATATGCCTGTTTTTGGGACCACAGAATAATATCTTTAAAATAAAACCCTTGTCCCATTAAAACAAATTTCATCATCTACATTGTAATTTAAGTTTTGTTAAGTATTACTATTTTGGTAAATTGTTTAATTGCTTATAATTGAGAAATGGATAAGCGTATTTTTTGTGAGTCATTGGGTGTATACAGCAGAACAACATGATCAGTGATCACTGATGGATTTCTTACGATAGTTCTGCTGAATGCATATGATCACTGATCATGTTGCAAAAATTTATAAAAGAAGAGTAAAAATAGTAAGCCACCTTTTCTTGACACATGATACATATCTGGTGGCCTATATCGATGGTGTAAATATGGATAAGAATAAAAAGAAAAATCGGAATGTTAACAAAACAAAATTTAAAAACAAACAAAACAAGCAAAAATTAATTAATTAATGCGTAATGTATCATAGGCGTTCAGCAGAACAAACTTGATCACTGATAACTGATCCATCATGTTGTTCCATCATCGATCATGTTGTTCAACTGAATTCGCCCATTGAATGCCTTTTCCCAAATAAGGGCTTAATCGCTTACAGCCTAAGGTGGCCAGAAATTAACATTTATTTGCACTTTTGGCTTTTGAATAGACTGAATATATTAAACCTTGCCATAGGCTATAGTAGGTAAACATCGTTTGGCGGTTTTATATAAAGATGCAGTCATGATGAGTTTCAAATGCAAGTTAATTGACGTAGAATCAATCCGTTACAAGACCAAATCAGATCTGCTGCGCCAGCGACTGCCAGCATTGTTTCGAAACAAAAATTCCAATTATTCGGAAAAACAAGGCAGCCTTTGGCCAAGCACTCCGTCTGCAGTTTTGTCGGAGCCAGTGTCGGCAGCTGTGATTCGCAGCCCGGCAGCAATTCCAACGTCATCCTCCCACCTTCCTCCAGCGACACCCCTCGATTCCCGGATCCGAACCGATCCGGGCCACACATGAGCTGGCAACTTCGTTATGGCTGGCAAATTGTCACGTCCCGAGCAAATTGCGCTGCTGCCGCCTTCGCATGCCACCAACTTTCGTGTCCTGTGTCTTTGACAAGTGCAGCGGAGATAATGCCGAATTTGTTGTTGCCGGAGGACCGCCGTCGGGAGCGGAGGTCGGCAAACTTGGTCCTGCGACTCGGATGCTGCTGCATCGGCAAATACTTTGTAAGCAAAACGTTGCCGACGCTTTTGACAGTCAATAACTTTGCATTTTGAGTGGATGTGTCTGTGTGTGCTTAAAGTTTGGCCCACGATAAGAGGGAAGTGTGGTTGTCGTGCTGTCCTCCGGCATGAAATTCTTCATCACTGCAATTCGTATAATAAAGTATCAATATACTATAGTGGTTTATTAAGAACTACCTTTTTTCGATTTAAAAATCAATTTTTCCAAGCAATTTGGCGTTTTCAAACAAAGATAGTTTCTACTTCGTTTATCTAATTAATTATTTAATTTATATTTAATATTAAAACGAATCCACCAAATATTCAATATACTATCACGAAAACGTAATATTTTTGTTTAAAACTAAAGAAGAACAATTTAGTTGCCAAAGCCAAAAAACATTTTCCCGACGTTCCCATCGATTTATTTAATTAAAAAACAAAAAGTTTATAGCCTGGTCATCAGTGGATGACCAAATCCAAATCAGAGGCCGCAGCTGTAAAAAAAATGTTATGCAAAAGAGGAAGCCACGCGGTCATTAGAAAAATGCCAAGAAAACGCTTCAGCCAAATTGGTATTTAAATGAAAGAAAAGTCCCCGCTAAATCTCATTTAGTCCAAAATTAACCATTTTTCTTGCACCGCGGGTGGAGTAGTCGGCGCTAACAAACTTTTAATCGGATTCATTAAGGCGAAATAAACGCTAGAGCCACCCCCTCCCATTTCCCATCATAAGTGGCTTTTGGCCAGCGTTGAAGTGGAAATTAAATTTAAAAGCGTAAAACTTCCATGAGGCCACGATATCCTGAAATATATTTTGATGATGCCCGCCGCTCGCACTAATTTAATTGCTTTCCCCCTCCCGTCACCTCGACAGCTCCACAACCGCTGCGCCTCGTCTGTGAAGAAGGAATGTACTTTGGGGGAGTACGCCGAGCTGGTGGTACCGCCCACGGCCATCTGTCCTGCTGTCCTGGATCGCCAGCGTTCCGTCAACCAGGCGCACAAGGTACAATTGCAAATCTTAAACATTTTTCCTGTTCCACCTTCTACCTTCTACCTTCTCCATTTTCCCAGTTAAAACTTATATAATAATTATTTAAAGTTGCATTCGGAAACTATTTTTAGATTAAGATTAACTATGGCTTTTCAATTTGTAAAATGTGGCTGTGAGCACCGCACTTTTCTTTTTAGTTTGTTCTACAATCGCCTCACCGGTCTATGCCAAAAAAATTTGAAATTAGATTTGTTTTTACAGAGACAATTAAAAATAAGTTATCATTATTTTGAATTTTTTCAATATTACTTTTTTATCAGGAATATTAATTATGTTTGATTATTTTGTTTTCTTTCTTTAAAGTAACCAACATTTCAAATATAATGGAGGTTAGGAATATATGTGCTTTTTTATTAAATATTCATATTATATTTTTGTGTACTGCAATATAGCCCCGCTAACCCCTCGCAATTGGCTTACTAACCCCCTTTCAAAATTGACTTTCCCCCAACAAAATTAAAAAAAAAAACAAAAACGAAACAATCGGAACTGCTGCTTACTGCCCACCCACTTTTATGACATACACTGAAATCGTAACCAGAAATCCCAAATGCATCACCACCAGGCCACCCACTTCCAAATCACGCCGCCGGACGAGCTGAGCTGCCCGCTGCTGGTGTTTGTCAATCCGAAGAGCGGCGGTCGCCAGGGGGATCGCATCCTGCGGAAGTTCCAGTACATGCTCAATCCGCGCCAGGTGTACGACCTATCCAAGGGCGGCCCCAAGGAGGGTGTGTGTGTGTGAGTGATGGCCGTTCAAGCACGGTGATTGATTTCCGCTCTCGTTGCCAGGACTTACGCTCTTCAAGGACCTGCCCCGCTTCAGGGTCATCTGCTGTGGTGGCGACGGCACCGTGGGCTGGGTTCTAGAGGCCATGGGTAAGTGAAGCGGCTGGGCGGGATTAAATTATTAGTGCAAATTATATACGTTTAACAGTGGGGTTACTTTTAATTTTATGACTCAGCAGAGTGGCAAGAAAATTATCCGAAAAATGATCTGATGATCTCCGAGCAAGAACAAGAAAACAAAGAAGTCAACCAGCCCATTTACAATTTTTTAACGCCTGTCATTGTAGTTTTCTCGATTTCCGAAAATTAGTTTAGTTTAGCTAGTTAGTTTTTGTCATATATATCATATATATCACACCGGATAAATTATTTTAAACAAGAATGAAAGCAAACTTCGGCAAGCCGAAGTTCATATACCCTTGCAGCTATTGCATGAATTAAATACTTTTGAAAACATTTAAATTATGATTTACTTGAGTATATGCTGAAAAACATTGAAACTATGATGATTTGCAGCTCAATTATTAGATAGTTATTTTATATATTTTTATTATTTCTATGGGAGCTATATGCTATAGACGTCCGATTTTGATAAAATTTAAACCATAATTCTGAAATAATTAAACATTGCTATATGTCGAAGAACTAAACAAAAAATTAAAAAACAGAAAAGTTATAATTTTTTTTCAATTATTTTTCCGATTGTTCCTATGGGAGCTATATGCTATAGTCGTCCGATTTTGATGAAATTTAAAACATAATTCTGAAATATTTAACAATTACTATATCTCGAAGAACGAAACAAAAAATTAAAAAACAGCAAAGTTATAATTTTTTTTCATTTATTTTTCCGATTGTTCCTATGGGAGCTATATGCTATAGTCGACCGATTTTGATGAAATTTAAACCGTAAATCGGAAATATTTAACCATTACTATATGTCGAAGAACTAAACAAAAAATTAAAAAACAGCAAAGTTATAATTTTTTTTCATTTATTTTTCCGATTGTTCCTATGGGAGCTATATGCTATAGTCGTCCGATCCGGCTCGTTCCGACTTATATACTACCTGCAATAGAAAGACAACTTTTGGGAAAGTTTCATGCAGATAGCTTTAAAACTGAGAGACTAGTTTGCATATAAACGGACGGACAGACGGACAGACGGACGGACAGACGGACGGACAGACGGACAGACGGACATGGCTAGATCGACTCTACTAGTGATGCTGATCAAGAATATATATACTTTATAGGGTCGGAAACGTCTCCTTCACTGCGTTGCAAACTTCTGACTGAAATTATAATACCCTCTGCAAGGGTATAAAAACAACTTTGCTGTTTATAATTTTATTTAATATTCTTTAAGATAGAGTAATGAATAAACATAAAACAGGGCTACGTTTTTTATCAGGCAAATCAGGCGACTATATGCCCTTAAAACAATCATCAAAATACAAAATGAAACAGAAACAATTATAGCATCGTTGCTTTCACATTTTTTTTAATATTCTTTGCGATAAAGTAATTGTTTGATATTTCAGAACTACAGTTTTTTTATTTAAATCGGAAGATTTACTCCTATTTGAATATTCGGAAAAATATGTAAGCAAAATTTGAACTTTGCTGTTTGTCAACTGGTTTAAATATAATATGATTAGATAATTCTATGATTTTGAATCTTATTAAGATTAACAGATTTACGCTTTACATTTAAAGATTACTAGGATGGGATTCAAAAAACTTAAATTTACGGTTAAATAAACGGCACCAAGCAATAATGTAATTACAAACTGTATAAATGTTCTTCACCTGGTTCTGTAAATAGTTTTGTTTGTGATTGTATCGAAGGATTTTGGGGTTAAACGTTCCTTAAATTTAACAGATTTTAAGACTGATTTTTTTGTGTTTGTCCTGCAGATTCCATCGAGCTGGCCAGTCAGCCTGCCATTGGAGTGATTCCGCTTGGAACGGGCAACGACTTAGCTCGCTGCCTCCGATGGGGCGGCGGCTACGAGGGCGAGAACATCCCTAAACTCATGGAGAAGATCCGGAGAGCCTCTACCGTGATGCTGGACCGATGGAGCATCGAGGTCACCAACACGCCGCCCAGTGAAGACCTGCGACCAAAAGTAAGTAATGGGGAAGGAAAATACTACTTGAACTGGGTATTCATATTTTATAAAATTTATTAGCAATTTATCAAAAATCCAAAATTAGAAACAAAGTTTGATTGAGTTTGATCAAGACAAACCGTTAAAAAGATAAAAATTTGCTGAGTTGCTTTATCGTTAAAAGAAACTTAATCATTGCTTAAATGAATAATATATATTCGGCCCAGTTCCAGTTTTCACAGATTCACACGGATCTAAATTGCCTCTGTTAATTCACATCTAACTTAAAAAAAACTCACGAAAACTTTCGCAAAGCATTTGCCGATGCATTTAGATCCGCAAAAGCAGAAATTAATTGTTTTTAAAATTCTATGCGATAAACTAAAGTGACAATGGTGTTTTTAGCTTATTCTTTGATGTTGTAAGAATTCAATTATAAATTTTTAAAAAAATTTTTGTGCTTGCGTCTGAGAATCGGTTTGATTTTATCGTTCAGCATTTTGGCAATTTCCGCGTCCCTAGTCTAGTTTCAAACAAATTTAAGAGTATGAAAAAAAAAGTATTTTTTACTAATTTTTAGCAAGCTCTTTTGTTTCTTTAAATATGGTGAGAAAGGTATTTAACCTAAGTTAAATTTAGAAACGTGTTTTTGTTCTTATTACCGCTTAGTTGAGTTAGTTGGAACCTTTTTCATCGCCATCGGCAACATGACCGAAGGTACAAGTGTGCAGATTTGATCCTTAGCCAAATAGATCCCAGAACACATTCAATTTTGGGCAATTCTTGTTCCATTTATTGCTTTATCTGGCCTAATTAACTAGCCTTACTATATTTTTTCCGCATATCAAATCGAATTGGCATACTGGGCCACCCGGAGTAGGCTGTGGTGGGCGTGGCAAGACTGTACCAGCAGGAAAATCCAATTATTGGCCACAAAGCGCTTACCACGCACACCATTTCCTCTCCCCCGCCATGAAGGCAAAACGATTCAGAAACTAATTTGGCTGGTTGGAAGGCGTGGTGCTGACGCTGGCAACCTGCATCCGCAAAACTTCACCATAATACACGATTTGTGCTCGCCGACTGACAACTGCTAAGCCAAGTTTTCCCCTTTCTCCACTTTTCCCGCTGCAGGTGACGCTGCACTCGAATATGCAGAAGGTGATTGAGCTGTCGCAAAGTGTTGTGGTCGACAAGTCGCTGATGGAGCGATTCGAGGAAATTCAGCGCCAGAGCAAGCAGGCAGCCAGGGCCGCCTCCACCACATCGATTATGATGGCCAGCGAGACGGAAACGGAAACGGAAATGGAGATGGCCACGGTGGAGTTCGGCAACAGCAACAGCACCACCACACGGACGACCACCACCAAGAGCATTTCGATGTCCACCTTCGAAACGCAGTGCCTGCGGAAGACCCTGCGCTCCACCTTCAGCAGCAGCAGCAGCAACACGAGCAGCGGCAGTCCCTGCAACGGCAACCAGGATGCGGAAACGGAAGCCGTTGTCGAAGCCGAAGTCCGGCCAAAATCCTTGGCCAGGAGGTCGGACGAGACGGAGAAGCAGTCACTTGAGACGCTGCTGCTGCAGCACAAACAACAGCTGCAACAGCAGCAGCAACAGCAGCAGCAGCAGCAACAAGGAGCCGCATCGGATGCTGCTGAGGAAGCTGCAACAGCAACGCCAGTTGGGAATAATCAAAGCGATAATAATAGCCAGCACAATAAGCAAAACAACATCCTTAAACAGCAAATTACATTGTCGTTGGATTTGTCCGACCATGAAGAAGGTGGCAATGACGATGGAGATGGAGATGGCGATGGCAATGGCAATGGCAGCAACAGCATTGCAGCAACCCCAATCACACCCACAACACCGAACGCCTCGTCGAGTGTGCCGGCACAGCAGCAACATCTGCAGTTCGAACAGCAGAAGCCCATCAAAGTGCAATGTGACAAGGACTGCACGGTGCCCTACAACATTATCAACAACTATTTCTCCGTCGGCGTGGTGAGTACGCTCCATTGCAGGCACTAAACCAAACAACATTACAAGTTTAATGGCCTTGCATTTGTCACACTTTTACCGCAGAACGTTATAGTTGAGCATGTTATCTAATTTTAAATTAATGTAATTTTCTGCAGATATATAAGTATGGTTTTTCAGTGCAGTTGGACTCACTGATCACAATTTTGTTTTTATGAAACCCTTTTTTTGTATCAGGGCATCCAACTGCACCCGAATGATTTTACCACGTTTTCTTCTTGTTTGAGTGTCACCAGAGGAATCGATAAAATGCATTCCCTGTTTTACAGTTCCTACACAGAGAAAATTTCGACGTGCAGGAACTAAGATTTTGAATTCTTAAAATTTGTACTTTGCACTCATTTAAAAAAAAATTAAATTGATCACTTTTAGGATATGTGTACTTTAATTTTGGATTTGAGAAAAATGTTTTTAAAATAAGAGAAACAAAATTCATTCAAAATCTGTGGTTTTGACATTCGAATTCGCCTTTTCATCGAAAATAGAAGGTGCGTGGACAAATGTGTAGGGATTATATCTAGAGTGCGTAAGGTCCCGGGTTCGTTTCTTAGTCGAGGCATGTGATTTCATTTTACGAAATTGATAATATACAAATTTATTATGAATTTATAAACAAACAATTTTAGAACTACGTGGTGACTTAAAAGACCGAAGTGTAGGAGTGGTGTAACGGTCGTTTTAGACTAAATTACTTTATTTATAACAATTAAATTGAAAGAAAATGGATATTTCATTTTTAACTGATTTATTTTGGCCGATTCTCATTCTGAGAACAACATGCTCCAAATAAATCATTTATGTACCCAAGTTTTCAGATTGAGTGTAATACACTTGAATATTTCTCTCTGTGTAGAGTTGTGATTCCGATTCGTTGCTTCGATTAATACCATCGTGTCCAGATCATGCTTCACTCCGTCACATGTCAGGCGCTAAGCCGGCGGTTGTCATGCCGTTTCCGTTCCGATTCACAGTGCTGTGCTACTTGTGTTTGCCATCCTGGTCCATGTCCATGTCCATGTCATCAGCTGTGGCCACATGCACTGTCGGAGGAGCAACTATAATAACAATTTTCATAATTAGCGAGGACGAGCTGTCGTGGCTGTTGACATGGGATTTGCATTTGACAAGCTCGTCCGCCAGGACAAATTTAATTACCCAAGGAAATCGCGTCGCAAAGCTTTAGCCTTTGTCTTGAAGTGATGGCCGGTAAATTTGGCTTTTGTGTAGGTGTACTAGTAATCAAAACAGAATTTTAAATAAGAAATTTAGGAAATGTTTAGCATTTACAGACTGGAGAAAGTTTTACGGGATTAAAACTGTAATGGCAAGCTATTGCAGTCGTATTCCTTATTCAAATTTAATTAAACCAGGTTGTTTAAGCTTGAGGGATTATAGGTTTTAAATGTATCCGGCAAAAGCTTTCTACTAAATGTTTTAAATTAATTATTTTAGTTAGCAGATTTGAAAACAAAGAAGATTTTTATCAAGTGTCGAATTTCGAAATTACCAGTTCTTATTTCCAATAGTCCTAAAGGGCCAATAATATTAAGGGCAATGTCCGCTGACTTTTAGTCAAGCGACTCGGGGTTGTTCAATAATTCATTTTAATCGACTTAATCATTTATGCAACGTTTTGGCCAGGACACCGCACACTTTCTACCAAAAATCCAGGCCAAAAAACGCCCGCAAATGAATAACCTTCAAAGCAGGTTGTGCTCTTTCAGATGCAAATTTCCGAGGAAATCGCTTTTAGGTGGGTACATTCATAACCAAGGAGCGAGGTGAACGCAAACAATCGCTTTTCAATGAGAAGGGGGAGATGTGGCCGGTAGGTGGCAATTTCCATATCCCCTGGAACCAGAATCGTGCCTAGCGATTAGTCGAAGACTCTGCCGCGTTGCAACACGTTCCGCATGCAAAGTGCCTGATTGCCACAAAAGTCGAATGCCACACGCCCGAGGCGCAACTGCAGATTCAGGTACAAATACAGCTACAGCTACAGCTACAGATGCAGCTACAGATGCAGCTACAGATACAGATACAGGTACGGTTGCAGGCGGAGGTTCAGGTTCAGGGGCAGTATACCAGATACAGATACTTTTGCAATTTGAGCTGGGTCTCGGGAGTATGCAAACGAGTTGGCAGGAGTTAAGCACACAATCATCAGCTGCGCATTTGCATCATTGATGCTGCAATGCACTCGATTGGCAGGTGCAGGTGCAGATGCAGATGCAGGTGCAATTTGCTCTGTTTGTCTGCACTTTTGCCAGCTTTTCAAACCAAATAGATGCCAACGCTTACCATCCTTTGAAAACTCCAATCAAAGTGGCCCCGAAAGCTAGGCAACACTTTCCCGGCGTTCGAATTCACTTAGCTGGTGACCGACCGACTACTAAATTCCCGCAAAAATGGCCAAATAGCCAAGAACGTTTAAATTAATCGATGCCCAAGCTGTGGCCAGAACGAAACTTGTCTCATTATAATTTCCAGCAAGTGTTAAATTAGTAACTGCTCAAGGTGACGCCAAACACCGCAAACTCAGGAAAAAGAAACAGATTGCGCCCCAGGGACCGGCATATAGTATAGCCACGCCCACACACTCCCACACAGCAAATAGCAAGAAGAAGGATACAACTTTGCAAAGTTTCGTAGGGGCATTTGAATAATTTAGTATGATGTGAGATATGAAAATGGCCGAGAAGCTAAGAAAAGAGCAGCCAAATCACAGATACTCACACTTTTAGTGGCCTGCACTCCGCGTATCAGGCCTGGATTGAAGAGGGCCATAAAGCAAAGATAAGTGACAACTTTACAGCACCGTTCTGGCCGCAGAAACGAAATGAAGGCCAAATAAAACGGAAATAGGGTACAAATCAGCCTTCTTTTTTTGTGTGTTTGCGGCGAGTGTAAACACGCCCATTGGTCGGTGGAAGTACACAGCAACATACGGGACTTAAGGGTCAGTCTTTCATAAACATGATATTTTATTAAAATATTAAACTTCTTTACTCTTAACATTTTTTATCCAGCTTTATTTAAATAATATATGATCAGCAGTTTAGAAAGTTTTTTGATACCCGACATCTAACTCTAATGCCAGATAAATCTAAAATACATTTTGTAGTAATAGGCGAGTGTTAATATGCCACAACATTTTTAAAACCAAAACAAATTTAAAAGGATTTTTAACAAGTTTTTATAACGTGCATCTTTAGAGATATCATAATGAAACTAAACTGTTAGTTCAATAACCATCGACCATCGCCCAGAATATTTTTGTATTCTACTGTGCAAAAATACAGGATGGGTGGGTGGTTGTGTAGGTTTTGGCCTGCGTAAGGTCACACCATTTGTCAAGTGGCGGCTAAAGCCGAAATCCTTTTTGTGCAAACATTTTGCGCTCCCCTGCGCCACTGAAATCAGCCTAATGCTGCTGCCACAGAGCCCGGCAATTGCACACCAGATCCCACAAAATCCGCACCGAAACCGAAATAAAATCGTGTGCCCGTGTGGGTAGGATTCCGTTTCGGGCTTGGGTTTCCCTATATTTTGGTGTGCGTGGTGTGTTAGTTTATTTATGACTTGATGTGCGTCTGTTTAAACAGTAGGCGACTACAGCAAAACTGCCGGCGATGATGTGATTGCCGCTCCTGCTGCTGGGATTTCACTTGTCGGACACATTTCACACGGAGAGCTCTTTGTCCTGGGCCCATCACGAAATCCATTTAACACTCATGTACACGAACATGTGTCTGGTCTACGAGGGAGTGCTCAAGTGGCACAGCTCCTTGGGAGCAAGCATCCTTGGGGAAAACGGGCGGAAAAGCCACCGCCCACTTCGAGTAATACAGCATGAAAAGTATTTCACGCTGACGCTTGGGTTTAACGTCAAACAATTGACGTTGAGCGCCAACTTGAGCGACGATGATAAAAGTACGAGTTCCAGGAAGTTTTGGGAGTTGAGCTCAGCATTTAGCCGGTAAATCTGGCTTTTTTTCTAAATACTTTCTAAGGAAGGAGAAAGAGGGGAATTATCTTTCAAATGAATCACAAATGAATACAGCCACAAAACATAATTATTTATTTTTCTGCAGATTTCACGGCGAATTCTTAATCTTATTCGAAGATTCTGGATCTTTATTTTGGTCTTAAGAATATAAAACCTATTTAAAATGTTCAAGGCTTTTCACCAATTAGAATATGTAGCATCGTTCAGAATATGTAGCATCGTTTGACTTTAATATTAATAGTTATTATATTGAAATATTAATATTTCTTATATCAGAAAACCCATTTTTTTTTAACAAACAATTTTATTTATTGTTCTCAATAGTTAATCATATATTTTATAAGTCAAATGAAAGTTTAGTTTTCTAAAAAAAAAGTTAAATTAAACCATTTTGGATTCTTGCCTGAGAAATGGTTTTCCTTAAAAACCCGTCACCACTGTTTGAGATTGGCAACTGTGGATGCTGTTTTGGAGTTGATGTGTAATTGTCTGAACTGCGACTTTGAGTTTGGCTCAAGTTTTATGTGGCAGGGCGCAGAAACGGGGGCTGGATTCGCATTTTATGGCAGGCTTTGGTACCTGAGTTGCTCATACGCCCCGTGGCCTAAAAGGGCTTTCGCCTTATCTACGTCAGATCGGAATTTGCCTGCCACCAGCGTGCCAGTTTGGGTACACAAATTATTTCATTAACCTCTGGCCTCCCAGCCCTTTATAGTGCCAGCACCCACCAACTATGCTGGCTTTGGGACCACATTGGCCCACTTTCCTCAATGCAAACAAGCTGTCAGCTGGAGAAACCATCTCCTGCGACAAATGGGTGTGGTGCGGTCGAGGCATGCTAATAAGCAGGGCTGTCACTAAATTAGTTTACCGCCCAGGCCGTGCATAAAGTGACAACGAACGCGGACGGCGGGAAGCGGAATGCGGCTGGAGCTAATTAAAAAGTTTTTCGTCGATTTTTCGATTTTAAGCTCTGGCAGGCGCTCGCTCATGTTGACAATTCAATTTGACGTGGAGCGGTAATAAATCTTATTTGCTGTGTAACCAACAGGCCCTAATTGAAAGTCCTGCCGCCACCACTTTGCCCTGCATCCGTCCGGCGAAGGACCAAAGCCGTGCGTGCCTGTGTGTGTTTGCTGTGCGACATGCATAACAAATGCGCTGCCAGAATGTGCAACGTGTCGTATGAGCAACGCCGGCCCACTGCACTGTGCACTGGGCGGGCACTCAACCGAATATCCGCATAAGAAATTAAAATGCAGCCGTCCGCCGATAAGAGAGCTCTGTTCGTTTCTTCTTCCGTGAATGGAGTTGCCAGTTGCCAGGTGCCTGCGGCCCCGTTAAGCAAACACGTTTGCACAGACAGTGAGCACGTGAGCTTGCCAAGTACGTTTTCGGCCAAAATAGCACAACTAGGTAACAGGCCACAAAAAGTAACAGTACAGTTTGTAGTACCTAATCTACTTTTTAAGCGAAATGACAAGGAATTGGATTAAATTACTTAAGTTTTGTTTTTTAGAAGTATTAATATTGAAGCATTAAAATTGATTAAATGTATTTATTTATAATATCCCTACATTTTAAAACTAATATGTTTTTAAACGGCTTAAATGGGTATTGTAATAAAAACAATATTGCAGTAATTTAAATGTGAGGTGGGATATGCAAGCTTCAATCTACTCCAAGTACATATATGCATGGAAATGCATCTTGCATACATGCCAAAAGTTCAATTGTAAAAATGTTATTCTTGTTACTTCTGGATTAACACATTGCTTGCAACAGTCTTAAACTTCTCGATAAATCCTACTTTCCTTGAATTTTTTGGAAGTTTTAGGAATCTTAATCTGGCCTTCACCTTTTTTGTTACAAGTTAGATGTCTTATCCAACATTAATTAACATTTATGCGGCTTGGCAGTGCCAATCTCATCGCATTGCCATGACAGCCTTGGTATCAGTCCATTGACGATTTCTCGGAAAGTCTAAATGGAAAATAGAAATAGAACTCGCAGTCGAGTGCAATCCGAACGTGACCCTGAATGGACCGCTTCTCCGATGACCTTTCGATTGGCCTTGCTCTCAACCACCCCGCATTCCCTCTGTTTCCCCAGGACGCCGCCATCTGCGTCAAGTTCCACTTGGAGAGGGAGAAGAACCCGCACAAATTCAACAGCCGCATGAAGAACAAGCTCTGGTACTTCGAATATGCAACATCCGAGACATTTGCGGCATCCTGCAAGAATCTCCACGAGAGCATCGAAATTGTGGTAAGTGGGTAGGGTAGGGGCAGTGGAGAAAAGTGGGAGGGAAGGGGTTCCTGTCATCGCTGATTTATTAATGGATGCTGGTTACTTGCAGTGCGATGGCGTGGCTCTGGACCTGGCCAACGGACCCCATCTGCAGGGTGTGGCCCTGCTCAACATCCCGTACACACATGGCGGCTCCAACCTGTGGGGCGAGCACCTGTCCCAAAAGCGGATCCGCAAGAGCGCCGGGCCCTTCGGCAAGAGCAAGAAGCTCCGGGCGGGCGACAAGGAGTTCTCGGCCACCAGTTTCAATTCCGCGGACCTCTCGGTGGCCATACAAGGTGGGCTAAGGCTCTGAAAATATAACGAATCTAACTCACTGGCTTAAAGTTAAGCTGTTTTTATGCTTTAGAAAGCTCTTTTTGATGTCCTCAAGATATCTAAAAACAGTAAAACTTGTAAAAAAAAAACCTAAAATCACTGTAAGCCACATTAATCGATATTCAAAGAAAACGATTTATAAAAATTTGCTTCAATTTATAAATTGAACAATTTTTTTTTCAAAAGTGGTACAAGAAAAGAAAATTTTTAATTTAAATGTTAATTGTTAAAAGGCATCGACTTGATTCTGAGTTCAATGGTAGCAAAGAGAAAAACAAATTATAGTATTTTGTATTAACTTATTTTTTGTTTTAAATATATATATATATATATATATATATATATAAACGATTTTCCTTTCAAAAATGGTATAATAAAGGAACGATTTTTATTTTAATATTAATTTTTAAAAGAAATGACTGATTACGATATCAATAATGAAAAATAATCCGTTCAAACATTTTTTTATTTTTTGTGGTTAATTATTGTTAGTGAGTAAATGTATTATCATTTTTTTTTTTTTGCCACTTTTTTTATTAAAAACCATGACATTTTTCCCGTATTTTAATATTGAGCGAATTAGATCTATTATGCATGTTTTAATTAGTGAAGAATATAATAAAATTTACGAATTTCAGACATCGGAGATCGCCTGATCGAGGTGATTGGCCTGGAGAACTGCCTGCACATGGGACAGGTGAGAACCGGACTGCGAGCTTCGGGTCGCCGACTGGCCCAGTGCAGCGAGGTGATCATCAGGACGAAGAAAACGTTTCCTATGCAGATCGATGGCGAGCCCTGGATGCAGATGCCCTGCACGGTGAGATGGGTGTGTTAAATGCTTGAACGGGTCTAACATAACATTCGATTACTCTGGCCCAGATCAAGGTGACCCACAAGAACCAGGTGCCGATGCTGATGGCGCCGCGATCGGAGAAGGGACGCGGGTTCTTCAACTTACTGTGCAGCTGATTCAGGCGCAGCGCATCGAGCGACTTCATGGGCGGAAACGCGCCCGAGTCCGCCGATGAGCTGGATGATGACTTTCGGATCGTCTCTAGGAGCACCACCGTCCATAATATAGCCTAGCGTGAATAGCTTTAGTCCTAGTCCACCCACGATCGCATCGAATTGGTTTATCCTAGGTTAAGGCTTCCCCCTTATGATAGTGTAGATGTGCTATATGTATTCGTATGTTTGTATGTATGTCGAGTGAGTTTCAGAGCTTTATATTTAGTGTTAGAGTAGCCAAATATACAACCGAGTCAAGTCCATTCCAATGGGATCCGAGTGCGGAAGCTGTATATACATAGCAATACCAGTACGAAATCGGGGCATCCCCGAGCCAGCGTGCGAAGGCTTTAGGTGTACAGTGCCACAGGATATTTTAAGAACACTTTAAAAACGATAACATAGCGAAAATTGTCCAATAATGCAACTAAAAGGAGACCAACCAAACAACCAGAAAAACAAACCAATACTAACAGCATGTTAGTGCTAGTTTTTGCCTTAGGCTTAAGTAATTTATTCCGTCATCGCCAGTGGCGGGTGTTGCCATGATCGAGAACTAATGTCGAACCCTAGAAAGAAACATATCATTGACTTTCGCTAGAGAGATTGCTTTTGGGCAGCACTCGCCACTGATCTACGAACTTTTATTTTTTTTAGTACTTTATATTGTATATAGATAAAACAAATGTAACTTGATATGCAAATGTCAACTAAATGGTGCAGCTTTAAATGAAATTTTATATATGAATACATATATTGAGATGAGATGAATTGGATGTTAAACAATACCATAGCGTGTATATTTCGTAAATTCGTATATGTATGCTTAGTGCCAATAAGGTCCTCACAAACACAATACTCATCGATAAAGAAAGAAATCAAACGGGGCAAGAAATAAACATTGGAAGGGCCAAAATCTACCCACCAAAAAAAGTTTTTAGATTGAAAACCTACATTCCATATGAATTTTAAATAACTAAACAGCACCCAATTTTATTTGGTGTTTTAAGAATTTTCTTTAACGTTTGTTAACATTTTGCCAGACCCTATTTAAATTTAAAAAAAAAAACAAAGCAGGAAGTAGTGCAAATCTCAAAAGGTAAAACTATATAAAAAAGTCTTGTTTGTTAAATGGTACACCCATAAAAATATTAAGGTAAATTATTAAATTTAAAAGTACTTATTTAAAATAACTAAAAAACAATATACCTTTTGTAGAAGGAAACTCAGATAATAGTTGAAATGGATATACTCGCAATTTAATATATGTCCTTATAGACAGGGAAATCCTTAGTCCCATTAAGTGACTAACTTGCTTGCTTGGGAATTAAACTTAGAAAACGGCATTTTATATAGTTTAGCTGATTCATATCGTAGAAGTTTTTCCAGACCAAATTAAGTTCTCGTTGTGCCATTATATTCACCTATGAACTTCCTCTAGAGAAATTTCGTAATACATACACCATTAATCTTCTGACACGACATCCTGTCAACAGGAAGCAAATAATATCAATGTACGTGAACGTGTATTCTGTCGGGTTACGATGCAAAGCCCACGTAATAAACATTAAAATCAATTTAATTTTGCAAATAAACATTTTCAATGCGATTCCTCGGGCCCACAAGTCCTAGGTTTCGCCAGGAACAGAAGGATTTTGTGTTGGCGCCGGGGTGCCGCTAATGCCACACAGTAGCCAGTTAACATTAATTATAAATGAACCACTTAACATTAGTAAATGCAAAGCAAAGCGGATCGACTAAGGCCATGCTTTTGTACAGTACAATTAGCCTTAAGCATATACATACTTGTCTAAAAATAGCTCTATAATTGAACAACTACTAATTGATATTACCAGTTGAATTAGGGAAGAGGACGAGTGGAACTTGCAAACTATATACTACGTTAGACTTACGGTATTAAATGCGTAGGTAGATCAATGTCTCCCATAAGCGGAGTTATAATCAGTGTACAAAGCTTGGTTCCTTTTGTAGATTTATTAACGGATTTTCTTTTACCTTGCAATTTACAACTGAAGTGTTGCTTTAGCTGTGAAAAGTAGAATGGTCGCTATATAACTTTATCCCGTATCTACTGTACGATTTGGATCTTCACTTGTGCCAAGTATTAGAAGAAATGAGGCTCTCGATGTCCTCAAATTTAGCATATTCGATGTAAAGGTCAAACCACTTTAAAGTAGCGAATTGAATATAAAACTGTAAATTACATATGCCATATTATCCACACATGTATACTCCTATAACCAGTGTTTAAAACAACCACCAATAAATGCAACTTATGTGTATTCTTGACTGAGGCCGTATGCATTTTGCAGGCGCAACTGCACATGGGGTCCGTAAAGACTAATGAAGGTAAGCACCTGATTTTTACTGGGCTGTCCGAATTGTGTAAGGACCTCGGCGGTGCGACATGGATGCAGTGCCATGAAAGGTCTGAAGAGCACGGGGTGATCCATTTGGGTGAGCACCTGGTAGAGACCGCTACCTTTTGTTTCTGGCATAAATAGCTGCCAAGTAGCCTCCAAGTCCAGAAGGCTTCCATCTGTAAGTTAATAAAATTTATAGTATATTTCTTGGCTTTAAATTCAGTTTAAATACCTGATCTGTGCGTTTGGAAAAAGAGCATAGGCACTTGGTAGGAAACACTGTAGACCACATGATACTCTGCATTAACCAACTCCCCTAAATTATCCTTTTCGCTTTTATACTTAATTTTTTGTTCGAACTTGAGGAAGGTGTTCGGTTCATTCGAGTCCTATATCAAAAGGATTGCAACTATTTGAATAAAATAGGTCATTCAAATACCTTGGCTACATACCTTTTCCTCCATTGTCCAGCCATCGTCCAACTGCTGGGAAATGTTAAGGAACTGCTTAGCCTGGCTCAAAAAGTCTTTCCAGCTTAAATCGCCCATAATGCTGAAAGTAAAAATAATTACAAATTAGGTAACTGAAATAAACGTAATCTAAACAGATTAACCCATACACTTAGTTTAAATAAAACGATACATTTTGCGTGGGAAACAAGCCTGGTACATTTATTTCAAAATGTCCCTTGTCCTAGAGCAAAATTGAAACGCCAAAGGTTAAAGCTCCTCAACACGAAATACTTAAGCTAAACACAAATCGTTAATAAACGAATATCAATTGCAATAATCCGTAATTTAGGCGCTTCGCAGATCGCCGTCCAATGCGGTAACCTGCACGTTCTCGTTGCGCCGGACCTGAACAACAGTCACCGTGGCGGCCTTGTCGTCAAATTTGCACGTCACCGTGACCTCCCGCAGCTGGAAGGTGAATATTTGTGAGCCGTATTTTGTGCGCAAGTAAACAGAGCGCGGATCCGCCTCCAGAATGTCCACGATACACTGCTTCTCCACCTGCAGTTCCTTCAGCTGCGCCTCGGCGTGCTCGTTGAAGTTCACGCTTAGACGGTTGCTCGCCACCACCCAGTTGGGCACTCGCACAGCGCTCGGTGGCGGCAGCACGGCGTCCGCTCCAATGCCCGAGTTGCCGGTGTAACCAGCTGCTCCGTACAGCTCCAGGTCCGATTCCTCGCCGTCGGGCTCCTGCCGGGAGTCGTAAAAGTCCAGGCTGTTCTCATGCGGTCCCACAGAGGTGCGTCCTGTCCGGGGCAAGAATTTTAGTTGGCTTTCCGGTTTGCGGTCGCCCACGTACCTGAGTCCACGCTCAAGGATGGCGCATCGTAGTATGGAATGTAGGGCTTGATGTCCAGCACCGGGGTCCCATCCACCATGTCCGTGCCAAAGAAGCTGATGGTGGCGTTCTCGATCTTCTCAATCTCCACCAAAGAGAGCCCAATGGGACACGGGCGGTGTGGGGACCGTGTTGAGAACACACCCACCCGCTCGCCCCCGAGACGCGGAGGCGCCACCTTGGCCTTGGGGTGGGCATTGTTGCGATGGAAGTGATAGATGAGCCACAGATGCGAAAATTCGCCCAGACCCTCCAGCGAGTGCTCCGGATTGGTAAAGACGCCGTCGTTCAGCTGGATGATACCGCGCAGGCGACTGCCCACAATGGACTGCCTGGGTACGGCTCTCTTCTCCGGGAAGGCCGTCCGGATCACTCCGATTGGGCGGAAGTGGGAGTAGTCCTCTCCAAAGCTGTTTCCTCCATTGGTGTGATTGCTCTGCGGTGGAGGATGGTTTTGAAGGTTTGTGTGTTTCTTGCTGTGTTGTGTGTGGGAGGGTCAAACGCACCTGACCTTGTCCCGGCTCCTGCTGCTGCTCCTGCGCCTGCTGCTGCTCCTGCTTCTCGCCGGCGACCTTGTCCTTGGCGCTCTTGTTGTTGTTGCTGGCACAGCCCTCGCAGCGGAAGTCCTGCAGTAGGCGGTTTATCGTTTCGATGTCCTTGCGCTGCACATGCTGCAGGTTGCGCACTTGCTGCCTGCATCATGGTCAAGGCAAAATCGGTGTGAACTTGAACTTTACCAGTCGCAAAAGGACACCGTTTAGTGTCACAAACGCACCTCAGATTATTGATTTCGTTTCGCGCAATGGTTAACTGACTCTTCAGATCATCCTCGTGCATTTTCGCTGCCGGCGACTCGCACTTGGCTTCGAAATAATTCCCGATTTCAGCGTACTCCGCTGTTATTGATAAATATTTACCTCCAATTTGTCCCAATGGATATATCCAGTTAGAGGTGGGCCGCCATTTACTCACGGCACCGAGTTGTTATCGATTGTCGATAGTCAAAACAGCTCTAGTGGTGGATTTTTGTGTCTTTCCAAGCTAAATCTAGCTTTTTAAAAGCATATTCCTTCAAAGAACCCTCAACCATTAATTTTCGGATGGTTCAAACGGTGGTCCCATGCCAAAAATTTCCATATAGTCCTGGTTTCTAGGCAACACTTAGTAGAAAATTAAGTAAGATCCTATGAGGTTAACGCTCCCCAATGGATAAAATTTTAATTGATTATTTGTATGTTAATTTGTATGTTCTCTTCTGCTGCAGCTCTTGCAATATATTGCGTCTGTGTGATTGGGTCGCAAAAATTTTTTCAATTAAGCAGTTGTGTGAAGACGGTATTAGAGCATAATATTTGGCTATTTTTATAATCAGCTTTTTTTCCATACTCGATAATAACGATAGCCGATAAATCCCAAGGCGCGTTGCTTTTTGGTAATTTTTAGGCCCATTGTCGGGTTGAGAATGACAATCTGAATTTTGCACAGTAGGTTCGATTTGAAGCGACTTTTCTCGGCCATATACAAATTATTGTTATTGTTCGAAAGGTGTGTTGTTTTCAACTCTTTTTCGCTTCATTTTAACCGGCTTTAAGTAATTGCAGCTACCGAATCAAGAAACACGCATCATGTCTCGCGGAAGTTCAGCCGGCTTTGACAGACACATCACGATCTTCTCGCCCGAGGGACGCCTCTACCAAGTGGGTAAGTACTCTGGACGCGCAGCTCCTCCGCACGCACTCTAATGTTCCCCAATCCCCGCCAGAGTACGCCTTCAAGGCCATCGCCCAGGAGAACATCACCACGGTAGCGCTGAAGAGCGGCGACTGTGCCGTGGTGGCCACTCAAAAGAAGGTGACCGAAAAGAACATCGTGCCCGAGACGGTGACCCACCTGTTCCGCATCACCAAGGAAATTGGATGCGCCATGACAGGACGCATGGGTATGCATAACTCTTCCTTTAAGTCATTGTTGATGCGGGCATAAGTCGAGCTAAAAGTCCTGTAGTAATCGGATAATTTCAATGCATTGCATCGTCGGTTCATAAGCGTGCTCGAGCCAGAAATCTCTTACGATTTTTTGGATGGTGGGTTTGACAAAGCACCTTAAAAACGATCGGTGTTACAGAATTTTTAGACTTAGTGTTAGCCATTAGGTTAAACTCTTTATGGGCTTGATTTTGTATTTTGATTTAATACGTATAAACAGTTTATATAAGTATTGATTAGGTCGAAGCAAACAACTTAAGCACCAGACCTGTACATAATGCCTTCTTCCATCTTTTTCCTCCCCCAGCTGATTCCCGGTCGCAGGTGCAGAAGGCCAGGTACGAGGCCGCCAACTTCCGCTACAAGTACGGCTACGATATGCCCGTGGATGTGCTGTGCCGGCGGATCGCCGACATCAACCAGGTGTACACCCAGAACGCCGAGATGCGTCCGCTCGGCTGCAGCATGGTGCTGATCGCCTACGACAACGAGATCGGACCCAGCGTTTACAAGACGGATCCGGCTGGCTACTTCAGTGGCTTCAGGGCATGCTCCGTGGGGGCCAAGACACTGGAGGCCAACAGCTATCTGGAGAAGAAGTACAAGAACAACTTGTCCGAGGAGAAGGCCATCCAGCTGGCCATCACCTGTCTGTCCAGTGTGCTAGCCATCGACTTCAAGCCCAACGGCATCGAGATCGGCGTGGTCAGCAAGACGGATCCCACTTTCCGCATTCTGGACGAGCGAGAGGTCGAGGAGCACCTCACCAAGATCGCCGAAAAGGACTAAGTTCTGCCCGCTAGCTATAATTTTTTCATATTTTATAAAGCCTCTCCTCGGAACTACGGTTAAATACAAAAACACTTTTGGCTTGCGTTCAAAACTAAGGCAAAGACATCCAAAGTTTATTTATTCTTGTGCACCTTGCCCCCATAGCGCATTACGAAGGCGTTCACATCGAACTTGCGCCGGCAGCCCTGATAGTTCATGTACCGAACCTTGCCGAAAATGGCGCGCTCCTTCCATCCCATATCGTGGACGCCGCCGATGGACCACATGCAGCCCACGTAGCCGTTGGGATCGCGTCCATCAAGGCTGTACTTGTCGTTTAGCAGGATCGCGTACTCCAGCGCCAGTTCCGGCGTGGCGGTCCATTCGAGAATCTTTTTGGCCCAGTACATGCGCAAGAAGCCGTGCATCTTGCCCTCGCGCACCAGCTGCAGTTGCGCCGAGTTCCACAGGTCGTCGTAGGTTAGGGACTAAAAAAAATAGAACTACCTTAATCATTTCAAAGCCCTCAGGAAGTGTTGCAGCAGTATACCTTCTCTAGTTCCTCCAGGTTGTAGCATGGATCTCTTTTGTCCTTGCGGTGGGCATCCAGGGTTTGATATGCCCACGAGCTGAGACCTTTCAGACTGTCGTAGTGCTCATTGTAGTAGCAAAAGTTATCCGCCAGCTCACGACGCACAATGGCCTCCTCGCAAAAGGCATCCGCCGAGGCCTTGTGTTGACCTCGGAAGCGCTGCACCTCCAGGGCGCATCGCTGGGCTGAAATCTGGCCGAAGTGCAGCCAAGGCGACAGACCGGACAAGGCATCTGCCGTGGGATCGTTGCGCTTGTCATTGAAATGTCGCAGGCGACGACTGCAAAACTCGTAGAGTTGCTGGCATGCCGCCTTGTAGCCCGGCTGGGCCCCCTGCACCTCGTCCACGTCCATGTCGCACTGCAGCTTGGCATAGGCAGCTGGCCAGTCCACGGCTTTGGCCCCCTTGCATCCCGATCCATGGGGATGCGGCACAACCGGTGGAAATTCGCTGAGAAACTCATCCAGCTTTGAGTTGATCTTGTTGCGAATGGTGCGAGCCGCATACTCCTGTTTGTCCGAAGCCACCCACAGAGGGACCACATTGTGGGCATCGACCTGGACGAGAGGCACACTCTTGGGCAGCGCCTTGCCCACATCATCGACCCACTGACGGGGCAGACGCAGAGGGGAAAAATCGCAGACTACGGCACCTATGTCATTGGTTTTCACAAAATCCGGCAGCCGCTCTACGGGCGGACCTATGAGCAGGTGGAAGGGTATGTCCAGAGTGCGGCACTGCTGCTCCACCTCCTGCAGGCCGCCCATCATGAACTTGTAGTGCCTAATTGTGGCATTCAGGAACTTGGGGACGAGGCAGAAGACCACCGACAGCGGCAGTTCCAGTTTGAGAGCCAAACGCTGGGCGAAGAGGAGGGCCCAGTTGTCTTGGACGCGCCCATCGCGGGACATCCAGTAGACGACGCCTCCTTTGCTGGACTCCTCCACATCTTCGTTTTTCGACAGAACGCGCACTCGTTTCTTTCGGAAGGAGAATTCCTTAATGCTGTCTGCCGTGGAGAACCTCTGGACTTCCAGGTGGGTGAGGAACTGATCGAAGTTCTGGTAGTCCGGCTTGGAAGCGGACGAAGCCTTCGAAGGAGAAGCCTCCTCTTCCGTGCTCTCCTGGCTATCTTTGGACTCTTCTTTCCGGTTGCCCTCCTGCTTTTTTGTGGCCTTCTTGGAGGGACCTGCCTTTGTCGTCTTGGCCCGTTTCATCGTGTGTAGCGGAAGGATCTGGGTGTGAAAGAAATCATTGACTGGCGGTTCAGTAATTCGGTGTAACTCACGATCTTAAAACATTCGCGCCAATTGATCGCAAGTGTAAACATAACTGCGCCGTGCGGTGGCATCTCTATCAGCTGTTAATGTGTAAAATAGCCCATTCACACACAGCCCCATTAAAAGTTGATGCGGAATAAATTAAGCAAACATTCACACAGAGCAAAATCGTAAAAGTAATAGACTGAATCTATTGGCGCGTTTAACTTAATTTGCATTTATTTAGTGCCATTAGTGCCGCATTTAAAATAAATGGGATTGAAAGTCATTCGTGTCTAGAAAAAAAACCGATAGTTAACGATATTTCGTTAGTGCCACTACTAACACAGCAGTATTTTATAGGCAAGTATGGCGGATTTTATGATTTCTTTCGGATATAAAATCTATTTTGCATAAAAATTACTGAAATCAAGAGCACTCGCAGCAAATCCTGGTAGCAGTACCACAATTCATTAATGCATCACCATCAGCTGCCCTTTCTTGTCCTCCAAGTTGGCAAATGGCTCGATAGCATTTTGGATGTCCTGCGGAGCATTCAAGAGTTTCGAAAATTCATTCATATTCATGATTTTAAATTCATTTCGTTTGGATTTCCGTTAATTCAAAAGTAAACAATCCCATTTCAGCTGTTCGTGTCATTCACATGTCGGAGAAACATTGGAATTTGGCTAAATGCGCCAATAAAATCAGTCACATTTAAACAGTCCTCTACGGCGCCAATGGAATCACGCTATAAACCGTGAATCATTTATAAAAATTAAAATATTAAATAAAAAAAGATTTTTAGCATTTAAAAGTTTTCCATTTTAAATTGGAATTTTGGAAGCTAAAAATTAACAACGAAATAGATTGTTGTTTTTTTACGTTATACCTTCCAAAATAAGCTCATCCTCACGAGAGTAAATAAAATACTCTGACGTCATTTTAAAACCATTTAGCTACAAAAAAATAAAATAAACAATAACATTTAACACAAAAAAAAATGTTTAAACCCGAACTGGGAATAATATTTATTAAAGAGTAGAATAGTAGGAGTGATGATGTTGAACTCAACCAAAGTCAGAATTGCCTTGGCTTACAACTCAAATACTAACTGACATTCGGTTTAAACGCCTTTAAAATCAGTATTTTCCACAAATGTTTCACGAATATTTTATAGCACACGGTCGTGGTGGACTAAAAACAAAATAACATTTTTTGAAAGAAAAATTTGATATAGGTATTAACTGTTTTTTAACATGTTTGAAAACCCTTTTTTTATAGGCCATTTAGCCGACCTGCACTTTCCGAATAACAGATTTGCACTCATCGTTGCGAAAGACCCGATGGTAGCTGTTGATCTTGCCCAGCGACGAGATGAAATTCTCGTCATGGGTAATGATGATGAGCATGAAGTTGGACTGGCTTTGGCGCTCCTCCACGATGCAGTTGAGGGCATCGCACAGTGAGGTTATATTGATGCGATCCAAGTTCGTTGTGGGCTCGTCCAAGGCGAGGACGCCGCAATTACTGCTGAACGTCTCGGCCAGCGCCAAGCGGATAATGAGCGAGGCGAGGACGCGCTGGCCAGCACTGCAGCGTCCCCGCATCTCGATCTCCGTGTTGTTCTTCGACTGGACCACTCGGTAGTTGTAGGTCTTGCGGCGGTCCGCCGCAGCATCCGGGCTGACCTCGTCCGTCTTCACCTGGATATAGTCAATGTCGTTGCCGCGATAAATCATGCGCCAGTACTCGCGTATCAGGCGGTTAATCTTCTCCATCTTCTCGGCATGGAACTGGATCAGGGCCCACTCCAAGGCCAGACGATGCTGGCCCAAGTCCTCGATGCTGAGACGGGTCACCATCAGCTCATAGTTGGCCTTGTGGAAGTTCTTAAGGGACTCCTTAAATCTGGGCTCATCGATTTCCCGCTTCAACTTGTTCACCTGGCTGTTAATCTCGCCCTGCTGGCCCAGCAGCTCGCCCTTACGCACGGTGGCCTTATCCCGCCGCTTGGTCAGCTCCACTTTCTCTTTGCTAACGCTGCGGAAGTCTAGGTTACCCAGTTGCTTGTCTAGCGTCTTGCAGGCTTCGCTCAGCTTGGCTTCCTTTTCCTGGAGCTGTTTTAGCTCGCGATTGTCCTTTAGATCTCGTTCAACGGTCTGCTGGTTGAGGCATTCTGTTTTAATAGTCTCCAGGTCATCGGTTTTCAATGAGACTTCGATTTCCTGAAAAACATAAAATAAATCTTTTGTGCTTATTTTATACTTTACAATTCTTGCCAATTTTCTCAGCTGCTCTTTGAGGGTCTTTTTATTCTCTTCAAGTTTCTTGATTTCATTTTGAAGATTCAACTTGCTATACTCCTGAGCTTCGGTATTTAATCTAAAACGTAAATAAAATTAGATTAAGGCAAGTTGTTGGGGTTTATTTTAACTACCTTTGTATGTCCTGATCCGCACTTTTGTATGAATTATATTTGCTATTCAACTGAGCAAGCTTGACTTTTTCACTTTCCTTTAAGCGTTCTTTTTCGTCTATGGCAGATTTCAGATTCTGCCTTAGGGGCTGAATTTTGGCCTTTAGTTCACTTATTTCAGTGGCTACTGTGGCAAGAAAAGTATTGAGCTTGCTCAAACGCTCCTTTAACTGTGGCAGACTTTGCAGACCCTCCTGTAGATGTATTTGCCTATCTTTCAAGCTGTAAAGACGGAAGTCTATATATTTTTTGGAGATCTACGGGCTGCATAGCATTACCTATTTTTCTTTTCGCGCAAACGGTTTAGGGCATCCATTTGCTGTTGGAATGCGTTTTGAGTGGAGTCCAACTCCTTGCGTTCCGCCTCCAAATCTTTGGAAACCTGGCTCTTCTCCGCCTGCAGAGCATCCATCGAAACACTCGAATCATAGGAAGCTGGTAACTTGGCCTAAAATAAAAATATGTGATTATATGTTAATCTTAGCTAAGTAGCCACTTACCCTCTGCTGATCCAGATCTTTTGTTAGCCGACCCGAGTCCATTAAAGCCGCGTCCAATAGGGTCATGTCCCCCATCATGGAGTTCGCCAACTCCATGTTCTGCGTGGGCTCGCCAATCAGAGCAAGCAACGTCTCATATTCGCTGACGCTATCTCCGAGCAGCTCCTCGACTTTTCGCAACTCCTCTTTCTTTTGGGGCAAAGAGTTCTTCAGCTCCTGAACCTTCAGAATATTGGGCTTGATGTGCAGCAAGTTGTCGTACTTCAATTGCTCCGCTTTCAGTGCCCTCTCAGCTCTGATGATATTGTCCGGCAACTTTTGGATCTCGTCGGTCAGCTCGTTGGTCAAGTCACAGGCCTCATCACCAGACATATTGTGGTGGCATAAAGGACAACAGGGCTCTTCTTCGATTTTTTGTATGTACCTATTGATAGCAGGGATAGCAGTTGAGTAAAAAATATAATAGGAGGCTCGACCCCTTTTTGGCAAACTCACTTCTTGTAAAGGGCCTCCGAGGATTTGAGGGCGCCGTGGTCGAACTGCAGCTTGGAAATGGCAGCTTTGCTGCGCTCCAGGAGATCCTCGTAGGGCGTTGAGCGACACTTTTGATATATCAGCTCCTCGCTCTCCTTAAGCTCCTTCTCCATGCGCGAAATCTCGCCGATGAGGTTCTTACGCCTTATCTCGAACGACTGCTCCTTCAGCTTCTGCTGGCTGGCCTTCTCGTTGAGATCGTTGATCTCGCGGCGCAGTTTGTCGAAGGCTCCCTGCACCGATCGGCGGTAGTTGCTGCTGATGGGTTCCTTGAAGAATTTCCCAAAGTTATCCGCATGACGGTTGCGCACGCGATGCACTTCCTGTTTCTTCTTCTCGAGCTCCTTCTGCTTGAGACCTATTTCGGCAACCAGCTTGGCCATGGAGCCCAGGAAAGTCAGCTGTTCGTCCAGCTTCTTGAACAGCTTCTGCTTGTCGGCAATACTGGCCTTCTTGCTGGAGATGACCTCTCGCATGGCCTCCTGGTTCAAATCCTTTGTAGCCCTTTCATACAGCTGGTTTACATCGGCGAATTCCGTCTCCAGCTTCTTCAGTTCCTGCATGGAGGCTTCGATTTTTTTAATATCTACCCCAAGGGTCTCGCTCTCGCGTTTGCTGCTCTCCCTCTGCTTCTCCTGCGCTGTCACGCTTTGCTCCGATTTGGTCAGCTCGATGCGCAGTTCGTCGATCTTTAGCTGTCTGGACCGATCGGCCTTGTCGTTCTGCTCCACGATCTCTGCGATCTCGCAGTGCTTGCTCAGTATCATCGCCTCGATGTCCTGCAGCACTTCCACCAGCTTCGCGGGCTCCTCGACAAGATTGCCATCGATGGGGATGTGTAGTTCGCGGCAGAAGTCCTGGACACGCTGCAGTAGCTGGGCCCTGCAAGTCTGCTCGCTCTGGAACTGCTGCTTGGCCAGGATGTGCTTCTTTTCCAGCTGGCCCAACTTCTCCTGCTCAGTTGCACTGGTCTTCTTAAGCTGCGACAGATTCTGCTCTGTCTCGGCTCGCTGTTGCCGCATCTCTGACATGCGCTGGTCGAAGTTGTTGATCTCCGCTTCCAGCTCAACAAGAGAACCCTTGAAGAGGCTCTTGATCTTCCGGGTTGTGGTGGTGATCTGCTCCTTGCAGTTGTTGTGCCTATCAGGTAACTGGAAGTTAGTGCCAAGGCTGGCCATGAGCTGGTCTCACTTACTTGGTGTCCATTTCGACCTTTTGCGCTTGGTACTTTCCGATTTCGAACTCCACGTTCCTGATTTCCACCAGCCTGGCCTCGATGGGCTTGATCTCCTCCTCGCATTCGCTGCACTGCGCCTTGATATCGTCGCATTTTTGCTGGGCCCTCTGTAGGCTCATGGTCTTCACCTCCATTTCCTCCTTGAGAAAGGCCAAATGCTTCATGTTTGCAACTGGTGGAGGAGGGAGGGGGGTTTATATTCAAGCAGAGTTTGTAGACCATCCGCTGTGCATAACTCACCCATCACCTTCAGCTCCTCCACGGCCTCCTTGCGCAGCTTTATGATTTTATCCAAGGCTTTATTGTACTGGGTAATGCCGAATATGGCGTCGAACTTCTCCTTCAGCTTCTTCGCCTCGTCCAACGGCCAACTGGAGTCCTCTTGATGGCAGAACAAGACATTGTTGATAATGTCCTTGGAGACGCCCATGAAGTCCGAGATGGCCAAATTGATGTCCACGGTGCGCCCGCTTAGGGAGTCCTGATTCTCGCGCTTCGATTGCCCAGCGCCGCTAAGGAAGTTGATGGTGGAGTCCATCGTCTCGAAGGACACCTGGTTGCGCTTGTTGGACATCTTGTTGGACACCTTCATGGTGCGACAGATGGACACCTGGGCGCCCCGCTTGTCGCGCACCTGCATCTTGATCTGCGCCAGCGACTCGCTCAGTCCGAAGATCTTGGGGTCGTGGACGAAGCTCTTGCCGCGATCACTGCCCGGCGGGCACTCGCCGGTGAGAGCATACTTCAGGCACTCTATAACAGTCGTCTTTCCACACCCATTCTCGCCCAGAATCAGGGTAACCGGCGATGAGAACGTCATGCTCTGCGGATTGCGGAGTTTTCAGCCCATTTTAAAGCCCATTTTAAAGGGATTGCGGATTTCAGGCAGCTCTTACCTGAAGATCTTCTGCGTTGGAGCCGAAACTCCGGACTCCCTGGATGGACAACTTGTCAATGGATGACATGGTGCCGTTTCAACAAGAGCGTGTCCAAGCAACTGCTACCATTTATAATTTCACAAGACGCAATTTTGCCGGGCTGCAAACCAGGGATGGAGTGAACCAAGGCAAAAGCTAATCGAAATCGTTCCCTATCATTATATCATTAGCATATATTATGGGGATTCCTGTTATCGATTTTTGTAAATTCCCTCTTCTCACAGACACATTGAATCCGAACATTGGATTCCAGCGCACATACTTCCCTCGCTTAAAATTTACCTTTCTAACAAAAAATTAAAACTTATTTCTGAAGTAATAAATTTGTTATTGATTTTTATTGACATAATATATATAGAACTAAATATTTTTTGGTATTCCCGAAACTTCTGAATCTTAGTATTGCTCAAAATTCAGCAGAAATACATGTATTGGAAATCGATCAGCTGTTCGTCAGCTGTTCCATACAAATTCAACTTGCTGAAATTTCATTATTCATTTCTGCTAAGTTTTCGGAAATTCAAAAATTCATACTTTTCGGGAATACCCTATCTGAAAATTCGGCATACATTTTTAGCAAGTGAAGTGCTTTGGGTAATCTCTACATGACTGAATCTCTGAATTGCTGAAAAGGATAAACTTCCGAAAAGCCCCAACGCCCGATGGTTTTCAAATTTTAAGGATACATGTATTTTGGAGTCCTGTTTACGAATAAATAGGTCAGAGTTTTAAAAACGTTTATTTATTTTTTTCTTTTTCAATAAATCCTATGATATGATCTTTATTTAAAAAACCTTTAAATAAAAGTTTGAGATCTAATTTATAATCTATTTTGCATAAAAATGACCGAATACAAGAGCGCCAAATCCTAATCACGGTACCACAATGCATTATTTCTGGATCTCAGGGATGTGAAAACTCCCACATATTTTTGAACTTTGTTCTTTCTTAAAAATGGTTGTGGGCTTTTTAGTATACCCCTCAAACAACACCACCAGCTTCCAACATAATGGATATCCTGCTGATCATTAAAGATTACCGTAATGTTACTTAAATTCACGATTTTTAATTTATTTTTCTTGGATTTGCGTCAATTCAAAAGTAAACAAAACCAGATCAGCTGTTAATGCCAATCACATGTCGGACAAACATGTACCTAAAAATATATTCGTTTATTTATTTTTGTTTTTTAAATCCTAAATAAATGTTATCGGAGATATCTGCAAAAAAAGGAAAACAATTGAAATTTGGCTTTGACCATTTCTATTTGTTATCGGGACCCAAAAACAATTTTGGCCTTTGAGCCAAACGGACATTAACCCAAATTGAATTAATAAATATATGTATAAATAAATTAATTCCATTAAAAATAATTATATTTGCACCGTATATAAAAGTCTCAAATAACGATTGTTTGCGGTACTTTTTAATCAACACTTCGCGCCAGGTCAAATTTAGTACCTTATCTGTGCTGAATCATTTTCGCTGTCCCGCAATATTTAATTAACTGCAGCGAACGGATCATTGCAGTTTTAGCCGTCACTCAAGTGATACAATTTACTAACGAAATGCAGAAGGTTCCCCTGCTGCTGGTCGCCTTCCTGGCCGTGGTCGTGGCCCACTCGAATCCGCAACCAAGACCCGGACTTTTGCGTGTGCCGCTCAAGAAATTCCAGTCGGCCCGACGCCATTTCGCCGACGTGGGCACAGAACTGCAGCAACTGCGCATTAAATACGGCGGAGGCGATGTTCCGGAACCGTTGTCCAACTACATGGACGCCCAGTACTACGGACCCATCGCCATCGGCTCGCCGCCGCAGAACTTCCGTGTGGTTTTCGACACCGGCTCCTCGAACCTGTGGGTGCCCTCCAAGAAGTGTCACCTGACCAACATCGCCTGCTTGATGCACAACAAGTACGATGCCACCAAGTCGAAGACGTACTCCAAGGACGGCACCGAGTTCGCCATCCACTACGGTTCGGGCAGCCTGTCCGGCTATCTGTCCACGGATACGGTTTCAATTGCCGGCCTGGACATCAAGAACCAGACCTTTGCCGAGGCACTGAGTGAGCCCGGACTCGTCTTCGTGGCCGCCAAGTTTGATGGTATCCTGGGCCTGGGCTACAGCTCCATTTCCGTGGACAAGGTGAAGCCGCCGTTCTACGCCATGTACGAGCAGGGCCTGATTTCCGCACCGGTTTTCTCGTTCTACCTCAACCGCGATCCCGCCTCGCCCGAGGGCGGTGAGATCATCTTCGGCGGCTCCGATGCCAACCACTACACTGGCGAATTTACCTATCTGCCTGTTACCCGCAAGGCCTACTGGCAGATCAAGATGGATTCGGCCTCCATTGGCGACCTGCAGCTGTGCAAGGGCGGTTGCCAGGTGATTGCCGATACGGGTACCTCGCTGATCGCTGCGCCCCTGGAGGAGGCCACCTCGATAAACCAGAAGATCGGCGGCACTCCCATCATTGGTGGACAGGTGAGGCACCATTTGAATCCAGGGTATCTCTCGAAAGTTACCAATCTCCCGATCTTCCCTTGCAGTACATTGTTTCCTGCGACCTGATCCCCAGTCTACCGATAATCAAGTTTGTGTTGGGCGGCAAGACCTTCGAGCTGGAGGGCAAGGACTACATTCTCCGGGTGGCCCAAATGGGGAAGACCATTTGCCTGTCCGGCTTTATGGGCATGGACATACCCCCGCCAAACGGACCTCTGTGGATCCTGGGCGATGTTTTCATTGGCAAGTACTACACCGAGTTCGACATGGGCAACGATCGTGTGGGCTTCGCCGATGCCAAGTAATCGAACAAAGAGAAATATACTTAAAACTCGTATTGTAAACACTATCGATCCAATTGGAACTTTCTCCGAAGAACCTACGGAATAAATATGTATTAGATTAGCGTTTCTTTGTTTGACTGCGAGTTGTTTATGCCAACTTTTTGATTACTTATCAGCTGTATGTATTTTGCTTGTCCATTGTTTTGATAAGGTCCGAGCGATATACTATATATATATTAATGTGTAGATTGCATGTGTCATGATCAGTGGCGGGGCTGAATGAAAACGAGTGTGTATGTTTGTCTGTGGAACTTATTTCACTCAATTAAATTGTATAATTGTATTTTTGCGTGCTCCAACAGAGCGAAGCTTGGAGCAGTCAGTTGATAACAAATCTCGGGAGATCAACGGCTTCCTCTGTTGTCATTTAATTAACACAGCTCTACAAAGTTGAGACTTTTATTTACATTTTCTTTGGTGAAAAAACCAAACTCAAAACTCATTTTAATGTATACACAATCGTTTAGATATTGAAGAAAAAAAAAAGTTATATCAGGCCAAACTGTTTTAAAACCATTTCGTTGTATTCCATGAATCATCTATTGATTAAATCAAGTGCAAAGATTTCCAGCCCCAAGCTACATAGAACCGCTCCCGTCTTCACCTACATAATTCCATTGTTTTTGCCGGCCTATCAGCTAACAATTACCTCGAGATAGCCTTAGGACCTAAATCGAAAGAATCGAAAACAACCGGCGCGTGTGGGCTCTTCCTGGTCGATGTCAAGTCTGACGCATGTTTGAGAGGAATTCGTAGAGAACTTTTTGGCGGGACTCGGAATGCCCCCTTGGCTGAGCAACTTATCAATGGAGCTCCATGCGCGGTGACAGTGCCCGCGATGTGACCTTTGCACCCCGATTGACTCAGCACAAGTGAACGTTAACCGCTTACGAGGTACTTAGTTGCGAGAACAATCCATAAACTTAATTATTTTAACTTGTTTATAGCCTACACTTTTCTATAAGCTTAAAATATGTAAGTATACTAAATTAGTTCTGTTGTTTCAATTCAGACAACGAATGAAAATTACCCTTAAATTTGATTAAACATACACTCGAGTTGCTTTCATAACAAGTATATTTAAGCTTATTAGTTAACAGTATTTGTATAACTTGAAATCTCCAAAAATATAAATAAGAATGGGCCGTTTAGAGCTTTGTTTCAGTTAGCCAAGTGGGACTGTACGGTAGAGAGTAAAAATAGCGGCTGAGTAAATAAGAAGACCTTTTAATACTAGGCAAAGACACTAAGCTAATAGATACAGGCTGGCAGGCGAGCTCTGATTGCCTTCTCCACTAAACCCTTGTGCTCCTGCTCACTTCGGCTTGACATTGGCCGCCAGTTCGTCGGAAGCGTCTGCCGTGGTGATGGATTCGGGCAGCGGCTGAACCTCCGGCTGGACCTCCACCGTCTTCGCTGTGCTCAGGCTGGGTTCGCGCTCCTCGTCGGACTCCGTGGACTCGCGGATTAGCTGCAGCGGCGTGATTAGCTTGCCGGCCACCTTGTACATATCACAGGTCTCATTCACGTATCGGTTGAAGACGTCCGCCTTGTCGGCGTACACATGGTGGCCAGCTCCCGTCACGATTTTGATGTCCACCATGTTGCTGCCGCGCTGTGACTTGATCTTCTCGCCGGAGGAGGAGTCGATCCACGAGCGGGAGCCGTAGATAAATGTGATGGGTATGTCGCTGCGCACGTCCTTAATGCGATGGATCATCGGGTGCTTGGCCCAGCCGAAGGACTGCATCATTGTGTGGAAAGCAGACTCGCCGCTCGGGTTCTGGGCATTGCACTGGTGGATGTACTGCGGCAGCAGGTTGATGTCATCGTCAATGGTGCTCTGGAACTTGCGCATGATGTCCGGCCGCGTCTTCTGCACCACCCACTGGCCAAAGGGGCCGGCGGCGCGCAAGGCCCACAGCGGATTGAGCGGCGTAAGGATTCTAGCTATGGCCCGCACCCAGAGCGGCATTTGTTTGCCGTTGGCCGACTCCGCGGGCTTCTCGGGGAAGCCCCAGGGATCGGCCAGAATCAAGTGCTTGACCCGCTCCGGGTAGGTAAGGGCGTAGCTGGAGGCAATGAAGCCGCCCATCGAGTGGCCGAGCAGAATCATGTCGTTGATGTTCATTTCGCGGCGCCACTCCTCCACCGACTTGACGAACTGCTTCTCGCACACCAGAGCATCCTTGGCGAACTGCGGACGCGAGCTGCGTCCGAATCCGAGGATGTCCATGGCGTACACGGGTCGACTCTTGGCAAAGGCATCCAGGTTCATCACCCACAAGGCAATGCCCGATCCCAGGCCGTGGAGCAGCACCAGAGGCACCTCCTTCGACTCAGTGTTCATGCTGATGGTCCAGATCTTGTCCGCCTCGCCCACCGCCGGCCCGATGTCCACGAAGAAGCCCCGGTAGGGCAGCTTCACGTACGACAGTATCTTCTTCTCTACGGCGCGCAGCATGGTCGGTGAGCTGGATGTCCAGTTACAAAACCATTGCCAGAGAAAGAATCCTTTGTTTTTGGGATCCTGCAGGTGAAAGGTAAAAGTCACAAGTTAATTTGGGCAGGGGCCAGTGTGAGAGTGTGAGTGTGTGTGTGTGCGTTGTGAGTTCGTTGGGCACCTCTAGCCGCTGGTTGGACGGTCCATGCCAGGTGCTCCGTCCCCGAAAATTACTTAACCAGCGGCAGTGAGTTAATTGCGCAGTTGTTGTTCGTGCAAAATGGGCAAAAGAATTCGGAATGAATTTTTCGAGAGTGATTTATTCCGTTATTTCACCAGCCAGAGCCGACTACGATGGGGAACTGGACGTGGACGTGGACGTGGACCTGGACCCATTGCTTACCTCTAGGTCCATGCCCCGGTTGGATCCCGATCCCTGCGCAACTGTGGCTGTGGGCAGGTTCGAAACAGAGGCGGAAGTGGAAGGGGTCGGTGGATCCACCACGCCGCCGCTTGCCAATGCCAGCGGTTCGCTCATTGTGCTCACGGTCCGGATTCTCAATTCTGAATTTTTAGACAGAGTGTGCGGTGCGGGGGCTCCTAACAACCAAATTCCGTCACCATTTGCGCGCTACTTGCGTACCCGTCGAAAGCCGAGAGTTTCATGAGTGTTGACACGAAAGTAAAATCTAATTTGTACCCCTTAGTACTGCCGAGTTGTGATGACTTTGAACTTCTGCGTACGCCGCGCACGGAAAGTGTTTTGGATTGGTCTGATTGGGGGGTTCGGGCGTCGCTATTACATGTTATCTATTCTAATGGTGAAATACTTATTGTTGTTGCTAATCTGGTAGGAAGAGGTACTAACAAACACAGGCGCATGGCCAAAACAAGCGGAATGCGGTCACACCATCAGCTGGTCAGCTGTTCGCCGACAGTGTTGGCTAACGATTAGGTTAGGCCAGAGGCGGTGTTCTGGGATACGAAAAAGGGCTCATTACGAACGACCTATTTTCCTTTATAGCCTGTTTCCACAGAGATTTATCCACCAGGAAAGAGGGCACTAGATAGCAATTTACAAATTTTAATAACTGTATAATTATAATCAAACAGAAATAGGGCATACTAATAATATAAAATAAATGCCAAAATTGCTTAACTATATGGGACTTATTGGTGTCCCATATAGTTATGTATAATAATATATAAAAATCGTTACAAAACTAATATGCTTATAATAATATAACCAATAATTTATAACAAATGAAATTATAAAGGCACACTAACTTTAGATAAGAGCAAAAATAAAAACTAAAAATAGTCATTCTCAGCTGGAGGCCCGATAGAATTAGAATCGCATCAGTGGACCTCCTGCGCATATGGTCACTCTAACAGGGGACGTGCTTCGAGAATATTTTAATTTATTAATTGATAACCTAATTGGCGCTTGCACATGGACGGCATAAACAAGTTCAACGAATTTGTGGCGTTGCACAAGACGCAGCTGGAGTCCTCGGGGATTCCGGTGCACTTTTGGCCAGCCCTTTACCGGAAACTGGCCACAGAAACCTTTGATGCCGGCGAGGCGCTACAGTTGATGCTAATCGACTACGACGACGATGAGGAGCAGAATCCCGCCGAGGACGACGACAGTCCCAACCCGGTGTTTGCATTGGGAGTGGCCCGCGAGCAGGGAATAAAAGCGGATGACCCGCGGGCCATCTACTTGGTCGATCATGCCTGGACCTTCCGGCTGAACAGCGCTCGGCAGCAGTTGGAGCAGCACCAGCAGCTGGCGGACCGCATGTCGGCCATCACCGGCGTGGATCTGGAGCTGGAGGATCGGGTCGACAAGATACTGCGCCGCCTGTGGAAGTACTGCCAAGCCTACTCCATCGGCAGCGAGGGCCTGTCGGATGAGGAGCGCCAGCCCATCTGGTACGTGATGGACGAGGTCGGGTCGGCGGTGAACCACTCGGACGATCCGAACTTCCGGCTGGTGCCGCTGCTCTACCTGAACACCCAGACCACGTACAGTGTGCTCTTTCCCGTCCGGAACTGCGAGCCCGGAGATCAGGTCACCCGCGATATGGTGGAGTACGTGGCCAAGGAGGCGCCGCAGCGGGCTGCCCTTCTTCTGCCCTGGCGCGATGCCGACCTCACTGCCGAGAGTTTCCTGCAGGTGGAGCCGCGGGCGGATTACTTCACCAGCGGTCACACCCCAGAGACGTATCCCAAAGATAACACCGATCCCCTGTCCGCTAGGACACGTTGCGATCCCCTGAAGGTGTATGCCCAGTATGAAGTGGTGCGTCAGCATCTCACTTCGCCCGAGTTTGTACTGGTTGACAACGAAGACGAGGCGGACGTCCTGTGGCTTACGCACCACTTCAAGAACTTCGAGGAGTTCGCCGACCAGTCGCCGGGCAAGTTCATCAACCAGTTTCCGTTCGAGTACGTGATTACCATCAAGGATTTGCTCAGCATTGTGGGCCGTCGGGCGGCCAAGGAGCACCACAATGGCCATACGCTGGAAACTTACCCCAGCTGGCTCCCCACCACCTACAACTTGTCCACGGAACTCAAGGAGTTCGCAGCGTATTACCAAACGAGGGCGGCCAGGGGCCTGGACAACCACTGGATCGTCAAGCCCTGGAACCTGGCCCGTGGCCTGGACACCCACATCACGGACAACATCAAGCAGATTGTGCGTTTGCCGGCCACCGGACCAAAGATTGCCCAGAAGTACATTGAGCGACCGGTTCTCTTCAGACGAGATGAAGTGGAGGGAAGCGTGAAGTTCGATATTCGCTATGTGATACTCCTGAAGAGCGTTAAGCCCCTAAAGGCCTATGTGCACCGCAAGTTCTTCCTGCGCTTCGCCAACCATCCTTTCTCGCTGGATCACTTCGACGACTACGAAAAGCACTACACGGTGATGAACTACCAGGAGGAGGCGCAGCTGCACCACGTCAAGTGCGACGACTTCTTGGCCCTCTGGCAGGAGCAGTATCCGGAGAGCGAATGGTCGACCCTGGAGCAGCAGATCTGCCACATGCTGCGGGAGGTGCTGCAGTGCGCCAGACAAGCAGATCCGCCCTGCGGACTGGCACCCTGTGCCCAATCCCGGGCGCTGTACGCTGCTGACATCATGCTCCGGTGGAAAGATGATGGCGAGAAGGTGATGGAGCCGCAGTTGCTGGAGATCAACTGGACTCCGGACTGCAAACGGGCCTGCGACTACTATCCCGACTTCTTTAACGACATTTTCCGGCTGCTTTTCCTGGACGAGGACAACGACGACAGCTTCCGACTGCTAACGGCGGACAATTGACGAACATCAATCAATAAACCGGGTTCTTGTTGCTTACTTACTTATTCGTGTATTTTATTTCGTTTAAACTATACAAAACTTAAATAGCTTGCAATTTGTACAATATACAAGTAGGTGTGTATGCTTCTATGCGTGGGGAACTAAGTGCTAAAGGCTTAACTAACTAGGACAGCAAGTCAGTGGGTGGTGTGGCTTATGGATCTATCATAGCTTGGACAAGTTCTAGAGTCAGGAATTTAGTGTAGAGTTCAAAGAGTGAGCTTACAGTTAACGCGTTTACAATTCTCAATTGCAAATGGCACTTGATGAACGATGAACAATGGTAAATAGTGAGATGATAACTATACAGGATGATATCCCAAGAATATATCAAGTCGATGCTAACTTTAACTTAAGGCAATTTCAAAGGCACCAAAGTCAAGCTTCACTTCACGGTGAAACGGAAACGATAAGGTCGATCCAAGTAATGCAACATTTGCATTGCAAATATGTGTTAGTCTTCTAGTTATAAGCTTTCAAGGGTCTTGTACTTGGCTTAGTTCTTCATTCAACTCGTGGGATTTTGGCTTAACTCTGAATATTACATGTACGAACTAATAGTGTGAAAATGCAAAGGGAAAATGTCAATGAATGAATCTTAAGCTAGCTAGATGGTAAACTATATCAAAGCTTACAGCTAAGGCTCGACTACAACCACTAAACGCAGACCTCGTCAAAGTCCAGGCGTATCTTCTCGTCAGCGGAAGCTAGCTTATGTATAGTCTTTTTGATGCGCAACGCTGGCAAGCGCACGTTGGGGTTTTGGTGCCAGCACTCCTTCATGAGCTTGGACATGCCAGCCAGTAACTGCAGACAGACAGGATACAGGATTAGATTTGAAGTTTTCACGCTTAACTCCGAGATCGACTTACCGAATCTGAGCTCCAGCGATTGGGGATGGAGGGCCTGTAGTTGTCGATGCAGACCACCTTGCGCATGTCCTCAAAGCTGGGATCCATGGGCACCACGTCGTAGAAGGGAACCTTGTACTCCTCGGCGATGCCGCACGAAATGGTGCGTCGACAAACCTCCCACAGAACCAGTCCAAAAGCATAAATATCGGTGCGGCGCAGTGCCTCGAAGCATTCCAAATCAATGCTGCGGGGAAATAGCATTCTTTTACACCACAATCTCAATCGGCATACTGGCATTGAACGAACACCTACCTCTCATCCAGAACCTCTGGAGCCATGTAGCGCTTGGTGCCCACCTTGGGGTTGTTGCCTAGGTCCAGTTGTCCTGTGACATGCGAATGGGTGACGGCCAGTCCAAAGTCGGCTATCACGCAGGACCCGTTTGAGGTGACCAATATGTTCTTTGACTTCAAATCGCGGTGAGCCATCGCTGGCTTCCCTTGCTTGCCGAATATCTCTGTGTGCAGGTGCACTAGTCCATTGGCTATCGACAGGCAAATCCACACCATGTCGTTGTGGCTCAGAGCGTTGCGGTTCAGGTGATCGAAGAGCGAGCCCAGTGGGTAGTAGTGCGTCATCAGCCAAAGTTGGGTGCACGAGTTCCGCGACGTCATGTCGGAGCCAATGAAGCCCAAAATGTTTTCATGCCGGAGCAAAACGGTGCTAAAAAATACAGTGGGATATTGTTAGTGATGGCTAGTTTTGGATGTATGTAAAGCACGATTTTTTATTTATATATTTAAACACTACAATTTAAAAAACTACTACCTTTATTTTTTATTTTGATCCTAATATTGATGCAATATAAATCAAACTTTTTTCGAATTGCTTCCTATCCCGAAAACATCTTTACTTTGTTAACCTAATGACAAATTAATCTCTTCTTAAAGTGTTTTGTTATTTTTATGGCTGATATGGAATGTAATATTATATCAAATCCTCTATTTTGAGCTAATACACAAAAAAAAAACAAAATTAAATCCACACAATTTGGCTTATCACCGTCAGGACTTCTTTATGCGGAACCCGTTGAGATACTCTGATACTGAACAGTTTTGACAACACGCTTGAAAATGGTTTAATTAGCCCTCACCTGTAGATCTCCGTCTCCCGCTTCCAGGACTCCTCGTCGCGACTGAAGAATATCTTTACGGCGATGCTCTCACCGTGCCAGTGGCCGCGCCACACTTCGCCGTACTTGCCCCGCCCTATGCATTCGATCAGGGTGACCTGTTTGGCCAGAGTTCGCTGCACCAGCAGGGGCAGTCCGCTGCCCGATCCCGAGGTCACCGAGTGCTGTAGGTACTCCCGCAGCGTGCTGTCACCGGCGCTGGTGGCGCGCAGCAACTCGTCATTAACCAGATACGCCTCCGGATCCTGTTTGGTGCGCGAGGCAACCAGGCGTTTGCGATGACTGCGACGGATGAAGAAGATGGCCACAGCTCCCAGCAGCGTGATCACCAGGAAAGGACCCAGAATGGCGGCCGACATCTTGCTGATGCTACTGGTATCCGCCGTTATAACCGTCACATCGTTACTGGCGAAGGGCAGCAGTTCCGGGAACTCTCCGCTGTTGCAGTAGTCGCCGGCGCAGCAGGCCACATTGACGAACTTGGCCGTATTGCGCTTGCTGGGCCCATTGAGCTTGAGCGAGTTCTGGCTGCAGATCAGAGGCAGTTGGTCCGGCGAGGTGCTGCATCCGCGGGACACGTGTTCCTGTCCATCGGCATCGCGGGTCCGTGATTTCCAGCACTGTCGGGATGACACGGGAGATTTAGTTATAGATTCAGCGGTTCTCAAACAGTATAACTCACCTGAATGGCATTCTGGCAGGTGTGGGAAAACTCATACGGATCCAGACAAGGCGGCTCGCAGGAATAGCACTTGTATCTGTTTAAAGAGTCGAAGGTTTAATAAGATTTTAAGAAATTAAAAAAAAGAAAGGCTTGAATTTATTACCTTAAGGTAATATACTCGGGAAAATAGCAGTTCTATACACACAAAATATATTTACACTACTTGCATTATGTTAAAATAAAACAGGTTATACCGGTATAAACATTATTTAAGTAAAAAGGATCAGAATAAAATTCCACTTTATACAAAATATGAAATTTAGTGGTAAATGAACCCTTATCTCATATTAATATTGTTTGTAAGGGGAAAAGTATACTTTTACAACTGCTTAACAAGTATTTAACTTTTCGGAAAAATAAATATACCTTTATAAATAAACTATGACCTGACCATTTATTTATCGTTTTCATGGTAAAACTCGAAATATTAAAACTGTTTAAAACCTACTATCATAAAACCAAGAACAAAAGCCTAATTGTTTGAAATTATAGTTTTGACATTTTTGTTTATCAAATACAATTATGACCATTCAATTGATCATCATATCCAGAGGTTCCACCCAAATCTCAAAATATTGGATGGACGATCGGTCAGATTTGGTTGGTTTTAAATTTTTTCCCCAGAGTGCGGCAAACCGAGTGTTTTTTTTTTTTTGACATTTTCTGTGGCGTCTCTATAATTTGTTTATGTTTATGTTACCTTCTTTTCATGCGGCGCTTACTCTTAATGTGTCTCCTAATCAAGGATAAGCAGCATGGGAAAGGGGGGATGTAGAGGTTAGCAATATTTCAACTTTTGGCCAAAAGCAGGGTTAGAAGCTAAATGTAAGGATATAAATTTAATCACCTGGGATGCGTCTGCACCGAGTTCTGTGGCACAGCCGGAAACTCTTTGCCGTTGACGTGGGCGGAGGGCTCCATGTCTATATCCTGAATGTCCTCACGCAAATGATCGCTGATTTCAGCTAAAAAAAAAACAACAAAAACACATTAAGCATACAAGCATACAGGCATGCAAGGCCCCACCACACACACACAAACACACACACACACAAAGACGCCCATCGAGTTCTGTGTATACACACGGAACTTTGGTGTGCGTGGGTAAATCATTAGGAAAATGCACTTATGCTTCGAACGCCCACGACATCCGTTTACATAATGCGTTCTATATGCTCCTCCACATGGGGATTCCATCGATTAGCATCCCGAGAACACCTTTTCACTTCGAGCCCTGCTAAATACGCAGCACAGTTTAGAAGAGCTGCAGAATACGAAAACAAATCGGGGCCGTTCACAACACTCTGCCACTTTTCAATCACTTCGTTGGGGCTTTAAAACCCCTTGCAATCGCGGTTGCCTACATTCACTTCCAACAAAAAACACTAATTTATTAAGTAACACTAACAAAAGCCCACCTCTTGCATTTTTGTATATTGAAAACGACAATAGAAAAACTAAAAATAAATTGGACTCCATTGCTCCATTCCGTTTCTTGGGACAGTGTGACCAGAGCGAGTTAAACGAGAGAACGTTGACATATACCTAAAATACTAGCAATATACATTTCCAAATTTGACTACGTAAATATACCGAAGCGTTGCACACACACAAACACAAGCAGCCAGCCGGTCCAGCGGAAAAGTTTCTAGAACGTCAAACTCGAACTCCATCAAAAAATCTATTTAACAGCAGCCGAGAGATTTAATAAACATTTAATTTAGTGACATTGATACAAGAAAAGCATAAATATTTATAATTCAGGTGAGTGAGGGCCATGTTGTTTAAGGGAAACCCATAAAACGAGGCGTTTTGTAGGGCATATAAGTTGTTGTCCTACATGGAACCTCCCATGGAGGTGAGGTGCCCATCAGAGGTAAATAGTTTCCAGACCCAATATATGTATGTACATACATATGTAGTTACATTAGTTCAGGAAGGGCTTTTTGCTTTACAGCGACCGGTTTGTAACGAAAATCAATTATATTCAGTTCGTATCGATCAAACGAGAGTTTTCCCCTCCCCCACCGCAAACATGTGTTCGGTCACGTAACTGTTATAATTTTCCTCGGTTTCCTCGGAGAGGAGATACACACGCAGTAGGGAATGCCATATATACATGTACCCCTCGACAGTCTGTAAACATTACAATTATTATCACTGTCCATATGTATATAAAGATATACATATGTACATAGTAGTTTATTGTACAATTAGCTGGGTTGCGCCAGAAATGGCATAATGTGCGGGGGCGGAGGAAATGAGGGAGGCGGGGGAAGAATCTTGCTAAACAAAAACAATTGGGGGCAAGTGGTTTTTTTTCGCGCTTATCAAGAGCCAGCCCCTCTGCGCAGATACCGCTCTCTTCGCTCTCAAAGCGCCACCGATATTTGCCGGCGTTTCGGGCGGTGCGCTCTCATTCCTATAAACAGTCTGGTCGGGAAAGCATCGCTCCCAGAAACACAAACAAAACACAAATTCACGCAGGTAAAACGCGTTCCCTAGAATTCTAGAAACTACGCAGTTCGTTTATTTATTGTCCGACAAGTAAAATAACGCGTGGTCAGTTTGTTCTTATACACTTACATAATGCCAATAACACGGCAAATACCCGGCGATTTTCGGCAACGACCTTACTGCGTCATTGATTAAATATTTTTTCGCTTATTGGCTGATTAGAATTTCGTGATTTAGACGTTTGGTTTCGAATTAGTCAGGACCTAGGACAACCTTGGGACTTGGTAGTTGGCTTATCAGTGTTTCGATTGGAAAGTTTCCATTGACTTTTAAGCAGGTTTCGTAAGATTCAACCAAATGTATACAAGGGCATTGCTTATTAGTTCGTTAAAAAAAAGCAAAACAAATAACAAAAAAAAAAAGGTTATTTATTTGATATATCGTAAAAGTAGGCTCCTACTTAGCAATTAAACTTCAAAGGAAGTGTTGTTTTATGAAAGATATTAAATTTCACAGAAAATAGATTTACAATAGTCTATTTTTCTTAAAAAAAAAAAAAAAAAAAACACATTTCTCGTAGAGTAAAAACGCTATAAAGTTAATGAATTCTTGATCAGGGCTCAATCCCAATCAAACGCCGACAAATCGCAAATTATATGTTTATATTTTCGATTCAACATTTATCTACAAACCGACAGTTTTCCGAATCAAACAGTTCATCAGTTCAGTTCATTGTTAAGGCATATTGCTTTTTTTTGCGCTAAAAAGTTAACTAACGGATATTTGTTGTGTTAATAATCAGCTCAATAATCATTCATCATATTTCTACATTCCTAATTTTGCAGAACCTAAACACATTTTCTAAGGCAACCGGCCAAAAATCGTAGCAACCCTAAACAAAACAAACAAAAAAAAAATTAAACCCACAAAAGTGATACAAAAATTATTATTGGTGAATTAAAGTGCCGAGAAGAGACCCCACGAGATCTCTCCGTGAGTGAAGTGTCCCTCTGAAAGCGCTATGTCCGCATCCGCGACTGGTCCGCGTAATAAACACTCAAAGTTCCGTGACGATGAACAGCTCGACATAACCAAGGACGAGTTCAACCGGTTCCGGGAGGCCCTCAGCCAGGAGGAGTTCCGCAAGCTGTTCTTCGAGTACGTCGAGGAGATCCAGGACCCCGAAAACCGCAAGATCTACGAAGAGGAGATTATCCAGTTGGAAAAGGAGCGCGGCGTAGAGGTGAGGTTCGTCCACCCGAAGCCGGGCTTCGTGATCAAGACGGCACTGGATGGCGAGCTCAAGTGCTTCATCAACATCGCCAGCTCAACGGAGGTCGAGAGGCCCAAGAATGAGTTGGCCACGGATCCGTCGAACGGCAGTCGTGGCCTCAGCTGGTCCATTCCCATGGCCCAGACTACGGCGCGGGATGACTGCGATGCCAGGAACAACCACTGCAAGGTGTTCGACGTGGTCTTCCATCCGGACGCCCTGCACCTGGCCAAGCGGAACAAGCAGTTCCGGAAGTGTCTCATCGACACGGCACTGGACGCAGTCGAGCGCGAGTTCAAGGTGGCTCTGGATCGCGCCAATCTGAAATTCCCCAAGCTGGACTACAAGGGCATCGCCCGTCCCACTGTGATACGGAAGCTAGCCGCAAATCCCACTGGCGAGGAGCAGGAGCCGCATCCCCTGGCGCACATGTTCCCCACAAAGCTACCCTCATCCGAAAAGGTGGAGCCCCGCGTCCTGCCCATGAAGACGAAGCCCGCTCCGGTGCCGGAGTTCTCGGTGCCCAAGTATTCGATCAAGCACAGCCACGATGTGGACTTGTCGGAATACACGGACGAGCTGGACGCCAAGCTGCATGTGACGGTGCCACGCTCCCTTGTCGTCGAGATCGAGCTGCCGCTTCTGCGCTCCACGGCCGAGTGCCAACTGGATGTCACCTCCAAGTCCGTATATCTGTTCAGCGAGCGGCAGGGCGCCAAATACCGCCTGAAGCTGGACCTGCCCTTCGCCGTGAACGACAAGGCTGGCAGTGCGCGCTTCGACACGGATCTGCGTCGTTTGAGCATCACATTGCCCGTAATCCGGAAGGGCGGACGGGAGCAGGCCCAGATGCACGAAACCTTGCGCCACTTCAGCCGCGAGGACAGCGGCGTGGAGCTGCATTCCAACAGCGAGTCGCCGGTGGAGGAGGACCCCGACGGTGAACTCAGCGATTCCAAGGCGGATACTTCCGCGACTGGTAAGTAGATGTATGATAAAGTCAAGTATTTAGGTCATTGCAAAATATTTAGGGAGTCATATCCGTACTTATAAACTATACATTTGTGATCAGCAGTCCCTTAGTAATAAAGCTATCGATAAATCCCTAATTCCCTTTGTGTACTCTCCTCAGCCACGCCCACTGCCACGCCCACTGCCACGCCCGTGCGCAACGCCAACAGCCCGTTCCTTAAGAGCTCCGTGCTCTATCAGCTGCCCAGCAAGTTCGACTGCAACGTGCTGGACAATGTGATGGCCTTTGTGCTCCACGTGCCCAACGTTCAGCCGGACTCCATTGAGCAGTTGAGAGAGCAGCGGAGCCTGCATCTGCAGTTCGCCACCATCGGCAGCGGCTACTATCCCACCCACTATGCTTTTTACGTACAGCTGCCGGCGGAGGACGAAGACTCCGCCATTGAGAGCGTGGAGGCGGAGGCCTGGGACAACAATGTGGTGCTCAAGCTGTGCCTGAGCCCGCAGAGCGAGGCTCCGGCTAGCTATCTGGCCGGACTAGATGCCAAGGATCTCAAGGAGTACCCAGTTCACGGGCAGTACAATGTGAAGAGCAAAAGGAGAGTTAATACAAAGAAAGAGAATGCTCCGCTGGATGTCAAGTTCGAGCACAACCAGGAGGGTCAAGCCCTGAAGGTGACCATTCGACCGGTGCCGGACACCAAGGAGGAGGAGCACGGCGAGGAGCAGCCAGATCAGGAGCACGGAAACGAGCAACAGGACCATCAGCAGACGCAGAACAAGAAGCCCGGAAAGAAGCAACGCAAGCGTAACAAGAAGGAGCGTTCATTTTCGGAGTCTGCTTGCGAGGATATTCTTGTCCAGGAGCCACAGGATGGAAATCCTGATTCCCAGCCGAAGGCCATGTTTAAGCCAATGCCGCAGCGCAAGCAGCGAAGCTACTCGGAGTGCAACGACAGCAGCGGTGGCTCCCATCGCGGCATCCTCAAGCGATTCAGCCGCTATGGACCGCGACCCTCCATGTCGGACAGCTGCTCCTCCATCGACGACTGCTCCTCGTATTCGTGCTCCGTGGACGCCTCCGGCACCTCGCTCTTCTCGCACTCGTTCGGCGGGATTCCCGAGGAGGATCGATCCGATGCCGGACTCTCGGAGAGCTGCAAGAAGACTGTTAGGTTTAATGATCACATCATGAAGCAAGTGTTCCGGTGAGTACCAGCTAAATCCCCTGCAAATTGCCGGCAATCTAATCATTTAATTTACTCAACTCGGCAGACTCGACTCGAGCATCCTCGGTCAGCGCAAGAAGAACCAGAAGCGACGCGATCTCAAGCTGCGGGCCCAGCAGCGTCGCCTCAGCGAAGGGGATTCCGTGGATTACGAGGAGACCCGTGGCACTGCCCTCAAGGTGAGCTGGGGTGGCCGATCTAGATCTATATCTCTTGATTCTGCTGGTCTCGTTAATTGAGCGAATATCCCGGCTGGTTAGGAGGCTGTTAGGTTGTTAGCTTGTTAATTGAATTAGTAGCCATCAGTGAGATCAAGCAGCTTGGCTTGATTTGCCTGACGCCAGACATAAATATTGGTCAACTCATTGTACCACACGTGTGCGGAAGGTAAATAGATCGGTAATGGGCTCTATTTATAGCAAGAATGTTGCGAAAATTAATTAAAGTATGTTAATTGATAAGTAGCTGGAGAGGACTCATCAGGTAATGGAAAATATATGCACTTGTTAAAGGCAAAATGATTAACATTAAAATTATGATTTACTTGTGTACATGTTTAAAAACATTCAAGCTATGATGATTTGTAGCTCAATTATTGGATAGTTCCTATAGCAGCAATATGATATTGTTTTCCGATTTTAATAAAATTAAAAACGTAATTCTGAACTGTCAAATTATTAATAAGTGAAAAATATTAAAAAAAAAAAAAATAAAAAATATAAAAGTTACATTATTTTAAAATTTATTTTAAATATATATATTCTTGATTAGCATTACTAGGGGAGTCGATCTAGCCATTACCGTCTGTTCGATTTTACGCAGTTTGTTTTAAATATTTTTGTAGCTTTTCGAGATATAGTATTAGTATTATTTCAAAATTACGATATAATTTTTATTAAAATCGGTCGAGAACAGCAAAAAGCTCCCATTGAAACAATCGGAATATTGAAAAAAAATAAATGGAATAATATTTTAACACTTTTATTTATTTATTTTTTTTGTCTTTTGGATGTAGATATGGTTTAATAATTCAGAATTAAGATTTTAATTTTATTAAAATCGGAAAACTATATTAAATATAAAATACGATATCATGGAACGATGAAAACATTGAAGCTATAAATAAATCGAAATTAAGATGTTTGAAAGAATTTTAAGATGTTTTTGTGTTTTAGATTTTTTTGCAATAGCTGCAAGGGTATATAAACTTCGGCTTACCGAATCTTGCTTCCTTTCTTGTTGTCAATATACTTATTAACGATTGGTTTGTTAACATACATATGTAGATGCCACTAAAAATCAATAAAATTGCAAAAAAAAAAAAAAAAAAAAAAAAAAAGAAAACCAAGACTTATAGCTGGCTTTGATAAAGTTCCAATTTCGTGCAATTAAAGTTCCAATTTCGGTTTTGGTATGTCCATAAAAAATTGTGGAACTAATTTTGTAAGCTAGTGTACTGTACAAGCTTGTTAAGTTGGTGATTCTGAACGCTCAATAATACTTACTGGACTGAAAAATATAAATAATAATAGATAATAAAAATGCATATATTTTTCATTTCAGCAACAAGAGAATTCCTCAAGGAAAAACAACAAACCCAAGGGCGAGTCCTTGCTCCACGACAGCGGACTGGATCTCACTGGAGCAGCAGGTGTCCAGGGCAACGTCATCGAATCGGATGTCAAGAACGCCATGATGTTTGAAATGGATGATGAGGATGATGTTATGTAAACCAGAAATATATTCATATTTTTTGAGTGTTTTAGAGGCATGTTTCAAGATTTTTATCCTACACTTATATATTAAAAAATGCTATGTTTTTTTTAAATATTTATACTGTAATTCGATTTGTATCCAAGATAATTGTTCAATTGGAAACATAGAAGAATTGTATTTAGGCAACACGAATCAGGGGTAAATCAGAAATCAAAATATTCATTACACCATGTACTAATTGTTATTAAATTCGGTTACTCAATGAAATTGTTAAAACGGAAGATGAAATCCTACGCTGAACTGAAAAACCTATTATTATGATTAAAATTATTCATGTTCATTCATATTGCAAAACATGTTTGCAAACTACAACTTTTATGTAAACATTCATTTATTGGCTGCATGCTCATCGCTCACAAAACAATCACAACACAATAAGTTTAAACAATATTAATAGTTAACAATTCCTCTAGTATTAAACAGGCAACAGATTCACCCAATTGCAAAAGTAGTGTCTAAGCTATATACATGTTTAGAATCACTGGCTCAAGCAATGAATGGAATTTTAACTTTTGTAAGCGAGCAGAAAGTTGAAATATATATACACCCACTATGAATGAGAATTTCTACTAAAAGTGAATCTCCAGCAGCTTCTGAAAGTGTTCGATTTGCTGGAGCTCCCTTCGTCTTCCCTCCAGAACATAACGAACTGGGCAGTCAAGTGAGTCGCACTGGAGGCTACCCAGTCGACCGCAACATGCCTGGCATATCTGTCGGGTGAGCTGGTAGCCCCTCTCCAAACGAGCGGTCTTATCCGAGAGCATTGCCACACATTTGGTGGCATCCCTGAGGCACTCGGGACAAATGCCCGCCTTGGTTTGGCGGCCACAATCGATGACACAGCTGGTGGTGGAGAAGTACTGCGAAATGGTGGACTTGGCCACTCGTGCGCCGGCCAACTCGTTGGCCGTTCCCACAGCCGGCGTCATCAGCAACTTGCGCGGCAGACTGGCAAACCAGTCGTGCACATTGGCTCCGATCAGCAGCAGGCAGCGGTTCAGCGGCGGTATAATCGCCTTGGTGATGTAGTAGATGGCGTTGATCTTGTGGCCCTCGTTGGCCAGAATGTCGTGGGGGCTGCGGACCAGGCGAATGAGCTGCATGCCCGGCGGCCCATTGACAATTATAAAGGGCACCCGCTCACCGCGACGCGGCACATGTCGCGGATCCTTCTGCATCCATTTTCTGGAGTGAAATATATGGGAAATGTTTGTGAAACGGAATTGCAGGCAATAACTTAAGCGCAACCCACCGAGTGAGTTCCAGTGCTGGCACACAGGCCGTGGGCTTGTAGCCGTTGAGACCGCGGAACTCCTTGGCGAAGATCAGGTCCTGCAGATTGGCCTTGCCCGAGAGCAGCTTGGTGAACTGTCGGCACACGTACTGCTTGATCCTGCTCACGTCCTGCGTCTCGAACAGCAGGCGCAGCACCTTCTCCAGCATCTTGGCCACCGCCGGACAGCCGTCGCGACGCACTGTCTCAATGCCCTTGGCCTCGTAGACGGGCTCCGCCTGGTCGGCCGTCTCGTACATGTAGCCCACATAGCGTTTCTTGGTCTGCAGCAGGCACGGCTGGTAGACTTTCTCCAGCTTCAGCTTCACCGGCTGAGGATTCATCTCGGTGACGGCCTGGGCGATCTCCTCGCCAATGCGAAAGGCCTCGGCTCGGTTGCGACCGGGCACAAGAACGAACATGGAGTCCGTGTCGCCATAGACGACGCGCACCTTCCACTCCTCATTGGCCTCCACCAGCTTGATGGCCCGCTCCAGAGTCTCCCGGCCTTTGGACACCACCGAGTCACCCACCTCCACCGCAGGCATCCGGCCACTGAAGTTGGCTGCCGTGTAGCCGTAGGTGACATTGGCCATCAGCTTGAGACCCAATTGCCTGGAGTGGAGAATCCTTTGCAGGGCGGAGCTGTCCTTGTGCAGCTTCATCGACTGCTTGACCATTTGGCGCGTGTCCAGAATCTCGGTGAGCATGCGCGGCAGGATGCCCTCGCGCACCTCGCGCTTCACGAACACCACGCCGCACGGCGAGACGGTGACCAGGTCGTGCTCCAGCAGCTTCTGCAGCATCTGTCTGGAAACCCGCAGCTGCGAGGCACCGAACTCGAACGGCGAGCTCGCGCCCAGGTGCTCCACTCTACCCAGGCACGTGGAGAAGCAGTAGTTGTAGGCGATGATCATGCTGGGGTACAAGCTCTGGAAGTCGAGCACGATGAGCGGATCGGCGTAGAAGCGCGAATGCGGTTCCATGATCAGAGCCAGATACTCGGGTGCCCGCATATGAGCTCGAGCCTGGACGCTGGGCGAGAGTGGCACCAGGTTCTTTGGCTTGGCGATTCTGTGGAGTTTGGTTATTATCACAATAGGATGCAATGGGATGATTAGAGCGGGAGAACTCACCTTAGCATCATGCTCTCCACACGAAACTGCGATCCGCGCGACAACACCTCGTAGAACTGGATGCCGATGAGCTTGGCCATTTCGCTGGTCCGTCCCAGTAGGTCGAGCTGATCCAACAGCGCCAAGGTGCCCCGCACCCGCTCCAAATAGTATTCCAGCACTATCCAGCGAGTGCAGGGCGAGGAGAACCATTCGCTGAGCGTCTGGGCAGAGTGCCAGGGACATCTCTTGTGCAGGATGTGGTACATCACGTTCTCGAATGTGTACGACGTCAAGGCGATCTCGGAACGCATCAGACGCCACACGTCCAGCAGGATGCGGCCGCAGAGTTTCATCTCCACATCCAGGTCGGTGAACTGCTCCCGATCCTCGTCCACAAAATCGCGCACCTTCTGCGTGGGCACTCGCGACAGCAAAGGTGAGATGTTGAAGCACAGATGCTTCGCCCGGTCGATCACATAGCCCCACGAGGACATCTCGATCTCGTAACCGGCATAGATATCCGCATCCCAGCGTCCACACAAGGCCAGCAGTGCCTCGAACGCCTCCGATTCGCTGGCCACCACATGCACTTCGATGTCCCGATCCAGGCCATGGATACGCCCCTCACTGAGCAAATCCTGACCATTGTTGACCATGATATAGCCACAGGCCTTGCTCGGAAGACCTTCGTCCGGCAAACTATGCTCGATGGCGTAGAACAAACAGCGGATCTCGTCGTGCATGGGATCTGGTTGCAGTTCGCCGCGCGTGGACACAAAGACCTCCAGTGTGAAAATGGTCAGGTGGTTGCATTCGATGTCGGCCTTGGCCTGCTGCAGGTTCTCCAGGTTGACCTTGAACCCGAACGTGTTGTCCAGGGTGGCGTGACTCAGTCCGAAGCTGAGGTCGTGCTGCAGCACCTCCTGGCTACTGCCCTCCAACTGGCGCAGGAAGGAGCTCCGCTCCAGCGCCGCCTGGGCAGCACTACTGGAGACGCTCTGCTCGCTGGACTGCGTGCTGGCTGGCTTCTCCTCCTCCTCCTCCTCCTCGTCCTCCTGGCATTCCTTGAAGTTCAGCTTGGTCCCTCGTTGAAGGCGATTTCTCGACACTCCCTTTGCTTTGCCACTTATTGGGGTGTCCTTGGCCTTACCCTTGGCTTGGGACAGGGGTGTAAGGCTCAGGCTGCAATTGAAGTCCTCGCCAGCGTCCTCGTCGCCACTGGCAGCATCGCCTGCCTCTGGCTGCAGCATCATGGTGATCTTTTGGCGCTTGATTTTGATGGGACTGTCGATGTCGTCTGATGGCCTCGCTGGTTCCTCTCGCTGGCGAAGCAGCTCCTTGGCCTTCAGCCAGACCTTGGCCTCTTGCCGGGTGGGTGCTAGCTGGACAGGTTCGATGGCCACTTTCTGCCCACTGCCGAAGTACTCCCGCATCCTCTGTTCCCCGCGATGTCGCTGCAACATGGCCGGGCCACCGATAGCTATCAGTTGCTGGCGTCGCCAGGAGGCCAGCCCACGGTCGTTGCCCAGGACACTTTGGAAGGGCTCGCAGTCGTTGAGCTTGTTGCCCGGAATGTGAAGCACCAGGAAGCCCACCTCCGTCACCTTGCTCACGTCGGCGGGTTTGCTGTAGAAGGGTTTCTGGAACTCGTACTCCGGTATGTCCAACTTGCCACAACCACGAACCACTTCATCGTACGACGGGGGCAGCTCCAAGGGAGAAATCACAAAGCAGTTGGACATAGACGACACCATGGGACTGGGACTACCCAAGATGTCACTAAAGACCGACGGACTGTTAACAATCAGCGAGTGCTCGTAGAAACTTCTCATTAGCTCGGGAGTGTGGTTCTCATTGCTCCTCGGACTTATCTCTGGAGTTGTGTGAGAGTCAGGCTGTGCTCTGCCTGAACTTGGAGTCACCTGCTGGCTTAGAAGCTCCGAACGAAAGCTCCTGCGAAGTCTCCTCAAATTGGGTGTTTTGCGTAGCTTGGTGACTCTATTATCGCTCTCTGTATCCGATTCAATGGCCTCATCATCGCTTGAAGCTAATTGGCGTGTCTCAATGGGATTGGCCGGATCTCCGGAGTGGGAAGCATCCGGTTTCTGTGGAAATAGTTCATTTTGTACATCTTCTTCATGACTGTTCCCATAAGTTTCCGACTTAGAGACGGAGCACTCAATTGATTTTAAATTGTTAATTTCATCTGAGTTTTTTTCAACAACTTCTTTTGACTGTTGAGTAACTATTTCATGCTTCTGTTTGGGACTTTTCACTGCATCTCTTGTATTCAAATTATCTAATGATTTCTCCACCGGGTTTATTTTATGTGTTCCATTATTTTGTTCGAAACTTTTCGTGCATATAACATTTACATCCTCTAAGTTACTTCCAAGTCTGGGTTTTTTATGTATTTGAGTTCGACGTGCGGTGTTTGCACTGGGCTTTGTTTTTTCTATTTCTGTGAAATACTCATCTGGATTAATCAAGTTCTTCTGATGACGCAGACTTCGCCTTGGTTTTTCTCCATCCAAAGAGTTTCCTTCTGAGCTTCGTGGTTTTTTTTTACTGACTTTTGGTTCCTTACGTTCCTTAATCCCAGGACTATCCTCAGTTTGGTCACGAATACTTTCCTCTGGTATTCGCTCGCCATCCGCTGTTTCAAACATGTCGGAGAAACTGGGATTTCTATCCCTCAGCGTCAGTGAGCAAGTCACGTGTGTTTTGTCCAGATTGCGTTTCGATCGCCTGGTACTGCGAAGTGGTGTACAACTGCCGGGAAAACAAGGTTTATAACAGCTTTAAGTATGCATTGGAGTTTTAGAAATCCTACTCGTTCTTCAAACGGACGAAACTGTTTGATTCCTCGACACTTTTTCGTCGCAGTTCCGTCATGGCCAGTTTCCTGCGAAGCGACAGCTCTGGCCTACAAAAAATAAAGATTTGATTTTAACAGGATGGGAAACAAAAATTGACAAAGCAAAGCTTACAGCCCTTGGGAGCTGTTCTCTTTAAATAAAGTCAATTTTAGATTAATTTATCAATTTTTCCAATGGCAGCTGTTTTATATAGTTGAAAGGTTCTTTTTTTTAAATTACATTTACACAACTTATAAATAGAATATATTCCAAATAATTTTTTGATCGTTCCTATGGCAGTTTTATTTTAGGCTGTTGACTTTACCTAAACTAAAATGTATTTTAATCAAAAAAGGAAGCTAACTTCGGCAAGCCGAAGTTCATATACCCTTGCAGCTATTGCAAAAATTAAATATTCTTTAAAACATTAAAACTATGATTTACTTGCGTATATGTCTAAAAACATTGAAGCTATGATGATTTGCAGCTCAATTATTATATAGTTATTTTATATATTTTTATTATTTCTATGGGAGCTATATGATATAGTCGTCCGATTTTGATGAAATTTAAACCGTAATTCTGAAATATTTAACCATTACTATATGTCGGAGAACTAAAAAAAAAATTAAAAAACAGCAAAGTTATAATTTTTTTTTATTTATTTTTTCGATTGTTCCTATGGGTGCTATATGCTATAGTCGTCCGACCCGGCTCGTTCCGACTTATATACTACCAGCAATAGAAAGACAACTTTTGGGAAAGTTTCATGCAGATAGCTTTAAAACTGAGAGACTAATTTGCGTAGAAACGGACGGACAGACGGACATGGCTAGATCGACTCGCCTAGTGATGCTGATCAAGAATATATATACTTTATAGGGTCGGAGATGTCTCCTTCACTGCGTTGCAAACTTCTGACTGAAATTATAATACCCTCTGCAAGGGTATAAAATGCAAATATAACATTTATATCACCTGTTATATGCATGTATTTTAAATACCAAAGAACTTATGTTGATTTAGCTAATAGTTTTCTGATATTTCATAAAGCAGCTTTACTGTCGTTAAATTTTTTCAAAGTGGTCTTTTGAAATTAAATGAATCCCGGAAATATATTTATAAATAGTTTCCGATTTATATATTGTATGCAACAAAAAGAAGGCTTTTCGGAAGCTTTTATTTAGATAGCTTTAAAAACAAACGATTTATTTACGTTTAAACGGACGGAAAGACGGACATGGCTAGATTGACGGACTTGGTGATGCTAATAAAAAAAAAATATATATATATATTATAGGGTCTGTCGTCTTCTGCAAGGGTGCAGGATATTTGGAAATGTCAATGAAGGAAAATTACCCAGGTGATTTCGTCGTTCGCACTTGTGTTCCTTGATCAAGCTGCAAACTGAGGCGGGAATTAAAGGCTTTTCCTGTGGTTTCCTCGTTGTTTTCTGGAATTGATTGGATACATTATAAGTCCTTGAGTTGTGCAGCTACTGTGACCCACTTTTTGCCGAGCTGCTTCCAATTGTCAGAGGCAGTGGGGCATATTTCTTGGCCGCACTGGTTTTCGGTGTGCGGGGCGACCTCAGCAGGCTTGCCTGACCTCTCGGCGTGGTGGGTGTCTTTGGAGGACTTGAATTCAACTTGGAGCTGGTTTTTTTTTTGGGTGTCCTCTGCAAGCCATCATCAGCGCCATCGATTTGCGGCAATTGCGTTGAGGGATCTTGATTTTTGGACTCCACAGGCTCAGGCTGACTTTGGGTTAGTTTGAGTAGTAGTTCGTTGATGTCGTCGAGGGCGGTGGAAAAGTCATGTCGGGTTCCCTGCTCCGCATCCTCATCGGACTCACCATCCTCGTCGGCGATCGCATGAGATCCTGCAGCAGCAGCAGCAGCTGCTGTTTCTTTATCCAACAGCTCCGGGGTCAGTTCGTCTAGGAGAAGAATAAATATCCAGAGCATAGCAAGTATTCCATTCCACTTACACATTTTGTGGTTCTGCGACAAGGGGGCCAAGGAGCTGTCCAAATCCACATGCGATTCGCTGTCGTTCTGCTCCTCCAGCAGCTGCAACGCATCCAAAAGTTCCAGGTCCTCCTCCCGCACTGCATCGAAATGAAATTGTTAGGTGCCCAAGAACCCAGTTAGTTTTTGGCAAGCGTTTACCCACAGGTGGCATCGTGGGGCACTGTTCCATGCGGCTGTGTGAGGCTCAGGATTAGCTCCTCGTCCACCATCGTTTCGTCCATGAATTCGGACTCATCGTTTGCCACTGGTAGACTGACATTGCTGCTGTTGCTGCAGGTCACATGGTTTTGTATGAAGGAGGCATTAACCAGCAGTTGCTGCTGATCCTGTGAGCATTCCTCGGGATAGACCGCATTGGCCAGCAGTTTTTGAAGGTTGAAAGTGCGCCTCTGCTCTTTGGAACCGGGCAAAGTGGTCTGCATGGTGGCATTGACCGCCAATGCCGTCTGATCCGACAGCGTTTGGTCGGACAGTGTGGACTGCTCCAGAGTCATCAACTTGCTTTCCAGGGCGGTGCGGTAGAAGACATCGCTCTCGGCAATCTCTATCCGGGGGCGTTCTTGTGTAGGCGGTAACTTTAAAACTGGAACCTGGCAATTAAAGAAGGCTTTAAGGTATAGCTTGGGAACAAGGAGAAACTGAGTAGTACCGCTTGAACCATCTCCTCGTCACCAGCAGCTGTGTGTTTTTCGACCAGTTTCCGACGACGCAGGCTCTCATCATTCCAGATGGCCTCGATGCCCGGATTGGTGTGGCTGCCCTTGCTCTTGGCCACCAGCTGGAAGCGATTCAGAATAAAGTTGGAGCTGACATCCACCTCCAAGGCACTGCAGGCCACCTTTTTCACGCTCACGGTGTCCAGCAGCTGGGCGGGCTTCACGTTCGCATAGGGGATTACTAAAACAAAGGGTTAGATGAGGCGGCCAGGCGGGTTGTGCAGCCTACTTGCCCTCATCCTCGTGGCTGCGCCGAAACTTGAGCACCTCCAGCGGCACATGGAGGTTGCTCATCCCGTACAAGTTGTAGTCGATCATGAACTGCAGGATGTAGGGAACATGCGACTCGTGCGGACTGAAGTTCTTGCTCAGGATGGCGCCGCTCTGGAGAAGATTGGCGGCGCGGCGCACAAAGCGCGGATTGAACATGTAGATCTTGAGGAACTGGTGCTCCGCGCGATGGTAGCCATAGAATGGTCTGCAAAGTGGAACGCCTCTAGAGATTCACGACAAGGAGGAGAAGCACTGCAAGCACTGCAAGCACTTACATGCCCTTGACCAGCTGGATTTTGAACACATGCTGAGCATTCGAACTGGCCTGGCCCAGGGATATGTTGATGGCCTTGTCCAGGTGCATGGCTATCTGCAGGATGCCCCGCTCCAGGGATTCAAAGTCGCGCCTGTCGAACGGAATGTAGAAATACGGGAACACGCCGTGCACATGCATACAGGTCTTCTGGCCCCTGGAGTTGCCGCCAAAAACTCGAATCACTGGCACCTGTGGAGGCATGCAGTTGTTCGTTATCCCAGTTTACCACCAGTGGTGGTGAAATAGTGCTCACCCGTTTGATCTCCTTGCCGCGCAGCTCCGAGTAGCAGGGATCCAGGCCGAACTGCGGCTTCTCCATGTAGAAATCCGCGACCACCAGGCGCACGGAGTAGACGCCATCGATTCCCTCTGCTGCAGCTGCCATTTCACAAGGACATGGACATTTCTAGCTATTGTCGCGGAAGATTCAATTCAATTCAATTGAATTCAATTCAAAACAGAGTGACCAATCGTGATCGATTCCGCATTCGACACATCCGGGGTATTCCCGGAAAGGCCATCACTATCGATATTTAGCCGATGGTTTTTCAGTGCATCCCTACAGTCTTGGCGCAAAACCATTTCAACTGCTCTTATATCTCTACATTTTGGAAATTTCAACAAAAAATCTCCGCGTTTTAAAATCGGCAAGCAGAGGTATACATATATACCCAGCTATTTCAAAAACTAAATATATATGTGTTTAAAAAAATGGAAGTTGTAATGATTTTCAGCTCAATTACTCGATCGTTCTTATGGCAGCAATATGGTATCGTTTTCTGATTTTAATAAAGCTTAAAACGTAATTCTGAATTATTAAACCATTACCATGTTCAAAAGGATTTTATAAAAAAAATCAATAAAACAAAAGTTACATTTTTATAATTTCAATCAGATGTCCGTTTCTACGCAAACTGGTCTCTCAGTTTTAAAACTATCTGCATGGAACTTTCCCAAAAGCTTTCTTTCGATTATTAAATTATAAGTCGTAACGATCCGGATCCGATGGCTGTAGCATATAGCTCCCATAGGAACAATCGAAAAACTAAATGAAAAAATTATAACTTTGCTGTAGAAAACAATTTCATGTAGCTGAACGATCGAATATTTTAGCTAAAAAATTTTAGAAAGTCATTTGGTTCCGGAGAAATGGGAGTGAATGTGCGAAAAAATGTTGTCCATATATAGGAGCTGTTGGGGCCGGAGGAGCAAAAAAAAACAGACTTTTGGGGCATTTTTGTATTCTGGTTTTAAATACGCTCGCGCTGAAGAACGCATGCTCTACCACTTTTTGGAAACAACGGCTTGAAAAAAGCTAGTTTTCACACGCCCACGACTAAAGCTACTATATATCGTTAAACAGGTATTTTAAGGGACTTTTTCTATTTCCTTGACATAATTTTTCCAGCAAAATAATTACTTTTTTAATGAATTATTTTTTTTTATTTGGCAAAAATTTTAAAATGTGTATTTATTAGGTTGAATGCTTTATAATTTTTCGTCATAAAATTGAGCATCAGAAATTTTGTGCGTCATGTTTTTTATTACCCCTTTAAGGGTGTTTTTGTGTGTACGCATATAAATCAAAATTGACATATTGTAAAGAAAATTTAATTTTGGTATTAGCTGGTAGGGTATAAAAAATTGGGCTTGCCGAAGTTTTCTTTCTTTCTTGTTTATTTAAGTACTAATTATGTTGAGGGCTTTATCAGTGTAACACACGAAAATATAGAACATTTTTTATTTATCTTTAAAGAAACTACTTATGTATGTTTGTTTTCAACATTGGCTGGATGCGAATGTAACGGCTTCGATTTTCTGCGAAAAAATAAAAATAGGAACAACAAAAATAAAATTAAATATATGAGTTTAGATCAGGGACCGTAAGTATATTTATTAATTTTATTTTTTAAATATATCCCAATTAAATGATTGTTTCTTGAGTATTATTTTTTCTGAGGGAAAATAAACAAAAGTCAAACATTTCCCTTGAAGTCCGATAACTGTTTTTCTGCACCATTCTTGAAAGAGATTCTTTTGTTAGCTTATTAAGCGAATCAAGACGAACAATTTAAAGACAAACATTTAGTATGGGAGCAGATCGCTTAAAAATTGTTTTTAAAAACTTTACATTTTGCATAAAACCTATCCAGTCAACTAGAACCTCAAGAACTATGTTTGAAAATATTACTAATCTAAAAATCTTTATTTTTCCTTTATAAATAAGGCCATTTAACTAGTTATCTTTCAAAGTTAAAGAGTTGAATTGGTATTTTTATGAACAAATGATCTGATTTTTGTCAATCTAGTCATAATATCTATAAATTCTTGCTGTTTCTGGATATTTTACTGGCTTTAGAGCCTACTGGATGGTCAAATAATTTTAAACAAGGAGTATGATATGCAAAAACCTTGTTAAGTACCTTAAAGAACATCGATGACCAGTCGCTTGCACTTGCGCCAGTTTTGGGCGCTGACGGGTCGTGAATGCGATCCGAGTCCAGGTCACTTTTGTAGGCGTCAAAGGGAACGCTTTTCGTTCTCCCGCTCCTTCATCGGAAGAAATCCCCACAATTATTTTATGTTATTAATATAAATTTGTTCTTTAATTCTTAATTCTTTAAATCTTAAATATAAACACAAATTTTTTCTATCATTAACTGTTTTCTTTTCGTCCAGCTGTCCTTCCCTAACTATACGTCTAGATATTTTCTGCCCTATGGTTTCTAAAATGTCATTATTCGCAAAATTAAGCCTAAAACTTCGTCCGTGTGATATGAAAAATCTTTGACGACCTATTGCACTCGTCAGTTATTCCTTCAGCAATACACAATTGTGCAGGTCAAGAATAATTATTTGCCAATTTTCGTCTGTAAAATCTTCCCTCAAATAGGCTCGTCTCAATACAACGTCCGTCACGTCATGAGTCCTAGTTAAATTTTATTCAAATAATAGTCCCATAATTGTGGCAGTCCTAAATAACCTACATTAAAATTAACATTACATCCGTCCGCAATGAGTGCAACAGCATTCTTAAATAAATTATTGTCTCTTAAATATAAATAAATCTTATTTATACATAGCTAAATAAACTTCGTCAGAATTTATTGTAAGATTCTGTCAAGTAGAAACTGGAAGAAATGTGTGTTAAAAAAAAGGTAAGATGATCAGTTTTTAACTTACGTTGTCAATGTAGACGAACGATTATGTCTTCCGTCTATGCTGGCCATCATAACGGTAAGTAACCATTGGCGCACAAATAAAATGGCTTTTTATATTCGTGAAACCTGTTGAACATTTCCACACAGCCGTTTCTTTTTATCCTCTCAGCGTAATATTTTGCGCGCGCTTGCAACACGGCCGACTGGTTAAACATTGTAAGCTTAAGTACATCCATCTTCTGAAAACGCACAATAAACACTTTGCTAGCAATCAACAGATTTCTCGACAGATTTGGAGTTCCCCGTTTCACTCTTACCAGATAATTTGTTAAATTTGTAATTTGTCCCGCGTCCCGTGATGTCTCTGGCGGTGTTGGCCACTCCCACGGCCCCTTCTCCAGAACCTCCGTGGGCTCTTGGGACTCGCGCTCCTCCTCGTACGTCGTCTTCTGCTCCTCGCGGTTGTGCATCGCGCGGGTGCATCAGCGGTGGGTGCTGCCAGTCGATGGCCTCGACTGCCTCCCACACGTCGGCGGACGTGGTGACGCTAGCGGCGGCCCGGACCGGTCCATTGTCGGAACGTGATCGCCTGCGCTTCCAGGATGCGGGCCCACTCCTTGGGCTTGCCCGACGGTGGTATCTGCCCTAGGCAGATCCGCCCGAACCCTGCCGTTGCCCTGCTCAACCTGACGGTCTTCGTCCCATCCTCCTCCTCGCTCGCGTCCTCCGGTCCGCTCTCATCTGATGAGATGGCGACGACCTCTCCCATGTCCGCCTCGTTCGGGCCTGCGTCTTCCTCCTCGGACGGCGACTCCACGTCCGAGACCTCGCTCGTTGACACCGCGTCAGCCTCGCTGACCGGTGACGGGGATCGCGACCCCAAGGGGGACGGAAGTAGCTGGAGGACGGAATCGGAGTTCCGTCTCCACTTCGCCACTGGCTGTTCCCTGGCGCGCTTCGCCCTAATCTCTTGCTCCACTTGCTTGTTGCTGCCGCTGCGTGCGCTCAACATGATGATCTTTTTTGGAAAGACCTGCTCCGTGCAGCGCCGTCGCTGACGGCGGTTCGGTTCTACCGCGCATTCTTGGTTCCGTTATTCGCGGCGACGTGTACCGGTAACGGGACTCTCCGCTCTGTGCCCGTGTAATGTTTAAATGTAACGGTGCCCTCCGTGTATACGTCTCCTACGCAAACCGTGCAAGTGTGCGTTTAGCCGGTAACGGTGTCTACGGCTTTTTAACCCTCCCTGTCCCGCTCTCGCGCTCCTAATGTGTTTTTTTTTTTTTTTTTTTTTAAAGAAAAGCTTAAATATATACAGAAGTAATACAAATTACAGAAGAGGAAGAGGTAGAGGTAGAAAAGTTCCGTTCCCGCGGGACCGCCGCAAAGCTGTACTTCGCGGGACGGATGGCGGTCAGGTTGCCGCTCGTCCCTGTTGCTAGTTGCGTCGACTCTGTCCTTAGGTCGACCTTAGGTCCTTCAGGATGCCAGCAGCCAGATTAGCTACCGCATCCCAATTCCTCTGGTTTTCCAACATGCAATTGATTACGTTATCCACTGTCAGGAAACGCTCGGTTCTTGATTCAGCTTCGGCTCGGTTGCTCGCGTATAGGGAGCAGATGAAGAATGCGTGCTCCGCGTCTTCGATGCTTGCTGCGCCGCAGTGGTCGCAGCAGGGGTTTGGCTCGTGCTTGAACCTGTACAGGTATTCTTTAAAGCATTCGTGCCCGGAGATCATCTGCGTGAGGTAGAAATCTACCTGCCCGTGTTTTCTCTGCAGCCAAGGGATTAGACTGGGGATTAACCTGCGCGTCCACTGTCCTGTGCTCGCACTGTTCCACGTCCTTTGCCAAGCCTCTATCGTGCTGCTGCGCTGGGTCCTGCATCCTGTGCTTCCTGTCCTTCGTTCTGCCTCCAGGAGGTCTATCGGTATTGTTCCGGCTTCCTCTGATACCGTGCAGAAGCTGCTTGTGATGCGCAGTGCGCAGCGTCTGTAAACAGCTTTGCACTGGCGACTATATGTTGCGGTCTTCATAGCTTCGGCCCATATGGGCGCGGCGTACAGGATGGTCGAGGTCACCACTGTGGCTATGATCCTTCTGCTGTGCTGCTTTGGTCTTCGGGTGCCACCATTGTGTGCAGCGCAGCATTGGGAATGCCATCGGGAATGCCAGGGGCTTTTTCAGCCTTGGTTTTTCTTAGTGCTGCCAGTACTTCGACTTCGCTAGTGGGTACGGTATCGGCTAATCCGGTAGCTTGCCATATAAGGGGCGGCTGTGTGGGGAACAAAGTAGCCACTATGTGGCCAAGCTGCAAGTGGTCAATAGGGGTCGGCTGTCTGTTAAGCATCCGCAGCTTCGCACAGTTCCTGGAAGCATCTGGCCTTGCTTGCTTTCGATCGCGTTCCTCAGCACCTTTCTCTTGGCTTCGCTTAGCTCTTGGTTTCCGCATCCTCTGCTTCTCTGACACCTGCGTCGGGCCGCTAGGCAGTCTCTCCTCGTTCCACCACGGAACTGGTTTACGCCCATTACCACCTTTCGTTGGTTGGCTTTTTCCATGGAGGCATCGCACGCCGCCTTAACTCTATCGGCTAAGTTCTTCGCGAAGGTGTTAGCGTCTCCTATAACGCAGACGCCTTCCATGTGTGCTAGGAGGGCCACTGTGTTAAGGGTATGCGCTTTGTTAGGACGTTAGGCGACTGCTAGGGGAGGCCAATCTGGGGCTTGTCTGGGTGATGATCAGCGTGTGGTCGCTGTGAGTGTAAATGTCTGACACCCTCCAGGCGCAATTACGTGCCAGTTCTGGGCCAGCGAAGGTCAAATCGATAATCGATTCCCGACCTGACTTGCTAAAGGTTGGTCTGTTCCCTTCGTTGAGTAGGCAAACATTTAACGAAGCCAACGCCTCAAGGAGGATGGTTCCCCGCTGTGTCGTACTAGCGCTGCCCCTGCGATGAGGATTGGTGACCTGCCGCGTGCGTCGTCAGCGATCTCCTCCATTATTGCTCTGAACTCGCTAATGCGTACGCTCGGGGCAATGTAGCAGCGGAGATTGTAAGTCCTCTGAACATCGCTCTGGTATATCCCGCCTTCGTGTTTGGCCTTATTGGGCTCGCTGAGTATTGCCACATAAGCCTGCTGTTCGATTGCCGTCTGGGTTAGTAGGTCCTGCGCCGCTCTGGAGTGGTTTAGGGTAATCTGTAGAACCTTAACCATGCTGTATACAGTTCAGAGCTTTTCGGTACTCAGGACACATCTTGCTGAGGGTCGAGTGTTCGGCCTCTCCTCAAGCTATTCCTCGTCTCGTGCAGATGATACATTTCGGTTTGCCCTGAGAACAAGTTCTGTACTTGTGCCCATCCTTGCCACATCTGAAGCAGGATTCCTGCGTGTTTTTGGCTGTTGCCTCCTGATGGGTGTGTCTGTGTGTGTGTGCTTGACCGTTAAGTTAGATACCGTGTATCGTCCTCCCCCTTTCTTCGGTTAGGGTGCAGTGCTCCTCCGATACGACGGACTTGTTGAGACTGGCCCTTCTTGCTTTGCGGTTTTAACTGGCTTATGTGGGTTTTTCTTACTTTGCCTGTGTTTTCGTGCCGCAGGGTGCAAATAACCGGAGAGTCGAAATTAGTTATTTTAAACGGCCCTTCGTATCTGGGGGCCAGTTTGGACGCGGATCCTTCTGGTGCCGCGGATAGATGGTGCTCCTTGGCCCATTCCGTGTCTCCGATCTCTGGTTTTTAGTTCTTTAAGTTTTAGTTATGGTTTAATATGCCAGAGTTTCGGTTTTAATATTATTGAAATCGGACAACTATATCATATAGCTTTCATTGATACGACACAGAACAAACAAGAAAGGAAGCAAGCTTCGACAAGCCGAAGATAATATACCCTTGCAGCTATTGCAAAAACTAAACATTCTTGAAAACAATAAAATTATGATATACTTGTGTATATGTTTAAAAACATTGGAGATATGATGATTTGCATAAATTCGATAGTTCCTATGGCAGCTATATGATATCGTTTTCCGATTTTAATAAAATTAAAAGTGTAATTCTGAACTGTCAAATTATTAATAAGTCAAAAAGAATTAAAAAAAAAACAAATTACAAAATATTGAAATTAAAAAAAAAAATTATATTTTTTATGGGAGCTATATAGTCGTCCGAACTTGATGAAATTTAAACCGTTATTCTGAAATATTTAACCATTACTAAATGTCGAAGAACTAAAAAAATATTAAAAACTGCAAAGTTATAATTTTTTTTTTCCGATTGTTCCTATGGTAGCTATATGCTATAGACGTCCGATTTGTATGATATTGAAACCGTAATTCTAAACTATTTAACCATAACTATATGTCGAAGAACTAACAAAAATATTAATAAACAGCAAAGTTATAATTTTTAAAATTAATTTTTCCGATTGTTCCGATGGGAGCTATATGTTATAGTCGCCCGATTCGGCTCGTTCCTACTTACATGGAATAGAAACACAACTTTTGGGAAAGTTTTATGCAGATAGCTTTAAAACCGAGAGACTAGTTTGCGTAGAAACGGACGGACAGACAGAAGGACATAGCTAGATCGACTCTCCTAGTGATGCTGATCAAGAATAGATGTATATACTTTATAGGGTCGGAAATGTCTCCTTCACTGCATTGCAAACTTTTGACTGAATTTATAATGCTCTCAGCAAGGGTATAAAAAGTACTTCGCTTCTGCAAGAGTTGCTGAAAGCAAAATGAGGTAAGGTTGCGTTTTGCGATGGCACAAGTGCAGCTACAAGTTTATGCAGTTAAATCAATCAATACTGTTAAAATAATAATTAATAACAGCAAACTTCAACAAACAGCAAAAACACGTTTTTTTTAGAAATTGAGGTTAGGTTACCTTTTCGTATAATTACCAGCTGTTCGGCATTTTTCGGCACTTGAATTAAACATTCTGATATTCCTAGAATGCTTAAAAATATTATACAAAAAGATTTGTTTGTGCCGAAGAATGCCATCACAACTAAAACTCTAACCAAACACGGAAAATACAAACCAAGAAAGCTCACAATTACATATGTACTAAATACAATATCGATTTACACAAAACACAACATATACTACATATACTTTTTGTTGTAAAAGGGAAGTTAATAACTTTATTTAAAGTATTAAGCACTTTCATTGCACAAGCTTAAAACATTTTTTAAGGAGAGCTTCCCTTGCACGTTGCTTACGCTGAAATACCCAATGAATATTATGCTCTCTCTTTCGATGCTATTCTTGAAGAGGACAGATAGCGCAAATCAAAAAGATGAATAATTCAAATAGCTAGACCAATTATAAATAAGAATTGGTAAATTTAAAGTCAAAATTTTGACTTCGATTTTTTATTTATGGCCTATGGAACCGATCAGTGTGCGTTGGTTTGAAAAAAAGTTTAGATCGCTGAAATTCAAAAACTATATTGGGTATGACCTTAACGCTTTCACAGGATATTTTTGAAATTGTAAACTATCGATTGGCCAGTAATAATCGATTTTTAAATTAAAAATGTACACGGGTAAAGCCCTTTAAAAAACTTTTCCGAACGGACGTATATATTACGTAGCTGCAATAGAAACTACTGGTTAAATTTAAAAAAAAAAATGTTGTTTTTAAAGGAATATGCGAACTTATCGTTTTTTGTTGCCTAATATAATGATTTTCTATCAGTTCGAATACATCTCTTGACTGCATGGGTATTACAACTTCAACTTACCAAAGTTGGGTTCCAATTACAGCAAGAAAATAATCCTTAAAAAACTTGTTTACCCAATAAAGCTGTATAATTCAATCTTTATAAAATCATAAAAAAAATGTAAAATGTTTATAATAATAAAATCAGTGAAAACCTTGCCAACTTTTTTCGTTTTTGTTATCTTTTCAAATCCGATTTCAATCGATGTTTTTCGAACGACATGTAAATAGCTTGGAAGTGTGGCCTTCGCAGCTTACGGGCAAAATACTAACGTGTACCTAACCCACACACCCCGCCCACCCCGCCCACACATTGCGAAAAAAGCTCCTCTCCAGAAAAAGTGGCAGTCGTAATAGCGAGCTGAAGCTGAACAAGAGGAAAAGTGAAAAGCAAGCGGAGATTTAACCATGTCGAAGATCGGAATTAACGGATTTGGCCGCATCGGCCGTCTGGTGCTGCGCGCCGCCGTCGAAAAGGGCGCCTCCGTGGTGGCCGTCAACGATCCCTTCATCGATGTCAACTACATGGTGTATCTGTTCAAATTCGACTCGACTCACGGTCGTTTCAAGGGCACCGTGGCGGCCGAGGGCGGTTTCCTGGTGGTGAACGGCCAGAAGATTACCGTCTTCAGCGAGCGCGACCCGGCCAACATCAACTGGGCCAGCGCTGGCGCTGAGTATGTGGTGGAGTCGACCGGAGTGTTCACCACCATCGACAAGGCGTCCACCCACTTGAAGGGTGGTGCCAAGAAGGTCATCATCTCGGCCCCATCCGCCGACGCGCCCATGTTCGTCTGCGGCGTCAACCTGGACGCCTACAGCCCCGACATGAAGGTAGTGTCCAACGCCTCCTGCACCACCAACTGCCTGGCTCCCCTGGCCAAGGTCATCAATGACAACTTCGAGATTGTCGAGGGTCTGATGACCACCGTGCACGCCACCACCGCCACCCAGAAGACCGTGGATGGCCCCTCCGGAAAGCTGTGGCGCGACGGCCGTGGCGCCGCCCAAAACATCATCCCGGCCGCCACCGGAGCCGCCAAGGCCGTGGGCAAGGTAATCCCGGCCCTCAACGGAAAGCTGACCGGCATGGCCTTCCGCGTGCCCACGCCCAATGTCTCCGTCGTGGATCTCACTGTCCGCCTGGGCAAGGGCGCCAGCTACGACGAGATCAAGGCCAAGGTCGAGGAGGCTTCCAAGGGTCCGCTGAAGGGAATCCTGGGCTACACCGACGAGGAGGTCGTCTCCACCGACTTCCTCAGCGACACCCACTCGTCGGTCTTCGACGCCAAGGCTGGCATTTCGCTGAACGACAAGTTCGTCAAGTTAATCTCGTGGTACGACAACGAGTTCGGCTACTCCAACCGTGTCATCGATCTGATCAAGTACATGCAGTCCAAGGACTAAATGCCACCATCGTACAAACCCGGGGCGTGCAAGTGGATCAGGAATCACTGTCTGTTGTATAATAACTATAACCCAGGCAGAGTGCGCCCCGAGAATTCGGCACTATGCACAATTAAATGGGCTTTTTTGGTTGGCTCTCAAAAGTTACCAGAATCATTGCAAACATTTAAACAATACGAATATCCATACCTACACAAATATATTTATTGCTGTTAAATAAAGTATTGCTCTGTTACTGTATTCAAACGCCAGCTATTGAAAAATAAAATTATGTGCATAGTTGAATGCTTGTGTAAGCCCAAGGTCGTGGGAAGGTTACATCAGGGCACCGCCGGAAAGATTCGCCAAGATATATGTATGTATGTATGGTATGTACACACATAAAAATGCATTTTGGGGAGCCAGCACAAACTCAAACGGATGGTAAAAATAAAGGGAACAACGTTTCTATTTATATGCAAACTCTGCGAATCCGAACTTTTCAGATTATGCAAACATTTGTACATTTTCTTATCGCTGCACTTTAGGATGCTGTTTGTTTTGTCTTCGATTTACTCTCGGCACATTATTTTATGGCCAGTTGAGCACAAAATTGATTTTAATAGCCGTTTCATGATCTTGGTATTATCGCCAATAAGCGGTAAATTTTCTTAGGATTTCCTTGCAAATTATCGACCTGCATATTTTTATACAAAAGTATTTTGCTTTGTATACACAAGGTCATGAAAGGTCATAGGCGGCTTGCAAAGGTACTTGATTAATGTACACAATATTTCGATTGCAAGAAGTCAAACAGATTATTTCGTCCAGGGCTGCAAAGCGCGCCACATTCAAAAAGTTAAACGAAAAGTAATTAAGCTGGGCACGCTACAAATAATTATATTAAGTTTTTATTAAATAACGGTGTCGATACGACAACGTCTGTCTGTGTCTTCCACAGTTTAAGAAATTGAACAATTTTTATAAAGTTTACCGCGTGGGGGTTCGCACTATGGAAGTCCTTTTTAAATTTTTCTTTATTTCATTTGATTGTTACAGATAGGTAACATAAATATTTTTGTTAACAAAATGGAAAAGAAAAAATCAACGCGTCGCATATGTTTTTGTACAAGTTTAGAAAAAATAGAAACATTATTTTAAAATATTTTTAGCAATTTGTAATACTATAATTAAAGTGATTTTTGTGTACACATCAATGACGTGTTAAACTTCTAGGAAAGAGCAATAAAAAATTATCTTATCGCGACAAAGATTAAACAGCCCCACAAAATATCACTTTTTTGTTTGTTGCATTTGAAGTTGATTAATTGTGCTTTTCCAAGCATAATTTTCGTTTTGGTAATACGGATCCCTAAGAATTGTTTACTAATTTGGGCTTTGCGCCTTCATAATTTATGCAGAATGCTGAACTCTTAGATACATTACGCACTAATTAATTTATTTTTGCTTGTTTTTATACCTTGCAGAGGGTATTATAAATTCAGTCAGAAGCTTGCAACGCAGTGAAGGAGACATCTCCGGCCCTATAAGGTGTATATATTCTTGATCAGCATCACTAGGAGAGTCGATCTAGCCATGTAAGTCTGTCCGTCCGTTTCTACGCAAATTAGTCTCTCAGTTTTAAAGCTATCTACATGAAACTTCCCTAAAATTTGTATTTCTATTGCTGGTAGTATATTAGTCGGGTCGAGCTATAGCATATAGCTCCCATAGTAACAATCGGAAAAATAAATAAAAAAAAATTATATCTTTGGTGTTTTTTAAGTTCTTTGAGATATAGTAATGGTTCAATATTTAAGAATTTCAAATTTACGGTTTAAATTTCATCAAAATCGGATGTCTATAATCTAAAGCTTCCATAGGAACAATAAAAATATCCAAAAAAAATTTTTTTTAATTTAACTCTTTTGTTTTGTATTTTTTTTTTTTAATTCTTTATGATTAATTAATAATTTGATAGTTCAGAATTACGTTTTTAATTTTATTAAAATCGGAAAACGATATCATATATCTTCCATAGGAACTAGCAAATAAGCTTCAAATAGCTTCAATGTAAACACACACGCAAGTCAATCATAATTTTAATGTTTTCAAGAATATTTCATTTTTGCAATAGCTGCAAGGGTATAAGAACTTCGGCTTGTCGAAGTTTGCTTCCTTTCTTGTTTATTTTTGTTTTGTTTACAATTTAATTTTCCTGTTTGTTCTTATCGATATTGCCACCATTTTTATATGCTAGCAGATATGTATCATGTATCAAGAAAAGATAACGTACTATTTATACGCTCATTTTTAGCTGAACATGATGGAAGAAATCCATCAGTGACCAGTGATCATGTTGTTCAGCTGAATATTACTAATTGTTTTCTTCTTTATAACAGTTACATCGCTAAGGAATATATGGCCCCTTTTGTGGTAGTTTCCACATTTCACTTTTGTTTTCATTGCTCTTGTTTAACAGTTATCTAATCAGCTTTTGTTACCTTATCCATCGAAATGAATGTATTGGCAAGGCTATACTATCTTAATCCTTTTTGGCTAGTTTCGTCTGCGGTTAAAATAAATTGAAGTAAATTCTAAAATATAAAAAAATCGAACACTTTAATTAAAAAAAAGGGTACTTTCGTTTCGCAATCATTTGAAATAGCTGAATAATGATATAGAGTACACACAAGAGTCATAAAACAATCAGAAATATGAAATATATAAATATTAATTGTATGATCGGATGACTGCGGAGGTATAGTCCAAAAAAAAGATTAGCAAGCTTCTATTTTCAACTTATATTTTTTGAGTTTTTATTTGGACAAGTCGTTTTATAAGCCTAAATATGATGTATGATATCCTTTTCGGCGGACAAATTGGAGTATGATGGGGGCATGTCCTTGCGCATCCTGTCGAAAGCCTTTTGCACCGAGTACAAAGCACAGCCAAGATAAACTAATAATAGAGTGTTAAAAGGTTAAATAGCTGTGTACTCTCACAACCAAAACCCCTTACCTGTAAACGGCAGCAACATCGTCGGAATGAAGATCCAATCTCCAAGTCTGGTTAACGTCGTAATGCTCGCATAAACCATAAGATACATGAAGAACCCTGTGGTTATCATCCACGGCACTAAGAACTTGTATTTTTGCTGGATTTCCATTAGAAGTTAATTCGATTTGAGAGTGTCAGATGTTTAGCTCAAATAATTAACTCACCTTAAAAGCTCCTATTAGAAGGCACACGCTGCCTAATATTTGCAGAGAAGAAATGTGTATCCCCAGTTCGTAAAGTCCATCTAAATCGAAATAGTAACACAATTACATTTCTTCTAAACATTCATATGGGTACACTGTACATACTTCTCCAGAAATAATCGTCCATCAGTGCCAAATAGGTTATGGCAAAGGCAATGGATAAAAAGCCCGTGCAGATGATACCTCCGTTGGTGTCCAGCTTCAACATGTTTCCGACTCAATGGAGAACTTTGCAGTTTGAGTATTATTTCACAACTGAATCACAGAATACTACACACATCGCATTGGTCGACAAATTTTTGCTGGTGGCTTTATCTTATCTGTCGCTCGCTCGCTCTCCCATCGCCAAATTGGAAAACCTTTGTTCGTTTGTGTATAAGTATAATTTTATTGAAGGATTTGCTTTTTATTGCTTCGACTGGCCAGCAAACTGAGCCCTACCAAAGGGTCCCAGATTGTTGGCTACACCATTTTACAATGAGTTGCGATCTCGAGTCGATTATTTTGAATAATGCAATGAAATTGATTAGCTAACAAATTGAGTGGCGAGTGTGCAAAAATTTGTTTTTTATAAAATTTGTAACATGCATTCTTATTGTTTGGTTTTCTTGCATCTTTAACTAGTATAATTAAGTATAAAAAAATGTTACTTCGCATCGCATGGCATTGCTTCATATGTATTGATGTATAACTATTCGATTTTCAGTTAACTCGCTTGATAATCCGTAAAATGTAGCATATTTTAGATAATTTCGAGGCGTAATTCTGTGTGAGAATCAGTTAATTTGAGTTAAGTGGTGTTAGACTGGTTAAGGTAGAGTTAAGAAACTTGGCAAACTTCGCCCTTCTTCTGGTGTTTTCGAGTTAGTCAAGATATATAAAAATACGTAGATTATAACATTCGATTAGTACAAGTAGGTATGTATAAATATATAAAAAGTACACAACGTGTAAATTAGACTAAGTCAATTGAGGAGAGCTCCTTGGGGCAGGTTGCTTAGCTGCCCCTCGTCCTTGTGCCCTTTCTCGTTATTTTTCGATTTGTTGCTTTTCGTTTTGTTTTGTTTTTGGCAAAATCACAGGAGAATTAGAAATAATTAACGTAAGCTATGACACATCAATGTGATAGAGTGAAAGTGGAAAACTCTCAGTTACCGATTTGAAAGAGCATTGGTTGAACTTGATTTGCTTTATTTGCCTTCACTTGCATGGAGTTGACTTCCGTTTTAGATTAGTTTTGCATTAGGGTTTTGAATTCTATAAATGTATATTTGTATAATAAATTAAGACTATATATCCATTTATATATAAGTATATAGATGTATATATTTAAAAAGTAAGTAGGAGGCGCATTTTTCCACTTTTCAACTTAGGATAACAACATTGCTTTCGCGATTCGCTCCCCAGGCGTTCTATCGCCTTTCTGACTGACTGACTGACTGACTGAACTGGCTTGCTAACGGCTTGTAACAATATTCAACTAAAGAATCGCCGATCAAAAGTAATAACCATAATAATTGTGGCGATAATGACAATCAAAGGATGCCGACGCATGTACAAAAGAATAAATAAAATCGCGTATAAGAAGGATCTGCGTAAACCTATTTTAAACGTCGACAACCATTTTCTTGTGGATGTCAGTGTTGCCGACCACCGAGCAGAACTCATCGAACGAGATCTTCCCATCCTCATCCTTATCCGCGAATCCGATCGTCTTGTCCACAATCTGCTGCAATTGCGACTCCTTTAGATTGTTGCCCACCATCATCTTTAACACCTGTAAGTCAGAGTTGCGTTTAGGGCGATCTCTACGTGAAATTCGCGGGACTTGCCTGAAACAGTTCGCCGTTGGAAATGTAGCCGTCATTGTCCATGTCGTAGATGCGAAAAGCGAAGCGCAGTTTCGACAGCTTGTCGCCCTTGACGCTGAATTGTGACACGCCCTGAATGAACTCCTTGAAGTCCACCTCGCCATTGCCGTCCGCGTCGAAAATGTCGATCACACGCTGCACCAGAGGATTCTGTTGCAGCTCCGGCAGCGACATGAACTCGTCCACGCTCAGCGCCCCCGAGTTGTCCAGGTCCAGCTTCCGGAAACGTTTGCCCAACCGCCGGATCTCATCGGCGTCGACTGGAGGAATGCAAAAAACAAAAAACATGGAAGTTTCGTTTTAAAATTCGATTTATGCAGAATCACAAGCGCATGAAATAGGCATTTTTGATATATGAATACAGTGGAGCATCCCTCTATAGTTGCGATTGACGAAATTCTTAAATAAGAACGCAAATCTTCGATGTTTATAAATCTTCGTATTAATTGGGTTTTCCTGAAATCGTTAGAGAAACTTTATTCTTAAACTGTAAGAAATAGTAAAATTAACTAAAGTTTTTAAATTTTGAAATTATATAAAAATTTTTAAGAGGAAAAATAAGATACATATTTATTCCTAATACCAAAATTGCCTTTTAATATATATGTATATACTAGAATTTCTATTAAAGATTAAATATCGAATAGCTTGAATCTACTTAAGATTGTGGGACTGTATTTTAAACTATTAAAAATTGTAAAATGAACTTAAGTTTTATAAAATGTTTAAATGATATGAAAATTTGTAGCAACAGGAAAAATACGATATTTATACCTAATTCCAAATTTGCCTTTTAGAAATATTACGAAAATTCCTATTATGGATGTAAAATCATACGCTTTATTCTACTGAAGATTGTGGGACTGTAATTTATTTTTAGCGAGCGCTTGTCCGTCGATTATCTGATGAAGAAAAGTGTGACAAGTCACATTCTAGAATGCCCATTTCGAAAGAAACAAAAAAGGTATAAAATCTTTTCCTGATCCGAAATAAAGAGTTGATAATTGTAAATGAAAAGTCGACGCCACGTTCACGCTTAGTTTGCATTCCTTATTTGTTGGCCGTTCGCTTATACCGTATCTAAATGTTCACTTGTGTGTGCTTATGTTTGCATATTCATAAACAGCTGCCATTCCGTTTAAATGACATTGACTGAACAATTTCGTACTTACAATTGGAACACATTTCCATGGGCAGTGATGTTTCATTTCCCTGCAAGGCAAAAATATATATAAATTTGGGAAATTTTAATTTATTGCAGCAGCAGGTGGAGGGGATCAGGGGGAAGGGGGTGAGAGATGATGAACGGAATTTGACTTTATGAGACGGCAACAACTCTCACTCCAATTTCTGCTCTCTTCCATTCTCCCCCTTCCCCTTCTCACTCTCGCACTTTTGCACTTGTTCTTCGCGTATATTGTTGGCATTTTATTACCATTTTGGTTTCGCCTTTTGTGGTTCTCCTTGGTGCTATCTATAGAGTGCAAATACGCTTTCCTTTTGGCGTCGCTCTTTTCTCGCTTTTCCTCTAGTTTCGTTTACAATCCAATACTGGGGGCTATCCTGCACATGCTACTCGGGTTTCTGGGGCGCTGATTTACGGATTTGTTGTGGAAATCTTCGGTTTTCTATTTTCTATTGTGCATGAGTTTTTCCACAGCAGCTTTTGGTGTGACCGTAACTTAAGCGACAAAAAATGCGAGGAGGCCGAAGAAAATATACCAAAAAGCTTTGAGTCTGGCAACACGTTGCTAGGGCTGCCAACTTTTCAAGTGACAGCTAGAGAAAGAATTTTTTGAAAATGTGCGCCGTTTTTTTTAAACATATATTTTTTTATTTTTGAATAAATTAAACTAAATTATTCAATTTATAATAAATTGTACTTATTGGAAGTGGAGGGTTTACCATGGTTTACTGAAATCAAACATTAAAGTTACGTATTTTCCTATTAATTTTTGTCAGTAATCACAACTTTTTCATAAATGGCGGTTAAGGAATTGGGTGCATAGTTGAGAAATGTTCATTTCGGTCCGTTTATGACTACTTTCGCATTCTCCGGCGACTTTTAAACAAGCGGAGAGGAATAAAATGTATAATTAAACCAAAATAGTGAATTTATTTATTTCGTGGTTTTTCAATATGTATTAAGCTAGAGCATAAAGCAATTATCTACAACTGTGGGTGGATGTTTGTTTAAATATTTGTTTAATCCGTATTCTAACTAAATGAAAAGAAATCAGAGGTTATTAATAAATACAAGTAAACATTTTTTTGTAGTTCAATATACATAGATAAGGGACCCCTGAACAAAGGCTTCTGGCTACGCCGCTGCAGTTGCTTGGCTTCCCGCAGCAACATCAAACAACCACAGATAGCGTTTACTGTCCATACGGCATAATCTTTTGGCTACTCTTGGTTAACTGGCTTCCATCCCACTGCCATCTTCATTTTGCTGGCGACGTTCGACCAAAACAGTCATGAGGCAAGGAATCATCAGCCAGGAGGTAAACGGTCACCAGGAGTCGCCAGGAGCTGCGGAAGATGAGGGACGGCGGCGCAGGGTGGCGGTTGTCGGAGCTGGACTGGTAAGTGTTTTTTTTTTAAATAGTCAAAGGCTCTTAACAAACTGACTTTACTTATGGTTGTTATGTACAAATGAATGCTCAAAAAACATTACTAAGAAACACCTTTTAAAACAATTTTTTTTAAGAAATCCTTTTAACGTTTTGAAACCAAATCACGAAAACATTTAAATCTATTTTATATTTGAAGCAAATTTTTTTGACCCTAATGGTTAGTGTTTTTAAAAGAAAATAAGAAGTGATCATTTTTCTAATGGCTTTACTTCTTACTATAACAATCTTAATCAGAAAGACGAAGTTCATCTAATATGCTGCTGAATTTTGTATCTAAATGCGCCTCTTATCTGGATGCTGCCTTATCCCTAATCCCCGACTCTTATCAAGATATTTTTAAACTTTCTATTTTACCTATATCAACCTATTTAAAAGGTGGGTTCTTTGGCGGCCATAAACTTTGCCCGTATGGGCAACCAGGTGGATTTGTACGAGTACCGGGAGGATATCCGCCAGGCTCTGGTGGTCCAGGGTAGGAGTATTAACCTGGCACTTTCCCACCGGGGCCGCAAGGCTCTGGCCGCCGTCGGTCTGGAGGAGAAGGTCCTGGTCACTGCCATACCCATGAGGGGTAGAATGCTGCACGATGTCAGGGGAAACACCAGCGTGGTTCTATACGACCCCAACAGCAAACAATGTCTGTATTCAGTGGGTCGCCGTCAGCTAAACGAGGTGCTTCTGGATGCTTGCGATAAATTACCGAATGTTCGCTGTCACTTTGAGCACAAATTGACGAGCGCTAACCTCAGAGAGGGATCCATGGAGTTCCGGAATCCTAACCAAGAAGTGATTGCTGCCAAAGCGGACCTAATAGTGGGCTGTGACGGCGCCTTTAGTGGTGTACGCCAGCAATTGGTCCGTTTGCCGGGCTTTAATTATTCCCAGGAGTATATAGAGACAGGTTACATGGAACTTTGCATACCCTCGAAATCGGGTGATTTCCAGATGCCCGCCAATTACCTGCACATCTGGCCCCGCAACTCCTTTATGATGATCGCCTTACCGAATCAGGACAAGTCATTCACGGTGACCCTATCGATGCCCTTTGGGGTCTTCGCTAAAATTCAGAATCAAAATGATCTACTGGATTTCTTCAAGTTGAACTTTCATGATGCTCTGCCGCTTATTGGGGAGCAACAGCTCGTCAAGGACTTCTTTAAAACTAGGCCACAGCATTTGGTGTCCATCAAGTGCAAACCCTATCACTATGCGGACAAGGCCCTGATCCTGGGCGACGCTGCACATGCCATGGTTCCGTATTACGGTCAGGGAATGAATGCCGGAATGGAGGATGTCACGCTGCTCACCGGAATTCTGGAAAAGCAGTTGCGGCTGGACGAGGCTTTGGCTCAGTTTACCGAGTCCCGCTGGCAGGATGCTTTTGCCATTTGTGATCTGGCCATGTATAACTATGTGGAGGTGGGTATTTTGATTGATATAGTTATATATATAGAACATATTTTGAACCCTCTTCTACTTCATTCCATTCTGTTATTCTTCCAGATGCGAGACCTGACCAAACGCTGGTCCTTCCGGATCCGAAAATGGCTGGACACCTTGCTATTTCGATATTTCCCCGGCTGGATTCCACTCTACAACAGCGTCTCCTTTTCCAGCATGCCTTACGCCCAGTGCGTTGCCAACAGGAAGTGGCAGGACCAGCTGTTGAAGCGGGTTTCCGTTGCAACTCTATTGGCTGCGATCCTGGCAGGAGTAGCTATTTTTTCACAGCGTTTTATTTGAAATACTTTTTTAAAACATTTTCTAATTACTATAAAGCTTAAGTCCGAAAGAGTATGCCTTAAAAAATATTGTTTTACAACTGAAAATAAAAAGTGCTTCATTAAATTAATAGTAAATAACATGAAAAGTACCAGTTCCATCACTTGTCACTTCTGCTAGACTTTTCAGATTCCCAAAAAGGGGGAGTGTCTTCTCTTTAGTTATATTATCTTTTATAACTGCTTTTTTCTTGGCCTCGTGTTTCAGTGGTTTCCAGCTTACATTTGAAATCTCGTCAGTTTCGTCATTTGCATCAAGAAAACCCGAAAGTGTGTCTCCACCTTCTGTGGTGCTAGTAAGTTCAGTGCAGAAGGCAGCCTAGGATTCAGTTTTTGCCTTGCCATCTTGACATTTAGCTCTGCTTAATATCCTTCTCGTTTCCTTTCTTATTTATCAAAGCTCCAAGAACATGATTGACGGTTAGACTTTGGAGGTCGACTTATAGGACAGAATTTGAGGTAGGCCGTGCTAAGGGCTTTCGCTATTTCCTGGGAAACAATTTTGTGGTTTCCAGAGGAAGGACTCATTTTTTTGACTAAAGGATAACTCCGAGGAGGAGCACTTATTGGCTATGTGATAATCTAACACGTTTAAAGTATTACTATTCCTTGCTAGGGCTATGTCTTATTGCAGAAGGTGGCGGTGATTGATTTCCGGTCATCCTTTGTTGAGGGTGGTATCCAAACCTTGACGACTGCCCGTACGGCCTCATTACGCGCCATATTTCGCCTATGCTAAGGACAATATCGTAGATGGACCGAACTGATTCTTCGTTGCCACATGCCACAACCATGGCTTTTTGAACTACCTGATAGAATCGAACTTTGTGGTTTTGGACCACTTAAGCTCTGGTTTGGAACCTATACTCGCCAAGATGCTCTTCTGGCGAGTTATCTTGATTTGAGATGCCCTTTTCAAGTCGTCCGACCGGAAAAGTCGCACAGGGAAAATTAAGAGCTACAGTAAATCGCGTACGAGCCTGTGAGCCCGGTTCCAACCCCACATTGCCTACTTCGCTTGATGCCTACTTCAACGCGGGAGGCAAATGGTCGGATTATAGCCATCTGCCAAACTAAATCGTCAACACGGCAAGCTAGCAGCAACCCACACCCCACTACAGCGACACTATCTTATGCAGAGCAGCGACAGAGCACACGAGAACAGTATAAAACCGCGGTCGGCACACACACATTGCGTACGTTTATTACTATGTGTGCTCTCTGCTGTTTTTCATGCTCGAACTCCGTTTTTTAAATGTGCAGTGATGTCACATAGAAATACATAATTGCCAATTGCTTCTAAGATTACAGATCGATTTTGTTGTGTCTACCGATTGAACAGAAACACAGAGCCTAATAACTAAGGCCTAACATGACTCCGAGTGTTTTCGTCATTTCACTATGGAGCCAACGACCACTTTTGCGGGCCAAAATTAATAAGTCGCTTAATTTTTCTAATATCGAGTTGAAACTTTACCAATGTTTTTTTTTATCCTTAGGCTACATATATATCCAAAAAACTGAGATCGGACCAATGTATCTATTATCTGTCATACGATTAATCTATCCAACTTTGTTGTTGCTTATGAATATAATACGATTCACTTATTCAGCCAAGCTGTAAGTTTGGTTTATTTATTTTATATCACAGCATAATTAAAGTTCAAATTTGAGAGTTTCGTTAAAATACAATATAGGAAATTTGCATTCACATCGAATGATTGTTTTTCACACAAGTGTGCAATGTTAATGCCTGAATTTGCAGCTTACATTCTCCGGGATCAAGTTCCTCTAGCTAGAATGGTAAATGGTGGACTCCCACAGATTTCAAGGTTTTCAAAAGTACTATAACTGTGTCGGTTTCTAACCAATTTGCATGATCTTTTTGGAACAACTTCAAATTTCAAGGTTATATTAGCTGCTGCGGTTGTTAAGAAAGTTAAGATAGCATCTTCTTTGTCCTTTTGGGCTGCCTTTTCAATACATATAAAAACAACTCAAAGCTGCAAAACTTAAGATTGTGTCTAAAAAAACTAAATAAATTTAAAAGTGGCAATAAGTGGCGATTTCAACAACATATATTTGAACAAGAAATAAATACTCTTGAAATCTCAAAAGGTTTTAGAAGTGGACCACGCTAGACTCGCTTGTTGCTCTAGATAAAAATTAGATTTGTAAGACAATTTACTTTACCGCTTAAATACATGGAAATCAGGATAGATTTCAACCTTTTAAACACACAAACACTTAGTACGCACCACCATTCTTCAAATTCATTTAAAAAAATCTTCTTGAAAAGCTTTTCTATTGTTTTTTTATGCACTTCAAAACTGCAATGTGAAATTAGAATTTCAAAAGCACAAAGGCTGCATCTCAAACGGCTGATTAAACAGCTGTAATCTTAACAGAAGCGCCATCTATCGGAATTTCTGAAACGTAACATAGCAGGTTGATCTTCGGTTAATGCATCGTAAAACAACATTTTTAGTTTTATCGACTTTTCAAATATGGGTTTTGGCCAAAGAATGCGGTCGTTGGCCCCATAGTGCATTTGTGGGTACTAGAGTTAGGACTCATAAGTTACTAGAAACTTCATGAAAATCCCAAATCTCTTGCTTTTATAGTTTCTGAATTCTCGACGTTCATACATACGAATATGGCTAGATCGGCTCGGCTATTGATCAAGAATATATAAATTTTTTGTATGGTCGCAAACGATTCCTTCTTTCTGTTACATACTTTTCCACGAATACAATATACCCTTTTACTCTACGAGTACTTAAATGAAGTTTTTAAACTTAAAATACTTGAAGATGGAAAGGTGTTTGTTTACTTAAAATATCTTCACACAGGAAAATCGTATGGGTTTCCTCTCAAAAGAGGAAATGTTTTCAATGGAAAAATTTGTTTATGTTACTCATGGATATAGTAATTTCCAAAACTTACCATATCATCAGCAAACTGTCCCACAATCATATGTTTCATATATTATTTATTTTAAAACAGCTTAAAGATTGGCCCTCCTTCAATAACAAATCAAATGCGATGGGAGAACTTGAAAACAAAGAAAACTGATAAACTATTGTTTACTGTGGATTCACGCAGGTCTTATAAATACATATGTATGTGTGTATGTATGCTCGATTTCGTGTGTTGGCAAAATAAATGAAATTTCTTGTTGGCCGCGTGGCTACTACGCATCTCATTTGGTCTACGGGACTATCAACCGGTGGATGTGTGGATATTTTTGGGTTTGTTTTGTCGCTTTAGCTGTTGAGGCGGCGACAGCCAAAAATACCGCCCTGACAATGTGATTTTAGCTACGCTTTTCATCGATTATTTCTACTCGCAGTTTTGCAGCCTTGGTCACGTGATCGTGATCCCCGAACATCCGGCAGATGCATTTGTTTATTTTTTGCCTTCCAAAGGATCACTGGTCTGTGTACCCTATATAAAGCCTATAGATCATATGCATAAATGGGCATAACACGCTGATCGCTGGGCTTTTTAGGTGCGACAGAGAGGGACAAAAAGCTTTCGATTAATTAGCATTCGGTTGCCACCCCAACCCTCTCCCTCTTCTGCGCCCTACCCCCACCGCACTGGGAGGAGGACAGGGTGGGAGACAAAGAGAGCGCAAGGTCGGCGCTTTCTCAATTTGAAAACGCCAACGCCGGCCGGTATTTCATTACAACAACAAGATGATCGAACAAAAGCTTTTTCAATTCCCCCCTCTGGCTCAATCTTTCTTCCCTTTTACTCTTATCCTCTCTCATGAGCACAGATAAAAAAACTCACTTTAAATCTAGGCTTAAAAGTGAAAACCTTAAGAAACAATAGCTTCCAGCCATTTCTTGACCTACTACTCAAAAGCTCACAGGTGTTTGGAGAAGATTTTGACTAACGAAAGAGTGGAAGGAAGTGAAAACGAAGGTAGAAAAATACATGGTCACAGCGAATGAGAGGGGGAGCGTAAGACAGTGATAGAGAGAAAGGGTGAGCGCCACTTAATTGTTGTTGCTAATTCAGTTGCGCGAACTTTTTGGTTGGCACTCTCTAGAATCGTCGGCGCTTCGCTTTGCTCCCACTAATGACAGTGGAACGTCAACAAAAAATAATTATTATAGAAGTAAAAGAGTATGAAAATTGATTAATCAGTTTTTCTACGATTTATTTACAGATTATTCAATAGATATGATCGAAAATTCCTAGAAAATATTTAAGTTTTTTATTGTATTTTTTTTTAAAGGTCATATATACAGTGTACATTGTACACATATAAATATCAACCATACAATTTCCAACATATCTCAAATTTATGTTGAAGTACTAATAAATTTAGGAAATCGAAATAAGTTATTTAGTATTAAGAATGAATATTCGGTATCAAATACCCAAGTTTTAGTTTTTCGAAAACTTGAGACATTTTTTGGCGGTTTGGGCTAACACATTTTTGGAGTCTATTTAACCCCAATAAAAACCATTTTAAAATTTCAACTCATCCATTAAAAGTTACATAATTGAAAGATTCGATACACATGAATGGTAAAAGTGACCCTAGGCAGGTCCCACTGTATGCACAAGCGCTCGTCTTCGCTTGGCCGTCGGACCAGCGGGCCAGCGCCATCGCCATCAGTTGCTCGTCACATGTTCGACACTCAAGTAGACCAAAAGCCCAGGGAGCAGTACAGTGCCAACCGAAAACCGATCGAACGGTGAGCAACCGTTGGACAGAATATCGAATATAGCAACTCAGTAACAGTTAGACCAAAAGACAAATCCGCAACCGTTTATTGCGATATAAAAGCCTGGAGCAAGAGCTACCTTTATCAGCCCTTTTGCTGTCGAGTCGAAAACCACATTCTCGAAGCTTTCCGCTGAGTTTCCGCGTGGTCTGTAGAAACGAAAAATATACGCCAAAAAAGCAAGCGAAAAAAGTGAAATTGAAATTCAAAATCAAAAGTTTGGAGTTAAGTGAATGTTTCTCAGTGTGTGTGTGTGCAGTGCAACGGTTATATAAATCCAAAATTAACGGTAGCCGAGCAATTAAGGTGTTACTTGTCAGAATTTTATAAAAAAAAAACCGAATGTTTTGGCTTGTTACTTTGTTGTAGTAAACCAAAATCAAAACCAAATACTAAATATACAGTTCGCCATCCTGGACCGTTCGTTGTTTTTAGTGTGAGGCGCTCTGCCTGCATTTCGCCGGAACGTCAAACCCTACCCACACCCTGCTGCCCGTCGTCGATAGCATACCGATACCGATTGTTGATACCAATAGCCGCTTGCTGTTTATAACATTTTGATTAAAAATTCAGCAATCCGTGCCCTACTTAACAAAGACCTATAAGATAGGATTCTGTTCGGTTCCCATCTTAAAAAATCACGACGCAGCCATCCATCCGTGGATTTTGGATGATGAGCGACTAGGCACGAGCTATTCGAATTGTTAAGGTAAATACAAATAAACAAACTCACACACAATCACCGTTATTGATCTCGCTCACTTTGTGGGGCTACGTGACTGCAGCACAGTTCTCGGGGTCCGGGGAATTCGCAAATCGCAGATCGCATCGTGTCGCATGGTTTTGTGTTCTGCCTATAATGAAAAGCAAACCAGAAATGCGGATAACGATCTAGGCACACACACCTCCCGCCCTCGGCCCATGCCCCCTTTTGGTTCTCGCATAGTCTTGGCATCTGGCATTTCCGGTTTCGCTATTTTTTGGCGGTGTAGAGATATGTAGATGAAAACACCTTAAGATATTATTCAACCCAAGATCCTCCTCTTGATTTGGTTGTATTTACTGCTCTGAGAGAAATAACAAAAAAGATAAAGATATTGTTTGTTTAATTTGTAAAGATTACTTTAGTAATATGAAATATCACACTTCGAAACTAATCATTAATCAAACCCAAACAACTTTTAACGCGATAAAAAATAGTAATTTTCGCACTTTTCGTTATAGTTTTCGTTTCTTGCATGTGAAGCTGCAACGCGCCAAAAGAGAACATTTTTGAAATTTTATATTTGTTGACACGAAAATATAATTATTTAGAAACAACATTTTTATGACAGAGTCATTTGATGTTGAGGGTGTAGCCCTTTCTTACCCAGAGAGGTAAAAACTTTCGACAAAGTTGCTTTGTTTTGTGGACTGAAAAATAGGCGGAGCGTAATCTTTGTTCATTTCTTATCAAAATTGCCAAAGGGGATAAGAATCTAAAATCACGTTTTTCAAAAGGAAAATACTGGTTTTTTCTTGAAAAATTTTTCAGATAATATGGTGTTTGCATAAAATTGTCTATGTATATGTTATATTATTATGTATAAATAACAACATCGACCGATGCCAAAGGATACCACGGAATTAAACAAAAAAAAAAAAAGTATTTCTCTTTTGCAAATGGGAGGCTTTAATCGTGATTTTAGACATATAGTTCCTTTGTCAATATTACTTACAATTACATGGATTAACTTTCTCCCCTACTATTTACAATTTTTTTGGGTCAATGGAAATCGACCTACCCTAATGTACATAAGACTTTTCGCGCACTATCTGTGTCACTCATCTCTATTTTAACTATGTCTCAAAATTGTAGTTTCTGCATAATATATCAATGATAAAATCTGCCATATTGACAACGAATACGGAGAAATATTAGCTACATAATTATTGAATTTTGAAAAATGTATTGTGTTGACTATAATATGGACAATAATAAAGCAATTTAACGCACTTGGGAATACCCAGTTTATTTTAGTAAACATTATACACATGTACTAATACGTTTGCTCGTTAAGGGGAAAAATTATCGTCGTTCTTGAATTCATCCATCATGTTAGGGTTCAAGATCGGTTAGTGTTCGACAGTTCTGGAAAAGTAATTAACTCATTTGGAAGGGGAGGAGATCAGTATTGAATTTCTCGTATATGAATTGAATGTACATTTGTACATACATATACGTATTAGAGATTGAGCCATAATGTCTGGTAAACAATAATAAAGGCCTCAGGGGGATGGTTTAGTTTCGTAAATGGCTACATTTGTTTTATACCTTTGTATTACTATTTTATTTAAAAATTGCAAAGCAACGTAACATTTTTGAAAATATTTTATTATTATATCTCATAACTATTGAGTAGATTTGGTTTTCGTATGGATTCAAATTAGAATTATAGACCTTGTTGTGTACCTTCGTTGGTAAATAAAGATAATTTAATATCTTGAGAAGGTTCTGGTAAAATATGTATACGCTTTGTTTCGTTTTAAATTTACTTATTATTAATTAAGGGGAATTTTTTTCCATTTAGTTTTCTTTGTAGTTTTTGAATATATATTTTTGGTAATTCCAGGCATATACCCTAAGGGCATTTTAAAGGTATTTTTTTCCTATATATGTATATACATATGGTAGGCTCATTATTTAAATTTTGGTGGGCAAAAAACTCATTTAAATTAAACTAATTTTATTTAATTTGAATTTATTATGATAGATTTTAATTTGCAATAAACATATTCGAAATCAAACAAATTTCATTTTTATCTGCAGGTCCGCATACAACAAAAAATTAAAAGTAGAATGTTTAAAATATATTCCGATAAGGAAACTGTGGATATATAAAAATGTTCGATTTCTTAGCAAACTAGTATTTTTTCGGAACTTCCACAAGAAACAATGGATTTCAGGGTCAAGATTTTAAAAAGTCTATACTCTGCGGATGATTCCAGCTTAAAAAGTACTGTGACAACTCTATAAAAATTGCATGGTCTCCAATAAAGATCCATCTTGGCCAGTGACGGCCGTACAAAGCTGTTTAAATACTTTTCGGATCATCTAAAATTATTAGTGTAAACACTTGTCAATTTTTTCGCATATGCGACTAGTCAAAATTTTCCAGGCAGTTCCTCATACGTTGCATATGGAAGATAGCACTTCGTCTTTCTTTCTTCCATTTCTAACCTTACCTTATTCACAAGCTTATTAAATGATTTTAAAATCATTTGTTTTGTTTAAAAATGAAAAAAAAAAAATACAAAAAAAGTTGCTAACCTCATTATAAGCCTTAACCAATGCGCACATTATATCGAGTTTACATAAAATTTACATAAAATTTAAACAATATTTAAAGGCAACAAAAAAATGATTCTGTTATATCGAAATTCAAACATCTCCCACAGTATCTGAAAAATGCAGCTACTTCGATAGTGTTTGACAAAACCAAATATTCGACGATCTATACAATCGTGAGTGTTAACACAGCTCTATTAAAGGGGTCTTCTACTCCCGAGGCGAGAATTTGAGTGGTTATTTCAGGAATTTATTGCACAATTTTCAATACGTACAAAGATTAAATAATTTTTATATTTTTTTACTAGTAAAACAAAACCGGTATGTTTTGTGAACAGTTTGATAAAAAACAATTTTGAATCGGACGAGTTCTTCTATAAAAAGTCTTACTAAGTTACGTTTTATAACTTGGTTGAAATAGGTTTCTTACGGTTGGCAGGTACATACATACATGCGAAAAAATATTATTTCGACAAAATCATTTTTGCAGTGCATTCCCAGAAACATAGATTAAAATAATATATAAAAAAAAAATCAATTTCTTGAAACTGCTAGAGTAGAAGAGGGGAAAACTGATTAGTTTACTGATCACACATTCAATCGCCGAATTTTGTAAAGAGAAGAGTAAGGCAAAATGAAATAAAGCATTCTCATACGAAAACTTACATCATCGAGCGGGGGACAGAAAGAGACAGAGGAACAACGCACCCGCCAAATGGAAAGTATTTACATATGTATGTATGTACATACATATGTACATATAGGCATAAAATATACAAACATACATATGTACATACATATGTAGATATGTGTTATTTTTCGGCGATTTTGTTTTTGCTTTTTCGGATGAACGCAAAAAATAAGTAATATAAATTGCGCGTTTAAAAATTGTGGAACTTTTTTTTTACTTATAGAGCTCATTTAGGAAACCACAGCAGTTAATCAGTGATAAAAGCTAAGCAAAGACGGCAGAAATAGACTGCGTTCATTAGCAATTTTTGACTGGCTTCTATATATACATATGTATGTACATATGTATGTACATACAGTGGGCAAAATAAGTTTAAGTACACTTTGCACTTAAACTTCATGTAAACTGTTCGTAAACTTGTTATGTCCACTGTAAAAAAATCAACGGAATTTTAAACATTCTTCTAGAAAATGCTTAAAACTATTGTTCGTCAAAGCAATTTACCAATAACTAATTTTGTTTCTTCCCTTATCTTTTTTTTTCTTTTCATGATGATGCGCTCTCTCTGTTTTATCTTGCGGTAAATGCCATCCAACAGGGGTAGCAAAAACGCAGAACAGCAATTTCGCGAAAAATACGCAGTTGGGAAAAAGTGTTAGCAAGTAAGAAACAACATTAATGAATTTTGTGATTAAAAACATTTAAAAGGTGTACAACAAAAGCTCATTTTGTATAAAAATAAAAAGAACGCTAGCGAAATATTCAAAATAATATAAAATCCCAGCACGCCAGCAACAACAAGACGTGGCACAAACTAAAAACACAAAAAAGCTCACAATCAACGAAATCGAGAGCGAATGCGCGCGCTCGAGAGTGATAGCAGAAAAGCAGAGTGAAAAAGAGAGAGGTACAAGAAGAGCGGTAATCGAGAGCGACAACAACAAAACACAAGCGCAAGCAGAAGCCAAAAGCCAATTGCGCACGGAACGTAGAACAGGGAAAACTAACGGAACTCAAGAATCGCAGCACGGATAATAGTTAAAAAGGGTGAACAAAGAGACAGGGAAAATGGTAAACAAGGTGAATGGCAAGAAGGCGGAAAAGGACAAGGAGAGGCAGCGAGAGGCAATGTTGCCGGCGGCGGGCAACAACAGCAACAACAGCAGCAACATCGGAAACAGCAGCAACATCGAAAACAGCAGCAACCTTAGCAACATAAACAACAACAAAACGAATAACAAAACAACGACCAATAAAGGGCTAAATGCCAAGCCCAACAACGTTAGCAAAAAGAATGGAGGCAAGGGACAGCAGCAACAACAACAGCAGCAGCAACAACAGCAACGCAGTAGCAAAAAAGCTAAGCCACAGCGGCAACAGATATTTTTGCAATCGCTGCCACGCGACAGCAGCAACTACAGAAGCAACACTTACAGGAGCAACATCAACATCAGTAGCAACATTAGTAGCAACAGCAACAAAAGCAGCAACAGTAACAGCATCAATAGTAACAGCAACACCTTGGACACACCGGCCACATTGGACAGTGGATTGGGCAAAATAAATCCCGCTGAACTGCTAACGGCAGCCTTGGCCGTGCCCTGTGCCAAATGCTCAAAGCCATCGATGATCTCTAGTCTGACCACCGCCGTAACCGCATCCACATCCTCCGTTTCCACCTCCGCCACCTCGTCGTCGTCGTCAACCAGTTCCGGATCGGAGACCGCCAGCAATCATAGCGATCTCAACTATCCGGAGCCGGTTGTCTACTCTGGCAAGCAGTATCGCAAATCCAAATCCTATATGGGTGCATCCCTGTACAATAGTTCATCTAATACATACCAATCGGGTCGGGCGCCCAATGCCGCTGGCGGTGGTAATGGCAATCATGTAGCGTATAGACGGTCCCATAGCGATCGTCGCAACTCGTTTGATCGCACTTTCGCCGAAAGGAATCGCGACTTTGTGCCCATTGTGCCGCCGTCGCGTCCGGTCTTGTCCTCATCCAACATCGCCGGTGTCATGGCCAGCGCCTCCAAGCTTACGATCATAGAACGGTTCGGCAAAGGACGTATCGCGTATCCCATAATGCAGGTGAGTGAGTCGAGATAAGATATATGACCTTCGAATGAAAATGTTTCAGTTTTGAATCGATAATTTTTTTTAAAGATTATATTGAAGATACTAAATTATTTTACTAGAAGTTTTACAACATAAGTTTTCAGCATAAATAACAGCATTAAATGTTTTAAAATGTGTGTGTCAATATTGACACTCCAATTTTACTGTGGGACCATTACTTCAATCCTTTTATGATAGAAATCCACCAGTTTATATTTTTTGTCATTGGGAATCACCAAATTACAAGCCAATTCAAATTTTCTGATTTCTATTTTTTTGATATTTAATATTGTTTGACTAGCTCCACACAAGAGAAAGGTTTTTCTGTTAACTTAAAGTACTTTGTTATTCCGTTTTATAGAAGCTATAATTTTGAACGATTTCATGTTGATAATGTAACATTAATAAGCTAAGGGTACTAAGGGACTAAACCTAACAAACTATTGTTTCTATCGGTGAACGCTCGAAACTGATATGGGATCATAAATAATAACATATACAAGTGCCAATCCTACCCAGCCTTTACAAAAGCAGTAAGTGAGAGCGGCATTAGTATATGGGATTTGTATTTATTACGTTCGTAACTGCACACCCAGAGAAAAACACCATAGTAAAATTAAACATTAATACAATATATATGAATGTAACAATTTTTTTTCAAAACATAACATTCTTTAAATAAATTAAAAATATGATAATGTAATTATTAACAAATTTAATTGGTTTACCCAATAGGAAAATTGTAGATTTCATTTTTTTTAAATTTAAACTAAACATTTCCATAATTAAAAATAAAAGCACCGAAAATTCTTAATCCAAAACAAAGTGAAAATATTTGGACTTACCATGATTTTTTTTTTTTTGGGTGTAGCACCAATTATTCTATATAAAGCACATGTTTGTTTTTTTATGATATTGAAGTATGAATATTGGGTTTTAAAGTTTATTATTGGAAATACGATTTGGACATTTAGGAAAAAATAGCAATACCCCCCAAAGTAAGGAAACTTTTGTAGCTTTCCACTCTAATCAGTTCCAGCAGCTACCGAAGGAAGCAGCCATAATTAATGGCACACAAACAAGTACTGATGATAAGAAAAAAAGGCAGAAAGGCGAGAAAGTGAGTGCTTAGTCACCTATATATTTTTGATAAGCTGATTTCATTTCGGGAGTCGCAAAATGGGAGTCGTAGAAACTAAACTGCACAACTCTAAACAAACAATCTAAGACTTTTCTCTCCGCACTGATTTGCGGGCCTTTTTTGCAATTGTTTTGCAATTTGTTATCTCTTCCCTGTGTATATGTGACAATATTCTTTTTGTTTGTTATTTACGGTTATGCACTTGAGGGGAAATATTACGTATACGCCCTGGCTGACAGCAGGCAATTTGTTGCCACCGATTTTGTGCAATCGAGAGAGACAAATGCGATGCTAATATACGGAAACACTGTTGTATCGCCTTGAATCTCCGTCACTCTTAATAGCTGCTTATGTATATACATTCTGGCCGAACAATTCGAGTTCCAAACAATATGGTAACCAAATCTCTGCGAGAATTTCGAGTCAGGTATTTTATGCAAATTCCTCGCTGACGTCTCTTGTCATTTGATTTTGATTTTATTGTGGAAAAAAATTAACCGAAAGTGGTTTGATTAGCATGTGCTACAACACTTAGCTAGTTAACAAAACTAGTTCTAAACGAACCAAAATACAGGAAAAAATAAGACAAACTGATGCGAAAAGTGAAACTTGTTTGGACCTAGCTATATATTGCCAAAAAAACTGTTGCCTAGGGCTGATTTAGAAAGCTAACCTGAAATTATCACAAAGGAACTCTTTAACAAAACCACTAAGAGTCAAACCAGCCCTAAAATTTATCAATTACAGTCACTTCTTGGCTAATTTGCCTTCGTCTTGGGCTGTGCCGTTTTTAACAACTGTTTCAACAATTTGCTTAGCCTTGGCATTGCCTTTTCTGGCCTTCAAATAGTAAAAACAAAAACTAGACGAAAACATTGAAAATTTTCAGAAAAACAATCCGAACACACATTTTCTAATGAATCACTCGAATTGGATCTCTCGGCAGCTTGTTGATGTTTACTCTTTTGGTCCCAGACATACATTAAATTGCCCCACGTGAATTTTGACTCCGAAGCACAGTAGGCCAAGTTGTGATATTGGCTGGTGAAATGCCTTGGCTTGGAAACAAATCTCTCCACACGTGGCCAACACTTTGGCAACGGAAGCGAGCCCATTGATAAGATAGTGAGTGGAACTTCTTATGCCGAAAGCTCTGTAACAAAAGTTTTGAGTTAGGTTATATATGTAATTAAAACTATGGTTGGTTTCCATTTTTTTTTTCAACTTTAGATCAAGTAGGCTAAAAATTATAAAAAAATATTGTTAAACTTTTTCGATAAAAGATTAGGAGTTGAAATTCTAGAAGTTTAATAGTCTCTTATCTAGTTTAAACTGGTATTTTAATTTGACTTTTTAATGATTGAGGGTAAAAAAATGGTCAAGTACCTTTTCGGATAAAGTTATCGCTGAAGTTGAGATGTCAATGTGATAATGATATAATATAAATACAATTATCGCATAAAAATATCGCACAATTCCAGTTATCACAGGAAGTTGAAAACTGAAGTCAGCTAGCTTTCAAACTAAGATTGTGATATAACAATAATAACAGATATATTTCATAGGAAATGAGTTGATTACGCAGAAATTTAAAACTAAAAGGTAAATGTGCCCTTTCTGTCTTATAAATAGAATGGTTTTGGGATACTCTTTCATCACAAATTGTTTACTTGTGATTTTGGAAGTCAAATTTTCAAACTGCTTTACATTGTCGAAACGCATATAAAGTAAGTACTCAAGCCAAAGTGTGTTCCCAGTATGCGGGGATTTCCAGACTTGATTTGAATCTCGTCAAAGATTCGCAAACATTCTGAAGCTTATCAGGCATGGCGATTGTACAAGCACACATAGGTTTATAATATAAATTGAAATATATCAACTCTTCTGCTTACGTCAAGCGTCACTTGAATCTGTATATGAATACGAGTGTGCTATATGGACAGGTGGAAATGTTTGCAAAGAACCGTCTGAGTTACGAACTTTCTGTTGGAGCAGCTGATGATATAACTCTTTCTCCCTTTGCAGTAAGCTTTTCCAGGCCATTCTTTTCTAAATATATTTAAACAACATACCAGTTAATTAGCTTAACAATTTAAAAATAAATAGACCCCAAAAATCTACCGAGCTTCAGGATCACTACTACAACTTAAGAATAAACCACACCTTGAATTTTCACATATCCAAAAATTAAGATTTATACTAATTGCTTTTAAAATAATGGCAAATTTGTGTATGATAGATATTGACCTATTCGATCAACATATACCTAAAGCATGGACAGACTTTCGCGATTTTTGGGCGTAAGAGTGTGTGTGACCACATTTGTATACACTTGCGTAGGCTTTTCCAGAATCTTCATGTAAAATCCCAAATCTCTAGTCTTTATACTTTCCGAGATCTCGACGTTCATGTGGACGGACAGACAGACATGGTTAGATCGACTGAGCTGCTGTCCTGACCAAGAATATATATACTTTAAAAGTCTCAAACGCTTTTTTTTTTATCTGTCACATAATTTAAACAAATATAATATACCCTTTTACCTTACGAGTACGGGTATAATAAAATTATATGCCTGTGTGTATCAGAGGATCTATAGCGTGCCAAGCTTTTTCTATTTTCTCTTAATTATTATATTTGTTTCTATTATTATTTGAGTCAGTCAATATTACGCTACCAAATCGCATATTGTTTTCGCGAACTGCCACAGCTGTGTGTGAGCAACATTTGCTTCAGTTGAGTTCCACCAACTCAACTGCGTAGTAAAAATCATTTATAAATATGATTTTGTCGGCAAAAAAGCGTTGTAGAGCGATGAAAAAGTTATGGTGTGCCAAAACTGCAGTTGTGTGCGCAATTCTTTTGATTATTGAAATTAGTGGCAGAACAAATTAAATATGAAAAGAAAAGTACTGTAAGGGGCTGCTATCACGTGTGCTCGAGATTCCACACGCTTATCGTAGCTGCCAAAAAAACGTGCAAAACATAATAAATTCAATGCCGTTAGACCACAAAGAAAAGACCCACTCAACGTAGCTAGAAAGTTTCATGACAATTCAAATTTTGAGATTTATCACTCTTCATATCGCCTTCACCTCAAGGCAAAAGTAGCGATTCTTTTTTGAGCTTAGCAGACTTTGCGCCTTGGTAACGGAATGGCTATATGGATTTGTGATGCGTTCTACTTTTGAGCCCAGCCTGAAAATAGGCAACATGAACCCGGTTTTCTATTCAAAATATTTCTTACATGTAGGTAAAATGTGTGTAGACTGCCTCTGCTAGAAATTGGTTTGATCTTCTGGTCTTAAGCTCTGTTAAAACCTAAAAAACTGCTATGAAAGCATACGATCTTTATTATGATGATACAAAGTTTTCAGCTGAAATAAAACGATTGTTTTTTGTTTAATGTTAGTTTAAAATAAATGATACGAATTTGGTAAAAGCAAAGAGAGGAAGACACTTTGGCCAGTCCAATTTTGTATACTTTAGTAGCCATTTAAAAAAATTTCTATGTAACAATTTTTTGTGCGTTTTATCCAGCTGCGGTCAAAATAATCGTAATGCTATCGCCCCCATCATTAAATGTTTCTTATTGTTATTTGTCTTGTCTAGTTCATGCAATGGTAATTTTATTAGATAAGACTATATATATAGTTTAAAACAAAAGAAATAACAGTTTTGCAAATTGGAAAATAATATTTTGTTTTCTGGATTTGAGAAAAATACATTTCCCGTGCTGCCATAACTCTTTAAAAAAGTAATGAAAGTGAAGAAAAAAAATTAAGCAGAATAAAGTTTTTATAATTTTTAATTAGTTGCACACATTCCAGTGATAAATCTTAGCTACAAATCTAAGTTTATATAACGCTAGAGCTCTTTGTGAAAATGTAACTGTAAATGTAAAAGTATACCATAACTTATGAGGTCATAGTATTTAAAATATCATTAAATAAAAAAATGTTAAGTGCATCGTTTTATTTGTTGCTGGAATAGTTAAGTAATGGATACCTTAATACAGTAAATAGTAAATATTTGTTTACAAATACGAAAAAACAAGTTTTTACACAGAGCCAGAACACCGATAGAAGCAAATTTAAGATAAATATTTTGTGTAATGGTGTTTAATAATCACTTTAATACTTTTACAGATATTTTCAATAAATTTCCAGGCTATATCCATTTCCATGACATAGTTTACCCCTTTTTTTTGTTTTGGCTCATCATTTTTTGTACCTACTCATACTTTACTTTGTTTAAACAGGCGTTGGTTTTAAATATTTCTGTGTACGATTCGGTAAATTACAATTAATTTCAAGTTTTTCCCTAGGTTAATTTTGTTCAAATTATAGAGGGTGGACTTGGATTATGGATGGATGGTGGATTTTATTAGATAAATTGTGGTACAATTGGAACAAGAAAATAAATACATTTAAAGATGAGGGGCGGTGGCACTAATATTATTTTGGACGCTTTATTCTTTACGCTTTAGAAACAACAACAAACAAGTTTTGTTGATTTGTTTGATAAATTAATTACTTGATAAGATATAAACATAAGTCCGAATTTTATTAAACTGGCCACAAGAAATCGATTAAAATTTGTTTTTATTTGAAAACTACTTTTTTGGTTAGTATTTCTGATTTTAAAAATGTTCTTTGAAGGATTTGTGCTTAATAATATTGAAAATAAATTTTATTTTCAAAAATGTGTGATATTATTGACCGATTCAAATAAACTCAACGGATGTAAACACTATTCAGCTCGAAAAACTGCTAAATATAGAGTTTAACTCCAAAATCTTTTACTAGCCATAAATTCAACATATAAGCCAATTTGCAAAACGAATGATGTAGAATTTTAAGTTTCGGTAACCCTTTAAGCGAAAATTTGTTAAACGTTCAAATTGTGTGAAAGGAATACAGAACTGAAATTTAAATAAATGTTACCAAATCCAATCATTTACCTAATGAAGTCAGTTTTAAAATCCATTAGCTTATTCAAATATAACTATGATACCAAATCAAATAAGTCATGCTAATCTCGATCTGTTCGGGATTTAAAAACCTCTTCGCGAAGCGCATCACACCAGGGTCAGTATCATAGCGACGGCGCTGCAAGGCAGGTCTATTTCCACTCCACCAGAGTTCTTTGTGGCTGTGCCCTCTAATTAGGAAAGACAATGGTCCCAGCAGTAGGGGGAGACACCCGATAATGCCACGGAAATAATGCCTGGCGCCTGCGAAATCAGAGGCGACGGCAATCGCCGTGCGGAGGCAAAGTCTGTTGGAATGACGATGACCCCTAACCTGACATCATAGCATATCTTTGAGGAATTTGTGTATATACTCGGATTTGTTTCTGTGGCAGCATAATAATAGGTTGTTGAATAAAAGTAAAAACAAAACCATCAAATGGTCTGTCCAACGATAAGAAGTAAAGAAATGCAGAGCCACTTGAAATGTTTGTGGTCGCCACACAATCAAATGCATATTCCCATTTATTTCTATATTTATTTATTTTGGCTTTTGAGGTGCCTGTTGCCGTCGCGATAAGAAAGCGAGAAAAACAGAGAGAAAAACGCAAACGGATCGTAGAAAATACAAGTTCACTTGATGTTGATAAGGCAGAAGCGGTTTGTCGGGGGGTCGGTGCTATATGGGGGCTTGAGAGGCATTCCAATCAACCAAATTGTATTTGTTTTTAAGGCTCTTTGTAGATTCAAGATTGCATTGATTCCTGATATCGCAGAGAGCCCACTCGACGTGATGTAAACGCAAATCCGAATACAATGTTTGGGCTTAGAGGTTGTAACTGATAACCATGGCTCCAAAGTAGACATCGCCTGTCAGCGTAACGCTCATCAATGAATCTTTCGAATAAGCAAATTGTGAGTGCACTTGATTTGACCGAAAGTTGGTTGAACCCTCGGTAGCATCTAACCGATCGTTTCACAAATATTCTATCGTTGCTATGGCAGCTATATGATATCGTTTACCGATTTGGATAAAATTAAAACCATAACCATAGATATCAAACATATCAAACTTCTGACGAAAATTATAATACCCTCTGCAAGGGTATACAAATATTTGATTTTTGCGATAGCTAAGGGAAAATTAGTAAGAGTATATAAACTTCGACAAGCTTCCTTGCTTCTGTTGTACGGTTTTATCAGACGTCTCCCAAAAAAGTATTAAAACTTCGTCTTTCCATTTCAGCTTTCTTTTTCCAACTTTTCAATCTCAAAGATATAATAGCTCCTGTTAAGGTTCCTTAGGGTCTTTGGTGTTAATCTGCATCCAACTATTGCAAGTCTCTTAGATTTCGTGGACAAAAAGACGCCAAATTTATACATACGAACATGTTATTGCGAGTGTGTGCTTTGGATTGTGTACGTAAATTACTTGTTAGTCGCTGCCACTTGCATTCCTTTGTTGCAAATGCAACAAAATGCCTTGCAATGCATTCGCGTGCACCTTTCAAATTTTTTTCAGCTTCGCCTAATCTCTGAGTTTGACTTGCGATCGGCATTTTGCCGCCGTTGCTATTGCAGTTTTGGCGTCGTGTTATTGTTATTGTTATACTCTGCCAAAAGGTATTATACATATTATTTTGCAGAATTTAAGAGTGTACATAAAATAGAATTTACGACCTCATCAATCATAAAAGGTGCTTAAAAATCGATTTTTTGGTTTTTTTCCATTTGCTAGGTAAACATTTAACTATTTGCTGTCAAAATAAATATTGGGAATGTTTTCTAAAACGAATTAAATAAAAAAATAATATATTTATTTTATTACAATGTCTTTTAAGTGAATGATTTCGGACCCCGGTTGAATGTTTTTAAGTAGTTCGTAAAAATAAAATTGGACTTTTTAAATTAACTTATTTTTAATTATTTTTCTGCGCGGTTTCTGTAAATCTTTGTATTTCTTACCTGTCAGTTGAGAAGTAAAGCTATTTTATGGAACACTAAAAAATTGTTTGTTGACTCAATTGCCTGTGTGCTAAATTATCAAATTTAGTAAAAATTGGATTAAATCTTTTTTTTTTGTTTTCCTCTCTTCTATTTAGATAAGATTAGAAGTCAAAGCCAGGAACTTCAATGCTTTGCTGGATTATAAAATCTTAAAAATCCAGAAGGGCAAAACGCTAAAATAATATTATCATGTATGTTCTGTAAAAAACCATTAATTTTTTGATCAGAGCATTCGATTGTCTCTTTTATGGATGCAAATTCCGAAGGTGTATTCCAGTGTATGTGTATTTTTATTAGTGGCCTCCTCAATTTGGTATTTAAAAGACATTTAACATTTATGCTTGACTAGCGCTTTATAGCCTAGCCGGCTTCTCTGACATTTAAATCAGCGTCTGTAAACCGGGTGAGTGAGCGCGATGGGGAAATTGAAATCCCTTATAGTATTGATTTCCATGCAATATTTTCGGATCGTTTCTGGTGGCCAATAAAGTTCTTCTTTACTGATAAGTATTGTGTAATTGTATTTCCCAGAAACAAAGCCTAGAAATAGGTTCCAATGTTGCCAAATTGCTTTCTGATAAAAAAAATATAATTTATCTATTGTCTGTATGTGTTTTGTGTGTCTGTGCGTGACACAAGTTACTTCCGGCAATTAACAACATTTTTGGGCTGTCTTTGACTTTTTGTTGTTCAAAATAATGAAAAGAACGCACGCACGTACACAAAATCTGTGGTAAGGTTAAATCATATATTTCAACAATAATAAGTGGGTTGAATCGGATTTAATGTGGTTTTCGTAAAATGTTTTTGTTTACGCTTCACTGTGACTTGCCAAAACAAAAAAAGAAACAACCGACACGTAGAAAATAATTCATACCAATTTTCCTACAATTATGACAAGGCAAAATAAATTGTTTTGCCAAATTTGGACTTCGAATCGATGAAACGAATTATAAAAATAGGTCTAAAGGTGTCCCAATCAATTGGAAAACATTATTTTGTATTAACCTTAACTGTAAAAAACGATGAATTGAATTTAACATATTAAGTTTAGGGAAGAAGTTTCGGAAGTTTAAAACCTCCACAAGAAAATGTTTTAAAATTAAGAAAAATGTTTTAAAATTAAATACGGCTTTAACAACTTTTAACTTTTTGTATTAAGATACAAGGCAAGGTAAACTGTGAGATATTATTTTGTAAGGTTTTTTTATTGCTTTTAAATGGTGGTTAATTGTTGAGATTTAGGAAATAAAAGGTAAAATATAATGTTTAGTTATCGTTATCATAAGTAAACAAATGTAAATATTTGCCGTTTTTTTTATACCCTTGTAGAGAGTATTATAATTTCAGTCAGAAGTTTGCAACGCAGTGAAGGAGACATTTCCGACCCTATAAAGTATATATATTCTTGATCAGCATCACTTGGAGAATCGATCTAGACATCTCCGTTTGTCCGCCTGACAGCCTGCTTGTCCGTCTGTCCGTCCGTTTCTACGCAAACTAGACTCACAGTTTTAAAGCTATCTGCATGAAACTTTCCCAAAAGTTGTCTTTCTATTGCAGGTAGTACATAAGTCGGAACGAGGCGGATCTACCATAGAAACAATTGGAAAAATAAATGAAAAAAATATAAGTTTGATGTTTTTTAATTTTTTGTTTAGTTTTTCCAAACATGTTATGGTTAAATATTTTAGTATTACGGTTTAAATTTCATCAAAATCGGATGACTGTAACATAAAACTCCCATAAATAAATAAAAATATATAAAAAAAAAGTTTTAAAAAATGAAACTTTTCTATTTTGTTATTTTTTTTTATTTCTTTTTTTAATGATTTGAAAATTCAGAATTACGCATTTAATTTTATTAAAATCGGAAAACGACATTATATACATAGCTGCCATAGGAACTGTCGAATAATTGAGCTGCAAATCATCATGGCTTCAAGGTTTTTAGACATATACGCAAGAAAATCCTAATTTTATGTTTTCTAAAATATTTAATTTTTGCAAAAGCTGCAAGGGTATATGAACTCCTGCTTGCCGAAGTTGGCTTCCTTTCTTGTTTTATATTCAGTTAATGTTAGATGTTAAAGTTTTTGAAACATTTTTTTTTTTAATTTTTTAATAGAAATTTTTGGTTGGAAATGTTTGTTTAGTACAACTTTTAACGTTTAGCTAAGTCGAAAATAAGTGTTAACACTACAAGAAACTGTTTTTTACTTTATTTTTTAAACTAGCGATAAATTTAAACTTTGTTAGTCTATTTAGGAAACATTAATTGAGATCATCGCTGGTTCTATTCTGGCTAAATTATTTGCAATTCATGTAACATCAGATTTATAATTACTCCGACTCACGCTTGTCAATTGCACGTAATCGATGTGAGTGAACAATTGTATTTTTAATTCTGTTCCCAGCAGATCTCGAATACGTCACGTGCTGTTCATTGAAATTATAAAAATCCAGAAAGTGAGCTTACTTGGACTAGTCGATCTTCATATACCCTTGCAGTTATAGACCAAAAATTATTATTGACTAAATGGCTTGTTCTACTCGTTTCCATTTGTAAAATTAAATGATCTCTACCAAAACTTCCTTTTATCAAACTAGTTACGATTAGGGAGAATACGGAATACCGTTATCCGATTTCTATAAATCTATATTTATTACTGAAATACTATATTTCAAGTTCTATGTGTACGTGTTTAACTCAAGAATTTCCCCATTAAGTTTTGAAATCGAAATTTTTTATTGGTTCGTTTTTATATATGGTGGTTTTATCCGATCCCGGCAGTACCCATAAATGTATAGCTTTAGAGCTGAGAGACTAATTTACCTAGAAACGGATGGACAATCGATCGACTCTGCTCCTGATCCTGATGAAGAGAAATAATACTGTATATGGTCGGAAATTCCTCTTTTACTGCTTTGCAAACTACAGACTGAAATTAAAACACCCCTTTCATGGGTATAAAAAACAACATTTGAGTATTTCCCTCTTGTTATTAATCGTTGAGTTTTTAGGTTTTTTGATTATGATTTGGAGCGTATCTTAGAATGCGGATGTGTTGAAACGGACGTTATTCTATATCAAAATCTATTTATAACTCCAAATCCACTTTACTCTAAATCGTTTGCTGTTCCGCTATTGTTGATGAAGAAGAAGTGGAGGCAAATAACCAAAAAATACGCAGTGTTTTTCTCTTTTTTTTGTTGCCAATTTTTCAGTTACGCTTGGGCATTAAGAGCCGCTAATTCTTTTATTACCAAAGTCGAAGAGTCATTTTTTGCACTCTGTTTGAAGATTGCCTTTAGCAAGGTCGTCCGTTAATATATTTTCTGTGTGTATTTATGTTTAAGACTAGTGCAAGAAACCGTTTATGCATTTGTGGCTTTGCTGATGATTTCTTGGAATTTTTAATGCGACTCCACGCAAAACTATAGTTAACAGGTGCTGGAATGTCAAAAGCTGTAGCTATTTTTGCGTTGTTATTGTTATTTATTTGTTTTCCTTTTTCTTTTGGTAGTTTGCCTTACGGCTATTTGCTAACTTCGTTTCGCTGCTAATGCGCAAAAAATAAAATAGAAATTAAAGAAGAGCCAAACACTTTGAATCAAGTTTTTTTCGAGTTATTTTGAAGGGTTTCAACACTCGAGTGCGGTATGTGCTTAAACACATCGACAGACTCCAAGAGACCTTATACCAATTACTTGGGCTAAAGCTGTTATTGTTATTGCTATTGTGGTTAAGTAATTAATGCTTCACTTAATTACATATTTTAAATTGGCTTGAGGTTGGAATTTAAAGGCTTTTCATAATTGTGTTGTTATTTTCGAAACGGGAAAAAATGAATCTATTTTGTTGTTTTACAACTATATTTTTAAAATTTGTATGAAAAAATAACAAAGTTAACGTTTAGTAATTATACAAATTGTTTCCTTTGATTCTTACTAAATCCTAAATATTAATATTTTAAAGCTCAGTTTTATATTAAATAATTCCGATTAATTGACTTTAAAGTAAAATGAATAAAATATATTAAATAAATGTAATGTATTCTTCTACCTTTTACATAATTTTTAAAGAATACAATTTACCCTTTTACTCTACGAGTAACAGGTCTAAAAAGAATATATATTCTTAAGCTTTGTAAATTGCGAATAACAAATAAATTAAACGTTTTCGCTGAAGAAGGTAAATAAATTATACACTATAACAAATCAAGTTATTAATAACTTACGCCATTTTAAGTCTCGTTCATTTAAAATTTAAATGGTTTGCACTAGGTGTTTTAGCTTCTAATCAATTACATCCCACTTAAATTAAATGTATTTCAAAACTATAATCGGTTCAATTTGATTGCGGCTTGTCTGTTATGGACTGCTGACATACTCACTCGCACCCAACTATTACACATATAAATACTTATGAAAATAAATCTCATTGTATAAGCTGATTTTGTTTTGCATGCATATTCATTGGGTTGTGGTTGTTGTTTTTTGTTGATGTGGTTAAATAGGCAAATTAAAACGCCAATTGCAAGAAATGAAAGGCAACGTGGAACGAACGCAATACAGCAGCAACAAACATTGGTAGGTTTGGTCTGGTCTCTTGGTCTTTTACCGCAAAACAAGCGAGCTCTATAGTTAACAACAACATTAACAACAACCACCTTCAATGTCAATTCAATGCAGGTGGCTACGGCTGCGCCCCAGCCTTATTTTATCCGAGTTCAGTTCACTTTACTCCACTCGATTCAGTTTCAGTTTCAGTTTCAGCCAGACTCAGCTTTAGTTTCATTTTCAATCTTAAGCTTTGGGTTTTGGTCAAAACCATTGGCCTTTTTTTATAGCTGTAACGCTCACAAGCACACTTAATCGCTGGATGCTGTGTCCGCTTGTTTGTTTCGCTCGTATCAAAATTGTTATGTAATCGCATTATATCTCATTTAATGAAAAAAAAAATAAATAGAGAGAGGAAAGCTTGGCTTGGCTTGTGCGGATTCCAGTTCTATTAATAATATGCAATATATAAAGTAAGGTTTTAATAAAAATATGACAAAGCATTTGTAGTTCAATAGGGCGCATGTAAAAGCTATTACGATTTTAAGAAACTAAATTTTGATTCAAGACAAAACTATGGGAAATTTCTTTACGGTTGATAGTAATATTAATTATTTATCATAAATGGTTAAAAATACTATATAATACTCTAGCCGGATTCCTCAAAACATCCGCTTCATGTCGTTTAATCGTATTTCAATTTTTGCATTCGACATATCAAATGGTTATTGTATTTTGATTTATATCAAAAGAGAACCACACCCATTGGCAACCCAAATACTTCTTGGCCTTCTATCGCCCTCTCGTTCTCAACCTCTCGATCTGATCAGGTGAATGAAGGATTACCCAAACCCAAGCCCAAAGACCCAAAACCGACACCCAGTCCAAGTTTCTGAGCCAAGTGGAGCTTGTCTACAGCTTGAAGCTGAAAACTGACAACAGCAGTAGCAGTACAACTAAAGGGCACTGAACGAAATAATGTTGAAGAAATATTGTTCAATTTTTAAAACACTATTAGAACTTATAACTTTTTTTTTAAGAAAACTAGACGGTAACATATTATTTGTGGAAAATAGTACATGCTTTATACATATGAATGGGGATGACGCTCCAAGGCAGGGTAATAAAACATTAATTCTTGTCATCACTGAAGCCTGGCAAATTACTCTTAAGTTGTTTCTTTACTTAGTGTTAATTTGTCGTAGTGTAGGACCTGCAGTTACCGCCACACAGCACCAGCTAAAGCAACAGTTCACTGTGTCTCTGTGCGCCAAACTGGAAAGATCGGTTTCAGGTTTCAAGGACTTTTCGGTGGACATTCACTTTTGCCTATACACTTACATATACATATGCATGTATATGAATTTTCGTACAGAACCACTTAAAAAAACGAAAAACCGAAGAAAAAAGAAACCAAACTCTTAAGCTGAACTGCATTTTTGCTGGCGATCATATGCAAGTAAGTAACTGGAGTTTTCCGCTGCTTCTTGTTCGATCGAGACGAAAGAAATCCAAAAAAAAAACAATGCCTCGCCCCAAAGCTTTCAATTTGACTTTCAATTATTTCGTCTGCTGAATCTGACAACGGTATATTGTATTTGCTTATCTGCTTTGCATGCCCACTGCATTAAAGAGCGGGGGGGTAGATGCAGAGGGGAAAGAGACGCAAAACCCTCACTTGTCTCGTTTTATTCGCCTTTGCGTTTGCCCTTTGCAAGCGAGAGGGTCTGTTGACTATGCTACTGCACCGCTCTTTAAAGACCTAAATCCTGGGGATCACGTGATTCAATATATGGATGGTTTAATTAAAAAGTTTTATTCTAAATTCCAGTACATTTTTATTTATTTTTGAAGTTTTTTAAAGTTTAATATGACTATGTCTGAACTTAAGAAGTTCGAATCAATATTGTCATCACAATAAAGTACGGTTCACACTTTCAAGTTAAAGTATGTCGAATGTTCTTGTCAACATAAAAGGAGTTATTTTAAAACCAGATAAACTTCCGGTTTTGAGATCACACATAAGATCTCAAATATTCCTTATCACATTGCTGGGTATTTTCCCCATCGACTTGAATGTTTTATCGGTCTCGAGCATTTGTTGCATTCATTACACAATAAATTATAATACGGGTTTGCTGTGGAATCCAAAAGGTTCGCCTGCTTTGGCGCCCACTCGTCACCCACTACCCACCTGCTCCCCCACCGTCGTCATCATAATGCCGATCATTAGTATTTTTTTGCTCCAATGCTCTTTGCGATTGGATTGGATTGGATAACTCGTTTCGATTCGCAGCCAAGTGCAAACTTGATTCGAAGACGTCGCATCTGCAATTTTGACATTTCGAATCAACCTTGAAATCAAATGAGCGAGTGAGATTTGCACACAGCCACCCCACATTCCCCCTCGTTTTGTCCATAAATCCATTAGTTTATGGCCATATGTTTTGAGGGTTTGGCCGAATGTAATTCCGATTCTGGCCATATGCTAAGCCGGCTTGGAATTGTTTTTTTATTTTGATTTTAGTTGGTGTAGTTGCAAAAGGTCACTTGTTTTTTTTCAGATTTATTTGCATTGAAGCTTTCACTCAAAGCTGGAAATTTCGCTCAAGGCCTGCGCAGTAGCGAAGGTCAACGAAGGACTTGCTCTTTGGGTCCCACTCGATGAGATTTTATGAATGAAATGCACAACGGTACACCTATGCCTCCCACACTATCCTCTGTTCGCCTCTCTTTCTGTTTGAGCCTCGTCTCTTTCTGACGTGCCCAACCTACGACAAAATTGTGGGTATCCATGAATGAATGACGCAGTTTGTGGCGTCTGCTAGAAGGTTCTACCGTCTCTTTCTTTCCCCTACATCCATTCCCACCCGCCGGCGCTTTCCATTTCAACCATTCAAGGTGACGTCAGCATGCGTAATTCCCAAACGCGTTAGCGTCAACGCGTGGGCATGGTCCTGGCCTGTAAACCGTAAGACTTACGCAAAAAAGCGGCAAAACAGGCGTGATTTGTCATAATTCGCGTATGTTGTTGTGACTGAAAACATCAGATAACATTCGCCCGGAGGAGTATGGGAAAAGTCGGTGGTGTTAAAATATAGTGTGCGGTTGGGTATCCGAGCGGATGTGGGCCCAATATAAAACCTCATGAACTAAAGATTCTGTTTGCACTTCACTTGAGCGAACTTATAGAGTCGATTCTCTAGAGAGATTGCTGAAGACCATTGGGTAATATCATAATTCCCAGTTGTGTTCGGCTCCTAGCTTGGGGTGTAGCTTTTGAATACCGAACAAGCTAGCAGCACAGAAACTAGCCCCTTGGGTAAAATTTGGAAAAATTTAAAAGAACATTTCTATATCCGCCTTTCAATATAATTTATACGTAACTTTAATTTATAGCAACTATAACAAGAAGTGATCCGATTGTCCAAATTTTTGTAACATGACAGCGTACACATACAAAAAACAGATTTAAAAAGTTTATGTTGACCAAAACAAATGCGTAAGCCCCGACATTAATTATAACATATATAGTCTTATACCAACGAAAGATTCCCTAACGAAATATATCGTTATATGACTGTTCGGTTAATTTGTTTTAATATTAGCGTGCTGGTTTTATTTTAATTATTATGAAGCTGCACAGAACAATTTGGTCAGTACAACATCTTTAGAGTATAGGATAAAAATCAAATTGTAAAGTTGGTCCCAAAATGTTTTGACATCTGATTCTTATAACACTCTGCGTGTTTGTATAAAACCTAAATTTAACCAGATATTATTAAAAACAAAAAGTGGATGTCAGCTTTGACAATACAATGCCGAATAAAAATGTTGTGAACTTTAAAGATCGTATGCAGCGAGATCTTTAAACTGCACCCAAATAAAATTAGTGTGTTAATTTTGATACTACAGCTAGTATAAGATTTTTGGGATCAACTTGATCCTTTATGAGTGTCAATAGGGTCACTCCGCGCTCTTAAAAATGTAACAGGATTCACTTGAATTAAGGGTCACTTTGGCAGCAACAATCGGTTGTTTCGATTTTCGAAGTTCGAACCAGCTATGAGTGTTAAACTCACAACTTGACAACCAAATAGCCCAGGGCGTAGAGTGCTTGGCTCGTAATCTGGAAACGTGAGTTCAAATCCCACGACACTAAGAGTTACTATTATTTTATTTATTTTGTTCGTTGGGTTAGTCTAATCATTAAAATTTTGTTTAAATGACAACCAACTTGCAATTATAAACAACTTGCGCATGCTTTTTATTTTTATTATTTACAGGGATGTACCATTATGACCCTTAAATGATCATAGAAATTCCTCACGTCAATACCATATTAATACTAAATATTGTCAAATAGACCCTGAAATGAACCCCAGTGTAAGACAATGGATAATGACATATCGACACGCCAAAGTGCATATTTTATAATATCGAAAATATAAATTTGCCACTGAAATAAGTGTTAATTTAATGATCTTCTTGTTAAGAACTTTTTACCACTCAATAGTGTCACATTGGCACCTAAAAAGGGGCTTTTTGTCTCGCTTTTTTTTTTGGTTCACTTCGGGTGATAGTTTTTTAGTTCTTCAAAAACGTAAGTGTTTTTTAAACAACCTATTTTCATTTCGTATATAATCGGGAACACATATCTTTAAAAACCTGTTTGGTTACTTTTATGTTCAAAATACTTTCTCACTCTCCCCTCAAAAGTTTAAACATAATATAGTTACTTTTAAAACGTGCGTGGCATTCTGTGAACTTGTACATTATAGAGTAACTACCCATAAGGATATGCAGTATATGGGTTATGCCTTAAATAAAGTTTACAACCGACGCCCAGGGGAGAAAGGCGCATTTATGATTACATCAGTATTTCTTTAGGCGACATTAGCAAAATAGTGCCTTAACGATAATTTTATGTATGTGTAACCCAGTCGGCCAATTCCATTGCCAGTCCTGTCCCGTTCCGTACAAGACTTACGTAATGCACCAGCTAAGCATAAATTGCACTTAATTGAATGTTATATTACTGGTCATGCGCACGCCCACGCCCACGCCCATGACGGTACTACGGCGCCATCCACGGGCAAAGGACACGCCCCTGCGTCCACCCACCTTCAACCTCCCACAGTCATGTGGTCCTGTTTTCCTTCGGCCTCCGATTCATACTGGCAGCAGGCGCCAGCAGCCTTGTGAAGACCGTCTGAGTTGCAGCTCCCATTGGAACACTCGGAAAAATATGTTTCTAAAGTCTAAAAGTTCCTAAAATCAAAAATGTATTTATTGGTATAAGTACATCAAATCATTAGAATGTTTCTAAAATATGTCGACAAAAACCTTGTCATCGTGATCGTAATCGTAATTTATTGTTTAATAAATAATTAATAATAATAATACTAAATACTATACAAACAATTCGAATATTTTGAAATAGAGCTTGGTGATTTTATGATTTACTCATATCGAAGTAACAGGTATAAGACATTTGGAGAGAAGCGTTTCCGACCCGTTTAAGTATTTTTTTGGTCTAGTGATGATCAGTTTTGTTGATCTAGATATGTCTTAAAAATAAGTAACCTTACTGATATAAATAAGCTATACGTTTTTGGTTTTGCAGTTTGAGTATTACTTTTATATGGAAAACTTTAAAAATATTTATTTGAGTGCCCGACAAACCACAAGGGACAACGGGCGCCTGTCGGCTGCCAACCTCCTGTTGACTGGGGAAGCACCTCCGACCCCGATTTTCCTCCCAACTCCCAAAGTTCTCCGTATGGAAGCCAGTTGAGAACCGGCTTATCGATTTTTCATTACTTACTCAATTTAACGCTGACGTCGTTCGGGGATGGGGATCCGTAGCAGGTTGCTGAAAAGATGTGCGAATTTGCGGTTCTTGTTCTTAGCCACCCTGGATTTTCCTCCTCGGTTTCGGCATCTGCCTTTCGCGTTGGTTTTAGTGGAATTAGAACTTATGCTAGATGAGCTAACATTTGAAAAGGCGACAATTAAAATGAAGGTGAAATTTTCAACTTTCGATGGGAAGAACTTTTGTGCCTTTTCACTTTGCTAATATCCGTTCGATATTGTTCGTTAGGTTGGTGCCTATTTTAAGTTGTAATGAATTAAGAAAAAAAAATGTTTGCATGAATCAAAAATAGTATTGAGTTTCACGATCTCTGTCAAAATTTAAGGACTAGATATTTAACAATATAAACCCATAAGTATAGCAATTTATTAATTTACATTTCCAAAGAGAGTATTTAACATTCATTCTGCTTCCTGTGAAAAGCATTCTCTTTTAATGTCCACATTTTCTTTTTTTTTTCCTCCCTTCCTCCCTTCCTTCCTATATTTTCTTTTTTCACTTCTGCTTGCCCACGCAAGCGTCAATGGGAATTCTATTTTTAGCTAACTAAATTGCGAATAAGGCGAGTCACTCAGCTGAGAATAATACAAGCGCACTCAGAAATCGGAATCGAATTCGTTGGGGCAGGATGAATGCGGCCAGCCAGCGGAAGTACGAGTGAGATGGCACCAGCTCCGGATCCAGCTTTGGATTCAACATGGGTTAATCTGTGGTCCGGAGCCTTTTGGCCCTGCTGTCGTGTGTTCGTGTGGGTCGTTCTGATAAAACGTGTAAATGCTTAGCACCAATTTACGAGTATTTTGCACTTGACTCCCACATGAAAACACTGAGAAATAATTTTCTAGTGTCTGATGCCGCTACAAAGATGCAGTTTCTTGGCTTTATTATTTCTTGTGAAACATTTTTAGACTGATTTTTAGATACATACGTCAAATAATTAGAAATAAATGCGAATTTCTAAATTTTAAACTAAAGAAATTAAACTGTGAACTAGTGCTTTAATAATAAGTTATGCTTTACTTATGGAATGTTCTCGCAAATAAATAAATAAAATAAATTATTACAAAAAAGGAAAAAAAAAAAAAAAACAATATTATTATTACTTTTTCAAATTTTTCTTAAAAAAATATAATTTTTTGTATCAATATAGCGTGTAAAATTCTTAAATTACTTTGAAAGTTAAGCCTTTTTAATAGACTTTAAGATTTCCTTGTTAATTTTACTTAATTTACTTTTAACGTGTACTTTTATCCAAGAACACAATTATAATTTCGAAGGCAAATATGCCATCAAAAGCGAGTGAGTAAACCCACTTTTGTCCAGTGATTTATTCTCTACTCCCCCAATCCCTGACCCTGCCTCCAGGGTCGACCTTATGGTGTGCTCGGCTTACCGGCGTCAGGCGGGCGACAGGATATTATCCGTGGGGCTTAGGTGTTGCCAAAATGTCGCTATTTCACGCTCTACCCGCTCCCTGCGACGACCAGACAACTTTCAATTTTCAACCGAAAATGGCTAACAAAAATGGCAAACCGAATAATAATAATTGTTGTGCGTATGTGTGAGTTTCATAGTCGGGGCTTTGTATTATCAAATTGGTTCATGGCAATTCTTGTGCGTTGTTGTGCCGCAGTTGCAGTTGCAGTTGCGATTGGAGTCTAAGCTCGGAGACGGAGCTGCACGAGCTCGTTAGCGGAGGCTGTTGCCTCCATGGAGGCGTTGTTGGTTTCTTGGTGACTTGGTTGCCTGGTCCGACTGCGACTGCGACTGAAGAGTGTTAGGACACAGCTGCTGCAACCAGTTCCAGCCTCAAGCCATTCTAATGTGTCCGTGTCTGCAAAGTGAGCGTTGCCACAGTGGGCACCCGATGTGGAATATTATGTTTTTATCAACAAGTTTTTTTTTTTTAGGATTCTGAATATACACGTCTTATTTTTAAACGCTAAATATATTATCTTTTCGTCCGAGCTAAGAAAACCCTTAATTTGAAACTTAAAGTTTCATTACGCCAATATTAAAAAACATCCTCGGTAATGAACATTTGCAGGTGTATTTTTCAGATGTATTGATAAGTTCAATCCTTGCACAAGTTTAAAACTTACAATTTCATTTAAGCTTTGTTGAACTTTATATAGTCTGTGTGCCTATACATCCCTTAAAATAACTCTTTCGTTTCTTAAACATTTGTGCCTTCATCAAACGAATCTTAACTGTGTGCAATTTATGTGAGGTGCATGCGTTGCATTACTGCTGTGGCTGCTATTACTGCGACTGCCCTTGGAGTCGTTTCTTGACGTGCTGCAAAAAAAGTTAAATAAAATTGGGAAAAAAAAACAAGGCACACACTTTCAGAAACTCCGACAACGACACAATTAAGGTCGTTTCTGCGTGGGCGTGTGGTGATGAGGAGATCGTAAATCTGCGTCCGCCGGCGGCGAGAACGTGTCTGGAATCCAGGATGCCGCTTTCAGTCTCGTTCTGGCCAATCTTCTGCTCAGCCTCAGGCTTGCGCTGATCCACACTGCGTATACGTAACATTGGAGCTTGGCTTTCTGCTCGTTGCTGGTGACTTTCACTTTTTGTTTGCCTGTGGCTGTGCTTTCAATTTGAAATTCTTGCATAAAAAGCGAATGCAATCAATTGAAGTGCGAAGTGCTGGTAAAGTAGTTAACCAACAGATAAGGTAAAAAGTGGCCCTGAAAGTGGGTGAACAAAGCTAAATTGGTAGTGAGCGTTCGATTCTGCGACACAGACTTTGGTCTTAATTCAATATTTCAACAATTCACTTTGCATTCTCTTGGCCAGCCATAATCAAACGACATTTTTTGCAAAGCAACTAAAGAACAGCAACAACGAGCAACAACTAGCAACAGCTGCTGGCCAACACCCAATATGGCTAACACAGACAGACACAAAGGCCGATTTGATTGCATTAGAGCCGCTGCAGTTGGAGGGTTGGGGTTGGGTGGCTCAAGAGACGGGATAAATGCAACAGAAGCAGCGAGCTAGCTGGGCAAACTAAACCAGTCTTGAAAGGTGTCTTTTATATGTCTATGTATCTATATTAGCCTGGCAGTGGCACACAGATACTCACCAACACAGCGGGCGGCACAAAGACCAAAAGTAAAGCAAAACACTTTTTGGCCAGCCGAGCAAAAGTGAAGTCGTCAACAAGTTTCAGCCAGAACTTGTTGTTGGCTATCGGTTGTCTTGGGTTTTTTGCTTTTGATTCAGCTGTTGTTGTCTTTTCTGTGGTCTTACCAAAATCACTCGAGCATTCCCTTCGCTATCGCTATCAAAAGTCGGACGATTTCGACCGAATCGCTATTACAGGGGGTGGGATAGGGTGCTGGGAGCTATTATGGGAAGTACATAAATTGTGGGTCCACAAAAGCGGGCTGTTAGGCAGAAGCAGGTACAGCTGAGATACAAATTTGATTGAATTTATCTTGGTCTGTCCAAAAAACCATTTAATTCTGATTTGATAGTTTATGTTGAATGGATAGCCTAGGATTTTTTTTGATTGAAAACATAATTTATCGTAGCCGTTTATAAATGATTTTAAATTTAAACGTAACTCATTATTACCATCATTTCGTAACTATAATACTTTTCAATGTATTAAGTTAAAGCTTTTTTTCCTTTTTGCAACTTAAATTAATTGTGTTGTTTCAATCGATGGTTTATAACGCAGCCTGTCCTTGTCCTTCCGGCCACAACAGCCTGATTTTTAAACTTATACGCCTAGAATTTGGTCAAATAGTATATTTACTCATTAATTTCTTTATTATTGAAAGGGTATATCAACTTCGGCTTGCCAACGTAATCTTTATTACAAAATCCTTAAACCATTTATTTTGTTTTTAATTTTTTTTATTGGTAATTTGTAACTTCATTTATTAGTCAATTTGGTTTGATTTATATAATATTAATTATATGATATCGTTGTCTTGATTGCCTAATGTTTTTTGTTATAAGCTTATCGAAATCTCTTTTTATTATTTTCAATTCTTAGCATTTATTTTGCATTTATTTTCGTGACTCAAATACTGATCGATTTCAGAAAACATTAGTTTTATTATAACTGTAACTTTTCAGACAAATGAGTTTTTGATGCAATAAGTGTTTACAGATTTGGATGTAACCTATTTATAGACATTTTCCCTGGGTTTTCATTTCGTTAAAATTCATTTTTATTTATTGCCCGACTAAAAAAACGAAGTACTTTTAAAATAAACCAATTTAATAGTTATTGTTTAGTTTTTATATCGTTTTTGCTATTTTCTTTTGTTATAATGCAAAAAATTATTGTTTTGAGGGCTTTCATTTTATTATTTTTTCTACTCTTGTGAATTTAATTTATTTATGTCTTTTTAATCTTGACTAAAAAGTGAATTAAAACAAATAACATTGTACACAAAATAAAAAACTATTTATTCTGTTAACAAAACGTTTACAAATTAGTCAAATTTAATATATAATATATACAATATGTATATATATATATATATATATATATATATATATATCAAAAATATAATCAAAAATCCAATTATTGTGCAAGAAATAAAAATCTTAGAAAGCGATTTTTTTTTCAATATTAATTTTTGTTTTTATTGGCGTTTTTGGTATTCAGCGTCGCAGATTTTAGTGAATAAAATAGCAATTTGAACGATTCTTGTTTTGCGTCGAGTGTGTGTTTGTGTGTGTGAGTTCGGCTGAGAGCGTAGTAAACACATTTTTAAAATCGAAAGCAAGGTCTTTTCTGCAGACAACGTTGCTGTTTTTGCTGTTGTTGTTATTGCTGTTGTTGGCATACCTTTAAGCTCGAACTTTTAGTTTAGAACGTAATTTATAAATTAATTATTGGCCGTAGTCACATGTTTGGGCCACGAATTCGAGCGCGCCTAGCCATCTATCTAACGTATTTACTATTTTTTGTTGTCGCTTCGTGTGGTTTGTTTTGTAGGGCTTTAAACTATTTTTACACGAACAAACAAACAAAACGAAGACAATGCGAAAATGGCAAGTGCATAGGTTTGAGATAGCGGCAAAAAAAAAACAGAAACCTGTGGGGGTTTTTACAGAAAGGGTAACGGTGCTTTGGCACGTGTCTGCCAACCCCTCGACGTCATCGGCCACTAATTGCAATTAGCAAGGCCAACGGCAGCAGCGGCATCAGCAATTGCTGCTGGTTTGTTTGGCGTTGTCAAGAGCAGCAGCGCCCGATAAGCCAGCCCCATACGTCCTGCTACTGAGGTTTATAATTTTAACTCCCAACAATGCCGCTTTCGCTGATAGCAGCAGCAACGTTAAAGCAGTCCACACCCGAAAAGAGATTGTGCAGCATATGCTAAGCTCACAAGAGATTTTTCTGCATATTCCGAGGTATCGATTTTAAGAATAATTTCATAATTTTTTTTCGACATCCGAAGGAAGGATTTAAAAATTGATTGTTGTTGTTTAGTAAACTTTTTTAAAATTTTACATTTTTGTTATCGCAGCTAGGGTCTATTAACTTTGGCTTGTCGAGTTGACCTTTTTTGTTTATATCTAATTTGTTTGATAATTTTGTGGACTTTTTTATTTAATATCAGACTGAGAATAATTAGAAATTAATATATTATTTTATACCTGTTTGAATAGCTACATATACACTGATTGTGAATTTAATTCTAAACAGTATTTTTGTTGTTTTGTTATTATTTTGTTTAATACGAATAAGTTAAAAAGTAAAAGTCATCATTTTTGTATGAAACCAAATGTTTATTTTTGTATGACATTTCTTTATTGCTTTGTGTTTTGTTTCATTTGACTTGTGACTAAAAGTGGTAGTTTTAAAGCAAACATTTTATCTTTTAAAGACTTTATCAAAATATTTTTATGCTAATGCCCATTGCTCATTAACATTTTGAATACTTTTATATCGTTGTTTTCTGTTTTTAGAATTAGTTATTTTAATCACGTTTTGCCATTTGTTGATTCTTTCAACTTTGCTATTGTTTCCTCCAAATTTTCGTCCCACACTTCGTATACATAATCTCAAGTGAATGTACAAAAATAAACAACTTATTGAAGAGCAGAACAAATATAAAGAGATGCGAATAAAAATAAATTGTTTATTTCTAAAAATAAAGTAAGTCGATCAATAAAGTTGATCAAACAAAGACAAAATAAAAACGAAACAATTATATGCTCAAGTAAAAACGCTAAAGTCAAGCTTTTTGCCTAAACAGTTAAGCATTTGCAATTTATAAGGGCACATATTTTGATAATTTTATATTTAATTAATTAAATTCTTTCGGAGGCTGCCAGAAAGCCAAAAAAAGCTTATTTTTCTGACGTAATTGTGCCGTTAGCAGGCCACAAACAAAGCACACAAAGCTATATGTGTTTATTGTTGTCTTCTGATCGAAGTTTGCTCGCTTTGCCGGTTTCGAAAAAAGCGAAAAGCGAAATAAATAAAATAACAGCATAGCAACTAGTGGCGGTGGCGCAAATATAATTAAACTTTCGAATGGGATCATTGCGAGTGCGAGTGCGAGTGCGGCGGACCTGCAGTTTCGTTTGGTTTGATTTCCACTCAATTGAGCGAGCTTTCCGCCGCCGCCGGAGCTTTTCCCACTCAATTGGAATGGTGGAATGGCCGCGTAGTCAAGTTTCATGCCAACGCCGATTGCCGTTGAAATCAGTCGTTCAACGAGAGTGACCGCGTGCGAAAGCCAGAATCAAGACATCGCACATCCTCCCCGCTCTGTACTGCATATATTTAAATATTAAATATTGACAAAACAGCCAGAATCCAAGCCATCGCCTTGCGACGAAACTCAATAAGCTGAGAGTACACACTATACCTACCGACACCAAAAAGAAGGTGGTGCATCTTGAACCCAGACACAGAAATAGAGCAGAAAATCTGAAAGCCCCTAACAGAGAAATCGAGGGAACATTCTGGCAACAGGACTGCTGCTCGCCCACAACCACCCACTCCATAGCGCCCACATCGAGTGGTAGAGCCAACATATGTTCGCCTGGCTACACCCAAGCTGAACTACCTTTTGGACCATATGTTGCTAACGCTGTTTCGTGTGTGAACCAAATAACATATATATCCAAACAAGAGAAATTTCCCAAGTGCGCGTGTGTCTAGTGTCTAAAAACCAGAAAAAGTAGAAAAAGTAAAAAAAGTAGAAAAAGTAAGAAAAGTGGAATTGAAAACGAAAACGAGGGGAAAAAGCCGAATTAATTGCCAGCAACTCTCGCAAAAACCAGAACCATCTGGAGTGCTGTTATATTTTTGCCCATATATCCTGTCGCTCGTCGCATCCAGCATTCTTATGAAACCGGAAAATCGGCATGAGTCGTACAATGCAAAGGTAAATGTCAAGACCACGCCCACTCCAATCCCCCCCAAAGGCAAGCCAATCCACTTCACTCCACTTCTCTACCCGCCCCTTTCACGTTGCATGTAGCATATGGCGAAACTTAAATGCGCAAAAATCCATCTCTATCTGTATCTCTATTTCGTATCTGTATCTGTATCTGTAACGCGCCTTCGCCGCTGACAAATCTCGTTAAAGTGTTTTTTTTTTTTTTTTTATGTATCTTTAAGTGCGTTTATGGCATTCGACTCTCTCAACTGTTTATTGCTGTAGCTTGGTTTTGGCCCATTAGGTTTGAAGAATTCGCAATGATTATCGTTGTTATTCTCGTATTGAATTTCATTGTATGAAAATAAGAAGCAGCAACAGATGTTTCGATAGGAATAAGAGAAGCCACAGATGTTGATCAAGATCGAAGCGAATTTGGTGATTGATTATTGTAAATAAGATACTAAGAAATTCGGTTGCGTCCAACAGTGGGTCATGAGCTGCCTTCTACACATTCTAAAAATAATGCGAAATTGTTTATATGAAAAAGAAACTGTCTTTAATAAATAAAAAGATAAATAATAATCCAAATAATAAATTTTATTCAAAGGTATTGATGAAAAGATATAAACAAAACTTTAGACTGATCCTTCTTTTTCTTAGTAAATTAATAATTGAATAACATCTAGAAAAGGATTGGTCAATGTCTGGTTTTATAAGTTGGAAAAAGATCTCGCGTAATCAATTATCATTCACAAAACTCCATAAACGAGGAATTGCGTAGTGCTCTGAAATGTTGTTGGCATGTAAAAAACTTAAGTTCGCGTACGTCATTCAAATGAATGCAATGCATATGGCTGCCTTTGGCTTGGAATGTTAAATTGGAATCGGAATTAGAAATTGGTATTCAAATTCGATTTCCAATACATAATGTCTGCACACAAGCGTGTTATATACAGGAGGGTATGGGTATATGTCCGAGCACATATCCGGGTTCACAGCTACGTCAGTTTCGGTTTCGGCCTTAGTTTTTCAGTGGCTGCAGTGAAACCTCATGACTTGGACTTGGTCTGTTTTTCGTATTTTCTTTCAGTGGTCTGGGCCAGCGTTTGTCTGGTCACGTGTAGGTAGGCCAACAAACGCAAATTACATTTGACGAAGCTAAAACGTCCAACAACTGAAGCAACCCTCACTAATTACATTACATTATATATAACACTTGGCGCAATGTCTTCGTCTGTTTGTAGTTTGTTCACGTTGTGTCACCTGAATTGGAATTTAAATTTTTCGTCTTTGTCTACATGGCTAAAGACGCATTTGATACTAGCCTCGATGAAAGAAATTATGTAAACAGTGTGGTGGGAAAAGTGGGGGCAGGTAAATAGGAGATACTTGGGTGTGTGCTTACACATGAAGTATGAACTTAAAAAATTGTAGATCTTCTGTTTTTTTTTTTTGTGTTTGAACAGTTTGGAGTTTATTTATTTGCCTTCCGTGTTTGTTTATTATGACAACAATGTTTCCGTCTAATCCCTCCATGACGATGATCTACTGCACTTGTTGTTCGTCGGAATCGATAGACTACTTCTACTTGTGCCCCCATGCAAATATCTGGCACATATTTGTTTAGTTGACCACGCGAGCTTCAGTTATTATTATTTTCTTTTTTCGTTTGCAGAGGTTAATAACCTGACTTTAAATTAGCCAAGCTCAGCCGCCATCTACCTGAGTTGCTGATGTATCTGTATCTCGACCCGTTCTCCGTTACGAAGTTTGCTGGCTTCTGACCCCATTCAGCTGCGGGCAGTTTCAGTCCGAATCAAAATCCGAACAACATAATAATACCCGCTCCAGGGCAAATCCGTGAAGTGTGTTTACTTATCTCGGAGATATTAATTACGGGGGCCAAGCCCAGAACGTGGCTCACAGAACGTAAGCTGATTATGCCGCGCTTGTCTATTTACAATCAGATCCCCAGAAGTTTAATTATGCAACTCGAAGAGCTCTTTTCCCATTTTCTGTGGGGGCGTTTGATTTATCCCTCTAGAAACGTGATCTTTGTAGTCTTCCAGAGAGGATCTGAAGCCAGTTTCCCACCTGACCAGGTGAGCTGTTGCCACAGCCTAATTGCAGTTTACGTGGCTCGACTTCGTGACTTGTAAATAACAGAAATCATGCCGAAAACAGTAAAAAACGTTTTGGCTTAATGATGCAGATATACAAGCAAACGTGTAATAAAACTGCGTGTTGAATAATTCTTTTGATTGCCGCGGAGTAGGGAAACTTATGGGGGTGTTGACTTTTATAACCGAGAGTAGCACTGCGGTTTCTTATCTTAGATCTTAAGCAATAATAATGGGATTTTACTACTGTCGTATTAACTATGTTTCAAAGTAATCTTTACTAAAAGTATTGAATACTCTTTTTAAATATTTATCTATTCATCGAAGTATTTTTAATCACAATTAATTTGTTAAAATTGTAATTCCTTTTAATAATACAAAAAAAATTAATATTTTGTCCTTAAATAAAGACAATAATATTTAAAAATTTTTGTAAAATTAGTTTTAGGAGTTATTTTAAAAAAGTGCAATAATTCTGTTTATTTTCTGGGGTCTGTAATCATTCTCTCAAACCTGAAGAACCCAGACATTCTTGCGCAGATTTGATCTAATATTGTTTGTTCTTAACTAAACATTTAAAAAAGTTGTATAGTGATGGTAGATAACTACTCTGTTTAATTAAATATTTTACATATTGTAATCAGTTTAACATGGATTTCAAGCTTTCTCTTGTTTTTCATCAATCTCCTTGCTCCACATAGCGCTTTAACATTTGTTAACCTATTTTTCCAATGTAAAAACATTTGCATATCAACCCATTTCGTTTATTTTGAGGAGGGAATCTATCCGTTTTCGTTTGCATTTGGCACACGGGCTTTAAAATAATTTCCATTATGCATGAGTCGTCTAATCAAAGTTGCATTGGGCAACTCCAAGACGGTAAAACAAAACCCTTTTTGGAATGCAATCAACTTTGATAATTTGCTGGTTTGCTCTAGTTAATGTTGTTTTTGCTTCTGCTGCAGTTGTTGCTATTGTTGCTGTTATAATTGTTGTTGTTGCTGCTGTTTTTGTTGTTGTTATTGATTGTCAACCTTCAGCGAACAACGTTGTATGCCGCACACGGCGAAGGTCGTCCACTGCGTTCGTTGTCCGTCGCATTTGTATTTGTATTTGTTGTTGTTGTTATTGTTGTTGTCGACGGACGGACGGGCGGCGGCCTATCGGCATTTATTTCATGCACAAAAAACTAAAACTAAACCGAACCGATCTGATCCGAACGAGCTTTGAGCTTTATGCATTTACATACATTCGGATACTAGATGCACATATGTCTATATATCTTTGACTTTGATTATATATAGATTGGCCCCACCGAATGTGTGTCTGTGCAGTTGCGAAATTTGCACCGTTCCAATTAAAAATGGATACGTTCAAGTTAAGGACAGACGCAGCTAATTGAATTAAGGCGCAATGCTCGTGCATTGATAGATACTAGATACTACATATCTACGGGCTTTACACCTGCTGTTGTCTGGCTATTTTGGGCCCCGAAATTATTGAACGTAAACACGGTAAATGGGTGTAAACTATACCTATATCCACGTTGCCATAGTTTCCCATTTCGAGTGCTTCGCTTTGTTCGCCTTTAAACAATGCCAAACAAGGCAAATATGAACAACTTTCAGCTGTTTAAATAGCATGTGAGAGCCTAAATTAAAAAAAAAAAGAGAAAAATAAACTGAGTATAATATTGAAACAAATATAGATACAGATAAACTGGCCGAATGTAGAGCACAAATGCTGCCCTAGATTGGCCAAGAATGCGACAATTTTGGTTTTGTTCAGGTACAGTAAAGGGTCTGTACAAATATCCGAAATCTCTAGAAAATCATGGGTACACCCAGTCGAGATTTCACATTATTGGCTAAATTAATTGAAAGAAATGGTGCGCCCCGGCGGAATCTAATTTGAATGTTGTTTTCTTGTTCGGTTGCCAAGCGCCGACGAATTTCCCCTCTTTTGTATATTTTTAAATATTCTTTTCTATTTTCTGAACCATTTTAGTGGCGACACGTTTATCTGTCGTATGCATAATAAATCCTTCTTCATGATTAACCTTTCGACATATTTCTTTTGCTTGCAGGTAAGCTTCTATATCGAAACCATCATCGCTATCGGCATTGCTATCGCTGTCGATATTGTGTAAGTATCGACTGTTTTTCACAAAGTTCACTGACCAGAAGAAGAGACCGAAAAACTTTTCTGTTTGACCACACAGAAATCGAAGAAAAGCGCGTTTGCACAAAATCCAAACAAAAAGTAAAAATGGGTAAAAAAAAGATTTCACTTTCACGCTTAAAACGGCAAAACGCAGCCAGTCACAGATACTTTGTTGCACTCGCAATGCCAGTTGGAGTTGTGGCAGTTGCACTTGCTGTGGCAATGGCCATTGCGATTGCACACAGAAGTTCCACCAGCCGCAAAAGTGCAGATGAAATTTCTGTTTGCTGCGGCTTTTGGTTGCAGTTTCATCAGTGCCTCCTCTGTGGCTTTCACATACAAAAAGTTGGCTCTATTTGAACAAGTTTAGGTCCAGTTGGAAGAATTTTATTACATTTAATTTAATAAGCTGAATGTAATATGAATTTCTAGGGGTTCCTGTCATTTATCTGCTGGTTGCCTAATTTCTAAAATCTATTTTGCTTTGGGTCAAAAATAGTCGGTCTTTATTTCGGCATACCAGGCATTATTAAAATAATAATAGCTATTAATATAACTTTATAGATAATACTTAAGTGCATTTCACAGTTATTAAATGATAGATGCCTACTCAAAAATTGCTCTAATGCCGAACATCTACAAAAACACATTTTAATATTTTCTATTTGCTCAATATTACAAATAAAATATTTGTATTTCTTATCCGATAATTTATTTTTAACAGTCGTGAATCGGCTTTATTTTTGGGGTCCCCAAAAAAGGGCATATTTTAAAGTTGGCCAACAGATCTCGATCGCACAACTCACACTGAATCGCTCGACGGCAGTTGAGTTCAGTTTCGTATTCGTATTCGGATTCGGTTTCGGTTTCAGGTGCATTTGCAGTTGGAGTTGTGTTAGATTAAGTCGCGTCTCTCGACTCTCAGGTGCTTGTTTTTATTTCTGTCTTTATTTTGTCGGTGGTGCCACAGCACTATATTGCCATGTAGCCACGGTGGTGGTGGTGCTGCTGCTTTTGTGGTGGCGCAACGCTTTGGCATGTGCATGTTCATGTGCATGACTCGAGTGCATTGTACAACACACAAAGGCAAACGCAAAGGCAAACACATGAACAATTGCCACAACATTAGCAGCAACAATTTGCGGCTTGTTTGGGCTTTGGGTTGGGCTATTGCTTTGCTTTGCATTGCTTTGCTTTGGTAGCCGTTGTTTGCTAAGTGAAAAGCGTTGTTTTGTTTTTCAGTAATTTTCACCACTAACTGGGGGATCTCCGTTGGAGTCCAACAGGTCAACTGCTCCATTTGGTTCTTTTGCAGACTGCTCACAACAACGGCAGTTGCTCACAACATAAATGCCAAATGAAATTTCAAAGTGAATAATAATAATGGTAAATATACAAATGTTTGGAACTCCTTTCACTTTTTCGAAAAGTTGAAACCAATCCGTCGTTGTTGCTGTTGTGTTGCTGTTGTTTTGCTGTCGTGCAACGAAGCATTGCCTGCAGCAGCAACAGCAGCAACAGCAGCAGCAGCAGCCACAGCAGCGGCGGCGGCAACATCGCAGAATGTTTGCCACATTGCCACAGATACACGAGGCAAGGTGGCATTTCAGAGTTCCACTGACACAGAGACCAACTAAAGCGCAACGCAAAATCGCAACGCGAAGCGAAACGAGTCGCGAAGCGAGCCGAAGTACGAGTATCTGCCAGATACAGATACCTATGCCGATACAGATATATATACAATACGGCGTTGAACGAACTTTCAGTGGCTGCTTGCTACTAACCTTTCGTAGCAGACTCATTCCCTGATCCAGCTCCAGCACTCAAGACGCTTCTGGCCCGGCCAAGCGCATCAAATGTATCTCGTCGAGAGAGAACTATAATTGAAATCGGGTTTCTATTTTTATTACTATTTGATGATTTGACGACCGCCTGATGGCTGCGCACTCGAGTGGAGCTGAGCAAAAACCAAACGAAGGCATCGACTCATGTCTAATAGGCAGATTTCGCAGCTCGCACTTGAATGCCCACACATCGGTGCAAATCAACAGCGCACTTCAGAATCAAGAATATGCCAAAAAAAAAAAAAAAAGTTAAAAAACTAACATGATCTGCTAAAATTAAAGAGATTCAGAGCATGCCCAATGACGTAATTATTGGTGGATCTATAATTGAATTTTTACTTTTCCTAAGCCGTAAAGTTCAATTTATTTTGTTCTCTAATGGGAAACTGATCCTGGTTTTACCTATTTTGTGTTATTTTTAAAATAGCACAATGTTTCAAAAGGCTTCGACTGGATTCAAAATATTTAAAACTCGAATGTGTTTTTTTTTTTGGCTTAGCAGATGCATTTCATTTCCCATTAAAAAGTTAAAGAGATTTCGGAGCTTGTGGGACGTAACTTCGTTAAATTTATAATTGAACTTAAACTTTTCTTCTGTTTTATTTTTCTCCCAGTTGCATAATAAATTTTGTTAATGGTCTGCTTGAAATGGCAACCACGTAGCCGTCGAGAGTTGTTGTCACGTCGAAGAAAGTGAAATTACAAAATTTGAAAATCGAACAGAAACCCAAAAGTTGAGCGTCGCAAAAGGGCAGACACTGGCCAGCAGGTCAACTACTCGGCCAGCAAATTCCAAAAGTCCAGATTTGCAGCACGGGCTGAATGAAAATTTCACAATGGGTCCAGGCATGTAGATAATGGATCGTAGATTTTATATTTTAGATTGTAGATCGCAGTTGATTGCAGTGTAGTGCGATCGTGATTTGTTGAGCCCATTTGCTAAGACGATTTGGCCTGCACGTGCTGGCTGCTGGCCGCAGCAGTGGAACTCAAACCTCAATCATCTGGAACATCATCTGAGCTGAGCGGTGATTGATGATAAGCCAGCGATACGTATACTTTTACCCGTCAGTGTACTGTACATCAGATGTAATAAGCAATAATTTTCTGAATTTTGTTTGTGCAAGCAGTTTAATTTTATTTCACTTGTTGCCGAGTCTTCTCTCTGCCATCTCGTTTTGTTTTCATTGTACTTGCCCGCCTGCCTGCATACTATATAAATAAAGTATGTAAGCGCCTTCGGGGCAATAAACCCACGGCGACTTTTGCACGCTGATGGGATGGGATGGGATGGTGGCAAAGTAAGCTGAAGTTGAACAACAAAAAAAAAACAGTATTAATATATTAAATTGTTATTTAAATGAATTCAAGCATGGCCCAAATCTTGAGCACTTAAGGGACACTTAGCGGAGGCAACATAAATCAGCTGTTGGACTTGTTTGGCCCAGCGCACGATCAGTTAATTGCCTTGTTTTCGAGCCCAGTTAGCAGCCGAGCAGTGAATCAACACGTCAGGCAAATCCCAGGTGGCTTAGTCACCATCCAGCCCATCATCAATGCCAACCCACGTTAGCGCAAATACATTACTTCTGATCAACTTATTTGTGGGTCGAGAAATGCAATTAGCAATTAAAAGCCCGCATCTATATCACATCATGCGCGGGCATGCCACTCTCCCAAGAGTGGGAGAGGAAACAGCCAAAAAGATACTTTTAATTCGTGCTAAACAAGCCAGCCAACTAATCCGCACCTGAATCTGGCACAATCGCCGACTGTAGATACAACTGTTTTTACCCTATTTATATATCATTCGCATGTATATATAGATACAGATTGTTTCAGTTGACATTTATTCAGCTTACCTGGCATGTTCTACTTAGTTGCTAGGTTTTTCGCCGATTTCGTGTTATCATTTCGCCATCGGAAATATTTATTTTGCGGTTAACTTCTTTGGTGTCGTCAACGGAAGTAAGAGTGATAGCACATTGTTTGTGGTAGGAAAAAAGAGTGCTAGATAATAATAAAAAGAGGTTAAGAAGAGGTTGAAATTTATTCTTTACTCACATTTTAAAATGAATGGAAATGATAGATAATTTATTTGTAAATTTCTATAAGTTTAGAATAAACAATGGCAATTTTGAGAAGATTCCATATCTCGACGTGCTCTCGAAGTGCATTCCCCAACAGAATTTGAATTAATTTTCACGTGGCTTGTCAGTGCTTATATGGATACATATATTAACTTGGCTCGAACACAACAGATGCGATTCCCAGGAAGCAATTGATAGTGGCTAAAGAACAGTTTTAGTGGCACGAAGTCATTTATCAATTTTAATTACAACCACTGTGGCAACAAAATTTCAAAAGCTAAAGTAAAGGGAGTTGAGGTCGGCGGTTGTAGGGAGTATATGGTGTATATGGTGTATGGTTTCAAGGTCTGCCGAACGAACGCACACATCGAAAGTATCTCGCAGTTTCGTTGTAAGCGATTTTAATTGATTCCGAGTCAAATTGCCATTAACTGATAGATGGAAGGCACGTCGACAGACAGACAGGTAGAGGAAAAACAAGCACACACACCTTTTGGACCCCTCTGATACCCCTGAAACCCACTGAAGACCCTGATAGTCGCCTCTGCTAAATCCGCATGCCGAAACTTCATAACTATTCTGCCTATTTGTGCGAGTGTTTGCTTGTGTATCCCACAGATACACAGATACACAGATACTCATCGTCACATTGGTGTTATTATAAGTTGCATGATTCTGTAAAGTCACGCTAGAAAACAATGAGTATCGAGAACAACAACCAACAACCAGAGAACAACACTCCAGACACATTAAGCACATCAAAATGATATGAAAACTAGGCGAACAGCAATTCGCCATTTTCAAAGCCAATAAAAAAATCTATTTAAGAACTACGCAAAAAGCCACGAAGTCGGTTAACGAAAACAAAAACAGCATTTGCAATTGAAAGTTTGTTTTTTTTTTGTTGACTTTATCGCTTAATTGAAATCAGTTGATACGCAAAACGAAATTAATTCTAACTTAATTAAAGCAACAATAATAGTTAATCCCAGTTTAGTCAAGAGATTAAGCCAACTGTTTAAACAACGAAAAGGGCTATAAAAATCAAATTTAATAGTACCATCACTGCAGGCAATGAAGTCGAAATAAGTAAAGTAAAATGTCTAGCATAATAATTAAAATCCTACAAAACATCGACCTGAATATTTGTACTTTTTTTTGTTTTCTTTGCAGGTAAATATTATGCAACTCTCATGTTTTCATCGAGTCAGTAACAAGTAACAAAAAATGATAAATATTATAACAGAAAAAAACAAAAAGTGTACAAATTTACATAACATTTTTGTTGAGAATAATATTTGCACAAATGTCGTATGTTTTGTAGAATTTCCAAAAAAAATCTGTTTTATTGTTTGTCCCCATTTGAGCTTAAAGCTAATGAAATCCTCAAGATATATATATGATCAGAAAGAGTAATATTTTGTATCCCCTCAACAGTCATTTTGGTTTTAACAGAATTTAATTTGCTGGATTTGAATTATATAGTAAAGCTAGGGTTTCCATTAATTTCATAGCGATTATCTAATCACAAACAATTTGCCAGATTTTCGTTTCAGGGCGGCAACTTTCTAAATTCATTCCATTTTAATGATCTTTAATTAAATTGCTTAATCTAAATTGACCAAATCTCAATTTGTATTGTAATTTGTGTTTGTGTTAATAATTAAGTTCTGCATTTTTTTGCTGCTTCCAATTTTTTTCAACTACTTTTTTTGAACACGAGCCGCAAATGGGCCTATTTGATTGCATAATCGCGGAACGTAGTAAAAAGTTGAGAAGAGAAAGAAAGCAAAGCCTACGAATTAATTAATTTATCAGAGCCTCGATTGTCCGATAAAATTAAGTCAAATCCAAATCAAATTTAACTGACTCTCCCTTTGACGCCTCACTTTTGTGTCACGTTTCGACTCGGTTCCCCATTTCTTGACACAGAAAAGAAATGAGGCAAATTAAACCTGACCAAAGTGGTGCCGCCAGACAAGCAAAACCGAAAGTTCAGAAGCAACCAAATACTGAAAGGTGAAGCCAAGACCAATAAACGCTAGATTGAAAAGACACAAAAAGGAAAGGAAGAAAATTTCAGTTTAAAGAAACTCAATTTCCGCTTTGTCATACACAGGCAAAGGGCTTATAGCACTTCCGATCTACAGTTTTCAATGCCTTGGCATGACCGTTGAGGCAAATGTTTTCCATAAATAATGTGTTCTTACATAAAGTGAGTTTTCATTTATAAAACAACAAAAACTTCAAAATCCTAATTATTAAATAAACTCTTATTCCAGTACTGTTGTAGATAAAGATTCTCCAATAAAATAGTAATAAAATGTCATTCTTATATACTATTTGTAAGCGCATATACACTTCGGTGAGGTTTATTTCAAGTATTCCCAGATTCTTGGGCGCTGTTGGCACTTTCATTTTCAGTCTGGTTGGAAGTATGTGAAGCTATGCCAAAAACGCAAGTGTATCTGAGTCTGATTTCTGATTTTGACCGCGTGTGCTCGAAGCTGATTTTGTTGGATCGAAGTGAATGCGTATTTGAAATGTCGGTCGAACCGGTTTAGGGGTTTGGTTGGGTTTGGGGGTTGGGGGTTGGGGTCTGAGGCTTTTGGGTATTCGTCGCTGTCCAGTGCGCCTGGCATAACAATTAGTGGCGATTTGCATTTCGATTCGATCGATCGGTTGGCTGGGCGTGGGTGGGGATGGGGGACATTGGCTAGAATTTGGCCACCACACTTTCGTTTTGGCCTTTCGGCCAAGCGCTGCTGAATGGCGGAACTTGAGGTATCGGTAGCGGTAGCGGTATCGGTATCGGTATCCACAGCCAAGCGTGAGATACAGATACATTCGCAATGGACACGGCTTATTGGGTCAGGGTCGCCCTGAATGAGTCTGCGTCTTGCCAAACAAGCGAGCCGCGTCGCACCAAGACATCATCGGCCGCAGATACAGATACGGCTAACAACTAACTGGCAACAACAATAGCATTCATAATGGCAACAAGCTTGGCCCGACTGCGACCTCAGCTCTCAGCGTTTTATATTATATTTCTCGTATGCTGCCGCTGCAGTGCAAGATGGTTTTGTATCTGCAAGATACATTAACGCTTGCCTCAATGTTACTGCTGTGCTCTTTCAGGCTTCCATCACGAGCGAATAGGCATTAATCAAGCAATATCCCAAAGCAACCTTTCAAAAAGATACAAAAAGCGTTGCAAAATGTTTCGTTCAAAACGCTGGTTAAATTATAACATTGAACCGGCCGACAGTTATTCTACTCAAAATAACGGTAAGGCTAATGAAGCCAAAATATAATTAACTGTGCTGCATATATTATGGCATCGAAATTTTTGTGTTCATCTCATTACTGATATTATAAAGGCCAGGGCAGAGCAGTCGGAACGAGAATAATATATACACATATATTCAGTATACATCAGATAAATACCCCACATATAGCGACAGATTATTTTTGCCAGGCTTTGTGTTGTGTGCTGTATGTCGGTATCAAATCATAACTCACACAACTTGTGCTTTTTTTTTTCTTTTGGCTATCGTCGTCTCCCCAATTAACATAATACTTATCTCCGGGGACCGCAGGCGAATTCCGCCTTATCAATAGTGGTCTTGCTCTTTTCGCTTATCTGAAAATTGTTCTTGGTTGTGGATTTTAGTTATTTGTTTTACGGTTTTTTTTGGTTACATGTTGTGTGGTTCAGCATTGCGGTCTATTGTATTAACTTTTAGTTTTAATTCAGTTTAATAGACATACTTGTAAACCATTATTTTTAGGATAAATTCTGCGGTTTTTTAGTTTTTGGGCATATTTAAGTTGAACTTTTATTTTTGTGAATGGCGCCAAGTTTGGAGTATGAATACATTATCAATTAAGTTTTATCAAAATTTAAAATTTAAAATTTTTTATTTAAATTTATTTTATTGCAGAAATGTAGATCTTATAAATTGAGATTTCTTAAAAAAATAAAACAAGAATAGAACAGAACGAGAAATAAATCTAGTTAGGTTATTGGCAAAAAAGATTGGTTATTGACGAAATAGTGATTTAAATAAAAATGTTAGAACCAATCAGTTATTCTGAAAAGTTACATTTAGTATTTTTACGTGGAGCTTTAGTTCATACAGAAATAATGAAACCGAAAAATGCATTACAAATGTGGTGTAAACGCGGCTTACATGCACACTCAATCATAGACATACATACATACCTATACCAATGCTTCTTCTTCGATTTATCAGCTGAGCGAACACCCGCATATTGCAGTGCATCATAGGGAGAGGCAGACGGAGAGAGAGAGAGAGAGGGGGGAGAGAGATCGACCGACTAACCCAAAGTTGTATATGTGTGTGCCCTTCTAAAAAAGCCCCCCAAAGCATAAAACTCACTCAAACGGCATTCCACTCAAGCGCCTTGTGACGTCAGCTGAATGGGGGAGAGCGGGAGCTTTTATACTTTTTGCGCTCTCACTCTCCCGTTGGCGTTCTCTATATAGTTTCTTATTCGCAATTCAGATTGGAGTTATTTTTTCAGAGCAGTCGGCGACGTCGACGTCAATTCATTTGGTTTTCGAACGCGCAACTTAACGGTCGTCTTTCTCTCTGCCGCGAACTACGAATAAATAAAAGCAAATGAGAGTGGGAGAGCTAAAATTTTAATTAAAAATCATATGAAAATAAAAAGTGAAGAGTGTTGAAGAAAATAATAAACACAGTGTGTGTGCAATCTGCAAACAGATATTTATTTGAGATTCAAACACGCGAGTTAATTTGAAATCGCGGCGAATAAGTCGGAGTCGCTTAGTCGCGTTTAGTAGGCGCCAATTGTGGGCACCACCCACCACCCCTCAAATCCGCCACCCACCTTTTCTCCTTTTTTTCCTTTTCTTATTCGATGGTGATGCGGTGCTAAATCAAAATCCATACGGAATTCATATTGGTTTTTGGCTCACTTTACACTCGGTACGTCAAAAAATTTAAATAAAATTGGATCTCGTGTATCTGTGCACTGGTGTAATATTATAAGCAATTTGCACCCAAATAATATTCTTCAAATTGATTTGTAAAAAAAAATATTAAAATATCATTTAAATACTAATAATGTAAGGCTTAAAAGTTATAACATTTTGTTGACCAGCGTCGGCCTACTGGCCCAAAGTGTATAAATTCAGAATTTACCAAAAGTGGTAATATATATTTCTCCTGCACGGTTAGATTTAATTTTGGTCTGTTTTTTCCTGTGTGCGTACGCTTTAAGTTTTGTGTTTTTCTTTATTTCTATAAGAGACTTTCTGCCATTGTTGGGCTACTGGCTGCTTTCCTTAGCCGTGAAAGAGGAGAGAGAAAAAGGCAAAAAACAACGATTTTCACTTTTACTTGAGACCAGTCTAGGCCAACACACACACAAAGACAAACACACGCGTAGCAACTATTGCACCTGTTTGCATGTTCGAGTGGAGCAGCTGCACTGGCACTGAAACACCGTTATGATAATGCCAACCCCGACGATAATGCATTACGAAGTTTGATCTTCTCGAATCTAACACAAATCGGTTCAAGTTAAATAGAAAAATGATTCACAATTGTGAAATTCAGCGCTATATCTGATATAGCGCCTTAATGATATAACATATTTTCAAAAAATGGTGACAAAGGGTTTTTAAGTATAAAATAGTGTTGTTAGGTCCAAACTTATATAACAATCACCAATATTTGTCTCCTGTGCTCAAAAATCCCACAACAGCTGAAAACTATAGAAAGTAATCAAGAGAAATATTATCAAATTTTATTTCAATTCACACTTTGTCAAAACCACTAACTAGCGTAAAGGTGTTAATTAAATCAAAGAGAGGGTTTCTCCTTGCCGAAGAATTGAAGTTCCTGGCTGTAAATCTTCAAGGGCGAATTCTTAGCGATTTCGATTGCCTCATGAAAATGCAGTTTAAACAATTACAATAAATACATATGTACATGACAGCAGCGGTAATTTGTGCTTGTGCGCGACGTCAATGGCAATTAATAAATAAGTAATTGTCCGGCTGAGCAAAAACAAAAAATAAGGCAAACTTAACTGGAATAACAATGCCCGTGTATTTCCACCGCTCTTTACGTTTTGCAGCAGCCCTCCTGCTATAAAAAGTGTGAACCCAGCCACGCGGCAGTTCTCAAGATGCAAAGATGCAAAGCGGATTCAAATCGACCCCGGACCCCAAACAAAATTTAGTTATATTACCCAATTCACACGAAAACTGAGCACAAATTAATGCACTCGTACTCGCACTCTCGCAGTTGTTTGCGTTTTATCTTTGGCAGTGTTGCTCAAATTTGATCGTAAAATAGCTAAAATTGATGATGTTTATTTCATGAACTTACTTTTTTTTTGCCCCAAGAAATTGTGTCATATATATTTATTCAAATATACATTATTATCCGGGGTGATCTTGAGTTGCAAGTGAGTTTTGGAATACCCAAGACATACCAATACCTTATCTTTCTAGCTCTAATGTATAATGTTATAATAATTTCACCAAACAAAGATAGAATTTCACAAGTTAAATATTCGAACTATAAAACTATAAAATTTTTAAAAGCGATAAGCCAACAGCAAGATGTTGCTAAAAAAAAAGGACAAATAATCTTATTTCGAAAAGTTGCACTTAAAAATTGTATAACTTTAATAGTGAAAACAGAGCCAAATCGACATCACTACTCTGCGTTCTTTCTTGTTTCGTCGTGTGAATGATATAATTTGGTTGTGGAGAGGCCTTCGGCTAGATTTGCATGCGAGTGACGGCTTGTGCAAATCGGCAGGTCAGGTCGGAATCGGAATCGGAATCGGGGGTTAACTAAGTTGTTGTGGACTGTACGAGCACGCTGTGAATCATGCGACGCAAGAATCTATTTGAATTGTATTATGGCGATTCCTTAACTCGTTCATCACCCCACCTCTCAAATCGTCGCACGGCTCTATCTGTCTCTTATATTGTGCTTAGTATATATTATGTATATTTTACATACATACATACATACACATATACTTTGTGTGGTCGCCGGCCAGTTATGCCAGAAAATTAAAGTTTTTTTTTTTTTTTTTTGTGAACGCACAAACAAAATGATAAAAATGAGAACCCAAAACTTGCACACACGCGCAAATAGAACTCATACAAGAGATAGAGCTAAACGATATAATAGCCATAGCCCATGCCATATTAAACAGTGGCACAAAACAGAAGGCGAAAAGTCGGGGGAATGGGATAACGAATAGAATCATAGGGAATATTTGGGGGAACTAAACAGAAACGTCGCCTCGATAACAACGCGGAACTTTCGACTTGACTCGTCTCGTTCCGATACGATACGATACGATACGATCCAAATTAGATGTGATGCCAAAAACTCTTGTTGTTGCCTCGTATTTGGGCGAGAACGCGAAAAAAAGTGAAATAAAATAAGCAATAAATAGCACAGCATTTAATGTTTAGCGCGTAGGCTGCTCGCGCACACAGCAACAGTTGTGCACAGACAGTCGAATTTAGCAAATTTAAAGCAAATTAATTAATTAAAAGAAGCCCCCGGGCGGCGTTTGGCATTGGCAAGATAAAATGGCAAAAATAAATAAATAAATAACAGTGACAATATCATGATGATGAAACGACATGAACAAAAATTGAAAAAAAACAGGGTAGGGAGATAAAGTTAGAATAGGGCAGTTATGTACATACATATGTACATGTAGGTTATACGCTAAAAAAAACAAACAATCTATGGCGAAGTACCAGAGCATTTAATGATATATATCATAATAAATACATTTTATAAAAAAATGCAGCAAGCAGAAGTAAATTATTTTTAAATTATAGTAACTTTGCTGAAATTATAGCCAGAAAAGAAAAATGAAAATACTGTTTTAGTGCTATAATATTCTAAATAAAGATTTTATAGAAGTTACTATTGTTTTAGTTTTTCGTAGCATATTGAAAATATAAGAATTATTATAATAATTGCCATGTAGAGATAATTTTATTTGTAGAAGGCTACAATTTTCGCTCTGAACTGAATTTACCACTTTAGCCCGTTGGCAGCCAACAACTAGCCTCTCGAAATGTAATCAAACAGTTACTTTTAAAACAGATTTCATTCGTTTGACCTCGACATTTTCACCTCCACACAAAAATTCCTTTTGCAAAATTTAGTTCTGTACAAAACCTCGAAAGCGAGCCAACCATATACATACTTTACAATAACAACAACGATGGTAGTGTAGATCAGTGGGAGAATCAAACTACCAGCAAAAGATTCCTTTACGAATAGAACATTGGTAGCACATGCATACTTATTTAACATCACCACAATGCTGTACTAACTGAATTGTTTTCCTTTCATCCAATTGCAGTGCGGGACACTAGACGGAGCCGAACCGTTATATCATCAACAGCGCAGCAACAGAATGGACGTCTACCAGATCGACGATGGATTCCACTCGGACGGCGGCACCGAGACACCGCCGCCGTCGCCGAGCTCCGGATCTTCGATCGCCTCGACGTCGGACCACGGATCGCTGGAGAGCGTCGACACCGGAGGGACGCAGCGGCTGGCCGTGCTATCGTTCGAGCAGGTGAGCAAGCTGCACGACGTCATGGACGAGAAGGTGGCCATCCACGGACGCGGCAACTTTCCCACGCTGGAGGTGACGCTCAAGGATCTGGTCAATCTGGTGCGCCGCAAGCTGGAGGCGGAGGTGAACGCCGGCGGCGCCGGGGTGTTAGTTAAGGACATCCGTCTCAACGGCGGGGCAGCTAGTCATGTTTTAGCCAGCGAGGATCAGCCGTACAATGACCTCGACCTGATATTCGCCATCGAGCTGAGTTCGCCGCGCGTCTTCGACCGCGTCAAGGTGGCGGTGCTGAACACGCTGCTCGACTTAATGCCCGAAGGTGTGTGCAAGCGGCGCATCTACACGTGCTCCCTGAAGGAGGCCTACGTGGGCAAGATGGTCAAGGTGAACAACAACAATGACGGCGACCGCTGGTCGCTCATCTCACTGGGCAACTCGCCGGGCCACAAGAACGTTGAGCTGAAGTTCGTCGACTCGATGCGCCGTCAGTTCGAGTTCTCGGTGGACTCGTTCCAGATCGTCCTGGACTCGCTGCTGCTCTTCTACGACTGCGCCGCCCTGCCCATCTCGGAGAACTTCTATCCGACGGTGGTCGGCGAGTCGGTGTACGGGGACTTCCAGGAGGCACTCTACCACTTGCAAAAGAAACTGATCTCAACGCGTCAGCCGGAGGAGATTCGAGGCGGCGGCCTGCTCAAGTACTGCAATCTATTGGTGCGCAACTACAAGGCCGTCGACTCGCAGCTCATCAAGACCCTGGAGCGTTACATGTGCTCGCGATTCTTCATCGACTTCCCGGACATCAATACGCAGACCACCAAGCTGGAGGCCTACTTGCGTAACCATTTCTGGGGCGTCGATGAGGAACCGCTGCAGTATCAGTACCTGATGCATTTACGCGAGGTGGTCGAGATGTCGACGGTCTGTCTGATGGGCCACGAGCGGCGCCAGACGCTCCACCTCATCCAGTCGCTGGCCGCCCAGGTGCTCTTCAACAAACAGGAGAAGCAACAGCAGCAGCACGCCCATGAGCAGTACCAGCAGCAGCAGCAGCAGCAGCAACATCAGCAGCACCAGCAACACCAGCAGCAGCAGCAGCGACAGCATCAGTTCCTGGACCCAGCGCAGCAGCAGCAGCAGCAGCAACAGCAGCAGCAGCAGGCACAGTCGCAACAACAGCAGCCGCAGCAGGCGGCCACCCTGACCCTTGTTTCGCAGGCACCGCCAACGGGCCAGGCGCAGACCATTTACGTGCAACAGGCCGCCCCAGCTGCCGTGTGCTGCACGAGCAGCGCGGATCAGACGCCGACAGCCGCTCCACAGACCATACAGATACAGGCCGGTCCGCCGGGACTCATCTACGCCAACGGCGTCTACTATGCACCTGTGATCCCCAGCACCATCTGCACGTGCAACTCCACCTGGCTGAGCACGTGATTGGGGCAGCAGGAGCAGCATCAGCAGCAGCAGCAGCAGCAGCAGCAACAGCAACAGCAACAGTTCCAACAGCAACAGTGGTCAGAGGATGCATTGGCTGAAACTGAAACTGAACCACCACTAGAAACAGCACCGATAGCAGCACCATCATCTCAACCACCATCACCACCGTCAGCAACAGCCCCCGGAACCCAAGTCCAAAACCAAATTAGACCCGCGACCATAAGCAGCAGCACCAGCACCAGCAGCAGCAGGAAGAAGAAGAACAAGGCCAAGACCCAAGCTAAGCAGGCAGCAACAGCAACAGCAACAGCAACGGAGAACAATGGCAAAGAAACAGCAGCTACAACAGAGACAGCAACCATGACAAGGACAGCAAAGAAGAGCAGCAGGACCAAGCAAAAGGCAGCATCATCATCATCATCATCATCAGCAGCACCAGCAGCAGCAGGAGCAGAAGCAGATGCAGAAACAGGGTCAGGATCAGAAGCAAGAGTCGGCGGAATCACGGGCAGCTTGGTGCTGACACCTCAGCAGATCAACGGACTGCCCGTTTACAACCAACTGAAGGACGGCGGACGCTCGACGGCAGGAACATACAGCGGACAGTTTGCCTACTTCTACCCGCACGACGGCTCGGCGCCCAGTGTTTTGCTGCTGGGCGAGGATTCCTACCTCAATGTGACCGAACAGCAGGAGCAGCACCAGCATCATCATCAGTTTGTCTAGGAGAAGAACCATGGGTCATGGGTTTGCTTGCCTTGCCCCCGGGCACTTTACATTTACTGTTGATTCATTTCTCATTCGGTTGGCTTCTTTCTTTGTTAACTTAACTGTATGATCAGAGGTCTATTTTACTGTTCCTTTTCTATATCTCTAACTCAATGTGACCGGCGACTGTAAAGCCTATCCACGACACTTGGCACACACACACGCTCCTACTTTATAAATGTAACTATACCGAGAGTTTGAACCGCAGACTGAACTTCAGCCGCTGTTAGATGTTGAACAGAGACACAACCACCATTACTGACTCCCAAGAAGGGCGAAAACGATTGCGAATCGAACCTAATCATCAATCATTTGGCTATATTAATCGATATCCCCACAATTTCTAACATCCACGTTACTTGTGTAATTTGATTTGCCTACGACAACTAAATTTTAATTTGTAAAATCTTAACAAAAAAAAAAAAAAAAAAAAACAAAAACAAAAAAAAAAAGTAATGTAAAACCAAAATTTATTCTTGTTTCCTCGGTCAAAATCGTTTTCATCTTTTACAACTTTCTTCATTTTTTTTTGTAGTAATCCCAAAAACCATAAACAGTAATGACTTAATTTTGGATTAGCCAACCCACGTATCCCCCCACACATACCATTGTATTTTTTAATAAACAAACACACAAAACCTAAAAAAAAAAAAAAAACCGTATGCATATGATATAGCCTGTTAATTACGGATTGACCTTTTTGTATGCCAAGTGCAGTAAGCAAGGGCGGAGTGTTGGGTTCCAGTCTAGAAATTCCAAGCAACAATCTAATTGCAGGCTGAAATGATAAATTAAAGCGATGATATGTAAATATTAGTCAAATTAAACTGTCGACAAGGATTCGGATGTGTAGAGGATGTATTTGTCTGGTGTATCAGAAGTTGCTCAATGAAATTCAATTCACAAAACAAAGAAATTAAATTAAATTTAAAGTAATGTGTTATAAATTGTAAAACAAAATCTCTAAACGAAATGTCATAATTTGTAGAATATTTTCGGTATGTCAGGCAACAGCAACATATGTGAATGATTGATTGATTGAAGTGTTATATCCAACTGGGTGATAATTTTGAATGATTAACTGATAAATATGTAATACATAAATACGCTCTAAACAACAAATATTTATAGTTTGAAACGAAAAACACTTCTACGAAAAGCATCAAGAGCTGATTGCTTTATGTGTAAGTCTCCTTTTGCAATTGCAACAAAATACAAAAATCGACTTAAAATATATGCTTATATGCAACCATTAATATATATTTATATTTACAACAAATGAAAGACAAATGGTCCACAAAACAAAATGATTCGAAGATGTGTCGATGACGATGAATTCATCATTCATACATCATCGTACGTTTACGATGTTTCCTCTCCGTGTGCATTCTTTGAGAACCTTGAGAATTGTCTATCAATCACTCACTTTTGTATAATGTTAACCTTGAACTTGTGTTTTGAATTTATGTATTAACTTTAGTTTAAACATTGTGACATAATGTACGATGTACGCTGTATGTATGTGTATATATCCAGATTATCTATATGCATATTCGACAAGGTCCAAAGCCAACGTATTCCAATTTGCAATCTGCAAAACATTTTACTTAGTGCAAACTTTAAAACGAGTTAACCTGATACTGAAACTGAAACCGAAACTCTAAAACTGAATCAAAATCAAAACCAAAAACAAAAAATTTCCAAAAAAAAAAAAAAAAGTTAAAGACGATAGGGAGTCTTAGAGTCAGACTTATTTGGTTTTGCCAGCTGCAATGAAAAAGGTTTATTTTTTATTTGGGTCCCAAAGCTAATGACTGGGCTGGGCGGATTGTGTTTTTACATACAATACAATACAATAAAATATATAGATATATACACATATATATTACTTAGCTGTATGTTAGTTGGATAAGCCTGTAGCGAAGTGGACATTTTTTGAAATATCTAGCGTGTAATCTTAAATTTATAAATCTACATAAACAGATAAAGATACAAGGTACATATACCAGATATAACTGTAAATTCAAGCAAATCAATCAACAATCCATTGAGATTTGTATATAATATATATACTTAATTACGTATATCTAATTATTATACCAACAAGCACACCACACAACAAGCAGACACCACACACAACACACCACACCACACACACACCACCCACACACATACAACAACAACAATATATAAATATTACTTACATATTACATTATATATATAATTGATAATAATAATAATGTATCTATATCTATACCATATACAACAATTACCATACATATTACTTCTGTGCGCTTCTTGCGATCTAAGGAATTTCAATAAAAACAAACAAAAATACCTAAAAAGTATAAAACCAGCGAAAAATACAAAAAAATATACAAAAAAACAAAAATATAAATCCGTTTGAGCATTTATCACTCTCGGTTTTGGACATGGACATTGGACATGGGGGTTCGAGAAGTTCGCTGGCAGATTCGCCATCCATAACCAGTTGGCCAATGGAATGGAATGGAATGGTCAACTGTTTCCTCCTTTCCAATTTTATGGCTAACATCTGCTGATTATGAGCCAGCGGAGTTGGGGACTGGAATGGCGATGGCGATGGGGATGGGGACCCACCGAAATGCATCTTGGGAGTGGGACGGGACACCGGCTTAAGACAGCCTCAACCTCGACTTCAGCTGGAGCTACAACTTCATCTTCGTCTTAATTTTCATCTGCAGTCGGTTGGCTTTCGCTTCTTTTGCTGGTTTCACTTTTTGTACAATTTAATTCGCATGTGTTTTCGGGTAATTGTATAATTTTTTTTAGCCAACTGCAGCCGTCTAGCGTTTTTAGCGTCAATGTTATATGACCCGGAGCGGGTCCATGAAGTTGTTGATAAGTGGGAAATATGACAAAAACACATTGGCCTGGCCGCAGGTGAATGGATCGCCGTGCGACAGCGACTTTGTAGTCGGCATCTTGTACATATATTGGTGATTTATGCATTTTGATTAGCTTGTTAATGGCCCAAAGAGTTTTTCGCGTGCCTGAGAAGACACTAAGCAAGCCAAAAATAGATAAGTCTATGCAGATGAGCCAACGACTAAAAGAGCCATATACAAATGGTCAGGAAATTGCCATTCCCATAGTTGCTGGACCTTATTTGCTTGTGCTATTAACAAAGAATTTTTTTTAAAAGCACACGTGAAGTTTAATCCGCGAAAACAAGTAAATTGCTATGGGATCAGTTTACCTATCAGATACCTCCAAAGTTTTGAAAAATTAAGTAAACGCGCCATGACGTTTGAATAGCTTTTTGGAAGCTTTTACTTTCAGCGCAGCCAGCTTTTGTCAAGTGTCGGTAGAAAGTAATTTTTAGTATCATTATTTTTAAATTGTTCTAAAAATAAGGGGTCTTTAGAAAATATAGACATCGGTAATTCTTTAAAGAAAAGTGAATGTCGCACCAGATTATTAACCGTGCAGATTCTTAATCTTTATTCAAATAATTAACGGTCTACTAAAAGTACCGGTGATTTAGGAAAAAATCTTATTAAAAATGTGTATTAACATTTAACAATTGTAAACTCGTGATAGGGAATGCGGACACAGTTAATGCTTGCAAAAGTTTTGCCATATTTTTTAACAAATATTTTAGGGAAAAGTAGTGCTTTTTTGTGATTTGGATTTAGCCACACTTCTTCTTTGAGGTGGTCGAAAGTTTAACGCTGGCCCAAAAGCTCTCAGTGTCGAACGCGGATTTCAGACGAGCGGTGGCGTTAAGAGTGATTTGAGCCGAGAGCCACACAACTGAAGCTTGCAACACACCAAACACACACTTACCGACACGGACACGGCACACACACACTATCGCAGTGGAGTTTAAATCGAGAACACTGAGCGAAACGGGCGACACAAGTGATTAAAGCTGCTTTCTGGAGTTGGAGTTTGATTCATTGATCGACGAACAGAGTGCGTAAAGGCCGTAAAGTTTGGACTGCAAATACTCACACACACAGGCGCAGGCAGGCAAAAATCCACACACACACTCTGACAGAGCGTTACCTGAATAACCGCCGCGCCTACCGCGTTTTCTTTTATCTCACTCCCACCGCCCACCGCCCCTTGCCCTTCGCCCGCTTAACGGTGTTCGTAGTAGCTGTCAGTGTACGCAGTATCTGTGAGTGTTTGCCCACGCTTGCGTCTGTGTGTGTGCGTGTGTGTTGTCTTTTGGTGTTTTCATTTCAAAAAAGTTTTGTGTGCATTTTTCAAAAAAAAAAAGTTACGAAAAGGCAAGAAATTGCAAGAAAAGGGAAGCAGGACAAAACAAAGTCTTGGTTATATAATAACCAGTATTTTGATTTTATTTGTGGCAAGCAGAAAGCGTTCTTTTATTACGAGAGGGTGAACATAAACACAAATACACAAGCAATTACGGAGAGACACGCGCACACACTCACAAAAAGTGGAATAACCTTCAAGAGCCGAGCTTGTGCAACTTCCACTTCTCAGCTTTGTAGAGGGCGGCCATAGCACTAATTATTTATGATTTCGGTTTAGTAGCGAGTTTCGTAAAGTTCATTCAGTGACAGGTTTATTCACTGACAACATTTACCTCCAGCCCCCAACCAGGCGCCCCAAATTTCCAGCCGTTTTCCACCCGTTTCCCCACCACTTTGTACGTGCTGCAACATCGGCTGCGAATGCATTAGAAATTTATACGAATATACATAAATAAGCGAGTGGCGAAGCATTTGATTGAGCCCAGGAACCGGACCCCAAAACTGGATTACACCACAGCCTTTTCTTTCAATTTCTTGTGCTGAATATCAAATATGACTGCAGTTTCCCGCCCGACAGCCATCAATCCTTCGCATCCAGCAGAACGGACCACCGGATTCCTTGGGGCCCGTGGCTAATGCCCGTATAGTACAATGGCCAACTCAGCTCAATTATCAAGCTATATGGAAATGGCCCAGGGCAGTCATAATGGGCCGTAAAATCGTTTGATAGTTTACTTAAAATCCCACAAACTTGGCAAAGTCCTTGAAGTTTTATACAGTCTTTAAATACAGCAAGCTCTTAAAAGCTCTAAATCTATTGCTTTAGGATCCCTTAAAAAGTTATTCACATTTAATAACTTCACTTAAAGAGATATTAGACTGATTGAATACTTATTTTCAATCTCTAAAGAAGTTTAATAAGTATAAACTTTAACCTTCTTTCCAATCTTAAGGATATTCGTTTACAAATATGACTTCATAAATTGTTAATTCTTCACTTAATACAGCAAAAAATACAATTTTAAAAAGTATTTGCTTTCAATGACAAATATGCTCTATAAATCGTAAAGTTTTATATTTAAAGTGCATATGTCAACTGATAGTTGGATTTTACCGCATACTTGGCTAATGACTTTTCAGATTGGTTTTCCATTTTATTTTAGGGATTTATTTTCGCTGTCGGGCCCACTGTGCTAGTCCATTCCAGCACCAACTGACAATTAATAATAAGCGTTTTAGCATTTGCCGCCATACAATATGTGTGCACATAAACATACACTTGTCTGTGGAATTTCCTTAATAGAAATGTAATTTCCCCCCAACTGGTCCGCGTTCTATTGGAGTTATTGTTCGGGCAGTTGGCCAGCTTATTGGGGTCATTGGAGCTGGCCAGGCAGAACAACAACAACCACCGCTGAATGGCACCATTGTCGGAGTATTTGACCATATACTTAATGCTCCAGCGAACAAAATTATATAAATGCACTTGCTTTGGATCGAAAGAAGAACGAGCAGACTGCTGCAGATTATAATTTGTTTTTGGGCCTTGTGCGACAATTCGACACAATTTAGTGGGAGATAATGCCAGGAAAATTGCTGCAATTTGCCGTTAACAATGGCTGCGGGAAATTAATCTCGCTGACGTCACGGCGAACTAAGTCGAGAAGCGGCCGGGCTAATAGCCAATGATTGGAACGCTACACGGCGGCAGACTCGAGGTTAGACCTTGCCTATGACGCATCCGAAGTAAATATAAAAGGCAAATATTTGGGCGACGCTGACTTGAAGATACACAAATCGCGGAACGCGGAACGCTTCCCGCCTGGCACTGTTTTCTCTTTGGGCGGATTTTTCGGCTGGCTTGTTCTCGGGGCCAGAGATCAGAAGGCAAAGGACAATGCCAACAACCTGAGCATACAGCGCACACACGGCGTATACTTAATGCATGGAATGTTCGGTTTTGGTTTCGGTCCGTGCCAAGCGCAGCCCAGTTGGATTCGTTGGCACTCCGGTAATGCCAATGCTACTGGAGCTCCTGTAGTTTTACATGCCCCACGACGCCAACAAAAGCCAAGTATTTTGTGTATTTGTTAGTGCTTTTTTTGTTTTTTTTTGTTTTTTTTGTTTTTTTTGTTTTTTTTTTCTTGGAACCTGCCCAGCTCAGCAGAGGCCTTGGCATGTGGGCGACAATTTCGCATTTATTATGCAACAGTTTGGCGGATTGAGCGTGTAGCGTAAACAAACTTGCTGGCAGCATTATTTGGCCCAAATGAGAACGGGTGACGAAGGGTGTCGAAGGGAGTCGAGTCAGTCGACAGCCCAAAAAATCTCATACGAGTATATCCTATACTTTTCATGATCGAATGGGAAATACCTTTAGAAAGAGGCAGCACAATTTCAATTGAATTTTGTCAATCATTCTAATTACTACAAAAATATAAGGTAGTATTTCATTTTGTTAATTGTGAAAAGTTGTCTAAATTGACTTTTACGTTTATGAAAAACTAATAGGCATGTCTAAATGTGAAAAGTGCACTCTATTTATCTACTTTTATCTAATTTATTGTCATAATATATGTAATATTCAATCAATAATGTCGCATGTTACCATTGGACTTGTTGAGGTAGTGGTAAAACATACTGCACTTCGACAATAAATAAATTGCAATGACTAGGTTTTTACCTCTTATTGATTTCAAAATTTATGAAATCTGTCGTTTAACTTAAAGAAAATTTGTTTGCCTTTCTTCGTATTGCCTTACCAATTTCCTGTCATTCTTAAACAAATTATATGCCAATAGCCTTCAACAGATTTTCGTATCGTTGAACCAATAGAAGCCCTTTGCCCTGCAATATTTACATTTTAGTCGTTTGCCTCCTGCTACTTTTCACTATTTTCCAGTCCCCTCCTCAGGGGAAAGTAGCAGGAGGAGAGGTGGAAATCATGTCATGCAGCACAGTTGAAATAATGTAATTGACTCGGGCACGCCAACTGGCAAGACAAATCAAGGCGAGGCGAAGGAGAAGGAAAAGCTGGGGATCACATGTGCGCCCATTGGACTTCAGCCAGTCGCTGGTGGGTGGCTAGGTGGAGTGGGTGGAGTGGGTGGATTGTGATTGCCAAAGCTGAATGCAATCCGAGGAATAACTGCAATGCCAGTTATCGGCCAGAGACCAGCCTGCCACTTGGCTGCCACACTTGTAGCCACATACTGCAGCTTAAAACAAATCTCTTGGCAGCAGACACGAAAAATATTCCAAGAATATGCCACTTCGGTAACTTAAATCTCCGATTAAGAGACGCAAACCATGTTGTTATACCTCTAAATTTTTACCTATACCCATCAAATTAGTTTTTTTAAATCCATTAATCTTCAACCGAAATGTTTTAGAATTACTTAAAAGCCAGCTGAGCTTTGAATTCAGTTTTAATTCAAACCATAAATACATTTTTATGACACCCCGTTTATATCAATTTTTATAAAATAAATTTAAAATATTATTTCAATATTTTCCTAAATTAATTTTTTATTAGACAAGTGTGTCTTAAAAAACAAACCACTTATATAAGAGAACAGTTCGATCTTTATCTCCATTGAGGTAAAAAAGTATGCACATATACATGTTTGTTTATTATTATTCCGCCTTCATAATAATGGTTGTATCAAAATGGAAATTCCTTGGTGATGACCAATTTCGGTGTTATTTTCACTGTGTGTCAACGAAAATGGCACTTTGTTTATTTGCTCTATAGGTAAACGAGAAGGGAAGGTGGAAGTGGGTGGTTAGCCGGACAAGCTAATCAAAAGGCTAACTCAGTCGAGGCGTCATTTGCGTTTCTGTAAGCCACTATACATTCCTGCAAAAACAACAGAAACGGTCATAAGTAAACAAGCAGTAAAATATTTGTCAACTTTAAATGCTGGTTAGACCAGTTGAACTTGTTTACAGGGTGTCAGTCGAGCACAAAAACAAAAAGAAAATAACAATTCTTATGTAAGGCCCGCGATCAATAGCCGATCACGTAAAGCTTTATCACTCGCCTTCCCTCTCACATCTTCGGGGACCCATTACGAACATTTGAATGTGTGCCTAATTGCTTTTTACTGGCTGATCTAGCAATTGAAATGACGTTATAGCGGTTGCTTATACGGAATACCTTGAATGGAACTCATTAGCTACAGTGGAAGCTCCAGCAATACGTATTTTTGTTTCCTAGTTTCTTACCAAGTTTGAGGCTTTCCTATCAATTTAAATTGGAAATATTCTTTACAATCTTTACAGAGAAGTCTTCAAGGTAACAACTATAAATTTTTGTACAAAAATGTTAGTTTATAAACAAATCATTTAAAAAGTATGCTTTAAAACAACAAAGTTAAGTCAATTTTAAAGCCATCTGACATGATCGTTAGATTTGTATTAAATTAAAAATGTCCAATCGTTAAAAGGCAGACCTTTCACAAAGATAAATATTATTCTATTATGTCTTATGTGTTCCTATTTAAAGAAACACCTCTGTTGTCAAGAAAACAGTTTGGTCATTTTACCAAAAATTGTGCTTTCGTAGACAATTTCAAGTTAATACCAACATTTCGACCTTTGTATTTGTAATTGATTCCACGAAGTGTGACCAAAACCAACTCACGTTTTTCCATTTTCGTGGGTCGCTGAGATCAGCTTTTATTTCCCTACTACGATTGTAGTAGGCCACTAGCCTTCATTTAACCCAGATAACATACATGTTCCCTTCAAATCCACGCTGTTTACTCAAGTGCTGGTGCGCGGATAATGTGGCTGTGGAAAGTTTTGCATTGTGTGGATGGCACCACTCGACACACATCCATGACAATAGCCGTGATCTGTGCGGCACTATATATAGCCGTTCGATTCCCAAAGAGCCAATTTGGGTCATAGACTCCCCCCTCCCCCGTGCCCCCTGCCCCTTGCCCCCTGGCATCCGTCCGCTTTCGGTTTGGTTCTGTTCACCTGGAAAGGGCAAAGGGCGCCGGGCTCAACTGGTGGGCGTAGGAGCAGCCCCCTGGAGCGTTTGATATGCCAATTAAGAGCGCAGCTGCAGTTTGCACTTGCCAGCGTTTTTAGTTGCTACTGTTTTTGCTGTTCTTGCTGTTGTTGCTGTTCTTGCTGTTGTTTTCACCTTTCACTCGGCTCGTGACGCACATCCAGCAGGTGTGGAAGAAGGGGGCAGGGTGTGAGTGTGGGGCATCACTGCAGCAGCCTTACGAAATTGTATAGTCAGTGACGAGAAGTGCCTACCTGAAATGCACTTAAATTATTTTTAGGGCATTGTGGCACTCTGTTTCATTTATAATGGAATTACTATATCTAAAACAAAAAGTACAAATATCTGTTAAGCAGATTCCAATTTCATTTGTTGAAATGATAAATAATATATTGGAGCTCTGGCATCACTGCAGCCCTATCTCACACTCACACCCTCTGAAGAATACGTATTCAGCTCTTCCCCTGCTCTTTTTTTTGTGTTTACCCGCGAATTAAGATCTTCCGTCTACGTGATGACAACTAACGATGACAATTAGAATGTAAATATTTATGGATTTCATTTGGTGCCTTCGCACACACACCGAACTAAATGCTTTTTTGGCGAGGGCGAGGTGTGGCTTGGCTCCAGTCGTGATTCATCCGCGGAGTTCTGGCCACTCGCAGATAGCTTATAGCCACCCATACCCACGCACTCGAGATTGTACGGGCTGAAACTGGCTGAAGCCGGACAAAGAGTTGATTGTAAACAAATTGGCCGACCGAAATGGGAACGGCGCAGAACAGGTTATGTTGGGGGTAACTAAATTTAGCCAGTTAAAGACTGATTGATTGACGAACCGAGTGATGTGCATGGAACTGACTTGATTCGCTTTTCGTATTCCCGCAGAGCAATGCGTCTCGACACGAACTCAAATGTGGACTTCAAAGCATTCGAATCCAGCTCTAGCCCATGTGTGAGTACTCCAAAGTGAATACTTTGAAAAGTGGTCATTTCATTTCTCTTTCTTTCAGCTCATCAAGTTGGATAATCTGGCCACCTGGGGTGGATCACAAAAAACAGACACACGGCTGCCGATCACGGACTATTCCAATCTGGGGGGACCCCGGCACAATCGCAGTCCATTCCCCCTGTCCAAAGATGTCAACAATCGCTTCGTAATCTGGTAAGATCGCCATTAGAATGAGTGAAAACGATCTGTGAAGTAGTCTTAACTATTATTAACTAACTATTATTAATTATGTCGCTTTTATAACTCATACCTTTGTTATATCTTTAGGGATGGTGACATGACCACTCTGAAGGTGGACGCCATCACAAACACCAGCGATGAGACCCTGACTGAAAGCAATAGCATATCGGAGCGCATCTTCGCCGTGGCTGGCAACCAGCTGCGGGAGGAGCTTAGCACCACTGTTAAGGGTTAGTAAGGGCCTTGATTGGGTCTAGATTATTCAACTCTGCTGACTGCGATCTATCTCTTACTTAGAATGCCGCACTGGCGATGTGCGCATCACGCGTGGATACAATCTGCCCGCCAAGTATGTGCTGCATACGGTGGCACCTGCCTACAGGGAAAAGTTCAAGACGGCCGCCGAGAACACGCTACACTGTTGCTACAGGTCAGTTAGTCCCACTGTAGTATTTGCCAATTTAACAAAATATTACTCTGCAAAGTTACAATCTATGGATAGACTTACCTAACTGACTCACCGTTTTAACAGCTGTTCTTTAAATGTTTTCTTAGTCTGAACTGTCTATAAAGACAGTCATTTGTCGATTAGACATATTTCTTTTTAGGAAGTAAACAAGTGACTAATCTTTAGAACACACCAGAAAGAATTGAATTATGCTCACTTTATACTCACCAAAGAAGAAAGATAATATATAACATGTTACGAAAAAAAAAGTTTCAAGCTTACAATCTAAAAACAAAGATAGATCGAAATGCATGTGAAAAAGAAGGGAACAGTGACGTAAAGCATATATAGTCATATAGTATACATATTTTAATATTAATCATATTTGAAGAATTTTGTTTTCTGAAATTTTATTAACTAACATTTAATTTCTCTTAAAAAAAAGTTGCTCAGAAAAAGCTAGTATTTTGTTTGTCATTGGTCACAACTAAGAGAGTTTGGAAAAATTCTATAGAATTCTTGGTTGGAATTTGGTTAGAACAGAATTATGTATGAACCCGCGGAAAATGGATAGCTCAAAAATGCTACTTAATTAAGTAACTTTAAAAGATGGCTTACATTGAGTTAGATTGCAATTAATTAAATTGATTTTTCCATTCAATTAATTTTAAATATCATCTTGACGACTCACCTGTAGAAATGTCCTCTGCAAGGCGAAGGAACTGAACCTACACACCATCGCCCTGTGCAACATCAGTGCCCACCAGAAGAGCTTTCCAGTGGATGTGGCATCCCACATTGCCCTGCGTGAGTACCGAATAAATTTATCCCAAACGAAATCTGTCAACCGATCATAACTACGCTACGATGTAGGTACTATTCGCCGCTATCTGGACAAGTGCACCCTTCAGGTTGTGATATTGTGCGTGGGCAGCAGCGAGCGCGGCACTTACGAGGTCCTGGCCCCACTGTACTTCCCCAGGGATCAGCTGGAGGAGCGCAGTGCCCTGTGGCAGCTGCCCAAGGACATTGGCGGGGAGTTCGGGGAGCCACAGCATCCGGATCCCGACCGCCAGATACGCATTATCCGCAATCCCCAGCACAGTGTCCACATGCGTCATCGTCTGGGTGAGTAAGCAACCAGAAATTATCGTGGGGAAATACACTTTTGGTTTTTGGGATTTGGTAATAAAAAAAGCACATATGTTTTTTTATTATCAAAAAATATATTTATTTATTTATTTAAGTATCGAAAAGCTTTCAGGTTATAATACAAAAATGAGATCTTTAATCTATAAGTTCAATATGATTGTTTTTTTTTTCTGTGCACTTTTCTGATTGTATTGCGAGATTGCGACTTTCGTCACTGTTTTACCACTGCCAGCTTATCAATCGACTGTCGATGATAAGGACACCTATCATGGCAATGATTCCACATGAGGTATATACAATTCCTTGGTTGACTGTCGATAAGATAAGTGAAACAAAAAGAAAACAAGTGAATAGCAGACGAAACAAAAGCGAAATATATGTGAAATTCTCTGGTTCGCTATGTTGACTGGCTGCCCGACTTCTATGGCTTCAGTTACGCTGCAAAGTCGGTCGTGTGCGGGTCACTTGGCAGTAGTTGCATTCATTTGGCCAGACAAAAGTCGCTGTTTTCGTCTTTTTTTTTTTGAGACTTAAGGTAATACAATCTGTCTTATTTGTCAGTGTTTCTTCCACGAGTTTTCCAAGAACCCAAATCAAATATGTGTCATTAGTCAATTTGGAAGTGAAAAATATTTTGTCATTGAAGACCTAACTCCTCCGATGTCGCAGTTAGTTAGTGTCAACTGACTAAAAGCCGAGTGCTGTGAAATCGACACTGAATTCGTTGCATACTTTTAGGACAATGATGTATAAATAACCATGAAAACTGACTTGTAAAAATCTGAGTAAAATCGGAATTTACTTATTTAATATTGTAATATTCACAAATGGAGGCAAAAAAAATAATTTTAAAGGACTTGCATTTAAATCGTTTAAAGTGCCCTAGCAACTATATTTCATACAAATTCAAAATAAATAGTTAAATTGCCATAACAAAATATTACCACTAAAATAAGCTAATTAGGTACGATACCGTACTTTAAAATCAATTATTATTCGAATTCATTTTTTTTGAATTACTTACTAAAACTGATTTGGATTATATATGTACATGCATATGTACAAACATAAATTTACATTACGGTATTCCAAAATAATTTTATTTTGATTTAAGTTATAGGTTTTGCACAGTTCAACATTTCCTTGAAAATTACTAAAATGATATTTATGCTAATTACAGTTTTGAACAATTAGATTTTATTGTTTTTCCCGATTTCTAACTTTTAAAAATTATTGAGAACGATGAGAACGAAAAAAAGAAATATTTTACCAGAGTCAACAGTACATGCTAATCTTTAGAGCAATTGCCGACCCTAAACGCCTTTTTTGCAAAAAATGTCTTCTGCTATCGGTGGTAGAGTATGACTTTACAATTTGCAATTGTTATGATATTCTTATTCTTAATTTTCCGCTCATATATTATTAACTGTAACTGCCCTTAAACTTCCTATCCAAATAAACTTGAAAAGTAAATCTCACCTTAAATTTGATTACACGTTGTTACTCAAGCCATGTTAAGCGAAAGCTAGCGCATTCGTGTTTCGTTAGTTTATCAACAAAAGTAAGTTAACGTGCTTTTGCTGCGCTTATCACGCGGAGTGTCACTCATGTGTTTGTCCTGGCCAAGTTCCATTCTGGGCCTAAATCATGTCGCCGCAGTCGAGATATCTGCGTTATCAGTTATCTCCCGAGAGCGATGCAAAGCGAGTGCTCGACAAGAGGAGGAATGGAGGGGGCGACACGTGGGGGCGTTGGCAGTTTCCAGTTTTTGCTCAACGCTCGTGCGTTTACCGCTCGCATTGTTGCCTCGCTTGCCAAGAGCTGGCGTTCAGTTCAACTCACATTCCGAAGCGCTGAAGTTCGGACACGATTACAGAAAGTGTTAGCTCTGCGCCAATAATCGAAATCCAGCGCAGAATGATAAACAACTCGTTTGAGTTCTCGTGTAAAGACCATAAGCCCCCACGACCCAAATGATGGACAAGAAGAATAAAATAATTTTCAGTAGACCTATGCTTAATAAGGATATAATTAAAAGAATTATTATTTGGGGAAATATTCCGTGAGATTGAGATAAACAAACAACAAACATATGAAATTATAGTTTACCTATTTAACAAGGATATTACCTAATTACCGTTTTGGTCGCTTAATATGTTTAACGATTATTATGATTTTCAAGTTTACATTTTATTGATTTGTTTAACACATTATAACCAAATGCATTTCTCTTCTGAAACTGACAAAGCTTTTGTTGTCCCTATTCCAGCCGACGACGATTCAGACGTGAGTCCACACGATATGGAGGGCAATAGCTCGGATCTGGAGTACGGAGCTCGCGATATGAACGGTCTCAGCCTCAATTCGTATAGCAGCGGCTTGCAGGCTCAGCTTCAGGTGAGTTCCATTTAAAAACACCTCGATCGAATCTGAGTGTGCTAATTTATGGAATACTTTGACCTCCCAAACAGCGCGATTTGGACCGGCAGCACCTGCTCAGCGATCGCCCGCGCACAGGAGTTTACGAGAATGTCATATCCGAGGGCGTCGAGGGGGTTGAGCACCAGGAAAGGTAAGTCTGACTTGCTACTTATTAAAATTATAATTCTACAATTGGTACATATCTGTGCCGCCCTATCAATATTAGAAGATAATCTTGCAAGCTTTGGCAATGACATAAATCGGCATCACTTTTTTATGGACAATCTAATTTATATTCTTTGATTTTTTCATATTTACACGTAAGAATTTGTCTAGAGAGTTTGCAATTAGCACATAATCGAAATCGTAAACACGCCATTAGGCAAACGTTAATAAGAGTAAAAAGGCTTTAATTTGTTTAATGGGTGAATCATATAGAGACCAAATCTTGAATTTTTTTTATTAAAATTGTGTATACGTTGATATACCCAAAATGTAATTCTCAAACTCAAACTAGTGTCTGCAAGAAAGTGCTCTTAACTTGCAGCTATAAAAAGATATTAATTAAACTCAACTTAATTTTAGTTAAGAAACAACTGTTTAACCTAAGTTAAGTAGTTACCCCTTTGAGCAGCTGAGGCACTAGACTCCGCGCTGCCTCACACAACATTCTTGACTGGATGGGAACACCTGCAGCCTATAAGGCTTCCAAAAGGGCACGTAGTATGGCTTGGCCCACCTTCTCCGCCCATAAACACCTCGTCCAGCATATTTATTACTCGAGCATGCCGGAAATATCTTAACCGTCTAGCAAATGCCTTTCCTCTTTCAACCGTTCTATGTAAATTCTGCCGTTTGTCGAAATTTTAGAGACCCGTGGCACGCAACTCGGTAACTCGGGCTAGCGCTCAAATTGAATTGAATTCAAGCGGAATAAAGTGGAGTGGTGTAAGGAAAGTGCTTGCCCATCGTCCTGCACAATGCTAATTGGACTGGCCAAGTGTTTTGTGTGCTTTTCCTTGTGACGCAAACTGTGACGTGGGAATATGAAACATTGTGGCGTCATAGTTTGCGTGAAATCGGCCTAAAATATTTATAGCTTTCAGGTCGGGCCCTTTGGTGCTGGTCTAAAAATGGGTTTCTTACTTTTTTTAAAAATTCGCTAGATGACATTTGTCAAAAATTGTGTGGAACATTGTTTTTTCAGTGGAATATTTACTCTGGCTCTAGGCTATTTCAATAAACACCAAACTGATTAATATGTAAATTAGGAATAAAGATCAATGCATTTCGCTTTTTAAGCAATTTAATAAGATGTTCTTAAAATATATGCTATACCATATTACGTGGTCAAATAAGCTTAGAGGTAAATATTTATGAATATTTACAAATACTCATACAAGCAGAGATAATGTCTGTGACAAAATCAAGTTAAATGATCCGTTCTTAGGAGCAAACACACTCTTGGAGGCATTATCTATGTACATAAAAGTAAAAAAGTCCCTGTGTTTAATATTATTATAAGGAATTCCCAAATAATGCTTAAAAGCTTACTTACGTTTAAACCTCAGATAAAGATTAAAATACTCCTTGAATCAAAGTAATTGCACAGATGAGTTTATCAGAAAAAAAATAAAATGTCTCATTAGGATTGTGCTTCGCATTCGTAAAATGCATACTACCCCCAAATATTGTCAGTTCCCCTAATTAAAATAAATAAAATGACAGCTCGGATCGGAGTGGAAATGCAGTTCGGAATGGGAATCTGTTGGTAACCGGATCGGCCGGTGGCAGTACATCCAGAATATCGAACCGTTGCAGTTCATTGAATGAAACCGCACAAATGCCTTGCACACATTTTGTAGACATTTAAACGTAACATCTCTCAGGCAACTTAATTTATTAAACCGCTTCAATGGAAAGGGGGGTGGATTGGGTGGTGTGGTGACAAGTGAGCGCCGCTTCCTGGACCTGTTTTTTGTTGTTGCCGATTGGTTTTTGAACGTGTGCGGGGGGAATGCACCCCATTGTGCAGGCGCTTCCTCTTCTGCGCGTTCAATTATTTACAATCTGAGGTCATCTTGGGCTCATACACAAAAACAATAGGATCAATATTTGATAGAGCATGAAGCACCATATATGTGTATGTGCTCTTTTTATTGAAATTATCGTATTTTCATGAAATTTAATTGAAACGTTCTTAAAATGTATGTATCAACAATTTCCATTGAACAATATACATATGCGTAGTGTGAGTCAACGGTAATGTTGTTCATGTTTACCGTATTGTTTTAACATTCCATTTTGATGGAAATGTTGCACATTGCACGCATACGTAGGTATTACCGTCTAACGTTACATGTGTGGGTGAGTGGAAGAATCAAAATAGAATTCGTGCCTTCGTTTTTTGCGCATTTAGCTGCCAACTGACAACGCAAACATTTGAACTGATTTCATTTTTTGGACAGTTTTGTTTTAGACCCATCTGACATTAGTGCAAATAAAGCCGCTAGCATGGTGTCCTTGGGCTATTGTTGTTGCTGCTTTTGCCATTAACTGTTCTTGCTCTTATTCTTGGCATTGGTGTTGTAACTGATTGTCATTGAAGAGGCGAAAGGGCGCACGCTCCGAAAGTGAGAGAGTGTTTTTACTCTCTCTCCAGTAAGAGTATTATTCACTCAGAGAAAAGAAGAGCTCAAATGCTCAACTCAAATACAAAAATCTTTAATTTTTTTTACATCATTTTGAAGTGAATAATATTTACAGAAGATGAAGTCTTACTTTCGTGTATTTTTTAGGCATCGGAAGTCAACGAAATTCAAACTGATATGTATGTAACATCGTCAAATATCAGGTTTTTTTACTGTGTAGCATCGTCGCGTGGAAGAGAATAAAAGCAAGCGAGAGCATTCTTTTGCTGCGTCGTCGCTACTGCGCCACTCTGTCTTTCCTTCTCTCTCCTTCGCGGCTGCTGTGGGCGGCGAAAAAGATTCAAGAGCAGCCCCACTCGCCACAAACTCGCTCATTCGAAAAGCTCCACTCGCGGCGAACGGACGTGCATCGAGATATATATACCGCAACGGGCGCCAATTCTATATAAATCGGTGATAAATCCATAGAATCGCACAGAGCTAAAAGTTGAAAGTATAAAAGAAAAACTATTTTCGCATTTCCATCAGCCGCTTCCGTACAACGCAAAAGTCTGGCCACCAAGCTGCCCAACTAATACTTATTATTTAACAGAAAAACAACACCCTGAGCTATTTATAAGTATTTAGCGAAAGAAAACACAAACTATTTTGCGTCAATTGAATACGAAATCGGGTTGAAACAGCGGTGAGCAAATCAAATCGGACAGTTAGCTGTAAAAAAACCAAATTTCTATTTTGACTTAAAATCGATAAACCGTAATTGTGCGCGAGCTGCGAACTCAAAGGGGAACCAAAAATAGTGCCACCCACCAACAAAAACCAGAAACAACTACAACTACATTTGAAAACCGTTGTAAACTATGACAATGTTAGAAGGAATGACGTCGATTGACTTGGGCTCCAGTCCCATGCAAGAAACCACGGGCGACATGAACGACGTTCTGCCCGATGAGCTCATGGAGACTCCGGAGGAAAGGTAAAGTCCCAGGAACTTGGTTCTTGGTGGGGTGAACCGTATTGAAATGTGTCAGTCACCGCCCCTCCTTCGCCCCTTGGCAGTAAACAATTGGTCCTCGCCAAGGGTTAATGACGTCAGCGGTGGGCGGGAGTGCATTGCAGTCGTACTGCTCCAACTCGATCCAATTAAACCTACAACATGTGAAAGACACATTTTATAAACAAGATTATGTTATGTGCAATTTGATTTTAAATTTACGCCTTTTTAACGAACATCCGACAATTATTATAGTTGTTATTTATTGAATTTGTAGATTTGTTAGATGGGTTTCTATAAAGTTAACAACAAATTTCGAAAACTAGTTAAATATAAATTAAAATGTTTTAATGTTATTGTTAAGCAATCATGCAAAAGACACTGAGAGCTGGGAACAAATTATGACTTACAACATTGTAATACTAACTTCAAGTAATGCACTCCAAGTTTAAAGACTATTCAAGCCTCGGGTTTAATTTATTACAACCACATTACTCTAATAAAAGTCTGCTTTAGACAAGTTCAACTGTACTGTTCCCTTGATAGTTGCTCTAAATTCTATTTTTGGAATCGAGCATCCTTTGGTTTTGCCTTGCATTTTGCCCCTGACTGAGTGTTGAACTAAATCAGCCAACCTTCAACCGTTCACCCACTGCATAGTGAACCCAAATAAAACCTTTCGGCCTTGTTTTTTTTTTCGTACGTGCCAGTGAACAATAACATGCAATGTGTTTGATGTCAGGAAATGTGATCTAATAACGATGTTATTACTTCTGCGTGGCACCCACTTGTTTAACTGTGAGATTTATTCTATGGATTAGCATTGCGCTTTAATATTCATTGTATATTTCACACGATAATCACATTCAGGGGGCACCACCCACGAAATCTACCTGCATCCGCATCCGCAGCTATATCTATATCTTTAGCTGGGCAAACACCAATTTCGAGATTATGATTGAGAATGGGTTCGCTGAGACTGCGTCACAATGCGTCACATTTGGGCATTATCTGTATCTTTATCTGGGTTTCTCTCTGCAGTCGTAAAAGGCTTATCGGTTGCTGCTACCGGAGTTTAATGCGGCACGAGGCGGCAAAACATCACATCCAATCCCAAATCTGTCTGCTTAATCACAGCATTAAGTCACCTGAAATTGACTCACATTAGTCCGAATTTAGCGGAGACTGAGGTGTTCAATTAGCCAGCTCGAAAGTTTGTATTTCGGCGTGTGGCGTCGAAAGTTGTTAATCAACTTAGCACAACTTTTGCACACCTTTGTACCTCCCAATAGTATATTGATTTTCTGTGCAACTTTTCAAATGATTCATGGGTAATGAGCGCATAAATTCACTTGCCAATCAGATGCAGTTCCAGACAATTGATTGGGTGACCCATTTTTATCGTCCATTCCAATTTTATTTTTGTACTTTTATCTGGCAAATGTTTGCCTCGGATTTTAGCTCAGTTAACAAATAGAAATAAGCAGCTAAACATGGGCTTAGCACGCTTATAAAATTTATAATTCGCCAAGCGGATAATCATGATATTCAGCGCTTTTTGTATTTTGCGAAGTGAATTTCAAGCAGTCGGCCATGGAGAGTTTTCAGAAGCTTCTAGTCGTGACAGACAGTGGGACAGTGACTGCTGTCATTATATTTATATGCTTATATGGCCTGGAATCGCGTGACGCCACATAATAATCGATCGAACTGCTCGCTCCCCCAAGCAACCCAAACGAAACGAGCTCCACATAATCGCCGCGTCAGTTTTTATATGCGTAGTACTTGAAAAGTCAGAGGCCAGAGAGTAAACAAAACGAAAGGAATCCTAAATAGAACAAGCAATGCGTATAATCCATTTTGCAATCGATCTGAGGTTGAATTGTTTGCTTCGAAGATATCAAATTTCTGAGAAAAATCAAAGGTGCAACAAATATTGACTGCTTTCTTTGATTTATTTTTACTTCTTTGCTGAACTATCATAGGAAATTCAAAGTCTCAATAAAAGGCTTACGAAATAAATAAAAGCTAATTGTTATTATTAGTATCAATATATACATATATAAAATTAAAAATAGAACTACTCTTTGAGGACTATAGACTCTTATTTAAAACGCTTAAACTAGAAGTTACCCTTAAGAATTTAGTGATTCTTAGTTGATTATTTTCAAAATAACCCATATATGTACATATGTATGGTACTAACTCTTTGTTTGTATATTTCCTTTAAGGTACGAGCGTCTATTGCGTCGCGCCCAAGTCGAGGACTTGACGGAGGTCTCGGGCATCGGCTGCCTTTACCAGAGCGGCGTGGACCGCCTGGGTCGGCCTGTGATTGTGTTCTGCGGCAAATGGTTCCCCGCCCAGAATATTGACCTGGAGAAGGTAGTGTTTTTCAGCAATTTTCCCACCCCAATTACTAATTTCCCTTGCTCTTTAGGCCTTGCTATATCTGATTAAGCTACTGGATCCCATCGTTAAAGGAGACTATGTCATCTCGTACTTCCACACGCTGACATCCACAAACAACTATCCCTCGCTGCACTGGCTGCGTGAGGTCTACAGTGTGTTGCCCTACAAGTGAGTATCTTTGTTTTCATTTATCACCCACACTCACTTTCACTAACTTAATCGTATGAGTAATAGGTACAAGAAGAACCTGAAGGCCTTCTACATAGTGCATCCCACGTTCTGGACTAAGATGATGACCTGGTGGTTCACCACCTTCATGGCGCCAGCCATCAAGGCCAAAGTGCATTCGCTTCCTGGCGTGGAGCACCTGTACTCGGCCATCACAAAGGATCAGCTGGAAATTCCCGCCTACATCACCGAGTACGACATGGCGGTAAGTCGGAACTGGCCATGCTTATCTTCTTGCAGTTACTATATAGAGTTTTGTGATACCTTTACAGACCAATGGCCTGCATTACTTCAATCCTGTGCCGACTGCCTCGTAGATGGCGGCCATCGTAGCTGTCTAGGACAGCGGGCAACCACCGTAGCTTATATATACATATATATAGATACACACAGAATTGTGAAGTTTTTATAGATTTTATAGAACGTATTTTGTTTTCTTGATAAGTAATATTTGTTTACTTGCGCATAACTTTCGATGTTGTCGTTTATCGATTGACTTGCCGCAAGTTTTGTTGAACATTGTGTAGCATACTTTTATGGGAATGGCCGAGTCTCCCCATCCCTCAAACCAATTAGCTAAAACATAAATCGGCAGACCCAAAAACCAGATAATTGTGTAAAACATTCTTATGAAATGCATGTAAATTAGTTAATTAGTTGGCATCGGCAGAACAAACCTTGTTAATTCGCTAAAAATAGAAGTTGAACTATTGGTAGGAGATGGACAGGGTGGATGGAGGACTCGTTAACCAGTTAAGATACCAAAAGAAACCAAAAACGTTAGCAATGCTGAACAAAATGAAATTCGATTAGAAACCCTGCATATACGGATATACAAGATTATTCTAAATATTAAATTGATAAATTGATAATTGATTATGGAAGGGAAAAGTATATATGAATAAGTATACATATTGTTAGTTATCTTTGCAATTACAAATTGTATTATTAATGTATTAATACTAGAGCTAAAGCGTATGCAGTTTGATCCCCCGATATATATACACACATACGTACTATAATTCAATTGTATTTATACATAACTATATACTAAATATACACAACTAATAAATTAAAACCAAAACCAGACACGAAGGAGAAGTCAAATCGTAGGGAAGCAAATATTTTGAAGCTCTGAGAAGTGCAGCAATGAGGCTGCGGAACCTTTTGTAGATACTTACTAGAGCTCACCGTAAGGCCCTCCCAGAAATCGAAACACCAATAAAGAACCTAACGAATAACGAGTAATGAATACTGAATACTGAATGTTAAATATTCAACTTTGATATGATCATGTTTAGGCGCCGGAGATTTCCAGCTCGAGACACGTCACCTTTATCTTCCATGCACCGTTTGCGCTCAAAAAACCCAGAATCAAAGCCAATAGCACGCCACTGCTATACGTATATATTTGTAAATGTGAGATATATAGGTATATTGTAATTAGTCGAAACAATTATGGCACTCGCTGGCAGTAATCAGAAATCAGAGCCACTTTAAAACCACTGCGCACCACCAATTGAAGAGCCAAAAGACAGCCACAGCCAACACCAGCAGTTGATTTAGCAACTACGCAATTACATGCAAAGTAAAATGCACTCAGGGATTGATTTAAAACAAAAAACCAAAAATCCAAAACAAAACGAAAACGAAAACCTAAAACTAAAAAAAAAACTAAAAACCAAAACCAAAAGAAGTTTAGATAAACGACAAATGCGCTTTCCTCAAACCACAATCGGCAGCCTGGCTAGTACCTAAAATGAGAAATCAAGTAGCGTTATAGCGAAACACCAAAGTGAAATAGTTTTTGGACATGTTCTTTAAAGTACCTATGCATGTAGTAGGCAGTTCATCCGACAATTATGCCAATTACATATGTATTTTGTATTGCCTCACCAGCAGAATTTAGGAAAAATATTCAGAGTGCTATGGGGAAACTAAATGTCCCCCGTCTAACAATAATCAGAATCACGGCAATTACTCAAATTAGACTACTCAAAAGTTATGCTTGTATGAAAACCACCTTACAGGAGTACAACAATCGGGGTACACATATGGTGTACCCATCTATGGCTTACTCAACTGTTATTGAAAATTTAAAAAGTAATGTTACAAAACAGAATCCCAAATCCCAAATCGAGAATCCAAGTTATGCCAAGTGTTCCTTTCTAAAAAGTATATATTTAGACGAATACTTTTCGTAATATTTGAATATATGTAGGTAAATCTTAAAGCCAACTACAAGTAACTAGTAATCTCATTAAATCTTAATATTTCCCCGAATTTCCCCTTCTTATATTGCAATTGCTTTAGCGTTAAACAATTCAAACAATACAAAACTGAAAAAGCTAATACAAATTTAATGAAAACTGATTTGTTGCTAAATTAATGAAATTGTACCTTTGAAACGAACTCTGCGATCGATTCTTTCCTAGCGTAGCACAAATTCCTTATAGTTGTTAAGGTCGTCGTGGCACAAATCCGAAACTAAGTTAAGTTTTTCCAAAAATTTGAGAATCCAGCTCCTTGTTCTTTTTGTATATATAAGTACATACAAGGTAACAAATTTAATTGGTAATTAATAAAAGGAAAAAACAAAACATACGCTTTCGTTAAAAACAATCAATGATCTGTTATTTGTTGCGGTTAAAAAAGATTCCTAAATCCTACTATAAATCACATAGTCTGAGGCATTTTTTGCAGTTACTGTATAACCAGTTTGCTCTGCTGGGAGTTTGGTATGTACTCCTCTTTGTACTGATCGAACATCTTCTCCAGCGCCGCCATCACCTGTCCATGGATCTCGTCCACATAGACGGCATCGGGACTATCGCTTTTCACCACATCGATGGGGGAACCCACTGTAATAGATGGGGTATTAAATGGTTTAGGACTGGAAATGGAATCTGGGACTCACCAACTTGGACAATACGCCGGCGATGGGGCAGCATCCCATAGTTGTAGGTAAAGATGCCGCGACCCTTGGGGAGAAGCGGTGAAATTCCTGTGCACTTTTTGACCACATTTTGAAAGCGGCGGAGCAGGGAGTCCGGAGGATTTGCCACCTGATCGAAAATGTCCACTTCGCCAAAGGAAAACGAGGGCACTATAGATGAGCTATAAATAGAGAGATATTTTCATAATTTTTCTTTGTTTTTTCAACTAACTACTCACCCCGTTCGAATGGCCATTTTGACGAAACCCTTTCTGTTCTTCAAGGTCAAAATGTACTGTCCAGGATGCGAGTCCATAGCCTCCTGGGCTCCACCAACCAGAACAGCCACCGCATTGGATGTGAAACCATCGCGATTGTCTTTGTGCCCGGGATCATTTGATTTGCTCAGTAAATAGACCAGTGACTCCTTGGAAACCGACACCATGCCCCACCAACGCACTATGTCACGTACAAGGGGGGTCTTGAAGTGATGATCCAGGGTGCCTATCTTGGGTCGAACTTGGGGAAACAGCTCCAGCCAATTTGTGATGTCCATGCCCATGTTAACACAAGTTCCAGTTCTTGGGAAGGACCGTAAATAAGATAAGATATAGTGAACTGATGAACTGATCCTTAATTCGCCTACCCCAGAATTCCGTGAGGAAAGCTCGCCACAATATAATTTTTGGTTGCCGGCAGCTCAGCGGTTTTGACAAGTTCGACGGGAAAGTAGCTCCGATATTTCCGAACACTGCGGTAAAATAACCAGCTATTGGAAATTCATACGGTGATTATCTCTTGAATTGTTGGCCTATTTTATTTTCAGCACTTACCCATTGCCCTCCATGATGCCAAAGTTCCTCTTGTAATCGAAATAAATTATTACAAAATATACTAAAATTATACTGCGCAGAAAGAGTCCACAATAATACTAAATAAAATAAAAATGTTTATAAGAATTTATCAAATAATGTATAAATATATAAAGAAATGGTTTAGATATTAAAATTGGTACCAATTATTTTTTGTTTGTTTATGTACGTTTCAGCCACAAATATATTGAATCCAAGGGAGTAAATAGAGGTTTACAATGGAGAACACAAGAGTTCACTCTTTTTATTTACACTGTGATCCCTTGTAGTTAGTCTTTTATGCCCATGAATACTAAACCTCTGGCATTCTAGCTCTCAACAGTTTAAACTAAAAAATTGAATATGTTAAGATTACCAGCAGGATAGCAACTGTGAGGCAGGATAATATGGGCAGCGTAAAGAATATGCAGGTGAAGAAAGTCACGACTAGAGTCTGGAGACGGCGAGCCAGAGGAACTCGAACAGGAGCCCATTCGATTTTCATGTTGAAATCAACCGATCTTCCACGCAAAGTAGCGACTCTTTCGACGAATTCCCAGCGACTGAGCGATCGCCCAGCTGCACCGAACCAATCCCAGGGTGTAACAGTTGTACTTATCCTTATCAATGCGACCCTTCTCTGCGGGGCAATCCGTAAACCGTAAGAGAGACGTAAGAGTCGTTAAAAGTTTGAGAGCCTCACTCGACTGATAAGTCATTGAAAATTACTTTAGTCCTGACACTAGACATTTCAAGTTATGTAAGTAGGATTACGTCACTGTGCAGAGATGCTCTGCAAAGAGCCCGTTTTATCTATGCATATATATACAGAAATTAGAACAAAATCAGTCCAATAACCTAAAATTAATAGTTAGTTTGAGTGGCTGTAAATTTTGATTAGTTAGTTTCTTATCTGTGAATGCTGAATCACATATACTGCGGGTGCTGGTACTATTCCAATGTTTATATTCGTATGCCGGCAACAGTCATTACTATCTCGAAAAATTCTTGACCTTTACTCATAGAACATTACGTTTAAGTCACACATTTTAGCGGTGGTTCGCAACAGTCAAAATACAATACATAATTGTGCGTGCCCCAACAGTGAGTTCTTCGATAAGAGTTTTAGGTTTTTTTTTGTCGTATTTTCAAAGCAGATCTGTGTCGTCCTTATCAGGCGAATGTCTCGTTCAAACAAGAGCTGATTCACGCAGTCGCTTTACATTGAACTGGAATATGGTGGCTATTATGACCACGCATATTTCCTTTCTTGAGCTAAACTATTTCATAAGCTGCTTCTCGAATTGCATACAACATAAATTTAACTTGTGGAATGCACTAATGAGCCAGTTTCTCACAATGGGGCGTTTTAGCCTCTTGAACCGACATATCTAAAATATAAAAAATACCGATTGTTAAAGTGAAATTTATATTAATTCTTAATAATATTTAAGATGTATTTAATATATTATATTGCATTCTTGAGAAAATTTTTTTCTCAACCAAAACTGCAGTTGGTATAGCTCAAACTAATATTAATTATATTGGCTAATTAGTTTTTTAATTACTGAAACACCAGTTTCGCACTCTTTGGGTTCTGTAAATATTTGTCCTTGCACTGATCGAACAATTTCTCCAGAGCCTCAATAACCTGTCCATGCACTTTGTCCACATACTCTGGATCGGGCTGATCGCTCTGCACAACATCAATGGGAGAGCCAACTAGGGAGGTCAGATATTGTAAATATTCTTCTATTAACACAATAGAAGAAGTACTCACCAACTTGGACAATGCGTCGTCGGAATGGCAGAAAGCCAAAGGTGTAGTTGAAGAAACCTCGACCCACTGGAATCAGCGGAGAAACGCCGGTAAGTTTCTTCACCACATTCTGTACGCGACGGAGTAAGGAGTCCGGAGGATTAGCCACCTGATCGAAAATGTCCACCTCGCCGAAGGAAAACGAGGGTACAATCGATGAACTGGAACCAGAGGGCTATAAGTAGGGTTACTTCAAAATTTCGCAACTCTTGCTCACCCCGTTCGAATGGCAAGTCTTACGAAACCCTTCCTATTCTTCAGTGTCAAAATGTACTCTCCAGGGTGGGAATCCATTGTCTCCTGCGCCCCACCCACCAGTATGGCCACCGCGTTTGATGTAAATCCATCGCCATTATCCTTGTGCTTGGGATCGTTCGACTTGCTGAGCATGCGGATCAAGGCCTCCTTGGATACGGACACCAAGCCCCAGCAACGCAGGACCTCTCGCATAAAGGGCACGTGAAAGTGCTGGTCGAGAGTGCCCACCTTGGGTCTTACTTGGGGGAACAGCTCCAGCCACTTGGAGATTTCCACGCCCATGTTAATTCCTATGCCCGTTCTACAACCCAAATCAGTGTCTATTTATATTGAACGATTAGATTGCCTATCTGTCAATGTACTTACCCCAGAATTCCGTGGGGAAAGCTGGCCAAGATGTAGTTCTTGTTCGCTGGCAGTTCGGCAGTTTTCACCAACTCCACGGGAAAGTAGTCGCGATAGTGGCGATGTAAACGGTTGGTGCGGGTTATCATCCAGCTTGGAGAGGTATGTGTGTGTGTGTTACTAAATTATCTTTCATGGAACTGTGTTTACTTTTTCACTTACCCATTGCCATCCACCACAGATTGGGTATTCTTGTGATGCACATAGACATAAGCCAAGTAAATGAGCATTAAGCTACGCAGAAGTAGACCTCCATAAATCTAAAAAAGAGAACATGACTTTTAAAGGTTATTTTTTAGTTTTAGAACTAATTTCTTACCAGCGAACCAGCTACTAACAGAAACGAAACAGATAATAATATCAGGAGCATGGAGGTGAAAAAGGCAGTAACTAGAATCTGCATTCGGCGCTCCAGAGGAACTCGAAGAGGTGCCCATTCGATCTTCATGTTTGCTCCGATTCCACTAATGTCCAATTATTCCAGCAACTGTTGTTTCGGAGGTTCTCCCACGACTGAATGATATGAAAACCAGCGACGGTCAATTTGCCCAGTATCGAACTTATACTAATCCTTATCGGTTTGAGGTTTGACGGCGGGTGCCCGCATTAGCAGCTAATCAAAAACCAACTTACCAGTGGGTCTTGCTTGGGGCCGATCGGAATTCACGATTGGAGAGATAAAGATGATAAACGTTGACTTACAATCGTAGACTGGTAATCACAGTTCTCGGTACAAAGGTGTGAGGCGGTTGCTGAAATATTACCCACTTCTGACTTTAAGAGCATTATGATCGAATTAACGCTCTATGTTCGGGGTAGTATTTCATCTGACTAAGCAATGTGATAAGAAAAGCTATTTGTATACTAGATCCTATGAAGTGTTAAGAAGATTAAGAATTATACTAAACTAATAGTAGCAATGTGAAATAATTTCCTATTCTAGGAATGTACTATGAAAGCTACTAGAGAGTGTAACGAGTGCAACATCTGTAGACCAGTTTTACCAGCGCTATTGAATCTCTGTAAAAAACCAGCTTAACATTCGTTGTAAAGATATTTCATGTATTTCTTTCAGCCAATGCTTTACTGCCACACTTATCAATCAATTATTCTATATGGAATTAAAGGGGCTAACCAGTATGACACTTTTAAAAATTGATTCCTTTAAATTTAATTGAATATTTATCGTTAGACAGTACTCTAGTATAAACTGTGAATGTATTCCCATACAATGACCCAGGAACTTTTTTATTGGTTAAAAATGTCCATCTGTGTATTACAAAAAATACTATTTTTTAAACCCAACAAATTTTTTCAATTCTACGTTAGTTTGTTTCTTTTTGATATTTTTTAAGATTGTTGGTGTAGGAGATTCGTTGTACTTCAATAATATTTTTGATTTTTGTTGTTTAAAATACTTATTAGGCCGGAAAAATGGCACCACAAACACCGCATGGCTTCGTTAAGAAATCATTAAAAGTTTTGTTATAATATAACCCCCTATATAAAACATTCTATAAATTTTGCATAAGTTACACTGGTATAGCCCCTTAATTTGACCACTAATACATGTTGATCGCTGATCAACACTAAAAGCTTTTGAATCGACGTATAGTAAGCTAAACAAAGCTTTTCAAAGCTGCCAATCGACATTGCCTTATTTAAACATTCGAGCCCTACCTACAGTTAGAAAAAGCTTTGACAGCCGAAATAAAATTAAAAATAAAATTAACTTATAAGATAGGTAAATTGGTTTTTATTAAATGCTTATAAAGCATTATTTTGATCGTATTTGTTAGAAAAATATTAACAATTGTTTTAACTACTAGTGAATGATTAGCTTTTTCTGTTTCACGTTTGGAATGTATTGAGCTTTGTACTTAGCAAACATCTTCTCCAGATCGTCGATGACCTGTTGGTGAATCTTATCCACATATGCAGCGTCCGGCTGATCGGATTTTATCACATCGATGGGGGCTCCAACTGAAAACATTTTAACATTCATTGAACAATTGGAAGTTAGAAAAATCTTGAGATCTTGACTTACCAACTTGAACAATACGTCTACGGTTGGGTAGGATGCCAAAAGTGTAGTTGAAGATGCCACGACCCACAGGAATCATCGGGGAAATTCCCGTAAACTTCTTCACAAAATCTTGGAAGCGACGAACCGCGGAGTTGGGGGGGTTAGCCACTTGATCGATAATGTCCACCTCGCCGAAGGAAAATGTGGGCACAATCGATGAACTATAACAAAAAAAATGTATAATATTTTTACAAACTTGTCCAGCTCTTTACTTACCCCGTTCGAATGGCCATTTTCACGAAACCCTTGCGATCCTTGAGGGTTAAGATGTATTTTCCAGGGTGCGAGTCCAGTGCCTCCTGGGCACCACCAACCAGAATGGCCACCGCGTTGGAAGTGAAGCCGTCGCGATTGTCTTTGTGCTTGGGATCGTTCGACTTGGTTAGCAAATATACCAAAGCCTCTTTGGACACGGAAACCAAGCCCCATGCTCGCAAGAGTCCACGCCCAATGGGTGTCAGGAAGTTCTGATCCAATGTAGCCACCTTGGGCCTGACTTGCGGGAAGAGTTCCAACCACTTGGAGATGTCAAGACCCATGTTGATGGAAATGCCAGTCCTATCGGGGGTTTCAATATTAACATAAGTATGTAAGATAAGATTGGCTTTCAGTCAGTGGGCTTACCCCAGAATTCCGTGGGGAAAGCTGGCCAAAATGTAGTTTTTATTCGGGGGTAGCTCAGCGGTTTTGACTAGCTGCACGGGAAAGTAGTCCCGATAGTGCCGAAACAGCCAGTTATTGCGGATAATCGTCCACCTAAGATAGATTGCATTAAGTGGTTTTTATAAGCTACTTGTCAGGCGTTCATACCCGTTGCCGTCCATAATCGAGTGGGTTCTTCTGTGATCCACATAGACGTATACCAAGTAAATGATCACCAAGGTGCGCCACAAAAGACTACCATAGATCTAAAGGCAAAAGGCTTTGCTGTAGTAAGCATTCCTGAATATATGATATTATTATATTTACCAGCAGGGCAGCAACAAGAATATAGGATCCTAGGGAAACTGTCAGGCAGAAAAAGATTAGGAATGCCATGGCAAACGTCTGACGACGCCGCTCCATGGGAACTCCAATGGGAGCCCACTCGATTTTCATGCTGCCAGCTTTGCACTCAAAAACTTCACGGATCGAACTATTGGACGGCCCTCCAGCGACTGAATAATGTCCAATGTTTAGAAACCTTTTCTGGTTCTTATCAGTGTCCGTCGATGGCGCGGGTTCGTGGCTATCGGTAACAATTGTTAAAAATACCACCGACTTAATGGCATTTGCTTGGGGTGTTTAAAAATTCGAACAATCAAGATAATAACTTGCTTTATATATATACGTCTGTCTGCACTGGCGATATAGTCTTATCATTGCCAACAACCGGCATTTTAAAAGTTTGCTTCATCATCATCAAGCTCGTATTTACGTTTATTTATTACAGATTTTAAAAGTTAATTACCACTGGTTGGCCAATTATTAGAACATTGAAACGTCATTAGATTAGAGATAAACTTGATACAAAACTACAACCAAGTTAAATCGACTTGTTTTGCTAATACTAATACCAAAATAAACAAATATTTCATTTCAATTTATTAATCCATCCACAACGTATTTCTTTTGTTTAAATACGGTTTAAATAATATTTTTATTTTCCAAGTTATCTAAACTATAGCGACCTCATGTATGTCTATAATATTTATATATACTAATATTGTTTATTTTTGGAGACACTCAATTGTTTACACACGTAATGGATTCTTATCGCATTTTAAGAGCAGAACCGACGACGCGAGCGTACAATATTTAACTAAGCCAACCCACTCGGGGCTTTCAAAAGTCAGAGAGCAATGCACGACATTCCCATATGTGTATTGCGAATACTAGCATGCAATGCAACAATCGAGTCACCGAAGTATTTTCGGGTTCTATACGATATAAACTGAGACAGAGGCAGCTAAGGTCATGTGCATTTGTATATGCAGTTGCAGGGGTATATTGCATTTGAATACCTGTTCAAAGCTAGCACTTACTCTGCTCTAATTAAAAAAACGCAAGGAAAACGGCTTATGTAAAACTCGCAATACAATGTGAGCAAAATTAGCAAAGAGTATTAAGTTTGAATGTTGGCGCCCACGACATTAGGGATGGAAAATACTTAAGCATTGACCCAAATTTCATTCTTTGTTATCGATTTGTTCAAAATTCAACAAAGGGAGTATTCAGCAGAACAACATCATCACTGATCACTGAAGTAATCAGTGATCAAGTTTGTTCTGCTAAACGCTTTTGAAACATTACGCATTAATTAATTCATTTTTGCTTGTTTGGTTTGTTTTTTTTATTTTTGTTTTGTTTACATTCTGATTTTTCTGTTTGTTCTTAACGATATTTTCACCATTGACATAAGCTAGCAAATATGTATCATGTATCAAGAAAAGGTATTGTACTATTATTACTCTCCTTTTTTGCTGATCATAATGGAAGAATTTTTGCGACATGATCAGTGATCACACGCATTCAGCAGAACTACCGTAAGAAATCCATAAGTGATCAGTGATCATGTTATTTTACTGAATACGACCAAAGTTTCAATGAACAATTAAATTGGGACTATCGATTCATTTTCAAAGATTTACACAAGATAGCTAACCCTGTGCTATGTGTGTCTAATCGTACACCACCAATTTTTGTCTGTCATTAACCTTTAATTTAAGCTTCGCTGAGTTGAACTGAGTTTTTTAAAACGAAATTTGCCGATAGGATTTCATTCTTTCTTTCATTTACACAAATTTGTTGACGTACGTTATAGGATTGGCTAAGGGTGATTAGGCTTAGACGATTTAGAAAAGGCAAAAAAAGTTTCAAGATGAAATGAAAGTATTACTGAACCAGGATGGTTATCAAACGCAAAAAGATATTGCGAAACTTGGGTGCCAATTGCACTGAACCCATGAAATGAAAAATGGATTGATTACCACAACCCGCCAAATCAACTGCGAAGCCGATGATTCATGGTACGGAGGTAATGCTCTGTATTTGGAGGGACTAAAACGGTGTAGGATATTACGAATTTTTGTAATCGGGTGAGACGATCACAGCGGACCTCCACCGACAACATTAGATCCGTTCAAAAAAAGCCAGAAGAAGCGAGAATGGCCGACAAGATTTACCTTTCTCGCCATTTAGTCCAGACACTGTTTCTTCTGATTTCCATTTATTTAGATTGATGCAGAACGCCCTAACCGGAATACGTTTCACTTCGAGACAAGGTATCAAATATTGGCTTGATTCGATCTTGGACTCAAAAGATGAGCAGCTTTTTTGGCAAAGAATCCATATACTACCAGAACAATAAATATAATATCATATATTGTATTCACTATTTCGAATAAAGTATCAGTACATTTTCTTCTTCAAATATAGCTTTATTTTACTGAAAAATCCTTTAAAATGTATCGATAGTCCCATTATAAGAACAAACAATTATGAAATTAAAAAAAACAACTATTTTCTTCTCTATGGTATTACCCGTGTAACTTGAACCCTGGGGAATGCCAGCAAATTGCCCAATCCTCCTTGGGGCTACGATGACGACGTGCCAATCCGATTTTTGCATTTCAAATGTCGCCCCGCTCCATCTGCTCCAATGCAATGAAGAAGTGAAAAACATATCAAAACAAAATAGCGCAAATTATATTCAGCGAGTCCACCGTTGTTTATCATTCCTTTTTCGTAGTTCTCCTCTGTCGCATTTTGGGCCTCAGTGTGCCAAGATAATCCGTGAGCAGTGGTTGTTGTGGATCTCTAATATCGGGCTCTTCAGGAATAACTATTTTAAATATTTTGTGTATTTTACTAATTGTGTAATTTTGTATACGTTAATGAGTGGAGAATTAATGGGTGAAGCAAAGTGCATGGCAAAAGTGCAATAAACCCAAGGCACGCTTTTAACAAATATATTTTGCTTTCCAATACGCACACAACGATAGACTGAAGAAGTTGATTTGGAAGTAAAACAAAGAAAAATGCTGATTTTCTATGCGAAATACGCGTTTCTCTTTTGGTTTTTCGTGGGAAGCAATCAAGGTGAAATTCTGCTGATGGACCAAGTCACCCACGATGAGATGCTGCTCAATGTGACCGCCTGCACCCAGAACTGTCTGGAAAAGGGCACCAAAGTAGGTGTCCCCAAGTGTGTATTATGCGCATTAACATTGTAATTTAAATTAAAAGGACACAAATTGATAGGATGGGAGCAGAGCTTTCAATTTCTACAGAATTCTAATATTCGGCAGGAGCTATGAAACTAGTCAACAAATTATTGCTAAACTATATTATCCTTTCCCATAACAGGACTTTCGGGGATGCTTCAAGGACTGCAAAGTTAATGGAACCGCTCCTGGAGCCCTGCGCAAAGTGCAGGATAACTTCCAAATGGAGATGCTTTGTCGCACGGAGTCGGAGTTAGTTTTCCAAATAGACTGGGTTCAGCACAGCAGGGGAAATGGGTCGGCTCCAAATGTCACATACATCATCAAGGTGAATGCTGTCAAGGAGGACATTACAGGGGCCAAACTCTACTTGGTAAGAAACACTTGCCCTTAATGGTGGTAACATCTTTTACATCACAATACTTCGATTCTAATCATTTCTCATGGTGATTTCAGTCCGATGAGAACATTCTTATCCTGCCGGGCTTGGAGTCCAACTGCAGCCACAACATCACCGCTCTGGCGGTGCACGGGGATGGGAGCTACTCGCTGATAGCCAAGGAGCAGAGCTTCGCCACCCTCATACGGGGATATCAACCCAGCAAAATGGGAGCCGTGAGTCTGCTGCGATTTGTCCCACAGCCAGATGACCTGCACCACATTGCTGCCGAGATTGAGTGGGAGCCTTCGGCGGGTGAGTCTCTTCATCCGGGGAACACTGCCTCGACCTTCCCTGAGCTTTTGCTATTCCAGAGCGCAACTGCTTCTTTGACATGGTGTCCTATTCAACCAACAGCGTGAACTTGGGCGATCCGAAAGAGGTTTGGTTCCGCGATGTGAGTGCTTAAAAACCATTCTTTGCCTAGGAAAATAATGTAGACTCAATCTCAACCTTCTATTCCAGCAAAAGAAGCTGTACAAGCACACACTGCACAACTTGGAGTTCGACAAACACTATCTGGTGGGTGTGAAAACGGTCAACAAATTGAATGGTCTGGAGAGCGCTTTGCAATGGCTGACGGTGATCGCTCCCAGCTGCTTGGATTGGCATCCCTTCAACTACACACTATGCGGTGAGTTACGAGAATGTTCCATGGTCACTTAATTTCATATAACTCTTTGATAGCTCCCTACAAGCCGGAGAATCTGAGTGTGATGCAGGAGCAGTATCTGCCGAATACCTTGGCTCTGAATATCAGCTGGGCGCGACCCAGTCACCTCCCAGATAGCTACACACTCCGCATCTTTGATCTGTTCAAGGGAAGCAAGGAGGTAAACTTCACCCTCCACCAGAACAGCAGCCACTTCTTCGTACCCAAGATCACGGTGCTGGGCTCCCGTTTCGAGGTTCATTTGGTGGCACAATCGACTGGCGGCAAGAACGCCACCGATTTGACCTTGGACAAAATTCCGCGGGAAGTCTGGCTGAGTGGTAAGTGTAGGAAGGAATGAACTACCAGCAACATTCCCTGTTTTATCTCATATAATTTTTAATCTATTAATCCATTATTTTGATTCCCCATCTGAACCAGAGGGAAATCTGGTCAAACTGGTGCTCTTCATTATTGTGCCCATATGCTGCATTTTCATGCTGTGCTCCCTGACCTTCTGCAGACGGAATCGGACGGATGCCCACGCCTTGCAGTTGGAAGCCAAGGATGCCAAGGCCACTGACTTCCACCTCTCGCTGATGGACAGCAGCGGCCTGCTGGTCACCCTGTCGGCCAACGAGAGCCTGGAACTAATGGACGAGCTGGAGGTCGAGCCCCACTCGGTGCTCCTCCAAGATGTCCTGGGCGAGGGCGCCTTCGGTTTGGTGCGTCGCGGAATCTACAAGAAGCGCCAAGTGGCCGTCAAATTGCTGAAAGGTAACCTTACCAAGGAAATGGTTCCCTATCGATGATGTAATTTTGATTCCACAGATGAGCCCAATGAAGAGGATGTGTATGCGTTCAAGTGCGAGATACAGATGCTCAAAGCCGTGGGCAAGCACCCAAATATCGTGGGAATCGTTGGATACTCCACCCGCTTCAGCAACCGAATGATGTTGCTAATTGAGTATTGCAGCCTTGGAAGTCTGCAGAGTTTCTTACGGTAAGTAGTTCGTTCTAAAAATATTGGGACACTAATTCAATCTAATGTGCTCCAACTTAGTGAGGAGTGGAAGATCCGGCAGGAGCAGTGTGCCGTTGGCCTCAAGAAGAACCTTGGGCAGAGTGTAGACAAACGACGGCTCCACCGACCCACCCGCAGTCCCATCCATGCTCTCATTGAGGACATCAACAGCTCCATGCTGTCCACTGTGGAGGAGGAGAGTGAAACGGATCGCACACAGACAAGCGGTCGGGTGGAGACCTACACCCTCACGCGAGTCACCAATGCAGCAGACAACAAGGGTTATGGACTGGAGGATATTGAAAACATCGGAGGTAGTCATGTTCCAATGGTCTTAGAGGATTGTAAGAAGGAGTCAAAACAGGAGCTAAAACCGGAGCTGAAGAAAGAGCCGGAACAGCAGGACTCCAAGTTCGAAGGCAAGAAGCGAACCTTCGAGAACAAGGAGTATTTTGATTGCCTAGACTCAGCGCATTCCGAGCCAAGAGTGCCACTAAAATACGCAGATTTGCTGGACATTGCCCAACAGGTGGCGGTGGGAATGGTGAGACACTTCCATGAGCTCCAAATTTAGAGCTAAAAACGTAAATTACGGTTACAGGAGTACCTGGCCCAGAACAAAGTCGTGCATCGGGATCTGGCCGCTCGTAATGTGCTGATCTCCCTAGATCGCAGCATTAAGATTGCGGATTTTGGGTGGGTAATCTCTTGAAACTCCGTTGCCCTTCAAATCATTTCTGCTTCTGTTAAAGCCTAAGTCGGGATGTCTACCATGAGAACGTGTACCGAAAGTCCGGAGGAAGTGGCAAGCTGCCCATTAAGTGGCTGGCCCTGGAATCCCTCACCCACCAGGTGTACACCAGCCAGAGCGATGTGTAAGGACTTGTGGGACTTGCTTCCGAATCATCCCCTCACCTGATCTCTTACTCTTCCAGCTGGTCCTTTGGGGTGCTGCTCTATGAGATCACCACGCTCGGCGGAATGCCGTATCCCTCGGTTTCTCCCAGTGATCTCCTGCAGCTGCTGCGACAAGGTCACCGGATGAAGCAACCTGAGGGATGTACTGACGAAATGTGGGTAAAATAATCTCTACGTTTTGTACATTCGTTGAAAAAGTCTACGTAACTTAGGTTCACTTTGATGAAGAGTTGCTGGAGTTCCGTGCCCTCACACAGACCCACATTTTCCGGACTGAAACAAAGACTTGGAGCAATGATTTCGGCAGAAAACGATGTGCCGGAACGGCTAAAGCAACTGCATGCTGCAAATGAAACAAAAGTAAAGTCCAGTGACAATCTCCACAGGTAAGATAATTTGCTAGAAAAAATGAATATTTAAACTATTCTAAATTCCTCGATTTCAGTCAAGTGGAGCAACTGCCCTGTGAGGAGGCGCCATACTTGGAGCCCTTAAATTAATCTCCTTTAGTTATAGAAGATAAAGATTGAGTGCAATACTAGATTGTTGGAGAAAAAATGTTACCATAGAATTCTAGTTTCCAATTCAGACAACGCTGACAAGCAGACAACACATTTCTACTTGCAAATAAACATTAAAGATAGGTCTAAGAATATAACCCTGGCGAATCTAAGATCTAGTCGGTGTGGGACTTTGATATTTTTCAGATTTGATTCGAATTCGGCGAATTAGCTAAATATAATACCAAAACTAATTTTCAAATAGAAAAGAATCAAACTTCAACAAGGCGAGGCTGTTACCGATTTTTATGCGTAAACGTTAAAATATTTTTCACTTAATTTTTTGATCGTTCCTATGACAGCTATATGATATCGTTCTCCAATAAAACTAGTTAACAAAATTTTAAATCGTTGAAATCCTCCAGAAATTAAACCTTGATTTTCCGGTGCAGATGGACTTCCTCATTCCAAAAATGACACTCAAAATCGATGGTTTATTTCACAAAAAAATAAATCATTTTTCAACTTTATTATACACGCTATAAAGAAAGGTTTCCTTAAACTGAAGTTCCGACAACATAAATTAATTCTTAAAAAGTACACACCTGAAAAACGAAAATAATTTGATAACATTATGGTGATGATGGAAAATTCACACGAATCAAGCAATTAACCCCAACATTCCGCCGGTTAATCTATTTTACACGACTTATATAAACCTGCAATTAGAAGAAGACTTTTTTGAAAGCTTCGTTCAGATAGCTTTAAAACTGAGAGACAAGTTTGCGTACAAACAGGCGATCGGACGGAAATGGTTAGATCTACTCTCCTAGTGATACTGATATATAGTGTATAATATAGAATATACTTATACATATAATACGGCAATGTCTCCTACCCTGATTTGCCAACTTTTAGCTAGAGTTTTAATACCAAGGCAAGGGTATAAAAATCCTTTAACTACAACTTATGCTATGCACTTGTTGTCACTGATGAAAACCGATGATTTTTGACAGTTTTTCGTCAAAACCACAATTCTTTGGCCGCGCTTTGTCACCTCAACATGTTTGCTCACAACTGTGGTAATATAGGCTACGATAGGATCTGGTTCGTTTGGACATTAGGACGTTTAATCGTCATCAGCCTTGACAATTCGAAATTGAAAGTAATTCCAAGCTGGCTAGTTCACAGTGCAATCCTAATCCTGACCTCCTCCATCGATGTGCATCCACTGCTGCCGCCTGCGCCGGACACCATGTCCGCCGATTCCGTACAGCTGTCCCCACTGTCCGGTGCGCACCATCTCCAGCTGCTGTCCCCTGGGCAGTCGTCCCCTTGCCGATAACCCCTTCATGAAGGACACCTTGTCACCTCGGTGGCTGGAGGTGAACCGTCGGGTCATTTACGCCCTGGCCAACAAATTGGAGCGGTCCCCAGAAGCAGCTCACTACATGTTGTTACGCATGCTGTATGCCAACTATGGAAAAGTGATGATGATATCCAAAAAACGCAAAAGTTTCAAAGTGCCGTTGAGCGGCTTTCCGTATCAGGATCTCTTCTCCTCCAGCGACCTTTTCGATGGTAATGGGTACTTGTCCAATCCCATGGCTCCAGAGACCCTGGCAAAGCTGCTCCGCATGATGCAGGACTATATCTTTCGGCTGAGAGCGCTTAATCTCAAGTACAAGTGGTTCGAGAATGGCGACGACCTCAGTGACATACTGCACCTGTTGGGGGAACAAGATGAACTGGTGAGACTGTTAAGGGGACTTTTTGGGGACAGCGATGTGGTGCCCATTCCAAAACTTCTTAGAGCTCTCAACGAGCTGGAGTTCAGTAATTTATTCGGCAAATGGAAGAAGCAATCCAAACCGTGGTTAGTGAGAAGTATATCCGATCTCTATTCGGAAGTGACGGAACCCAAGAAATCAATAATGATATCACCAGTCGCTAAATGCACTAGATTTGGTTCCCCGCAATCAGTTCAGAGTTCAGATACCAGTGCTCTGGGACCAACCCATTCGACAAATAGAAGACCCACACCCACAACCAATCTTCGGCGATGCGGAGTTCCGGGACAAGCAACAACAAAATCAAGAGGACCAACCAATAGGCCCAAGGAAATCTTAGAATTTGGATCTAATAAGCCAATGAATAGGACAGCCGAACCAAATATATATTAGAATATATTGTAACGTATATTAAAATATTATTTGGACCAGCCGCCCAATTCATTCATTCCCTTGGAATAAATGTTTGGACTATTTTTGTTATAGATTTTGTCTAAACACAATGGTTATTATGAATCAATATAACACATTCTGCATGTTATTCTTTGAGGAAATTCACAATTTAAATATCATAATGATTCAACTAAAGCTAAGTGCGACCAGAATAATTGTTTAGCTGGTTTCACCTTCAACTTATATATATAAACCCTCTATTTCCGTACATTTCCGTACATATCTATGAATAATCACTTGAGCGTTAAAATTGCAACCTTAACAGCACCAAGGTCATGTGCGCAATAAGTCATCGGTCGGACAAAGCAAACCGTTCAGAAAACTAGATACGTTAATATGATTAACAAATAAACAAGTACAAACTCCAAATGTGGATGGGTTTCCCGCTCTTTTTATTTGCAGATTCAGGCTGCGAATGTGAGAAAATAGAAAATATAGGTATAGGAATAGGTATCTAACAAATTATGGTTCGCTTTTCAACATGTTATCCCCAGAAAAACCACAAAAATCTTATTTATATGCACATATATACATGTGGATTTAAGGTAAACATAGGTGTAGATCTTCAAGTGGGAGAACCTTCGTTCCCCCTAGAACTATTTATCTTTGGACTGCATACGGCACTCGGGGCAACGGCTCACGGGACCGGCTTCTTACCGTGCTAATTACGATTATAGCCTAGACCAAGTATATTACGCGCCTGGAAAGACAATGGGCAATTAGTGGACCAGAAGTGAAGAAAGTAGAATATGCTCACCGTTATGAACGCCGAGTTAAAGGATCGTTGGAACGTGTGCGTCATGCCCTCCGTCTGCGATAGCATTATTTGCAGCTGCACGGCCTCGTCCATGCGGTTCTTGAGGAACTCCCAGGTCTGGGTGTGTCCTTGGGAGGTGTCCTGCAGGAAGTAGAGCTCGGTCATCTTCATGATGGTCGCCAGACCCACGCGTCTAGTGTACCAGCCGAACTGCAGAAAGACATAGACTAGAACACACAGATTGAAGATCATGGAGTACTCACGTCCACGGATCGATCCCCGGAGTAGTAGCAGATGTCATCCACTAGGGTGAGCACCTGGGCCAGGGCGGTGGGTGCATGCTGCGGTTGGGCCATCAAAGCCATCGCCTGGGGCCACTGCTGCTTGTAGGGGGTGACCATTTCCAGTCGCTGGCGCACCGCTTGCACCAGAAAATCCAGCGGGTCCTCCACCGCCTGCTTTCCGCCATCTGTCTGTTGCTGCAGGCTCTCCACCAGCTGGGCGTTGCACTTGCCGTTGAAGTGGGAGACCAGGGCGAAGCCACCCTCGGGGAACATGCCGTGCACCACGCTGGGATAGCCACTCTCCTCGGCGCCCAGGACGATGGCCTGGCGCGACCAACCCTGCTGGGGCACATGCTGTAGGGCGGCGTCCAGGATCTTTGCCCTTATGGCATCCACCTTTGCCTGTTTGGCATCATCCTGCTGGCCACTTGAGTCCGATCCTTTTGCTCCCACACCTCCTCCTCCTCCGCCTGCCCCTGACTCTTTTTGCGTGGCCTTTGCAGCCGCCTCGTCGGCCGCATCCCGCTCCCTTTCACGCTGCTCCTCTCGTGCCCGAAAATCGTCCAGGTTTGTGGTCTTTTCATCCTTGGCATAGCTCCTTGCTAGCAGGGAGGTGAATGGTCGGGGCTGCAATGGAGCCAAGCGGGAGCTTTGTGCATCTACAAATAAAGGGAACCCATGTAGTAACCATTTAAGTGTGAGAAAATCATTTATGTTAAACAAAATATTTATCTTGATTGGTTTACCAATACAATGTTATTCTAGCCAATGTTGGTAAAACCTTGATCCTTGGCACTTTGCTAAGTTAAGATAGAACATACTGAGTGCTTTAATATTTTTTAAAAACCCATAAGTGACTCTAAAAACACAGTTAAATATTGCAACCCGGTTTAAATAAGCATATTGTGTTGCAAACCCCGCATCGGTAGCCAGGTAATTAGCACGCCACAACTGGCTCAATTAGCCGATCAATTATCGCCCCATTCAAGAACCTCCAAACCCCAAAGATCAGTATTGGTTTCGTTTTCAGTTGTGTTTACACACAAAGTTTACGTTATCATTTCGCTTTCATTGTGGACAAATTATAAACTAAGAATCCGCTGGAGTGGCGTTTCGACGTAGGCTGGCGGACTGTTCGAGTTTCTCACTGGCAATCAGATACAACGATTGCAGGGTTTCCAGACTGGTGATCGAGCTGGCCAGAACCTCGAGCTTCTCCTGGCGTCCAATGTCCGGCAGAGGGTTGTCCCCGTCGCCGCCGGCCATGCCGCTGTTGGTTATGTTCACGGCCAGCATGTTGAGCTGTCGCTGCATCAGTTCGTCGTCCGAAGCGCTCTGGCCCTTTTCCACACGCTCCTTGTACGCCTTGTAGTGGGCCATCGAGAAGTTGAGCGCTTTGCCCAGGGGATCTAGCAACCTTCTAACGATGTCCGGCAGAGATTGCCAGAATCCGGTGACATCCTTTTTGTCCCTCACCGCAAAGTAACGCAGAATGTTGAGAGCGTGACACAGGCGATCGGCGTGCAGGAGCAGATCGGATTTAACGTCGTGGGGCAGCACACAGACGCACAGCAGCAGCATCTCGCGGAACATCTTTCCGCTATAGACCTCTGGCAAGGGGCCGGATTCGGCAAGGGCCTTGTCCACCAGATCCTTGTACATTCCCCCGAGGTAACCCATCAGTCCGTCGTGCTGCAGCGTCTCCAGCAGATTTTTGAGGATGAGATACTTTCCATGGTCATCGAAGACTAGCACATATTGCCGCAGCACATGCAATCCCAGCTGGCGGAGGGCGACTTGCGGCGAGTAGCCTACAATCTTGCACAGGGCTTCGCAAAAGCGCTTGTGGACATCCAAGTGAAGGGAACTTGAGGGCACCGGATCGACCAGGGTGCTCAAAAGATGCTCCACTAACCGAAGGCCGCAATACTGCAGCGGTGGCTCTTGCTGTTTGAGCAGCACTTCCGCCAGATAGACGATTGATTCGAATAGGAAAAGGGGCGCATATATCCTGGGCGCAGTGGCGGGCAGTTGGTTGCCCACGAAGAGCGAGTGATAGTACATGGCCACCGCATGCAGCGGCAGCTTTTCCTCGATGAGGAAAACATTTCGGCAGCTCATCTCGTAGACACCTTTCGCGGCATCCAGTTTGCGCTGCCACCTGGCGCGCTGCTCCACGAGGTTGAGTAGATAGAAAGGATCACCCAGGCAGTGGCTAACATCCTGGCTCAGGCCCTCTGTCACCTGCTGCACATAGGTGCGTGTGAGGTCCTCCTTGACATGGCTCATTTCGAGCAAAGCCAGCGGACGACCCAGGAGCTGGATGAGAAAGCAAGTGAAGACGTTGCGCCGGTTCAGACCGCAGTCCCTGAAGGTTTGGCTGGGAGATCGCACATCCTGCTGAAGTATTTCGCTGCAGAGCGGCTGGCGGAAAAGGCCCACGGTGATGTAGTGTGCCAGCAGATCCTCCACCTGCTCGTTTTGCTCTATAAGTCGCGCTTGGGCCTCGTCGTAGCCCTCGGAGAGGTAACTAGGAAGGGGCAGCTCCCTCAGTTTGGTCAAAACGCTCTGGAGGCACCACTCCACGGCCTGCGGCTTATCGCGTCCCTGTCGCTGGAGCACCACTTGGAGGGCCCTCAGATAGCCGGCGAACACATTGAGGCTGCTGCTCTCCTCCAGGCGTTCCATCAGTTCCAGCATGAGCTCCTGCAGCGGCGCAAACTTGGCCAGCAGCTTGAGCAGCTCATCCGAGCAGTCGAACAGCTCCGGCTCCTGGGCGTTGACTTCGTCGCAGAGATTTTCGGAGCACACGTCGTGGTAGAGTTGCATGGCTATGTGGGGCAGCAGCCGGGTGTTCCTTTCCGACTCCTGGGCACTTTGGAACAACATCCGCACGCCGTCGTAGGCTTTTTCCAGCAGCAGCTGCTTGATGAGCTGCAGTAAATTGGACGCTTCCACTGCATCCGCCATATCCACCTCCATATCCTGATCCTGCATTTTGTTTGACTCTTTTTGTTTATATGTATTACCACTTGGTATTTGTAATTTTGTTGGAAATTGTCGAGAATTTTAAGGCCGCCGGCATTTGGCAGTCAGCATTTTACACTTCCCCTCTCACTCACTCCCTCTCGCCCCCTTTCTTTCGCTCGCACGCACTACTCGATCGAACAGCTGTTTCTCGGGTTGCGGGCTCTCTTTCGTAATGAGCGCACGCTAAAAATTCGCGGCTAACAGGTGAATTGGGGAATTCCCACTACTTACTAAGTGGCATCAGGAGCTTCTGCAGGCGGATTAGCTTGTGCAAACAGCGCACATTTGCCATTTTAGCGGCTTGAAATCGTTCGGGCAATTGAAATCGGTTTGTTTGGCATTCACCAGGAAGCCAACGCGGATAGTGTTGGAAAGCGGCGTGCTCATTTAGTATTACTGCGTTTTTTATATTCTCTGTAGTGTTTTAGTATGTAATCAGTGTTGCCCAAATGTCGCTAAAAACATTGCTGAATTTTATGTAACTGCTGTACCTGTCGATTACAATTAACATTCAAATAATAATTAATAGCAAAAATTTAAAAAAAAATGTCAATAATTTTTTAGGATTCAGTCAAAGAATATTACATTGAGTAATATTTTATTTTACAAAAAAGCTGAGTATATCTACCTTCAGCTTCGTGGTGCCTAAGCCCCAATCGGGAAAAAAGTTATTCAAAATATTATTTTAAAAAAAACTGCCAATAAATTATTTGTCTAAAAACTTGTTAAACATAGTCAAAATGAAAATGCTCTGTAAATTACACATAAGTACCTTTGATAATAACCAAATTTGGCTACAAAATAGCCAATTTGTCAATCTAAACCGTTTACTGTGAAAGAATACTTCACTGTTAACTCTGAATGCTAAAAATCCCTGCTGTTAACTAAAAACGCCACATAGAGGAGTATAGGTCCATTTAAAACTTTGGCCACACTGAGTCAAAACTGAAACTGAAACTGGCAGGTTGCGGATCGTATGTTTATTAATTTTTAAACAAAATTCGCAGTCTAACTTCGCTTTGCCGTAATTAGTTAGTTATAAATTAAAAGCGCGCCGGTCCGAACTGCTTTTCTCTCACAATTTTGTATTTGACTCCCCGAATACACAAAATCCAAATGTTGAGAGAAAAGTGAAACGATAAGCGAATATACACAAATATGCTGGCGAATTCAGTGGAAAAGTGCTTAATTCACAAATAAAACAGCAATATTAAAGCCATAGTGTCGGAGGAAAATCCAACTGCTGTCTGTGCGGCGGCGGGTTCAGTGAATTTTTCGTTTTCCGACCCGCGACGAGGGTGGAAAACGCGTGAAAAACCGAAACGAAAATCCTGCGTGTGTGTGCAATTGAAGTGAATCAAAATCGCAAAAAATTAAAGAGTTTGCCAAAAAATTAAAAAGGTCGAAACGAAGAAAATGGGCAAAAAGGCGGAATGCCCGACGGTCGATTTTTAGTGCGGGAGCAGCTCAAGAATCCAGTTTCGGGCTGCAAGGCGTGTCAGGATTGAAATCGAACTACCACCATAACCAGCAGCAACAACGACAACAACGAAAACAGCCGCTCTGAGCCAATTTGGTTGGCCCTTTTCCTGGTTATTCCTGTTTGACTTCATTTTCACCCAGCTTTCGCCGCAGAATTTTGCATTTCGGAAGACAAAATGTCGACGCGCTCGCAATTAACCAAGGACCTCAACGGTGAGTAATGCGCGCTCTCTCCCCTTTCTTCCACTCTCTCTCGTCTCCTTTCTCTGCCCGCCCCTCCCCCTATCACCGTTCTTTGTTTTGGAAAACGCATGAACAAAAACAAATGCAGATGCATCCCCTCCAAAACGTAGACGTTTTGTTTTCGTTCTTTTCTTTTCTGTTTGGGCCGCCGGCTTCCGTTTTCTTCAATGCGACACCCCAAATACACCCACACGAACACTGTGACACTGCCACCCACCCGCTGGGGAATCCACTCCCCACCCACCCACAGTTTTGAAAGCACTTGAGGGAGTTTTCAAAAACATCCAAACATTTGTAAGTCAAAATGTTCTTTGATGAAATCTATCATATAAAACACAAAATCCTAATCCAAAATTGCTAAATAATTAAAATATAAAAACAACAATTTCTAAAATTCAGCCTCATTTACTTACAAATTAAAATCGATTAATGATTATTTTCATTAAAAGTGACTCAAATTGAAATTAAAATTAACTAAAATTACTAACTAAACTTTTCGCAATGTAATTGGGGACTGACGCGAAAGTTCGTCTGTGTATTCCGTGATATTTAGTTAAGCCGAAAGGAAACACAAAGTCAGAAAGTGTAAGCCCCACCAGACCATGAGCGATAATATAAAATAAAAATAATAAGCAAGTACATATGTATGTACATTCGGTAAACAACAGTGAGCCAGCGAGGCTTTCCATATAAATGACATTTAAAGCTCGATATTGATATCAGTGAATGGTGGAGCAATGTCAACAAACAAACTCATTGTTCAATTGCAGCATTATTTCCCCATAAACAAGCCACATGGTTACCAATTAAAGTTCTGGTTCCTACGGAAATCGGTTTAAGCGTGTCCCGTTGGCATCTCCGCGGTGCGTGAAAACCGATCTGACAAAAGGCGAATCACTCAGCGCAGGCATGTAGACCGCGTAATGCCCCATGACAGGTGTCTGGCCCCCTAGCCCATCAACAATGGTTCCGATTTGGGGGGAAGCACGGAAAGAGTTACTGCTCCACTTACTTTGTTTAGAGCGCAGTATTAAATGAAAATTCAATCAAAAAAATTTAAAATAAGAAAATTTTTTAAAGGTCGGATTTTGTATATTAATATATTATTGCTAACATAAAAAAAAACAGGCCCATCAACTTAAAAAAATGTAAAAATAATAATAAAAAAAAATCAAACAAAATTATATTGTCTTAGATGTAAAGATAGGTTTACAAAAAAATACAACCAAATTGAGAAAACGATTTATCATCTACCACCTTAAAAGTTAATTTTCAACAGTATTGTTTGAAAAAAGAACATAATCTACATCAAAGTTGTAGAATTTATTTACATCTTTAAATAGGGGCTTTAACCAATTCGAAACTTTTCTAAATATTTTTGAGATGTCAAATGCCAAAAAGGGACTATTTGCAAGTTTTAAGACAACTGTGACTGACTATGTTCGACTTAACTACATATTTTTTGTTTATACACAATCCTATACTGCCTAGGCCGACCCACAGTAGCTGTCCCGAGGAATTTAACCCCAACTCGTCGGAGTGATGAGTAATTTAATTTGAGTGCAGTGACAGCAGCTTTTCCACCAGTCCAGTTCCTGCCTGCTGCTCCGAGCTCTGAGCTCCGTGAGTTCCGTTCGCGACTCCTGTTCCCAGGTGTGGGCGTTGACACCTTTGTTGTTTGTTTGCTCACTACCTGGTTTGTTTGTGCTATCCGTCTGCATAGCCACCCATTCCAAACCTCTTGTTTTAACTATTTCTACTTCAGAACACTTCCCGTCTGCCAATTAACGTACTCTGATTAATTGGGCGGGGACTTGCATAATCGCCCCAATGCCCATTATTTATTTAACATTTTAATGTCTACGGCAGCTGTAACTGCATGGGAATCCGACGGAATCTGGAGCACCCGCTCCAGATTCAGCATTGACAATTTTATTTATGATGCTCCGGATCCAGTTGGCTGTCCAAAATAAACTCGAATCCGCTCGGAGGCGGTGGCTGCACCCGAAATCCAACTGGGCAATTATAAATGGGCGCGATCGGCAATTCGGTCCCACCTCTCTTGTTGTCGTTTGGCTCGACTTCATTTCTAGTTTATTTAATTTAACTTTTAATGTTTGGACACCTGTCGCCAGCAATGGTTCACACAAATCATCGACCGTCGGTTACCATTAGTCTTACGGGGAACATAGACAAAATCCCTTTCTGATACGAAAATACGATAAGATTGGTACATAAAACACCGAAAGCTTAAAAAATTCCATACAATAAATTTATGTTTAGGGTGTATGGTAAATATTTGTATCTACGAATCAACTTAGACGAAACTTTATATATATTAACTGATACGAATGCAACTTTACCAGAAAATGGTAAAATTGATGAAGGTTGATACATACAATTTAAAGAATTTTGGTTCTTATAAAATTTAGACATGCAATAATTTTTTCTGTTATTTTCTTTTACCTGTTCATTAATGAAAGAATTTTTTCATTTTAAATAAAATTATGCAAAATTAATGTAATGACTAGATTTGAAATCTTATGCAAAAAAAAAACTATGAACGGTGGAAATTTGAGTTTTAAGAAAATAATATTATTAAACTCATGGGTGTTTTGCATATTCGAAATATTTATCAAGATTAAATCCAACATAAGTACATATTTTAACGAAGTAGTCATTTGCGTTCTCAAGTCCTAACATTATATCTTAGTTTGCTTGGTTCTTAAACCACTTGTACTTCTAAAAAAAAAGTCTAGTAACTATGAAGTTAGTTGACAAGTAAACCACGGATCGAAAATCTTAAGTAGTGTTATGCACAACACTTTATTCAATAAAAAATCAAGAATTAGGAATAGAATAGAAAAGAAAAACTATTTGATATAACGCAAACGGATTTGTATTCAGTTTTACTAAAAAAAACTGTTATTTTTAGGAAAACTTTTTATAGGATATAGTGGTCTGATTTGATGGTTTTCTTATGTTTTTATCCTTCTGCACCACAAAAATCGATAAACATACATTATCTGTTAAATTTTATCTCCGAAATGGCCCAAATGCAGGCGACTATATTATATAAAATTTGTGTTATAAAGAATATTTGACAACCGTTTTCTTTATATAGAAATAGTTAACACAAGAATCACCCTGTAAAGCTATCAGTGTATTCTTTAGTTATTGTTTTTTTTTCGTTTTGCTCAAATTCCAACGCTCTCTCACTTCTGATAGCTAGGCTATTGGCTGATAAGACGATCGTGGCTATCAGCGCTCAGTTCTGAAATCGCCGTGCTCGGGGCCTGGCCTGTCTTTCAAAATTGGCAGCGGACTACCAAGGCTAATTGCCTGGCTTGCAAATCCGCTAGGAACGCGACGCCCGCCTTCCGACTTATAAGCATATAAATATATAAATATATCATCACTTCGTTGCCCGATAAGTGTAATTACGATTGTGTCAGTATTATTGTGCACCGCTAGTGCTCCAGTGGGTAAAATGTACACGTCTGAGATGATGAGTCACATTGACCAGTATCTGCGGCGCATCATCGAGCTGCAGATACGCGACTTGGTCAAGCAGAATCGCGACACAGGTGAGCAATAGAAGATCACCTCGGATCGGTGGGACTGAAATGGGTGGTGCTACAATTTCATCTGTTAACCGAGTGCGTCATGCGGCCATACGCTGCACCACTCCCCAACTTCTGGTAGTCAGAGTTGGCGTTTTAGCTATATATCTGGCAATGTTCTGACAAAAAATTCTTTTCGAATTTGTTACAAACATTTACTACTAGAAGATAACCAAAAAATGTATTTTACCATCCTTTAAATCTTTTTCACTACTTACTTTCATAAAAAACCTTTTCATCTCCTAAGTCTATAAAACTAAAAAAAATTTAAAAGCTAAAAAAAATCGGAAACAAGAATTTAAGGTTGTGACTAAAGTTAAAAGTTGTACATGAACTTGAGTTCAAGATAATCCTAATTTTTATTAAGACTTATTTTTAAAAATCGTCAAGTCTATTTAAATGCAAATATTTAATGTAATAAACTGACATTTACCGACAACGACTGCAAATATTATTTGTAACATATTTATCCCTTTTGTTAGGTTAGCTTATTTTTGTTGACCTAACCGCTCTGCTTATGGCAGATTTGTGTTCCCTTTTGAAAAGCCGACAGCACTGGCTGGCGGCGATCGATCTCTGGTTTTGGATTTTTAGTCAGGTGTGATTGCTCAGACCATTTCACACTTCATAATGTGGTCGTACTCCCCCCGTGGGCCCACTCCTCTGACCACACCTTGCTCAACGGAAATTGACTTGTTGAAAGTTTATTGATGGTTTCTCGTCGCTGTTGTTGTTCTGGCTGTTGCGGCCAACTCTCTTTGTTTGTTTACTTGTTTGCTTTGCCTTCCTTCAAAGGCTTATCTCAAACGGTTCGACTGCATTTACTCATCCAGAAGACAATTCTCCGTACGAGTACATTGTAAAGCCCCGAAGGCCCCCACCGTTGTTTTGCAATCCCCCACAAGCACGCACTAAATATGCAATAAGGCAAATAAACAAATGAAATGAGTGTGCGTAGTGAGACTTCCTCGTGATCTACTTAAACCATAAATGGAAATATTTTGATGACTTGGAGTGGGGTGCAAATCATTAAATTGTTGAGAGAATTCCGAAACGGGCATGGCAACTGGCAACTTACTTTAAAATGTGTGGTACAACACTTATTTGCTGTTTTTATTACGAATAAATGGAATTAACATGAGACTTTAGTAATATAAAAATCCCTTTTCTCAAATAAACTTCTTAAGCAATGTTCTTAATAAAATTAACAGATAAACTGTATTACGTAAATATTTAAACTTTTAAAATCCAAAATTAATTTACAATTGCTTATAAGCATGTTAAATTTTCTGCACCGTTAATAAGGCTATGCAAAATTTTGTAAATATATTCAAATTTGCTTTAAGGCAGTAACTAAATAAATGGTTCTAGGTCAACAGAAGATGGATTTCAACACCTGATCCAATCTATTTACATCCTTATATAACCAAAAAAGCCATACTTCCATTAACCTGAATATAAAGAGGGTTCACTATAGCTATTATGCCTGTGGCGCAAATTTGTATATGCAGATTCAAATCGTTTGACCTTCCCAAAGTGGACGCAATAAAATTGATTGCCCCTCGGAGATGTGTGTGAGAAAATTCCCAGACCAAAGTGCGACTTGTAAAACGATTCAAATGTTATACGAAATTTCAAAAGTTCGAGACAAAAGCTTTTGGACGATTGCCCCAATTTATAGGTTTTACAAAAGCCGATGCCATTGCTGACCTCTAGTTGACCCACTTATAGAGAGCATATCCAGTGTATATCAATGCGCCGGTCGATAATTTATGCCAGCAATTAAGTGCTGGCCATTTGCCATGCAGCATAGTGGAAAATTGTTTGCAATTAGCTAGCAAATTTAATTGTCGTACATACCATACATATTCAATCCTCTCCAGTGCCCAGCTTCTGTTTTTATTTCCAGTGACCTAAAAATGTTCTGTGCCGCCATTTCACTCTCGCTTTTCGAGATGCTCTGATTTATCCTCGAGGCTCATTAGTGGCGCATACACATTTTTTCACCTGATTTGGGGAAACTAGTTTGGCCACATCTCAAAAAGCCATTAAAAAAATGATAAAAAAGAAAGAATGAACGTACGAACGCACGCAGAATTCACAAAAGCCGAAACACGCTCACGTGCTCCATTTTCCAATAGCCAAATGCGAATATCTCCCCTCTCGTTCACTAGGCGTATAAGCCTCTCTTTCGACAGCTTTGTACCCCTCTCTTTCTGCACCTCTGGTGTTTGGTGAAATTGTGTCACCCAAGAAATGACGTTAATGACGCCGCTCGCATCCCTGACCTGACTGAAATCCCCCTTCCTCCTCCGCTTTTGGCCAGCTGCTTTTGGCCCACTTTTTTTCGGGCCGAGCGAGAGAGAGAGAGAGATGGGGAGAGAGCTCTCGAGTCGTAGGAGAACCTGAACCTGTCGCTTTCTATTACTCCGGACGAAAATTCGCACAATAAATTGCGTTTTGAGGTCAAGCGAATTAAACTCACAATTTGCCACGCCCACAAGAGTGCGTCACAACGTGTTAAACACAATTATATCAACAATTGTGACTCAGAGGCAATAAATTGAGACTTATTTATTTGTTTACTTTATCTGAAAGGAGCCAATACATTTCGATTGCAGCATTTTCCCGGGAAGTGACCTGAATTCAGCTTGGTTCCTCTTGTAAGTTGCAAAAGTTTGTAATTTGCATTTTTTGTTATCGTTGATTAAATGCAGCCACTGTTCACCCTCCCCCGTTTACGTTTTTTATGGCTGTCTGCTCCATTGTGCAAATATAATTAACATAACGTAAAGTAATCGCAACTTTTAAGCAAAGCAAAGAAAAACGAAAATAAAAATCTTCGTTAAACTTTCTTTTGTGCGACGGCAGCGACGTCAACCGAGGCAGAGGCCTTGCCATTGTTGTCTTTGATTTCTTCTTCAAAAGAAAAAGGCATTTAAGCGTTTGCCGTTAGCTGAGGGTTATTGTTGTACTCATATTTGAGTTATTACTGCAGAGCGACTTACCAAAGTTGAGTTTGCCGTAATTCTAGTCCAATTGACAGTCGTTTAGAGAACTTTTTGAGATTTTACTCTTACTTAAAAGTTTTTTTTTTAAATAAATTCGGGACTTGAAACTCATTTGATAATTTTGACTTTCTTAAAAAATATATAATTTCTTCACTAAATAATTAGTTCAAGAGTTTCATCTTACGGATAAAAGTTCCATTTTCTGTTAACAACTAATGTTAAGAAACTGTTAAATTGTATAAATACGTTTTTGAGTTATGTATCTGCATATTTTACTTAATTTTTATCAAGGTAATTTATTCAATGGTATAGCTTAAAATATTAAAAACATGTGAGATTCTTTTCAATGGAAAATGAGATAGGTAATGTTAAACATTTAGATACACAACTAGTGAAAAGTCACTGGTTTTAAAATGATTAAAATGGAACTAGAGAAGGTGTGAACAATTTTTACAAGCCGCAAAACTTGTTATGGAATAAATAGGTCTAGTTAAATAGCAACTGGGCTTTGGGCTAGTTGCGATCGGACTTGTAAATGTGTCAAAGGGTAAATCCAATTCGCCTTTAAAAATATTAATTGAATTTCGGGAAAATTTCGGAATATTCTGTGTAAGCGCCTTTATCACTGTCATAAAACTGTCATTCTCTGCGCCCCAGGTCGATTGCTGTCAAACTGCGAAATGGCTCTCTGTCCACTTCGGTGGTCCTATTTATTTGTTTGCCGACTAGTTTTGACAGCCTTTGTATTTGCACAGGCAACGATGACGTCCGTTAGAACCTGCAGCGAACGGAAAGTGTACACTTTGCTGCAAACAATGCGAACTACAGACACTACAAAGCACGAACTACAAACACGGTGTTAAAAAGGCGCTGTGGACAGCTGACACATGCACCAACACATCGCAAACGACGTTCGCCCGCCCGCACTCGCAGATACAAATACCCAATGTATCTGGCAGCGGAGTATTTTGAACTCGTGTAATCTCTAGCATTGTGCTGAGCTTTCCAGCTGCAAAATGTGAAAAAAGTGGAAAAAGTGCTGAATTGGGTCACACTCGTTGGCTTTTATGACAGCTTAGATTGTTGTCAATGCCTCCGCCTGCCGCCTGCCGCCTGCCGCCTGCAGGTTCCCAGCCGAGTGGAAACTTTTTGACTAACTTTTCGAGAATCAGTTCTTTGAACCCGCAGGCCAAAACGTCGATTTTCAAATTTTAATGTAGTTGTTACTTAGTTTTTGTCATTTACGATCAATTAAATAGATTTAAACATTAAAGTTATTTTCAACCAATTCAGATTTTATTTTATTTAAAACAAGTGTTTATCTGATTTGGAAATGCATATTTGTTCATTACAGAAAATGAACTAATAATAATTCTTATAATAGGATAATACACCAAATTTAGAATATTTTTCACAAGTGTACTTCTTCATTTTGAGAAGTAATTTAGCGATCTAATCGTAGCCACTGAGCGAAATAACCACAAAAGCCAATTAAAGTGGAATTTCCTTCAGTAGGAAATGGAGACGCGACAGAAACGAGCTGACAATGTCCGGTGCAGACAGGTAGTCATGGCCAAAGAAGTTTGGCTGCAACCCGATGCAGCCCCCAAATGGCAGACAAATTATGACCCAAGCCAATCGCAAACATCAAGCTCAGGTGTATTGCTACACAGGTAAACATCCACGCCCTCGTCAGAGTTCAATGTTTTCACTTTTCGCCATCTCTTTCACCTCGATAGCAACTCTTTTTCTGCTGACTTGTCAGCAAACCTCGTAATTTGTAATTGTGACCCTTATAACGCGGGTTTTTTTTTAAAACTATGACTGGCTTTGGCATTGTAATCGAAAAATGTATTGTAATAAACGATTAAATGCTTTGATTAAGACACAAAAGAACACTATTTTGGCTTCAAGTAACTTAAATTGCAGCAATTCCATAATATTTATCTTAGTGCTTTAAATTATGATCCACAAATTTTTCCTGGAATAATATTTATGATTTTCTTCTTTATAACATGACTCTGACCTCATTTGTGTGTGGATTGTTTCCTTATATCAGGAGGAAATTGGGATTGGGCACTTATACCGTGGACTTTGTAATCAGATAACAAGTAAAGCTAACACTTTCGGAAGCGCGTGGAAACTTCGGTAATTTCCTTTTGGGTGGTTGTGAGTGGCTTCTTCCGCACTATATTGACATGGTGGCACCGAAACCCATCACTGGTGGCGTTTTCTCTGCCCAAGTTCGTTCACATTTCGACGCGCTTGAGCTCTATAATTAAGAGAGAATCAGTGAGCTGTTGGTGATTATGCTCGCTTGATTTTTATCACTCAGCCCAGGGTGTGCGTGTGTGTATCGTGCGTGCCGAACCGTCTTAACAATTTATTTTGGCCATAACGCGCAATTGGCACTCATTATCATAGTCACCCACTCCTCTCAGCCCGCGGTCTATTGTGGTGGGCCATAAAGACAAACTGTGACTTTATTTATTTTGGTCCCACTTTGGGTGTTCGCCACTTGAGTGTGGTCAGGATCGAGAGTGTCCCGCAGCTCTGTTTATGGCCCACTTTATGCAAATCCATTGTCAGGCTAATGGGCGTATTTCCCCGTCTAGCTTTTCACTCTCGAAGTATTTCAGCGATTGCACGAGAACTTCTATGTTGTGATTCATTAGCTTGTTCTTTTTTGGTTTGAACATTTTTCCATTAAAAACAGCGCGTGTTTAATGTTTTTCCTTTTAGAGTTCCTAATAATTTCCATAATATTTTCTAGTGTTTTAAAACTCTAAGATTTCTTAAAATAATATATTATTATAGGTTTTTTTATCTTTAACATACATTTTAAATTTAATATGTTTCAGTTTAATTAGTTTTAAGTGATTCCATTTTATTTCGTTAACGAACTAGTCTGTATGTTGCAAATATCTTGTAGCTTACTGATCTTATGGATAGGGCTAGTGGAGCAGATATAGGCTTTTACTAAAGACGGTTATTTACTTTCGCAGCAGTTTGGTATACCCTCTTGTAGGGTACCGACATGAGCTTTTTGTGCGGAGCATCAGGGAAAAGAGGGAGTGGCAGTTATGCATGCTAACCTTGCTGGCATTCAGAATTTTCGACATTTCAATTCCATTTCCCCTTTGGCACTTGCTTGCTGTTCCTGGAGCTCCTGCTCCTTTCTCATTCCATTGTGGTGGCATGCTCAGACGGGGAGTCATAACTCTCGGCTTTATGTTGGAGGTGCTTGGGAATCCGACATGCCCGAAGCATGACATAATAATGTCACCATAAAGCGAACTTCCCCCGCCCAACCTTCCCATTTTGCCTTATAAACACATATCTCCCTCTAAATAATTCGTCATCGCTGGCGTGTGTTTCCAAAGAAAAGAGGGTATCGTGTGCTGTTGGGTTATATGCTAAGTAGCTGTCGCTATGGATCGGGGAATCGGGGTTTAGCCGGTGGGAGGTTAAGGGGCGGAAGCATCAAGGGTGTTATCGCCTGAAAATTGCCTCCTCTACGTGAGTCGTTTGAATACGTTTGAATCAATTCGTTTTACTGCCGGGCAGTGATATAATACTCGAGTTTGGCATGCACAACATTCATACATATAGATTTCTGTATAATGTATGCAGCTGTGCACAGGGAGAAAAACGACTTAAACTATTTGAACGCTTATTAAATTTTATCTGATAAGAATTAAATGAAAACAAATTAGTTTGTAAATAGCTTTGCAATGACTAAATTATATTTTAAGCCTATTGCTACAAAACATTATAAATAAATGATTAATGCCAGTTGAACTTAGTATTTAAACCTTTGTTTTTGAGTGCCTTTGTTATCGTAAGACGCAGTTTTCGAGAGCGACTTGTGCCGACCTCGGATGTGACTAATTCAGCGGCGAACGCAACTGCCACTATAGCTTTTAATTGCATTTCCGTTCTGTCTCCAAGCGATCTTCGTTCCCGTTCCGATTCTCAAGCTCCTCTCGATTATCTCTTTGCAGAAAGCGTCAAATCCATTCTGGGTCGCCACACAAAGATACTCGTCAAGTATATGGTCAAGTTGGAGACGAAAGGCGACAAGACGGAGAACCGTGTTCTGGTAAGTGAATCCCCCCCCGAAGTTGGCTAATTGGCCTGGCTTTCGGCCTGCTGCCAGCTACTTCAGATCTCTTGGACTCCAGATCTGCTGACGGCCGGCAGTCGCCGACTGTCTGTCAGCGGCACAGATTCAAATTGCCGCATCTGCAGGCAGTCTGTGGTCCAATTTGGCTTTGAAATTGCATCCCCCAGTCTAATTGCCTTAAATTCGAAGGAGGCTACCGTTTCGCCTGAAGTGCCATTTAAGTAATGAATATCTACAGCCACGGCTCGCGAGCTTTGTAATAATGTGGGTCGAGTTAGACTTTTGAGAAGGTTCTTAATAAGAAAATATGTAGCTTAAGATCAAAAACATACTTAAACTAACATGATTGCAGCTAGTGGTATTATTTAAAACTATCTAACTTCCCAAGTTCTGGAAAACATTTAAGATCAAAGAGGTTTTTACTATAGATTATTAACATTTTTATTGTTAAGCTTTTCATTTTTCTAAACTTGTTTTCATGTTAGAATTAAGGTATTATAAACACACGTTTGTAACGTTATCCCATTTAAATTTAAGGTCGATTTTTTACATTTTTATTCAACTTTAAAGTACAACAAATTTGGCTGGCATTTGGGCAAATAGCCACTTTTCCTATTTGCTATTAGTTAAAATAATCTGTTTTAGTTTCAACCCGTTATTCTAATTTTAGGAAAATATTAGCTTTTAGAAGCAAAGTGAAAGCGAGTGCACAAGCATTAAACAGACGTACTTGTCTATTAAGCTGCAAACTCAGCTAAAGCTCTTTCACATTACAAGGGGGTAACCGATTTGCACCTGAAACCAGAACCGAAATTGATATTTTATAGCATACTTAGTGGCGATGGGACACGACTTTTTCTCCTGGGGGTCGGGCTATGCTAATTCTGTACCTGGCCACTTGTACGGCCGCTTAGAGAGCGCACACAGCTGAAAAATTGATTTGTGCAAGCGGCTTACAAGGTGGCTGAGACAAAGTGTCCAATTACGAAAGTCGGTGGGGGCCAACTCTTCCACCTCCCATTTGCTAGCTCCATTTGCTGTTGGACTCTGCATTTGAGAAGCTAAATTAATTATTTGGCGCACTTTGATTTGCCATTAGTAGCAGCAAACTTTTCTCAATCAATTTTGACTAGACAAAGGCCGGCCAAATTGAGTTTTAAGTCTCCTATTCTTGTGATAACGGAGTTACACTTCACTAACAGCCTGATGAATGGTCTCCATCTGCCCCATCCCCTTGAAGTTCCAGACAAGCGTGTTGGCACGCATGTCTAGCCTGTGTTTTCTTTGCCAATTACAACACTTTTCACTCATGTTTCGCACCTCCTCTCCTTTTGCAGGTCTTTACCCCTGTGAGGGTCTATTTGCTCAGTGCCAAAGTGCCCACGAAGGTGAGTTTGTTGCACATAGCATGTGTCGCAATAACTAATTACATACTTATTTCCCCCAGATCGAATGCCATTTCCACTACCTGGACATTGTGGGAGTCGAGAGCAAGAAGTCAAGCCATTTCTCCATTGTCACCAGCGATCGGCCATACTCGTTTGTCACCACCGGCGATGCGGGCAATTTCAGCTCGGTAAGGCAAAACGACTTACTGGTTATTATTTGTAATGTTCCATATGTAATTATCTCCATTTCGGTTGTGTTCATTCTGCAGAACGCTGATGTCATTCTGACCGATCTCGCCTCGGCCATCAAGCAGATATTTCCAACAGTTCCTCTAAAATACATTATCCGAAAGGTAAGTACCGTCTAAGCGTCTATTGAAGGGCTATCATCGGGATTTCAGTGAATTAGTTAAAGTTGAAGAATGATGATTTTTGTTATACTTGAAGTTTTCTTAGGAAAATATAGATTTATATAATTATTCCCTTTAATATAAGTAAGTCAGATAAGAAGTTGAATTTGACAGATGCCAGCAGTATTCACCAATGAATTAAATCAAATTTATACATGTATTTTTATTCTTATACCCTTGCAGAGGGTTATTAAAAATTGATTACAATTTTAAAGAGACACCGACCATATAAAGTATTTATATATATGCTTGATCAGTGTACATAAACAGACAAGATGATATAGCTATATTCGGCTGTCTGTCTGTTTCTATTCAGTTTGCGAGCTCAGCTTAAAAGCTATAGACTTGTAATGTTTATGCAGATCAAGTTTGAAAACGGCGCTGCCATTGAAACGATAAGATCAAAATTGTTCGATTTTCGGGTTTATACCCGTTACTCGTAGAGTAAAAGGGTATATTGTATCAGCATCAATTGCCAAGTCGATCTAGACATGTCCGTCTGTATGAACGTCGAGATCTCGGAAACTATACAACGTAGAAATTTGGGACTTGGCATACAAATTTTAGTAGTTCTTACTATTGCGGTTTGTCGTGTGTAAATATATATGTATGTTTTGTCACTTTGAGACATGTGTGTGTTTCGGTCATATCTATCGGTAGACACAAAAGTTATTGGGTTTTATGCCGCTCTGCCGGTACTCCGCCGCTGTTCGGCCGCTGCTTGCCGGTAAGCACTGCAGTAGAGAGACAAAACGAAAGAACTGCAAGCGGGGGGTGGTGTGCTGCACGCACTTAGCTTTTAGTGTTGTCTATGCAGTTCGACAGATGGTGCGACCTAAACTTCGTTTGTTTTGTAGTTGGAATACTTAGCTTGAAGTTTATTGGTTGAGTAATGTGTATTTAATAGTCGGGAAACTCGACTATAGCGTTCTATCTTTTTTTTTTTAATGTGGATAAGAATATGTTTGTTTCGTTAAATTATGTTTTTATAGTATCTAGAGCCTCATATTGCTGACCATACGTTTCGCAAGGTGTAAAATAAAAATCGATTTTTTTTGTACTGTATGTTATGTACACTGATCACGTTAAAAAAAAACCTTACCAATCGAAGAGCTATATCATATAGATGCCATAGGAACGATCAGGAATTTTCTATAGTCTACGTAAATCTCGTTTTTTGCGTACTCATTGGAAAAAATAGTAAAGCTTTCGACAAAGTAAATGTTTATATGCTTATTTCTTCTGCAAATTAAAATTATGACCCATCACTTTAACCCGTTGGGTATCGTTGAGTGGTGCGGTATCGACCGCTGCTTGCCCACTGACTCACTGCTGGCTTTAATTAATGTTTAATTAAATATTTAGTGAGCAATGTGTGTGTGTGTCTGTCGTGGGTACTTGGGGACATGTACATAAGTGGCATCTCACCCACTGTGTCAGCATGCCAACCCCTCCCCCTGTTCAATTAGGCCGTAAGTACATAAACGTCGTCATCTGCGCAAGTTGGGGTTAGTAATTCAATGCATTTTTAATGCTCCTGGCCCGAGTTTGTCGTAAATTATGCTCGATGTGTTTATGCAAATCGCCCGAGATCCGCCCACGAGAGGCACCCACGACTATAATGGAACTATGGTTCACCCAACCCATTGTTGTTGTTTTGCGACTTTTATCTAGCAATTCGACTGGGAAGTGGCAGCAACAATTGAAGCTACATGGCAGGGATAATTGCCGCAGGGCACGCGACTCGGGCGTCATCGGGTTGACGCCTTAAAATGAACCCATTAAAATTCGCATTAGGCAAGTGTTAAATGCGAGATTAAGTTTAAGCAGATTGTTGAGCATAAGAGGAAAGGAAGGGAGGAGCTGCTCTCGAGAAGTTTAGCTGGCAGTCCGAAAAGTTGCATTGTTCTCCAAGTTGGTCAACTTGAGCAACACAACAAAGGCGAAGAGGTCTTGAGACCTTTAAGCGAACTCTTAAAACTTTGTAAACGTTTTTTGCATCAGGTCAGTGAACTGTTTTCGTCTTTCCCTTTTTTCTCCAGATCGATATACAGCCGCCGGAGCGGGAGACCATATTCTCCGAGGAATTTCGACCCTCCGATCCGCGAAATGTGGGCCCTTGTGGGGGATTCAGTGCCCAGTACGCCTGCATGTGCGATTTCCATGGCGTTCCGTACCGCGAGGAGGTGGCCTGGGATGTGGACACCATCTACCTGTCCCACGACACGCGAGTGCTCAACCTGCGCGACTTTGACCACCTGGAGCCAAAGTGAGTTTGTCATAATAAGCTCTTCTAAATAATGTAAATCCAATGTACTTGATTACTCCCATTAGAGACTTGATGGCCATCGTTTCGGCGCTGGAATACAACACGTTTTTTCGTGGCCTGAAGGCAGCCCACATGCGGTTGTCACACGAGACCCTGGAACGCATCCTGCACGTGCTTAAGCGATCGATGTGGCTGGAGGAGCTGCATCTGGAGGCATTGGGCTTGAGGTAAGTACAAAGTACATTCAGGGGTGAAATGTGGGTCATTGTAGTTAATCCTTACTCTTATTCTTGTTGCAGATGGGATTTCCTAAACAAGTTATCGCTATCTGTGATATCGAATAGCAATCCCGCCATTCGTACCATCGATCTGAGCCACAATATAATTGAGGATAAAGGTGCGTACTCAAATCCCTGGATGGCAATCAACTGCCCTGCCCCTGCTGACAACGCTGTCCCACAACTGCCATCGAATTGCAATCGAGACCGCCTCGTGTAATCCAATTAATCCAGTTCTTGTCTACCTCTCTGCTATCGTTTCTCTTCCCCACCGACTATATATGTGTTGTCGTTGTTGGTTTGCCATTTTCATTTGCGATTTGTGTAGGAGCAAGTTCATTGTGCGCCCTATTTGGAAAGATTGTACAAGGTTTGCAGCTACCAATAGACACCATAGCACCACAGCCATCTAAACAAAACTTAGCCATTGCATTGTTGTTGTGTTACTGCCATATTGCCGTTACCTTACTGCTTATTTCCCTAAGTTTGCAACTTAATTTGCCGGCTTGTGTGACCATTGTCGAGCCACCAACACCAATTTGTTCAGATGGTCCAGATCAATGGTCCATTTCTACTCTTTTCATCGACAATGGCCACACAGGTCTCAACTCATTCGATAAGGAGTTCCCATACTTTTTCTTCATTCTCGCCTTGAACATTCTGCTCTCTGTGTGAACAAAATTAAACAATTGGATCAATGAAACTTTAAGTATTCGAATTGTCTTACGATCATGCTTTTCATTCATTCTACAGTCGTTGTTTTTGGGTTACTCAAGAGTTTGCTTGTCTGCTATTAATATGCGGTGTCTTTTCTGGTTCAGGTGCCATTCATCTGGCCGGGCCCATTGCCAAGGTGTCCAAGGGCCTGTGCAAACTGGCCTTGGCCCACTGCGGCCTCACTTCGAAGGGAGTCAACCAGATGTCGCACTCCCTGACGCTCAATCAAAGTATTTCGAACTCGCTCACGTATCTAGACCTAAGTGGTAATAGTCTCAAAGATGATATAACCGTAAGTACTTTGAACTAAATCCAAATCTATATTGTTTTCAAATTAATACATATTTTTTGCAGAATCTGCACAATTTCCTGGCTCAACCCAATGTGCTGGAGCACTTGGACCTGGCCTCGACTGACATTACGCTGGAAAACGTATGAAGACGACAGTTTTTGATAGGTCAACCTATGTGCTAATCCCTGCTTTATTTGCTTTCCAGTTGTTTGGCGCTCTGTTGCGCGGCTGTGCCACGCATTTGGCCCACCTGAACGTCTCGCACAACTCGTTCAGCACCAAAAAGGGCAAGGAGATACCGCCCTCGTTCAAGCAGTTCTTCACCAGCACCTTCAGCCTGAAGCACCTCAACATCGCCGGCTGTAAACTACCCATGGAGGCGCTGAAGAACCTGCTGCTTGGTCTGGCCTGTAACGAGTCCACGGCGGGGCTTTACCTGGATCTCAGTAGCAATACGCTGGGCGCCCAAGGTGCCCACGTGCTCGAGTCCTGCATCCATGGAGTGCGTGTGCTGCAGAGCCTGGACATCAGTGATAACAGTAAGCAGAACTGCTAAATAATGATCACCATTGGTCAAAACATTAGTACTAATCTCTACAAATTTTCCAGATCTGGATGCTGAGCTGGCTCCCGTGCTGACGGCCATATCGAAGAACCCCTCGATCCGGACGCTCCACCTGACGCGCAGCCTTACGGGCATGAAGCCGAAGCACATTCCGCCCGTCATGGATGCTCTGGTGAACCTCATCCAAAAGGACGACTTCCCGCTGGCCGAGCTGGTGCTGTCGGAGAACAAGCTGAAGCACGACCTGCACGACTTCATCAACGCACTGGGCAGCAACCAGAGCCTCCAGAAGCTGGACATCAGTGGCAACTTCATGGGCGACGTGGGCGCTCGGTTGCTGGCCAAAGCTCTGCAGATCAACAACCGGCTGCGCACCATTTACATGGACAAGAACGGCGTGACGCTGCAGGGCTATGCGGATATCGTTTACGCGCTGGAGCACAACCACAGCATGCGCACCATTCCCTTTCCCGTGTTTGACATCGCTCCGCACCTGAAGAGCCATCCGGAGAAGACGGATGCGGTGATGCGGAAGATGCAGGAGCTGCTGCAGCGCAACTGCAACGGATTGAAGCGGGCCACTGGCCAGGGGTTCCGGCTGCAGCATGGCTTCTTGCTCTCCTCCACGCACCAGCTCGTGGACAAGCTGGTGGCCGAGACACAGGACACTATTTCGCTGGCCAAGGGCGGCAGCGATTCCGCGTCGGCGGTGCAGCGACTGATTTCCGACGCCGAGAACTGCAAGCAGCTGATGCCCAAGCTGCAGGAGGCCGTTCGCAACGACAGCCATCCCATCGAGATGAAGCTGACCCGCGTGGCCAGCGAACTGGGCTACACGATCAAGAGCTATCTGGAGGAGACGCTGGAGACGATGATGCGCACTGGCATCGAGCAGTGCCCCAAGACGCTGGGCAACCAGATCGTAGTGCAGGATCTTCGCAAGGGACTCGGCGAGCGTCTGGTGGTGCCCGAGGAGTTTCTCCAGATCTGCCTACTCAACAACGCCGGCAGCGAGATTATGAACAAAGTCTGGTAAGTTTTGAGCAAGGGAATATTATTTGCAGGGAGAGTGGCTAAAGGACAAATAAGTAAATAAACATGCTTTTACAAAAACACTTTAACTTCACGGGTAACTGGAATAAAAACAAGGTTTATTTAAAGCATTTCTAGCTTTACTAAGATTTAACAAAACCAGTGAGGAAGCAAAATTAGCAGGTGTTACAAAAATTAAATATTCCATAAATATCTTTAAAAACAATAAAGCTTAAAACTATTACTATATATGGAAAAAAATCCTATAATTAAAAAACCGAAAAGATATGTTTTAAAATTGTTTCTTCAATTGTTCCTATGGGAGCTATTGATAGACATAGTTGTCCGATCAGGACCGTTCCGACTTACATACATATGTATATACTACCTGCAATAGAAAAAAAGAAACAGACATGTCTAGATCGATTCTCCTAGTGATGCTAATTAATAACATGTATACTCTATGCTTTAACTGCGTTGCAAACTTATGACTGAAATGAGAAAAAAGTTAGGAGAGAAAGCCACTTGTTTACCATATTCCATGAGTATTGGCCAAACGATTAGAAAAATGTTAAAAATAGATTATAATACATATATAGTATAGTATAGTATATAGTATATAGAGTAGCTGAGATAAGGAAATGTACAGTAAATTCGAACTAAACAGAATGATATTAGAACTTCGAAATGTAGACAAACCCATTTAGTTAAGCTTAAAAATTCTGAGTAATTCCTAACACTTGCTATGTTATTTCTGGCAATTCGCAATAGAATTCGCACATTGCCATGAATGAGGAGCAAGAAAAGAGAGCCGAAATAAACACTTGATTGCTGAGTTTTTCGGCGCACTCTTTTTCCAAAACAAGCTTTGTGTGGAGCTCTCAAAGCGCTCTTTTCGCACTTTACGCTCTTTTCGCTCCTTACGCTCTTTTCCTATAAACGTTCGAAAAATTCTGTTTGTTTTGGTATTCCCATATACACATTGGTGAGAGAGCCGACGCTTAGATAAGATTAAAAACAGCACTCGAAAAACCAGAAACAGCTGAATGCATTTCCACTGTGGACGGGATTTCGGAGTCAAACACTGTTATTACGGCTTGCTCCAAAAATTGGTTTATCTGTGTTTATTGGCTGGGACCAGCTCACATCCCTTTAGTTCGCCTCCAGCTATCAAAGGAAATGGGTCTAATGAGCACTTTGTGCTGCTGCTTCGGTGGTCAGAATTCCAAGGCTTCAGGCACTAGTCCAGCCTATAGAGAGTGTCCCGATGAGGAGCCACCGGAGGAGCTGGTTACAGGGCCGGAATCTGAGGATGTTTCTAATAAAAAGTAGTTGTAGTTAGGGCTTATGTTTATTGCCAACTAACATGCTTTCATCTATTGTCCTTCCTCAGCGAGATCGAACAATCCCTGGCCGCCGCCATCTCGGATCGCGCCACAGACGAGGTGCTGGAGGCCCTGACTCGCTATCGCCGTGGCATGGGCATCGCAGAGTCGCCATCGGTGCTGCTGGACGAACCGCAGACACCGGACATCGTGCGCAGTCGCTCCAGCCATGTAAGTGCGGTAGCTTATTCGATGCGGGGGCGATCGGTCGAGTGGGTGGCCTTATCAGCCCAGCTAATGACAAATGTGATGTCATGGCCCTAAGCCTCTCGGCCGAGTCTTACTTTCGCTTCGACCCCAAAAATTGAGGCAGTTGGTATTGTGATCGGCGGTGCTGCTGGTTCGGCTCTGCTTATCAGCCAGCACATTCGATTACAAAAAGTTCACCCAATTTGGGGAGTTGCCGAATCAAACAACTATTTAGAGTGGACCTGGACACTAACGAGTACACCTTCTCCCTTTTTTTGTTTAGGATGCGGATGGCTTGATCATACGCCCGGGCGGACGAGGCTCGATATTGCCCAAACTGGGCTTGGAATCGCCCACTGTAAGTGTTGAAAATCTCTCGCTACCCAAGTGGATGCAATAGACTCCTCCGCAATCAGCCAAATATTAGTCCATAGCCACATCATATATTAATGAGTATATGCGAACAGTAGAGTGCCAAGTGTCGGAAAGATATATCATTCACATCCACATTTACCCCACAGTCATCCAAATACCCGCCACCACATACATACATATGCTTAGTACATTCATGTGTAAAACTCAACACCCATTCCGATGTAGTTGTCACATGCAAATAAAAGAAAGCCCCACATGCATCACATTATGCTTTCCAACACACACACACATTGTATCTCATTAATAAATTACTTAAATGTGTACACCAAATGCTCATGCTCATTATTTTTCTCGTGTCTTCCTGCCCTGATCTGATCATCATCATCATCATGACCATCAATCAAAACCGAAAACGAAACAAAATCAATTGTACCAAATCGCAAATACTCGTACTCGTACTCGTTCTCTATACATACTATAATTAAACCTTGTCTCCAACTCATTTACATAATTGCATTTCAAAACCCAAACAAACACAAAAAGAAATTGGAATATCTCAACCTTGTAAGTAGTTTTTGTCTTGTTCTTAAGTCTATCTATCAGTCTATAGTGACTTTTCTGGGGCAGTGGTTTTGAAATTGCACAGGAATTCCCTGCTAATTTTGACCACTGTTTTGGGAAAGGCCACTCAAAAATCCTATCTTTATCTTTATCCATCTGTAGACTGCTCGTTTCTGTAGACTTTCTTTTTCTGTGACCGTTTTGATTTGTAGAATCTATTGTAACCCCCGAAAGAACCAAAAACAATCTTCATTATTTCACACACACTTTAAAGCCTCATAAGCATCACATAACACATCCATTTAGACATATCCATGCTAATCCTGATACTACCTCCCCAATAGGCAACTCCGCATCTGCCCACCAAGCGGCGCAGCCTGGCCAAAAAGGTGCGTCCCCAGTCCGTGGTGGAGAATCTCAGCCTAGGCCACTTCCCCGACCTCCTGGAGTCGCCCTCCTCGCACCGCTCCAGTTCCCAGTTGTCCGCCCGCGCAGCTACTGGCGCCGCCGCATTGGCGGGAGCCACCAACATGACCGACAGCATTGCGGCCATGGACGACGGTGGAGTGGATGAGTGCTGCGACTCCATCACCGAGCTGCCCAGCGCCTCGTTCCAGCTGCAGCACCTGGTGAAGGGGCGGCCGAAGCGGGCCAAGACGCGTGCACCCACCCGGCCGTTGGTCAGTGCCGAGTGCGCCGGGGGCAGCCGGGAGATCGGCGAGGGTCTGGAGCACTTCTTCCGGCCCGGATCGGTAACGCCCACGACTCTGACTCCCCTTGTTTCGCCCACGTCGGAGGAGTGCAGCTCGCTGTCCTTCGTGGACAGTCCCACGATGAGCCGCGACGGCAACGGACACATGACCTCCGAGGAGACCACGCCCATTCTGGAGGAGCGTCGACCAATTAAGCTGGAGCGCCAGTCACCCTTGCTTAAGAGTACGTGTAGCTTATGTGGGCATTGCGATGGGTTCTAAGTTTTCATTTAAATCAAAACAATCGTAGGCGCCTCATGGGCAACCCGCTCCCGGTCCACAGACAACCTGGAGAAGTATTCGCCGCTGGTGGGACGCAAATCACCGCTGGTCAAGATGCGAACAGAGGGCGGACCTGGCTCGGGCACTGCCGGCGGCACTGAGGAGACCAGCTCTAATCTTCTGAAGGCAACTGCACGCGAGGACAAGACGCGTTCGCCCAGCAGCGATTCGATCAAAACCCATGCCACAGGCGAGGGTAGCGTAATTGTGAAGACGGGAAATGGCATCCTGCGAACGCCTATTGTCCTGCAGAAACCGCGTCCTTGGTCCGTGGTGGGCAGTGAGCCCAAGGCAAGTGGAGAGCTTGTCACAGGCAATGGAAATGCCGATTCCAGCAAGACCACGCCGGACAAACTAGAAGAAGGTGGGTGGAGCAAGTGGGAAAAACGAGGGTTGAGTACTATCACACATCCTTTACTTTTAGATGACGTCGAGGTAGTGACCTTTGGAACGAGCTGCGGTGGCTCCATCGTGGGCATCTCGCCGGGAATAGCCTTATCAGCGGGTGGCGGTGGCAGCATTGTGGGCATCACACCAGGTAATTACTTAAAAACAAACGTAACTGTACCCACTTGTTTCTAAGAGTTCAACTTTCTTTCAGGAGCCGCCCTCGAGAAGAAGTCTGTGCGGGAACTAGCAGCGGGACTCAATAGAATGGGTAAGCTAAATTCTCTGCATGCTCACTTGTATCTGCTTGTCCAAGTACTTAGCTCCCCTGTTAGTTGTAGCTATGCAACCCCTTTTGATTTTCGTATGTTTTGTATCTTATTTATTTTCATATTTTGATTGATTTCTTGCACTCCCTACTTGTAAAGAACTCCCCCTCAAGCCGCCTGTTATGCCCAGAACGCTGCTAAACGCGGCCAGTGCCCGCACGAGCACCTCCTCCACGGGCTCCACCTCCAACGGGGTGGGTGGGTCAGTAAGCTCATCCACAACCTCCATCACGACCTCGACGATAGTATTAAACCAGAGCCAGACGCGATCGAGGATCGTGAGCTCGACGAGCAACAGTGGCAGCACGGAGACCATCACAGAGCACAGCAGCACCAGCACCAGCACCAACACCTCCTCAAGCAGCCACGAGAAGCAGCATGCCAAGGCCTGTGCCAGTCTGATCAGCAATGAGATCCTGAGCATGCGTAACGGGCAGTTGGGGGCCAAGTCCGGGAGTTGCGCGGAGAGCGGCGGCGTGAAGCGGATCGCCGGCAAGGAGATCTCCACGCTTTTCGAGGTTTGAACTGCGAGGACGAAGCTGCATTTGCATTGGGACAGCTTGCATTGATCACTGCTCAAAATTGGTGGCCACGATGCTTCGTTGATTTCGGTGCTCATCCTGTGCGTCTAACATCCGCCTTTGTCGCTTAGTGTGTAGTCGTTAAGTTGTGTCTACCACCTAGTACGCCGCATGTTGCCTGTTTTCCATATTGTTTGTGTATGCCTGTTGACATCCTGTGTAAGCGAACCGACTAATAATGGACACACTCTTCCACTTTCCCGCAGGAGACATTAGTTGAAGAACTGCAGCAGAGCATGGCGAGCAGACGCATGTTTAGAGACTCGCCCTACACCAAGGAGGATGTCGTTGATTTATAAGTGTTCTAGATATATGCTCAACATTCCCTCACATCGGCTCCTAGTCCTCCGCCCAACCTGCAACCTCCACTTGCCACAGTTTTGCGTGATCGATTGTAGGGTTGATGATAAGATAAGTGATGATGATGATGATAATGATGAGATGATGGAGACGGATGGAAAGATGGAAACGAGGTTGCAACTTATTCGTACTGAACCATTAATTTATGTGCAATGGCGCGTGTGTGTTGTTTTCATTTGGCAATTTAGAATGAACGTGATTTATTTATTGATATATACCCTGATACTTTTATCCAAACTAACCTTTGCATATTTTTAAAGATGTTTTGTGTACTATATTTTATATTTTTATGTATTTAAAATGAGTTAAGTGCCAATTATATACAGAATTAACATTAAACTATTTTTAGCGTGTGCTATACAAACAATTTCAATGAAACTAACGAAGATAACGCAATGAATATGATATACTATACATATTATGTAAATCGATTGCGTGCATAAGAACTATTTTAATGGTCTAAACCTAGACAAATCTAAATGAAATATAATATTTTTTATAACTGCTTCCAAATACAAATTTTATCGTTTATTATTTTCCCATTTTAATTTACCTAACTTATACACATACTTATAGTATTCAAGCGACAATCCGTTTTCAACTTTTAACGCCAGAAACGAATGCATTTATTTAAAAACGAAACGGATACCGACGATCTTATTGATTATTTTCTAAAAAGTTAACAATTAACGCTAAGAAATTAGGCGAACGAAACCGATAAAAAATTACTTAATGCATTTAAACGACAGAAAACCGAACACTACAGAAAACTAAGTACTCAAATCGCGAATCGATCAATTTCAATTTTGAAGATCTAGTAGTTTGCACCAACGACACAGGAAATTTAAAGAGAAGCGTTTAAACCAGTCCACCACCGACCACACACTTCGAGTTTTGAGTGTTACCCGATTCCCATTCAACTTCAAAAACCCAAATCGAATTACACAAAACTTAAAGTGTTCATTAATGTTAAGCAATTAAAATCTTCATTGTAATCTATTGAAATTCAAATTAAACGGAAAACAAAAGAGGGAGAGTTTTATTTTTAAATTTCGATAAGCTGGCCCGCCTATGAGAAAGTCCCATAGAGCACATTTCAAAGGAACGCTGGGATTTTTGTGCGGTGTGAAACTTTGATTCCCACTGGACGCAAGTACGGAGTTATCGAAATTCGCGGCATTTACCCAGCCCTATTAGAGACAGGACTGCAACCCATCTCTAGGGCCATCGATGCCGGCAGTGCTTGATATCGAAAAGTCGTTCATCCCCAACTCGCGTCGGCTGCAAATTGTTTTTTCCGTGTGTTTGGAAAATAAACGAATAAAGAGCAAGAACAGGCCGAGTCCAGACAAACCGCCTAAGCACAGACACTGCCACGATGGTGAAACTAACGCCGGAGCTGATCAACCAGTCCATGCAATACATAAACCCCTGCCGGGAGCGCGAGCTCGATTTGCGCGGCTACAAGATTCCACAGATCGAGAACCTGGGTGCCACCCTGGACCAGTTCGACACCATCGATCTGTCGGACAACGACCTGCGCAAGCTGGACAACCTGCCGCACCTGCCCCGGCTTAAGTGCCTGTTGCTGAACAACAACCGCATCCTGCGCATCAGCGAGGGACTGGAGGAGGCGGTGCCCAACCTGAGCTCCGTCATCCTTACCGGCAACAACCTGCAGGAGCTGAGCGACCTGGAGCCGCTGGCCGCGTTCGCCAAGCTGGACACCATCTGCCTGCTCATCAACCCGGTGTCCACAAAGCCCAACTACCGCGAGTACATGGCCTACAAGTTCCCGCAGCTGCGGCTGCTCGACTTCCGGAAGATCAAGCAGAAGGACCGCCTAGCGGCGCAGGAGTTCTTCCGCAGCAAGCAGGGCAAGGACATGTTGAAGGAGGTGAGCCGGAAGTCCAAGATGAGCGCCGCAGCCGCACTGGCCGCCGAAGCGGGGAACGGCAAGGGAAGGGGATCGGACGGCGGGCGACTGGCCAATCCGGAGGACATGCAGCGCATCCGGGAGGCAATCAAGAGGGCCAGCTCGCTGGCAGAGGTGGAGCGGCTCTCGCAGATCCTGCAGAGCGGCCAGCTGCCGGAGAAGTTTCAGCACGAGCAGGAGCCGGCGCAGAACGGAGCTGGGCACAACGGCTCTGGGGCCGTGGCCATGGATTACTAAGACTAGGATAAGCCGCTCATCCGTCAGCTACCTTATAACCGTAGACCAATATTTTATAATAAAACGCCGCCACAAGTTGATTCATCGCATTCTGCATTCTGGACATACACAAATATATAGAGTATCTTTTGTTTTCAACTAGGGCCATTGGCCGGAGGACCTTTCACGGAAAGATCTGGGACAACTGGCCACCGGAGAAATGCGTTTACATGAACGTAATTGGCTAAAAGTTTAACAATCTACAGCGAGTTCGAAGGGGTCAAAAACAGGAGGGTCGGCTAGCTTATGTGGAAATGGTGGGGATCGAGATATGGCTCCTCGCATTTGATATTGCCGGGAGGTGCCATTAGGACACTTTCGCCGCCATTATGGTGTCGTAGTGCAGGCCGGTGTAGAAGATGATCCACGTGACCAGGAATCCGGCGAACGACGTCATGAAGCCCTCCTTGACCAGTTCCCATACGCCGCCGTAGGCGTCTTCGTCCACATTCTGGAAGTTAATGGCGTACAGGTAGACGATTCCGCAGCTGATGCCGGCGAATCTGGAAGGCATAAGATTCAAATGGAGTCACTCCGGCTATTTATAGGTTATAGCTACTCACAGAACAAGGCCCAGGAATCCCTTGAGCGGCACTATGCCCCAGATGACGCCCAGGAAGATGCCGAACACCTGGCGCGACCAGTATATCACATCTAGAAACTCCTCCTGCGGGGGATTCGAGGATTAGCATGCGCGTTTTGCGATCCGGAACTTTGCTCACCTTGTCCTCCCACTCCGATTTTGTAATGGCGCGCGCGCAAATTTCCCGCAGCGTGGAGGATTTGGCCGACTGTCCGTTGCGCTCAATTGTACTTGTTTTCGTGGCCATTATTTGATTCAGCTTTGACCCAAATCACTTTAAATTATTTTGTTAATTAATTTTTTCACTATCGCCTAGAGCTGGTATTAAAATCGATACTATCGATATTTCAGAAAATCTATTCACATCAGCGATTATTCGATTGGAACTTAAGTTTACTTAACTGTTGTTGGTAGAGCTGGGATGGTGGCCCCATTCGATGTTTTGGGAGCGAAAATTCGATACTATAGTTTTTTGTACGGTTTTTTGTACAAATTAAAATTATAAGCAATATCGAATGTATATTTCATATATTATATATTTTTTGCAATGGTACTTAAAACTACCACCTCCACCAATTCCAATTTAAGTTAATGCATTGTTTTACAAAAGTTTAACAATTTATTTATTGCATTTTTCCTACCCAAAATTCTGCAACCAAACCTCGTATTTTTTGCTAAGTTAAGTGATGTAAAAATAAGCGCAGCACCATCGATGCGCAACTATCGATGGTGGCGCAGATATGTAAAAATTTTATACCTCGAACTCTCTACTATCTACCTCTTGAAGTTTTGGAAATAATGAAATGTACCATGACGTCGCATTAGTTTCCGACTTGCAGATAATGGGGTTTTCGGCTAATTCTTATTCATGATTTTAGAGAACACATGCAGGGCGGCCAGTTTGTTCTCTCTCTCTCTCTTCCCGCAATTTCGAATTACACTCATCGTGAGTAGGCACTTTATGTAGTTGTTGTAAAGCTTTTCACAGAAAGCGCGCACTGTATTTAAACGACCGCTTGCACCGGCTTTGCTTGCATTCGTTGAGTGATCCCACAACTGAAACTACTGCACTATAAACAAACAAAATGGCTGCTTGGATTTACATTTTGGTGGCCAACATCATTTTTTGGCCAGCTTTTCTTGTCGGAGCTGTGTATTTTCTGAGGTAATGTTGGCATGAAATAATTGGACCCCATGTTACTGTGTAATAACCAAAGTTCTACTGTTGGTGTTGCAGGAAATATATGCAGGGTGGTCAGTTCACCAAGCAGACCGATGAAACCGGCAAAGTATTCATTGTCACCGGTGCCAACACGGGAATCGGCAAGGAGACGGCTCTGGAGTTTGCCAGGCGGGGAGGAACCGTCTATATGGCTTGCCGGGACATGAACAGGTGTGAAACTGCCCGCCAGGATATCATCAGGGAGACGAATAACCCCAACATATTCGGCCGACAATTGGATTTGAGTTCGCAGGAATCCATTCGTAAATTTGCTGCAGAGTGAGCAAACACGACTTACTAATAATTGAATGGAAGAATATCTTTCGTTGTTGTAAATTAGATTCAAACAGGAGCAGGACAAGCTCCATGTCCTGGTCAACAATGCAGGCGTGATGCGCGGCCCCAAGATGTTAACCAAGGACGGTGTCGAAATGCAGTTGGGTGTGAACCACATCGGCCACTTCTTGCTGACCAACTTGTTGCTCGACGTGCTAAAGGTAAGTTGGCATAAGTCACTCAAGAATTTAGGTTGAAGAGTGTGGAACGTTTTCCAGAAATCGGCTCCAAGTCGCGTTGTCGTCCTGTCCAGCATCGCCCATACGCTAGGTGCCATCAACGTGGCTGACCTGAACAGCGAGAAGTCCTATGACGAGGGCAAGGCCTACAACCAGAGCAAATTGGCCAACTTGCTGTTTACCCGGGAATTGGCCAAGCGCTTGGAGGGCAGTGGCGTCACGGTCAACGCCCTGCATCCTGGTCTTGTGGACACGGGGCTGGCGCGGAACTGGGCCTTCTTCCAGACCGTCTTCGGGAAGTAAGTGCAAGCTAAATGAAAAACGAACTTTGTTAATTAAATTCTTAACCCCAGATATTTCATCCAGCCATTGTTTTGGCCATTTCTGAAGACACCTAAAAGTGGAGCACAGACCTCCATCTATGCTGCCCTAGATCCGGAACTGCGGAATGTCACTGGTTTGTACTTTAGCGACTGCAAGCCCAAGAACGCCGCTCCTGCAGCCTTGGATGATGCGATGGGGAAGTTCCTGTGGACTGAGAGTGAGAAATTCACGGGCTTGGATAAACCAACAGTGCCGTCCTCTTTAGACTCTGATAAAGCTTAACCGAAAGTTAAAAAAGTAGCAATCCGAGAATGTGACTACTGAATTAGAAGAAAATGTCAATAAGCCAAAGCGAAAAGTAAGTCAACCGAGAACGGGACTCCTGTGGAGCATCCAACGTCCGGGCAATGCACTGTCGATTGTAAATGTAAAGAAGATTGAGCAGGGTTAGAACAAGCGGTTAATTCAATTGTAATACTAGCAGCTTTTTCTCGAATAGGTTAATTTAATAAATACATATCTTCACAGCTTTCATAAAGCGTGTTTTATGTTTTTGATAAGTTCAATTTACATGACGAAGGGCTAATTAGGTTCATTTCAGTTGCGCCCGCTGTGGTGAACGCCCTGGAGTGGAGCGCATTGGTGGTGGGCTCCTTCTTCTCGGGCGCATTGGCAACGTATGTGTACATCACCGCCTGGAAGTACTCGACCAAGGCGCCAGAATGTAACGCTTGTGGCAGATAAATCGCTGGACAGGGTCATCTATGAGGCAAAATCTGAAAGTGTCGCCATCTAGGGGTCAGTTGGGTGCTGCGAATGGGATACGAATTTTCGGAGATAAAGAGGCAACAGAGTCAGTTGTCATTTCAACGGAAAACGGAGAGTTATCCGATGGGAGCTAACCTAGCTTCCCGCCCAGAGCCACGAGCTGCTGGCTTTCTTTCCCTTTTCGGCATTGAGTGCAGTTCAATTTAATTGTAAGTGCAAGTTTAGTTAGTTGGTGCGAATTAACCTTAAATCGCTATCACTGTAGTGTAGCTTAAATATAGCGCTAAATCCTGTTTATGGGTAAGGAAAATAAACATTACTGTGGAAATTGCAGACCCAAAATTTTTTTTTGATTTAGGTTTGGCGCTCAGTGTCAGATATTGTATCCGGCCTTTGCTTTGTAGAGGGAATAATACCTCAAGATGCCCAAAGGAGAGCGAATTCATCCTACAGAAGGGAAATTATCGTCACCAAAGGGATCCCAAAGGCCTAAAAGTCACTCAAGTTTTATTTATTTAATCCACCTTAGTCGCTGGAAGCCGAATTAGGATGGAGAGAAAAGAGTCAAAGAGAGCTCAAGTTTTAACACCTTCCCGAATTGCACCTACATTGCATTTATTCGTCATCTTCATTATCTTCGTTATCTCCCACAAGTGAGCGTGAATTGTCGAAGCTCAGCTTGGCAGGCAGTTTTTCGGCTCGCTGACCTAGGCAAGAAGCCTCGGTCCACGATCGGTCTAATTTAAATTAACTCGGCGGTACAATATAAAATAAGAGTTTAAGCGCCGCACGAAATGTAAAGTAATTCAGAAATCTAAAGATCGGTCGAAGAATGCGGAATAACGGATAATTTATAAATTTCTTTTGTAATTTTTTTTGTCTAGGTTATGTGAAATGAGCATGTGAGTGTAAAAGAAAAAAACGGAAAAAGGAAATGATAGTAAAAAGGCCAGAAAGGCTTTAATGGTGAGAGGCTACAGGTCCAGATTGCTTTAAGCAATATTTATTTTAATTTTGTTTGGTGGAGCCTAAAGGAGAGAGAGAAATGGCTGTTGGTTTTGCACAGTGGGTTGATAGTGTATATATGTATATAGAAATTTTAAATTTTTAGCTTAAGATACACTTGTGGAAGCGCTTTCGTTGGTGGATCTCCGTAAGAGTGGTGAGTCATTTATCTCATTTTTTTAATATGTCTTCATGAAAATATATATAAAAAAAATTATTATATGTCCCACCGTACAAAACAAAACAAATTTAATAGTCCATAAAGGAAAAAGAAAAGAGAGCGATATTATCATCTCTCTCGACTCTCGAATTTATGAGTGAGAGAAATTTTGAAAGAAGGAAAACCACTCCATTTGATTTCGCCGAAAGCTCATCACTGCAATTTCTGTAATTTCCATAAACTCACTCTTAAAGGTTTTTTTCGATTTCAAATTCGTATGTCCATTTTACTTCGAGTATACATTTATTAATCTAATTGTAATGTATTTAGGTTCTTATTTAATATCTCTTTTAATATGTTCTCTAGTACTAAGAAATTTTATTAGGTTTTAAATATATTTTATAATGATTTGTTAAAGTCTATTTTGTTTGCCTTCGACTAGGATGTAAATCCCAATTCAGTGAAAGGTGCAATTCAATGATATTGTGGCATGTTTTCGGTAAAGAATGGCAAAGGAGGGGAGGGCAGATGTAGTTCCTTTAAAACACCTGAGGAACACTAGAAATTCCGCGAGTGAAATAACTATCCCTCTTTGTGTCGATTCATAAGATTTTGCCTATCCTATACCACTTGTCGCTGCACGCAAAATTTGATAAAATTTTAGAATTTAACTGGCTCATGATGAAGGACAAGGCCACCACCCAAATAGCCGACAAGGAGCAGCTGGACCTATACGCGTGCGTCCTTATCATCATATAGTAACACCCCAGCCACCTACTCGTTACAAGAACCGTGGAGGCTCTGGCTTACAACTCCCCTACATCCATTATTTCTATTCACAAGACATTAAAGTTCTGCGCTTGTGCAGACAATTTGCACCTCCTCATCGAGCTTAACAAACTCAAAAACTCCACAACCAACCTCGAATCAATATTCAAGCAAATGACTAGTGCACGCTCTCGGGTCCTCAGTCCTGTCGAAGGACAAGTGTCAGACACTCCATATCTGGCGAAAACAAAAGTGCTTACAGGAAACACATCCATGTTATACCTGCAATAGAAAGACAACTTTTGGGAAAGTTTCATGCAGATAGCTTTAAAACTGAGAGACTAGTTTGCGTAGAAACGAACGGACAGACGGACGGACAGACGGACATGGCTAGATCGACTCGCCTAGTGATGCTGATCAAGAATATATATACTTTATAGGGTCGGAGATGTCTCCTTCACTGCGTTGCAAACTTCTGACTAAAATTATAATAACCTCTGAAAGGGTATAAAAATTGACCACTGTTTACCTATTTATGAGTACTCAGCTAAGTCCCAACAAAATAAACTAAAAACTCCATTAAACGACGCAATAAGAGCAGCACTTGGCGCATTCCGATCCACACCCACACATTACTTAACACAGATACCCTAGCACAATAGATAGATCAATCCAGATCTGTTAAAACCAGAACATCCCATACCAAACAATAAAAAAGAACACTTGCAACTTACATCATCGCGTACACTGTTACCAATGAAAGCAGTGTTATTAAATCAGGCCTACTACCCACCTGTTTTAAAGTTCACAAATCTGCATAAAGAAAAGAGGCATGCGCGCCATATGTTCCGACTCCCTTTCCTCCATCGCAAGCCCAAATTATGGTTATAATTTGACTCAAATCGGACAAAGATATATATGTATATAACTGTCATCTTTTCGAGTCAGCGGAAAATTGACAAAGCTTCATTGTTTTAAAACATAAACGCATAAAAATCGAAACAATTCGTTTTTAACAATATTTATTTATGGTTTTAATTGCAAAGGTCTGAGGTTCGCCAATAATAGTGTTTAACCGTTTGCTATCTATATGTGTTAACACTTTTATTAGTTACTCATCACCTCAAAATAAATCTAATTTCGATCGGTAAAATTCTTACTCCATAGTATAACCAAAGCTTTATTTCTCTTAGCCTCTCTTTAAATTCTCTTAAACATGGAACTTCAAACGATATTTCCGCTTTCTTAATGTTGTCACCGTGAATTAGCAAAAACAAACATTTATGTCGAAGTAGTCGTGTTGTTCAGTAGTATATCAACAGCTTCTCTTACTGTTTTGCTCGCATTCTACGAGGAACTCCCAGCTGACAACACCCTAAAAAATAAAATTAAGTTTAGTCAAAATGTGCATTTTCACCGATTGCTTATTGAGCCCCTTAATACTGTGGCCAGCTATCATCGGCGTGACTATATACCTCTTGAAGTAAGTTCTGGAAATTACAAGTATGATTGTACGGCGCATTAGTTTCCGACTTACAGATAACGGGGTTTTCTAATTTCTATTCATGATTTTAGGGAGTACATGCAGGGCGGCAAGTTCACAAAGGACACAGATGAAAGCGGAAAGGTGTTCATTGTCACGGGAGCCAACACGGGAATCGGCAAGGAGACGGCTCTGGAGATCGCCAGACGAGGGGGCACCGTGTACATGGCTTGCAGGGATATGAACAGATGCGATAGGGCCCGTAAGGAAATCATCAAGGAGACGAACAATCAGAATGTATTCTCCCGAGAACTTGATTTGAGTTCCCTGGAGTCCGTTCGTCAATTCGTGGCTGGGTGAGCTAGCCAGAGATGCCTTTAACGTTATATGTATCCATTTAAAACTATATTCCCATACTAATTAGCTTCAAGAAGGAGCAGGACAAGCTCCATGTCCTGGTCAACAATGCAGGCGTGATGCGCGGCCCCAAGATGTTAACCAAGGACGGTGTCGAAATGCAGTTGGGTGTGAACCACATCGGCCACTTCTTGCTGACCAACTTGTTGCTCGACGTGCTAAAGGTAAGTTGGCATAAATCACTTAAGAATATCGGATGAAGAGTGTGGAACGTTTTCCAGAAATCGGCTCCAAGTCGCGTTGTCGTCCTGTCCAGCATCGCCCATACGCTAGGTGCCATCAACGTGGCTGACCTGAACAGCGAGAAGTCCTATGACGAGGGCAAGGCCTACAACCAGAGCAAATTGGCCAACTTGCTGTTTACCCGGGAATTGGCCAAGCGCTTGGAGGGCAGTGGCGTCACGGTCAACGCCCTGCATCCTGGTCTTGTGGACACGGGGCTGGCGCGGAACTGGGCCTTCTTCCAGACCGTCTTCGGGAAGTAAGTGCAAGCTAAATGAAAAACGAACTTTGTTAATTAAATTCTTAACCCCAGATATTTCATCCAGCCATTGTTTTGGCCATTTCTGAAGACACCTAAAAGTGGAGCACAGACCTCCATCTATGCTGCCCTAGATCCGGAACTGCGGAATGTCACTGGTTTGTACTTTAGCGACTGCAAGCCCAAGAACGCCGCTCCTGCAGCCTTGGATGATGCGATGGGGAAGTTCCTGTGGACTGAGAGTGAGAAATTCACGGGCTTGGATAAACCAACAGTGCCGTCCTCTTTGGACTCTGATAACGCTTAACCGAAAGTTAAAAAAGTAGCAATCCGAGAATGTGACTACTGAATTAGAAGAAAATGTCAATAAGCCAAAGCGAAAAGTAAGTCAACCGAGAACGGGACTCCTGTGGAGCATCCAACGTCCGAGCAATGCACTGTCGTTTGTAAATGTAAATTAGGTTGAGCCGGTTAGAACAAGCTGTTTATTTAATTGTAATATAAGCAGTTTTTTCACGAATAGGTTAATTAAATAAATGCCAGTGGATTCGCCATCCCTCGGTTCCTTGGCGTCCTTCGACTCCTCTGACTTGCGCACCACACTAATTACCCCGCTACCCCTTAATTAGACTTGTAAAACAAATAAAAGGAAACACAGATACCCTAGCACAATAGATAGATCAATCCAAATTTGTAAAAACCAGAACATCTTGCAACTTACATCATCGTGTACAGTGTTACCAATGAAAACAATGTTATTAAAACAGGCCTACTACCCAGCTATTCTACACTTCTTTGCAGCGAAATAATAGCCATCCGTCAAGCTGCACAAATCTGCATAAGGAAAAGAGGCAAGCACGCCATATGTTCCGACTCTCATCGCAAACCCTAACAACAATTACTGCTACCCCACATCGATCCGAAATCTACTTTCCAAACACTTTCTCAAAATATTAATAATATGGATACCAAGCCATGTTGGCATCAAAGGAAGCGAAACAGAGGACTCTGAAGCAAAAAAAAAAGCAATTACACAACCCTTAATATACACAGCCAATCAGAGCTCCAGCGATATCATCCAGCCCCTTACAAAATCATTAAGACACAGACACCCAGAATTAATAAACAAAACCTCGACATGGTACCAAAATATGTCCAAATTATGCCATTATTTCCCCAAACTTAATAAGAGACAGCAAATAGTAATAACCCGCTTGCGTCTAGGCCACACAAAGATGACAAACGCACACTATCTTGTCCGTTACCGTTACCGTTCAATACCGAACACATGCCCGCTATGAAACAACGCTCTTTTAGACGATCCTTCCCTCTACCCTTCTCTTTCTGCACAACGACCCTCATCATTTCCCTATCTAAGCTCCATCCAGGCCTTAGCCAACCCCACCAAAGTTAATTCCAAAATGATCCTCAAATTCCTAGAGAAATCAAATGTAATCTACAAAATGTAAGATACACGTAAGGTATAGCGACAAAAAACTATCGATGGTAGCTCAAATGTGTAAAAATTCGATACCTCGATAGTGCCATCGATAGTTTCCCAGCTCTAGTTGCCAGCGACAACCCTGCCGTCAGCTGTTTGGTTATGTGAATTGAGTTTTTTCTTTGACAATTGGTCAATTTTGATAAACAATGCTACAAATAACGAGGCTCTGCCTGGCTGCCTCCGCCACAGTTGCAGGTGACTATCTTACTCAATAATAACCCTGCTATAATTCATTCCTTGTCTCTTTCCACGCAGCTCAGCGAGGTATTGCTCTAACGGCCGCCCGCTCCATTGACCAAAAGTGGCGTGCAGCCAAGGGATTGCCGGAAAACCCAAATGCCTTTGGCCCACTTACCAATTTGCCTGACTTCACATACCTAGATGGTAGACCTACGCCCCTGGGAGTAAGTAATAGAGTAGAACACGTGTGCGGCCAAAAGACCCCTTAAAACTACTTTGAACAAGAAAGGAAGCAAGAACTAAGCTATTTTTAAAAACAACGAAGGTGTGTTAATTGTTCTGTGCATTTTTCGATCGTTCTTTTGTCATTATATATCTCAAAGTACATTCAAATAATCTTAAAACAGCAAAGCTATAACTTTATTTCCCATATTTTCCGGATTGTTCCTATGGCACCTATAAGTTATAGTGGTCTATAAGTGGACTATAAGCTGTTTTTTGATTCGGCTTTAAAATCACAGATCAAGCTCAGAGTTGGTAAATTTAATTATTCAAAGACACTGGTACAATGAGCAATTTGATTGTGCTGCAAGCTTAGTTCGAGATAGATCCATTCGATTCATAAGGAGAATTAATCTGCGTTCATAAAGGTCTACATCAAATACACACCCAAATCCATTTAACTAAAATCCGAATACTACTTGTTTTACAGGCCAACCAGAAGAGACGTCTGCTGAAGCAGCAGAGTATCGCCGCCAGGATCGTGGAGCTAAGTGGGGAGCTCGAGTTTGCCAAGCAGCGACATGAACGCCTGAAGGAGACCGCCGAATCCGAGAAGCAGCGCCTCATCCAAAACAAACTGAAGCCCAAGGGCCACCTGTTGCTCAAACAGAAGAAGTAGCCTCCTAATCTTAGCCTGTATAAGTTATCATAAGTCGCTTAGTGAATGGAGTCGAAATTATACGATGGTCTTGTGATGTGGACACATGTTTGCCCAAAACACGTTTCAAAAACGTTCCTCAGACAGCAAGCGTGGCGCAGTCGACGGTTCATTAGACGTATCGCTAATGGGAATTTAATTGCAACTGGGCGACACACCTGCCGCATCTTAATTGAGTGTTAAAACGCCAGTGACGCACTTGCCGGAGTAGCGTGTCCTGGCATTTAGACTAGATGAAAGCGTTGCGCGCTTTTCCGAGAGGGTCACGCTTAGCGATTAAGGCGGGCGTGGGCTCCCATTCGCACATTAGCTGCTAATAGAAGGCTTACGCTCGCGCATTCGAGTCACTTCTCAAACTATTTTTGCAAACAAGGAAGTCGGGCCATCTGTTTATCTGTAAGTGATTGCCGAAGGCCAGTTACAGGCTGGATTTCCTCTTCCGGCCTGCGCAACGTGGTCCAGATGCCACTGGGCCAACCTGGAGAGATTAACATATAGATCGTGCCAGCAGAGCCAACCAACCATAGCGAATGTGAGGTCTAATATTTGCTTTTATCAATAAATATGTATTACCGTTTACCAGTTAAATATTTGCACACCTTGCCAGTGGAGCTCCCTTGTTTTCCCGCGTGTTTGTCTTTTCGGTTAGGATATCAAGAATTTTGCACGGCATAATCAAACCCACAGAAACGTGCTCCAGTTAGGCATGTTTTCGTAGAGACCGATTAACCGGCTGATTGGCTTTAAATTGGGTGGAATTGGTCAAGACCAACAGTGCCAGGTAGCATCGGACTTGGCAAGGCTTAACACTTCCCGAAAAAAACATCAACAAAGTTGAAGATCCATTGAGCGCCCAGGTGTCAGACCTAAAAATTTCCATAACTCTTTGTTACGTCCAACTCACACCAGGCCGAAATTGGTAAAAGTGGCAATTAAATATGGGTATAAAGTGCCACTGTAAATATAAAAATATTGCAGGGTGCAAATTTAGCTATTTACATTCGCACGTTAGGCCAACAAAGAAATCAAGTCTGAGGAAATTTTCTAAACAGATGATCGCCACTTGGAGACGGCTTCGAGTGCAGAATGTTTGTCACACTTCTTGCAGAAATTAGCCGAGGAGTTCGAAATTTGGCACCGTCTTTCAGGTTTCAAACCCGGCGGGGGTGTGACAAAAAAAAAAGAAAGAAAGAAGAAAAACGTGCCTCCGCCGGAGCTCTCAATCAAAAGGCAGAATCGCTGCGCTGGGCGCCAATGCAGGCAACCGTGCGTATACGTAATGCGATCTGATTCCAACTGGATTGTTTATGTTTCCTTTACCGCCGGCGAATCTCGCACCTTTCTGTTGTTGTTGACGATGTTTCGGGTGTGCAAAAATATTTACCCCCAATTGGGTGGCATGGAAAAAGGTGGTGATGTGGAAAACAACTGAATGTTGTTATTGCCCTTTGCGGGCGACTGGGATTTATATTTATATAATTGTATAAATTTATACAATTAGCGGGTTTATATTTACGCCCGAAACTTTTCGAAACAGCCAGCGATAATTAAGTGCGAATTGGTCCGGGTCCAAGCATTAGTCTCTTCTCAATTCTGCTCAAGTCTGCTTAACGATGGTTTACAAAAGTCTAGTTGGCTTCTGATTCATCTCTTTGAGTGCAGGCCCCGGAAACTGAAGTCATGCCCCCTTTTGAATGCCTGATTCATAGCGCCCAACGCAGCCAGGTCGAGTGTGTTTGTTAATTATTTTATTGCTCCCAAAGGCAGTTCATGTTTTTCTAGAAAATCGCGGTATTTATCACTTCCTGAATCAGCCGGCCACATTTTCACGACAAATTGATTAGCCGTCGCATGAACCGCTGCGGTTGGATATTTATAAAGTCTGAGTCGTATTTTTAGACGCCATCCTATTTGCGTATCTATGCTGATTTATAAAAAACGCCGAATTTCATTACAACGACGTTCGAGATCTGGATTTAGACTTAGCGTGTGACCACACAAAAATTACCACCCGGCGACCACAGCGCCTGGTACTCAAATTACTCATGCGCCGTGTGCGCCGCAAACCTTTCCGACCGAGATCCGAAAGCCCCTAATTACTTTCCATCGCTCACTGGCCGACGTCAGAGTGTCCAAACAACAAAATTAATATTCATAATTATTCCGAGTAAAAACAAAATAGTCGCACACAATGGGCCGTATCTTTCCGCATTGTAAAAACTTTTCCGAGCCAAACAATTAGAGCCTTTCGTCCCAGCGAATTCCATAGCGATAAGTCGAAGATGTCACAGCATTCGCGCATGCGCAAAAACCCAGACGTCGACGTCAGCCGCAGATTGTCGAAAATGTCGCTGCGTTTCCTCCGGACTTGCGTCACAGCCGGAGCATTGGCTCTGCCCGAAAGCAATTTTCACATTTGGGTGCGAATATGGCGGTGGGTATATAAGGGAAGGGTTCTCCACAGCCAAGCACACAGAACTCCCCGGACGTTCAGAGCAATCAGAACCACCAGACAGCAATCAAAGGATACCCAACAGCCCACTCAGGATTTAACAGACATAAACTAGTTTACACCGACAAAACACCATGGATCTAAAGGTAAGCATGAAACCGAGAGACCTCCGAGGCAGTCCAGCTCACCCAGATCTCTCCCCTTTCAGCACTTGTACTCGTGGGTCTGCCTGCTGGTCAGCATCGTCATCTGCAAGGTGTCCCAGACCAGTGCCAAGCCCACCTACTACGACCTGGACAGCTACGAGGCCTACGACACCGACCGCTACGACTCCAACGGCGACTCCTCGTACGCCCTGACCTACGGGAAGCCGCTCACCGACAACCGCCTCAAGAAGCTGAGCCCGGGTTACTACTACGTGGACGACGGCTACATCGCCCCCGTGGCCGCCAGTGCGGGCTACACCCGCCGCGAGGACGTCCAATCCGAGGGCGGGGCCCTGCCCCACAACGTAAAGTTCACCCCGATTGTGCGCGTGCGGCAGACCAAGACTAAGCGCAAGAAGCTCTTCGTGCCCAACTTCTTCGGCTAGGAACTGGAGGAGTCCACCCGGTCCTCCTGCCGGGACTGAGAGTACAGACTGAGGATGATTAGCGTAGGCTTAGCTGTAGGATAGTCGCGTGGCTACCACACCAAAAAGTACCTTATACTTATACTATTACCTATTTTATACGTGTCGAATTGATGACCGAATTATATTTAAACACCAAAAACCTACTAAATATATGAAAACATTTATGAAAATATTTCTCATTCTCAACCAAACAATAATTATTCCGGTTGTACACGGTTAACAATCGTGAAATTTAAATTTAAATTTTATAAAAAAAAAAATTTTTTTTTAATTGATTGTAATTTACAGTTTACATAGTCGAATTCATTTCGTCATCACAAGTATAGGTTGTCAAATATTCCCTAAAGAGCGCAACAAATTTTCGAAATTCAAGCAATTGGTATCCGAACTTTTGCTTATCAGCGAACGCTTTCCCTGACGATACTCCCACATTTTTATGAAAAGTGCCGAATAGAATTTGATCACCCGTAAAGTGTCTATTTGACTTGGCATTTCGGTGCTAATTGATCACTTAGCCGATTTATCAAAATCAGAATAGCATTTATTATTATTTATAATTTTTGTAGCTACAGCAAACCATTTTGAGTGATGTGATCATTTAAAATAAACAATATGAGCAAAAAACATATTTGTGGGTAATCGGGTAATCGCCCTCGTGAAAGAGAATTGCGAATCAATTTTGTACTGTTTATCCATTTGGTTCCAACTTCGTCTGTTTGAAGACTTACGGTAATCTTTCCTTTCGTTTTTTTCTGCTCATTCTTTCTCATACTGCGGGTGTCTAATTTAATTTAATTTTAGGATCACTTGGAGAAGTTATTTAAAAAAAACTGCACTTACTTCGGAGAAAATGGTGTTGTTAAATTCGGCAAAGGTATTGCTTTTCAATTAAAAGTAAAATACAAATAAAAGTAAAATACAAAATTTAGACATTTTTAAAAGTAAATATTTAAAAATTATATGAACAACATTTAAACGATTAAAAAAAAAACAATTTTTGTATATACAACCACGGCCAAACGTTCCTAAGAGCCCCCTAACCAATTGGCGTGGCAACTTCAAATTTAGTAAAAATTTTCTTAAATCATTACTATCATAAGAAAACAACAAACAAAATATCGGCAACAGGAAAAAAGTTGGTCGCGAAAGGGTTAAATATTAAAATTAAAAGTAAAATTCATGTTTAATATATATTATCTAATTAAGTTGCATACTTTCATACAAAAAGGTAATCTTGATTATGTAAACAAAATTACAATAAAACCACAAAGCAAGTTAACAAATTTATTAAATTTATTATACCAATTTTTTATTGTTTTTACTAGAGCTCTGCATGATTTAGTTCCCTTTGTTTTCATGAGCCATTCGATCCACTCAAGTTTTTTAACTTATAGCTCATTGGACTCATGACTCCTATGAATCATATTTCATAACATGATCTTTGATCTACTTGGTTCATTAGAAACCAGTACAGCTCATGTAGCTCATGAAGTCGCTCTGGTTTTTACTATACTAAGATCTTTTTTCTATATATGGAGTTAAAATTTGGCAACTAGATTATTGTCATAAATATTAGCATTTCATTAAATTTGCAAGTGATCTTTATCTATTTCTTATATCCAAAGAGATGCTTTTGAAGTATCCAATTTGGGCATGGTTTAGTAGGTTTTGCCGGGCCGAAAGTTTCTTAATAAGCCCTAGAAGTTGTAATACCCTTCCTTGTTGATCGTTTCTATTCTATTTTTAGCTGATGGTTTTTTCGTATAACACTACCAACATTATGTTTTCTAAAAGGTTACTTCTGATTCGGTTGCAATTTGTGTTCAGAATATCTTTAAGTTGAAAAAATGCCTTTGCATATGGGACTGGGTCATGCAGTCTTTTAAATTAAACAATTGCACACATTTCTTTTTATACCCTTGCAGAGGGTATAATAATTTCAGTGAAGGAGACATCTCCGACCCTAAAATATATATATATATATATTCCTTATGAGCATCACTAAGATACTCGATCTAGCCATGTCCGTCTGTCCAACTGTTTGTAGGTTTCTACGCAAACTAGTCTCTCAGTTTTAAAGCTATCTGCATGAAACTTTCCCAAAAGTTGTCTTTCTATTGCAGGTAATATATAAGTCGGATCGAGCGGGATCGGACGACTATAGCATATAGCTCCCATAGGAACAAACGGAAATTTAAAAAAAAATTATAACTTTGGTGTTTTTAAATTTTTTTTTTACTTCTTCGACATTATTACAATCATAATTTTAATGTTTTCAAGAATATTTAATTTCTGCAATAGCTGCAAGGGTATATGAACTTAGGCTTGCCGAAGTTTGCTTCCTTTCTTGTTGTGGTTAATATCGGTGGTTGATAAGACCGAGCAGGCCAACAATAATGTGGTTATTTTTTTGTAATTAACTTTATATTATTATATTACATGAAATGTTGTATTCTATGAATTTTACCACCTCTGTTTGGAGCCATTAATTCAGGCATTTCAAAAAGTGCCAGCCATTTCGATGGGCTGTTCTCTGTGGGATTTGCGTATAACGGTCGTTGCAAGCATCGATAACTTCGTTTTGGAAAATCGATGTATCGATAAAACAGCTGTCGTCATTTGTGGAAGAAGAGGAGAGATTTGCAAATTTACAAAGAAAGCAGGAGAAAATCGTCGTTGACAAGATGAGCTTCATGCAACCGAGTCCCGTTAAGTACGCGTGCTCCTGCGGCATCCTGAACCCGATCAACAAGCTCTTCTTCTGCCGGCACTGCCCCAAGCTGCACTGCGGCTTCTGCGTGACGCATGAGATCGAGTCGCACTTCTGCTCCAACTGCCTGGAGAACATCCCGTCCACGGAGGCGAGACACAAGAAAAACTGCTGCGCCAACTGCTTCGACTGCCCCTGCTGCCAGCACACCCTGTCCGCCAGAGCCTCCACGGTTCCAGTGGTGCGCAAGTCAGAGGAGTCCAAGGACGCCAAGGAACCGAAAGATGGCGATTCCACTGGCGACGCCACGACCCCGGTCCCGGCGAGCAACAAGCCCTCGGCGGTGCCCACTACCAAAAAGATGTACTACCTGTCGTGCCTGTCCTGCCGCTGGACAACGCGGGACGTAGGCATTCCCGACCAGGGCGTGGCCACGGGCACCTGGCCGGACAACGAGTGCTTGTACCAGGCACGGTTCAACGCCTTGGTCGAGTACTTCCAGGCGGTGGTGCTGCAGGAGAAGCAGGAGAAACTGGAGTTCATGCGGCGCAAGGCGCCCAAGCAGCACAAGTTCCCCAGCCTTACGGATCGCACTGGACTGACTGTATCGCTGATTCGCCGCCAGATCGGCTGGAACGACAAGGTTCCCAAGGCCAAGGCTGTGATCACGCCGGCGGAGGCCACGGCGGAGGTGGAGGAACTGCCGGCGAACATCTTCACGGAACAGCTAAACCTGCGCAATGTCACGACGATCGCCCAACGCCACAGCCAGCCGGCGGATCAACCCACGGCCGTGGGCAGCTTGTATCCGCAGCGACGGTCGCTGTGGATCAAGCGGTCGCTGCGCTGCCGCCAGTGCGAGCACAACCTCATTAAGCCGGAGTACCATCCCACTTCCATCAAGTACCGCATCCAGCTCTTCGCCAGCTACCATGTGCCCGAGGTGGTGATGGTGCGCTGCGAGCAGCCGCTGGTGCCCGGCAAGAGCAACGCCATCCTGCTGAAGCTGACCAATCCGACCATGTACGACATGACCATTCGCCTGTTGACTGCAGCTCCACCAGAGGATCCGCAATTATCAGCGGAGACCACTCGGGCGGTGAAGGAGGAACCGATCTCCTCGTCACCACTTCTCAAGACTGTTGGCATCACGCTGTCGCGTCAAAACTCAACCCGGGAGGTTAAGCGAGAGGTGCTGGATGCCTCCAATGCCGAGATCGTGCCGTTGGAGAGCGAGTTTGTGCTCAGCCAGCGCGACGACTCCAAGGAGTTCGACGAGTACGTGCAGCTGCCTACCGAGGAGCCCAAGTTTATTGTCTGGCGCAAGGGCAACAAGGTCCTCATACGGCTGCAGTTCACCCCGGATGCGGAGCTGCCCTCGAGCACGGACGTCATACTTGGCTTTTTCATGCAGTACACATACGTGAACACCGTTACCAATGCGCCCGAGAAGAAGGAGCCGACCACCCATGCGCTCCACTCCAGGGTGTTCATCACAGCAGGCGCAACTGAGCAAAAGGCCAACTGAAATGGCCTGAAATAAACCTAATTAGCCCTACGGCATATAAATCGAAATTATCAAAACCATAAAACACGCTTTATGAAAGCTGGGAAGATATGTATTTATTAAATTAACCTATTCGTGAAAAAGCTGCTAGTATTACAATTAAATAGATCGCTTGTTCTAACCCTGCTCAATCTTCTTTACATTTACAATCTACAGGGTATTGCTCAGATGTTGGATACCTTACAGAAGTTGCTAAATTTTACCTTTGGCTTGTTGACATTTTCTTTGAATTCAGTAGTCCCATTCTCGGATTGCTACTTTTTAACTTTTGGTTAAGCTTTATCAGCTTCCTTTTTGGCTGGCTCTGTTGGTTTATCCAAGCCCGTGAATTTCTCACTCTCAGTCCACAGGAACTTTCCAACCGCATCATCCAAGGCTGCAGGAGCCACGTCCTTGGGCTTGCAGTCGCTAAAGTACAAGCCAGTGACCTTCTCCAACTCCGGATCCAGGGCAGCATAGATGGAGGTCTGGGCTCCACTTTTAGGTGTCTTTAGAAGCGGCCAAATCATTGGCTTGATAAGATATCTGAGGTTAAGAATTTAACTAACAAAGTTCCTTTTTCATTTAGTTTGCACTTACTTCACCAAGTTGGTCTGGAAGAAGGCCCAGTTCCGCGCCAGCTCCGTGTCCACAACACCAGGATGCAGGGCGTTGACCGTGACGCCACTGCCCTCCAAGCGCTTGGCCAATTCCCGGGTAAACAGCACGTTGGCCAACTTGCTCTGGCTGTAGGCCAGGCCCTCATCATAGGATTTCTCGCTGTTCAGGTCGGCCAAGTTGATTGCACCTCGCGTATGGGCCAGGCTGGACAGGACGACAATGCGACTAGGAGCCGATTTCTGGGAAACGTTTCACACTCTTCATCCGATATTCTTGAGTGACTTATGCCGACTTACCTTTAGCACGTCGAGCAACAAGTTGGTCAGCAAGAAGTGGCCGATGTGGTTCACACCCAACTGCATTTCGAAACCATCCTTGGTTAACATCTTGGGGCAGCGCATCACGCCTGCATTGTTGACCAGGACATGGAGCTTGTCCTGCTCCTTCTTGAATCTAATTAGTATGGGAATATAGTTTTAAATGGATACATATAACGTTAAAGGCATCTCTGGCTAGCTCACCCAGCCACAAATTGACGAACGGACTCCAGGGAACTCAAATCAAGTTCTCGGGAGAATACATTCTGATTGTTCGTCTCCTTGATGATTTCCTTACGGGCCCTATCGCATCTGTTCATATCCCTGCAAGCCATGTACACGGTGCCCCCTCGTCTGGCGATCTCCAGAGCCGTCTCCTTGCCGATTCCCGTGTTGGCTCCCGTGACAATGAACACCTTTCCGCTTTCATCTGTGTCCTTTATGAACTTGCCGCCCTGCATGTATTCCCTAAAATCATGAATAAGAACTAGCCGAAAACCCCGTTATCTGCAAGTCGGAAACTAATGCGCCGTCATTGTACATTTAATAATTTCCAGAACTTACTTCAAGAGGTATATAGTCACGCCGATGATAGCTGACCACAGTAATAAGGGGCTCAATAAACAATCGGTGAAAATGCACATTTTGACTAAACTTAATTTTATTTTTTAGGGTGTTGTCAGCTGGGAGTTCCAAGTAGAGTGCGAGCAAAACAGTAAGAGCAGCTGTTGATATACTACTGAACAACACGACTACTTCGACACAAATGTTTGTTTTTGCTAATTCACTGTGAGAACATTGAGAAATCGGCTAAATCGTTCGCACTTCTATGTTTAAGAGAATTTAAAGAGAGGCTAAGAGAAATAAAGCTTTTATAATACTATGGAGTAAGAGATTGGCCGATCGAAATTAGATTTTTTTTGAGGTAACGAATAACAAATAAAAGTAATTGGTATTTGATGTATGCATGAACACACACAGATAGCAAACGGTTTAACACTATTATTGACTTAGTCATGCGTGTATCATGTAATAGAAGATAACTAAATATATGTTTTAAAACAATGAAGCTTTGTCAATTTATATCTTTGTCCGATTTGGGTCAAATTAAAACCATAATTCTGAAATATAAAACCATTATTAAATATCTGTCCGATTTTAATACAATAAAAGAGGCTAAAAAGCGTTGCAACGCTTGTTGCATAGCGGGCATGTGTTCGGTATTGAACGGTAACGGTAACGTTAACGGTCAAGATAGCGTGCGTTTGTCATATTTGACCTATTTACTATTTGCTGACTCCTATTAAGTTTGGGGAAATTATGGGGGTAGTTAGTTTGGACATGTTTTGGTACTATGTCGAGGTTTTGTTTTTTAATTCTGTGTGTCTGTGTTTTAATGATTTTTAAGGGGCTGTTGTGATTGGCTGTGTATATTAGGGGTTGTCTAATTGCTTTTTTTGATTCCGAATCCGCTGTTTCGCTTCCTTTGATGCCAACATGGCTTGGTATACCTATAATTATTATTATTCTGGGAAAGTGTTTGGAAAGTCGATTTTGGAACGAGGTGGGGTAGTAGGCATTGTTGTTGGGGTTTGCGATGGAGCTGATTGAGCAAAGGACGTCGGAACATATGGCGTGCTTGCCTCTTTTCTTTATGCAGATTTGTGCACCTATTCTATTATTACCCTGCAAAGAAGTGTAGAAGGCCAAGGCCAAACGATGGCGATTCCACTGGCGACGCCACGGACAACTTGAACCAGCTGCGGTTCAACGCCTTGGTTGAGTACTTCCAGGCGGTGTTGTGCACATACGTGAACACCGTTACCAACGCGTCCGAAGAAGAGGAAGCCCCCCACCCATGCGCTCAACTCCAGGGTGTTCAACACAGCAGGCGCAACTGAAATGAACCTAATTATCCCTTCGGCATATAAATCGAACTTATCAAAAACATTAAACACGCTTAATGAAAGCTGTGAAGTTATGTATTTATTAATAATTTAATACCTATTCGAGAAAAAACTGCTAGTGTTACAATTAAATAAACCGCTTGTTCTAAGCCTACTCAACCTTCTTTACATTTACAATCGTTAGTGCATTGCTCGGACGTTGGATGCTCCACAGGAGTCCCGTTCTCGGTTGGCTGAGTTTTCGCTTTGGTTTCTTCACATTTTCTTCGAGATCAGTAGTCTCATTCTCGGATTGCTACTTTAAGCTTTACGGTTAAGCTTTATCAGAGTCCAAAAAGGATGGCACTGTTGGTTTATCCAAGCCCGTGAATTTCTCACTCTCAGTCCACAGGAACTTCCCCATCGCATCATCCAAGGCTGCAGGAGCCACGTCCTTGGGCTTGCAGTCGCTAAAGTACAAGCCAGTGACCTTCTCCAACTCCGGATCCAGGGCAGCATAGATGGAGGTCTGTGCTCCACTTTTAGGTGTCTTCAGGAACGGCCAAAACAATGGCTGGATGAGATATCTGAGGATAAGAATTTTATTAACGAAGTTCCTTTTTCATTTCGCTTGCACTTACTTCCCAAAGATGGTCTGGAAGAAGGCCCAGTTCCGCGCCAGCCCCGTGTCCACAAGACCAGGATGCAGGGCGTTGACCGTGACGCCACTGCCCTCCAAGCGCTTGGCCAATTCCCGGGTAAACAGCACGGTGGCCAACTTACTCTGGTTGTAGGCCCGACCCTCGTCATAGGATTTCTCGCTGTTCAGGTCAGCCACGTTGATAGCACCTAGCGTATGGGCGATGCTGGACAGGACGACAATGCGACTTGGAGCCGATTTCTGGAAAACGTTTCACACTCTTCACCCTATATTCTTGAGTGACTTATGCCGACTTACCTTAAGCACGTCGAGCAACAAGTTGGTCAGCAAGAAGTGGCCGATGTGGTTTACACCCAACTGCATTTCGACACCGTCCTTGGTTAACATCTTGGGGCCGCGCATCACGCCAGCATTGTTGACCAGGACATGGAGCTTGTCCTGCTCCTGTTTGAATCTAATTTACAACAAAGTTATTCTTCCATTCAATTATTAGTTAGTCGTGTTTGCTCACTCTGCAGCAAATTTACGAATGGATTCCTGCGAACTCAAATCCAATTGTCGGCCGAATATGTTGGGGTTATTCGTCTCCCTGATGATATCCTGGCGGGCAGTTTCACACCTGTTCATGTCCCGGCAAGCCATATAGACGGTTCCTCCCCGCCTGGCAAACTCCAGAGCCGTCTCCTTGCCGATTCCCGTGTTGGCACCGGTGACAATGAATACTTTGCCGGTTTCATCGGTCTTCTTGGTGAACTGACCGCCCTGCATATATTTCCTGAAACACCAACAGTAGCACTTTGGTTATTACACAGTAACACCGGGTTCCAATTATTTCTTGCCAACATTACCTCAGAAAATACACAGCTCCGACAAGAAAAGCGGGCCAAAAAATGATGTTGGCCACCAAACAGTAAGTCGGAATAGCCATTTTGTTTGTGTATAGTGTTATTTATTGTGCAGTAGTTTCAGTTGTGGGATCTCTCAGCGAATGCAAGCCAATCCGGTTACAACTGTCGTTTAAATACAGTGCGCGCCCTCTGTGAAAAGCTTTAAAAAGCTACAAAAAGTGCCTAGTCACGATGAGTGTAGTTCGAAATTACGAGAAGAGAACAAAAAAGGTAAGAAAGGAAGGGCAATTAATTTACAATGTTTTAAAATATTATGTATTCCGGCTTTCAGAAAACATAGTTTTCGGTTAGTCGGTAAGCCAATAACCAGTTAAAGAAATTAATTAATTATTTAGTTCGACTAATGTGGGTCGCAAAGTATAGGCAATACTAAAAAGTTTTCTATTGACCCTCGGCATTTGCAAAAGAAAAATACTGGTTTATTAGTTACATTGTCATATTAACCTTTGTAATCTTCTTCCGCGTTTTCGAAATTAAAATATATGAAGAACAAATATCATAGTGCCCATTAAAAGTATTCAGTAAAAAACGAAATAGGAAGCAAACTTAAGATAGTCAAAGTTAATATACCATTGCCAGATTTAACAAATCTAATCATATTGTGGTACGATTTGTATCACTATGGCAGTATACATATGTAGTGATGATGCGCACCAAAAGCGGTAGAAGTCTACTATAGTAGAATATAGTCTATATATGTATGTATATTTGCTGTGAGTGCTGGTGAGTAATACACCAATCGAAAGGTATCGTTAAAAGAATAGTGATTACATACAAAAAATTAGGAAAATTAATTGGTTAAGGAGAATGGGCTGTGAAAATCACATTCTAAACATTTTTTTAAGTGGAGTTCTTGAGATCGGGTTGGTAAAAAATGTTTTAGCACAGTTTAAATGTTGGTATAACTCCCGATCATTTTCAAATTTAAAATTCGAAACTGATGGGTGTTGGGGCTTGCCGGAATTCAGCCAAATGTTGTCGAAAATATTCAAAATGATTTTTAAAACTAACATTTTTCGGTGTCTGTTTGTCAGTTTCAAACAATTTTAAGGACTTGTTTTAGAGTTCTGGAATAATTTGTCAGGTATTGGACAAACCGTTACAAAAAAGTTTGTTTCACAACGTTTTTTTCAAAAATAGCTTATTTAGCGGAAAATTGACTAAAAATAGCTTAGCTCTGCATGCCCTCAACTTCTAAACTAGTAAAGCTACAGTTAAGTGTCTTAACAGAATTGGTCTAAATAAAAAATAATTTAATTTGTTTTTTTTTCTTACACTTTTTTTGCAAATATTTTTTTAAAACGGCTCTAACGTTATATATTTACGTATATAGTCTTAGGTATTCCTCGTTTTTTGGTATATAAAACGTATTTTTCAATGGACTTTTCGAAAGATATTAGGCAAAAAAACGGCAACTTTTCTCCTCATAAAAGTATGCACCATTAACTGTGTGAGGAAAATGATATAAAACAAGAAAGGAAGCAAACTTCGGCAAGCCGAAGTTCATATACCCTTGCAGCTATTGCAAGAAATAAATATTTTTGAAAACATTAAATTTATGATTTACTTGCTTATATGTCTAAAAGCATTGAAGCAATGATGATTTGAAGCTCAATTATTACATAGTTATTTTATATATTTTTATTATTTCTATGGAAGCTAAATGATATAGTCGTCCGATTTTGATGAAATTTAAACCGTAATTCTGAAGTATTTAACGATTCCTATGTGTCGAAGAACTAATAGAATAATTTAAAACCAGCAAAGTTATAATTTTTTTTGTATTTTTTTCCGATTGTTCCGATTGTATAATCGTCCGATTTTGATGAAATTTAAACCATAATTCTGAAATATTTAACCATTACTATATCTCGAAGAACTAAATTAAAAATTAAAAAACACCAAAGTTATAATTTTTTTTATTTTTTTTTCCGATTGTGCCTATGGGAGCTATATGCTATAGTCGTCCGATCCGACTTATATATTACCTGCAATAGAAAGACAACTTTTGGGAAAGTTGCGTAGAAACGGACGGACAGACGGACGGACAGACGGACATGGCTAGATCGACTCTCCTAGTAATGCTGATCAAGAATATATATACTTTATAGGGTCGTAGATGTCTCCTTCACTGCGTTGCAAACTTCCGACTGAACTTATAATACCCTCTGCAAGGGTATAAAAATGATTTCAGGTTTAAGCCTAGTACTCAGATCGACAAACAGTTACGCCAGCGTAAAAAGTTTTTTTTTCTAGTGTGACCGAAGTTTTGAACTTACGGTCTTACTTTCATCAGCTAAGCTCGTTGACAAACGGAAAAGCAATTCAAATTTAACCAGCGTTTAACAAAGTTGCATATAAGTGGACCGAGAATACTTGAAGTCAACATTGTATTATTGCAGTAGATTTTGTTGAATTTTTTATTTTTTCCGTCCATTTTTTGATCTACAAATCTATGCTCTGCCAACTCCAACCAGAAAAGATGCAACTTTTTAATCTTTACGCCAGGGCCTGGCAACGCTTTGCAATTTTTTTGTGTTTTTTTTCGTCGATCTGAATACCGGGTTGGAAAAAGGCACTGACGAACAGTGTACGCCGGTTATTTGCCACTCGCTACCTCTCATAGGCGGGGTAAGGATTTCGTCGATCTGATACTTTAATAATGTAATGGATAATTGTTTAAGACATTGAAAACATCTGATATTAAAGAAAAATACCTCTTAACGAGTTCTAAAAGTCGTTACGATCGACCTTCACATACAAAACATCTAACATCAAACTTTATGCCGAAAAATCAATAAGCATTCGACAGAGTAAATACACTTTTTTAATTACTCCAGAAACGAAATTACGGGGTGCTTACATTTCCATAGTCATCCATTTTGTTTGTGTATAGTGTTATTTATTGTGCTGTAGTTTCAGTTGTGGGATTTCTCAGCGAATGCAAGCCAAGCCGGTTACAACTGTCGTTTAAATACAGTGCACGCTTTCTGTGATAAGCTCCAAAAAGCTACAAAAAGAGCCTAGTCACGATGAGTGTAATTACGAGAAGAGAACAAAAAAGGTAAGAGAGGAAAAGCAATTAAATCTCAACGTTTTGAATTAAATTACGTATACGTTATACTCTGGGGGAAAGAAATTAATTAATTATTTAGTTCGACTAATGTGGGTCGCAAAGTATAGGCAATACTAAAAAGTTTTCTATTGACCCTCCGCATTTGCAAAAGAAAAATACTGGTTTATTACTTACATTGTCATATTAACCTTTGTAATCTTCTTCCGCGTTTTCGAAATTAAAATACCGGATATATGAAGAACAAATATCATAGTGCCCATTAAATTATTGAATAAAAAACGGAATAGGAAGCAAACTTTAAATATCCAGAGTTAATATACCATTCCCAGCCTTAACAAATCCAATCATACTTATGATACTTTGATACTATGTAATGGATAATTTTTCCAGACATTGTTACATTTCAAACAAAAACATCTGATATCAAATTTTGTGATGAAAAATCAATAAGCATCCGACTAAATAAATACACTTTTTTAATTACTTCAGAAACGAAATTACGGGGTGCTTACATTTCTCTAGTCAGCCGTTAATTATACGTAATAGAAATTAACGCTCAATTTTTTCAATGCTCCCCTACTAAAAAGTTAACTATCCGTAAATTATTCATGAACAAAAAAAGTTTAACGATCATGCTTCAACATATATTAATAAAAATATATATATTTTTCTTTCTTAATTGTTGTCAAACTTTGCCATGAGTTTGCCAATAATTAATTACAAATGATTATGAATAAAAGAATTGTTTTAATTTTAAAGTGTAGTTGCTAACTTTATGTACATCAATTGTTTTACAAATATATACAAGATTTAATTATAAACAACAATAACGCTGGTGCGAAAAATGTAAGAGGACTTTGAAGTCATTTGTCCATTTCATTTGAACTATTTAATATCAAAAAGGTTGAAGAGTGAAAAGGTAAGTCTGTTAAATAGTAATTCCCGTCCACTTCTCACTCTCGGCCCACAGAAATTCAGCATCCTCGTCATATTGGGCTGCAGACCCAACCTTCTTTGGCTTGCAATCGCTGAAATACTGTCCCGAGACATCTTTCAAAATGGGATCCAGCGCTGCATATAAGGACGTCTGTGCTCCATTCTTCTTAGTCTTGATAAAAATCCATATAAATGGTGCAATGAGTAGTCTAAAATGAAACCATAATTAATCGATTTGTGGTGTCGACCAATTAACAAACATACTTTCCGAATTTCGATCCCAAGAAAGGGGTATTTCGAAAGAGCTCCGTGTTCACTACTCCAGGATGCAAGGCATTCACCGTGACTCCAGTTCCCTCCAACCGCTTGGACAACATCCTCGTGAATAGGATATTGGCCAATTTGCTTTGACAGTAGGCCATCTTTCGGTCATAGGACTTTTCGCTGTTCAGATCATCCTTGTTGATTTTCCCAAACCGGTGTGCAAGGCTGGACACGACCACGATGCGACTGGGGGCCGAACTCTTTAGGATATCAAGGAGCAGAAGGGTCAGTAGGAAGTGGCCCATGTGATTTACGCCTATTTGCATTTCGAAACCGTCCTTCGTTAGCATCTTGGGGCAGTCCATAATGCCGGCGTTGTTGATCAGAATGTGTAGGTTGTTTTCCTCTCGCATAAAGCTTGAAATACCAAGTTAAATGTTTTATTAATTTCTACAGGGTATACATGGGGAGTGTTTACCCAGATGCAAAGCTCCTTATAGACTCCATGGAACAGAGATCCAATTCTCGGGAGAAAACATTCTGATTGTTGGTCGCCTCGATGATCTCCTTCCGTGCCTGGTCGCACTTCCTCATGTCGCGACAAGCCATGCAAATGGTGGCTCCCCTCCGAGCCAACTCCAGCACGGTCTCCTTTCCAATTCCCTGATTGCATCCGGTCACAATCGCTACCCGGCCAGTCTCATCCGTTTTCTTGGTAAAGCGACCTCCTTGCATATATTCTCTGAAGGGTAAGAGTTATTGGATCATCACAGGAAGGCTATTAACTTCACCTAAGCAGATATATGCCAATGCCAGACAAAGCTGAGGCATATAGCAGAGGGCTTAACAGGTAATCGCTAGTTGCACGCATTTTTCCACTCGGATTGCTAGCAGCTTCAAGTGTCGACTGGCAGATGAGAGTCACTTATATTTTTCTTTATACTGGTAAAATTAAAAACTAGGAATGTCTATATATGCCACATTAACGTTCATGGACCGGTATATAGCATCAACTACTAATGCTTCCTAGACTTTTTATCGTCTGGTCAAAGTTTGATCTTCGGAATATAGAAATCTTTTTATCCGCTGATCTTTAAGTCATAAATTAGTTAGTAAATGTAAGTTAGCTTTGTAATCGGCACGCTGCTTCAAAATTGTTAAGTAACAAGATTGATTTTATTGTGCAGCTTTGTGCCGAATACGAAACTAATTGAATCAAAATAATGTAATTTTGTACGGTAAAATTAATAATAATCGTCAAAAAAACTGATATAAAAAGTTTTATATATGTAGTGACATATTCACATATTCAGTTATGTATCAAGAAATAAGAATCTGCCGTGTAGGCGATCCCACGCTGAACCAATGTAAGTAATCCACATCCGGAGCAGGCGATGTTGCTCCTCAATAACATAAACAATTCTTGCAGTGACCAAGTCCCGCTCCCTGAGTGGCACTCTTACTCTGAAATTATTAAGTACAATTCAGATCCCAAGCTGGCGATCTCGCTCCCAAACTTATGTAAACAAAGGGCAGCACAAGTATAATTTTTGTCACAAGAATTTAGTTTTAAGCTGAGATCAATCAAATAAAGACGTAAAACTAATTCTTCGGTTATTTATTCCCCTTGGCGTTGTCCTTAGTCAACTGACAGGACATTAGTTCGACTCATTAAAATATAAATACAAAAAGTATCCGAAAAAAAAGAACCTCGAGCGGAAAATAAATTAAATTGTATAATTCAGCTCTCGAATAATAATTACGCAACATATTTCAAAACCCTTAAACTTGGATTATATGTAATTCCAATTCGGTTGACCAACAAAAAGTAAATAACAACATATAAATTTTAAGAAAATTTTAGTAGAGTGGACTATGTAATGTCACTCTACCAAACTAATGATGTGCGTCAACAGAGGATTCTTTCGGGAGCCATCGAAAGAAACTTGGACGGACGCGTAACACGAACATTTCAGATTGGCCTACCCTTACATCGAGACTAGTTGCAGAATTTAAACCCCAAACACCGAACTACAAATTTCTAGAGAACTTCAGGGAGACATCTTACAAAGGAAATCTGAGAGCATTCTGCGAAGAAACAGAAAGACGACGTCAAGTATTGATTTCGAAATTGCATCTGGAAGGTAACCAGCCAGATTTTCTTGTTTGTGTTCGGGCGATTAAAGATTCCATTAAAATGTTGATCAGAAAATTACCAATACAAATTTTACTATTTTGGTTCATCATGATATTACACACTTAAGATCGTTAATACTATTGCACAAAATGCGGGAATAAATGAAGAACATGTTTATTTTGAATTAAATACAAATCCAGAAAACCGTAATAAAAACTCAAACCCTAATCAGAATTCTAAATCACACAATTAACATAAAAATGCCCAACCACAATATCGACCCACAATATTCTCAACCATTCCAACCTAATTTTATTCAATGCACGCAATCATTTAGACCCACCTATACACAGCAGACGTCTAACAACCAAGCTATGTGCCACGCACCAAATCATTTCGGGCCCAACCAATACATGGACACACAACCATTTACTCACAAAAATCCTTTCCCACAATATTCCAATAAAATTCAAAATTCTCAAACAGCATATTTTAAAGGAAATACATACCCTTAACAACAACAACCCTCCACATCTAATAATACTAACTTCCCGGTTACCAAACGACTAAGACCATCGGACAGTGAACAAACCAAAATGCCTATTGACGAATTTAGAATTCAAGACGCGCACGAATACGAAGAAATACAACCTAATTATTATGAACATAATTCTCACAATCAATACCATGGGTTGATTAATGAAGGGCAACAACAGGTACAATTCACCCAAAATAAAGATGAACAAAATCAAAATAGCTCAGAACCAAACGAAAATCTGGGTCCATTTCTATTTGATGAAATCCCTTTGCCAAATCGATAGTTGTTAAATATTGGCCTTTACCTAGTTTACCAAGGATTTCGTCCATGTTTGGTATTGGGTATCTGTCGGGAATAGTTTTTTTATTGAGCTTTCTTTAAGCAATTACCACTCTATAATTAATTTTTTCTGCCAATTAGTACATCATAATTATATGCGAAATGTTTACATAAAATGGTTCATTTGTTTTAAAAGTACTATTGCTGGGTAACATAATTAAGTTGTTCAATGTAATAGGACCATTTGATGTTAAAACTTCGCATTAAGTATTTTGAATAGGAACACAAAATATATTGTTATTGGTCATATTTATTGTGGATCATGTGTCTATAAGGCAATTGTATGTGCAACCTTTCTATGCTGTTTCTATGTATTAGTGTTTTTGAATGAATTTTGAATTTTATTGGAATATTGTGGAAAAGGATTTCTTTCAGCAAATGGTTGTGTGTTCATGTGTTGGTTGGGCCCGAAATGATTTGATGCGTGCCACATAGCTTGGTTGTTAGACGTCTGATGTGTAAAGGTGGGTCTAAATGATTGCGTGTATTGCCTAAAATTAGGTTGGAATGGTTGAGTATATTGTGGGTAACTTGGTCGATATGGGGTTGGGTATTTGCACCGAATTTTTGTGATTTAGAATTCTGATTAGGGTTTGAGTTTTTATTACGATTTTCTGGATTTTTGTGGAAAAATAAATGAAAAAAGTAGAACTTTGCTGTTTTTTAATTTTTTTTTTTCTTCGACATATAGTAATGGTTAAATCTTTCACAATTACGGTTTAAATTTCATCAAAATCGGACGACTTTATCATATAGCTCCCATAGAAATAATAAAAATATATAAAATAACTATCTAATAATTGAGCTGCAAATCATCATAGCTTCAATGTTTTTAAACATATAGGTAAATCATAATTTTAATGTTTTCAAAAATAATAAATTCTTGCAATAGCTGCAAGGGTATATGAACTTCGGCAACAGAAGGACAAAAGTTTTCATTTCAAAAATGCAGTCTAAATCTGTTTAATTGAATATCTTTTGAACGGAGTATCAGATTCAGATGATTGAGGTGTCGTTGGACGCGAATTTAAAGCCAAGATACAAGAATACCATAACCTTTTTGCTTCAACTGCTCCAATAGAAGAAAAAAAATGTATCGCACTTTCAACTCCATTTCGCAGTAGTCTCCTTCCGCACGCTTTAATATCACTTCGGCATTGTTTTGTTTGTTAAAGTCCTCAACAATTAATTTGGAACTATGTCGTAAAAAACCTAATTTGATTCGATGAACATACTCAGCGGCAAAATAGTAAATAGGCTCTAGAGAAAAAAGACATTACTTTTGGCTCAAAAGTAATGGATTACATTTGCATTTTTAGCCAACCAAGTTGTAATCAATGCTCACACTGCTTTGTATTGTCGATTCTCCTCAGCCACATTTGTGTTTCGAAACTCCAAAAACAACGAAATGGTTTTATGTGTAGTTTAAGGAGTTAAAAATATACTTACCGGTAACGGATAAGTAGATCCAGGTTTGACTACATAGAGAACGATTTTATTTTTTTCGAAAGCTTATTGCATTCGGCTCTAACAAAGAGCATTTACTGCTACTACTTTACTACTTTTAAATAGTTTTCAGTAAATTTAAATATACAAGTAACAATTTTTTAAAATTTTTGATTTGGCTATGCATGAAAGTGATTTTAAATTTAACTCAAATAATATGCATTTTAATCAAAAAGAAATTATTTTAAATTTAATATATTCAACATTATTAAAACTTGTATTTAATTGTAACATTAAATATACAATTTTGAATTCAATAGGCAGATATTTGTTTTTACAATTAATTTTTTTCATCAGTGTACTAATAAGTCCTGTGTTACTTGCCGACCATGATTATGCCAAGGCAGTAAGGCTGTAATCCATTATTTCATGATTTTTGGAGGTAAGGTAACGCATTCGAAATCCATTTCGTCATGTGAATAGGACACTTTGACACTAGCCCATTGCCAAATGAGCTATAACTGCCATTACATGAAGTATGTGTTACAGAAATTTGGTCATTTGGGCCAGGTGACATGTGGAATAATGATGATTTTCGGCTTCGCTGGTATCCTAACCAGATTGTACACCGGTGGCTATTTAAGGAGAGTGCATTGACCCTCTACGGGATCGCCTGCGGATGCCACTTTTTCAAGCTACAGTACAATGGGCGATCAAATCAACTGGAGGAGGTCCGATACCATCGAACGTGGTCCAAGATTGTAATTGCCATCAAGGTTTGCCTACTGACTAGCCAATATCTACTCTATATGGTGTTCGTTATGGCCATATACATCCAAGCCAGTTTGGTCAACGGCAGCGCTGTTCAGAGCTTCGTATTGAGTGCTATAATTCAGGGCATAAGTATTAACGTCCTGCGGCGCCTGTTGATGTTTCTGCACTTGAAAGGGGATCGGAGGTGTGTGAAGCATATATTGAACGAGATCCTGCTAATTACCAGCGAGATCGAGCGAAAGATCGGTATGGTCTACAGCTGCGATACCGTGCTGCTGGGAGTTTACTTGCGCAAACTGTGGTTACTTTACATCCTGCTGGACTCCCTCTGGAACAAGCCCTACTTCCTGGTACTCAACTTTCTCTACTGGGTGCTGATGGAGTACTGCTTCGCCGGATATTTCCTGTACCAGCTAGTTGTGCTCAACTGGTATCGCACTATCACCCTGTTCTTGAAGCGGTTCATCGAGAGCAACGGGAGTCGGCAGGACATTGAGGGCATCTGCTATAGGCGATTGTTCCTGCTCTTCCAGCTGCATCTTCGCATTAGCCGCTTGCATAAATTCATTACGGAAAATCTGTCCTGGCTGTCATCATCCATTTCCTGATGATCTTCACTTGCATCTTCAACATGGAACTCCTACTGGAGTGCAGTCTATTTGCCGAGGATGAGCTCGAAAACAAGATCTACATCATCGCGGACGGTTGTTTGGGGCCAAGGAATGTGTTGCACACAAGTAGCACCCCAAAACGATTCAACAAATCAGAAAAGAAAGTTTTTCCAAAAATAGGTATTTGGGCGATTATTACAACAAACAAGAACAATAATATTGTTCAATTTCAAATTAAATATGGGCTTAAACTATAATCGGGTTTTAGGTGGCGCCATCTACCGACAATTTAAATTTAGTCCGATTTGAAGGATTTTTCGATGAGTCGATAGCAATTGACCGATTTAACGTACAAAGCTTTTTAATTGACCTTTAGCATGTCTCAGAGTGACATGAAAGACGTTCGCGGTTTGTGGGCGTTAGAGTGGGATCTTAGGGTCGGCTATTGACTCTGATCAAGAATATATATACTTTATAAAGTCGGAAACGATTTCTTCCACCTGTAACGGGTATAGTAAATAGAGTAAAATCACTAACCATGGTTAATGGTAAAATCAAACTCATTCTTGAATTTGCTCTGATCCGCCATAACTAACTATTTTATTGACAATGAGAATGGTGCTATTAAGTTTTGCGTAGCACAAGGCACAAGTTTTCAAGAGAAAACTTAAAAAAATTATGAAAACATTGTTCGATCATAAGTCTTTTACTTTTTTGGGAACGGATGGAACTGTCGATTTCATTTCTTACGGTTGTACAATTTTTTAGTTTACCTAATAGGGATTAAAACTTCTTTTAACTACAAACTTGTGACTTAATGTGATATTCACAAATTTTATTAATAAATAACAATGTCTTTATATACAATTAGTTGACTTAAATAGCGACTAGCTAGATAACAGTACCCGTATGACCCAATTTAGAGAGCAATTTGCGTCCACTTCTCCGACTGGGTCCACAGCCAGTTGGCCATGTGATCGTCCAAAGCAGCGGGGGCAACAGGAGCCAGTTTGCAGTCGCTGAAGTACTGGCCCGATACCTTGGCGAGATCGGGGTCCAGGGCAGCATATAACGTGGTCTGGGCCCCGTTTCTGGGGGTCTTCATCACTGACCAGAGCAGCGGCCTCAGAAGGGTCCTGAAAACGGTAACAATTAACTCGTCTAATAGGGAAAGGCCACTTGAAGAGGACACACTCTACCACATACTGAGCGAACTTTGTTTGGAAGAAGATCATGTTCCTGGCAATCTCCGTGTCCGCGATGCCGGGGTTGAGGGCGTTCACCGTGACGCCCGTTCCCTCCAGTCGCTTGGCGAGCTCGCGGGCGAACAGTATGTTGGCCAGCTTGCTCTGGCAGTAGGCCACGCCCTCGTCGTAGAAGTCCTGGCCGTGCATGTCCTCCACGTGGATATGACCCCGTTCGTGCGCCTTACTCGCCACCACCACCACCCGGCTAGGAGCTGACCTCTCCAGCACATCGAGCAACAGGTTGGTCAGCAAGAAGTGGCCAATGTGGTTGACTCCCAGGTGCATTTCGAACCCCTCCTTTGTCAGTCTGCGCGGCTCCCAAAACACACCGGCATTGTTTATCAGGACGTGCAGTTCGCTTTGCTCTTTCTTGAAGCTAATGGTGAATAGGTTATCATGCTGTGGGTAAAGCATTTGGTCTATGGTGTGACTCACTCTGCTGCAAACTGCCGAATGGAGTCCAGAGAGGACAAGTCGCACTCCCGGGAGAAAACGTTCGGGTTTCCGGTCTTTCTGACGATTTCCTTCCGAGCTCTTTCGCCTTTTTCCTTACTCCGGCAGGCCATGTAGACGGTGGCTCCTCTTCTGGCCAACTCCATCACCGTTTCCCTGCCGAGACCCGTGTTTCCGCCAGTGACGATGGCCACTTTGCCCGTCTCATCGGTCTGCTTCCTGAACTTTCCCCCTTGCATATACAGCCTAAATCGGAGTAACTTATGCCCGTTAATCGTTACACTTCAAATCGGAGTCTCACTTACCTCACACAAAAGGCGATAATGCCGACAATGCCGTGGGCCAGAAATATGGGGGCGATTTTGTGCAGAAAGTGTATTACGATTTCCATTCCAGTCAATCGGTCCGGCCGAATTCGTGGTCTATTCAAAAGTACCTTCGCGGGCGTAATTTCGTGAGTTTTTAAGTGATCGCCGCTGCGATTAACGGACGACAACTGATAAAACTGATAGTGTGGTGTTCGACGAGTAGTCTGTAATCAGGGAACCACTACTCAAGACATAGAGCATAGATAACTGAGATTAGGAGTCGAACACCGAGTGACTTTCACGAGAACGTGATTGTTTCCGACTGGTGAAATGACCCTAAACTTTTGGACTGAAGGCTCAAGTTGTAGATGTAATGGATATACATATCTATTTTAAACAAATGATGTAGAAATTGCCCCTAACCGGTTTCGAAGTACATACGTTCGTACACATTCAAATCTTGAGCTTTCAACTGCCTTTAGCCGGCTAACGCACAAGTTAGCCAAGTTAGCATGGCTAAAATAAGATAAATATTGACATGGTTGACGGTAAAAAACTGAAAATTTATGCGAAGTAACAGAATAATTGTCAGAAAAATATTTTACAACACGAACTAGTGTACTTTGATCATCGTTGGTTTAGTCCACTTTTCACTGACAGCCCAGAGCCATTTGGCTGTTTGTGTGTCCGTGGCAGCCGGTGACATTTCCTTTAGCTTGCAGTCGCTAAAATATTGTCCAGTCACCTTTTCCAGTTCGGGATCCAGGGCCACATACAACGTGGTCTGAGCACCGTTCCTGGGAGTCTTAACGAAGGGCCAAAACAAGGGCTTAACAAACAGTCTGAAAAGAAGGGATCTTCGTTAATAAATAGATTCGAAGGGATCCGTTTATACCTACCCAGCAAAGAAGTTATTGAAGAAGGCCATGTGCCTGATAATTTCTGTGTCCACCACACCAGGATGCAGGGCATTTGCCGTTACATTAGTGCCCTCCAGTCTTTTGGACAACTCCCTTGTGAAGAGCACATTGGCCAGCTTACTCTGACTGTAGGCCTTGCCTTCGTCGTAGGATTTGTCACTGTTCAGATCGCCCGTGTTGATTTCTCCCCGAGTGTGCGCCAAACTGGAGACATTTACGATCCGACTGGGCGCGGATTTCTATGGACAAAAAGGGTTAAACCAGGGCTTTACGATTGACAAAGCTTCGGTGCACCTTCAGAAGATCCAAAAGCAAGTTGGTGAGCAGGAAGTGGCCCATGTGGTTCACTCCCAGCTGCAGTTCGATGCCATCTGAGGTGAGTGATCTGGGACAGCGCATGACACCGGCGTTGTTGATGAGTACGTGCAGGTGTTCCTGTTCCCGTTTGAAGCTGCGGGTATCGGTTGTAGAGCGTATTGCATGTTATTGATCTCCAGACTTACGCAGCAACAAAGTGGCGGATGGACTCCTGGGAGGCCAGGTCGCATTGGCGGCAGTACACATATTTGTTCTTTGTCTCCAGAACGATTTCCTCGCGCGCCTGTATAGCGGAAAGTTGATGGTCAGGTTAGGTCAGGATTAATACCCATAAAGTATATACATACCTCTTCACATTTTTTGATGTTCCTGCATGCCATATAGACTGTGCCACCGCGCCTTGCAATCTCCCTGGCCGTCTCCTTGCCGATTCCCGTGTTGGCGCCGGTCACGATTACCACTTTGCCGGTTTCATTGGTCTCTTTGGTGAACTGACCGCCTTGCATAAGGTCCCTGTAAAGCGAAATGTGGTTAAAACTAGTGGATCCTGCATGGAAACAGCAGCGCCCACTTGACGAAGAAGGCCAATCCTGTCGTGGTACCGGTAAGGCTTAGCCAGAAAACGGTGCGGCTCTTTAAAAACGCAAATAGTGACATTTTACGAAAACAAAATATATAAATTAGCTGGTAAACGAAAACAGCTGTGTTTACCCTGTTAAAGTTAACAGGCCGCTGTTAGCAGAGTTATCGATATTTTCAATCATCTGTGACTTGTTGTTTGTGGACTGCTGCTAACGAAAACAGTTTTTACACGTAAATAAATTTAATTACCTTAATTAATTGGCCAAAGCTAAACAAAGAGCTGTGACGCGACCGCAGAATAAACCGAAAAGGTACCCTAAATCTGGGCCAGGACACCCCGCCAAGCCAGCCAGGGAGAACAATGCGACGCAATGCGTAAGTCACCGCCAACTCGACGGATGCCTTTCCAAAAGAACAGAATGATCAGTGGGTCAGTGCTCTCTTCTACAGACGACAACAACTTCACAATCTGGAGGATGTGGACCCCGACGACGTGGAGGACATCTTCGCCCGTCCCGCCTACGACGACGACGAGTTCGAGGACCTGCTCCCGCTGGCCAGAAGACCCAACGGCCACGCCCGCCTGGGGCGCTACGAGAACACGCTGGAGGTGAAGGTCCAGGAGGGCGACACTCTGCAGGCTCTGGCACTGCGCTTCCACTCCTCCGTGGCGGACATCAAGCGGCTGAACAAGATCGACCGCGAGAACGAGATCCACGCGCATCGGGTAATCCGCATTCCGGTCACCGTGCACAACGTCCTGCTGGGCAACGCGGGGCTCGAAGCCCTGCCCGCAGTCCACCGGAGCGGGAACAACAGTCCCAGGCACAACCTGGAGCGGGAGCCAGCCCCCGAGCGCAATCCCCTCGAGGATGCGCGCCAAATGCTGGACGAGCGACTCCTGGTTGCGGCGGTGAACGCCTCTGGCGCCCAGGATCCCGACCTGCCATCGACGAGCAGAGCGGCTGGACAGTTCTACGAGGGAGCCCAGGGTGCGCCCAATGACGAAGGTGAGTCCAGAAGCTTTTGAAGATTATCCTAGAAGTCGTCGCGGGTTTTGGTTACACTTAAAATATCAGTGTTGGTGTGGTAAAGCCAGTGTTGGAAAAATAGCAGGTTCTTATTAGTTCAGTTCCGAAAATAACATCGGAGGAATTTTAAAATTTTCACTACTTTTGCAGAACTTATATAAAGGTATAAACGCAATGTTTACCTTTTAAATTATTTTTTTAGAATAAAAATCGCGAAATGAAAAAACGAGAGCTTTGCAAAAGAACAAACTTTTTGGAAACTGCAATTTTGAAGAAGTTTAGAAAGTTTAGATTTACCTTTTATTTAAATGCAACAAACCGATTGCAATTTTACCCAATACTTAAAATTGCGGTTTTTCGAAAAGCTAACGAATTGGATTTTAACAATCGAAATTAACAGTGTTTAAATATCGATAGTCGTCAGTGCTGGAAAATACAAAAATACATCGATGAGTCGATAGTGCCAACGATGCTTCTCCCACCTCTATCCCAAATTGTTCAGTCATTCTCGCCGTAAAACAAAAAGAAAACATAGCTCAACTCACTTTTCGCCTTCGAAATCATACCAATTGCAATTGAACAAGATGCCGGACTACCTGGGCGACGACCAGCGCAAGGTAAAGCACGACGAGAAGGAGGACAAGGAGATCAAATCGCTGGACGAGGGCGACATTGAGCTGCTGAAGACGTATGGCCAGAGCCAGTACCACAAGTCGATCAAAAGCATTGAGGAAGACATCCAGAAGGCGGTGAAGCAGGTGAACGAGCTGACTGGGATCAAGGAGAGCGACACTGGCCTGGCGCCGCCCGCCCTCTGGGATCTGGCCGCCGACAAGCAGATCCTGCAGAACGAGCAGCCCCTTCAAGTGGCCCGCTGCACGAAGATCATCAACGCGGACTCCGACGACCCCAAGTACATCATCAACGTGAAGCAGTTCGCCAAGTTCGTGGTGGACCTGGCCGACTCGGTGGCCCCCACCGACATCGAGGAGGGAATGCGCGTGGGCGTCGACCGCAACAAGTACCAGATCCACATTCCACTGCCGCCGAAGATCGATCCCACGGTGACCATGATGCAGGTCGAGGACAAGCCGGATGTCACCTACAGCGACGTGGGCGGCTGCAAGGAGCAGATCGAGAAGCTGCGCGAGGTGGTGGAGACGCCGCTGCTGCACCCGGAGAAGTTCGTCAATCTGGGCATTGAGCCGCCCAAGGGAGTGCTGCTGTTCGGCCCACCTGGAACGGGCAAGACGCTGTGTGCCCGCGCCGTGGCCAACCGCACGGACGCCTGCTTTATCCGCGTAATTGGCTCCGAGCTGGTGCAGAAGTACGTGGGCGAGGGAGCGCGTATGGTGCGCGAGCTCTTCGAGATGGCGCGCTCCAAGAAGGCCTGCTTGATCTTCTTCGACGAAATCGACGCTATCGGTGGCGCTCGCTTCGACGATGGCGCCGGCGGCGATAACGAGGTGCAGCGTACCATGTTGGAGCTGATCAACCAGTTGGACGGCTTCGATCCGCGCGGAAACATCAAAGTGCTGATGGCCACCAACAGACCCGATACCCTGGATCCGGCGCTGATGCGTCCCGGCCGTCTGGACCGCAAGGTGGAGTTCGGCCTGCCCGACCAGGACGGTCGCTCGCACATTTTCAAGATCCACGCCCGCTCCATGTCTGTGGAGCGCGACATTCGCTTTGATCTGCTGGCGCGCCTCTGTCCCAACTCGACTGGTGCCGAGATTCGATCGGTGTGCACGGAGGCGGGCATGTTCGCCATTCGGGCGCGCCGCAAGGTGGCCACTGAGAAGGACTTCCTCGAGGCCGTCAACAAGGTTATCAAGAGCTACGCCAAGTTCAGCGCCACCCCCCGCTATATGACCTACAATTAAGTTTATTTTTATTAGCACTTTTCTGTAACCTCTGCGAGAAAATCTGTAACAATCCTGCAGCTGGAAAATCTTGAAATAAAGCGAAACCCATACCTCGATGAACTGAAAGCTATAAAGTTAAATTTATATTTTGCAACTATCTTACAAACGCTTGGAAGTTACTTACATATGTTAAACTCTGATCTTTGTCTTCAGCAAATATGGAGCAACCCTTCGAGGAAAATGCTGCCTTGCTGAACCACATGCTGGTGGACAGGCATGCTCCGCTGGTGCGTCCCATCCCTGGACCCTCTTTGAGTGCCATCGACTGGTCTGGATCGGACTGCGACTTGTCCTGGATATGTCTGCTGATCTTCATACTCGCCCTGTGTGTCGTCATACCGCTGGTCTACGTCATCTACCTGGCGGAGCATCCGCATCACAATCACAGCGCCCAGTAGTTAGGTTGATGCCTGCCCCCGCCCCCGAAGTGATCATCATTCCAAATGTACCGGCAACTTCTCACCTGTCCCTCTCTCACTCTCAATCTCCCTTTCTCTCTCTCAGATCAGCCGGGCGCATTCAAAATGCAGTCGCAGGCAGTGGAATTTATTTTTATACCTAAATGTATAACTTTATATTGACTCTTGTGTTCTGTACTTTTTTAAATAACTACGATTTACGTGCTTCCAAGTTGCATATAGACATTTATGCTATGCTCCACATCACTCCTGGCAGCCAAAACAAATAAAACGATCCTAAGATCCGATTGTGTTGTGAATACATGTGTAGGCCCCGCAAAATTTTCTTCTCTGTATCTTTTATTAAGTACAATAATGTAACATTTAAACTAGTACGGGTGAAGTGTAACATTGTTCAGCTGAAATTGGAAACAGTTTCGCTTACGCCTAAAAAGTACATAATACATATCTTAGAGCTAAATAAATAGTATCCATGGATATAAGAATTTTGTAATAGTAAATACGGACTACAATTAACAATGGCGCACGTTGAGTGCCAATTGAAGTAACTATGAATTTTCGGGCTGGGGATGGAGGCCATGGCACATAGTTTTTGGCGAAGATTTGGTTTGGATAATGGGCTGTGTGCCTCGCTATTACAGAGCATTTTCCCCTTTCGGAAAAATCGTCCAATGGCCGCACACTTACCAAACCGCAGGCGCATATTCACTTGAACTTTAAATTCTCAAAGAAAGCAATATTGCTCCGGAGGAAGCCATGCCGCACGGGCACAGGACTCGCCGGCGAGGCTATGGGTGGATTGCCTTCCGAATGTATCGATGGATCGCTGAAACAAGATTTCATTTAGAGTGGGAGTAACTCTATAGCAAAACGTAACTAACGTTTCGAGGGATGATAGGTCGGAGGCGATCGTCGATTCATCCGCAACTTCCGCCATGGAGACCGCATGTTCCAGCTTGTTACGCTTTGCCAGTGACGAACTCGGCTTATCGGGCGTATCTGGCGGGGCAGCTATTCTTACCTAAAATAAATCACGCATATTGCAACAGATTAATTAAGTGTTTATGGATGACCAGCAAAAGCTACCAAAAATAGTTACAGCTGTCACTATTTAGCTAAAGTGCTTCCTAACATTAACCTTTATATTTTAATAAAAAAATTTTAAAAAAGAATTAAATACTAAAATAAATAATTAAATAAAATCTTCAAGTATTTATCCTTTAATATTGCACTTTACCTTATCTACCATGAACTGGTAGGAAGCCTCAGAAAAAAGTAATCAACCTGACTGGAAATCGCAGTTTGTTAACACAATTATACAAGAAATAGCGAATTTTTCACAATTAGATTTCCCAACATGTAAAGAAATCGCAGTTAAATAGCACGACAAAATATAATGGTGGTGTCAAACATGGTAACACAGGTGGTTCGAAAATTATAACAGTATAAAGTATAAAATTCACTAACCGACTTAGTTTGCAACGCAGTTAAGGAAACATTTCCGACTCTATAATGTATAAATATTCTTGATCAGCCATGTCCGTCTGTCCGTCCGTCTGTCCGTCCGTCTGTCTGTCCGTCTGTCTGTCCGTTTATCCGTCTGTCCGTCCGTTTCTGGGCAAACTAGTCTCTCAGTTTCGAAGCTATCTGCATGAAACTTTCCCAAAAGTTTACTTTCTTTTGCAGGCAGTACATACATAAGTCGAAATGAGCCGGATCGGACGACTATAGCTCGGGAAAAAATGGTAATTTTTTTAGTTATTTTTTTTTTTAGTTCTTCGACATGTAGTAATTGTTAAATATTTCAGAATTACGGCTTAAATTTAATTAAAATCGGACAACTATAACATATAACTCTTCTTGGTCCTCAAGAACTAGTGGGATGGTTCGAAGGGAGGCTTAGCTGGGGCCACCAGGCGGGTCGCAGGTTGCGGATAGCGAACGACCTTCTGGGAAGGTTAGTTGCGAATAAGCGTAAGCAAATAAGCAACCCCGGACAAACAGCGGGTATACCGATGGAGGTATACCGACAAGACGCTTGTTTGGCCGTCTTAACACCGTAGCCTTACACACCCCCTCCCTCACGACTACCCACCTCCATCCTATCCCACCACATCTCACCTCGGTGCCGGACTAAGGTGTCATTCGACCCGTGCCGATAGTCAGCCTGGCTGGGGGCCCGAGTTAACAAATAGCCCAGTCGCAAACGGAGGGTTCAGGCAAGTGGCGACCGCCTGTCCTAAGTACGCCTTACCCGGGTACAGCGGATCTCTGCCCGGGCGGACCACATACTTCTCCGCAGCTCGTGGGACCACATGAAAAGAAGCAAAGAAATAAAAATCCCGCAGGATATCCCTGCAACCGGTGTCGCAAGACACTTTGAGGAAAGATCCCTCGAAGGCGACAGACCCCAGGCGGCAACGCACCCGCCTAGGAATACACCAGCAGCCCAGACATTCCCAGCCAGGGAGCGTGGGGTGCCAGCAGGAGCTACCCTGCCAGCACGCCCACCTCTCGCATCTGATAGGCCAACCTCTATCAGGCAGCTGAAGAAGCAGGACGCTCTTCCAGCCCTGGGACAGCCCGGAGGACTGGACGACCCCAACAGGCGTGGCCTGCCAGGGTCAAAGGTAAAGTGGTACCTGAGGTACCTCATGCAGGGCATGACACCAGAGGAGGCCTTGAAGAAGGCAAAGGAGCCGAGGGAGCAGCCGGCATTGGGGACAGCACCGGTTGGTAAACGGCTGAACACCAGCCGCACACCACCGACGGACACCCCCAAAAGGTCTAGGCACGGCCCGGGGGCTAGTGAGACGTCCTCACGGGTCCCTGAGCAAGAGGGGCCTAGCACATCAGCAGCAGCGGCAGAAAAGGCAAAAGTGCGGGCCAGGAAGATACCTTCCCAGCCCCATCAAAACCAGAAGCCGACAACCGCTGGAGGAAGACCCTCTAGCTCGGCACCGCCGGTCATCGGACCCCGTCCGACTTACGCGGAGGCTGCCAAGAAAGCCACCCTCATCAGGGTGGCTATACTCCCGGAAGGTTTCCCGGCGGCCAGCCTGACCGCAGAGGAACTATCCGGGCTTCAGGAGTCGGTCATGGACGAGATGCTCACGTCAGCGTGGAGCGGTCCCGTCGTGTTCAGGGGAATCCACTTCAGGGTGGGTTACCTGATTATCGACTGCCTGGATGAAGGCTCAGCTGAGTGGCTCAAGATTGCCGTACCTCAGCTGCGGACGTGGAAGGGAGTACCCCTAGAGACCCGCACGGGAGCAGACATCCCGGCAGCATACAACGCCACGTTGTTCTGCCCGAGGAGCTCCGACCGGACCAATGAAGAAATACTGGCCTTCATTGGTTTCCAAAACCGGGTCGAGACGGACGCCTGGAAGGTCATCTCCAGGAAGAACGACGGAGCTGGTGCACTCCTGGTCGTAGGGATGGACCAGACCGGAAGGGATGAGATAGTGGAGCGTGACCACAAACTCAACTTCCGGTTTGGCCACGTCACCGTGAGCGGTCTGAAAAAGACCAAGAGAGCTCCGGAAGAGACGCCCAATGACGGCACATGCAAGGCTGTCGAGGATACCCTCGAACAACCGAATGTGGAGCCGAAGTCACAGCGTGGTGAACAGGATGAACAATCCATCACCAGCAGGACATTGGGGACGACCAAGGGGATGGACACCCTATGTCATCCCAAGAGCTGGCCCAGGAGCTCCTCCTGGACGAAAGCTGCGAAGAAGCCGAGGTTACCGTGATAGCCGGTGGTGGAGAGACTTGCTCTTTCTCTTCACCAGACCTCAATGTCAGACCACAGGACAAAAGATGTAGCCCTAAAAGAAACCCCAGAAAAACAAACTGGGACAAATTCAGGTCAACTCTAGAGCTCAATCTTTCCAACGAACCGTCAGGATACCCTAGACATCCCTTGGAATTAGACAGAGCGGTAGACAACCTGGGTCACAAGATAGTAAATGCCTTTGAAGACAGTTGTCCTCTAGGTAGACAGAGGCGGGAAACAGACGCACCATGGTGGAATGCTAGTCTTGAACGACTACGAGTAACCACTCGGAAGCTTTTCAACAAACCAAAAACTGATAGAAACTGGGAACTATACAGGCAAAGCCTGACGCTCTACAACAAAGAGATCAGGAAGGCCAAACGGAAAAGCTATAGGAACTTCTGTGAGGCAATAAGTAACGTCAACGAGGGCGCGAGACTGCAAAAAGCAATGGCTAAAAGTGCAGCGGATAGTAATTTAGCCCTGAGGAAAGGGAATAACACCTTCACCTCCACGGATCGGGAGAAATTAGAATTACTATTTGACACGCATTTCCCGGGGAATACTCCCACTATGGGAAACGCAAGGCGTGATCAACATAGAACCCCTAGGACAGTAGCCAGTGACTGGGCAACAGCCAAATCTATAGTTACGCCCGAGAAACTCAAATGGGCTATTGGAACCTTCCAACCATTTAAATCACCGGGATTAGACATGATCTCTCCAGCTTTCTTACAGCAGGGGCAGGAACTACTCCTAACCCGCCTAAGAAGACTATTGGTGAGCAGCCTAGCCCTTGGGTATATCCCAAGTGCATGGTGCAGCGCTAGGGTGGTCTTCATCCCCAAGATCGGGAAGAAAGACATCACCAGCCCAAAGTCCTTCAGACCTATCAGCTTAACTTCGTTTTGTCTCAAAACGCTGGAAAAACTGGTAGACTACAACATCAGAAGAACAGCTCTCAGAGACTGTCCGCTGCAAAATACACAGCATGCATATAGAGCAGGCCGTTCAACAGACACTGCACTTTATCAACTATGTCGCACCCTAGAAGGGGCAATTGACAGCAAAGAAATAGCTATCTGTGCCTTCTTAGACATAGAGGGAGCCTTCGACAACACATCACATGATGCAGTTCGAGCTGCCCTGTCCAGAAGGAACATAGACACTACTACGAGCAAATGGATTGGCAACCTACTTGAATCCAGGCAAGCAACATGTACACTGGGTTCGGAAAGAGTAACAATCGCTACCAGCAAAGGCTGCCCGCAAGGAGGAGTACTGTCCCCTCTGCTATGGAGCCTGCTAGTAGATGACCTTCTCAGCAAGCTTGCTGGAAAAGGAATTCAATGTCAAGGATACGCCGATGACATCGTGATAATCGCCAGAGGCAAATTTGAAGCGACACTCTGCGACATCGTCCAACTCGGACTAAGGACAACGCTAGACTGGTGCAGGGAGGTTGGACTCAACTTAAATCCTGCTAAGACAGTCATCGTTCCTTTCACAAGGAAGTACAAACTACAGAGAATGAGACAAATCTCACTGCTAGGAACTCCTATAGAAATTAGCCGAGAGGTTAAATATCTAGGAATCACTTTAGATAGTAAACTGACTTTCGCTTCCCATGTCCAAAAGACATTGGAAAAGTGTTACAGAGCACTCTATACCTGTCGGAAAATTGCTGGGAAATCCTGGGGAACCAGGCCTCAGATAATACGATGGCTATACTTAATGATCGTGAGACCAATCCTCACTTACGGAGCACTTGCATGGGGCAAACGAGCTAAGCTCATCAGCATGCAAAACCAGCTAGGAAAACTACAAAGACTTGCCTGCGTATGCATGACAGGGGCAATGAGAACCTGTCCTACAGCTGCCTTAGAAGTTTTGATGGAGCTAACACCACTCCACTATGTGATTGATATCCAACGCAAAGCTACACTCCTGAGAATAAGCACTGAGGGCACAGGTAGTGGTTGCATTCTAAATAACAGGGATGCGACTAATTTGTTAGGTGAGGTGCCCCTAATACTCCACCCTAGGGATGAAATGACAGCCGAACTAATCTTCGAGCAGAACTTCACAGCACACCTAGGCAATAAGAAAGATTGGACCACACTGTCTGAAGTGCATCCGATGGCTAAACACACCATTGCATGGTACACAGATGGATCCCTGACACAACAAGGCACGGGCCTTGGAGTGGTAGGGCCTCGCATTAAATACCACGAATCCCTTGGCCAATACACCAGCATATTCCAGGCTGAGGTATGTGCCATTGGACGTTGTGCAGAGCTCAACATACAGCGTGGATACAAGGAAAAGGACATATCGATCCTTTCGGACAGCCGAGCAGCAATTACTGCTTTACATAGTAACAAAATCACCTCGAAGCTAGTCCTAGAGGTGAAGAGTAAGCTAAATATACTGGGCAGTCGAAACAGGCTGGCCCTCAGATGGATTCCGGGACATAAGGACATATCCGGAAATGAACTTGCCGATAAAATGGCAAAACTAGGAGCCGAACAGCCCCTGGTAGGCCCAGAGCCCTACTGTGGCATAGGGAGGCACACTATAAAAGAATACCTTAGGAAAGCGGAAGGCGCCATGAGACAAGAACACTGGAGAAATACCCCAGGTCTTAGGCAAGCCAAAACTCAAATAAATAACTATAACAAGAAGAGGTTCAAGGAACTTATTCAACTGGGGAAGAACTCACTTAGGATCGTTACCGGATTACTAACCGGGCACTGTAGACTGAAAAGTCACCTAGGTAAGATGGGAATAACCAGCAGTGGAACTTGCAGATTCTGCGACATAGAGGACGAAACCTCTAGACACATCATTGCAGACTGTCCGGCGTTAGCAAGCATAAGATGTAAAATCTTAGGAACCAGAACTCTTACACCTGAGCTCCTAGTAAGAATCAACCCACTAAAACTCCTCGACTTTATTCGAGGAAGTGGGTTGATATCTGAGCTGTAGGCTCTGAATGGGGGTACAATAGATCTTATAGGTCGCGGTACACTGGACACCCCGATATTAATAATAATAATAACATATAACTCTAGTGGGAACAATAAAAAAAATGTTTAAAAAATGAAATTTTTTTAATATTTTTTTCTTTTTAGAACTTTTTTAACATACTAATAATTTGACAGCTCAGAACTACGCTATTATTTTTTTTTAAGTCGGAAAACGATATCGCATAGCTGTCAAGGAACAATCGAATAATTGAGCTGCAAATCATCATAGTTTCAATGTTTTTAAACATATTTGAATGTTTTCAAGAATATTTTAATTTAATTTAATAATTTTATTTAACTTTTTTCAATAGCTGCAAGGGTATATGAACGGCCTGCCGAAGTTTTCTTCCTTTCTTGTTTGCCTTTTTTTTCCAAAATACTTGCGTGACAGGTTGGATTTGTTTTGTACAGCATGTACAAATCAAATTCCAAATTTTATGACATATGTGATAGATATAGATGGTGAATAGACTTCCGTCAGTGGAGGGTAAGTCCAAGTGCTCGGACTACCGGCATGTCGTGAATCTGAATGCTTGGGGCAGCGATTTGGAAGACATCAAGATCTGCTTGGAGATGCCTCATTTGGAAATACTGTCTCTCAGTGTGAACAAGATCAATACGCTGAGCAGCCTGCAGAATTGTCACCGGCTGAAGGAGCACTATATGCGCAAGACCAAGATCCCCAGTTTCGAGGAGCTAAATTAGCTGGCCAATGCCCGTTCCTTGACCTCGCTTTGGTTGGAGGACAATCCATGCTCCGTGGAAGCTGGTAGCAACTATAGGGCCTGTGTGCTTCGTAAGCTGCCGCAGCTAAAAATACTGGACAACGTGGTAGTCACCGAGCTGGAGGTACAGGCCGACCTTCGCCACAAGTTCTATCCGGAGCAGAAGAGTGCCATTAGTGCTCCGGTGGCGGAGTCTGCGCTCTCGACTAGTGGCGCCAAGATGAGGGCCTGTCGCGAGCGCCTGGAGCGGGATCGGGAAAGGGAGCGGGAGGAGGAGCGGCAAGAGGAGCGGCAGCGGGTGAAGGAGACGGAACTGAAGGAGGAGCGGGAGCGGAAGAGGCATTGTCCAACAGGTCCGCCAGGATGCCAGGATATGGTGGCCAACTCCTTTTATCCCAGCAATGGAGGCGGTGCAGTGCAGCAGAGATGTCTTCACTTGAATGGCAATCTGCTGTCCGCCTCTTTGTCCCTCATCCGCGAGCTGGACGAACCCACTCTGAAGGCGCTGAGCCATGCCATCCATGAGCAAGTGAACACCACAGATCCATGTCCAAATTAACAAAATTTCAAATTTTCAATTCCAGTTAAATAAGTTTAAAACTAGTGTAGTGTAGGAAATATCCCGAACGAAAAGCGTATTACCATAATAACTAATGCTGACACATATTACCCAAGCTACTTTAATTTTTTTTTTGACCCTCACAAATAATTTGTACCTTCAAATTTAATCAACATTAATAAAATAATAATATTTTTATACCTTTGCAGAGGTTTTACAATTTCAGTCAGAAGTTTGCAACGCAGTGAATGAGACATTTCCGACCCTATAAAGCATATATATTCTTGATCTGCATCACTAGGATAGTCGATCTAGCCATATCCGTCTGTCCGTCCATCTGTCCAACTGTTTGTCCGTTTCTACGCAAACTAGTCTCTCAGTTTTAAAGCTATCTGCATAAAACTTTCCCAAAAGTTGTCTTTCTATTGCAGGTAGTACTTAAGTCGGGACAAGCCGAATCGAACACTATAGCATATCGGAAAAATTAATGAAAAAAATTATGTTTTTTTTTTTTATTTTTTTTTTAGTTCTTCGACATAATAGTAATGGTTAAATATTTCAGAATTACGGTTTAAATTTCATCAAAATCGGACGACTATAACATAAAGCTCCCATTTAAACAATAAAAGCAAAAAAAAAAATTTTAAATTTAACTGTTCTATTTTGTAATTCCTTTTTGTAAATTCTTTTTGACTTATTAATAATTGGACATTAAGTTTAATTTTATTTAAATCGGAAAACAATAACATATTGCTGCCATAGGAACAATCAAATAATTGAGCTGCAAAACATCATAGCTTCAATGCTTTAAACATACACGCAAGTAAATCATAATTTTTTTATTTTTAAGAATATTTAATTTTTGCATTAGCTGCAATAGTATATGAACTTCGGCTTGCCGAAATTTGCTTCCTTTCTTGTGTATTTTAGTTCTTTGAAATATAGAAATGGTTTAATATTTTAGCATAAGGGTTTAATTTTATCAAATTCGGACGACTATAAATAAAAATATTTTTTTTAATGTAACTTTTCTATTTTGTAATACTTTTTGACTTAATATTAATTTGACAGTTCACAGTTACGCATTTAATTTTATTAAAAACGGAAAACGATATCATATAGTTGCCATTGAAACTATCGAATAATTGAGCTGGAAATCATCATGGCTTCAATGTTTTTAGACATATACGCAAATAAATCATAATTTTAATGTTTTCAAGAATATTTAATTTTTGCAATAGCTGCAAGGGTATATGGACTTGCCGAAGTTTGTTTCCTTTCTTATTTAAAATTAAGGTAAATTTAAAGTCTTTTAAAGCAGCTGTTCTATGACAAATAAAATAAAAGAATAGAGTTTTTGGAGAAATGCAAATCAATGCCATATTTAGCAAAAATCACAAATAGGATAACATATGGATATATTTGATTTTCTCACCGTTGCCCGCCATCTTCGCTGCGGTTGTGTGTGCTTGCTGGTCAGAAGAAAGGCCTGAGCCAGAGCCTTGACAGACGGCATGGAGTGGACCACTTCATCTTCGATGGCGGGCTTCTCCGCCGCGGGAGTGGAAGGTTCAGGCTGTCAAGGCAGGAAGGTTTACCCAACTACCCGAATTGTTAAATGGCGCACACTCACCACATCGTCTTCATCGACAGACAGCACTTGACTGGGATCGATCAGGCGGCGTTTCGGCTGCAGGAATCTAAAGGCAGGCGGAGTGGATTCCCGCGTGGGTGTACCGACAGGTGAGCCAATCGTGGGCCCCGAATCGCCTGGACCGAACTGGAGGACCACAGGTCGCTCCCGCTTCTTGGAGGTCGACGAGTCAAAGGAAGCACTCTGGGCGGACTCCATGGACGACGTGGTGGAGGTGCTGGGCAGCTGCTCCTCCCGAGCAGCCTTGATAACCGTCGTTTCCTGCTTGTTAAAGTCGTAGATCCGCACCGTGTCGGACTCGTCGCTGGTGGTGGTAGTCGTGGTTTGCAGGGAGTGCAGCGAGGGATTCGATTGGGAATCCAGGGAGTCATCCAGGACCTGAACTGGCAAGGCTTTGTACACCGAATCCTGTGGCGGTTCCTGCTCTGGGGCAGGTTCGCTTGCTTTTTGAGCCTTTTGATTAAACATTTTCGGTTTGGTAGTTGGCAGTTGGTTTCGGTGGGTGTGTGTTGTTTTGTTGGTTAGTTTGGGTGGTTAGGGTTCAATGGAAAGAAGAAGTGTAGGTGCTTTAGTATCTAATATTAGTGTAGACGTGGTTGTGGATTTGATCTAGAGTAAGGCAAAGAGTGATGCGGTGGTTTTGTGGGTGAAAACGCTCAGGCAGCAGCATGCGGCACGATGATCTTGCTACAGTCATTCAGGCAGTTACAATCGCTTGAAATGGTTTCGAAACAAATGCTGTTAGTCAAATCCAAAAGCAATCCAAACACAAAACTAACTATTTCGGCTAGTTGCCGATTCTGTACTCACCAATTCGATAGGTTTTTGGGATACTAAAAACATTTGTTTCTGGGTTTCAGTGTTTGCTTTCATTGTTGGTTTGTTTATTGTTTGGCTTTATTTGGAATTAATGCATTATAGATATCGCTAGGCATATGTGAATATGGTTGTTCATAAGAAAAGAGCGTTAGCGGTGTGCATACAGATACGGTACAGGAATTATTATATATTATTTCATAAAATTAACAGCAAGTATAATGATTAAAAACAAACGTTGCATACTCTAGGGCATTAGCATTACGTAAGTGGTATTAACTAAAGGTACGATCAGAACACTAGCTCGACACTCTCGTTCGCAGAAATCTTGCAGTTTGCTGGTTGCAGGTTGCTGGATCGGTGCAGAAGTGGTAGTGGTGGTGCAGTGGAAAGGTCATCGGATGCCCATCCAGTGCGGGAGATTCTGTGCGTGCTTTCTTTCCGTTTATTTGTGTGTATGTGTATTCCCGCCCTGCCCATCTTGTTTTTACCATATGTACAGAGAAATTGGCTTTGCTATGCTGACTAGTGTTTAACATCTGTTTGACTAAGCTATGCGCGATTTGGCAAATATCCGTAGGGGCCCAAGACCCAACCCGTTCCCAATGTCCCTAAAAGAGCAGACTGTTGTTGCTGTACTTGGTGTCCGTGCCGCTGAAACCGTTCAGGCAGCTGTCCACCCCCGAGTCGCCCTGGTCCTCCGCTTCGGGGCGCCGGGCCAGCTTCCCGGCCAGCGGCTCGCTCTCGAACAGCGGATTCATCACAAAATCCTTCGAGGTCGAGGACACCGCCCGGAAGCTGTTGCGCTTGAGGTCCTTGTGCAGCAGCTGCTTCTCGAATTGGGTGAGTACGCCGGCGGAGGGACCGCCTGCCGCCGCCCGCCTCTTGGACACGGACGAGCCGAAGGACACCCCACTACCATGGCTGTGCAGACTCAAGGAGGACTGGGTGTGCCGCTTGGGCAGCGAACTGTAGCTGCTGCGCCAGGAGCGCTGGGACCTCGAGTCGAAGTCGTCGTCGTCACCCAACCCCAGACTGGACTCGCGGTAATGGGACGCGGAGGTTGAAGGTCGTTCCAGGGGCACTGACCTTTCGTAGCCCAAGGACAGGGAGTGGGAGGGTGAGGAAGAGTGGGAGTGGGAGTGGGAGGGGCGGCTGTTAATGAACTTTAGCGAACTGCTACGGCGCACTGGCGTGGACAGCGTCCAATGAGAGAGGTCGGCAGCGGTGCTCTGAGCGCTACTTGAAATGCGGCCATGCGGTGGATGTGGTTCTGGTTCTTGATTTACCTCGTTGATCACGATGTCCTCCACATCCTCAGCAGCACGCTGCGGCTCGGAGATGGAGGATGGGGCCCTTCCACTTCCCGTGCTGTCTGTGGGGGTGGGAGCATTGTTGATGTAGTAGTCGCGGCTGTACCTAAAGTATTGGGGATAAATAAATAACTAGAGTTATAGAGGGACACCATTGGGTATATCTTTTGCCGACCCACCGCTTGTAGTCCGTTTGTGGCGTTGACGGCTCCGGATTTTCCGTCAGCGCCGATGCCAGAGCCTTTTGCTCCGCACTCGGACTGATGTTTGGCACATCCATGTACCGCTCCTGGGTGCCGCTGATGCGCTGCTTCAGTGCCTCCGGGGCGTATGGATTATTTGGCATTTCAACGGCATTGTACCACTTCTTCACCTCGCGCTCCGCAATGGAACCTGGAAATGTGTGCGGATGCAGTGGTTAAGGAAGTTATGCGTAAGTCAGCGATTGGGTCGATTTATTTAAATCTTAACGGACTCTTGAGTGAGCAAAAAGTAACATTTCTTTATCTTTAATTTAACAGCTTTTGGCTTACACCTCCCCATTAACAAAAGAAACAACTTTTTTTCAGAAAAAATCTTTTTTTGTTAGACTCCCATTAAAATTCATAACTATCTTCTTTATTGCATAACTTTAAGTTGGTTATTATTATATGTTATTTAACTATATTATTTATACAAAGAAGTCTGAATTTTAAGAGTCTAAAGCTTTGAAATCAAACAAAAACAGTAAATACAAATTTTCAATAATTTCTTTAGAATCGAAATATGTAGTTTCATAACAAGGAGATCACGAGTTTCTTTTGTTTTAGAGGATGGTAACATTAGTGTACATGTCATATATTACTTTTCGTTGCTTAGGATTCGTTATCAAATAAGTCGACCCATCCTTATGTTTGGGATCAGCCTTCAACGGGTCGCAAACACATAAAAGACACTAGAGCCAGGCTAACATACACAGATATTAAAGCATAAAAGGGAGGACAACAAACACCGAGTGATGACAGTTATGGCCACAACCGAGCGTTACCTGGCACAAATCGCCGCAACAGAACAACATCGTCATCGGCAACATCGTCTTGTTGGGCAGCCACTGGGCCACCGTTTGGCAGATCGGTGGTATAGCTACCAGACCATCGAAGGGAACCATTTGTTAGTTTTCCGTTAGTGCGTCTAGTGCCCGAAGTCGGGTTGTTAGTTTGGGTTAGAGGAAGATGCAGGTGGGAGTGCAGATTGCTGTTAGAGTTGGGGTTAGTATTCAGTGTTCGCTGCTGGTCAAGGACTACGGCCCTCTCGCTCACAAACTCCTGTTCAGAGTCACCTTCTCCAGTGAACGTCTCACAGGCAGTGGAGGGTTCACTCTCATCGCTTTGAATTGACTCTGAACTTAACTGATCTGAGAAGAGAATTTCGTTGATAAAGTTATATGTGATTTCGCTCAAACTAAACGCAATGATGGAATCAGTTTCTACTTCTAGTTCATCAGCCATATCACAAGATGTTTGGCTAGCCATATCTAATCTTAGGATTAAATTATCATCAGTTATGATATCTTCAGGCTTGTCGTCCGTGCTGCTCAAACCTTTCGATGCTTCTGCATCTGAATTACTACCAATAACCATATCAGCTTCACTTTCTAAGTCAAGAGACTCTAAATCGCTTTGAGATCTAACGATTTTAAGTGGCATTTCTGCTAAAACACTACCTTTACTACTATTAATTTCAGTTGTTATATCATTTGAATGAGACTCAGGCATATTTTTAAAACTAAACGGATAATTGGATGTATCTGCATCCATGCTAAGTTCATCTACCAAATCAGTTTCAGTCTTATCTATATCAAATGCAAAACAATCATCAACAAAACCAATTGGGTCAACTTCAGAAGTTGGAGTTTCTGCTCTGCCTGTCGGGGGTTGTAAATCTGTGGAGGAAGCTAAGCTGAACTCATTCAGTTCCTCGAAAAGGCTGGAGTGGGACTCAAAGGGAACTTCGGCTATGCTATCTTCCATGGAATCAAAGGAACTGAGGTATTTGTGCATGATCAGAGAGCGGCGGCGTCTGCGTTCGATTGTGGCAAGCAGTCGTTTGTCTTTTATGTAAAACTTGCAAATGGTCCCAAAGAGGTTCACGGGCTCGGATCTAATAGGCGACTCTCCATCACTCGTTGTTGTGTCAAGAATGTTTGGCTGCCTTCGCAGAAACTTGTGGGTGGCTTTACCTAGAGCGGAACAATCGCTCTTAGTGGAGTCTATCGAATCACATCTTTGGACACCTCCTGCAGACTTATCTGATGTCAATTCCGATTTGCTTTGCAACTCTCGCTCTGTGCTAGCTGGTTGTGAATTGTCGGGCGCTTCGGTGCAATCCTTATCATTCTTCGAAATATCTTCTGTAGATGGTGGTATTTCTTTAGCAGCAGTCTCCACTTCCTCCAGATAGTCCACGTATACTGGTGGTTGTACTGGGCAGGATTCTGTTTCAGGAAGAACTTCAACAGAAACCACTGCGGCAGCTTGTGCATCTACATCAATTTCAGCAGGAACTTCGTTTTCGTCTTTAACAGATTGTTTTTCAGTAACAACTTCCACTGGCTGAAGTTCAGGAACGATTTCAACATTTATAGGCTTAGGGGGTCCTGCTGGCAGGCATTGGGATTCTAGAAGTGTACTCAGTTCGACATCGATCGGATCTGGTGTATCCATTGCAATAGAGCTACCTTCTGAAATAACGTTGACAGGTGCTGTGGTTTCTACTTGTACAATTACTGGTAAATCCACCGGGACAGATACTGTTTCTGAAATTGTTTTCTCATCAACTTGGGGTTCCAATTCGACAGGTTGTGTTTCATAGCTTGAAGGTGCTGTTGAAATTTCAGGAACTAAGTCTCCTTCAGGAATAATGTGCTCTAAAGATGGAGAATCCACAGCAACCGAATCCGTCTCGGGAATTGCTTCAGGGGAACTGCTTCTGAACTCCAAAGTTACATTGGCGGCTTGATCAAAACCTTCAATAGCAGCTAAGGGTTCCCCAGAGGTAGTCAACGCCTCTGGCGAAAATTCCATAGTCACTGGTGGGTTTTCTTCAATAGATTCGGGTAGGGAAGCCATTTTCAATGATATTGGGGATTCCTTATTGTCAGCTTCTGTTTTTGGATGTTGCATTTCGATTGGTTTGACTTCTGAGATAATTTTCTCACCGACGGGTTGAACGTTTGGTGCACTTTCTACAGGAGCTTTAAATTCCACAGCAAGAGTTTCTGCCTCCGGAACAACTTCCAATAGCTCGGTGATAGATTGACTTTCTGGGACGATTTCCAAATTAACTACTACTACTTCGGCTTCCATTGTGACAGTTTCAGCTTGCGGCTCTATTTCCATTGTGACGGCATGCGTTTCTGGAACAATATCCAATGGTGCTGACTGTTCCAAATTTGTAGGTAGCTTTGGCACAGGATCTGATGAGCTCACACTGACATTGTCAACCCGCGCCACATATTCCGTTTCGGATACACTTTTTGAAGCCGTATCTTTATTGTCGGATCCGTTTTCTGAAACAGTATCTACTTGGGGAATGACTTCCACTGTGACAGATTCCATCTCTGGATAAAGTTCCATGGGCGTTGGCGTTTCCACTGCTATAGGTTCTCCCCCTAAAGTGACATTCAGTGTTTCGGGAGAATGTTCGTTGACAAAATCTGTTTTTTTTATTTGTTCTACAGTTGCTGGTTGATCCAGTGAGACTGTCGGAACCACCTCCATGGCGACCTCTTGTGCCTCTGGCCCAGCTTCCACAGTATCGAAGAGTTCCGGTGCTTGCGGTTTCTGTGCGTTGGAGTTTGCCACTACAATAACTTTTAGTGATTCTGAAGAATCCACTGACACAGATTGCAATTGTGGGTCAATTTCCACGCATGCTGGAGATTCTTTTTCTGAAATTACTTCTACCAGCGGACAACATTCTGGAAAATCCCCTGAGAGAGGTAGCGTTCCCGATACAGTTTCTGGAGGCACTGAAACTTCCATGTTATCAGTTTCTTTTTCTGAAAGTTCGATTATGGGCTCTGGCGTATTTATGGCAGGATCTTCGGATGTTTCGATTTCTGGAAGAATTTCTGCAGGAGCTGGCGGATCCACTGCAATACAGCCAATTTTTTTCTCCCGAGTAGGAAGTTCTACATCAATATATTCTGCTAGTGCTGCTAGTGATTGTTCGTCTTCTAGCTTCTTCTCCACAGTTTCCACAGACTCTGGTAGGGCTACGGAGACTTGTGCAGTTTGAGGGACAACTTCTTCGGGCAATCTGGTATGCATTGTGACTGGTGCTGCTTCAGACGAAATTTCCACACAGATAGATTGTGCTACTAAATTTTTTCCTACAGATTCTGATGGATCTATTGTACTAGGCTGTGTTTCTGGAACAATTTTTGCAGACGCGGTGGATTCCAATAGTAAAGAATTTTCAGGAACGGTTTCCATATTTAACGGTGGATTTTCATTCGCTGATTTTACTTGTGGTTCATTTTCTGCATTTGCCAACGGCTCTGGAACGATTTCCTTTGAAACAATTTCCTCAGAAGCCGTGTTAAACTCTGCACCTGTTGAATTTGTTTTTACAGAGTTAGATTCCGTCTCAGAAAAAGTTTTTCCAGGTAAAGGGATTTCAACTGCGACAGAGTCATGATCTATAGGAACATTCTCAGATTCAAGTGTATTCACAGAGACAATTTCCGCAGATGTTGTTTGGTTTTCGGAAAAAACAACTCCTTGTAAATTAACTTCCTCAGACGTTATTGTATCCAAAGTGGTCAGTTGTGCTCCCAAAACCATTTCCAATTGGGCAGGGGGTTCCATGTCGATAGATTTAGTGTTGGAAACATCTTCCTCCTCGTACTGGACTAAATCAATTCCCAAATCCCGAACAACTTGTCCTTCTGGTGGATCAACAACAATAAATTTAGTGTTGGAAACATCTTCCTCCTCGTACTGGACTAAATCAATTCCCAAATCCCGAACAACTTGTCCTTCTGGTGGATCAACAACAATAAATTCCCGTTCCTCTTTTGGAGGGAAAGCAATAATTTCTACAGGCGTAGGGGACTCCACCGAGACAGCTTCGCTTGGAAGAACGTCTGGGGTTGACTCTTTGTCTGTGTTTGCGACAATATCCGGAGGATCGGGTTGATCCGTGACCATTCCTGTTTCGAGAACCACTTCCGCATTACTTACTGCAACAGATTTTGCGTTAACTTCCGTTGCCGCTAGGGATTCCAGATCGGCAGGTTCTAATTGTGAAACAACTTCTGAAGGTAGTGGTAAATCTTCAGGAGGTAATGGTTCTAGCGCTGTCGAAGTTGTTATGATAGGTGAAATTTCTTGAACCATTTCCACAGGCGCTGATGTTGGCATTGCATGAGTTTCAGTTTGGGCAACCATATACGTTGACTGATTGTTTTCCAATTCTATCTGTAAAACATGAGATGCTGGAGCATCTACAACTTCCAGAGGAACAGGAGCCAATGTGAATTGGGTTTCTGCACTAATTTCAGAAGTCGGTGATGAACTAAGAACGACAGAAGCTGTTTGAGGAACATCTTTCACCAACACCGTTGAATCCGTGTCAATAGATTCCGTGCCTAAAACCGTTTGCGACAGTGTGGGGGATATGACTTGAGAAACCTTGTCAGTATGCGTTGGTGGCTGGAGATGTGTGTCTGAAACTGCTTCCTCATTCGTTGGTACGTTTACGCAGTCATTTTCCACATGAGAAACACATTCTATTGGCTCAGGGGGATCTATAAATGTAGATTGTTCTGATTCTGCAGACGGTTCTTCTGCAGCGCCATGTGTTTCTGGGACATTTTCCAAAGGCTCTGGTAATTTAACGCCGACTGATACAATTAGTTGTATTTCTGAAACAGTTTCCTCCACAGTAGTTATTGGTTCAACAGCTGAACAATCCGACTTAGAAAACATTTCTTCAGGCACCAGCTTCTCCACTGCGACAGATTGTGCCGCTATAATGGCTTCTATAGATTCTGGTGAACTTACAGCGATAGATTCAGGCTCCAAAATCAATTCCCCAGGCGACGGATCCATAATTTCCACAGATTGTACTACTGGAAAACCTTCCACGGTCGCTGGGGGTTCTACTATGAGGTCATCAGTTTGGGCAACCACTTCATCAGATGGAATGATGGTTTCCAAAGGCGCTGGGAGCTTCGTATCGAGAGGTTCTCTCTGGGGAACATGTTCTGCAATTACTGGTATGTCCACTGCGACCGAATTCGTTTCGCCACATCCTGTTTTTGAAACAATGTAGATATGTTCAAGGAGATCTGGTGCAACGGGTTCTGAAATAATTTGTACCGGTACAGAACAGTCCGGAACATCCTTTACAGTTACTGGTGTATCCAAATTCGTTTCTGGAACTTCCTCAGTTGTTGCGATTTCTACTGGAGTTGAAACGACTTTCGAATGGATAATTTGCGAAGGCGTTGATGATTCTTCATCGTCGTGTTCTGCCTGAAAAACAACAGGTTTAGTTACTGAAATAATCTCCAATGGTTCTGGTTCTCCAATTGTTTCAGTAAGTGAATCAATTTCCGCGTGGGGTTGTGTATCAGCAATAATTTCTGCAAATTCTGGCAGACCTAACTCGCACAGTACTGTTTCAGAAATAATGTCAACAGCCTTTGGGATTTCTGCTGCTGTCTGTGCAATATCTTCTATAGCTTCTGGTGTATCCACTGAAATAGGTTGTAGTTGTTGATCAGTTTCAACTGGCAATGGCTGTGTTTCAGAAACAGTTTCTGCAGACTGTGGCGGATGCAGCTCGTCACATCCTGTTTCTGAAACAATTTGAACAGGTTCGTTGAATTCTGCTACTACGGGTTCTGGAATATTTTCTGCAAGGACAGAAGCAATTTGTGAAACATTGTCTATACTTTCTGGTGGATTATCTGCATTAAGCTGTTGTTCTGGAACAATTGCAATTGGCACTGGTAGATCCACTTCAAAGGGAACAGTTTCTGCAGACTGTGATAAATCAAGTCTGACACATCCTGTTTCTGAAACCATTTTAACAGATTCAGGATGTTCCGCCTGCACGGGTTCCAGAATAATTTCCGATGAGACAGATGCAATCTGTGGTACTGTTTCTATTATTTTTGGAGGATCCACTTCATCGGACTGTTGTTCTGGAGCAACTCCAATTGGCGCTGGTATATCCACTCTATCCATATCCACTGCTTCTGGAACAGTTTCAGCAGACTCTGGCAGATCCACCTCGCTACATCCAGTATCTGAAACTATTTCAATAGGTTCAGGGAGTACCGCTTCTACAGGTTCTTGATTACTTCCTAATAGTACAGATGTAATTTCAGTAGGATCAGGGATTGCCGCTGTCACAGGTTCTTGAAAACTTTCTAATTGGACAGATGCTATCTGTGGAACGTCTTCTGTAGTTTTCGGCGAATCCACTTTAATTGACTGTGGAACAGTTTCAGCAGACTTTAATGGATGCACTTCGCCAAATCCTATTTCTGAAATAATTTCAATAGGTTCAGGCACTCCCTGAATTGGCGCTGGTAAATCCACTCTAAAGGATTCTGTTTCTGGAACAGTTTCAGCAGACTCTGGCAGATCCACCTCGCTACATACAGTATCTGAAACAATATTAATAGGTTCAGGGTGTGCGGCTGTCACAGGTTCTCGATTACTTTCTAGTAGTACAGATGTTGTCTGTGGGACGTCTTCTATAGTTTTCAGTGGATCCACTTCAATAGACTGTAGTTGTGGAACAGTTTCAGCAGACTCTAATGGATGCACTTCGCCAAATCCTATTTCTGAAATAATTTCAATAGGTTCAGGGATTGCCGCTGTCACAGGTTCTTGATTACTTTCTAATAGTACAGATTCTATCTGTGGAACGTCTTCTATACTTTGCGGTGGGAGCACTTCAAAAGACTGTAGTTGTGGAACAGTTTCAGCAGACTCTAATGGATGCACTTCGCCATATCCTATTTCTGAAATAATTTCAATAGGTTTATGGAGATCCGCTGTCACGGGCTCTGAAATAATTTCTACAAGTACTGGTCCTTTTAGAGAAATATCTTCTTCAGTTACTGGTGTGTCCACTGCTTCCAAATTTGTTTCTTGGACTTCCTGAGATGTAGAAATAATTTGCGAGTGCGTTGATGATTCCACATCTACAGATCCTGCCTGAGAAACAAATTCTACGTGTGCAGGCTGAGTTTCTGAAGTATCCTCTAAGGGTTCTGGTGGTACCACTGCAATAGGTTCAGTTAGCGGATCAACTTCTGCAGAGAGCTGTGTTTCAGGAACAATTCCTGTAGATTCTGGTAGACGTGATTCGAAAAATACTGTTTCGGAAATAATGTCAAAAGCCTTTAAAGTTTCCGCGTCTTTTAAAGTGCTTGGTTGATCCACTGCAATAGGTTGTTGTTCAGTAAGAACTTCAATTGGCGCTGGTAGATCCCCTACAAACGGCATTGATTCAGAAACAGTTTCTGCAGACTGTTGGGGATCCAGTTCGCCACACCCTATTTCTGATTTATTTTGAATAGGTTCTGGAAGTACCGCTGCTACGGGTTCTGGAACAATTGCAATTGGCGCTGGTAAATCCACGACCAAGGGCTGTGTTTCTGGAACAGTTTCCACCGACTGTGAAGGATCAAGTCCGCCACATATTGTTTCTGAAACAATTACGACAAATTCAGGGAGTTCCGTTGGTAAGGGTTGCGGAATAATTTCCACTATGCCGGATGCATTCCATTGAACATCTTCTATAGTTTCTGGTGGATCCACTTCATAAGATTTTTGTTCTGGTACAACTTCAATTGGCGTTGGTACATCCACTGTAAGGGGCGCTTTTTCTGGAACATATTGATCGAGCTCAGGGCTTACTTTTGTTACAGGCTCTGAAATTATTCCTACAGGTTCAAATGATCGAACCACTTTGTCTGATTGAGTTTCGGGAGCAAATTCTGCATGTTCGGCCACTTCTGGGTGACCCGCTAAGTCAGATTGAAAATCCGTAGGCACTGCTGTGACGGGTTCTATTCCTGTGCCGGTATCCAAAGACGTTGTTATATCCAACACGGAGGACTGTGTGTCAAAAACATTTTCCAAAGTGTCATTTCCAGCTTCTTGAACAAATTGAATAGGCTTATTAAAATCCACGTCCAGAGGATTTTTCAGTAAAATAACTTCTGGCTTAGAATGTGGTTCCATGGGCTCCAAAGAAGCTGGTATATTGAGTTCTATGGGCTGGTTTTCTGCAACAATTTCCACAGGTTCTGTTTGACTTACGACGAAAGAGTCTACTTGGGAATCTTGCACCGGTGATGATGGATCTACGACGAGAGGTGTTGACTGTTCCACTTTATCCAATTCTGTTTCAAGAGTAACAGGAGAATCCATGTAGGCAGTTTCGGTCTCTTGAACAACTTCAGTCGGCGGCGGAGACTCAGACTCAGCGAACATTTCAAGTGCTGGTGGGGGTGGAACAATTTCTTCTGAGGCGATTAGATCTGGAGTTGGAGTTGCTGTGAATGGTGGCGGTTGTTCAGTACAAAAATAAGATTCTAGAACGGGCTCTAATGGCTCGGAGTTCTCCTCTTCGATGATGTCCAGCGAGTGCGCGCGCGCCAGGTCCACTGAGCGAGCGTTAATCTCGGCGAGGGCCAAGTCACTCAGCTCCTTGAGGGTGTGCATCTCGCTGGGAGTCATGGCGCCGGGTTGCTCGGATGCAGGAACCGCTAGCATGGGTCCCAAGGCCATGGCTGCCAAGATCTCAATTACCGATGGTACGCTCTCGTGCAATTGCTCTTCGTCGATGTACTCGACAGTACTGAAGCCAGTGCAGCCTTCGAGGCTGGCCAGCTCCTCGGTTTCGCGTGGGGCTGCAACACAAACGACTGCTGAGTGCCTATGCTTTAAGACCACGCACAAGTGGGCTGAGCTACTAAGGGGCAGGGCTCTAAGATGGTGGCAGCGATCAAGGGGCTAGTGATCTATGTCTAAGGGTTAATCCAAGTCTTAGCAGTAAGGATGAGATACAATATTCGGAGGTACAGAGGACACGTTTAAAGCAATTACCTGCAATGGGAGTGTGGTCTGGCTCCTCATTCAACAAGTCGTCTTGGAATATCATTGGTGGTGGTGGTGGTGGTGTCCGGGAGGGAGCTTTAATATCAGATGGCACGGCCATGGGAGACACCACAAACTCATTGGTTGTCTCCGTAAACGCTGGCTCGTGCTCCTCCAGCAATGTGTGGGACGTCAGACTGGTGCGGTCTACGAGCTCGTCGAGGACCAGTTTAGTGTTCTGACCTCCAATTAGGTGTTTGCTCAGCAGACGATCGTTCAGGTCGTTGCATCGCAACAGATCCAGAGAGCTCTCCTCGATATCCGAGCCCATTTCCGACAGATCGCTGACCTCGTCAGTGGTCTTGTCGCCAATCTGGGCCCGGACATTCTCCCTGGGTGCGGGCACTAGCATGCCAATGCTGCTCGGGGTGGCCGAGCTGCGTTTCTTCTTGAACAGCCAGTTGTCTTCCCAGTTTCCCTCACCGATAACACCCGAGGAGATGGATCCTATATCTGATAGAGGGTGGGAAAATTTGTTTAACATCTCAAAGGTGTGGCTTTTAATAGGGGGCAATCACTTACCATCCTCGGATTCGGTGACGGATGCTGAAAAGTCTGGCAGTGGCACCATGTGTGCGGCTATATAATCACTAAGGACGGACTCCCTTTCCAAATCCGTTTGCAGGGACTTGGATTTTCCATTCTGTAAGCAAATCGTTTAGTAACCGTGTTGGAACTCCATCCACGAATCCACTCACATCCAGTCCGATTTCATGATCAGTGAGGCTGCAGTCACTGCGTGGTTCTATCGAGCTTCCGGACGTGGTGCTCAGCGCTTCGGCATTGAAATTCTCGTCAATGTGGCGACCACTCAAGTCCGGCGTACTCTCGGCCAATAGCCTTGTATTCCCTTCCTTATCCGCAATCTGGGGGAGAAAAGGCAAAAGGAAAATATAAACATTTTAGCCCATCGGCCTTGGCATTGTGCAAGAAAAGTGTTGTTGAACCCCTGAGTTCCCGATTTGTTATGGGTCAACTGCTTGTGCCCTTAAGCAGATTAGACCCAGCAATATTTCACTATCCACTTGACGGCCGTTCTTTCGTTTCGTCATCGATTACCAGCCAATATTGATTGAGTGCCAAGACGAAGTCAATTACTGGCCACGTTGCAGAAAGCTATTCGTAATCGTAGTGCGTAATTGGGCAGTTTAATGCTGACTGGATCAGTGACGTTTTGATAAGATCCGAATACCAAAGCGTAGCTAGTTGAGTAATTGTACCAGCAACCCAGGAACATTACTCCGGTAATGTCTTTTTCTGCCATATTTACTTGATCCGCTGGATCGTCGGCCATTATCCTGATTCTGCTGATGAAACTCTCTCGATTTTCCCACGAATTGATTTATCCAATTAGTGCTGCGATTGATTTAAGTGTTCTTCCGCTGCTGCTGCTCGTTGGTTGGCTAAAACGTCTGCACGGGCAAGACAATGGACTGCAACTAATTAGCCTGGTCCGCTTCGGCGATGTGGCAACTGGCCAATAGAAGCCGCCCAAGTGCAGGTCGAACGAAAGCGAAAACTGGACTTACGCGGCCAGTGAAAATGGCGGAAACAGCTAGAACAAGGCTTACAAAGTGGTAGGATTGGGGTTGGGGTGGGTATGGCGGCTTACCTTATTCAGCACCGCCGTGGCCAGAAGATCCTGGTAGATCTTCGGCTCGAAGTAGTGCTCGGTGCGATGGCGCCGCTTCAAGCCATTCCCGTTGGCCAGCTCGGAGGCGTGGGATCGGGTGTCCAGACTGATCTCCGAGACGGCTCCGCTGGCGCTTAGGGACGAGCTCCGCAGGGTCTCCGCTATGATAGTCTCGATGAGACTGCGTAGTCGGGTCTGCGAGATGTCGGCCAGCTCGGAGTCGGCATTGTTGTTATTATTATTATTGCTGTTGTTATTGTTCAGGCCATTGCCTTGGCCGCTGTTGTGGCCATTTACGATGGCTGGCAGATCTGAAAGCAAGTGTCGAGCTTTGTGAGCAAAAATACACGGCGAAGAATGCTAGCCAGTACTACACACTAACAATATGCTTGGTTAGCAAAGATCGATACAATTAAAAGTGAAAACTCGGTTACTTCTAGGCGTGTGAGTGTGTGTGTGAGTGAGTGTGTGAGTGTGTGAAAGGCAAAGAAAGTAAGTGAGTGTGTGAGTGTTTTAGCCATACCTAATTTCACCTCAATGACGTAAACCACGTAAAAGACAATTACGGCCACAACGGCATACATGCCCGTTACTAGGCCCAAAGTGAAGTCCATGCTGCATGCATGCATACGTATATATGGTTTATATTCGCAAATATCGTATGCGTCTGATACGTCCGATACGTCTGATACCGCTGAGTCGTTGATATCGCGCCTATTTGTTTATTTACGTTTGCCGTTGCCGTCCCAATGCAGAGTTGGTATTTGTATTTCGGTTTTGTCTAGCGCTTTCATTGATATAACGGTCGGCTGAGCTGTTAATTATATTGAGCAAATATTTGAGTTGTGTTTTTTTCGGCTTTGTTCCCCTAATTGAGCTCTGAACATAAATTTGTCACCGCCTCCCCTAAACGCTTGAGTAAACGGAGCTTCGATCAACTCTACTCGGGCTGAAAATCGCGACTATGTTGGCATATTCATCATTTTCTTTGACATGCTAAGTCTGTTAACGTATTGCGGTAAATACCACGGCGCATAATGAATAACCCCGAGTTATCTATTTTGCGTTACAATACCGCCCATATTTCTTTATCTGCTGAATGGCTACCTGCCTGAATGGCTAGTCCCCCGTTAGTCATTCAGGTGCGCAAAAATGTCACAGACACAAACTTTTGTATCGAGAACAGGCATTAAAGTGCGAGTCATCAATGGAAATAGCCCCAGAAACTGGCCCCTAGGACAGAACCAGCCGGATCACTTCTCAGAGTCTGTCATTATTGTACGACTCCAAAGTTCAGGGTTCAAGCGAAATCTCGCTGGCAATTATCACTGGCTATTTTCCACTTTTTATATTAATAACTCCCGCCCTGCCAGTGGGTTCAAGTGGCCCGATAAAGTCGCTCAGATGGGTCCGACTTGGATCAGTTAACTGGGGCCGCGATAAGTTGGGTGCACAAGGTCTTATTTAGTTGAGGTCAAAGATAAACTACAGCCAATGGTTTTTAGTTACGGAAACGTGTTGAAAGTCTGCGATCATCGTTTTCACGATCATAATTTGTTGTTAATCTCGGGATTACACATTCAGAGCTCTAAGCGGGGATATCGGGGATCATTAATATTTATTAGCGTTGATTAAGGCCTCTTCCTCATCTGACGCGTTGTTTTACCTCACGATTATTGATTTCTATTTTTGCTCATTTTATTTTTTGCCAACTTGGTGTCGGGTCAAGGTTGGTGATAACTCATCACCTAATGCGGTCTCTTGGTCTGTTTGCTTTGGAGGCTTATCTCTGCAGCTGGAAAAGTTCCTATAACTGCCGGCCAAATTCTTGTTCTATGTACGCGTAGAATGTTGACTTATTCCATGTTATCACACGCGTTTCGGACGGACTGTGTTGGCCCGTAGCTGAATTGGCGTTACGATCGCGGCGGGACGCTTCTAGCAACTGAAGCGGTGCCGTGCGATTGCCGAGCGGTGAGCGGCGAACGTCTAAACGCTCACTCACACACATGAGTTCATATTTTGTATGCGCATGGAGACCCTACAGTGGGCCCGATTGTGAGATTTGGCCGAGAGACGAAGTTTGGCTTTGTAATTTACAAGCGCTTTGCTGATTTAAGCTGTAAGCGTGAGCAAGTCAATAGGTTGTTAAGGCACAACCCCTTGAGTGGTCTTGTAAATAAGTCATTTACGCCAACTTTCTGATCACGGAACCCCCCTGAGCAATGCACCAACGGTGCGTATGATTAATGCCTATCGCTGTCTGCCATCTGAGCTAGGGGCAGCACTTGAAACTGTTGTATCATAATGTTCTCGGCACTTCAATAGCTAAAAAACCTTATCACAACTCTGGAGCCTTATCAACGACTAGCTGACTCTTTGGCGCTTCTTATCAATCAGCATTGACCGCGATTTCAGTAGGTTGAAAAGAGAGGCAGAGATTCCTGGGAGACAGAGTGACAGCGTGTTGATTTTGCCATTTTAATTGGGCTCTCTGATTAAAGCTTGCTGATAAGAACTAGCATTTACTATAGCTTAGGCATTGATTCATAGTTTTTTTTTATGGGCTACAATACAATCCTTGAGCACATGCAAGCCAAGGCTAACACAAAATTAGAAATTTCTTGGGTACTCCGACAACTAGTTATGGTTATGATTTACTAAAAAAAATTAATGAAAAATATATATATTTGTTTGGTTTTGAAAATAAAAATTAGGTCATTATTAATTAAAATTACACTTCTTAATAAATTGGACCTTTGGTCCAAGACTCTCACTATGTTATTCTATTAGATTCTGTATGCCATAACCGGTATGCTCTTTTATGCACGAATTGTTTTAAATTAACCTTAAAGTCGAACCATTGGTGCTGGTAACAATAACAATGCATTGAAAGTGAGTGAAAGCTACATAACCGACAATACTTTATAATAATATATTATAATATTTTTTTAATAACATATCATATCTTGATAATATAAAAGAGATTTATAATAAAATTTATAGAGACATCCATTAATATACTGCCTACAGAAAATACGAATCGATAGGATCTGGGTTAGCGTACAAATCAGACGATTAAAGCGTGCGAGCTCGATCAATAAGTTACTATCGATTACCGATTACTTACCTCCCTTGAGCGCTCGCGCGCACAAACCGTTCTCCACATTGATAAGCAGGTTACTCAGCTTCGGATGGAATTTATCAAAGAGTTGCAAGTCTGATTTGCATGTGTGTGGTTGTGTGTAAGGCATGTGTGTGTGTGTGTGTGTGTGTGTGTGTGTGTGTGTGTGTATGTGGGTTGTGCAAATATTGGTTAATGAGCTAACAAAAGAAAGTAGACAGAAAGATATTCTAGCAAGCTTTCCCTAGAAAGCTTGCCTAAAAGTATGCTTCGATTTGAGTTTCGCAGGCCAGCAACAAATGTTGCTACAGTCTTGGCAACATTTGTTGCCAATTTTGAATGGAGATGTTGCCGCGCCAATTGAATCTCATTTGCACAAATTGCATGAATTGCATTTGCTCTAATCGAATCTCAGGCAATCTGAGTACTTACAATTCTCGCTTTTGGACAGCTGCCCCACTTTGATGTGGTCCAAATTCCCGCCCAGCATTTCGGCCACGATCTCCTCCACGTACTCGCGGATCTTGGCCCGCTCGTCCAGACCGGCAGTCTGACCGATCTGGCTAACGCTCTCGAACTCTGCAACCAAATGAGTACTGTAAGTCCAAACCATGTCCCATGTGTGGCTTGTGGGTCGACTTACGCATGCTGCTGTCGTTGCCGTCGCCCACAATGGGTATGTAGACCTCGCTCCTCGCCCTCATTGGGTAGACGAACTTGTGCTGGTTGAAGGACATTTGCTCGGCCACCCACGACGAGGTGTGGGCCAGCGACTCCTTGGAGCTCTGGCACAGCTGGCACTCCCACTTGGCGTCCTTGGGTCGCCAGTCGGCGCACTTTGGCCCGCGGCAAACGGCTTTTCCGCAGGTGCAACATGTCACGTAGCTGGGAGGGAGAACAATGTTTCGAATACGTAGTTAATTTCTTATTTTCAAGAACAAAATAGATTTTGCCCCAAGTCTAACCAAATACATCGAAACACCCATTAATATGATCGCTTCTTTGGACGTTCTGATCTATAATATTAGAGTACGTAAATATTTAAATTTAGCTATACTTTTTTTTACAAGTATAGATGTTTGGAAATAGTAATATTAGTATAATTTTGGTAATAGTAATTTGTTTGGAAATAGTAATATTAGTATAATTTGATAATACTAAAATATAAAATTTTATACGAATTAAGTGCTGTCACAACAAAGTGGTATCCCACTCCTAAAAACACTTTTAGTGTTATTGTGTATATGTATAACCAATTCCTTAATAAATAAGAAATGTATCTTAAAAAAGGCTGATTGCATTTATTCTGATTAGATGATCTGATTTTTTTTTACAATTATAGATATTTGGAAATAGTAATAGTAGTATAATTTGATGATATTAATATATAAAATATTATTCGAATTAAGTGCTGTGACAACAAAATGGTATCCCACTCCTAAAAACACTGTCAGTGTTATTGTGAATATGGGTTATAACAAATTCTTTAATAAATAACAAATGTATTTCCTAAAAAAGCCTGATTGCGTGAACTCTGATTAGGTGATCTGACGGAAATAGGACTTTTACTCACTTTTTGTCACTGCTCAGATCCAAGTCCGCACAGCAGACGTTGCAGTGGTTATCCTCGCTGGTCTCCTCCTTCTTCCACTTCTTATTGGCTAGTTTGCTGCAAAAAAGGCGGAAGGAATCGCAGATGTTATTTCGCTAACGGTTGGATAATCGAAAACCAGACGATTAGTCAGGTCAGTTGTGACGAACCGCCGGGGTTATTCAACGGCCAGAAGGTCGTAGACGGAATTCAGCAATTAGTCGGTAGCCATCGATCGTGTTGCTAAACTTTGGAAGTGGTCAAACAATCCCCCAAACAAAGAGTCGTCGCTCCACCCAAACGCAATTGCATGTCGCAATTGACTTTCTCCCTGGATACCCAGCGAATTGCATAACAAACCAAACCCGTTGGACCAGGCAAACAAACACTGAACGTGGTTTTATAGTCAGGTTTAATCATCTTACTAAAGCAGTATCGGATAGCTTAAAATACATGTAGCTCTATCACACATCTTACAATCTAACGAGACGCCTTGTCTCGATATGCATTCGGATTATGTCAGTCACTTACAGTTCTTACACAAGAGAGAAGAAGGGAATTCCTGGGTGTCTTGTACGTGCTCGAAATGAGCAATCGCCAATCGGTTTGCTGCTTAACTTATTCAAATGGCAAAATTCGCAATTTCGTTTACAAACAAACAAATATAATTTAAGGAAAGCTAGCGAAAACATTACACTGGCGAAAGATTTCAATATTTTACAAGGGCCATTCAAATCAACTAAAAACAAAAGTGAAAAAGAAAGCTCAGTCAGTATACCCGCTTATAGCCGCTACAACTAACTTAAATTTAAACCCAAGTCCCATTAAGTGGCCAGGTGTTGCTGCTGCTGCTGGTGTTGCTGCTGTCGCTGGTGGAACCGCATCCTCCTGCGGGCCCAGTGCTCGTAGTTGTTCTCCAGATTCTCGTAGTAGATCTGCTCCTCCGCGTCCGGGCCTCCGTTCTCCTCCCAATCGTCGGCGGGCGGTCCGAAGACCGGATCGCTGGTGGTCAGCTTGAGCAGCACCACCTCCATGGTGCAGGCCATGAAGAGGAACCCCAGCACCGCAAAACTGATGGGCAGGCACATCATCCGCTCCACCTGGCACAACAACTCCGGGGAGAAGAGCATTCTCCCTGGGTCTGGATAGTCCGTGTGGTCTTTCTGTGCTGGCCCCAGTGTCCGGACTCCAGTGCGATCGGGTTTTCAGGTATTCAAAATGTTTGTCGACTGATTAGCGCCGCTGGGCTTGCCGGGATTTGGCATGGCACTCGCGTTGAACCGATTTCGCCAATGGAAGCACTAAATGCCAATTCGCTATCAAATCGCGATCCGCGTCCCACAACACTGACAACTTTCTCGCACAAGGTTCGCCTTTGTTATGCGCAGTTGGCTTTGAGAGTCGGCGGTCAACAGCTGAGATCGGGTCTCTATAGCCTCCCTATCGCCTCTCCATTCTCCATTCGTCATTCACTATAGCGCCACATCCACATCCATATCCATATCCCATGCCGGTTTCAAACGCGGAGAGACCGAGCGGGAGCACTGCGATCGCCACTCTCCACTCTCCATTCTCTAGCGCTAAACAAACTCGTTCATGACGTAAGTACTGTAGTCCCCCTGCATATAGCCCCCGTCGAACAGGTCTATGTAGCGGAATCCGAGCCATGACTGCGCATATTTGCAGGCAGATTTATCGCCTTTCTTCTCCGAAATCTGGGCTCCACAAGAGCTGGAAATCTGGTCGAACAGGAACCGTTTTGTGGGAGATACGTGGTCCAAGCTCAACAGGCAGCATCATCGGCTGTCCACTGCATTCATTTGTCTACTAATTTATTTTTGGCAATGTTTTTCCCGCTTGCCGTCTTGGCCTGAACTTCATTAATTTCCAAATGCTAATTGTGAGAAGCATTCCGCAAACGAGTTAGCTTAGTTCTTGTCTGGCAAAAATTAATGTATGCATGCTGCGAGCGGTTTATTAACTAATCAATCGACTGCTGACTGAATTCGAGTCTAGTTTAATTATTATTTCGCCAACAAATGGCGCCACGAATCGACAACACTTTCATCCGCTCGAAATTTGGCGAACATTTTTCAGAGACAAATCGCATGTCTTGAGATTCCCAGAAATCTGTGTTGAGAATCTGGGTTAATATATGTAAGTCTCATGTATCCGATTAGCATATTCCCGCACGAGAAAGCGTCAAGCCCTCAGGTTCTGTCTTTATTAATAACACAACCAAGAGCTTTCACAAACGCTTCATTGATAATAGAATCTTCAGAATTTCCCAGAAGTTGAAGCTGAAGATTATTATATACTTGGTATAGGACATATTTCATGTGAGTAAGTGGCATGATAAAATTGTTTTGAAGGGTTAATAAAGTTTTAAGAAACTCAAAGTATGTGTTACACTTATTTTCTGACTTTTGAGAGGTCATTACTGACATTAAGTATGAGAAACTAACTTAAAGAGCATAATTTCCTTTTCGAAATTTCCAAAGAAATAAATTTAAAATTAAAAAAAGGAAGCCTAAAAGCATGCATTAAAACACTTGCAAAGTGGGCTGTATTTTCAGAGCCTTTGGCCACAGTTGTAGCTCAAATAAAATATTAGTAAATCACATATGACTAAAATTGCTTTTGTTCAAATATTTCACACACAATTTCCGTCTGCAACTTGTTATTGTTCTCACTCTCACATGCGGCTTTAGATCCTACTTTCCACCGTTAAAAATGGTTTAGATATAACTTTTTTATTGCTTTTCACTTACCACAAGGCCAACATAACTCGTTTGTTCTCACTTAAGTAGCAAAAAAAAACTCAGAATATCTGTGGATATCTCTACTGTGGAATCGGCCAGCGTTAATTGCATTTGGCTGACTTTCCACAATTCCACAACTTGTTTGGCTCTTAGCGCTAACTATTCAGTTGTACATTTATAACATCAAGACGTCTTTAAAAACCGCAAAATGATCAGTGAAATAAACGTTTACTCAAATTGCTCTTCAGGCACATTAAAGTTTATTTACACTATGGGCTGAGCCTCATAAAATTGTATTTATAAGCCCAAGTCTTTACTTAAAATAAATTAAAGTTGGAATAAGTTATTTTTATGTTTTAATTTTTTAATTACCTTTGCACTTTTCAAACCTATCAAAACAGGAACCAAACTTCGGCCAGGCGAAGTTTATATACCGTGCAGCCTTTTAAAATATAATATTCTTTAAAACATATAAATTACGATTTATATATGTATATGTTTATAAACATTCAAGCTATGATTATTTTCAGCTAACATTTTTTTTTTCCGTGTGAAGGGTACTATTTTCAGTCATTATATATGTATAGTCTTGATCAGCATAACTGGGAGAGTCGATCTAGCCATGTCCGTTTGCCCATATGTTTCTACGCTAACTAGACTCTCAGTTTAAAAGCTATCTGCCTAAAACTTTCCCAAAAAATGTCTTTCTATTGCAGGTACGAAACGAGCCGGCTCGGACAACTATAGCATATAGCTCCCATTGAAACAATCTGAAAAATAAATAAAAACAAGAAAGGAAGCAAACTTCGGCAATCCGAAGTTCATATACCCTTGCAGCCATTGCAAAAACTAAATATTTTTGAACACATTACAATTTGATTTACTTGCGTGTATGTTTAAAAACATTGAAGCTATGATGAATTTCAGCTTAATTAATCGATAGTTCCTATGGCAGCTATATGATATCGTTTTCCGGTTTTAATATAATTAAAAGCGTAGTTCTGAACTGTCAAATTAATAATAAATCAAAAAGAATTAAAAAAAAATTTACAAAATAGAAAAGTTACATTTAAAACGAAAAAAAAATTCACATATTTTTATTGTTTCCATGGGAACTATATGATTTAGTCGTCCGATTTTAATGAAATTTAAACCGTAATTCTGAAATATTTAACCATTACTATATGTTGAAGAACTAAAACAAAATTAAAAATAGTTAAAGTTATAATTTTTTTGTATTTATTTTCCGATTGTTCCTATGGGAGTTATATGATATAGTCGTCCGATTTTGATAAAATTTAATCCGTAGTTCTGAAAAAATTAACTAATAATATATGTCGAAGAACTAAAAAAAATTTCAAAAACAGCAGTTACAATTTTTTTTATTTATTTTTCCGATTGTTCCTATGGGAGCTATATGCTATAGTCGTCCGATCCGGACGGACTTTATGGGAAAGTTGCATGCTTTAAAACTGAGAGACTAGTTTGCGTAAAAACGGACGGACAGCCTGACAGACGGACAGACGGACGGACAGACGGACGGACAGACGGACATGGCTAGATCGACTCTCCAAGTGATGCTGATCAAGAATATATATACTTTATAGGGTCGGAGATGTCTCCTTCACTGCGTTGCAAACTTCTGATTGAAATTATAATACCCTGCAAGGGTATACAAAATGACTTTGCTGTTTTTAAATTTTTAGTTCTTCGAGATTTAATAATGGTTAAATATTTCAGAACTACGATTTTAATTTCATCGAAATCATAAGAATATACCATATAGCTCCCATAAAAATAAACAAAATATTGAAAAAATACATAATTTAAACAAAAATTTAACTTATCTTTTTTCACTTAAAAAAAACAGTAATAATTTGATAATTCAGTATTACGCTTATAGCTCCAATCCTTATAAACATACACGCAATAGCTACAAACTTCTGACTTAAATTATGATACCCTTTTCAAGAGTATAAACTTATTTTTCTTGCTCTTGGTTGTTCAGAACGGAATAATTAATTTGTAAAACGAGATTAGCAATCCGACATTAATTTTTATTCTTTTTACTTACATTTTGAAATGCAACATGAATTTTTCGTGGCTTGCACAAGTGTTCTAAAATCTTGATCAAGACCAAGAAAAAATGTAGTCTGTTGCATTAAAGTGTGGGATTTGCTTGAAGTTATACAGTTTCGAAACGTATAGTATGCTAGCACACTCAAAAATGATGTGTAACCATCGCTATAGTAGTAATACAAATAAAATTGTCAACAAAGCGGCTAATTAAGTTGCCATTGAAGGTGACGAAAGGCAAACAATCGAGGGGCGTTGTTGGCCACGGCTAATTGTTATTGGCAATTCGTGACGCTTTTTAAGGAAAACGCGAATAGGGGGGTATGGGGATGGGGGAAAGTAGTGCCCTTTGTTGGCCAACGACTTCCGTTGGCCATTCCTCAAGAATCTGCGGTTCTTACGGCCAAATTCACGGGAAGTCAATGACAGTTGGTCTGGGATTGTTATGAAACGTCTAACGGAGCGGCAGACCATCGATAGAGCACAACAGGTGCAGCATAAATTGGAAACAGGTGGCGGAGATTGCGCAATCCCTGATTAAGGCGAAGCTACGTACTCGATGCCCAAAGTGAGCAACTGCTGCCGAGGCAAGTGGTAAGTAGCAAGAGGCAAGTGGCAAATGGCAATGGCGGCTGGAGAAATGGCAACAATTATGTCAAATCTGCTTCACTTCGCCATTTCCCACACGCAAACGCAATCAAGTCGTGCGAAACGATGGACACGTAACCGGGTTGAAGCTGCAGTCAAGAAAGTTTGGTTTCATTTTCAATTTGGACTTATCTCGCGCCGCATTTGTATCTCCGATGCATCCGCACGTGCGGATCCGGAGTTTAGCTCACGTATCCGAACTTGCATCCATGGGACGCAATGGTTTGCTTTATCTCCATTTTATTAACTCACCCCATGAGCTGCTGGGCGCCACATTGCAGCAGGTAGGCGCCTCCGATGAGACCCACCACGGAGGTGAGTCCCAGCAGTAGATTCCCACTTCCAGGTCGACAGATTGGCAGCTCCATGATGCAGATGTAGGGTCGCAAGTAGCGCTTCAAGCACTGCGGAGTTCGCATTGAATTCGGTTAGAATATTGACTGCTTTGCATTTGCCTTAGAACCACACACACACAATTCTGGAAAGCTCTCCCCACGCCTATCGAACCCCCAAAATCGACTAAATCAATGAAATCGTCTCGCATAAAACTATTTTGTGCTATCAGAAGCAACCTTTCTGCCACCGAACCATTTTTTATATATTGTGAGCATTTAACGTGTTTTTCGGCCAATTCATACTTTGGCCTTAATCTTATCAAAAAGTTTCTGTTTGTTCGTTTTAAATTACCAAGATTTCGACGTGGAGTTGTGTGGGTGAGTACCCTTTGCAGGGCATTTAAGTTTCGGCAAGTTAAAGGTTTTAAATATTAAACCGAAGTAATTACATCTTTAGTAAAATTACTTCCCAGTGAAAACATCACGTAAGAAAATATTTTTCCAATTGGTCACATTTGATTTCGTGACTAAAAAAATAGAAGGAATATAAAGGCAATAAATAACTTTCAACATAAAGAAAAAAAAACACCAGTCTCTATAATTAAGCGATATAAGAACACTTGTCATAAATCATTTTGGAAAACATTATTCATCATTATTATGCAAATCTTATCGCATAGTTCGGATGCAGTCACTTCTGAGGAGTTCAAAAAGCACTAACTGCAATCGTTTGAATCACGTACTGGCCGCTACTAATTTCTTTATTTATTTGCCAAGTGCTGTTCTTTGTGTTTATTTTTGGCCCGCCGCGATTAGCACTAATTAAAGTTGATAAATGTATGAATGTGCTTTTTGAAAAATACTTATCGACAGTATTGCTGTTTTCTGGCGAGATGGAAGTTTAGAGTTGCATAACTTGCGGTGACTTTTGCATTAATTACAAACCAAATTTATAGCTTCAGGTGTGTGTGAGTGGTTCTAAGAAAAATGTGTTTAATTATTGTGTTATTCACTTGAGTTGGCATCAAAGCTGTTGGCTTTATGGGTATTTTATTTTTGAAGTCTTCCAACTGAACCGAAGTGAACTTCTCCGGGGGAATTTCTGAATAAATAATTACCACAAATTTGAGTTTTTCGTTTGGCTCGTTATTTCTGTTTGCAGTTATGTACGACGATTATCAATCACTTTCGGGAACATATTCCGGAGGTGTTTGGCACACGAACTCGGCCCGCTGATTGCCTTCGCCCCGCACCACCGATCACCTCAATCCATCTTCAGAAAACCCAGACCGACGACACCGAAAACAGCCCCGACTGCATGACGCAGAAATTGAAACAAATCACGGCTATTTGCTCGACACAAAACTGATTAAGATCACGCGGCTAAGGGCTTCCAGTGCCAACGATCTTCGCGTTAACTCAACGACTGGAGCAGCTGACTCCGACTGCGACTGGAGCGGCGACAGGTTTGTTTTAGCCAAGTTATATTCGGTATTGTTTACTTTTTGCACAATATATAACTGGGGTATATGGGCATTATATTGGATTTTGTTTGCCCACTTCGCTATTGCGGCTCGCGTATATAGCCGACCGCCGAATTGATAAGAGCTCCGCTCGCGTCCAGTGATAAATATATATATATATATCTCGGTATGCGACGAAAAGTTCGCAGATAAGTGTCAAGACTATTTTGAAGGCTAAGTCACATACAAGTATATACTATTTCCAATTGCGTTAATTATATGGCCTAATTCAGTTTCAAATAATCGCATTTCCTAGGGTATTTTTTTAAATTTATTTATTTCTTTTAGGTTTTGTGTGCGTTACGGGCGAGTAACCGAAATGGAACTGGCCCTTTGTGGCGCAGTGGGTCGGAGCATTGCTGGCCATGCAACAAGAGGGTGGAAAGCAAATCCCCATTGAGCCGCCCAAAGATGGACAGTTATGACCCCGTCCCATCCAATATTCGTCGGCACTTCGCATTGTCCAACGGACGTTATGCAAATGCAAATGCCACTTGGCAGCTGCCAGTCACATGTCCGCAGCTTGGCTGGTGGCAAGAGTTTGTGGCCGAAAGAAAAAGCCTCCGAAATCGATTGGCCCTGCCATTGGGCAAGCAAAGCTTACGGCAATTAATTGGTATTAATCAACTTAATTATGAAATATTCGATAAGATTGCGCCTCCACTCCTCAGGCAGCGATACTCGTGTGGAAAAACGAAATTATCATGCTTTGAGGTGTAACAGCCAGTCGATTCTGGGATGCTCTATACTCTTTACTTAAATATGCTCAAAATAGTTATTTTACACTTTGATTGATACCATTAGGTACAATATTGTACGTAATAAAAGTGTTCTTACAACGAATCATAATTTGTATTGTTATCTATTTCAATCCAAGGCTTTGCCCATTACTTTATAAGCAATATTTATAACACAATCAACAGACAACCATACAGTTTAAAGAGGTACCTTCAATTATGATCGCAAAACTGGGTTGGTCGACCATTATCATTCTAATGGAACTTCCCCGCCACTTCGTATTTTTTCCCAAACAAATTGCAAGCTCATTTGAAAGCGCTGTGGCCAGAAGCACTGGGTTTCTCTTTGACAATTGTCGAAACGGATTCCCAGAAGAGCCCAACTGCTCACGGAATGACTTCTGGCTGACTGACGCAGTGACTGACTGCGCCCGAGATTTTGTCATTTCCATTTTGAGGTCGGCAAAATTTGCATAAATTGATATCCGCCCGCAGTCTGAGAGCTGGAGATGCATGTGCGCTTTGCAATGTCTATAAGATTGTGGGCTCCATGCGCACCCAAGTCGACTTGGCCCAATAAGCCAATCCCAGCTGTCAGTTGCTTCCGTTATGGCCACAAGAAAAAAAAATATCTTAAAAAACTTTTCACACCAGTTTTTAAGTTAATGTAGCTTATAATTATATTTTAAGAACCTTTCCAATCCGGAATTGTGACTACGGATTTACTTTTTTGGTGTATTTATTCCGTTGTTCATTGTATTCGTTGAAAAGTATGTAACAGGTAGTAGGAAACGTTTCCGACCCTACAAAGTATATCTATTCTTGATCAGGACCAAAAGCGGAGTGGGCTTAGCCGTGTTCGTCTGTCTATTCGTCTGTCCGTCCGTATGAACGTCGAGATCTCGGAAACTTTAAAAGCCAAAATATTGGTTTTTAAAATGCAGATCCTAGTTATACCCAAGCAGCCCACAAATCATGGTTTTTGTTTTAAATTGGGTAGCTAAGTAAAGGGTATATAATAGTCGAGATACTCGAATATAGCGTTTCTTCTTGTTTAAATTGGGTAAAATGCTAATACAAACACTTGTAGTTAAATCTTTTAGTATTAAGTTAACAAACCAAGTCAAAATAATATTTGATGGAATTTTTGGAAAGGGAAGAGTACAACCGGCTTGATTAGTGTTAATTAGTACCAAATAATTCGCTTAATGCTATTATAAAAACAACCAAAAAGGTTTTTAACAAACAGAGACAGTAATATGAAATCCATATGGATTTTGCTCCAAGGTTGAACTCACCTTAATCTATCGCGCAGCTGCTGGTGGGTGAGATGGTCCCGCTGCAACACCTGGAGGATGCGCTGGCACTGGTGCAGTCGCTGGCGTCTCCTTAGTGTCGGGGTTTCCGCCTCCAGCACCGCGATGCCACTGTCCACACTGGAGTTCAACTGCTGCTGGACGGGATCGGGACTACTCTCCTTGCTGTTGCTGTTGCTGATGTTGCTGGTGTTGGCGATGCTGCAGCCCGCTGGCGATGTTGCTGCTGGCGCTTCGCCTGCCATGTTGCTGCTGTCGCCGACGAATGGTGTGTGCAGTTTGTTTGTGAATTTAGAGCGGCCCTAGGCCATTTCCGCACTCAGTATCTCGGGGATACACTCCTCTCACGCACATGAAACACTTTAAGCAAACAAATTGGCTTCACCGACTTTTTTGTGTGCTAATTACGCGCCAGTTACGACCATTGTTTTGCCACTGAAAGCGGGCCCGCACTGCTTCGACTTGGGCCGCCAAAAAGTCGCTTACGGAGCAGGTTATCAGCCGACGCGATATACAAATTCAAGACTTCCCATGGAGGGTGCTGGTAGTGTGTTTATGCCTGGGAGCGTTCGCTTTCGTACTGCAATCAAAGGAATTTTTGGTTTATTTTTACGGCCGGGACCCATAAACAAATGCGGCAGCAGATAACGAACTTCTCGCCCCCAGCTCTCAGATAACCAGAATCTGGAGCTGCCTCATCGCTCCCCATCTTAAAAAACTCCCCTGACGTCAGTGCGTTGGTCTGTCACCTTCGATGCTATATATTCACGAGATATATCTGGGTGTTGCTGCGCCCAAGCTGAAATATGCATTTACAGCTGCGCTTCGCACGCCCAAATATGTAAATTTGAGGCACGTAATTACGCAGAGTGCTTCGATTTGGCCGGTTAACCCATTTGGCTGGCAATGGATTGAGTGGCTCAACGGTTCATCTGGGAAAGAGCCTCAAGCCCCAGGCTCCGAAAATATTTGGCAAATGTCGGCAAGCGAAAAAGTCCAAAGCAGAAATCCCAGCAAATTGGAAAAGAGAAATTCTTGGCCTACAGTTTTTTTTTTTGTTTTTTTGGTTTTGGCCAGTTAAATGGTTGACTTGAAATGCTGACAGTGTGTCTGCCAGAGTATCTATGGATGGATAGATGGATGGCTGGTTGGAGCAAACAAGATGATTACGGTTTTGTATTTGACGCACTTGTTGTTCGGTTACCAGAGTTCGCTGTTCAGTGTTCAGCGATTGTTGATGGTTTTGGACAAGAGAAACAAAAAAAGCTGGTCTACGGGTCTCTAAAGAAATTTCTTTGGGTGAAAACCGGGCGAACAAAATGTGGATATGTGGAAATTCTCTCAATGGGATTTGCTGCAGATTTGAAAGATAATTTAGGCTGTGCAACAGCATGATATGCAGTTCCCCAAACAATGCAGCAATTAAAAATGCATTTGGCCATGCATACCAAACTAAAATCCGGCGTTTTGCATATCATTTCTGTTGAGGTTGGTCAACAGAAATTGATTTCCATTCCAAGTGCATTACCCAACATGCATCAGTTTTACCTGCATCTATGTATATTTGTATCTTTATGTGCCTGTTTTTTGTATCTACGAGTTGGGTTTGTGCAATTTTCACACAATTGTTTGCGGCATTCGCATGGCATGTCGAATTAAGTTGTTACAGTAACTAATCTGATGATTAATTAGACAACAATTTCAGATGCAATTGGGTCGCCGGCAAATGGGTCAACTCCTTCCGGAGATCTGGCTAAAAAGCACTGCTTAAGCTGAAGCTACCTGTTGGCTCAATTAACTATGACAGCGTTTTTATACACAGAGAAAAATTGCGAATGCATACCTACGGAATAACACAATTTAACGAAAATCGTACAAAATTAAAAATTAACTGACAATAATCTTGATCTTTGTTATCAATACAAAATAGTCAAGAAGTTCATAACAAAGGGTTTCGATTGTTTCAATTTTTGGGAATTGATTTCAAGCGTCTTTTTCCAAGTCTGGTTTTTATGATATAGTAAAAAATATAGGTTTGCTTATATGAAATGGTACTTAAACAAGGCCAAGTATGGGTATTTTTTCACTGTGCGCATTTGCAAATATTTGAAGGGAAACTATTTATCTAACAGCGGGTGGGGAGCGGGTGAGCCGCTATCAATGTAGCTTTTACTAACGGTTCACAGTCTCTTCCCGGCCAGCTTTAATAGCCATGCCACACACATGGACCCGCACATACATCCACCGATATATATATATATTTATAGATACTATATCCATATGGTGGTGCCGCAGGGCGCAGCCGCAAATGCCGACTCATTGGGAAATTAGTCAAAGCAATTCCACGCCAATGATGCGTTGCCCAGAGTTTCTTTTTGTGGTGAACTGAGCTGCCTCCCCATGGCCCCTTTGAACAACAATCTGCTTAAATGAACGGAAGTCCGCAATGCAGACGCCAGTCGCTGGTTAATACTGTTAACCGATGCTGTCCGATTGGTTTTGGTTATCTCAGTTTTCTCATTTTTCTCGCTGTTACTTGCTTACTTTTGTTCGTTTTCAATTTACGGGTGAAATGGCAGCTATTTCTGTTTTTTCGTTTGTAAAAGTTGTTTTCACTGCACTGGCTAACAAGAAAATAATGAACAACAAATTTAAAGCACACGCAGAAAATCAATGGCAACGATTGGATACCAGCGGAAGTGCAACCTGTGGCAATTTCTCACACTCGGGGGTAGTTTCAGGGTTCGATTCCAAATGCAAGCCAACTACAGTGCTCAATCGAAAGCATGAACTCTAACTGAATTTTTATTTTCAAAAACAATAATGCATTCTAGAGGTGAAAATAAGGATGTAAAGATATACACTACTATTTTGATATATTAATCTCATCTATTTTCGATTAAAATTCTTTTAAAATATTAATTGTGGGCTATACATATTTTAGCTTCGTTTCATAATAAAAAAAATTATAGGAGTTGTAAATAGTAAAGTTTTTACTAAGAACACCGCTTAGTAATAACAAAAATTACTCAGAAATTCTTGACCGATAAAATGTAAAACTCACTAGAGTCATTTAGTTATTAAAGTGTATTGTTCTTATAATTTATACGCTCATATTATTTAAACGAAATTTTTAAGTGATATAATAAAATAAGCTAAAACGAAATATATTCAAACAAAACTTTTTAAGCACAACAGTCAAAAAACATGGAAATAATTTAATTTAGCTTGCAGTAGTTGTTGTTAAATATTGTTTTGCGGTAATTGGTTCCCTCTTTGGATCTTGCACTGCGTCGGCAATGTTTTGGTTTTCGGCTGACATTGACACCTGTTCACCTGTCCACCCGGTCACCTGGTCACCCCTTTGGCCCCTTCCACTGCCATTTATTCTTTCCGTTTTTCGTTAGTCGCTCTTTGCTTTTTGTCATTTGCTTTGCGCATGAGTCGCTTGCTTAGCTGCTGTTGTTGTTGCTGTCACTTTGGGCATATCGCACGCTCCAGTGACCTATTATATATATAGTGTCTATATAGTGGCAGGAGGTGCAGGGCTCTCACAAACACAATCACACCGCACCGCACGTTCAAGCACTAGAATGTTTCGGTTGTGGGACAAGGCTCATAGGGCTGCCCTTCGAGGTCCCGCTTCAACGGTTCGAGGTTCGGGGCTAGGGGTTTGGGTTCGAGGCTCGAGCTTCGAGCTTCGAGGTTCACTTATCGCCCGGAGACTCGTAAAGATCGCGCTATTATAGCCCTGTATACTCCGTACCCTGCGATTTCGAACGTCACTCCGTTTGTGCAGAAGGTTGAAACGCGAATGAGCGGAGAGCCGCAAACTTTGAGCTGCGTGTCTGGCTTACCGAAGTTGCTGTAGCTTTACCGTTTGTGTTCGGTTCTCTCTGGCACTCTTATTCTCTCTGGGAATATCTGTCTCTCACTCTCTGTATTGTTGCTGCTCAACAGCTGTCACAAAAATTTAGCGGCAAACTTTTGTTCTGCCCTCTTCTTCAGCCAACCTTCTTCCACATTTTGCATCGGCTTTTGGGGGTAGAACTTGTTTTTCGGGAGGGGGTTGACAAACGGGTTCCGATTTCAAGTTCGACGCGGGTCTAGGGCATGGAAAAAACGATTCTGCGGAGGGAGTGCATATTTAACCCTGCGAGCTTTCTGATTCTCGAATTTTCCGATTTCAGTTTTTGAACCTACCGAGTTTTGTATTAAGAATGTAAAAAAAATTTCTACTAATCAATGGGACATAACAAGATAGGGAACAAAGTTTGGCTTGCCGAAGTTACTCTAACTCTTTCACTACCAACTTTTTTCCTGTAGCCTTTTATTTCATTTGAATTTTTGTATGATGATAACAATCTAAGAAAGTTTTGGACAAAATTTGATGTTGACTGAGGAACGTTGGCCGTGGTTGTACATATATAAAACATTTGTTTTTTTTTTATTGTTTAAATGTTGTTCATTTAATTTTTAAATATTAATTTGTTTTAATACTGAATTTGTTTACTTCACTTTAATCATTGTAAATCAATTATTTAAATACCTTTGCCAAATTTAAGAACACAATTTTCTCCGAAACTCATATTTTTGGAAGACACTAAATCTATATACTATTTCAATAATATATTACAAATGTTCCGAGTTATGATTTGTACTAGCTGATGTACATATAAGATACCGCAGACTTATCACATTGACATCTAGTGGGTTAATATTTTGCATTGCGTCCAGTTGTCCCAGGTACTTAACTTTTTCTTAACAGCTTTCTTCCTATTTGTTTTCTCTTCAGCTCTGCTATTTCTCTCATTCTTTCTTCCTGCCAGACTTTTCGCCCGCTCAAACTTTTCCACTTAGCGCGACGTGTGCTAAAACGTTAATTTGTATGCATAGGGAAGCAATTGAAGATGGGAGATTGCAAGAAGGAGAGGCAGTGACGGTGACAGAAAAGGGAGAGAGAGAGAAGAGAGAGGGGGGGACGGAGCCGCAGACTGAGACGGCGGCTAAAACTGACCACTGGAGATGGAGATTCGGTTACACAAGTTCAGTTAGAAGGAAGTCCCGCGAAAGTAGACAGACAGCTATAAATAGTTTATGGTTCGGCCAGCCGATTTGGGTAGTACCCTACCTCGGGGCCTCGGGAGAGCGAAAGACACAGAAAGCGGGTTGTGCCTGGTTTATGTTTATTGCCTCGCTTGGCCCAACTCGATGTCGGTACTTGTACTTGGCTCTGCGTGGAGTAGGAAGCGTTTAACTACCTTTGAGAGACATTTGATACATGGGCAAGTCGAGTTTTGCGGAGTTTATTTTTGTCTGCGTTTTCTTTTCGTTTTATGTGTTTTCGCCGACCCTCCTGCTACGCCATTCAAAGCAGCACATTGCACCTGACACACTCACCTGCGATGGAGGAACAACCAGACACACACTGAGGAAAATGGTGGTTCCTAGGTCAGGAAATCGTCAAAGAAAGCCTAGTAAAAATAGCAGTTCTAAAAGCACATAACTTGTACAATAAAACACTGCGATTTACTACTTTATAACACTTCTTAAAATCGCTTAGGCTTGGATGACTCAATCAATTTTAAGCTTCAATTTAATGAAATGAATCAACTAAAATCTTGACCTACTTAGATATATAAGTCCAGTGTGTCATTCCAGTCCTAAGCAAACAATTATTTTTTGAAACAAAAACTAACAACAAAACAATTTTAAACACCTTTTGTTCTTCAGTGTATAGCCTACAGCATTCTGTAACTTTTAAGCTTCAACATTTTGTTCAACTCCTTTATCTCACTCTTTTAGTTCTGCAATTGATATGCCGGCGAGAATGAGAATACGAAGCACATGGAGCATTACCAAGATGACTTTCCGTTCTGCCCAGCATTCACATGAAAATTCCTCGCCATCATCCCGAGAGATAAAATGCGCAGAACCTCTGAAAACCGTTAAGATAATCATCAATGAACGCGCGATTGGGTGAATGAGTGAGTGGGAAAGAGGCGTGTTAGCCACCTCGCATGCCATTGTTTATGTCCCGTGGACTCGGTTGTTTATGACCGAAATGAGGGTCCGATCTTCCATATCAAATAAGTTTATTCGGTGGCCAATTTGCCGGCGCTCCGATCGGTGAAAGCATTTCATCAACAACCAGCACCCACTTTCGATGGCCAGGGCCAGTGGAGTTATTTGTAAGCATCAATCAAATGGTGGAAGATTACTTTACGATTTTATGCAAATTGGCAAACTTTCGAGGCCTGAGAAGTAGGTCCACAGAATCAATTTGGGAATAATTTTAATTGTATTTTGATACTCAATTAAATATATTAAGGCTAATAGACTTTATTTGGAAACCCAAATAGTCAAAGCCTAAAAGTTTTTTTTAGAGACAAATTGACTTGAGTCAGTCAAAATCGAAATTCTTAAACAACCTTATATAAAATTCAATTAATAAGGATTTCGAATTTTGATTTAAGCGAAGAGAATCGAAGCGAATCAAATCGAATCACCTCGAGTTCAAACCAAAAACTACGATTAATGTATAATTGTTTTGCAGGGTTCATTGTAATAAATAAAACTATGTATATTACTTAACGAAAATGTACCACAACTTTTTGTTGCTAATACATGTAAATTACATTGATTTATTGGCCAAAACACTAATTAACAATTTTCTATTGCGGATAAAGAAAAATTGTTTTAGATTTTACGACTTGTACATATGTATGCCTCTTTCAGGTAAAAGATACACGGAGTCTGAGTATGAATACTAATTTAATTCCAAAAACCATGATCATTAATTAATAGGTAACATGTTTAACAAAAATTGGTATTGTGAACTTATATATATTTTTATATTTTTGCTTATTTATTACAACGTTGATAAGAATTGCATTAGCCCGGGTGCACATTAAGTATACGCATTCTGTACAGAGCAAAGAACAAGAACTGTTAAACTCTAGGCTCAAACTACAGAAATGGCTGATGGCAACAAGTGGCTGATTTGAATTCCCGCCACTAAGCGCGAATCACCCTATTTACGCGGCAACCTATGACAGAAAACTTTGCACTCTTTCAGGCTGTTTCCTATACGTATATTTGTAAATTTAATAAAATTATTTCTCAAAGATAGCACTAAACATTAATTATGTTTCGGCTGGTTGGCTGCAGCCGCTCCTTGTTTGTACCTGCGCAGTGGAGAGTCCGGAGAGCAGCTAGCAGCCAGCATCCACATCCACAGCATCCGCGCCAGCTGATTACCACGAGTGGATCGCAAGCGCCTGACGTATATAAGGGACCGAGGCAATAGGATTCAAGTAGTCCTGTTCAGCGATTCCTCCCCAAAGTGTTGGCTTTTAGAGAAGCGAAACTGAGGCAGCAGCAGCAGAGTCCGCAGAAAAGGAGGGAACTTTTGCAGTGCAGAGCAAATATTTAAAGTGCCCAAGTACGTGTGGGCTTAGCCCTAAGCGAAAGCGAGATGACAGTGCCGTGAATTATACAAGTTGCTAACCCCATCTAATAAATGAATTCCGTTCTGCTCCTTTGCTCCATTCACCATTCACCATTCACCATTCACCAAACGCCATAGCCACAGGCTTCACTAGCAACAGCGGTACCGCACTTTAGCGCGCCAACCGAAGATATCCGGCTATATCCTGCATCCTGCCAGGGAAAAGGGTAAGTAACAAAGCAAGCGTTTTCGTCATGCATTTGATTGTAATTAAAAGAAATGGCTTTAATTGCGAGTTGAGTGCGTGCATTGCCGAGAGTGGCGCCCGCGCAAGGACCTTTCCCTTGAAGGGTTCCCTTTGCCTTTCTGTGGCATCAACAAGCTGCCAGAAGCTGAAGCTGAAGCTGAAGCGCTCAAGAGGCGCGAACGTGTCAAAGAGAGATGGGGCCAACGAAAATAAAAACAAATGTGAACGAAACTAAAATCCATAAATTGATTTTTCCGCCTGCAAGACCGAGTGGAACAACAGAAGGTAGTGTTGCCCAGATCCGGGTCCAGGTGTCTTCACGTTTTTATACTTTTCATGTTGCCCTATCAGAAGAGGCAAAGCCAAGTCAACCCCAGAAGCAGAGCTAGACAATTGCAAAACACAGACGCAGATTCCTCATCCGCCGCCCTTAACCCCTGTTCCCCCGCCATTAGCCCACACAGCTGCCCCTGTGCTGCGAGCGCAGCAGCCATGAATGCCACACAACCGTGTCGGTGTGTGCTGGTGTGCTGTGTGTACTGTGTGTATTGGTGTCTGGCCCGCAGCACTTTTCAATGTGTGACTCTGGCTCTCCGTCTGTGTGGAATCCAGCTTGTGACGTAATGTTTGGAGGTTTTTGAACTGAAGCACTCTCAGACAAGCGAGCAGGGGCACTGCGAAGCCCCAGGACCAAAGCGTTGAATGCCTAAGCCCATTACGGTTTTAGCTTTAATAGGCACTTTGCCCAGGGTCATCTATTCTCACCTTTAATCAGGCAGGGTATCAAGTAAACTGGCTTATATTCACAACCAAATTAAGGGCTTCCACGTTGTGGTGTGTAATTAGCACCCCTCTAAACTTTTTCCCGGCTAAAAAATAATTAAAATAACAGACTGAAATCGTAGGTCACAGAATAAGAACGGAGCAGACAAGAAATAAATAAGAGCGGCTGCATTCAAAATATTCAGGGCCATCTGTTCCCAGTTTAATCAGCACTGTCAATGATATCTGTCACTATCAGTAATATATAATATTTACGCTTGTGTTTACCAAGCAACAAAGAGTGCAATTTTCGATTTTTACAATGTCTGATTTAATTGAGCAGAGAAGTGACGCCAAATTTGGCTTACGGAATGAAAATTCTGCGGAAACGTTGAGGATGTTGCGGAAGATTTGGTGATTCTACCATAATATTTGGCATAAACGTTGGCATAAATGTATTTAATCGGGAGGGGATTACTTTGGTTTGCTGTTGGTTTAAGAGAATAATTAATATGTAAAGTTTTAAAACTATCTGCATGAAACTTTTACAAAATTTGTCTTTCTATTGCAGGAATATAAAAAAAATTTATGAAAAAATAATTTTAAGTTCGCTAATTTTCAATTTTGTAATACTTTTGGATGCATTAATAGATTAATAATTAAGTATTATACTTTTAGTTTTATTCAAATCAGAAAACGATATCATATATCCATCTTAATTAATCTTAATTAGGTAAAAGTCAATTGTGTGAAAGTCTGTTAACTCAAATATAAAAAAAAACCCAACAAATATTTGAGTCCCTGCTAAAAGATTTTTGGTTGGTTTGAGTTTGATTAGTTACGCCTTGCGATGAGTTGATAAAAAGTATTTAGTAATTAATGAATTTTAAATTCACATATTCGTGAAAGGTATCTAATGTGTAGCATTTCTTAGAAAAAAACTTGAAATACCTTTGCACATCATTACCCGAAAATATACATCTTAAAGCCAAAAGTCTAAATAAACCAAGAAGTTTAAACTCTCAAACTGCCAAACATAACAAATTGCATTTATCACTTGCCTCAGCCAACAGCAAACTATTTATCGTACAGGTCAATTGCCACCTTTCAGGGACTAGCCTCAAAATACATATACGTATAGAATTGAGGTGAGACGATGAGGGGGCGATTGCCTTCGACACGTAATTGAGGGCTCGAGTGCTGCGCCAGAGCCGAAGACATGCAACTTTAATGCACAATAGGGCGCTTAGGAAAATTATTGATTTGGGTCAGCAAAAGTAGGGCACTTCCTGGTGAGCCGCACAAATGAATGCTGAAGTCGCTACTTGACCACAGAATGCACTTCAGTGCACTCGAGCTGGGTTAATTATGACAAACTGGAGACATTCGCCGGCGCAATTAAACCCCTTTGTTGCCAGCCATTTGTCAGTGGGTTAGGTCAGACACCCAGCAACCAGACTTTGGCTTGGAAAAACCAAATCCGACCTTGTCCACCTCCTCGGGGCAGCCGATAAATAACAGTCCACCGAAAACTAACGAGCGATCCATAAATAACCCAGAAAAAACGGCGGACGAGCTAAGAGGACAAGAGTCAACTGCATTAAATGCCAACTGCATGGTGAGAAATGAGCCAAAGTGGAAAGCGGACTGGACAAAAGGCAAAGCGCCAGTGAGTGCCATTGAAGTTAATTACAAATGTCCAATTAGGAAACTGACAAGGCCGGGATGTCCAGGAACGGAAGCCGTCTTTGATGCAATTAAAAACGCATCTGGCCGCAGAAAGTCGAGCAAAACTGCCCTATAATCGCAAATACCAGGCGAAAATTGCATAATTGCGGACGAAGCTGCACCGCCCACATTCCTCCCTTTCGAAACGGACCGCAGCATGTGGCCGAGGCATAAAAAAGGGTACAAGAACTGCTCCAGCTGCTGCGGCCAAAACTTTTACCCTGATAACAGCAAATTCGCAATGCTGGAAAGTATGCTACACATTTTCGGCAATGTGCGGTGCGCGGCAAGAGCTTGACGCCTGTTCATTCTCTTTGTGATTTAGAACTCGGGCGATAAAATACAATTTGTGGTAATTTATCTAGCTTACCCGTAAGCCCCCATCGTCAATGGCACAAATTTTTTAATTAATAAATAAATGTTGCGGAAATTATATCGCAGTTAGGCGGTCGCATGTAGGGCTGTGTGCTACAGTGACGTGTAATTACGCGATTTGCCGGGGATTAAGAAGGGGCTGACAAATGCTGCGCCTGCCCCACTAAGGACGCATTAATGAGCCTCCCGACGGTGAGGCGAGGCCTCAACACAAAGAGCCAGGACACCACTTATCCCTCAAAGAACACACAAATACAAAAACAGTCGGGTTTCACCAAGTCATTAATATTGCCTTACTTAAAAAAGTGAAATGGCGTTAGACAAAACAAATTTTGAGAAATTTGAAGAAGCATGGTTTGATTTATGAACAGATAAAAATAAAAATATTTATCATAAGTTTGTTTTTTGGAACAGTAAGTTAAATTACATTCAATAAAAAAAAACAAAATAGTTTTCTTTATAAACGACAATCTAGAATTAATGGCCATTTTGCATTAAAATGTAATAAAATAATATACCTCAAATTTAATTTAAATTGTAATATTTAAAGTTGAGTTTTAAATTTTATAAATTCAAGAAAAAAAAAGGACTTTAAAATTAAATTCACGGGTGTTTTAAAATAGGTTTTAAATAGGACAGATTTTTGTTTGGCTTGTACACGTTTTACTGTAGACGCTTAGTGTTATCCGATGATTCTTCCTGTCACTTACGCTTCAAGGAAGCGTGAAATCGTATTGCTCCCAGGGACAGGATCCCCTCCATCCCCTGCTGATTATGATTTGGGGCCTCGCATTAAATGAGCTCAACCACAAATGGCTCGAAGCGAAGGTGTGGGCCGCATTCGCGTTCAAATTGGCTGCATAAATATTTCCCTTTCCCTGGGTGTTTTGCCTAATTGGCGCGAGGATTGCGTTGGAATTTCGGATTCATTGTGTTCGCCGGCCACTTGTCAGCAACAAATTGCATTTCCAATTCAGCTGCCCGGCTAAAGTGAAATCAAGACAAAAGCTGCGGACTCGAATGCAATTGTTTTCAGCGTGGGCGCATGAGAAATGTTGCAATCGGCCCTCGGGTGCTGCTTTACACACTTCTCAAGTGCACTGGGTGGGGGACTAAGGGGGGGGTGAGGGCCTTAAAAGGATTACGACCGGGTGGTGCTGCGAGAATCCATTAGTAGCGTATACGGTTCTTGATTTCGCCAAAGAGCGTGGCTCGCGTTCGCGCCTTCGCAAAACAACGAGGTGCATGGGGGTGTACGTGAACTCTGACCCGCGGGGAGGGGGCTTTGAGCACCGTTCACAGTTTCCCGTATCATCCGCTTTGTTGGTAGTCCGGTAGCAGAATAATAGATTGACTTAAGCCTTGTGCGGAATTCAAACTCTCTGTTAGCCTGTTAGCTTTTGAACACAGCTATGTTTTCCCTTTTTATCCTACGGTAATTGCAGGCTAGCGCCATGTTTGCTGTCTAGCTATCCCTTGAATAATTTAATGTGGTTGTTAGTTGAAAACAGGTAGAAACCCAACTATATTTAGTAATAAACAAGAAAGAAAGCAAACTTCGGCAAGCCGAAGTTCATATACCCTTGCAGCTATTGCAAGAATTAAACATTTTTGAAAACATTAAAATTATAATTTACTTGCGTATATGTTTAAAAACATTGAAGCTATGATGATTTGCAGCTCAATTATTTGATAGGTCTTTTATATATTTTTATTGTTCCTATGGGAGCTATATGCTATAGTCGTCCGACTTTGATGAAACTTAAACCGTAAATTGGAAATATTTAACCATTACTAAATGTCGAAGAACTAAACAAAAAATTAAAAAACAGAAAAATTATAATTTTTTTCATTTATTTCTCCGATTGTTCCTATTGAAGCTATATGATATAGTCGTCCGACTTTGATGAAATTTAAACCGTTAATCGAAAATATTTAACTATTACTAAATGTCGAAGAACTAAACAAAAAACTAAAAAACAGAAAAGTTATAATTTTTTTCATTTATTTTTCCGATTGTTCCTATGGGAGCTATATGCTATAGTCGTCCGATTTTGATGAAATTTAAACCATAATTCTGAATTATTTAACCATTGCTATATGTCCAAGAACTAAACAAAAAATTAAAAAACAGCAAAGTTATAATTTTTTTTCATTTATTTTTCCGATTGTTCCTATGGGAGCTATATGCTATAGTCGTCCGATCCGGCTCGTTCCGACTTATATACTACCTGCAATAGAAAGACAACTTTTGGGAAAGTTTCATGCAGATAGCTTTAAAACTGAGAGACTAGTTTGCATATAAACGGACGGACAGACGGACAGACGGACGGACAGACGGACGGACAGACGGACATGGCTAGATCGACTCTACTAGTGATGCTGATCAAGAATATATATACTTTATAGGGTCGGAGATGTCTCCTTCACTGCGTTGCAAACTTCTGACTGAAATTATAATACCCTCTGCAAGGGTATAAAAAAACTAGCATGTTAGTTGAGGCAGTGCATAGCTTTAGTTTAAGTTATTACAAATTTATTCGCAACTAATATTTCTTAATGCCTTAATATATAGTCCTGATTACTAATTTAATGCAATTCTACAATTAAGGGCTTTAAGTAAAACACATAAGCAGTCTCAACAGACTCTTTAATTAACTGGTCAACCGGGAATCTTCAGATTGTTTTACATACTCGTAAAACCATAACCCACTGATTCGTGACCCACTCCACATGACGGGTAAAATCAGTGGAAATCATCCGATCAATGGGATTTACGGACCCGCAACACGGGTTGCTATCGGTTAATAACAGTAATTCTCTACTAATACACCAATCGGCTTATTGTCATGTTCAATTCTTATCGGCTCTTGAATTACGAGGTCATTATCGGCGAATGAGTTGTATGAACAGATGAGAGCCGCGGGAAGTATTCGCATGGCTGGGTGTCAAAGTACAAATCGGTGGCAGAGTTGGAATCCAAGCCAGGCACTACTACACTGACCAACGTTTTTAAGTTTTTAAGTGATTTGGACTTTAAAATAGCAACAAAAGCTAGAAGGAAATCAGCCCTATTCTGTAAAACGACTGTATATCACAGCATAAGTTCCAAGCCTTTTACTAAAATTAACCTTCGCAAGGGTCAAAACATTATGTCTTATATCATTGACAAACATTTATTTATTACGTAAATAAAATAAAAAATTTATTTTAGTTAAAAGTTTAAAAATTTAAGTTTTTGTTTTTTTTATCGAACAATATTCAAGTCTGTCCCAACACTAACTATTACAATTTTTTGGAAGCTAAGAAACTTTAGGTACAAAAAAAGGTTTCTATTTTTTAAAAAATTTTACTAAGAAATTAACACTTAACTGTTTAAGAAGTGTGACCCCTACAAAATGTTGTTTCCAAAACTTAGTGTAACATTTTCGCCTCAGTGAATGTTCCGATGTGAGCCACTCGAAACAAATGAAAGCACTTTCGCCCCACCCCGCGGCCAGTCCCTGACCACCGTCTGGCCGTGTCTGTGCTGATATTTGCATTATAAATAATAAAGCATAATAATTTTCTCTAATCGAATAATGACCCCCAGCCAGTGCGATGGCGTCGCCACCACGCTGCGGGCACCGTCGAATCCGCCAGATCCGTCGTCTGGAATGCGAAACAAGACCGGAGAACCCGACCTGGGAAGTGGAAGTTCCCGCAGGCAAATTATTCAATAAAAGCCACAAAAACAGCGAAATGAAAAATGTGAAGAGACCTGTCGGACAAAAGAGAAAGGGAATGGAAACCAGAGGAGGGAAGCCAGAAATACACGTGCTACGGTCGCTTAAAAAAGGGGAACATTGCGGAGCAGCGAGCAGTGATAAGTAAATAACAGAAAATTTAAAATGGATGACAAATGCAATTGTGTTAAAAGTACAGAAGAACAACCATTGAGTGAACTACAAAAATCGGTTCAATTTTCCGAATTAATTTGCTTCTGCTATATATCCATGGAAGGATAGGTCTTACTAAATTTAATGAGCCATTCTAAGACCGTAATAATTTAACTCGAAGACGAATTTTTTTTTACCCAAATAAAATAAAATATTAACCGTTTCAAGCACTTTCTTTTGGCATATAGATTTATGTTATGATATTCTCATTAAGCAAGGAAACTAAAGATACCCAACAAAAAAAAAAGAACATTCTTAGGATGACATTCTAAGCATGTATTTCTTGTATTATATAAAATGTGTTTAGAAAGTCAGGGATCCCTAAAAACCTTTTTTTTGAAAATTCGGGTTGCACTTAAAATATATTTTTTTATACATATTCTTGACTATTTTCGAATTTGACTTATTTTTGCATTACAAGTCCATTTGGTCCAAACTATTAAAGTCCGGTTTAATCCCGCTGAAGCTTCCCCGTACGCCGATTCACGTCAGCTGGACTTGTTTTCGGGGGCGATACCAGAAATGAGTGCCCGGGGCTGGGCACAGACGTACAACGCTACAGTGCCCACCAAAAGTCGGTCAACACCTTGGCTTACAATTTATAGCTGAAGTATGGTAAACGTGTTTCAATATTTATCACTCGATTCGGCGATGGTGATAATGAGTAAGGAAGCAATAAGACCAAGGGGGGGTAAAACATTCGTAAAACAATCAAATGACAGCCCGAGGCAGTTAAACAGTTCGTAATCATTTATCATTGAGATTTTTAATCGTAGGGCACTCGAAGTGAGTGTATTCGGGTTACTTTATTGTCATCGTCGCCACTAAATCAGCTGTTTACAGCAATAACAAGTGAACGAGCCGAAAGCGTTTTGCAAATCATCATTGCTGTTTATGGCGCAGAGTTGAGCGCTTTTCGGAATCGGCTTCAGTACCACTTTGTCCGTTCGCGATTGCGTGCTCCGTGTTTCTTCTCTCCGGTGGCGCAGCACCACCTTCATCAGCTGTTCGGTGCCAAGTCCTAGTACCACCACCACTCAGTGGTTGTGCTGCTCAAGAAGAACGTGCCAAGAAAGAGTGTCACGGTGGGTAAAACCAAGGGGCTCGAAATGGGCAAACCCCACGTTTTCGGCTACGAATGTTGGCCCCGTATAAATTCCCATCGAAAATGTACGTGCGTGTTATTGGTTGAAGACAATTTCCGATGCCAGCCAGCCAGTTCGAGAAGTTATTTACGCTGTTACAACACTGAGGGAAGGAAACAAAGAAAAACCCAACATGTTGTGTTAAAAATACACAGAAGAGCCGTCAACCCAAAAATAATACTAATTCAAGAGTTTATTTTTAGGAAATATTGTTTTACAACAGTGTTTAAATGATCTCACAAAAGAATACGTTGAGAACCAATCGCCTCAAGAAAGTGAAGAACGGTATCATAAGCGTATTTGTTTAGTAACAAATGAAAAAAAAATGAAAGTCATAAAGTCATTAAAATCATAAAGGAAATGTGCAATCAAACAGAGTTTTATTCTTTTTAGAAACTTACATAAAAATGTGATTCACCTTAAAAATGAAGAGAGAACCTTACACCAAAGAAAAATAATAAATAATAAATAAATAAGACATGTTCAATAGATAACCGAGCAATCTGTTGAAAATGTATTATTATTAGGTTTCAAAAAAAAGTTTAATAAATGTCCGAAATATATTTAAATATAATATAATTAATATTTAAACGCAGTTTTAAATTAACATTGAATTGCATTTTTAAGTGTGCCATAAGTGTGATGTTATAACGAGTTTATATTACATTAATTTAAAAAGTTTAGTAATTTTTGTGTAAGTTAAAATCAGTTTTTAAGTTTATTATTTGTTTTCAAGACTTTTTCATATAAGGTTGAAACATTGTACTTAGAAGCTTTTCTAGAATTTGTTTTTAGACTTATCCATGAAATTTTTCTAAGTGTAGCGGGTGTCTGGAATACGTCTTATCAGCAATACCTGCTTCATTTACGAGTATTTATCTTGGCGAAGACCGATTGTGTTGGGCAACCAGTAACTATGACGCTAATCTTGAGTGAATACAAATTCTTGCGATTAATTGCTTTTCGGATTTCTTGAGAAAATCCACTACATCGGGGTCTTCGAAAGCCGTCGATTATCTCCGCTCGACGGACTACCTCCAAATGTGCGAAACTGAATCTCAATGGGGGAACCTGCTGTTCACATTTAATGAGACAAATTGATTTAAGTGCTGTGATTAACCATTTTAAATTCAACTGGCTGGCGATTGTTATCACTGTCGAACGAGCGATCTAATTAGCCGATATGGAAATGTGGAAAAACTGTTTGCACACGACAAGCTTCGTTGCAAAAAAAAAAAAAATAGTTTCATCTGCTGCAACTAACGACATCAAGCCATTCGCAGAAAACACATTCGCACGTGCCAAATGAGGCGAAGAAAACTATCAGCGAAAATAAGGTTCCAAAATAGTGACCCAAATGCAAAGCGGAATCCGAACCGGAATCCGGCATTCCAATTTGCCAATTCACTCAATTTATTTGGCTGCAGAGTCAGTCAGCTGTCGCTGATTGCATTTTCCCAAAGCCCCCAGCCAAAGCTAAGCCCAAAGCTAAAGCCAAAGCTGAATGCTGAATGGTGAAGCTAAAATCTGAAAATCTAAAAATACGGGTTCCAAAATCCAGAGGCAGAACAACAAGTGGCCGTGAGGGTTAATTCGTGCTTAAATTTGATTCAATTTCAATGGCTTTATTAAAGCAAATTGCAATGTCACAACAGCAACAGCAGATGGAAATTCGCGTGTAATCAGCCCAGTCAACAAACTAATTAAGGCGTATTAATATAGGGTTTTGCGTTTGCTTGGTTTACCCAAAACCACAGCATTTCGGTAGAAGCTGAAATCAGATCCGGCACAAAAAACTTATGGAAAGGGGTCAACCATTATTATAAGTGCCCGCTATTAAAGGGCATATTTTGCAATTCACAATTATTTTTCTGGTTTGTTGTATTAACATTTATAAACCAAATTTACCTGTTAAATGAGAGTAGGAAAATTAACGAGTAAAATAGTATAATATAATGTATTCATTAATTTATCGTATTATAAACTGACTTACAAGCAATTTGGCATATGAGTCTGGTGATAAAGTGTAACTGAAACGAATTCTAAATGCTATCATAGTCTTAGTCTTTAGATCAAACCAAACTGAACTTGAAATCCAACTCTCTGCCTTTTGTGATATTTAAATACACCATTAGTATAAGTATTTTTCGCTAATCCATAAACGACCCTGATTAGTAAGCCACAATACAATTTTACTTTTTGTGAAAACAACGATAATACATTCTCTGCAAATTCGCGGTCAGATTAAGTTCAAAAGTTAACTAGGTCAGCATTTTAATTGAATTTGTTGCCTGCTTTTGCGCTGCTCTGTGCAATTTTTCTTGATTGCAGAACTCATTTTGAAAATCAGCTTTTGGCCACCACGACTACGTCGAGTGACTAAGATTACCCAAGAGCAGAACAGAAGCAAACCACCACAGTAACTTAACGACACCACCGATCACGGCAATCACTGCCCCAGCACAACCGCCCAGTTTACACCACTCTCAGCCGCAAGTAGCGCGACCTCCAACCACCCACCACCTCCCACTGGATGGATCTGAAGCACGGAGCCAGTGGTGCTGCCGCCAACAGCGAGACCTTCATATCCGCCAGCAAGTCCACAGACATGATCACGTCCAAGGAAAAGGAGGGCAAGGCGGCCAAGGAGGCTGGTGACACAAACGCCCCAGCCGAAGGTAATTTTCAACTATTTATACATCTTTTCTACCCTTCCACAAAGTATTTCAAAAATTGTACCTAGGGGTCCCCACAAACTAAAGTAAAAAACAATTCATAAAGTTATATAAAAAATATTTGAATTTAATAAATACCAATTAATACAAAAAGATTCCTATGATAATATTAAGCACTTTAATACAAACTTTAAATATTTATTCAATCAAATACTAAACAAAATCAAAACTTTTTTAACCAGGTGAGAATCTCTCACAAGAGATCGAATATAGAATAGAGTTTATATCTTAAAAGTTCAATCGCCAGTGTTCACCACCAGAACAAAACTGATATGATTATCAATTTTATATAAAAAACATATGAAAAAGTTGAGGTAGCAACATGAGACTGAAAATTTCTCGAACATATAAAGAAACTTAAAAAAAAATAGCTAGCTTTTTCGGCACGATCAAGAAAATGTAAAGGCATTCACAGCTAGGCTGGATTGATTCAATCCATGCTTATGTGCCTTTTGCTCTCTGTTTTTTTCGATTAAATAATTAAGAGACGCCAAGAAAACCGATTTGTTTTTACGACAAGATTATTTGGTCTTGAAGTTTTTTTAGCGTGAAACCAGTTCCAAGTAATTTTTTTAAAATTAAAGAAAAATAACATAAAAAGAATTTAAAACTAAAATAAATAGTTCCAAAAGAGTTACTAAATAATATCAGCTGCATGCGGATAACTATCAAATTAAACGACAAATAACTATCAAATTATTGTGGAGTGTTTCTCAGCCTACTTATTTATTAAAGCATATTGTTACCGCGTGTGTTTTAAAAATATTGAGATCAATAATTCGGATAGTCCTGTAATCAAATAGTTCAATCTCAAAGCACTTGAAAATGACAAAAATTATACATTTTAGTCCAATTGATATGACTTAACCAAAGTAAATTCGGCAAGCAAAAGTTTATGTACGCTTGGAGAAATTAATAATAACAATAACAATAAAATTACTGTTTTTTAGAATTTTGAGGCATTTACATTTTATTATTTTGACTTTACTTAAAATTAAAAAATTGCAATAATAATGAAAATGACAAGTTGTGTTTAACGTTTATTATTTTTTTAATTGTCCCAATGACAGATATCTAATAGACTTATAAAAATAGGACAACATTAAGAAGCCTTTTGGTCCTGACTGAGAATATGTTTTATGTGATCAGAAATATATTTTTGACTGAAATTGTAAAACCTTTTGCAAGGGTATAATTAACTGAAAAAATTGAACGAGCAACATGAAACTGATATTTGTTGGCTTTTTGAGCTAGGAAACTTTCTTTTTATTTAGCTTTTAAAACAATGTTAACAAATCTAAGGTAGTCCCCAAATGTCTTCGAATGTTTTATTATTTTGATCACAGCTGTACAAATATTTGTAATTGAAATCTATACATAATCCTCCGAATTCCGCAGTCTGTTCAGTCATCTAAGACAATAGAGGAGCTTTGTTTTATTACATGCATAGTTTGCATTTCATGCCACGTGTAGTTACCGCCTGTTACCTTACCGCTCGACGAGCACCTGCACTTTGCATGCGCGCCATGAACGACCGTTTTGGCCGAACTGCACCTCAAGGTAGGCAATAGTATCGCTGTGTTTGTGATTGTGGTGTGAGCGTGGTTGTGGGTGTGGGAGTGTGTGCAAAAGGTTATGCGCAGTGGCATGCATTTGTATGCAGTGCAATCTGAGCGCCACACGACCACACACAAATGCACTTGGCAAAGCCTGCCAAAGCCACAGCACATTCACTTAAATGCAAACCTACCTGTTCGCACTGAAAAAAACCGGACACCACAAATGTGTTTTCAACATTCTGGTTAAACTTTAAGTTGCTTAGGTTGGTACATACATATTGTAGCACATATTTTCCCAATCATGGTCGTATCCTTAAAGAAAAATATTGGAATTTATTATCAATATATTATATGGTTTTATATCTATTATTTTAAATATCTAGTCTACCTGTCCACTACGGTATTAAGCCTGATATTTGCAGTGTAAAATTATACTTTAATTTTCAATTAAATTAGTTGCGATTTGTACTTTGACTTTAAATTACAATTTTGACAGCGTTATCAGATAAGTGAGTGTTAAACCAAATCTTAAAACATAGATGTTTTGTAATAACAAAAGTTTTGTTTATTTTCGCAACCTTACAGGATCTGATTTAAAGAGTTGTTTAAATTCTTGACCCAGAGTAAAAAGAAACCAGATTTGTTAGGCAATCACTTTTAATATACAATTTTTTTGTGCACTGTAAACATATTGTGGCACTTGTTCCTGTATGCGTTTGTGCATACATATGTTTTAACTGAAAAATACAAATAAAGAACGACATCAAAGAGTTTTTGTACTTTCAATGCCATGCAAGCCAAAAAGTTAGTGACGTCGCTTCTGAATTGTCACAAATTCGAACAAAAAAGGATGGATATAAATAGAACCAAAGCCCAATGAGTACACACAACCCAATGCATGCAATCCAGTCGAATACGCTTAAATAATGTACACACCGCTTCGGTAACCTATTTCTCCGGTTTTATTCGCAATCAAACCTATTAATCATAAATATTTGCTAGTGTTTCAAGGCACACAAATGACTCCTTTGGGAAAATTAAAAGTGCACTTAAATGGGCGACATAAAGGCAAATGCCACGAGTGCAATTATTTTTGTTTAAAAGTAAAGTTGTTCACTTCATTTAAATAAAAGTTTGTGATCTTATATAAGTTAAAATTAGCTCCAAGAAAAATAAAAAAAGTAAATAAAACTTTGCCGTGCTCGTTTTGTTGTGAATATCATGACTACCGATTAAAAAAATAAATTTAGAAAAATTACTAGAATAATTTAAGCATGTTATCCATACATGAATAGACATTTAAGGTGACCAGATATTTATGTGGTACCCCTTGCCCATTAATCGTCCCTAGAACATTTAGCCTTTGCGTTCTAAGCCTTGAAGTTCAACCTTGAAAGAAGTACCAAAAACACATTTTAAGCCAGGCAGTCACTAACAAAACAGAAAGGGCGGATGAATTTAATACGATAACACAGAGGGGGTTGGCCCTTCCATTTCCATGAATATTGGCTTTGGAAGGAGCCCCACCCCGCGTAAGTAGTGAGTGAGTAGTGTAAGCCAGCCCCTAATCCAGTTAATCCGCTGCTACAGCTACATGGGGTTCTCCGGCGGAGGATGGGGAAGCCTTGAGCCGTTCCATGAGCATTTTGAAGAGGTTTTCACCTGACACGCATTCTATTTACATTTTCAGGCTACAAAGTCTACGCCCGACGCTGGGCAGTGCTCATTCTCTTTGTGTTCTATTCATCCTCGAATTCCATGCAGTGGATACAATACACCATCATTAACAACATAATAACGCGGTGAGTGAAAGGGAGCTGCGAGGGGCGGTCGTGCGGTTCCGGGAAATCATGCATCACATTTCGTTAAAAGTTTTCAGAAAGCTCATTAAACAACTAGACTGTCGGCGGGGCCTAATGAATTGCGTGCATAAATTAGCTTGTCTTCCGCCGACAACTGCATACCCGCCAAGTGAATCCTCCATTCTAATCGCAGCTCCTTTTTGTCCGGCAGATACTACGGCATCAGCGATAAATGGGTGGACTGGACGTCCATGATTTATATGATCCTCTATATACCGCTCATATTTCCCGGCAGTTGGTTTTTGGACAAAGTGGTAAGTGATGACACTGAAGCAAACAAGAATAAGTGTGAAGTTTAAGATTGGTCAATAAATCAAGACACAACGAAAGGTGTAAGCAAAATGTAGTGAATTGTTCTTATTTCATGTTCTCACAAACAAATTTAAACCTAAAAAAATATACCTTTTATTACTTATGAAACTTATGAAGAAGAAGGAGTTCTCAATATTTACTGTACATTTTACAGAGTCCTAATATATTTTAATAGATTATTGCCATAGTTTTCCACAAAATCTGGGGTAATTATGCCAGCCATTAAATCCCCTAAAAAACAACTTTGAGTGTCACTTGAATCTATTGTTTTAAGAAATGTTCGTTCTAGATATTTCCTCCCATTATAATTTAAAAAAAGAAAAGAAAAATTTTAGAAACACAGAACAAATAAAAAGTTGTATATTTGAGTTTTGAAATACCTTCAACTTTATTAGACCCTTGCAAAAGTTGTTGATCAGAAGTTTTTGCCCAAAGTAATGTTTAGTGTTTAGAAGCTATCCCTAGACATTTGATCAAAATCGGTTGATTTTTCGGTTGATTTTTCAAGCAATGTAAAATGTAGAGCTTAGATTTTATATCATTTCGGATCCATTCCTCGACTGCAAGGGTATTAAAACTTCAGCATCCGTTTTGTTTTGTATCAGCCTACGCTCACGAAAGCGTTCTTATTTTTCTTCACATAAAATGCAGTGCCTTTGTCCCCAGCAGTTGCCCATTATTAATGGCCCTCCATTGTTTTATTTGTGTGTCATTAACAGGGTCTTCGCATAACCGCCCTGGTGGGCATCGTGGGCACCTGCGCGGGGGCCTGGATCAAGGTCTTTTCGGTGGATCCGTCGCTTTTCTACGTGAGCTTCATTGGCCAGTCGATCGTCGCCCTGTCCCAGGTGTGCATCCTATCGCTGCCCGCCCGACTGGCAGCCGTTTGGTTCGGTCCGGACCAGGTGTCCTCGGCCACCAGCGTGGGAGTCTTTGGCAACCAGGTGAGTGCTGACTGCACTGCAGTCGTTGTTGATGGGAGATTGCATTCAGGCAGGCAGCTACGACATTGTCTTGTGAGTTAGTGAGCCGTTGAATTTGCATTAACACGGAAAAGGCAGTGGTCCGGCCCATTTTGACAGATTGATGCAGTGAGTCGGGCAAGGCAAGGCGATTGGGACGTGGGACCACCAGCCCACTTCCGGTAGGTCGGAAGTGGCTGGCTCCGATATTTCTATGTCGGTCGACTGCCCTATGAATCCTGGCCTGGCAATCACGAAATTGCCCAAAAGAGTTGCGAACTGCCGCACAAGTTAAACAAAACTGACAACGGCAGGGTCGCACCGGGCCATGCCACGCCCCCTTTCGCCTGAATGGCTGCCAAGGCTAATGCATGCGGAAGGCTCCTTGAGTGGATTCAATTGGGCGCACTGCATCCGCATCTCTGGCCAGCGGCAAGAGGTTCAATTTATTCAGCAGCGGCAAACAAGCGAAATGACCTCTCCGAAATTCTCCGAAGCTTAAGTGATTGCCTGGATGGGATACCTTCGCTCGGTCTTCCAATGGGGCTGCAGCTGGACAATTGAAATGTCACCGATGAGTGGGTGGGTGGATGGGGTGGGGTGACATGCATTATGCGGTTGCAAGTGGTGCACCACTCGAGATTGTGGTAGATTATTTGACTTTTGCACTGAGACGAAATGAAAAACCGCAGCATTCTCCTGGCCTGTGACAAAGACGCATTCATTAACCATAAACGAATTTGGAATGTGGCAAGTGGAAAATGGTTATTCAGGCATTTCCCTGAATTAAGGTATTAAGCTAATAGCTGCAAAAGCTTATTTTCACCCCGAAACACTTGAGTGAAAAAGGGGTAAACACAAGGAAATGGGGCACACAGTGCACACTGCACTTCAAGTTTAGTAGCTAGTTAAGACGGAATATTCAAGGCTAAGCGAAATAAACATCATTAAGGACGGCACTACATGTAGTGACGAATAAATATGTTTAAGAAAGTAATAACATTGCAAAATAATATTTAAAAATTTTTTAATTTAAGCAAATTAATGTAATATGAAGTCAACATACTAGTCAAAAAAGCTAGAAAGATATGAGCAGTTATCTCAAAAGCAACTGGGTTTTAAAAATTTCTCGTACATTTTTAACTAAGTTTAAAGTCTTACCAAACACAGTTTGTTTAAATTAAATAAGAACTGCAGATTCAAAAACAAGTCATATGAGTATGGGGTACTTTAACAGTAGCTAATACAAATAATTCTGATATCAAACAAAAACAAAATTTGATATCAGAAATGTAAATGGAAAGAGCAATTGTCACGATTTATTCACCTCATTCAGATGTGCTTTTTTTAATTTACATAACATATTAAAACAAATGTTAATTTTCCGATTGAAAAGGTATACATTTTTATTTATATTTACTTATTTTGATGAGTTGAGTATTAACAACAACAAAAACTTACTTAGCTTTATCGACTTTACTACTTTTTCTTTATGTGTGTATTTTGAATGTAGCTCTATTTTGACCGAATATTCAACATGCACATGCCACTGCATTTCAAAACGACTGTGATTTTTGCTTCAGACAGGTTATGGGTCTAAACACCGCAAAACAATTAGGCCGCTTGCTTAGCCATTAGCCAACAGAGTCTGGTGCGGCGCTGATGAATGACAATGGCCCGGGAAATGGAGAGTGAAAAGAGGATGGGTGGGTGATATGGGCGCAATGGGATGTGGAACTGTTTGCTCTTTATGTTGATTTACGAGCGCATCGGGCGGCAGTGCAAATGTGGGGCTCAAACACCCACACCCACAGTCACCTCCACTGACATCCCGTCAAGGGGCAAGGAGCAATACACACTGCATCCTAAACGCACCTGTGTGTCATATTTGCTTCTCACTCGAGTGCAGATGAAAAGGCTTATAATTTCCGCTTGTCACAGGTAGGAAGTCACAATGGGATGTGACAATGTGGGGCTACGTGATGATGACGAGAACAAGGCGATGATGTGGATGTGGATGTGGACGATGAAGGATTAAGGGGCGGAGTGGGTCAGGAGGCGAAGGGCTTAAAGCCAGCCCGGGTAATCTCTTGTCGAAACGCCAAGCCGAACTTGTGCCCGAAAAAAAGAGCCTTCATAAAAAACGCAGCGTGGGGCCACGTAGATGGCCCACATACCGAGCGGCATTGAATGCCAAAGCTCCACCACCATACCGCCACCCCTCCCTCAATCGCCTTGGCTGCCTTATCTGCCAAGGACGACGCACCACACGCTCTTGTATCCCATCGCCACCCTCCGCCCCCAAATCTCTGATTTCTGACTGGCTGAGCCGAGCTGAAGCAGATTTGGCGGTGGAGCATTGTTGCCAGAGTGCTGAGCAAACACAGTTTCTTTTCCTTTATTTTTTTCCGCACGTCGTTTTTATCCGGATGGTCATGTAAACACGGCCGGAACAAGTTGTGCCGCCAAGTCGAAAATAACATTCTCCAGGGCCGCATGCGAATATTCGGGCGGAATGGCTGTCCCGTCAAGCGAGGCCCATACGCTCGATACTCCAAGCCGGCTCAAATATTTATTCTTGATGCCAAGGAGAGGCTCAGACTGCAGCCGGGAGTCCCATCCGAATGTCCTTTTGCGTTCTCTCATAAAACCCAAATAGCCAGAACAAAGGAAGCGGACAAGAGCTGGTAATGGAAATGGTGATGGAGATGGAGATGAGCTCATGGGCATCTGCCTGGTTTATGGCCCATCCCCCGAATACGATTATGGAAATGGTTGCAATTCTATGAATTTACTCAGGCCTTTATTGCCCGAGTGTTTCAAAATCACAATTCTGTTTTTATTCGATTATACCAATCGCCGATCAAGGGGAATTATTTAAATTCATTGGCTGACATAAACAGAATTATTTTATATTTCGGAAATATGATGGAAAAACTGTGTATTGTAGAATGATTTGCATTTCATAAGCGAATTTATTTTAATTGGACCTTTTTTGAGCAACTGGTAAATAATGGAACTACAATTGTCCCAAATATATATTTGAAAATGGGAATAAACATATAAAACCTTTTTGTTTCTACCTGTGATAATTTTTGTTCGCGGTTTTCCACTGGCTAAATCCATGAGATTGTTGGCGTAATCTATCTTAAGTAATCCGAGGGACATTTTTCAAGGTAAGCCCAGATAAATGGAGGATACTCAGTTTGTTCTTGATAATCTTGGTCCTTCGATTATTGAGCGGCTATAAAATCAAACTACCAATTTTCCTAAGTAAAGATGAAAAAGGGGAAAACGGAAAACGGATTTGTTTGCGTGTTCCGTAAAATGGTGGCCCAATCTGGAGCTCAGACCACCTGCAGCTTCGGTGTCTGTTCTGTTTGGTCACGATACTGCTTCCAAAGGTTTTCTCTTCATGTCAGCGGGAATTGAGTTTTGCCCTTTCCAGCGTCTCGGTCCTTTGTTTGTGCAAACCAAAAGTTATTGCCAAGGAAAAAGCTTCCTTTGGTTTACTGTGTGTGAAGCTGAACTGTTCAACCGGCTGACATTTCTTTTGTTTGCTTAAATGAAAACAATTGGGTTCCAGCTGATTATTTGCCATACAAAAGGTATGTGTTTCAATCCAATTTAACTAAGGATAGTCCCTCGAGGCTTTTAATAATTGAATAAACCCGAAATGTGTTTGCACGATAAATCCCATATGGTAAACTGTTTCCTAAATTGCATTAAATTTTGTGCTACTAAAAATGCGCTTTTATGGTTCAATTTATTTTCCTGACTGTCAATGTCACTCGCCCCTAAATAACGCCACTAAATCTGATTTAAAGCGCTAAAAAATAAAGTAACAACCGTATAAACTCAACTAAAAAGGTACCCTTTAATACGAGTGGTTCTAGGGAAATTTCATTTAAAATTTAGATTGTATGACCAAAAGGGGAAACGCTTATTTTAAACTGATTGAGTCATTATTTTGTAGTTCGTCAAGAGGAAATTTCTCAATTTCTATCCATTACACAATTCACAAAATAGCCCATCAGTCTTCCATTAAAAAATCAAGGAAAACAGCTAAAAATTGCATGGCTCAACTTTTGTGCATTGGCGTGTGTGGAAAAAACGGAGCTGTCACGGGGTATACCTACATCTATTTTTTCCGCTCAACCGCGTTGCAACTTTGACGAAAACAGAAAAACAAAACGGCAACAGAGGCAGTTTCTGGGGGAACCGGAACAGGAGCAGATATGTACATACATATATCTAGCCGAGCCAGGCCCACCATAAATCAATTTCACAGTTGCAGCGTGAAAAACCTTTGGCCAAAAGTCGGACGTAGAGAGCGAAAGTCCGTAAGCGGAGCAGAAATAGTAGCGGAACCGGAAACTGATTCCGCTTTGAGCGACTTGTGAACAATCGAGAAATCCGCCCTTTTCTTTTCTTCCAGCTGGGCGTGGCCGTTGGCTTTGTGCTGCCGCCCGTGCTGGTGCCCAATTCCCCGGACCTGGAGACGGTGGGCAGTGATCTGCAGATGATGTTCTACTTGGTGGCCGGTCTGACCAGCATCCTGCTCGTCTTGATGGTGTTCTGTAAGTAAATGTCTTTGCATGCTCACCGTAAGCTTAAAGTCGCGCTTAAACTTTAAAAACGTATTGAAATCTAACATTTCTAGCCAACTTTTGGCTTACAATGAATACGAGAAAAATTTCATTTTTTTTTTTGTATCAAAACAATATTAATCTTCAAGTTAATGCAGAAAAGTTTTAAAGAATTACAGCAAAAAAAAAAAATTGTTGTTAAAACTCTACAGGGGTGTACATTTTTAAAGGAATCGATAATCTTAGCACGTTTTCTCTCATAATCATGGTACGCTTAAAGCACCTTGAAACTTGGAATAAGTTAGGAAATTCCTTCAGTCTGAAAGCTACTTTTAACTTATTTTTACTAAAATTCTATAAATTTGTAGAACTTTTACATACAAATTTTTTCATAATGTTTTGTGCTTTAAAACTAAACAAGATTGGAAGCAAGCTTCGACAAGCCGAAGTTCATATACGAAGTTCATGGAGCTATTTCAAAAATTAACTACTCTTGAAAACATTTTAACTTTGATTTATTTGCGTATATGTTTAAAGACATTGAAGCTATGATGATTTTCAGCGCAATTATTCGATCGATCCTATGACAGCTATATGATAACGTTTTCTGATTTAAATAAAATTAAAAGAGTAATTCTATATTAATAAACCATGTTAAAGTCGTCTGATTTTAGTAAAATAGAAACTGTATATCTTAAATATTTAACCATTACTATATGTCGAAGAACTATTAAAATAATTAAAATTAATTTTGGATATTACACAAAAAAATAAAATTAGTGATTACCCATATGATAACGTGTATTTTCTCAGTTTTCCAGGACAAGCCGCCCACGCCGCCATCCGCCGCCCAGGAGGCGGCTCAAATTTTGGAGAGCTCCGGGGAAGAGCAGGTCAGCTTCTTGCAGTCGCTGAAGAACCTGATGACCAACCGGAACTTCATCTTCCTGCTTCTCTCCTACGGCATCAATGTGGGCGTCTTCTACGCCATCTCCACGCTACTGAATCCGGTATGAGCGAAGCACCCGAATAATGAGCGGTTAATCGGGGCTAATTGCTGGGATTTGTTTGCAGGTGGTGCTGAAGTATTACCCCGGCCACGAGGTGGACGCCGGACGTATTGGCCTCAGTATTGTGCTGGCCGGAATGCTGGGCTCCGTGGTGTCGGGTATTGTGTTGGATAAGACGCACAAGTTCAAGTAAGTACAACAATCAACCGCTGAATGACTTTCCCGAACATGGGCGAAACTCATTACGCATACGCCATGTGGCCCCGCTGAGAGTGGACTGCTTGAGAAAGTTTTAGCACGGCAACAGCCAAAGTTGTTATTAATTGAATAAGGGGCTTTTAATGCTTAATGAGCGGTACTCAATGTGGGCCAACCATTTTCCCAGGGAAACGACGCTGGCGGTCTACGCGCTTTCCATGGTGGGCATGTGGATCTTCACCTTTACCCTGGATACGGGACACATTGCGGTGGTCTATCTGACGGCATCGCTGCTGGGGTGAGTCCTATATAAATACTTCAAAACCATTTAAATTAATGTATTGATAGTAATATAACTATATAAGTTTCAATCTTTTTATACGAATTCGAATTTGGCAGGTGAAAATCTTTCATCTGAATTTTGTTTTGATTTAGAAATTCACATACAAACGTTTCAAGCCATTGTTATTATTATAATTTCGTTGTAATTAACTTGCTTAACGTGCTTTAATAGTGTGACAAGTGTGAAAACCTTCAAATTTTTTTGCTAGTCATTAAATGTTAGTTGACAAAATTTAATGGCTGGAGAGTAATTTTTAAAAAAATTGCCATAATGAGAGCTTCTTTTGGCATCATTTACAATTCTCTATCCTGCACAATATGCTAGATTCGTTCGGTTTTGCACTACCCTTTAATAAATGGCTAAAAACTAAGCGTATTAATAAAAAAAGACTTTCGGTTTCGACCAACATCCCCTCAATATTTATCTAGAATTTATTACATGAAATTAGAATTAAATTGAATTATATTTATTAAGGCGAGAGTAGAACTCGCAATTCAAAAAATCGATTTATATTATATATTTATTTTTTTAATCTATATGTGTCTCGGAATGCGCTACAAAAAGGATTTTCTTGAAATATTTTTTCGCATGTTTCAGCTAATCATAAGGTACCTATTTCAATCAAGTTACACACCGTAATATACCTTTAAACGAATTTCCCAAAGGAAGTGTTGTATTAGCTGCCAAGTAAGACTTTTACTGAGGATTGATTTCCGATTTAAAATTTTTTTTTTCAAACTGTTCACAAAACATGCCGCAATGCTTGGCCGAGTAAGATTTCTTATATTTTTTTTTGGATCCGGTATTATAGCCCCTAATAGGTCAAAAAAGGACGTAAAAAATTTAATTTTTCACTTGTTGAACAACTTTTGATAATTGCAAAATAAAAACATAGTCGACGTATCAACGAATCTAAAGAATCATTTTTTTCTGATTTCTCGCCGCTCGCCAAAACGTGACTTGAGCGGGACCACTGCAGATTTTACATGTGTTATGAAAAACACATTCCAAGGTTCTAAAAAAATTGTTTTACAGAAAAACATGTTTCTTTAAATAATAAAAAAAAAATTTTCAAATTAATGCAGTAAAACTTTTCTTATAAATTCCCTAAGTAACCACTCAATTTATCGCCTCGAGAGTAGAAGACCCCCTTATGTTAAAATAAAGTATATTATATTAACACAAGAAAGGAAGCAAACTTCGGCAAGCCGAAGTTTATACACCCTTGCAGCTATTGCAAAAATTAAATATTGACTTGCGTATATGTTTAAAAACATTGAAGCTATGATGATTTGCAGCTCAATGATTAGATAGTTATTTTATATATTTTTATTATTTGTATGGGGAGCTATATGATATAGTGGTCCGATTTCGATGAAATTTAAAACGTAATTCTGAAATATTAAACCATTACTATATGTCCAAGAACTAAAAAAAAAAAATTAAAAAACAACAGTTATAATTTTGTTTTTATTTATTTTTCGATTGTTCCTATGGGAGCTATATGCTATAGTCTTCCAATGCGGCTCATTCTGACTTATATACTACCTGCAATAGAAAGACAACTTTTGGAAAAGTTTAATGCAGATAGCTTTAAAACTGAGAGACTAGTTTGCGTAGAAACGGACGGACAGACGGACGGACGGACATGGCTAGATCGACCCTCCTAGTGATGCTGATCAAGCATATATATTTACTTTATAGGATCGGAGATGTCTCCTTCACTGCCGTTGCAAACTTCTGACTGAAATTATAATACCCTCTGCAAGGGTATAAAAAAGTTTTAAAATCTTTGCAGTAATACTTTTCTAATAAATTCCCCAAGTAACCACTCAATTTCTCGCCTGCAGAGAAGAAACCCCCCTTATTATATTAGCAAAATTAAATGATATTTATGTTATGGGTCTGCTTGATGAAGTTTAAGTTGGAAATGTTCATTATACAGTGAGATCCGTATTGCTTTCTCTCTTGCAGCTTCTTCATGACCGGCTACCTGCCGGTGGGCTTTGAGTTCGGGGCCGAGCTCACGTTCCCGGAGCCGGAGGGCACCTCCTCCGGCCTGCTGAACGCCTCCGCGCAGATCTTCGGCATCTGCTTCACTCTCTTCTACTCGGAGCTGTTCACTGCGTTCGGCGACATCGCGGCCAACATAACCATGGCGTTGATGCTGATTGTGGGCACCATTATCACGGCCACCACCAAGTCGGATCTGCGGCGCCAGTATGCCCAGGTGTCCGCCAGAGTGGCTGCCAATCCGTAGGGAACTCACGTCGGTTCGACAACTGTCTTTTATGTATAGTATTCTGCGCATATCGTTTTACTGTTTAAGTTATTTAATTGTTCACTGTACATTCCGTTGTAGTCTTAAGTGTTGAATTTTAAAATGTTCATTAAAGGTGCATGGCAACACACACACACGCACACGAACACACAAACACAAGCACCCACACGAAACGAGTATGAGTATGAGTAAGCTTAGGCAGTTACTTTTACGTTTTTTATTGGCCACCGATTAAGGTTTAGTGCATAGGTTAGATGAATCGAAATTCAGCAGCCCCAAGACTTGCATCGAAATTAAGCTTTATTATTGCGTTGCAACTGCTCACCAACAACCCACAACCAACAACCAACGAACAAGAACACCAAACACACACGAGTACGGACAATTGTTATATGGAAGTATCCTTCAGTATTATACCCCCCTAGTATTCTAGCGAACGTTGACAATTTGATTGCTAAATCGGAATATCCAAAACAGTTTGAGGCAATGTATCCGAATTCCAGCGAACAGTAGCGACTCTCGTCTTCAATTGTTCCCTCCTTTCGCCACAGACAGAGTGTGTATATAATATATAATATATGTAATTGTATTCCGAACCCGATCCAGCGAGAACGCTACTGTTGTACAAAGCACAAGTATATCCTGCATATCTGGCAAACTGTAATAATTTTGGAGTATTTACAACCAACAGCAGATTCAAGTCGAAATATATACCGATAAAAACTACAAATATATCTATACATTTGATAATGTTGTGAACTAGAGGAACCCACACTGAGAACACCGCCGGCGGCAATGCGTAATCCACATTTTGTAGATAGCCTTTAACGACATACGTAAGGAAGTTATGTATCTCCAAACCAGAAACCAGAGTCAATTCAGATGGCCAAGGAGGCAGACACCACGAACTACCTGACATGAACCACCTACACAGTACACAAAGACCGCCCGAGCCCGATGAACTCATCCGTTCAAACGAGCCGGATGCGGAGAATCCTGGTGCCAGAGCGTTTGGAGAGTTGGGCAATTGGGCACTAGAACAGCCGGCGTCGTGATAACACGCTAGCTTTAACTCTCACTTGTTGTTAGATTCGGATTGGTCAGAGACACAAAGATAGTTAACACGCGGAAACCACGTAGCCGCTTCTTCATAGCCACGAGTTCTTGCAAAACGATATATGTGAATGTAAATGTGTACGTGTATAAAAGTATTCAATAAACTATAAACTATTCAGTGTATAACTGGCGGCAGCCTTTTACTGGGATTTATACATATTATATATATTTAGCGAGACGTCCTAAATGCCATGTACATGTTAAGGTATTCAAACAACACTTTGTCGACAAAATACGAACACGAGCGTGTCCAATGAGGAGTACGATAAATTTGAGTCGGAAACATAAAACATAAAACGAAAAGAAGACAAAAGCGAACGCGTTTTTAAATCGTAAACTGAGTGAACTTAAAAAGAGAAAACTTTAAACAACCCGCCCGTTTGGTGTCGGTATCGGTGTCAGTGTCAGTGACAATGACAGTGTCCCTGCTGCAGACAGGATTGCAGGAGCGGGTCAGCAGTTTAGTGGGCTCCCCAGGCGCGCAGCAGGGTGAGCGCCTTGTTGAAGTAAGCGCACCACTCCTCGCGCTCCTCCTTCGTGTCGGCGGAGAGCAGATGGCGCACTATGGTGGTCTGTCCGTTGGGCACTATTATCAGCGACTCCTGATCCGTGTCCAGCGCCGGTCTTTCGCACTCCAGCAGCATGGTGTTGAGGCGGGCGCAGATGTCGCGCGGCGCGGTGGAAACCTTCTGGGAACGGCAGGCGTTCAAATCGATGCTGCCCATGGGCGTCTTGCGCTTCTCATCGTCCGGATACTTCCAGAAGTTGAGCACGGAGCCGTTCAGATAGCACCAGCGCCGATGCCAGGCCCCAAAGCCGGAAATGTCCTCGAACATGGTTAGGAATCCCTTGTGCTCCACGCTCACGGACAGTTCGCAGTTGACCTTCATGTGTAGCACGCCCTCCAGTGGGCTAACGCCCAGCACCTGGGTCAGCGTCCAGGAAGTGCGTTGGATTTCCCGCAACGAGAAGATGGCAAAGCCGTATTGCACCAGCTGAGGCGTCCTCACCACATGAGGACCCGCCGGACTCTGCACCGGCGGCATCACCAGCCGATTTTCGCCGCCCTTCTTTTTGGGCGTCTTCACGCCTCCCTTCTTGTTCAAATTGATGTGGTACTTCAACTCATGAGGCAGCTGATCACGTTGGGCCAGCATGCCATAGATTTCCAGCGTGATCTGAAGTCCAATTGTTCGCAATTAGAGAGACGTCGCATTTACAGAAGAGATTTAAAGCTTACCCTAAAGTCGGCATACACATTGTTCAGTTGCAGGACATCGGGAAACTTGACTGACAACAGGCCAGGCATCGTGGGCACTGTCTTGGTGGCCAGCACGTGCTCATTGTACTTCAGTAGGCACACCAGATGGTGACCATTGATGTTGCCGGAGGCCATTTTACGCACGTACTCCTGCCTCAGGGGAATGGTAATGTCCTTGACCGTCAGCAGGCCCTTTTCCTTTGGTGCGCCCACGGGACGGATGCTGTTCTCGACTCTCAAACGCTGGACTTCGTCCAAGCAGGCCTGGCGACGATGGGCTGCAAGAAGTTGAAGCGTCAGCTATCTGGTAACTTTTATGTAGGCAATGTTTATTCAAATTTCTGCCGTATATAACAGATATTTAGAAGCAATAAAGCCGACTAAATATGGGACACTCACTTGCCAGTAGGAGATACCGCTCTCCCTCCACGGACTCTGTGGAGCCGGAAAACTCGACGGTGGCCGCGCACAGGTTCAGGGCCTGACTGGCTTGCCCAATCACCTGCTGCTGCTTGCACACCTCACTCAGCAGCTTCTTGATTTTGTCCTGCGCCTGAGCGGCCTCGTTCAATTCGCGAGCGTTCTGCATCTCTTCGTCGTCCTCGTCGGTCTGATCGTCCGTGAGACCAGCTGCTGCTCCGGCGTTCTCACCCTGCTGAGGGGAGTCGTACTCCAGTCTGTGCTTGGCATGGCAGTCGCCTGCGAGCGCTGATCGCGTCACCTGCTGCTCGCGACAGATCTTGCGCACCGGCGTGGAATTGGAGCTCTGTAATGCAACATTAGTTAGGCTTGTCTCAACTCATCACGGTAGGAAACTCACATTAGCGCTCTGCTGGCGGCGATAGAAGCTGACCGTGTGTACCAGGGTGACCAGATTGTCTTTGTCCTGGTTCACGCTCAATTCGGACTTGACCGGCTGTGCACCACTTGGCAGAGGTGTCTGCAAGTCCATCATCTCATGGTGCTCTTCGATTGGCGTACATGTGGAGGCTGGATTCTTGCGGAAGGAAAAGCTGTTTGAGGCCGTGGTCCCTTTGCTCTGCAAGATTAAACATTGTTGTAATTTATTCTAAAGTTACTGCTGCATAAATACTTACGCTCAAGGAGAGTCGACTGGCATTGTGCTCGTCCCCGCTGTCGCTCTCGTCATCCTGAGTGCTGCCGTAGTCCTCGACCAGCGCCTCATCCAGATAGTCATCGATGCCGGCAGAGACCTGCGAGGAGTTCATCGAGCTGTCGTCCTGACCCTCGTGATTGTAGTACAAGTCGTGGTCCGCATAGCGCACAGTCTGAAAAGGATGCATGGATGGTATCAATAGAGACTACCCGCTGGGTTCTCAATTTTCTGCCTGTACTCACCTTCTTGCCGGGCTGCTGCTGCATCTCCGCCTCGTTGCGCTGCACCGCGCTCATTATCTCGCGGCCCAGACTGCCGTTGCACATGCCGGCGCTGCTGTCCTCAGTCTGCGACTGGTCGTCGGACTCATCCATGCAGCTGCACGAATCAAAGATAAGCGGTTAGTTAATAAAGCGATTTTATTGTTGGTCTTGTCTAAGGGTGGGGTTTAAAGCTATTCGTCTTAGGGCTATCAGTCTTGGAGTGCTACTCGATGCATAGCAGGAATAGCAAGCAGGAGTAGCACTTGTCAGCGCACCTTTCGGTCTCCTCCTCGTCCAGTTGATGGCTGTCGTCCGTGGCGGAGGCTGTTTCGGTGGCACAGCCGTTGTCCCCGCTGGAATCGAGGTCGGAGAGGGCGGGATACAGGCGATCGGAATGCGATTTGCGGGCCCGCTTGGAGTCGTCGTCGGTGATTGGCGCATCACCAGCTGAAAATGCGGAAGTGTCAGCCACAAGCCCTGGGAATATGTGGCTTTAGTTTCATTTCTTACGTGATCTCCTTTTGCTGCTGGCCAACGAGGGTGCGAGCCCAGCAATTGGCGGCGGTGGAGGCGGCGGCATTGGCCGCACTGCTTTGCTGGGAGCTGGAGCTGGCGCTGGAGCTCGAGCCGGAGCCGGAGCTGGCACGGAACTGGCGGCTGATTGGTTGTCAAAGAGCTCCTTTTGCTTGTTGAAACGGTTCGATATGATCTGCATGTCCTCCTGCCTCTGACGATCGATGTCCTTGATGCGGGTTTCTGCACTTGATTGCGCATTGGCCACCAAAGCAGCTACTTTGTCGCGCAGCTTGTTTTCTGTTTTAGGCTTGGTTGCTGCAACTACAGTAGTCGCAGCGGCAGCCGTCACCGGATGCACTGCCGCCAAATGCTCTGTTAAGTCAAAGAAATCAGTGAAAAAGGTTCCAAATATCATTAAAGTGCTGTCAAACTCACGTTTCACCTCCTCCGCCCTGATTTGGCTAATACTGGGTGCGGATCCTATTGGCGCCATCGGCAACATGGCCTTGTTGTTGCCTGTCTCAAACAGCTTCATGCGCTCCTTCAGCGACAGTTCGCATGGATCCTTCTGGTTGCGAAGACTGCCTTGCGACTGCCCACCTTTGCTCTCAAAAATGGCCGCCCGTCCCGAAACCAAGCCCGTCTTTACACTAACTGGAGGCGCTGATGAGCCTGGCTTGGGTGCCGGAGCAGAAGAGCCAAAGCTCTTGGCCACCTGACTGACCGTCGTCGATTTCTCCGGCACTGGCGGCTTAGCAGCTGGCACTGCCCCATCCTGTTTGCCAGCTGGCGCCGCTTCTTCCTGTTTGGCATAATCATAGGTGTGTTTAAGGGTCGACGATTCACGGCGCTGAAAACCTTGAGCCTCCAGAGAGCTCAGTACCTTGGGATCCCACTTTAGCTGCTTCGTACCGGCGGCCTCGTCGACTTCGTCCTTCTTCGGCGGCTGTGGAGCCGGCGCCTTCTCCGCCCGCCTGCTGGCCAGGTGCGGTTTTGGTGGTGGCGCTTCAAGGGGTCTGTGCACTTCGTGGTGCGACGTGTCATCCTCCCACTGGTTAATTGTGTCCGCCAGGGCGGCCAGTTTCCCCAGTCTCTGCTTGGGCTGCCTACTGCTGCGGTTGTCGCTGTTCTCGTCCTCGTTCGTTCTCACATGGAACTGCCCCTCTGTGCGGTGGATGGGCGAGGAAAGGTCATCTGCGTTGGAGTACAGTGCGCCCATGCGCTGCAATCTGCTGCGCGAGGTGTCCCTCAGCCTGGCCAGCGGCTGGTTCACTGGCTCCGCTTGTAGCAGGGGATTCGTAGCGCGTGCTTCCTCCTCTTCGTCGTCATCGGTCACCTCCTGCTCCTGAATCTCAACTTGCACCTGGAGGAGGGCCGGCACAGATGAGCAATGGGGTCAGAACACCAAAAGAGGGCGGGTACTTACCCCAATCGGCTTGTCGGTGGTTATGTTTATCTCGATGCCCATCTCCATGTTCTCCTTGTTGACCGCCGCATAGTGACGCAGCGGCTTGGCCGGCGACGCCTCCAGCATGGCCTTGTCCAACACCACGACCTTGCCGCCGCCACTGACCGTGCTCTGGACTCCCGGCGAGTGGCTCCTCGGGGCCAGGACCCCAGCATCCCCGCCAGAAGAGGAGGTGGCGGAGCTCGGAGGGGGGAATTTGCTGGCGTTGCTGATGCCGAGGGCGCGACTGCGCTGTTCCGCCTTCTCGAGCATGTGCTGCAGCGGGGGGAAATGGAAAATGGCCATGAAAAACCGTGAGTGCAATTACCAACACCAATGCCGGAGACAAAGGGCTTCGTTGTGTGCGAAATGCCGTCGTACCTGAGTGAACGGGTCCATTGTTGTTGCTGCAGCTGCTGCAAATGCCGATGCAAATGCGGATTTTAGTTGCGCGCACTCTAGAATTTAATTAACTGTACTGCTCGGCACTTCACGTTTGCGATTTTCAACGGATGTTTGCTATTCACTACTTGCGGGCTGCGCGGCCGTTTGCATTCGAAATTATGCGCGTCGCTTCTGCTTTTTTCGGCGGTTGGCGTTTGAGATGTGTTGAATAATTTCAAAACGACGCGCAAATGCAGTAAGACCATCAACTGACCACGCTGAAATACCAAATTTGGTAGGAAAACGGTTGTGGTGAGTTTCGTAAGGTTGCCAAGTGGTGGTAGTTTGTTAGGGTGGCAACTTTGTCAAACCGATTGTATATTACGAGAGTGAACACAGCTGCTTTTAGCATTTTTAATGCTTGCAAAAGAGATAAGTGTTTCTACGGTTTTCTATTAAAACCAAAAAGTTACATCTAATCCCTCCAAACTAACGAGTCAACTTGGTAAGTTAAGAAGGTGATATCAAGCTAAAGATCTTATAGTATTTTTATTGTTGAGCTCAGCACGTTGTGCTGTTAGTGCTGTCTATTTTGGCTTTAAATCTAGCGTTAAAAAGACAAGGATGATCACGTTTTATGAGAATCAATATATGTTAAAAAAAAACCGTAGCAGTTTTAATAGATTAAATAATTTAGACCCCTGATTTTAAATTCAATAATTTACCTATTTATCCATTCATTTATATTATAATATAAATTGGTATTGGAATTTTAGGCGGTAAGTTGATTGTAGGATCTATATTTTAAAGAAATTTGTTACAAAATACATTTTAATAATTAAATAATAACAAAATGTATATTGTCTTCATTCTTGTCAATTAATAAATTTCTTTATAAATATAAATATTTTAAATTGAAACATTTTTTTTTAGTTAAATTAATTTTAAATTTTTTCATATAAATGTTTCAGCCATGAGCGATCAAAGGACAATGGATTTGCTATGGAACTGCGCTTCCAAACTGACCGACCAATCCCACACAGAACGGATTCTCAAGTCGCATTACATGTGAGTTTCGTTTTAAATTCCCGAACCACTTAATACAATATTATTTATGCCCACCCAATCCAGAACCACCTGTCGAAAGTTGGCCCGGAACAGTGTTCAGTTGCCAGAGGAAAGCTTCGGATCTGCACGCATGTGCTCCCGCTGCGGAAACCAGTGGGCAGATGGGCGCTACCAGCTCCACCTCCAGCCGCAAAGGCTGCGCCAGAGTGCCAACAAACGGAGACTCATCGCCCAGCTGGAAGACGTGAAGGCCAAACAGATTAGGGGCGAGATGAGTAGCGGGGCCAGGAAACGGGCCAAGTGGCTGAAGAAGCGCATGGCCAGCCAAATGGTAAGTGCCGGGAGCAAGTGGCAGCGATGGGAAGTATTAATAGGTGGTACCAAAATGAGTTTTCGGTTAACAAATAGTTACAATCAAATTGATTCAAAATGCGTTACATTTACATCAGTGATATTTTAGATAGCTCTGACAGTAGCGGTTACAAATAGATCTGCAGTGGCAGATATTCAATATTAAATGTATATGTATTGAATATATTTATCAAGGTTAATAGGTAGTATATTTACAATTGTACGCACATACATATCTTTTAGGTAATACCCAGAATCTTATATCACTTCGATATTTGTATTATATCAGTAGAACTATCAGTGAATAGGACGTATTCCAGCGAATACGCCTTTATAGTCAAAAAGTCAAGTTTACTAGCAATCTATACTTAAAATAAAATAGTGTCTATATCATCGCCGACTACTTCCTACTATCCCGACTTAAACCAAATCTCTTTTCACAGGCCGTGGACTGCGAGGTTTGCCGGCACAAGACAATGCTGCCTCTGGAGAAGGGACGAAAGCGCGCTAAACCAAAAGCCAAGGAGGAAACAATGACAGCCACACAGCCTGCGGCAGCCGACCAAAACAAAAAAAAAGGCAAAAAGAATAAGTCCCAGGCGCCGAATAAAGATATCAATGCAGGCCTGCAAATTCCGCAGCAACAAAAAACGCCCCAGCAGCAACAGCATCTTGCCAAATCGCCAGCGCCGTCGAAAAAAGCTTCCCAACCAGTTGGAATAGCTTCCCAAAACTCCAGTCATCAGACGTCCAAAAAGAAAAAGAAGAAGCCCGCTCAGCCGACGCCCGCCGCTGCCAAAACGCAGTCCAAGACGCAGAAGCAAAACGTGCTGCTGCAACTGGCCGCTCAGCTGAAATCGAACGCGTTTAAAGACGCCAGCAAGTCGCAGCAGAACCGCCTGCAAGCGTTCCTCAAGTAGCGGGCAAAGTCGCTGCGACGCTGCATTTAGGTACAACGATTGTGGTCCAGCTGAATGAAAATACTTGTTGTGGCACATAATTAAGCGTTAGCACAATACTAGAATCAGGCTCTTTGTGCCGCTTGATAAAGCCAGCCCAGGTGGGAACCTGTTATCCAGCCGCCCGGTCTTCTGGGTCGAGTCACGCAACGGCTATGCACTTATCACTGCTGCCCGAGACGCGGGTTGTCCAAGGTTGTCCAGATATTGCGCAGCCAACATGGCCTGCATGCTTAATTTATTTCTCGGATCGCAACGTTTAATTAAAATTGAGTTGTTTGCCATAGCGTCTTGAGAAACGCGTCCTTCGAATCTGCTCCCAAAAAGGGCACCCGATCGGCTCTTGGCTCTCGGCAGTCCGCTTTATCTGCCGCCAATTGCACAAAGAGCTCACGCACAGGCGAAGGCTCCGGTCCCACATTGGCTTCGATTTCGCCCTCCCTCTTTCTGCGAAAAAGACTCTCGGATTTCTCGGCAGCTGCGACAACAACATCTGCCTGCCACATTAGAAGATTTCTGGTTCTACAGTCCAGTCCCTCTGGCTCGAACCACTTAAACCATGTTCCAAAATGCCTCCTAGTAAATTTAAGTTATGAATTAATGTTGTTAGTTTTAAAAAGCATAAACAATAGTAATAGTAAAGTCATAATGGTAAAGAATTATTCCTTAGTTTATCTTTATTTTACCATCCTTTAGATAAATGGAAGCTGCAACTTTTATTTCACAATACAACATTGTCTTATCTCAGTATAAACTATCAAAGACGTTCTTGTTAGGAAAGTATTACTGTAGTTGTAGTTGGTTAGTCTGTTTGGCTTTTACCAAAATGGACATGATGTTCTCTAAAATATGATATCAGAGGCAGGTTCGACTCTCTAAATGTGGCAAAAGCGATAGAATTTTTGACTGCCTAGTAGAGGATGGGAACTGCGAATGTAGACGGGGATTGGGCGTGGGCTTCAAAATGTCTCAAGCCGGCCGGCTGCCGATTCCCCCAAAAAAACCAATGCAAACTCATTTGGTTTTACACGCAAAAAAAATATATGATAATTATGTCAGTTTAAAGAATAATTGTAATAACATCAAACAAATCATTTCCTAACGGAGTAAGAAAGTCGTGAAGATCAAACCTTAGTTAAGTAATCAATAATTGTATATTGCAAAAAACAAATAGAAAATGTTCTTATTTTACCAGCTGCAGCCAATATATCATTTGCAAATAGCAAATATATTAAATATCAAACAAAATACGTATTTACAATCTTACTTCTTCGTAACGATCGCATATTCATCATCAATTTTTCCATCAAATCTTATTTCTTTTTTATTGATCCTACATAGTATTCATTTAAAAAGTTATTACCTTGAATTTCTTTTGAACAACTGAAGTTTTATTTAAACCAAAAAACTGGGACATTCTGCCCCATCGGCCAAAACAGAGCCCAACAAATTTTTTTAAAGTCTTAACTTAGTCTTAAAGATCGTTCCTATTTGTAGTAGTCGCCTTCTGGGAACGGGTCACTACGCCTACGGGGATATAAACGGAATGATATTCAAACAGGCGAATAAATGACATATACAGTCCTATCCTTTATATATGTAGATCACTTTAATTTATAACTTTAATAATAAGCTTTCATTACCAATTTTGTTCTCAAAAAAAGTGCGATTAAAATAAAAAAAACAAAAAGTGATATTTTCCCGCAGTGCAGAGAGAGCCGGAGCCGAGGGCACTTCGGCTGCGTTCGGGTGGCCATCGGCTGGGGCTGGCATCCCAGAGCTGAGGCCGCCAGAGAGGCCGAGGCCCCAAGTCAGTCGGTTAAGTCAGTTAAGCTCGAGTGATTCATGGTGGCGCACCAGCCAGAAAGTTGCGCTCGCTTCTTGGCTCCGGCGATGAAAAGTTCGCCCGCGAGCGAAAAGGTGTCAACGTTACCAGAACGCAGTGGAAAACCGGATGCGAAATCAAACTTTGTGCGTGGATGCATTCTTAATTCTTTAATTGGGAGCTTTGCAGCGGCAGGAAGCCGGGCCGTCGAAAATGACCGGAAGTGCGGAAGGAGTGCGGGGAAAGCGGTGGAGATGGGGGTGGTGATGGTGATGGGTTATCGGTATCTGCACGCCTGCGCAAAGGTTTCCGTCTAGTTTCGGGGCTGGAAAAGTGTCGCGCGGCGCAGCCAGCTGGTAAACAGTTTGCCTAGCTTTTCCGCGGAACGAAAGTGGCGGTCCAGACTTCGCCGTACGTTTGTCAACAGCAAACAAAGGCGTCGGTGCCGAGTTGCAAATGTTCTGAATCAATAAATATTTTTAACGGCCGCCACAAAGGAAGCAAATAGTCCAGTGCAAATTAAATTACATTTCGATTTTATGGGCTTGATAAAAAATAAAGAATCAAAAAGTAAAAGCAGTCTCTAGGCACGTACTTACCTACAGCAGGTGTATGTATATAGTGTGGCTCAGAGAAATGGTCAGCACTTTGCTCATACAGTAAAATTATTACCGCTCGAAACACTAAACAAAAAAGTCAATAAAGTCCAAATATTAATACAAACACTTACAATTTAGCATAACTAAATTTTAAAATTTAAAAATATAACATTTTCTTACGGTTTTTCTCTTCATATTCTCTTTGGTTCATGAATCTTTTTAACTAAAGTGTTATATTTCGCACCTTAACTTAACTAAGATTAAAGAAATATGTACACGTTATATAGAGTTTAAGGTATTTTAGAAAATAGAAAATGTTTCTTTGATTTTTGTTACTATGGTTATCTTTAATCAAAAGTCTACAGTTTGTCATTTTAATTTCAATTTAATACATTTTTAAAAGAGTTTTCTTTTTCTGTGTAGCAGATGTAATTTTGTCTAACAGAAGTTCGACTGTATTTGCATTTTACTGGCCAGACTGTTGCTTCTTTGTGGCGACACGCGTCGCTGTTCAGATGAGTCACAATTAAAAGGCTTGGCCCCAAACCAGAGGCCCAGACGGAGGCACAGGTCCCAAGTCCCCGGTTCCCGATTCCCGGGTCCCTAATCCCAAGTCCGAGCTCCTCTGCGTGTGGGCACCCGTCTCCGTGTTTGTGTTCGATTCTTAGCCGCAAAACAGTGGAAACCGCAAATGACAGACACGACGGAAGAGTGAAAAACTCAAAATGAAAATTAAACAAAAACGGAGACACCCAGACAAGTGCAGGGGGTGGGGGTTGGGCGGACCAAAGAGGGATTTCGTAATGGCATTTAATGGCAGGCACACAGTTTCGTTTCCCCACCGAACGAATCTAGATACTTGGCTGCCAGATACCCGTACATAACGTCATCAGTTGATTTTCCATGAGGCGCCAAACGAAGCGTGCAACCGAAAAAAGCGAAAATAGTGAAAAACGGCAGACAAAAGTAACAAATAAAACGAATAGAGCGAGAACTGCAGGCGCAATAGAGTAGAGATTGTTTATTGTATTTCGACGCGTACGGGTATCTGGTGAACTGGATAGCTGGATAGGTGGATAGCTAGATAGTGGTGCATCGATGGTCCGTCTATAAATAGGACAACTCTACAGCGGGTTCGCAGCGGGGGAGGTGTTTTCCGTACGACGAGCAGCCGATAATCCGGGAATATGTACATTCAGTTGCACTCCGGTCGTGTCCCGCGCTTGACTCCCAATCGAAGATATTCATCCCATGCATCCCATGGGTAGCGACTGTGCATGTGATCTTATAAAAATGTGTTATCCACTTTTGACAGCAAACTGTTAATTTGTAAGGCAAAATTCAGTGTGGTGTGTGTGCAGTCGGTGGATATGCCAGATGATACAGCTGACTGTTCAGATCCAGATCGGAGAGAAGCCACAATAAAGCCCGGGCGCGAAATCAAACGATCGCCAGCATCACAAGCACTCGACGCACATTAACGCAAAACGCTTCAAATCAACACAAAATACAAAATACAAAATACAAAACGGCAAGAATAATACCAGCCAATACAAGCCATGGATACAAAGCCAACTACTAAGCGGGCCGAAATTGATCAGTTTTTGTTGGGTAAGATTGTTGTTGATTTGTGTGCACACACAAAGAAACGATTTTAGGTGATAATTCATTAAAATAGCTATTACAATGGAGCCGAGTTATTATCCCATTAAAAAGTTCGCAAGGTATAGATAATAATAGGTAGCAGTAGATTGATTATAAAAAAAGAACAAAAAAATGTAGGATAAATATATAACTTAAACTTCTTTGTACATATAAATATTTATTTTTTCAAAGATAGATTTGTTCGTTTTACAATAACGTTCACCTGAATAATATTTTTATACTATAAATATAACTCTTTATACCTGTGCCGACGATTTTAATATTTTTCTTTGGGTGTAGCTGAAAAGAAAGATCAAAATTAAAGCCAGTTAGTGTGAGATAGATCAACAGAAACTTTGTTAATTTTGCCAGGCAAACAGCGCCATCAAAAAATTACAAACCGACTCCAAATAGAGGCGGAGGAGCAAACTCCGGCACACCAGCAGCGTTAACAATAACCCAGTGCCAGAGTATTATTGACTCATTCCGCAAGCGTCCAAGTTTGATACTCTTTTGTTCTGGTTCAGACTCTTCTCGCTGCGTATATTTCGTAAATTTCATGGAGACCGATTTGGACTCCTCGGTTGGACCGCCTTTCCCCCGAATCGCTTATTTATATATGTATGTATGTAGCTACATGTTCATGTGTATATGCACAAGGTAGACAATAAACAGGGGATTGGACATGCCGCAAAACTAAGCCCAAAGCGCTTGTTTTAGCCTCGTTTTCCCCTCCCTGGCCGTCTTCTTTGGTCAGTTTAATTTTCTCAGGTTTCGGTTCACTGGCTCTGGGCAAGATGAAGGGCATGGGCAGCACTGTATCAAAGCCTCCTCCGATGACTGTTGCCTTAGTTTATCTTTGTTTGGCTGAATCGCAGCTTATTGTTGATATTAAAATATCGAACAAATAAGTCCCTGGGGAGTTTCCAACGATCCTGGTTAAACCCCTTGTTATCACGCGATTTCTCATTACAATTTGTAGACCATTGAGAAAAGTAAAGAGTGGGCAGTTCTAAAAATAAGTTATATCTTATTCAAAATATATTTATTTTCGTTTTTACCCTAAGGGACAAAGTCTAAGTGCTGAATTTGCAGAAACAAATGCACCCACAAAATCAGTTTTAATGCCCGATTTTCATATGCATTGAAAAGAAAAAACATTACAATCTTTCTCAATACCCTCAATTATTCACTTTCTAGTAGAGAAGCGTAATATTTCAGTTTTGGGTTGTTTGGCTTAGATTTGAACCGCAGAACAATACGCATGTTTCCGGTAGGAAGTAACAAAAGAATTTTAATGGTTAATCTTTATAAAAGAGTTATGCACATAAAATGTGAAAATTAAATTATTTTTTTCCCATTGAATCATGGGAGGGCATTTTAAGTTCGGCTTTTGCCAGCAAGACTTTCGGACATTTTGCTTATTGCCATATTCGGACGTAATACGTTTAAAGAGCAGCTCTCCAGAGCTTTGCGTGCTCAAATTTTAACAAGATTTCTTGCAAATTTCAGTGTTTTTATGTTTTTCTTTCTGTACCGTTAAATAATTTATACTTCTGGATGTGGGCATTTCAACTCGGAGCAGGGTGGGGAGCCAGAGTCGCAGACACCAGAGTTAACTTTCTTGGCCAGTGAAATTATTTTTAATTGCCGCGGTCAATTCGCAGTTGACTCTTGGGCAAGCGCTGCGCTATATGAGGTCACTGGTGTGTATGTGGTCGGTCTTTCTTTACTGCGAACCGGCGTACTTAACTTCCCGCCCAGTGAGTCACTGCAGCAGAAGCAGAAGCCAAAGCAGAAGAGACACCACCACTCCAATGGCCCACTAATTGCCCCCTGGAAACTACACTCTTGCTCAATCGCCGGCCATTAGGAGCAATGATGCGTTTAAAAATTAATAGCTAATGGGGCCGCCGCCTCACTTAGCCAGCTGAATAGCTGAGTGCGAGCACCAGAACTTACGATCTTCCCTCTTCCCCGGCTCAATTGCAGATGTCCGCGCCCATTTCCGAGCCTCGCTGGAGACCTCGGAGTACGAGAACGCCTCCAATCTCTTCCACATGACGGCCGCCGAGCAGACCGCCGCACTTCTCGCCCGCTGCGAGATTCTGCTGGCGGCATCTGGATCTGGATCGGGATCGGGACTGGGACTAGGATACACAGACGAGCAGGCGGCGGGCAACCAACGGACCAGCCTGGTGGACTGCGTCGACAGCAAGGTGGGCGGGGAGACCGGTCCCAGCGGCTATCTGGAGATGCTCGCCTCCCCGTCCTCATCAAAAAACTCGCGTGAGTGCATACTTACAGTCATACTTGCATAACTCAAACTTAAATTAGCTACACTAAGCCTTTGTCCATCACAGATTAATAATTTGAGCTGAGGTTTTTTAAGTGAGCCACAAAAAGTTTAAATACATTATGTCCTTTATTATTTACCTAAATTTGAAACAATACTGTTTTGTTTTTAAGAAATCAAAATAATTTGTAACCGTTTGTTTTTAACTATTGTATATTTTATATTGCCAAACAACTTCAAACCTCTATAAAGATTTTTGTGACAGTCCATGTGATGAAATTCGTTGAAATTCGTATAAATGAACTTTAAAGTATTTTTGAAGAATAATTAATTAAAGTTAATGTGTTTGGGTAAAGAAATAAAAATAATATGAAACATTATTTGCACACTTTTTGTATGCGATACTTATGCCTTGCAAACAGAACATCAATGCACATATTTCGAAATGTGTTGATTTAAAGAATCATAAATTCCCAGTGATATAATTTTTCACACCAATTAGTATCCTAATACTTTTCCAAACTCTCTAATTGTTGTGAGCAGGAAAACTCTACGAAGAACTAATAAGAAACTGCCGACTTCAATAATAACTTACCAGTAAATATAATTTCTTTTTTTTTTAGATAATATACATTTTATTAAACGTTAATCAACCAATCAAATGGTTATTAAACTTTGGTCCGAAAACAAAGGATTTAATAACATGGCATATTAACAGGAATCAGGGTAGATTATCTTTAAAGATTTGTAAGTCACAAAAACTATTCTTATTCGTGAAAAAAGGCCACTTTTTGCGATCTTTGTTTGACAAAACAGTTATAAATCTTCTTAAAAACTAATGGTAATGGTAATACTGTTAAATTAACATGAAAGCGTATTAAGTACTACGGCAAAGGAAGCAATTAGTCTGGATATAAGTTCAGTGCCCATCATAACTTCTGGATCTTCCGATATTATAAAATCAAAATAACAAAATAATTGCTTTGCAATCTTTCACTTTTTGAAAACACTCGGTTCTAGCCAATGTACAGAACCAGTGTTCCAAAATTCAAAACAATCAAAGCTGTAGTTTTGAAGTTATGATGGGCACCAACTTTGAAAACGCTTTAAAATTTTGAACAGGTATAGAAAAGTCATACTATCGTAAATTTTGCTCCGATCGAGATTTTCTTGAAATATTATGCTTTTATTGAAGATATAAAAAACGAAAAAGCAACATTTAAACACCCTACTAAATTTTAGAGGTTGGAAACAATCTAATAATGCTATGAGTTTGAGGTTTAAGAAGCTCGACTGTACTTAATGCCTACAACTCGCACTAATTACCTCTAATTGCAGTGTCCGCCTCGCGGGAATACATTGATCTGGGCAGCAGCGGGTCCCTGGACCGCTGCACCGCCAACCAACCGGTTACGTGCTCGGCGGACAACGAGCCCCACCAGCAGCTCTACGAGATCTGTCAGGGTCAGGGCCAGACCCTGGGCCAGAGCCACGGACAGGGGCAGGGAACGGGTCAGGAGGAGGACGAGTCCCAACAGGCGATAACCTTCACCCACGAGCTGATCATTGACTGTCCGTACGCGGACCTGCCCGCCGGTCACCTGGCCCTGCAGCGGTCCACCAAGTACGGACAGCTGCAGCGGATCGTACCGAAGCGGCTGTTCTTCGACCAGACCAGGAAGTGCTACTGCGGCATCCTCAACGACTGGATGCTGTGCTACGCGGACGGGCCGACCGCCTGCCGACCCAGCAGCAGCCTCTACCTGAAGAGCTCCTCCATCGAGATCGAGCACTTCGGGGAGGGCAAGCGGCGCGACGTCTGCTTCCAGATCACCACCGACGACCCCAACAAGAAGTTCGTGTACCAGGCCAGCAACGAGGTCGATGCCAAAGAGTGGATACACGCCATCGAGGCGGCCATCCGCGGGGACGTCGCTGCCCATCCGATGCCTCCCCTGAAGAGTCCTCCACCCCGAAAACTGCCCACTCCGCCGGTCCAGAAGAAGTCCACCTACACGACGGCGGACATCATCTACGAGGAGCCGTCGCCCATCTACGGCCTGATGGACTCTTCGGTCATGGTGCTGCCCAAGCTGCCGGAGAAGAACAACAGTCCCAATGCCCTGGCCCGCCGCTTCGAGTACGATGTGCCCAAGTGTCCGGCCCAGCCTCTGCAGGACACCGCCGTCGGAGTGGCCTCCATGGGCGGGGAGGTGGAGTCCTCCATGGGGCTGCTCCATGAGGCCGACCTGAAGGTACAGCCGCTGCCCTCCAGCCTGCATGGCCACATGTCGCTGGACTTCCAGGCCAGGGTTAAGACCGTGCACAGTGAGCTCTCCACTCAGCTGTCGCCCGGTGGTCCGAGTCCGGACCGCCTGAAGAAGGCCGTGAAGAAGAGCTACACGAATGGCGGCGAGGCGGAGATGTTGTCGCCGCTGACCAGCCCCGCCCACACGCCCACCAAGGAGCAGAAGAAGCAGCGCAAGTCGCCGACCATGCCGTCGACGAGTCCGGCCAGCAAGGACTGTGATAAGCTCGCCCGGAACTGGTTCCTCAGTCGCCTCAACAAGAGCACCGGACCGAAGACGCCCAGCACGGGTGGGGGCTCACCCAGCAACGCTCGGTGCAAGCAGAGCGAGAAGGAGAACCTGCTGACGGACGGCGAACTGGGCGAGGGCTACGACGCGAGTCCGGGCGAACGCGATCCGGGCCTGCTCGGCAGCCCGCCCACGTCGCCGTCGTGCCTGAAGGCGGAGGCCAAGAGCAAGGTGAACATGATCATCAACCAGTTCGAGAGCAGCGGCCACCTGTCCACCATGTTCAGCGTGGAGGCGCTGGCCGCCAACGCACTCGCCTCGCTGACGTCCTTCTGCGAGAGCGATGGCTGCAACAACTACGAGCCAATCATGCCCCTGGCCACCACTCCCAGCAGCTTCCTGAAGAAGGTGTGACTGCCGCACCTCCGTCATCCGTCAACTATCAGCTATCAAACATCCAACTTCTGGCATCCTGGAGAGCCCGCTCGTCTCTGTATTGTAGATTTAGTCCTTAAGCTAGTGAAACCACTCTCCGGATGTCACATAAACTTTGACATAAAATTTTAATATCAAAACATAATGGTTGTTAGCATACGTAAAAGTACGACACGTGAGTGTGACCTCTCCAATTGGGGGCATGTGCATGGTGCAAGGTGCTTGGACAGACAGAATCTTGATGATCGAGGTAGATTTCCATGTCGTTGCGGTGCCGTGGGGATGTGCGTGGATTATAATACAGTAGGGATATAAATTCAGGTCTATTGCTACATGCTCCCCGGATAGCTGAGGGTGGCCCTTAGGGGATTGGGGTCCGAGCGTTGAGATTCAATGATGTCCAGCAGGGCGACACGTTTGCGCTCGTCGCCGAGCAGCACCAGCTTTCGGGGCGACTCCTTGCTGCTAAACAGGCCCATTACCTTCTTGCCCTCCGCCTTGACTGTGATCTGGACACCGCGGGGTGTGCCAGCCACGGAGCTGATCTCGCTCCAGAGGTAGGACCACAGGGACTAGGATTGAATGGTTAGCTGGTTAATTCGCATGGCTGAAGGGTCGCTGCGAGACTTACCGTCCAGATGCCGAACATCTCGTTGCGCTGGACGTACATCAGGCGATAGTTGGTCACCACCAGGTACTCGGACTTCTGGATGATCTCCTCGCAGTGGATAAAGTTGTCCGTGGTGGCAAACTTGCCCTTGTCGGTTTCCCTGTAAGGAAAACAAAGCACGTTTTGCTAAACTATTAAACCGATTAAGTGCGATCATCACCTACTTCATTATCTTATTGCCCGTCGCCTCCATGAAGCAATAGGGTCTCAGCACAAAGTCGTAGTGCTGGAAGCGCGGCGGACGCATGCGCTTCACATCCTCGCTCGCATCCGCCGCCCGTTTCACAGCCTCGAAGCTGCCACTGGCGAAGTCAACCACGCCGGCGGTGGGGCGAGCCACCAGTCCAATAGCACCCTTGCCCAGGCCCTTGAAAAAGCCCTCGACTCCGTTGTCGCGAGCCCCACTCACGGGTTTGGTTACAACGCCAGTGACACCGTCCACAAAGCCCTGGTTGAATACAAAGTAATAACATATGTATATTATAACGAAAGGAACCCTCTTTCAGCAAGGTCTCACCATCACCAGGCCCTTGCTGCTGCGGGCTAGTCCTTCGTGGAAGTTCTTCGGCTTGTTGTGTATTCCCTGGCGCCTCTTCTTTTGGTAGTCCTCGTCAAAGGTCAGTGCAGCCAAGCCCTTGCCCATGGCACCAGTGATCCTTAAGGTTTTAAAGATTGTTGTTACACCACTTTGGTTTCGATCAATTTGAAAGGGGTGCCACTTACTTGGACATGGCGCCTGCAGCCCCGCCCACCGTGTGGCCAAAGAGGGACTTCACGCCCAGCACCAAACCCTCGGCAAACTCACCGGGTCCTTGAATGGCGCCCTTGAATACAACACAACTTGTAGATAAGTGATTAGGCAAATGAGCGTTGACTTACCTGGAACGGTTCGTAGAACAAATCCTCGACGCCCTTTTTGAGTCCCACCACCAGGCCATAGGGATTGCCCAGCACATCCAGGCCGAGGACGAGCACATACAGCTGCTTCAGGGCCTGGCCCGTGTAGTGCGAGGTGGTCTCGTTGATCAACTGCTGCTGGGTAAAGAACTGGTACTCGCGCTCGAAGAAAGCTAGTCGGAAGACCACATCGTTGACGTCCGTCAGAGTCACGCCCACGCCCTGCACTAAGGTGCCCAGGAAGCCGGGCAACGCCTTTGTGTCCGACCCGGCCATCGAGAAGCTAACATGGATCTTGAGCGGGCCCAAATGCAGGTTGTCGTAGAAGCTCTTCTGCTCTTCCAGCGAGTGCTCCTCGAAGAAGGCGGAGAGAGGCATCTCAATGGACTCGACGTCCTGTTGGAACTGCTTGGCCGCCACCTCGTCGGACACTTCCTTGGCAAACATTTCCGCTATGGCCGTGAGGAAGAGCAGGTCGACCTTGAACAGGAACTCCTGGATCAGGATCTTGGCGTACTTGAACTGCCGCACCTGCGAGTTCGGCATGATGCGCTGCACCATGCTGCACTCGATGAACGGCTTTAGGGTGGTGGTGTTCGCCACGCTTTTCGGCGGTGGTATTGGCGCCAGCACCACCGGGAATATTGGATCCATGAACTGGTTGTCCACCTGGATGCGATTGATCTTGACGTGCAGCTGGTTCTGGAATGGCGACGACTTGCGGGACACCCAAATCGCCGGATAAAAGCTGCGTTTTATGTTTCGATCCACCGACTTCTTTAGGATCATAAGGTCAAAGTCGATCTGAAAAGTTGCGATTGAGTTTCCGATCGACAAATAGGAATTTTGGTCATATTACCGGGAACTTGTTGTCCAGTTTGTAGGTCTGCACGTCGTTGACACTCTTGTGAACCAGATACTTCTGGTACTCGCTCTCGAGGAGCCCGTTCTCGTAAATGGTGAACTCCTTGAAGCGCTTCTTCGTCACCTTCTTCGACTCCCAAATGATTCCAGAGCTGGTGATGCCCAGGTACAGTATGTCCAGGCCCGACTCGTTGTTGATCACCGAAAGTCCGATGCCGTGGATTTTCAGATCGATGCTCTGGGTGATGGATTGCAGCGAAGCCGTGCTCTCGGTGCGATTGGCGATCGATTCGTTCTCGGTGAAGAGGAGCACACGTTGCAGGCCGTCCAAAAAGGATACCCACAGAACCTTACTGCCGTCCTGCATGCTGTGGGTATGTAATTGTAATTAGGAAAGGCAAAACACAAACACAAGGAGGACCATGGGCTACTTACACCACTTCGCCGATATTGTCACGCTTCAGATCCGTCTCCTGCTTGTTGGCGCCAAATATGAGAGCTTTGGGACCCGTCGGATCGTCCCAGGCATACATAACCGTGCTCTTGGCATTGAGGATCTGCTCGTTTCTCGTCCCCTTCTCGTAGTAGACAACCTGCTTGCCGGTGTGATTGATCAGCAGGCCGGGAGCATCGGCTGGTTTGTAGTCGGTGAAGGTGATATAGACGCCGCCCTCTGTGGTCTGGACGTCGACGTTGATGCCGCCGTGTCTGCTGTTTTCGAGCTTTAGAAGCGTGCATATCACCTCCGTGAAGTCGAAGGCCGGAGTCACATTGCCATCCACTCGCACCACCATGTTGTTCTTGGAGTCGTTTCTCGGCCAGAGGGGTTCGAATTGATTCGGATCCAGATGCAGCCAGGGATCGGCTGGGCGGCTCTGCTCCTGCAGCTCAATGCTGAAGCGACACTTGTTGCACACAATGTAGAAGGGGATGAAGGTGATCTGCTTGGTCAGGGAATTCTGAGTCAAGTGGTTGTGAACACCGATGGGATACTTTTGGTTGTTCGAGTGGCAGATCACCTCGCCAATCGAACCGGCCACGTCCAGGGGGATCTTCTCACTCCATTGGCCGTTGTCGACGCGGATCGAGGCCTTCTTCTTGTCGAAGAAGAACTTATCTCGAAATGTGAACAAAATGGGTCCAGAGTATTCGGGAGGGTGGTACAGCACTTCCACGGAGGTCGTTTCGGTCTTGTAAGTGAGCATCATTCCCGTCTTGTTGATCATCCAGAAGGGGCTGTAGATCGTAAGCATCATGCTGCCATGCCGATTCTCTGTCCTGAAAAGTAGAATGAACACTGGGTAAGAAATTGTTATTTGTTAATCCTACAATCTACGCTCAAATCATACATCATTTCCTTCATTAGAAACCTTTTAACCTAACAATTCCCCATAACTATCTTATGTATAAAGGGTAACGAAACTACATATTCGTTTGCCAAACTAACTCTTATACCGTAAATTACACACAAATTTCTATTCACCGAAGGGTCTAAGGCAAACGACATCATAACTTACAGCGTAACAGATGACAATATAACAATTAAATCTGGACTCCTCCCCCAATACTCCTCGATTTTTTTTCCTTTTTAACTCATGAAGCGGTTAAGATCGCTTTACAAACCCCAGGCAAACACGCAATCTGCACCTCCCTATCCTCCGTAAAATCCCTTACTAACTCCAATAAGCACAACCTATACCCTACAATCATCAGAAAACTTACAACACACAACACTCACAAACGCAACATTTATCTACACCCAAAATAACAACACCACCGACATCACACACTATCTGAAAAAATAGTTCAAATCAAAACAAATAGACCTACTTAACAACACCTCTCCCTGATACACCTATAATCTCTCAAAATACTCCTCCAAACGTTTCATATAAGCACACCTTTTACAGCAGAAACACTCAAATAATAATCAAGCGTCTTCGACTTGGAGACACAGCACTTTCTAGTAACTTGCCAATTTTGCAACAGCGCTCCCATAAACATAGAAAACATCCTAATCTTTTGCCCTACCTTTTCCCAACACAGATCAGCAACTTTTCTTACCGACAACCCTTTTCCATTTTAGCAAGCCCCACCAACAACGACACAAGTTAAATTCTTACTTTCCTTACAAAAACAACTCTCATACATTAAATCTAAACTGTTCAAATTGTTATCTTAAACTTATTAAATAATGCCACCTTAAACGAGCGGAAGACGACAGTCACTATTGCTTATAATCTAAATTAGCATTTAGTTTTACCTATAAGTTAGCTTTATATAAATAAAGAATTAAAAAGATTAAGAATATACCAAGTGAGATCAACGCACACTATCTTGACAACAATGACACAAACATAGCCCTTATCATTACCTCAAGTTTCTTTAAAGCTCTACGCACTGTTTATCCAATCCGACACAAAATACACCCGAAATATTATCTCATTCTTACATAAGTCAATCATAATCATTAAAATATAATATATGTAACTAAAAGTGTAAAAGAAATTAACATTAAGCCACAATGTTGAAATATCTCAGCTTGTACTCTTAACTGATATAACACAGCATTAAATAATAATTATAGTAGTTGTAATAACTCACTTCACATAAAGATCCATGTCCACCTTCATCTCCGAGTCGTACGACGAGAACGTCCAGGTGACAACGTCATCGCTGTACTCCCAGATCTCGGTGGCACAGGACCAGTCCTTCTCCAGATATTGAACCAGCTAAACAGGCGAGGGCTCGGCTCGTTGGTTGGATATTACTTTGAATTCAGAATAACTCACCCGCACAACGAGGAAGCTTTTCGCTTCCTTGTCCCTTGAGGCTAATCGAACTGTGGGCAGATGGAGCACATCGCCCGATTGAACCTCCTTTTCACCGTAGTCCAGAAAATCCTCCTTGCTGTATCCCTTGTCAAATACTTTCATCGACGACTGGCCATCCAGGCCGTCCTCCTTTCGGACCGAGCAACCGGCCACCGACACTAGGATATTGATGGGCAGGGAGTTGCGCAGATAGAGAGGCGGGCGCAGGTGAATCGTGTAGAAGGCGCTGAGCAACGTGTACTTCGTGGTGTTCTCGAAGTAGACCTCAGACTTCTTTCTCCGCGCATTAATGATGAGCGGCTCAAACGTCTTGGTCGGGTCGCAATGCAGCTGGTGCGAATAGTTGAGGTCCGAGGGACTTGCACTCCACGAAATGCCCTGCACTGAGGTTCTGTAGCCCTTCATCGAGAAGTAGAGGTCTTTGTGTTCCGCGTAGATGGCGTGCAACGGCACATGGAACACCTCGCCAGGACGAACCCGTCCGACGTAAATATCCTCGAAGCTTTGAGCAGTGGGCGCGGGATTGCGTCGATAAATGTTCATACCGGTCGTAAAGTGATTATGAACCTGCAAGTGAGGGGAAACGATTAGGAAATGATGAGAGCAATAGTCCAATGCAAGCACTTACACTGACAACTCCGTGAATGTTGATTTTCGTGGTTCCGTACTCCTGCTTCACCTCCGAGATAATGCCCCACGGCTCTTGGGACGTGCTGCGCATCAGGTTAAAGAAACGAGTGTCCGACTTGGACACGGGCAGAGCGATTTCCTTGTTAATGTCGCCAATCTGCAAAGTAAACCGTTTGAGCATTCCGGATTCACAGAGAAGCCTGCCCTCCTACCGTCACATATAGGCTGTAGTCCTCGGCATCCTCCTCGGACAACGTGCTCAAGTCCTTGGTCTGCAGGTACGCTCGACCGCCCGAGGAAATCGTGCAGGTCTTTATTTGGTTGGGATCGACCTCCGCCAGATTGGTGGACAGGAGGAGGGTACTGCTCACACCCAGCGAGGTGCCTCCCCGGTGCACCTCGTGCAGCGTGAAGATGCCCTTGCGGAGATCCAGATTGATGTCGAAGCCAGTGTCGTTCTCCACCACGTAAGGAGCCACGATCTCCGGCTTCGTCAAGCCCTTCTCATCGATGGCCTGCGAGAAGGCCTCGCCAAGCTCACTCAGCAGGCCCAGGCACGACTTGCTGAACGTGATCTCGAGCGTCTCCTCTGAGCTGATATTCATGTGCATGGCCTGCTGCTCGACATCGTCTTCCACTTCGCTCTGCACCTTCTCCATGCCCATTTCGAACTTCAGCTCCCAAGGGGTGTACTCGTGGACTCCGTTGCGGCCGATCACCTCGTTGAGCTCAATGATTGGCTCCCATTCGGCTAGAGCTTGGTTGTAGTAGTTCTGCAAGCGCAGTAGAAGTTTAGGTCTAACGTATACTTAAGCATACTTAAGATTGTCGAAGGTTTTAAGCCCTCTTACCATGTTCAGTGTCAACGAGCCGTTGGCAGTGAGATTACGGCTCCAGTTGTTGAATACGGCTGTGATGCGGGTGTCCAGCGAGATAAGTGGCTTCGTGTAGTAGCCAACGCCGGACTCGATCACCAGCGTTATGCTGGGGATCTCGATCACGCACTTTTCCGTCTTTAGCTTCTCCTTGCTTGGTATCTGCTCCACCTCCATGGCTTCGACGGCCTGCTCCACCCTGGTGAACCAGAATGAGCGGCTGTGGAAGTGGTGCTGATGCCACAGGGTCGAGTAGTTACGCGACTCCTCGGCAATGGCGGTCTTCGCCAAGCTGCCACTAGTGACGCTCACCATGGCCTTGTTCAGCAGCTCAATGGTGGCCGGCGACACGTTGACGATGATGTCGCTCAGCTTCAGGCTGATGTGCAGACCCTCCTCCTCGGGCGTGGAGCCTTGCAGGCTAATGACGCACGGATGCAGGATGTAGTGGCGGGTCAGTTCGCGCCGCTCCGGCAGGAAAGCGCTCATGTACATCTTGAGTGCGTCAATCTGACCGTTTATGATCTGTCTGTCGTTAATGCTGCGGTAGTTCAAATTAACTTGGGCCTAAAAATGTTACAGAGCCATTAGCAACAGTAAAACTCGGCAATGAATCGACCCACATTAAAAATAATACAGCTGGTGTTCAGATCTTCCAGGTTTTCCACCAATATTATGTCTGGTTCATCGATGTGTAGTAAGAGGTTCATCTTACGGTTCGGCACTGCACGATAGGTACAAAAGAACTGGCGATATTAAGGGGTATTGAGAGTGACCTAGATTTCACACTTACCGTTTACCTCCGCAGGCACAAGCTCGTTGGCGACCAACAGGGCGGAGGAGCGAATGGACTGCTTGGTCTCCTGAGATGTTTCCGCAACCAGTACTGGCTTCACAATCGAAGACGAGCGAGGAGTCTCGTCAGGCGGAAGGGTGAGGAAGGCTGACAGTCTCAGCAAAAAGTCGATGGAGACGATCAGGTCGAAGGCTCGCACTCGGACCTCAGCTACAGTAAGAAAGTTTGGAGGTCTTAGGACATAAGATGGATAAACTGCAGGCAAAAAAGTGACACCCACCAAATGTGTCGCCCTCCTTTATTATGGCCGTCAAATCGACCATGAAGTTGCGATCGCTGTAGCAGGCATCGATAATCTCCTCCGCATCCAACTTGGGCTGAACCCAGTCCTTGCGGCTTAGGTACTGTCGGATCTGGCTTTTGGAGTTCTTGCGCGTGTCATCTACTTGGACATTGCAAAGAACCACTGAGGTGCTCAGTGTGCCGTTGTCCAGCTTTGTGCCCTTAATGGAAAGGAAATATAATCCAAACCGGGCGAGTCCTGCGTCTTCACCTGAAGGCACAACGGTTGGTTCAGTAAACCTGGGAGCATCGCTATAAGTTACTCACCCTCCATCAGATTTATGATCACACCGTCAAACTGGAAGTTGAACTTCATCGATTCGTGAATCTTGTCTCGTTTGGGAGAAGCAGTGACAGCGCGGGGAGTCCGATCAACACGAGAACTACGTCGTTGGATCGGTTGCTTTGGCTCCGGTATCGCCTCCTCGCTGGGGGGGAACTCATCCAATCCCTCGTTGATGTTGTGATTTAGGATCATCATGACCAAGGCGTAATCGTCCGTGAAGAGAGTGAGCTGTAAGTTGGGTAAAAGTCACAGCCTTAGCTGAGATTCTCTCTGATCAATCCTTACCTCTATGGACTTCAAGCGACCAGAAAGGTTAAGTTCGGGCACATCCCTGTACCAGGTGTACGACAAGTTACGGGTTACCAGCAGGGTGCAACTCATGGGATTCATCATATTAAATTTAGAACAATAACCCACAGCGGCGTCCAATTCTTAAAAAAAAAACCAGTTGTTGAAAGGTATTGGTGAAATCGGAATTGATCTCACCATCAACAGTCGACTCGTTGCCATCCAGTAAGACCACCTTGGAAATCTTAACGTCGCATATACACAACTTGATCTCGTCAATGACGGCCAGCCGCTCCTCATTGGCCACCGCCACCTCCACCGTGTTGTTCGTCAGCTCCAGCAGACCCAAGTCGAGCGACAGGGCATTCGAGTCCTTTGAGCCAACTGGCACAATGATAATGGGTGCCTTGATGCGGACATTCAGCTTCATGCGGGTGGCCGTTTGGTAGGCATCCAGTGCCTTCTGGCGAGCGGACTCCGCCGCCGCAACACTAGCCTGCGACAGTGTCGCCTGGAACTCTGTAAAGTTGTTCAGGAAGTTCTGCAAGCGCAGCAGGCGCATTAGCACATATCAAGCGATGTATTGGCAAAAGCCCTTACCAACACGCCTGTCACGAACCAGTTGAGAAAGATGATCTTCATGCAGCCAATATCCACCGTGATCTTCATGTCATCGGAGTTGTAGTCGAGAGTCTCCTCCTTGTTGTACAGCACCACCTGGCAGTTGAAGGCGTCCTTGCCAACAATACTCAGAATCTAGGAAGGAAAATAATAATAATAATTGATTTTCGGTACTTTGTCGGCCCAGAGGCACCTACATTCTGGTGAATGGTGTGAGGGTTTAGGTCCAAGACCTGGATGTCCTTCAGGCCAATATTAACTTCAGTGTAGGACGACTTCATGATCAGACTGGATACGAATTTCTTCACGTTCATTTCGGCCAACGGCCGACTTCGGGTGGTGAGCAGAAGGCCCACTTCGTCTAGATTTGCGATCACACGCACCTTCACTGTCTCTACGACGCGGTTGTGGCGCGTCCTCTTGCGGCGCTTCATCTGATTGGTGGTCATTATTTCCTCCGTGTCCTCGAGGATGACATTAAGCGTCCGTTTGATGCCATCGCCAGCCCCAATGGAGCCCATTCGATCTCGTGGCCGGGTGGTCGAAAGTACCACGTCCAGGTTTCTCTGGAAGTTGTTCACGACCTCCATGAGACGCTGCAGGCACTCCTGGTGCAGCACGATCTGAAGCACCTCGAAGTTGGCCACGACCAGCTGCTCCGTTGAGTTATACTTGGTGCTGAACTCTGGCGATGTCTTGTCTGCAATGGTGCACGAGACGGTGAACAGGTAGTTGGAGCTGTTCTCCTTTTTGGGCGTGTGGATGACCTCCAGGTCCTCCAGGCCTCTCTCACTGCAGCCGTACTGTCGCAGATTAATGTCCCCCAGCCTGAAAGTTAGGAGCCTCATTACGTAACCCTTTCAACACACAGCTCTGAATGTTACTCACTTCACTGTGGCCACAGACTCGTAAGTTCGCGATGCAAAATGGGCCTCTAGTCGGCGGATGTCGATGGACAAAATCTGTTGGGGAGGATTTCGCGGTGGTCGCTCTAGGGGCTCCGCTATTGGATCAGTTAGCTGGGAAGGAAGTTGATCACCGTCTGGGGTTAGGAACTCAATGGATACGTCGGAGCTCGTCTCGCTCCGTGTACTGGACTGGAACAGGACGAAGTAGATCTCCCCCAGAGAGAAGTTAACGTCCAAATTGGTGTACTGCGTGATCTCGTCGAGCATCGGAGCTGATTTGCTGCTTGGACCTATCTTTTTGACTTCCTTGTTGATAAAGTTGGATATGGACATGGAGCTGCGCGAGTGTGTCAGCGTGACCTTCGCCCCCGGCTGCTGTTGCTCCGGCAGCGGAATGCTCGTGGCCACCCTGATGGCGAGAAAGACGCGATCCTCCGAGACATTGACCAGGATCGCTGGCAGGTCGATGTCCACTTTGATCTTGGGCAGTCGCGGATCGTTGTCGACCACACAGAGTGCGGCAGTGACTTTCAGGGAAACGGGTCGCAGGACGTGCATCTCCGTGGAGCTGGCTTCTTTCAGCGCACTCTGCCACGGCTCCCCAGCTCGCACCACCAGCATCTGCACGTCATCCACCTCCACGGTGAACCTGTCGTAGGCATTCTCCATCACCGTCTTGAGGATCTCGTCCTTGTCCTCGCCGGCGGAGAACAGATGCTGCAGCTTGGTGTGCTCCCTACGCGGTTGGCTGGAGAGGTGCACCTGGCCCATGCTGACAACCAACAGCGACGTGTTGTCCGCCTCGTAGACTCCCTTGTGGGGCAAGACCAGAATGTTTGGCATCAGCAGAATGTCCACATCCAGAACCGCCTTCTTGTCGATCATGTACTGCATGCCGGTGGCCGAGCGCTCCTTGAAGCTGGACATTTGCGTGCTAGCCGCGTCCTCAAACTTGGAGAGCGTGACGTCGCCAGGCCGCTGGAAGGCGTTGATCAGGGCCAGGATGGTGGGCGCGTCGTATATAATCTGCAGCGGACGCGCCACCACCTTGACCCGCTGGTCGCACATCTTGTCCAATGGGTTCGTCTCGAAGAACACGTCCAGCAGGTTGAACTCGTCGGTGATCTTCGACTCCACCAACAAGGGTGTGCACTCCTTCCGCTTGAGACCCGTTACCTTGAGCTCCCTCATGCCGGCGGTGATGCTTATGGCCTCGGCAGCTGGCCGTTGGGTGATCGAAGCCGTGGCCATCGAAAACTTCAACAGGACCAGAGAAGGCAGGGCCTGGTAGTCGTACGACTCAACGGTGCCTGCGTGGTCGTCCTTGTACAGCCCGACCTCCAGGGCGATCAGCTTAAAGTTCATCTTGATGGCCTCGTAGTGGTCGGGCAGATCCCTGGGTTTGGCGTTCTCTTGATAGCCAATTGCCCTGTACATCTTCTCCTTCTCCTCGGCTGTCATCGCCGCTTCGAACTTCTCCACTGGAAGAAGAATTGAAGGAATGGTTCTCAAAAGGACAACTTAAATACTTGCCTAACTTCTGACCGGCGGTCTGCTCATCCTTCTTGGCGCCGCCACCCCATCCCCAACCACTGAACCATCCCTGTTTTTGCTCCGGCACTGCCTCCCGCTGCTTGGCTATCTCGATGTTGACCCTCTGACGAATCAGCAGCAGGTTAAATATGTCCAGCTTCGTTTCCAGCAAATTGCAGGTTTCTGTCAGCACAGCTGACGGCTTCTTGTTGAGGCACTGCTCCTTGTATTTCTGAATTGAAAACAAATAACGTGTAGACGATATTTTTCTTTCTTTCGATCATGGGACCCACCTGTGCATAGGTGTTGCAGAGTTCACGATGCGTCCGCATGTGTTGCCAAGTCCAACTCTCTCGGGGTTTCTTGACCTCCTCCTCCAGAATAGAAGTTATTGCGAATTGCCACCATTCTTTGGCATGACCTTTGTAGGCTGCAAGAAAATAAACAAAGCTTCATGACCCACTGAAGGCATACATAGACTATCATTATTTACGTAAGTTGTAGGGACGATACTTCCGGTAGGGAATGCCCAACTGCTGGCGATTCATGGCATCGCCCAGCTTCATGAGATTATCGAATTGCGTGTTGGTCATGCCCACGTTCAGCTTTTCCATCTCCAGGGTGAGGTCGATCTTCGGCTTCTCGAAGGGAGGGTTATCAAGCTCCGGGTTCATGTTCAGCTTCAGCTTGGCATTGCAGGAGATGGGACCGAGCACTGTAATGTAGGGGAATCAGTGAGGAGTTTCAGACTTATTGCATCTAAAACTACTACCGTAGCTGTAGTGGCTGGGCTTCGAATCCTTGGAAGCAATGTTCGCCTGGAACTGACTCGCAAGCGTACTCTTATCGTCGGCGTACAGCTGACCACCACAGTTCAGATAGGCGGAGAGGCAGGAGAGATTCGCTATTTTGAAGACCTGCGACGCCTGCTGGGCCATGTAGCACTTCTCCCAGTCGCAGTCGGTGGTGTAGAGCTCCAGCTCGTGCAGCGAAATGCCGAAGGAGAAGGGACTGCCCGTGGTGGTGGTGTCCTCGTAGCGCAGATGAACGTTGGTTATCTGCACCTGCAGATTGTTCACGATCTGAGCCGTTAGCTTCTCGGCAAACCCGGCATCGGGTTTGGGCTGATCTGCACGCAATTAAGTGTGTTATTATTTGCGATTGCAAATTCCTTTAACCGCTGCTCACCCTTTTCCAGCTCCTTTTTTCGAGCTGCCTCCAGGGCATCCAGCGCCGCCTTCTTGAGGTCCATCTCATATTTGGCCTCCTTTTCGGCGTTGTACTGCACATTGTTGTTGGGCGAGACCAGGACGTAGAGATCGTCGATGTTGACAATCACCGGCTGGCTGTACAGATTCTTCCAGGGGATTTTCAGCACCAGTTTGCCTAGAAGTTACAAGTTTGCACTGTGAACAACTCCGAATTTGTGGGTAAGCATAGTTCACTCACCTAGGTAACCGTAGATAAGCTGCACAGGCAGGTCCAAGTCGTCCAGCGCATTCTCGCGTATCTTGAGGTTCTGCAAGACCACATCGCCTGGCAAACAAAGATAGAGTTTTATTCCATTAGTCTTATCAGTTTCGGTAATCAGTCAATTGCAGTACTAGAAGCAAATGCCCATTGATTTATCGCTCATTAATTACGAAGGGAGCCAACAATAACTTAATTATATACGACGGAGGCCCCGGAATGAGGCTTTAGGAAGCAAAGTATTCAGTATACCGATGGAATGAGCAACAGCCGCGCCAACATATCAATATTATTTACCAGCGACTGGCATTTTGGGCATGCGGCATTTTCGTTGTTTAATGTTTGTTGTGCTTGGAATGCGAAATTAGGAGCAAAAAACGGTGAGTTTATATTGAGCTACGCATGTGGGTCAATAGTTTAACGACCCAGCAAACTCATAAATCTTATGCAACTTCCGAGGCGGTTCGCTTTCTGCTGATAAGAAAATATATGACTTTACTGACACATGATATCTGTCAATTACACTTAATTCTACAAGTTGTGTTTGATTATCGGCATATGATACAATGGTGTTTAATTTAAATAACTCTGATAAGAGCACTGTAATAACAGGCAACTTGATTCATTAAGCAAATATTTAACTAGATAACCTTAATAAACAACAGGAGTCATTGACTGGAGTGTATTGGAAATGCTTTAAGTCGCCAATATATATTACGCTTCACGCGGTGATTGCCAAATGAAAACAAATGTGATTCATTAAATACAAAGAAAACACACACAAAATTGACTGATTGGGGTCAATATTGATTACATCAGCTGATTGGGTTTATAAACAGTTATAGCGTTTCGGAGGCATTATAGCACTTTGAAAAATTAATTAAAATCAGGATAATCTTTTTTTTTGTTTCATTAAATTGTTACTTTTATAACTCAGTATGAATCATAAAATATAATAATAAATTTACTGAGATTAATTATAAAACATTTCGTTATCAAGCTATTCTAAGAAAGAAATCTAACTAATACAATCTATGTTTGTATGAACTCAGGCATAGGTTATTATTAATTAATGTTGAGTTATAGCGTTTCGGAGGCATTATAGCACTTCAGTATAGCACAATTTTTTTTTGTTTGAATAAATGAACTTTGATAACTCAGTATGAATCATAGAATTTAAAAATAAATATAATATTTCACAATTTATTGAGATTAATTATAAAACACTTCGTTATCAAGGCATTCTAAGTAAGAAATCGAACTAATACAATCTATATTGGTATTAACTCTGGCATAGGTTATTGACAATTAATGTTGAGTTAAAGCTTGATTATCAATGTCAGACAAGGCGATTTAAAAACTATCTGAATGAAACTTTTAGATTGCAAAATCTTCGTTGTGCATTTACTAGGGTGCCACAAAAATCTCAGTTGTTGTTGAGTTATAGCTTTTCGGAAGCATTATAACTCTTCAACAAATTAAATTAAATTAAATGAGGAAAATTTTTTTTTTTTTTGTTAATAAATTGTAACTTTGATAACTCTGTACGAATCATAGAATTTAAAAATAAATATTTCACAATTTATTGAGGTTATAAAACATTTCGTTATCAAGGTATTCTAAGTAAGAAATCGAACTAATACAATCTCTGTTGGTATTAACTCTGGCATAGGCTATTAGTAATTAATGTTGAGTTAAAGCTTGATTATCAAAGTCAGACAAGGCGATTTAAAAAACTATCTGAATGAAACTTCGTTGTGCATTTTACTAGGGTACCACAAAAACCTTTGCCAAAAAAATGTTAACCGGAAATCAAAATAAATAAATAAATAGTTGTTATCTGGTTTTTTGGATTAATGGGCTATGGATTTATGTACAAATAAAATATAAAACAATATAAGGATTTGGAAGACTTACTTCCTATGTTGTTAGGTCTAAAATAAATATATATATAAAATTAATATAAAATTAGTTTATACATATGTATCTAGCCAAGCAATTATAGCTGAATAAAAAGGCTTTCCAACGATAAGTCAAGCAAATGTGTTGGGAAGGGGTTTTCAGAAGCGCAAAATAAAATTAAAAATGAACTTAAAAATGCGTTAAGATTAACATCAATTTACGAAGTCGCCGGGGCCAGCATTATGTCACCAAGTTCAAGGTCAGCCGAAATAAAACAGGCTTGTCAGAGTCTGTCACTCCCGACCTGCGTCACAAATCACAATCAAACCCGTTTGTTTGGGCCGCCGTATATAATTGAACTCCTAAACTTGGTATTTTTGTGGTGATGTTCGGTCTCGAGAGTTCACACCCCACATATTTACAAAGAGTTACAGGGGTTTGGTTGTGTGTGTGATATCTGGAATGCCAACGGACTGGCGACTGACGAAATGTGAGTACTTTTAGATAAAAGACCCAAAAGTTGCTTACGTTTTCACACAGACACCCGATACAAGTAGTTTTTATATATGTAAAAGACAAACAAACAGACAGCCGATGAGCAGCACAGAGAAGCCACAAGAACTGCCTCCTCTCAGAGCGAGATGCAACAGTTGTCCCAACCCAAATCGCAAATCGCAATTCTCCCTGCCTCTTCTCTCCCTAGAATTCATGAAAGATTGTGAATCGCTTTCTCATGAACTTGCGAATGCGGCCGATTAACGTTTGTGTTTTCTGCGACAGAATTAGGTCACTAATCGTAAGTTGCCAAGGATAAGGTCGTCGCTGTTGTTGTTGTTTCTACGTGCGTGCAGTGCAGATGAGACAATAAACAAATGGCACGCAATTTACAATGATGAATTTGCGTGAGAGGCGAGCATAATTAAGACATATTTCCCTGGGGAACCGAAACTCACCTCCCCAAATGCCGATTTTCAGCTGGTTGCGATCCAAGTTCTCTATGTAGTCGCCGAGGACCTTGTTCAGGACATCGGCCACCACCGCCTCGAAGACCATCGTGTCCTAGCAGATGCTCCTATTGATTTTCCTTCAATGTTCTCGAGTGCTCCAATTGGTTGTGGTCGGCGTTCAAAATCTCTTGCGTTCGTTGTGTGGTTTAAAGTAATTCTAAAATGTACGTGGGCACAGAAACCAAACAGATGGAACGGTGAAGCGAATTAAAAACACAGTGACGATGATGTCATCGGAGAACGCATTTTGAATGTTTTGGCACAATCCGCCAGGCCCATTGTTCCGAAAACAAAAAAATTGAGAAACTAGGAAACAGGGCGAAGTGCGGCAGGTAATAATCAGTTCGTTTCACAACACGTGTGCAGAGGCTTTATCTCTATTTACTACACCCATTTACCAGCGGCATTTCCACGCAATAACAAAAAGTAACTCCTTGCGACGCGACTTCGTTGAATGCTCGCCCGAAACTAACAGCTGTTTTCGCCATTCGCCCCCTCGACTGTGCTGCACAGCTGTTCTGTGTGGCCGCGTTGCCGTGCGAATGGCAAGCTGATAGGTGACGTGTTTGGCTATGCGAATTGTGCAAACTGAGGGAAACAAACATTAAAACACCATGCAAACACGGCTTATTTTAATACTCCTCGCGCTCGCGCCGCTTGTCCTGGCCAAGAAGTTCAAGGAGGAGGAGAAACCGGCGTGGGCCAAGAAGGACATTCGCGACTACAGCGAGGCGGACTTGGAGCGCCTGCTGGATCAGTGGGAGGTGAGTGACGATCCCGACGGGGCCGGTAGCCAAGAACATAATCTTATCGGTTTCAAAACCCCTTACAATATTTCACTTTTTCAGGAGGATGAAGAGCCCCTGGAAGCGGATGAGCTGCCCGAGCACCTGCGGCCGCAGCCCAAGCTGGATCTATCCAATTTGGACAGCAAGAACCCCGAGGAACTGCTGAAGATATCCAAGAAGGGGCGCACGCTGATGACCTTTGTGTCGGTGACCGGCGAGCCAACCAGGGAGGAAGGAGACACCATCACCAAGCTGTGGCAAACCAGCCTCTGGAACAACCACATCCAGGCTGAGCGCTACATGGTCGACGATAACCGAGCCATCTTTCTCTTCAAGGACGGCACCCAAGCCTGGGAGGCCAAGGATTTCCTCATCGAACAGGAGCGCTGCAAGAGCGTTTCTATCGAAAACAAGGAGTATCCGGGTGTCCATGCTCAAAAGGACGAACTCTAGGCTAGATTAACGATTTCACCAGAACATTCTCATGCACTCCAGTATTTTTAAGCTCAAAGTTGAACAAATTTAAATAAAGTGAATTTTCTGAGGAATACCTCTTTTGTTTGGACATTCGCATCGCAACGCCTGCAATCGATTAATGACTAGAGATGGTCGTGCTTGGATGGCATATAATATGATGAAAAATTTTTAAATTGCCAGTTATATTTTATTTTATTTTAAAAACTATGTGTAAATTTAATTTTTAAATCGTAAAATGGTAATATTTAATAAATACAAAATTAGTGAATAAATATACAATTTTTAAGTTAAAATTGACATGTACAGCAGAAAGGTCGCAATAAAAACTCCATTTGAAATATTTAGGAATGTCAACTGCATAAATAAAATTAGGAAGATGGTATTGCCATCTCTAGAGTTATCGTATCGCTTTTCAAATGTTCCGAGCTCCAGCTCCCCTCTGTGTGACCTCAAGTCAACAAGACGGCGCCAGTTAACCGCGTCGTGCTCCGCCTGCTCTGTAGCTGCGCCACCAAGAAGATGTCCGTCCAAGCCAAGATCGGTCCCAGCATCCTCAACGCGGATCTGTCCAACCTAGCCGAGGAGTCCCAGAAGCTGCTGGACAATGGGGCGGATTACCTGCATTTGGACGTGATGGACGGCACCTTTGTGCCCAATCTCACCTTCGGTCATCCCATGGTCAAGAGTTTGCGCAACAAGATCAAGGTGAGTGCGGTCCCCGGAGCCAGGTATCCAGTTACACACTCTAGTTTCCATCCAGACGGCCTTCTTCGAGACGCACATGATGGTCCAGAATCCGGAGCAGTGGATCACCCCCATGGCGGATGCGGGTGTCAATCTCTATACGTTCCACATCGAGCCGGTGGAGGATGTGTGCAAGGTCAGCCGGCTGGTGCAGGAATCCGGCATGAAGGTGGGCCTGGCCATTAAGCCCGGCACCGAGGTGAGTTGAGGTTATGTGCTGGCACTCCTAGTACGTTACGGTTCACAGTGCTCCCTCTTAAAAGTAAACACTCGATTTTGTGAACCACCACGTAAGTCAAATATGAAGATAGAGATAATGAACTAAATGCTTATTTGCCTATTAACTATTATTTGATCATTGCAACCTCAAAAACATCAAAAATGTATAGGGAATTTAAAATTTAACTTTGTTTCTCAATTTGTATACCCTGAAAATATTATAATTTCAGTCAGAAGTTTGCAACGCAGTGACAAAGAAATTTCCGATCCTATGTATGTATATAGTATAAATATTTACAGTCAGAATCACTAGGAGAGTCGATCTAGCCATCTCCGTTCGATTCTATGATAATTAGTCTCTCAGTTTTAAAGCTATCTGCATGAAACTTTGTTAAAAGTTATCTTCCCGTTCCACATAGTATATATAGTAAGTCGGAATGGGTCGGATCGGACGACTATAGCATATAGCTCCCATAGGAACAATTGGGGGAAAAAAAGGAACAACAATTATCACTTTGCTGTTTTCTTCTTTAAGATTTAGTAATGGGTTATTATTTTAGAATTATGGTTTGAATTTGATTAAACTCAAAGAATATAACAAAAACAAATTTTTTTTAAATTGTATCTTCTCTATTTTTTACATTGTTTTAATTCTTTTGGATAGAGTAACGGTTTAATAATTCAGAATTATTCTTTTAACTTTGAAAAATCGAAAAGACGACATATAGCTGCCATAGGAGCGAATAATGGAGCTGAAAATTACCATAGCATATAAAACCAAATTTAGATGTTTTTTTTCTAAACTTTAGATTGCCAAAGTTAACTACCTTTCATGTTTTTTTCTTCTTTGAGATTTAGTAATGGTTAAATTATTAAAAAAAATAAATTAAACTAAAAAATATAGCTTGAATTTTTTTTTCAAATTTATACAAGTGAGCTTCGAGATCTAGGATTTTCTATTTTAGAATTAAATTTATTAATCTCGGACAACGATACAGTATAGCTGTTACAGGAACGACCGAAAAATTTAGCAGAAAATTGACTAGCTTCATTGTTTTTGTGCCTACACTAATATGCGAAACATAGTCGTTTTAAAGAATTTGATCTTTCAATAGCTGCAAGGGTTTATAAACATCGGCTTGCCGAAGCTTGCTTGCTTTCTTGTATAATTTTTCTTATGTAAAACTACTTATACTAGTTTAGTTGTGATAAATATTACTGATTCTCATGTATTAATTATTAGAATTCAATATTATTTCACAAAAAAATAGATAGTGTTCCAGAAGTTACAATTCTCTTGATCAGCAGCACTAAGCGGGTCGATCTATAACTTCGTTGCTTCTTAACACTTACCCAAACTCAATTCCAGAAATAAATTTTTTTACCGCAAGTCCTTAATTCTTAAATTTGAATTTATAATCTTCTATTGCGAAGTTAATTTTTTTTGAACTTTTGAATTTATTCAAATGTATATGTTGTACTCACTTTATAGGTAAAAGCTCTGGAGAAGTACATGAGCATTGCCGATGTTGTGCTGGTAATGACCGTGGAACCCGGTTTTGGCGGACAGTCCTTCATGGCTGACATGATGCCAAAGGTGGAGTGGCTGCGTGAGAGCTACCCGAACCTGGACATCGAGGTGGACGGCGGAGTGGGACCCAAGACCATCGAGTGCTGTGCCAAGGCCGGAGCGAACATGATAGTCTCGGGTACAGCCGTAGTGGGAGCCAGCGATCAGAGACAGGTCATGAAGGACATGCGCGAAGTGGTGAAGAGCTACCTCAAGTGAAGATGCAGTCACCTGATTTTCTATCCGTAGCATAAGGCAGCATTTATTAGCTAGGCGCAGTGTTGACAAAATTGCAACAGCTGGTATTTGGAGATACTTCGGGAAACAACTATTAAAAGACATTTACGAAAACATATGGTTTTATACATTTATTTTCCAACATTTATATAATATATGTGTGTAAGTATATATATCATGTATTGTATGACATGTTGCTTTAAGCATTTAGTTGGTTATACGTGTCTGTGTAGTTTATGTAGTTACATTTAGGATACTGCACATCCAGTTATTGTATGGCATTGACCAAATGTCTGCCTTATTGTCAGGATTATTCTGTCTTTGTTTTCCAAAATAAATGTTCAACAATATTTTCTGATTCGCGTCAAAACTTCAAAATCTGAATGTAAAACTTTTCATAAATTCTCAATGCCTCCGATGCGCTTGTCCAGCTCACAGGAAAAAATTCAGTTTTTCTTTTATTGTCAAAGATTGTTCTTGTAAATTCTTCACAAAGTTCCATCTGTGCATAAATAACAAGTGCTTCTCATCAAATGATCATCTTTAAACATTTACATATAATATTCTGATTACATATACTATGCTTCTTTATTTTCTTTTCGCGACACATGTAAATTGAACTAGTTAATCAGCTTCTTGTTTTTGCCATTTGGTTTTTGGATTTTGCTACATTTACACATAACATTTCGCTACAATTTTTTGATTTCATTGGGTTTTAAGGGCTTGTGTTTATGTCGTGTCCTCCCAAGCACATGGAGCATGCGGAACTAAATCGAATCCTCTTGGGGGCAGTCCCCATTAAGCACAGAAATTCAACTGAGATATGGGTCTTGTGCGATTCTGAGTTTGCGTGTTGATTGTATGCATATTGTACTTAGTAATTATCTACTCTGCTATTCATGCCACGTGTAAATTATTTCACTCACTCCACTCGCCAATGCTAAGCATTATTACATCTACAATATATATAATATATGGGTTGTGTTCGATTTAGTCTAAATTTACATAAAGCTAAGCGTTTTGATAGTAGCCTGGAGCATGGGTGTATAAAAATAGCTCGCCATGATCCGTGTGATCGTAAATGCACAAGGAGAGTGAACCCCAGAAAACTGAAAGGGTGATAGATTGGCTTACTGTCCAAGGCAACAGCTAAGGAGTCTCTGCCTGAGTTCAACACAAACTATATTTTAACGAGGGGTTCCTGAAACCTCTAGTGACACACGAGACCAACACTTTGAATGAAATACGCTGTCGCCCGATTTCGGACACTTATGGTTATAAAGATTTCAGAAACACACCGTTATACGTCCATGCAATGCACAATATCGAAGTAAGCATAATTCACATGATATGGGTATATCTTTGTAAGTATGTATTGTCCTAGATCCGTCCTCTGTACTCTGTCATTATATGTAGTTAGTATGCTCGATCTACAACAGCCCACAGATTTGTCTCGAGTATAATCTAAGCTTAACACTTTTCGCTTGATAATATGCATGTATAAATTTAGACACCATCACATCTGCTTAATAGCTACCACTACAATATATATATAGAATATATGTATTCGTTATATGTATATTTCTTGTATATATTTCAGTTACATATTTGTTTGTGTTCATGTTCATCTTAAAACATAATGTGCCTTGTGTAATATGCGCTTCATTAAACCCCCATTAAGACTAATAATACTTTTCCATTTGTAAACTGATTGTACAAAACATGCATATATATATGTAGGCATAATATGTCCAACTATATCTAGTAGGGATCGGTTATACATTTGCAATCTCTTGGCTTGAGCTCAGGTTAGACGGTCAATCTATCTGAACAAAATGAAGTGCGATGGCCAAGAAACTAATGCGTTTTAAATGTTCATACATGTTCTTTTACAAGGCATAGCCATACTTTTGTTCAAATAACTTGACCGTCGGATCTCAGCTCAAAGCATTTAAACAGGTTTAAGCTAGAAACAATAAATTGAAAAAGTCGAGCTCTAGGAATAAAATCCGGCTTTGGGCCACTCTTCCGGCTTGAAAACAATATCAAAGCTGTACACGTCTCGAAGCCCAAGAATGTTTGTGTGTTATGTGTGTGTTGGAACAACCAATTTTGAGTCTTTAGTTACGCGTATTTTACATTTATTTTCGTTCGAGCCTTTTGCAAAATAGTTGTACAATTTGTTGCACGTTAGCATACTAAGTTGCACACCAGGAATATGGATGATTGGAGTTGAAAATCAGGGCGTTACATTGAGCTTCGACTAAAGCGGCCAGTCTAAGTGGGGGCGTGACAAACGAGTTGCTTTAGCGTGTAAATAGTTCTAAATATTAAGTTACATTGACATATCCACTATCGAAGCGTGTATACCTTCTGTAGTCACCGCATAAATAGTACGATTCGTATGCTATGTGTATATTCCTTCTAATCCTTCTGTTCTGACGTCTGCCATTTATTCTTATTTCCTTCTTATTGTGTTCTTTAAAGCTGAAACCCACGCATTGTAGTTAGTATTTTCATGACTTATCGCTATATGCATTTATTTGCTTATTGTTCATGTCTCATTATTTTAAACTGCACTTCCTTATTGTTGAATAGATTCTTTGTTTGGGGAAGAGCTAACAGCTACGTTTATCAAATGCCCAAGATCAGCAATTTTTCCTTGTTTTTTGGTTTAGTTATAGTTACACATTATCTACAACTGATTTGCTTAGTTCCTGTTTTTATTGTCAACACTCAATAGTTGTGATTCTAATATTTTTCTGAATTTGTTTTTTTTGTTTAATAATACATTTTCTTTCTGGATAAATACTTATTAAATATAGGTTTCATTTTGTCCGGGACCTTTCAACACAAAATGAAGCTACAAAGTCTAATTATTGTCCGGGTTTCGGGGTATTTAGACACAATTATCAATTGGTTAGATATTGGGTACATATTGGTTAGCTTCGTTTTACGTGTAAATATATAAATCGCGTATGGAATATGTATTGACATTTGGTTGCGCCCAGTTTGGGCTAATTTCTTCCGTTTGACTTGGTTGTTCATTTCCTTGCGGTTTAGGTTTATAGAAATCTCTTCGTAAAAAAATTGACAAATAAATTCGGCAAATTGACACATGATTATGTTGCCCAAATCGGTGTTAGCCAGATGGCTAATACCTTAAGTTCAGTAGCAAAATATATGTAAGTGTTCTGTGTTTTTGAGTACTTTGTGCAATCGTGGATATGCTCTGTTCCAGTGAGACTTGAATCTGGCTCTCCTCGTAGCTTCTCATCGTAGCCAGCATTAGTTTTTGGACGACGTCCTGGAGTGGGTGTAGTAGTAGGGTTTACCATTTCGCATCGGGTCAGTGGCTATTTTGGACAGCATGTCCGGACCACCCGGATGAAGGTCGTATTTGTTCACCCGATCCTCGTTGATGGGACGAGTGTGCTTCGCGATCTGCTCCTGTATCCAGGGCACGTACTGTACCACATTCGCATAGACACCTGGTAGCCGTGGATGAGCACACATAATGCCCCAGGACACGATTCCGCCGACAAACCAGCGATCCTTTTCCCCCGGATACGGACACAGCAGCGGACCGCCCGAGTCGCCCTGGTATTTGGGTTGCTTTGATTTATCCGGTGAGGTGAGGGTACAGAATGGAAGTACTCACCTGACAGGCATCCTTGCCACCATCATCGAAACCGGCGCAGACCATGCCCTCCGACACGGTCAAGTTTTCCAGCCACTCGTCGCACTGGTTGCGCGTGATGATGGGAACCTGCACCTCATTTACAATAAACTCGTACGTGGACTTGGCTGTGGGTTAAAGAAGTTATGTTCAATCCGGGAGTAATGGCAAAAAGACGAAGGTTCCACTCACGATCCTTGTCCTCCCGCTTTCCCCAACCGATGACGGTGCACAGGGTGCCAGGATGCAGACTCCTCACGCTCGGTGGCGGTAGACAAACGGGCAACAGGTGCTCATGGAAGGCAACACGCGTGGCCAGCTGAAAGGGATTCCAAACAGTAAGAACCAAGCTTCACCTTCGGCGTACCAGTTAAACTCACCTGAAACAGAGCAATGTCATTGTCATGAGCAATAGCCATATTGTATTGCGGATGGGGGATGACAGCCTTGACCTTGACCTTTTGACCCGAGTAGGTAAAAGAGTTGCGACGTGTTACCCCAAGCTGTATGGTCCAATCCTCCAGGTCGATAACGCTATAGCTGTCAGGAAAAAAGGGAGTTTACGGACCTAAACATTATTTTATCCAAAGCCTGGCTTACTTTCCAACACAGTGCGAGGCTGTGAGCACCCACTGATCCGATATAAGGACACCGGCGCAATAAAATATCTTCTCCGGACCGCCCAAAATGGCGGCCAGGAATGGCCAATTGCCGGGATTAGCTTGAGTTCCTCCTATAATGCGTCTCGATGGTTTGTGTCTGCCCCGCTTTACTCGGCCACACTCTAAAACAATTAATATGTGAACACCCAATGCAGCTTTCTCTTTCTTGAGCACTCACCGTAATTGGAGCAGGTGAGGTCGGCCATCGGATAGTCCTCCGACATCTTACAGTTGGCGAACTCCTGCATCAGAGTGGACTTCCTCTTGGCGTACATCTTCCACATGTCGGTGGACACATTTACCGAGGCCAGTAGCGCACGACGGGTGTTATGGGTAAGGATATTGGTGGCATTCACGGCCGAGTAGCCCAGGATGGAACACACGGCGCTGGGCGAGACTGCCCGATCCCAATTGTTCACGCAGGCGGGCATCCACTGGCGCTGACCGATGCGATAGACCTCTAGGATACCAGTGCCCACATCGCCATTCCGCTCACTCAGCCTCACTAGATTGTGATTGGGGAAACATGAACGTCACACCCAACTAACTAAGATCTCTTAACTCACAGCAATTGCGCTCATCCTGGCCGTAGGGGCAGTCGATGATCCCGTCGCATATGTGCTTGGTGCCGATGCACTGGCTGTCGCCGCAGTAGATCTCGTCCGGACCGCACCGGTCGCACTTGGCCTCGTCCGCCTGGTCCATACAGTCCAGGTGGCCGTCGCACACGTACTCCTGCGGCAGACAGCGGTTTTGGTCGCACTGGAAGCCATCGCACTTGGGATGCGTGGCGGCTTGCATCACATCGCGTACCTCATCTACGCCCACGCAATCCTCGGAGCTGGGGAAGTCCTTGAATAGCTTGCAGTTCAGGTACTCGGGCAGACTGAGTCCAAACACGTCGAAAAAGAATCCGCAGCGGCGCATTGTCTCCGTGCAGAGGGTCTTGCAGGGGGGCACAGTGGCGCTGTAAGAACAAATGACTGTCATTACTAAAAGTATCTTTAATACTTTAATATATTGACTTTAGCTATACTAGTTTAGACCGAAATGGTCCCACGCCGCTTATGCAAATTTCTTGCGGAGTTGGATTCCTAGACGACAAAGGTCGTAACCAACTGTTGTATGCATACATACAGAGTACACACTGTACCATCGGCTACAATGTTAGCCAAATCTGCAGGATCAGCACTCTTCAAGTGCAAACGTAATTTGACCACAAACGCCACTAGCGAGTGATAAGTTGCGTCAGCTTATTCCCACAGCTTGGCGACTGCAACAATTTGATCCATATACATATGTATCTATGCACATAACATCCCTTCTCCCTCTCTCTTTCTCTGAGAACGGCTCTAGGAGATAAACATAAGCTAACATATAATATATAAATACAAGGAACCTTATTATTTTCTTAACAAATCATTTTTCTATGGCATCACTTATTTATGTAGGATTTTTTTTTTGGGTTTGAAAACAATCGCAACCATTTTTTACTAATTTAACTGGCTAACATTTCATTTTACAGTAAATACATTTTCATTTGGCGTTAAAGACTCATTTGATCCAAGGACAGTAACAATTTAAATAGGTTTAATAAAAATGGAAAAAAAGTTTATAACGTTTTGCTATTTGCTTTAAAAAACACATATTTTATAACATTTTTTTCTGGGAGTTTTTTTTAAGGTTCAATTTTAAAAACTCATATCTCCCTTTTGCGGTTCCTGATTTCATTGGTCAAATGTGGGAAAAGTAACATTTTTTATCTGGTTAATCATATATTATGTTTATCATAATTAAAATAAACAAGAAAAAAAATTCAATATTCCTGAGAACATTAAAATTTCGCTTTATTTGCGTATATGTTTGTAATTATTGAAATTAAGATGATTTTCAGCTCAATTATTCGATTTGTTCTATGGCAGCTATATGATGTCGTTTCCGATAAAAAGAAATAAATCTGGACTATCAAAAAAAATGGCAATGCTATAATTTGTTTTCATATATTTTTTCAATTGTTCCAATGGGTGCTTTATGCTAAAGTCGTACCGACTTATATACTACATGCAATATTACGACAACTTTGGGGAAAGTTTCATGCCGATAGCTTGAAAACTGAGAGACTAGTTTGCGTAGAAACGGACGGACAGACGGACATGGCTAGATCGACTCTCCTAGTGATGCTAATCAAGAATATATATACTTTATAGGGTCGGAGATATCTCCCTCGTGGCAAACTCCTGCCTGAAATTATAATACCCTCTGCAAGAGTATAAAAACATATTTTTACTATGTGAGCAGAAAATTATTTTGAACAACATTTCCGACGGCAGGGCTTCAGAAAACCGCTTTAAAAAATGTTAGCTTTGCTTCTTTCGGAACTGCTATCGCCTCCTTCTTTGATTACAAGTGTTTTCCATGAAAACATTCTCGATTCACCATCGCACTTAAAAAAAAACGCGGTTTTAACAATTGTCAATGAAATTTCCAATTTTACACAATTTCTCCGACTTCTAAAAATTAATAAAATGAGGACAACAGGATCTAGCGGTATTTCTTTTTTCTAGAAATCAAAAATTAAGAATATAGTTTTAAAACCTAATCCACCTTCATAGGTATTTTTTCTAAGTTTGCAGAAGCACCAAAATACCATGGAAAAGTACAAATGGTTCGTGGAAAATGTTGGTCAGGTACTAGTTTTATTGATATGAATAGTATTTGTGAAGGGTATTTAACTTTTGTTGACCTAATGTAAGCTATGCAGACTAGACTCACCCACTCTGTCCGCACTTGGGCACAAAAAGCGTGCAGAGAAAGAGGGACACCAGCTCGTAGCATCTCACATCGACGAGGGCCTCGTAGGAATCCAGGTCCTGTAATCGAGTCAAGTCATTCCCTACTTGTTCGAAATATTGTTAGTTAGTTACCGTTTGCGTTTCCAGCTGGCCAAAGTGACCGATATAGTTGGGGAACACGGTGTAGTTGTAGGGTATCTGGGGGCCCTGGCAAAAGCGCACTATGATGGGCAGGCAGGTGCCGGGGGCTGGATTCTTGCCGAAATTCGTGGTGTCCTCCACATGGATCGTGTTGATGATCGTCTTGTTCACGAACTTAATCGTCGGATAGGCATTAAAATAGGCAGCCAGACCACCGGCGATGGCCAGCAGAGCAAAGGCGTTGATCAGGATCTGGAACAGGCGGAACTTTAAGCGGCCATTCGTGATGTACGGGTTGGAGCTCTTGCGTCGGTTGACAATCTGAAAATGCCGCCAAAGTAAGTATAAAACAAACGTTCTGTGCCTCATGCAGCACACTTGTTCACCTGATGCTGCAAGGACATGGTGTGAGGAGCTCCATTCTGAAAGCGCACAATGGTCTGCAGGCTGCTGGGCGGGCCAGTCGTCTTATGGAGCGGCGAGATCGTCTGCGGCGGTTCCAGCTCCTCGATGGGTTCGTGCTGCACTCCCTGCCGGCACACAATCGGAGCTGGCGCTGAAAAGACAGACGATTGCTGTGAAATGCCCGCGATTTCGATAGGACTCACGCTTACCACTGCACAGCCGCTTGGCGGACAAAGAGGGCAGCAACGGCGCCTCCATGAGCTTGGGGTTGTAGCCCGGGCTGGACGTCTGGCTGAAGCTGTCGCTGGAGATGGTCGAGTCCTGGCGGAAGTTGATGCGGCCCCTTGGCGGCGGCACTGCGGGCGCCTGCCTTCCACTTCCGGCCCCTCCGCTGCCACCCAAAAAGCGTGTGGGAGCCAGATCCATGAGCGGAGTCTGCCGCTGAGCAGAGCCAGGGGCGTTGGACTTGCGCCCCACCTGCTGGGAGCCCAGCAGCGGCGCCTCCATCAGCTTGGAGTTGTAGCCCGGACTGGAGCTGATCGAGTAGCTATCGCTGGACAGCGTGGAGTCCTGACGCTGTTGCATGCGCGGATAGACGATGGGCGGCGGCTTGTTGCGACCCAACTTGTTGCGCACGGTCAAAGGAGGCGGCGGATGACCCCGTGAGCCCGCCTCCGTGGCATCAAAGACATTGGCCTGCCGCAAAGGTGGCTCTGGAGGCCCTGGACGTTTGCTATTTAAATCGGTGGCCGGCACAGCGACCGGGCACGGCCCCGACATGGATGACATGGTGCCGCTGGAGATCGTGCTGGAACCTGCCGAGGCGGCGGACGAAGTGGATGCCGATGCCGAGACGCTGCTGGGCTCCTTGGAGCTCTGCGACTGGGTTTCACTCATCGAGCTGTTGCTGTCGCCGCTGCCCTTAACAGTTGGCGGCTGCTTGCGGGCAGGAACCACTGGTAGCTTGCACCCGTTGGCTCCTCCGCTGCTGCTGACACTGCCGTTGTTGTTATTACTGGCCGGGTAAAGTGCCAGTCCCAGACTGGTGTTGTTGTTGTTGTTCAGCTTGTGCATGGCATCGTTGAGCACAGCGCGCTCCCTATACGCATCCCGGGCATCCCGTGCATCCCTGCCCAGTGGAGAGTCAATCGAGCTGGACATAGGCTTCTCATCGAGCGAGGACTGCGTGTCCACTGAGGAGAAGCGACTACGGAAGTCCACACTCGTCGAGCTGCTGGCAAAGCGCTCGCTGTGCCCGCCCAGCGAGGAGCCGTAGGCGGAGTCCACGGTGCTGCTGGATGAGCGCTGCGCCCGCTTGGCCATGTGGCTCAGGCCGGAGTAGCGGCCGGCCAGATAGCCGGCGACCTTGACGGGCGTGGAGGTTAGCGACTCGTCGAACACGGAGTTCTCCAGACTCATGCGGTCGTCATCGGAAATCCCATCGGCATCCGCATATCCGGACGTCGGACGCGTGACAATGTCAACAAGCAGCGCTGATTGCAGCCCAGTTCCTCCGTCGCCCGGTCCCCGAGCCACTGCCTCTGCGGTCACGTTTGCTGGCTGTGGATAAACAAACACCGTGCCCGTGCCCGTGCCCGTGCCCGTGCCGTGGGCGCCATCCTGTCCAACAGCGGAAAGTGGAAATGGGTTGGGACTAGACGACTGCCAGGCGGACTTGCCGCGCAGCAGGCGCCGCGGTATGGGCGGCGGGGGCGTCACTGGCGTGTCCACCCGCACCAAGTGCTGCTGCTGCTGCTGGTGGAGCTGCCTGCCTCCCGCTGACTGGCCATATTTCTGCTCTGTCATGTTTACCTGCCAGCGGCGAAATGAAAGAATTCGAGGAAAAAGAAATCAGAAATGTTGCTGGGCCAAAACAGTAGAAAATCGTACGAGAGCAATGCATATAAACAAGCATGTATTTCTGCATAATTGGACTGGAGACTTTTTCCGATGAAATATGAACAAGTGGAGTTCATAATATTAATAACACAATTAGTAATCCGGTTTCATTTTCATAAAAGGGAGAACATACCATGCTGTCTTTCATTCTTCATTTTTTTAAGACTATTTTTAGAAATGTATGAGTGTAGAGGGCCTTATAAAACTACACAAAAATAATATTTTTCCCAACATTTGGGAACGTATTTTAAATATATAGTTTAAGTGATCTATTAAAACTAGCCCTTTTGGGAAATTTAATGTTCATTTAAATATAAATATAAAATATTTGAATATATGAAAGTAAACACAAAAACTTTGTTTGAAAATAATTTGTAATACTAATAAACTAGTTAGCAAAAGTAAAATTTCCAAGGAATAGAACAATAAAAGTAAATGAGAAACTGCTATATAAGTTTTCCCACCGTACTGTTCACTCGTTCGATTTTCTACTGTGACAATATTACCCAGTAGCAATATTCTGCAATTTAAGCTCCTGCCAGGTGCAGAATAAGGCTGCGGGGCAGGGACTAAGCCATCACTAAGCCGAAAGCAGAAATCCTGACGCGGCCCCGGAAGGTAAAAAAAGGAAAAATAGCTCTGTGTGGATTCGAGGACAAGGCCATACTTTAAAATAAAATCAGAGCTGCCGGAATGCTTTTGCTTGCCGTCCACATCGATCTTTTAAGACATACAAAGCCAGACAAACTTTACGGACGCTAATCTCTTTTCTGCGCATCACTCGAAACTCGCCTTTCTGCATCGTAAGCAAAAAATGCCCTCGTATTAAAATACTTAGTATTTATGCGGTTCCCCTAAATGTGATAAAAAATATTTCTCAGAAAATTATTTCAGCATTGACATTCTACTGCATTTTATGAAATTGGAAAGTTAAAGTTTGACGACCATTGCGAACAAATTTTGAGTTTTTCCTCAACTAAAACAACCGTGCCAGGACAGGCAATTTTTAGCTTTGGAAATACAGAAACAGGGCTGGGTCCTTGTGTTACTATTATAAATCGAAATTATATAGTCGTTTACTTGCTGACGTTTTCTCTTATTAATACTGTTTCTGTTCAAAATTTACTGTACAACTTTTTCTACGATTAAAGTGTTACATACACAGCTAAAAAATGTATTTTTTTATTTTATTTTGTTAATATAAATATATTTAAGAACACACACTGAAAATTTCAGTGAATATTTTCGAAGTTACACCCAAATTTTAAAAAGTGTTTCAGAGTGCTTGCATGTACAAACTCTAAACACGTTTTGATCAAAATGGTGTTTTTAAAGTCGGTGACCAACATTACTCGGAAACGGCTAAACCGATTTGTTTCAAATTTAAACGAGCTTCTTAAATATATTTTTTAGTAATTAACCGTTAAACATTTTTTTTATTAGCAATTTAAGATCGAAGTTTTGCTCAAAAATGAATTTTTTATTCGAGAAACCGTCATTTTTTCAAACAATACTTTAACGACATCTCTTTTAATTTTTAAATTTTTGTGGATTCAGTTTGAAGATATAGTGGTCCCCGCAAAACTCCTTTTTTGAGAAGAACTCACAAAAATAAGCTGAAGCTCCTTTTCAAATAAATATTTGTTCCATTACTTAGTCTTAAAATACAGTTAAAATATAACATAATAAAAAAATATCAGATAATTAAATTTAACAATTTTCTCATAAAATTTTTTTTTCGGTTTTTTTTTAACTGTGTATAACCCCTTAATGATCAAAGCAGTATGAAAGAAAGAAGTACCCATTTAATTTGATTGGCAGTGTACTAAGTATAGAAAATTGTAAGTATAAAACATATGTTGTATGGTTAGTGGTATAGCAAAGTAAACTTGAATTGAGAGCTCTATAATCGTATGGTGGAATGCATTCTAGAGACAGTTCTAAGGAATTCGACGGTAAAACTAAACTAAATAATGGATTTTTATTTAGAAGTAGAATATTACTAAAAGAAAAACTGGTTACTACTTACAACTTTTAGATTAATTAAGGAAAACATACTCCCGTTTCAATCCCCCACAGGATATCTCTACTTACAAGCATTTCGGTGGCTGCCAGGGGCAACTGCGACGGCTTCTGCTTGTCCTCGATCATGGGATAGTAGTGGGAGGAGTGTCGCCGCACGATGCTGCTGCTGCTGGAGCCGTTGCCACTGGATGTGTGGCTGCTCTCGCTAATGTTGCCGCTGTGGCTGGGCAGTGGCAGCAGGGTGACCGACTTGCACTGCTCCTGCTGCTTGTCGTAGAAGTCGAGCAGGGAGTTGAGGGGTAGCGCCAGGCTCGAGGCGCGCTCCGATCTGAAATGTTGAAACATTATTATCTGATAAGCTGTTTAGTCAGAGAAGCTTACCTTGAGCGACTCCGCTGGTCCGCCACCGAGGTCTGATGCTGCTGGTCCTGGGAGACGCTCAGAAATTGCTTATTCATATCGAGTGCGTTCATGTCTTAATCGACGTGATTTGGCTGAATCAATCTGCAAGTTCGGAGGGAAATGGAATTTGATTAGTGAGTTTGGCCATATGTGATCCGCATGCGAATTCCCCCGACTTTTTGTTTTACGCCGGCGTTGTGAATGCCATGCATATCAAAAGAGGACTACTCCCAACGGAATACTGAATACCCACACAGAACTAAATAAAACCGGTCATGCAAATAGTTGCGGGGCCTTTTTGGCCACAGGAATCGAAATCAATTACACAATAGCCCACACTCACACACTTTCAAGCGCACACGTGACAATAGATCGCACAAAAAGTCCAAATAAGTGCAGTCGGTGTCTGTGTGCCGGGTTATATGTGAGCTATAGCGATACCATCGGAATCGGGCCAAGCAATTTGGCCTTTTGTGTCTAATGAATGCCATTAGTCGGCTCGCAGCACAATGGACCCCCGCGGAGCCCTGTCCCGATCCTGGTGTTCGTATTGTGTGGCCAAAAGCCGATTTGAAGCGAATTCAACCATTCTGCACCAGAGATGACACATTTGAAAACGAATTTGGTTTTAGAGTTCTTCTTATTTAGGTGAAAAATAAGTTAATCAGAAGTTTACCAAAGCATAAAGCCTAAGCCTTCTTAAGTTCTTTAAAGGGTAATAATTAATTGCTAACATTCATTGTTAAGGTAATGTCCTCTGATAAGTAAACAATGCAAACCAAAATAATTGAGTGTTTTGCACAGCTTTCAAATGTCTTAAAAACTTATTATTGTTTAATTTTTAATATTTACCCTTCGGTTTGACGAAATAGGAAAAAAAATATATTTAATATATATATTTTACAAAATAATGATCAAAAATACAATGGAAAATTTAGAAGATTTAAGTCTGTTTAAACTGCAAAAAAAGATAAATTCTCGCAACCAAATCCAATATACAAAATAAAATAATTATAATTTTTAAATGTGTGCTTATATTACTTCGTTCTTTAGCTTGGATTAGTTAATGATATAAGCACCACCAGCTATTTTGCTGTTAACTGTGACCATTTCGTCTTGTTTGTTTTACCGCGATTACTACCAACTGCGACATTAACATAATTTATCGAGTCCTCTTTTAAATATTAGTTTATTACTAGGCAGACTAAATGCTTTTAACATAATTGAGCAACTTGAACATCAACACTATATTATTTTAAACTGATGCTTCTTCCCAATGATTAATGTCCGTACATATGAGCATATAGGTAATAAGCTATTGAAAATAAGAGGCCTAAATTCGACAATGTTCAACTATGACCTACTTAAATCGGCTGCATGGGAGAGTGAGTGAGCATCAGGTTTCCGGAGAGCGAGACGACAGCCAACAGGTTAATTAAAGCAAAGTTAGGTTCTGAAGAAGACCAAAACACACATACACCCATGCCACGCCCGCTGACCCGCCTCACGTGGTGTTGGCAGGCATGGTTCAGCCGTCAGAGTTCGCAAGTGTCAAGGACGTGTATTGACACTAGTTCGATGCAATCAAGCCGGACAGGTGAGGTTCGAAAGCATAAGTGCAGGTGTACTTGTGTGTCAACAAATGGTAGTTCCAATTACGAACCCAATTAAGATCAATCACTGCAGGTAGGTGTCAAGTTGGCCAGAGCAGAGCCTAAGTGGCATTTATATACTTCATAGGGTCGGAAACTCTTCCTTCGTAAAAAAGTTAAGGTGCAATGGTCACGACTTTCTTATGACCATCATTTAAGCAAGCGACTTCTGTATTCATTAACAGGTCACTTAAGCCAAACTAATTTTTTTTCTTATTTATTTTTGCCGTTAAAAAGACGACACTCTAAAAAATAAAATATAATTATAACTACGCTGCAATTCCAGAAATCAAATTATTATCTTTTCCTCACTTTAACCGAGCAAATATCCAGTCGCACATGGATATGCATATATTACTCCCATTAAGGTCCACCCTTCTCATTACGTCTGAATCTGAAGTCGGAGGAATGGCAAGGACAGGATAAACACATAAATTCTATTTGCTCGGCATTTGTATGCTGAACACCAATTCCAAACTCATATGAACCATAAATTGTTTGCTTTTGTGTTCGTCCGATCCCCATCTTCACTTTGCCAACAAAAATTTGCTACGCAAAAGCAGACCCACTCAGGCACCGGGATGGGAAAAATCGGGAGCGGGTCTTCGTGGCCTTTAAATTGTATTATGTCGAAGACCAGCGGCAAGTAGTCCCGGCAACAGCATTTGAATTTAAGGTTATTACCCAAATTGTTGGCGCATTTGCCAAGTGTCAGCCGCTCGAATTCCAATCACAAATCAGAAATCTCGGCCTTGTCACAAAAAAGGTTGAAATTCCAATCCCGCTCAGGCCAAGTTCTTTTCCCGTGAGCATCTCTTGATTGCTTTGGTAAACATTATTAAGTATACGCCTGGCGGTCCCTTGAAAATATTTGCTCAAAGTTGGCGCACAAAATTACGATTTGTGTATGGAAATAGCCAAGGCATTTGTAGTTAATCAGCAACTGCTTAACAACGGATTGCAAGTCTTGCGCAATTGTTCTGTCGGACTCAGACGTTTTCCCAGAGGACAAACGGAGTCAATTTGAACTTGGCAGTTATTGAAATGACTGCAAATTCCTGGACTTGTGGCTGGCATTCCTCTGAAATTCCAGAAAACCAGTTAGGCAACAGTTTTGTCTGACCGTTGAATATTCGAACTAGATTGCTGTACATAATCAATCTTGTGCAAGCCAGTGTGCTTCACGCTCACATCCCGAATTGAAAGGAAATCATTAAAATGACACCACATGAGTCCTTAGTTATATAAGGCCTGAGCCAATTACTGCATGTCTGGCGGACATCTCTTACTCGTTCCCGCCACATGATCTGGGTACGACAGATTAGGTGTATAGTATACGTACATGTACGTATACAAAAATGACACAAGCAAGTTCAAATTCCAGCAGAGATGTGGCCAGGAGTCCCGGGAATTTCATTATAAGGACGTCGTGGTCAGGCTAAAGAGAAACGTGTGAACCCCTCAAGCTATTCGTAGAATTTTTGGAGGCAACAATTTTTTCACGGAGGTATTTCGTCTTATTTATTACGTATTCACTTTTAGCCGGGCATAATTTAAATTTATGGCTCCTTGCTGGTTACGTCCTCATTTGTCTGGGGCACACATAAATTACGGCTGAGCATTTAATTAGTTTTGTGCAGAGTTGGAGCAGGCAGGTGTTGTTTTGTGGTACTGCATCCTAGGATGTGAAAACTTTTCCCAAACATTTCCTGGTAAGTCAGATCAATTTTTATATTACATATCACACTTTCATGCGTTCCCTTAAGCGGAAATATTAAATATACGAATAATTGTTTAAGAAAGCCCGCAGATCGATAGTTGTGCTAAAAAATATATAGAACAAATTAAAAAACAGCTAACCAATGCGAAAGCCATTTAGGTTGCATATACGCTTGGGTAACGGCTACTGAACAGAGCTGAATATTGCTGGTAAAAAAAGATTAGAAAGGATTACGAGCGTTGAATTTTTGTACGGGCTTACGTAACCCGCACGTACAATACATTTATGAGAATTGGCTGCAGAATTGTTGCTCCCCAGACAGGAACAAAAAAGAGGCTGAGCAGAGGGCGTGGCGCCAGGCACGCCCATACAATTAACAAACAAAATGTTAGAGGCATACACACACACACAGACGCAGAACAAGTGTGCCATTGTTGGTAATTGTGCAATCAGAAATGTGTTGGTGTGCGGTTATTGCGATTGTGTGCCGTAAGTGAGTGTGTGTTAGCCGGCGCGTGCTGCGAATGGCTTTAAACGAAAAGAATGGAATGGCCAAGAGAACGACGAAGGCGGAGCTGGTGAAGCCTCAGGCGGCCTCTGAGTTAAAACTGGAGGAGGAGCTCCAATGTTGCCAACTTCCGCTCGGCGCCCGATTCGATTTCCATTTCCATCTCACACTCAAAGGGCGTTCCGTTGACTGACAATCATCATCGATGGGTGTCTGTTTACTATTACAGCCACATCGGCAATACCAGCAAGAAACCACAGTCCAATCTCTTGGCCTTCATTTCATTGCGTCTCATTTCCGCCGCCAATCGATCGACCATATATGAGCTGCATCCAGCGCAGACAAAAAATATTTAATAAAGTTATCTTGGCTTCTTTATTCATTTAAGTAAAAAACTCAATGGGTTTTGTATGGCATACAGCATCACTTTGCATTAGTTACAGTTCTGGACGCAGGATGATACATAACCGCGAATTCTTCAGCACAGAATTGATATGAGAATAAAACAGTTACTTAGAAAAAACGTCAAAGGAGTTCGGACCTTGGAAAGCAAACAGTCAGAGAGAATATTATTTTAAAGTTTCAGTTAATTGAAAACGAGGAAAACATAGTGTGTTCGTTCAATCTTTCTGGAGTGGGACTCTGCTGAGTTCATGGTAAATTAATGGTGTGGGCCATTATTTGCCTGTCACTCAGTCGGACTGTTTGAACAGTGCTCTCCAGCTATAGTCTCAATTTCCAATCCTGTCAAGCTTAAATAACTGATTGGAGTCTAGCATGTATACCTTCAAATATATACCACTTTAAATTTATGGCGTTTCATTGCCTGGTCAACTTAGAAAACGTCACTCAAATTTTTGCTTTGTAAAATTCTGGCTTCGCCTTTTGTTTTTATAAAATCTATGCTAGGATATATAAATGAAAACCCATAAAACATTTGTTAAGTCGAAGTTCATATACCCTTGCAGCTATAACTAAAATGTTACATTTTATAAAATGACGGAATTTATTTAGAACAATTAAGTCTCTTGACTGAAATTAAAATAACCCTCAAGAGCATACAAATTATCGTTTCCTATTTTTAAAATTATAATATGAATACTTAATATTGTGCAACGTTTTTTTTTTTAAATGCTGTTGTACTCAAATTTGAGCAAAAAGAAGACTTCCTAAAATTGCATTTAAAGGCAGCTCACCGATTGGGCATAAATGGTGGTAGTAATTACTCTGTAGAAATGGGAGACAGAAACGCGTGGCTTAGATATTGTATGTATTCTGTCAGATAGATTGTCAGTTAGTGTGTCATTCAGTTAGTCAGTCAATCAGGATTGAGGATGCCTCCACCGGCACACAGGCGATAACAATGGCGAGCGTTGAGCAATTTACTGGATGCGTTCGCTCAATTCACTGTGCGAGTGTTTGTGTGCGAGTATTTGTGTACGGATACATTGTACGAACAGGATTTACTGTCATCGTCAACGCCATTGTCCTCCTTGTCAATTTACGTCCCGATCGAGGATGGGTGAAGGCCCGGCTTTGCCCTGTTTCTGTTGCCCAAGTCTGGTCTGAAGCTGGGTCACAAGCCCCACTTTCATTAGTCAATGCGGCGGTCTTGGCGCTTTGTTTCTGTCATCCCAACGGGCACACGTGGCTCTGTCCGCGATGTCCTGAGTGGGTGGCGGTTGGGCGGTTGGGCGCCTGCATGCTGCCTGTTGTGGCGCCGTGCGATGTGGTACGGCTTATGATGCCTGGGCGAGCACTGATGGCTGCCTGTTTTTTAGTCAGGGGCTCTGGCAAAGTGTGTGCAAGTAGACGGAACCACGCAAGCGGAAGTCAAACCGAGGGTTTGTATTTGCCTCCAGTCATTCAGGAAAACACACATATAGCTTATTTTCTACAAAATGCAATAACAATTGCAGGCTTTTCCGACATATATTTAAAATTTAAATATACCAAGGAGCTATTTCTGCATATTTCTTAACTGGTCAAAAAACCAGTCGGAAGGAAGAAGAAAGCGATTCCGGCTCAATAAAGTCGATCTGGCCATGTCCGTCCGTATGAACGTCGAAATCTCTGAAATTTTTGATTTAGAATGCAATTTGTAGTAATTCTTACGCAGCGCAAGTTTATTTCAAAACTGAGCCTCGCCCACTCTAACGCCCACAAGCCTCGAAAATCTGTCCCGTCACTCTGAGATATTTTGACTTTGTGTGTGTGTTTGGGTCATATCTATCGGCGGACTCAACATTTTTAAAATCGAGTTATTATTTCGGAAGTTTTAGAGTTTTTAAGTCCTCTGCTCGACCGCTGCTCTGCCGGTGATCGCTGATGTAGAGAGACAGAAGGAAAATACTGCTAGCGGGGGTGGAGGTGCTGCACGCTCTTAGCTTCTAGTCTTGGCTATGCAGGTCGAAAGATAACACCACCTAAACCCCGATTGATTTGTAGGGGAATATTTAGTTTCAAATTTGTTCGCTGAGTAACAGGTGTATAACAGTCGGGGATCTCGAATTAAAGATTTTTTTTTCTATATATTCAAAAAATTATGCATATTTTTTAAGTCGACCTAATAAACCTAGTTTGTAGGCATAGATATTATTTATTTAACTAAATCTGCCACAAATTTATTGTCGTCAGTTTGTCCGAATTTTGTTCAGTGCCGAGAGGGGTTAGCTAGTATATAGGACCCTGCTATTAACCTGTATATCGTGTGCATTAAGCCATTAACAGAAGGCAGTTGTGGAGAAGAGCAATGGTAGAGTGGAGTAGCCATATAGGTGCGGTCATATGCAGCCCATAGTTATTAGCAGACAGAGAAAATACCCCACACTGGCATACACATCACGGCATCCCTTTCGATTACAGCTAGCCGTTTTGTTGTCTCACTGTCTGCATTGTCGACGGTTTCAGCGGAAATTGATTTTCGTACTTCTACGCCCTTGCCACCGGCTTGTGGGTGGTAATTTATGAGCGTTTCTCTAGCAGACAACCCCCCACTTAAAGTACCCTTGCAGGCGCATCGCTTTTGTCAATTAAAGCTTGGACCTCACCATCGTCTTCAATTGCAATCAGTTGACATTTAAGTGAAACCTTATAATGGAAGGTGGCGATCCATAGACCTATAGCTGCAGCTGATGTACGGTGATGTCTTTTGACGTTCGCTCAATGCGCAGTTTACAGACATTAAATAATAACCTCCCACCGCCCAGTTTAGATTTAATTTGCTCAGACTGTTGCCTCGGATTCCGATTCATTAAAATCGTATCAAAGCAGTCGAAGCCAGCAATTTATCTATTTCATTAAATCAAAGTGATTTTTGTTTTTGCTTTTGTTGTCCGGAATATCTTGGCAGCCAGGGCAATGTCTTTGTTTGTTAATTCTTCAGTCATTTACCTTTGGCATAGGTCGAAGATTAAATATTTGCATATCGAATAAGATCTAAGCTGTTTTAAAGGAGCACTAATTGAGCAACTTAAGTTCCAAGATTAAGGGGATTAAGTCTTAATCGTATAGAACATATTTTCGTTGAACATAACGTCAATAAATAATTGAATTAAATTAAACAACCTTAAAACCAAGCGCTTTATATAAAGCATCAAAAACAGCCCCTTTAAAGCAACACAAAATTGCCTTACCAATAACAAAAGCTTTAATAAATCTTAGATAAACGAGAGAAAAAATAAATTTTTTGCAAAACGTCTCCAAAAAACAAAGCTAATAAAAAATTATTTAAAATTATTGTTATTGTTGTTAATTACAACATTTCGAAATCGTATAAATTTCTTTGATTTAGAGTTTTTAAAACAAGGATTAGAAGAAGAAAAACTGATTTAAGACTGGCTTAATGTCCTGATGAACGGAACTTTTAAAGAACATATGGGATTCTGGTATTGGCATATTTAACTATAAGCATCACATATATTTGACTTTTTCAACATTGTTTGTTATTTGCTTTGAAACTTGCTGATGGTTCGATAACGTCGAACAAATTCGAACTTTTTCGCAAACATCGTTCAACTCGTTAAAATGAAATTTGCCGAGTTCTCTGAACCCCGAAATTGATTGTCTGGTATGGTTTGGTTTTGCATTACTTTTTGTTTTGGGATCCAGACGATGCTAATGGATTTCTCATTAGCGAAAAGCGTGCTTTATGGGGAAGTTGTTGATTCAAGTCTTGGCCTCCGTGTTGCCTAGTTTTCTGGGCACCCAAACGTTGTATTTGCTTATAGCCGTTTTTCGTCATTCTTTTTCGTTCCATCGATTTTTGTGCCGTTTGCGCGCAAGTGTGTTGGTATTTGGTCCTTCCAAATTGAGTTCGAATGCTGCGCGAATGGCCGAGGTTCTTGGGACAGCACAAGTTGATACAACTTGGGTAGCAAACAACGTGGCGTTTTAGTGTGATACCTTGTGGGCTGTGTGTGTGCGTGCGAATATATGCCTTGTTGCCCTGTTTGTTTTTCACTTCAACTCTGCCTGGGGCTAAGGTTCAACAAATTTATTCTCTCATCTCACTCTTCATCTTGTTTTCTCTTTGTCTCCCGCTGTCTCTTGCTCTCCGTTTCTCCCTCTTTCTCGTTCTCTCTTGCAAGCTTAGTATTTTTGGTGCCTAAGTCAAATAATGCGCTAACACATCGTTTCACGTTTAAAAATATGCATAAAGCTTTTTGCACAAACACGAATTTCAGTTTCCTTACAAGAAGACTTCTGCAAATCAAACTCTACAAGTCGAGTTAGTCCATTACCTACCTTGTTTGCTTTCCTTCTAAAAGTCGCTTTAACTGAGTGAACTAACATCCCTCTACTTATTTCAGAACTTTGGACCCTGTTTCTACCCTCGCAGAGTTAAGTTTCTAAATGTTTTAAAGTTATTAGTATTAGACTTTTCCAAAATAGTTGTTTTGAATAATTGAAGAAAATAATTATAAGTCGAGAAAGAGAACTTTTCCAGTTCAGTTTTGGACTGCAAAATGTCCCCGATATTGACGAAATTTCCGACATTTGACCAAAATCTTAAAATTTTCAAATTATAGTCCCAAAAACATATAAATAAGACCTATTTGTTGTTTAAATTCATTTGGATTTCTGTTGCTTTAGAATAATTTTTATGCATAGTTTTTAGAAACCAAATCCTTGCTTTGGCTGTAGCTTGAGTAACAAATTAAAGGATTTTTCGTAAAAGTAAGATGGTGGCTGCCATTAAAGATGTTTGACTGTCTACATATCTGAACATGCGTCTATATGCGTTACTTACATATCTCAATTGCTGTCGCTTGTCTGCTCACATTTGGCGGTTGCCACTGTTTTTGTTGCTCGTCGTTTTTGCAGTTGTTGTTTTTGTTGCTGTTCGTCGGCAGCCAGCATCAATCTCTGTCCAGCATTTCGGCATATTTCGGGCTCGCTTTCCTTTTCTTTTTCGGCTCTGTTTGTTTGCCTTGCCTTTGGGCCATACACCTCAGCGTTGTTGGGTTTATTTTATATTTATTTCGTGCGGTGGTTTTTTTTGCCAAAAATATGAACCTCCTTTTGAGTGTATGTGTGTGTGTGAGTGTATTTGCCCTGATATTTTAAGTATCCTGTTTGCGCTGCTTGGTGCCTCTAATTCTTCTGTTGCCTACTTATGGGCCTGCTCTTCCTCCTCTTATTTACCGCTCGTTGTTGAGTATACTTTGCGTAAATAGAATTTACGTATACGTTTTTGTGTTGGTAAATTAACTTTGATTGACATTGATTACTTGCTGGTTGTTCTGGTCTTCTCCCGAGTATTAGTATTTCAACAAAAATATATAAACCTTTTTCGATTTAGGTGCAAATAACAAGGTGCAGATTTATAACTAATTTACTGTCGCATTTTCACACTCATTCACTCTCTCTCTCTTGCTCACACTCTTTCAAGCAATAAAACAGTTATCCTGCATTGATGTATTGTCTTGCTGCTTCCTCTTCTCCATCCGTTCGAATTTCACTCAAGTTAAATTCTCTCCCCTCCTGCTTTCCTTTTTGCCTAGCCCAAAGCCTTTGTTGTTGCGATAGTAAAGCTGGTACTGAATGTGTCGTTGTTTTTGCTATGGCTGCTCTCCCCCGATGTTGTTGTTGCTGGCCAGCACAGCTGCTGCTCTGTTTGCTGCTGCTGATTCTGCTGTGTTTGCTGCACGCGCCGCCCCGGTAAGCACGTGCTGTTGGCCACGACGTCAGTCTACGACAACCGCCTACGCACTGCAGGCGCCGAATCGGCGACGCTGGAATTTCAATTACAATTTCCACAAACTGGCTGCCCTCTCTTTGGTTCGCTCTCTCTCTTTGTGCGAGTGGTGAGTTCGCCGGCGTGAAGAGAACGCTTCAAGCTGAACCTTAGGCTAAATTTCCAAGGCAACCCGGAGTTTTTATAAGTTAGGAAACGGATAATAGAAAAGCTTGTGGCGTTTAATTACAAACGAGAGTTAAAGTTTTACGTTACGTTTGAACGCCATGATAAAGGTTGATTATACTGTATAACGAAAGGTTAATTAGCAGTTTTTAAATAAATATAATGAAATTCTGTTTATACGTTAAAAGTATTTCTTTATAATTATTATTATTGAAATGTAGGTTCAACTAAATTGTAAGAGATAATACGACACGTTGTACATTGCATTCTATTTTAAAATGGTAACATACACACATAAAAAAAGCCATCTTAATGGTTACAAATATAATCACAAAGCCGTTTAAGTATGCATTTTCATTTTGTCAAATAAAATAAGATTACACAGATATTTGTTGGGTTATCACAATATTCCTAGTTTCAAAACCGAACACACTGCGTATACGCAATATGCAGCGCGAACATTGATATCTTCGTTATACCTGTTATATTGTATTTGCTGAAAATTATGTAACCGGTGGAAGAACCGGTAGGGGATATATATGTGGGATATGGATTAAGAATATTTAATATATCGCTTTAGTTTAGTAAAAAATAATCATAATACAGCGTTTCTAGGTTTTGAAGTTTTAATTGAAATCAAGTCGACAACGTTTGGCTCGTCTTAGAACTGCCGGTTTAAAATTGGTCTAAATCGGGAGACTATATTATATAGCTCCCATAGAACAGTCGGAATAACTCAGTGTTTTATTAATTAAAAAAATGTATTTTAAAAAATTTTAACTTTCCATTTTAACTTTTTTTTATTTCTTTGGGATATAATAATGTTTTAATAACGTATAATTACGCTTTTAATATCATTTAAATCAAATTATATTTTACAGTAAAGAAAAAAGTAAAATTCATAGCTAAAAAATAAAACATTATTTTAGGAAAGTCCAAGCTTTTTTACTTAGTATTTAAATATTTAATTTACTTAAAATAACTTTTTTAAAAATATTGCGGACTCTCTTAAGACAAAAGAGCACTCTAGCTCTTTTTCACCAAGCTCACCACACACCCGATGCCTATGAAAAGTGAAAGCCATTTGCCGGTTTACAACTTGCTCTTTTTTCGCCCCTCCACCACCCCCGTCAAGGTGAGAGAGCCGGGCGGACCTTAGGGGGTAAGGGTTGACTTCCCCCGCCAAGGGCTCCCCCCTCCGCTTGCATAATACGCTTTATGTGCAATTTATATTCGTTGTTGTAGTTGTGTAGCTATTGTATGTGGAGATTGCATTCGTGTGTGTGCTGTTGATTTTATTTAAGGCGCTTACCGCCTCTCTTTCTCTCTCTGTTCCCATCCCTTATCGCACTTACAGCTGAGCGAAAACAAAAGCCAAAGGATAACACAACAAGTGAGGAAGTCATAAATTTAGCCAACGGTTAACAGGTGCATTTGAAATGTACGCCCTTAAAAGGAGATAAATGCAAAAACTTGCAGGGTCAGCAATAGTGTGTGTGCACATCCTTATTGGGCGATAAGTTACAATAGTCACTCTCAGAATTTAGAATGTATATTTGTTACCCTTTTTAATTTTTAATTTAAGGGATTTAGAAAATATCAGTTTTATTTTATATACATTTTTTATAACAAGAAAGACAGCAAAGTTAATTTAACTTTTATGCGTAATTCTGTAATCTAAACCATTATAATAACTCGTATAATTGAAAATAATTTGCACGTTCTTTCTATGATTAAAGTTTAAATCCACTTTTTTCAAAACAAAGTTCTTATTATAATAGATTTCGAATATATCAAAATGTTTGTCGACTTCACAGACGCTACGATAAATTGTAACTGTTCGGATAAAAACAAATATGCCAAGGCTATCAAAGAGTACAGTTTTTGATAATCACCTACTTCTGACCTTTGTCCAATTTATTAAATTGTGGCCTGCAAACAGCCGACTCACCGCGAGATCCTGGCCAATATGCTGCAACTGGAGCGACGAGGTCTTCGAAGTGCACTGCTCGACGGTGAAGGCCCAATTCAAAGTCACGGCCAGAAGCGTCAGGCAATGGCACCGCCAATAGAAATTCCACAATGTAGTGTCGCTTTCGGTGGAAATCTATGCAGAAATGCGAGCTGTGAGTCAACGGGATTTCTGCAGGGGGAAAACTGAGTGACGTGCTGACAGCGGAACTCGGAAAACTCCGTTGGCACTGCCGCCTGTTGCATGCCACTAACGCCACCCGCCACCCATCGTCAGAGTGGCAGCTTGGCGTGGCGTTAATAAGCGCTTTTCCACGGAAAATCCACCTCAAGTGGCCCTTGAAACAGGAGTGTCCACAATACCGCTATTTAATAAAAGCTTTCAAAACAGGTTGTCCATTAGGTTTGAATCTAAACAAACACTGTGACCCCTTGGAAAATCCCAAATGGTTAATCACACTGGAGTCCTGCGCAGAAAAACAAACGACAAGTCCTTAATTAATGTGTGCGACACAGAGATTTAAGGGCACTAGAAACTTTCTCTTTTTAAATACAAGATTACCTTTTACCTTTATAAAGGCACAAAAAAGCTTAAGTTTAATTCAAATTTAACATAGTTAAAATTATTATGTTTAAAAAAAACCCCCTTTTGAGATAAAAAAAAATATAGGTCCTTTTCCTTAACACTCTAGAGAACAAAAAAGGCCTTTAGCTTAATATTAATTTGAAATTTCTAGTCTGTACTAGTGTAAGGCTTGATGGCAATATTAATTAAAATTTTTGTTTTTTAATGCCTCTATTGTAAAGTTCTGTAGACAACCTCAAGGTTACGGCTGCTCCTCCGCTCGGAAAATGTGGGACCGCTGGCATATTGAGAGTGCAGCAAGTTGCCGACGGCAGCGAGAAATGCCATAAGGACTCTAAAACTTTCCACTTTCCACGCCGCACTAATCGGATTTCATTTAATTAGTTGCTCAAAGGCAGCGAGCTGCAGCAAGTGGAAAAGGCCGGAGGCAACAACAACTGCGAGGAGTGCTGAGACAAAGCACTTTTTCATTACAATTCGCCAGACAGAGAGGGCAGATGGCCGCATGTCGCGCGGCAAATTGTCAGGTGCTAAGCTTTGATAAAGTGCGCACTCGAAGGACTCGAAGGACGACGAATAAAAAGCTAAGCTCGGCCAGGCGACAGGCAAGGAGAAAGGGGAAATGTCCCCAAAACAAAACGAAGACACGAACATTTATTAAATGTGAGGTGCTAGTGCCCCCACATTATTAAATGTGAGGTGCTAGTGCCCCCATTGTTTGTTTGTTTGTTTTTGGCCAGAGCCAAACACACAAACTTTGCGTTTATACGAAAGCGATTTTAATAAAGTTTTTTTAACCTAGCCCAAAGAAATTATTATTATACCAGTGACTCGTAAGCCGGTGTAAGTTCAAATGTTTTTTTTTTTAATTTTTATTAAACACCATTTCATGTATTGCCTTAGGCTTGGTATTCAGGCTACCAAAATTGTATCCGAAACAAAAAACTTCACACAAAGAAAGGCACAAGCATAAGCAGGGCTATTTTAATTTCATGTATTCAAGGATTCATGAAATTCATAGCATAAAAGGAAAAGATTAAAAATAGAGAAGTTAATTTTTTTAACAAATTCTTTTTTTTCGAATATTCCGATTTTTCCTAAGGGCGCTATATTATTTAACCATTTCTATATCTGAAAGAACTTATAAAAATTAAGAAACAGCAAAGTTACCATTTTGTTCATTAATTTTTTCGATTGATCCTATGGAAGCTATAACTATAGTTGTCCGATCTGGCTCGTTCCGACTGATCGACTCTCCTAGTGATGCTTATCAAGAATTGATATTCTTTATAGGGCTGTAGATGTCTCCTTCACTGCGTTGCAAAATTCTGACTGAAATAATACAACCCGTAGTAAGGGCACACAAAATGGTACCTCTAGAGAAGTCACGAAGAACCATTTCGATTTCCAATTAGTTGCCAATATAATAGAGACAGTTTGAAATGGGCCCTAAATATATATGGGACTCCCGATTTTAGAGAGTCATATTGATTTATCATATATGTATGTATTTAGTTCAGATTTTTTTCTTTAATGTTTTTTTTTTAAATAATTATTTTATTTTCCCAATTTTTGGATTATTTTTGTTTGTAATTTTAAAATAAAGCTTATTTGCAATATTTGTTCCAAAAAGATCTTAGTGAAAAGTTGTTTCTAACTAATAGCCTTTAAGGTTCTTGACTGATAGCTGATTTAAACTAATACGTTTATTAATTGTAATAATTTGTTATTGTGATAGAATTGTAAAATCATGGCATATTGTGACAACGAGCCTGTGCATAATAAATTTTAAATTAAGGAATTCGTAAAACCCGACGCAGAAACGAAAGTGGGGTCCTCTTCCTCTTTTCCCGCCCAGGTCAAAGTTTCACTTTGAAAGCTTCATATGGGAAATAACGGGAAAAGGCGGTGGGTGAGAACCCAGGTAACGGTAACTGAAACGTTGCCATCGCTGATTTCAAGCAAATTGGCTGTGCACGCGTGTGAGTTGGTTTTTTGTTTATGGAAAGTGTTATTGTTTGACTTTGAACTTTCCGCTTGTTTGCAGTCCTTACGTTTGTGTTTGTGCTTGTGTGCTTTGGACCAAAGCCGAGAATGGCCCAAACAATATCATAAAATTTAATGCGCTCATATTTCATGGGCCAACAAACGCACACACAGGCTCGCAAAAAACGAATCTCGAAAACCCAGGGCTGGGACAATACGTAAATCATGCGGCCAACTTTATCGCTTTATTTTTAAACGCACTGCCAAAATGATTGAAACGTTTCAGTGAAATAAAACCGATTGCCATACATATTTATGTGGAAAAAAAACATTTGTTGGAGGTAATAACAGCCGTGAATAAGTATTTGTGTGTCAAACAAAAAAGTATTTTTGGCTATTATATTTTCTTCGACTTGGCGATAACAGCAAGTCAATATCTACAAATTGGGTTGTCAAGCGTTTATCTTTTTACCATTAATTGATGTGTTATTAATTTACAGGTGAAAATATATATTTAGCGCGGTCTTTATTAAAATATATCGCATTCCATAAGAATCAAGATAAGCTTTTGATCTACATACATATGTATACACTTATGTCTAGTTTACATATAACATTTATAAGTTCTACAAATTCTAATTGGCAGAAATAAAGTAAAAATTTGGACGCCCCTAGTGAAAATGCATCAAATAGTGTTTCATCAACTTTAAACTATTGGGTATGAAAAATGCCTCAATAAGATAAGTATTAAATTAGTACCATGAGAGTATCAAAATAAAACTTATGCTTAAAAATAAAACCTTTACCTACAATTTTTTTAAGACTACCTAAGTTTTGTAAGAATTAAAAAAATGCATTCTATGAAATGAATTTCAAATATTCGTAAATTGAGCATTGTGAGAAAACTTAGTAAACTTTAGTAAAGCCACGCAGAAAAACTACGAGGTGGGGAATGTTGCAAATTTAGTCAATTTGAAATTAGTTACTACTGTTTATTATTAGTTTTTTTTTTATGACACCGAAATTATTCAGAAAAAAAGTGGAGCTGTTGAGAATTAACGAGCGGCCAACAAGTGTAATGCTAAAAATGTTTGATTTTGCTAACTCTTTTTACAGTTTCATAAAGGTTTTTTGATACAAACAAGAGCTTGAAGATAGTGGGAAACACTCTGCTATTTTGTTTTAAAGGCATATTTTATGGTGTTATAAATATAAATTATTTTGTATTTTATGATTAAGTTAAAGATGATGCCAAAACCGGTTAAATACCCAGTACTTAGTGGCGATATTATTTTTGTCAGATAAATGTAACTATAAATAAGGTACTATACCTTAACCTTTAGCTGTAAAGCGACATAGACTTACATCCACATTTTTCATATTTGCAATATAATGTACATATAAGAGCCACTCTTTGGATAAGTATTTCTTTAACAGTGTGTACTGTATGCACAGCTTCCGTTTTCCGCGATAAGAAAGAAACCTCTATTAACGCCAGAGTTCAGCTGGTAGCGGACGGATGTCGATGTTGGGAGGGCGGTGTAGGCGGCGGCTAATACTTTATGTCGCAAAGATTCGCGGATACTGGAAATTGGAGTACTAAACGCACTGCTTTTAACGCAGACACATCGGTGTTTTCACAACTATTTTTAGTAGCCCATAACTATATATTCTTTTGTTGTTCGTATTTTCTCGCCGACACTAGGGTTTTGATAAGCTCGCGATTTGCACAATTAACAGTCGTGGCTGTGGTGGTGCGGGGAACGGCTGAGGCGGGACAAGCATCCGCGGCACTTATGAATTGTGATTTTCTTGCGCTCCGAGCGCGCTTTTGTGCATTTAATAGGCACGATATAAGAAGCAGAAATTGAGAAATATACCCAGCCACAAGACGTAACTTGCTTTAAAACTTATGGTATGTTGTTTTTTTTTACATCCAGCAATTTGGACTAATTTTTTGGTTAGCTAAGAATATTTCCCATAATGAAACCCATTTCAAATCGACGTTTCGCGCCATTTATCGAGTGTCCGTCCCTGGCTCTGCCACTTCGTGATCAGCTGTTCTCCGAGTAATCGACTTTAATATCGATAACACAGTAGCCGCTATTTTATCGCATTCGCAACGAACGGCCACACTCCTCGCCAGAATTCGTATTCATTGCAATTAAAATTTCACTTTAATTCCTACGTGTCTCGACTTAGTTGGCAATATGGTCGACAATTTGGAGCCGCTGGAGCCCAGCCTGCAGAATCTCATCGAGCAGGACTCGTTGAAGTGGATCTTCGTGGGCGGAAAGGGCGGCGTGGGCAAGACGACCTGCAGGTAAAACAACAGCAAGTCCGCTTTATTGGCCAACTTATGGAGGTCCGTGTGTTTTCTAGCTCCAGCTTGGCCGTTCAGCTGTCGAAAGTGCGCGAATCGGTGCTGATTATATCCACCGATCCGGCACACAACATATCGGATGCATTCGACCAAAAGTTCACCAAGGTGCCCACAAAGGTAGGTGGACTAATCGAAGAACTGGACTACCTAAGGGAATGATTGGGACAAAGTTATTTAAATGTTCTTTAACAAGTAGACAGTGATGTAAATTAAGCTAACTAAAAGTTAAATTCTACAAAAAATTGCATAAACTAAGGTTGATCTAATTCATGTTCTTCATAATGAAAAACTTCAGGGATGTTACTTTGGTATTTTGTAAGTCATAAGGTATTTTAATGGTTCTCGCAATTAAATAGTTAATAAATGTAGTAAGTTACCCAATTTAGAACAAAGTCAACAAAATATTTTGTCCACAAGGTTGATAAGTGAAACCTATGTCTGTGCTCTTTTCCAGGTCAATGGTTTTGACAACCTGTTCGCCATGGAAATCGACCCAAACGCTGGACTCAACGAGCTGCCCGAGGAATACTTTGAGGGCGACAACGAGGCGCTGCGCGTGAGCAAGGGCGTCATGCAGGAGATGATCAACGCCCTGCCCGGCATCGACGAGGCCATGAGCTACGCGGAGGTGATGAAGCTGGTGAAGGGCATGAACTTCTCGGTGGTGGTGTTCGACACGGCGCCCACGGGGCACACGCTGCGCCTGATTGCATTCCCCCAGGTGGTGGAGAAGGGACTCGGCAAGCTGCTGCGACTCAAGATGAAGGTGGCGCCGCTGCTATCACAGTTCGTCTCCATGCTGGGCATGGCCGATGTGAACGCGGACACGCTCTCCCAGAAGCTGGACGACATGCTGCGCGTGATCAGCCAGGTCAACGAGCAGTTCAAGAATCCAGTAAGCATACCATACCTCTATTCATGCCATACAAGTATCTAAACCGCTCTATTCCGGTTGCAGGATCAAACCACTTTCGTCTGCGTCTGCATTGCCGAGTTCTTCTCGCTGTACGAGACAGAACGCCTGGTCCAGGAGCTGACCAAGTGCGGCATCGACGTCCACAACATCATTGTGAACCAGCTGCTGTTCCTGCAGAACTCCCACGACTCGTGCAGCATGTGTGCCTCCCGCTTCAAGATCCAGGAGAAGTACCTGGACCAGATCGCCGACCTGTACGAAGACTTCCACGTGACCAAGCTGCCGCTGCTCGAGAAGGAGGTGCGTGGTCCGGAGAGCATCCGGGCGTTCTCCGAGAACCTAATGAAGCCCTACAAGCCGAAGGAGAAGCCCAAGGAGTAGGGTAGCCCGTCCATCCGTTTGTAAGTTTCTTCCCCTTTAGTTTGTGTGAACAGGAAGTGCGTGAAATAAATTTGAGTTGAGGCAGCGATCCCCGCAGGGATCGACTCCTACGTATAATGTGAAGACGGTCAATGGACTTCATATCACTGTAGAGGAGAGGGTGGCAGTTTAGAGGCCGCCTCCGGCCAGCTCCATTGGCATGACGATCGGGACATTGCTGGCCTGCATTTGCTTCCTTTGATCCAAGCACAACCGGGCGTAGCGCAGGTACCCGGTGTCGCCCTGCACCAGGGCGGACATGAGCAGCAGGAACTCGTACAGGTTCACCTTGCCCTGGGCATGGACGTCGATGTCGCGCAGGACGTTGTGCATCAGGTCGACGGGCACCTCCTTCACGCCCATTGTTTTCATGACCTTGCAGCAGTCTGCGATGGACACGTAGCCGGTTTTGTCCTCATCCAGTTGGCTGAACTGCCCGGCATACATGCGCACCTGACGCACGGACATCTTGATGGGGATGTTCATCTGCGAGGCGTTCTCCTTGGTCAGCTGGCCCATCTGGGTGTTGAGGAAGTCGCGCGTCTCGCGGATCTGCTTCCTCGTGTGCTCCCGCGTCCAGTTGAGCTCCTTGGCCATGATGCTGGCCACCTGCGGCAGTATCTCCCTGGCCACTTGGACGTTGAGAAAGGCGACGCGGAGTCGCCGGGCCACCATGTCCTCCAGCGTGCAGGCGAATTCCCGAACGCCCTGCCTCACCTCCGCCTCGATGTACGGGAACTCCGAGTGCAGGCGCTTGCCCACAATGGGCCAGGCCATCCCGCTGCTGTGCGCACTCACCGCCACCTGGAAGGCGTTCGACCCGTACGTGTTGGACAGGTGCTCGGCCACGTCCCGCTCCATGCCGAAGTCCTGCACCAGCCGGATGAACATCTTCGGGCTCCAGCCACTGGCTCCGTCCAGTTTGCAGCACTCGGCAGTCACCGAATCCTTGCGCAGCGGCGAAAGATCTCCGTAGCGGATGGCCGCGTTGACGGTTTTCTCGGCCAGCACCCGGAAGGATGACCAGGTGCCGCCCACAATGGTCAGCATATTGCGCGGTCCCAGGTGGATCACGTGGTTCTTCAGCAGAGTGTGACGCAGCGTGTCGGATTGCACGGGCAGCGGCTTGAAGCCACCCCAAACGGCCAGCACATCGCACCGACGCACATCGAAACTGGGCGACACAAAGTGCTTCACGCCCTCCAGCAGGCCCTGGACATCCGTCTCCGTTGGCTGGGCGTCCTGGTCGGGCGGACTGCCCGACTCGTCGCCGGAGCCCACGAGCGTGTGGCCCTGCCAGGGCAGGAAGAAGATGGATCGCCCGCTGGGCGTGTGCGGATCGAAGACGCCCACTTCCTCCGGACAGTAGAAGCGCGGCAGGACGATGATCGAGGACCAGCTGCGCGTGCAGAGCGGCTTGGCCTCCGAGTCCTCCAACTGGCGCAGGCTGTCGCTCATGTGGCCCGTGGCGTTGACCACCACCTTCGCCCGGATGCTGTACTTCTTACCCGTCAGCTGGTCCACCGCCTCCGCGCCGGCCACATTGCCATCCTTGCTCTTGATCAGCCTCAAGACCTTCATGTGGTTGCAGATGTCCGCTCCGTAGCGAGCCGCCGTCAGGGCCACCGAGAGGCACATCCTGGCGTCGTCGTGCTGGCCCTCGTAGAGGACGAAGGCGCCGAAGAGCTCCTGGCGGCGCAGCATGGGGAACACCTGCAGCGCCTCGTCGGCACTGAGGTACTGGAAGCTCTTGGTGCCCTTCGGCGCCATCAAATGGTAGAGCTTCAGCTTGAGGTAGTAGAGCGGTGCCTCCCACCAGTGGTGGACGGGCAGCATGATGGGCACCGGCCGGCTGAGATGCGGCGCCAGGTTTCCAATGTGGCTGCGCTCCCGCAGGGAGCAGCGAACTCTCCGCAAGGCCGCCACGTCCAGCCGCGAGATGGCCTGCTCCAGGTCCCGCAAGCCGCCGTGCAGCAGTTTACTCGACTTGGAGGAGGTCCCGCTGCCAAAGTCATTCGCCTCGACCAGAGCCGTTTTCAAGCCCCGTGTGGCAGCGTCCAGGGCACAGCCGGAGCCCACGGCGCCGCCGCCAATGATGAGGATGTCGTAGTGGGTGCGCTTGAAGGCCTCCAGGCACATCTTGCGCGTGGGCAGCTCCCGCTTCATCTGCGGCACCGGCGCCGCGTCCGAAGGCCTCTCGTCAAAACCGAAGGCACCGTGTCCCAGCCTGGAGCTGCCCAGCATGGTTGCCATTTGGAGGATTTTGGCCATGGTGTACTGGTCTATCGAATGGTTACCCCCTGCGCTACACGCTTAATTTTGACTTTATCTGTGTGAGCAGACAATATTAATGGCAAACGAGAAATTTTGACAGATTTCGCTTTTTTTTTGTTTTGTTTGTTTGGAAATATGTTTAATGTACATACAAGTGAATTAAAACGTTCGGTGTCGTTTCGTGCCTCAATTGTTGAAATATCAATGGGAAACATAACTCTAGACCCGCGTCTGAAGGAATTACATGTGTAGAGTGGGGTGTACAAAAATGCCAAATGCCAAATAATCTTTAAAACTTAGCACAAATTTACTATAAAAATCGCACCGCTCCGCTGGCCCGCTCCATCTCCTAATCCTTCGCTGACTTTTGAGCTTCCGTGGATAATCTATGTGGCTACGGAGCGGGCTGGAAAGTCTCTGCTGGCTTTAAAGGGTCTGCTACTGCTTGGCACTGCCAAAGAAGAACTTGTAGAAGATCGTGGCCACGAGGCACAGCACCAGGGGCACCAGCCACGACTTCACCGAGCTTTCCTCGTTCTGCTGATCCGTGCTCCAGGTGGGCTCCGACTTCTGGGCCACGCTGGTCCTTTCGCTCTCCACCAGCTCGCCGATTTTGTACTTCTTCATCATGTCGCGGGCATCGTTGCTGTGGCCAACGTCCTCGAAGTTCTCTGTGGCATCCTTGCCGGCCTGCTCGATGAGCACCTCCTCGCCTCCGGGATGCTGTGGAGGAGCGAAAAAGAGGAGAGGTAAATATTCGCATAAATCACTGCGCGTTGGTATTGAAGAAATGCTAATGACAGTCTGACCCTGAATTTTATGGATCGATTTAGGGTTCCAAGTCTGGAAGACTCTTTCGTAACATCCGTTTATACGAAGCTATATGGTATATGGTAATCACACCTTCGATTTTCGTCACGTTTATATGGTGATGAATATTGTAGATTGTTTGACTAAGAACTTTAAGAACTTGTGCTATCTATATATGCTCCATATCTTCATTTATTTCAGTTACTAGAGTAGTAACTTTTAATTAGTAAAATTCTAGTTTTGGATTTTCGACTGATGGTACAAAAGTCAATTTGAATAACCTTCGCACTATTGTTTAAGTCATATAATATTAATGTCTCGTAAGTCAAGTGTAATGTAAATTTCATCAAAGATAAACAAGTTATTACGACATATGTAATTTAATTTAATAACGATTATCTTGTCCGTTGGGATCGTAGCTAAGGTTAACCTATAAAATACATAAAACAATTTCCATTTACATGCTTTTAAGTCGCTATATTATACAATACACAATAAACTAAAGTAATTTTCTCCATTCTTGAAGCGATTTCGTGGTGAAATTTGTTTCTATTTTGATAACCATAAAATAAATCAAAAAAAAGGGTTTGCCTATATTTTGTATGATTATCTGATGGAACAGGAAACATACAGGAAAGTTGCTGAAAAACCCAATCCTCCCTGTAGATCCATGAAAGGTTGAGATTATGTTTAAGAACAAAAAAACTCCCTTTTAAACTTTGACAGACGCAAGAAAAACCTTCAAATCTGGAATTCTAATTGCACCTGTAGAATTGTTGCAAAAGCTTTTCTATAAATATATTTAATCTGAACGCTAAAGTAATTTTCACCATTCTTTGAACGATTGCTCAATCAAATTTATTTTTGTTTTGATAACGACTGTAAGATAAACCAAACACTAGCATTTTCACAATTTTTTGTATTATTACCTTAGGTTACTGAATTGTAGGTAATATTTATTTTAAGGGACTGGAAAAATTTTGAACACCCCAAAAACACCGTGGAGGCAGGCAAGGTTATCTTGTTATATTTCAAGAACATCAGATCAGTTTTAATTTCGACTTCTGGCAGAGGAAACATCTTTAAATCTGGAAGTCTAATTGACTATTTGTTCGAAAAGGCCTGATCCGCAAGATTACAAAATACATATTGTATTATATTCTGAAAAAAGCAGAGGACGCAGCGAATCAGATTAGGTGCATGTTTTAAACATGGACTGGTTCGTTCGTTTCAGGCGATAGGGTAGTCAAACTTTGGAATGGAATTGTTAACGATCCACTAGGTCACCCTCACTATTGTTATTTTGAGGTACCAAAAATGCAACGTCATCGTTAGAATGGAACTTTCACGGAGCTTATCTTATAGGAGCAGTTGATCCCACAGATAGCATGTGTATGCTGAAGAGCCAATTGTGGCTGAGGTGAGGGTTAGGGTGAGGGATTTCTGGTAGCCGGCAGTCGACGGTGCACCTTCATAAGAACCGAAATTCAAATCCAAGTCCATAAATCAAATGCGATGCAAATGCAAATGCAGACGCGGATTTCGCTTAACATCTGACCCCTACACACACACACACACCTACTGTGTGTATGCAAATGGATAGTTTCGTCATGTGGAGCTCTTGCAAAAGTTTGAAGTTTCGACGGGCGAAAGTGGCTGCTGGAAGTTTCGATGAGCGTCGAACCTACGAAATCCGGGCGCAGGTCAAACGCTGCCCGGGGTCAAAGTACAGGTCTAATTGCGGGGCTGTTCACTTCACACGCACGGAAAGTGGGTCCGATTCCGGGCACATGTGTCTACGTGTGCTCGAGGTTCGGGGTTCGGTGTTCGGCACAACGGAAAAGTGGGACTCAGATAACACCTAATAGCACCGATGACCCGCATTTGTGGGCGGTGGCGGGGCGGGGCGGTGCCGTCAGGCCTCAGCCCTCAACTCCGACGTGTTCCCAGTGGCTCTCACCTCGTTCAGAAAGGCGGTGACGTCGTAGATGTTGTTGTGGATGAGCAGCCAGGTGTCCTTGTTTGTGTTGTGCTTGGCGACCTCGGCCCGCGTGAAAGTCTTCGTCTCTGCGCCCGACATGGTGATCACTTGTTGATTTCTACTGCGCGTTTGATTTTGTGGCACGGAAACAATTAGCAGTCCAGCCTCACACTCAGTCGCCCCGGCGGTACGGTCACACCAAAGCGCTGATCAGCGGTCACACTGGCTGGCAGGAAGATGGTATGGCCACCTTTTAGGGCGTTTCCACTGGAAATCAAACAGGGCTGGCGACAGGACGCTGCATTTTAACATTGCAATTAAAAGAGAAACAATAGACAATGTGATAAAGACTTAAGCAATTCATTTCGCTATAAATAATATAAATTTCTTTCTGAAAGCAGTGGTTAAAATTAGACTGAAAAAAACACAATATGGTACAAAAACTGTAAAATGTTTATTTAAAATAAAACACTCATTCCATGTGCATTAAATTAAATTAAACAATATCAGCTTTATGTATTAAACGATTTAATTTTAATTGTAGGTTTAAATTAAAAGCAGATCGTTACGAACATATTTTACTTCGACATATTTATAACGTACTTAGAGGTGGTGCGAACTCTAGTGGAGACCTACTATTTGTCTATCAATGAAAATATTTTTGAAAGCATTGCATACTCTTGGGTGTGAAAAGTGCTATAAAATTCCAAATTTTTTCAGCGGCTATTTAAAAATTTAGGGAAACGGTAAAGTCAGAAGAATATTAAAAACCACAGCTACTTACCAAAAACCTAGAGGAAATGGTTCAAGCATACAATAAAATGTATAAAATACCCATGCTAGCATCTATCCAAATGAACCGGTTCCGCTACAACAAAGAAAGTCTTCGCTCACGACAACAAAAACTGCGCAGACTCAGATCTTGTATTTACACTTAAACCCTACCTTTATTCCTTATTCGGCAAAGGAGACTTCAAAGTCAAACGTATCCTGCTGTACGCCGTGCGGCTGCGGTGCTCCTCAAATAAAAACAGTCGAAAGGCATCGCAAAATATTGTACCAAAGTTGCAGCGCTGTCCAAGCGTTTTGAATAACCACTATTAAAGTTAACAATAAACCATACATATTTTGATAAGTGACGGCCGGAGTGTTTTTGACACACTACGCTTTTAACTTTTTTACAAGGGTAAGTTATGAACAAATCCATATTACGCAATTGGCATCCTGGAGTGGTGTACGTGCAGGTTGCCATTTTCTTGGGTACAACTTCCCTTTTGGGGTAGAGAGCCTTTTCTTTCCGGCTGCCATTGTGTCCACCTTTTTAGTGCGTAATTCCAGACTTTGACCTTAAATGGGACATACACACGCTAGTTTTTGATAGAAAAATGTTTAGAAAAGGTTTTCCCGTTTTCAATCAAACCCTTGGACCAGGCCTGCGTTAAAAACACCGCGTGTAAACAACTCTTATGGGGGCCAATCCAAAACACAGTCGAGTGGCCTGTAAATCATTGAGATTGTTTGTGTCTTCACAAGTATCAAACAAGTAGGCTCCCGTATCGTAGACCACGCAGTTATCAGTACCCGGAGATTTGACTTGGCGAAAAACACTTAATACCAACTAGGGGATACCTGTTCCTAAAATCTTATGATGCTCAATAAGCTCAGAGGCATTCCAACAACAATTGCTTTCCAACAACTATTTAGTATTTCAGAAATTTTCTTAAAAGTTGGGGTAGGCAAACTTTGATTGATTACTTGATATAATCTACAAGAAAATCGTATATACTTGTGAAATCTGGGTGTGGCGTGTCTTAATTTATAGTTATATTTACCGCAACACGCTTCAAATATTATATACATATGTATGTACACATTTAACCCCATTAAAACGCAATCAGGGATTGTAAATTAGTACCACACATGAAGCACGAAGAAAATAAGAAAAACAAAGTCGGAAACTCAGATCTCGATTGTGAACGAAGGCATTAATCGCATTCACACAAAGGGACTAAAAATAGCACGATTTCCCCGTACCCCTGCCGCATTAATTGTTTTTTCACACAGAGTTCACTCCGGTTAGCCGACTGCAATTGCAATCAAATTTTATGTCTCATTGCTGCATAATTGGTGACATTTTGCAATATGGGGTGGTATGGGGAAACGGCAGTGGTCCACATTTTTTGGCGCGACAACCCCCCACAAAATTTGCATTGCCAATCCATCATTAGACTTGATTGATTCCGTCATTAAATACAATTGACTGGAATCGACCAACAAATGTTTTCAATTCAAGCGAGCGCCGGGGCAATAACAAATAAATAAATAAATAATTCACTAAATATTTTGTCCGTGATCTGATCTTTTGATCGCGATGAGGAGATCAGGGAAATATGTGTGTTGATATGTACATATCTTTGAGCGCCCGATTTTAATTGGTAAAGAGTCGAAACGCAGCATTTAATTGAAGTCAAATTGTTTTTAATTATTTTGCTTTTTGAATTTTAATGGCACTTTCGCTTTTGCAATGAACAATGTATTCCAATAACTTCTGTGTACATATGTATATTGTTTAATAGTTATCTGGTACTTTATGTATACTTTTAAGAAAGAGATAAAAACTCACATTCAAATTCAATGTCAATTGTGAAATTTTAAATTTAAAAAAATATTACTATTAAAAATTGTTAATAAAAGTTTGATATCCAGAAGAAAAGCATGCAAATTTAAAATTAAAATTAATTTTACATTGTATATGAATCGTCCCAAATTAATCACCAAATTCAACAAACTTCTATGTTATATTTTCTCTAGTTAATAAGTATATAAAATTAATTGAGCTTACTTAATTGATTTTTTTTCAAAAACATAAAATAAATGGTACCAAATCCAAGCCCAATTTAAATACTTTTTTCAGTGCATAATTTAATGCTGTTGGTTAAACACAAAAATATGAGATAAATTTTGGCCATGTTCAGGATGCGAATGTGTAAAATGTAACTGCGTAAATGTAAGGTGTATTTATAGCGCTTTATTTACGCGTTGTTTTTGCTGTGTGTGGCCAAACAAAGAACAACAACAAAGTGGTACGCACAAAGAAGATGTATCTATGTATCTCCGCGTTCCATTTGTGCATTTGTTACTCCAAAGAGAGAGTAAAAGAGAGAGAGAGAGAAGAAAAAGAAAACAAAACAAGGGTGGGCAAAAAAAAGAGAGCGTCAGCTGGCATCGCTATTTCTCTCTCCTTCTTGCAATGTCACTCAGCCAGTGCGTGATTATCATGCAGCGAGCACGTGTTCATGACTTTGGTTTTGGTTTTGTTTTTGCTTGCTCCCCTCCCACTCCCCCTTTCTGACCATATCATTACTATGCAAACATCCACCGTTCCTCGCTCCACAAACACAATCAAACAATCGCAAACAGATAGAGATACATACATAGATACAGCATGCCCACAGTTTCATGCACTCACTGCAAGATCACAGTGGAACATTAATAAAGGTGCTCCTCAGTTTTGAATAATTAAAAAAAATAAGGGGTAAAAGAGTTAAATTAAAATTTTTTTCCTTCCTTCCATCTGTTGATCCCTTGATTTCAAAACAAAACCACTAGCTATTGTAAAGAAAAACTCCACAAGCGTTCACCAAAAAGAATTTATCCTGTCTGTTGTATCTATGTATCTGCTCGTATGTACAAACATATGTACATACCAACATATGTATGAATAAGTTGTTTGTTTATTTTGCTTTCGAATCGGGGACACACAGTGCATTTTAATTACATATTGTAAGTATGTACATAATTCAATTTTTTTCAATTGGATTCAGATGATCTGTCGCCACCCATCAAAAACCCGACGTGACTAATGGGGCATCCTCCCATTCGCCCCCACAGCATCGCTTCGTTCAAAAAAACATTTTGTCATCGAAAGTTCTATAAACACTTTGACGGCCGCCTGGCAACGAACCGTTATTAGAGGGGGTTTCGACCAGCTCCTGAACTTTGTTTTGGCCATAAATCTGTCGCACGCGTTGGCCTGATGCATTTGTTGTTATTTATTAAATTGTTATGATTGCTGGTTTTGGTGTGTTTGTTTTTCTCTCTACTACTGCGTCCTCCGTGTTAATTCGAATGTGTAAACAAAAGATAAACAACAATCTCGTTCTCATACACTGGAAAAAAAATAGTTTTCATTGAAGGATATCTGCAATTACAAAATGGTCCTAATTAAACAATTTAAAAAAATTTCCATTAATTGCTTTCTTTTTTGATTTTATGTTTTGACGAAATTGAACAATTTTTTAGGTAAAAGCTAAAAATACTATTTACTGTATCTAAGTCAACTTAGGCATACTGTTTTTTCCAGTAGTGGTAGCCAAATGCGGCTATTAATAAATATGAAATGCTCTGAATTCAGAAAATATTGAAATGCATTGCTATAGATGCGAATACGGCCATGCAATGCAAACAAATGAATAAACTCATTTGAAATGTTCACGCATTCCCTGCGTGCTGTGTATGTGCACATCCAGTGGTGTACGAATTATTTAGTCAGGGGGGCTAAAATGTTAAAGGATATTTTCATAGTTGTTTTAACATTCGAAATCGTTATTATTGGGAAAATTGAATTTGAATTGTTTTTTGTTTATTTTTAAACCAATGCCACAACATTTTTTAATCAAATGTTAAGGTCTTATCGGTAAATTTTATATTTAAGTTTAAATACGGTTTTTTTTATAACTTTCCAAACCTGTAATTGATAACAATTTTTTTTATGATTTCAACCAGTAAACTTCTAAAAGTATTTTGTTGAAATGAGATTAATATGATAATGATAATTTGCAAAAATTTAGTTGTTTTTAGTTTTTTTTTTAAATAGCAACCCCTTGTTAGTGCGCCACTGTGCGTGCTGTGTGCGTGTGGCTGTGAGAGAGTTCCACTCGTTCCATTTCGTGACCGGCTTTTTTGCTTTTTAGCTGGCGCATCGACTGAAAACGCTTCAGATGTTCTTTGGAAGTGCGCTGGTCAAGACGTGAGAAAAATATCCGAAGCGAGTGCAGCGAAAAGAAAAATCTAGCCAATTCACAAGTAAAAGTGTTAACCAGCTTACCAACAGTGCATTACAAATAATAAATATAAAAAAAAAAACAAAAGAAAATAGAAGCAAAGAGAAGAGAAACGAAGGACAGCAAAATGCCGGTCGATATATGCAGTCAACAACACAGTTTGCTCAGTTCAAGAAGGTAAACTATTAATTGAAGCTGATTGAGTATATCAATTCTAGTGATCGAGTTTTTCAATTACTTACCCTACTTATTCGTTCAAGAAGGAAAATATTTTAAAATGTCCGTTGAATTCTTCTTATAACATTTTTTAATTAAACCTAACTTAAAAAAATTCAAATTTTTGAAAACAAATGAGTGTTTAGTGCTTAAAGTTATGCACTGTGTAAGATGTAGATTAGTAATTTTTAGTAAAAGATTAATCACAGAATGAACAATTGATTCTGTAAACCTCAAAAAAAATATATATATATTTTCCTTTGATTGTTGGAAAATATGATAATTTAATAGCCCATCATTGTAGTGAATAAAGTAGCATTATCGCATCTTTGGTGTTCAATTCAGTTAAAATTATAATACGCAAGCGTTGAGCACTTTGGATAGGAAGCGTTTGTCACTATCCCTTATCGGTCTGCAATATGCACTAATTGAAACGCCAGACATTGGGCCAGTCTAATAACGATATTGGCCCACTCATTTTATCTGGGCACTTTATGAGCCATAAATTGCCAACCTTGCTCGTATATTAACCAAATCTAATGTCCGATTCCCGCGATACTAGTTATCTGTTAATTGAGGGTTTTGTCACTTCATTAAAGTAAAGGCATCCGTATCAAAATCAAATTGTCAATAAATCTGAGAATATTTCTGTATTGTCAAAACCTGCCCACTTGACCTTTCAGATATCGCGGTACTTTATTAGCGCACTCCGCAAACTGTAATTACATCACACACAAATTTTCTACAACAATATTGTTTATATGGAAAATGGTGAATTGTTGCTGGCAATGAAAACGAGATTATCGTTTGAAGTGTTTGTATACAGGAAAAACAGCCCGAGAATACGAAATAGAACTCGCATATCATGTTGTGGCATTGAAACTATTGAAAAGTACGCAACACGACCTCGGATATGTAATAAATATGTGTAAGCTATATACCTGCGTATGCACGATGTTAATACATATGTTTTGGACAAAGGAACAGTCTAAGAAAAGTCTGATGTCTTAGAATTCAAGTTTGACCACTAATGTCTTGTAGTTTTTTAAGGTTTATGAGCTTTTTTTTAATGAATAAGATCATGAAGATACCATTTATATATTGTCTAAACAGAAAACCAAAATGAATACGCTTTAAATATTTACCTTTTTGGTCCAAAGTGTTTCAAAAGCTAATGTGTCGCAGGTTCTAATCAAAAATTAAGGTGGTAATTAATAAATATGAAAAATGCATAGCGAACTTATTATATATTTTTTTTGTAAGCAAGTCCAAAAAAGTTTAATGACCATCATATATACATAAATATGTACATACAGACATAATTATTTTTAGTCCAAAAAAATAGAACATCTCTAATGAACATATTACCCATTCCTTTGTGTGCTTGCAGCGGAACAACAGATACCTCGTTGTCGTTGAACTCACTGTCCCTGACTTCCGATCTGCCGCCAACGGATCTCGATCACCACAATCCACACAACATGAACAAGCTGTGCCGTCAAGTGTCAATTGAGTCGCCCGGCCCGGGCGCCAAAAACTGCGTCTTCAACTTCTTCGTGCCCATTGAGGACACGCCAGCGATGGGCGCCAGGATCAGGATCGTGTGCGCCGGAGCCTGTTATCGGCGTCGCGACCGCTCCAACTCCATAACCAGCATGTCGTCGGTGTCCTCTGAGCTAAGCGACTACTGTCCGCCGGTGAGCTCGATGTCCTCGCCCGCCCACCAGGGCATCCGGGAGGGGTCCTTCTTTCCCGGCTTCGAGGTGGCCGGCGTGATCGAGTCCCTGGGCTCGGAGATCACGGAGGCCAACAGCCGAGGTCTGCACATTGGGCAGCGCGTGATCGTGTATCCGTTCGACGAGGCCCCAGCCGGCTATGCCGAGCTGCTCGTGGTGCCGGACCTGAAGCACGTGGTGCCGATCCCCGACAGCCTGCCCATGGAGGTGGCCGCCATGCTGCCGACGGGCGCCCTGCTGGCCTGGAACGCCGTCTTCAAGGCCCAGGCGGTGGTCACACAGATCCTCAGCCAGCGGGCTGCCACAGAGCCGAAGCGAAAGCCCAAGATCCTGATCGTGGGCACCGGCGGACTGGCGCTCTGGGCCGTGCGCATCGCCTCCTATCACTTCGCCACGACTGGAGCCGACAACGTGGACATCACAGTGGCCAGTCTCAGGGACGAGGGCTTCCGCCTGGCCACGGAGATCAAAAAGTAAGTAGAAACAGCAGTTCCTGGCTGCCCACATCAATTTGTTTTAAATAAAGTTTAAGGGCCTAGCTAAAGCAGTAGCTCCAGCTTAATTAATCTTGATTTGAGACACCTAATTTTGTACTCGATGTATAAAGACGAAACCATAAAAATACTCTATTTAAAAATTATTTACCATATAGACCAATACACCAGTTTACCAAGTACAAGTATATTTTATTCACAGTTTATTTATTTTCTTAACAATGCTTTATATTAAATTAAATTAATCTCAGGGGTAATGAGGTTTTAATCTGTTTTGCTTAACAAAAAATTTACATAAAAACGTAAATATATGCCAGACCCTAAATAAGAAAATAAAATTACTTAATCAGCTTCCGTTTTGGCTAAAAATGTAATAAATGCATATAATAAAAATAAAAATCCCTTAAATATTGAGTAAACATTTTTAACCCAACTGAGTTATAGTTTTGTTGCCCCGGTGAAGACTATTTAGTTTAAATACCTAAAATAGTAATCAGCAATTAATCTAACACCTTTGTTTATTTACCTCCTCAGTGTCAGTGTGGTGCAGTGGAACGAATGCCTGTACGAGCCGCAGCTCATCGAGCGCACCAAGGACGTGTGTGGAGGAGCCGTGGACGTGGTGATTGACTTCGGCACAACCTCCAGGAGCCTGCACCGCTCGATGCACTGCCTGTCCAAGGGCGGCGTGGTCCTGATCAGCGACGAGGTGGCCGAGAAGCTGCTGCCCAAGTTCTCGCGGCTGTCGGAGCAGTACCAGCAGGAGATCATCGCCATCTCGAACGGCACCGCCGAGCAGCTGGCGGAGGTGGTGGAGCTGGTGGCCAGCAAGAAGATCGAGCCGCCGCCGCACTCAGTGTTCCCATGCGAGCAGGCCGCCGAGGTCATCGCAAAGCTGTGCAACTCCGAGATTCCCGGACGCGCCATCCTCCGCTTCCACGACATTGAGTAGGCGGATTGAGGGAGGAGCGAATTCGCATCAAGGCATTAACTCATTCAATATGGATATCTGTTAGCTGTATTCAGAGAAACACCCACAAAACACTGCAACCTGCAACACTCTCGAAGCGGATTCAAAATTGTGCTTATTTTGTAGCCGGTCATTGTTTTGTTACCTTAATTTTTGGACTGCAGACGACCTCCTCGTTTCATTGATTTAGCGTTCTAACCAATTTTAGTATTATGTACATATAGATTGTGATTTATATTATTTGTAAGCAAACCCAATCCCATGATTTTACTTTCGCAAAGTCACCGACACATCACCATATTAGCCGGAGTCAAGATTCGGACATGCTTCTTCTATGATTTTCAATTTAGTACCCCAAGCAGAAGCGGATTACAAAATAAATGTTATACATACTATATACAAAATTGTTATGCATGCGATGCAAAATGTTTGATTCAATTGCTTGATGTTTGTACTCATTACGTACCCAACATTATACTCTCTACTCTTATTCACAAATAAAAACCATGAACTATCAATGCATCGGGTCTGCTCTAGGTCTACGTCATCTGCCTTTGCTGGATTTTGGTTTAGGAGCAGGACTTCGGATTTTCAATCAATTTGATTATATACATGTAAACCACTTTTTCTCGTAGAGGAATAGGGAATATTCGTTGATAAGTATGTCTATCCATATTATCGTCGAGATCTCGGAAGCTATACGAGCTGAAGCTACGGGATTAAGCATGCAAATTATAGCGCATGTTTATTTTGGCCACAAATCGTTGCGTGCCTAGCGAAACTAAAAGCGTTGCTAGTTGACTATTTGGTGAAGAAGATTAAAAAATATGGTAGTTCCATTAAAATTAAAAAAAAAATTAAAGTATTCGTATTTCAGCGTTGATTAGATATCCTTTGCTATCAAAAAAGCGGTTTAAATAGTCTGATCCATTGAAATGTTTGATTTGAAAATTTATTTTAGCTCGAAACATTCCGAAAATCGTTTACATTCTGAATCAAAAAAAGGTTTTCGAGCATATTAATTATTCAAATAAATAAGAATATTTTGTTGGTCAAGTAAATCAAGATTAAGTTTAATTTAGCAAACAATTTTATTTTTTATATTTTTTAAACTTTTCCAAAGATATGGGAAACCAAAAGCTTTTACAATATTTTTAATCAAACCGAGCTTGTAATTTTTTAAAATAGGAAACTTTTTACTTACTGACTTTCTACAAATTAGCGGGTTTTCTTAAATTAAACTATTTCAATTGAAAATTGTGGCAACCTTGTTGTCCCAAAGATACCAGGTTGGCAGTTCCTTCACGCACATTTAGTGTTGAGAAACGCCGTCGGCGAAATTGCGCCAAAAACCGTAAACCGCGGCAAGCTGATCGAGAAAGAGGAAGAGCGAGACATAAATGCCACAAAGTAGATCAGGAACCCAATTAACTAATTGCTGACGTTGGTGAATTGTCAACTCGACAGATAGCGAATTCGCATCGCGATGGTTAACAAAGAGAACGCTCTCAGTGTGGGCCAGCAGGTGAAGTGGATCGGAGGCCAAGACATACTGCCGCCGGTGAAGAATCTCGAGCACAAGAACGTTTACTTCTACCAGAAGTGCATCTACGGCCCGCTCACTTTGACTGTGGGCGACTTCATATTGGTGTCCAACGCGGATGCAGCCGAGCCGGACACAGTGGCCGGATGCGACGTGGCCCGGATCCTGCACATGTACGAACTGCGCGAGGTGACCGACCGCGACCCCTACCGCGCCATCGTCCAGTGGTACTCCTGGCCAACGGCCATTCCGCACAAAAAGTTCGACGACGACAACGTGGCCATCGACTTCAGCCTGGAGGTGATCGAGGAGCATCGGCCGTACGACAACGACGTAGCCCTCGGCGCCATCTACCGCAAGTGCATCGTCCTGGAAGGCACATCGCAATCCTCCGCGCAGGGGATCCTCAAGCGCTACTCCGGCAAACTTAAGACCACCACCTGCCCCATGTTTGTCAGCCGGTACCGGTTCGTCCGGGTGAAGCGGACCTATCACTTGATTCCCCTAGAAATCCACCTGGAGCAGCCGGAGGAAAAAGCCCGTTCCTCGCGCAAATCCCTAACTGCTCACAAGGAGTCTAAGCGGTCGGCCTCCGCGCGCAAGGATGCCGCCGCTGGCGAAGCCGCGCTGGAAAAGCGACGACGCTCCTCCATGGCAGCGGCCAGTTCCGTGGAGTTCATCGATGTCAACTACTTCAACTGCGAGAACAAGGTGTCGCCCATCAAGATCGTGGGCGGTCGCAGTGTGGTGCGGATGTCGGAGAAGAAGCAAGCGGCCCCCGAGATCAATGCCAACTATCTACCGGCCTCGCCGCTCACCGAAAAGAATGCCAAGGTGGAGACGCCCAAGTCCCGCGCTTCGGCCGCAAGGCGCAACCTCAATCTCAGCCTGGACCGCGGAGCGGACTCCACAGCCGACTCAGACTGCCTGAACTACTCGATTGTGCAGCAGACACCCGACCCCAAGACGCCGTCCAACGACATGAAGATTAAGCTGCGCATTTCGGAGAGGAGGCGTTCCGTGCGTCTCGCCTCGATGGACGAAGACCCGCTGTCGCTCGAAGTGGCCACAGAAGCACCCAGCACCCAGGGACGCAAGCGACTGGGTGTGTCCAACGGCGACATCTATCACACGCCCACCAAGAAGTCCAAGGAGCTGCTGGAAACGGCGGCCGGCACCGAACTGACGCCTTCGACAAGACGCAAGAGCATCTTGAAGTCAGCCACCAGTCGATTGGGTAAGTGGCAAATAGATAATAATGCTAATCTGATCAAGGATATAAAGTTCCACATGTTTTCGATCGATTGTTTTAGCCGAGGGCACACCGAGACGTAGTATTCATCTGTCGAACATTGTGGAGCAGCGCGTGTTCAAGGAAGATGAGGTCATATCCACACCGAAGAGAGGGCGGCCGAGCAAGAAAAGCATCCAGGACGCCGACGAGGACTACTCGCCAAAGAAGTCGCTGCAAAAGACGCCTACGCGACCGCGTCGTTCCAGCACCACGACCAAGCCAGCGGCGACTCCCAGCAAGGGGATAGCAACCACAACCACAACGGCTGCCCCGATGACGCCCTCGCAGAAGATGAAGAAGATCCGGGCCGGCGAGCTGAGTCCCAGCATGCAGCAGCGCACGGACCGTCCGGCAAAGGACGCCAGCAAATCGGAACTGCAGCTTGCACGCGAACAGCTTCACGTGTCCGTGGTGCCCAAAAGTCTGCCCTGCCGCGAACGGGAGTTCGAGAACATCTACGCCTTCCTGGAGGGCAAGATCCAGGACCAGTGCGGAGGCTGTATGTATGTGTCCGGAGTTCCGGGCACTGGCAAAACAGCCACTGTGACCGGCGTCATACGCACCCTGCAGCGCATGGCCAATCGGAACGAGCTGCCCGCCTTCGAGTTCCTGGAGATTAACGGCATGCGGCTGACGGAGCCGCGCCAGGCTTACGTGCAGATCTACAAGCAGCTCACGGGCAAGACTGTGTCCTGGGAGCAGGCGCACTCTCTGCTGGAGAAGCGCTTCACGACTCCGGCACCGCGAAGAGTCACCACTGTGCTGCTGGTTGATGAGCTGGACATCTTGTGCAACCGGCGCCAGGATGTGGTGTATAACCTGCTTGACTGGCCCACCAAGTCGGCGGCCAAACTGGTGGTGGTCACTATTGCCAACACCATGGATTTGCCGGAGCGCCTGCTAATGGGTAAGTCTAACTATTCGCCCTGGCTACATGTACATCCTCTAAATATCATTGCCCCTTTTTCCTGTAGGCAAAGTCACCTCTCGTCTGGGACTGACCCGACTCACCTACCAGCCGTACAGTCACAAACAGCTGCAGGAGATCGTCACCGCCCGTTTGGGCGGATCGGAGGCCTTCAAGGGCGAGGCCGTGCAGCTGGTGGCGCGCAAGGTGGCCGCCGTCTCCGGTGACGCTCGTCGAGCTCTGGACATCTGCCGGCGGGCCACGGAAATCGCCGATACCGCTTCGGTGAAGTGCGTGACCATGCTGCACGTGCAGCAGGCTTTGGCGGAGATGATAGCCAGCGCCAAGGTGCAGGCCATCAAAAACTGCTCGCGGTTGGAGCAGATCTTTCTGCAGGCGGTCGCTGCGGAGGTCACACGCACCGGAGTCGAGGAGACGACCTTCATGGGCGTCTACCTGCAGGTGGAGACCATCGCTGCCTTCATGGGCGTGACCACTCCCCCACCAGGACGTGCTCTTCGCGTGTGTGCCAAGCTGGGCGCCGAACGACTCATCATTAGCGAACACTCGCGCAATGATCTCTTCCAGAAAATCCTGCTCAACGTCAGCGCCGATGACATTCACTATGCCCTTCGTGTGGGAGATGTGGCCAACTGATTGAGCACTCAAGAGCAAAGGAGTGGCGCAAAGGAGTAGCCAACAAACTCAAAGAAAATTTTTTACATTTTGACCTTCATTTAATTTAAGGAATCATTCACTTACTAGTTAATTATCCACAACATTGTAATAGCTTAAGCGTTTTTAAATTAATTCTTATTTAAGCGTCATGTTTAAACAATTTAAAGTACAAACTCGTTACTAAAAATACCAAATAAAACACCAGAACAGTGTAACAGTCATAGAGTACTTTTGGGGAAAAGACGGAATAGATGAAGAGGTGGTAGCGAAAGCCGACCATCAGGCAGAGGTAGATGGCCGCAGGCAACATGACCAGCGCGGCGTAGAGCGGAGCTATCAGTGAATCTGCGGCGATGGAGTATGGCGGCTGCAGCTGCATGATGCCCACACTACGCAGATCCGAGCGTAGCGTATGGACAACTAGATATAGGAATGCATGAATCTCGGCACCGAACGTGTTCAGGGTGACGAAGAGGCCCACGACGACCGGGTTGTAACTAGTCTGCCCGATGTAGCCGGGCGTCAGGTCAATGGTGGACAAGCTGTTCGAGTTGCCCTGGAAGAAGTAGAACATCCTGGCCAGAAATATGGTCATGATGATCTTGTACACATGCACCAGCCGCACAGAGAACTTGCGGGCACTGGTCCCGAAAACATCGCACAGCTTATAGGTTTGCTGCAGGGCCACGAGCAGCATGGGCAACAGTAGGATATTCGGAACCTTCTGCAAAAGAGCAGCCAGCAGCAGGGAGCTGGTGAGGTTCGTCTGGAGCAACTGCAGCAACGCGGCCGTGGGCGGCTCATCAGCGAACCTTTGCGTTTGGGGCAGCGCCGCCCGATAACCCAGCACTAGAACCAAGGCCAGACAGCACCAGAACACCACCAACGTGGGCACCATGAGTTTCGACCTGGAAGTACAAAAAGTGGTTAGTTAAGGCTAGTGTTGAGTAGCTGGATTGAACCTACGCCATATACGGAGGCATCTCGAAGAAATGCACCTGGCCGTTTAGTCCGCGAAAGCAGTAAACCATACACAAAGCGGCTCCACTGGCCACCGACTGCGGCAACTGACTGTGCCGGTGAAGGCGAGCCCAGAGCAACAGCAGGGAGAATATCATGATGGTGCTCCTGATGGCTTGCAGCCTGTGGATGTAGCGCATCAGTGTGAGCAGCATGAGCATCACGAACACTTTGCGCATCTGCCACAGACACGTCGATGCGACGGTGTACAGATGCCGGCCATCCAGTTCCACGTTGGTTTTGGTGATGCGCCGTCGCAGCGTTCGAAAGGCTGTCAGCAGGATGAGGGTATTACCCAGGTAATACCAGGTCTTGTACTCGTACTCAATGAACGAGGAGGAACCAAGAGTCAGGGTGCGAATAGCAAAGCAAACTAGCAGGGGTATCGGCAACGGAATGGAGATCCTCAGGCGACGTGTGTACAGCGGCGGTAGTGCAATCTTAAGCAGCGCCTGCGCCACATCGATTGTTAGATAAACAGCTATGGCAATGGGTATCGTTAGTAGAACGCTCTGGAGCATGGAACTGGTCAGGATGATATCCAAAGCATGGCTAGTCACATTTGAAAGGACAGCCGCAACCACGGAAACCAAAAACTGCCCCGCTTTTAAGCTGTCCAGCTGAAGCTGCTCGGTGAGATCCAAGTACAGCACGCTGATCACAATATGAAGGGATGTCTGGAAGTTAAAGCTCACTGTACTATTGTAGGCTAATTTAGGCTAACTCTAAAACCTACCGCTGTGGTCAAGGCGAGTCCTAGTGCTATAAATCCGTAGTCAAACTTCACCAGGGACTCGGACAGCAGCCCGGAAATTTCACGGGCCACCCGCATGTAGTTGAGCTTGGCTTGAACTTGATACACCTGGCTAGATCCACCTCCACTATCCTGCAGCAGCTTTTTGTGCAGCAAGGTGGCATTCTGATACCAGGTGTAGTAGTCTGTAGGATTACAAAACGTTAGCTTGTAAAAATCACAGCAGGAAGACCGTCTTCTCACCACTCCGGTGGACCCTGTCGTGACCGAACTTCACTCGCGCCTTGTTGAGCAAATGGTGCGCGTTGTAGAAGTAGGCGTACATCTGGTGCTCCAGGGGCAACGTCTGCAGCATCTCCGGGATCAGGCAGCCAATGGAGGGAGTGGGTATCTCAACAGACAGCAGCACCGACAGAGTGGGCGCCAGGTCAATTTGGTTGTAGCGTTTTGTGCCGGATCTGTGAGCAATTAATGAAATAAAAATAGCGATTTGTCTCCCAGCTTGGTTTCAAATGCTGCTTACGTGGCCTTGCTGCAGTTGTTTGAATACAGATATAGGGGCACCAGAGTTTCGGCTGGTGTATTGCCGCCATGTCCTCCGCCATCAGCCATGCCATGATCCCCCGTCAGCATGAGGAAATAGTTGGGAAAATTCTACAAAAACGATTTATTAACTTCCCTGAACATTATGGTATTGAAGGCTCACCTTGTGGTCCAATATCTTCTGCACCGCCTCATCCATTTCCTTAAGCTTGAGGGGAACCCGAGGACTGGCGTTGCCCTCAACATGGCCAATGTGGTCTAGGCCCAGATAGTGTAGAATGAGCAGAGACCAGTCGCTGAGCTCCAACTCTGATTCCATTGTCGTGGTCACATTTCTATCGCCCTCATAGAAATCGTTTACGTAAAAGGAATCGTGGTTCTCGGCATACCGCGTGAACTCGCTGGGGAAGAGCTTCACCCAGGTGTGGTCACCGGCGAAGGAAACCACCTTGTCCCGTTGATTCAGGCGGTGCAACAAGGAGTCCTGCAGCTGCTCCGTGTGGCCCACGTTCAGGGCAATGTCGATGAAGTTGGACAGGGTGCCGGTGGTGATGCTCTTCAGGCGTGGCATCGTCACCGTCGGTATGTCCACATGGAGGGTGAGCTTCTCGCAGGCCCTGGAATGAGCCACCGGCATGGACGTGGCATCGGGAAAGTCGTCGCGCAGCGCATCGACCAGGAACAGTATGAAAGCACTGTAGGCAGGTGGCGGGGGCGTCAGTCTGCAAAGGGTATCGGGCGTTATCAGTCTTATCTCACGCAACTATCAGCTCGCTACTCACTCAACGCCGTGCAAAGTAGTGGGCCTGCCACCGGGCACGGTGCCCGGGTCCTCCGCCATAGAATAGGAGGCCGGGAAGAAGCCGATCAGGAAAAACACGGCCCCGCACATGAACAGTGTGAGCATGCCGATGGTGTAAACCAGCCGACTCTTGTGCTGCTCCATCTTCTTGTTTTCATCGAAAGTTCCGCGCTCCACCGAATTGACCACAACTCCAAAATTTACCGCCTGTCAGCTGGCAGTAAAATATAAACACAGGCTATCGATAGGCGCACTGTGTTATCGATAGGAGATGCATCGACTTTCCATGGCTGTAGAGATAGGGGTTAACTGTAAGACTCTCTATTTTTCATTTAAAGGGTCCTTTATTAACAACTTGATATTAAAGTAATTTCCATTGGAAATGTTATAAAAAAAAATATATAAATATTTAAAATTAACATGACTTACTTGTTTTAAAATAAGTATTTTTGTGTCTTTCAAGTAATACGTAATTTTATCCCATTCAAACTGATTGGGGCTACACCTATGACCCCCAATTGGTCTGGATATAAACAAACGCCTTTTTGTAAAGCTCTTAAATTAAAATGGAAACATGTGGCCTTATTTGTGTGAGCGGGGACTATGAGAAGTTCCTGATGCGCTGCTCCCAGTGTCCTACGGACGTGGAGGTAGCTCAGTGGCAGGAGTTTGTGCTCCACATCCGAAACGTGCACAGCCAAGTCCGGATCATTAAAGAAGAGTTGAAAAAAATAGTGGAGGAAGATGACGAAGTGCCAGAGGACGAAGTGGAATCTAAGGAGGAGATTCTAAAGAAGACACAGGCCGAGGAAGCCGAAACAGCAGAGGAAGCCAATATTGAGTTGGAAATAGAGCCAGTTGGCTCCTCTGTTTACGCGACAGAGGAGTCTAATCATTCAGATACCACTGATCACGAGGACTACGACCAGGAGGTAGAACCCAGTGAGCTGACTGTGGATGAGGCAGATGTAAAATCTGCGCCCACTTACAAGGTACTCCAGAAAATGATGTATGAGCCCAACTAAACCCAGTTTTGGTACTTCAGTTCAATCCATCCTTTTTTCGCCGGGACCCTCGAACGCTGAAGTTCATAGAGATCTACAAAGCCCACCCGTGCCTCTGGAATCCTGCCCACAGCCACTATAAGGAGCCCAGAGCATGGAAGGATGCGTTCAAGCGGATGCTGGCCGACTTGGAGGCAACTGTGGCCGTATTCCTAAACGAGACTACTTTGAAGGTGGCCATCAAGAAGGTACACATGCAGTTCAACACCGTCCACAAGCGAGTGCTTTCGGGAAGGCAAAAGACGCAATCGTTGGCTTACGGGGTATATTCTCTGTGCAGCTTTCTGAAGGCCAGCAGGGATGAGGAAGAAGCTAACAAAAACGAAAAGATCAAGGCAAGGATTTAAATGTAGTTATATAAGTATCTATTAGAGCAATCTTTTGCCCCTAGCTGGACTTTTCCAAGAAAAACAAGCTGACCACCGATCTGATTGAGATGTATGCCAACTTTCCGCAGTTGTATGACTCCACGCACACCGAGTTCTCCAACATGAACTCCCGGAAACAGGCTTATGAAAGCCTGGCCGCTGAAATCTCAGTGCCAAATGTGGACATCAACAGCGATGACATCTTCCGCGCCATCCACAATCTTCGCCAATGGTACTACAAGAGCACCAAGCATGCCATTAATGCTGGAAGTGGGGCGGAGAAGTTCTATCTGGAGGTATGCCGATTTATGCCCCCCAAGATGTTCAAGCAGCGCCTGGTCTGCGAGATCTGCCACCAGGTCACGTCCTCGGATCACGTCCTGCAGTCGCACATCTTTAAAGCCCACAACATCGGCGAGCTGCCGTTCAAGTGCACGCTGTGCGACCGGAGTTTTGTTGGACGTGGCGAGCTGGCGAACCACATCCAGCGGGTCCACATCGGCAAGACACATAAGTGCACCCACTGCGAGCGGACATTCGCGGTGAATTCGGATCTTCAGCTGCACATCCGCACTCACACGGGCCACAAGCCCTACGTCTGCGAGCACTGCGGCAAGGCATTCCGACTAAGGTCCCAAATGAAGCTCCACGTTACGGCCATTCACACCAAGATCAGGGCCTTCAAGTGCAGCATGTGTCCCAAGGACTTTGTGAAAAAGGTCGACCTGTCGGATCACATCAAGGGCCACCTGAACATCCGCGACAAAATCTGCAGCGTGTGCGGCAAGGGATTCACCAGCTGCCACGCTCTGATCCGCCACCGACAGATCCACTCCGAGGTAAAGAAGTTCGTGTGCAAGCTTTGCGACTCCAGGTTCTCCCAGTTCGTGGGTCTCAATACGCACATGAAGCGCACCCACAACATTGTCCGCAACAGTTCGCAAAAAGCAAAAGAGGCTGTGGACGTTGAGCACTAGATACGGCTGAATAAATATTTATTAAAATGGTACAAAATAAATGGGGTGTAAATGTATTATATTACAAGGGAAAAACAATCTATATAAAATCCATGTTTTAAAAACCATACTGTTTAAATGTTTTCCCAAACGCAAGTGCAAACATTTTAGAAGTTTTCTAAATTTTTTCCTATTCCTAAAAATTAAAAAAATTTTAAAGCAACCTAATTCAACATTTAAATCTTTTTAGGTCCCTAAAATTTTATAATAGTTCAGTTCCCTCAACTTATGTCGATTTTTCAACGTTTAATTGGTTTTGGGAATAACAAAATTATACTTATACTTACTGCTTAAAATATATTTATTTCAAAAATTGAATTCGATAGACTACGTCACCTTTCGCGATAGTGTATCTGATAGGCACCACTTTTCGATAGCGCATCTCCGCTTACCAACACTGGCCGAAACACACATATTTTTAATAAACGCTGTTTTCGACAAAATAAGGTTTTTTTTCTGCTCAGAGGTCGAACCGGAGCCGCCAACATGAGCATGGAGGTGTGCGGCAGTGTGGTTACCAACAGCAAGTACGAACTTTTCCGCCTCAAGTGCATCTACTGCACGATAGAGAGCGAGCTCAAAGATTGGGAGCTGTTCATCGTCCATGTAAGGACGGCCCACTTCTGTGACGAGGAGGACTTCGGGCCCATTGAAGCCAAACACGACGCAAATGAGCAAGAAATGAACTCTGGGACTGGGACTTCGGATCCCGCCATCGCCTATGGCCCGGACGACTTCTTCGAGGTGATCGACAACATCAATACAGATGATCAATGGCTGCAAGCTGATGGCGACGTAAGATTATCTGCCACATTTTGTCCAAGTAACTGAGAATTTTCTGTTCTATAGGAGGTCCAATACTTGGACGATGGCACCACTTGGTCTCAGCCCACAGCCGACTTCGGCGAGTTCATGTCAGAAGCGCCAACCGGAACTAAAGCCAATGAAATGGTTGACTCCTCCCAAAATGAAATCCCCCTTAACGGCGAGGACGGCGAATGCAGTGACTTTTATATGTCTGAGGATGACCTGTTACCCCAAAAAAGAGTTGGACGACCCCGCAAACGAACTAGACCAGGACAGGTTTTTAAGGTGAATATATTAAACCGTCTTCTGGCATGAATAAATCAAACTGTACTCTTTCAGTTCAAAGTGTCGTTCATTCGGAGCAACCCCCGGGTGCTGCATCTGATACATGCCTACAAAGAGCACCCCTGCCTATGGGATCCCTCGGACGAGCACTATAAAGACGAGCCAGCACAGAATATGGCCTACGAGTCAATCATTAACCGCATGGACATCAAGGCCAATGTGCTTCTCACCGTGGAAGAGCTGAAGAAAACAATCGAGCAGCTGCACGTCCAGTACACGCTGGCTTTGGAGTCGAAGCAAAAGGGAAAGCTGGTTGGCCTGGCGGCGCGCTACTTTGCCAAGTGCGAGTACCTAAGTGTGGCGCCCGGCATAACGCCCAAAGAGACGGAGGAGGACGATGACTTAACTGTCATTAAGGTAACAAAAAGGCTAGCTTTTATCTGACTCGTTTGTAACGAAATCCGTACGTTACAGCTTAACTTTAAGGAGGAAAACCTGGTCACAAGCTCCTTTATAGAGACGTACGCCAATTATCCTGGGTTGTACAACCCCGAGCTACCGCAATTTGGATCTGTAGAGGAGCGCGCCACTGCTTACAAAAAGATGGCCAAGGAATTTCAGCCGGTGGTGAAGGCCAACGAGACGGACGTGTACATCGCGGTCAACAAGCTGCGCCGCTGGCTGTACGACGCCATGCGTCGCCTCAAGTCCAAGGAGCTGATCCAAAAGTGTAGTAAGCAGGAGGTGCAGTACCTCCGCATGTGCAGCTTTCTGCCCCCCAAGGGCTCGGAGAGCACGGTGCTGTACTGCGACTACTGCGAGAAGCGCTTCCACGGCGACTACAACCTCCGGGTGCACATCGTCAAGGCGCACCAGGTGGGCGACCTGCCCTACCTCTGCAACCTCTGTCCGCGGCGCTTCGACCGGCAGGTGGACATGGACCGGCACAAGCTTCGAACCCACTTCGAGCGGAAGCTGAGGTGCCAGTATTGCGAGAAGAGCTTCGCCGTGGACACCGACCTGAAGGTGCACGTTCTGATTCACACGGGCGAGCGGCCGCACGTCTGCGACATCTGCGGCAAGACTTTCCGGCTCAAGCTGCTCCTGGACCATCACGTCAACGGTGTCCACCTGAACATTCGGCCCTACAGCTGCAACATGTGCAGCAAGACCTTCCGCAAGAAGTTCGAGCTGGCCAACCACATCAAGGGCCACTTGAACATCCGTGATAAGAAGTGCGAGTATTGCGACGCCACGTTCTATGACCATTCTTCGCTCTCCAGACATCGACGTATTCATAGGAGTTGATGAGTTTTTGACTAACTCGAAGACGTAATGGTTAGCTTCAGGCTAAATAATCTCGATCAGTAAAATTCCTTCGTTTATCTTAAAGCATTGAATTAATATAACTTAAATGATTTTATTCTACCATTTTAATCATGAAAATGAAATAAATATTATTAATATAATTTAATTTTCACATTTTTCACCTTGTTGCTATTATAATTTTAAAACACTAACCAGAAATAAGGCCTACATTAAAAATAAGTGAAAAATAATATTTCCATACAATTCTTACTGATACCAGAATCGATTTCTTATCACTTGCATTTTCCGGAGCAATTTCCCAACACTAACCAGCAGGTGTTTATCGATACATTGCGTTGTTTTGCGTCTTTAATCGTATTCTTTTTGTTTGTAAGCAAAGCATGGTGATTTGCGGTAATATTTTGGCCAGGGACAACTACGAGCACTTTGTTTTGACTTGTGCGCACGCAAATGAGTGCCACGTGGAGATGGGTTTCGAGCGGTGGCGGGAATTCATTGTGCACATCAAGGAACACCGGGAAATGCACTTGGAAACACAGGAGGAGGCTGCTTCCTCCGACGAAAGCAATGTGGAGACGTCGTCAGCAAAAGTGTTTATAGTGGAGGAGCATCCGGAGAATTGTTTGGCCGAGGACATGTTCGTGGACCTGCCCGCCTCCTCCGAGGACGAGAGCAATGGCGAGGATGAGGATGAAGACGAGGACGAGGCGGGCGTGGACTGCCCCTCAATGGCGGTTGACTGTGAACTGGGCGCCAGCAGTTCCCCCTACTTCGCACCCCTATCCAAAGTAAGCCACTGCATCGAAAGTAAACCACCATTTCAACCAGAAATCCTGCTTTCCTGCAGTTCAATCCAACGTTCTACCGACGCAGTCCACGGATCACCCAGTTCATCGAGCTGTACAAGCAGCATTCTTGCCTCTGGGATCCGGCGGATGATTCGTATAAGAACAGGGAGAAACGCACAGAAGCCTACGACAAGTTGCTGGAGCAATTGAAGTCCACCGTGAACCTCCATCTTACGGCCTACAAGCTCAAAAAGTGCATCGCAAGTCTGCACGCCCAGTATGCTGCGATTACGCGCCAGAAGAAAACGCAGAAGCTGACCAAGGTACCACTATACTATCACGGCAAGTACGGTTTTTTGGCGGAGCGCGGAAGTCTGGAGGACGATGACAGCGATGAGGACGACGGCGATGGCAAGATAAAGGTGGGTACGCATAAACAACGAGGTGTTTATCGAAGCTAATGACTTACCCCTCGACAGCTGGTGTTTACGGAGGAGAATCGACTGACCACTCTGTTTATCGAACTGTACTCCAAGTTCCCTCATCTGTATGATCCGGCACACGAGCACTTCTCCAATCTGGGTGAACGCAAGGCTTCGCTTATTGAGATGACAGATCTGTTGACGACGGAGATTCCGCTGGGCCTGATCACCCACTACGATGTGTACGACAGTATTCAGAGCATGCGCCAATGGTATTCGCGCCGGATAAAAACGCTCACAGACGTGCAATCCGTGGGTCTTTCGCTGGCCGAGAAGCGGTACATCGACCGGTGCAAGAGCTTCATGCCCACTAAGACGTTTCGCCAGAAGCTCAAGTGTGAAGTCTGTGAGCACGCCTTCAGCACGGATCACGCCCTGCAGGCGCATCAGTTCCGGGATCACAAGATGGGCGAGGGTGGCTGGTTCCGGTGCGCGTTGTGCGAGCTGAACTTCGACCGACGCTGCCACCTGCAGCAGCACATACAGCGGGTGCACATGAGCAAAGCGTTCGTCTGCGACATTTGCAGCCGGAGCTTTGCCTTCGGAAACCAGCTGGCCATCCACAAGCGCACCCACGACGAGAAGCACGTGGCCAAGCCGTTTGTCTGCGAGTTCTGCGGCAAGTCGTTCAAGCAGAAGATCCAAATGACCACCCACGTGACTGCGGTGCACACCAAGATCCGGGCCTTCAAGTGTCACATGTGCCCCAAGGACTTCCTGACCAAGCGCGACCTCAAGGACCACGTGAAGGCGCACCTGAACATCCGCGACAAGGTGTGTGAGGTCTGCCAGAAAGCCTTCACCAATGCCAACGCCCTGGTCAAACACCGGCACATCCATAAGGAGAAAACGCTGCAGTGCTCCCTCTGCACCACTCGCTTCTCGGAGCGGGTCAGTCTGGGCGTCCACATGCGGCGCACCCACAAGATCATCAAGAGCACCCTAAAGGTGGCGGAGCCGGCTAGCGATGCCCTCTTTGCACACACATTCCCTCAGCCCTAAGACATTTCCAACAAATAAAAGATATTTACACATGTATTATAGCTTTAACATTAAAAACAATATGACTATTATGAACAATAATCAGTTTTATTATGCATTTTATAAGAGTTATACTGAGTACTTTGCTTTATGTCGTTTTATCTTGTCGAATTTGGGTCGCTTTAAAGCAGTGGCAATTGATATGGCGTATCCAAAATTTTTTAATAAAATATATTTAAATTTTTTACCCGAGTTGAAAAATGTTCACTCTGCCTACCACACTCCATTCAAAAGTAATTTTTGGCAATGAGAAAAAATGTAAGTTCATTTTGTTATTTGTATGTATAATTCAAAATTCTGACACACAAAAATTATCAAGGTGTATTGTTTTTTTTTTAAGTAAACTATTATCTTGAACTTATAATTTGGACAACCAATTTTAACTTTCCTCAGAACACATAAACAAACATATATGGAACTCTAGAAAATCTACTATTTATAGTAACTTCAGTAAGCAATTTGTTTAATAAACCACGTCCATATACTATACTCAAAGCAAATTAGTATTAGCTGAGAAAAGTTTGCAAAATGTCACTGGAAAAAACATTTGAACATTTTAAACAGGTAAGAAAAGCACGAAGAATGTTCAAAGTAGCTAACGACTTCTTATGTCAATTAAATGTTTGACATAATTTGGTTTTTAACTGCTGTTAACAAGGTACGATTTTTAAATAAAAATAACATGTATACCCTTTTACTTAACTTTAGAAACAAATCAAAATTTTTAATGACCAAAAAAAACCTTTTGAAAATAACGATTTTTCTCAAATTTTAAATAGTAGAGCAAACAGAGCAAAATAGTATTGTTAATAAAGACTTCTAGAGCACATTTAAATGCGATCAAGGAAATGTTGAAATTAAATTAAAGTTAAGCTACAAAGATAATTTTCTTTCAAACATTTGGAATAACCCTTGCTTAAGTTTGCACCGACTTTGAATATTTTCTTTACTTTTTATTGTTAACTTCTCCCGACCTTATCAAAATTTGGAAAGTAGTCTGCCCCAGTCCACTGATTTTTTCGCTGTGTAACACTGGCCGAACAGCTGTTCTTGTTTTGGTTTTCCACGACGTGCACTGGTTACGTGCTCTGCCATCGGATTGCGGAACTCGACGGTAGCAATGAGCGGACTGCTTCCCAAGTTATGGCGTCAATGTGACGCAGTGTTTCTGCACCGGATCAGCCAGGCTCTGGGCGGTTCCGGCGTCCAGCAGAGCCGGTGGAGCGGAGCACGTCTGCTGGCCACCAGTGCGGATAAAAGTCCGGCCACCGGGCTGCGTGAGCTGCCGCACTGCAATGTGGGCACCATCGGTCACGTGGACCACGGCAAGACGACCCTGACCGCCGCCATCACCAGGATACAGTCGCAGAAGGGTCTGGCTGAGTACCTGTCCTACGACCAGATCGATCGGGCGCCCGAGGAGAAGGCGCGCGGCATAACCATAAATGCCTGCCACATTGGCTACGCCACCACGGAGCGGACATACGCCCACACGGACTGTCCGGGTCATGCGGACTACATAAAGGTAACGATGCCTAATATTTGCATATTCCAGCTATTAAAACCATTTTCCTTGTGCAATGCAGAACATGATCTCGGGCGCCTCCCAAATGGATGGCGCCATCCTGGTGGTGGCCGCCACCGATGGCCAGATGCCGCAGACCCGCGAGCATCTGCTGCTGGCCAAACAGGTGGGCATTCAGCGCATTATTGTCTTCATAAACAAGGCCGACCTGGTGGACCAGGAGGTGCTGGAGCTGGTGGAAATTGAGATGCGAGAGATGCTAACCGATTTTGGTTTCGATGGCGTAGGTAGCCCTGTGATTTGTGGCTCGGCATTGCTGGCTCTTCGCGAGGATCAGTCGGAGTTCGGCGTTCCGTCCATTGAGAAGCTATTGGAGCAATGCGACTCCTACATACCAACCCCACAGCGCGATGTGCTCGCCCCCTTTATCCTGCCCATCGACAATGCTTTTACGGTGCCCGGAAGAGGGACCGTGGTCGTGGGCACCATTAAGAGGGGCACTATTCCCCGGAACGCGGATGCCGATCTGCTGGGCTTCAATCAAAACCTGAAGACGAGCATCAGTGACATACAGATCTTCCGGAAGAGCGTACCGCAAGCGCAGGCCGGCGAGAATGTGGGCGCACTGCTGCGAGGCATCAAAATATCCGCCGTGGAACGAGGAATGCTGCTCTGCGCGGCCAATTCCGAAGATATTTCTAACCACTTTGAGGGTTCCATGTACCTGCTATCGCGGGCCGAGGGCGGTCGCGTTAAACCCATGCTCTCCAAGTATATTCAGCAGCTGTTTAGCCAGACGTGGAATGTTCCCGCACGTATTGATATAGGTAAGTTTTAAGATAAACTACACAGGACAACCAAACAAGACTTTGCTGAGGGTTCAGGCTTATCTGTACAACTAAGTATTGGTGGAGTCTTATCTAAGCATATTTTTTTGTTATAGTTTAAGATACATATCTCAATTATGAGTGCTATTTTTTAATTTATAGAATTTCTTCTACCTTTTAACGGCTCAAAAGCTAGGAACATTCATATAAAACTTAAATTTTTAAATTAAAAATCAGTAGGCTGTGCTAGCTCTTCTCACAGGTAAAATATTAAAGTGCATACATTTTGAGAGGGTATTATATATTTTGACCCTATAAAGTATATATATTCGTGATCATCATCATCAGGGGAGTCGATCCAGCCATGTCCGTCTGTCTGTAGGTCCATCAGTCCGTCCGTTTCTACGCAAACTAGTCTTTCAGTTTTACAACTAACAGCAGCGAGTATATAAGTCGGAGCAAGCCGTATCGGACGATTATATCATATAGCTCCTTTAGGAACAACGGGAAAAAAATTTTCAAAAATTATAACTTGGCTGTTTTTTAAATTTTGTTTGTTCTATTTCGAGGTATAGTCATGGTTTATTATTTCAGAAATTTTAATATGGATCAAATCGAACGACTACATTAAATAAATTTTAGAATAATTAGTTTTCTTCTCTTTTTTAATTTATTATGAACTACGCTTTTAATTTTGTTCAAATCGAAATGATATCATATAGCAGCTTTTGGAACGATCTAATAATTTAACTTGAAAATCATCATACCTTCAGGATTTTTACCATTTATATAAAAATGTTCGAAATAGCTGACAGGGGTTTAAAAATTGCCAAAGTTTGCTATCTTTCTCGTTCTTTGTATTTTTAATAGCCTGAACAGGCTGTTAGCAAGTTTACTTAAAAAGTTATAGACATTTAAATGCAATTCAAAAATTGAACAAAAACTAACTATACAGATATGCTAAAATAAATCTCTTTTAATTCCCACACAACTATAGTTCCCAGTGAGGCGATGCTGATGCCGGGTGAGCATGGCCAGGTGCGCGTCACCCTGCTCCGGAAAATGGTCATGACGCCGGGCCAGGCCTTCACGATTCGCGAGAATGGAGCCACAGTGGCCACCGGAATGGTGACGCAGCGACTGCCTTCCCTGGACCTGCCCAAGAACAAGCTGTCAAAAGTGATCGTGGATTGTTAACGACTCTGAATTATATTTGTACAAATTCACAACTTTCTTTTTTTTGCGTACTTTTGTTGTTTATTTTTTTTTGTATGTGTTTAGGTAAATTGCTTGGAAAACAAATCCCAGCGTATTTTGGGGCTGCTTATCTTTTCATAGTCTTCTGCCATGGCTGAGAAATGCAAATAACAAATTACAAACTAAACAGAATATAAGAATACATAAATAGAATGGAATACAACAGAAATGATACAATCTTCTCTATGAGTCTTAGTCTATCATCTGCAGTTTCGGTGTTACAAGCTTTTCTTTAAGGCCACAAATCGGCCAGGTTAAGTACATTCATTGTATATATATGTATATTTTCTAAGGTACAAGGTTCAGGCAAGGAATGCTCTTTCAGTTGTCGGAGTCTCACTCCTGGCACTTATTGCGTTTCACAATCAAAGGTTGGTTCTAAACCTTCCATTACTTTTGCTACAAATAGTTCGTACAACAAAAAACTAAACTTGGCAACTTGGAACGGATGCCATTTGTTACTTGGAATGGATGTAAATGGAATGGAAACGGGTTGGTAATTTAAACTAAACAGGAACTACATACAATTCGGCAAAACTTCTAAGCATCGTTTCATTAACTAATACATTCTCTAAAAATAAGAACATTAATTTCTGCAGTCGTTATAATCGTATAATACACAAAAAGAAAACGGTGTCATGTCATCCCAAATGGCAACGAAACTTGATCGACAATAGGACATCCCATGACGCTTAAATCTTTGTGAGAAACTCGTCCAGGTTAAGATGCGACGGTAGATCGATGTCCTCCAACTTGATGTCGCTGTACCTGAAGACCACCTTGAAAGGGTGAATGAACTTCTGGTCGATGGTAAATTCGTCGCTATTGCTCTTTTGCTGAAAGTTAGAATCGGAATATGAGGGCATGCATACTGAAATATACGGTTACCCATACCATTTGCCGGGCATTGAGTGTCTCGGTCAGTTTGTCCAGAAAAACGTTTGTTATTTCACTCTCGTAGTCATCCAGCTTGTAAGACTTCATCACCTTGAGGACCTGCGCCGTGCTCAGCGAAGTGCACAGATCACAGATGGTCTGAACATCCTGCTCACTTTTCCGGGACTGCAGCAGTTGCGAGACCTGGTTTAGAGGCGCCAACGGTGCCAGCACATCATTCGACTGCAAGATTCAAAATACGTTAGTCTTGAAACCCTGTAAATGAGCAACTTGACCTACCATCTTCTTGCTGCGCACCCAATCCTCAATGCAGCCGATGTTGTAGCGGATTATCATGCCCGTCTCCCACATGCATATGTCACCCCTCAACATCAGGCAATTAAGGGCCACGGCGCACACAAAGTAAAGCAGCTGGTGGAATATCTGCTCCGCATAGCAGTTGTCCAGGCCAAAGTGCTGGAACTGCTTGTAAAAGTGCTCCAGCTGCCCGATCAGTTGCTTCCAAGCCGGACCGCCTCCGTGCTCCGGCGACGAGGAGGCTCCAATCGACGGAGCTCTGCTGCGCATACCGTGCGCATGCCGCCCACGCTGAATCTCGTCGTTGTTGAGAATCGCTGGCACTATCTTTGGGTCCAACAGGCCCTGAATCTGCATGATCAGCGCCTGGTAAAGATTCACAATTAGGTCAAGAATTACGCGACGGTACTCGAACAGGTTGAAGTTTTTCAGCTGCTGCTGGTTCTGTTTCTCGGTGTTGAATTTCACGTACTCCGTCACGTCGCCGTATTGCTTGAGGAGATTCAGCAGTCTAATTAAGGTTAAGGATAATCAGTAAATTTTGATTTCACCGAATTTTTTCCGACTTACGTTATGGAGTTGACAAGCCAAATTACACGGTTCTCAATTGGATGCGGCGTGCGGTGCATTTTCTTGATCTGTATTACAAACTTACTCAGCAGCTCTTTCACATCATCGTCGGCGTTAGTCAAATCGGTATAACTTGAACGGAAAATGGAGTTATATTAACCAAGAGTTCTACACTCTGCTGTTTCCAAGGCAACAAACTCACCGAATGCACATAAAGATGAGATAGGCTGGGAAACCGGGCAGAAGACCGACCACTGTGCGTGGAGTCAAAGCGCTCAGCAGGCGTTGCAGAATCTTGTCCAGATCGCTGCTGTGGAACTTCATGAGACCCTGCGGATTTTGGGACTTTTGCTTGGTCACATTGGCGCCCACGTCGCTGGACGTGCCGTTGGCCTTATTGCGGCTCATCTCCTCCTCCAGCTTGTGCTCCAGCTGGCCGCCGTCCTGGCGATAGGCCTTCAGCTTGGCGTGTGCCAGCTTAAGTTCCTCCTGCACGAGTAGGAACTGGGCTACAGCCTTCTGCAGTTCCCGCCGCAGATAACGATCGTTCTGCTTCAGGGTATCGACATTGGCTTCCTCGAACTCATCGATGCTCTCGAAGATCACCTTCTGCAGCTCATCTTTCTCGTTGTTCAGCCTTTCGATTTCCTGCGTCATCTCCACGAGCCTGCTGTTGTGCTCCTCCGTTATGGCCTTGAGCTCAGACTCGAGTTGACTGCAGATGAGAGGAAAAGAATTAGCTCTGCATTCTCCTTTTTAGACCTTCACCCACCGATTGATGAGCTTCTGGGACTGGAAGGCCTCCATCAGTTCGTTGACGTCGTTGCCCCGCAACTGGAGGCTCTCCGGTTCGAGGGACCTCATCGACTGACTCTGCTGCAGCAGGACCGCCTTCAACTGGATGCATTCCTCGCGGCGCCTACGGACCTCTTCCTGCAGGGCGGCATGCTGGGCTGAAACGGCACAGAGTGGAAGGAGGAGGGAGAGATGGGTGTGGGTCAGTAGGACAACTCCGTGGGTCGCACCTCGTGCGCTGGCGGTTACCATTGAGCTCGTTGATCTCAACACCGTGTTTAATGCTCGTTCGCAGCTGATCGTACTCGCTGCGCAGTTTCTCGTTCTCTACCTCAAGCTCGGAGACGCTGTGTGGTTGGGTGGTGAGCAGTGTGCGGCAGTGATACATAGATGTAGATACAAATGTAGTTTGTTCAAGTTTTAGTTGGAGTCGTTGTGGTTGGGTGCAACATCGATCGCGGGTAGCGATCTCGTGTCTGCGTACGGTCAGTATTGTGGGGCCTGTTTAAAATACACTTACCGGAACGAGTCCTCGGTGGGCTTGTGGCGGCTTGCCAACTTGATGTACTGCTCCTGCAGGTTCTTGTGCTTTAGCTTTTCCTCTTCGAGAATGGCACGCAGCTTCACCACCAGACTGGTGGAGTCGTTGTACGCATCTAGATAGGTCAGAATATAGTATTATTCGCTTCACAAATTTGTCTCCAAACAGTGGTCTTACAGTTCTTGCTTAGCAGATCCGGCGGTCGGTTAATGTCCAAGGTGTTTTTGGCCGAGGCGTAGCCCACATCGTCCTCGTTTTGGCTGGAGGCGTTGCTAGCCTTGCGCCCGTGCAAACTGAAACTTCCGGCCGTGAGTCGACTGAGCTCCTCCTTCAGCATGTAGTTCTCGTTCTCGATCACCTCCTTGTCCTTGATCGCCCGCTGGTAGGCCTCGTTGAGCTCCCTGTTGTCGATCTCGGCCATCATGCGATCCTCCTGGGTGCGCTGGCTGACCTCTGCGTTTTTTGCCATCTCAATTATCTCGTCGATCTGGCGGCGCAGTTCCTCGTTCTCCAGGCGCCACGTCTGCTTCTGGCTGATCCAGTCCTCCTGCGCATGGCCGTTCTCCTCGAGCAGCTGCATCTTCTCATCCCGCTCCGCCTCCAGCTGCTTGTTGAGTGCTTCGATCAGCTTGTCCTTGTCCTGGCAGGCGGCCTTCACGTTCTTGAACTCGGCTTCCAAAGTCTTCTTCAGCTCCAGTTTCATTCTGCAAAGGAAAACGGGATTACGGCTTCGGATCAAGAACTCTTTGCGCCCTGAATACAGACTTTAATACACTGATCTCGCTGGTCTTGTGCTTCAAGTTGCTGTTGTCACGATTCAGCTCGTCGATGCGCTGCTGCATCGAGATGATCTTGTTCTCAAGTCCCATGTACTTGTTCTCCATGTGCGAGATGGTCTTGGCCTCGGCCTTTAACCGCTTGAACTGACGGCGGGCCAAAAACCTACGAATCGCCGCCTGGCAAATGATGATGTTGCGCCGCCGCTTTTGGTAAGCTCGTCGCGCCAAGGCACCGCGCACGAATCGCTGGATCTGAACCGCCCGATAGTGATCGCGCATTGCATGGAACTTGCTTCGGGCCATCATGCCGCGAGCATAGGTCTGAATGCCGGCAATTGAGTGGCGCAGGCGCAAGAAACGACGACGGCATAGCCAACCTCGAGCATACTTCGACAGGATCAAGCCCGCCCGAGCCTCACGCATCTTCTGGACACGCTGGCGGGCAAGAAAGCCTCGCGCATGCCGCTGGATACCACCGATCACCAGTTGGAGACGCAGGAACCGACGCCGGTAGATGAACCGACGCACCACCGACTGCACAATTGTGATGTACTTCTTGCGCAGATTGGCCCGCACCTGCTCCAGGAAGGCCACCTGGCCGGCGCGGAAGAAGATCTGAGTGTTTCCGAAGCGGTACTTATCCTCATCCGGGATCCACTTCATCACAATGTTGCGGCACGACGTCTTCATGTCGTTCTTGTCGAGCTTAGAACGATAGACCAGCAGCTGGTAGCGCATGTAGAAGTCAGGATAGAGCCATCTCGAAGGGAATCCCGCGGCGGAGATGCGCACTGTTTCCAGCACACCGCAGGCTCTTAGCTGCTGTATGATTTTGGCCGTCTCCCACTTAAAGGCAACCTTATCATCGTTGGGCTGCGCGAAGTAGTCAAATTGTTAAGATTGTTTATGATTATATATCTCAGTGTACATCATCACCTTTATGCAGCGCACATAGTGCGGTGTTGTGGCATGTAACGTGGATATCAGCGAGGCCAAACTCTCCTGAAACTGCGATCCCACTGTTTTTCTATGCTGCTTGGAGGGTACAACCTTATAATAAGTGAAATTGGGGATTAGTAGAGCGACTACAAGAAGTGGACCAACACATAGTAAATTTTAGATTTTAACTAACAGCTTTTGTTAAAATTTAATTTTAAATACATTTGTTGTTCAAAAAAATATTTTACGTACTTTACTTTCATTTAATTGTTGAGTTAAAAAAAATAAATTATGATGAACAAAATCATAAAAACATAAAAAAAATTGTCTTTGAAAAATTACAACCTAAAATCTGACACCTGACACCTTTTCTGGTTAATAAATCAATTCTCAAAATGAAACATCTTATCTATTACTTTAAATTTTTGGGTGATAATGTTGTTAAACAGAGGTTTCAAATATGGGTGACTGATTAAAATTAAACTAATGTATGTCTTTGGGTTAGTCATTTCTTTGGTAAAATTAAATAGGTTGGTAACTAACTCTTCGACGCGTGTCTTTCCCTTGCTGTGGGGCATTCCGAGGGACGTTGGCGGTGAGCAAACGACAAGCGTATGAAAAATACAAATAGCAGTAAAGACAACGATTACAAATGGACAAAGTGTACAAGCGGTTTGATTCACAAGCTCCAAGCTGCACTCGGGTAACCACAAACCTGTTTGCGGCCAGCACTGATAACAACACGGCCGCCCAATGTGGACGATTTGGCGGTATCCACGTTCAAGGTGTCAATCTCCTCGAGGGTCATCACCTGCTTGACCAGGGACATATTAGACTCGCTCAGCACTTGGGTCAACTCCTTGGAGACAGTGTCACGATTCTTTTCCAAGAATCCGTTCACGTCATACTCGACTGTGTCCGAGAAATGTTTAATGAAGAAGCCTAGCAAATGAATTGATTTAAAACCGTTATCAATTTACTAATATTTTGGGCAAATATCACTGATTTACTTACTTGTGGTACCAAAACGAGGCTTTTCGAAATGCGGAAATTTACTGCATTTTCCTATGAGTTTCCCAGCCCAGCTTTCGTCGGAACCCTTGGGCATCTGTGGATTCACACAAATAAGGAAATAATTAAAAAAATAAGTCAAACCTATCTTACCCTACACTCCTCGTCGAGCAGGTCCAGCACTCCCAGTCGAGATTCAATCAGATCAATGCACGGCTGATTGTCGTAGAAGTCAATCATCGTCCAGGTGATGCCCTCCTTGAGGTACTCCTCCTGCTCCAGCTTAAAGACATGCTGGTTGAATTGCTGCTGGAGCTTCTCGTTCGCATAGTTAATGCAAAACTGTTCGAACGAGTTCACCTCGAACGTTTCGAAGCCGTAGATATCGAGGACGCCAATGAAGCTGCACTGCTTGCTACCGTTGTTGAGGCTTTTGTTCAGCACACCCACGATGTACTGGAACAGCTTGGCGTAGATGTGCTTGGCGAGGGCGTCTCGCGCCGCCTGCGCCGCCTCAATGCTGTTCGGTATCAGCACATATTCATTGACCGACTCTATCTTACGCATCAAAAGCCACCGACGCAGATCCTCGGCGCTCACCCGCAGCAGATCGCCGGTGATCTGCAGGTGGATGTCGTTGTGCTGATGAATGGATAAATTGTTTTAATTGGAGATGAAAATCGGTATTGAAATGTAGGGCTTACGAATATCTCGCAGGAATCAGTGTCTTCCTCCTCGCTTCCTTCGTTAAACTTTTTAGACACCTGGATGTTGCCCAAATGGAGTATACCGGCCAGAATCTTTACAATGTCCGCTATCTGCTGAATGGAGAAGCCTAGCACGGTCATGGCCTGCACGGTTTCGTTGAACTGGTCCGCATCCGAGACCCGTTCAATATCCGGTGCGCCGCCCATGTTGAGGAACTCAAACTTGTCCTGGTGATCTGTTCAAAAGAACTTATATGATTACTAACTAGTCTAAAATAGAAAAGGATTCTTGGACTCACCCAGCACCAACTCCGGATACTTGGCACGCGCCGCGCACAACTGGTAGAATATGTGATAGTTGCGCTCGCCTTGCGCCTGGTACACCACCCGGGACTTCTCGAGCAGGTAGGTGTGCATGGTGGCCCCCTGCAGGTACATCACGCCCATCTGGTTGCGGAACAGCAGCTTGGTGAACTTGCCAAACCGGGAGCTGTTGTCATTTCGGGTCGTCTTGGCATTGCCAAAGGCCTCCATGATCGGTGAAGATGCCAGCACCTTGCGCTCGACTTGTGTCTCCGACTCGGAACCTCCGACGGCGGCGAAGTACCTCATGGCGTACTTGGCGGACACAGTCTTGCCCGCGCCCGACTCCCCACTGACGATGATGCTCAGGTTGCAGTTCTCCCGCTCCAGTTTCGTGTAAGCCTCCTCCGCCAGGGCAAAAATGTGCGGCTCCAGATCGCCCATGGCATGTCCCCGGTACGCCCGGATGATGCTCGGCCCGTAAAGCGGCATCTCCGCGTACGGGTTGATGGCCACCAGGATGATGCCGCAGTAGGTGTAGATAATCTGGCGCTCGCAGAAGCGGACGCGCAGATTGTACAACACCCCCGGCTCATGCAGGTAGGACAATGTGGTCAGGTCGTTCTGTCCCACCAGAATGGCCGGATTGCGCAGCGGAGGCAAGTCGCTGCCATCGGCCTTCAGTTTGACCTCCTTGAGGCTTCCCGACTCGGTGCAGATCTTCAGGAATCCGGCGCCCTTGCGGTAGCTCTCCTCCAGCGTGGCGCTCTCCCACACTTGCTCCGCATGGGGCACCCAGATCTTGGCGCCCTGCAGAAAAAACGTTTGTGATTAATTGGAGTCATGACCTGCAGTCAAACCCAATTCCCGCCAGAGACCCAGTGCGGTGTCTTATCACCCAAGCTTATCGCACAACCCATTTCTGTGCCGATAAGGCGCTTCTGTGATTCACTGCCAAACATTTTCGGGGGCTGCGATGCAGTCATCAATGGCTAATCACCTGCCATGGGAACAAATCAGGGCCAAGAACTGGAAAATGGCACTCACACACACACACACATTGACCAAGGGGAAATCACGTTATGGGTGCAATTTTATATTGGCACCATTTGCAGACGACACCGACACCGCCGCAATCTGCCACGATGCACTTGTGGGGCATCAATATATTATACTGTGTAATACCTGCGCATATAGCATCTCCTCGCTCGACATAGTTCCACTTGCTCCTCGTCCACCACTGCCTCTTCCTCTGCCTCTGCCCGCTTCTTCTCCTTCTCCTTCTCTTCTTCCTACTCCGCGTGAATACGAGAGTGAGTTGTGCTCATAAATCCCGTTAGCTTTATTCCCTTTTATGTTTTGGTTGTTTTGGTGTTCTTTCCAGGCCCTGGCAGCCTATTTAAATGACCATTTTCGCTGTCTTTTTGTGTGGTTTACTTTAAATTTTCAATCCAAAGTGGTTAAAATAAGTTATGGATATTTACAAAATTTTCGAATTCATTGGTAATTTTAGGACCACTACTCCAAAGTGTGAGAAAAACAAACAAACTTCCGTCTCTGTCACCGACTGACTGACTGATGTATTGTTGTTGCCAAAAGGGCAGGGTTGCCAAAGGGCGCGCAGTTGAAGCCAAGTAAAATATATGGGATCTATTTGCAATAAATGAAGTTGAAGTATCTTTACACAACTCGAAAAAGTTCTATATAGTCGCTGGAAAAGTATATTTACTCTGGATAAGCCCCCAAAAAAACTCCTTAACATTTGGCGCGCAAGGCCCTGCAGCGTGTTTTGCAACACTGCTTACTCACCGAACTACCTTTTCCAGCACTTGAGCTGGCATTTTCCCGCGTATTTTTACTTGAGCTGCGACACCAGCGAGGCATCGTCCGAATTTTGGTCACAACAGTTCTAGTTTTCCTGCAGGACAGATTAAATAAATATACAGTTGTACGGATATGTCAAGCCCCGCTCGTTCGCCCAGTGTCGGAGCTGCCACGCCAAAACAGGGAGCCCGCACGCCTACGAGAGGTAAATATTTGAGTGTGCATATGTGACATTGTTTGGAAACCAAGCGTCTTTTTGCTTGCAGGCGTTGTTACGCACGATGTGGAGACTCCCATGCGCATGGGGCCAGGTAGGGCCGGAGTTCGGCCCTCGGACAACATCAGTTTGCCGCCCACATCACCGGGAAACATAAGTTTGCCGGCCACCAGTCCGGCCCGAGGACTGGGAGCCAACATGAGTGAGATCGATTTAAGTTCGCCGCTCAACTACGGCACGCCCAGTTCGATGGGCTCTATTCGCACCCCGCGTTCCGGAATTAGAGGCACTCCGCTGCGGGCACGTCCTGACATCCGGACGGACAAGCGCATCCGCCAGGTGGCCATTGGCGGTGGCTCAGGGGTAAGTGGAAGCCAGCAGCAAAACTAGAACTTTAGCTAATTTGCCCTTTGTATGCAGCTGGAGCCCATTCCTGAGAAGGGTTCTGAGACCACCGATCCTGTCTCTGAGTCCTCGCAAGCACCACAACTCGTTGTCTGGGGCACAAATGTCGTTGTCAGCCAGTGCAAGTCCAAGTTCAAGTCGTTCATAATGCGATTCATTGACCCCGGTGCCGAGCAGGACGAGATCTCCGAGAACATCGATGTGAATCAGCCGTTGTATCTGCAGAAACTGGAGGAGATACACACTTTGGAAGAGCCGTACCTAAATCTCAACTGTGCCCATCTGAAGACCTTTGATCAGGACTTGTATCGCCAGTTGATCTGCTATCCGCAGGAGGTTATTCCTGGTTTTGACATGGCCATAAACGAGATGTTTTTTGAACGATATCCGGCCGCCCTGCTGGAGCACCAGATCCAAGTGCGTCCCTTTAACGCAGACAAGACGCGCAACATGCGCTCCTTGAATCCCGAGGACATGGACCAGCTAATCAGCATCAGCGGCATGGTCATCCGTTCTTCGAACGTTATTCCCGAGATGCGCGAGGCCTTCTTCAGTTGCAACATCTGCTCCTTCAGCACTACTGTCGAGGTGGACCGCGGTCGCATCAACCAGCCCACGCTGTGCACCAACTGCAATACGAACCACTGTTTCCGCCTGATCCACAACCGATCCGAGTTCACGGACAAGCAACTCGTCAAGCTTCAGGAGTCACCGGACGACATGGCAGCCGGGCAGACCCCTCACAATGTGCTGCTGTATGCCCACAACGATCTGGTGGACAAGGTGCAGCCAGGAGACCGTGTTACCGTCACGGGAATCTACCGGGCCACCCCTCTAAAGAGCGGGGGTCTCGGGTCTTCAGTGAAGAGCGTGTACAAGACCCACGTCGATGTGGTGCACTTCCGCAAAGTGGACAACAAGCGGCTTTACGAGGAGGAGGAGGGGTAAGCTTTGTTGGCTAATATTGATCAGAAAAGCATTTCCTCACAACAAATACCTTTCAGCAAGGATCACATCTTCCCGCCAGAACGTGTTGAGCTGTTGCAGTTGCTGGCCAAGAAGCCAGACATCTATGACCGCCTGGCCAGGGCCATTGCACCATCAATCTACGAGAACGACGACATCAAGAAGGGCATCTTGCTGCAGCTTTTTGGCGGCACAAAGAAGAAGCACGCAACTCTCGGCCGTCAGAACTTTAGATCGGAGATTCACCTGCTTCTGTGCGGTGATCCGGGTACTTCCAAGTCCCAGATGCTACAGTACGTCTTCAATCTGGTGCCAAGATCACAGTACACATCTGGTCGCGGTTCTTCGGCAGTTGGTTTGACCGCCTATGTGACCAAAGATCCGGAGACACGCCAGCTGGTCCTGCAAACGTAAGTATTAAAGCGTGATTTCACATTAGAACTGTGTTTCACATGGTTTTTTATTTTCAGAGGTGCTCTGGTTTTGGCCGATAATGGTGTTTGTTGCATTGACGAGTTCGACAAGATGAACGACTCGACCCGTAGCGTGCTCCACGAGGTGATGGAGCAGCAGACGCTGAGTATTGCCAAGGCGGGCATCATCTGTCAGCTAAACGCAAGGACCTCCATCCTCGCAGCCGCCAATCCCGCCGAGTCGCAGTGGAACAAGCGCAAGAACATTATTGATAATGTGCAGCTTCCGCACACCCTGCTCTCCCGTTTCGATTTGATCTTTTTGGTCCTGGATCCACAAGATGAGATCTTTGACAAGCGTTTGGCGAGCCATTTGGTCTCTCTCTACTATGTGACCCGGCACGAGGAGGAGGACACCATGTTTGTAAGTACAATTGTGAGCTATTTTATTAATGAAGTTTGCAATTAAACGATTATTTTTAAATCTATTTTTCAGGACATGAGCGTTCTGCGCGACTACATCGCTTATGCCCGCGAGCATCTCTCGCCCACGCTGTCGGATGAGGCGCAGCAGCGACTGATCCAGGCATATGTGGATATGCGCAAGGTGGGTGCCGGACGTGGCCAGATCTCAGCCTACCCGCGCCAGCTGGAGAGTCTTATTCGTCTGTCGGAGGCGCACGCCAAGGTGCGGCTTAGCAACGAGGTGGAACTGCTGGACGTGGAGGAGGCTTGGCGACTCCATCGTGAGGCTCTTAAGCAGTCGGCCACTGATCCGTTGTCCGGAAAGATCGACGTAGGTATCCTCACCACCGGACTATCCACAGCAGCCCGCAAAAAACGTGCTGATCTAGTGGCGGCCATCAAGGAGAACCTCAAGAAAAAGGGCAAGGTTCTAACAGTTCCCTACCAGAAATTGTTTAACGACATTAAAGAGGGTTCACAAATTGTGAGTATATACATATTGGTTTATCCGTCAGAGTACAATACCATAATTAATTAACTATTCTAGATGATTACAAGAGAGCAGTTTGAGGATGCTCTGAAGGAGGTTCAGGATGAAGGCGCTATTGTTGTCATGGGCAAAAACACTATTCGTATTTGTTAATTTTATGTTTATCTCATTCGGAACCATCAACTCATTCATTCCTATTCTTAAGAGCAACTAAAAAATGTTTTTCAATAAAAAATTTCTAACTACGTTGTCCTGTTTGCGTAAACATTTTTTCAACTAGAAAAATATTGGTATTTAAATAGGTATGCAATATTCTTTAAGATTTAGTTTAAGCTCAGCTGGATGTTGATAACGCTTCCATGGCATTTACCAATATGGACGACAAGGAAGAGGAGCTGATGGTAGATTGTAGAAGCAGCCACATATTGTTGTGCTGCGATCAGAACATTTTCAGGCAAAATAGATTTTAATTTCGAAAGAAATCAAAAATTGCGCCAACCTTGCATATAAAAGCCAGCTGTTGTAGTGGTGGCACAAACGATATATTGTTAAATATCGGTATAATTCCTGTGTAAATAAATGCGCATTAGGGTAAATGCGTTTTAATGCGCCAAAGGAATCCGGGTATTTGACTGTTTCTAAACCGTTTGCTGAAAGCTAGACTTGAAAATCCTCATTTTTTATATACGGTCAAGATTGAAATCTGCGCATATCGGACGTTACAATACAATTTGTTACAAATACATTCTGCTGTCAAATGAACGATTGGAAAGAATGCATATGTATTCGCACTTCAATAAAATTCACGAAAACCATAATATACCGATGACATTCGCGAACACGCTAATATACCGATAAGTTATGAGCTAGTTTACTCATCCCTATCTATGTGATGTTGCCAGACCGGCCCAATTACCGTTGGCTCTCGTTTTAAGATTACGGTTAATAAGTAAACTATATTGATCGATATCTCGTTATATGTTATAGCGTCTGCACACAGCCGCTCAAAATAGTTGTAGCGAAGAAGTTGATGTGACCCATTCACACAGGCACCCGCTGATGAAAAAAAAAAGCTGATCGGCCTACTAGAAGTAATCAAACCTAAAAAGAAGAAAGAGAGAACTCAAAATTCAATTTTCCCGCCAACAAAATGGATATTAAAGCAAAACTATTGATCAGACGAACAAAACTCCACGATTCAACAGCTTGAGAATACCCTTGGCCTAGCGAATACCCCAATTGTAGTGCCATTTTTAGTGGATTTGCGCTAGAGTATTGCAGATTTTTTGGCGCTCTGACCGCTGCCACACTGTGTGTACGGAAAATGATGGAGTTCGGGAAATCGTCGGAGCACTCCCAGCACAGCGCCTCCGAGGCGTCGGCGGACTCCGGCAGCCTGGCCAACAGCGACCTGGCCGTCACGCCCACCAAGCGGCATCGCCGCAAGTCGCCGGCCACCAGCTCGGACAACACCAGCACCAGCGTCCAGCCGCCCATGTCGCCGTCCTCGTCGGTGGTGGACACCACCTTTGAACCCACCATCGACATGATGGTCAACGACTTCGACGACGAGGCCACGCTCAACGAGGAGGAGGCCCTGGCCGACATGGAGGCGCACAGCGCCGAGGACGAGATAGCCACGCTGCGCGAGGAGAGCGAGATGCCCATCGAGGAGCTGCTGGCCAAGTACGGCGGATCGGCAGCTTCCCCGGCAGTCAGCAGCTCCAACCGCTCCGGCAGTAGCTCACGACGTGCCCGTCGAGCCACCAAGCGCCAGTACCAGGAATTGGACACGGAGGCGGCCCATGCGTCCACCTCCACTTCGAGCAGCGCCTCGCAAGTGGAAAAGCCCAACGAAAGCTTGGAGCAGGAGGAGCGGAAGGAGGTGCCGGACAAGCAGACATCTCTCCCGGAAACAGGAGAAGCTTCATCCATGGACACAGAAGATGCATCACCGTCTGAAGGCCCCAAGAAGCAGCATCGCTCCCACTTGCTCAACCTTTATCCGGATGAGTCCTTCTCCGATCTGGCACCCCCCTGCGGTGAAGAGACTGAAAGATGTAGGTATTAAGCCAATCCGTAACAGAAACTGAACCTAACGATCCCATTATGTAACCCTTTTATAGTCACTCCACTGCAGACGCTCTTCGATGAAGTGGAGGCCGAGGAGGAGGAGGAAAGCGAGTCCGAGTTGGACGACGCCCGAAAGATTATAATGGTGGGCCGCGACTTTCAGGCGGAGATTCCCGAGGGCCTCTCGCAATATGGCGACATATTACCCTACGAGAACGAGGATCAGTTGATCTGGGAGCCCAGCCAAGTCAGCGAGCGAGAGGTGGAGGAGTACTTGGCCAAGATCCAGGAGACGCGAACCATAGTCCCACCAGAAAGCGGGGCAGAAAGTGCGGCAGACGAGGAAGCTGAAGCTATAGGTGCTTCTGCCGAACCACCGGCTACCACTCCCGCTCCTGAGACGCCTCCCAAGGCACTGCCTGCGACCGGTGCCGCCGCCGACCAGGAGCTGGTGGTGAAGGACAACGAACAGGCGCTTCACTTGCTCGTCCAGTGTGGCTACGACTTCAAGGAGGCGCTGCGCCGCAAGCGTATGAATGTCCTGCCCCTCAGCGACACCATGAGCAGCTGGTCCGAGGACGAGTGCCTGAAGTTCGAGGAGGGCATCCAGAGGTTCGGCAAGGACTTCTATCAGATACGGCAGAACCAGGTAAAGGATCGTCCTTCGCCCGCCGATCGCCCCTAGCGAGTAATCTGTGGGCTCGTTGGGCTCTTTCAGGTGCGCACCAGAACCATGCGTGAGCTGGTCCATTTCTACTACCTGTGGAAGAAGAGCGAGCGCCGGGATCAGAGCTTTGCTCTGAACGATACCATCGATCACATGGACGTCTTTATCAATGAGGCGGGCGCAGGAAACGGGAGTGGTAATGGAAATGGTGCTGGGACTGGGGCAGCCAACAGCAACGGCAGCTGCTCCCCGCACAGCAGCAACGGTCACAGCAACGGGGACATGTCCGCCCTGGAGAAAGATGCCGTTGCAAGTCCACGAAAGCCCGCCTCGAAGAGTTATTCCATTATGACTGGGAGTCAGACGGCAGGAAATGTGCCTGGAGGAAGTCGCAAGCGGGGCGCATCTACATCCGCCCCAGCGCCCCTGGAAGACGAGGACAACAACGTCGAGGAGGAGTCCAACCTGGCCACTGCGTAAACGGCAACTCCATCATCACCGAGCGCAGGCGCTTTCGATCAGGCTGGGCCAGGCGAAGTATTAGCAGGGCGCCTTCATTACCATTACCACTCACTATAAATATGCATACTGTACGTGTAGTATAAACCATATGACTAAACATATATATTCCAGATTCTTAAATCGAAATCTCTCATACCCCGTAAAGAATTTCTCTATTGTTAAGTATGCGATTCCGAAACCAAGTACTTATCGCTTATATATACAATATATTTTCGCTCAATCCTTGAGTTTCGTTGAATGTCAATAAATGTAATAAGTATATCTTTGAAGTTAACTTGCCATCGATCAAATGTTCTCGCGATTTGGGATAATGGTTTGAAATTTAATAATTGAAATATTTTGACCTGTAAACATTTTTGAAATTGGATATAGCACATCAGCTTTCAGGATTTTGTAAGTTCCGTTACCAGCTTATCTGCACGACGGTCTGGAATTCATTTTGAAAACAAACTAAATGACTAATTCACATAAGCATTCCGGATAGTTCGATTTAGAAAGAAGATATATAGCATGTATATACAACTATTTAAAACTTAAATCTTTCTAGAAATATATTTTGATTACGCCCAAAAAATATCCGTATTAGTTTCTGATTCAAATGAATATATATTTTTCAACTCCTTATATAATTAAAAAAAAAGCAGATTAAATTATAAAGATTTTCATTATATTTTTTGGTGCACAGAAAATGACACCTTGGCCAACCAAACATTTTTGTGGGATATCAAAATGATCAAAAAATAAATTTTATTAAGCAAATTGTACATTTTGAAATATTAGATTAGGAATTAAAATTTCTAATTAGAAACCTTAAAAAAGTATAACTGGGATTCGGAAACAAAACTTTTTAATGAGAAAACAATCTTGGCGTTTTAGCTGCACATACAAAAAATAAGTTCCTCGCAACAAGCTTGTTTGTGTCGAAGTTTCCGTACTTTTTTATTACCCACAGAATATTAAAAATGTAACTTTTTGAAAAACACGGTCTATTTAAATTTTATCAAAGAACCGCATGATATTATATAAAACAACAATATATAATCAACAGTTTCTTTCGAAAGGAAAAATACATATTTCTGAAAGAAATTCGTGTTTGGATAAAATCTATAATACAATTTAAACTATTAAACTATTGAATATATTTACAAGCCCGGTTCAAGGAGTTTACTACACGTATTTATCAAAGGCAGATGCAATGTACAAGCTAAGTATTCCTTTTAAGTTAACCGGAATGAAAACAAAGAACCGGTCCGTACATTAGTATGTATGCCTGTATCTTTTTCCCTAGTTTTCTTCGCAAGACGTTCTTGAAAATGGCCAATTACGGTGTTGGATTCCCACTTATTGGTCGGTTGTCCGTCCACGTATATGTACATACATCTGTGTTTGTGAGAATACGAATGTGTGGAATTGCGGCGAGGATCAAATGTCAAGCTGAAACCTAACCGCAAAGCTTCAGATCTGATAAATAACCCCGGTCGCCAATTGTCGTGTCTGCCTCACTTGCATTTTCGCAGTCTCAAGAAGAGGAGACTCAACCCAAAACGTGCAAAGTATGTATATGTACATATATTTTTACTACATAGAAATGTACATACAGACAACGGATACAGTCTTCGGTTCCAGGCTCACGATCGTTCCAGCTGGAGCTTTTGTTCCCACACACCCTCGTATAGGTGTATGTATGTATGTATGAATGTACTGGCTCCACTGGCGTGGCGTGAATTTTGTACGTTCACTCCAGCTCCATTTCCAACCAACCAGCCAGCCGACCGTAGTAAAATCCAGTTTTGATAAAAATAAACAAAGTACGCTACACCGCGCTCTATACGCTACTCTATGAATTTCCAGCCTTTGCGGCAGGTTCACCTGCAAAAAGGATCTATTTTAGGGGCTAAGCGGGGTGGGGCAGTAAAATCTCTGGAAAAATGTTTAGCCCGAGAGAGAGTGACATGTCCGCTCAAGTCGCTGAATGGACGGCTGGAATGCTTTAACCTCTTTCTGTTGCAGAGCATATTGGATTCGTTACGGCGGGCCCACAACGGCGAAGTTAACAACCGTAAAAAGCGCAAATACGACACAGCGAGTTGCGGCCAGCGGAAGCTTAACATCCGGATAATATTGCCAGGCGGTTCAGTTGTTGTTCTGCTGCCTCGCCTGCTTCTTCTTCTTCTTCTTCGTAGTCTTCGGTTCGTGGCAAAGCCTGTTGCTCAAGCCTCTCTCCTTCTCCTTCCCGTCTCCTCTGCCGCTGCCGCCTCCGTCCGCTCTTTCCACGATTCTCTCTCGGCACCGCCAAAAGGCACGTAAACTGGTTGTTGCTGTGCTGGTTGGGCCGTACACTTCGTAGTGCCCGTATTTTTCGTATTTTCAGTGCTGGCTGAGCGCTTGAGCTGCGCGATTCGCTTGCCGGGAAAATCGGAACTGGAACTGCCCATCGGGATTGGCTATTGGCAACTCGGATCTGGACATGGAGCTGGCCTACAATGCGTCATCGTCGGCGGCCCCCGTCGCCTCCGCATCGGCCTCCTTCGCCTTCACCAACACCGCAAAGCTGCCCATCGAAACGGTGAAGCGCCTGATTGCCGCCGTCTCCCGCCGACCCATGTTGTGGCTGCGCAACAATGCCAATGGCCAGAAGCGCAGCGACATCACGCCCGTCTGGTTCGAGGTGGGTCAGGATGTGAATCTGCCAGGTAACTATTTGTCGATCTTCTGTATGGGTATGGTCCCCTCTAAAACAGTCCCCCTCTGCAGCCGACATCTGCCGCATCAAGTGGGGCCACCTGAGGGACAACTTTCGCAAGGTGTACATCCGCAATAACCTGTCCAATGAGACGCCCTCGTCGTGGCGCTTCTACAACGACATGAGGTTCATGGAGCCCGCCGTTCATGAGAATATCATGCGGCAGACGCGAAGCAGCAGCAAAAAACACCCACCCGGACACTGGACAGAGAATAACAATGTTTTGGAACCGGGAAAGTACGACGCAATGCCCATCGTGGCCACGGAGCCCATTTGCGAGATCAGTGATAGCTACGATTCGGAGCTGCATCAACCCAGCTTTTCGGACATAAGTTCGTTCTTCGAGGATCGCGACTGCCACCCGCCGGACAGCAAGCGGTTCAAGCTGGAGCCGCATCAGGCGGAGGAGGAGGAGGATGACGATGACTTCGATGAAGATGCCGCCTCGGAGAACCTGGATGAAGAACGGAGCAAGCGGGTAGAGGCCTCAAACCCCGGCGTGTACACCATTGAAGTGCTGGACGATGATGAGGAATTGGAGCAGGCGGTTACCAAGGCCAAGAGTACCAATACCAGCCACAGCTCTAGCCTAAAGAGCGAGCCGGAGGCCAAGGTGTTCTCCAATTCGCAGTCCCCCACTTCCGATTTGCCCTTCAAGTACATCAGCACGGATGCAGCAACCAACACGGATCCAACTGGAGGCGATCTTCAAGATGAGGCGGATCGCATGTTTCTGCTCAGCCTGATGCCCTTCCTGCAGAGATTGGACAACCGTCGTCGACTGCGGGTGCGCCAAAAGCTGCAGAACGTGCTCATCGAGGAGCTGGAGTTCGGCTGAGGATCCTAACAGGATACGGATTCCAGGGGGAATGTGGGAAATGTACTTTATAAGCTTAGCTTACAGTATTATAAGAACGTGACTGACTAACTCTGTGGATCTGCCTACATACGTAGCATGTAATCAGTATTCCGGCCTGCCTTCCTTTATATAAACACACTTTCATACATACCATATTATAGTATACCTACATATGTACGTTTCAAATAGACGACCACGCCAGCGTACTAACTTGTCTCTTTCTGAGGATAGCCGCTTGGTTTTACCTGTATCTGCGTTCCGGTGCACCTGCGCCTTTTACCTGCGCACCCCCGCTCTCCGCCCACGGTTTCGAGTTCCCAATTATCCACGGCCACGGCTCTTGCAATCGCATTTTTCAAGCCACGGGCGGCTCGAAATTTTTGTCAGTGCAAAACAAGTTCCTTAAGGGTGGTGTATGTGGCCAAAACAACAACAAGCAGTCGCAGTACAGCAACAACAACAAATCTATCCGCATTTTCGCGCCACATGCGCCGTTAATGTAACGCACTCTTGCTCGCTCTCTTCCGCTCACGGTCTCTCCCGGTCGCTCAGTGGGTTCCGGATGGTCGAAGTTTGAAAGTGCAATGGCGACTGCGAAATACTCTAATAGGAAATAGCACTTTAGTTGATATCGAACGATATCGTTATTTTGAAGCGGATCTATGTACACTAGAGCTGTCCGTATTGAGGAAAAAATGAATTCTAAAGTCTGCGCTTTAGCTTTGGTGATTATCATTGGGCGTATTTAGCAGAATCAGAATCAGTCACTAATCAGTGATCAAGTTTGTTCTGCTGAAAGCGTATGATACATTACGCAATAATCAATTATTTTTTGCTTGTTTTGTGTACATTCTTATTTTTCTGTTTATTCTTATCGATATTTATACCATCGATATAGGCTAGCAGATATGTATCATGTATCACGAAAAGGTAGCGTACTATTTTTACGCTCCTTTTTTGCTGATCACGATGGAAGAATTTTTGCATACGCGTTTAGATGAACTATCGTAAGAAATCCATCAGTGATCAGTAATCTTGTTGTCCTGCTGAATAAGCCCACTCATTCGTACTGTTGTCTTACATACATACATAATTTGTTTTAACTGACATCACATGTCGCATGAGTAATTTTTTGAAAACTTGAGACTTTTACTCAACGCGTATATTCATCATAATTTTCGAAGGTAAATACTTTTGCTGGAAATAATGCTACAGTTTGTTTTATGATCGAAATTCTTGGACAAAGTTAAAATCGAATAAAAGTGGGCATATACTTAAATATTATACGTAACCAACAAGGATGTTGTAAAATGTATTTATATATTTGCTTCGCTTATTGGGAATAATCACATTAAGTAAAAATGCTATGAAGTCCATGCCAAGTTCCCAATCAGTTATACCCACTTTTCCATTAGGTAGGTAAAATAAATTTTTAAAAAATGAAATCATTTTCGAAATTAAATCCATGAATAAATATTGTGGGTTTTTATTTTTTAAACAACAACTTTCTGAACCATCATTAAAGATATAAATAATATAAAAAAAAGATTTTGCAGTGTGACCAGATCGACAACCCTCAGAGAAGAATTTCCCCCAGTCGGCTATGCCTGATACGACAAACAGGGGCGCAAATAAAAAAAACAACAAACGCTCGGTCGAGAGAGCGGGACAGAGAATAAGAGGAAGAGGCCGAGGCGAGCGCATGAACGTGAGTTTTGCAGTTTGATGGTTAAATGCGTGCGTGAAGGTTGGAGTGAAGATTTCGAGCCGATTTTGATCCTAGTGCTCGCAATAAGTGGGTCAGAACTGGAACCGTTCGATTAAGCCAAGCAAAACAAAAGTGCATCTAACACACGCCCGCCAAAGTAATTTGTGGAACTAGCAGAGGCACAATAAGAACAATTGCTCATGGCTTTTTTATGTTTCTCGTTCGTTTTGCAGGAGGAAAAGTGCACGAGGGTGGTACCTAGAGTAACAGTGATTCGTCCGAAAAGCCTGGACAATGTAACCATTTTGAGAAGACTTCGTTAGCTTTTACATCGATCAAACACTCACATGATAAACGAATAAGAACGGACGAGAAAATCAAATTGCAGCAGTGTGACGACTATGGGACACCCTGAAACTGCATAGAGTGTATGATTTTGACAAGTGAGTAGCTAAACTGGTAAACTTGATAAAGAAAGCCCAAAGAGGCATTTATTGAGGTTACTAAATAAATAAACTGGGGTGCTGGGGTAAGAATATGCCGTTTTGTGAGTTAACTACATATTTTCTGGGGAACCTATACACCCTTGGTACCGTGCACCAAAACGGACGCCATTATCCTATTAGCCGTTATGCTCGTCAGACGATTCGATTGTTTGAGGTTAGTAACAGTACATTTAACCAAACTTCTGCAACGACCCTCTGTGTTAAATGCAGTTCTTTGCGGCATAAGTGAAAATAAATAGAAGATAAAATGTGCATGTGAGCCTCCCATGCATGCGTATGTGTATGTGCCCCTGCGAAGGAGAGATAGAGAGCGAAAGCAATAAGAGAGAGCGGGCGAAAGAGAGAGCGACATTTTTGGAGCGCGCGCGCACATCAAAATCAAAAAACTAACTGTGAGATACATTTGGGTTTATTTTTTTTTATATTTTGTTTAGGCTACATAGATGATGAGCGGCAAAGCAACAGAGAGAGACAGAGAGAGAATGAGAGATTTTATGTTGTGTTTTCAGTTTCGGTTTCGGATGTATCTTCTTCAGTCGGAATAAGGAATACACGAATGTCGGAGCGAACGGATTACGCATATAAGAACTCTCTGGAAAAAGAATATCGCCTCGCGAAAATTCGCTGAAAAGGCAAAACCAATTCAAATCCAAACCGAATCCGCATCAAATCAAAAATCGAATCAATTAGCGAAAAGCGGTAAAAATCGGGCGGAGCAACAACAAAAGCGAAGCGGCTTGCATGCGGCTGCTAAAAAAGGTGTGTACGCGAAGGAGATGCAAATAGAGAGCGAAAGAGGGAGGGAAAAAACAGTGCAACTATCAACACAAAATGATAAATAGACTTTAATGCAAATATTGATTTTTTCGGTTCCCAAGATTCCCAAAAGATTCCTCTCAACGTTTTTCCATTTTTGGAAAATATACATACACAAATATACACGATTTGCGGCGCAGAAACCACCTACATACGGACATGTAGAGAAACTTGTGTAAATACAACCCTCGTCCTCATCCCCCGACGTTTTTGCGTCGTATCCTCGCCGCACGTACACAGATGTACGGTTGGGCGTCCGTGTGTTTGTGAAAGGACTTTAACTTCTTGGTCGTGTTTTTTTCACGTCCTACGACTCGGAGACAGACCCGTTTCAATGGAAAACGTTCAAGGGTGACAAGGGTAGTTTTGCCTCTGCCCCTCCTCCTCTTCGTCCTTATCCTGCTCTGCTTCTTTTTATCCTTGTTTTTGTTGTTGCTGTCTACACGGTTCGAAAATATCCTAGAATTGCATTACTTTCCTAGGGCGTTGCATTGTTTCGCCGAAAATGGGGATCAAAGCAGAGTTAGTGTATTGATTTCATTTCAATTCTTAGGATGAAAACCTTAGCAACTCAACCCAATCGCAACCCTTTTGCTTAATCTTCCTAAACCTCAAACAGCACTATTGTGTACATTTTCTCACTGTTAGTATCCTGGAAATGTATGTATGTTATTCACAGGCTTTTGCCTTATTTATGAAGGGACATAATTTAAATCAGTTACCATTTTATTTAAAATTTAAAATAATTAGTACACGCAAACAAATAGTTTAGTTTTTTGAAATGAAAGCATGAGGATCACTTTGATTCGAATTCCTTCCTAAACTAAATTTATAAACTATCGACAAACATTTAAACACATTACAAGTTTTCTGCCAGTCACTCTAAATTCAAAAGAATTACCTTTTCTCCCTAGAACTAGTTTTGTATTAAAGTAAACCAACAAAATCTTTAATTGTAATCATTTTGCAATAAAACTCGTTATAAAAGAGATATTAATTCATAAAGCACTAAACTACATCTTAGACATAAAACATAATTTCACCAGATACATAAACCAGCTTAGTGTTAGTCAGTTGACTTCATTCTTTTACCTTTGCGGAAACAACAGAAGTCCAACACCCAATTCACTCATAAGAATAAACCCTTTTTCACCCAAACCCCCAAGCTAACTGGATTTCCTTGGGCCCACCCTTGAAGTTATGCTATAAATTAACTCGAATCACCAGAAATCAAAATTACGGAAAAACCCGTTCTGTCGACAGGTTTTCCTCGAAGTGTAGAAGAAGCCACTCCGAAATCCTGCTCCTGCGAGGGGATGAAAGTCGCTCGTTTGATTGGGCGTACGTTGCTTGTCTTGAAGATGGCAACCAGTTCCGTCTGTTGTTTCGTGACGTTTTCGTTTTAGATTTTCCACCGCCCCCTCCTCCCCCTACTCCCTGCCGGAAAAGTCGCTTGCGCAGTGCAGGCGAAGTGAGGTGGTTGGTGGCGAAACAGGAAAATGGTGTAACTACGCGTTAAGGTTGAGCAGTGAGGTGGGGCACCGCTATAGGGTGGGTTCTAATCCCTGCCTGTTTGTTTTCCCCCGTTTTTGGGGGTAATTTCCCGACTCTAGTATCTGGGTTACACAAAGTATCTAAGGAGTACAGCCAGTTCGCCGAATTGCGCGCGAAAAACCATCGCCATTTTGGCCCATAAATGCGTGGCAAATGCTGAAATTCCGGGATTCCAAATAATTAGACAATGGCTTGAATGCAGCCGAGCATCTTGCAGATACAAAGATACAAAGATACACACACAAATCTGACCTGCTGCTGCTCGCGCCACACAGCTGCCATTCTCGGGTTGCATTGCATTTCCCGGATTCGGGACGGGCCTGCTTAAAGGATCAGGGGTAGGGGATCGTAGATCAAGGTTCGGGCATAAGAAGCAGGCAGGCGGTCGGGGAATTTTCCCGCTACCTAAGATGCCTTGATGCCCAGATGCAGCTGCAATTGCCTGTCTAGGACTACTTAATGAAGCACCTTTTCCCTAGCCAATTTAGTTAGCTGCTACCCTTCGGCAACTGACGACGTCCCGCGCGTTCCAAACGCATTTTAGAAAAAAAAAAAACACTAAAACGCACTCCTTGACAAGCCTTCGTGTCTTTGAGATTTCCTATAACGCTTCTGAATTTTCCACGCAAATCTTTTTAGCGGAAAAGCGCCTCTCCATTGACTGCCGCCTTGTGCTATAGAAACGTGATCTCACCACTCTTATGATGGAACTCTTGTCAAACAATTCGGTTCCGCAACAAATGGCCAGCAGCAATGCGCCGAGCGCCAACGGCGTGGCCTCTTCGACGGCCAACGGAAGTGGCGGCGGCAGTGTGAGCAGCAATGCCAGCAACTCCTCCGAGCGGCTGCTGGCGGGCATCCTCGAGAGCTTTCCCGCCTGGGACCTCAACGTGGGACTGCTGCCCAATGTGGGTCAGAGGTGAGTTCGAAACGGGACTGAAAACCAAGCGGAAGATAAAGATTCAATGGCATTTAATCACTCTTTTAGCTCACCACCACGGACAGACTTCTTCATAAACAACTTCCTGGGCGGCCTGGATACGCATGGCGACTTCAGCATCGGACCCATAGGCAGCGGCGCACGCAGCAATCCCAAGATGTCGCCGGAGTCGTCCAACAACTCGAGCATCAGCTGCGGCTGGTGCGAGGTGAGCGCCTCGATACGCTGCCTGGAGTGCAATGAGTTCATGTGCAACGACTGCCTGAGGGAGCACCGCAACAGTCCGCTGTCCTCCAACCACTCAATAGTGTCCCTGCCCACGCCCATCGGAGCCTCGCCCACGGGGGGCAGCTCCGTCAACGCACAGACGCCGCCCAGCGGCAACTTCATCTGCGACATTCACAACGAGATGCTGCGCTACGTGTGCGACTACTGCCGGAAACTGGTGTGCCAGTGCTGCACGCTGCACGAGCACAAGGAGCACAGCTACGCCTCCATCCAGAGCTTCATGGTGGGCTCCAAGGAGAAGCTGGAGGGCGCCATCGAGAGCAGCCAGGTGGGCACGCGCTGCATTAAGAGCAGCATTGACAAGGCGCTGGCCTTCATCCGGCTGATTGAGCGCAACTGCAGCGAGCTGAGCGACAATATCCGCAAGGCATTCCGTCAGTTTATCATTGCCATCGAGGACCGCGAGCGTTTCCTCCTCGATTTTGTGGAGAAGCTCCGCCAGCGTCGCCTGGCCATCTTGCATGACCAGATGGCGGGCCTGAAGTCGGCCCTCGCTGGACTCTCCGAAACCTCCGACATGCTCAGCAAGGTGGCGGACAATGCCTGCAACATGGACCAGATCGAGATTGCCATGAAGCTGACCAATGGTCAGCGCCAGATGGAACAATTCGCGGGAATCTACAAGGACCTGCAGCCCAAGCAGGAGGTCTTTGCCTTCGCCCCCCCAGACTACAGCCTGCTGCAGGACATCCGCAACCAGGGCGGCGTAGTCCTGGTGGACGACAAGAATATGCCCATAGTGTCCAGCAGCAACGGCATCGTGCCGAGTGTCTCCAGTGTGAGTGCCGTGGCCGCCGCCTCCGTAGGAGTCGGCGTCGGTGTGGGAGGCGTCGGCGGAGGAGTTGGAGCCGTCGGAGTGTCCAACGGTATGGACATGGCCTTCGGCTTGAATATGGCCAGTAATCCGCTGAACGTGGCCTCCTCGAGTGTCCGTCGTCCCCTGCTGCGAGACAACAGCTTTCGGATTCCATCGCCAATCATGCAACCGCGTGGAGGAAGTGCCTGCGGCATGTCAAGTGGCATGTCCAGTGCGGCGCTGGACTGGGAGCTCAACGGACTGCGCAGCTCGCCTGGACTACACTTTAGTGCGCCGCGAACCACACAGGCCATTCCGGGATGCATGGATCTGGTCAAGGTGCGCAACTCCAATGCTCTCTCGCTGTCCTTCGCCACCGAGGGCCATGAAGACGGCCAGGTGAGCCGGCCGTGGGGCCTGTGCGTGGACAAAATGGGCCACGTGCTCGTCTCGGACCGCCGCAACAATCGCGTCCAGGTCTTCAATCCCGACGGCTCCCTGAAGTTCAAGTTTGGCCGCAAGGGCGTGGGCAACGGAGAGTTCGACCTGCCCGCAGGAATCTGTGTGGACGTGGACAACCGCATTATTGTGGTGGACAAGGACAACCATCGTGTGCAGATCTTCACCGCTAGCGGCGTCTTCTTGCTCAAATTTGGCAGCTACGGAAAGGAGTACGGCCAGTTCCAATATCCGTGGGACGTGGCCGTGAACTCGCGCCGCCAGATTGTGGTCACCGACTCGCGCAACCATCGCATCCAGCAGTTCGACTCCGAGGGTCGCTTCATCCGCCAGATAGTGTTCGACAACCATGGGCAAACCAAAGGAATCGCCTCGCCACGAGGCGTTTGCTACACGCCCACTGGCAACATTATAGTGTCTGACTTTGACAACCACTGCCTCTACCTGATTGATCCAGACATCAACGATGTAAATATGATTGTGTTCTTACTCTTACACTTGGCATGTCGTAAATGCTAATAATTTTGGGGATTTATTGCAGATTCTCTCCGTGAAGGGACACGAGGGCTCGGGCTTCCATGAGTTCAATCGGCCCTCGGGCCTGTGCTGTGACGATGAGGGCCGCATCATAGTGGCCGATTCCAAGAATCAACGCATCCTGGTCTTCAACCAAAACCTGGACTTTATGTGGGATGTAAGTATGAGAACGTTAGAACTTTGAGAACTTTATTAACAAAGTGTCCTCTTTACGTATACAGATCGAGGTGCGACCCTCCATCAATCCTCTAATGCCGCCCACGCTGGACGAGAAGGATCGCACATGCGATGTGGCCATAATGCCAGACGGTCGCATCGTTTTCCTCATTGAACTGTCGCCAGACTCCAAGGAAGGGTCTAACCCTTACAAGCGGTTTGTGCACGTATTCTAAATTAGGCAACAAGTGCTGATCATTTTTAGAGCATTTACAAGAGCTAAACTAGCTGAACGTTAGCGTAGAGATCCGAAAGACAGAACGATTAAGAACAGGTACCGAAACCGAATCCGAAATAGTAAGGGAAAATCAGAATTGAGTGCATGGAAATAGCGAAAATTTTTAGCTTAAGTGCTACAACGATTACCTCGATAATGCTTAAGAGTTATGGTTACGATTTGGTAATTTACAATACAATACGAATTACAAATATGTATGTATCTATGGATATCTATATCTATACGAATATGCATATGTTTAGCGAATATACAAGCCCAACCAACCAACTAGAACTAAAACTAAAACTAAAACGAAATCGAAAACTAAAGCGGAAGGCAGTTGAGTAGGATATAGGATATAGGAGATATATATATTGACGTAGGATCCGAGAGCATTCAGTAGAGTTACCGAACCTAGTAAAAGATAAAGCGAAGAGGGAAACTCAACCATTTACTAGATGAAAATATTATTACCTGTTAGTTAGACTGAAAGGCAGTTTGCTAGCTGATAGAACGAGTAGGAATGAAGGTGGGGATTGCGTTTTTTATGGGGTTGCTTAGCGGAAAGGGGAAAACTACTTTCGACAAGAGTTACTAAACATGATTTGCAGAGACACTGTGGAATGGTATTAATGTTTGTATTATATTCTTAATTCGTTTGTTTAGTTCTGTTTTACGTTTACTTTAAAATAACTTTTTTTGGGACATATTTTTAATAATTTTTGTTTATAATTGAGACTGAGCAAGTGAGTACACGAACTTTGTAGAAAGAAGCAAAGCAAAACAAAACAAAACAAAACAAAGAAACAAACAAAAATCAGAAAATATTGATGAAACCCGCTGACTTTTGGTTGAACTTTTAACAAAGACTGATTAACTAAACCGCAATTTCGGAGCCAACTAAGGAACCATATATGGTCAGGCCAAAAAAGTGAAAAAATCCAACACACTAAAATTGCAATGACATTGATAACGTAAAGTAACTTAACATAGCATAACATAAAACACATACTTTCACACATATAGCAATACAGAAATCATATAGATCCGATCATCCAGTCACTTATCATCATGGGCATAGCTTAATCCGAGTTTAACTGACATTCATCGACATTTACCCATCCATTCATACCCATTATGCATCACAGGGCTTCGTTTGTGTCGGTACTTTATAATTAATTGTGAAAGGACTTACCCACAGGATACACTGCAGGTTGAAAGGAGAGGTTAGCTAAAAACGAGTAGAGGAGGGTTGGGGGGAGTTTAACGAACAATACCTAAAAAAAACTAAAAACAAAATAACGAAAAAATTATCATAATTTTTGACTCAATGTGTTCATTAGCATTTAGTAGACTTAGCGGGCGTGGCATAGTGAAACGTATGGAAAATCCAGAGCAATATATGGGCGTATTGAATACACATTTAGGTGACATGTTCCTCGCAAAAGAAACAAACAAATAAAACAAAAACAAAACGATGAAACTTAATGAAATCATGGGCAACGCATGAATTAGCTGAATTATCTGTCTAGAGAGTGGAACGATTTTTAGTAGCAATTGTATACAAACATATAGAGAGCCGACTAGGACCGATTCTAGGCTCAGGACCAGGCGTAAATTGTAAAATGTATTAGCAAACTTAGTTACTTAGTTTACGTTATGTTCTTCCTGTTTTGAGACGTTCTATTCTTTGTACTTGTGTTCAAACCCGACTTCAATGGATCGACAGAGAGAGAGATGATACATAGCTAACACTCCTTCCACGAATAAAGCAACATTGCATAAAATGCGCAAAACAAACAAACAAAAACCCTAAATCTAAAATCACTAACACTAGCGTTAAAAAAAGATGCAAAAATGCTGACGGCTCTACGAGAGCGGTGGCAACAAAAAACATATACAATATTTATATACACGTAATATACACCAGGAGCAGAGGGCAACCCCCCACATAGAGCTATATAGAGTAGATATCGTAATTATTTTACACCTTAGTTTAGCCAAACCCCCGAAATCCCGGGGAACTACACGATCGCCATAACATACTCGTAACCTCATTTTATCCAATCGTAACACCTTGAAGCGCCGTTCATTTCTTGTGATCCAGATCGAATCATTCAAAAACACTCGCACACAAAGCGCACGCAGAGCATCCCCACAAATATCGCATGTATATATCATATATATCGCATCGTATCGGGACTAGCGACATCTGAGAGAATGCCATATTTTATATTTGTGTGAGATTTACTAAACCAATACTAAAGAACTAATACTTATATCATTACAAATGAGCGCCGTTTTCTAAAAGCCACAGTTTAGAAATTGTGTAAAAAATAAAAACAAAATGATAACAAAAAAAAAAAAAAAAAAAAACATTATCTACAAGCAAAAACCAATAAAGAGGACAATTATTGAGATTTAAGCGAATACCGAATGCCATAATTCAAAATAAAAAGCATTTAAACGTATATATCTATAGAATACTAAAGTATGTTAAACACAAAAAATTACTACAAGTCATGAGAATACTGAACAATTTGCCAAAGGCTTAAGAATCAAAATGAGAAAGCAAAACCAATAACTTACATAACTACACACTACACTCAAACACACACATTCAAACAGATAGTTAATTAAACCTTTTACAAAATACATACCAAAAATACTTAATTAAATGCAAGCAGGTATTTTTTCAAATAAACCGAATATTCCAAAAACACGTTGCCCAAAATACACCTACGATTAATTCTAAAGCAAAAAATGCTCATATACACGTAGCTACTAAAATAAATAAAAAAAAAAACACTAAACGAATCCAAAACATAAATCAGGTATTCAAATTTTTTTCGTATTACGTACTTAGCAGTTAAGGAAAAATGCGAAACGGCAAACTTAATGACTAAAATCATCCTGAGCATGATTTTCAAAGATAAGAAAGCGAACATTGCAAGCCCACATACATATTTACTAAGCAACTTTTTTATAACAAATCGATTGACGATGCTAAAACAAAACGGATTGAACTCTTATATCAAAATACAATTTTGAGTAAAACTTTTAATGACAAAGGCAAAAGCAATTCTCGGCAAGTACGGAGAAATGATTTCATTACCTATAAATCTTGATCTTTAAAATTATGCATACATAATTATATTTTGTCGCGGTCATTTAGAAATTAAGTTTGTAACAAAACCCCCCAGAATTGTAACTAAATTTGAAAATATTTCTCATTTGGAAATTATAAACATAAACATACGCATACATACATACACGTACTAACATATGTAATAATTATGGAGCAATTGAGTACAAAACGAGTACAAATTTAAATTTTAAGCCAGATCAGAGGACACAGACACACACACAGCTTAAGTTACAACATAGATCGATCAGACGAAAGTGCAGCATAAGAAATATTGATAGGCCAGCTACTGGTTTCGCATAGCAAATACTGCATATATTCATAGAGGATCAGGATCACGATCGCGATCACGATCACAATCACGATCAGGATCAGGAACAGGATCGAATGGAGGATTCATCGAAATAGCCAGCATACTAACCACTCTTATAAGCATAGTCGCATACATACATAGTTACTTAAACATAGACTAACCCCCCATATACTATATATCTAGGGCAAACGATTACCAAAATTACCAAAAATCCCTCCTTATTACCCTCTTAATCTTCAAATATGATTTGCTTCGCGTTACTAAGGGGAGATCACTTTTGGCATATGCAAAATTTTCTCATACATTCTCACCCACTCAGCATAGAGCGTACATACATATGTAGAGGCGTGCGGGTACTAGGTACACCCACCTTTAAGCAGCTATTTAAGTCATATGGCGATAAATCTAAAGAAAATCTACCAAAATCAAGCGACAAATTCAATAACGAGTTGCAGTTAAAAATTGTAATTGTCTAATAGTGAAAAGCGAGAAAATCGGAAACAAACGTAGTCCACGTAGTACTACTGCAGCGTGGACTGCCATTTTTCTATATACATGCGTACACATACATATTTATATACCCAAATATATATATACATACATAGATGTGGACTTGGCGAGACAAGAGTAAGAGTATATTTTATACGATAAACAAATTTTATAACATATTTAATAATAAATTATACACTACTAATTGTGGACATTGTTGGCTTTTATATATCTGTTGGGGTTCCAGTTCTGGTCGTTAACTACTTTTGGGTTCCATCAGTTAAGCCTAAAGGTAGGCTCTTCTATCTATCGGACTTTGCTTGAGCCGAGAAATGTTTAAAAGCTCAGCTAATAATAACGATTATTACCAAGCTAATATGTATTTTTATGAAAACTTGTTTGATGGCTTACGACTTTGATCTATAATTGCATTCAAATTAAATTTAATAAAAGTTGTTTCTGATTAATACATTTTTATGGCCTTGCTATTCAGTTTTTATAGCAGTACCCTTAGTGAAAAGAGTTCTTTGAGACTTATATTTTAAAAGACCTTTAGATGCAAGAGTAAATAACGTTTTCGTTTATAAATAGTTCAATTTTTGACGTTTAAAAATAAGAACTGCAGTAGACTTTCGAAAACAAAAGCCTCAAAATCTTTAACTTACGGTAGGTAGATTTATTTGATAAAATATAGACATTACTTCACCAGTAAGCTTAAACTAAGTAGTCTGCTAGCACTTTTGCTATATATTATTTAATTTATCCAGTAGATGGCTTAATGCAGTAATGGGTGTTCAGTTCTTTAATTGTACATATTTAGCATCTTTATTTGTCTCGTTAAATGGGTACATGTACACCCGGAACCTGGGTCAAGGCTATTTATATATGTATCTCCGTCTCCATAGAGCCACATGCGACGCAAAAGACGTTCGGGTATTGTCAAAAAAGTGCCGAGAGACCATTAGAATAACAAAAGGAATCGCTAAGTACTCGGGGCATAATGAGACTTTTATGAAGCCACGTTAAAGCGAACTCCAAAATGGTGCGATATTATTTTAAATCGCATCTGTTGCGTGACTTTAAAATTGCTGTAGCTTTGTGTGGAAATACCACCATTCGAAATCACTTTTACAATTGTTTGCTGGTCGTAAAGTTGAGCAAAACCGAGCCAAAGTCCAGATCCATAAGCCGCTAATTTTAGCAACGAGAACGGGTAATTAAGGTAATAGAATTCAGATTGATGGGGCGCCAGATTATATCAATTTGCGAGTTTACTGGACTAGCGTAGCCCCCACGCGAAGTGTTTATTTGATTTGATCTCCAGCCAAAGACGTCTGACACTGAGGGCTTGTCCGGCTTTCATGGCCAGGGTTCGGTGCGAAGCGATGCGATGCTATGTAATGTGATGATTAGTAAAACTTAAATAGAAATAAATATAGTTTTCAATAACCGGTTATTTATTCTCCTACAATTCACTGGTTGATGTGTCCCCCAATAACAAATACGGCCAAAGCAAACAGTTTATTATTTACGGGACGAGACGATCTTTAGCCTGGCTCGGACTATTCATATTTGGGGAGGGCATCGCAATATTGTCTAAGTCAAATACTTAGACAGCCCTTAAAGTGAATATAAGATATAACTAAACACATTGTTTGATATACAAAATATTACAAAATTATAAATTGTTAAATCGTGTGCTTTTTGGTTTCGTATCTCGAATATTTTAATAACCTTTTTAGTTTGCCAATAAAAAAGTTTTAAAACACAAGGATATATTTCCTTTTGGTTCTGTAGCTTAAACTCTGTTTAATATAAATAATTTTTTAAAACACTAATATGTTAATTGTGACACATTATTTCAAAACCAGATCAAATAATTTTGTTAAGCAACTATCAAAAATGTGGGCTTGATTTAATGAATGATATCATTTTTTTGTAAGTCTAGTTTCTTAATTGGCAGTTGGTGGTTCCAGTTTGTGCCACTCTTTTGAAATGCGACAAGTAATTTTGAATGCAAGTTCGAGCTACAGAAGCTGGACTGTATTTCCACGCATTTTCATTAGCCAACCGGCCGGCGGCTGCCATCAATCACCATTATCTATGCCATTATCTGGGCACAGAATGTGTGACCCGACGAGATCAATGGAGAAGACCCCCAATCAAAAAATTTGAATCCAAATTCGAAATTCGAAAAGCAGTGTGTAAACAAAACCGAAAGAAAACTGAAACTGAAACTGAGTTTGCGTTTGAGGCTGGAAAAGCGACGGAGTGGCGGGTGCGGCTAGCTTTGAGTTATAAGCCAGGTTTAGACGTGTTTCGAGCGCGGTGGCGTCAGGTGAATCCGAGAGTCCATTCGAAGCCGAGTGTCCAGTGCGTGTTCAATACGCTTTTGAATTTTATTTTTTTAGCTCTGTTTTCGAGTTGCGGGCGACGCATACAAATTAGACCAGCGAAGAGTGTAATTAAAGCGGCCCGATTCGATGTAAGCCGAACGCTGGTCGAGTGCATCGGTCCGGGTTTCAGCTACCTGATACCTCAGGTGGTCAGCGGCCAATTGGTCAGCATTTCGCTGTGGTCGGCCGCTCAAATCAGTTGCCTTTCGGCCGCTATCGTGCGCAGATTTGTTTAGGTCCAAGCGGTTCAAACCCAACCCCAAGTACCGGGGAGCGGTTATTTAATCTAAGCGATTAGCCAACGCGCGTTGACAATTAATCCCGAGCCAGATGCTGCCATGAAAGTGAAACTGGAGACAAAACTGAAACCGAATCTGTAGCTGGAAATAAAACAAACATGCAATCAAAGCCGTTACATGTTTAATGCTGAATATGTTGTCATACATAAACGTGATCCACGAGCCGTCCAAAATAAAACTCACTGTGCTAATCAATTCACATTAAATCATCGAGTGTTGGGCAACTGCCATATTTGCATGGCGCGCAGTGTGCGGCGGCGGTTGAACTTGAAACTGATTATGGAGTGCTAGTGCACTTGGATGCCAACTGAACTTGTGCACACACAATTAAAGCTAATCAGCTTTTTTAATATCTTCAAACATCTGAAATATATTATTTGTTTAGTTTCCCCTTACAATTACATTTAAAACTTACAATTACATAAAAAAAACTTAAACAAAAATAGTTCGGAATGCATTTCACCTGCATTAATATTCCCTATTGCTAATATAATTAGTTTGACATATAGAAAATTCAATTAGAAATGTTAGAATGTTAGAACTAGGTTTAAATGTCAAATTCAAAACTTGTTTAAACCAAAAATCGAAATTGTAAAGTGTACTTCGTTATACGTTGTAAAGAGTATATTCCAAATTAAACCCAAATACCCTAAAACGCATAATAGGCATAATCCATTTTAGGAGTGTAATTCGAAAACATATAAAAAAAAAATGTTTTTTTTTTACTTTTTGCAGACGCAAAATATTTATAACGACTTTTTAGTCATTTAACCAATACATGTTGAATACTATCACCAAATATTATGCTAAAAAATTGCATTCTCCAAGAATTTTGGTTCTGTGAAAAACCAAAGCATTTAACTTACCAAGCAATAATAATACTTAATTTATAGGCTAACTAGGATTATTTGGTGCACCTGGTGACTTAATTGACTTTCCCACGAGGACAACTTGACAGCTTGGCATGTGACATTATATAAAAGTGTTTTGCTGATTTCGTTATTAGCTATTTAATGACTAATTTACAATATTTTATGCCATTACAGTTGACACTTTGCACCTTATTTGCATGGGAACTATACCAGATTTTAGGCTATTAAAAGTGTCCTTCAAAAACTATTTATTGCACAGAAACCATATTATTCCCAGAATACAATCATGTTTGACAATTCGATAAAACCACATCCGGAGACCAATGGAGTTTCACATATCGGTAAGCCAACAAAAGTGTTATTTTTTAACATTACCACCGAACTTTATTGATTTCCCATTAAAACTACAGGAGATCGAGCGATAAGTACTGTCATTAATATTGGTAAGTCTAAAGGGTTAAATTTCAGTTTGTGCAAACAAAAATTTAAGCAATAGAGACTATATGGGGGGCGACCGAAAAAATTAATATTCCTGTTTGCGATTCGGTTAAAATTTGTATGTAAGTGCAATAGAACCGATTTACAACCGATCTGTTTGTAACTGCTTCAGAGTTTAAATGAAAAGTACAACATTTTAAACTTATTTAAGTTTAAAACAATAAAAAAAGCAAGAAGGAACGCTAAAGTCGAGTGCCCCGACAAGTAGAAATCCTTTACTCAACTAACCAAATATAAAATAAATATGACCCCAGTGAACAATCAAGTTAAACGAAATATTATTATTTTAGGCCCCTACGATATACCCTTTTACACTATGAGTAACGGAAGTTCTACCTTGGGGGCTGTTATAAGGGGGGAGGGGATCTCGGAATATAATTGCGAATTCATTTTACATAATTAATTTTTGAGTTATTACAAAAATTATTAAAAATCGAACACAAATTCAAATTGTCGTTATCGATCAAAATCCCGAGACTGCTTAATATATTCTGCCTTCCGAGGACAATGAACCCTTTGATGTAATTGGGGTGTCAAAAATAGGGAAAATCGTGATGACGTAATATATAGACAGCCCCTTTGTTGCCGTTAAAAGACCTTTTGTTATAATCGTTGTTTGTATTAAACTCCCAAAAAGCTAAAAAATTTGAAAAAAAAATTCATAAGACCTTGAAAAATAAAGTTACCACATTGATATATTTGGGCTTTCTGACAAACTTAATATATTATAAAAACATTTAAAACATCTGTCCCATTTTTTCCCATCATGATGACTACAAACTCTTGTTCATCGCAATCATTGTAATAAGCTAATTGTTTTGTTGGAGTCATCGTTACTAAGCACTATTATCGGCAAAAAATTTGTGCAATAAACAAACATAAAATGTATTCCGTTTAAAGTCGGCGTTCTGTTCCAATACCGTTGTAGATAATGGTAGATTAGCGCTTTCAATGTTCTAAACTTGTATTATCCGAGTCCAAAACACACTGATTCGTTATCGGACCGACACGCTTGACTTTCCCCCAACCGAAATCCGGCGTCCATATCAGTTTGTACATAGCGTAGGTATAAATGTGTATGTATGCTTTATATATTCTGAGTAAAATACATGCACTTTAACGCTGATAATGAATGTCAGCGCCCCTAGTCGAGTATATTTTCGGCTTGTGAAGTAATAATCCATTCAGTGTCGTCCGGCATTTGCGTTGGAAAGGTGCGTTGTGTTCTCAGAGTGATACAAAAAACATAAAAAACAAGTGTTATTTTAGTATACCAGCTGTTTTCTGGTGAAAGACTGGATATGCTAATTTGTTAGAATAATTTAAAACCGCCAATTAATTTTCAACCAGTTGCATTCGTTGCTTGAATAAATGTTAACTGTAGAACGGATTAAATCAGCTGTCGGTGAAAACTGGTTTAGGTTTCTAGTAGTTTAAGTTTACCGCCAAGGCATTCATAACAATCTGATCTAATATAAACCAACACTGGCTGGGTGCAGCCGCGACTCAAACCATGCCTAAATACCATTGTTCTAATAGTTCTTACTAAAAACTAAAGTTAAATAATCAAGCATTTAAGTGGATACGCATTTTAGTTTTCATTTCATTGCTCATTTTTTTTTTAACATAAAATTTCATTTTGCATCGAATTCTCCAAATGCATAAACAAGTACTTGTTTGCTACTCACTCTTAAATAGAGCTAAGTTTTTAAATAATCTTACAAGATTCTGATTGGTATATTTTTGAGCGCCCTCTGGTGTTTTTTAGAGCAACATGCGAACGGTAGTGCGGTCACACTAGCTGTTAGTTTCGCATCCAGATCCGATCCAAAATCTTGAAATATAATATACAAGTTTTTGTTGTCGCGGTGAACGGTTGGCGAAGCGCGTGAACTGCATGCGCCTTATTTTTGCCTTTTGATAGTACAAAAAGTACATATAATTTTAACAACAAACAGAAGACGAACGAAAAGAAAAATACGTAGATGCGAACGAAAGTGAAAGAGTGTCAGTGTTGTTTACGTTTGCCAGTGCCTCCCTCTTACGCCCCCTCTCTCCATCTATCTCTCGCCCTCTCCCGGTTTCTCCTACATCGCAGAACCAGAAACTGAAAGTCCAGTTGGGATCTTCACCTCACAACCAGAAAAGCAAAGACAGCAAGCAGAGCAGCTCCAATCCGAATCCGACAGAATGGCCAATTTCGACGATGTGAGTGTCCAATTAGGCAATTTATTGCAAGCGAGAGAAAAAGATGTGTAACGATTATTAACACACACACTAGAAAGCACACAGACATACGCCTTGCACGTAACGAACATTAAGCGCCTTATTTTAGTTTGATTTTATTTTTATTTGAATTTTTTGTTTTCGCCGTTTCGTCGTTATCCTCTCGTATGTATGCATGTCGCTACTGCGTTTGTGAAAAACCAACTGCCTCCTACGAAAAAAACAACTGCCGCACTGGAAACACCAATTGCGATGGCCAACAACAACAATAACTACAACCAGACGTTGCAACGCGCCCGACTCGCCTTTTCCAGTGGAAAGACGAGGAACGTCAGCTTTCGGTGAGTATTTTTGGGTACTTTTTGTTAGTTTTTGCAGGGGCTCCTAAGTTTTGGGCTTTTGCTTAAGTTGGAAGTGCCGCTTGAGTGGAGATTGTGTCATGTATTATAATAGTTACAGTAGCTACTGGTATGAGAGGACCTAGGAACGGTGAACGTCATCTTAGTGGAGAGATTAACCTCCTGAAAATGTTTTGATTTTTATTTACTTTGTATTAGTCTCAAATTGGTTTGACTATTAAATTATTCAAATATTTATAATTTTTTTATTTATGAGTTGTTGGAATATTTTATTTTATTGGATTTTGTTATGTTTAATTTGTATATTCAGTTTACTTGATTTTTATGAAAAATATCTATCCAATTTAAGTAATGTAATTGTACGAAAAGTAGTTAAAATACAATATTTCAATATTTTCGTTGTATCTGACTATATGTATGATTGCTTAAAACTTTATATTATTTTGCATATACAAATATATCTGTGAAGTAATTGCTCTTCTTACAATAAGTAATTTAATGAGGTTAATAGTGTTTATCACAGTTGTATTTGTAACATTTTTAATGCTTTGTATACAAAATTTGTAATGTTAGTCATGAGTTTAAGCTACAGGTGTGTATGTGTAAAAAAAAAACATTTTTGACATTAAATAACAGTCATATGTAGTTAGGGTTTTCTTAATCCGCTTGCCATTGTACCAGCGACTACTATAATTAAAAGTTTTATTGCTGCTGGGCAGCCACCGAAATCCAATATTGGCCTGAAGACATAACAACTTATTCATGTGTTAGTGTTCCATTTCGGGAAACGCAATCCAGAGGTCTCAATCCCACCGACTTTCACAAAAGCAACGACCAGCTTTGACCTTTGAACCTCACGCCCTCCGAGCTTTTCACTCTGCGATGATAAGAACTACAGATATGGAGTGCTCCGGAGTGGGTAGATGCTAAAGTCTAGTTATATGGACTGAGTATATACCGCTACGGTATGCATTAATGGGCTCGCGGCGGGAACTTTGACTCCGCCAAGTGGTTGTACTTTGAATGCAATTAGACAGCGGCGGACTGAATTCGAAACATGTAACCGGAATAATTGGCATTTCCACGGCCCGACCAAACAACAGCCATCAGACAATAGGCACGAATTCAAACATACACACTCATACTTGTTTTTGGATATGTTAATAAACAAAACGATAAAGAGAAATAGAGATAGAAATAGACAAAAATACAGGCGATTCTATAACCGCCGATAGTTATGAGTGCGAAGTGTGAAACGGAAGTGCGGAAGAATCTCAGCCCAAGGCTGCTGGCCGTTTAATTCCATGATCTTTCAAATAGATCCGGACAAATGAACACGTTCTATGACTTTTTTTCGCCTCTAGCAACTTCTACTCATATGCTCGGCTCTTTGATTATATTTAAATACATTTGTAGATACAGTTGAACTTCCAAAGCCCAAGCCACCGAAAGCATTTGACATTTAGAAAAGTAGTTTCAATATTTGAGGGCTGATTCTAGTACGTATTTTACAAAATTGTTATTGGTTGATGTTTAAAACTAATAAGTTTTCTTAGTTAGTTAAAAAGTTGAAGAATGCCATTTTAGTGAACTGAATGACTCTAAGTACTTAAAACAACGATTCAGGAAAAGGTTTCAACCTAATGCTTACCAAATGTAATACAGTTTAATCATAAAAAAACATTGAGATTAGTAGTGCATACTATTTTATATTTTATTTTTTTATATTTTTATTTTTATATTTATATTTTAAATTGCAAGACTAATCATTTTCTTTAATTATTACAAACATTTCAATAAGTTATACAATTTTTAATGAGTTAAAAGTACTCAAAACTAAAGTTATTCGATGAACAAATAATACTCCTCACATTTTGTTTAAAAATCTAAAATTCTGTTGCCACTGCTTAAGTCAGGGCACTGTTAGGCAAGTTCTACTGTAATTCCAATACGAGACACTATATTGGACACCGCGCGGCTAATTGCTATATTTATATTCACAGCGATCGGCAATCGGCTGTCCGCTTATGGTTTACGTTTGTCATGAGCAAATAATTCAATTGAATTGCAAGTGCACCTCCGGGGGGCTGTTCACCTTGGCTCCCTGCTCCGGCGGCGTTATCGTAATCTACGGCCGTGAGCCAGGTCAAACTAGAGCACAGCATCGGCTTGTCGTCGAGTACTGGGTGTTGTTGAGTCACCAGAGTCAGAGCCAGAGCCAGAGTTCGAATCAGAATCAGAATCGAAATCGAAATCGTAATCGTAGAACCTCTCGAAACCGGCCTTATAGCTAGTATTGACCTTCCCCAAGCGCCTCTCGTGCATTGTGATTAGTATTGATTTTGTTTTGGTCTTTGTTTCGCGCTCCTACCGCGGAACTTGTCCCATCATCAGCATCATCATCATCATTTGTCCATTAATTATTTCGGTCTTTTGGATTCCGCTTTGGCCGCTTCTTTCAGACGCAAGCAGCTGGAGAATCTGCTGCGTTGCTATGAGGAGCACGAGCAGGAGATCATCAGCGCCTTGGAGGCGGATCTGCGACGGCCCAAGCAGGAGAGTCTCATCGTGGAGACCGAGTTCATGAAGAACGACATCAAGCACATTCTGTTCCACCTCGACGAGTGGGTGCAGTCGGAAAAGGTGCGCTACGTCTGTATAGTGCCTGCGATTCCCCTCTAACTTGTACGATTTCATTGGCAGCCCTCCAAGCCGTTTGTGAACCTGATGGACGATGTCCAGATCCACAACGATCCGTTTGGCGTGGTCCTGGTGATCGGCGCCTGGAACTACCCGCTGCAGCTGCTGCTCGTGCCCGTGGCTTCCGCCATCGCCGCCGGAAACTGTGTGGTGATCAAGCCCAGCGAGATCGCCGCCAACTGCGCCAAGTTCATTGCCGATGTCATTCCGAAATATTTGGATAATGTGAGTCTTGCTGCTGAATCACCTCATGAGACCAGCGAAACGCGAAGCACCCAAAAATGTCGACTTAATTTTGGGTGTCGCACTAACCTGTTTGTACAGAATTCCGAAAAAATCCGTATTTAGTTGAGAGTTTTGAAAAAAGTTTTTATCTAATTGACTTGGAAGAAGAATTACTTTTTTAACCTTTAACAAAATTTTTTTTTTAATTTGTTAAATTTTTAGCTCAAATGACTAGTTAGCTTAACATAAATGGATTTTTAGAAAGACTTTTAAAAAATTAATTTTTAACCTTTACCACAATTATTTGTTTTTTATAAATTTTACTCATTTTTTTATAAATGAGTAAACTTAATGTAAATGGGTTTTTAAAAAGACTTTAGAAAATTACTTTTTTAACCTTTACCACAACATTTTTTTTGTAAATTGGTTAAATTTCTCAAATGATGAGTAAACTTAACGTCAATGGATATTTAAAAAGAACTTTAAAAAAATTACTTTTTTAACCTTTACCAAAAATTTTTGTTTTTTTAAATTTGTAGCTCAAATCATGAGTAAAATTAACATCAATGGATTTTTAAAAAGACTACAAAAAATTATGTATTTAACCTTTACCACAAATATTTGTTTTTAATACATTTGTTAATTTTTATTGTAAATGAAAAGGATTTTAAACCATTTCTAAACTTGTAAAATGTTTGACAAATTTAATGTTCAACTACTTAATAGGTGTATTTGCCAAAATTTAATTTTTATTTTAGGACACTTATTCTTAAATAAATTTCAGTTAAGGTTCTTGAATAATTACAATTTTTTCCGCCATAGGAATGCTACCCGGTTGTCTGCGGTGGACCGAGCGAAACCGCTGAGCTGCTCAACCAGCGATTCGACTACATCTTCTACACGGGCTCGACGCGCGTGGGAAAGATCATCCACGCTGCGGCCAACAAACACTTGACCCCCACCACCTTGGAGCTGGGTGGCAAGAGGTGAGCCCGCCTTAACCCCATTAATGCAGGCCAACTCTACTAACTGGGCGGGCTTCTTTCTCTGCTTTCAGTCCCTGCTACATCGACAAGTCGGTGGAGCTGCGCACAGCGGTGAAACGCATCCTGTGGGGCAAGCTGATCAACTGCGGACAGACCTGCATCGCCCCGGACTACATTCTCTGCTCCAAGGAGGTGCAGGAGAAGTTCATCGCGGAGGCCAAGGACGTGCTGAAGGAGTGGTACGGCGAGAACATTCAAGGCAGTCCGGATCTGAGTCGCGTTATCAATGCCAACAACTTTCAGTGAGCTCATTTCTTTCGATTGCAATAGGAAGATGGCAGTCCAATGGTGTGCATTTTTCGTTTTTCAGACGCCTTCTGGGTCTGATGAAGTCCGGTCGCGTGGCTCTGGGTGGCAACTACGATGCCAGCGAGCGTTACATTGAGCCCACCATCCTGGTGGACGTTAAGGAAACCGACCCCGTCATGGAGGAGGAGATCTTCGGCCCCATCTTGCCCATTTTCAACGTGGAGAGTGCCTACGATGCCATCAAGTTCATCAATTCCAGGTATGCCAGTCCGTGGGCCAACCGTCGCCAATCACCGCTGTCCCTTGTTGTTGCCCGTTTACCATTCGATCACCTCACGAAAACAAACTACAACATCCAGTGTCCGATTTGCCATGTTTTTCTCATAGAGAGAGTCCCCTTGTCCTGTACATTTTCACATCGGAAGCAGAGGTTCAGAATCTTTTCATAAACGGCACCCAGTCGGGCGGACTGTGCGTGAACGACACGATAATGCACTATGCCGGTAAGAGAGTCAACCCCAGTCAACCCCTAAATCAGCCCAATCGAGATGCTAATGGATGTGGATAATGATAATGAATGCGGCTAGCTCGTTGCTTGCTTCTCCTCTACGGTTTTGGTTTCCCCCGATCTGCAGTGCCCTAACTGAACCTGTTTTTGATAGCCGCTAAGTGCTCTGCCCACCTGTAAATTATATAGCCCTGTCTGGTGATGGTGATTCTAATTACTCCTGTACAGTCCCCTTGAAGTAGATGATCTAAGATTACCCGTTCGAGTAGCTACACCTCCAACACTACCCATTGCCCATGCATATATGTGTGTCATTGATATTTGCAGATCTGTTCAAGTACATTGGTAGTGCGGAGATTTCTCTTTCGAAAGTTCAAAATTATTTCTCACAGATCTGCAAATGCCTGTCTGTTTGTCTCTTGCGTGTAACTCTCGTTCTTTCCAAGCTCTTAACGATGCTAGAGGAACCTCAACTGCATCGTATTTAATCTGCTTATTCCGTTCTCCCCATCCCCGTAATTAGAGAAAAACCACTTGTAATTTACGTGTTCTCCAACTCGAGTAAGCTAGTCAAAGAGTTCAGGACCAACACCACCAGCGGCGGATTCTGCAGCAACGAAACTATAATGCACGTTGGAGGTATTTGGCTCGATAATGTATATAGTTAAGCTATCTCTGTAGTTTTAGTCAGACACCTCAATGCACCGAACCTTAATGCTGTTGAACCCTATTTACACGAATTTTAAGTTGCCCGCTTAGTGCACTTCAGCAATCAGTATTTGTATTGCAAATTCTCGGAAATTCCGGACACTTTCCCACCACGAAAATCCGGATCAACACAGCTCAAAACGTAAAACAAAAACTCAGAATTAGAGTATTCAAATTTAATGCACATTATTTAGAGTTTTAATTAAAGCTCTGTGTTCCTTGGTTGCGGACTTGTCTTTTTTGCTTGGCAACATTTTTGTTTAACACTTAAACGCTTGGCTAAGAATTGCAAATAGTAAATTAGTATTAAGAGTGCTAAAATCTTTTTGGTGTTAGCTTAAAAAAACAGACTTAAATTTAAATGTTACTATTGTACAATATTTCTCACAAAGCGTAGCTATTTTGTTATTTGCAGAAATGAAATACACTAAACTTGTTTTTTCTTTGCATTTCTACTAACCACTAGTATTTTAGTCTTAGTTCAAAACTTTAATTAATTTTTGCAAATAACAAATAATTTTGGTGGTGGGCAATTTCTTGAAATAATCATTTCTTGTTCCACAGTTGATGTGCTGCCTTTTGGAGGCGTTGGCATGAGCGGAATGGGCCAGTATCATGGAAAGTATGGCTTCGAGACCTTCACACACAAAAAGTCTTGCCTGGGCAAGAATTTGGCGGCCCTTGGCGAGAAGTTGGCATCGTAAGTTCATGCGCTTTCCCATTGATTGGGGTATGTTATTGATGAGTTAATGACTCCCCTGCAGAGCACGTTATCCGCCGTACTCGGATAGAAAGGGATCGATTCTGTCCTTCCTGCTGCGCAAGCGTCGTCCGCTGCCCAACCTGCACCTCAGCCATGTGGTGGCCGTTGGTCTGGGCGTGGGATTGACGGTGCTGGCCAACTTCTATCTACAGGTAAGGAAGGTATAGCAACCTGCCACCAGTCGCTCGATTGCGCCCATTAAAATGTTCGATTATCTTTCATGGCTTGCACGACACTGGGAAACACACTCCATATTCGATATACGACACCATTACACTCCTCGCCCCACTCCTAATACATATTCCACGCCGTTTGTCCACATTTACAGGGCAAGTTGCTGTCGCGTTAGACTAGATGTTGGAACCCGGAGTTTAGAGCAGCCTGCGCCAGTGGATCTTACCATTTACTTTTGGAATTGTTTGCAATAAATGTATAAGCCGTGTGCTACGTTTGTTTATTTTGCACTTTACTAACTTCATTACATATCCACACTTCCTAACATAACTACAACTGGGTTATTATACTTGAAAACCAAAACGCATTTCAGGAAACGATTACAAAATATTTCTATCATGTTATGAATTCGTTTCACAACCTTTCCCAATTTTATATTTTCAGAAAAGCTCAACTGACTAAGAACCGAAATACTTTTTTATTTTTTATACGCATATCGCTGGGTGATGTAAAGCTTTGGATACTTCGTTTTAATAATATAGTTATTGTTATTTAGTTGCTATTAAATGAATTGTGAATGCTATAATGTAGTGTACGAAAAATAAACAATATAAAAATACCATTTGCCCTTTTTTAAATTTGAATTGCGGGAATAGTGTGGCCAGCCCAGTTCGAAATCACGTGTTTACCAACACTGTATGCCATTTTTAGGCATTTGTCATATGAACCAGCGGGTACACACTGGCTAGACGATGTGGGACTTTTTTACGAGGTCACACTGGCGTGTACAATTTTTTGTCAATCATTTGCTTGAGAAAATATATTAAAAAACACGGATAAAATGGCCGCGCGCGGCGATTTGATTGCACAATTCATAGAGATCACCGGAACGGACGAGAATGTGGCCAGGTTCTACCTGTCCAGCTGCGACTGGGACATAGAGGTGAGCTTTCGCGAAACCGGCGACAACAATGATGCAGCAAATGCACCCGGTACTAATGCACCCGAGTCTGATTTTAGCACGCTCTGGGCAACTACTGGAGCACCCAGGCCGTGTTGCCCGCGCCGGTGCAGTCGGTGGGCCACGCGGACAATCCAAAACCAAAGCCAACTTCGAGTAGTGGAGCAAGTGCAGCAGCTCCCGCCGCCGGAGCCACCAAATCTGCGGACGCTGCCGCCGCTTCCTCATCCGCCTCGGTGGACATCGCACCGGCTGCGTCCAAGGCCAAGCCAAAGTCAGTGTTTCGAACAGGTAGAACCGCCTTGGTAAACCCCCATTTCCCTTCCCCAGATTCGCCACCCTCAGCGACATGTCCAAGGAACTCTCGAGCGACGATGACCAGCAGGCCTTCTACGCCGGCGGCTCAGATCGCTCCGGTCAACAGGTCCTGGGCCCGCCGAAGCGCAAGAACTTCCGCGAACAGCTCACCGACATGATGCGTTCTGCGCAGGAGCATAACATCGCGGAGGTGGGCCCCTCCACCAGCAGCGGAAGTGGCAGTGGAGGAGCCAGCGGCGCCGTCTGGGGCCAGGGCATGAGGCTGGGCATGACCGACAACGATCACACGGCTGTGGGCACCAACAAACCGCCATCGAGCAGTGAGAACAAGCCGGTGGTGGTGCTGAAGCTCTGGAGTCAGGGATTCTCCATCGATGGCGGCGAGCTGCGTCACTATGACGATCCGCAGAACAAGGAATTCCTAGAGACTGTCATGCGCGGGTAAGTGGCATTCATCCCCGACTGCAGCCATGGGTAGCATATAAGCAACATTCGTTGCTTGGACATTCCCTAAAATGAGTAAATTGTTTTAGTTTAACCGACCTGTCCTCTATTACAATTTTAACGTATCTTTATGAAAAAGTAAAAGTAACTTTTTTTATTATTGCTACCCTTTTGTAGCTATTATTTTAAATGCCGCTTTTTGTAACGAAAATTAACCTTTCCAGAGAAATTCCGCAAGAGCTGCTGGAAATGGGCCGTATGGTGAATGTGGATGTAGAGGACCACCGACACGAGGACTTTAAACGCCAGGCAGCTCCGCAGACATTCAAGGGTTCCGGCCAGAAGCTGGGCAGTCCAGTGGCGAATGTGGTCACCGAAGCACCAACTGTTTCAGCGGCCCTGTCCCCCGGCGAGGCGGCCAACCAGGAGGCCAGTGCCCGTGATGCCATCAACTTGAACTCCGAAGCACCGTCTACCACGCTGCAGATTCGGCTGGCGGATGGCTCGCGTTTAGCTGCGCAGTTTAATCTGACACACACCGTCTCCGACATACGTCGATTCATACAAACGTAAGTCCCTAATCATGGAGATCTCGAGCTGATCAATTCAAATGTTATTCGATTTGCAGGGCACGCCCTCAGTACTCAGCCAGTAACTTCATCCTGGTTTCCTCGTTTCCCACTCGCGAGTTGAGCGACGACAATTCCACCATCGAGAAGGCTGGCCTCAAGAATGCGGCTCTCATGCAGCGCCTCAAGTAACTATAAGTTAAATAAGCGTTAAGGCTCCCAACAAGGGGAGCAACAACAACCTATGAAATAAAGCTGGATTTGGTGAAGTCGGGAAACCTACACGGCCCAATCCGATGTCTATAACTGTCTACTATATATACAATATACCAAAATTGTGTGCTTACTTGTATTCACTTTATGGCAGTCAAGTAATCTCTCAAAACTACAAGTTAATCTCAAACTAAAGGCTATAACAACTAATGTGCTTAGATGAGAAGGTCTACCTCGTTGCGCAGTGCGTTGATGTGCTCCATGAAGTCCTCGCGCACCGCGTTGCGCCAGTCGTGCAAGCCATCGCTGCCCACGTGGTCGCAGTCCACGTAGCGGTGCACGAATCCGGTGGACAATGATAGTTCCACCTCGGTCGTACTGGCTAAAAGCTGCGCAGGCGGGAGTTCTAGGCGGTCCAGTATAGTTTTGTACGGCGATCTTCGCTCCGGATCATACTGAACATTGTCGGGTAAGAGCTTCTTACGCTCGTCGAAGCACACGGACATAGTGGCCAGTTCAAAGCGAGTGGTTTCAGAGGAGAAGTGTCGTAGCTGCTGCTGCACCGAGCCCTTCACCTGATCCACAGAGAATCGGGAGTTGGGAAAGAAGAGCTCGTTGGGACGGAGTAGAAGGCTGAAGCTGGCGTGGTTTACATTTCGCAGCAGACAGTCCGTATGGATCAACTGACGAATTCGTGTCATTGTGCCATTTGTTTGCCGGAAAGGAAAGTTGAAGGGCAAGCCGTAAAGATTAATGTTAGTCCGGCCCAGCAGGTGAATCACATCTTCGGGAAGCTCATCGTAATTGTAGACCAGAAAATGCTCGATTCCTATGGCCTGGTGGAAAAGGAAGAACTGCAGCAGGGCGTTCTCAGTTCGAGCGAACTTGGACGTCATATTAAAGCCCACTAGATCCACACAGATGGTGGCCGGCAGTCGAGAGGGAACTGCTGCCACTTTGGAACCGCTTTTCTTGTCTGTTGGTTTCAAGTTTCGCAATCGCAGCTTGACCGGACTCTTGGTGGTTGTGACATCCGTGAAGGAGACACTACCAGGCTGACCGAAATCTCGGCTCACCTGGCAGAAGAAGTGATAGCTGGTGAAGTTGGAGGACTTGTCGTCCACCAGGCTCTCGATAGAGTCCCGCTGGAATCGAAACTTTCCCTGCACACTGCGCCCGCCCAGAAGATCGAGGCTGCATCGGAAATCCACCACGGCTCCTTTTTTCCCGACGACCAGGACGTGGGCCTCTCCGCCGGCCACCAGTTCGTTGCGCATCCAGTAGGCGGAGTAGGCATGGAAGGAGTCGCCGATCATCTGCCAGACGGGAAGCGGGCGCCACAGGACCGCCTGCGGTCCCTCCTCCTTGGTTCCATTCTCCAGACGCCGGAGAACGGCGGCATCGTTGCGTCCGAAGAAGTTGACGTACTTGAGCACGTATTTCAGTCGGTTGTTCTCGGTCTTGTACATCAGGAGGATGCCCACGCTGAGGCAGGATATGAGGAGCAGCACTAGCTGCTGGTACTTCCGCATTTCTGTTTATCCTATTTCGTTTGCAAGCGAATAACAATTAAACAAAACACTCCCTAATTGGGTCCCGCCAGCAACAGCTGATTTTTAGGGTTGCCAAATACTTAAAACATATTAAGCATGTTTGGCAACTATCGCACCTTTCTGATTAAAATATAAACGAAAAAAAATCTTATTTTATTTGTTTCTTGCTAGCTTTATACTTTTCCCATCCCCGGGAGCGTTGACACTACACCTCGTTCAATTGGCAAGCCTTATAAAGCTGTGTAATAAGTAATAGCCTATTTCCATGGATAGAGTTCTGTAGAAAGTTTTTTTTTTATATTTAAAGATACATGAACATGTAATACATACATGTAAAAACTGCAGTGGTCCCGCTTAAGTCACGTTTTGGGGAGCGGGTTGATCAAAAATCCGAAAAATTTTATTCTTTAGATTGGTAGTTACGTCGACTTCGTTTTCCCGAAGCCATTTTTTTTAAAGGCAAATAACGGTGTATAGTTTGATTGAAATAGTTACCTTACCAGGAACATGGTCGCTAAAAGCGGTTCAAGCTGGACATTATAACCATATAGTCGGGCGTTTTAATTGAATTCTTCAAAAAGGGCTGGTCAATTAAATGAAAATAGTTTTAAATTTTTTTGGCAAGCTCGGCTTTTTTAAAATAGCCCGCCCAACAGGGCTGTCCACTTTTGAATCCGAGCGGGCGTTGCCAGATGTCAGCAATCAAGAATCAGTGTAGGGTGTATTTTTGTTGTTTGTCGAGCGGAAGCGGAGAAAAGAGAGACAACACAACAAATTTCGGAACCGGAACCCCGAAATCCCCGTCCTGAGGCGCAATTTCCTGCAGCAAGGACATGGCCAGCAGCAAGGAGTTGTGCTCCATCCGGGAGTGGGCGCCGCTGACGGACGTCATCGACCACATTCCGGCTCGGCTGCAGCGCGGTTTCTTTCCGGCGAATCTTAACCTGACCTGTGTGGATGCCACCGAGGAGTTCCTGGCCGTGGGCAGCGACGCGGGCATCGTGTTCTGGTACAATCGCCACTCGGGCGAGATGCAGAAGCTCAAGGCGGAGGTAAGCTCAAGGCGGTGACTCATTCTCACTCCCGTTGACCGGACGTGCGTGTGGTTCCCCCATTAAGCCAGCCCTCCCCTTCCAGGTGGCCACTCGCATTACGTGCGTGCGGATTGTCAACTCCGTGGAGTACATGGTGGCGGCTGGGTGCGCCAACGGGCAGGTGAGCGTCTTCCAGATACAGAAGGAGCTGCCGCGTGACCTCGACTTGGTGGCCCCCTGCACCCGGAGTCGGCCCATCGAGCGCTACACCATCCGGGATCTGCACAAGTGCGTGGTCAGCTGCTGCGAGTGGTCCAAGAACGGGATGAAGCTCTACTCCGGCGATCGCCAGGGAGTCGTAGTGCTCACGGAGTTCGACTACCAGGCGGTAAGCATTAATCTTTGCTGTTCAGCCCGAGCTTAAGCTTATTCTAACCCTCCACACACACACACACACACAAGCACCTCAGCAAGTCCGTGGAGATCCTGAGCGAGGCCTACGAGATCGTGCAACTCAGCGTGCAGCAGAGCCACCTGCTGGTGGCCACTCTTTACCGCTGCATCGTGTGCCAGCGCGACGCCCACTCTGCGCAGTGGAACATCACCCAGGTGGGCAAGAAGGATCGCAAGCAGCTCATCGACTGCGGCGCTGTCTTCCTCAGGAAGCAGGCTGCAAACAGGCCACAGCTCGTCTGCGGTCGCCCTGGCTTGCGCTTTTGGATGGCCGACGCTGAGGGCAACGTGTCCAAGACGGTGCTCTTCAAAGACGCCGTTCTGCGCAGCCCCACCTGGGAGATACCCATTCTGAACCCCAAGCCGCGCAGTGAGCCGCCCAGCAGTAACCATTCGGCCTCTGCTGAGCGATCTCGGCTGCAGGACGGCGAGGTGGGACACGTGGCCAGCAGCAACTTCAGACAGCTCTACCTATACGATGGTCATGATTCGCTGCTGGTAACGCACGACGATGCCACCTTGTACATACTCAACTTGGAGCGACTCAAAGTGGAGGCCGTGGCGCGTGGATTCCGGAAGATCCTCGACTTCTGTGTCTGTGGCAAGGAGATCTTCGTGCTGGAAGGCGAACGAACCTTGCTGCGTCTGGCTGCCCTGCCCGAGCCACCGAATAAGACGGTGAAGGTGATCTTCAATCCGCTGATGCCGCCCCCTGTGCCGGTTCTGGGTTCGTCCCACTACTCGCGGCTGGAGTCGCCGGTAGAGCTACAGCCGGAGCCCGCGCTGCAGAGCGCCGAGGAGTGTTTCGAGATGTCGCCGGTGGAGCAGCTAAACCTGAACGCGCCAATTGAACTGGCCGTGGAGTCGCCGTTGGCTCACCAGAACCGCCGATTGGAAATATTCCGTCGCATCGGTCAAATGGACTTCGAGCAGTCCATCGTCCACACCAGCCGAAAGACATCGGTGGGCAAGCCGCCAGTGCCAGTGCCGAATGAAAGTGGCACGGGGATTGTTGAGATTGGTCACGAGTCCCATGAACTCCGTTTACCACTTACCAATGCCGCCACACTAATGGAGGCCAGCTACTGTCAAATGGAGAAGTAAGTTACCAAACAGCAATAGTAGTAATAACATTTAGCTTTGCTTTACATTCCTTAACTTGTGTCTGCATGTCTACCATATCGTTAATGCATTTTCACTTATCTTAGCAATGGCTTGGCCTCGCCGATGGACATGAAAGCAGCGTACCTCCAGCTCCTGCCCGATGCTCTTAGTCCCACCACTCTGCAGAAGACCGTCGCGGAAAAGGCCAAGACTCTGGCTGCCGAGCTGGATCTGCCAGAGGTGCATCTGGCCCCGCCGTCCCAGGAGGAGCTGCTTGCTGCCCAGGCACTGGCACCCCAACTAAGCGAGTCGCTGATCAGGTGCTATCCCACGCACCTGGAAGAGGCCAGTGTCCAAACGACCCCACGGGAAAAGTCACTCAACCCAGCAGACGATTATCATGCAGGTCAACCAGTGGATGGGATTAGGTCATTAGACCAAAAACCCTCGAGGCCCAAAATGGCACCGCTTAAGTTCGTCAAGAGCCTGCCGAAGCCGAAGCCGACTCTCGAAGAGGATAGAGACGACGAGGAGGAGTACACCAGCTTCCTGCCCGACTTTCGCCGAGCAGGGGACCCACTGCGCAAGGAAACACCGGCTACCAGTGACTCGAACACCTCCAGCGAGTGGGAGTTCCTGGACAATTAGTTCAGTATTAGAAATAAGTGCATACTCTCATTTGCTCTCGTTTTGATTTCTCGCACTTTTTTCGTTTGTCTTCGTTTTGTTTGACGAATTGTTGTGCTTATCAGATTGTGATCACCGTGATTTACTTACTTACTATTTTAAGTTAAACTAACGCAATTGTAAATAATTTTTAGACGTAGGCAAAGGGTGTTTCCTAAAGCAACACGAATCTGTATTTGAAGTTCAAAAGACACAAACCATTCCTTGAAGTCCAAAAATTCTAGCGTAGATAGCACCTTAGTGTCAGTACCAATTTATTAAATATCATTGTACTCAGTTGAAAAAGATATTCGAATGCTTTAAGTATTTGCTAACTAAGTTCAAGGTCGCTTTTTATTCACAAAATACAATTATTTTAAACAAGTGCAAAGATATTGTTTGAAGAGTATCCCCCCAGCAGGAAATGGATATAGGGTGATACCGAGTATTTTGTTTTTGTATTTTCTTGAATTACGTAACTAAGTCTGTTAAGTCTGTAAGCTGCCGATAAGGATGCATGTGATGAAAACGAGACGCCCACTGCAGCATGTGCCACTGGCGATTACCGTGGGCGTCGAAGGGCTCCAGCGGAAAACTTTTAGCAAAGCAACTGCTTGATCTCCAGCAATTATGCAACCCCGTCCAACTTGACGTGTAAACGGACCAGCCCACTACATTGATTGATCAACAAATGGAAATTCGAGCTCGCTTCGCACTCAATTGACTACAATAATGGAAAGTTCTTAGAAGTGTCGCCTGCATCTGGCTTCCAGAAGATTCGAGGAAGCCGTATGGCCTGCCCTCCAAACAAACCAAGTGTAAATCATTTGGTCTTCTCTCTGAGCGTGCGGAAGAAAACTGGTAGATTGTACCGAGGAATGGACAAATCTGCTTCTAAATTCCGATCAAATTGTTATAGTCCGAAAGTGGAAATAGTAGTTGATGACTTCAGTACTGAGTACTAAGTAGTTTGCTTGTGATTTGGCTTTTAAAATTGAAATATATATTTTTATTTTAAAAAGAAGTTAAATAGGCCTACATAGACTCCCCAATCAATGCGACCAATACTTCGGGGGTAAATGTATATAGGCTTTGACAGTTGGGGCCTCTGGCCATTTAGCCCGACTTTCAGTACAGTATTCACGTAAAATTAAAAAGGTTTTATTCGAGTTTTTATCTTGAATCTACTGCGAAATAAATTATATTTTTGAATTTATTTCCTTCGCTCATTCATTAAAATAAAATTTTTTTTTTTGTTCAATTTAGGATAACTTTTGATCCAGGTTTTAAGACCGCTGGATCCAGCTTTTTGTTTGAGTCTTGTAAAAATGGATTTCAGTTCAATACAAACCTAACGTGTTGCCACGGTAATCCACATTTTTCAAGGGCTTGATTCATTTGTAACGGGAAATAATGGTTTTAAGTACTTATAAAGTCGTTGTATCCATTCGCGTACTATGGTAATGTGGTCTGTACCGAGATCCTTAAATAGGATGGGTCACGTTCTGCCCCGCTAATTGATAAAAACTGTATGATTCCGAATTTAAAGGCTAAAACTGCCTGACTTAAATGTAAAACCTGTGATTTTCCAATTGCAGTCACATACCACCAAGTTTTATAATGAACGGTATTAATTGACTTATTTCATTATATTAAAATTCTGGTGGTTTTCGAAAGTAAAACTATTTTATTAACCTAAATTTTAAAACATTTATTTATTCTCAATTTTTTATGTATCTAAGGATTAAACACTTAGTGCTAATAGCAATCGAAGCACGAATTGTTTATATAATTATTACCCAAATGAATAGTGAAACAAGAGCCATCTCTTAATTTAAGGGGAATAAGAGCAAGCGAAAACTTTCCGTAGCTGAACCATTCCCTTGAATTTACACTCAATTGGTCACCCCATGAACTATGGAAATAGGTGAATTGCGATCTACGGCGAGGAAAAGAGAGGGAAAGCAGGACTCAGCGGAGCTGATTGAGAAATCCCACGCGTGCCGGAAAATTTCCGATATCGTCTGGTTCCCTTAAGTGCGCCGCAGAGCGCAAGGGAGAGCGCCTGAGCGAAAGTCAAGAGAGAGTGCCGGGAGCATATAAAAGCGGACCGCTTCCCACTCAGCCGAGTCATTCGCCGCGAATTTTTGCCTCGACCACAACGCAGTCTTCAGAACCGCGCTACCGAACCCGAGAATTTCCAGAAGCAAATCGCATTAAAACGCGCTAATTGACAAGCCGACAGTGTTAGCAAAAAACGAAAAGAGAATGAAGCCCACCAACAACTCGACGCTGGAAGTCGTTTCCCCGAAAGTGCAGGTTGATGATGAGTTCATTACAACCGACTACGATTACCAGACATCGCATGTCAAGCGTACCGCCGATGGACAGCTACAGGTAAGTTCGATTACCAGGGGACTACTCCCCCGAACCGCGGCCATCAACCAGATGTTCGTTGTCAGCATCCATTTGAACGATATTGAATTGGGTGCGAAAAGACCATTTTCCGGCTGCCGCGCTGACCTTCACATTGAACTTTTCCAATGCTTCCCGCTCAAATGCGCACTCGTCAGCACTCAGAGAATAATATGCCTTCCACTGGGTGCCTAATAATATCCAATTTCAAAAGTTTGTTGTTACTTGGAAAGATTTAAAGAATCAAAATATAATGGGTTTAAATATATATGTAAGTTTATGATAGTTTTTCTAAGGGACTTTTACAAAAATTCCAAAGCAGAAATCTAGAAAACACCTAGTTAATCTTAGCCCTAAATTATAGTTCTATAGATTTGAGTTATAAAGTATCATTAAATTTAATGTTTTATTTATTCAAAATTAAATATAAATTCATTAAAAATATTATGAACTTTATTTTCACCAAAAAATAGTGATATATATGTGCTATATTTTCTTTAATATTTCAAAAAGAAAAGGTTAAAATACAACAAATAATTTTTTTTCTCGATGAGCTTTAAGTTTTTTATTTTTGCTTAGTCAACGTATACACAGTTAACTCTAAAATTATTTTTCGTTACTATTTTATGGCAAACAAAACACGCGCATTTGTTTTTCCAAGTGTAGGGTTAGAGAAATTTTCCATTATCTAAAAAGCAAGGAACTGTGCCAAATTCCCGGAGTCCCAAGGGCCCACTCCCCGATTCGCGGTAGATAAATATATATATAGCGATAAGCGGGGGCGGTGCCTCACTCACATACCTACACATGGCGTTACAGCTGAAGTTTATTGATTATTCGGAGAAACTAATGACGATAAGTACAACTGATATATCGTCTTTATTTTGGACAGCGGGTGGCGTGATTCTGCGCGCAGGCGCCGTTTCGAGCTATTAAATGGACTCTAAACAAATAGGGATGACAAGTGAACCCAAATAGAAACCCGATAGCCCATTTCCAAGCGATTGTGGTTGCGGTACGTGCTCTGTTTACATCCATGTGGGTGCCACTGCCTCTACCACCCCCACCCAGCAGACACTTGCTGCGCCCCAAGGTCACTGTCAGGCGACGTCCACTAAGAGAGCACTCCAAAGAGAAATCGGCTCTCTTTGCCGGTCTATAAGAGAGTCCCATGTTATTTCGCCGGCCGGCTTTTGCCCAAATTCTTGGCGGACTTTGAACTAGCACGTTGTCAAATTATAAATGCAATCATCATCATCATTATCATTACTTATTCATCAGTTTTTATTTGTGGCACAAATCAAAGAGCACGTTGACTCGGCAAAAATCTGGCAAGAACTGCTAAACTAAACATCAGGCACAAATGCGATATAAGAATTTTGGCTACCTCTTAATGTCAATATACATATATAAAATATATTTCGATATAATTAAATAAATTACGCAAGTAAAGAATTAATTTTTTTTACTTTTTCTGCCTGAGTTTGATGAGTACTGTAAATGTTCTCCCTAAAAAATTCATATGCTCGATTGGTGTTAACTAGGATTAGGGGTGTACTTATATTTACTTAGCACTTCTCAGCAAAACATCTGGCAAAATTATTGTATTTATCACCATAGATTTTAATCAATCTAAGCAAAGCCATCTGTTGCCAAGAGACCCCCCATCACCGATATCCCCAAATGCCAAAAAACACGAATGGGGTATTAATCAGGTTCGCGTCGCAGAAATCAGGCGATCATAATTTATGCGGCTACCTGACTGGGGTGCTGTATCGATAAGGTGGCCGGACCTATTATAAGACCAAACGGGTTGTGCCATGCCGATCCTAATCGAAGCTAATCTCTACGCGATCTTGCAGGTGCACCCCCAAACGACATCACTTAAGATTCGCACTGGTCGCCAGGTGCCCAAGCTGGGCGTGATGCTGGTGGGATGGGGCGGCAACAACGGCTCCACGCTGACCGCCGCCCTGGAGGCCAATCGCCGCCAGCTGAAGTGGCGCAAGCGGACGGGCATCCAGGAGGCCAACTGGTTTGGCTCCATCACCCAGGCCTCCACCGTGTTCATCGGCTCCGATGAGACCGGCGGCGACGTCTATGTGCCCATGAAGGAGCTGCTGCCCATGGTGGAGCCCGACAACATTGTCGTGGATGGCTGGGACATCAGCGGGCTGCACTTGGGCGACGCCATGCGCCGCGCCGAGGTCCTGGACGTGGCTCTGCAGGATCAGCTGTACGAGCAGCTGGCCCAGCTGCGGCCTCGGCCCTCCATTTACGACCCGGACTTCATCGCGGCCAACCAGTCGGATCGGGCCGACAATGTGATCCGCGGATCGCGACTGGAGCAGTACGAGCAGATCCGAAAGGACATCCGCGACTTTCGCGAACGCAGTGGCGTGGAGTCCGTCATCGTGCTGTGGACCGCCAACACGGAGCGCTTCTCCGATGTCAAGGCGGGACTGAACACCACCAGCCAGGAGCTCCTCGCCTCCCTGAAGGCAAACAACTCGGAGGTGTCGCCGTCCACTATCTTCGCAATGGCCAGCATCGACGAGGGGGTGAGTACCGCGTGTTTAATGGGGTTCAACTGTCAATACTCATACTCACCTAAGGGAATTTGAAAGTTTAATTGAAACTGTTGAGAACCAGAAAGGAAGCAAGGAACCTTTACAGCTATTACTAAATTTTAATATTCTATAAGACGACTATACACATTTTGATTTTTGAGGAAAAGTATGTAACAGGAAGAAAGTATATACATATATTCTGGATCAGGTTCAATAGGCGTGTCGATCTAGCCATTTCAGACTGCCGGTCTGTTCGTCCGTCTGTCCGTATAAACGTTAAGATCTTGGATACTATAAAAGCTACAGCTCTAGTTAAACGCCGACAAGCCTCAAAAGTCATTTAATTTTGGGACATGATAGAGATTAGTTATTTGGATATATTGTATATGTGTGTATCGGTCATATATACCGATAGGGTAGACAAAAAAATATTTTAAATCGTGCTATTACTTCAGAAGTTATTGAGTTATTAAATCCTCTGGCGCTACTCTGCCGGCAAAACTCTATTCTATGCTCACCAGATAGGGACGTTGTGAAAGACAAAGTGATAGATTTGTTAGCGGGGGGTGGGGGTGCTGCACGCTCTTTGTCTCTAGTGTTGGCAATGAAATTCGACAGATGGCGCCACCCGAACTCCCTTTGTTTTGTGGAGCAATTTATATTTTGAAATTTGTTAGCTTATTAAAGGATATCAGTCGGGGTAACTCGATTGATACAATGGACTTTAAATGATATAGTCGTCCGATTCGGTCTGTTCCGACTTATGTCCTATCTGCAATGGAAAAAGGACTTTTGGGAAGGCTTTATCCATATAGCTTTAGAAGTGAGATACTAGTTTGCGTAAAAACAGACAGACGGAAGAACTAAACGGCGGACAGGACATAAGTTTCACATAAAACACATTTTTTATAAAATCAGCGGTTTCCTACAGTTTCTAATCGGTTTTATTAATACGTATTTTATTTGTTCTTTATTCTCCATCCATCGCGCAGTGCACGTACATCAACGGATCGCCGCAGAACACCTTTGTGCCCGGACTCATCCAGTTGGCCGAGGAAAAGAAGGTCTTCATTGCCGGCGATGATTTCAAGTCCGGCCAGACGAAGATCAAGAGTGTGCTGGTGGACTTCCTGGTGGGAGCTGGAATCAAGCCGGTGTCCATCGCCAGCTACAATCACCTGGGCAACAACGACGGAAAGAATCTGTCCGCTCCCCAGCAGTTCCGCTCCAAGGAGGTAAGCGTCCGAAGAATTCCCCCGAGGGCTGTCTGTAGTTAAACACCCTTCCCTCTTCGCCGGCAGATTTCGAAGAGCAACGTAGTGGACGACATGGTGGCCTCCAACAGGCTGTTGTACGGACCCGAGGAGCACCCCGACCACGTGGTGGTCATCAAGTACGTGCCCTACGTGGGCGACAGCAAGCGGGCCATGGACGAGTACACATCAGAGATCATGATGGGCGGCCACAACACCCTGGTGATTCACAACACGTGCGAGGACTCGCTGCTGGCCACGCCCCTGATCCTTGACCTGGTGATTCTCGGGGAGCTGAGCACACGCATCCAGCTACGCAGCGCGGAGCAGTCCGCCCCGTGGGTCCCCTTCAAGCCGGTCCTCTCCCTGCTGAGCTACCTGTGCAAGGCGCCTCTGGTGCCACAGGGTTCCCAGGTGGTCAACTCGCTCTTCCGCCAGCGCGCCGCCATCGAGAACATCCTGCGCGGATGCATCGGTCTGCCACCCATCTCACACATGACCCTGGAGCAGCGGGTAAGCAGGATCTGTCAATCCCCAGTGCTGGAGAATCCCTAATCCTCTCCATATTCACAGTTCGACTTCGCCACCATTACGAATGAGCCGCCCGTAAAGAGGGCCAAGACCCTGGGCCAGCCCTGCGCCGTGGAATCGGCAACCAATGGCAAGAAGATCCAAGCCAATGGACACAGCAACGGATCCGCCAAGCTGGCTGCCAACGGGAATGGCCACTGATGCGGGGCACTTACAGGAAATTGATTTCCCATCGGAAATATATAATTTGAATATATATGGTTTTAATTGGATAAATTACAAACTAGGCTTAAGCTATTATTACTAACTGAATCGTTAAAATACAAAAAGGCTTAAAGGACACTTGTCTGTACCACAAAGTATTTACTTCTTATTCCTTAAGGTATTTTGTGCAGAAACAAACATATATGTAAGTGGCAATATCTTACGCCTTCAAAGGTCAATACAATAGGTTTGTTTGAAAACTATTTCTCTGTGATCTAAAACAACCAACTTATAATACAAAATTATTTTTCCGTCATTAGAAGTGTGGGTATCTAGAGCTTCAAGACTGGCAGGGCATAACTTAAATTGAAATCAAATTTGATCTGTGTGGTTTCTTTGGTTTATTTGAGTACCCATACGACATGTGTGTCAGGCATTTGATAAATTTTGTTTATTGCTTTAAAAAATATAAAACACGAGCGGCAATTTTTTTTCACGAATAATTTACGGATAAATAACGGCAAATTCTCAGCTAAAAACATTTAGGAAAAGTTCAAGTTTAGTATGATGTTCTGCTAACTTGATATCAAGTTAGCAGAACATCTCATAATTTTAAAAAAAAATTGAGCGGCAAAATTTTTTTCTTTCACAAATAATTTACGGATAAATAACGGCAAATTGTCGATAAAAAAAAAGTTAAAAAAAAAAAAAGTTTAAGCAAGATTTTAGAACATACTTTGCTGGATAAGAAGCCCTGAAAAAGATAACGTAGAAAATAGAGAGACCAGGAGTAAAAGCGAAGATCACTGAAAATTATAGCATGCTTTACGGCGACATCATTTTAAGCGAGTGAAATATACGCCTCTCTTAAACTCTGGCTGCTACAGAATTCTGAGACAAATTTAATTTGTGTCATTCATTTATCTGCGTATCTGCTGAAAAAAAACGAAATTACAAATGACGATTTACCTGTTATTTCTTTTTTTGATCTTTTCCATGAAAGCCAAAATAATAAGCTTAAAATGAAATTTTTTAAATGTACAAATTACTATTTCTTGGCGCTTCTGCGAATATTTAGCAATCAATCACTTAATTTATAAATTCTCAAATTTATTTCTTCAATTTTTCCTATTATCGACCGATTTTTAAAGAATACAAATACGATGTTTCTGAAAATAAAAAAGTTTAAAAAACAGCGAAGTTTAGATTTTACAATGTTTCCTACAGCAGCTGTGTCTTAGTAGTGCGATTGGATCCGTTTCGACTTATATACTATCTGCAATAAAAAGAAATTCTAACTGAGAGACTAGATTCGTAAAATCGGACGGACAAACGGACACGTCTATATCAATACATATCACAAACGGACACGTCTATATCAATACATATCAAATACATAGTGCAGAAACGTCTTCTTCCATGCCACAAAATTAATAAAAAATTTTGGGGCCCTTTTTAATATAGATTAAGCTAATTTCTGCCAACATTTCAAAGAACTTCACTGAATGGATTTTTTTGGCATATTTCTAAAGATTCAATTTCATGCAAAATTGAATAAAAGGTTAAAAAAATCTAGTGAAAAGAGATGAATACTTAGCTGATCGAATTTCTTGTGAAGTTATTGAAATTCATTAAAATGTCAAGTTAAAAATTTAATTTAGCTGGATTTCTTACCTTTTTATAAAGTATCGACCAAAACTTTAAAAATTTATGTTTTTTTTTCGTAATGGGATACTTTGCTTTAGAAATCCTTTCGGGAACCCTCTGGAAATGGAGATTCCCTTAAAAATAAGTTATTTGACCAATTAACTACCAAAATCACCCGCCGGTTTTGCGCAGGCGTTCTTCAGTTTTCGAGAATCGCGGTTTAAAGCATGAACTTAATTTGAAGGAGAAGCAGTTTTGAATGTTTTATGCAGCCCACTGAAGCTCAAAAGAATGCTGCATCGTTATATACTCGATAAAATACATACGCAAAACATATAATAATGCATTATATTATTATTATAATATTTGCAACGGAAAATGTTAGCCGCCTTCGAGTATGCTACAATTATCTGCTTTTCCAACTGAGAAATTTGGTCACGCGCCATCTCCATATGTATTCCATATAAGTTTGATAAGACCCTGGGATGAGGGGTATCCATAAACTTGTTATTTGTCCATCTGCTGCAATCGAAATTTAGTGGATCCTAATTTTAGATATTAAGATTATTGGCCTGAAAAGTGTTACAAACAGAACCTTAAGGAACTAACACTTTTCAATATTAGATAAATACAATTCACTTGGCACACTATTGGTCAACGTTTTCTTTCCTTCAATGCGCCGTTTGTCTTTTATTACTATTTAAAACCATTTTTTTTTGTAATTTTAATCGTAATAAAATTTGTAAGTATTTATTGTTATAAAAAATTATAACCAATACGTGAAGTTCCCACTTTTATCTGAGAATTTAACTGAAAAAACGTCGTTAATTTAATTTCAGGCAAATCAATTTTAAACATTATTTTCAATGGGCTTGCATTTACCTAAGATAATATTATTAGTGTTAGTTAAATATAATACCAGTTACGTAGTTCTGAAAGTTAGAGAAATGAGTTTTAGTGACCCCAAATGGACTATCCTTCAAATTCGGTGAGTTTTATCCTCTATTGCGTAGTTGGGCTTACCAGTAAAGCGTATTACCCCTCTTGATTGATATTGATATCTTTGGCACATCGGAGAGTAATTAGTTTCTGCTCAACCCGTTTGGACCTTATCGGAGGGACCCAGCACTCAAGTCAATCAATACGGGTCCCTCTGGCTCAGTCGATACTCCAACTGTGAAGGCGATTGATGCACATATAATTAACTATATTCTCCGATATAGTCCCCTGCGATAGACAATAACAGGTTGCCACAGGGCTTGGCTCGGCCCCTCAACGTCAAGTTGTTGGCACAGACTGACATTTCTGTGGCCCCTAGACCACCCACAAGCGTTTGCAACAAAAATATGTTTATTATCTATTTGAATTTTTTATGTACCAGGGAATTTTTATCTCAATGCAATAGTCAGTATTTACTATAAGGTATATAAATTAACTGGGTTACTTGGTGGTTTTTTAACCCGAAGCGATGCCTTACAAATTCACCTTCGGTTCATGTGGCTGGTTATTGTGGCTTGAGCATAGTTCCACTGGGTCCCCAATGTTAACCACTTAATAGACGTCTTGGAAAGACCAAGAACCACATATTTCTGTGATCCGTTTCCCATTAACATAAAAGAGCCTAGATAGTTTGAACTGTTAAATACTTTTAAGCGTTTGCATTTGGCCTAAAATCTTTAATGTTCCATATGTCCGTTGCGTTTTAAGTAAACCTTTACTGTTAAATGTTTTGAGATAAGCCAAAAAAATACAAAAAAAAAAAACTGTTTTTAAAAAAAAATTGATTTAATTTTTAGCTTAGTTAAGTTTATGTATACCTTTTTAATTACCAGTAAAATAAAAAGCTAGACATCTCTAAGGAGTTCAAACAAATAACACACAGACTTTGAACGTGATTCTTAAAAATAATCCTGCAACTTTACTGGAACTTGCGTTCGTATCTCTTTTTTAATTCAAAACATGAAGCTTAGAAAAGCCGAAGTAAATATATCTTTCCAGTTATAGAAAAAATGTATATATAAATTAACTTACCTATTATACCAGTAGCTATTTATAACGAGACTATGAAATTTTTTTCAGATTTATATATAAATTGATTGATATGATATGATTGATATATGGAAGCTACGATATGATAAAGTCGTCCTATGTTGTGTAAAAAATAACAACACCTCAAATTGTTGTAATGATATTTTTTATTAGTTTTTCGTACGTTTCTATGGCAGCTATTGTCTTAATGTTAAACAAAATGTTAAATTAAATCCACACTTAACGAGTTCATGTGGTTATATTTGTAGTTTTATTTTATAAAGTCCTTCGATTTTCCTAAAATCGGAACATATAAACCATACGTCAAAGCAAATTGTCGAGTAATAGGTTACAATACAAGGAAGTTATGTCGGTTCTCCAATTCATTTTCAATCTGTACTATCATATCTGTATCATAAAGTCTTCTAAATCGGCCAGTTTCGACTTATGTGAATACTAATTTCAATAGAATCTGTGGCTGAAATATTTCGATTTAAAGGCAACACCATTATATCTTACGATATGTGTGACATTACAAATAAATTTAAGTTATCATTTTACACAAATTCATTCATACAAATATCTGTTAATTCCTGGTTATCTCTTCATAAGAAATCTCTTCTGACTACGTTTCTTACAAATCTGTCAATCAGGATCGGCGGTGATTCATTTCAAATTGCCCAAATCAAAACTCTAACCCGTGGTGAATCATTTGGGAATATCTTTTAACATTGCTATTCGAGTCCTGATAACGACTCCCGAAATACTTGCCCACCCGCTGGTTTGTTGTTATCGAAATCTACGTCAGGATTGTGTAGCAAAATTGGAACACGCCGCGATAGCGGACTAGATGGTGACTTGCAAATCGGCCGATAAGGGTTTGCTGGTACCTGTCGACCCCAGAAAGCCGGTAAGCAAGTACGGGCAGTGGTAGTCCTCTCTCCGGAGAGCGCTCCACCTGGAACTCGAACTAATTTAGGTTTAGTTGAGGGTTATCTTATCGTTCACACTGCGTGGTCTGCTTGTTTTGTGGCAGTGTCAGAAGTGGCGATGTCTAGTGGCTAGAAGCTAGATGGCAGAGCTGGAAACTAGCACCTAGAGGCTAGAGCTAGATAGCGCTGAGCCGCGCAGTCGACGTCTCCGTCGACGGTGCGGATGTATTGGGTGGGTGGGCCATGGTTCAGTCGTGAGTTGCGTTGCATTGCGTGCGGTCTGAGGCTCCGCTGGCGATTTGGAAACCCGCCCTAGACCCTGGGATTTTGTTCTAAGCAGTGCGTCTTCGGTAAATAAATAATCCCGTAGTGTAAGACTCTAAAATTATGCAAATTGCCAAGGGAGGAGTGCAAGCTATTCGGCGCGGAAAAGTGTGAAATGTGTCAAGGAGTCCAAATGTGTGAGCCCAGATATGGCCGTTAATTAAGATGGTAAACTATCTTTTCGCGGGCATTTTCAATATTTTTTCATCGTCAGTGATAAGATACGTACCTCCCGACCCGCTTTCGGACCAGTCGGAACCCAGAGGCCAGTGGGGCAGAGAGCTAACCCGGCTAGATAAAGCCCAGTGCTTCCCGACAAGCACTATCACTCCCCAAGCGAAAGCCATTAGCCGCGTGTAAACACGAGTGGTGGTAGGCTTCGTTTGATGTATCCGTCAATGGACGCGGCCATGGGTGTTAGTTAGAAAGGTCTTCGAGCAGATATGAGCGATGAGGTCGGGCAGACAATGCCCAGCCTATCCGCATATGCATGCGTCTGATAGACCTGATAGACTATTAATCAATGTGACACAGCCCCAGCCCCAACCCAAGCCCGAGGCTGAGTCAGAGCACCTGCTCCACCTTCCATCGGAGCACCCCGATTTGGGACTTAGCATTTGCGACTTTGACAAACGACCCGTCTCCTCCCACACGTCCACCCAAATCCCCGCGCTTACAGGCTCTCCTATCAGCATTGATAAGCGAAAACTACATGGACGGAGCAACTTCGTCGCTAAACTGGCGACGCTTAACTTGGCGCGTAGGCAGCAGGCAAAGTCCCCGGCTAGCGAAGAATGGAAATGTTTGTGCGGATCCCACATGGGCACTCATCTGAGGAAAGAAACATCTGGCGCACAATGGGAATGCCAAGTTCACTTGATGTAGACCACCCCATCCATCCCCTGACCGCAAATAGGCGGAATACCTTCCGTGCAATTTGAACATCGCTATGCAGGTTGCAATTGCGACCTGCAATTGATTTGAAATAATCGCTGTAATTATATCGATTGTCGAAACAATTAAACAAATGTTCTGCAAGTATGGCCAAACTAAACTCTTTCCCAGACCAATCTGGATATTAAAATATTTAAAATGTGTTAAAGTTCTCTGATTCAAAAGTCCATTTCATCCATAAATGGCCTTAAAGAGAAAGGTAAAATCAGGGGCTTTTCCATGAATTTGTGAGGGGGTTCGAAACAAACTTTTTGTAGCATACTTTTTTTGTTCTACATAAATGACCTTAAAAAAAAATTTTTGTATAGACCCATATCTGTTTATAAAAAACTGTGTGAAAAATATTTCATTATTTAAGAACGGCTGGGGCGATTTTGATTTTCAGTTGTTCAGTTGTTTCAGTTGTGCCAGAAGGTTCTAACATAAATAAATTTTGATAAATTTTACACAACACCGTTTAAAAGATTATGCTACCCGACCCAATGGATCCTATAGCTTATAATTGCAATTTGCTCTTTGTTTTGATCAAATGTTTTATCAAAAACCTAGTCACGAAATTAGGATAAAAGGTCATACAGTTTTCAAACAAAAGTGTTTAAATAAAATTATTTTCGCACAATAAAATAATTGTTATTGAAGAAAATTTGCCATTTTCCTAAAATAGATAAATAAATAGAAAAGGGGCTAATAAAAACATGTATTTGATTTTCAAGATTTTTTTCTTGTTAGCTGCTTATTTTTATAATTATTATTTATTTGAAATGAAACTTGACTGGGGTACACAAATTATTCATTAATAAAATGCTGTTTACAAAAGCTTACATCACTTAATGTTAAATTCTTTGACAGAAATGCTGAATGCATCATAGAATTAATTAGCTCTGACTGATACCGAAGATAGGAGGTTAAACAATATGACATCGTGTTGCTGTTGAGCACGCAAAGTAATTAAGTTAGTATCTAAACCTGTGACTATAATATGCTCTGCAGTTGCCAAATCGAAGCCCTTTGACATGGAAATGCACAAGGAAGCGGAAGCGAACGACAAGTTCATCGTGAAATACCGCCAGCAGTACTACGACTTGTCCAAGTTCATGCACAAGCATCCGGGGGGTCTGAATACCCTGAAGGGCCTCAAGAACGCGGACATGACAGCTCGCTTTTTGAAGAGCCCGCCGCATTCGGATGCAGCCATGTACCTGATGAAGGAGTACAAGATCGACCCAGAGGACTCCCCAAAAACCAAGTCAAGCCACAGCGATGCCGAGCTCCAGGATAGCAATGGGGCAGTGAGACAACGGCCTGGGGAAACCGAGGACAAGAACAACAACAACCAGGTGGATGAGAGCATGGAGGTGAGTTTGATGAGCGGCTTTTAATCTGTAACTGTAGTGGCTGGCCGTTGGGATCACTTGTTGAGCTGGGCAGAATGTTTTCGGAACTGCCTGCGATCCAAGGCTCAGCTAAAAAATATATAATTAACGTAAGGCATGTTTTCAAAGGAACACTCGTTTTGGAAATCCTAGTTCCCAGTAGCTTAGTCAGTCAGTTGATGGAGTGCTTCAAGTTTCTTGGGGCTACACGAGGTCTCACAGTTGGCGCGACTTGTTGGCCAGCACAAAGACCTTCGCCTTGGAGTAGATGCGGATGTCCTCCTCCACGGTGGTCAGCTCCTTGTCGATCTCAGCCTTGCGGTTGCGCACACGCAAAGTCTGTGCAGTCATGGGCATGTGATTTAGCTCATCGACGAGCTGTTCGTAGCCTGTCAAAACCCATAATTTAAGCAAGGATATAGTTAACTATTATAGGTGTTACTCACGCTTCTGGGCGTTGGTAAGGTGGGTCAGTCGATCTTGATCGCTGAGCAACACATGGCCATGTGGACAGTCGGGATCCTTCGCATCTGCAATTTGCTTGGCCACGGCCTTTTCGCGCTTCTGTTTCTCCAAGTATCGCGGCAAGCGCACCTCATCCCGAGCTGTGGACACAATCAACCAATTATTCTTTGAATAATAACAGCTTACTTATAATTTTATGAATTAACATAAGAGTGAAGTTCAGCAAAGTTAAAAGTCAAATTTTTTGTAAGGAGGTTTTGAGCTGTGTCAACCATCGACTCTTTTTGGTGTTTAAACTTTTACCTGGTTAGTTTGAACATGGTTTACTTTTGAAATCAGTTTGTCCATTTCATTAGTATTTAAGAAAAGTAATGCTAGTAAAATCGACTTTCACTATTAAATAATTTTTTTTTTTAAATAACAAATGCCTAATAATGAATTTTGAACATTTAAATGCTAATAAAAGTGCCTTTAAAAAAAAATGATTAGTAAACGATTGTGAAAGCTTGTTTCGGCAGACCGAAGTACAAATACGCTTGCTGTCAATGGATGCATCTACGATGTTCAAAGCAGGGAACGTAATCATTATAGGTGATGTAATAAAAACAATTTAATAATTATTTTTTGAGCGAAAAAAAATCTTTAAAATTAATGCATTTTTTTTTGATAAAAGTCGGATAACTGTTTTTCTGCAACATTCTTATAATCGATTGTTTTGATAGTTCGTTATGTGAATCAAGACGAATCAAAAACACCCAGTTTCAAAATAAATATATTTTATAATTATATGAAAAAAAACGCGTTTTTCAACAAATGTCTTTAAGTATGCCTCAAATGCATTAAAGGGCATGCTATAAGGGTTAGTGCAAGATCTTAAAGCTTTCATACAAATTTTGACTACCGTAGTGTACGTATAAAAAATACGATTTGGAAAGTTTTAAGAATCTATCTTTTAAACTGCCCGAAATATAGGCACAGAACCGTATGGTCAGTATGACAGATATATGGCAGCTATAGATAAAGATGATTTCTTAAAAAAATACGAATGCAAAAGTTTCAAGTACTTAGATTTTCAGGTCAGCTCGCAAACGGTATAGAAACAGTTGAAAAAAAATTATATATAAAATCAATTAATTACTTTTGAAAAGCATTTACTATTAGAAAAACTAATGAACCATTTCTTTACTCCACGGAACACAAGAAGTTTAAAGCTATGAATGCTAAAAAACATTCGGAAAATACATAAAAACCGAACCATACATGTAATTATAGTAATGTTCGTTATCATATTAATATAATTTTTTTATGTGTATGGAATCGTAAATTGTTTCAAAATTATTTAATGGATATATGAACCCTTATATTGAAGACTGATTTTACTGGCACTTCTTGTATTAATGAAATAAGTCGTAGGTTTTGGACCATTTGTTTTGTTTGTTTTTATAAAAACCAAATACATTTTGTTTAGGACGGCGAGTGTGTAGAGCTAGGGCTATTAATATTAACTTGAAAACTGTTGCCGTAAGGGAAATACTCACATCCCAGTTTGTGCTCACGACGCTTCGACTTGGAGGTGATGGTGGTGACATTAGAGGCCGTTGTGAAGCGACTACGGGCGCTGAGTGGTGCCTCGTCGTCCGAGGCGCCGTAGTTGATGGGCTCGGCCTCGAGCTCGGACATGTGGAAGCGGCTCTGCTTCGAGGAGTTGGAGCGGGCAGAGAGCGGCAGCTGCTCCAAGTCCTCCTCGTTTTCATACTGCATGGGTTTGCGGTTGTCCTCGTACTTTGTGAGTGGCGCCTCGATTACAGATCCACCATCGAAACTGCATCTGAGAAAGAGACAAACGCTACAGACACCTTCAACTCAGTCCGAACGGGCTTACTTTTTCAGTGCATTGGTGAGGTACACCTCGTCAGTAATGTCCTCGGTCTGAATGGCGATGCTGGTGGAGCTGCGATTGGTGCCGCAGGATTGGCAGCGATCGGATGGTGGGTCTGATGACGGCTCTAGGAGGCTCTCCGCCTCCACATTCTCCGACGGGTCATACAAGGCGGGATTGCGCTCCTCCAGTCCGTCGAAGCGTTCCCCCTCGGCCGGAATTGCCAGTGCCAGTTGGTGCTGGGAACGGGAGTTGCTCCGAGTGCCCTGCAGGGTGTTCTGATGCCCGATCTTGGCCCTGGCCGGTGGCCTGTCCGCCTTCGGCTCCCTCAACTCGGAGGAAGAGCGTCGCAGCGGTGGCATCCATTTGGGACGCACTGGCTCCTTGGCGGCCAACTTCTGACTGGTGGTCTTCTCCAGCGATCGCAGGCTCACCTTGTTTTCCTTGAGGAAGTTTCGGGACTGTGTGACGCCTGTGGGAACGCAGACCAAAACAAATTACTAACTGGTTGCCATGGCCGATGGCTGTTTGGAAAAAAATATCTTACGCGGCACCGAAAAGATGCCCTTTAGCGTGGGAATGGGGCGAATTGATGTATTCGACATGGTCCACCTGCTCCCAGACAATCAGCAAGGCGGCTGGAGTTTATTGTGTCTACTATCGACTGCGGCGAGCGGAAACTGCGTAGTTATGTGTGAAGTACGGGCTGAACCTGTGTTCAAATGACAATTTTAAACCAGCTGCTTGTAATTGTGACTGCTTATCGATAGCCGATATATTTTGTATTTCGTAACGGGGCCTGCGGTTGCGGATGGTCACACTTAAAAAGATTAAGGGTATTCAGGATCGAGGGGATCTTTGTAAAAAAAAATCATTTAATAGGAAAAACAAATTTTTTAATAGATATAATAAATATGCGTTTCTTTTCGGATGTTAAATATTTGAATATTTTTTAATTTTAAATTTACATTTTAAGTTAGCACAATATTAGTTTTATATATTTTAGCAAGGTTGTTTATTTGCTCAGGTAAAGAGAATATTAACATAATGTACAATGACAGTATAAATGACATCCGCGCATTAACCTTAATTAAAACCAAAATCTTTTATAAAAATTTCAGCACTTGGTGGACTGGTCCAAGGCAATGCTCCCACAGATCGCCAACATAACGAAGTGCTACGACGAGTGGGTGCACAAGCCGGTGGACAGACCACTGCGACTATTCGGTCCTTGGTACTTGGAGATGTGCACAAAAACGCCGTGGTGGTTGGTGCCCACATTCTGGATTCCGGTGATCATCAAGTGTGCCTGGGGGGACTTGATCAGCAGCTGGCAGGATCGCAGTCAGGTTAGCGAATGGCGAAACCTCATAAAATTGTAACTAAACCTTCATTTTTCAACTTTTAGCTTGCTGTGTTTGCAATTTACTTTTTGCTCGGTGTGCTACTGTGGTCATTCCTGGAGTACACACTCCACCGCTGGGTGTTCCACGTAAAGCTGAGCAGCAAGAGCGGCAGTTGGCTATGCACGTTCCACTTCATGATCCACGGACTGCACCACAAGGTGCCCTTCGATCCGATGCGGCTGGTGTTCCCGCCTCTGCCCGGAGCACTGCTCGCCACGATCATCTACACGCCGCTCAGCCTCGTCCTGTGGCATCCGCGCGTGGTCCTGTCCGGAGCCTTGGCCGGTTACCTGTGCTACGACATGATGCACTACTACCTGCACTACGGGAATCCCTCCACCCGGGCCTTCGTTCACATGAAGCGGTACCACTTCCATCACCACTTCTCGCACCAAACCCTCGGGTACGGCATCAGCAGTCCCCTCTGGGATTTCGTCTTCAAGACAAGGATTCACCTCCGCAAGCTGAGGTACCAACTGCGCTGGTCCTAGCCGCGAATAAAACGCTATCGCTATCACACAGTGCTACTATAGAACAAATTGAACTCAGTTTTCAACGCAACGGAGTTGCTGCCGGCACAAAAAAAAAGGGCGATCGAAAGGACTACATTCGTTGTCGGAGAGTTTTGTGCGGGCTGAATACTGAGCATTATGAATAAGAATAATTTGTAAGTCTTGTACCTTTTCTATTTAATAGGAATAAACTTCCATGATACCAAAGAACCGACAGACTATTCATTTAACATTTTAGATTTTTGCCAATATTGGGAAAAAAAAGACAGATTTTTGTCAAAAAAAATTATTTTCTCTGGACCGTGGACTGCAGAATGTGATAGCTTGATGAAGCTATTTTTTAGTCTTTTAAGATTATTTAGTTAAGCAATACTTTGTAATGATTTTATTCAAATTCAGCGGGTAAATTCCATTCGATAAATATCTCCGATATGTTATATCGAAGAGGGAAATTTCCTTTTGATGGCACTCGGTCACACTAGCGAACGCCCAGCGAAAGTTTTGTTTATTTTTTTGTGGCCCTCATTTCTCCTGGAGGAACGATGCTAAATGCCAAAATCGGCAAGGTCGGCAAAGTCCTGGTGTGCGGGATGAAGGGCGTGGGCAAGACTGCGCTCATCGAGCAGCTGGTCTACGGCCACGTCAATCCGGAAACGGTGAGTGGGCGGCGGCGACGCGACTTCAATGAAAACTGGTAGCTCATCATCCGACTTGATTGCAGGAACTGCATCCCACCATCGAGGACATATACGTGGCCAGTGTGGACACGGGCCGAGGTGGTGCGCGCGAGACCCTGCGCATCTACGACACGGCTGGACTGCAGGGTGAGCAGCAGCAGCTGCCACGCCACTACCTCCAGTTCCCCGATGCCTTCGTCCTGGTCTACGATCCCATGGACCCGCGCAGCCTGGACATGCTGGCCGACATCAAGACCGACATCGAGAAGCACAAGGAGAAGAAGGAGATTCCCGTCGTGGTGCTGGCCAACGTGCGGGCGCGGGCGGCTCCCAATCCGGTAGAGAAGGTCATGGACCGCGCCAACATCTGGTGCCAGCGGGAGCGCATCAAGCACTACACGGTGAACGCCATGGAGCGGCCCTCCCTCTACGAGCCCTTCACCTCGCTGTGCGCCCGCCTGCATCCGGCGCAGACGAAGAGCACGTTCCCCCAGCTTCGCCAGGTCATGCAGAATCGGCAGAAGAGCGAGGCCTAGATGACCTGATAACCCTTTATCATTTAAGTTTTAATCGTGGGCTTACCCAGAAATCTCCGACCATTTAAGGGCCTAAAACGTTGCGAAAAGTCACGCTATGTGCCTACGTCTGTATAGACTTAACTCAAAGTCTAAGAGGTCTCCGGGCCTTTGAGATTTCTGGGACAGCTTCAACTGTTCTCGTATTAATCCATTTAGTGTTTACTTGCCGTGTATTAACCGCTTAGCGTTTGTGTGGTCTAGAGACCGAGCTGCCACTTGTACTTATGTCTATCTGTTTGTGAGTGTCCAATTATTGTATCTAGTATTTATTACACCCAAATGTCTAATCTCAGTGGGAGAGCATTAAGCGTAATCTGTATTCAGTGCTCAATCGCAGCTCAAATGTCGGCGTAGTGATTAAATTAGTGATAAACCATACCGAATTTCATCCCTGCGGAAATCCCCTTGATTTAGTCGTCTGCCAGCCCCTTCCGCGTGAACAATGGCTTGCCGTGTTGCCTTTCTAGCGGCGCTACTGGCGCTAATCTGCGCCAGCCATGTGGCTGCGGCACTGAGCATAACAGTGCCGGGCACCAAATGGTGTGGACCGGGAAACATAGCCACCAACTACGACGACCTGGGCACCGAGCGAGAAACGGACATGTGCTGTCGGGCGCACGACAACTGTGAGCAGAAGATTTCGCCGCTGGAGGAGGTCCACGGCCTGAGGAACACCGGAATATTTCCAATGTAAGAGAAGGGCGTTTGGAGAGTGTTTGGCTCAATGTGTGTGCAATCCCCGCAGATTCTCCTGCGCCTGCGAGTCCGCCTTCCGGAGCTGCCTCTCCGCCCTGCGCAACGGGCACTCCCTGGCCCTCGGCAAGATCTACTTCAGCACCAAGGTGATGTGCTTCGACTATGGCCACCCCATCGTCTCCTGCCGCGAGAAGCAGGCGGATCTGTTCGAGACGCGATGTCTGAGCTACCGAGTGGACGAGGGTCAGCCGCAGCGCTGGCAGTTCTACGACTTGGCTTTCTACACACACGTCAGCGGCAGCGAGGAGGACTCCCGGGATTGAACTTCGACATCCGCCGGCGATAAGCCCTCGTCTGTTTACAATGCTGATTTTGAAACGATTAAATTAAATTGAATTGATTAAAATTTTGAAGGTAGTCTAATCACTTTGTAAAATAAACCAATTAACATTGACTAAAATGAAAAATATAGTTTTAAAGTGATTTTTAAAGAACGAATTGGACTTCGACATCCGCCGGCGATAAGTATTCGTCTGTTTACAAAGCTGATTTTATTGAGTTGATTGGAATTTTGAAAGTGGACTAAAATAAACCAACTAGCATTGATTAGAATGAAAATATAGTTTTAAAATCTTTTTTAAGAAGAATGCAAGCTTAGCTAGTGTTTTAACCAAGTTTAATGCAAGAAAAACAGTGTTTATGTCATTTGGAAATGGAGGATTAAAAATCAAAGGATTAAATTAGTTGAAGCCTATATTTTATTCAAATCACCTTTTAAATATAAGACTATTTAAGAAGTGGGTTAATTTAAATAAAAACAGTTAAAATCTATTCATAAAAACAATGGTTTGTTGTAGTATGACATTTAAACATTAAATATTAGGGCAATGGCAGCAATTACTTTTTAAATAACTCGATACCTGGACCATCCGAAATAAAAAAAAATTGAAATTCTTTTCCGTAGGCAATTCTTTTACTCGAAATTTAAATTGTTTACTTTTTAGAAACACCTAGAGAGAAATAATTCGATTTTTAGCGAAAATCTGTAACATCTGTAGTTAGTGTTTACAATTTTAAAACGATCGGTGCAATAGTTTTGAAGTTTTGATGGGCACCGACATTGAAAATATGTTGTCGGAAAAACGCTTTCAAGTTTTTAACATTTCATTATTAGTACATTACGATTGTACAAGTGAATAGGTAAAATAAATTATAACTTAAGATTTAGACACATAGTGCATTTATTTAAGATAAAAAACCTTTGAAACACTACTCCCCCCCTTACAGGAAGACTTAAACATTAACTAACTTGGACATAAAACCAAATACATACACACATATTTATTTAATTTTATAATGTTTTTAAAACAAACAGACAGGAAACACAAATATTACATTTTACTTTTATACTTTTTCCGAAATTATGTGCGTATAGCTTTAATTGCATATATCTGCCATAAATCACCGAGACACTATACCTTACAATTTAAGAAAATAACATATTTACCCCCTACATAGCTTTTCAAGAAAAGTTGGGTAAATTAAAAAAAAAAATAGAATTCGTTTTTTAAAATAAAATATAAGAAAATTTAAAATAAGTATGCAACGAGTACTTGTAAACATCGAGCCATGTTAATCAGTCAACTCAAATTGATGCCTTGCCTACAAATCTAGATTTTGGGGTCAGCCACTCGAGGCGGGGATCGTGAAGAACGGCATGTCGTAGAACTGCCAGACCTTGGCCTTCGACTTGTCCACCTGATAGCGGATGCAGCGCTTGCGGAAGGTGCCCTCCTGGTACTGCTTGCACTGGGCGGTGGGGTGGCCGTTGGCGAAGCACCTGCTCCTGCCGCCGTAGTAGATCCTTCCCAGCGTGTTGGAGGTCAAGCTGTTCACCGCCTGCAGGCAGTTGATGAACTCCTGTTCGCAGCTGCACTTGAGGCTGAATTGGATGGGGAATGGGAGATGGGGGGGCGGTCAGTGTGGACAAAATCGATAAGGGATTTCAGGGGAGCCTGCACTTACATGGGAAACCAGTCCATGTTGGTGGGCAGTCCGTGGAGGGCACTATGCGACTCTATGATCTCGTCGCAATGGTCGTGTGCCCGACAGCACTTGTCCGTCTCGCGCTCCCAGCCCAGATCCTCGTAGTTGGCCGCCGTGTTGCCCGGTCCGCACCACTTGGTCCCGGGCACCGTGATGCCCGTGTGCGGCACTGGGGGCAGCGCCTGGTTGTAGATGTCCTCGTCCTCGAAGATGGCCTCGTCCCCAAATGAACTTGCCAAGGCCACAAGGCCACAAACGAACGTGCCGCGCAAGAGCCACATGTTTAAGCTTCGCCTGTCGCCACACAACTGAGCTTGTGACCGCTCCCTCCAGCCGCTTATACTCGGGGCTGATAAGGGCGGCCAGCGAAAACAACAACAAATTACTTTACTTACAACTAAGTTAGGCTACTTCTATGGAAACTGAATACTAATACTTGCCATAGCTAAGCTGAAACAAAGTTCAATTTTCTCAACACTTTAGCTACTGTTTATTATATAGAGCAGTCTGTGCACTAACTAAGTATATCCTTAAAAGCTTCGGCGGCTGTCTTCGCCGTCTTGCGCTTCGCCTCCTTTGGCTGCTCTTCGTCCAGGTGCTTGGTCAAACTCTCCTGCCACTGGCTGGGCGAGAGTTTGTATGTGTCCAGGCGGTACTTTGTGTAGATAATGCGCCCGTGGGGCGATCCCTTCAGCATATTGGCCTTGGCAAACAGCTCTTTGGCCATGCGAAGCTTTTGCGCTTCCTGCGCAGCCTTGAAGCACTGCTCAAAGACGCGGGAACCGTGCCGCGTGATGGCCAAGTCGACGTAGAAGCCATCCAGCTGACGAATCAGACGTTCTCGCGACTTCTCGCCAATGAACTTGCTCTGCATGAAGGCGTCCACGATGTGTGAACCGTTGGGCGTGTTGAAGACCTGAGCCAGCTGGGTGGCGGGCAGATCGAGGATGCAGTTCACCAGGAAGATGGGTTTGTTGAACTGCAACACGTGCTGGGTGATCAGCGAGCCGTGGAGGTGAACAAATCCGGACTCGTCGCCGCCCACCACCTCGAAGGGCTTCAGCTTGACGAGGCAGTTGAAGAAAAGCTTCGACTTTTCCTTGTCGCCGCTGACATGCAGGGCACTCTGCAGGGCGGCAATCATCTGGGCCTGCTTGGCGCCCAGACGCAGGCAGGCGGCACTCAGGGCGGACACCACTCCGGTGTGGCCCATTTTGAGCAGCGCCTCCACGTGCGGTTGGAGTTCGGTGAAGACGGCCTCGAAGTCCGGGACCTCCTTGATGTGCTGGAGCAGGCGCTGGACGGCGAAGTTCGTTCCTTGCTGCTGAGACAGGTAGGCGATGCGGTTGCAGAAGAGCATTGCATACAGCTGGGTCAGCAGTTTGGCCCCTGCCACGCTCAAAATCGTTTCGAGCAGAATGACCGAGCTCTGATGGTGGAAGACTTTGGGTAAGATCGGCTCTGCTGGCTTCTGCTCAGTGCCCTCCTCTGGCTCCTTCTCCTTCTCCTCCCCATCGTCGTCGTCCTTAATTTCGATTTTGGTGTCTGTGTCCATCTTCTCCTCGTCGTCGTCGTTCGGCTTCAGCAGGCCGATGGTTAGGATTTTCTTGCCGAAATGCTTGAGCATACTTTTGTCCGCCACACTCAGGGCCAAGCAGATGACGCCCAGCAGGCTGGACGAGTGCTCCTGGTAGGGGAAGTCCGAGAACTGGGGCCACATCTCCAGGCGCTGGGGGAACTCCTTCATCACCTCTTGCCACTCGTCCGGCACCGCGTACATTTTGCGGTGCTTGGCCATCTCAGTGCCGCCCTTCTCGAAGGCGATCTTGGGCACGTGCATGCCCACCAGGGACAGGATGGCGGTGCGCATGATGTGGCTGGCACAGGTGTCCCAAACGAAGTCCTCCAGGTTGTTCAGCATGAACTTCGAGATGCGCAGCACGAACTGCCGGCACTTCTCGCGGTGCTCCTCGCTAAAGTCGGCCTCCAGGTTGTACTCCTCCTCCACTTGGGCGGCATCCGGTTTGGCCCGCTTGTTGGCGCTGGAGGCATCGCTGGTTTCCTGGACGGCCGCCTTGCCGACGCCGCGCAGGAACGCAATCTCGAGCATTTTCTGCAGGACGTGTGAGGCAAAGCGGTCGGAGCACAGAGGCCGCAGGCTGTCTCCAAACTTGCTGAAATAGCGCTCCAGCTGGACGTCGTCCACAAATCCCACTAGCGACTCCAGCGCCTTGGACACAATTTGATTGGAGGCCAGGTGGATCTCCTGGTTCTGCGTCTGCTCGAACACATTGTTGGCCATGTTGACTGCGGGTGGGGATGTAAGTAAAGCTGATTATGATTTGGGGGCAATAACTACCACTCACCCCGCTCCTCCACGTCCTCGAATCCCACCTTCATGGCGTCCAGAATGTTGATGAAATAACTGAACTGCTCATCGTCGATGTGGGTTCCCCTGCCGAATATTCCTTGCTTGGCGAATCCCTTGGCGTTCCGCATGAAGCGATTGCCCTTCTTCTTGGGTCTTTTCCGCTTCGAGGCGCCATCTGATTCCATTGTGTTCAAAACGAAATTAAAATTAAAATCTACTTTCAACGTGCGCCAGAACACGCTGTAACGAAAAATACCATTGAGTTGAAGAAAATATACTGTTTAGCCTACAGAAAGGTCACACTCCATTTAATTTTATCGATATATATGGTAGATAAATCGATATATTTCAGGTAATTGCGGTAGAATTTAAATTCGCTTTTCGAATGGATACTTCATCTCACCCACGCAATGGAACTTAAATACTTTTTGATCCAATTTTTGTTTTCAAAAAAAGGTTTTAAAGTTTTAAAAAAGTGGTTCTTTTTCAGTAAATTTCATTATGTAACTCTGAACCCTGAAAATTTCAAGGGCAAGAAAAAAATTGAAACAATCAAGTTTAAAGGCTCTCTATTTTGTGTTTGTTATATACAAGTATTGTTGTTTGCCAAGGGATGTTTAAAAAATCCTAATGTGTCTAATATATATCTACTTAATTCTAAGTCTTAGCATTAATTCAGAAAAGTTATGCTTATTGTTATTGTTGATATTATACCCTTGCAGAGGTTAATATGTTTTCAGTCAGTGAAGGAGACATTTCCGGCCCTACAAAGTATATATATTCTTGATCAGCATTACTAGGAAATTCGATGCGTATGTCCGTCCGTCCGTTTCTACGCAAAACAAGTCTCTCAGCTTTAATAGCTATCAGTATAAGACTTTTTCAAACGTTGTATTTCTATTGCAGGTAGTATATAAGTCGGAAGGATCATATAGCTCCCATAGGTACAATCGGGTAAATAAATGAAAATAAAATATAATATCATAAAGCTCCAATTAGAACCGTCATAAAAATAAACAAGATTAAAAATAAATTAGACTTTCGCTGTTTTTAAAAATGTTTAAGCCCCATTTCTTATTTAAATAATAAATTACAAGAATAAATAGTTTGAAGTTTTCAACTTTATAGGCTTTTATTTACAGACCATTTAAAATCGGTAATTGAAGTGTCCCCTAAGGGAGTCATAGAATATATAATATTGTTAACTTTTATAAAATTCGCATTTATGTCATAAACAAATATTAGAAGGCCTTAATTGATTAACTAGAATTTTATAATACTAAAACATTTAAATGCATATTATATACAAACGGGAGTTTATAAAAATTAAACATTATGGACTGTCAATTTTACTAAAGGTTTACCAAAAACTGTCAAAAGGGCATTGACAGCACAAGGATCAAATAATAATAAAAAGAACAGGAACAGAGGCATTGTATCCTTTCAAGCCTTTGTGTGGCGTTTCACAGATTTCCCTTAAGCTGAAGGACGAACTGAATTGTATTTGAACATCGTTTAAGACGAGTCCCCATTGAACTCTGTTTTTCTTAGAAGAAGGTACACACATTATTCCCACATGTCAAGCCGCACAGTCTTAACTGAAAGGTGGAAATGGCAAGCCCCTCATTAAATTCATTTTGAGCATAAGGAGCAACACTTTAGAGGGCATAATTAAATTATCGGAAAAAGCCGCCGCCGGATAAAAGAAGTCAAAACATTGTGTAACCAGAGATGTGGCATCAATCTCGCCCAGACACGTGTGTGCGCCCATCTCCGCCTGGCAACGCCGAACTCCCCAGGACACTGGGGGTGGCTCCGTCTGCAAAGTGTAACTACAGTATCAATAAACAAATCATCGAGCAGCCGCCCCCGGGCTGCCAGCCAACCAGTCAGACAGCATCCACCCTCCGAAGTACACCGAGATACACGGGGTTGCCAAGCACCGCCCCCGCCCGTTGTCGTTGCCAAGTGCTGCCCGACGAACTCATTACTCGGGACGCCAAACGGCACGACCTGTATCCGTGTCCATAGTCCGAATCCTGGGAAGGAATCGGGCATCAGCGAGTGCGAAGAGCGCGCCGCACGCGCCGACGCCGTCCATTAGACATGACCATTAGCACTGGCAGGCTTACCTGTCGCCGCGGATTAGCACTGCCGACCCACTCGCATTGTTGCGGTCAGGCGATGCTAATGGGCTGGGCGGGCGTTATCATTGTCGGCGATTTCACAGGTACTGATCGACACGAGGGCGTGGGAAAAATGCAACTCAAGAGCATGTTGACATAAGTTCTTAAACATTCAAAGATAGAAAATAATTGATAATGGCAACGTTATGCTAGTAAAAAGAACGTATTATATCCATATTAAACATTTGCCCATTGACTTTCATTAAAGTTTAAAGTCATTTTAAATATGAAAATATTAAAAAACTTTTAATATTTTATTTAACTACATTCGGATTGGGTTTAAGTATCAAAAAATTTAATTAAAATTAAAATGCATAAATAAAATGCATTTAATCTCAAAAAAAACGCATTTAAATCAAATATGACTTATTTTAAACCTATTTTTCCCGCATTAATTAAAATTTTAATATTAAACCATGTAATTTAATACCTATTGTATTAAATATATTGACTTCATATTAAATTTTAACGGTAAATATACACATTTTTTTCCCCTTTTTTGTTAGAATACCCAGTCAATACATGCTGAGTATTAGAACGATCTGTGAGTAATGTTAAGTGTGTTGAACGATATTTAAAAAAAACAAAACATAGATCACTGAGTTTTTAGCATCACGATAGTACACTCACAAGTCACAAGGCTACTATCAAAGATTGTACAATACAATGTAGAATAATCTTCGCAACTGTACTATTTAACATACCATGAAATAACACCTTTGAACTCGATTTGAAATGATTGATTGTTGTCATAAAAAGAATTTGAAGCAAAAACTGATGCTGAATTAAGAATGCATTTAAAGAGTTTGTATTTTCATGTTTCGATTATAATAGATTTTTTTTGTATTCCGTACTCTTGACCAATTAGCGTTGCTTTTTTGACATATAATTTATAAGTGTCAGTCTGAATCCGCAACACCATACGTCTTACTTACCAAAATCGTAAATTTTCGGTACTTACGATTACGATTTGCACTGTTGTCGCCACTCGTGTAATATAATTGTATGTTCGTGGGTGAATGCATTTGAAAATAATTTAATAGAGTTTATTTTTAACAAAAATAGAATTACTAGTCGCTACAATTAAAAGTGTATAATTTATGCATGTACGTAGGTATATATATATAATTTTTGCACGTTTCGATTTGATTTGCATTTCGGTTGGCCGCCCAACCGCTCTAAAACTAAAGCCTAGCTATTTACACAGATCGATGCCGTAATCATAGTTAAAGTGTATTCTTCCGGAGTTTTCTTCCAAAAGCTTGTGCTGCAGCTTGGTGGCCTTGTCTCATTATTTCTATTTCTCTCTATTTCTCGTTGCGGAAAATGCCAAGTTATCCAGAAGGTGTGGTAGTCTATAATTGCATATCGGTAGTTAGCTAAAATACTGTCAGGACTGAAACTATTAGGATTAAAAAGTAACCCATTTCTCCATGTCATGTCTTGCTCCTTGACATTCTGCTAACCCAACCAACTAACGTGGTAGATTTTAAACTGAAGTCCTAACATGACCTCTTATGGCTTCACTTCCCATAAAGATAGCGAAGGCTATAATTGTTGAGTTGAGTCATGACAGCCTTTCAGCAACTGTGCGATATGTAAAGTTTGTGTTGCTATGCTGATGGATTCCGGCGGTATTGCTAAGTAACTATCCTCAGAAGTAGAAGCTCTCGGACTGCGGATGCTGCTGGTGCTGCTGCTGCTGATGGTGGCGATGTCGCTGCTGCCAGGCGGTGTTGCTGCTGCCGCCGGCGCCCATGTTGCTGCTGCCGCCGACGCCGCTACTGCCACCGGCGGCGGCGGCCGCCTCCAACTAGAATCATAAGTGCTGGTACTCGCCCATGTCGTACATGGCGGTCATGGGCATGGCCCCCATCACGCTGTGCAGGTGCGAGTAGGCCACGGCGGCGGTGAGCGGGGGCATTTGCATTTGGGCGCCACTGGCTCCACCCACCCCCCCACCAGACCCGCTGCTGCTTTTGCTGGCGGCACTGGCGATATTGCTGGCGGGATGTTGCTGGTGCGGGTGGTGTTGCAGGCTCTGCTCGGCGGCAACATGCTGCAGTTGCTGCTGGTGCAGGCCGCTGTTGTTGTTGTTGTTGTTGTTGCCGCTGCTGTTGCCGGGCGAGTGCTGTTGCTGCTGCTGCTGCTGTTGCTGCTGCGCACTCTGACTGGGCAGCATGCTGCCCTCCATCTCCGAGTCGCTGGAGGAGTCCAAGTGCTGCTTGTCCGTGGAGCCGCTGCAATTAGAAGACGGAAATCGTATGATTAGAGGGAGGGGCAGCAAGAGCAAATGGCTTAATTTTTGGTGTGTTCCAATACATACAGACTTAGCATTTGCTAAACAACTGTCATGTCCAAAATCTTATGATTTTATAGATCACTAATAATATCGATCCATAATGATTTCACAAAGAAGAAAAAAAGTATCTGATGTGGTCAAATAATTATTTTACATTTCAACCATACCATCATTGTATTTGATACGGATACATGAAATATGTATTTTCCAACATTTAAAATTATATACTTTAGTTTTTTATTATATAAAAAGACTATGTTTTGATTTTCTGATGAATATTTTAATCGTCTCAAGGCAGCTAAATGATATCGTTGTCCGATCTTGACAAAAAATTAAAACTGAAATTCTGAAATAATATACCATGCATGGTTTATACATTTATGTCTCGGAGTAGGTTCGTATAAATAAATAAAAAACAGCCAAGTAATCCCGATTTAGCCCGCTCGGATATATAAACTATCTGCAATAGAAAGAACACTTTTGGGAAAGTTGCATCCGGATAGCCCTAAAACTCAGGATCATTAGAAACTGATGGACAGACTTACATAGATATTGATAATAAATACCTTCATTGCGTTGCAAGCTTTATAAAAATCAAATTGATATATACGGGTATTATAAGACTTAGTGCCATTATATTAAGCTAAGTGATTTTAAATCATTCCCATCTTTTTAATAAAAAATTGTTAGCTCTACAGGGATAATAGTTCGACAGGATACTATATTAATATGGTACAAGCTGGCTTTCAAAGATTAGTTCAACTTAAAAATGCTATAATTTAATATTTACAAATGCCAGCATAGGCATCTGCTCGTTACAACTGTGACCCGAGCCATATGCTTTTTGGATGTCAGCATCGCTTATGTTAAAATGTGTCAATTGCAACTAATTTACTGCTGTCAACACACCCACACACTCGCGCATGGAGCGCATAATTTATTTATAAACAAATGACAAATGACAGGGGCACAGCAATTGCAATTGAAACGAATTCCGGAAGGAAATCGTCTGCCTCTCGCGTTTCTATAAATGGTATCATGTTCGCTGCCGAGGTGTCGCCTCAGGGACTCCAACGACCAGGAGTGGGAGTGAGATGGCCAGCCAGTGGGAGAGGGACAACCTGCATTCCCCAGAGCATTCGGATGCCTGGCATCTGATTTCTGGCATCGCCTTCCATGGGTTCAAGTGGGTGCGAGAGTTGTTTTTGGGGATGCTTGCTGCACAGCCCTTCCCAGCTAAGTAGCTTGACTTTTATTGTTTGTGGCTGATTTCGTAAATGGCATTCGAATTTCGAACCCCAACCCCGACCGCACTTCGGGGTTAATGTAAGACGCCCCCGGGGGATGGAATCACCCGTTAATGGCTAATACCCGGCCATAACAAGCCCGAAACTCGAGCACACGCCTCTCCTCCCCGCCGGCAATCATCGGCAAAGTGTTAATCTTGTCGCCAATTGCATGGCCAAGCACAATCAGTAATCGGTTATCAGCAGCCGCATCGCAGAACCAGTTTGCGAAAAAATTGATGACAGCAACGGGCAGCATCAACAAACAACATTGGGCCAGTCGGAAAATAAGTCTTCTCAAAGTCTGAATACCCTCTTGGAGAAACAATCGCCATAATTATAATAAACATTGGAGGGGTAAAGAAAATTGGATTTCATATTTCAGAAACACTTTGACAAATATATAACATCTATTTATGAACATATATTTCATACAAATATTCTGAACCCACCATTTTTCCATATTCTTTTCTTTAAAATAAAAAAAAAAAGTGCATCCTATCTGGTAATGCTCGATTCACATGATTTGCCCGACTACAAGCAACTACAAAAGCACTTTTTTAAGATAATAGGAACAAAACCAGCACAAGTATTTTACTAATACAATCATTATTTTTCAGAATATTTAAAACTGTATACAGGAAAAACTTTAAATTTAGAGAGAGAGTTTCTAAATTGCATTTTAACATTTCTTGCCCCTTTAACAATCAAAGACTTCATGAAAGGTATTAAAAAGTTAATAAATATACGTGGCTTAAAACTGTGTTAGTGAACCTCAAATTGGAAATTGTTCTTCTTGGTCTTAAGTGCTACATGTGTTTGGTTAAAGGGATTGAATCAAAGCCAACAAATTCATTTAGTCAGCGGAAGAAACCGGACCAAGGGTATGGACATCTGGGCATCTGGGTATCTGGGCACCGAAACAGGCATTGGGGCTCGTCCGTGGCAATGCAAAACATTTAAGCGCACACTCGACAAATTTGCGATCGGGCGCAGTGGGACAGAGGACAGAGGACAGGAACGATCTGGTGCCCAGCGGATACACCTCCCAGTTATTTGCTGACTCCACTTCTTCAGCTGCCGCGGATTGGGATCCTCGATTGCTCTGGGGGCCCACATACGGCGCAGCTGTGCGATATCGGCAATCATGTAATTGTAGATTGTATCCCGCGAGTGGCAGCCACCAGCGGCGATGTCATGCCATTATTTCTTGCAGCGTTTGCATGAACTTGAACTTGGACCACTGATCGCGGGCAAGGGGCGCCGCTGCGACATGAGACATCTGATGGACACTACTCCCCCGAACTCCGAAATTTCCCGAAAACGAGTTTTGGGCATTCGTTCGACATTAAAGTAACGCTGTTCTGGCCAAAAATCGATGGCCTAAGCACAGCAAACATGAGAAAAGGCCCATCCCATTCCATCCCATTCCATCCCATTCCAGCCCAGCGAAAAGCGAAAAGCGAAAAACGCAGAGTGGGGAGCAAACAAAGGACAGCAGCAGCAGAAGCATATAAACAATGATATCGAATTACCAGAGTTTCGTGGCTCTGGACCCCGAACCGCTCTTCCCCGGCTCTGCAACACTTATTAACACATACAGACGGACAGCGCCCACTTTTGTGGGCATGTCGACCCCCGCCCCTGCCCCGTATTTCCAGTGATTGCATTATAAACACAAATGTCTCGGTTCGGTTTTCCTACTACACTCGAACGGGAGCAGAGCTTCTCAAGCGTCTCAAGCGTCTCAAGGACAATTCCCCTGCGCCAGAAGTGAATGTCACATAAAGTTTATAACAAAATTCAGCAACAACAGCCAAAGAAGAAGAAGAAACAGCAGGTTTTGGGTCTCCGGCTCTCTGTGTGTGGTCGCCAGAATAAAGGTTCCTCGGGCTTTCCATTCCCTGCCCCTTTTTTTTTTATTTTGGGGTCTGTGCCCAGTGAGGGGGAATTAATTTTTTACTTGTTTGGTCAATTGATTTTTTGTGGCCCCAGCCATTTCGGCCGGAGTCCGTCTTAAGCAGATTCATTAGCTTGGTAATAATGCATGATCGGATTAGGTTTAACTGGACGAGGTGAGGGATAAATCGGAGTGGGCAGAGGGGGGCAGGCACCAGAAACAAGTTTGCCACGTGAGTGAGTTGTTCTCGGAGTGAAATTGAAAAGTCAACAAAAAGATTCAAAACTGACTCCGATCTTTACGCCGGCATGTAAACCTAAGATTGCTGCGATTTTGAATACAAATAGAATTTCATAACCCCTTCTGTACGCTGATTTCCATGACATAACTCCACGATTTTCACACGAACTACCAACCATATGGTTATTGCGGTGGATGTGGATGATGTGGCTGCACTGGGGCTTCCAAGGAATTCCATTGCTAATAAAAATTATAAGCCAATAAATCCTAAAAAAACAAACAAACGAGTAGGGTCCAGACCCAGGTCCCAGGTCCCAGGTCCAGGCCCTGAAGAAGGAAGGTGGCTCAGGGGATCGCAGAGATCGGGCCATCGGAAGATCAGGAGATCGGGGCGATCGGCCGAGAGCCAACGAACAGGTTGAGTTATCGCATTGCGCGATCGGTACACAAATCTCGGGACGTGTGCTCAGCAGGACACCCAACTAAACGGGCAACAGCGATCCATAAGTGGAATCTGAAAAGGTGTTGATCATAAATTATCATTTAATTTACGCATGTGTGTGGCTGTTGTTAATGTTCGTGGCGACCCTCTGACACTCAAAAGCGCTGACGAAGGGAATCATCCGGGGAAGACCAAGTCCGCCTCACCTGGGGTTTAGGGTTTGGGGATTGGATTGGGAGTTGGAGTTTTCATTTTCATTTCAGTTTTAGTTTTCGTTTCGTCTAGCCATCGTCTGGTCGGGACCAAACGGGCATTGTGCCATTGTCTACAACTATGTAAGATCCCAAAGATTAACCCAAAGTCCGAGCTCAGCGCTGTCATCGTTATAAGATATTTTATTATCCAAGTCGAAGGTGGAAAGTACATGGCATGTGTGGCGTGTGGTGCATTTTATGCTGGCCCAGGATTGTTTTGACAGTTTCTTATAATTTTGTGGCCTTTTAATTGCCTTGCTCGATACGAATCAGATGGCACCTGAGGAGAAAAGTCGAGTCCCAACCCCCCGCTGACTAGCCAAACTTTTATGTAATCCCCAAGTCTTCTCAGCACTTGAAGGCTTAGAGTGTTTGGTGGGAGTACCTAATGGAAGCCCTAGAAAACGATTGCTGAGGTCAAGTTGGAGGACTAGATGAGCCACAGAAACCAAACCCCAACACTTTGATTGGGCCTTTTTTGTTTTTATCCGAAAACAGCAAAATTTTACAATGCTTTAGAAGTTAAAGATTTTAGTTGGTTTATCAGTTTTACCACAGAAAGAGTTGTATGCTTCAAAAACACCCATCTCGATTTTTTATCTTTAAGTCCAAGGCTATGTTCGTTTTTAATACATTAACATAATAAAAGAATTTGTCAGTTTGGGACTAAGAAAGTTATTTTGGCTCTGTCCGTTTGAATTTAACAGTATTTAAGTCCTAAAACTGTAAATCAATTTCGTATAGATCCAACAAGTTCGAGCATGTTAAGAAATATTTAAAAATATTTTTAGTTTTTTGTCACAAATAATTTTTTTGAATAACTTTTTGTAGTAAGAAAAGCTAAAATTGTACGATGCATTAAACTCAGAATAGTTATAAATAAACGTGGAAAAAGCACATTTTTCGTGTGATGTAAAATCGCTGTCCAATGTTTGTGAGCTTTTCACACAGAGTGTCTGCCTCCAAATGAGATCTAATTATTGTCAAGAGGGCGAACACTTGACATCCACCCACCCACCGCCCGGAAAAGCGAACTGAGGAGATGGGCTGTCGCGGATGTCAATGCGGATGGAGAGCGCCTCCGACGGATTCCGTACCACCAACCGGTCCATCATCACCAACAACATTATTATCAACGCCATCGGTGCACGGATCGGGAAAGAGAAAGAGAATGGGAACGGGAACGGGACTGGAACTGGGGAACTGAAAACAAACACACAAAGGCAGCGGCGAGGAGACGAGGGCCTCAGACGGGCAAAAGCGCAAAATACATAATAATAAAAACAGAATGTACAATAAAACGAATAAAAATGAATAACGTGCTGGCGGGGTCTGGGGCGAAGGAGAGGGCGCGGGGCGAGGGGCTGTCAGGGCGAACGAATAAAGAACACACGCACATTTTGTGGTAACCCGATACCCTGGCCAGCTACCCTCCAGCCAACCGTGGCATTCGACGAACGCAAAATGATGACGATGTCTGAGGGAGATTCGTATTCGGATTTGGTGGGGATGGGCGCAGCGGGGAGGGACAGGGCGGGGAAAGGGAAAGGGAGTGGGATGGACTTGGGACTGGAACTGGAACTGGAAGTGGAACTCGGACTGGGTCGCCTCGGTAGTGCGAGTACGAGTATGTATATAGAGAAAGAGGGACAGAAACACGTCTGCAACTGGGACTGTGTGAGTGAGTACACCGGTAAAGAGAGAGGGTGAGGCAGAAGGAGAAGGAGATGGATAAGGAGAGGAAAGAAGCCTTGAGGTACTGACATTCCCGTAGAAATGGCTCACACTGCCAGGCAGATCAATCAAAACCAGTTGAAAGATTCAAACGTCCCGCAAATTCCCATTTAATTAGAAGGATTTTTAAAGCCACCGAAAGAGCATCTTTGTCTCGGGTCAAATTTATGAATATTCCGGCGGTTCAAGGGTTGCCAGGCTAACTCGATTTAGAAATCACTTCCATATGCCTCATTCGCGGTCACCATTAAACATTAAACACTAAGTCGACAGACCTCAGCATTTAAGAAACAAAAATATTTATTCTTTGACCATTTGTAAAAACTACAAAAATTACAAATTTAAGTGTTTATGTTGAAGAGGGGAGATCGAAACAAAACGTTTTTAGTCTTCAACCAACAAAAAGACAGAAATGTGTTAGACATTTTGTTTTACCAAAATAAAATATGAACTTAAAAAAATCTACCAATTTCAAAAATATAGAATTAAGTTAGCTCTCAACATAAGAAAATTAATCGGATATTTGTGTAATTGAAAATCCCAATTGTTATTGTTAGAGTTTTTCCAAACAAAATATCGAATTACGGCTAGATTGTTTGGGTTAGTTGTTGTAAACTTTTCACCAAGCTTCGCTCCAGACAAAACAATGGAAACCCGACCATGAAATTGGGCGTACCTTTAAGTTTCGACGCATTTCGGAATGAAACTCTTAGTAGCCAGTGGCTTCATGCTAAATTCAAATTTTTTGTTTTTAAGACCAACAAAATTTTCCGTTAAAGTTTAAAAACATGCACAAGACCTGGAATAAGGCGTTTCACAAGCGCAAAATGGTGAGTCCACTGAGAAATACCGAATCAGAGACCTTCACCATCCCCAATCCATCAGTGGAAGACCGTATCGAACCCTGGAAAGATGGTGTACTACATGCAGCCACTGGTGGAGCACTTGTTCGAAATCTGGATGCAGCCACTGCCCTTCCCCACGCTCCTCAAGTTCGTCTACAGCTTTGTCCTGCTCTTCTTCATCATGCTGCCGATCCTGTACCCGCTGCTCGTCCTGCTGCTCTACTACGGCATTTTCCAGTACGCCGGCGAGCGGCACTTCGGGGTGGTCCCGCCGGACAACTGGGACCTCCTGGGGGCCGCCTCGCACCTGTGGCGCTTCGAGGTGACCAACAAGAAGTATCTGCTGTTCGTGACCATGTACATCGATCGGTACCGCGTCATTATCACCGCCATATCTTCGACAGTCGACTATATGCGCATGGCTCTGTGCTTTGTGTTCAGCTGAGCCAGGCTTACAAAATAACCGATCTAGGGTCGACTGGAAATCGATTGAGTAATATTGGATGTTGAAATGTACTGCAAGATCCTCTTAAAAAGATACTTCGTACAATATTCTTGCCGGACCACTTTGGGCTAATAAAAATTTAGAGACTCCGTTCAATTTCTAAAGTATTGTTGTTTAAATAATTTATTCCGCATGTTTAAAAACAAATTATTTCTTACACAACAGAAGTTAAAAGTGTAAAAGAGAGTTGTTTTGTTTATATAAGGATTAAGTTTATGGATGTTATAAATGAAATTAAGAAAACTTTTCTCAAAATCAAGGAATTTTGTTTTCTGAGTGTGCTTAGTGAAGCTTAGTTAAAATAAAATGATTCATCAGTGTACGGAATTAAATATTCTGGTTGATTAATTAAAAACTGCAGTTTTTTTTGCTATAACAAAACATTCAAATTAAAAAAAAAGGTTTTGGGCTGGAAATCTCTGTTTAAAATACTTTACTTTACTTTTTGTTGAGTAACCAATTTATTTGAAAAATGTTGTGAAGCGATAAAAAATGCGTTAAATATATATATATTTTTTTTGGCAATTGTTTTATTTTACACGCCACACTATGATGGTCCTTGTTTTCGTGTATGCGTAGGAGTTAATAAACAAAATTTAAACAAATATTACAAATACTTTTAAAAATCAATCAGCAAGTTTTTAAATTGGTTAGAGATTAACCGTTTTGATGGTCTCATTTAAAACCATTTAAGGAGTATGCCTATATACCAGATCGCCCAGGAATAGTTCGGACCCATTTTGTTCCATCTACCTAGCTAGAAGTCTGCTCTCCATTCTCTTCTGGCCCTTCAAAGGTAGTGCCTATTCAAACAATAACCACTTTGGCAGTTGTTGGGCTGTTCAAAGTGCCGCTTTAGATTCAGATTTGGCGCCGTTGTGGTTTGCTGGCTGCCACAAAGCTGCATGGAAATGGAACATAGATACACACCCTCATGCAAAAAAGATAGGAGAAAAAACAATATGAAAAAGTTAAAGTAGCAGCACTGGGCTGCTCATCGAGGCAACAGCCATAAACATATATCAAGTTACCGGCCGGGCGGATCGGAGCGGAGCGAAGAGGAGAGGCGAGGAGGGAGCTACGCAGTGTAAACTATCGCCGAGAACGAACGTGTATCTGTGAGATACATTTGTCGGCCGACCGTGTATGAGTATGTGTGTGCCTTGCGGTTGCCACGGCATCCAATTTATAATATTTTTTGCAGTATTTCTGTTTTACCATTTTTTATTTCCATTTTTATTACGACAATTTCTCGCTTTTCGCCTGCCGTTCGTGAGGCGAAACTCGGAGTGGAGGAGTCGTAAGTGATATACCATTTAGCATAATGGAACCACTATCCTGGGGAAAGTTCGGGCTTTTTGGCAATTTCCCGGCTAATGATAGTTGGCCGAATGGGTGGCAATCGGATGGCTGGAAGAGGAGTAGCGCGGAGGAAATGCCGCCACTTCACAATCCTATTTTCACTTTCTCGACTGTTTGCACTTCACATGACTTTCAGCGGCTGCCGAAGAACCCAAGTTGGTCCGAGGGACAAACAAAAGGATGCTAGTCATCCAAAGGATGTTTAATATTTGAGAAAATATTTCCTATCAGCAGTCGAAGATCTCTCGCGATCTACCTCTCGAAGAGGAAACATCCGAAAGGAGTGCCCGACTATTTGCTTAAGCGGAAATGCAGATGTTCAGGGAAATCGAGGGAAGGGAGGGAAAGGACGGCGGATTTTAATTAGGGACGAGGCCTGCCTGACATATGCCGGAGATATGCATACGTAGTACGTACACCGAAAAGCAAACATCAACAAATCAAATAAAAATAAAATAAATATATGGCATATGATGGGATGTACAAGTATATATCATTTTGGAATTTGGAACAACACGTTAATGACTTTGTCAGCGACTCTTTCTCGTTCTGACTCGTTCAGCCCGCCACCCCCCGTTTACCACAGCGTGTGCCAGTTGCGTGTGTCCTTGGCACTAATTAGCCGCACCGCCCCGCCCACCCACTCAATGACCTTGAAAGTAAATGCCGTCAGCTTTTGTAATTGAAAATTTAAATGCAAATTAATATATTATTTTTTGCGGTGCCTTGCACGCGTTGACACTTGTCACACACATCGCAAATAAAGCATTAATATGTGGACGTATTTATACGTACGCCACTGATTCAACGCACCTAGATATAGATCCAGTTTAGAAAATAGAATATACCCAATAATATGATAAATCAGAAATGAATATGTATGGGTGTCATTAGAAATTAAGGTTCATTGCAACTCACTCTTTGTGTTCGGCAGCTCGATCTCTTTGTCGTCGATTCTTGAACCAATTGGAAACCTGTAAAAGCGTAAAAATAGTTTAGAGACATTTGCATTCACTCGCATCTCTGTCCCATAATTAATGAGATGCAATTAACATGTGCGGGATGGCATCTGTGAGGAATCTCAATTGAAATTTGTCAAGAGATGCGTTTGACATTTATGTTTCATTGCTGCTGCTTGAGTTTCTGTTTCTGTTTCTGTTTTTGGCATCGCCCATTGACTCACCTGCGTGGTGGTCAGTCCTGTGGCCTCGGCCAGATCGCGTTTCTCGCGGGGCGATGGATATGGATTGTGCGAGTACCAGTCTCTCAATACCGAGCGGGATTTCTCCTGTGGAATAAGAAATTATCTCATAAATATATAAGCGAAGAAAGCTACTACGATGTAGAACAGTTTAGTGAGCTAAACTCCCCTTAGAGTCATAATATGTGACCAGTATTTGTACTCCTTACTCTTTGTGTGGTAGAACAGAGTTTGACATTATGAAGTATATTTAGTCTCAATCAGAATCTATAGCAGAGCACTAACAACTATAAATTGGGAAATTGGATTGATTTATTCTAAGTAAATATATATTTATTTATTCAGTCAACATGTATCGACACACCAAACATTTTTTCTAATTAAACCATTATTTCAAGAGTTATTAAGTTCCTTTTGGTTAATGATAATAATTCTTACCGCTAGTTGGCGACGCATCTATATTGTGGGGACAATTTGTTTAAAAATTGCTTATCTGAGTAATGGGTATCTACAACTTAATTTAGTTGAACGGATGAAAAAAGTTACATTTCTGCGGGCAATAATCTCATCGAATCTTTGTTTAAATTAAAATTTAATTTAATTTCTCACTTCATAAAATTTTGGTATTTATTATGTATTTGCCGAAAAAGAGAATGAATTTCGCGGGTAACAATTTGCAATTATCAACGAATAAAGGGAAATTTAAAATTTATTCTTATGTGCAAGGTATAGGAAAGCGTTACTAACAATTTCGAAAAGTGATAAAAATTACTTTTTAACAGAGCATTAAGCTTACCCGCTTAATGAGATACCTTCGGCAGGACACTCAACCAGGCTTTATTTATTATTCAATATTTCGAAAATTTATTAAAACAGCGTTCAATGTGCTGACCTAACTGAAGGCCTGACAGAGAGTAAACAAAACGCTTCCTGCCAAGGATATTTCTCCGATAAGCCGAAAGGCGTTACCCTAGCGCAAGCGGGCACTTGCAGCTTATGCAATCAGACAGGCAAGCGCACAGTTGTACGATTTCGCCGCTTGCCACAATTAAAATGAAAAGCGGCCAGGACGAGTTGGGCACTCACCTTAAAACAGTAGCTCGTCTCCTCGCCGTCCCAAATGGTGCGGGGCAATGGGAATTTACGGCGAACACGATATTTGCCAACAGCACCCAAGGGTCTTCCGCGCAGTTTTTCGGCTTCCACATAATGCGCTACAGCCGGAGAGAAAGAATTCGGTTTTGGTTCTGCCTGGCGAACAGTTTTGGGGTTTAGCAGGAGTGCGGGTCTCACCTTTCAACCACAGGGCCTGGAGCTTGGCGTGATTTTGGGGCGAGAAGTGGTGATGCTCGAGCAGGCGGTACAGCTCCTTGTACTGGCCACGATGGAATGCAACGACCGCCTTGGCCTTCAGCACGGACTCGTTCAGCTGCAGCTTATCACATTGTGGCAGCGACCAGAGGAAGCGGCCCAGTCTTTCGATATTGCCCGCCTGCTGCAGAACCTGTGTGGAGAATTTGAAAGATTTCGAGATTGGCTTGAGGTTGCTGGGTCTTCACGGGATTGAATGGCACTATAGCTAGGCACATCTGGTTTTATCAGATTCATGCATTAAGTAGCAGTTATATGTATATAAGATATTTTCCAAAAGTTTGTGCATTTAAAATAGTTTGATCTAATTTTAACATGTTTGTTGATTAAGTCCTGATATGTTATTCCGTGCAGGGAGAGAAAGTTTACCATAAAGCCGACCCTATTAAGAATATATATTTCTGATCGGAATCAATAGCCGAGTCGATCTAGCCATGTCTGTCTGTTCGCATGAACGCTAAGATCTCGGAAACTACTATATGTAGTTTGAGCATGAGTTTTGGTATTTGACATGCAGAATCTAGTAATTCTTAAGCAGCGCCACTTTATTTTTAACGCCTACAGAGCGCAAAAGCCTGTCATATCACCCTGTGGCATTTTAGACCATAGTTTTTTTTATGGTTTTTAGATTTCTTTTTTTTAAATTTTTTTTTTTAATTTATTTATTGTTTTGGGGGTGCTGGCCGCTCTTGGCCTCTTGTGTTGGCTATACAGTTCGACAGATGGCGCCACCTAAGCTTTAATTTTTTTTTGGGAGTTTAAATTTAGTTTGAAATGTGTTAGCTGAGTAATAGTCGGCGATCTCGACTAATGATTTCTTTCTTGTTTTTGCTTGAACTCGAGTTCATGTTTAGCGTTGGCTAAAATATTTCTATAACACAATGTATTTAACTTTCATCACACCTGAACTTTCTAGGGGAGTGGACACGACTATGAAAGGACGAACTAATTTCGTTTGCACGTCACCTCAAACTCATTAGCTATCTTTGGGTATAGTAGCTCATCGACAAAGCCTTTTCGTATGCTATTGATCAGAAAATTTTCAATTTTGGAATTGCCGTACACTTGTGGTTCATTTGTTGTTAAGGTTGTTCGATTACTCTACTTTTAATTCTGGTTCAAATTTTTGGCCAGAGTGACAAAAAAAATATAATTGGAGGATATGTTGAATTTTATAAAATTTGATTATTCTTCCATAACATTGCGGTATATATAAACATTTAAAACAAAGTGTGTTCGGCTTATATGATTTGTGAAAAACATTTTAAATTAAGAAAAATATTAATTGCGTAATATGGCCGATTTGTTGAAATTAAAAAATTTTTTTTTGGAAATTTAAGCATTAATTTGGAATCATATTATTCGATTTATTTATTTTATGACATTATCTCCAAAAGGATGTTGCTAAATATATTTATCAGTCAATAACTTGACTTAAATAGCATTGTATCTTTGCTTTTAAGTAAAATTCACAGAAAATGTGTCTTAGATGTTATTAATAGTATTTTGGGTGCTTCGTTGGAGATGAAAATATTTATGGATTATGTTGACCTAAATCCGGGTAACAGACTTTTACTTCTCATATGGCACCTTTCAATTCATCGTACCCCTTAAACGAACCCATACATTTTGGCAGCTTACCTCGCAGACACAGGCCACCTGCTCCTGGGTAAAGCCAAAGCTGGGCAGGTTCTCCCTGCCGCCGGAGCCTCCGCCGCTGACCACCCCGCCGCCCCCGTTGCTGCCGCTGTTCAGGTGGAGGCCACCGCCTGCTCCTCCGTTGTGCGCCATGATGTCCAGGGTGCTGCTGCTGTTGTTGTTGTTGTTGTTGTTGCTGGTGGCGCTGTTGTTGTTGTTGTGCAGAGCCACCGACCCACTGAGACCCGTGGGACTGTAAGGAGGCGTGTGCCGGGCGGTAAGGACGGCAGCCGCATTGGCCGCCGCCAAGTCGTAGAAATCTGTGGCGGGATGCTGTAACATTTTCTGCGGGAATCGGGGGCTTGGATAGGTGTGTGGGTAAATGTTAAGGACTTCGCTCTGGGTAACAAAAACGATCGGCGATATGAACTAGTATTGGATAACCTAATCTAATATTTGCTTAATTCTTTGGTTGTTTGAGCGCTGTAATTGAAAAATAAAAACGAAAGAAGATGATTAGTTTATGGTAAATGGTAATCGTGAAATAGGAACTTGATAACTTCTAAATAAGAGTCATTATTATTACTTTTGTATATAATACAATAACATTTAAACCCGCTCCCAAATTTTTGACGTCCTTAAATTTTTTTGGTATATTTATTAGCACTTCAAACTTTATGTTTAAATTTAATAATAAATTTTTTTAATTAGGTGGGTATTAAAATAATGATTATTTTAAAGTAAAAGCTATATTACCTACCCCCTTAAAAATAAACAGTATAACATTAAAAACCAACCAATGTTTTAAGGGGGCAGGATTAAAAAAATTCATAATTTGTTGATTGATAATTTTGTATATAAAAGTAAAACATCTCAGGCATCTCTGAGATACCGATTATCTCGTAATTACGCTCAAGACAGGTGTGCTGTATGTATAAACTTTAGACGCGTTTTTCTCAAGACTACGTTTTTCAAATCGGTACGTAAGGTAACTCAAAAAGTAATGGTCCAATCTAAATGAAATTTTGCACACATCCTTTATACAGTAAATAATTGTGGATGAACGAAACAATATTTTTTAAATATTTGGTTTTTAAATGTAAAAATGGTTTCTTAGACTTAAAAACCGCACCAAAAATTCAAAATTGCATAGTTTTATTTCGTTCAAATAAACCAATATATGTATTAAATAAATCAATTTAATTTTTTTTTTTTTAAATATCACTGTGAGTCCAGAAATATTTGAAGAGACTCCGACCGGCCGCCGCTACGAGACAAATAATACAAATTACAAAAAAACAAAATCCTGGTTACTCTTGAAATAATCCAAAATTTACTGTTTAAAAAACTCGAATATTTATATTCACTAAAAAATAGCAAAACATTTTTTTTTTCAGCCTCTTAAATAAACTAACGAAAGGTACCCAACTAAAATGCAGATTGCAACACCCAATTTGTTAGTAAATAAACCCCAAACATGGCGTTAATTTGCTTACGAACTAATTAACCCACGGACTTTTCATCTTTTTATTGCTCGTTCAGATTAATATTGAAACAACACTAATTGAGACACATAAAACTGTGGAAATTACCATTGAATGGCAAATGACTTTCGCCCCTCACACTTGCACATATGATAAACAAAACAAGCGTGTCTGCTTTGATTTCCCATATTCATAAGCAATTTGGAAATCAGAAATCTAAATCGAAATCCAAATCCAAATCCAAATCCAAATCGAAATCGCAATCAAAACAAAACCTCGAGTCGACCCCATGTTGTCAAACATGATTAACTAAAAACTAAAGCCCCGGAGCAATTATTAATGCGAGATGTTCGATTATCGGAAATATGGTTTGGCTTTGGCCGTAGAGCAGAGCTCTCTAACCTGTCCGCACCCGACCCATGGATCTCTTACAAAAATAAACTCTTTACACAATATACGTGTATATGGGGCGCATGGTGTTTCGGTCGGTATTCCTCTGATTTCAGATTTCTGTATTCGGTTCTAAGAATATTTCTAAAATTACCAAACGGCGGCGACGACGACGATGACGCCGTTTTGCGTCGCGTGGAAGTGAGCGAGAGCGGCTGCCCCTCGAATGTATCCCCCAGATAGAATATCGCGGCTGCATTTTATAGATGTTTTGATATTTTGATATTTTGATATTTGCAATCGATCTCCGCCTTTGGCCAGACAGTTCAGTCCAGATAAACCCAAACTGATATAGATACAGGGCCCCCGGGCCCCCCGATTGGCGCAAAACTCACACAGAGACTCGTACTCGTACTCGTATGTCGGGTAGAGATATTCTTGGATCTGTTTTCAGTTTCAGTTCTCGTGTGTGCCGGCCAGATTATATATACAAAACAAGAAAATAGAGATTTCGTTTTGGCTGCTGCTGCTGATGCTGCTGCTGCTGATGCTGCTGCTGCTGTAACGAAAATACCAACGCCAAGTTGGCTGCTCTTGAGTCATCGGCCTAGGCCAGAACCGATCCCCCGCAGCCGCCTCCTCGTAGATTCCATTTCTTTTCATTTCTACATTTCGCTGGGGTTCTTTTTCATCGCTGGCTGTATTTTCGTTGGCCTGTTTCATGTTTGACGCAAGTAAACAAGCAAAACGCGAACGTGAAACGAAATACGCGATACATTTTCAATATGTTTTGCCTAATCCAGCGCGTACAAGTGGATAATATGCGACGGCCACAATGCAGCGGCCCCAATGAAGGAAATAATGTGAAACCGAAGATGTATTTGAGGCGTTTTACGACTAATCTGCTTGAACTTGAAGACCTTTACTCATAATAACCTCCTAAGAGCTTTGAATAGTAGCTGGCACATAGCTGGCATACCGACGTTTATGGCCTTGTACCGTTGCCACTATTCAAAGACCCAAAATCCCAAAGCGAAGAACACCAGCAGCCACGAAAGATATTCTATCTGATATCGGACTGCATCTTTTGGCTGCCTTTTAATTTCTCATTGAGGGAGATCTCTTATCGCCTGTGTCGCTGACTGCCTGACTTTTGTGGCATTCGAATAAAATTAATTTAATTTATTTTACAAATTTTGTAATTTATTTCCAGAGCCGCGTTATCTATCGGATTTCTGTTTCTGTTTCGTGTTTTTCCCCTCCATCCGTTGTTGCCCCTCGCTGTTGCTTTGACTTTTATAAGACTTTAATTTGAGTGTTATTGTGCTACAGGCGGGGGAACCTCGAGAAATCGGAAAGCGGACACCTAAGCTTCCATCTCAGAGATTCTATTGGGTTGTTAATCAAATTGAATTGTTCCAGCTGCCGTGGCTGCAAGCGTTTGCCTAATTAGTTTGTAATCAAAGTCAACTTGCAATGAAATTCGAAGTTTGTTGATGGATTTGATGGCGGCACTTATCACTCAACGCGATTCGCTTTTAGGGGCATTCCCTGATTCTGACCCGGTTTCCTGAGCTGCGCTCTGCGGGAGCTCTGCAAGTGAACTGTCGCCAGCGGACAACTCGAGTTTTAGCAGGGGCCATCGAAATCTGAAAGCCGCGCTGCTGTTTTCAGCGGCCAGTTCCGAAATCATCTGTGTTTATACAATGTAATCGATTGGGAAGCCTTGTGCCAAGCAACCTGTTGTGGGCCAGCCCCGTTCCGGGTAATTCGAACAGCGGTCTGGCCGTTTGGCTGTTTGGCTGTTTGGCGGGATTAGTAAGCAGCAGCAGCAGCAGCAGCAGCCAAACGGCCAAAACAATCGCTATCTGGCAGATACTCGGGGCCCGCTTATGAGCGACCAAGTTTATTTTTAACATTTTGCGTTTAATTGCCGCGTGAAGGGAGCAACGCACAAAGAAATCGAATAGAACGCGGCGTAATGAATGAAATTTGTCAAGTTAATGGCTGGCACACATGTGTCTCTGTATCTGCAGGCTGTGTAGCTGCATTTTCGCATTTCTTCGCTTTGCTGCACTACATTTTGCAAAAAGTTTGAATGAAACTCTTGGGATTTTGGTCCGAAATTACGGCGGATTCTGTACGCCGGTGCGTAAAATGATCAAAGCTTGTGTAGCCAAGCTTGCGTATCTGCATCTGCTTGCCCGAATCTTGGCGAATGGAATGCGTAAATTTGTCAATTTGGCCACTTCCGAGATGGAATCTAGCTGATCGAGATAGTCGAATAGTCGAATAGTCGACTAGTCGACTTTTCCCACAAATAGGTACACAAAATTGTACGCAACATCTGCTCCCATCTCCGCACTCAATTAATCATACGACTTCTGACGACAAACACGCGCTGGCCAATTCATTTAAATGTTTCCAATCCCCGAAACGAATCTCGTATTTAACCGGACAAATGTCGGTCCACACCCACACACACACTCATCCCCGGACCCGTTGCTTTTGTGGAAAAAAGTTCTCAGCGAAACTCTCACGATAAGTTCATAATTTTCTTAAATTTCTGGCAAAAGATCGGAATGATAAAGCCAAACGGTTGTATAAATAAACACGGTGTCCGATAGATTTGCGTATCGAACTCACGCTGCGGGTGTGAAACATTTTAGAGATGAATGAATGACAACTGGAAACGGTTATTCTTTCGATTCATCCATCTCATACTTTCCTCTAATTAATAAATATCGGGTGGGTGGGCCGACTTATGTATATCCGACTTCGGAAGGGCAGTCGACAACCGCTCCAAATGCCTGGCAATCGAGAGGTGAATAAAACAACAGCATTTTGCATTTGCTGTGTAAACAAGTATTCTTTTTTCAAATACATGTAAACATGCATTTCTTGTGCTTTTTTCACGTTTCGCCCACTGCGAATCATTTCTCAAGTGGTTCGAGCTGCTTTCTGATGGCTGCTGGCTATTTGGAATTCGCCAATGCCACAACCGCCAAAAAGCGAATTGCACTTTGCCTGCCTCCGTACCCAATTGAGATTGCCAAAAGTTGTGAATATATATTGACTTCTATGGTAGATTGATCCATTAGAAAACGAAAAAAGGTACGAATCGACATTTATAGACAAATATTTTAGGGGCTCTTTAGGAGCACTACAAAAAATTTGAATTACTAAGTTGCGCATTTAAAATAAACCAAGCTGGTAAGTGTATAGCTTAAAAATAAAACAATGTATCCTTTATTTTTATTTTTCCGCAGATAACTTTCTTCTTTTTACTTTTAAGCTTTTTTGTATCCTTGTTATACCTTTTCAAAGGGTAAGGAAGAAATTTTGACCCTCTTAGGTAAACATATATATTAATATCAGCATCTCTAACTCGGCTTAAAGCTTTCGCAATTGTCCTTTTCTTTGTGTACTCAGATCAAATTTGAAATCGAAAATTTATATCCTTTAGCTGCCTTAGCTTTGTTTTAAAAAGTTATTATTTAGCTCGCTGTTTTTATTAATATCATTTAATACTGTCAGAACGTTTCAGTGTTCTTGACCGATTGGAATCAGGACTCACTGCAAGGATATTAAATATTTTGTATCCTTCCTTTTTCGTTTTAAGTAGAAAATCTCAATGAAATCGTTGGTCTCGGAATTTCTTTTTCTAAGTTATGCGAAATTTTAAAGATGAAGATTGAACAAGAACTATAAAAACCACAATCCATTCAAACTTATTTTGAAACAAATGTTTATCAATTAAGTATAACAATATTCTAATTTCTGTACAATTTTTACTATTCGCCGGTAATGATTAAAATCGAAATTAAGATCTTACAATGGAAGTATACTTAAATGTCTTAACTTTTGGAAGAGTCTTTGATAAGGATAAATTCCCTATTTTCAATTTCTATATAGAATGGACTGCCCCATTTGTGTTTATCTCTGGCATAAATTAAGCTATTCCTTCGCTTTAGAGCAAACTTTATTGCCGGCGGCAAGCTGAAAGCCCGTCGAAAACCAATACCGTGGCTCACCTGTATTTTGATTATTTATTGATGATACGTATCCGTGTTTGTTTTTAGTTTTTGTTTGTTATTTTTTGTTTGGATTTGTGCTTTTGTTGCTACGATTATCAGATTCTGATTGCGCTACATGCACAAATGTTAGAAGTGGCAAGACAAACGGTGATTTTTGCCGTGTGGTTTTTTCTCGATTTGCATTTTTGCCAAACTTTTCAAATCGAAGCCATGTGCCGCACACTCACGCACACACACTCGGGGGCACAGGCACAGGCACTCGCACTAACACAAATTTGCTGGGCATATATTCCTCATACGCACTGTGTTAACACGTGTTGCAAATTATTTTTTCGAGAAAACTTTTTCGCTGTCGTGCCGTGACTCGAACAAATTGCACTTACAAATCAGGGGGCAAGCCCTGCGACGACAGCACTGAAATAGTGCCAACGATAAATGGCCGCCAGCGGATTGATTAGCTAAATTCTCCTTGCTTGTTTCTCGTTTTGTGTGCGTTGATTTGATGCGATGTCGTTCATTCATCGGGAAATAAATATAACTTTGTGCGCGTACGTGAACGTCGAAAGGCCGCCGGATCCGGCCTGGATTGAGCGAGCGACGTGGGGAGATCAGGCAGCGAACCGCACGCGACGGAATCTCGAAAACAACTGAGAACTCTCCGGTTCTCAAACCTCCTCGGACCGAAAACACCCGAGACGGCAGGCAGAAAATGGTTGGTGCTGTCGTCGGTGTGAGTGCGCCAGAGCGAGACGGCTTGTGACGGTCGTGCGCTTGTGTGAGTGAGTGTGCACCAAGGGGGTGGACAGGCCCAGCGCAATGTGGGCCAAAACAGCACTTTTTGAGGCAATAAAGAAGGCCAACATAGGCAGTTAAGGGGTCGATATTATTTTAATCTATATGTGTCTGGGAATGCGCTGCGAAATAATATTTATTAACATGTTCCTGGTAACCGTAAGCTACCTATTTCTATCAAGCTATAATCCGTAAATAACCTTTAAGCCCGTTTTCCCGAAAGTATTGTTTGTTTTAGCTGCCGAGTAAGACTTTTAATTGAAGAACTAGTCCGATTTCAATAATTTGTTTTCCAATTGTTCACAAAACATACCGATATGTTTGGTCGAGTACGAGTTCCGATATTTCTATTGTTCCGTTTTTATAGCCCCTAATAGGAAATGTTCACATGGTATGAAGAATAACTAACTAGACCTTATGTCTGATTGAGGTAAAGTTATTGTAATGGTCAGATCTATATTGTGCATGTCAATGATATTTTTTAAATGTTCAGGTGCACTTTTATAATTTATTGTCCCTAAAAGTGACCGTTTGTCCCACAGTGCAATCGCTGACTAACAGTTTGGTAGTCATTGGAACTTGGGCAGCGTGTGGGAGAGCGAGAGAGCACACAAACAGGTTGGCTGAAAGAACGCCCCTTCAGGTTTACCTGTTCCCACACACACACTCACACAGAGGCACTCGCACAGAGAGACACTCACGCGCACTGGAGCAACAACAACGTGCTGATTGGTCAGTGGGAACCGCTTGGCAGCGAACCGGCATGCGCAATGGACGCCATATTGAAACGCGGAAATCGGAGGTGACTGCAATTGCATTCGAACTCCTCCCCAGGAGCTCCTTCTCCCCGGAAAAAAGGATGCTTAGTGCGGTACCTGCGAGTCCTGCAATCCCATTAAAATTATCCACCGCATTTGTACCTCGTATCTCCTGCATAATTGCAATGACTGCTCTTCCCGTTTAAAAAATTTCAACGGAGTTGCATTACTTTCTTATCTTTAGTTTCATCTGAGCTCGTTGCTCTTTGCACTAAACAGATTCCTATTTTTAAAACTGCCTGAGAAATTGCATTCTTTTAATGATTAAAGTATTGGGTGCCTCATCAAAAAAATGATTGACTCTTAAATGACTTGATATCGGAAACTAAAAATATATAGGAAATAATGAGTTTTATATTTTTGATTTAGATATAACTTTTTAGGCTTTTCGAATTTACATAATAACTTTCTTGGGACCTTTCAGGTGTTGTACTTGTAAGTACATACATAAATTATGGCAACCGTTATTTTTTTTTTAATCAGGTGAATAAAGTAATATGGTAAAAATAGTTCCATATATCGGTAGCTCGATCTCGGCAGGTGCCATTGATATCGCATCGAGGACCACCCAAAATGCAAATTCGGAAATGGAGATCAGTAATATGATCGATACACAAAACAAACTACAAAGTTGACGGACTGATGGGGCGCCAGGCTGATGCATCTAATCAAGATCGGCAAGTGCCTACACAGATCCTAACTGAAGATCACCCCCGCTGGCGATTTCAGTGTCGCTTACAGAGTCAGATAAATTTTTGGCGCCAGGCCTCGACACTAACCAAATAACCAAAATAAGTGTTAAAAAATTAGGAAATCGTAAAATTTACATAATAACAGATCATATTTCAATCGAATTAGAAAGACAGACAGCAACAACAACAGTTGGGAATGTCAGAAGAATCAGAAAACACAAAACACATAAAGATGGACATAAAACAAAGTTGGATGGAGGCAGCGAACAGCGGGCACAGATACGAGATCCCACAAAATGTTAATGAAAAAGTGCGATAAAAATCTTGTCGAACATGAATGAGAAAAACGAGGCAACAGCAACAGCAACAGCAACAGCAACAAACCCAACAATGCAGCGATCAACACCAAATTCTGTGGTCCGAGATGAGCTTCCCCATCCCCCACCAAACATGGGGGGAGAAAGTGCCATCGTCGTCATCTGTTTGATGGGGGGCCCCGGATACCCCTTCCCGGAACGGTGGTGTTAAGAATGAAGACAATAACGAGGCTGGCACACGCGCCCCTAAGCTCTCCGCCGGACACCTGCTGCGAGATCCATGAGGTTCCGCGGGCAAACAATGGTCCTCCGACCCTCCGACCCTCATCCCCATCCACATTCACCGGACTGGAGGCGCCCGAGGAGTCGCAGCTTATTAGAAATGGTAAACAAACAGGCAAACGGCCAAATCGTGTTGAACTTTATGGTCCTCCATTCCGAATCGTGCGCACATTGTTAATCATCTGGAACTGGCCATAAAGCAGCCTTCATTGGCCATTATTAATTCGGCTGAAATTATTATTAATTTTGCGCCATAAATCTCAGCACTGCGTGAAGCGAACCCCTTTTGTGGTACGTGTGGGTAATTAGCTTTGAGTTCCTCGGGATTAGTTGTTCATTTGTTCATAAATTAGTGAAGATGATATTCTATTAATGTTTGTTAACGGTAGGACATTATCTTAGCTTTTTTTCTGTTTTACTACTATATGAATTTTGATTAGTAAAGATGGTTTTACAAGCAAAATATAACATTAATTAATTTTTCATAAAATATCTGTGACTTAACGAGATTGCTCTTAAGATAAAATAAAAATCCCTTGAGATCGTAATACAATTCCGATTAACTAAAAGAATATTGAAAAATACGAAAACGTTTGTTTATCGACGTTGGTTTTTCTTGAATATAACTAAAATTTTAACCATTTCCATCATCATAACATTTCACTTTAAAAACTTTGTAAAACATACTAACTTAAAAATAAACTCAAAATAGGGGCGAGACTAGTTTTGATGACCGCTGCAGGAAAGCCCTTGGAAATCCGATACTATAGAGCATTCTGAGACAATAGTTACCCCAATTATTTATTAATAAATAAAATAATACAAAATGTTGTGTAAAATTGAAATGTTAATATATTTGAGGGACAGTTATAACTTTAAAACTGATTAACGAGATATAAAAACATTACACCCAGAAAAAAGCCTCATAGTAAAATTAAACATTAAAATATTTCAATGTAACGTTGTCTTTAAAAATATAAACTTACTTAATTTAAAAAACATTTTTAATCGGTTTATCCAAAATTGTGGAAATAATTTTTTTTTTAACAAAATTTTTAACTGTAACTTTAAAACTAAATTTGTTCATACTTAAAAAAAAAATTAATGTGTAACACACTTTGATTCAAATCTAAAATCAGTACCAAAAATACTTAATTTAAATAAGAAAAGAAACTATTGGGAATCACCATGATATTTCGTCGTTAAAATGTCTTTTCTGTGCACTATGATAAGACTTTAAAGGGAGTTCCATTTTTAAAAACTAATATGATGGCATCGAGCCGGGAGCTTTCCCATGCAAAGTGCTTTCCTGGACACAAACTAATATATTCCTGCCCCGTACTTACCCACCAGCAACCCACCGGAAATTTAAAAGTTCTCTCACGCGTCATGTAGCAAGTCCAAGCCCTGTACAATCTCCTTCCGATAATTGGCCGCCAATTCAATTACGGACTTACATTCACTCGCTGTCGCCTTCGACATCGCCGGTGGGCGGGGGCTCTGGCTATGTGCAATTGCCTTGTAATTTGCCACAATTATTCATATTAAAAATGAGTTAAGCGTTGCCCCGGGACGGTGCCAGGTGGAAGGGGCTGCGGCTGTGGCTGCGACCGACAAGTAAGTAATTTTCACGCGTAGGTAACATTAAACGATCTCGGGGCCGGGCAACGGACCCGATTTGGGGACCCAACGGGTCGCTGGCCGGGGGATAATAATCGCTGCCACATAAATATTACAAGCATCTGACAACTGAAAATTATCTCCTTCACTCACGAGCCATTTAAATCAATTTTACACTTCGGATTTCACAGGCGGTCGCACTGGACGAAGGATACGATACGGGCTCCCCTCACGTCCCTCGCCAGTTCCTTCATCTTCTGGAGCCCAAACGAAGGCCTGCAACCTGGAAATTGAAATTTATTGAAAAAATGATGACAAACGAACGAAAATAAGCGAATGCGGCAGCTGCAAGGTGGTCCCGGGGGTGTGACGTGAGAAGCCGACGCCAAAGCTGAAATTTAAGGCCAGCACTTTGAATATATATGTTTATGGGCGAGATAGGCGCTGATTAGGGTTACCAAGTGGTTTTAAATTCTGTTCATAAGCCATACAGCCCTTTAGTCTTCAGGAATGCAGATCAACCAAACTTGTTGAATTACACATTAAATGTTTTACCATGAGTGTTCAACACTACATCGAATTTCGTTCAAGCCTGACTAGTGAGACTTTAACCATCTTTGCCTTCCTTACATTTGTTTAAAAATAAAGATTTTCGTTTCAATTCACTTTATAACAAATGGTAATTGGTATTAATTGCAAATACAGCGAATTATTAACTGAACAAAGCATGGAATTTATAAGCATCCTGCTGTTCGTTTAGTGATTTTGGAGTCTGTCTTTCCTTACATAAAAAACAAATAATTGTTTTAATCGATCTAAAATAAATCTTTAGAGATTTTTAGCTACAACAAGAAGTTAAGCCACCAATGATAGTTTTTCCACTTAGAGGCCAGACTTAAAAGTAGCAGTATTTTTGATCCAACTTTGCACTGCAAGCTGTTTCCCCTTCCTGCGTAAAATTTTGATGAGCTCGACAACTCTGGGCATGCTTCACATTTCACTGGGGTGTCATAACGTGGCACTGCCACTTCGCTATCCCCGACGCTCTTCCCGAGCGGGGCACTGTGCAAAAACGTTTAAACCAACAATTACGCGAGCATAAATCAAACAGTCGAGTGGAGTGTCGAGGAGCAAGGCGGGCGGTCCGGTTCCTGCCTCAGACCGGGCTCCTCCGGTTGGGACTCTTCTCCCAGAGACCGCGAGACGCAGTCGCGTGCGGAGAAGGGAGCGGGAGGAAGGTGCCTGGAATGCCGACACCATCTGCTGTCACAGGCGGCGACGCCTCGGCCAGCCATCCTGGCCACTTGAGGGACTCCGCCTCATCCTCCTCTTGGGATGAAGAGGCTCACCTTCCCGGTCGGTTTCGAGTGTCGATAAATAATAGCGGCCAGCCCCCAAACTTTACTGCTGATGCGGAATTCACTGATCTCGTTCTGATCGCTGCCCCAAGATTAGATTGTGATTCCCCCCATTCCCCATTTCCCACTCCCCATTTCGCATCGCCTGCTGCCTGCTTTCTGCGTCTGGCCCGATCATTTAAATAATTTTTCTATTAATTAAACAGTTTATAAGCCATTTTCACTTGCGAAAAAGGCGTGCCAAATGCCCTTTGGGCACGCGACGCAGCGGGGGGCTGTCCAATTTGCAGATATGATCGTGGGGTTGCCACATTTAACGTCCAGCTCGTGGGTGGCCAATCGACTTGCGACTCGCTTTCGCGAATCGCGTGAGCTTCCACGATCTAAAAAAAGATTTTAATCATACCAATAGCCGATTTGAATATGTGACGCGGACCTGATTAAGTTTATATTGTGCAAAAATTCAGCAAAGAGGAGTAGTGAATATGATTTTTAAATCTACAAGTAAAATTCCTTCTTTTAAGTCACTTGAAGTTACCGTGATCAATAGTTGACAGTGTTAGGAAAGGTACTAGTTCTTTGGATCTAGGCAAGGTACAAGGTATTTGAGAAAATAAGTACCTCTAGGTAAGATAAAAGGCACAACATTTGTCTTGCGTCTAGACAAGTTAATAGATACAAAAAAGGTTAAAAACACGTTTTTATTATTTTATTTTTTTTTAATACTGCGGACAATTTGTTCCTAATGAAGTTGTAGATAAGCTATGATATCGTGTATACGCTCTGACAACTAAGTCTGGTTGTAGAAACATGTAAAAAGAAACAGTTTATATATTTCATATGCGGTGAAATAAACTCTACTTCAATTTGCAGTGAAATTATTATATTTTTTTTAACATACTGGCGAAAATAATACATAATTTAATTTAGTGGAATTAAGCTGGCTTGAAAGCAAAAACAAATAAAAATATTTCAGTAGCTAAATACCTAACATAGCAAACTTTTAAGATAAATGAAAATCTTTACCTAGCTAAGGTATATGTATCAAAAAATTGTACCGCGGAAGTACCTAGGTACAAATAGGTACACCCCAACACTGATAGTTGTTAGGTAACAAAATGCTTTTTGGAGAAACTAAGTATACATTTTGACTATTTACCTTGATGTATAACTATTTTTTATATTGGCAAATGAAAGCTTCCAGCAGGTATATTGCAAACGGACAATTTTTTCTTATTTTAAACTCGTTACTAGTGAAGCACAATAATATTTTTTTAAAAAGTTACCGTTACCTTTCCCTATTATTTCCCACTACTCCAGTTATTGGCGTCCAAATAATGCGAAATATAAAATATAAAATATAAAACTGCTTTCATATATAGAAACGACAAGGTGTATAAATGGTTTCCCCAAATAAAATCAAATTTCTCTGCATTTAAGTGTGAAACGTGGAAGATCCTACCATGGAGCACCCGTTGCATGGGTGGAACTTATTCTTGGAGGGGCTTATTCCAATTTAATCATCAGCTGACACTTATAAATAACCAATTTCCTCTCGCTACCAGAATTGGTGTCGAGAGGCAAATGGAAACCCACACACGCGGAACACGCATGGGAGTTGAAAATCGAAGCCATTGCATAAATCAATGCCACAAAGACACACAAAAGTTGAATTGTGTGCAGCGCCCGCGGCACTTGACCACTGGACCTCCTTCCTCCCAGCTCGTCTGCTCCTCGGACGGAGTGGAAACCAAACTCCCAGAGAGATCGTCTGCCAAAGGTGTTAATATTCAATTAAAATTCTAGGCTCTCCGGTCGGGTGGCTAATAAATTAGCGCTCAACAAGCGAGTTGCCAATTTCAATTTGTTTTCGTATCATTTTGAGCGTGAAGTTGGCGGAGGAGCGAGGAAGTGGCTGGTCGTCCAATGGTCCAGGCTGCTGGCCAATTTATTTATTAAGCTGCGCAGGTGGCAAGCGGAGAAGTTGGCAAGGATTGAGATTTGCTGCGAATTTGTTTGCATTGCTGACCTCGGAGGAGGGTCAGACATGCTGGGAATGGTGGTAAGACCTAATCAGATCAGATCGGAAATGGAAACTCGGCCGTATCCACCAGTCTCAATCACGACTCGTGCCCCAGCTCACTTCGGTGCTCTGCATGGGATCTTGTAATCGATGTTGTACCTGGACATTTCTGCTTACACCAATGCTCGCCATGAAGCCGCTTTAATGGAGGATCCGGACTTGTAGCTGCCACAGAGCGATATTTATCGCCCCAGATTGAGTTGGAGCTGGGGTCGAGACTGCTGTCCAGCATTCCAGCATCGATTGGAGGTGGCCACTACATGCGGTCCAGCAGGGATTATGCTCCGATCACAAATGATCGCTGGCTGATTGAGTTTAAGCCGCAATTAGAGGTGATTGTGTCCGATAAAAGTTAAAGGTAAGAACACATAGCATCCGACTAAATATATGTTCCTGATCAGCAAATGTGTTACTTCGTCCTGTTGTAAGTCAACCAGAACCCGTAAAAACTAATTTTCTTTATTTTGGAACTTTTCAACGATTAAAAACAACTTTTAAGGTAGTTAATTATTTAAATTGAAAAAACTACCCAGAAAAGAATTTTTAAATAAAAAAAAATGTACAAGTTTTTGGTTAACCGCTGGAGAAATACGGAGTCCGTTACTACTTGAGAAAAAGGGTATGCTGTGTTCGCTTACAAGTTTGATACAAGTAAATGATAAATTATTAATTTATAAAATATAAATATATTCTAAATCAGGATCAATAGCCGAGTCGATTCAGCTTAGAACGTCTAGATCTCTGCACATTTAACAGCTTAAGAATATCTCGTCATGCAGATTCCACTGATGCCAAAAGTTTAACACCTATGTAAGTACATGTTTTTTGGGTGGTAAACATTTATTTATTTAATATCAACACACAAACAAAAAGTTTAAGTTCAAATATGGTATAGATATATCTTAACGTCAGATGGCGTCGCATCATTTTGGTTTGCTGCACCAATAGAATTGCAAATGGCGCCATCTGTGGTGCAGATTGATTTAAAATTGGTTTATAAGAAAATTTATAAACAACGATAAAGTAATCGATCGTTGCTAAGGCATCTATATAGTTTTCTATTTTTTCGATGGTACCTTTTGGAGCTTATTAATATAACCTTCTGATCCGGTCTGTTTCGACTTATGTACAAACTGCAAAGAATATAAAACTTATAGGAATGTTTTCTTTAGATAGCTTTATAGTTTAGAGTCCAAACTGTGATTGAAAAATTTTTCAATAAGATAAGCATTAAGTTAGTACCACGAAAGTAAAAAAAGGGCTTAGACTACAGTTTTAGACTCTTCGGTATAGAAATGAAACTAAAAAGTATTATGGTTATATTATTTGAGTTACATTAATACTTATACTATAATACTACCTGTACTTTATTTTCGATACACACTTATTAAAACTAAAATTTCAGTTTATTTTTTTTGGCTCACACTGATCAGGAATAAATATACTTTATAGGGTCGAAATGTTTCCTTCACTACGTAACCAACCTTTGACCGTATTTATAATATAAATAAAAGAATTGAAAATAAATCTTCGTACATATATATAGGGCTTTAGTTTAGTATGAGGTTTGTTCGGTAAAATGAACTGCCTTTCCAAGGAAGCATTTTCTGGACTTTCAAGGGAAATACCATTTCCCCATCTGCAAGACTTGGGCTTCGATGAAATTAACATGCTCATTATTTGTGTGCAGGTCTCTTGATCTAACTCTACTGGGGGTCTGGGGCCGAGCTGCGAGGAGGGGGAGTTCCATTAGAGACATTAAAATAATTTCAAAAGACATAAATTTTGAATTATGGCCACACAACGTGGACACGGATACGTTGCTTCGTACTTCGTACTATGTGTGCCGTGTGTTTGTGGTCCGGGCACCGTGATGGCAACAGTATTTTAAATCAATTTCGCTGGGGGAGTGCTGTGTGCCAAGTGTTTTCACTATAATTACAGACAATTTCAGACATTCACCGTCGTGCCGGCGGAACCCCTTCCCCCGCGGTTGCACTTCTGCTCGCTGAGATGGCCATTTAAATTGATTTATGAGCGCCTGATCGAGCGCATTTGTTCGGGGCAGGGTGCCAGGGGGCTAACTGGGGGGACTCATAACTCATGATCGCTTTTTCGCCCAGTTGCTGCTAATTAAATTTGCATAGGGGCGCACTTATTGCCAGTGGGTGTGGCTCTAAGGGACAGCTGCCGCTCGTTGTTTCCAGTGTATCCCTATCAGGTAGCCAGACGACACTCGACGTCTGAACCCTCGTCAGGGAATGCTAAGAAGTGCTCGAGAAGGCCACGCAGAAGTGGCCCAGTTTTGGACAACCCCTAACAAGGCCAAATGGGTCAAGGGGTCAGTGGTTCGTTAGTCCCGGGAAACAATGCATTCTTTAATTGATTTAAGATTCCGCAGATCCACCGAAGAAACCTCGATTTGTCAGCGATCTCCAGTGACTTTTAATTGGCTGGGAAATTTGTAACTCAATCAGGTCGGTATTGTAAGAGCTGGCCCTGTCCTAATTGCAGGCGATTCAAAGTCCCAGTGGCTAGCCTCATAGATGCACAGATACACAACTATAATTGCTCCTTTCGAGCAACAACAACTAGGGGATAATGGGAAAAGCTAACTTTGGCAGGCATAATTCTGCACTAAATGAGCAACTTTTTCAAACGAAAGTGTCGATAGGCGGATCCACGTTTATGTTTTAAATTTCATGAATTCTTGAATACATAAAATCAAAATAGTGCCAGTTTATGCGGAACAGACGAATGCATGAAATTATGTAAGCAGAGATAACAGACGTGAAAAATTAAGTCCCAACTTAATAAACATGAGGTGAACCACTGCTAGTATTATTATTTTAGCTGAGTAGTAAGTACTTCTACCATCGCGAAAAGAAAAAGTAGTTAACAATAAAGACGAGTTAGGACGAAAATAATAAATTACCGTTCAAGGGGGAGAATAATTTCGTTCGGCGTTGTCACCTTATTTCTCCCCATTTCACGCATTTGGTTTGAATTGACAGTCACCTTTCGTGTAAAACTAAATACATGTTTATGCATACACGTTTTTCCCCATTTCATGAAATGATTGCATGAAATGGCTATCGCATAAACACAGTAACAGCAAAGGATGTGAAGGAGCAAAACAGGGAACGCAGAGAAAGAGAGAGAGAGAGGGAGAGAGAGAGAGAGAGAGAGGGAGAGAGAGAGAATCAACGGAACTGGCGGAGGAAGTGCCATAAAAATGCAATTTTAGATTTCATCAACTGATAAGGAAAGTTTTTAAATTAGCCGCCAAATGGGAATGCGAAGTTCGCAACTGTAAAATGAGCAACAGACAACAAAAATGTTTGATTAGAAAACGGAGGAAACAAGGGCAACCATCGCGGGTGCCAGTGGATCAGTGGGCATTCGGCTGAAAGGCAATAGGCAGCCTACAAATTGCCGCCGTCACGCCAAGACACCGTTAGAAAGAAACTTTATGCATTTGCTGTTGCATTTGGGTCCTGCGACCACCCACCTCCTGCCACCACCCATCCACATGGCCAACGGCCCGAAAAATACCTGCCTGTTTGGATATCCTCAAAGGAAAACGCACTCCACCGAAAAGAGAGCAAAAGTATCAGTTTCAGCTTATCAAATGCCTGCCATCGCAAGTGGGACAGATTAGGAGGAGAATCAAAAGGAAAATGCAATGGAAATGGAATTGAAAATGGAATTGAAAATGGAAATGGAAATGCGATGAGGCGCATTATTTCGGCATTTGGCGAAATCTTAAAGACCTGATCTCCTGATCTACGGGTCGAAAGGCAGAGACAGCGCTCAAGTAATTAACGCCCCTATAAAGGAGCTGCATCCGCATCCTTCTTCGGGACCTAGCTCAGTCCGAATCTCAGTCTGGAAACAGTAGCTCAGCGACGGCGCCTCAAGGATTTGCGTAAATGTTAATGATGATCTGATCTTCGAGGGGAAGCCCCTACCTTGAAAGTGTGTGTGTGTGAGTGGTTGAGTGTGTGCGGGTGTGCTACTGTTGTTGTTTCCCATCGCGGCTCAAGAAAAAAACGATCTGGTGTGAAGAGCGGGGGCGGATGCGGCCTTCTGTTTGTTTGGGTTTGCCTCAACAATCGCTGATGCGATATTAATTAGAGCTATTCTCAGTACTTCGATTCCCTTAGGTATTTGCTGGCCGAGCTGGGAAAACGTTGTTAAAAAAAATAATACAACAACAGTTTGAAACTCTTGCTCATGGATCAGCTAAATCCTGTAGCAGTCATCTGGCCAAATGCACTAACTAACTTTGGCTTGCCAAAGTTAAGTTCTCACTCGATCTAGCCATTCCGTCTGTCCGTCCACCATGTCTGTCTGTACATTCATATACAAATCAAAATATATAATCGTTTTATGAATTATGTAATTTGTGTAATAGCTGGAAAAATACACATAGAATTTATTAAGTACATTATACTTAATCTGAGTATAGAATTTAAGACCGAAAATTCTCGCTTTAAGTTCAATTTTAATCAGTTAAAGTATAATTCAAGAATAAACAAGAAAGAAAGCAAACTTCGGCAAGCCGAAGTTCATATACCCTTGCAGCTATTGCAAGAACTAAATATTTTTGAAAACATTAAAATTATGATTTACTTGCGTATATGTTTAAAACATTGAAGCTATGATGATTTGCAGCTCAATTATTAGATAATTATTTTAGATATTTTTATTATTTCTATATGATATAGTCGTCCGATTTTGATGAAATTTAAACCGAAATAGTTAACCATTACTATATCTCGAACAACTAAAAACAAATTTAAAAAACAGCAAAGCTATAACTTTTTTTGTATTTTTTTTTCCGATTGTTCCTATGGGAGCTATATGATATAGTCGTCCGATTTTGATGAAATTTAAACCGAAATAGTTAACCATTACTATATCTCGAACAACTAAAAACAAATTTAAAAAATAGCAAAGCTATAACTTTTTTTGTATTTTTTTTTCCGATTGTTCCTATGGGAGCTATATGATATAGTCGTCCGATTTTGATGAAATTTAAACCGTAATTCTGAAATAGTTAGCCATTACTATATCTCGAAGAACTAAAAAAAAAAATAAAAAAAACACCAAAGTTATAATTTTTTTTATATATTTTTCCAATTGTTTCTATGGGAGCTATATGATATAGTCGTCCAATTTTGATGAAATTTAAACCGTAATTGTGAAATAGCTAATCATTACTATTTCTCGAAGAACTAAAAAAAAATTAAACAAGAAAGGAAGCAAACTTCGGCAAGCCGAAGTTCATATACCCTTGCAGCTATTGCAAAAACTAAATATTTTTTAAAACATTAAAATTATGATTTACTTGCGTATATGTTTAAAACATTGAAGCTATGATGATTTGCAGCTCAATTATTAGATAATTATTTTAGATATTTTTATTATTTCTATATGATATAGTCGTCCGATTTTGATGAAATTTAAACCGAAATAGTTAACCATTACTATATCTCGAACAACTAAAAACAAATTTAAAAAACAGCAAAGCTATAACTTTTTTGTATTTTTTTTCCGATTGTTCCTATGGGAGCTATATGATATAGTCGTCCGATTTTGATGAAATTTAAACCGAAATAGTTAACCATTACTATATCTCGAACAACTAAAAACAAATTTAAAAAACAGCAAAGCTATAACTTTTTTTGTATTTTTTTTTCCGATTGTTCCTATGGGAGCTATATGATATAGTCGTCCGATTTTGATGAAATTTAAACCGTAATTCTGAAATAGTTAGCCATTACTATATCTCGAAGAACTAAAAAAAAAAATAAAAAAAACACCAAAGTTATCATTTTTTTTATATATTTTTCCAATTGTTTCTATGGGAGCTATATGATATAGTCGTCCAATTTTGATGAAATTTAAACCGTAATTGTGAAATAGCTAATCATTACTATTTCTCGAAGAACTAAAAAAAAATTAAACAAGAAAGGAAGCAAACTTCGGCAAGCCGAAGTTCATATACCCTTGCAGCTATTGCAAAAACTAAATATTTTTTAAAACATTAAAATTATGATTTACTGCGTATATGTCTAAAAACATTGAAGCTATGATGATTTGCAGCTCAATTATTATATAGTTATTTTATATATTTTTATTATTTGTATGGGAGCTATATGATATACTAGTCCGATTTTGAAGAAATTTAAACCGTAATTCTGAAATATTTAACCATTACTATATGTCGAAAAACTAAAAAATAAATTAAAAAACAGCAAAGTTATAATTTTTTTAAATTTATTTTTTCGATTGTTCCTATAGGAGCTATATGCTATAGTCGTCCGATTCAGCTCGTTCCGACTTATATACTACCTGCAAGTTTCATGCAGATAGCTTTAAAACTGAGAGACTAGTTTGCGTAGAAACGGACGGACAGACGGGCAGACTGACAGACGGACGGACAGACGGACATGGCTAGATCGACTCTACTAGTGATGCTGATCAAGAATACTTTATAGGGTCGGAGACGTCTCCTTCACTGCGTTGCAAACTTCTGACTGAAATTATAATACCCTCTGCAAGGGTGTAAAAAGAAAAAAGAACGAAAAATTTATTGAATGTGATTTCCACCATAACTAAAAAAAAGAGCACTAACACTAACACTTGCTAAATTTAAGTATTGTTTTTTTAATAAGTACAATCTCATTTCAGAAATTGTTGTAATTCTCGCTGTGTATATAAACTTCGACTTGCCAAAGTTTACTTCCTTCATTCGAATAAACATATACAAATAAAAAACTGGCATCTACCATATCTCAGGGTGACTCTACCGACTTTTGCGATATGTGGACGTTAGAGTGTGCTTGGCCAAATCCCAAATCTCTGAATTTTATAGTTCCCGGGATCTCGACGTTCATACGGATGGACATGTCTACTAAATATTTATATGTTTATATATTTTTTTTTTTTTGGAAACAGAAAAAACAGAACATTTTTAATTTTTACTGAGTTGACTTTCAAAGACTAATTAGCAAAAGCAATTTTATTGCATACTTTTCTCTTTGAATTCTTATACGGGATTTGTGTAAAGTTTTTTTGAAACCCTTTTTTTTTAATATAGAAAATAATTTCGATGTTTTAGAAAAATTTGGCACTATAGTTTAAAAACCTTCTTTCTTTAATACAGAAAAAAATCCAAATCATTGACGATTTTCTAAACTCAAAGGCAAATTTCTATGTTTAAGAAAAATTTTTGAGTGTATTATTTGCAAAATAAAAATAAAAGATGAATAATTCTTATTAATTAACTAATGCTTGAAACTCTATTATTTCTTACCATCTTAACTAATAGCTTACTGCTTCATTAATGTTCGGTTTTCAAGATAAAAAGATAAAATGTATTCTTTAAGAAGTATTTCTTGGCGTAAAAACTTCAGTATTAACTAATCTTAAAAACATTGACGAGCTCTTGCATCTTTATTAGGAAGCATATCCTTACTGTATTAGTATACCGCCCTTGATTCAAGACTCGCCTTTCGCTGTTCTGTGGCCGTAAATATTTATGCGATTAACATCTCTCAACACACAATCAATTTTCAAAATCAAAAAACAATTTCACACGCTATTAAGTTATTACGAAATTAAGTTCAACATGGTTAATAACGTCAGCAGATAAATATTCCTGAACTCCAGATGGCGCTGCTTTATTCCTTGTAGCCCTTTTTTGGGGCGCATTGTTTTATACCCTTGAAGAGCGTTTTATAATTTCAATCAGATATTTGCAACGCAGTAAAAGTGACATTTCAGACCCTATAAAGTATATATATTACATTACTAGGATGGTACATGTCCGTCTGCTTGTTTCTGTGCAAACTAGTCTCTCAGTTTTTAAAATTTCCCGAAATTTGTCTTCCTATTGCATGTAGTTTATAAGTCGAAACGAGCCGAATCGGGCAGACAGACGGACATGACTAGTTCGACTGTCCGACTCTGATGCTGACCAAGATTATATATATAATTTATACGGTCGGAAATGTCTACTTCACTGCGTTGCAAACTTCTGAGTGAAATTATAATACCCTCTCCGAAGGATGTTCAAGTTTTAACATTGCTGTTTTTTAGTGCTTATAATAAGGTTATGGTTAATCGACTGTATCATAAAGCTCCCTTGGAGACAATCGGAATATTGAAAAAAAATAAATAAAAATAAACGATCATCAAATTTTAGCTTCTCTAACTTTCAATTTTTTTTTAATTCTTTTCGACATAGTAGTGGTTTCATAATTCGGATTTACGTTTTCAATTTTATTGAAAATCGGAAAACGATATCACATAGCTGTCATAGGAATGGTCGAATAATTGAGGTGTTGTTAAACATATAGGCATAGGTGTTGTTGTTGTTTTAAGGAATATTTAATTCTTAACAGTTGAAAGAATATATAAATCTTTCATGTCAAATCATATAAAACTCTACATTTGTTAGACCATCTGCTTTTAGTAGTATTAAAAATCATTAACTTAACAACAACAAAATTGCAATATAACACAGCTTGAGTTAAGAAATAATTACGAAATTGCGTTCTGAAACCTCCAAAATGAATGGTTCGAGTATGTGCTATAAGTCTAGCCAACTTTCGCACCTTTAATTGATACAGTTACGGTCTCTCCACTTTCGATAGGCATATGGTCTCTCCGCTGGATTTCTCGTATACACGGCCACACTGAAGCGTAAAAAACTAAAAAGAGAAGCAACAGCGTGAGGTGTAAATAATGTAAGACAATGCAATATTGTAAAAGCGACCAGCAAATAAGTGCAGTGCGTTTGATATAAGCGAGATTGGAACGGCGGAAAAGCGATTGGCATTTCCTAGTCTGAAGCGCAATCGTGGAAAACGCAGCACACGCACACACACACCCACAATGCACACACATATGGACTGATATTTTTCGTCTACGTTTCAATTCGATTTTCGGAAATTTCACCTTCGCGTTGCTGTTTTTCGGCTATTTCAAACTTGTTTTCAGCTGTGCGCGCCCCGCCCTCCGCCCCCTTTCGTTCCGTTGGCAGCCGCTCACTTTTTAATTTGCTTACGTATTACGCTCGCGTGCCAATTCGCAGAGTAATTCGTGCAGTCTCAACGCAGAAGCTGGCATAAATCCACGCACATAATTCAGCCGCTGCCTTCCAGTTGCCCCCATGTCAGCTGTGAAACGTGTGTCGCTAAAAATAATACGGATCGGATCGCTGGAAATCAGTGAAAAGCAGCGGAAAGCGCAGTAGAAATGTGTGTCAAAAAGCAGCAGCAGGTGTATACGCAGTGTTCTATAGCGCTGCAACTCTGACTTTCTTTGTCTGTGTGTGTGTGTGTACGTGTGTGCGTGTGTGTATTTGTGCGTTGCAAACATATGGCTGCAAATAAAAAATAATAATAGTAAATAATACTTTGCAGATATGGGACACTTCTGAGTGCCCAGCCAGAATGTCTTAAAAGTCAGCCCGGAGAAAGGGAATCGAAAAGAACCAAATCCAATGACAAATGTAACAACCGAAACGCACCAGCCGCCCTGAGGAAGCAGAAGAAAGTCCCCCAAGGGCAACCCACCATCCCCCAATTATTATTGTTTCACTTTCGTTTACTTTTTGACCCTCCGCTCGGGAACGTGGTTTCTTTTGCGACGTGCAATACTTTGTGGCCAAAGTCTTGCAACGTTCCAAAGGAGAGCTGCACGTGGAGCGACGAGTACGGCCGTAAAAATACCCAAGTCCGTGGCCACCAAGCTGCAGCGTCTCAAGGCCAAGGCGTCTGCGAGCCAGCACTACGGCGGCAACTACCGCAAGGCATCGTCTGTCGGCACCCAGAACCACAATCACAACCAGAGCGAGGGCGACAGGAGCTCGTCTTCATCTGCTGTCCACGGCGGCCACATCCATCAACGCGGTGGCGCCGTCGAGGAGCGTTACCTTGCTGTGGCGGACGTGGCCGAGAAGTCATATCAAAACAGCACCACCAACCAAAACAACAACAACAACAACAACTATCAGAAGTCAAACCACACCAGTGCCAATTACAACCACTCCAGCTACAATAACCACCCACAAAGCGCCACCACCAACCTGCCTTACCACACCCAGAGTCCGAACCCGACCAATAACAATATCCACGCGATGATGATGACCAAACAGAAGAACTCCCTGGCCGAGCGCCTCAACATCGGCGAGGAGGTGCGGGAACTGAAGCTGGGTGCCACCTTCAATCCGAAGAACACCTCCACCGCCTTCCACACCATCAAATGTAAGTGTTGTCTGCGGTGATTCCCATTCCCCCCCAGCCAGAAATCACCCACAATTGCCTCGTCTTGCAGATGACTTCAAGCCAGCGAGCGTGGACACCAGCCGCATGGCATCCGTGGACGTGGGCTCCAACAATCAAGTTACTGTTATCGTGCCAAATTCAGGTGAGTGCACTCACAAAAATATGTTTACACATGATGTGGAAACGCCTTTCTATATACATATATGAAGAATTGATCATCAGTTTGATGATTTAAGATCACCAGCGGTTTAACTTAGTGTGTGCAAGGGGACAAATCAACTCCTTCAAAATTTTAATATGATACTGAAACACCAAAATGATGATGTTTACAATGCATTTGCTCACTTCTATGTCATCTTTCAAAGCCAATGTAAAATTTAAATTTAAAAATTATATCAAATTGTTCATAAATTAATATTTAAACTGAGCAAATTAATTTGATAACGATGTTCATTATACAACCCAAAGTTTATAAGCAGTGACTTTTTCATATCGCTTTGTCTCTACAAATAATGTTTCTTTCGTTTATTGTATGTTAAACTCCAAATTAACATGGATAACGACAAAACCAATTAATTATTAAACCAATGCCTAAATGGTGATTCGAGTTCAAATAATTTAACTTAACCAGCAGTGTGTCAGCACTCAAACTCCAAATAGCTAGACTTTCCCAGAGAAAAACTGATCTTATTGGCAGTGCACCTGTTTGGTCGAGTGCACCTGTGCAAATGCATTAAACGAATTATGGAATACTCCCCAAGAAGCTTAATTAAAAACAGATTTAGAGCAATCAAAAACACGTGCTTCAAGTCAAGTTTCTGATACACTGAGAAAGTGGCTCAAGTTGTCACCAAGGCTTACAAAACATTTTCAAAAGTCCACTAGATATGGCATAAAATCCTTTTGAGGGCAGACAACATATAAAGTTATAAAACTAAGATTTTAATTACATTGGGTATTAAGATATTATTATCCATATTTGTAATTGCAAACTTCAACCCTTTTAACGTTACATCAATATGATAAAAATATATCATAGTTGTGCTAGGAGCTGCAAAAGCTTTTGCGGTCGCGTGATTCTATACAATATCAAATTAGGTTTAGTCGCACAAATCAGTCTATGTTTTATTAAATAATTACAGAATTAAATGAATAAATCAGCAACATTATTGAAGCTAGGAATATCGAGTGGCAATCGATTAGCAGCTCGAAAGAACCCCAATAATTATGTAGGAATGTATGTATCGAACAATGTCATACAAATAATTTAAAAATTATTAGCAAAATTGCTAAAAAAAAAAATTCGCTGGTGAGCTGTCTCTACTTCCCTTTTAAATGTTGCAGTTGGTGTGCAATCGCAGCTAGCTGTATGTGATTAATTTGGACCGAATATACGGTTTAATGACAATATTTGGATTTATAATAAAAGGAAAACCAATTGCAGTTATCATTAAAATATAGCAGTTTTCGATCTAAAAAAAAATCGCAGTTGCTTGACGAGTGGAATAGAGACCAGCGTTAGAGCAAACACACCAAATTACAAGCAGGCAGAATGCAGCCAAGCGTTCAAGTCTTTTCTCTCGGCTTCTCCACACTCGTACTACTTGTATTTCGCTATGCTCTTTGTGGCCAGACATCGTCTGGGCCCTGACGACTGCGGTTGGGCTGTTGTTGGACCTCATTGCGGCTGACTTGGCTTGTGTAACGCTCCGTTGATTGCCAGCGACGAGTCGCCAAAGAGTTTTGGCGGCGGCGGCGACGACAATAACAGCGGAATTTGGTCAAGTGTGGGTCTGAAAGTGGTTCGGTAACTGCCCCATTTGTTCCCCTCCTCCACTCCCTTGGAATCAGACGGGTGCAGCCGAAAGCGCACAATATGCCGAACTAGTTTACAGTTTGGCATGGGCAAAGCCAGGCATTCCATTTAACCTATCAATTTCTACACACTTTTGGCGAACTTCAGTAACCACAACAAAGATAACCATATCGTGCACTCACAACCACAGTCAATCTGATAGCATGTTTGATAGAGAAGAACAGCGAATTTAATCCGACATACCAACACTTCATAGAGTTTTCGCTTATTTACATTATTTTAAGCAGTCCAAAATACTGCTGACTAGGATTTGCTTTTCTGGTGCTCAGATGTCCGAGCTGAAAGCATTTAAGTTTTCCAATATGAAATCAAGAAACACTTTATTCTAATAGACTGTATAATATTAAATGAAATACTTAAAACAAAAGTTTAGCGAACTATAATATTGATATTTCTATCAATAACAAATTGATAAGAAGACAAGTCGACAGGTTGACATATGACCAATTGATCGATTTACAAAGGTTTTATGTTGAAAATTTATCATGTTAAAATACAAGATTGAAGTTTTTTCTGCAATTCTAGGGAACCACCCAAAAAACAGGCGTGGCTTGCTTTATAATTTATTAATGAGTTTAGGGCCAACCCTTTTGGACTTTGAAATGTGTCAATTTTATTAAACTATAAACTTAACTTCTTATTGTTTGCAAAAGTCTCCACTAGCGATCCCAACTTAAACATCATTGAACTGCCTTCCTTGACGGCCGTTCCAGAAGCATTCAAAACTCTGCTTTTAATTTCCTTTAAACGAGTGACTAGGGCCATTATAGTGTGTACCTGTAGGACCACCACTTTATTTTAAAGGTAGTACGTTCTCTGACAGTAGTGAAAAGATTCTTACGGACTATTAGAAAAGCGAACCGCATTTTAGACTTCACTTGGTGGCGTTTTGTGTCGGTTTTAGGCAGACCCCCCAATAAATTATAAAAATAGCATGATAAATGCTATTAACGTACATTTTAAATTGAAAAGAATGATCTACAGATACAAACCAAATAAGATTGTGTTCCTCCTAGCCATTTTTTTATAAAGCCGTCGAAAGTGCTAAAAATGCATTACATATATGTATGATAACTGTGGGATAAAGCCCAAGTATTGTTGTTGGTTGGAAACTGATTTCATTTTAAGACATTAATATTTTGCAATATTGATGTACTTATTTAATTTAAGTTTTGAGATGAGAAGAGTATTTAACAAGAGATAACGATAAAGTCGAGTTTCCCGACTGTTAGATGCCCGTTACTAAGCCAACAGACTTAAAACTAAGTATTAGTGACTTATATAAGAAGTTTAGGTGGCGCCATCTGCCGAACTGCATAGACAACACCATAAGCGAAGTGTCATCATAAAATGATATTCCTGTTAAAGTCCCCAGAACATTTCAAATGAAACAAAAATGAGCGTTAACTGGAGATGTGCTCTTTATTTCGAGATATTTGGCGGTCATCCCATACTAGAAATTCTTCGCACGATGTCCCTCATGGGGCACATGCCTGTTCTTAGAGATATTATGTTTGTGTTTTTGTTAGTCATAGGCTTAATAATTTTTGGGCAGTACGGAGGAGAACAATCAATGGGCGGCGGGCAGTAGGGTGCCATACAGCCCGGAGTGACACTCATTTCTGAGTTTACGGGAATGCATCTGGGAGCCACGCAGGGATTTGGACAACAGGGATGCCAACAAGTAGGCGGAAACTGGCAGGCAGGCGGCTTGCATGGTGGATAGCATCATGGCGGTACGCATTTGGGATCACAATGGGGTAGTACGCAAGGATAACAGTAGGGTGGCTGGCAAATCGTGGGGCAGAACGGCATGTAGCACCAGGGAAAGTAGGTGCCATCGGGGTATACAAGCTCGTAGGTTGGGTGGGGCGGGGGATGAAATCCTGGAGCTTTACCTCGTGATGGTGGAGGCGGTGGTGGTTTTGGTTTTGGTTTTCCGCATGGGTAACATGAGGGTAGATACGTGGGCGGCTTGGGGCACAATGTTTCTACTCTCTTAGTTAGTGACCTAAACAAGAAGCATCGTCGTGACGATGTGGTGTAGACCTCTTCGAGAGCTTTTCCCAGAGACGGCACCCATTGGGATCCATACTTTTTTCCAGAATTTGCTTCAGCAATGGCGCTTATCAGATCCGATGTAAGTTTCTTTAATTTGAGATGATCCTGCGAACTGCTCAGCTGAACGCCAATCAAACCTAGATGCCAAGAAAAGTATATACGATTATACTTTTGACGATGCAAACTAGTCTAACATTAAATATTGGCTCGCAATCTTTGATACAAATGTTTTTTGACAGTTCCTCAAAAAACGTTTTTGAAAGACTTACATATTAAAAGCAATAACAGCTCATCTGAATAGTTTTAAAGCAACTTATACAATATATGCACTTGCATCCAAAAAACAAATCACTTGTACCTTACCTAATTTATTTTAAACGAGAACTGAATCATAATGGTATGCTATGCTTGAAAACCAATCTAATCAAACAACCAATCTTCTTAAGTGTAATACATTTATATAACCGGTACTACTAGAGTGTTTTTAGCTGCACAAATGAATTAGCTTAGTCAAATGAATCGGTACGCATAGTTCTGTAACTATATATTAAATATCTTAATAAAGGAAAGTGCGAATGAAAATATTTCGAATATTGGAGCTGTTGGGGCTGGTAGATTAAGAAGTCCAACTTTCTCGCGTTGTAAACACGCTTCAAACGACACTCAATCATCTCAATCCGATCCTCCGTTCAAAAGATATTCGATAAACAAGATTTGGACGGCCTTTTTTATAATAAACATCATAAAATGTAGTATTTTTGGAGTTGAAGATAAAGTCGTCTCTTCAGTCTCACCTCGATAATAGTCGTTTTTGTTTGATCAAGAAATAAAGAAAACCATGACTATTTTTCGGAGTATTAAAATAAATTGAAAAACAGCGGCATTATGATTTTTTTAAATTTATTTTTCCGATTGTTCCTTTGGGAACCTTTCAATAAAATTGCGTATCTAATCCTGGACTTTTTGAGTTTCCTGTTCGGATTCAAACAGTTTGACAAGCATTTGGTTTTTGTGTTTTTTATCCTTTACCGAAATTTTATTGCTACTCCATTTGCAAACAACATTGTAGTTAGTTTAAATAAATTAAATCTTTTTCTTAAAATGGTTTCTAAATTTATCATATTCTATATATGCATATGCATATATGTGTTCCCGAAATGATATAAATCCGATTAAAAAATAATACAAAATAAATGCAAATTTCCGAAAAGGAAATACATTTTTAGTGAACTAAAGCTGCATTGCGAATTGTTTAAAAAGCACTAAACCTTAAGTACACGTCTGCCTATATAAATACTTGGACAAGCAATCGCTACATTTAATCAATTGGGTCCATATTACCTTTAAACTCAGAACATAAATGCTATCATTTCTTTCTTTAGGAACGGTTAAATTTTGACTTAAGATAGATATCGATGTTGATACGATTTTTTAACTTCCTCACTTTGAACTTTTGGAATATATTTATTTCGAAAAATAAATGAGATCATTTCCACTAACCTGTTTTTCGTCTTTAATTATGCTTGACTTTCAAAACCAAGAAATTTTTGGGAAAAATGCTTTCACTATCACTTAATTTTATATACACTTTCTTCCAAAACAATAAATTCATTAAAAAATAGTGTTTATCGATTTAGTTATTTAAAACAAAAGAAACAGACTTATGGACCCAAAAAACTAATTTATAACATTTTGGCTAGCTTTTTTTATGCAGAACTCTAAATGAATTAGTCAACAAAAAAATATATATATAATATACTCTTTACTTAGCTTATCAATTTTAAAATAAATTTCCTTATAACTCATAAAATAATGGTTCAATTTAAAAACATTTTTAAGGATCGATAGATCTTGAACAAACTTAAACTTATACCACCAAAAACTTGGCCTCTACAATATCGCCAAATTTGTTTTCAAAAATCAACAAACTTGTATTACCTGAGCATTTGAATGAAACTGGCTTTTAGTAATTGTTGTACTGCGTTTATCTTGCAGAAAGTTCCGGTGTGCCTCATACAGTTTATAAGGGTAATCAAAGGGAGTATGCAAAGGAGTGCTTGATGATCTATGACAAGGAGACGGGCGCTATCACAATAGAAAAGCTGCATCACAACATTCAAGTGAAGAAGACAAGGTGGGTTTCATCTAGTTGATTTCTGAGTAGCTACTAAACAACTATTTTCCTACCTGCAGAAGCGAAGTAACCAACAAGCCAGTCCTGCTGCCAGCTCAGAATGTGCCCGTCAACATGGGACACAGTCAGGTCATCAACGGAGCTGGAGGGGCACCAATATCAGTTTCCGGGCACGGATCCGGATCGGCACCCAAAATGGAGAACAGCACCATGCGAATCTCATCGAAGACGAAGGTTTCTACGGGCAGCCGTCGCAATAATATAAGTAAGTAATAAAATAATTGTTCAGGAAAACAAAGAAGGTTTATTGCATAGAATCTTCAAAGGTTTTAGTTCACTTTGATTGGGTTAGGTTTGGTAAGTCTGGCACACTTAATCTTAGACAGGTCCTTCGCGACTTAGATAAATTGTTTAAATTGTCTTAAAATAGGTAACTGAATCTTTTTAATTATATAAGACATTTTTTTTTTTGTTTAAATTAGACAAATATTGCAGGAAGTACATATGATATATGTATTCTTTGTTGAGTTGATGTTCTATTCTTGAATATTTTTGAACATGTTTTATATATTTTTATGTGATCTGCGCATTCTAGTGTATAGTGTTCCTTTTTTATTTTGTTCATTTCTTTTTTTTCCTTTACGTATTAAAAAAATTTAATTTCATTTTTACCTTACCCTAACTTTTGGAAAACTTCCTAGGTATAAAAATCTAGTACCCAAAAATAAGACTAACTAAAAAAAACATTGTGTGAGCAATTGAAAGAATTTAAACTTTCACAGCTGTTTAGCATTTATACAAAAATAAGTCTTACTGAAATACCATTGTGAGGGCAATTGCTGTTTGGCATATAAACTAGAATAAATTAAAGGTAATTTGTATCCTTATAATTTTCAGTTGACTTTAAGCCACGCAATTCGCCCATGCAGCAGAGCTCACCATCGCGTCCAGTGCCAGTCCACCGCAGCCCCCAATCTGCGCCAGCGTATGTTATCCCCAACTTAATTTTGAGGACTTCTAATATATGCTTTTAACCTCTCAGTTGGGATGCAAACAACGCACAGCAGACGTTGCCGAGCATTCCCATGATCACCGACGACGATGACTTTGGTCTGAGGGCGGCCCTGCACAGCAGCGGGCAGGCGAATACCTCAGGCTCCTCGACCGGTTCGGCGGCGGGCCAGCCGGACTTCGGGTCAACGACCTCGTCGTCGCACATGGGCAAGCAGCGGCAGGCTCCCCAGCACGGCCATGGCAAGCGCCAGCAGATGCACCACCGGGCAAGTCCACCGATGGCCCAGCAACAGCAGCACCACCAACAGCCATCGAGCTATGGACGTGGCTTCAACGGCGGCCACAACCACGCACAACAGCAGCAGCATCAGCAGCAGCAGCAGCGGCACTCGCCACAGCAGCACCACCTGCAGCGCCCTTCGGCCTACGGCCACGGCAACAGCATGCCTATGGACTTGGACGCGAACAGGGAGCATGAACTGACCTCGCAGTCCGTGGCGCAAGCGGCTGCCGCTTTGGAACAGGTAGGTTTGCAGTCAGATTCCGTGTGAAGTAGTCCTAAATTGGGGATTCGGCCACTTGCAGCAAATTGGCGGCGCATTGAGTGCCTCGAGCTCCAGCTCCGAGTCGGATTCCAGCGACAGTGACAGCGGCAGCGACTCTGACGACAGCACTGAGGACGATCGCCCCATGCAAAGGCAGCAGTCGGAACCGGAGCAGCATCATCACCAACAACAACAGCAGCAGGCAGCGCAGGTGTATCAAAACCAGCACCACCAGCAGCAGCAGCAGCAGATGTCGCAGCAGCATCTGAACCAGCTGCCCAACTTGGGATTGGGATCCATATCACCAGCCTACGGCGGCAATCATCAACAACAGCAGCAGATGCATCACCAACAGCATCACCAGCAGCAGAAGCAACAGTCCGGCAATTATGCGTCCAATGGTGGCTTTCCAAACGATTTGCTACAGAACGATCTACAATTGTCGTCAAATTCGTCCGACGATGATGACGATTAGCTGCTTTAGGTTTGATCTAAATCGCCTTTATTTGACAAAACCAACGACAAGAAGAGCAACAACAATTAATGATATTCTGCCTATATGCGTGTAATTAATTTCCAATTATTGAGGGGTGATTTTACTTGCTAGTGAAATTTTTATAAATAAATTCTTAGTTGTACACCACAATATACACAAACATATATTAATTAATTTTAAACATTAATTTTAGACCTTCCAAATGTGCTGGAAAACATTAAATTAAATCAAGAACAGAAAAATCAAATCAAAAACACACAAATCACAACTTAAACCTATCTTTGTCAATATATATTAATTTTAAATATGAAATTAAGGTTATGTGAAAACTGTTGAAAGTCCTAAAGAAGATCGCACGCAAATACATATAAACCAACAATAACCAACAGAAGAAATAGACGATGTAGACGAAGCAACTACGGAAATTATTTAGTTTTTAATAAGAACAATGAAAATCTTAAAAATTATTTTTAAGTTTTCAAGAAAAAAGTGACCACGCAGATTTTTGCCATTAATTACACATTTAAATCTAAGCCGTATAATCATTTTAAAATATTCAGATACCAAAAGCGAAAAGAAACTTTTTCAAATAATATTTTCAAGTTTTATATTGTTTTCCCTTATTTCGCTCTTTTGTAGTCAAGCTTAAATTTATCGTTGGCAATTTATTTAAAATTTTCAAAAACAAAAAACCTATTTAAATGTTCATTTTTGATTAATTTGTTAGCTATATTTATCACGAATGTATTTTAGCCCCTTATCTTTATTAGTTACATATTTGTGCGGTATGAAGACATTTATGTTTTTAGCTCATGTTTTATTTGAATTTATTTGTAGTTCTTTAATTATTTTTTAATACATATTATTACGATTTTGTTATGAGCTTGCAATAGTTAAAAGCAACGAAAGAAAATAAATGTGAATCGAAAGAACCGGCCTGGTGAAAACCATTATTGTTTTATGTTTCCCCCACATACTCCAAAGATTTCTTACAATGCTGAGCAGTATAATTTACTCACTCAAAACACAACTCCTTCCAAATGTGAGCGTGCACGAAGTCCAGAAACACACTTACTAACATTATCACTATTTGATTTGCCAAAACAACAATGAATTGTATTTATGAAGTACCATCCACGAAAAAACGACCAATATCTGAGAAACAGTCAGATCGAAATGGAGATAATACCAATTATTTTTTGTACATTCTACATTAAAATATGTCTAGGATTAAATTGTTTTTCGGGCGAGGAGGTGTTTTTTGAGAAATTCACTCTTTTGCGCACCACAATTGAGCATCAATACCAACACCTAACAATTACAAACAAATAAACATTAACTTAACGAAAACAACAAATGATTCAGATAATCATAAGCACAATATACATATGCAAAGAATCTAGAACTAATTATATAACTAATTCTATAAAAAATCCAAAAATGCCTAAGATCACAATGAAATCAAGCAAGTAACTTAGTCTAATTGGTAAGCAAATATATATATATTATATACAAACATGCATGTACACGACTTTATATACAAAAACTACAAGAATATTACTTTCAGTTAAATTAGTTCTAATACCGACCATTAAACAGTCAACAAATCAAATAAAACTACTAAATGTGTTTTAAATATATATTTTTTTTGGAAGGATAGATGAGGTACGTTTAAGGAAAACTTAGCGAAAATTAAGTCAACGATTAGAACACAGGGTTCTAAAATAAAAACATCGTTTTTCCAAAAGGGGTACCTCCACAGTTGCATCAAAAACGGGATATGTTAAAAAAAAATTTTAACGAAAACTTTCAAACTGTTTTAAACGATCAATGTGAGTACATTATCTAAAAGTGCATGTATTAAATACATTTTAGTAATTTTTGAATTCAAAATAATATGTAATATTGTTTAAAAAATATCTGCTAGTAAATTTCCGTTTTCTTTGTTTTGCGGTGACAAAATTGTATTAAACTGGATAATTGAAACAGAAAACGTAAGAGGATTAGTTAACTTAGCTTATACAGAGTCTTTAATCAAAATTGATGTTTCGATTTTCACTTTAAAAATCGTTGTTTGGGTTATAAAATTTTAACTTTTTATAGAAATATTAATTACTTAATTTCTTTGTATTTAAAAAGCTTGCCAAATTTTTGAAATATTGGCTTACGTTATTTTGGTCACAAATTCAAAAATGCCATTTTAAGAAAAAAACATTAAAACCTTTAAGTCACACTAAACATTCGTCGGGATTATCTTATCTTTGTCAATTTTGTGCAAATGGATTTGACATTTTAAAGACGAATTTTTAGACTGGTATTATTTAAAAATAAAGTTTTTATATTTCAAAGTTAATAGTGAGGTTATGACCTTGAATATTGGTAAGATATTATTGGTAAAAGACGGTTTTTTTAAATTTTTCATATTACATATATCATATACTCAATTCGTCGACTTACAGTTCAGAGCGAAGATTAAAATATTGAATACACCATTGGTTTCGCAGAACAGAAATAATGCGTCCGCTTAAGTTCTATTGTGCGAAAAAATTTAAAGTAAATGCTTTTATTTTAAATAGTCCTGATGATCCAATTTTGATTACTTCGATGGTGTAAAAGAGTCGGCTTTCGGAAGTATTCTACATCTCTGGCGCATTTAATTTTTAGTACATTTTCCGGTGCCAGTTGGTATGTTTTACCGGTCGACCAACGGTCACACTGATAAGTTCCTCGCGGATTGCGTTGTATCAACAGGTGCTAATTAATTGGCAAAAATCGTCGAAATGGGTGACGTTACAGGACTCAGCAATGCCGAAGCCGACGAGCTGTGCCAGAAGCCGGAGGCGTCCACCAAGGTGAGTCACTCCCAAGTGGACCAGCGCCGCACCTTAGAGTGCCACTAACCCACTGTCGATGCAGGACTTCCTGTTCCAACAGACCATGTACCGCATCAAGGACCCGCGCCGGTCGCTGCCCTTCTACACGGGCGTCCTCGGCATGACCTTGCTGGTGAAACTGGACTTCCCCGAGGCCAAGTTCTCGCTTTACTTCATGGGGTAAGTCGACTGCTCCGGCTTATCTAAACGCGTGAGATTCGCCGGTGATATTAGCTTAATTGGCTTCTTATCCGCCGCAGCTACGAGAACCCTGCCGATGTGCCCAAGGATCCCAAGGAGCGCCGCAGCTGGGCGTTGAGCCGCAAGGCTACCATCGAGCTGACCCAGTAAGTGTATTTTAAAACACACATACTACATATGTAAATAAGCACTGTTTCGGTATTTAATGCCCGTGAATTGGATTTCAATTGGTCTCTTTTCCACTGCAAGCACGAGGGCCACATTATGTTATCACGTAGGCCAGTTTGTCATTCTCATAGTCTAGTTTCTAATCTGCCAGCTTAAGGCACTTTATTATATGTTGGGGAAGCTATTTTTTCCAAAATAACCATTGACTTTGATGCATGGTAGTTAAAAAAAAACTACGTAGGTATTAATAAATCAAAAAAAGTTTACTTTCAAATTATATAAATTGCAAGTCAAAGAAAATTAAACTCAAAATATATTTTTTAAATTTTTTAACACAATAAAAGATCTTTTTAACCTTTATAAGAAGTATGCAAATAATTAATTTAAAATATATTATTGTTTCACTGCTGAAATTTTAGCAAGTTGGAATTACTGTATAAGCAGCTGACCGAATTTGACTATATTGATGCTGAATATTCAGCAATTCAGAGATTTAGACGTGTCGGGAATATCCAGATGGTGTTTTTATCACTATGATCGGCGGTAACCGACCATAAGAAGTTATACTTCAATCGAAAGGTGTCGCTAAAAGAAAATTATGTGCATACCAAGACTTTATAATAACAAATTGATTCCGAAAATTGAGCGGAGAAAACAAAAATTTAGAAAATTTTAGTGGTTAGGCGAGGTTTGGCAAAATGCTCAACCTTTTTAACCGATTTGCAACCTTTTCCAAAATACAATACTTAATCTTGTCAAAAAAAATACTTATTAAAACTGTTCAGAAGGCTTTATAACTTCAGTCAGAAGTTTTCAAAGCTGTGAAGGAAACATTTTTGTCCCTATAAAGTGTATATATTCTTTATCAGAGTCGATCTAGTCAAGTTCGCCCGTCCGTCCGTTTTAAAGCTACCTGCATGCAATTTTCCGATTACATTAATATACTTGGTCTAAATACAATATTTAAATTTAAATTATTACATGAAATTGTATATTAATTTTAAAAAATGTTAAATTTTCTTTTTGGGCTGCTGCAATAAAAAAGCGAGAGTAGAGTGCCTAATCATTTTTAATCATTTTAATCATAAAATTTAATATCGGATATCACGGAGAAGTGGAGAGTCCCGAGTTACTGAGTTACTAGGACCTATATTCCTCTTATTTTAAATCATTGTTGATCAAACTATGATATGCATGAACCATTTAGAGTACTATAATAATCTATCACATCATTTCTACTACCGACTCTTTACCGATTTTGAAAGCAATAATCTTATCTTACTTAGCACGGAATTGGTATTTAGTATTTTGATTCGTATGGATTTTGAATTAGTCCGTCCGTTCCTTTATTGGCCCCTTTTCTATCAGCTCTAGCGATCTCGGTTTGAACGCCCCTTTGTTGTCGTAATGGCCACTTGTTTGTTATTTTGATGATAAGTGCAATGTCGCAATTTTTTATCTCTTTAAGAGGTGTTTTTGATTGATTTAAAGATAGGTTATATTGGCGATTCATTTACTGACTAGTTTGTGATTACCCTTAGCAACTGGGGCACTGAGAGCGACCCGGATCAGAGCTACCACACCGGCAACAGCGATCCCCGTGGCTTTGGGCACATTGGACTCATGGTACCCGATGTGTACGCCGCCTGCCAGCGGTAAGTAGTGACCAAAACAAAGTGTCATTCCTCCAATTATCTTGTTCTGCAGCTTCCAGGAACTGGGCGTTGATTTCGTGAAGAAGCCCGACGATGGCCGCATGAAGGGACTGGCCTTTATCAAGGACCCCGACGGCTACTGGATCGAGATCTTCAATGCCCACGTCGTCTAGATTGGCTGGCAGTTAGTCTTTTTAATTTTGTTAAATGTGCATCACTGTTCCTTAATTGCCGGCAACACAACTGAACCGACGAGGGGAGCCTCCAAAAAAAGAGTCAATAAAGTAAATGCGAAGTTGCCAAACAATTGGGCTGTGGACCTCATTCACCGGTGTTGTGTGCACCTGTCGCAGCTGCTGCAGCTGTCAACTCAGGCCCCAAAAATAATTGGCTCCTGTGTCCTTGCCGGATTGGTATTTTCACACGCTAATTATTATTTACATCGCGAACTGCCGAGCTTTTTGATAAGCGTGTGTGCTACCCACGCGCACATGGGGTGTTTGTCCAGACGGTCTGCGAGGGTCCTGCGAACACGGGGGTGGTGGCTGGCCACTAATAATAGTCAAATATGGGAGCGCATTATTTGTTCGGTGTCGAATATGGCGTTTTGCAATTTAAGTCCGTGTATTTGGCCACTCGAGAACAGTTCTCGCCCGGAGTTCGTACTGCGAGTGTCCCCAGTTCAAAGCCACGATGGAAATATCACAGCCCAGCATCGGCATCTTCTACATCAGCAAAGTTCTGGCCCTGGCTCCATATGCCACGTCCCGGAATTCTAAGGGCCAAGTGGAAATCGCTCGCAGCTGGCTATTCACAATATACTCGGCCACCTTAACGGTGGTAATGGGTGAGTGGTCCCAATTGGGGTAACTCCTTCCGAGTGATAGCTGTCGAACTCCTCTTAGTTTTTCTCACCTACCGGGGACTACTGTTCGATGCCAATTCCGAAATACCCGTGCGGTAAGTACTCCCGCCTTGCTGCCGGAATTTAATCCACTTTACTTATGTTTACTACTTATAAAGTCCTTAGTCCTGTGTCGTTCCTGTTACAAATCTGTTTGCTGTTCGTCCCACTCACAGGTCTCAAAATAATGGCATTTAAAATTTAAACTGATACAGCTTGTAGGCTCATTATATGAGAATGTCTTTCTTTTCACTTAACTTCGGTTCCGTAGGTCGATTACTCTTCAAAATATAGATTTTTCTTAACTTAATCAAAGTAATTGCTCTACTAATTTTCTTTTAAGGTAAAACAAAATCGTTAAGTCATACCTAACATGAAAAGAAGCCAACTTCGGCAAGCCGAAGTTTATATACCCTTGCAGATATTATAAAAATATAATTTTCTTTTCAACATTCTCAAAATTACATATAATTATTACAATGATTTTTAGCTCAACTATTTGTTAGTTCCTATGGCAGCCATATGATTTCGTTTTCTGATGTTAATAAAATTAAAAGCGTATTACTAAATTATTAAGCCATTACTATGCCCAAACAAATTTTTTGAAATTTTTTTTTGTTTTTATGGGAGCTATAGGTTATAGTCGGTCGATTTTAATAAAATAAAGCCGTGAAAACAAAAAACCGTAATTCTGAAATGTTAAACCATTACTATTGGTTAAAGAATTGACAAAAAATACATAAAAAACTGCAGTTATAATTTTTTTCTTTTTTTTCTGATGGGAGCTATATGATATAATCGTCCCATTCGGCTTGTTCCGACTTATATATTAACTACAATAGGACGAAAATATATACTTTATAAGGTCGGAGATGTCTCCTTTACTGCGTTGCAAACTTCTGACAGAAAGAGTATAAAAGGGACTTTTTATTTATAGCTATATGCTGTAGTCGTCCGATCCGGCTCGTTCCGACTTATATACTACCTGCAATAGAAAGACAACTTTTGTGAAAGTTTCAAGCAGATAGGTTTAAAACTGAGGGACTAGTTTGCGTATAAACGGACGGACAGACGAACGGACAGACGGACATGGCTAGATCGACTCTCCTAGTAATGCTGATCAAGAATATATATACTTTATAGAGTCTAACTGAAATTATAATACCCTCTGCAAGGGTATAAAAATCAAATAAATTGGATGAACAGTGCCATTATTCTGATTACTTATGTGGGTTTGCTTACCTAAATTTTTCTCTATCTAATCATCACCTTTGCTCCCTTCCAAACACATTTGATCTTGACAAAATATTTGCTCTGACAAACTGCAAACAAAACCAACCACAAATCAAAAGTGCATCTTTTAGAATGAAGTCGGCAACATCCAAGGTTGTGACGGCCCTGGACGTTTCAGTGGTGGTCATGGCCATCGTATCGGGTGTTTACTGTGGCCTTTTTAGCCTGAACGACACTCTCGAGCTCAATTCTCGACTCAGCAGGGTGAGGTCAAGGGATTGAAATGGCCCGCCCTTCAATACCTCTCTAAACTCTCTGACCCCCACTTAGATCGACAACACTTTGAATGCCTTCAACAACTTCAGGAGGGACCGGTGGCGAGCCTTGTCCATGGCCGCGGTCTCCTTGGTCGCCATATCCCTTCTGGTCGGCCTGGATGTGGGAACCTGGATGCGCATTGCCCAGGATATGAACATAGCGCAGTCGGATACGGGTAGGTTACGATTTCCTTTTCAAAAGTAAGGAATAAACTTCGGTTTACTATGGGTTCTAGAGTTTTAAGCTTAAAAAGGGGAAAACATTTGTGCTTAAAATATTACCTAAAGGCGAACTGAAAATTATATTTTTATTTTTTAAAAACACACCGTAGCAGAATTTTAATGGGCGAGTTTGCACTTAATAGAACCGTTTGAAAAATCCTTTAAGGATTTGTGCCTAATTTTTGTATATATTGAAAAAAAAATTCTTGTTGCTTCCAGGGACGCGACAAAGTAGTTTAAAATTTAAACAAGAAAGGAAGCAAACTTCGGCAAGCAGAAGTTATAATACCCGTGCAGCTAATGCAAATATTAAATATTCTTTAAAACATCTATATGCATTGCACCTTTTTGTGCACATTTTAGCTAACAACTTAAAAAAAAAGGTTCGATTTGAAAAATTTGTTTATTACTCAATATATATTGAACTAATAAACATGTCATGTCATTCTATGACAGACTTTCGCGATTTGTGGGCGTTAGAGTAGGCGGGGCCCCATTTTAAAATAAACCTAGGCTATGTAGGCATAACTAGAATCTTTCCATCTACCTGTTAAAAACTTTTCTACGGATACAACATACCCTTTTACTTTAGTGAGGGTTATAAAAATCCAGTGGACTTGCAAAACTTTTCTTTTTATTACGGGTTCTATGACATCCACCACTCCTTTTCCATAAGACGTAGAAAAATAGTACCAAAAATAGTAGCCGAAATACTGCATAACAATGGTTTAAAATAAGAGGAACATAGTTCCTAGTAATTATATTAGGCACAGAGTAACTCGAGACTCTCCAGTTTGGCGTGAATAAGTTTCCGAATTTGCTTAATTTGGTAAATTAATTAGAAGAAGTCTCTAGGGTAAGATGGTAATATTAGGATTGCATCCCAATTAAGGTCCAGTAGAGCACGTAGTAAAAAATTCTTTTGCACAGATTCTATCCGGTCTATATGTACACTATATTGGGGACTCCAAACTAGTCCAGGATTGGACTAACTAATGAACTGAACAAAGTCTTTGTGCCATAGGTATCTTGAAATTTTTTATAAATCAAAGCACTCCCCTGGATTTATTTCCCATGGAAATAAAATGGTCAGAAAACTTTAGTTTTGGGTCCAAAAGGCCGCCGCCAGATTCATCAATATGTCTAAGTCTGTTCAACTCACAACCACCTAAGGTATACGTGGCGTATTGAGGGTTGACCCGATAATATGTCATTACTTTGCATTAGTGCTATTTAAGTCCAATAGATTTACAGAACTCCATGTTTGAAAAACATCAAGGTCCGTTTGTAGATCTGAACAGAGGAAAACATCGCTATGTTCAGGCATAACTTAACGTCATATGCGTACATGAGGTCACGTGACTTTGTGGGTGGCTCCCTTGTGGGGCGCCTGAGGTAACATGGATAACTTTAGAGACAGAGCTATTAATGAGGACTCGTTGGGTCCTACCACTCATACAACTCAAAATCCATGTTAGAAGATCATTTGAAAACCCTAATAAGTCTAACTTCTAACTAGAAAAGAGTGATTTACATAATCAAAAGCTCTAAAATCGGCGTAAACATCGTCAGTTTGAAGGTTATTTCTGAAGCTATTTATAACGAAAGACGTTAGTTCCAAGAGGTTTGTCGTCGTAGACCTGCGTCTTACAAACCCGTGTTGGCACGGGGATAAACGTGGGGTAAAAATGTTTTCAAAAAGCTTGGGGATAGCGGACCACTTGAAGATACCTCTATAATAGCTTGCATTTAGTTTATTCTCCTTTTTGTGAATGGGAATAACAAATGACTCCTTCCAAAAAGGTGCGTAGTGAGAGGTTACAAGGGATATGGTAATCAAATTATGTAGTGGTCTGCACAGGGTCTCTGCGCAGTATATCACCACACAGCCTGGAACACTTTCAGGACTGTCCGTTGAGTAGACTGGCTTAGGAGACGGGAGTTTTCACTTAAATTCGGACAAAAGACTAAAGATGGCATATGAATTAGACAGCGCAAAGATCGGCAATCGCCTTAAAATTATAGCCCTCAAATAGTAACAATAATACAGCCATGTTCATGTTTCCACCAATTCCTTTTCCTACAACGCACAGAGCTGAATGTGCACTGGTATATTCCATTCTACAGTCTCTACTTCATCCTCACGGGATTGCAAGTTAACTTTGCAAACACCGCCTACGGACTGGGCAGGCGTTTCGGACGCCTAAACCGGATGCTCTCAAGCAGTTTCCTGAGTGGTGAGTAGTGGTGTCTAAGACTTGTAGGATCCTTGATTATGGATTAACCAACCACGCAGAGAACAATGCTTCAAGTGCATTCAAGCCGCACAAAGTCAGCACGGTGAAGAACATCAGCATGAATCGTCTAGCGATGCCATCGGCGTTGCACGCGAGTCTGACGAAGCTGAACAGCGAGACTCTGCCGAGCGAATCCGCAGGTGACAAGGCAGCCTCCCACAGTCTAATCCTCAACGTGGAGTTACTCAAATTGGGTTATTTTCCAGCCAAGAACAAGGGGCTGCTCCTCAAGTCACTGGCCGACAGTCACGAGTCGCTGGGGAAGTGTGTGCTGCTCCTGTCCAAGTATAGTTAGCCACGTCCTGTGCCTGCTGCTCCTCATTGTTCTCCTCCTTTGACAGCTCCTTCGGCGTGGCGGTGCTGTTCATCCTGGTCTCTTGTCTGCTGCATCTGGTGGCCACCGCCTACTTCCTGTTCCTGGAACTGCTCAGTAAGCGGGACAACGGCTACCTGTGGGTGCAGATGCTCTGGATATGCTTCCACTTCCTGCGACTGCTCATGGTGGTGGAGCCGTGTCACCTGGCGGCCCGAGAGTCGCGCAAGACCATTCAGATTGTCTGTGAGATCGAGCGGAAGGTGCACGAGCCAATCCTCGCGGAAGCGGTGAAGAAGTTTTGGCAGCAGCTGCTGGTGGTCGACGCCGACTTCTCAGCCTGCGGATTGTGTCGCGTCAACCGCACCATCCTAACATCGGTAACAACCCTTGGCATGTGTAATCTTATAGCAAAACTAATACTTTACTTTACTACAGTTCGCGTCGGCCATAGCAACCTACCTCGTGATACTCATTCAGTTTCAACGGACCAACGGCTAGGACATGGAAGCAGATCTTAGACATATAAAAAGTGGCTTTTTTTATTAACACTATTCACTAAACGGAGTTGTTGGATATTATTGATCTGTTGAAGTGTCTATGTGCTTATGTTTTAGTTTAGCAAACAATAAAAAGCGAAACGTTTATCTTTTTCAGAACAGTTATCTCTGAACTTTATAAAGTTCACACACCCATATCCATGATCCCCTCTCAATCGCGATTACACCTAGCCGTTCCCTGGGAAACCCTCTAGAATCCCTTTTGGTATTGCTTGGTCTCCATCCGCTGCTGCAGCAACTCCAGCTGCCGTTTTGCCTCACACTGCGGGAAGTTGTTCAGGTCATAGTATTGTGGCGCCAGGCTGAGCAACCATTCAGCTGAAATGCAAATCAATGGTTAACAACTCGTTTTAGTAATACTAAACTAGAACAAACTAGAACACTTACGCTTCACATCCGTCACTGTGCGAATGTAGTTCTTGGTGGTCAGCACAAACTCATTGTAGATTACCCAGTCGGGCTTGTGGTCCAGACACGTCGACGGATGCAGCTGCACGTTCTGGTTGTCCTTGATGGTCAGGTAGTGGCCGGTGCGCTCCAGATGGGCCACCTGCATGAAGAAGCCCTGCACGAGGGCCTTCCGTATGTTGACATAGTAGTCCTTCGAGGTGAACTCGGTGCTGGTGCGCCGCAGGTTGAAGCGGTCCATAATCCTGGCAAGCTGCTGGCGCACATTGTCCGCGCTCTTCAGCGACCGGAAGTTGATGAAGTTCTCGTAACACCAGTTGGGATCCTCACTGCCTGAAATGGCGATGCAAAACAGCGAAGTAGTTTAAGTTCCGGCATGGCGAAGCCGCTTGTTGTTTACTCACTCTGCTTGAAGGCGTGATAGACGTTCAGCAAGGTCAGGTGGTCCCCGTCAATGTGGGCGAATCGCATCTTGGCCTCGTCGGCAGCTTTCTTGGCCTCGTTGGGACGCACGAAGCATTGTGGCACTTTGGCACGTTTGAATTGGTTTGGTTTCGATTAAGCGCAAGTTCATAACAATTTTTTTTTTACATAAACAAATAGATTGTGCTTACTTTGTATCAGCTAGGCAATCTAGAGGTTTGATTCAAAGATTGGTTGCATTTGTGAGTTGCAAGTGCGTTCTGGTATTTGTAAGGCTCAAACTGTGAGACAAAAAGGCCACTCATCGTTCCATTCGAAGGATGAGCTATGACTTGGGCTTTCAAACGCATGTGCAACTTGTCTTTTAGAGTAGAATGCAAAGAACAAATAAATTGACAAACTTTTTTCTTTGCATTGTTGCTTAAGAAATGACTTAAATCTGTCCACGTTGAGTTTGGGTCGTCCGATTAAGACTAACGATAGAGTGTACCTCAAAACTTTCAGAGATATTCAATTTAAAAAGGAACAAAAGGATCACGGTTGCCACTTAGAAAGTCACAATACAAATGTTAACGAACTAAATTAATATTTGCCAGCCGGGCAAGGGAAATGGAATTTAAGTTAAATTTTAGAAGAATTTTGTGTGACATAAGTGACAGTCGTAAAACATAAATCCCGCTTATAAATGCAAGTCCTAGAACTTTCCTCAACTTAACCGAAGACATTTTTAGGTTTTATTTTTTGTGTTATCTCACCCGACAGCATGGCCGTTATGGAAAGTATCTCGTTGGAGCAGTTGTGCTGGCAGCTGGCAATCAGCATCTTGGCCAGCTGCGGATCCAAGGGGAACTCGGACATGACGGCGCCGAGGTCCGTCAGATTGCCGTCATCGTCGAGGGCGGCCAGATAGTTAAGCAGCTCCAGGGCTCGCATCAAGGTCTCTGGAGCAGGTGGGTCCATGAAGTCAAAGTGTACCAGGTCGTCGATGCCCAGCTTCTTGAGCTGCAGGACCACAGTGCCTGGAAACAATAATGAAACATTAATTGGGAATCGCTGGACGTTGACGAGGATGTTGATGTTACCCAAATTGGAGCGCAAGATCTCGGGATAGGTGTTGTCCTGCATTTCGTTCTTAAAGGCCTTCTCCGTGTACAGGCGGAAGCACTTTCCTGGACGCGTACGTCCAGCACGACCTGCACGCTGCTGGGCCGAGGCCTTCGAGATGGGCGATACGAGGAGACTCTCCACTCGGATGCGGGGATTGTAGACCTTCTGCTTGGCGAAGCCTGGGTCGATGACGAAGACCACGCCGTCAATGGTTAGCGAGGTCTCGGCGATGTTGGTGGACACCACCACCTTGCGTCCGATGGCGCCATTGGCATTCGGCGGTGGGGCCGCCTCGAAGATGCGCTGCTGCAAGTTTGGAGGCAGCGTAGAGTAAAGGGGAATGCACTTCAGCTCGCCGATCTCCGAGCCGAGATTGTCGATCTCGCGCTTGATGCGCTTGCAGGCCTCCTCGATTTCCTCTTGGCCCGTGAGGAACATAAGGATGTCGCCTGGAAATGAAGAGTAACATAAAATATCTTCTTAAGAAACAACAAAACGTTCATTCAAGATTTTAAACAACTAAAAAAGTACACTTTACATGCTCTATACTATTATTGATGGAGGGAATCAATGGGAAAACCAAAACTTACGGTCTACACTAAATTCTTGAATTTTAGCTTAAATCTTTATATGGATTAGGTGTGATTATAAACCTTCGTAGAGGGAGTGGGAGATGGAAATGCTAAAAGCTTTACTATACAACAAGGTTGTTCTTCTTTAATAACGCGTTCAATGTTGCACTTACCCTCAATCTCTTCGCACATGTGTATCTGAATGACCGTGCGAATGGCGGCCTCCAGGTAGTCCCTTTCGGGCTCCGGGGTGTAGAAGATCTCCACGGGATGCGTGCGACCGGGCACGTTCATGAGAGGAGCGTTGTCGAAATACTGCTGAAACTTGCCGGCGTCCAGGGTGGCGGACATGACCACCAGCTTGAGGTCGTTGCGCTGCCGGATGACCTCCTTGAGCACGCCCATCAGGATGTCGGTGGCCAGGGTGCGCTCGTGGGCCTCGTCGAGCAGGATGACCTGGTACTGCTCCAGCATGGGATCGGACATGGCCTCGCGCAGCAGCATACCGTCGGTCATGTACTTGAGCAGAGTCTTGGCCGAGGAGCAGTCCTCGAAACGGATGGAGTAGCCCACCTCCTCGCCCAGGTTCACGTCCATCTCCTCGGAGACGCGCTGGGCCACGGACATGGCGGCCACTCGACGCGGCTGTGTGCAGGAGACACCCTTGCGGCCCTTGGACACCGCGAAGTCGACGCACCACTGCGGGATCTGGGTCGTCTTGCCGGAGCCCGTCTCGCCCACCAGCACGATGCACTGGTGCTGGCTGAGCAGCCGCATGAAGTCCGCCTGGTACTCGAACACGGGCAGAGCGATCCGCTTCTTGTAGAGATTCTGGTACCGCTGCGAGTACGGCTTGTTGGTCAGCGTGTTCATCGTGGGCGGCTGCTTGTTGGGCACGAATCCGCCCAGGATCTGGGCCACCGTGCCGGCCGCAGACGATGAGGACGACGCCTCCGACTCCCTGGGGGAAAACCTGGGTTAGATTGCTTCTGCCTGAAGGGTCTTTTGCACTCACTTCTTCGCCTTGCTGCCGTAGGTCTCCCCCACTTCGATTCGACGCTTGGACATGCTGATTTCTGCTGGTTTGCTAGATTAAATTCTCGAAACGAAGCGTTTTGCACAAAAAAAAAACACGCGCTCAGTGTGACCTTTAACACATACCGACCCTTAGATGTAAATATACCAAATTTTACATTTGGAATATACTGCTTTAAAACCTTCACATACCAAGTTAGCAAAGACTCTTACCAGGAGCGAAACTTTGATAATGGGTAAGTTTGGGCGCGTTAGTTTTCAAATATATACATTTGTAAATCCGTTATTCGTACAGGTATGTTGTATTCGTTAAAAAACTTGATAGCCTTTTCGACCCCACATATATTTTAAATCCAAATCAGTAGTATTTTAATGCTCGAAAGGTATACGACTCTTATTCAACTATGAGGCGAGAAACAGGCCGACTTACAAGAAACCTCTCTGACAGCTATGAAAAAAAAAATCAGAAAATAATGGAGTGGTGGCCACAACCTCATCTACAAAAGTGAAGCTGGGCTTATACTGAACGAATTTTCTAAAATATCCAAAAGTGGAGATATCTTGTCTATTTTCAGTAGGCCAATTTAAATAAAACTCTTGGCTCACTAATTTGGCAACAGCTATGTATAAATTATTATCTGCGGAAAACAGTTTTACTTTCCTTTCTCAAAATTGTATCTGGCTTAGCGTTATTAATCACTTTATTGACGTGTAAATAAACGACGAGACGAAAAGTGTCCGCCAGTTATTTGCCTCTCGCTCTCTCCCACAGCATACGAACGGATTTGTCGATCTGATTAATAGCCTTAATGGAATCTGGTATTTCTTTGTTTAACTTGCTCCTCAGTAAATATTTTCGGTATGTTCTCGCGCTCTAGCTATGGTCACACCATCACACTGTATCGATTCGGAGCTGATATTTGCAAGTATTTAAAAGCGCAAAAATGCGCACCAAAGCGCAGGAGGCCGAATGAAGAAACCCCTCCCAAACCAGAACAGAAGCATCAACCATGGAAATACCGATACAGGTGGCTGTGCGTATTTTTCCGCACAGGGAACTCAAGGATTTAAAGGAGAGTGTCGCCCCCGCTGGTTTTAGCCAGCATGTGAAGGCGGAGGACGAAGGAGCGGACTCCAAGGACACTGGAGATGCAGTGGCGGGGGTGGATGCCAAGGGACCGTCGGATACAAACGGCAATGCGGAGGAGGACTGTGTGTCCGATCCGAAACCATCTATGGACTCCAATGGCAACGATAGCGGGGCCAAGGACTCGCCGCAGTCCAGATATTGCGTCCAAGCCATCCCCATCAGCGCCTCCGCCCTGGGGCTGCCCAGTGCCCTGCCGGGCGGCGATCCCATGGACAGCATTGCGGCTGGACTCATCCAAGTGGGTCCCCACACGGTGCCCGTTACCCACGCCCTGACCAGCAGCAGCTCCCAGCAGCAGGTGTACCACCAGACGGTCCTTCCGCTCATCACCCTCTTCCTGGAGGGATTTGACGCCTCCGTGGTCACCTACGGGCAGCATGGCCAGGGCAAGAGCTACACCCTCTACGGCAGTGTCGAGGATAGCGCCCACAAGGAACCCTCCGAGGGAGTCGTCCACCTCTGCGTCCGGGATATCTTTGCGCACATATCCTCGCACCCAGGTTAGTTTATCATCGATGTGTTACATATCAGCACTCTAATAGCTCCCCTTTCAGAACGTACGTATGCCATAAACGTGGGATTTGTAGAAATCTGCGGAGGTGAGGTCTGTGACCTGTTGGGCATGGGCAACATACACTGCACCAATGTAGACGCCGTCTTCCGCTGGCTGCAGACGGGTCTGTCGGCCCGCCAGTCGCTGCCAGCGCACACGCTGTTCACGCTCACCCTGGAGCAGCAGTGGGTGTCCAAGGAGGGCCTGTTGCAGCACCGCCTGTCCACGGCCAGCTTCTCGGATCTGTGTGGGACGGAACGTTGCGGCGAACCGCCACCTGGACGACCGCGCGATGCCGGCCTGCACATGCTGGAGCAGGTGGTCAGCACTCTCACGGATCCCGGACTCATGTACGGGGTCAATGGCAACATTCCGTATGGCCAGACCACACTCACCACTTTGCTGAAGGACTCGTTCGGCGGGAGGGCTCAGACGCTCGTGATCCTGTGCGTGTCGCCGCTGGAGGAGCACCTGGTCGAGACCCTGGGCAACCTGCAGTTCGCCTTTAAGGTGCAGTGTGTGCGCAACTATGTGATCATGAACACCTACTCGGACGACAACACGCTGATCGTGCGGCCTCCAGAGGCGCTGCCAGTTTCCGATCCCGCAGTTGGACCTTTGGCGCAGGCGGTGTCGGGCGACAATTTTGGGCTGCAGTTTGCGGCCAGCCAGTGGTCCAAACTAGTGACCAACGCGGAGGGGTTGTTTGCCAAGTAAGTGGACAAATTTAAATTCCATTCGAACCTTTTGAACACCAAGGCGCTTTCAGGCTAATGGAATCCAAGCTCATCAGTGAACTGGAGAAGGAACAGATCGAGGAGTGGCTGTATCTAAAGCAGGAGTGCGAGGAGTGTCTCAGCTCAACGGAGGCCTTGCGCCAGCAGAGGCAGCTGGTTCCCATTCAGGAGGCAGAGGAGCCGGAGGACTTGAACTCCGAAGCGGCGAACTCTGAGCCAGCCAACTCTGAGCCGCCCAACTCCGATAACGAAAACGACACGGACAATGAGTCGCAGCGACCCGATTTAGCCGACAAAATGGAGAGCCTAATGGAGGAGTTCCGCGACAAGACGGACGCGCTTATCCTGGAGAGGCACGCAGATTACCTGGCCAAACACCCAAAGGCGGTCATGCAGAGCCACGATCGCGAGAATCAGCCGCAGCAGCCAGCGGAAAACGGGGAGGATCGCAAAACTAGCATTGGCGGTGAGTCTTTCGCTTCTGGAATCCATCCAATTTAGCTTTACATTGACTTTATTTCCTTTATTAGGTCGCAGGAGAAGCATTCAGCCAGGCGCCAGCTTGAGTACAGCAGAGCTGGCTATGCTTAATAGAGTTGCCTCGCAGCAGCCGCCGCCGCCCATCGATCCCGACTCAATCGTCGATCCGCTGGACAGCTCCTCGGGCGAAGGTCTCCGCCAGGCGGCTCTCGCTGCAGCCGCCGCCATCGCTCCCATCGAGCAGCTGCAGAAGAAGCTGCGCAAGTTGGTGGCCGAAATTGAAGGCAAGCAGCGTCAACTGCGGGAAATCGAACAAACGATCCAGGTGAAGCAAAACATTATTGGCGAATTGGTCAAGAACAGCGACACGCGCAGTCACGCCAAGCAGCGGTTCCACAAGAAGCGGGCCAAGCTGGAGGCCGAGTGCGACAAGGCCAAGAAGCAGCTGGGAAAAGCCCTGGTGCAGGGCCGGGAGCAGCCGGAAATCGAGCGCTGTACGACGATAATTGCGCACCTCGAGCGTCGGCTGGAGGACCTCAGCTCCATGAAGCACATTGCTGGAGAAAGCGGGCAGAAGGTGAAGAAACTGCAGCAATCAGTGGCCGAGTCGCGAAAGCAAGCCGATGAGCTGGAGAAAAAGCTTCGCAAGGAGGGCAAGTTGCGCGATCAGCTGGAGGCGGAGTTGGCCAAGCTGCGGGACTCTCGGGACACAGGCAAGGAGCTGGTGAAGACCCAGGCGGGTTCGCCAGAGCAGCATGGCCGCCAGCTCAAGGCGGTGCAGGCCAGAATCACTCATCTAAACCACATTCTACGCGAGAAGTCGGACAACCTGGAGGAGCAGCCGGGACCAGCGCAGCAGGAGAGCTTGCGCCACGAGATCCGCAATCTGCGCGGCACTCGCGATTTGCTGCTAGAGGAGCGCTGCCATCTGGACCGCAAGCTCAAGCGGGACAAGGTGCTGACCCAAAAGGAGGAGCGCAAGTTGCTCGAGTGCGACGAAGCCATCGAGGCCATAGACGCGGCCATTGAGTTCAAGAACGAGATGATCACCGGCCACCGCTCCATCGACACCAGTGATCGGATACAGCGGGAGAAGGGCGAGCAGATGCTGATGGCCCGCTTGAACCGTCTCTCGACGGAGGAGATGCGCACGCTTCTCTACAAATACTTCACCAAGGTGATCGACCTGCGCGACTCCTCGCGCAAGCTGGAGCTGCAGCTAGTGCAGCTGGAGCGCGAGCGGGATGCCTGGGAGTGGAAGGAGCGCGTCCTGTCCAATGCCGTGCGTCAGGCCCGTCTAGAAGGCGAACGGAACGCGGTGCTGCTGCAGCGCCAGCACGAGATGAAGCTCACCCTGATGCTGCGCCACATGGCCGAGGAAACGTCGGCCAGCTCGGCCAGCTACGGAGAGCGAGCTCTGGCCCCCGCCACGGCAACCTCTCCACGGCAGACCAACAGTGACTTCGACTACGACGATTTCTACAAGGCGACTGGCAGTAATCCCAGCAAGGCGCTGGTCAAGGCGCCCAAGCCGTTGCCCACTGGATCGGCGCTCGACAAGTACAAGGACAAGGAGCAACGCAGTGGGCGCAACATCTTCGCCAAGTTCCATGTGCTCACCAGGTACGCCTCGGCTGCAGCAGCAGCCGGTTCCTCAGGCTCTACGGCCGAAGAATCAACGGCCTTGATAGAGTCGACCACTACGGCCACGGCTACCACGACCACAACCACTACCACGGGAGCGGTGGGTAAAATCAAGGATAAGGCCTTGGTCAGCTTTAGGCCGGAGCAGCTTAAGCGACTGATGCCAGCGCCGACGGCCACGAAGGTGACGCGGCAAAAGAACAAGATAATTATCCAGGACGCGAGTCGTCGTAATTAGGCACGAATTTATCCATTTCCAGGGCGATTATATCAGGTTAAGCCAAATAGCCATAGGCCATGTATAGACAAGTATCGAAACTAGTCCACTATAATGACAAAGGCGGCATTTATCTAGGAAAAATATTAGCTTCTTCCGGTTAAAATATATATAGCATTTTTAATGATTACTATTAAAACATTATGGAAAACAAGTCAAAAGAGCGAGGTAACTAATTTCATGAACAAATGTTTACAACACCTAAAATTAAAAAAATTATCAATTAATTTTTTTATAATTGTCGCCTTTGTTATTTTAGGGGCTAGAGTTCGATATGTTTTGAGGAAGAGAACTCAAAACCCGGCCACAAGTACTGAACAAGATTCGTCCACAGTCATGACACAAATAGACTTGACACGGTTCTCATTCTGACTCATTAGCTGGAAAGCATTTATTTTACAAACCTATACACATATACCTAGCATAACAATTATCCTCATGATGTTGAACTGCAAAGACTTGACCTGCTTCTTGAGATACTCGCAAGACAAACCACACATATAACTCGCTCAAAGTTTAACCTGTACATAACTATAATGTGTTAGTTTACCACCTAATTTTAATTGATTTTTGTAAGTTTTAGGTTAGTTGCAAACACTATTGTGTCTTCCCTCGAATTTTACTTAACTTTTGTTACTACCCAAAATACTCGTAATTGATTAAACAAGTGTTAACTTCTATGAACTCTATCAAAAGCATTTACCCTGTACAACCTAAGTGTAAAGATAATACTCATGCTAAGATCTAATACTCATGTTGCACTTGAAAATTTCAAAACTTTTTGGTTGTGTATAACGAATTGGTTGGCAATTCAGTTAATTGCAGTTATCAAAGATTCCAACCTATTCCGATTATATATGTATTTATACAACCTCATTCTTAAATTGATATTGATACATGTACTTACAAAAAATGGAAGTGGAAAATCTGATACACAATTAAAAGCATAGATATTCCGCTACAAACGCTCGGCATTGCTTTTCTTTCGACATTGTTGGATAAGCAGATAAATAATTAATAATAAATAATAATGATTAATCCCTAATTCAAGTGTTTTTTTATAAAACTTCGTTACAATTATACTTATATGTGGGTTGTTTGTAAGGTACTGCTTCAATAGATTGGACCAAACTAATATACATAATAAGTTGACCCTAAGAACTTAAAACTTTTTCTGCTATCTGAGTAGATATTTTGATACCCCTTATAACGGAACGAGACGAATCGGCCGACTATACCATATACCTCCCATGGAAACAATCAAAATATTAAAAAAAACTATTAAACAAGAAAGGAAGCAAACTTCGGCAAGCCGAAGTTCATATACCCTTGCAGCTATTGCAAAAACTAAATGTTCTTGAAAACATAAAAATTATAATTTACTTGAAGCAAAATTATGATTTACTTATTTACATTGAAGCTATGATGATTAGCTCAATTATCTGCTGGTTTCTATGGCAGCTATATGATATCGTTTTCCGATTTTAATAAAATTAAAAGCGTACTTCTGAACTGTCAAAATATTAATAAGTCCAAGAGCACTAAAAAAAAAAATTACAAAATAGAAAAGTTACATTTAAAAAGAAAAATTTTCTTATATATTTTTATTGTTTCCATGGGAGCTATATGTTATAGTCGTCCGATTTTGAAGAAATTCAAACCTTAATTCTGAAATATTTAACCATTTATATATGTCGAAGAACTAAAACAAAAATTAAAAAACAGCAATGTTATAATTTTTAAAAATTTTTTTCCGATTGTTCCTTCGGGAGCTAAATGATATAATCGTCCGATCCGGCTCGATCCGACTTATATACTACCTGGAATAGAAACACAAATTTTGTGAAAGTTTCAAGCAGATAGCTTTAAAACTGAGGGACTAGTTTGCGTAGAAAAGGACGGATGGACGAACGGACGGACGGACATGTCTAGATCGACTCCCCTAGCTGATCAAGAATATATATACTTTATAGGGTCGGAGATGTCTCCTACACTGCGTTGCAAACTTCTGACTGAAATTATAATACCCTCTGCAAGGGTAGAAAAAATTAGAAAAAAATGTAAATTTTTTATTTTGTAATTATACCCTTGCAGAGGGTATTATAATTTCAGTCAGAAGTTTGCAACGCAGTGAAGGAGACATCTCCGACCCAATAAAGTATATATATTCTTGATCAGCATCACTAGGCGAGTCGATCTAGCCATGTCCGTCTGTCCGTCCGTCCGTCCGTCTGTACTATTGCAGGTAGTACATAAGTCGGAACGAGCCGGATCGGACGACTATAGCATATAGCTCCCATAGGAACAATCGGAAAAATAAATGAAAAAAAATTATAACTTTGCTGTTTTTTAATTTTTTGTTTAGTTCTTCGACATTTAGTAATGGTTAAATATTTCCAATTTACGGTTTAAATTTCATCAAAATCGGACGACTATAGCATATAGCTCCCATAGGAACAATCGGAAAAATAAATGAAAATAAATTATAACTTTGCTGTTTTTTAATTTTTTGTTTAGTTCTTCGACATTTAGTAATGGTTAAATATTTTCGATTTACGGTTTAAATTTCATCAAAGTCGGACGACTATATCATATAGCTCCCATAGGAACAATCGGAGAAATAAATGAAAAAAAATTATAACTTTTCTGTTTTTTAATTTTTTGTTTAGTTCTTCGACATTTAGTAATGGTTAAATATTTCCAATTTACGGTTTAAGTTTCATCAAAGTCGGACGACTATATCATATAGCTCCCATAGGAACAATAAAAATATATAAAATAACTATCAAATAATTGAGCTGCAAATCATCATAGCTTCAATGTTTTTAAACATATACGCAAGTAAATTCTTGCAATAGCTGCAAGGGTATATGAACTTCGGCTTGCCGAAGTTTGCTTTCTTTCTTGTTTTTTTTAGAAGTTCTTCTAGACTTATTAATAATATGACAGTTGAGAATTACGATTTTAATTATATTGAAATCGGATTACGATATCAGAATGCTGCCATAGGAACTGACGAATATTTAAGCTGCAAATCATCATAGCTTCAATGTTTATAAACATACACGCAAGTAAATCATAATTTTAACGTTTTCAAGAATATTTAGTTTTTGCAATGGTATATTAACTTCGGCTTGCCGAAGTTTGCTTCCTTTCTTGTTTATCTTATTTTCCTCTTTTTTTTGAAGGTAGCAGTAATTATTATTTATTTGTCTTAAAGAAGATATAAATAACTGGTAAATGCAAATAGTGAAAATGTACATTTTCCTGTAGCCATCTTAGTTACTAGACTTGCACCTTAAAGTCCACACAAACACCGCCCACATTTGTTCCACCGGCAACAGGTGCGAAATTTCCCTTGAAATTTCCCAAACAATTGCCCCTTCACACACACACAGGCACTCAAAGGCGAAGAGGGAGAGCAACTGAGGGAGCTATAAAATGGCCGGCTGACTGAGCGGAGAGTCTGAATCCGAGGGCGAGTATCTGTATCTGAGCATCCGATTCAGTCTTGTTTGGACCGTCAAGCGATCGAGAACCGGATTCAGCGTTAGTCGGCGAATCGCGAGAGCGTGCGTTTGATTGTGTGTGTGCGTGTGAGCGTTGTTTTGGGACACGGATACGGATACAGATATACGGCAGCGGAACGCGACTAGCAACCCAACCCCCCGTACGCGGTGGTTGTGCACCTCCCAAAAAATAAGTGAATAATAGTATGCAAAGTATCTGAAAGATAGCCAAGAGCAGAGCAAAGTATCTGTGTTTGTGCGTGCGGTGCTTTTGTGCGGAGTCGCCACCCCTGTGGATTAGTGGCACCCTGCTGCAAATTGCCCACCACTTTCACTGTGCGTGTTTGTGTGTGAATGTGTTAAAAACAACAATTAACGACGAACTAAACTAATAATTTGGCCATCAAAAAGAGCGCTAACGGTAAGAAAAGTCGGCAATTTCAAGAGCTGTTTTCGCAGTTGTCTGGACATTTTCTTTGTGCCTGCTGTGTATGTATAGGTTTTGTGCGAGTGTGTGCGTGAGTCCTGCCCACGCCCACTGAGTAACGGTAGTCAGCAGAATCCATTGCAGGATGCTTTTTGATGATATAAAAGCGGTTTATTAACTAAATTTGTTCATTTAATTGCGGCTTCTTATTGATTTTTCGCAAATGACAGGTTTTCCCAATCCGGGAATGCAAAAATGGTTACTTTCTGCACTGCATATCACACACACATGCAAAAGGGTGTGAAAATGTTTGGCAATTAGGGAGGAAAAATCCAAGTTATGGTGCCCTGAAATTGGTTTAATAGTGCATTTCTTGATGTCTATTCTTATATTTAGCCATTTGCAGGCATTCCGAATTCATTTTCATTTATAAACTTACTTTTAGAGGAAATCATTTCGGTCCCTGAATTTTTCAGCGAATTTTTTTTCGGCGCATGCGCCCTTGGCACCGCAGAAAAGCAACTCTGCGATTACCGTTGTATTCGCTTGTGCGTCCATGTAAGCGGGTATGTGTGTGTGCAACCTGTGCCTCCTGCTGCTTGGTCCTTCGTCCTTTGTCCCCGTCAGGTAGTTTTCCCTACTCAAAACTCTTCATTCTCAAGAACCTTTTAAAATGCCTCGCAGTTTCAATGTGGCACACATACGCTGCGATCCTTTTGTGCATATATGTATATGTGTTTTTATGCGAGTGCCAGTTCAACCCCCGCTTGTAAAATCTCTGAAATCCCATGCAGCTGCCTTGGTCCTTTTTCAGCTGGTGTGTCTGAAGTTTCCACTATTTGATTTTGCAAGTGTTGCGCTACCATCACTCGCTTCCCTTCCCACCCGCCTGCCTGATATACTTTTTATGTTTCCGCTTCTTTTTCTGGATTTTCGTCGGCTTGCCATCCTGTTGCTAGGCAGCGATTCTCCACTACTTGGGCTAGTTGCCAATTTTCCATGTGACTCCCTGTTTCCAGAGCAATAAAGCAATTTAAAGATGAAGTCAATGTCTAGGTGAATGTAGGAACTATAGTTAACAAATAAATGATCAAAATGTTCCCTATTTAATCTTTATAAATACATTCAGCTCAATTAATTTAAGTAGTTATTAAAAAAGAGTTTTAAACATTGCTTGTTCCCATATTTTTCTTTTAAGGGGTTACATGGTTTTTCTAGTTAAAAAAACAGACTATTTTCAATAAAAACAAGAAAGAAAGCAAACTTCGGCAAGCCGAAGTTGATATACCCTTGCAGCTATTGCAAGAATTTAATACTTTTGAAAACATTAAAATTATGATTTAATTGCGTATATGTTGAAAAACATTGAAGCTATGATGATTTGCAGGCCAAATATTAGATAGATTTTTTATATATTTTTATTATTTCTATGGGAGCTATTTGATATAGTCGTCCGATTTTGATGAAATTTAAACAGTAATTCTGAAATAATTACCCAATACTATATGTCGAAGCACTAAGAAAAAAATTCATGCAATAGCTGCAAGGGTATATGAACTTCAGCTTGCCGAAGTTTGCTTCCTTTCTTGTTTTTTATTTATTTTTCCGATTGTTCCTATGGGAGCTATATGCTATAGTTGTCCGATCCAGCTCGTTCCAACTTATATACTACCTGCAATAGAAAGACAACTTTTCGGGAAAGTTTCATGCAGATAGCTTTAAAACTGAGAGACTAGTTTGCGTAGAAACGGACGGATGGACGAACGGACAGACGGACATGGCTAGATCGACTCTGCTAGTGATGCTGATCAGGAATATATATACTTTATAGGGTCGGAAATGTCTCCTTCATTGCGTTGCAAACTTCTGACTGAAATTATAATACCCTCTGCAAGGGTATAAAAACGCGAATTTTGGTCAACATTTTTCGTTGTTCTTTGTTTTTTTTTAAATTAATAATTGGCAAAAAAAAATTATTTGTCAATACCTTGTAAATTATATTTTGACGACCTGTAAAAAATGTCATTACGATCAGTTAAGTAGTTTGCGAAAAGTCGATCACCGACTTTGAAAACAAAGTTTCGAGAAAAACGCGTTTAAAGATTCAAGTGACATTAAATGTTTCGCATAGCTGTTTCGACTGCTGACATCAGAAGGATCAGACCAAACATTCTACAAACTGGGAAAGATATAATGTATTGGTGTACGAATTAGCGTTGTATAGACTAATAACTGCAGTACATTCTTACTTTCTTTTATTTTTAGAAGTTTAGAAGTTTTGATATTGACGCGGCTGTTCCTAAAAACCTGGTTGTTGGCTGTATCCAATAAAATAATCATAATAAATCAGATGTTCGTATATTTTTTGATTGCTTTTGAAAATATGATAGCTGCAATCACTTCACTATGTACACTGTTAAAATTGTAGGATAAACAATTTTTTTTGGTCGCTCCCATCGATTTGATGAACACTTTCTCAACTGCTCTTGCCTGATGACAAATATTGATTTCCACTTGGGCACAAACATGACACAGCGGATGAGGTTAAAGTGAACAAAGGCTGACAAACAAATGAAGGACCGAATAAATATTTTTTTGTTCTCGCTGCCGTCGAGAGCACTTGAATCTCAATTAGGGGCGCAGTGCGGAAAACTGTGAGCGCGAATGGGTCATAGCATTGGTTCTGGACAATGGACATGTCCTCCGCTACTGACGACGACCCTGCAACGGGCCACTGCCCTCTGCCCCATCCGCCCCTCCACCTGGCACCACCCTTTCTCAAATTTATTGGCCCGTCACCCCAATTTTTAGTTACACATCCAGCCAGACGGACCAACAAAAAGAATACAAAATGCAAGCATGAGTAATATAAAAAGTGTTTTTGATTCGTTGATTTTACCACGCGATTGACCAAACGGTTCCGCTCAGAGAGGGGTTGGCTGTCTATATGTACATTGTGCATACATATGTACATATATAAAAATGTATCCGTACATATGCCAAAGGCAGCTATACAGACGGCTGGTCCCGTTGACTGATTACCAGATGTTTTCTAAATTGTTTTATACGAGAATCGCAGAATCATTTGTCGAGATCGAAAACGAACGTTTTTAAGCTGAAAACTGAGGGAGAGGTCTACGGATGACTCATTTTGCGTAAATTACAATGCGTATCTTTTGGAGTTACTTTTTGAGCTGCTCATAGACAAATTTTCCACCCTAAAAACCTTCAAAGCAGCTGTTTGCTTGCAAAGCTCCTCAACTCCGGGACAGTTAACCCTCGCTGTGAATGACAGTTAGTTCATTAGGCCAATTGAAAAGCTGGCATCGACAGAGCAGACCCTCCAACAACCACCTATCGTTATATTTCTGCAGGGAACAGGGAAAGGTTTTCATACGCCTGCGCAACCCTCAGAGCAAATAAAATAAAAGTCGTAGATAAGACGTAGCTATCTCACTGAATGATCCGACTTTAAATTAATGCAGAATAACAGAAAACATTTATTCTCCGTCTACAATTTGTGGCAAGCGCAAATGATGGAATACACTTAAGAGTTAATTAAGCGTTAAAGAACTGAGCAATTTGCTGTAGAATCTGTTTCTATATGGTTTATACACGCATGTGTATATTGAACAATTAAAGGCTAGCTCATGGATTAAAATAAGTCGCTGGCCGTGTGGAGGAGTTGGGTCTTGGGGGGCCAATGTCAAGTTACAGACACTGCGGGGACCGGGGGACAGATAGACAGAAATGTGGATTCGTGACTTCCTGCCTATCATAAAGTGTGTTTTTTTCGCCTCCAAACTGGGGTGGCGGAACAGAAGGAAGGCGCGTGACATTTTATGGATAGCAGAAGGCAGAAAAAGAAAGAAGTTGTCGAAGCTGTTGCTTACTCCTCTCCCTATTGGCCATTTGTGGTTTAATTAATGACATCCATCCGTAGTCGTCTCCTTCCACGTTTCACTGTTCCCTCTATCGTGTGGTTCACTTTATTTGATATTCCATTTGCTAATCGCTCTTATAGGGCTTCTCCTACTGGAACGTAGTTCTTAGACAGTTTTGGTAGACCTCCACGAAAATGTACTATGTATTATTATTTTTTGACTAGTTTGTTTTTCGCTTCTTTGTCCTTAAGTCAAAATGTGTATTTATTACCCAAGATTATTATTTAGGTTGTTCTATTTTTACTACCCTAATAGAAAAAAGAAGGTTATTTTCTAAAGAATATTTTAATTAAACAACATAGTTAAAATACTTGTAAATAATATCTAGCCTTGTCCGTTGGTCTGTCCGTATGATGTTCAATATTTCATAAACTATTCGAGCAAGAGAAGGGGGACTTAACATGCTGGACTTAATTGCCAAAAATCGCTGTTAACTACATTTTTTTGGTCAATATCCATTAAAAAAATATTGTAAGTAATTAAGAACTAAAGATGGACAGCTTAATAGATATGCAGAGCATAGTAATTGCACGCGCCTTCTTACGGGGTAAAATGTATTTTAATAGCGCTTTGGGAATATATCTTCTTTTTTATGTTTCCAACATTTTCCCTTAAAAAATATATAAACCTGTTGGCGTTCATGTAATCATTAAAGCTTGAGTTAAGGGGTTGAAGAAGAATGGAGCTCTGTCCCCATTACGGGGTGGTTTGACTAATCAAATTACTTGCATCTGATTAACAACAAACGGAAATTTTGCGAAATTTAAAGATACTTAAAGATGCACTTTAAAGGTGAAAAAAGGAAAATAAAATGAGTCAATTGACACATTTTTTGAAAATTAAAAACATATGCCCTAAATACAACTTTTATTAAACTTATGAGCTTATAAACAAATTCTGTTTCTTATTTTTCAGGTTATTCGCGTGTAAACCAAAGCAAAGGGTGTTTTACAGTGGATTTTTGCGTAAAATCGATAAACAGATAGACCCTCTACTGCCAACTTCGCACAACCCGCTCAGCGGAAAAAGGCACACAGTATGAATATGCCCAACGAACGCCCCAAATGGCTAATGCTGTACACAGCTGTTGCCCTCATTGGTGAGTAATTGCACTTGGCTCGTGTCGATTTGCGTTAGCAGTTGGCCCTACAAATTTGTGTTCAAAAGCATTCCAAACTGGTGATCTATGGAAGCCGGAAACTATAGAGGTTTCGATATTTAATGTTTCCACGTTACTGTAAACGAACAGAATTTTCCCATATAGCTAGCTTTTAGGAAAAAACAAATTATAAATGTTTGAAATTTTTACCGCTGGGTTATTTAAATAAACTGAACGGTTAAACAAAAATACTACACAAAACGCAATTCATTAATATTTAGTTTTAATATGATTAAGAAAATATGATTTGATATGCTTGCGGGCATTTTTTTTCGTATAAATTATGTAAATTTACTTGATTTAGTTTCGCTTTCAATTTGTTCTACGCTTCTTATCGCTGTTGTGACATTCGTTTAGACTTTTTACCCATTTTTACCATTGCGTCTGCTTGCTTCTGTGGATTTTCCGTTCGTTTCTATGCATTTTTAATGTTGTTTTCTTTACATTTACTTTGGCTTTCGCTTTTGTTTCACTGCGTTTCCTGGCTGTTTGCAGTTGGATATTTACTCGACTGTGCGTCTGGACGGATACATTTTGTATCTTTTTGTGTGAGTGTTGTGTTGGGGAGCAGATAAACGTGCGGTTCATTGCCTCGGCCGTCCGGGAAACCATGATTCGGGGTTTGGGGGGAAATACGGTGGGGCTGTGCATCAGTGGGTCAGATTCTGAACTAGTCAGTCCAGCCGAGTAGTATTGAGTTATTTTCCTATCCGTAGGTACATTTATATGAATGGATTAATCTCGCGTTTCTCAATCTAATTCTTAATCACTATTTTAAACCGTAAAAATAATTCATTCTAACGAGAGCTTACTAAAAAAATAAATCCAAAAAATACAAAATAATGTTTTGTCAACGGTAAACTAAAGTAAATATGTATATCACAATTTATTATTATATTTATTATTCAGTTTACTTTTACCTTAGATTGAATAAGACTCAATTAAGAAGGCCAGTTTGCTTGACCTGTCGGCCGAATAAATCGTTCGTCCACGTAACGAATTTTTATTGCTGCTTCCATTTGTGATGTTGGTCCCCCCATTTTGGACTCTTGCCTTATATTTAGACCTATTTAATTATTTTTAAAAATTAAGAAAAACCCAAAGTGATATTACCATTGGTAACATATAAATGTTAAGAAAATAAACAAAAATCGTATGAGCAAAAAATTTTTTTTTGTCGTTAAGGTGAAGATAAATTAATTGTCAGTCACGATTATAAATTAAACTACTTAGATGGGATTGCGTGATGAGAGACTCGATAGGAATTCCAAACAAGTAACTCAAATGGAATGACAAAAGCAAGAGAAGAAAATATTTAAAACACTTATAAAATATGCCTCAAAGATCTGTAGAGAAGATTTTGTGAATTAAGAGAATAAATTATGCAAAAGCTACAACAGCGAGTACAAATATTTACCCAATAAAATTGGAGAGAACAGAGAGGTACAAGCTTTGAAAGAGTCGAAGTGGCTTACGACGTCTTACGTTGATTGTGCGGGTCATCATTCAATTGAAATTGATTAAAAACATTTTGCGCCAATTTTTACTTTTGTTATTATAATATTTCTGTTTTGGTCTTCAGGCCAAGCTTTCCTGTGTTAATATTTAAACCCATACTTAAACAATAAAATGGATTTATTATACTTGCTCCGTTATGGGAAACTCGGAATGTGATGTTTATGTTGTTGTTCCTGTCTCTGCTGCAGTCGGACGCATTTAATTCGCATTTAATTTCATTCAATTCAATTGAAATTCAGCTCACACACAGCGAACACTGTAATGGAGCTTAAAGTTCACAAGTGGCCACAGCTGGCTGCGAAACAGTGCAGCAAAAAAGCAAAAAAGTTAGCCTGTAACACAAAACATATAAACAGGAAGCAGGCAATTTATGTATAGTACATTTGTGCGAATCAAATGGCATAGATCAAATTATGGAATAGGCTTTGCTATGCTGCCGATGTGTGCACTTTGCTGCTAGCCTGTGTGTAAAAAATAAATACTACACTAAATTTTCATCTCTTATACATCTCAGTCAACGTTAGTCTACTAAAAACAATCAGATAAAAAGTCAGCTCCCCGACTATTAGATACATTTTCTGGTATTTTTCACTAGCAAGATATGTAGACTAAATTTGTCTCGTTGGTTGAAAACTGGAGTCTTTGTTTAACTTTAAGAATAAAATCTTCCAGAGTTTTTCCGTTGGGTATTTGCTTATTCTTCTTACTGATAAGAGAACTAAAACTTTGAGACCACTTATCAACTAGGTCACATTTTCCTCGTTTCTATCGTCAAGATCTCTCCTTCAGAGATTTCGTAACCAATTACAGGCACTGCATGCCACTCAAAACACTCGTAAATATGACAGAGATCATTCCAGAGATCACTGAACCAGACCCTGTCCGAGAAAGAACCATTTCCGTTTCTGTAAAGAGCCAAATGGTAAAGAATGGAATAAAGGAGCCGAAATGTGAGGATGGAGCTAGAGAAGATGGAAAAAGCCTGCCCGTAATTACAAATGATTGATGTGCCCCTCCTGACACTTTCTTCGCCCTCTTCAGAGTATGTGCTATGATACCTCGACGATTGAGGCACATCACACGCGGGGTTTGTTTAAGCAACACCGAGGGGCTGTGCTCTCATCCCATCAATACACAAAGAAAAACAAGAAACTAAACACTCCCATGCTATTTTTATTTAAAAAAAAAGAGAGATTAAACTTTGTAAAATGATGTATTAAATTTGTTCTGCAGTCATATATCAACCATATAAAATAGAACACATAATGCAAATATATATGAATAGGAAAAACATAATTTTGAACCAAATACAATTTTGCGTGTATCCAATTTTTCCTGCCAACTGTAGATGATTCAATAGAATTTTGCCCCCTTAATGGCCCCTCGCCCGACTTATTATTAGTTGCATCGCAGCAGACGCAGGAATGCGACTTCGGTTGGAGATTGTGGCAAAGTCACAGGGAAATGGGGGAAAGTACATCGTTCGTTTGTGACGTCATGATGCAGTCGCAGTTTTCTGTTTTATGAGCCGTTGCAGCCTATTTTTTGCCCATTTGCAATAGCTGGAAAGCTGTTTGTCAACTTGAATGGGGAATAAAGATTGGAGTATGGCAAATCGGCAACTGCGGAGCAAGTTTTCAATAATTGCGTAAATAATTGCCTTCTAATGGCGCTGGAAGTTGCCAACGCTGCCGAGCTAATGCATTTCAAAAGAATCTCGTCGGTCTTGCTTTTCTGAAATTCTTTACAAATCCACCGAAAAGACATGAAAACTCGAGGCATCAAAGCGTTTGTTGGGCCATTAAAAGCATTTGTCATATATTCGAGCTCATTAAGTGCTGCTAGAACTTCCCGAACTTTTGGATGCATATAAGTAAAACGTATTAAGTTAACTCAAAATATTTTATGAGCTGCAGCCAGGCGAACAATTTATGGGGCCTAACGGAAAATATTTTCAGTTATTTTTAAGTGGGTGTTGAGTAAATGTAGCTCTTAGCGGGACTTATAAAACTTCAGCAGTAAAGTTTTTTTTTTCAACCCCTCCGCCAGGGAAAGACTATCAGTCCTTCGCGCTCTCTCCCTTTTTGTTGTCACCCTTAGTTCGCAGTGGAGAGAAACAGTTGTGAAAAATGAGAAAGGTTTTTGTTTAGCTTGCCAGCTAAGATTTGCACCAAATGTTTAGGTTACACACTTTTGATTTACCCGAGAAGAGAGAAACTAAGTGCCAGCCACCCTCATCCACCTTCCCTCGCAGCTCGAACAGCTGTAATGACTAAGGGGCACGTTGTCGGCACGCATTTCCATCTCCTCTCTGCCAAACAGTGTCCCTCCCTCTGAAAAATGATTATACTTATTTATGTCTCGCCGCTGCCTGACAAGCTGATTTGGAGCGACGCGCTGTTGCCGCACTTCATCCGGCGAGCTCCTGCCAGTGGAATTCCCTTTATGCCACCCGGCGTTCGAATTAGTTGGCCGAGAAATGGGGGTGTTGGCTGGGCGCGAGAATACTAGGTGGTTAAGTAGTAGGAAGGTTAATTTTCATCAAAAATTTACTTCTACCTTTTCATAATTAATTCTTACAATTTGTATCTTTAAATTATATCTTTTCTTATATTGAATCTTCACCTTTAAGAAATCAAGTGGCAACTCTTAGCTTATGTTTACATAAACACCTAACGAGCTTAAAAAGTCGTGACGATCGCACATATAAACTTTTTGATATCAAATTTTGTGACGAAAAATTAGTAAGCTTTCGACAAAATAAATACATTTTTTAAATGTTTCCATTATTTTGCCTACACAGACCATTTTTATCTCAGCGTGACGCATTGTCACTACATGTACTGCCGCCCATAGTAATATAAATGTTGAACTTTTAAAAATTGTCCCTTTATAATTTATTTTTAATATTAGAAAAAAATAAGAATATTATTATTGTAAAGATTATTTGTCTTGCAACTTGTTAGAGAAAAGTACCGACTGTATAAAAACACAGTTGCTATTATGAATAAAATAATATTAACATAATTGACATTATTGACCTAGCCACAATAATAATATTTTAGTATAAATAAGGAAAATTACATGCACGAATAAATAAAATTGTTTGTTGTCTTGCTCAGTCTTATCAGAAAGGAATATTGACGCAAAAAGAATTTTGTGAAGTGTGGTATTTATGAGCCTGCAAAACACACAAGCATAGAGCAGTTACAAAAACAAATAAGTTCCGAGATTATTGCCTCCCTTGCTTTAAGTTGTATGTCGATGTGATATCCAGAAGTTATTCAACAAATGAGAATTCAGTCTCGGCACATCACATTTCACAATTTATATGGCGTTAAATGAAAAGAAATCTTTTATGTGGAAAGATACGAGTCGAAGATATCTCAAAACTCATTTTGATGTGTGAATGCAAGAAGGGGTGGAGGATTAACATCATTTTGGCGCCCCCTAAAAATGGAACAGAATCAAGCCGTAATAATAATTTGTAAAATATGTTCATGGCCTCACCCATCTACCGATCCCAGTTCCAGTCCAACAGCCTCAGAGAACTGGCACTTATCAGGCACACATCATCTATGGATGTGATCGCGTACGTCCAGGCATTTCGAATGCGGGATTTGATTGGAAGCCCCCTTACGCCTTTTTTCTGGTACCTGAGTCACGTTTCTTTTTTGGGGCTGCCAACTCTCAACACATTTGTATTATTTTCCTCTCCATAATCTGCATGGGACAAAAAAGTCTTTAAAGTTAAGTTGTAGATACGTACACTTATATGCATACATATACATGTTTTTAAAAAGTCTTTTGGCGTCTTGCTCGCAGTCTTAATTAATGCGCCCGAGACGATGAGGACGTCAACTCGATTTCATATGCAAAATGCGTCTGCTGTTGGTCTTGCCTTCGTCATACCCTCGACATTACTTTTTTTTTATTAAATGCTACTGTCGCTATCGTTGAAGTTGTCTTTATTCGGCCCATAGGAAGTAAGCATACAGTGGAACATTTTGCTATTTCTTTTTTTCCAGAATGGAATTTTTAAAACATTTAATCGCAAAAAAGGTTGGTTTGTTGAACTGTTCTCTGAAGATTAATTTTAAATTTTAGTTTGGCTTGCATCAGATCTTTGGATCTATTTTCTATATGACTTTTCTATATTACTCACCCGAACAATATGGGTTTTTAGTGTGCAGTGTGTATCTTTGAGATACATAGCTCTACTTGCTGGAAAATATGCACGTGTGCGCTCTTCTTTATTTTGCTCTTCTCCCTGTAAATGTTTTGCAACGCTTTCAATTAGACAACAAATCCACCCTCAAGCACAAGCTCTTCCTCTTCTTTCATCGTCTCTTTCTCCTTCAGCCCTTTTGTGCAGCTTCTGTTGTCAGTCTCTTTTTCAACCGGTGGACAGTGGTACCTAGACTAAAATTTGTTCTTGTAAACTATATTCACTTTATTACAATATTCAATATTTATGTTTTTTTGAGCTATAATACCCGTTACTCGTAGAGTAAAAAGGTATATTTTATTCGTTGACAAGTATGTAATAGGTAGAAGAAAGCTTTTCCGACCCTGTAAGGTATATGAATTAGTGTGTGCTCTGCCGCTGCTCCACATAAGATTGTGTCGTTGTAGCAAAGGGTGGGGTGCCGCTCGCTCTTTGCTTGTAGTATTTTCAATGTACTTCGGAAGATGGCGCCGCTTAAAACTTGATTGTTAAAAAGATAAACATTTATTATCTAATGACAAACCATTGGCAACAATTTTTGTATTGTTACGAAGGCTTGAATTTAAGGAGGGGGTATGGTTTTAAACTTTAGTTTTTTCATTTTTTTTAATATGATAATGATTTTTTTAATATGATAAGAATATTCTGTACAAATTCCAAGTCAATCCGATTAAATCCGAGATGTTCACCGCAAAATCCACTTGTTTTCAAGGCGTCTCCGAAGATTTCCGCTCACCGGGTTATCTTTCATTATTTTTCTATAAAAATGTTTCTTAAATTCTTAAAAAGTTGTATAATAATGTGTCATTAAATTTAAAAAAAAAACCATAGATGACGACGCAAAAAAATTATAAAAATTACGGTTTGTTTTTGCCTTTAAAACTCCACCCCCCTTAAGGAGGGTCAAGTTGAGACCGCTCATACAAAGTAGACATCGGACTTAAAAATATGTTTTTAATATAAAACCCAATATTAAATCATAAGCCACAAAAGTTGAAGTAAGGCCCACTGTGACGTGACATCTTCTGACACTGGGATCAACCACATCGTCATCGCACCCAGCTCATACTTAGTAGAATCGGACTTTAAAATATGTTTTTAATCTAAAACCCTATATTAAATCATAAGCCACAATAATTTAAGTAAAGGCCACTGTGGAGTGACATCTTCTGACACTGGAATCATCCGCATCGTCATCACTCCCAGTCGCATGTCTCTCCCCTAAAATGTATCTAGCTTCCACGTGGCCTGCCCCAGTTCGTCCCACTTTTGTCTCCTGTCGACTTAACGGTGTCCGCTCCCGATTCCCGCACCTGGCTGCCGTGGCTTGCGGTTTTTGTTGCTGTCTTGCCGTTGATGTTCTTGTTGTCAGCTTCTGTCGAGGGCGGCGTGTCGTCACAGTGGCTCCCTGTCATCTTGTGGGCTACGACGAGGTGGACATATAACTTGCGGTCTTGGACCTTTCCGCGGGTGACTTGCAGTTGGCGGCAATTGGAGGTGACTATGTAGCCAGAGAGCTGTTAGAATCGCGTGGGCAGTGCGTCTGCAATTATCTGTGTCACGCATTACACAATTACTTGGTGTCTGCACACTGAGAGATAAAAACGAAAATTAAAATTGGGTACATACCATACCATATATATTCTGTGAATCGATGTTTGGTGACTTTATTAGGTATTACATTGATGCTAAATATTCGGAACTTCATTATCTGTTTTAAGGTTTTTGTTTTTATTAATAGTTGGTTTACCAAAAGCTTTTATTTGCATCATGATTAATATCTTTCGATAAAGAATGAGTTTGGATGACAAAAATTTCTGTCTGTTTCAAAGTTATTCTTTAATAAATCGCAAAACTACCAGACCATTAATTTGAATATCTTAGTTCTGAAAAATATATAATAGTTAGTTTTTAGAAAAAGAATATAATTTAACAAAGATAAAATAATAAACAATGAGCTCGATGGAGTTTAATTATATTTGGAAACTTTTTTTACAACTTTTATACTAAAGTTGAAGTTGATCGATTTTTCCTCTGTGTGCATTTTTCTTTTCATTTATATAGCCACACTAGTAATTGGTAATGGTTTGTGGACTGTAACTGATCGTGATGAGTGTGTGGGTAACTGCCGCACGATTCGCATGAATGAGTGGGTAACGCTGGCATTGAGATACCTGTTCTCCATTTCCCCAGCACTCCTCCGCTAAACAGCTGTCGAACTGGTTTCTGAGCTCCCGAGCAGATGTTTCTTTCTCTCACCGATCCGATCAGAATCGCCGTGAAATAGTCGAGATTCATTCTGTTCAGGTAGAGGGCTGAAGTTCGATTGAGGATAGGAGGGGCCATCCTGGGCAGTCCGTACCTTTGTGGCTGACCTCGATGACAAGAGTGCGTGATGTGGACTAATTTCGGTGGGCGGGGTCGTGCGTGTGTGTTTATTGAACTTTTAGGCCCTTTGTTTTTGTTTAGCCGGAAGTTATTAGATTCCAATTTCCCCGTTCGAGAGGTGTTAAGGGTTTGAGTATGCCACGAAATAAGTTAATTAGTTGGGCGGGGGCACTCCGAGACGAAATAATTTCCAAACGTACAACTTTAATTATGAATTTCTCAAATAATAAACCCATTTCAAGTGTCGAGTTTTGAGACTTCAAATTTCAGTTCAACAATTGTTTTCTCTCATTGTGGTTTGGATGTCGTAATTGGACACCACTCGAACTGTGTGTTTTCGTCAGTTATTTAAGCCGTATCACTATTTCCTTTTTCTGTGTTGGTTCTGTCAGCCGCTCCCCTTGTTATAGTTTATTGTTATTTTCTTCAGTTGATTTGCTTATTACTGTAGCCCACGGTTCGTTTTTGACTTCTGTTTACCCAAGAAAAGACAAGAAACATCAAGCTGAGTCACAACCCCCCTTTTTATTTGATGAAGTGACCTTAGACTTGCATCATCATTATCAGCAGAATTATCATAAAATTTTGCAAATCGCCGGCTTGAGTGGAAAATTGCGAGGCGAAAAACTAACATATTCCGCAAACAAAAATTCGAGCGCTTGATTTACTTGAGTTAAGCCGCCGTTGACATCGCTGTTCTGCTATTGCTTTTGCTTTGGATTGCTTTTGCTTTTGCTTATGATTTTGTTTTGCTTTACTCTGTTTTTTTTTGTTGCTAATTTAAAGCCGGCTTCTTAACCGGTTTTGCTCTGCTTTTTTTTTCGCACAACTTTAGGTTTTGGAAAAAAGTCAAACAAAATACACCTGCTGGTTTTGTTGCATCAAAAAACCAAGTCAAAAGTAAAGGCAGGTGAACTTAAAAATGCTGATGATATATAAAAATGAAATCTATAAAGATACTCTTTAAGCGGAAGAAGTAAAGACGAAAAAAGGAAGCAAAAGCTAAAACAAAATACTGCCCTTTTTTAAATCCTTTTCTACCAGATAAATCATCATCGTTCCTTTCAAGCCACCAAAACAACAACAGTTGCACAACTTAATTCGCTATGCGTATTTCTCATTTCCTTTTTCTTACCCACAATTTTTGATGTTTTTTTCGCACGTCAATCCATAACTTTACGCTCTGTATTCCGTATGGCCACCATATGCTGAATAATATATCTTGATGCAAACATACATATGTACAAACGTATATTCATATGTTAGTGTTAATTTGCTGAACAGTGTGCCTTGTAACTAAAAGACACCTTAACCTTATACACTAAGTTGACATCTAGAATTTAAATACATGAATAATGGTTAAACAATTATTTTTAACGGTTCTTCTACCTATTCTGTGTAAGGTTTAGAAGATAAACGTATTGACTAAGAAAAATAAATCTTATCTTTTGAACTCACAGTTTCGATACGCACTGTCCAGTTGATTCTTAAAAGCCTCATCTGGTATGCAACATTTATTGTTCCGAAAGAAATTCCGTACAATAAACTACGAAGGCGACGTTTCCTGTGTGCCTCGTCTATTCCCCACTTAATTGAAACCTTACAACGACATCAATTGATTAATTTATTTGGTAAACGGCAGCCAAATGCCTTAAAACCTCTCAAAAACGCGGAAAATAATTTGTTGGAATGTTCAGAGTGTGCCAGACCATTTACGTACTGTCCACTCCGATGTTAAATAATTAATTGGACTTCGTTCACAATATTATATTTTGAGGAAAAGGCAGTCAACATCAAGACCCCTAAGTTTTTCATTCTCCGATGGGCGAAATTTCCACATTAATTTTAGTTTGACAGGTACCTTTTATTTATAAGTTATTTTTATTTTCAGTAGTAGTCAAGGGTAGTTAGCTGTAGTAGCTGTACAAGTAAAACATTTCCAGTCTCTGAAACACATTATTTTATGCACCAAATTATAATCATTGCAATAATTGCCATAAGCTTATTATTTTTTAAAACCGATACTTGAACTTTTTGGTATACGGAATGTTTAAGTTCGTGGCCCGCAATCTTTTTTCTCCCAGAACACAAAATAGTTGTCTGGATGCCGGTTACAAAGCCTACAATAGCTTTTTCCCTAGACAAATTGCAGGCGCACGCCTCGAGAATTGCATCCGTACATATGGAAAAGAGGCGTGCGGTGGGCGTGTCACCGCGCAGAAAGTTGTCAACACAACAACATTTGCGGGACGAGGGGAATTCCAAGCGACATGGCGATGCATAAAGTGAAATATGGAATCGCTTGCCAATGCCACAGTGACGGCATCAAAAACTGCGGGGCGGAAGGGGAGGGTTGGAGTCTGCAAAGTGTCAACGAACGATTTTAGCCTGCTTGTCTTTTGTTTGCCGCTACAGGCAGTGGGTGGAAATGGAAGTGGAGCTTCGACTGGTTTAGAAAAAAAAACTATGGAACTGAATACTGCTTTTGTTGGGGGTCCAGCGCTTGGAAGGCACTGATCCATGGCACTCAATTGTCAAACAAACGAAGCTGGAACAATACCCGAACTGTTGACATGGATATGAGAATGCACTTCCGCTCCGGATATTCTGACCATAAACCGTGGCCAAATGTTTGTTGATCACAACTAGGGGTGGCAACTCTGTCGGCATATTAACAAATAGCGAGCTAAAAACTATTTTTAAATGATAAAACTTCAGCTTATAGGCTGTATGAAATCATATTCTTAATATCCTTTGCAACTTACAATTGCGATAGTATAATATCTGATTCATCAATTATATTTCGATTTTTCGTTTAATTCCATTACAGTTTCTGGTAGTCACAGCTTGGCTGCTAATCCCCCAGATGCCGACCAGAAAGGACCAGTCTTCCTCAAGGAGCCCACCAATCGCATTGACTTCTCCAACTCCACCGGCGCAGAGATCGAGTGCAAGTCCAGTGGCAACCCCATGCCCGAGATCATCTGGATCCGCAGCGACGGCACCGCCGTGGGCGACGTTCCCGGACTGCGACAGATCTCCTCCGACGGCAAGCTGGTCTTCCCGCCGTTCCGCGCCGAGGATTACCGCCAGGAGGTGCACGCCCAGGTGTACGCCTGTCTGGCCCGTAACCAGTTCGGATCGATCATCTCCCGGGACGTGCATGTGCGCGCCGGTAAGTTATAAGGGTTCAAAGGTAAATTGAGGGCAGTGCAGGCTGTGTGTTGGTCAGGAAAAGGAATTGAATATTGAGAAATTCCACATGTTTTTATTATTTTTATTTAAGACAACTTTTGAAATAACAAAATTTGGTAATCTAAAATCCATTATTAGCTGATATTAATAGGGTATGTAATTTAATTTCAACCGATAAGAAACTTGTTCAATTCACAAGCTCTATGAATCAAACCCGGTTTATTGGCAATAGACAGTAAAATTCCAAGTAAAATCAACACTATAACGAAGTTTCTATAAAATAAGCTTATAGTGCATTTTAAGTTCACTAGCTAATGTTTTAATTTAACATTTTGAAAATTTTATATTAGCATATGGAATATAAAGTAAACATTAAAAGTGAAAAAATCAACTCCAAGCATTGCACTGCCCTAAGTTTACCAATTATTTTGCAGCTACACCCAAATGAAGACATATCAGCGTTGGTTTCGTATCTCCTCTACTTTACACCTAGACTTCACGACTGCTTGTTGCCGGTTGCCTTTGCGTGTCAAGTCACTCTTTGCAGTCTTTAACCCCTTTTGTTTGACTTATTGTTGCACCGGTTGCGGCAATTAAAACAGAGTTTTAACTCGATTTCCATCAAACGCTCTGCCAAAGTTTTCCGGACGCTTACGATTTCACACATTTCTTCGTGGAGTTTTCCTACGTTTGGGGGAATTTAATGCATGTTGGCATTTCACTTTAATCGATTCGATTGCGCTGCTTCACTTCCTCTCCCAGTGTTTTGTCAGCGACTGTACCTGCTATTTGAGACTGTCACTTCACGAACCTTTGACAGCTGCAAGCTCCACCGACGACGGTGATGATGATGATGTTGAAATTGTCACCTTATTTAGCGCACACCGTATGGGGCTGACGGACTGCCAGCTGATCGAGTTATGGGCCAGACTCAACTCCCTTGGGTATCAGCCACTTCCGCTTCCATGAAGCAGTGCCTAAATGGGCCAGACTTGAGCACATTTTAGCTAATTATGCTGGAGCCTTGCCACCCGCTTACTCATCGCCGGCTGACGTGTTCCCTGGCAATTAGCCAGCACACCTAGCCCAACACACCGACCACCTCTCGACCTTTCGTCCCCCGTTCCCCAAGCCTGACATCATTATTGTCGTTTGCTTTCGCTTCCTATTAACCGGAGGAATTTATCATTTTATAGTATGCTTATGTGTGAATAAAGCGCAGACGCGGAAAATCATTCTGCATAGCCGGCTTGGAGCTAGTTGGCCCAAATGAGTTATGGTCTACACCCTGAACCCAGGCTGGCGAACAAAATATTTTGGTTAATTGAAATTAACTTTGCTGTCAGGTGACGACACGATGATAGTTTAGTGGTTTTTTGTTTAATGAATTTCTAACCAGAACTTGGCTATAAAGTCCAAAAATTCCTAGGACTTACAATAGTTCCCAAACACTTTCAAGGTTGAATCGCGAACTTTTGTGGGAACGACAGTAAGAATGGGCCCGAGCTAATCGGTAATGATTTCACTTTTCCCAGTGGTTGCCCAGTACTACGAGGCAGATGTAAACAAGGAGCACGTGATTCGCGGCAATTCGGCGGTCATCAAGTGCCTGATTCCCTCGTTCGTGGCGGATTTCGTCGAGGTGGTATCCTGGCATACCGATGAGGAGGAGAACTACTTTCCGGGCGCGGAATACGGTGCGATCCGAACTACCAATGTCAAAAATTGTTTTGCTCCACTAAAAGCATGCTGGGTTTACGCGAATTTCACAGAAAATCCCTCCGTTCCATCAACACTTCATTCAATCCTTTTTTTAATCTCATACTCACTATTATTTTCGTTTCTCCTACCTGTTTAGTCGTTTCCCAACACTACGAAGAGGATATACACAAGGCTTTTGTCATTCGCGGCAATTCCGCCATCTTGAAATGTGATATACCGTCATTTGTAGCCGATTTTGTGAATGTTATATCCTGGCATAGCGATGAACAAGAGAATTTCTATCCGGGCACTGAATATGGTGTGTGATTAAGTGCACAGATGTACTGTCTCTGTTTGTGAGCTTATAGAAAAATAGCACTACCTTAACCATTACTGTACAACACTACAAAGCCAAACTCACAGAAACACTTGTGCACAGTGCAAGTACAGTTAAAAGACAACCTGCAACACTAATTAAACGTCTGTAAAATATACAACACACTGAACTCAAAACGTAACTTTACTAACCACCACTGGTTGGGCAGTAGCTGGAACAGTTTGAAATCCTTCGCTCCTTCGTTTTCGCTCCCTCGATACTTCAGTGTTTCGTTTTCAGTTCTTCCCGACTTACTTTATTTTCGGTTTCGTTACGTAAATGCATTTATTTGATTGCTGTTATTGCTGTTATAGTCGTTGCCCAATACTACGACACCGATGTAAACAAGGCCTATGTTATACGCGGCAATGCGGCAGTTTTGAAATGCGAAATCCCCTCCTTCGTGGCCGATTTTGTGAGCGTTGTCTCCTGGCACACCGATCAGAACGAGGACTTTCTGCCAGGCAGCGAATACGGTTTGTTTCTTAATTTTTTGTTTACATTTTGGGATAGTTTTACTTAGGGTTTGTACAGTTGCGTGCCACAACAACAATTATGGATAAATACCTAACCACTTCCCCACCTGCATCTATTATGTTTACTTTTTATGCATTTATCTTCGCTATCTTGGACGACTGCGTGTTGATGAGCCATGTTATCAGAACCATTATTAACCTCTTGGCCGGGGACTTTCTCAGGGAAGCAAGCTGCTTGCGCTTAGAGTCCCATTAAGTGCACTCCGCGATATTGTCTGTCGCTGTTAGAAGACACTCTCGTTTCAATTAGCTGGCTTCACATTTTCACACGCCCGCCACACGCAAGTCGTGGACTTGGGTTCTCTTGGCGCCCATCCTCACCTTCCTCCCTGTACCTTCATTATGTAATCAGTGGCTGTGTGAACTTACCTTCAGTTGTGCAACAGTTCTACGAATCGGAGGTCAACAACGAGTACGTCATAAGGGGCAATGCGGCGGTGTTGAAGTGCTCGATTCCATCCTTTGTTGCGGACTTTGTGCAGGTCGTATCCTGGCAGGATGAAGAGGGTCAGCTCTACGGCTCACTTGGCGATCAACAGGGAGCGGGTACACGAACACAATCTCAAAGTTTAATGGTTATGTAGGACTATCCAGACCCCTTCCCCACCACACCCATCATTTCCATTTAAGCCATTTCATTTCTTTTCATTTCGTCCTCATAAAAACTCTTGCCTTGCAGTCGTTAATCAGTATTACGAGGCTGAGGTTGTTTCCGAGTACGTTATTCGCGGCAATACGGCCGTCCTGAAGTGCACTATTCCCAGTTTTGTGGCCGATTTCCTGCGAGTTGAGGCCTGGGTGGCCAGTGACGGCACTGAGTATGTTCCGGAGGAGGATTTCGGTACATTAATCCACTGTTGAATCAATTAAGATGCTAGTTCTAAGCAGGATCCCCATTCCCTACCCATTTTCAATTGCTTCTGCTTCTGTTTCATTGCACTTTTTCGAATCTCAGTTGTGAATCAGTTTTACGGCGCTGACATCCTGATGGAGTATGTTATTAGGGGCAATGCGGCAGTTCTTAAGTGTTCCATACCATCGTTTGTGGCCGATTTTGTTCGCGTGGAATCCTGGATTGATGAAGAGGGCACTGAGCTGCTCCCGTCTGAGAATTATGGTATTACCCCAGAGTTTATTTAGTTTAAAGGCAACACCTTGTGGGGGTTTCATTCCTATCCCATCCTTTTTTCCTTTTTATATATGTTTGCTATTGCACACCTTTTGCAGTTGTCAATCAGTTCTATGAGGCTGAGATTATGACCGAGTATGTTATCAGGGGTAATGCTGCCGTCCTTAAATGTTCCATTCCGTCGTTTGTGGCTGATTTTGTGCGTGTGGAGTCCTGGATCGATGAAGAGGGCAACGTCTTGTCCTTTTCCGACAACTACGGTGCGATGCGAAGATATTTTGTCATTAGTTTTAGGCTTAATTTAGTGATTTCACCCACTCCATTCCTAGTTTTTCCCTGCTTTCCCTTTGTTCGTTTATAATTTTTTTTTCGATTCAAAGTCGTTTCACAGTTCTACATAACCGAGGCCGAGAATGAATATGTGATTAAAGGCAACGCGGCGGTGGTAAAGTGTAAGATACCTTCGTTCGTGGCCGATTTCGTGCAGGTTGAGGCCTGGGTGGACGAGGAGGGTACCGAGTTGTGGCGCAACAATGCCACCACCGCCTATGGTCAGTCTAATCAGTATATATCGGATAATTCGGATAAGAGTTGCACTAGGTCCTAGCTCCCACATCTCTGCTTTCCCAACCCATCTTTCACGCTATTTTATGTTATTTTTTTCGGCTTAGTGGTCATTCAAAGCTACGAATCGGAGGCAGACAATGAGTACGTCATTAGGGGAAACTCCGTGGTGATGAAATGTGAGATCCCCTCCTACGTGGCGGACTTTGTGTTCGTCGATCTCTGGCTGGACTCGGAGGGTCGCAACTACTATCCCAACAATGCCGAGGAGACGGGTACTTGCCCAGCTTTCTTTGCTCTAGCTCTCTTTGGCTCCTCTAGACATAACTCTCCAGTTACCCATCCCCTATCCTTTAGTTTTTATTTCACCAAGTTCGCTCTGATTTCCTTCAGTTGTCCACCAGTTCTACCAGACACGGGTCATCGATGAGTTTGTGCTGCGTGGCAATTCTGCCACTTTAAAGTGCCTGGTGCCTTCATTCGTGGCAGATTTCATTGATGTCGAGGGTTGGATTGATGAGGAAGGCGTTGAGATACTGAGGCCCCTACCAGACGACTCCATTGGTAACCCTTAAGATCTTCGGCTTTAGCTTAGTTAGAGTACGAAACTCCCTACCCATAGACCCTTCCCAGTCCCGATTTTAGTTACGCACTTCCCGTTTTGCAGTCGTACAACAGTTTTTCGAGTCGCAAGTCTACGACGAGTATGTGATCAAGGGCAACGCTGCGATTTTCAAGTGCCAGACGCCCTCCTTTGTGGCGGATCACATAGACATAACCGATTGGATCGATACCGAGGGCGAGGTCTTCACGAAGAACATCACTGGTAGGAGCCAGGTTTTCGTAGACGTGCATCATCCAATTCGCTTAGCCACATGAATGGGGATCCCTCAACTGACGCCACTTTAATCCCTATGATTTTATTCCCTCATCCCACTCAACCAATCTCTCCATAAACTTTGCAGTTGTGCCACAGTCCTACACCGTCAATGTCATGGACGAGTCCATACTGAGGGGCAATAGCGCCATCCTAAAGTGCCACATTCCCAGTTTTGTGGCCGATTTCATAGTGGTCGATTCGTGGGTGGAGGACGAGGAGCGAGTTATCTATCCCGAGGAGGATATCGCGGAAAGCGGTAAATTAACAGTTTAAGAGCTCTCGCATTGCCCACTCCTCCGTAACATCCTGCGCCTCCTATCCAATTCGGTTCGCTTCGATCTTGTCTCGATCTGGTCTCTTTAGAGTATCTAATGGGATCGTTTTTCATGTTCAGCGCTGCTAGGCTTTCGATTTGCATTTATTTGTCTTTCTTTCTGTCTTTCTGTCCGTTTCTCCTTTTTATTTTTTACTTTTTCCTATCCCAACCTTTTATTTGTTTTCCCTTCCCACAACTCCATGAGTCGCTCCTGGCTTGCCCAAAAAAATCCGAAACCCCTTCATGTAGTTGAACGTAGCGTTGAGTAAATAGAGTAGTGTAAATACATGCAAAAATGCTAATAAACATTCAACCATCTAACAATCTGTACATACGTTTCATTTTAAAAGAATAATCAAAGCATTGTTGTATATATATCACAAATATATATAGAATATGTAATACGCATATCATCTTAGGTTATTGGCATTTTTGCTGATGCATGTGTAGAATAAAATACAATGCCAGGGAATTTGTGGATTATAAATCGAAAGAAATCCATTTAAATGTAAGAGATGTAAATTTGTTTCTCTAGCCAAATTGTAAATAGTTAGCCATCAATCATTCGGGCTCAATTCGATTTGTTTATACTACAAATTCTTTGCATTGCTGGTGTATAGTTAAAATGTAAGAACGGAACTCTGTTGAAATTAAATCGATCCATTAAAAACAAAAGTATTGAAGAAAATCTAAATTTGAACAAAGTTCCTTAAATAAGACTGAAGGAGAACTAAAAAACTGTTCCGAAACAAAAGTATTTTAAATAAAAAGTGTATAGCTTACTTAACTACAATAGCTCCTCATTCAGTCTTAAAATGTAAATTTAGCGTTAATCATTTAAAAGTCACATTGCATGGGCAACGATTAACGTTGAGAACTTTTTGAGAATGAGAAGTAGAACATTACACTCAATATCAAATACAAATCAAGTGAATAAAGGCCGCGTGACTTTTAAATTATTGCGAATAAAATCAATTAAATGCACGCTTGTTAATTGATTTTATTTTCATGTACCTAAATGTAAATAAGCTTAGTTTGCCAAAGTGGCTGAAAAACATTACTAACATTTCTATTTTTACCATGGCTTCTGTATTCACCATTCTGTGATCAGATGGAAAATATCTAGTACTGCCTTCTGGAGAGTTGCACATTCGTGAGGTTGGTCCTGAGGATGGTTACAAGAGCTACCAGTGCCGAACAAAGCATCGTCTGACAGGAGAGACCCGCTTGAGTGCCACAAAGGGACGCTTGGTCATCACAGGTAAGTCCGCCTGGTTGGCCAATTTCTTAACATATGTCTTATTGAAAAACTTCAGTTATTAATATTTGTTTGTCAACTAAATTTTGCAAAATTTGCAATTAAATTGATACTGATTTTCCTAAAATTTTAAGTAATAACTGAAGTTTCCTTTGAGTAGAGTAAATTTCAAACGACATAAAAATTTACAATTTAACTAAATGTTATGATATTCCTTACATATTATTTGAAGTTTACTCCCTCAAAGGATTAACAGAAAAGTCACAAATCGTTAACTGAAAAATGTATTTGAATTACGATTTGTTTCTATTCTCAGATTGACATCAAGTATTTGAAATATAACAAAAGAGCATTGAAAAAAAATGTAACATTTAAAATGTTTAACAATATTTATCCATTTTAAGATATAAAACAAGAATATTGAGACACGTTTCAAATATTTGATGCTAAAGATAATATAAATAAGTTTTGTTTGGAAATTGCATAGTAATTGTGAATAAATACCACTTGCAGTTTCTAAATAAATTTATAAAATAAAAGCAACAATTCTTTTAGTTTTTTTTGAAGGCAATCAAAAAGATTTTTTGCTTAAAATCTCTTTCTTTGTGCAAATTGAATTCTCAAATTAACGGATTACGTGTGTGACATGTGTTCCTACAACATACGTGTGTTTATAATTTTAAAAACAGTTGGTCCAATTGGGGCCTTGCACAAAGAATTGTTGCTGTAGTCTAAGTCTAAATTGAAAACTGCCTGAATGTTGGGATAGGGTACTCGACAATGATGAGAGCTTGAAATAAAGCCGAATAGAGTAGGTGTGGTCCGTTCTTAAGTAAACCAAGTTAAAGGCAACGTCACGGTTGATTTCAATTCAAGTCCAAGACCTTGGCAACTTTTCCTTACTATTCTCTTTCGAACTGCGCCCAAGGTAAGTCACTTTTCAGTTCTTGATCTATCTCTATTTATTGGCATTATCTGTAAGGCTATTAACTTTAAACAATTTCGCTTCATCCACAGAACCAGTTGGCAGGGTTTCACCCAAGTTTCCCAACACTCTGACCAGCAGCAGTTTTACGGGAGTCGAAGGTTCTAGTCAAACCCTTCTCTGTCCCGCACAGGCCTATCCAGCTCCCTTGTTTAGGTAGGACTATCATCCTGATCCGAACCAACTTGCGTCAGTTTCCAATTGAGATTCCGATTTGGGTATTCCCGCGCTTTAAGTTTCATCTCCCCTCTAAATCTTTTAAGAACCCATTGCCAGTGCTGGGCCCAGACTGCTCTCTGGTAATGACATTAAGGTTGTCCAGTTTTCCGCTGGCCAAGCCACCACCATGTTGTGTCCAGCTCAGTCGTATCCAGTGCCATTCTTTAGGTAAGACGACCGCCTGTCCCAACTGATGGCGTTTTTTTTTACAATATATTTGGTACTATTGGGTTCCTGTTCTCCGTTTCATAGAGCCTGTTGCCAGTGTTGGGCCACGTCTCACCAGCGGAGATGAGTCGCGGATTCTCAAAGTGTACCTGGCAGCAAGTGCCACTCTTCTTTGCCCGGCTCAGGCCTATCCGGTGCCCTTCTTTAGGTAATCCCAACCCAACATTTAGGCCCGATAACAGAATTCATTACCGACCTAACCACATTCTATATTCGACAGAGCCTGTGGGCAGTGTCAGTCCCCAGCTGAATGGCAATGGCAATCAGGAGCACATAACTCTCATTCGGGTTCCTGAAATGGGCAGTGTAACACTTATGTGTCCTGCTCAAGCCTATCCAGTGCCCTTCTTTAGGTACATTTTCATTTTTATATCCCCAACTTCAGGCAGATTGTAGATCTTAAAGAAAGCTTTATTCACTTCCGAATCTCTCTTTAAGAACCTGTTGGCAGTGTTGGTCCTAAACTCACATCAGGCGATGATTCGCGAACAGTAAAAGTCAAGCTTGAGGCTAGTGTGACACTTCTTTGTCCAGCTCAGGCATACCCAGTGCCTGTTTACAGGTAAATCCCTTCCCATCTCAGGCAGTATATCATAGAATTTGTTGGCCTTCAACCAAACTCGATAATTTCTTTGTAGAGCCTGTTGGCAGTGTGAGCCCCAAGATAAACACTGGTGAAGATTTCAAGCATCTTAAGGGAAAAAGCGGCCAAGACTTGAGCATACTTTGTCCAGCTCAAGGATATCCGCAGCCTTTCTTTAGGTAAATGTTGCCTAGAGCAAACCCAGAATTCCCGTTCCTTTGGGCAGTTTCAATAGATAGTATAGGAGTCTTGTTAGAAGATTAACTATTTTTTTCTGTTGCAGAGCCTATTGGTAGTGTCAGTCCTAAGATAACGAATTCCGACGACCTTAAGCATGTAAAGGTCAAAAGATTGCTTAGTTTAAGTCTTCTATGCCCAGCCCAAGCGTATCCGCAGCCAATTTCTAGGTAAATTTAAGCCCCTTAGCCCAACATTCACGAATCATGTGCGAATTATTGTCTATGAAGGCCGCCAGAATAGCTTAAAGATTTTCCCATTTTTAGAACCCGTTGGCAGTGTTGCGCCCAAGTTAAATTTTCTAGAGCGCTTTAAAATGATGCAGATACAGAGCGGCACAAGCTTCAACATTCAGTGCCCGGTGCAGTCGTATCCCATGCCCATTTTCAAGTAAGCTTCCATGGGGCTTTTGTTAGTTTAAGCATTCAGTCAGTTGAACTAAGGGCATTCCCAACTTTCTCAATTTTAGAACCCGTAGGCAGTGTCCGACCCAAGGTGACTCTCCAGGACAAGCACCAGTTCATAGACGTGGAGCTGTCCAGCAGTTATGCCCTCCTCTGCATGGCTCAGTCGTATCCAACGCCATCCTTCAGGTGGGTTTCCGATTCCCAGCAACATCAGGCAGTTTTTCTAGCTCCTCCGTGACGCTCACTCATGTTTTGCCCATAGAACCCGTTGGCTCTGTCAAGCCGAAAATAAATGTGCAGGACAAACTGCAAACACGCGAGATTTCCCGGGGAATCGGATTCGCTTTGCTTTGCCCGGCCCAGTCATATCCGATGCCAGCCCACAGGTGCGCCATTGCATGCCATCAATTTGGAACGTTTCCCGATTTGAGGGTGTTCTCCTAGCTTCAGACAGTGCCATTAAAGTGATTATTCAATAAGGCCTATCCCAATTCAGTCAGTTTAAGATTAGCTTAGTTTTGCTTAGTTTCCAATCGTTGCTGCCTTTTCAGAACCCATTGGCAGCGTGCCACCCAAAGTTAGCATAGATGACGAAGTGGCTAATGCCCGTGGCTATGTGGGCAGGAGCTTAAGCCTAAAATGTCCAGCCCAGTCGTTTCCCATTCCCGCCTATAGGTAGGTAATTCAAGAATCTACAATGACTTCAATGCTGGTCAATTCGCAGAAATGCTTCCAACATTTGGGCAGATTTGTCGGACATTATCCCAGACTCTAATGACTTATGTTTTGCTTAGAGCCCGTTGCTTCTGTGCCTCCGAAGTTGAACCTCTTGGAGAGAGTTCGTACAATGGAGGTCTCCTTGGGCACGAAATATGCAATGCAGTGCCCTGGTCAGGCTTTCCCCGTGCCCATCAATAGGTATGCCTATCCCAACATCTTTTCAGACATTTTGTGGGTTTAAGGTTTATTTAGGCTTTCATTATGATTAATATTCCAGAACCGATCGGCTCAGTGCCGCCAAAAATCAACAATATCAACGATAAGTTCCAACTTATGCAGGTCAAACTGGAAAGTGACTTTGCCATGCAGTGTCCAGGTCAGGCCTATCCTGTGCCGATCGTTAGGTGGGTGTCGTTTCGTTCTATCACAACATTCTAGGTAGGAAAGTTTTCCAAAGAGTTGACTTTAATTATTTACCTTTCGATTCATAGAGCCAATTGGATCTGTTCCGCCCAAGATTACAAGTCTGCACGACAAGTTTCAAGTGCTCCAAGTGAAGCTAGCAGAGGACTTTTCCATGCAATGCCCTGGTCAGGCATATCCAGTACCCATTGTTAGGTCAGTTCCGAAACCCTCCGCCAACATTCAGTTGTTATAATTGGGCGACTAATAACGTACATTTCACTCCAAACCAGAACCCGTAGGCTCAGTCGCACCCAAAGTGGATACTCGTGATGAGTTTACATTCGCCAGGACTCGATTGGGGGCATCCAAGGCTCTTATTTGTCCTGCCCAATCGTATCCCATGCCGCTCTTTAGGTAACAAACCTAGTCCAACATTCAGATTTTTTTTTGCTGAGGGAAACTAAATAGAAAACTTTCCCTAGAACCTGTTGGTAGTGTCGCTCCAAAAGTTGATGTTAAAGACGAGATTAACTACGCTCGGGTGGCTTTGGATAACAGTCTATCGATAGTTTGCCCAGCTCAGTCATATCCGGTGCCGGCATTTCGGTGAGTTTCTGGGCTCTGTGTTCCAACGTTTAGGCAGTTTATCTAGGAGTAAGAGTGGAGAAACTCATGACAAATCTTTGTAGAGCCTGTGGGCAGTGTGGCTCCCAAAGTGGATCCCAACGATCGGATCAAATGGGTGGACAAACCCGGGGGCAGCTCCCTCAACTTGCTTTGTCCAGCTCAGTCCTTTCCAATGCCAAGCGCCCGGTAAGCTTTGTTATCAATCCTTCTTCCTCAGGCAGTTTTCATGAATCAATCTAAGAGTTTACTTTAACAAACTCTTTAATTATTGCAGAGCCCGTGGGAAGTGTAGCGCCAAAAGTTGATGTTAAAGATCGAATTACTTGGCTGGACAAGCCCCGGGGTCAAGCCTTGAGTTTATTGTGCCCAGCTCAGTCGTATCCCATGCCAGCTTATAGGTAGGACTATCCTCCTGTGTTTCTCAGGCAGTTTTCGATGTGTTTTGCCAGTCTTACAATCTTTCGCTTAAAAAACCATTGCAGAACCCGTGGGCAGTGTGGCGCCCAAGGTTGATATGCATGATAAGATGGATTTTACCATCAGAAGTTCGAATAAGTCCTTGAATTTGTTCTGCAAGGCTCAAGGATTTCCTATGCCAGCTTTTAGGTAAACACATTGTTAAGTACAGCCCAACATACTTCAACATCAGGAGTTTTAGTTGTAGACATTAATTAAATTACATTTCAGAGCCTGTTGGCAGTGTGGCGCCTAAAGTTGATATGCAAGACAAATTTGGTGTCAATATCAGGGTATCGCGAAATACATTGAACTTGTTATGCAAGGCTCAGGGATATCCAATGCCAGCGTTTAGGTAAAACATTGTTGAGTACTTCCCATTAGGTCCGGGCTTACTTTCAAGAAGGTAGAGATAGACTTGAAAAACTTTACTTTCAGAGCCCGTTGGCAGTGTGGCGCCTAAAGTTGAAATAAAAGATAAAGTGGGCATATTTGTAGCCAAATCCAACGGCTCACTGGCCTTGCTTTGCCCTGCTCAATCCTATCCAGTCCCAGCCTATAGGTAAATGCTTTAAATATACGTTGTCATGTACGGGCACCCATTCATTCAGTCAGTTCAATTGAAACGAAACTAAAACCCAACTTTTTATAGAACCAATTGGTAGTGTTGCTCCGCGGGTAAATCGCAAGGATGAGTTCAATCACGACCGCATAAAGAGCTCGATGACAATCTCTATTCAGTGTCCTGCTCAGTCCTATCCGGTGCCTGTTTATAGGTAATGTCGAGTGCTCAGATTTCCATCTTCAATCAGTTTTCATTAGCCAGGTTGGACTTACGCAAATCGAAATTCTTTCAGAGCCTGTTGGCAGTGTGGCGCCAAAAGTGAATAAAAACGATGAGTTCAGTCACGATCGTATTGCCGTTGGTGCTATTGCGGCACTTCGTTGTCCGGCCCAGTCCTTTCCAGTTCCCTTTTATAGGTGGGTCATCGTCGAGTCTGTATTCCCCACTTCTCTTCAGGCAGTTGTTTAACTTCTTGACATTTCTTACCCCATAAACTATAGAGCCTGTGGGCAGCGTGGCCCCGCGTGTCAACAAAAAGGACGGCTTCAGTCACGACAGCATCCGCCAAGGCAGGACAATAGCCATTTTCTGTCCTGCCCAGGCCTACCCCGTGCCCTTCTATAGGTAACTTGTTGCTAATACGCGGCTTGTCCAAAGTTTTCCAATTACAAGTGAGCCGAGATTAGGCCGCCAAGCCTCATTGGCTCCAAACTCTAATTAGCATTGTGACCAGAGCTGCCGCCCGATTAAACCCATTCAGTGTCACGCAAACGGGACACAAGGCCTCCTCCATCCCTTGAAAAAGTTATTTGAGTGGCAGGTGAAATCCATTATTGTCGAGTTACTTGGGCAGTTTTCAATGTAAGCATAGACATACCAGATGCTCACTCCGCACTTTCTTGGTTTCAGAGCCCGTGGGCAGTGTGCCACCCAAGATCAGTGTGGGTGAGCGTCGCAAGGACGCCGAGGTTCCGCAGCAGGGAGATTTGAGTATATTTTGTCCGGCCCAATCCTATCCGGTTCCTGCATTTAGGTGAGACCCGCACGTCGTTCCCTCAGGCAGTTTTCACTTGAGTTTAGTTTGGTGAATTTCTCAATAAGCACTCTCTTTCAGAGCCGGTTGGCAGTGTAGGACCCAAAATTAGCGTGGGAGAACGTCTCAAGGACGCTGGGGCCCCATCCCATGCCACCCTGACTCTCTTTTGTCCAGCCCAATCGTATCCGGTACCATCGTTTAGGTAAACCAAACCATTCAGGCAGATTTCAGTAAAAATTTGAATATCATTTTAAAACCAAATTGACTATTTTTTGTAGAGCCTGTTGGCAGCGTGGCGCCCAAAATAAGTGTAGAGAATCGTCTGAAGAATGCCGAGGCTCGTCTGTCTGCCAGTTTTACCCTCTTTTGTCCTGGCCAAGCCTATCCGGTACCTTTTTTTAGGTAAATCTCCAAGCGTTTTGGGCAGTTTTCAGCTTTGATTGGTTTTATTTCTATATGCCTGATATTTTATAGAGCCTGTTGGGAGTGTGGGTCCACGACTCACCTCCGGCGATAAGACCCGGAATGTGGATATTGCCCTGATGGGCAGTGGGACCCTACTTTGTCCGGCCCAGGCCTATCCAGTTCCATTTTTCAGGTGATTTCCTTAGCCTATTCAGGCAGTTTTCAATTGGGGTTGTGTATGAAATCGATTTGGAATGTTCTGATTAATTTTTCCAGAGCCTATTAGTGGAGCTGCTCCAAGAGTGGCGCTTATTCAAAAAACAAATATTGAATACGTACGGCTAGGTGGAATTGTGGCCATAATGTGTCCTGCGCAGGGTTTTCCAGTGCCGGCTTTTAGGTGAGGCCCAACATTCAGGAGTTTTGTAATGCCTTAACGTTATCCTTAGTTCAAATTGTATCTAAAAATTGCAGAGCCCATTAGCAGTACTGTACCCAAAGTGGTATCGCTGGCAAAGTTCGATATGAAGACCTATGCGGGTTCCTCGACTTTGGCGCTTTTATGTCCTGCCCAAGGCTATCCAGTGCCAGTGTTTAGGTAAACCTTGAAGAAATCCCAAATACTTGCAATTTTCAGGCAGTTAAATATTAGGCAGGTGTAGTTATAGCAAAAATTAACTTTTGGCTTTAATCTCTTTTTATAGAGCCCGTTTCTAGCACTGCTCCCAAGGTGCCGCCATTGCAGTCGCGGCCTTTGGTGGTTTCTGGTCACACCGATCTCTCGATATTGTGTCCAGCTCAGGGGTATCCTGCTCCCAGTTTTAGGTTGGTTCATCAAAGAATAATTCCGTTTTAAATAGAGAAACGATATTCCCACATTCTGGCAGCTTAAGAGTGTTACGATATGTCTGAAATTAAAACGTAGCAATTTTATTTTTTAGAGCCGATAAGCAGCAGTCCGCCAAAGATAAATGCACTTACCTATAAGCCCAACATAGTGGAGTCCTCGGCTACCACCGCTATACTTTGTCCAGCGCAGGGCTATCCCGCCCCCAGCTTTAGGTGGGTTCTGTTGCATCCCTTCAACCAACATCAGGCTTAGGTTTCGATTTTGTTTATTATTCTACTTTGTAAATTTGGTAAATTGTTTTTGCAGAACCTGTTGGGGGTAAGGCTCCCACTCTGCTTTCGAATGACATTAAGCGCTCTTGGATCGAAAGAATGTTATCCACCAATCTGGCCCTGTTCTGTCCCGCCCAGGCCTTTCCAGTTCCCGCCTTTAGGTTAGACCAAAGTGCTTCTTAATTTACTCTGTATTCTTTAAATGAAAGGTGCAGTAGAGGTTGCCTTAGGTGTGATTATCTAACGATTTTATTTTAGTGCTTTAAGGCAAGTTATATAAATAAATGGTTTTTAATGCCTGAAACAATTAGTTTACAAGTTTAGAATAACGCAGAAGTCAGAAATAATTCAACATTTTTGTTTAAAACCGTAAGATCAGATAAGAAAAATCTGCTCTTTACGGAGTCTCAAATTATGAAGTTTTCCCTTTCCCAAACATTCTTGATTATCCGTGCTGCTCCAAACCTTCGTCATTTTCTGCAGAACCCATTTCGGCCAAAGCTCCAGTACTTTCGGTGGACACCAAGTGGTCCGGTATCGAGAGGCGTTGCGGCATGGACATAGTGCTCCTTTGTCCCGCCCAGGCATATCCGGTGCCCATTAGCAGGTCAGATTCTCCGGCGCTTTGAGAGCCCTTCCAATCGTGACATAAATTATGCATAAGAAGTGTGAACTCTTGCCCCCAACTTTGGTTTAAAGAGGGGGAGGTGATGCTCGCGGGTAGGAGGGTTCATTCATAAAAATGCGCGCGCAAAGCAAAACACAAACAAAATAGGCGAACACCCACACTTGGGTAAGCAGAAAAGTAAGCTACGTAAACAAACCAAAAACGGAATGGGAGGAAGAGAGCATCGTAAACATAGCCATGCATGTGTGCGTGATGCCTCTTTCCCCTTGTTTTTATTTTGCACTGGTGTGAGTACGCAGTTTGTAAACAAACCCGGCGCTCAGCTGGTTCGCTCTCGCGCTGTAACTCTCTCTCTCCCTCTCTTGCCCCTGCGCATGCTTGGCATCCACAATAAATTTCCCAAACAATTACCCCTCCGGAGCGCGAGTGGATTGCATCTGTCCCGCTCGCACACCCGTTTATGAATGAACGCACGTTTCTGGGTCAACAACCGTTGGTTTGTGCCACTTTCTTAAGGTCGAATGACATTGAAAAGGGGCGGAGTGGGCGCTTGTGACCTCCACTTGTTGCTGCTCAGCTGTTTTTGCTTCAACGCGCGCTTCTGCGCATGCCTTTGGCCTTAACTTTGACCGAATTGAAATGTGCATTATTTAGCTATGTATCTCTTCTTTTCGTCTTAGTTGCTAAAGTTTTTTCCGGGTCATTCGGGTCAGGTTCAGATCGTAGGGTCACGTCCAATGCCTAAGTGAAAGTTTATGGCATCGAATTAAATGAAAAGTACTTACGGACTTTCGTTGACCCCTAAGCACATTCAGTCAGTTTATTGTTTGCGTTTAAAGTATGTTAATTAGTGGCTGACTTCATTTGCAGAGCCCGTTGGCGCCAAGGCCCCGACCTTTTCCCTCGAGTACAAGCTCATCGAGGTGGAAAAGTCAAAGGGCTCGGCTTTCGCTTTACTCTGCCAGGCCCAAGCCTTTCCAGTGCCCATCATTAGGTGAGCGAAAGACTCCCACATTCAGAGCAGTAACTCAAGAAGTGCAGTTTCTATGTAGAATTTGAACTCCAGAATTACTTTCAACTTTCCAGAACCCATAGGCTCAAAGGCTCCGGCAGTGCCAACAGGAGTTATGGTCTTTCAGCAACACGTTCCATTGCTTTCTACTTTCGCCATGCTCTGCCAGGCTCAAGCCTTTCCGGTGCCAGTTTTTAGGTATATTTCTTAAAGTTATTTAATGACAAAGTATACGCTGCTTACTTCTGACTTTTTTAATATTCAAGAGTCTTAAGAAGAGATGCCTTTGCTGTTAGCCATATTTTTTTACAAAATGAAGTCAAATAAGAGAATACTAGTTTTAAATGTTTAAAAACATTGAAGTCCCTAAAGCCGATTATCTCTACTTTGATTAAATTGCATATTAAGTGGTTTGATTAAAAGAAAGAAGAAAACATATTTAAAGTTCATCTTAAATCTCAGTTTTAGATAGGCCAAAACATTCAGTCAGTATTCTTTTTGGAAATTTCCCACATCTCACAACTATTATCTTTGATCTCTTAGAACCTGTGGGATTTAAGGCGCCCAGTTTTCCCAGTGTTGCCTCGACGTTTACCATTCAGGCACCCCAAAATAGCGAACTAGCTCTCACCTGCGAGGCCCAATCCTACCCAGTGCCCATATTTAGGTAATCTTAGCCCACTTACTACTAGGCCTAACACTGTCAAACTGGTTCTGTGAAGGGGTTAAATTATCTATGCCAAGCTGTTGTATAAAATTTGTTTATTTTAGAGCCCGTTGGGGCGAAGGCTCCGACCTTTTCGAGCGACTCCAAGGGCAGCATATTTGAGCGCTCGATTGATGCCAGCTTTGCTCTGTTGTGCCAGGCTCAGGCTTTTCCCGTTCCCATCATTAGGCAAGTTTCAGAAAACAGGCTTATTGTTAAAACTTCTCTGAGTGACTTCTCTGAGTGCTTTGCAGAACCAATTGGTGCCAGGGCTCCCACATTCTCCTCCGACTATAACTCGTTTTCCTATGCGCGTGCTGTGGGTCAGAGTTTTGCAATGCTTTGTCAGGCTCAAGCTTTTCCAGTGCCCATTATGAGGTTAGCTATGATCTTGGTTTCCATCAGGCAGTTTTCTTAAAATTAACTACTCATTGATTTCTAAATTGGAGATTATAAATTACAGAGCCTATCGGCGCCAGAGCTCCCACGTTTTCAACGGATTCCAATTCGTTTTCGTACACCCGCTCTGTGGGTCAGAGTTTTGCCTTGCTCTGTCAGGCTCAGGCTTATCCTGTCCCAATCATGAGGTTAGAAAATACTTTTGTTTAGCTTCAGGCAGTTTTCCCATTACATTAATGTTAATGCCCATTCGTTGTTTTCAGAACCCATTGGCGCTAGGGCTCCCACTTTTTCAACCGACTCGATTGTATTTTCCTATATCCGACCAGTGGGTCAAAGCTTTGCTTTGCTGTGTCAGGCTCAAGCTTATCCAGTTCCCGCTATGAGGTAGTCTATTGGCTAACATCCGCTTTCATTCAGGCAGTTACTAGACCTTTCCTAAGAACTCTACTAAGTTATTTCATTTTGACTTGCAGAGCCTGTAGGTGCCAAGGCTCCAACCTTTGCCACTGTTTCAAAGATTTCCAGTCTACTCGGCTCAAGGTCGAGTGATATTGTACTCCTGTGTCAGGCTCAAGCATTTCCAGTTCCCTACACACGGTAATTCAGGCAGTTAAGCAGATCCCTCTCATTGTATTCCCAGAACCCGTAAGTGCCAAGGGTCCAACCTTTGCTTCCGATATGAAAAGCTATACGTTCGTGCGTCGCTTAAATCAGAGTTTCGCATTACTGTGCCAGGCACAGGCGTATCCGGTGTCCCTGATAAGGTAGCCATTAACTAGACATAAGTGTAATCCCATAATAGAAGAGCCATATAAAGCATTTTGTTGTTCTTTTTGTAGAGCCAGTTGGCGCCAAAGCTCCCACCTTCTCTGGCGAGTCCAAGAGTTTCACATTTGTCAAAGAAATATCCACTAGTTTTGCCCTACTCTGCCAGGCGCAGGCGTTTCCAGTACCCATCATCAGGTTAGTCCAACATTCAGGCAGCTTTTCTCCACAGAAAGTGTGTCCATACATAAGTGCCAACTATTTTTAGAGCCTGTGGGCAGTGTATCTCCAAAAATATCCGGTGGTCGGCTGCAGGAAATAACAAAGTCTGCGAACACAGACTTGGCCATTTTGTGCCTGGGGCAATCCTTTCCCACACCCGCATTTAGGTAAAAAAGGGTTTATTAACTGTAAACAACGTTCAGGCAGCAAAATCCATTTCGAATTGAAGATTCACCAATTATCCATTTATTTCAGAACCCATTGGCAGTGTAGGCCCTACAATATCGGGGGACCGCTTGCAGGAACAGACCCAGAGATTGGGCCATAGTTTCTCAATTCTTTGCCAAGGGCAAGCGTATCCCCATCCAGTGTTTAGGTACATATATAGAAATATTATCAGATGAGACTTTCAGGCTGTTGAGTTGGGATTATTGTGCTTCCTTCTTTTGGTCCCCTTATTTTTGATATATGTTAAACTTTTTCAGAGCCTGTTGGCCTTGTAAAGCCCCGCATTTCAGTAAAGAGCATTGAGATCAACGAAGTGCCTGTTTATGGCACCTTTGTTGGCCATTGTCCAGGACAGGGATATCCAGTGCCGGTTTATAGATAGATTGTTAGGTCCCCTCACTAGGTAGAGGTTAGGTTTTCCCAAATCCCCAGCAAGTGGTGCACAGAATGAGCAGGCAATTTCAAAATAAATTGTTTCCCAAAGGTAAGTAAGGTCCATCGCCAAACCTGAGGAGGGTAAGTAGCTCGTGATCTCGAAATGCAGGAATGCTGTTCACTAATTCGACTGCCTCACTCTGTGCCCACTTGTCCCCAATGCCAACATTAAACTTTGGAACTCTCTATTAACACTATCCTTTCGTTCCAGATGGTACAAGTTCATCGAAGGCACAACCCGCAAGCAAGCCGTGGTGTTAAATGATCGTGTAAAGCAGGTCTCTGGCACTCTCATCATCAAGGACGCGGTTGTCGAGGACTCTGGCAAATATCTGTGCGTGGTGAACAACTCCGTGGGAGGAGAGAGCGTTGAGACAGTGCTTACCGTGACCGCCCCGCTCTCCGCCAAGATCGACCCCCCCACCCAGACAGTCGACTTCGGACGTCCCGCAGTATTCACCTGCCAGTACACCGGAAACCCCATCAAGACCGTCAGTTGGATGAAGGACGGCAAGGCCATCGGACACAGCGAGCCTGTGCTGCGCATCGAATCCGTGAAGAAGGAGGATAAGGGCATGTACCAGTGCTTCGTGAGGAACGACCAGGAGTCGGCCGAGGCCAGTGCTGAACTGAAGCTCGGAGGCCGCTTTGACCCACCCGTCATTCGACAGGCCTTCCAGGAAGAGACCATGGAACCCGGACCAAGTGTGTTCCTCAAGTGCGTGGCTGGCGGCAACCCGACCCCCGAAATTTCGTGGGAACTCGACGGCAAGAAGATCGCCAACAACGATCGCTATCAGGTGGGACAGTATGTGACGGTCAACGGAGATGTCGTTTCCTATCTGAACATCACCTCGGTGCACGCCAACGATGGAGGTCTCTACAAGTGCATAGCCAAGAGTAAAGTGGGCGTGGCTGAACACTCGGCCAAGTTAAATGTCTATGGCCTGCCCTACATCCGTCAAATGGAGAAGAAGGCGATTGTGGCTGGCGAGACTCTCATTGTCACCTGCCCAGTAGCTGGCTACCCCATCGATTCCATTGTCTGGGAGCGAGGTGAGTGGAAGTCTCTTACGCAAGACGTAAAATAAAGATAAACAGAGCTTTTTAAATGTTTTGAAACATTTTACTTTGAGATATAACAACTTAACCTTATAATTGATTAATTCTTACCTTAGATAACCGTGCCTTGCCCATCAACCGCAAACAGAAGGTCTTCCCCAACGGAACTCTGATAATCGAGAACGTGGAACGCAACTCAGACCAGGCGACCTACACTTGCGTGGCGAAGAACCAGGAAGGATACTCCGCCCGTGGATCCCTGGAAGTGCAAGTCATGGGTAAGTGGAGAAGTACAACTTGTGCCCAGACCTCCCCAATTTTTGGGGCGAGCTCTGGTCGATGTCCCGCTTTCTTGGGCGGGTCCTTAGGTTTCAGCCTCAACGTTGGTCGCTAGTTCTGCTCTCAATCGAATCCCCAAACCCCTCGTTCAGTCCCGCCGCAGGTAGTGCCCTTTGATTTCGGGGAGGAGACCATTAACATGAACGACATGGTCTCGGCCACGTGCACGGTGAACAAGGGCGACACTCCGCTGGAGTTGTACTGGACTACAGCGCCGGACCCGACGACGGGCGTGGGTCGTCTGATGTCCAACGATGGCATACTGATCACCAAGACGACGCAGCGCATCAGCATGCTGAGCATCGAGTCCGTGCATGCCCGCCATCGAGCCAACTACACGTGTGTGGCCAGGAATGCGGCCGGGGTCATTTACCACACGGCAGAGCTGAGAGTCAACGGTTCGCCTTTGCCCTCTTCGAGTCGTAGATTGATTAGTCCTTTGGTTTTTGAGTTGCGTTTCCTTGACCCTCCTCGTTTCCTCGCCCCCACTCCGCAGTGCTGCCCCAGATCGTGCCCTTCGACTTCGGCGAGGAGAGCGTCAACGAGCTGGACATGGTGTCTGCCTCCTGCACGGTCAACAAGGGCGACCTGCCCATCGATGTGGCCTGGACGAAGAACGGCGGTCGGGTCTACACCAACGATGGCATCGTGGTGACCAAGACCAGCACCCGCATGAGTGTCCTGAGCATTGAGTCCGCCAGGGCGCGACATGCCGGCAACTACTCCTGCGTGGCCACCAACAATGCGGGCGAGACCCGGCAGTGGGCGGTTCTGGCCGTAAATGGTTAATAGCCTTGTTTTGGTCACTCGTTCGTAGGAGCTTTTGCTTTTTCGTTGCTTTTCTTCTGTTAACCCAACCCCATCCCAGTCTTGCCCCAGGTCGTGCCCTTTGACTTTGGCGAGGACAGCATCAACGAATTGGACATGGTGTCGGCCTCGTGTACGGTTAACAAGGGCGATCTACCCGTGGACATCTACTGGACGAAGAACGGCGGCCGCGTCTACACCAACGATGGTCTGATTGTGACCAGGAACAGTCAGCGCCTGAGTGTCCTGAGCATCGAATCCGTGCGAGCTCGTCATGCGGGAAATTACTCCTGCGTGGCCACCAACAATGCGGGGGCCATCACCCAGTCCGCCATGCTAGCAGTCAATGGTTAATGTCCAAGCCATAAGAGGTCGTTTTCTTAAGTTGCCTTCCCTTTTTTTTGCATTTGCACTCTCCCATCCCTACGCATCCAGTCCTGCCCCAAATAATGCCCTTCGATTTCGGTGAGGATGTCATCAACGAACTAGACATGGTGTCCGCCTACTGCACCGTGAACCGGGGGGATCTACCCGTCGATATAGCCTGGACCAAGAACGGCGGCCGCGTTTACACCAACGATGGTCTGATAATCACCCGAAACAGTCAACGCATCAGCGTTCTGAGCATCGAATCAGTGAGGGCCCGACATGCCGGGAACTATTCCTGCGTGGCCACCAACAATGCCGGCGAGACCAGGCAATCCGCCATCCTGGCTATCAAAGGTTAAGCGTGTAAAACTCGAAAGAACGGTTTTTGTTTCTTAGATTTACGTTTGGTTCTAAGCCTTTCCTCCCTCCACTCCTTTCGTTTCCTCCGTTGCCATGCAGTTCCACCCTCGATAGCTCCGTTCTCCTTCGGCGATGACCCTGTGAACACGGGTGAGAATGCCGGAGTGCAGTGCATGGTGCAGAAGGGCGACGTGCCCATCACCATCAAGTGGACGCTCAATTCGCGACCGATCATCAACGGCGAGGAGGGCATCACCATACTGAAACTATCCCCCAAGACGAGCGTCTTGAATATAGCCGCCGTCGAGCAGGACCATCGCGGGGTCTTCAAATGCATAGCCGAAAATAAGGCGGGTTCTAGTTTCACCACATCGGAGCTGAAAGTCAACGGTACACGGAACAGTAGACCTCACCCAAAGCCCCTTTATTTTTATTTTTTGAATTATATTTTTATTTTATTTTAATTTTATTTAACCCTCCGCAATCTATAGTACCTCCCCATGTGCTGCCCTTTAACTTTGGCAGTGAAGTCTTTAACATGGGTGACGTCTTAGGCATCAACTGTGTCGTCCTCAAGGGTGATTTACCCCTACAAATACATTGGACCTTGAATGGTGAGCCTGTGGCAACAGGAGTGAACGGATTCACAGTGATGCAGTTAAACCAGCGCACCAGTTACCTGAGTGTGGATGCACTGGAGGCCAAGCATCGAGGCTCCTACAGCTGTGTGGCTCAGAATCAAGCGGGTCGAGCGATTTACTCCGCTGATCTGCAAGTGAATGGTTGGTGAAACCCACCTCCTGGATCTCCCTCTATCCGTCTGTAAAGTTGCCTTCTACTAACCTGGTTTATTTGGTGGCTAAGAGCTTTGTCTATTTCACGGGAGTTAAATGATTTTCCTCTATAGTTGCACCGCAGATCAGTCCTTTTTCCTTTGGTGATGAGCCCCTGAACCGCGGCGAAGTGGCCAGTGTAAACTGCGTGGTACCCAAAGGTGACCTACCACTCGACATCTATTGGACCTTGAACTCCGCTCTCATTGTGAATGGCGAGCTGGGATTTACGTTAGTGCGGCTAAATAAGCGGACCAGTTCGTTGAATGTTGATTCCTTAGAGGCTGTTCATCGGGGCAGCTATAAATGCATTGCAAACAATTCAGCAGGATATGCTGAATACGTTTCCACACTAGATGTGAACGGTTTGTTGGACTTTACCTCTATTTAGTCTTGGATTAAATTTGTTTTCTGTTAATTATGTTACTTATTTTGATTTCCTCTACCTCATCTTCATTTTTCTCAAAGTTTCTCCTCAAATCCAACCCTTTGACTTTGGAGTTGAGCCAGCCAATACCGGTGAAATGGCTGGTGGCTTTTGCATGGTCCCCAAGGGTGACCTGCCCATGGAGATCCGCTGGACCTTGAATTCCGCACCCATCATTACCGGCGAACATGGATTTTCCCTGTCGCGCCTTAATCCGCGTACCAGCTCCTTGAGCATTGATTCACTAGAAGCCAGGCATCGAGGACTGTACAAGTGTATTGCCTCAAACAAAGCGGGCAGTGCTGAATATAGCGCTGAATTGCACGTGAATGGTCATTACTCATATCATACTATTAGTTAGTTCTTAGTCAACAGTTTATTTGATTTTATTTATTTGAGTTTTAACCATTTGCCATTCACTCCCCGCCCTTTTAAGTGCCGCCCCAGGTTTTGCCCTTTAGTTTTGGCGAGTCTGCCGCCGATGTGGGCGATATTGCCAGTGCCAATTGTGTGGTGCCCAAGGGAGATCTTCCCCTGGAGATAAGGTGGTCCCTCAACTCGGCTCCCATCATTAACAACGAAAATGGTTTTACCTTGGTGCGCCTAAATAAGCGCACGAGCCTCTTGAATATTGATTCCTTAAATGCATTTCATCGCGGAGTCTACAAGTGCATAGCCACAAATGAGGCTGGGACCAGTGAATACGTAGCAGAGTTACAAGTCAATGGTTTGTCCCAATGTGAAATATCAAAATATGAGCAAATAAGCACGCTTACTATCTATATTGTCTTCACTTAGTGTTGTTTGTTGGTGTTTGGTGTTGGAGCACTGAGCTTTTTTTAAGAATTTCATGAACTCAGATGAATTAGTTTAAAATATGAGTTAATGATGTGCTTGTAATGAGTCTGAGTCTAATAGTTTTTAAATTTGTGGAGTTGTAAGATATAGGAAGACTGTTTGCCATATTAATGCACAGAATAAGATCAAGTTTTGTGTCTAGTGCCGCCTTAGGTCATGCCCTTTGTTTTTGGCGAGGAGCCTAGCAACTACGGTGATAGTACCGCTGTCCAATGCATGGTCTTCAAGGGCGACACACCACTCCAGCTGCACTGGACTCTGAACGGACAACCGATAACCAACGAGCACGTTGGAATACGCATCATCAAAATGTCCCCCAAGCTGAGTTCTTTGAGCATCGACGCCATCAATGGCCATCACCGGGGGCTGTTCAAGTGTATTGCCACCAATGCGGCTGGGATTTCCGAGCAAAGCGCCGAACTGGTGGTCAATGGTTAATATACAAAAACATGGCTTTTAAGTTTTGTTGTTTTTCTTTTGTTCTCCCTCCTCCGAACACCAATTCCCAATTGCTTGGGTCCAGTGCCTCCTCAAATCCGACCCTTTGACTTTGGCGACGAGGCTTCCAACTCCGGCGAGACCATGGGCATCCAGTGCACGGTGATCAAAGGGGATCTGCCCATCAACATTACTTGGGTGCTCAACAATCATACCCTCAACAGTGGTGACCTGGACGTGGTGATCGGTCGCATGTCCAGCAAGTCGAGCACCCTGAACATCGACTATATTGCGGCCGAGCACCGCGGGGTCTACACCTGTTTGGCTCGCAATCAGGCGGGCGAGAGCAGCTACAGTGCGGAGCTGAAAGTCAATGGTTACTAGCCTTTCGATCTCTCATAGTTTAGAAGCTACACTTTATTTTGGTTTACTTATTGCCTCTTTTAAAACGACATCCCCCCACCCATCCCAGTCCTGCCCAGCATTCATCCGTTTAGCTTCGATGCGGAGGCCAACGAGGGCGACAGCGTCCAGTTGACCTGCCACGTGGCCAAGGGCGATCTCCCGCTGAGGATTCGCTGGACCCACAACGACCTACCCCTCTTCACCCACCTGGGCGTGATGGCCAGCAAGATCGGTGAGCGGATTAGCCTGCTCACCGTGGAGTCGGTAAAGGCCGCCAATACGGGAAACTACAGCTGCGTGGCGAGCAACAGTGCTGGGAACGTGAGCTCAAGTGCCGAGCTGCTCGTCAATGGTTATTGATTACATTTCGTAGACCTAGACATTAATGTTCTGTTGATTGAGATCATTTGACACCCAACCCCGAACCCACTCACTTCCCAGTTCTGCCTCAAATCGTGCCCTTCGCCTTCGAGGACCTGATCAACATGGGCGACTCCGTCGATTTATTCTGCCAAATCCAAAAGGGCGACCGCCCCATCAAGGTGCACTGGAGTTTCGAGCGCAGCGCCGCGGACTCTGGCTTCGACCAGATGCAACCTCAGATGCGCACGAATCGCATCAGCGCCAAGACGAGCATGCTGTCCATTCCGAGTGCCAATCGGGCCAACACCGGCCGATACACCTGCATAGCCAGCAACGCGGCTGGAACGACTTCCTACAGCGTTGATCTAACAGTGAACGGTACTAAAATCGATCGTAAATCGGACTAGTCTTTAGTGGTTGCGGTTACCAAAAGTCTGGATAGCTTGCGTTGCTACTAATCTAACCCATCTGTCTAACTCCATCTTTCTAACTGATCTTGTGAGGTTGTGAGCTGTGAACTGTTCTTGTATATTGGACTTACCATTTGGTCTTTAATTTCCGCCCCCCAAGTTGCCCCCAAAATAGCATCCTTTGATTTTGGGGAGGAGCCCCTGAACTACGGAGAACCTGCGTCCGTGCAATGCACCATTTTGGGTGGTGACCTGCCGATGAACGTCACCTGGCTGCTGAACAATGCCACCATCGATAGCTTCCATGACATATCCTTCTCGCGGATCGGCAAGCGGATCAACGTGCTCTCGATTGAGTCGGTGTCCGCCCATCACGCCGGCTTCTATTCGTGTCACGCGCAGAACAAGGCCGGAATCACGGCCCACTCGGCACGACTGATCGTGAACGGTTAGCTAGCTGGACAGAACTCTACGTACTAGGTTTAAGATACATAATTTACAGATAATTTATCATTTACTTATCTTGATTTGAACACCTTTGAACCCCTATCTGAACTATTCTCAGTACTGCCAAAAATAAGTCCCTTCTCCTTTGGCGAGGAGTCCATGAGCTACGGCGAATTTGTAAATGTGCAGTGCACCATTTCGGGTGGTGATCTGCCCGTGAACATTACCTGGACCCTGAACAATCGGCCTTTCGAGGATTACCTAGAAATCTTGACCACCAAGCGCGGCAAGCGCATCAACGAGCTGACAATCGAGGCGGTGTCGGCCAAACACGCGGGAAACTATTCCTGCGTAGCTGAGAACAGAGCCGGTGTTGTTAACCACACTGCCGAGCTGAAAGTGAACGGTTAATACTTTTGCAGTGCTTTCTTTGTATTACTTATATTTGTTTTCCTTTTTTACTTCCCCAACACCTAACAAAACCCCATGAACAGTGGCTCCCAAAATTTCCCCGTTTGATTTCGGAGATGAGCCCTCAAACTTTGGCGAATCCGCCAGCGTTCAGTGCCTGGTCACCTCAGGCGACTTTCCCGTGAGCTTTGCTTGGCTGTTCAACGGACGCGAGATCAATGAGAATGTCTACGATGTGTCCATGGTTAAGTTGGGCAAGAAGATCAGCGCATTGTCCATAGACTATGTCCGCGATCACCATGCCGGGAACTATACCTGTGTGGCTGTCAACCGGGCCACCTCTGTTAACTTTACCGCCGAACTGGTGGTGAACGGTACTACTGCCCAAAGCTTGTAGATTCATGATTGGTTTTTTCTTTACTTTTGTTTACTTACGCCTTGCTCCTTCCTCCTTGTCCACTTTCCCAACAAGTGCCCCCCAAAATCGCACACTTTGACTTTGGCGACCACGCCATCAACTTCGAGGAGTCCGTCTCTGTGAACTGTCTGATCTACCTGGGCGACCTGCCCATGGATATTACCTGGCTGTTCAACGGGGCCCACATCAACGCGTACACTGGAGTGTCCATTGTCAAGGGTGGCAAGAAAGCGAGCATCCTGACCATCGATTCGGTGCATGCAGGACATGCGGGAAACTACACGTGCAAGGCACGCAATGATGCGGATTCTGCGGAATACACCGCCGAGTTGATTGTGAATGGTATTGAGTGGGGCGCTAGTATCAGATAGAGCTACCTTTTATTGCTTTTATTATAATTTCGATCCCAACAACCATCTGCCATCACCCCACAGCCCCACCCAAAATTGCACCCTTCGACTTTGGCCAGTCCCCGTCAAACTTTGAGGACTCTGTTTCCGTGAACTGCCTAGTCACCTCGGGCGATCTGCCCATCGACATCGAGTGGCTCTTTGCCGGGGAGCCAATCAACTTTGCAACGGGCATAGCGGTTCTACGCGGTGGAAAGCGGACCAATCTTCTGACCATAGATTCAGTACACGCGGGTCACGCGGGAAATTACACCTGCAAAGCGAAAAACAAAGCAGCGAGCAGCGAGTACTCAGCGGCCTTGATTGTGAACGGTTGGCAGGGGACTTTTTAACCAACATTGTACCAGATTAAGAGTTTACCTTCTTAATTTCCTTCATATTGTTTTTCCAAACCCTTCCCGTACACCAAGCTCCGCCCAAAATCACTCCCTTCAGCTTCGGCGAGGAACCCGCCAATGTAGAGGACTCCGTTTCGGTGACCTGCCTCATCTCAACTGGGGATCTTCCCATCGATATCGAATGGTTCTTTAACGATTACGGCATTAGTTCCTACTCTGGAATTTCGGTTATGAAGGGAGGCAAACGGAATAGTGTGTTGAGCATCGACAGTGTCCAGGCCCGACATGCGGGAAATTATAGTTGTCGGGCCAAGAACCATGCCGCTGCTGTAAATTACACTACCGGCCTTATTGTGAATGGTATTGCCCCATTTAGATTTTATATGAATAAGTTTAACTTCGTTTCTTATATTTTGAGTTTGAATTAATCACTATTGTACTCCCAAAGTGTCCCCGAAGATTACTCCTTTTGACTTCGGAGATGAGCCCACCAATGTCGAGGATTCAGTATCGGTTACATGTCTAATATCCAGCGGGGACTTACCCATCGATATCGAATGGTTCTTTAATGATTACGGCATTAGTTCCTACTCTGGAATCTCGGTTGTGAAGGGAGGCAAACGGAATAGTGTGTTGAGCATCGACAATGTCCAGGCCCGACATGCGGGAAATTATAGTTGTCGGGCTAAGAATCATGCCGCTGCTGTAAATTACACCGCCCATCTGATTGTGAACGGTATTACTAACTGGGTTTTGTAAGAACAACACTTGTTGCATTTGATTTATAAAGATTTTCGTTTGATTTTATTACTTTTACCCAAAAAGTTCCCCCGAAGATTACAAGTTTCGACTTCGGAGATGAGCCCACCAATGTTGAGGATTCAGTATCGGTCACATGTCTGATTTCCAGCGGAGACTTACCCATCGACATCGAGTGGTTGTTCAACGATTACAGCATTAGTTCCTACTCGGGGATCACTGTTGTCAAGGGAGGGAAACGGAGCAGTGTCTTGGGTATAGATAATGTCCAGGCACGTCACGCGGGAAGGTATAGTTGCCGTGCGAAGAATCACGCAGCTGCAGTAAACTACACCACCGACCTCATAGTGAATGGTATTTGCAATTGTAGTTGGGGAGATTTAAGATTAAGCTTTAGAGTTTTTATGAGTTTCCGTTATATTTAAAATACTCAAATCCCTCAAGTTCCCCCAAAAATCACACCTTTCACCTTTGGCGAGGACCCCACAAATGTCGAGGACTCCGTTTCTGTGACCTGTTTGATATCCAGTGGAGACTTGCCCATCGATATCGAGTGGTTATTTAACGACTACGGAATCAGCTCTTATTCAGGGATGACAGTTCTTAGAGGTGGAAAGCGGACCAGCATGTTGACTATCGATAATGTCCATGCCAGTCATGCGGGAAAATATAGTTGTCGGGCAAAGAATCATGCTGCAGCTGTCAATTACACCACCGAATTGATTGTGAATGGTACACTTCTTGATGAAAATATAAATTTCTAGGCATTTCTATCTCATGTTTTAATTATTTATTCATGTTTTTGTTTAACCCAAAGTTCCTCCTAAAATCACACCTTTCACCTTCGGCGATGAACCGACAAACGTTGAGGATTCGGTTTCGGTGACTTGCTTGATCTCTAGCGGAGACTTACCCATCGATATTGAGTGGTTGTTTAACGACTTCGGAATAAGTTCCTTCTCGGGAATGACTGTCTATAGAGGAGGAAAAAGAACGAGCATGTTGACCATAGATAATGTCCATGCCCGTCATGCGGGGAAATATAGTTGTCGAGCTAAGAATCATGCTGCTGCAGTTAATTACACAACTGACTTGATAGTGAATGGTATATCTTACTAATATACTTTGTTTATTTAAATTTACTAGAGTAGAGCTTCCTTTTATAAAGTTAAATTTTTGTTCAACCCCCACCGTACACATAAATCACATCAAAGCCCCACCGAAGCTAGCACCTTTCGACTTCGGTGACTCCCCTGCCAACTTTGAGGACTCCGTTTCGGTAAACTGCCTCGTTTCCTCCGGTGATTTGCCCATTGAAATTGAGTGGCTTTTCAATGGGGATCCAATTAACTACGCCTCGGGTATTGCGGTTTTGAGAGGAGGCAAGCGGACGAGTGTCCTCACAATAGACTCCGTTCATGCAGGACACGCGGGGAACTACAGCTGCAAGGCTAAGAACAAGGCAGCCAGCAGTGAATACTCGGCGGCCCTGATTGTCAATGGTTCTTACTTATTTTTTAATGGGCTATAATATTTATCTTTTAGCTGCAGTTGATTGCTTTAAGTTTAGCTATTATTTCTTTTCATCCCCTAATAACTCAAGTTCCTCCCAAAATCACCCCGTTCGATTTTGGTGATACCCCGACGAATGTGGAGGACTCCGTGTCGGTCATGTGTCTCATTTCCAACGGTGACCTGCCCATTGACATTGAGTGGTTTTTTAACGACTACGGAATCAGCTCGTACTCGGGTATAAATGTAGTGAAGGGTGGCAAGAGGAACAGTATGCTGAGTATTGATAGTGTCCAAGCGCGTCATGCCGGAAAGTATAGTTGTCGGGCAAAGAATCACGCGGCAGCTGTCAACTACACCACTGAACTGATTGTGAACGGTACACCCTTAACCAGTTGAAATGTACTCCTAGTCTTAAGGATTTTCTTGATTTTTTGTAATTTTCTTTAAACACTTCCTTCACTCCAAAGTTCCTCCAAAAATCACACCCTTCGACTTTGGAGATGAACCCACAAATGTTGAGGATTCCGTTTCGGTGACTTGTCTGATCTCCACCGGAGACTTACCCATCGATATCGAGTGGTTTTTTAATGATTACGGAATAAGCTCATACTCCGGTATAAATGTTGTAAAAGGAGGCAAGAGGAACAGTATGCTGAGTATCGATAGTGTGCAGGCCCGGCATGCGGGAAAGTATAGTTGTCGAGCTAAGAACCACGCTGCGGCGGTCAACTATACCACCGAGCTCATAGTCAATGGTACATTTGGGGTCTCTTACCCTTTGGCTGTTAAACATATGTATTCATTTTTATTTTGTAAGCTTTTTAGTTGATAGCCCCCGGTTTAAAGCCTATCCCCTGTATTTTTACAAGTCGCCCCCAAAATAGCGCACTTTGACTTTGGCGAGGTGGCTGCCAACTTTGAGGATTCGGTGTCCGTGAACTGCCTGGTCAGTTCCGGGGACCTACCGCTCGACATCGAGTGGCTGTTTAACGACTACCCCCTCAACCACTACTCGGGCATATCCACCTCCAAGATGGGCAAGCGCCTGAGTGTGCTGATGATTGATGCCGTGAGTGCTCGTCACGTGGGCAACTACACCTGCAAGGCAAGGAACCTGTGGGCATCGGCTGTCTACACGGCCCAGTTGATAGTGAATGGTACTTTTTCGCGAAGCCAGAGCTTTTGTACAGCACTTGAGTGTCGTTCTGCTTTCGTTAGTTTCTATTTGTGACCCCTCTCCTGTATATTCCCATACACAACACACATCTAGTACACATTGCATGTTCGCTTTGGCTTTTGTGACTTGGCTTTTGTAGTTGACTTCTAAGGGTCCCTTGGACACCACGAAAGGGGATCTGTCAATACAATAATATACTTTGCAGGACAAAAAGAATTGTTTCCATAGTTATGCTACATCCCTTGATTAAAACTTTTTGCTTAGTACCTCCCCATATCAGTCCCTTTGAGTTCGGTGATGAGCCCGCCAACTTCGGCGATTCGGTGACCGTGCAATGCACCATTTCAAAGGGCGATCAGCCGGTGGACATCACCTGGTTGTTCAATGACTATGCCATCAACGAGTACCATGGCGTCACATCATCGAAGATTGGCAAGAAGGTCAATGTGCTGACCATTGATTCGGTGAACGGAAACAATGCGGGGAACTACACGTGCCGGGCCAGGAACAAGGCCCAAATGGTGGAGTACACTGCTGCCCTGATTGTCAACGGTGTGACTGCGATCATGATCAATTCGCATATTCCTTAAAGTAGATAGAGATCACCTTACATGTCATTTGTTTTCGTTTCGTTCATTGTTTGTTGATTTCCCGTTTTCCGTTTTACGTTTTGTGTATCCCGCAAGTCTTGCCCCAAATCACGCCCTTTGCCACCGGCTCGCAGCCCACCCACCTGGGCCAGTACATAACCTACCAGTGCACCCTAACGGAGGGCGATCTGCCCCTTAACATCCGCTGGACGTTCAACAACCAACCGCTTTTTAATGACGAAGACCAGGACATCCTCATCGCCAAGATGGGTCGCCGGAGTAGTGTGCTGACCATCGAGAGCGTGGCCGACCGTCATGCGGGCAACTACAGTTGTCATGGGGAAAATGCCGCCGGCAGGGCCTCGTACAGCACCCAGCTGCGAGTGATAGGTCCTCATGCTACATAGTATTGTTAAGGAGACCTTCCGTTGATGCGATTTTGATTTAATTTTGTGCACCTTTTGTTTTACCATCCCATCACCGAAAAACGTGCGTCCAGTTCTGCCGCGCATCATACCCTTCGCCTTCGAGGAGGGCCCCGCCCAGGTGGGTCAGTACCTGACGCTTCATTGCTCCGTTCCCGGTGGAGATCTGCCCCTGAACATCGACTGGACTCTGGATGGCCAGCAGATCTCCGAGGATCTGGGAATTACCACGGCCCGCGTGGGTCGACGTGGAAGTGTGCTGACCATCGAGGCCGTGGAGGCCCCTCACGCGGGCAACTTCACTTGCCACGCCCGCAACTTGGCGGGCCATCAGCAGTTCACAACGCCGCTGAACGTCTACGGTTAGGAATTGTCCGGGATTGGGTCGTTCGAGTAGTTTCTTTGTGGCCGTATACTAACCCCTGCGTCTGCAACTTAGTCGCTGCATGACCTTCTGACCATCTGTCTCTGCTGCTGTCCTGACTCTGACTTTTTACCTTCTGCCTCTGACCGAATAAGATCGACCACTCTTTATCGATAAGGCCTGAAGCACATCACACGAAAAAGCTTGCATGTATGACACCCAGACCGCACTGAACTGTACTGAATAGAATAGATGGAAACATGAACCTCTTTGGAAGTTTCTTGAAGAGTGGTTCACTGGAAATAGCACTGATAGGAATTCATAGGATGATTTAGTTAGCAAATAAATTAGCTGCATGATAACAACTCTATATCATCTAGGAATTGTAAAGGCTTATCTTTCGATGCCTAAGTTATGTTGAACACCTGATTACCGATTATGATCGCTTCTAGAAAGAAACTTTGTCTCAAAACGGGAAACTGAAAAGTTTTTATTTTCAGTTTAAGGGTCTACAGGTTCCCCCATCCAAACGAATTATATTTTATGTTTAACATATATTTCTCCATCTTTTGTTTGACACCCCAAATGAAGTGCTCCCCAAGCTGGCCCCTCTGCCCGTGAATTCGCCCCTGTACGTGGGCGACTACTACCAACTCTCCTGCGCGGTGGTGCACGGCGACGCGCCCTTCAACATTACCTGGTACTACAACGGTGAGCCCGCCGGAGATCTGCCCGGGGTCACCATCCTGATGCATGGTCGGCGCAGCAGCTCGCTGAACATCGAGAGCGTTGGGGGCGAACACGCGGGCGACTACACCTGCAAGGGCGCCAATCAGGCGGGCGAAACCACGGCCGAGACGCACCTGAGTGTCAAGGGTTTGTTCGAAATTCTCCCCACGAAACATGAGCTGAAGGCGACCTCTTAGTCGTAGACTCCTAGGGTAGGACCTATGCATCCTGGGCATCTGTAAATCCCACTCTCTGTCCTTGTCTTTGTGTCTGGTGTTGGTACTGCAAAAGCACGAACCTGTATTATACAATCCGAGTCGGGGCTCTCGTAATTCCCCCTGCTGTACAGTGTGTGACCGATTGCACGGCTTTCCTTTCACCCATCTTAGAGCTGCCCCAGGTGGACCAGTTTCAGTTCAACGCCAACGGGGTAAGTGGCGGCCAGGCGGTTCGGGTCATGTGCATGGTCTCCTCCGGAGACCTGCCCATCGACATCTACTGGCTGAAGGACGGACAGCCGCTGCTGCGCTCCATCTACCACAAGATCGACGAGTACACCCTGATCCTCTCGCTGCGCCAAACCACCATCGGCGACTCCGGCAACTATACGTGTGTGGCCAGCAACGCGGCGGGCTTGGCCAGCCGCTGGTCCATCCTGAAAGTGAAGGGTACTGCCGGACACTCCGTTGTGTATATAGCTTGTTAACTGTGACCTTTTTTCGTTTATATAAAGTTATCCCCAAAAGACCCACAAGATTCAGGGTAACTTGAACTGCGATAGGCATATGTAAAATATGGGCTTCGAAACTTGAAATACGACATAGATTACTTTTAACTTTCAATTTGAGGAGGTAGAACCCGTTCTTAATAGTTTTTCTTGCATAAATGTGAGCTAATGAGTAATAATAGTTGTCGCTAATACCGGCAGTTTTTTACGGTTCGAAATGTTATAATCAGGAGTAAAACTAATTTTCTCTTTTATTTAACTTTACTTAATATTTTAATCATGAGGAAATTATACACAAAATCCCCCGTACTAAATAGTATTTTCTAAATCAACGACTTAAAACCTATAGACAGTTAATATTTGTTTTATGATTGTCAGAGAATTTGCAAGATTTAATTCCTTTGTTGTTTCGACAAGCGCCAATTTGCTAAAATTCCAATGACGCCGTCTCTATCGATCTTGTGGTCTACATTTAATAAGTTAAAACTTCTGTAATTACCAACTTCATGGCTGCTTTATTTTCCTCAATAACTTCCGAAGAACCACCTGTGCTGTCTTCGCTGCTGCTGTCCGCTTCCGTTTGCGATGTCGGCGACTATGTGCAGCTCACCTGCATTGCCAGCCGGGGGGCCACGCCCATTTTGTTCGAGTGGTGGCTAGATGGGCGGCAGGTGCACGATGACGGCGACGATGACGTCACCCAGACCACAGTGGGCGAACACACGAGCCTACTACTGATCAACAGGGCGAGGGAGGGGCATGCGGGAAACTACAGTTGTCGGGCGAGCAACCAGGTGGGCGTGGCAGAACGCCTAGCCAGGCTAACTGTGAATGGTAATTGGGGGGTTCAACTTACCTTTGTTCTTCCTCTTGCTGCAGCTAATCCAGTTTTTCTTGACTTCCTTGATTTTATCGATAATACGCTCAATAGGCCAAAGATTGAGGTCCTATGTACTTGTGTAAATATGTGAAGTTTGAACTCCTTTTTGATAGTGAACCTTACCGGTAAACTTCTCAACTTTGGGCAAAGTTAGTCGAGATCTAACCTAGGTCCCTGGTATTCAGCTTATTCGATTGTTATCCATATGTCAAAACAGCTCAGATCTGACTCTGCACCCATACATGCACAGCAAAACCCACACACACAGCACTCTACTAAGCACTGTCCTTGAAAATGAATTTAAGGACTTGACTCACAGCCTGACAGATCGTGATTTCTTAATGCCTTGCGAGGCTTTGGTTTCTATGTAAAATACAAGTTCACAGGGCTCATGCTCCAACACCGAATAAACCAATAAACCATAACCGCAAGATCTATTATCCTAATCGCTTCTAATTGTCTACTTAACCAAAACTAAACTTAAACCTAACTAAGGAACTCAGTCTTTCACCAATCGAGACTGAGTCTGTGCGCTTCCACAAACGTAAACAATTCGCCCTGATCTGTCCAGCCCGTCCAGCCCCAAAATAACCCACATATTCCTTTCCAATCCTTCATTAATTATCTTTATTTCTTAAAAATCATTATTTACTTAGATAGTAAGTCACGAAACGAATTCTGTTTGAAAGAAATACAAAATGAATGCAAGGAAAAGTTGCCTTGAACAACCTCAAACAGAATTGGGTTTTACACTGATTGCATGAAATTTAACCTTTAGTTTGGTCTAACTTTAGTTTCGTTAACATCCCACTTTCATTTGTCCTTTATCATCTTGGTTATTTGTGCTAATATTTCGGTTGTAGTTTGGCCTTTTAGTTCATCTTGGATATAAGTAACTGTCTGGAAATACTTTGATGTATCCCAGTTTACGATCTGCAATCAAAGTGCAAGCTTTGGCATTGAACAGGAGAACATTAAGATGTTTCCAGACACTAAAAGAAAAATGAAATGATACGAGAATATTTTTAACATCTAATAAATTTATTTACAACTTAAACTTTTTAAAAACCTCCATTCAAAAAGATCATTTCACTTTGCTTAAACATAAGTCCGTCCTTCCGCTTTCTCTGACATTCCCAACCTTTTTGCATGCAATTAACTATGCTAAGAAACCAGCACAGCTCGACTAACATATTGTTTTTCCACAACCGCGTCGACAACCAACAGTACCGCCCAGATGGATCCTCGAGCCCACCGACAAGGCTTTCGCCCAGGGATCCGATGCTAAGGTTGAGTGCAAGGCTGACGGCTTCCCCAAGCCCCAAGTTACATGGAAGAAAGCAGTTGGTACGTAAATTTCTGTTCAATCCTATACGACGATGGCTAAACATGAAGTCTTTCGACAGGCGATACACCCGGGGAGTACAAGGACCTGAAGAAGAGTGACAACATTCGCGTGGAAGAGGGCACCCTGCATGTCGACAACATCCAGAAGACCAACGAGGGCTACTACCTGTGCGAGGCTATCAACGGCATTGGCTCCGGACTGTCGGCAGTGATCATGATCAGCGTCCAGGCGCCACCGGAGTTCACCGAAAAGCTGCGTAACCAGACGGCCCGACGAGGAGAACCTGCTGTCCTGCAGTGCGAGGCTAAGGGCGAAAAGCCCATCGGCATCTTGTGGAACATGAACAACATGCGACTGGACCCCAAGAACGACAACCGCTACACCATTCGCGAGGAGATCCTCTCCACCGGCGTCATGTCCAGTCTGTCGATCAAGCGTACCGAACGCTCCGACTCCGCGCTCTTCACCTGTGTGGCCACCAATGCCTTCGGCTCCGACGACGCCAGCATAAATATGATTGTGCAGGAAGTGCCCGAGATGCCGTACGCCCTGAAGGTGCTCGACAAGTCCGGACGCTCCGTGCAGCTGAGCTGGGCGCAACCCTACGACGGCAACTCGCCGCTGGACAGGTACATCATCGAGTTCAAGCGTTCCCGTGCCTCCTGGACGGAAATCGACCGCGTCATTGTGCCCGGACACACCACCGAGGCCCAAGTGCAGAAGCTTAGCCCCGCCACCACCTACAACATTCGCATTGTGGCCGAGAATGCCATCGGTACGTCGCAGTCCTCCGAGGCGGTGACCATTATCACAGCCGAGGAGGCGCCCTCCGGCAAGCCGCAGAACATCAAGGTGGAACCCGTGAACCAGACCACCATGCGCGTCACCTGGAAGCCTCCGCCACGCACCGAGTGGAACGGCGAGATCCTGGGCTACTACGTCGGCTACAAGCTGTCCAACACCAACTCCTCGTACGTCTTCGAGACCATCAACTTCATCACCGAGGAGGGCAAGGAGCACAACCTGGAGCTGCAGAACCTGCGCGTCTACACCCAATACTCGGTAGTGATCCAGGCCTTCAACAAGATCGGAGCCGGTCCGCTCAGCGAGGAGGAGAAGCAGTTCACGGCCGAGGGAACCCCCAGCCAGCCGCCCAGCGACACCGCCTGCACCACCTTGACCTCGCAGACCATCCGCGTGGGCTGGGTGAGCCCGCCCCTGGAGTCCGCCAACGGAGTGATCAAGACCTACAAGGTCGTCTATGCCCCCAGCGACGAGTGGTATGGTAAGTAAAGACGAGGCTTGCCAAGAAAATTACATCTTTGGATTGCTCAAAAAAGTGATAATACAAAGTGAGAATGGTTCATTTATTCGGGGTTACACATTTTCATAGAATCATTGACTTTGCCAAAAATAACACTTAGCAACAGTATTTGTGAAAAACTCATAGTAATTCGGTAAAACCGTTTTAGGTTTTTTTTTGGCTAAACTCGCGCTTAGAATACAAAGTGATGTAAAGATTCAAAGTTCAAATTAATTAAAGCATTTTTTTATGTTATTGTGTGGTATGGTATTGGTAAAGAGATATTAAGTATAAAACAATCTTTTTAACTACCTTTTTAAAATCCCTTGTTAACTAAGCGTAAATATTATATGTTAATATAGAATTTTTTTTTAACTTTTTGAAGACCGAGTTTAACTTAGCTACAGCATTATAAAGGACGTTAACTTGATACGTATTAAATATGGTCGTTTTAAATCGTGTATTAATCAAAATCTGTATGTTGCCATAATATCCAAACGAGCTAAGACACGGGACCCCATAAGGAAGTTTGAATGCTTTCAGGAGTACTTTCAGAATCTGAAATCCAATTTGCAGTTACATGTACCGTGTTGCACTGTGTAATTAAAAGAACCGAGTAATAATAATTTACCCTCCTCACTCTGGATTTCCCCAAAGAAGATGGAATTCTGCATCTACATTTATTTTTTCCTTCCAACTATGCTAGATGAGACCAAGCGGCACTACAAGAAGACTGCCTCTTCCGACACCGTCCTCCATGGCCTGAAGAAGTACACCAACTACACGATGCAGGTCCTGGCCACCACAGCTGGAGGCGACGGCGTGCGCAGCGTTCCCATTCACTGCCAAACCGAGCCCGATGGTGGGTCATAATGAAGAGAATAGTATCATAGCCAGAATTGCAACCATTTTCCTCCAACAGTTCCCGAAGCACCCACCGATGTCAAGGCCCTGGTAATGGGCAATGCTGCCATCCTTGTGTCCTGGCGACCACCAGCACAGCCCAACGGCATCATTACCCAGTACACTGTGTACTCGAAGGCCGAAGGCGCCGAGACCGAGACGAAGACCCAGAAGGTGCCCCACTACCAGATGAGTTTCGAGGCCACGGAGCTGGAGAAGAACAAGCCCTACGAGTTCTGGGTGACGGCCAGCACCACAATCGGCGAGGGCCAGCAGTCCAAGAGCATAGTGGCCATGCCCAGCGACCAGGTGCCCGCCAAGATCGCCTCCTTCGACGACACCTTCACCGCCACCTTCAAGGAGGACGCCAAGATGCCCTGCCTGGCCGTTGGTGCTCCCCAGCCCGAAATCACCTGGAAGATCAAGGGCGTCGAGTTCAGTGCCAACGACCGAATGCGCCTCCTGCCCGACGGCTCGCTGCTGATCAAGTCGGTGAATCGCCAGGACGCCGGCGACTACTCCTGCCACGCTGAGAACTCGATTGCCAAGGACTCGATCACCCACAAGTTGATCGTGCTGGCCCCTCCCCAGTCTCCCCACGTCACCCTCTCGGCCACCACCACCGATGCCCTGACTGTCAAGCTGAAGCCCCATGAGGGAGACACTGCCCCGCTGCATGGATACACCCTGCACTATAAGCCAGGTGAGACTATAGTCTAAATCTATTCCTGCATAATGCTTATGACGTAAACCTCCTTTCAGAATTCGGAGAGTGGGAAACTTCCGAGGTATCGGTGGACTCACAGAAGCACAACATCGAGGGTCTCTTTTGTGGTTCCCGCTATCAGGTCTATGCCACTGGATTTAACAAGTGAGTGTCCATGTGCCCAACGACCTGTGTGTTATGACCAACGACCTTTCCCTTTCAGCATTGGTGCTGGCGAGGCTTCGGACATACTGAACACTCGCACCAAGGGCCAGAAGCCCAAGCTGCCCGAGAAGCCGCGCTTCATCGAAGTCTCCTCCAATTCGGTATCGCTGCACTTCAAGGCCTGGAAAGATGGAGGCTGCCCCATGTCGCACTTCGTGGTGGAGAGCAAGAAACGGTAGATCATGGATCGCAAATAGCCCACCGCACTGGCCTAATTTTAAATCTTCGCAGTGATCAAATCGAGTGGAACCAGATCTCCAACAACGTGAAGCCGGACAACAACTACGTGGTCCTGGACCTGGAGCCCGCCACCTGGTACAACCTCCGCATCACCGCCCACAACTCGGCTGGCTTCACCGTGGCCGAATACGACTTTGCCACCTTGACCGTTACCGGAGGTATTTATGATCTGTTCTCCGGTTTCCAAGCGAACCCTGCATTGCTTTTGTACAAAGAGTACTCTACGTTGACAGTGCCGGGGACAGGACCTGAAACAATGCTCCAGGGACACCTTGCCAGCCCATAGACTGGGTCTGGCTGTCCATTGTCCAGTGGAGCAGTTTCAGGATCGCGTCCCCGAAACACTGTCCATATACAAATAACAAGATGAAAAGCACCAAGCTTTAGATTTCCTGAGTTTATTTTGTCTTTACCAATCACAAAAAGAATTGTAAATTATTTGGAAAAGATATGAGCAAATTTTTGTTTTCCTTTTTGATTCCTTTGCTTTTTATAATGTAAACAAATTGCACAATATTTTAAAGTTTTGTTTTTGTATTAGCCTTTTTTCTCTTTACTACACTAAGCTTGTCGATATAGTTGCTTAATTATTTTATTTTATCTTGTTGCATATAGTTATTAATTTCGATTTCCAACTGCCAGAACTCTGAACGCAGCCGCACCCGAATAGTGTAAAATAGTACTCGTTTTCCTTACGTAAATGCAATTTGTTTCCTTCCGTTCTTATCAACAATCCCTAAGAAGAGCAACTGCAACGTATACGCATCTGTACATAACTGAATAGTTACTAACTCACCAAACAGCCACGATTTTAATTTGATTTTACGTTTTACTAGACCCAAGCATTTGTAGTGCTCTAGATCACAGTATTATAATGTGGACCTCCCATGTCAACCCAATTTAACACTAGGTAATTGTTTAACAACAATGTTTTTAAAAGCACCAACGATTTGTGGAAACAAATTTAATTGCGGACACAGAATACTGTAATTATATAAACAAGTAAATAAGCAGCATGATAAATAAAAATAAATATTTAGAAATTATTTTCTAAAAAAATTAATTTAAAAATTTTTTTAACGAGCCACACATTAATGTGTTAATGAATCTTATTGACATGGAACGTCCTTTTTATGATTTTGTTTTTTTTTATTTTTTTTTTGTTTTGCATTTCTGTGCCCAGTTTGTGAAAGATATAATGTATAAAACACATACATCATGCGAGGAAAAAAAACCAAAAACCAAATAACTGTCGTCAATACGCATACGCAATAAATGTTGTTATACCCGCTGATCCGTTCCCGAATCATTAGATTGTACAGAACTCCAATCGATGTACCTCCCCGCTAACAAGATAATTCAAAATAATTTTCAAGCGGCACTCTCCATTTTTCAGAATCTATTCATATCACAGAGTTAGAATTCCCCATTCACTACTGGCCACAGAATCAATTCATTCACTAAAAACATAACTTTATCATTTTAGCTAACTTGATTTGCTTTTAATTTGATTTAAAATTGCAAAGTGCTCATTTAACAGAAACTTGGAAAAGACAAAGCTAATGTGAAACTTAATACCCAAGAGTCGAGCAGAGCCACCAAACCAAAACAATCAAGCACAACAACCAAAGAATCTTCATTCCTTATATCTTTGAGTCCTGGCCAGAGAGTCTGATCTGAGAGAGTTGATTTCTTAACATTTTTCTTATGGTTCGACTTATACTTATCACTACAGTCACACGCAGACATTTTGTTTTGGGTTTTTTGCCATTTCGATTCGATTCGTTTCAGTTATAGTTATATCAAATTACAGTTGAGTTCCGCCTAAGTTAGTTGGTTTATTTCAAGGATATTTGTCTCGTTCTTGGAATGCTGTTCCATTCGTTTCGTCCAGTTTTAGCGATCTAACAAACATACATCATTAACTAGCTTTAAGCGGATCACAAACAAATTGCATTTAAACGTATTTAAAACCTAAACTAAACTGTTTTTATAAAATTACGACTTTTTCAATAGTTTAACTAGTTCTCATAAACTTAATCACATTTTGATGCGTGCTTCAAGTTCTGCGCCATGTAAAATAATCAAAAACAAAAAACTATAATTACCTTTTTACTTTTCTCTCTTATCGAAATGACTTAATATCGACAAGTTAACCTTTGAACTTTCTGCCACCTGCCACAGTCTGTATTTGTATATGTACTATGTGTTAAGTGTTTACGAATTGTGCCTGGTACAAAGGTCAATGTGCCGGCAGAGGTCAAAGGGTATAACTGATCTTTCTGTCTCTCCCTCTCTCTCTCTCTCTCTCTCTGTTTCTGTCTGTGCCTCTGTCTCTTTCTGCCCACCCACTGACTTGCCAAAAAACACCCTTTGGTTGTTGTTGTTATTGTTGTTGCAGGCACTATCGCACCCTCGCGAGATTTACCCGAATTAAGCGCCGAGGACACGATCCGCATTATCCTCTCGAACCTAAATTTAGTTGTGCCCGTCGTGGCGGCTCTGCTCGTCATAATCATAGCGATAATTGTTATTTGTATACTGCGTAGCAAGGGCAATCACCACAAAGGTATCTATGCTGACAACTAATTAAGAATTTCGTTCTTTTTCGGTTTCTCTCTATATTTCCCTCTGAACACCAAAACTCCGACTCCAAAAACACCCCACACTTGCGCTATTGTCATGAACCAAAAACTACTGCCTGCACTGCCTGCCCCCCATTCCCATTTCGTTGTTGTTCTTGCCTATGCCCCACCCAAAACACTGCATGTTCCAATCCGGCTTGTATGCCAATGCCAATGCGTATGCCAATGCCCATGTGAACATCGAAAGGCACCATTGCGCCACTGGACGATGGCACGGGTCACGGGAACGTGCACACACGCATCCGCCTGCCCGCCTGGATGCCCGAGTGGCTCGACCTGAACTTCATGGTCCCGCTGATAGCCACCGTGGTGGTGGTGGCCGTGGGCATCTGTGTGGTGTGCGTGGCCCTGTCCCGGAGACGAGCGGACGACCTGCGCGGCGGCCAGAAGGATGTCTACTGTAGGTTACCGCCCGAGGACCTCCCCAAAGCGCCACTTTCTCATATATATCCTAACCAATTTATTTTTTGTTGTAGATTCTAGCTCAATAATTTATTTCTGTTTTGTTTTATATTGGCTAAGTTTTGCTAGGGGGATAACCAATCAAAGAAATGGGTAAGCCCCTATGATTAGTTAATTAATTTTGAAAATTAAAAAAGGGCAATTTTATTTCCCAAAACAAATCTAAAACAAAATACAAAAAACAAAAAGTAAAGCATTAAAGCTAATAAATGATAATTAATAAAACCAATGTCCCAAAAATTTAGCCAATATGCCGATAAGTTTAGCCGTCACTCTTTAATACAAAATCTTCAATGGTAAACCTTTATTTAATTAATGGAATGTCAGTGTGTAGTTTGGCTTTGCATGATTTACTTAAATATTTTAAAACATTTATGCAAGCTACACGTACAAAAAGAAACCGAAAGTTCTCACTCCAAAAATATACCAACATAAACTGAATATATACCAAACAATTAAAATATATAATACTTTTAAAATATATATTCAATTAGTGTCAATATATGTGTGTTCATATAAGCCCATCATCGATATTTCACCGTCATTGAAACCAATTGGCTTGTCAATTGCCAAATATGACTTGAAAGGCGTACTAAACATCCGATAACTGCTGAGGAATAGATCAATTTACAACCGATTTGTAAATGGATTTATGTGCAGCTGTTTTTGGCCTTGTGTGTACTGTATTTATATGCAATATTAGTTAATCACAGTTAACGATATATCTATACTAGTCCCATTGTTGTAAATACGTTTTGCTTATGACCTGAGCAACTTTCACAATCAAAAATTCAATATTACTACTCCATCTATATCTATATCTACAACCATATCCTCCACAAAACAAGACAAATCAAATCTATCGTATTCGTTTTTGAGTTCTGAATACTTTCCGTACTTTCCCCCCTTATATACAACCAAAACTAAGATGCTTTTTGAGATCACCATCGAGATCCTTGATCGATGATAAAGTAAAGTCGAGTAAATCCAAAATTAAGTTCATCGCTCATTTCATGTCATCGTTAACAATCGTAATCGTAACCGTAACCGTAATCGTAACCGTTGACCAGTTGGTATATTTTAAAATCGAAAACAATAACCAAACACTTCACGTAACTCTTTTGGAATCCTCTTTCGCAATCGTAACTTGTATTTTTGAGCTACTAATTAGCACATTTAGTGTGTTGACATGCCGCACCAAAACCAAAACAAACCAATAAAACCGCAAAGTTAAATGTCATGTAAATGCAGTAACGAGTGACGGAACAAGTCGAGATCGAAACAGAAGTAAAGTATGCGAGTTGATTGAATGCGAGCAGCATAAAGAAGGAAAAGCATCTTCAGTGTTCAATATTGAGTTGGCGTATCATATATTAATTCTAGACGATGTAGTTTACAATCAGACAATGGGACCCGGCGCCACCCTGGACAAGCGTCGTCCGGACCTGCGGGACGAGCTCGGCTACATCGCGCCGCCCAACCGGAAACTGCCCCCCGTGCCCGGATCCAACTACAACACCTGCGACCGGATTAAGCGAGGTACAGTCATAAGTAAGCATCTAAATTTCCAATGCAACATTTATTAATGCCGCCGGTCCATGTCCTTGATGTCCTTGATATCTTTGATGTCCTTGGCGGGGCGAAGGCTCCTCAGGACCCTGGGCATGGAGTGGGGCTTAGTTCTTTCTTCCATTTACTTTGCGAACGAAAAAGACACACGAAAAGTATTTTGCGTTGCTCTTGCATACACTGAGCGGTAGACATCCGCCCACAACCATAACCACACTCAAGCCCAGCTTTTCCGGACCAAAAATTCTTAGTGTTGCTTTTTTAAGCCGCTTCCTTATAAGTTCCCCCCCCTATTTGCCCGGCATGAAAGAACTATAAAGTGAACCCATTCTTAAATGTTGTTGTAAATTTAGAGACATTGTTTTCTTTGCATATTTCGGTTTGGGATTTTCCCAGCTTTGATTAAAATCGTACTTATCGTTTAACCCTCTTGCCTCCCATGCACCATCTCCAAATCCCGCACCTCTTCGGTTGCTTCAATTCGATTATGATTTCCGTTGACTTATCTTTGATGTTGTACGAAATTGGAAATTGAAAACCACCACACACGAAACGAATCCACATCCACATCCACACCACACCACACCCTGAAACCACTCCACATGAATCCACTCCGTGAATTGTCCAGGTCGCGGTGGCCTCCGCTCGAACCACTCGACCTGGGACCCCCGGCGCAATCCCAACCTGTACGAGGAGCTGAAGGCGCCGCCAGTGCCGATGCACGGCAACCACTACGGCCACGCCCACGGCAACGCCGAGTGCCACTACAGGCATCCAGGTAGGCGAAGCGGAGAGGAGCAGCCGCTTCCTTCTACGCACTTGAGTTTTTTACCCCACCAAAAGGACCTCACTAACAACCACAACCCAACCCTGCAACGGAGTGGATCGATTTAAAATATATTTATACATGTTTTTGCAACCTACCCTTTTACTTATTGAGTAACAGGCATCAAAACTTCTTTTAGTCAACTGAAACTAAATTATGAATGAAAGAAAATATGTTTACAAGTAAATGTAAATTAAGTTGCAAAAGTGTACAACTTTAAAGTTTGCCAAAATATGTATTATATTCTTATAAATTTTAATTTAAATTGACTGGCTTACCCAAACAAAATCACGATTGAGCCCACCAATATAGTTACCACTCATTAACATTGGGAATACAAAACAAAGCTTCTAAAAACCATAAACCAAACCATTTTAGTGCACTTATTCTTTGGTGCTAACATAGCTTTACCTCTGAAGCATATCATTGAAAAAGATTAAAATGTTGTACACTGAAAACTTCAAGAGACTTCTTAAGCTTCATGAGACTTACTTCTTGAGACTTGCTACGTACTCAAACATGACTTTTAAGAATATTTTGTTTTATTTTAACTATAAGAAGTATTCTGAAGCTGAAACGTTTGCAGCTCAAGTTTCCCATTTTTATCTACCTTATAAATCGATCCCTCCTCATGCCCACCTACTTTTAAGTTACTTTGTCCGCACTAACATAAAGTCTAACTCCTGGTCGCATCCAGCTAACTCAAGCTAACCAACTAGTAAGTAATAATTCGGTAAGAGAAACTAATGGGTAAAAGGTATCATGCAGCATACTAAAACACTAAACCAAATCCACTGAAACAACACTTACTGCACCAAGGGAAACACAGATGCTAATCGATTTACTTCCCCCAAGGCATGGAAGATGAAATCTGCCCCTATGCCACGTTCCACCTGCTCGGCTTCCGCGAGGAGATGGACCCCACCAAGGCCATGAACTTCCAGACCTTCCCGCACCAGAACGGACACGCAGGACCAGTTCCCGGACACGCGGGCACCATGCTCCCGCCCGGACACCCTGGTCACGTGCACTCCCGCTCCGGATCGCAGTCGATGCCGCGGGCCAACCGCTACCAGCGCAAGAACAGCCAGGGCGGACAGTCCTCGATCTACACGCCAGCTCCCGAGTACGATGACCCCGCCAACTGTGCCGAGGAGGATCAATACGTGAGTATTTAGTTGACCCCGACCTGCAGCCAGATATCTGATGCATTATCCCTTGACCATAGCGCCGATACACCCGAGTCAACTCGCAAGGCGGCAGCCTGTACTCCGGACCCGGACCCGAATACGACGATCCCGCCAACTGCGCCCCCGAGGAGGATCAGTACGGCTCCCAGTACGGAGGTCCCTACGGACAGCCCTACGATCACTACGGCTCACGAGGATCCATGGGACGACGCAGCATTGGTGAGTGAAGAAAATCTATATAACAGGGTCACAGGGGGGGATATTCGAAACTTTGTGTTACCAAATTGAACAACTGACATTCGCTTTGACTCAAAGGATCCGCTCGTAACCCTGGCAATGGATCGCCCGAGCCTCCACCACCACCACCACGTAACCATGACATGAGCAACTCCTCATTCAACGACTCCAAGGAGAGTAACGAGATCTCAGAGGCAGAGTGCGATCGTGACCACGGACCACGCGGAAACTACGGAGGTAAGTTGTGACCCTGAGTCATCACCATACTTTATTCAATCTATCTAACATTCGCCGGTATACGTTCGTGAGATCAGTCTAACTTAACAATATATATTCGCCACTTTTTTCAATTCTATCTTTTTAAAAATTTTGTGTAAAATATAAATCAGAAGACTCCAATGAGGGTGAGTGATCCAATCGGAAGTTGAGTTAGTTTGTGTGATTATCACGATCATCATTCGAAAACCGATCACCTCTCATTCTTCGATTTCTCACGAGCCCCTCGCCCAAGTCGTTCATAATCAACTATTTATAATGCATAAGATATATCCAGTTATCATTGAAATTTCGTCATTGAGAGATTTTACGTTGTCTCACTCATCCGTAAATGTTCATGCTGTGTTTTGCTAAATTAAAAAAAAAAACATCAACGTCTTAAATATCTTAAGTTGGTTCGATTTTTCTTTGGTTTTGGTACACAACTTGTTGTATTTGTTTATTTTTAAGATCCAATTGTACTGCACATCCAACATTTCATTTCATTTCATGGAGCGCACTGTTTGCATTTCAATGTTTTATGTTTGTATCTAATCATGGGTTGACTCGAATTAATTGTCACTAGAAATCTGCATGGGAGAACCCTTTAGAGGTCCGAACAAATATAGATAAGGGGGATCAGCACTTATTTTTAAAAGGTACCTGCACAAATTTACTCATTGGACGCCGATTTACGTTTTTTTCTAGATCTAAGCTTATTTTATTTTTATAATTTTTCTTTCTGTTTTCTTTTATGGAACTTTATTAAATTTGTATATTACCCTAATCTATCGGTTCGGGGAACACAAACCAATTTCTTTTGCAAATATTTTGAACCCCGAAATGCTGAACTCGCAGCAGTGAAGCGATCCCCACAACCGAAAGATCAGCGCACCACCGAAGAAATGCGTAAACTGATTGAAAGGTAAGACCAGACCAAGCGGTCTGCCCATAAATACTCATCCCAATCACACGTAAACACCAGCTGTTGAGACAACTGCACAGAAGTCGTTGATCGAGCAGTCCTTCCTTCACTAATCGCAATCAATTAATCTTCCTTTCTTTGTTTACCTAACACTCTAATTGTGATTGAATTTGATCGCTGACACTAGTCGACGACAGTTGTAAGTCTTGAACCAAGTCTAACTAATCACGAATACCCTGCATGTCCACGCACCCACCAATACTAACCAAGAGTGCATCCACTTTTCACGTCTGTGTAACAACCCGACTTCAGTTCTTGTTCGTATTTTGATTTAAATGGTTTTGGTTTTGTCTTTGATTGTTTCTTTTGGTTTGGATTTTGGTTTGACAGCAAATCACAGTTGAATGTTTTGAAATCCTTTTGGTAAACTACTCCATACGATAAGCAGACCCTATACCATATCTGTCTATCACAAGTACTCGTACTAACAGTTTATTGCAGCTTTGCGCTTGGCCTCAGCTTGCCAAAAAAGAAAAAACCAGAAGAAAACTATGTAAAGCCGAACAGAACATAAAGACACGGCCAACAAGGCGAGATTGGATCGAGATCGAGTCTTAGAGACATGTCTCTGAAGATCCCATCTCGTTTTATGCAATGCTTTGGTTGCAGCATACAAATAACCCCTTATCCACTCTCTAATATACCCTACTAATCAGATATATATCTCTCCACGTGCAGAAACGAAACCGGCCCAAAACAACTCCAACTCCAACAAACAAATGGCGCAGGATTCACAGCCTACGATACTATGGCAGTGTAATTTGTAAGCCCCTCCTCCGGCGGTGGGCGTGGCATTTTAGCTTAGTGTTTTAAGTGCATGAAGTGCGTGGGAGTTGAATGACACTCAGACACACACAGGTACATACACAGACAGATCATCACTACACACGAAGAAAACGGGGGGAGTTATATACCGCATATACACATAAATTATTCAACTACTTCAAGTAATTACAATGGAAAGAATGCAAATTTCAAGAAACATATTTATATTGTCTATGCAAGCAGCAAACCAAACATACATAAATATATAAATACGTTCATATATGAATAACTACTATAAGTGTGTGCAGTAAATACTAAAGGAAATTACTAAAAGTTATACGAGAGATAATACAAGAACAGCCCGAAAAGAACAGAGAAAGGAAATCACAAAAACATACTTATGTATTCGCGTATAAATATTTGAAACTAATTTTTAACAATGTATTTTAGTTTTAAGCGGTCTACCAAAATATCAGAGGAACAGCAACTAAGGAGAATTCTTGTGTGTAAAGGGAAGATTGATTTCAAAATCTGTTTGTGTAAACTTTTGCCATCTATGCCAGGAGCAGAAAACTCATCCTTTGCCTAGCCTAAGTCAAAGTCATATTATTAACTCGTCTAATTGATATTTTTAGTCATAACCTATACGAATTGTGTATTTTCCTCCTATACATTTTGTAATTTGTATGGACAGCGCACATTTGGAGTTTTGTTTGCGTTTTGCGTTGACTTGTGATGATTTTTAATTTGTAGAACTTTGCGAGTCAGTAATTGTATTCTGTATTCGCTTTATTCATTATTTATAGACATGTATTTGTCTAATTTTATTTTAATATTAATTTTTAATTTGAAAATGCGCTTCCAACAGAACAAATCGAAAACTGTTCAATGCACAAATTGCAGCCACAACATTTGAATGTATTATACAAAATCCGCTGGACACTAAAGACCCACAGAGATACACACTTGCACGATTTATTTAAGACCAATTCTGGTTATTACCGTTTTAAACATGAGTTATACGCATTTGAAGCTTTAAGAGAACCCAAAATTGTTTATTTCACTTCATTTTTTATATTCTAAGTTATTAGTTCGTAAGTTGCTAAATATATGATTTTGATTTTATTTAAAATTTCGATTGTTCTTTTTTTGGTTGCTTATTGTTTTGGGGTTCCGCCCATTGCGCCCAGAAAATCCTTGGAGACACCACCAACACTACAAAGACTGACTAATGCAAGCTAAAACGAAATCGGATCAATCCAAGTTTTGCAGAATGAAGCCAATAGGAAGGAGCTAAAAAAGAACCCAGAATTTTGCTTATCCCGTAGAAATAGCGAAGCATTTATGAGGTAACTCTGCGATGCTTCAGCTGGGCACTGCCATGAGATCGGAATTGGATTTTGATCCTCGACCTTTGGGCACATCATGAAATGCATTTAACCAATGGGAGAAGAAAACACCTTTAGAGTTCTTAAAAGATTTATGATTTTACTTCACTGCCTCTCGTTTCCCTCTTAACCTATCCAAATTAATACTTACTCTTACCCAGACTTTAGCAGTTTTATATAGATATATACGTATAAATAAATGTAGTGTTGTGAGAATACTAAGATTGCTTACCTATATGAATGTACTACAAATTTTCATGGCAAACGAACTACAAATATTAAGTAGTGTATAGTAAAGGAAACGGCATTTAATCAATAACAATGGAAAGGGAAATCACCTACAAATTTTCAAGTAATTAAAATAGCAAGCAATATTCTAGAGTCAAGAGAACGTTGGATTTCAGAAATTGTAACGAAGAAACAAGATTTTAATTACCCTCATAATAATTATAAACTTTTCGGCAAATCAAAATCAAAAAAAAAAACCTTTTGGCATTAAAAGAAAACGAATAAATAAACAAAGCGGTTTGAAAATTAAACAACTTAGGATAAGTATGGTAAAATATATATATATACACAGCATAATACATTTTTCATCCTTTATCATGCATAAATAATTCAACTCAAATCGAGTCGAACGCTTTTTGAGTTGCTTCATTATGATGAAACTTCACTTTTTGCATTTATTAAACTGCGCTACATACTTGTAATTATTTAAGCGATAAGCGTACATGCATATACAAACATATAAACATAATTTTTTACTTAACTTTACATAAAATGCATTAATCAAAATTTAACTCCCAAAGAATCATTAATAAGAAAGTCAGACACAAAACCACACACTTAATACACAAGGTACATTCAACTTCAACGCACATCAGGCTCGAACTCGAGAGAAACTAAGCACGATCAGCACACATTTGAATTCTGTAACCATATGGGACAAGCAGTTTAAAACGCATTTATACTAATCACTCGCTCCTTCTTAGCAGAACGAATATTATATGAAATTAAGAGAAGAATCAATACCCCCAGTGGAAACATTCGTAATCATTAAGCGCGGCATTATATGGTAAACCCCAAATTGAATACTACAAATATGTGTATTACTAATTACAATTACGAAAGCATACATATATTAACTTTATTAAATATTGAATGTATTGAACTGACAAGAATCGGCATGCCTGGGTATAACCATCTCGCGCCCGATCCGATATATGTGAAACGGATTGGTAGACCCACCCAAAACTCGATCCCTTTGCATGTCCGACAAGTGGCAGAATTAAATTGTCAGTTTCCAGTTTCAGTGTCATACAAGTCAAAAAGAAACCAATTAAATTTAAATAAATGCCAATATATGTTGGATAAAACAAAACACACTTTTCCAACTTTTTTCACTGGAGGATCCAAAATGGAAAAAAAACAAATTTTAAAAGGTTTTATTTAAATTTTAATATATTTTTTAGGAAGTTTAGCAGCTGCTTAAGTCTTCATTCAGCAATAAGTGTGCTAATATTTTTTCTTATTTTGCACAAGCTTTCTATTGGTTACATACTTTTAGGCATTGCTTAATTGGTCGATGAAATGGTAAATATGAAATATTTAAACTACAGAAGAACCTTGAAATAAATATAATAAAAATACTACAATTTTTTTTTTAATTACTTAACTGATTTTTTTTCTTGCAAAAGTAAAATAATAGTTCTTAATATTAATATTTAAAAGTGAACAATTTTTGCATACAGAAAAAGTAAGTTCTTATTTTATTAAAAAAATAATTAAGAGTTGTTACATTTTTGTTAATAATGTACGTTCATTTTATTTTTATTTCTTATATTTAAGGGAAACAGTATGTTAGAAAAGGTATTCGATTGTAGAAACGTCTATGCCTATGCATTACCGTATTTGATAATAGTAGGTAACAACCGGTTAAAACATATCCAAGATAAACCCCTGTGTGGTGAAAACTATATTTTTAAAAATGAAAACAAAGTCAAAAAACCAAATTTTCTTAAGGCGAAAATCAAAGTATTTTTTATGAATGAAACTACTGGATTTACCAATATTATTTGCTTCAACCAAATTCGAGAGGTTTCCTCCTTTCCAATGACAGTAGATGACTGTTCACTGCTGCAATCTTTGAGATTTAGGAAAACAAAAACCAGCCTTTCCAGCCGCTTTATTTGCACATTAATATTTGGCCATGGGTGGCAGCACTTGCGATTTGCACATCCAGTTAGCGCCTGCAAGCTAAGCTCTCTGCAAAGAACAAGTGCTGTTGCAAACACTGCCGTGTTGGCCATGCCAATAGCCCACTCTCAGCGACACCTGCAGGTCCAGATCTGCAGAAGTTACCCAAGTTTCGGCCATCATCATTATTTGCACATGAAGGCTCGCGGTGATTGCCCAATTCAATCATAAGTCATTTACAATTCACACTCTCCGCACGGGGCCTTGCGTAATATAATTAATTATTGCAAAATTCGATGATTAACAATTAAGTGGGGCTTATTAAATATAAATCTACCATGCCCACTTTCGGGCGAACGCCTCGCCAATAAAACAACCATGTGGATGTGGTCGGCAGTTAGGCAGGAGGAAAATATGAAAATTATTCGCAAACAATTGCGATTGGCGCCCGCCACATCCAACAATTGTGCATTGTCTTCGCTGCTGTGACGCGGCTGCATAACAGCAATTTCAACATGCAAATGGGCAGCGGGGCGGTGGAATCGACCGTTTAAGCGCTAAATGGCCTGCGAGCTACTGGCTAATGGCTACTATGGATGGAAACATGACAAATACTCCCATCAAATATTGATCATTTAGCGTATCAGTCGCAGAACTCTGGGGGAAGTCATAAACTGCAGTTGTCTTCGAGCATGGCCATAAATCTGGTGAGGGGGCTGGCAAGCTGAATACGAAGAGAAAAAAAACAAAAACAGAGCAGAAAATAATAACAATGTTTGACAATCAGTCGTTTGCATTTGAATGGCCGGAGGAAGCAGCAGGGGCATCCCATGCTGGCTGGAGTAACCAGCGTTGAGCGCCAAGCGTGGCCAATATTTGGCTAAAGGGGGCGTGGCAGCAGGTGGAACAAGTAGGCCAACAGGGGCACTATGGCATAATTTGCATAGGCCAGTACGCGCTATATAAAATAGAGAAAAGTAGTGAGTTGATAAGACATAAAGTTAATTACGCGTGTTAAATTGTGGACCATCAAAGGGTGGACTTGAAATTTAAATAGGAGTTTTTTACTCAAGATTTCAAAATATTTGTTCAACACTATATAAGTAAGTAGTCCACGATTTTAAAATCAAATCTATTTAATATAATAACATCATTAACTTATATGTGAGCCTTAGCTGGCATACAACCTTAGCAGGAAATTAATTTTTAATGGTCGTTAATAGCTTAATTAAATACAAAACAAAGAATGGTGTGGAGAATATGTAATAAAACACCACAAAATCTCAACAAAACGCATGAAAAGTTTGACAAAGTCTTTGGCTCACTTTAAAATTGAATAAATTGGACAAGAAAGCGTTGCGCTAGCGGGACATTTGTGAGTTGGCCAAAACGAGTTCGTTGCCTGAGTCTTTTGTTTGTAGGGCAGCGCTGAGACGGGTCAGCTATAAAATGGCATTTATATAGATTGGAGATACGGGACAAGCGCGTTGACAACGCAATCTCGGTGCCGGTGCCTTTAATCAACTTTAACGGCCTCCCGGCTGCAAGTACTCGAAGCGCACGCCGCCCGTTTGCAACATCTTGCTTGCCATTTCAGCGGCGTCATGGTAAGTGTCTTGGTTGCCTCACTGCTCGTTTCCCGCTTTGCGGACTGCCGCTAATTCACGGCTGCCCTGCTCCTAATCAGCCACTGATGGCGGCGACCTTGCCACACATGGACTTGCCTAATGTCACCCGAGGGGGAGGCTGTGCCTCCCATTCGCCCTCGCTGTGACCCACATGCCTCGAAAAAAAAAAGAGTCAACAGCCAGTGGCGAGCAATAACCCCTCCGCTTCACGCTCGGTGGGCACGGCTCCCAATCCGAATCCGAATCCCAATCCCAATCCGAATCCGAATCCGAGTACGAATCCATCACGTGCTACGCGGCTGCGGTTGGCGTCTTGAACCTGAGCCACTACTTTTAGCCATTTGTACAAGAAATGTTGCGCCGCCTCACTCTTTTTGCTGGGTGTTGGGCTGCGTTGCGGGGCACAAACAAAAGATTTATTACAATCAAAAATTTCTGTCGCTGCGCCGTTGTTTTGTTTTGTTTTGATTTCTGCTTTTTAATTTTTGTTTTGTTAGCTGAAATTTATTTTATTACATTTTTTCAATTTCTTTTGCTCGGTCTGTGTGGCTGGCTCCGTTTTGTTTCGGCTGCGGCTTGTGCAATGCCAGAGATGTGGCTGTTTCTGTTGCTGCTGCTGCTGCTGTTGCTTCAGTAATTAAAACAACAACCATTATGTGCTTCACTCGAATGCGCTGGGTGTCGGTTGTTGTTGCTGCCTAGTTATCATTTTTGGTGTTCATAAGTCTAAGCTTTGCATGACACTTGTTGTGGCGTTATATAAAAGCGGAATGCAATTTAGCACTGAGCACACGCCATGCCCAACAATTGCAGTCGAACATTTAACAAACACAAACGCATATTTCAGCTTGTGACCAATTTAGTTGTGGTGGCCCACTCACTAGGGAAACAATGGAGTGATAATGCGTTGAAATCGATTTACTTTGTTGCCGACAAGAGCAGCAGACCGCTGTGACCTTGACTTAATTAGGCGCCAATTGTACCGCCAGAGAAGGAACCCGAAGTATGCTCTATTATGCAAGGCGGGTAGGGAAATCAATTGCCGAAAGTCAAGGAAATCCCCGGAGCGAAGACAACCATTGTGCGCATCAACAATAAATTGCATCTGTGGGTCTATCGCAGCTCATCTTTCGCCAGTCAGCCGCATCCGCACCCCCTAAAACTCATTTGCATGCGACGTGAATTGTAGATTTGACCAAATCTCCAGCAACATCATTAGGCAGCAACTACTGCCTGAGATTTGGCAACGGAATGTTAGCTTGAACTCGAACTTTTTGCGGCGGTTACCTAATCGGCAGCTAGGCAACTAGGCAGCGCCGCAGGCTCCTCCGATTGCAACTGCCACTGCAACCGGTGCAACAGTTGGCTTCCTCTGCTAACCTTATGCGGGCTCCGCTTTTTGGCACACAGACACACTGCGCGAAAGCGGGGGGGAGTCAATTAAAGCAACATGTGGCAACCGACCGAGTGACTTGGAATTGCGGCGCTGTTAGACGCGATCCCACTCCAACTTCAACTGAATCCGAAACCAAAACTGAAACTGAAACTGAAACCGAAACTGAGGCTGGGGCAGCTGCATTCAACTTCAACTTGGCAACAGGAAGTGGCAGCAGTATTGTTGCCGCTTATCTGACGACGAGATGCTTCCTTGAGATTTATTTGGCATCTAGGCAAAAGGCATCGCCATCGTCATCCCATCAACATCGTCATCGTCATCATCATCATCATCATCATCATCGCCATTGCCATTGCAGTTGTTGACTTTGGCTCATGGCCTTTTCGCCAACTCCAGCTGAACGATGTTGCCAACTTCTTTGGTCTTTTCGGCACTTATCTAACTTCCGGGTGTCGTGGACCGAAATCGAATTTTTATGAGTTGCATCTTCGCTGTAATGGCCATTGAATCATCGCCGAAACCACCGAAGTTGCTTCACCCACCAACAGGGAGCAATGTTTCATCCCATCCACAGTCTGCAGATGCGCCTTGTTGCTGTCTTACCCCGAGCCGTAATTAAAAACATTAACTTTTTATGTTTATGTTTATTATTACTGTTACAGTAGTTTTTATTTTTGCTTGGATCTCTACTAAAAGTGTTTTTGTTCATCAATTTTCGTGTGTGGTCCATATGGGGATCGTAATTAAGTTTAAGTACGTATTTACATAACAATTTTTTCGCAGCCTAGCTGGTGTAACATTTTGACCATATAAAAATACCAAAGTAGTTATAATTTTTGTTGTTTTATTGAATTTCGTATAACTTAAAGACAAAAACGCGCGCATGACTAATTTGTACACTTGGGAGAGACAGCGATGACGGGGGCGGGTAGGTAATGGGTGGTGGTGGTGGTGATGGTGGTGATGCCAACAGATAACGAAAGGTATGAAGGTTTTTTTTACAAAATGCAGGAGGGGGCTGGGGATGCCTTACACTTTAAGTCTATGTAACAATTTCAGCGGTTCGGGTTGTACACGAAGGTGAGGGGGGCAGGGCAGCGGGATCAGTTATCAGGTATCAGTGCTGTCGCTGGCTGGTGGCCAAGCGGAGACCCCCGCCGCGGACCTAGTCCCATCCGTGGCCATGGCTCACCGGCACCCACACCTTCTCCCAGACGGGTTTCCACACCTTCTTCCACTCCTGCACCTTGACCTCCTTCCAGACGGGCACGTTCACGGACTGCCACTCGTCCTTCCACGCCTGCCGCTTCTCGGTGGCCCACACCTGGCGCTTCTCGGTGCGCCAGATCTGCACCTTCTCCTCGATCCAGGTCTCGCGCTTCTCCTTGATCCAGATCTGCTTCTTCACGGGCTTCCACACCTGCATAGAGTGGCCCAAGTGATTATCATTCTCGGTGACTGTGTGCTGTGAAAACTTACCTGGATCCACTCGTCCTTCCACTCCAGCTTCTTGTCCTGCTTCCACTCCTGGACCTTCTCGGTCTTCCACTCCTGCTTCTTCTCGGTGCGCCACTCCTGCTTCTTCTCGGTCTTCCACTCCTGCTTCTTCTCGGTGCGCCAGACCTTCTTCCACACGGGCTTCCAGATCAGCTTCTTGCGCCAGAGATCGTGGCTGGTGTACTCCCAGCCCTCGTGGTCCTTGCCCAAGAACTTTTCGCCGGGAATGCCCATTTTTACCTGAGCGAGGGACGAGCTTAATTTGTATTTCCACACCTTTGGGGGAGTTGCACTTACCCATTGGGGCTCAAACATTTGCTTCCAGTCTGCAACCTGTACTTCCTTCCAGATGGGCACTTGGATTTCCTTCCAGAACGGGACCTGCACCTCCTTCCAGATGGGCACCTGGATCTCCTTCCACACGGCCACCTTGGTGGGCACCCAAATGGGCTTCGTTATCTTCTTCCATTCGGCCACCTTGACCTCCTTCCAGGCGGGGACCTCCCTCTCCTCGATTTTCGGCTTCTTTACGATCTTCCAGTCGGGAACTTGTTCTTCTTTCCAGACTGGAACCTACAAGAATTTGATATTTGGCATTGGTTTGTGAAATCGAAAGATGTGTGCTTCGGTCATACCTTGACTTCCTTCCATATTGGCACGGAAACCTTCTTCCACTTGGTTTCCCACGCCTCTTTTTTGACGGTCTTCCACACCTGAACCCAATCCTCCTTCCAGGTGAGCTTCTTCTTCCACACACCCTCGGGGGGATGGGCGTAGGCTAGACTTAGGATTAGCGCGCAGCTGGCGCTGAGTAGCTATGGGAAAAATAGTAGAGGAGGAATAGTTATTTTGATTGATTTATTGCAATCGTTTGGAGAGCACTGAAGTGAATCAAATTGGTGTGATGTTAGCTACGATTTTTTAAATGATCGCTTTTTAAATTATTTTTAATAACTTCTAGTACACGTCCTTCTTTTTTACATTAAAGTACAATTTGTATGTGTATAATTTGAACCTCGAAGTATGTTTATTTCCAAGACATAAATTTTAACCTTATGTTGAAGTTGAATTGTTATTATGTTTTCGTTTAATTAAATTGATCATTAAACTTTGGTCATTAAATATCTCAAAAGTCATTTTTTGCACTTTTATTTTCACTTATACTGTTCGCTTTGGGCTCCACACATGTAATCATTTTTTTTTCGAGGATTCACTTCGCACTTCGAACTTTTTGGACACTAACCAACAGACTTAGGGATCTCATGCTTGGTATCCCTTGCACCACCAACAGCGCGTCAAAACAAAAGGAGCTGATATGTGCCTCCTCTGAGGTCTTCTATGAACACTATTCGCACTTCCCTACATGCACATCTATTTATATTTTGAATGGTCCGTCTCCGAGCCACCGACTCTGACTCTGACTCCGGCGTCGCAGTCGCCGTCGGCGTCGGCAGAGCGGCGGCGCAGAGACAAAGACCGAAGAAAAGCCAAATCCCCAAGAGCCAGCGGACCAAAGCTCTGGCTTTGGCGCTCTGCCCAGGTGACTTACTCCAGGTGCAAAATGCACGCAGCTGAGGCGCCGCGTCGCTGCCGACGTTCCATTGAAAGCAAAAGCAACGGCTGAAGCAAAGCAAAGCAAAACAAATACAAAGGCAAAAGCAAATGCCAAACTGAAAGCGAAAACCGCAGAGAGTGAGAGTGGAATGGCGCTCAGCTCGTCAGCTCGTCAGCTGATGGAGCTGCCTCCAGCTTGGTCCGCTACCGCTCTTGGACCGCCGATGACTGCGCGGATTTTCCCAAGGTAACGGCGCAGCTTCAACAACAATGCTACACAAGTACGAATACGCATACGTACTGTGGGCCGGCGATTCGGACTGCCATTGGACTCGAGTGCCGTGATCTCGCTTTGGACCCGGGTCCACGGGTCACTTGAGACCCATCTTCGCAGAATGGATGGACATAGACAGAAGAAGACCCCGAGGAAGAATTCGAGGTGCTCGTAATTATGATGTTGGCAGCGGTGATTGGTCAAGTGCATCACCATCCGGGCCAACGCAGCTGAATATGAAGCGATGTTCTTTAGTATGTTAATTTGTTACACTGACCCTGGTTTTTCAGTCTCTAAATAACATTTCAATTAGTTTTTTGTTAGCCAGGTACAAATTATTTCATAATGTTCTTCTAGCTAGATGGTTTTCATCGATAACATTTATTAGCAGGGATCAGTAGCTTATGAGGAGTAAGGCAATTAATAATTGCCATTATTGATTTTATAGTCAAAGGTCAACAAACTCGTATTACTTTTAACATTAAATAATGAAAACTTCATATTAAGAAATGGTTATATCGTGCTTTTCTTTGTTAACTTGAACATATCAATGTGAGTATAATTTTTTGTTTGTGTTTCAGAGTACGAAATATTCTACGCACAAACGTTTTTATTTTATTTTGTACTTATGATTATCTCAAGAATCACTTAATTCCAAGCCTCTTAGGTATTCACAGTTTGGTGGACAGAGCTTCCCGAACCAAATGCAATACCTAAAATTCTTTAATTGCCACCCACGTACTACATATCAAATCGGTCTAGGGTGGAGCATAAAACTTAAAATGTTTTGAATATTTTGTAACAAATTGTTTAAATTAATCTGGTCTTAGCATCAAGGTCATTCAGATAAAAGACACGCAAATAATTATCAAAAAAGTTCAACATTTTCGATCTGCGTGGGTAACAAAAATTAATTATCGTTTAACCAAATTTGTGAATATTTTCAGCAAGCTGTTATAGTAAGTCCAAATTACAGCCATCAGCCATAATCTGTACTCTGATTTGGGGCGTTGTAGTAATTTGGCTTTACTATATCTGCTTGTAGCAAACATTCAGACTTTGCATGAAGCATTAATCATCGTCCATGATCATCCTCAAGTAAGCTAATGGGGAACGTAGTCCGCCCCCCGAAAAGCGATCGATCTTCGCAGTGCGATGTGGTTCACCTCCCGCCGGCCAGCTATCGATAAGGTCAATTGCTGTGGGCGTGTAGCGCCTGCCGTCGTTACATTGGGCCAAGACGCTAAGTAGTCTTAAGCTGCAGCAATTCGGGCTACGTGCCCGCGTTTTATATGGCATGATTAACCATGTCCGACTCTGGGCTCTGAACTTGAGTGACAAACAATTAGCACAGCTGAGTGCGGCCAGTCCAGTTGCTTGCCAAATGATCAGAGGAGGAATTCGGCTAAACAAACGGAAAACAACAAACGCCATTTATGGACGGGTCGACCTATCCGCTCAAATGGCAAAGCGACCTCCGCGGCATGAAGACGCTAAGCGCCACCAGAGCTTGTGGTGGTTGTGCACTCCAAAAAATAAAATGTTTTATTTTTAAAGTAAAATTGTTCGGTAACACAAATCCGCTTTCTCAATGTAAAGTTTTTAAGAAGTTCTGACTGACAAAACTAAAAAAGAAAAGAAAACTACCCTTTCATTGTCATTTTGATCTTGCCGACTGTTAAGTTGAGTGTTTACAGTCAGCTAACTACACCATTATATAAAACAAGATAGCAAGCAAACTGTGGCAAACCGAAATAAAAGGAAAAAATTCTTGAAAACATTAAAATTATGATTTACTTGCGTATATGTTTAAAAACATTGAAGCTATCATTATTTGCAGCTCAATTATCCGTTAGTTCCTATGGCAGCTATATGATATCGTTTTCCGATTTTAAGAAAATTAAAAGCGTACTTCTGAACTGTCTAATTATTAATAAATCAAAAACTTATAAAAAAAATATAATTTGGCTGATTTTCAATTGATTTGAATATACTTCGATACAAAGTAGTGGTTTATTGTTTCAAAATTACGGTTATCATATTATATAAATCAGACCACGACATCAAATAGCTGATTGTATATATAAAATAAAATAAACTTAAAGCATAAAATTCGAAAATATAGTTGTCGTGACGATCGCACCTTAAAAATATAAAATATCTGATATAAAACTTTGTGTCGAAAAATAAATAAGCATTAACCAAAATAAATACACTTTTTAAATGCTCCCATTCGTCACGCTGAGATAAAAAAATGCCTGTGTGGGCAAAAACCTGGATGAAGCGGTCCGAATGGAAATATTTAAAAAGTTTATTAATTTAGTCGAATGCCTTTTCATTTTTCGTCATAAAATTTTATATCAGATTTTACCTTGCTAGGACGTTTCCTTTATTTGAAATATATTAAGTATGGATGACCTTACAACTTTTTTTACAACATGGTGAAATGGTTGAGATGGATGGCAGGAGGAGTTGAGGAGATGCCAATCCCAAGAAGAAACTATTAGGTGTTCACCAATAAAAATGAATTGCTTACATAATTATGGAAGACCTGACATTTTGTTGTTAATTTTTCATTGCTACTCAATAGTTTAACTGCTTCAAACCACAGCTTTTGTGATTAGTTTCAGCATTTTATTCTCTTACAAAAAGGGGACTAGTAGATGTAAGATGTGTATAAGATTTTAAACTTAAATAATGTTTGTTATACCCTTGCAGAGGGTATTATAATTTCAGTCAGAAGTTTGCAACGCAGTGAAGGAGACATCTCCGACCCTATAAAGTATATATATTCTTGATCAGCATCACTAGGCGAGTCGATCTAGCCATGTCCGTCTGTCCGTCTGTCCGTCTGTCCGTCTGTCAGTCTGTCCGTCTGTCCGTCTGTCCGTCTGTCCGTCCGTTTATATGCAAACTAGTCTCTCAGTTTTAAAGCTATCTGCATGAAACTTTCCCAAAAGTTGTCTTTCTATTGCAGGTAGTATATAAGTCGGAACGAGCCGGATCGGACGACTATAGCATATAGCTCCCATAGGAACAATCGGAAAAATAAATGAAAAAAAATTATAACTTTGCTGTTTTTTAATTTTTTGTTTAGTTCTTCGACATTTAGTAATGGTTAAACATTTCCGATTTACGGTTTAAATTTCATCAAAATCGGAATACTATAGCATATAGCTCCCATAGGAACAATCGGAAAAATAAATGAAAAAAATTATAACTTTGCTGTTTTTCAATTTTTTGTTTAGTTCTTCGACATTTAGTAATAGTTACATATTTCCGATTTACAGTTTAAATTTCATCAAAGTCGGACGACTATATAATATAGCTCCCATAGGAACAATCGGAAAAATAAATGAAAAAAAATTATAACTTTTCTGTTTTTTAATTTTTTGTGTAGTTCTTCGACATATAGCAATGGTTAAATATTTCAGAATTATGGTTTAAATTTTATCAAAATCGGACGTCTATATCATATAGCTCCCTCAGAAATAATAAAAATATATAAAATAACTATCAAATAATTGAGCTGCAAATCATCATAGCTTTAATGTTTTTAAACATATACGAAAGTAAATCATAATTTTAATGTTTTCAAAAATGTTTAATTCTTGCAATAGCTGCAAGGGTATATGAACTTCGGCTTGCCGAAGTTTGCTTTCTTTCTTGTTTTTAATTAAAACGTGTTTTAAACCTTTCATAACGAAGATAAAAACACATATAAAGCGAGGTCTTTCATTAACATAAATTAATAATAACAAGAAAGAAAGCAAACTTCGGCAAGCCGAAGTTCATATACCCTTGCAGCTATTGCATGAATTAAATACTTTTGAAAATATTTAAATTATGATTTACTTGAGTATATGCTGAAAAACATTGAAACTATGATGATTTGCAACTCAATTATAAGATAGTTATTTTATATATTTTTATTATTTCTATGGGAGCTATATGATATAGACGTCCGATTTTGATAAAATTTAAACCATAATTCTGAAATAATTAAACATTGCTATATGTCGAAGAACTAAACAAAAATTAAAAAACAGAAAAGTTATAATTTTTTTTTCATTTATTTTTCCGATTGTTCCTATGGGAGCTATATGCTATAGTCGTCCGATTTTGCTAAAAATTAAAACATAATTCTGAAATACTTAACCATTACTATATCTCGAAGAACTAAACAAAAAATTAAAAAACAGCAAAATTATAATTTTTTTCATTTATTTTTCCGATTGTTCCTATGGGAGCTATATGCTATAGTCGTCCGATTTTGATGAAATTTAAACCGTAAATCGGAAATATTTAACCATTACTAAATGTCGAAGAACTAAACAAAAAATTAAAAAACAGCAAAGTTATAATTTTTTTCATTTATTTTTCCGATTGTTCCTATGGGAGCTATATGCTATAGTCGTCCGATCCGGCTCGTTCCGACTTATATACTACCTGCAATAGAAAGACAACTTCTGGGAAAGTTTCATGCAGATAGCTTTAAAACTGAGAGACTAGTTTGCATATAAACGGACGGACAGACGGACAGACGGACAGACGGACAGACGGACAGACGGACAGACGGACAGACGGACATGGCTAGATCGACTCGCCTAGTGATGCTGATCAAGAATATATATACTTTATAGGGTCGGAGATGTCTCCTTCACTGCGTTGCAAACTTCTGACTGAAATTATAATACCCTCTGCAAGGGTATAATAATTAGTAATAACTATTAAAGTACCGAAACTGTAATTATACCCTTGCAGAGGGTATTATAATTTCAGTCAGAAGTTTGCAACGCAGTGAAGGAGACGTTTCCGACCCTATAAAGTATATATATTCTTGATCAGCATCACTAGTAGAGTCGATCTAGCCATGTCCGTCTGTCCGTCCGTCTGTCCGTCCGTCTGTCCGTCTGTCCGTCCGTTTATATGCAAACTAGTCTCTCAGTTTTAAAGCTATCTGCATGAAACTTTCCCAAAAGTTGTCTTTCTATTGCGGGTAGTATATAAGTCGGAACGAGCCGGATCGGACGACTATAGCATATAGCTCCCATAGGAACAATCGGAAAAATAAATGAAAAAAAATTATAACTTTGCTGTTTTTTAATTTTTTGTTTAGTTCTTCGACATATAGTAATGGTTAAATATTTCCGATTTACGGTTTAAATTTCATTAAAATCGGTCGACTATAGCATATAGCTCCCATAGGAACAATCGGAAAAATAAATGAAACAAGAAAGAAAGCAAACTTCGGCAAGCCGAAGTTCATATACCCTTGCAGCTATCGCAAGAATTAAATATTTTTGAAAACATTAAAATTATGATTTACTTGCGTATATGTTTAAAAACATTGAAGCTATGACGATTTGCAGCTTAATTATTTGATTGTTCTTTTATATATTTTTATTATTTGTATGGGAGCTATATGCTATAGTCGTCCGATTTTGATGAAATTTAAACCATAATTCTAAAATATTTAACCATTGCTATATGTCGAAGAACTAAAAAAAATAAAAAATAGCAAAGTTATAATTTTTTTTCAATTATTTTTCCGATTGTTCCTATGGGAGCTATATGCTATAGTCGTCCGATTTTGATGAAATTTTAACCATAATTCTGAAATATTTACCCATTGCTATATGTCGAAGAACTAAACAAAAAATTAAAAAACAGCAAAGTTATAATTTTTTTCAATTATTTTTCCGATTGTTCCTATGGGAGCTATATGCTATAGTCGTCCGATCCGGCTCGTTCCGACTTATATACTACCTGCAATAGAAAGACAACTTTTGGGAAAGTTTCATGCTGATAGCTTTAAAACTGAGAGACTAGTTTGCATATAAACGGACGGACAGACGGACGGACAGACGGACAGACGGACGGACAGACGGACATGGCTAGATCGACTCTACTAGTGATGCTGATCAAGAATATATATACGTTATAGGGTCGGAAACGTCTCCTTCACTGCGTTGCAAACTTCTGACTGAAATTATAATACCCTCTGCAAGGGTATAAAAAAATTATAACTTTGCTGTTTTTTAATTTTTTGTTTAGTTCTTCGACATATAGCAATGTTTAATTATTTCAGAATTATGTTTTAAATTTTATCAAAATCGGACGTCTATAGCATATAGCTCCCATAGAAATAATAAAAATATATAAAATAACTATCTAATAATTGAGCTGCAAATCATCATAGTTTCAATGTTTTTCAGCATATACTCAAGTAAATCATAATTTAAATGTTTTCAAAAGTATTTAATTCATGCAATAGCTGCAAGGGTATATGAACTTCGGCTTGCCGAAGTTTGCTTTCTTTCTTGTTTTAATACATATTTCTGAAACTTTTGAGTATTTAGTGTTTTCAGTGATGTTCTGGTAGTTCGCTTCAATAACTTTCAGGGTCCGAATGAAGTTTTTAGCATGGTGATACGACGCGGGTTTTATAGTTTGGCCATTAAGTCTTGATAAATGCGCCAAGACCAAAGAGTTGGCAACAATTAACACCCGAGAAACGAGAAACGGACCAAAACAGAGCTTGGGTTTCTGATATTGGAACTGCACACAAGGCGCTTCGAGCTCGAGTTGACCCTTTGAGGTGATTCGACTGATCGTAAGCCATATATTATGCAGAAATTGAATACGACAGGCTGGTCGCCCCAGCGGTTACATCACCGTCCTGGGAGGAGGAGCAGACGGGGCGGGGCGGGGCTGGCCTGCAGACGGCCTTCAGTGCAGCACTGCAAAAGGAGAAACAGACAAAACGAAGCGGGGCCCCAACGACATGTTAAGCCAATTTACCAAAAAACCAAAACTCGAAATTAGGTAAAGAAACACGAATTCAATGAAGAATGTGCAACAGGCTCGGCGCTGCGTTCGGCTCGGATTTTATTTTCGCCCAGCTCGCTTTTTGTTGTGCAAAATGAAATTGAAATTCCTGAAACGTGCCCAGCAGATCTGCGACGCGACGTCTGTGGACTGTCGACTGTCGACTAGCGACTATCGACTGGCGGTTCGAGTTTCGGCCTGGCTTCCCGCCGAAGATGTCGTGGATGGGGATGGAGCCCGCCTTTGGCCAATCGGTGGCTCCATGGATCGACGGATGGACAGATCGACGGATGGCGGACTGTAGGCTGTGGAAACACCTTTCGCTGCGATCGTCTTGTCCCTGCTCACCCAGTTGCATAATTTACGGCATCTCTTTATTGATCTGGACGTTTATTCGTATGTAGGTTATGCATTGCCTTACATTATGACTATCGTATAGACAGGTTTCCGCAGCACGGAAAGGAAGCGTGTGAAATTGGCTGGAAAACCACTTAGACTGAGCGCTCGCTGCGGCAAGGAAGGAAAATTAAATTAAAGAGAAAGGTTTGATGCGACTGACATTTCGCTTGCAATGTTTTGGCAGTTTATCCAACTAATCCCGTAATGGGCACGACTTGTGGCTGCTGAAGGGAACAGGAGGAGGTAAGATGACACCGAAAAAAATAAAAGGGCTATAAAATTATTGAGCTAAAATTAATAGGGCACAGCATTACACTCGTATTTGTTAAGTTATTGGAGTGTTATGAAAACAACTTATTAACTCTGAGAATTGTTTTTATTTTTCCAAAAGTTTTTATTGCGTGTTTTGGATTACATAAAAACAAAAACAAAATATTTTGACTTTTTTAACATAACAAAATTATTTTTTTTTTTATACCAACATTAAGAGAAAGATAAACTAAAATAATGAAAGATTTTTAAGAAATTTAACGAGGTACTTTGAGTGATCACAATGTCGGGAGCACGATTTCAATTGAGTAGGAGGTGTAAACTAAAGTTGAGTCAATTCAATATCCTAACATACGCTGAACTAGTGACTATCCTGCGAGGTCTGCCATTGTAAAAACGATTCAGTTCCTCCACCAACTGGGCCTTTTTTGCCAAAGAGCTATGTCGCGTGGCCTTAAGTGAGCTAAATACGATACTGGACCTAAAACTCAAGGTGGATGAGGTGGTGAAGAAATTGGAGCTGAGTGTCCTTGAAAAAATGCAATGGCGTGGGAATGTCAGGCTGATAAGTGAAAGGGTAGGCAGACGATTCTGATATTCTTCTGTTATACAGACTATAAGGCAATCACAAGGAAGAGAAACCAAGGCCTTCTGTATGCATTCACATTTAGAGGAACTGGAATTATTGCCAAAATTTGTTACGAAAAAAACGAAATGACTTTAAGTCGATTAAGTTTAAAAACAATAAAGGTTTGCCGATTTTCCGATAAATTTTCTTTCGCCTTCCTATGCCTATCATATATGATGTAGTCGGTCTGTTTCAATAAAATTAAAAATTAAAGTTTGGTATCTTAAAAATTGTCCATATCTTGAATTTATCCATATCGAGTTTTATATTGCTTGTATTTATATGAAAAACATCGAAGTTATGTCGACTTTCCGCTTATTATCCCACACCCAGAGAAACGGAAAACTAAATTCTGGGTTAACGATGACCTAAAAAAAGCATAATGGACTTTAATATATTTTTTTAGGTAACTTAAAAGTACCTAAATATGTATTTTTAATATTTGTTAGCCATTGTTTTTTTTTAAACTTAGAACTATTAAAACATGAATATATAAAAATGATCAAAGTGATTTAAGTTTGATTAAAACTTTGAAATGTTTTCCCATCCAAAACATTTGAGATTTTTTGACCTGCCTGTCAAACAATTCTAAATGTTGGTTATCTGCATATTTGAATTCCAGCATAATGATACTTCACAAATTCTTTGTTTGACTTTAACTGCATTTCTTGGTAATCAAATGCATTTCCCATCCATGGGCAGCGTATACTTAACTTTATTGCACATACGCCTCATTGAGCGGGACGCTGTTGCAATGCGACAGCCGACTAGAAACATCAGGCACTTGTCCGCCGAACAATGAGCCATAACAAAACACTCTCGTTCACACATGGCCAACCTTCAATCAGGCTCTCGCGGATCAGCTTTAATCCGCGTCCGGAGAAGGAGGGGAACGAGGGGAGGGGGGGGCGCGTAGGCCTTCACGGCGGTCTGCAACGTCATCATCCCGGCGGTAATTGCTTGTGGCTTTCTTCACTCGACACTTGGGCGCTCCCATTCGTTACGTGGACGCTGGACCCAAAACTGGAGCTGCAGGTGCTCGAGTGTCGACGTTAATGTCATTGTTGCCACGGTCCAGCTGACCCACATGCATGGCAAATGAAGCAGCGCTAATTGCAGGCCGCTAAATTGATTTCATTGCAGTTGCATCACGCATGTGGGCATGGACATGGGTATGGGTATGGCTATGGGGCCACAGGCCATTCGAGGCGGTGGGTGCGTTTAGTCGGCTTAAACGAAATGCCAAGTTAATTGGCCGGGTAATCAGAGTTGAAAGTGCGTGATCATTCGGTGGATTAAGCTGCAGGTGGCCAATTGGACCCAGAGTGGCGCCAAGTGTTGGCCGAAATCCACTCAAAAGATGAGCGGCACTGCGTTCACTTGTTTCTGCCAAGGTCATCGAGACTGCGAGTTAACAGCATGTTAAGCACCGCCAACAGGTATTAACGCTTATTAATGGCGGCCAGCAAAGCGCCTTTGTTGCTGGCTCTGTTGCAATGGCCATAAACCAGAAGATGCTGACTCGCCGACGGAACATCGATTACGGCCCCTCGTCCTTTGCTACCGATACAGATACAGATACACATGCAGATGCAGATGCAGATGCAGATGCAGTTGGCCAGCATCAGCACCAGCACCCGATTGCGGCCGAAACCGGCTCAGTTACGCAATGTCTGGCCAAAAACGAAGCCGATTTATCCACACAGTCAGAGGTCTCGCATTCCAATTTGCGTGGACTCGTCGCAAAAGTAAGCTTGCGGGGCTGGTGATGCTGCCCACTCCTGCTTCAAACTTCGGCGCTTTCTGCCTTTCTGGCTTGTTGGCTTTTTGGCTGTTCGAAGTTGGCAGGCAGGTAGGCAGCTGCACCCGCTGCAGTTGATTTCCTCATTGCTACACAGTGCGAAATATTTGCCTGCCGTTTGGCCCCCTAACAGAACTGAACTGCTATGGAAGTCCTGAGGGGACAGGAAATGCGAGGAGAAGGCAACTGCGGGTCTTGCTATCTTTGGAGGGAGTCAATAATAACAGATATGATTGTCCAAAATAGGTCTCTAAAAAAAGCCTCCAATTGAAGACCTTCAAAAACTTTCAAACAGTATAGAACCGGGCTGTAACGGTAGTTTCTTTTACTTTACAAATCATTATTTCTTATTGTTTATTTCATAGACTGCCATTTAATATCTTAGATTTAAGTCATGATCGTTGTCTATTAGTTGGCTTTATTTCAAATAAATGTATATATTTGGATGTTAAGAAACAGCAATTTTAAAATTTCATTATCGTAAAAATATTAGAGTCAAATATTAAATTGTTGGTACTACCATTTATTGTTTAAAAGAAAATAATCTATTCATCTTTTCAAGCCAAGCGAATTTAAAAATGTTAAACTAAGTTCAACCAAAAAAAAATTTTAGAAGGTGTGTCTTGAAAATAAACTACAGACAGTATTGAAGTATATGTATTAATTCAATACCTAATAATATAACCCCTAAACTTTTTAATTAAATTTATATTACGAAGAGTCTAAGACTCTACTCTAAAGCCTTATTTTTAATCCTCATAAGAATATTTTGATACATTCTCGCGGTATTAATTTAATAGTCGTATATTGAGAAATTTTTCATTCATTCATGTAATAATAGTTTAGTTTATTTGACAATTTATTTTTAAAAACTTTTTGTAAAAACTTTTTGTAAAAACTTTTTGTAAAAACTTTTTTTTTAAAAGTAAATAAGCTAAGCTACAATCTGAGAGAGAAACTTATAGTAAGATAAAAAGAGAAGTGTAAAAGTTCGAAAAATATAATATCCCTGGCGACTGGTAATTCAGAGTAAATTAGTGTCATTTGAGCTCTATGGATCGTGTCACATTGATCATGGAAAAAAGAAAAATTTATATGTAGTATGCTTTTCTAATTCAAATTAAGATTCGACTTCCTGCTTCAAGTTTTCCAGTTTTGGCGAGTGTAGGTAAGCTGGAGCTTAGCTGCGATTCAAGATGAAGACACCGAACTCGAAATGGGACCTGCCTAGACACTATTTTATAACACTTTGACAAATATAATTAGCAATATATAATGAAAACGGCATTTCTGGCTGCCACCTGGCCGCCGATTGGCCAAGAGTGGGCCATTGTCCAGGAGGCGGAGAAGGAGCGGAGGAGCGCCCCTTCGAAAGCGGAACTGGCGGGGCGACATCTTCGGTTTCCTGCAAGACAATTAGATATTGCGCAACCGGGCCGTGACTTACCCCATCGATTCCAGGTGGGCTGAATGGGGGGGTATAAAAGAAGATGCAACCACATTACGTCAGCTAACGCTCCCCTTTCACTCTTCTTGCTCGTCTTCGGCATTGGTACTATCGACATCATTATGACGAATGCCGCCGCATTTATCGCCGTTGTTATGGCGGCTGTGTTTCTGCATTTCTCCGCGAGCTGACCAATTGAATGTCCCCCCGGCGGATGAGTAATGACCCAGGTGGGCGTGAAGAAAGTGCCAGGTTGCAAGTGGCAAATGGCAAGTGGCGCCGTAAAAAAATGAAGTCATTGGCAGGCGTGCGAATCTCTTTTTGCTCATTAATACACAAATTCATTCGTTTTACGGTTTTTATTAGTGTGTGACTATCGCCGGGTGTGTGTTGCAGTTGCCATTGCAGTGGCACTTGGATTTGTCGCGCGCCGAGGAGCGTTTTTTGTCTGCCCCTTTGCTGAGGCATGTCTTTGCGGTTGTTCCGCTTGCAGAAAGCAGAAGTATAAACCTATTCGGGCCGAAAGCCAAAATCCCAGGCACAGTGGGTCTGTATAACTCCTCCACCGCGCAATCATTTTCTCAGTTTTCCACACCAATTATCCCACTTTCCACTCACTCCGCTCACTCCACTGCCGCCAGTTCGTCTGCCTTATATAATGACACGTGAGATCTGTTTGTGTTGTGGCAAATTTATGCGGCTTGAATCTCCACTTGTTAGGCCCTGTGAATCGCTGTCAAGATTTGTCTGGAGTTTCGGTTGTTATGGCTCAATATTATTGTTGACATGAATAATTAAGACAATGTGGCTATTGTTAAAGATCAAGAACTGGAAAATCTTTAGTGGCTAAGGGCAGTTTGGGCAGTTTCATTAATTCGTTAGCTACTTCAGCTAAACGTTTCAAGTATTTTATGTTATCAAATGTACCAGTTGTATGCTTACTTTAAATGTAGTTTTCAATATCCGAAAGTTTCTTTTTAATTTTAGTAACTGCAATTCTAAATACTTATATTTTATTTATTTTATTTATCAAGGATTTAAAATATTGATATTGATCAATCCTGATCTATGAAATAAAAATAATTAATCAAAAATTTAAATTTTTGACCAAAAATAATAGGAGAAAGCGATTATATATGTACTTCTTAAGGCTTAATCGTCTTAAAACTTAAAATTAGATAAAACTTTTAAAAATTAAAATAAAACATAAAATTAAGTAAGTAAGTTAGTACACTTTATACAATTTCTAACATTTGAGTATTTAAAAGCAATATTTTTATATATAACACCTTAAGAGAGAAAATTACGTACTTATAGATTCAAATGATGCACAAGAATATTGACAAAAGTGAGTATACAAAATTGCAAGTGCAAGTCTGCTTAGGAATATTTAAATATATAAGTAAAAAACTTTTTTACTAAGAAAATTTAAAACACGTCGTCTTCTCATGGTTTATTTTAGCATGTTTAGCTAATAAGTTGCTGGCAAATTGTTATGAGTTTGGTACAAGAAATATAAACAAATAAAGTAACAAATAAATTACTCTTCAGACTCAAGCCACGCCAACACATTGCCCACATTGATCAACTCAAATATTTCTTTGCTGTTGCATTGAAGCCAACTGACCCATTAAGAGCTCTGATTTATTGGGTTCCTTGAACGGTTAACTATGACAAATATAATAACATTTTCTTGTCCAACATTTTTTTTACCGTTTTGCGGTTGTTTGCTCATTTACTTCAGATTGACAGGCCCAGCGACACGATGATAGGCAACTGGCGACATGTGACAACAATGCCAACAAGGAAGTCAAACGCGCATCTTCCACGCGCGCCCAATTATGACAAACGACACCGGTGCCGAACTCGGTGCCTCCGCCCACTTCCCAGCCTTCCACCCTCCACTTGCCACCCCTCCCGAGGAACTGAGGCATTGAGTTATTGCTTGCAACACCTGCGGACTTTCGGCATTGTCATTGCCGCTCCAAAGACGCAACAATGTAGCTGGAACCCCGAGGGGGCCCAGGTAACAAGTAACAAGTAACAGGTAACAGCCAACCGGTAATTGCCAGCTTTGTACGGATTGCTTTTAACGATGCGCTCTTCGCAATTCGGCTTACGCGGTTTGGCAGGAGCCCCGCTTGAAACGCATGCGACACAAATTGTGGGGGTGTCCAATGGGGGGTATTGCCCCGTGGGTCTGCCCTTGAACGAAATACTTGTGTACCAAAAGGTTCCCGACACAGATGATGTAACGCAAAGTACGAGGGTGGTTCGGGGAGATAGTCAAATTTTGTTTTGAGTGTAATCTATGGGCAAATCACTTTTATTTTTAGTTGTGCATCAAAGGTTTTTCGAGTGCGATGATGCAATGTAAAGAGACTTGTTGATTTTTAGCCAAATATTTGATTTGCGAAAGTTTCGCGTTATATTTATTAAGATGGTCTGCCATTACCTTTTTTTACCAAGCCCTCAAAAATGTATGACCTTTCGAATTGATTTAAACCTCTCACCGCTTCCTCATCTCCTCAGGGAATAATTACAACTGGTATTTCAACCAAAAATGCCGTCATGGTCATCAACAATTGACAAGAGCAGTCTTATTTTGGAAATTGATGGAAGTGCCTTACACACACACAACCATTGACCTGTTATGTCACAATGATAGTAGTTTCCGAGTCTGTCTATTTTCTCTTGACCAAGTTTTTTTTGATCTGACTATGCCCATAAATATTTGATAGAGGTATCAAACCGAATCAGAATCTCAAAGTGCCCGTAATTCTATTTTACCACACAGATTGTATGATTACCTTTACATTTTATTTTGAAAAAAAATGTTATATTGCCAAAAGTGTCCATTTAATTAAAGTAACTACAATTATAAGTAAATTCTATAATTATAATTTAATTATAATTAAGATTTTAAATTTTGATATTGATCAAAAATATAAATATTTCGACCAAAAATAATAAAAGAAAATCAAAAAATAAATTATAAATGTATATAAATATTTAAATATATAAGTAAAAAACTTTTGTTCTAAGAAAATGTACATTTAAAACACGTCGTCTTCTCAAGGTTTATACCATGCTATTTAGTTGTTGGCGAATTGTTGTGAGTTTGGTACAAGAAATATAAACAAATGAAATAATAGATAAATTACTCTTCATTTCCTATAATGGATTTCCATGTTAAAACCTTAACCCACGCCGACACATTGCCCACTTCAAAATTAGGAAGAATTGATCAACTAAAATATTTCCTTGCTATTGCTTTGAAGCCAACTGAACTCTTAAGAGCTTTGATTTGTTGGGTTCCTTGAACGGAACCCCCTGACCTACATATTATGTCATAATGATAGTAGTCTGTCTATTTTCTCTTGACCAAGTCTATGACTATTCCCATAAATATTTGATAGAGGTGTCAAACCAAATCAGAATCTCAAAGGGCCCGTAATCCTATTTTACCACACGGATTGACACCTCCGAAGGCGCGAAGGCCAAATTGAATCGCAATCAATAAATGCCGGCCCAGTGACATAATGTGGGCCAATAACAAGCGCAAATTGCTAAAAACTGCTCAACAATGGCAAATCGAACCTAATGGAATTTGTGCTGAGTTTTTTTTATGGCCACGCCGCTTCATCTACGTGATTTGCTTGGAATTGCGCTCGAACGGACGATTGTTCGGATGCCATGGCACGAAATTGAAAGATTGCAGCGTCATTGCTACAAAAGCCAGAAAGAGCAGCGCATAAAAGTGAAATGAAAGGAAAATGGGTCAACAGTGGGGGCCGAACACCGTTTGCAGATGTAATGAAACGATCGCTGTGAACATGGTTTTGTGCAATTTGCGCCGAACGAGAGCACTGGCTACTAGTCACCGCAAACTGGTAATAATTATTAAATAAGCGCAATTAAAGCGCCCCGAGGTGCCGATGGCCCAGAGTTCGACCTCCCCGCCGAAAACAGCATCAATTGGCGAATGTCGATTAATTAGGCAGAGCGCCACTTTGAAGCCCCGTGCGGCATTGAACTTCGCACGCATCCACACACAAATTAGCGACACATAATGGCCAAATATTGATGATCTCCCAGGTGGCGAACTGTTGGGCTCAGCGGTTGACTTGTCATACCCATTTACCCCCTACGGGCTTTCAATAAATCGTGGTGTGACATATCTGTAACATTTAATTCAATTTCCAAACTGGGGGGAACTGGATGGTTTATATACTCGTATGCTCAACGTTAGGAAATAATGATAAACTACTAACAAATTTTACTTTTACTACTTTTTGTATTTTATTTAAAATGTAAAATATAACAAAAGTCTTATTTTGGGTAATCGTTAAACTCGTCAAAAGATCATCTACTGAAATAAAATAATTATGCTTTATAAATCCCCTCTGCAAGTGGGAACTTCGCTTCTCGGCCTGAGGCACGACTACCACCACTTGTGTGTTGCATAAGAAAACTTCATCACCATCGCGTTTTCAACATGCCACACGCAGACGCAGCGCGCAATCATTACTTTCTTCATTCTATCAGCTACCTCAACTTATTTATGCGTGTGAACTGCGATGGAGGCAGCGTCCGAAAATTGTCATAAATTAAATAGTTGCTTTTTTCTTTTTACGTGAAATGTGAAAATTCATATATCAACAACGGAAGGCGCTGTGATTATTAATAAGGCGAGAGCGAAAATTTGGTGAAACATGGCAGAGTATTTTTGAAAAAATCCTCGCTTGTTTTAATTAAAAAAACATTTTCTGATACTTTTTTTTTTAATATTACGTTCCTATACTAAAAAACAAATCTAGTTCACACGGCTAAATAAAATGTATAAATAATTAAATACGTTTAAAATGTTATTTTTATAATTAGTAGCCGTAATTGGGCAATTCAACGAACTTACTTTGGAAAAAAAGAAAGGAAGCAAACTTCGGCATATCGAAGTTTATATACCCTTGCAGCTATTGCAAAAATGAATTAGTCTTTAAATCATCCAAATTTCAAATTATATGCGTATATGTTTAAATCAATGAAGCTATACTGATTTTCAGCTAAATTATTCGATCGTTCATATGGCAGCTATATGACATCGTTCTCCGATTTAAAACAATTAAAAGTGTAATTCTGAATTATTATTGTTATTACTAGATCCAAAAGAACTGCATAATTTGTAATTTTCCGATCGTTCTCATGGGAGCTTTGTAATATAGTCGTTCGATTTTAATCAAATTTAAACCACAATTCAGAAACAATAAACAGTTTCTACATATTGAAAAACTTTGAAAAACAAAAATAACAAAACCGGCAAAGTTATAATTTTTTGATCGATGATATAGTCGTCCGATCATAAATTGTTTTTTCTTTGTTAAACTAAAAATATTTATTCTTATATAAAGCACAGAGTGTTCGTCCACTTTTTGTGGCTGTCGCTAGCAGATTTAATTTTCACCGGCTTACAATGTATTGCCGACAATGCTGCAGTTAAATAGTATATAATCAAAAGAAAATTTGCGAACACGAATACGGAGAGAATAAGGGACAAAGAATAATGTCTATAACTGTAGTGCTTCCAGTTTCGATGACTTTGCAGTCTAAACAAATAAGTATTTCCTAAGTTCTTAATTTATAATTTCAAATTGTGCGCCAATCGAAATGTTACGCTAGTCGTCTCGCTCGCACAAGCCGGCAGTAGTTGCTTCGCTCTTACACCCGTGCTTATCAATGTTTCCTTATGGTCGTAAGTTAGAGCGAGATAAAGCTACGGACTTCGAAGACTTACAGTTTTGTGAGCACCAGGCGCCAACTTTTAAAATTTGATTAGTAAGTTGTCAAACTGTATATATATGTAAATTAATTACTTCTATCGCCTGCCCATTATTCAAAAAACTACAAAAACCTCATATTCACAGTAAAATTAGATTTTTTATTTATTTATATACATAAACAGACATTCTTGCTTTGTAAACTTAATGCATTATGTAAAATTTTATTTATTTTATTTAATTAAGTTAAAATAAACTAAGCAACTATTTTATGGGACTTGACTTTGAGTGGACAGCAGTGAAATAATTTAAATTTTTAAAGTAGGCTTTAAAATTAATGATTAGTTGTTGCTTGCATTGTGTACATCTAGATGGAACCTACGGATAGTCCTAAGTCTACGTTTCTCATGCTAAAAAGGGGTTCTTCAAAACGCGTCTCAGCTGCAGTCGCCGCGGGGACTGCAGTGGAAAAGGGTTTTAGTGTTAGTCGGCTTAGCCTAGGTTGCGTATGTACAGGGTTGTGGATTCTGTTCGGCCAATGGTCACTTCATGTAGTAGCTGCTAGGACCCCGACCGGAGGTGTACGTGCTCATCGGAATGCCCTGGGGTCCCGGGATGTGGCTGTGGCCCGACGAGTGCGTCACGGACTGGTTGTGCGACCCGTACAGGTGGTCCACGCTCGAGTTGCCGATCCCATTGCCGGACGGCTCGTAGTCCACATCGTAATAGATGCCGGATTGGTTCTGTTTAAAAAAATAGAAAGAACATGGACGATTAAATGCAGATTCTTAAAACAAATTAAACGAGTGCCGATGAATTTTACTCATTAAATTTTTTACAGCAAAGTAAAAGTTCTCTATGATAAAATATTGGATTTAATCGCAAAGCAATAAATTCATAAATCAGATAATAATCAGATAAGCTAAAAAAAAAACAGATTAACGGAAATTTTAACCCAGTCTTTATAAAATTTGTGAGGCAATTACTCAATATTTAATAATTTTTAATTGATAGGATATGAATATTTAACGCATGATGTTTGCTAGCGCAGCTTTTTTAGCTTTTATCACTAACCATACAACATATGTCGTATAACTCAAAACTTTCTCCGACTTTGGAGAATTTGACTCAAATATATGTTTCGTGTACATATATTAAAATAATGATTCTGATTTTAATAACTACCACCAGCAATACGAACTCTTTTAAAGTTCGCTTTTTTTTTGTTTAGGGACGAGGAACTTGTTTCCTACCGCTATGCTGCCGTTGCTGCGACTTTTGGGGCGTGGCACTTGGAAGTTGCGACCCAGCAGATCAGCGCGGTCCTCCTCCTCGCTGGAGCTGGAGTTCTCCAGTGTCCGCATTCCGTTTGAGCGGGGACCCAGGCCAAGTCTTCTAAGTCAAAGAAAAACAGACTCAGAAGGGGGTATAAAACAGGATATATGCAAGCGGTTCATACCTGGGCAATGGCACGGGAGGGGCCAGAGTGGCACTGGGATGCATCTGCATGGTGCTCTGAAGTGACATCCCGCCCAGGGTGCCCATGCCCATGGCCCCCAGGTTGGGGTACGCAAACATCGCCGAGGAGGGGCGAGTGGGTCCGATCGGCTCAGCCTGCTGGTGCAGAAATGCAATTAGAAATTAGTGCTTAGAAAAGTTCAAAATAAAATATTTAAAATATGAAACCCAACCAAGAAGAAAGTTATAGTCGAATGCCCCGACTATAAGATACCTATTACTCAAATTAAATTTGCCCATCGGGCTTTAGGTGGCGCCATCTGCCGAACTACAGGGTCAATAACACCTAAGGACAAGCAACCTCGTACCACCCAAAAAAATCGTAACATGCCGGAAAATATACATTTATGCTAATAACTTCCAAAATAATGATTTAATCAGAAAATTTGTTATATGAGTCGATAGATATGTAGAGAATTGATAGAACAAAAACTGTTTAAAATGCTCATGTCAAATTGTATTGATCAAACCTGGCAAACATTACAGGCACACGCTCACTCAACTTCTTTAAAATACTAAAAAAGCGTATCGAATTGTATTTTGTATGTTCGAAATAAATATTTGATTATCTGAGCAAAAACAACGAGAGTATGATAGTAGCCACACAAAAATTGCCAATAACAATCCAGGCTTAAGAAATAGCGGTCAATAGAATAAACCATTTTCGGCAATATTGGGGACACCAGCCCAGTTTTTAAAAACAAATAAAAACCAGTCGTATACAGAAGAGACTATTAATGCTCTGAAGTATGTGCGATATAAATTTTAATTACTTTACAAAATAATTTCAAAACCACATTTTATAGATCAGTTTGTTATTGCAACATGATATTTCACAGCTCCGAAAGAAAGATTGATTTAAGATTTCAATGAACCCTTAATTTTGGTCATCGTAAACAGCTGGAAGCTGAGCTATTTTAACTGTTTTGCTAAAGGTGAAGTCAATGGGCTCTTTGAGTATACTTGAATATACAGCGTTATAACTGACCTGTACTATATCTCAATCTGACATTGCGGACTTTCGCGATTTGTGTATGTTAGAGTAAGCATGGCCACATTTTGAAATACACTTGCGTGGGCGTAACTAGAATCTGCATCGACAAACGGACATGAGTATTGAACTATTCTTTATAGGGTCGTGAGCTCTTTCTTCAACCTCTTACATAATGTTTAACAAATACAAAATAATAAATTTATAATAAATATAAAAAGCTTCTTGCTCAAACAGAAACTGAGTTTGATATTATTGAACTATTTTGATTGTGAATATTTTGGGGCTCAGCTTACTTTAAAATCTAGCTGTTTGAAATATCACAGCAACTAGCTTATAAATTATATAGCATATAGCATACATACATGGTATAAACTACGTTTGAAATCGGTAACTCTATCGCTTATACTGTTAACAAACGAGCTGGCCAAATAGATTTTGTGATCATAAATTGTAATTATAATTTTGTTTTCAACCAAGGAAAATACGTTTCTTTTAAGATCGTCACTGGATGACCGCCAGTTACCTACCCCGTAGTGGTTCGTCTGGGCCATGACGTCGGCTATCTGGGCCCAGCGCATGCGGTCCTCCAGAGTCACCTGGTAGCCGGCCTGGGGCAGACCGGCGGACTTCAGCGGCGCTGTGTTCATGTACCCAAACACCGGTGAGCCCATGGCGTTCTTCTGCTCGCGCTGCCAGCGCCGCGACCACATGATCAGGCACACCAGGGTCAGGACGATGATGATGATGGCTGCCACGGAGGCGCCGATGGCCACGCCCAGCACCTCGCCGTCGATCTCGCACTGGGCGCCATAGTGGCTGGAGTCGCAGGAGCAGAGCTGGGCGCCGTCATCGCCGTAACTGCAGGTGCCGTGGTTGTTGCACACGGAGTCGGCGCAAGCCTGGCACTCGCGTCCGGACCGCGCCGGCTGGTCAGCCCACGGATCGCGCAGGCCCGCCTCGCAGGCGCAGCGGAAGCTGCCCCAGGTGTTGCTGCAGCTGGCCCCGGGGTGGCAGTCGTTCAGCTCCGGCGACTGGCACTCATCCAGGTCCTGGAGGGCCGAGACCGCTCCCTCCGGGGAGCTCACGTACAACACGGAGTTGCCGATGTTGTTGTTCCGCCGGTGGAGAACGCCCAGAAGGTGCTTCTGGACGTCGCTGCGCAGGTTGGGTCGCAAAGTCTCCACACTCTCGTCCAGCTGGATTCGGATAGGGAAAATGTATAATGTTTGTTAAGGAGTAATTTAGAGCATCATACCTTGATGGTCAAGTTCACATAGACGCCGCTTCCGCCCAGGTTCGGATCGCCCCGGTAGATGTTGTTCACCTTCGCCTCCATAAACTCGTCCGAGTAGGGCGTCATTGACATGGCAGAGTCCAACTGGAAGGGAGTATTATATATGATTATACATATATATACACAAATGCTAAGCGTCAGTCGATGTTAAAAGCTGTTCCTCTTTTCGAAACAACAGAAATAAGACAATACGTCTTATTTACAGTACTTGTTTCTCGCTATAGTTACTCGTTAGTCGACTTCAAATCAACTATGGTGCCAACAGATGGAGCCACTTGCAATTCTCTTGGCGCGGCAAACAATAATATGTGGCACCATCTAGCGGGAAGGTTTGTTTATGGGCTAGCTTTGACGCTATGTAACTAATTTTTGAAATTTATTTTTTTAGATATTAATGAAATAAATATTTACCGTTCAAAAATACAATTTGCTTGCATTAAGGGGCTATACCAGTGGAACTTTTTATAGAAATCGATAACAATATCATAAATATCCTTTAAAAGCGGCAAGGTCGTATCTAAACAGTTTTTGAATAACAGTTCTAAAGAGCGACCGATCGCTGCAACTTTATCCGCGTTTATCTCGAAATTTAATTTTTGGAAACTGCTGACATCATAACTTGACCAGTCGGTTTCAAAATAACACTCAAGCATTGGATTTGTTGAATATTGTCCATTTGGCAGAATTTAAAAAATAATTTTTTCAACCCAAAAAACCCCTTTTTTTCTAACCAATGCCATTTTGTTGATATTTGATGTTTTTTAAAAATATTGGGTAAATATATTTAGCTTTCATAATCTTTTTGAATTTTTCCTATTTCACCCACTGATTCGACCGGAATCATGTCAGCAATTTGAGTACTTGAGTACGGCCAGAAATCCCGATATTTTTAAATATTTTTGTAAAAAAACATTCTACCTAGTACTTTCTTCAGAAAAAAATTTTATAGAATTCTATAGAATTTTTTCGGGTGTTACACTGGTTAGACCCCTTAAAGTGTGCGTGGCCAATTTCCTAAATTAAACATAGTTTTCAATGAATGAATACCAAATAAGTATCCACCTTTTTAACAATCTTGTTTTTATGTTATTTTATCATCTTTAGGAAATCAAGTTCAACACAATTAATGGTGAATTAAATTAAAATGACTTAAAATGCTTGTTAAATTTGTGGATACAATTAAATTATAAAATAATTTGTCCAACGGATCATTAAAATGTTTCATCTCCCACAAGTGAAAAAAAGTGTTATTTAAATATCTATGCTGTTCGTCCAATTTTGTTCCTGTTCACAGATTTGATAGATTTGTACAGCATTTATAAGGATTAACCAACGAATAACTCTTAAGAAGACCTGTGCCAAAAAACAGTGACTTACCGCCCGAATCGATTCGTAGCTGAGCTGGCCGAAGGGTTCGCTGTGCTTGTCCATCAGTTTGGTGTCCCAGACGATTCTGTGCTCGTAGATGCGGTCCACGCGCATGCCCAGATGGAAGGAGATGACCCGTCGGCACGGCTCCCGGTGCTTGCGTCGCGAGTAGCCTGTGGGGAAACAGAATGAGTTGGGTGGGAATGAAGCCCCCTGCTGGGAATGTCCCCCCTCGAGAACCCACCTGGTCGGCAGTGGCAGCTAGAAACACCGTTGTCCGTTTTGCAGCGCTCGTGCTGGGCCTGGTCGCAGGTGGAGTCGTCGCCCACAATGCAGGTGTCGATCCTCACGGGCGGCTGCGTGGGTCGCTGGCGGTAATGCGGTCGCGTGGGTCCGGCATTCGTCGTCGGGGATCCGCCCTGCGGCTTGCTGTGCCCCTGCAGGTCCACCACCTCCGTTTCGGGCACCACATAGCCTCCACTGCTCTGAGTTACCGCGTTGGGCGGCACAGCAGGGGAGCTGGGCAAACCACCACCACTAACACTCACTCCTGGTGAGGATCCCGATCCTGATCCAGATCCTGATCCTGATCCCGAGCCAGTGCCTGGCAGCTGGGGAAGTCGGGTGGCCGGGGTCGTGGCCCCCCGCTGGGGGATCTGTGGGGTCACCAAAGAGATTGATGTAAGTGCGCTTGCCGTCGATGGAGACAAAGCCGTCGTCACCTGAAGCCGACACGATGATGTCGCCCTGACCTCCACCCGCCGCGTAGCTGCCGTAGGGCTTGATGTTGATCGTCTGCTGGGAGCCACTGCCCTTGGGCCCCGGGCCCTGGATGGCGGACAGGGTCACGTCGAAGATCTCCCCGTAGCCGGGCGGCAGATGCTGGCGCGTGGGCTGAACCGCCGGCAGGGGCATGGTCTGCTGGGGAGGCGGCCGCTGGCCGGGTGGGCGTGGCCGACCGCCGGGCTTGAACTCGGGGTCGTCGAGGACTATCCCGGGACGGGGGTGGTAGGGGGCGGGCGGAGTGGTGTTAGCATTGGAACTATTAGGTGGCGCACTTTCGGTGGAACTCGAAGTTGATGGCGGGGTGGTGGTTGTGGTGGAGCTGGTAGTGGTACTGGTGGTGGTACTGGTAGTGGTACTGGTGGTGGTACTGGTGGTGGTACTGGTGGTGGTACTGGTGGTGGTGGTGGTCGAGGTAGTGGTAGTGGGTCGGATGGCCGAGGCCGAACTGGAGGCCGAGGAGATGCCCAGCAAGGAGGTGGCACTGGTGTCCAGGCCGGGGGTGCGATTGGCGGTCATGAAGATCACCTCCTCGGTGGAGGGATCCAGACCGAGGCTCTCCGCACTGTCCATGGACATGGGCACGTAGGTGGAGGACATGCCCATCACGGTGTGCACCACCGAGCTGGTCTCAATGATGGTGGTGACGTCCTCCTCCTCCGACAGCTTCTTCTTGTCACTTCCGGGCTTGGGCTTGTGTTTCTTCTTCGAGGGTGTTGTTGGGGGCGTTGGGGGATTGCTCGTGGTAGAGGGCGGGACGGGAGGCGGCTGCAGCTCGTCGTCCACCTCGCCACCGCCAGTGGCATCCGTGTCCTGGTCGGAGACCTCGATGTACTGGGCATTGGCATCTTCGTTGGAGAACTCCGAGTCGTAGGTGGTATCGGTGGGTTGCACCATGTCGTCTCCCGTTTGATGCACCTGTTGCTCCCCCTGGTGACTCGCTTCCTTCTCCTTCTCCTTGTCCGCTTGATCCTGGGCTGGAATGGAGGGTTGGGACTGCACCTGCGGAGCTGGAAGGGGCTTGTACTGGGGCAGGGGTCGCCGGTTGCCGCCCACACTGGTGGCGATGGGTGGGCGTGGCTTGTTGCGGTACCACGGCGGACGGTTGCTCACGAAGCCCGGACGCACGGGCACAATCTGCTCGGGAATGGGCACGCCGGTGATGAAGGGACGCTCCGGACGGTCAAAGGGGTAGGGGGGCGGCCGCATCGAGGTGCCAGGCTTCTGGGCCTCGTAGTCGATGGGCAGGTTCTGGGCCTCGGAGATGCGCGGCGGACCGCGGTTGTTGATCCTGCTGGCCGAAGGTCGCCGCACGCCCTGCGTGTTGGCGTGCACATTGACGTTGCCGTTCAGCAGCTTCACGATGCCCGTGATGATGTCCTGGATGTCGGGGTTTCCGTTCTGGCGCGGACTATGCGGCGCCTGCGTGGCACTGGCCGCCGTCGACGAGGTGGCAGTACTGCTCGGACTCGGCCGGATCGGGGACCCCGACGCAAGCGGTCGCAGGTCCCCCCGCCCTAAAAAAGACTGCTCTGAGCTGCTGCCAGTGGTGCTGCCAGTGCTGCTGCTGATCCGCGACAGAGTTTTCCCGACCCTGATCCCGGACGCCTGGTGTGTGCGCTCCGGCTGCTCCTCCTGGTTGTCGTACGTTCCCGTGGGCTTGATGTTGTAGTGAAAGTACCGCCCGGCGGACACGTCCTTCTCCAGCTCCTCCGGGAAGTGCACGTCGTTGGGTCCGGCGGGCTGGCGATCGTGCAGAATGGGCGACGCCGAGCGCTCCACCCGCTCCGCCCGCGTCTCGTTCTCGTTGGGGTCGCGGGGCGAGGGGGCACTCTCGGCCAGGCCGTTGATGGAGTCCGCCACGGTGCTCTCGATGCTCAGGCGGGCCGGACTGCGGTGGCTGCTCGACTTGGGCGAGATCTGCGAGATGCTCTCGTGCTGGCCAGCTGCAAAACGGGGGATAGAACATGTTGCAAAATGTTAGTAAATTGGATTTAAGTTAGCTAACAAGTAATTTGGAAAAGTTATTTTAATTTTAGTTGATACGACTATGTACGGACCATTGATTATTTGAGTGTTGACGCTACTTTCCAACTTTTCCAAGACCGTTTTTTTCTTTTAAACAACATATTATACATTTAAACTAAACTTACTGATCTTAACGATCCTGAAAGCCAATTTTAATTAATGAAATTAGCCATGGCAACATATTCTTCTTCTTCCATATTCTAACTCTTGATTGAACAAATCCCAAGTTTTTCAGATTAGAAAAAGGTTACCTTTTTTTGTTTTAATACCTTTCTGAATTTAAAAAGTATCGTTAGATTTATTAAGGAGTTTATGAAAATGTTGTGCAACACCTTAAAATTAAAAAATTTTTTTTTAGTTTTCATCTAAGTGATTATATTAGAAGTTAGGAGTAAGGTTTTAGCTTTGACTCCTTAATGTACATATGCAACTAAACAGGAATTGCAGAAGAACTGTATTAAGTACCGTGTATCTAATACCCATAATTTGAGCACAAATAAACCAGAACTAAGGTTATGACAAAATTACCAATTTTAAAATATTTAATATTTACTGGGATCCTTAGTCTACAACTTTAGGTTTGTATTTGTAAAATACATGTATAAATGACAAGAAAAATTATACAAAATCAAATATTAAGACACATTTTCACAAGTTATTCAATCAAATCTATATCAAAAGATCAATCTATTATCCAGGCATATTACAAAGACCTCTGCATTGTATGTCATTTAATACCGCAAGAAACCGAGAAGAAAGGGAAAGATTTCAGTGAAAAGAGCGCCGAGTTCCGAGGTTCAGTTTCCCTTGACTCCATCATCGCAATGGGAGAGTCATCACATCGGGGTTTCACTTTCCACTTGCCCCATGCACCGGCAGCAGCAAAAGCACCAGCACCTGCCCCTTCCACTATGGGTTGCCCTTCCCAGCAGGCAGGCACTCCGTCATTGTCAACGCGATTCATTTGCATTTGGGGGGCAAACAAAGCCCAGCCCAAGTCGGCGCGGATCAGTTTCAATCTCTGTCGCAGGCTTGGCCAGGCGTCATTTGCTTTCGATGTCAAGTCTGAGTCGCGGTCTTTGTCTTTTCCCTATTCTTTTCACTCTCTTTGCATCTAATTGTGTTGGTTTTCCTTCGAAATTATGGGTTTGCGAGCCTAGTATGTGGATGCACCCGATGGCTAGCACATCTGTCACAATGGCGAAGGCTCATTGCTGATTACCCTGGGTACCCAGCACCAGCACACAAGCTGAGCGGTACACAGATGCTTAGAGACCAGGCCTCGCGGGGCCAGATCTGCACTCGCTTGGCAGCCGACGAAGAATTTCACAAATTGCTACGTCAAGCGTTGAAAAGATGCCAGGCCGAGGTCGTTGATGCGTCTGATTTCCATCATTTTCCTCGGATATGGCAGATAAATGAGAAGAGCCCCGCCATGAGCAACTTAAATATAGATTGCCGTCTTGTATGTAGAATGCAGATGGCAATCGAATGGGAACAAGCACTTGAACCTCCCCTTGTCGGTCGAATAAATCTTGAATAGGCACTCCTTATCGCATCTAAAGCTACAATTTCCCACTCTCATCTGGGCATCAATCACACGGAGAGAAATATAGCCGGATATGAATAAATGTGTTCTGTTTTAACATAAAAGATTAGAAAGTGCAAATATCTGACTATTAACTTCAAATTGTATATTTAATTTAAATTAAATATTAAATCAATATAAAATGCAATGAATATTGAATTTAAAATATTTAAATTAATGTTGAAAATATTAAATTAAACATAGTGCCTTTTTAACATTTAAATGCATTTTATTTAAGAATCAATTCCAAAAATATTCAATAAACAATTTTAAAAACAAAACTAAAAGCAATAGATGAAAATCAAAGCGAAATATATTTCAGTTGGGTACAAATTGGTTGGATTTACGAGTGCACAATAAAAGTCAGTGGAATGAAGTCTTGTTCTTATGAAAAGAATACATCATTTATACATTAAAAATTGATGTTTTATCAATGTAAAAAAAAGTATAACGATCTAAGTAGCCTAAAATAACGATTGTTTGTGCCTATTTATCAAACTAGGTCAGAATGACAGCAATTTTGTATTATTTATTTCAGTACATTATTCGAAACCATCGAAACTTGAGCTGTGAATTTTCAGACAAACACAACCGATCACACAGATCTCAGTCGGCAGTCAAGTGCTACCCGTCTATTCTTTGACACCTTCCCAAGAAGATTTATTTGCTGTTGGCTTTCTATGACTCTCCGACGGTTTCGGGTTGTCAAGTGCATGTCATCTTTGGGCTTTATGGGGTTTGGCCAGAACCAGTTTAAGGTTGGAACAACAATCATAATTCACACTCGCTCGCCGAAACACGTTTAGTTATTGAGCTTAACCCAATTGCCGAGTGCCATTGGTGGGTCTTTGTGGGTCTCGGGGTTTTTTGATTAAGTTTGGCACAGATTTTACTTTCACCTGTCGCTAAACTGGCTCGACTCTGATTGAAACACACAATATTTGTTTCACTTTCTTCGTCGCAGGCATTTGTTGCGATTTTGATATAATTAACGCTTCCTTTTGGGCAAGCAAAACAAAAGGCGACGACACAGTTTTCACTTTCCTTGCCTCGAATTGTTAATTTTCCAGTTTTCCTTTTGATTTTATTGATTGCAAAGCGAGTCTGAGATTGCGATTTTGATTGGGGTGGTAAAATGATGGTAAAAGTGAGCCGGCGGCTGTGAAATTTCCAGACATGGACATAGCTGGCTGAATGTGTAACGCAATTTGGTGTACGAAAATTGAATTCCACTTTGGAGCGGGGCATGCAACACTTTCACGGCCAAGCCGCAACGAAAGTAAAATCCTCAGCCCCTCTTGGCCACTATATCCAGACGGGTTGGGTTGAATGCACCCGATATGACAACAACATGGACACAACAGCAACAGTCGTCATTAGTTCCAGAGCTTGCCCACTCTAATTCGAGCGCTACTCCAGCGAGGACGCACGACTTGTGCCCTGTCTCTTGGTTTTTTTTTGGCAAGGTTTCCAGTTTCTGCCCAACCCACACAGTCGGCAATGCCTTCTCCCTCCACCCAGCTCAAAGTCAACTTGAGCTCCATTCAATTTGGCGATCTCAGCGCCTCCAAATTGCTGACATGAAATCACTTTCTATTTCGCTGCACTTTTCAACTGTTTCCCAACTTGGCCAAAGGCAGAAACCGAAATTAAGTCCGCCTGCTCGCGTCTAATGTGGGCAAAGCTGGCGAAGATAATTGCTTATGAAATGCGACAATTTTCTGTTTCTGTTTCTGTTTCGACTTCGAAATTTAACACACGTACCAAAACATTGCGCATACGACATGTGTGCCCTGAGCACTTTAAGTGGGCTTGATTACGTAATAATAACATTTAATGGTCTGCTCAAAAGGCAGGAGACAATTTGCTGTGTTTTCACCATAAATATATTTATGTAATGGCTTTCAAATAGTCAGCTTTGGCAGGAAGACGAATTTCAATGACAATTCAAATCAAAAATTAACTTCATTCAGTAGCTTAAATTTAAGGGAATTACTTGGCAGTAACTTTTTATTTTTCCGCCGAGTATTGTTATTTAAATATAAATATTTTGTTTATATTAATAGGTATGCAAATATATATTTTACAGGCCTTTTATTATAGGCCTTTATTTATGCCTTTCCCAATGTTGGAGTGTGACAAAAGATCTAGTTTTTGTACAAACATACAAACAAATTGTGAATTTCAAACTATACCTATTGAAATCTACTTATGTTTTTCAAGAAATCCAAAAGCCATTCATACGATCACAACCAAAAGCCATTAAAGAAATCTTAGACAACCCATCTGAACAAATCCCTACCAAATATTTCTCTCACCTCTCTCTACATTTTCCATTTCATGAGTTTGTTGCCTAAGCTTCTTCATCTTTTTGAATTGGCCCATAAACATAACCAAGAATGGGCCATCCAATTGTGAGTTCCGCAGACCCTTAGGCGAAGATTTCTATTAAGAAAGAGATGTGGTGGACTGACCACCACATCTCGAAGTGCCATCACAGCAGCCACGCCCCGAACTCGGAGTTTAAGAACCGCTTGAGCGGCTGAACTCAATCCATTCCATGGCTTTCTGGGCGTTGTCTATCGCTGTCCAAGCCGGGCTATTAAAAATTTGATTTAATGCTAATTGATTCTTTGGGCATTCGACTTTCGTTGTGGGCGTTGTGGCGGTGGACGAAACCGAGTTGCCAGGGAAAGTCGTGATGCCCAGGGTTCTAGTGCCGCCTGCCCAGTTCGCCTCCATCCGTGGGAGCTGCACAGTCATTCCTCGGTCGTTTCATTAGCAGAGCAAACAAGGTATCTGTGGCCCGGGCCCAAGCACTTGTGCCATCAAACCGTCAACTGGCTGGTGTGGTTGCTCAAGAGTTGTCTGCACAAACAATTGGCCGTGAGCAGAACTTGAAAGGCGTCGTGGCCAGACTTTTCTCAGTCTCTCCGGAGCTGAAATGCATGAGCTGCAATTAAGAAGTGACGACGACAACGACCACATGGCAGCCCGGGACAAGGCAAACTGCACTGCACTCCACTCAACTCCACTCCACTCCACTCGACCCGAAGTTGTGTCTGGTGAAATTGAGGCATTTCGCTGGAAAACCGATTTTCCGTAGCCATGTTCTGTGGCTTTTTCAATACTGAGCTCCGTGACCGTGAAGTTTGGCCTTTGGCACTGCACGAGTGTTTTGCCATTTTTAGGCGCGTGCTTGGCAGTGAGATGTGTCCAAAGCACTTTAGCATTAGTTTTCAAAATTTACTAAAATATCTTGTAAAAAAAAAAAACATAATCTTAAGTGTTTGTCAAAGTAAAGCTATTATAGATATTTTACATTTAATATAAATTATTAGGAAATATGCATTGTATCATTTATATGGCTGTAGTTAATAACACTATTGCTTATTTCTTTGCTTTTATTTGTTGAATGTGTATGTGTACACACTAAAAAGATATTCAACTAATTCCAATTGGAAGACCAAAAACAAAAAACTTAAGCGTTTAATTATAAAAGGTAGAGATCACACTAGCTAAAATGTGCTTCTAACTTTTACAAAACTTCATTCTCGATAACTTTAAGATAAAAGGTATAAGGTAAAAAGATAAGGTAAAAGTATAGCCTAACATGAGGATAAAAAAATTAAGCCTAAGCACAAATTGTTGCAGTGTAAAGTGAGCATTCTTTGGTCTTTACGGCTGAGTCAACTGTGATGTTTGTAAAAACTTGGCAGGGTATGTAAATAATAATTTATCTAATCAACTTATTTCACCCAGCAGCCGTTTACCTTCGTTTTCTTCGAGTGTGCTGGCCTGCATCCTTTGTGTTTGCCACTCGGACGGAGGTCCAAAGCGAATGACCTTAATCAAGGTCTAGCTCTGATCTAACCGCCTTGCAGTCGGAGCCAAAGACGGAACCAAAGACGAAGCCAGAGTCGAGGCCAGAGCTAAAGGCGGTTGCAGTCCGACTGCACTTCTGTGTTGGTCAGGCTTCCGCAGATGCTTTGCTGCTGCAGTTGGTTGCGCTCCGCTGCCTGCTGTGGGGCATGTCTAAGCCAAACCGAAAACCGATTCGGGTGGGGGCAATTTATGGCCTGGACGCGCTCTGCTGGCTTTAATCGTGGCAGTGCGAGGAAACTGCAAGAAATCCTCCCATATCCCATATCCCATATCAATAGAATAGAATCATGGCAATCGCCGCGATCCCAGGCCCGAGCAAATGGCCGCCACTTATGACATCTAATTGTCTCACATGCTTAATTAAGTCGCAGGTGGGAGCGAGCCGAGGCAACTAATGGCCCGGCCAGAACAAGACCAAGCCCTGTAACTAGCTGCAATTTGCCGGCGATAAGCGATCTGCACGATCTCGTTGGGAATGCTGCAGAATAGTTGGAATCGCAGTCACTGCAGCCCCTTGAACATGCCACGGAATACTTATGCAGTCGAAGGCGATAGTTGGGCTTGGGTCAGTAACCCAGTGCTGCGCCTCCTGCTCTGATTGAACAATTATGAATACGATGGAGCTCCAGGCAAATCTCTGGCCAACATTCGCCGAGAGCTAAGCTTGGGCTGTATTGATTGAAAGGTAGATGGCGCTCTCTCTCTACATCGCTCTTCCCAAAGCCACATTTCCCATCTCCCCAACGAAACTGGGTCATTGTACCCACAGTAGCCGGCTTAAGTGTGGCCACCAAACGGAAACAAGTTGCCAGCCAATATAGTCTGAATGGTCTGTGACAAGTTCAAGCTCGCCTCAATGTGTGTGAGTGTGTTTGTGTGTGTGTCAAATAAAATTCTATAACAAGTGGCCAACAGAACCGGCTCTCTGTATAGCAAGAATCCCACTTCATATATAAGACTGTCAGTCAGTCAGCCAGCTTTTTATTGGGCTATTTCCAACTGCGTGCCAAATAGAAATGGGGGAAATGCGCCAGTGTGCGAGAGCGTGGGTATTATTGTGTCACTCTGGTCGCTGTTTTGTTTGAATAGTCAGTTAACTGCACCCATTTAACGGCTTTTTGTGCCCAAGTTCTTTTGGCCAGTTCTTTGAGTTTTGTGTATTTGGCTTTAATAGGTGTTGGAATCATTTAATACGCCAGATTCATAAATTCCTATTGTGAGCAAGTTTGTTGCCGAACTCTTTTGATTTTGCTCTGGGAGCTTAAACTAAAATGTTTACTATTTTCAATGTATCAATCTATAAATCCTAAATATGCTATTAATTTATCAAAAAGAAACGAAGTTGCTACTATTTAAATAACACTGTTAGGACCATTCTGTGGAGTTTGTTTCCTAAGTCTTTTGATGTGGTACTACTTCAATAACTATTTTATTCTATTTTATTCGTAAATGAACAAATACTTATATAAAAATTGACATGTAAGAGAGATTTTAAGTCTTAAAGTGGTAGAATCAAATATTTTTGTCTATGTTCCTCAAGTCCACGGTTGTTGTTTAACATTTCCTGTGACATGGCAAAGCCCACGAAATGCGTGTTTTGTCTTGGCCAAATTATGCTAAAATGTATGCCAAGCAGAATCTGAATTTAAAACATTCCTCTGCGAACCGGCTGAAAGCGGTCTCCCAAAAAAGAACCGCGGAGCATAAAAAGAGCATTTTCATTGATTGCCATTGATTGTCAACGCCGACACATGCAAGGCTAAGGGTCTACAGAAAGCACACACCACCAGCCTTCTCTCGGCGGCACTCATTCCTTTTCTCCATCTCAGTGCAATTTAATCTCGGCCCAAAGCGCCCCAGGACAACCATTAAAGAAGATCGCAGCAAACCAGCAAACGTAAAAAACGAAAAGCTGAGACGAGCTAAATTGTGGGTTCAGTTGGCCTTAACTGCCGATGGGTGTGCGTCTGGGCCTGCCTGGCAGGCTGAGTGTGTTGGCACGCCTGGCAACTTTCGATGTGCTGAATTTCATTGTACAATTTTGGGCATCCCAATCCAAGAGTCGCTTCTCTTCTCACGGGAAAGGGAAAGTATGCGGTTATTGATACGGCGTCGGTTTCTTGTTTTGATTGGGCAATCGCATCCCAACTGAAGCTCAGGCAGTGCTCGGCTCTAATTGAATGCTCCGGTCAGGGTGGAGAAACGCTTAAGTTAATTGATTACGAGCGATCAGCATGTGAGCTGATTATGAGCTCGAACCGTTCGAAACTGACTGCGTGGAAAGGGAAAGGAAGGTGCTCTTTTAAAGTGATACAAAGTTGTGAGTTTGAGTAACAACACTGCTGAGATTCTAGTTTGTATATGATTTTAAAAGACAAATAATAGTTAATTTGATTACAAAAACGTGCATAGCTGCAAAGGGTTCGACTAGTTTTTTCCAGGAAAGTATAATTGACTGTGTAGATATCAACGGAAAAGTTAAAAATTACAATGCTGTAAGAAAATTAAATCTAATAAATTTAAAATTAAATTTAGAAATTTAATAAATAATTTCGTTTTTTAAAGAAAAAAGTTTTAATTAAAAACGTTAGTATTAACAATCATTTCAGATATCTAAAATACTATTCCTAAACTAGAATTTTATTTGATTGTATATGATTGTAATTAATTGTCTTTCTCTGGACACTTACAGGAATTTCAAACAAAGCTCAAAAACAAGGAACCAAACTGTTTTCAAGTCAATTAAATTAATTTTGTTAATCCTTTGCGCAGCTGTTACACCCCAAGTATCAAATTACCTGTATTGAAGTGCTCAACAATCTAAAAATTAATTGCATAAGCAGAGCCAGCCTTCGAACAGGTGGCCCACCAAGAACCCACAGCGGTTCCCAGCCCGAGACAAATCCAGGCAGAGATCGAAAAAGTATAAAAAACCTGCCGAGCGAACCTGCCTCTTGACCCAATAAAGAGTCAAGCGATAAATTTCTGCTCTGCCTGCAACGACGGCGGCTTCTTTCTTCCTCCTCTCTCCCATCGGGCAGCGAATTTTTTGATTATTTATATTTTCCTCTCGTTCTTCGGAGCGCTCTTTCACTTACTTAGCCCCCACAGCCAAGTGGGCCATGTAACCGAAATGTGCCAAAAAAAAAATCAAAAAACGCCAGGGAACGATGGCTTGTGGAGGCAGCTAATCTGAAAATTTAATCAGCCTAACAGTTGTGACTGCAAGGGGAAAAGGCTGAAACAAAGGGGAACGAAGTCGAAAAACCCAACAGGTTGCGGCAGTAAGTCAGCGGGTTACAGTGTCACCGCCGAGCTCCCAACCGATCTCCGAACCGATCTCCGAACCCGATCCAATCCATCGATCGCTGGACTTAGTCATGATGGACTACGGGAGTAAAAAGACCAACTCATGGCGCTTTCTTTGACACTTTTCCAGTGGCGTTTCAATTCGCTCTGTGTATCAGTGTATCGGCGTATCTGTGCAACGAAAGCCCCGAAAAGCCGTTAGCTGGGTGTTACTGTTAACTGTTTCACTAAGCCATAACTGAATAGATTCTGTTTTCTTTTAATTAAGCTTGCTGTAAAATAATTTTCACTTCACCCAATTTTCCAGGCCGACTCTATGTAAATTCCGCTGCAAAGGCGCCCGCACTTCGCCGTGCCAATGCGGCTTATTAGCTGCATGAAAGGTTTTGGCCCAACTTCAAATGGCCCAGTAAACAGTGCAGTTAGCTTTAATTGATTCCAGCCCGCTGAGAGCGGCCCGCCTCAGTTGGCCGGATTCGTGCAATTAAGTGGTCTCAGTGGCTGCCTGGCGGACGAGAGGCTTTCGGTGGAATGCATAAGTAGCTGCTGCCCCGGAATGCCCTCCACTCTTCTCCTGGTTAGGGCTGCGCCATGCCGCGCACTCGGTTGTCGACTTCGCATGGGAAGTTGGTTCTTAATGCGCGTTAACAAGCAACAAATCCCTCTCTAAGCAGTGCACTGCAGAAAAACAAACTCGATCCAACTTTCTTAATTCCAAGATTCGAATAAATTATAATTTAATTGGCTATTAAAATGTTTATGTACTCTTAAACTAAAATAAAACTGTTTAATCAAGAAATTCGCTGGCCAAAATAAGACTTTTAACTTTCGAAAAGTGATTCCAACAAGTGTTTTTAATGCATTTTTAATACCATTTTTTACTTTAGTTTCTTGATTTTCAAGCCTTTAGAAAAAACGATCTAATAAATTATATCTTTTATAAGAAACAATTTCTTTTTCATAATGAATAAGTTGAACAAACATACATACGAATTTTTTATATAAATGTATATTAAAGCATGTTTCTTTTATTGTTGCTTACGTATAGTAGGTATAAAAACCCGATGTAATTTCTCGATTATTTGTGTTAGAGTTTCTAGAATCTGCCATTTTTATTTTTTGTTCGAAATCTAATGACAAAGATGTTGTTAATTAAATGTTGATTGTCTTAGGAATTCTCAAAGCACAAAAGTAAAATGGTTAAGTCACATCTTCTAGCTAATTACATGTTCATTATAAAAAGCCTCGCTGGTTAGTTACCCATGATATTTTCTTTACTCTTCTTCACTCTGATTGGTTTTTATGTGCCCAATTGAAGTTTTGCTTACAACGCTTAATGACGAATTCATTTTCGCATATTGCATAAGCTCACTTGGGCGTCACTTAACGATTATGAGCCACGCATGCAAAACCCATAAGAGTCTTTAATTAACTTCGATTCACGCACGTCACGCACATTGTAAGCGACAAAGCGGAATGGAACCAATCAAACGCAAAAACCTAAGACAATCCCTGGCCGAAGTCAACGAATCCGGTATGAATAATCACAGTTGTGCAACCCAGGCTTGCCCTCCGTGGGCACCGGCCAGTGAATCATAAGCGCCGAGATGCGATCAGCACTAGACAACCCAGATGCAGATGCGATCGACACAGTTTCGGGGTTTCTAAGCCGTTTGAAATGTGTCACCCAGTGGCAAAGAGACATCGGCTGACATATCTCGATTTAAGTGGGTCAAGCCCGTATTTCAGTGGCAAAAAAAGGAAATTAACAAACTTATTCTTTCGTGCTCGACAATTGAACGCACTTGTGCGGGTGTGCAGACACATCTACACTACAATACAACTCAGTACAGTACAGTACAGTTAGCACACTTCATTACGTTTGGCACAGTTTGAAGGCAGGCAGACTGGCACTCAGTTGAGTACCAGGTAAACCTCGGAGACCCATCTCCCATCTCCTCAGCTATGCATTCTTTGTAACGCCCAATAAATTATGCAGCAAACGCAAGCTTTCTAAAAGGAGAAGACGAAATGAGCGGCAGAAGTGGAGAAGAATAAACACGTACTGCGACTGCCTCGGGCATCTAAATCTCCATCAACTGTTGGCATGTCGGGGCGAATTCTTTCTTATTTTCAGCTTATTGTGAACCGACATTCCTCGGAAATGTATCAAATTAAAAATTATAATTATGCTCACGTGTGGAAAAAGTGGTTTGAGTATCTTCGTTTGTACTAACTAAATGCTCGCTTGAGCAGAACCCTTGGTGAAAACACATGATTACTGCAGATAAGATCCATTCAGAACAAGTGCGGGAGATTCGCTTCGGTAAGGAGGAGTCTCGATTCGGATGACCGCTGTATTGGGTGGGTTTTTGCAATGATGCACTACAGTGATTTTGAAGTTGAATTTGGATTTATTTTTCTGCGTTATGTATTTTAAAGGGAATTATAAACATTTATATAAGTTCAGATCAATTTAGATTGTGAGTCAGTTACCTATAGGTTTATAGAGGCTATATCAGTCTGTCACTTCTCAATGTTTTTCTCGAAACGACATTCTTCAAAATTGCGACGTCATAACTCAAGAATTCTTCAATATATTCACTAAACACTATATTCTAAACCATTCACATATGATAGTTTTTAATATTTTTTGAAATTTGTACATGAAATACATTTGTACATGAAATACTTTAAACTTTAATAACCTTTTTGAATTTTTTTGTTTCAGCTACTCATTTGGATGGTGGTGACATTTGGGGTCATTTTTTTTAACACCTCCAAAGACACCTCATAGCACCATTTTTCAATATTTTAGTAAGCAAAAATCTTAAAATAATGTTGAAAACATACGTTTTTCATGGGTCACACTGGTATAGCTTCTAAAGGACAATGAAACTTACACTCAGGTAAGCATTCACAGCATTTTATAGGTTTTATCAATTGAGAAATCAGAGTGCTTAGATCTGTTGAAGATCTTGGCCTTGCTATCTCAACTTTCATCCTCCCACTTTGTTTGACACCGTGAAAGTTTGCTGCTGGCACAGGCCTCACAATTAAAGTTCAATTTATTAACTGAATGCATGTGAAATTCTTTTGTTGGGCATATCACTGTCGTGTTCCCGCCCCTTGCCCCCCTTGTCCCCCATTTGGCCAAGACTTACCTGCTGTTTGAACGAGGAGCAGCAGAAGAGCCAGTGGCAACGTCGACACGGCCAGGGCCACCAAGTGTCGATGGTCTCTTGGCATTCTATTGTTGGAAATGGCTGACTGCTGGGAGGTGCCGCGGCCCCTTCTTCCAGCTCCAACTGCGAGTCCCAGTCCAACTCCGCCTCCTCCTCCGCCTCTGTCTTCGGATCTACTCGACTGTGTGTTGTGTGTTAAATTCTGTGGCTTTCGTCGCATGTTTGCATAAACTACGTCACTGTTTTACCTCTTTGAGGCTTATTGTCAGGGGTTTCTATTATTTATCAAAGGTATTTCGTTTCTTTTATTGATGAACCGTGCCTTGGCGAGGCATGTTTTGGCTTTGACCGTGTGTGTTTAAGCTGAAAAGAGGGAGAAAGGTGGTCAGCGGAGCAAAAAGGTTGCGAATGATTCTGGAGTTTGTGTCTTGAGTCTTTTGTTTTGGGAGAGACTCTTCGCACTGCTATTTGGGGCTCGTTGTGGACATTACGTCCAAATGCCATGAGTCCAAGCCCCAATTAACAACATTTACATAAGCAGCGTCGTAGTAAGTCAATAATCACGGCTATCTTAACGGCTGGAAAAGAAAACACTTTCAGAAAAACTTTGACGTTGTTTCCCTGTTACGTAAAGTGAAGCGTTCCATTCCATTCAAGCGACTAACTGAACCCGGCTGATTGAAATGCTAATTTTGATTGATGTTGATGTCCAAGACGCTTTGAAATTGGCTGCAGCGAAAGTCGCCGCACATTTTGAGGTGTCAGACGGCAAAAGTGAAATTCCAATTCCAAAGCGAGCACGCAGCTATCAACTGGAGCAGATCTGTCGCCAGGCCCTAATCGATTTCGGTGCTCCGGATTACCCAATGTGCGGCGTACTGGTGCTAATCAGAAGCCAAAACAAGCAGTAACTGAGGCAATTGCCGGGCATTAGATGGAAAGTGAAAGCATCCAGCGCAGCGCTAACGGAGGTAGCAAATGAAAAGGTAAAGGTAAAGTTAAAGGTAAAGGTTGCCTCCACAGCATACGAGTATTCAAGTATTCAAGTCTTCGAGTATTCGAGTATTCGAGTGATCTCGGACCGGATCGGACCGGTCATATGCCGCCTGCAGTTGAGTCATGTCCAGGTCTGAATTTGGCAGCCCGTTGGCTTTGTTTGTGCTCTCTGTTTACCCGCGGCGGTTCGGTCGCGAAAGGAACCTTGAAATCCCCGCTGCACGCTTGAAGAATCCCAGTGAAATAGAAAGTTGTACGTGAGCAGCCAGAAGAGCAAAACCACAACAAACTCTGTTTTCTTCGTGGGCGAGTTGTCGTTGTTTTTTGTGTGGCTTTCTGGGCTGTCATTAAATGACTCCATTTTTCAGCGGATTGTTGTGTTTTTCCATTGAGCGCCTCGCCCACGCTGGCGCCTGTTTACGTTTTCATTGGAATAATTTTTGGTTTTATCAACTATGCTTTCTTTTCGAACCCCGCGCCGCAGACTGCTTCAGCACCCAGCGGAAGTTGCAGCTGGTAATTAGTTTTCATTTCGTTCGTATCTTCTTCAGTAAATGACTCATGTGCTTTTCATAAGCCATTTTTTTTTGGGGCTTTGTCTGTTGCGCAACAGTTTTTTGAGCCGGCAAAAGAGTCGGAGTCAGAGAAAGGTAAATGTGGATTGAAGGAGAAGAGGTTGAGATATGTGATCCGAAATGCGAAGTATAAAATTGCATAAGTCATATCTTTATGACTGTCAGCTAAGCAAAATAACTGGCCAATAAGAAGAGTTTTGGAATTCCTTTAAGCAGCTATGTTAGTTTAACTTTATCGCCTCCCACAATACTCTATCCACAAATTTCCCTGTTCGATGCTTTTCCATTTCGGACTCACCTCAAAGCGTTTCCATCAATCACACGATTGCAATCGCCGAGATTTGATTGATGTTTTTGCGTGCAGCGCTGTTGCACGTTATTTTCAATTAGATTTTGCACATAAATAACGCGAAATAATGGAAAATTTCACCAACCAGACAAGCTGCGAAAAACGAGAAGGCACATTAAATTGAAGATCTCGCCGACCCAGAGCCAAATCCAGCTGGAGCCGAGTGGAAATGCGGTTTTGCGGCTCCAAGGAATGCAAAACTCTAAATTATCGAAAAGCAAAAATCAAGCGACAGCTGCCGCCTGCAAAATTGGCACAAGTGCGCTCGAAATGGCACAACTAACAGTATCAAGTGCTCCAACGGGAATCGGGAGTGGGCAGTCTACTTGGACTTCCACTCCGTCTTGCTCTTGGTCTTGGCAGTGGACTTGGCTTGGAGCCATTTAGCAGATCGCTTTGCAGTCGACGGACGTGTGTAGGCCGACAGCGGACAGGTTGCAGCGGATCACGTATCCGGTTGGGGCAGCCTGGCGCGGTTGTTCTCGCGAAAAAAAAAAAAAAAAAAAAAAAAACTCCAATTAATTCGCTGGCACTCCTGGGCCAGAGTGGCTCTCTAATTGGCAGAGAAACGGCGGACAAATTATGAATTTGCAACCAATTTCACAGCGACGGTAAACAAAAGCCGCAGACAAAACCAACTGCCAGCCGAGGCAAAAAGGTAGCGCGAAAAAAAGAAAGTTTTTTGAAGTTTTCGTTGCTGCCGCTTTGGGGCTTATACGTATTTTTGCTTGTCTACACACACAAATATCATTTATTCGTTATACGTTTTCATATTCGCTATTCGCTATTCACTATTCACTATTCCCCGTTTTGCTGTTTGCTTCACTCCGAGGAAAACACTCTTTTCTTTCATCGGCGCACTCACACGCAAGCGCAGCGTTGTTCACTTTTCATATGCGACTCGACCGCAAACACGCACACACGCACAAGCACACAAACACACGAAGCCCCGACCGACTGGGCTTCTTCACTTTTCTGGCCACAATTCGCGCTCACCTACCAAGAAACCGCCAACAGGTGCGCACCGTTCGAACGCTCGACTCAAACTGACTCAGCTCGTGGCCCGAAGACTCCGCGGCGAGCCGAAGATACCAGAAACCGGAGCAGCGATCGCTGGCTTGGCCGCTCTTCGGAAGAGTACTCGGCACTCTGGCAGGTTCGCCGGCCCGTCTTCAGGTCGCTTCTGCCAAATAGATGGTCAAGTACTGGAGCAAGACATGTGCACTTTGCATTGGAATTATCGAACTCCTTTCTGACAGATACATTCAATAATAAAGGAGCTCTCTTTGATAAGCCGATGGTTGAATACCCTTGCTGGTTGCTTTCATTCCCGTTCGGAAATGTTTTTGAACTTTAGTTTTACATTAAACAAGACAAGAAAGGAAGATATTAAAAAAATAAAATATTCTTTAAAGCCGCAATTCTAAACCGTAATTCTAACAAACGAACTAACACTCGGAAAGTTTTTATTCAAAATGTAAAAAATAAAAAAGGAAGAACGCTATAGTCGATTTGCCCGACTATTAGATACTCAGCCAAAAAGCTTCAAAATAAACAATCCCCCACAAAACAATCGGAGTATAGGTGGCGCCATCTGTCGAACTGCATAGTCAACACTAGAACAACACCCCCGCTAACAGTTCTTTCGTTCTGTCTCTCGCTGCTGTAGAGTACCGGCAGAGCAACGGCCGAACAGCGGCAGAGGGGCGCCAGAGCGGCGGCCTTATAACTTCTAAAATAAAAGCTCGATTTTGAAAATTTTTTTGTCTACCGATAGAAATGACCAAAACACACACAGTGAGTACAACTGCTAAGGTCTAACATGTCTCAGAGTGACGTGACAGACGTGTTTAGTGTTTCGCGATTGGTGGGCTTTTTGCCATTTATTTTTCCGATTGTTACTATGGAAGCTATAGGATATAGTTATATATAGATATAGCTGTCATGCAAATACACATTTAAGTACAGTTTTTGAACTTAATATGTTGATCATATAAAAACCTTCAAGTCTCTTTTAGAAACATAAATCAGCAGTTTAAGTAGTGACGAATTCAACCAAACACAATCTAAAACTTTACCGGTTTATATAAACTGTTTATCAAATAAATTTAAAACGCGGAATTCGCTTATACCACACTAAACCCAAAAACAATAACAAAAGTTGGTGGTATCAATTTAAAAAGTAATCAAAATTGTTGTTCAACAGAAATGTGGCAAAAATATATATTTACATTATTTTTAAAGGCCATAGACATTATCTATAAGCTAAATTTGTTACTTGGTTGAACAAAGTTGCGGCCTTTTTTTGGGGGGTTTTTACGTTATTACATAAAAAAATATATTAATAAAATTGTTAAGTAATCTTTGAATAAATAAACTATAATCTAAAGCATAAGAAATTTATTCCGCGTTTAAATTATATTGATTAACGGTAATTTTGTTTTTAAAGACTTTTAAAAAGTTTGCATGGTATTTGGTGCAGAAAATCTGCTGTGATGGAATTTATAAGCGGTTTGGAAATCAGTCCTTTATCGTTGTAATATACTGACCAAAAATTAAAAATACTAATTTAATTCGGAAACCATTGCAACATTATTATTACCTGGTTCATTTTATTAACAAACAAATATTATTCAAAGAATTTATTGTTTCATAGCTTCTTTGGAAGGACTTATGTATGCAATAACTAATTGTAACTGGATAACCGCTTTCAAAAGCTCATTGCATTCAAAATTGAAATGTGTATATTGCTTCATGATATGGCAAGGTTAAAGCCTGATCTTTAATTTTACAGCAATGCTTAACTTTTGTGACAACTTATTTCTTTGCTCCTAGAGTAACTAATATTCCTATAGTAACTAATATTCCACACCCAATCTTCAAGCGATTCTCGACAGCTTACTCTGCAAAGTGGGGGGATTGCGCCTCCAATGACTTGGGTCCGTGGTGAGTTGGTGCCACTGACACAGGCCGTTTGAACGGAAACAATAACAATTGAAAGTGGCAATTTGGCGAATATTCGCTCCTTAGTTCGATCGCAGCTTGAGATTGTCCCAGCCAGTCCTAAGCCGAGCGAAGGCGACTTCCAGGCGGAGCTTGCTCCATTATTATGCAAATTGGCAAGGCTGATTCCGCTGATTTCGGCTTTCAATTGAAAATGAGAATGGCTCGGAGGAAAACTGAGCTCAGCAATGGAAAAGTGATGAAAGAGAATCGAATCGAGACGGTCTGTTCGATCGTCTGCTCATCATGCCACAAAACCATGCTCCATGACCAGTGAAATTGTGTTTGCCGGGCTGGTTTTCTTTTATTTTGTTGTTGTTGTTGTTGTTGTCTTTCCACCCTCTGCGTTTTCACACTTTTCACGAATCGACGTCTCCATTGTTGGGCAGCTGTGCTAATGGAATCGGCAAGCACCCACCACAGCCAGCACAGCCACCAGCGAACCATTGATTGAGCACGCTGGCGGCTTTAATAGTTCTTAAGCACCTGGGTATTAGTGTCAGAGTCGCAGTGAATCGGGCAGCGGTACTCCGCTTTAGTTTTCACAATTATCTTTATTCATTCGATCATAAACATGTGCATTTACAGGTAAAGAGAACAGGACTACGTGGCTAGTATTTCGGCAGCTCCGAGTAGCGCGGCGGCGTCGACCACAGCACGCTGGAGTTGCGCTTCAGCTGGCTGGGATCGATGTTCGGGAATATCTGCTTCAGGTCCGGCGTGGTGGGCACCACCGAGAAGAAACTGTCGATGATGTCGGTGGGGCAATGGCTCTGCATTGCGATCGCCTCCCCTCTCACATGGCCTGAAATAAAACGGATAATGGGTTTCAACAACAACTCATTTCATTTTCAAGGATAACTATAGCTCAAAAAATATTTTTCTAAATTTTTAAAAACAAAGTGAAACGGATCAAATTGCCTATATTAATATATATATACTTTATCAAGGAACTGAGGCAACCGAAGCCATTTTGTATAATTAGCAAACTTACTTCGGCTCCAGGAGGGTGCAGGGGGGCGCTTATGTGTGACTTTGCCCTCGTCGTCGGTGGAGTCGTCCTCGTGCAGCATCTCCCACGTGTACTTGGTCTTCGGGGGCGGCGGAAGCATTTTCTTGGGCTTGGCGCCGGTCAGCTGCTGCAGCTTCTGCTGCTCCAGCTCCTTAATCTTGGCCTTCTTGAGTGCCTCGGCCTCCTCCTGCTGGCGAATCTTGCGCTGCATCTCCTCCATCTCCTGGCGCTTGCGCTCCTCCAGGCGCTTTCGCTCCTCCTGCTTCTTGGCGCGGTCGGCGGCCAACTTGGCCATGCGCTCGGCCCGCTCCCGATCCTTGGCCTCGCGCTGCTGGGCGGCCTGCTGGTGTTTCTGCTCGCGCAGCTTCTTCCGCTCCTCGGCCAAGTTGTGCAGTCCCTTGCGGAAGTCGTCGCCGCTGTTCTCGCGCGACAGCGTCTTGGTGGACGTCGAGTTGGCGGACTTCAGGTTCGTCCCCGTGGCCGTCTTCATCAGGGCAGTGGCCTTGGAGGCGCTAGCCGACACCTTCTTGGGCTGCGCCGAGCTCAACGGCATTGTGCTGGCCGTCTGAGTTGGCGTGAAGAAGCGCCCCACAGTCGGAGCGGGAAGCTTGCCAATCTTGGGAGTGTTACTGGATCCCGGCGTGCCCAACTGAAAAGCAGGAGAACTGATTAGGTGAATGTTCAAAAATAGGAATGAAAAGTCCAAGTCCTATCTTCAGCTTCCTTCATTAAATTATTTTTAAGTAATATTTTTAAAATCTTTTTAATACCCAAAGCTTGTTAAAGGTTTAAAAAATGTTTAAACACATCAAGACAAAAAAGAAACAAGGATCTGAAAGATCGGTAAGCTGCCTTAAATTCTTTTCTAATTAGTTGCATTAATTATTTATATTTATAATTATTAATTGCCGCATTGGAGATTTATTTTTAAAATTGTAAAAATTATTTATATCTCGAGCTATATGCGTATAAGCTATTCAGACTTTCTTATTTTCCTGTCAATTTTTCGGGTGCTATATGATATTGTCGACTGATTTTAAAAAATTTAAGTCAAAGAGAATTCAAATAAATATATCTCGGATTAATTTCATCCACATAGTTTTAAAATTGAGAGACTAGTTTGCATAGAACGGACGGACGGAAATGGCTTGATCGGCTTGCCTGAAATTATTTCCTTTACTTCGTTGCAGACTTTTGACTAAAATTACCCAAAAGAGTATAAATATTTATAAATGAACTGCCTCCTACAAAAAACATCATGCAAAGATTAAAAATTATGCATAATATTAAGTGATAAGTTTGTTCAGATTGGTGATTTTATAAAATCGGAAAACTGTGTCCCTACTTTATTAGGATACTTACCGCATCTTTGCCTCGTTTGGGACGCAAATTAGACTGCGCTTGGGCCGCATTTTCAAAGGCCTCCACGCGGAGCTTCACGGGACTCTGCAGAAGTGGGCTGCAGGACAAACAAAGGTACTTTAGCCAAGGATAAGACATGTTAGCTATGGTGCTACTCACTTGAAGAGCTCGTGGGTGCGAGTTGGCAGCTTGATGGCCTTGATGTTCGATAGCACCTTTGTCGGCGGCAGCTTCTCCTCCACCGACTCGTCCTCCGTGAGCAGGCTGTCCTGCTTGGGTGGTGGCGCCTTCTTGTCGCCGGAGTGCACCTCGAAGGTGACATCGGAAGTCGGTGCCAAGGGACTGTCGCCTGTGGGTGCTGGACCCAGCACCATGGTGGCGTTGGACATGGTCACCGTCTCGTTGGCAGCAACTGGAGCAGCTGCAGCCACTAATTGCTCTGCAATGGGCGGGCCCTCGAGGGCGTCCTTGTAGATGGAGTGTTCCCGGTTTGGTCGCGACTCGGTGCTTCCCTTGCGTGTGCGCGACGACACTGGGGAGTTCTTGTCTATGTCGCTGAAGCGCTCCACTTTGATGGGCCGGTGGTTCTCCACGTTCTTCTTCTTGCGGACCTTCTTTACGACTTCCGTGTTGGTCGTTGTGTTGTTGGTCGTTATGTTGCTGGCCACAGTATCGTCCGGCCGTACGGCCTCCAACGTCACGGAGGAGGCGGTGGTTATATCTGGAGCGAGCAGTCCTTCGCTGCTAAGTTTCTCGCGCTTGACCTTCACGCGCAAGGTCTTCGTGGTGTTGGCGTCCTCGGAAGCCTCCTCCTGGGGCTTCTCCTGCTCCGCTGCTGCTAGGGTGGCTGGCTCCGGACCCAGCTGCAGCTGCTCCTTCTCCTGGGCAACCCGCCCACTGGAGGAGTTGTTGAACTGCGAGGCCCGGTGCTCACTCTCCACCTTGACCTTGACAATCTCCTCGTTACTGGGCCGGCGCATTTTGCGGGTGAGCGAGGGCTCCTTGAGCAGCTTCTCGGACTTCAGCTTGGCGGCACGCTGTGGCCGGCCGGAGTTGAGGGTGGTGTCCGCCGTGGCGGGCACGGGTGGAGGCGGCATCAGCGACGCCGTGGAATTGAGGTCGCCCTCAGCGATGGCCAGCAGCTGGGAATTGCTTACGCGCACGCTCGGGCGAGCCGTGGTGTCCGGAGCTGCAGATAGGGATCGTTATCGGGGCACTCGCACGGAAGATTCCCCAGTGGGCAGAGATACTCACCTTCGGAGTCGTCCTCATCCTCGGCCAAAGAGCTCAGGCGCTTGGGCCGCTTCTTCGTTTGCTGCGGAGTCACCGACATGTTCCCCTGGCCCCTGGACGCCGGCGCACTGTCCGCCGACTTGGCCTCCGAGCTCGGATTCGTGCTGCCGTAGAAGAGTTGGTCCAGCTCTTCGAAGTGGGCCTGCGAAAAAAAAACAAAGGACGCCATGTTGAGTGTGCGGGAATCTTGGCTTTTGATCCTGGCCTTACCTTGCGCAGCACCTCCAGCTCGTGCTGCAGCCCGGAAAGCGATCCCAGCACGTCCAAGATGTCCTCCATTCCAGAGACTGTATCTAATTGCAAAATCCGGGTTGGATTCGATTGGATTCCTCCAAACTCTTCGTTTTTTTCAAATGGCGGCAATGGAGACGCGCGTCAGCATGTAGAGGTGGACAAACATCGATAACAACGTCGATGTCATCGGTAGAGATGTGCGATACTTTCTCGGTTCGGGTCGATTTGTTTTCCTTTTATCTTTTATCGAATTTGAACCGCTTTAACCCGCTTCAAACCGTTTCTAGCCGTTTCAGTTTAAATTTTAGAATTCAAACAAAACATTTTGTAAATATCGTTGCTCACCTTTTTACTGATGATTTTTCGCCAAAAAACATCACTGCTGATAAAAAGGTGATGATTTTTCATACAAAATAGTGATGATTTTAGCATGGGCATGTCATAGGGATTCATCAGCAAAGCAAATCATGACCAAATCGTCAGCCAATCATCCACGATTTGCTGATCGTGTTCCTATGGGAGCTATATGATATAGTCGTTCGATTTTGATGAAATTTAAACCGTAATTCTGTAATAAATAACCAATACTATATGTCGAAGAACTAATAAAAAAATTAAAAAACAGCAAAGTTATAATTTTTTTTATTTATTTTTCCGGTTGTTCCTATGGGAGCTATATGCTATAGTCGTCCGATCCGACTCGTTCCGACTTATATACTACCTGCAATGGAAAGACAACTTGGAAAAGTTTCATGAAGATAGCTTTAAAACTGCGAAACTAGTTTCCGTAGAAACGGAAGGACAGACGGGCGGACGGACATGGCTAGATCGACTCTGCTAGTGATGCTGATCAAGAATAAATATACTTTATAGGGTCGGAAATGTCTCCTTCACTGCGTTGCAAACTTCTGACTGAAATTATAATACGCTCTGCAAGGGAATAAATATCACTCAAAGAAGAGAATGAGAAAGTGGGGGTGCATTTTTGTAAGTCTACTGCATTATAACTCAGTAAAAGTTTTTTGAATTGTATATTGAATTGTAATCGCATCCAAAGGCGATACGGCTATCGCATACCTTTTCCATTGCCTACAGGCCATATATGGCTGCAATCGTGAACAGGCTGTCCGTACTTGACTCTGTTTTTTTGCAATCATTTCGAATTGCATTTGCTTCGGCTGTGAACACAGTGGATGATTCGGGTAGGATTCCGAAGGACTGGATAATGTTCCTTGAGTCAACTACAGCAAAGGTTGCAGTATTGAAACGCAAGGGTCCACCTGTAAATAGCCATTTCCTATCTTTATAGGCATGTCTTTCAGTAGGTGCTTGTTTTAAGTCCAAGATTAAGTCCTTTGCAACTCAGTGTGTTATTATTGCTTTCAGCAATTAGAGTTTTCGAAGAATTCTGTTGTTTGTGTGTTTTAATATTGGTATTACTTTATATGTGGATTCCAAAAGTCTGTCTGAGATGGAGGGAGCACAGCTTCAGCTAAAATACATTTGATTGGAAATGGTGGGAAAGAGTTTGGGCATCGACGAACGGCTTGTGGTATGGTGCCTGGAGCGTCCTTATGTATTCGGACCAGCCAGATATGGGTAATGCGTAATCAAGTTTTGTATAGTATCAGGGCTTGGATGATTAGAGAAATTTTCTTACTTCAATTCTTTTGTTTAAGTTTTACTTTTTAGATTGATACGGTGTTTTTAAAAAGATAAGTTTTTGGTCAAAGGTGATACCAATATAAATCAGTATGTTTGATTGTCTTATTGCCTTGAATTTCATCCTGATTGGATGAATAGGTGACCAACCGATCCATTAATTTCTGCAGGATTCTCCTATAAATATGAGTGTTTTTCCGCACTAACTGTAGGCCGTGCAGCTTTTTACTCCGCAGGTCTTTCAAATTTGTTAATTTAACTACTTTTAAAGGAATTTCCTGTTAAAACGACTCTCCATCTCGAAAAAAATTAAAAATAGCCAAGTAAAAATCATCTAAATTCGTAAAGTATACTGAATCACAACCGAATTTATAGCATACTACTCGCAACAGCGAGTTGTGTCGACTTTTTTCCATCTCTTTCTAGCACATTTATGGAAGAAAAGAAAAAGACGTTGAAGCGGATTATGGTCGGTGAAGCAGAAAAGCCGCCAGTGTGAAACATGTTTCTCACCTCTACTGTTAACAGGGGCTTGTTGTTTCGCTGTTAGCGGTTAACAGGGCGTATGGTGCTGTAAGGAGCATTTCTGCCATCGCTTGCCAGCACTGGGCGGGCGAGAAAGTTCCCGCGCAAAATAAAAAACACAACCAAAGGCGGTTTTAAAGGGTAACAAAAGAAGGGAATATATTGTATAAGAAATTGGAATAATCAATAGATAATTACAACTGATAAAAACAAGTAATCTGGCATTTTAAAGTTGAAAAATTATAATTAAATTGAACCAGTTCCGGTTGGTTCCTGCTAGTACCATCTCTATCAAACAGTGTTGCAAAGCCCAGCAATATCCGAATTTTAGTGAAAAACTTAAAAAGATCGATGTTTTAAAACCCTAACACAAACGATTTGAGCAAAATGAAGCGATTTAATTTGTTTATTGATTAATTAGAACCTAAAGTCGCTGCATTTTGTTTAGCCACCCCTCCAGTGTTGCACAATCTTCGCCGCCGATAGTATCGCCATGGCGAGCTGACCAGATTGCCCATCGCCAGCACATTTGTTAAAAAATTTGCAACAAGCCAACGAAAATCGACCAGGAACGGTGGACAGCCAAAACCGCGCGCTCTGCGACGACCACCGTGAGATGCACATACGTATGCACACCCGTGCCGCGGAGTAGACACAGTGCCCGCGATCCGCGATCTGCGATCCTGCGATCCGCGACCCGCGAACCGCCAATCCCCGAGAAGCCAGCTGCAGCAGATCCCCAGATCGCGCCGCAGATCAGACCATGGGCCTCGACTTCGACGCAGTGGAGTACTGCAAGGGCGTCAAGAGCCAGCAGTCGCAGCCGCCGTTCGCCTGTCCCGTCCGCGGATGCGACCGCAGCTACAAGACCATCATGGGCCTGCAGTACCATCTGATGAAGTACGACCACGACAACCCGCAGCCGCTCACGCCCGTGCTGACTCCCAGCCGCAAGAAGGCGCGCTCTCGCTCCGGCGGCCACCACTCGACGCCTCGTCCGCTCAAGGAGCACCCCACGCCCGGAGCAGCTGGCTCGGAAGCCAGGAACGGCTGCTCGTCGGCCGGCACGGGCGGCGCGACCACTGGCGCGGGCGGAGGCCCCGTTCGGCAGTACGCCAATCCCGAGTCCCTGGTGGCCTACAACGAGGAGGAGGCCACGGTGACGTTCAACCTGGACGGCAAGAGCGTGCGCCTGGGCATCGACGACGCCCTGCCGCTCGTGGAGGACGAGGAGTTCGCCGCCCTGGTGACCAGAGGCTGCATCCTGAACGCCGACGCTCCGCCGCTGGAGGAGAATGCGCCGTGGGCGCGCGTCCAGGTGCCAGTGGCCAGGGTGGCCGAGATTCCGGACTACCGAGTGCCTGACGCCCCGCCGCGTCCGCTGGCCTACTACCGCTTCATCGAGAAGTCGCTGGAGGAGCTGGACGGCGAGGTGGAGTACGACGTGGACGAGGAGGACTCCGCCTGGCTGGAGCACATGAACGAGGAGCGCCAGCGGCTGGGCCTGAACGCCGTGGGCATCGACACCATGGAGCTGCTGATGGACCGGCTGGAGAAGGAGTCGCACTTCCAGGCGGCGGCCAACGGCACACCCACGGGCGTGGAGGTCGACGACGACGCCGTGTGCTGCATTTGTCTGGACGGCGAGTGCCAGAACACCAACGTGATACTCTTCTGCGACATGTGCAACCTGGCGGTGCACCAGGACTGCTACGGTGTGCCCTACATCCCGGAGGGCCAGTGGCTCTGTCGCCGCTGCCTGCAGTCGCCCAGCAAGCCCGTCAACTGCGTCCTCTGTCCCAATGCCGGCGGAGCCTTCAAGCAGACGGACCACGGCCAGTGGGCGCACGTGGTGTGTGCGCTGTGGATACCGGAGGTGCGGTTCGCCAACACCGTCTTCCTTGAGCCCATAGGTGCGTACTTTAGTCCCTCCCCCAATCCATTGGCAATCCACTAATTATTCCACTTTATTTCGATTTCTCCGCCAGATTCAATCGAGACCATTCCCCCGGCCCGCTGGCGACTCACCTGCTACGTCTGCAAGGAGAAGGGATTGGGAGCCTGCATTCAGTGCCACCGGAACAGCTGCTACGCCGCCTTCCACGTCACCTGCGCCCAGCAGGCGGGCCTCTACATGACCATGGACACGGTCAAGGACGGCCACAACGACTCGTCCATGCATGTGCAGAAGTTCGCCTACTGCCACGCCCACACGCCGGCGGACGCCAAGCTGAAGATGAACGTGCCGGACTTCGAGGACACGCGGCACAAGATGCGGGAGGCGCGCAAGGCCCTGGCCAAGAAGCGCTCCACGGCGCCCGTGGTGCTGATCCCCACCATTCCGCCGGACCGTGTGCAGGAGATCGCCACCATGGTGACGATGCAGCGCAAGAAGGAGTTCCTCGACCGCATCATCGCCTACTGGACGCTGAAGCGGCACTACCGCAACGGAGTGCCGCTGCTGCGACGCCTCCAGAGCCAGGGCAACAACCACGGCGTGATCCAGCGCAACGGCATCGAAGGGTCGCCGGACACGGGCGAGCTGTACCGGCAGCTGAAGTACTGGCAGTGCCTGCGGCAGGATTTGGAGCGGGCGCGCCTGCTGTGCGAGCTGGTGCGCAAGCGGGAGAAGCTGAAGGTGGCCTTCGTGCGGATCTCCGAGGAGGTGGTCATGCTGCAGCTCAATCCGCTGGAGGCGGCGCTGTCGAAGCTGCTCGACGCGCTGGAGGCGCGCGACAGCATGGAGATCTTCCGCGAGCCGGTGGACACCAGCGAGGTGCCCGACTACACCGACATTGTGAAGCAGCCCATGGACCTGGGCACGATGAGATTGCGGCTGAAGGAGTGCCAGTACACCTCGCTGGAGCAGCTGGAGGCCGACTTCGATCTGATGATCCAGAACTGCCTGGCGTACAACAACAAGGACACTGTGTTCTATCGCGCCGGCATCCGGATGCGCGACCAGGCGGCGCCGCTCTTTGTCCAGCTGCGCAAGGAGATGCAGCGGGATGGGCTGCTGGAGCGATCGCAACGCTCCCACGTCGACCACGTGGAAGCGGAGGTGGAGCACGAGCTGCGCCTGCTGCTGGCGGCGCCGGCCAGCGAGGACATCGTCCAGAAGCTGCTCATCCTCGCCGACAAGTCGCAGGTGCTCAAGAACCCGGGCTATCGCACCAAGAAGATCAAGCAGATCCGGCTGGAGATCACGCGGATGCGCAAGACTCTGCAGAAGGCGAGATTCGCAGCAGTGAGTGCTGAACTCAATTCCCCTGGTTTCTATCCTAATTCGTATCCCCTTTCCCCAGCGCTACTCCTCACACGCAACCCAATCCCAAAGCGAGGAAGAGGATGCCGCGGGTGCTTCGCCTTCAAAGAAACGAACGCGCAAACGGCTGAACAGCAGTGCGGTGGACATGGCACTGGCCAACGACGACGAGGACGAGGACTCTGACGAGGATTCGATGGGCGAGGACAACGGGTCCAAGGACTTGCTTAACTCCACGCAAACTCCGCCCTGCAGTCCAATCAAGAGTCTCAACAACAGTAGCTCTCCCGTTGGCATCAATCGGAGGTGAGTTTTAATTACGCGATATTCTGGATTCAGACCCTACCTTTTGTATACTTTTTCAAGAGGGTAATATAATTTTAGTCAAAAGTGTATTATATATATTTTTTATCGGCAATCACTTATCGAGTTAATATAGCCAATTTAAAAGCTGTTAATTTGAAACTCTGTCACTTTATTAATGTGTACCCAGATCAAGTTTAAAAACAACGCAGATCGGACGTCTATATCCTATAGCTGCCATAGAAACAATCGGGTCAAAATGTTTCATTTCTTTGTTTTGTTTGATTTGAATATATATAAATTGGTGGTTTTTGCATTAAACGAGGTTTAAATTGATCAAAATCGATTGACTATGTTCTAAAGCTGTCATATATGTACATATACTATGTCGATTATTCTCACGGTTTAAAATACAGATTTTGTTGTATTCAGTACAGTATTAGTACACTGATATTGTTCAAAAATCTTGGACTATATTGTATAGCTGTCATAGGATCGATCCGTTAAAATTTGATAAATTTGGTTGTTTTCACAGAAATTATTTGTCCCATGATTTTGTATTATTTCGAATTCATTCCTTGACTGCAAGGATATTTAAACTTCTGTTTGCTAAAGCTAGCTTCCGTTTTCGCTTTATTATTTATTTCATCTCTTATTCAAGAAGAAAGAAAGCCAAAGACGTTATACCTTTGCAGCTATTGCAACATATACATGTTCTATAAAATAACTAAATTTAGTAAAACTAAAGACTTAGTTTTTAGCCCTAACCTTCTCATATAATAATCGAATAATGTAAAAAAAAAACATGGAAAAACACGTTGAAGAAAGCAGACATTATGCACAAAACACAAACATGTTTTTCCACTTTGACTAGCCAAACAAATTGGTTTGAAATTCCAAAACACTTACACCACTTTAATCCCTTTGCAGAACGGCCATATTGCTGACGCGAAAGTCGCAGGCTGCATTGAAGCGACCCTCGGAACCACTGACGACGCCTGTGAAGGAGGAGCACCACAATTCGCAGTCATCGAACACCCAGTCCACCAGCGGCAGCTCCTCGTCGGCCACCACGGCGGCCACAGCCGCCTCCAGTGCAACGGGCACGCCCAATCACGTCCTGGCCACTGCTCCGCCCACTGTCTCCTCCGGCTTTGCGTTGACGCAGAACAGCAGCGGTGGCGGTGGCGTTGGCGGGGGCGTGGCCGGAGCCGGGGGCGGTGGCAGTGGAGCGGCTGCGTCGGGAGCAGCATCGGGAGTGTCGTCGTCGGCCGGAGTCGCTCCCGGCCACGCCAGTTTGGCCTCCACGGCCAACGCCATGAACAGCAAGCTGAGTGCGGGCCTGGGCGTCAAGTCGCCCAAGAGGCCGGGTCGCTATCGCCGGCTGCCGGAGGCGAGGCACAGCGCCTCCATGTCACCAAAGAAGTCGCCCAATCCGGCGGTGGCCGTCAGTCAGGCGCTGCCCATGCCGGACCCGCTGCCCTTCGAGCGCATTCCGGACAGCTTCCGGGTGTACCGGGCCAACAACCAGCGCGACGTGAGCGACAGCGACGAGGCACCCTCGCAGTCGAGCAGTCCGTGCAGCAGTTGCTCCGACTTCAGCATGTCGGGCAGCTGCTCCGACTTTGACAGCGACGAGGCGAGCGACGGCGACGGCGACAACGATGCGGATGGGGATGCAGACGGAGACGGCGGCAGGAGTCGCAGCGAGGGCAGGGAGTCGACGTCGCAGGAGGGCACCACGGACGCCATGGACCTGCAGCACGCGAGTCTCAACCATGGACCTGGCAACAACGGCAACATGGCCATCAGCAGCAGCAGCGACGGCAGTGGAGGCAGCTCCAGCGACGACGACGACGACGAGGACGAGGACGAGGAGCGGCCACTGAGTATGCGGCAGAACAAGACGCTGAAGTTGGGACCGCGTGGCACACCCACACCGACGACAATGGCACGGGCCGCCTCTTTGGCGGCGTCCCGCGGACGCGGCAAGCGGCGCAGCAACCTCAGTGAGTCCACCAGTTCGACGGCCACGCCCCCGCCGCTGCTCCGGCGGGCGGGAAAGCTGCGCTCTGCCACGCCCAATGCCTCGCCGCTGGTGAACAGCATCAAGGCGCGGCGGAACACCACGGCGGTGGCCAGTAGCATGGCCACGAACAACAACCGCAGCAAGCATGGCGAGGAGGGCGTCTCGGCGGAGCGGCACAATCACCACTCGGGCGGCCAGAAGCCGACGCTGGAACCGCTGCAGCTGGTGTGGGCCAAGTGCCGCGGCTACCCGTGGTACCCCGCCCTCATCCTCGACCCCAAGACGCCCAAGGGGTTCGTCTACAACGGAGTGCCGCTGCCCGCCCCGCCCACCGACGTGCTGGCGCTGCGCAAGAACTGCCTGGACGAGATCGTCTTCCTGGTGCTCTTCTTCGACGTGAAGCGCACCTGGCAGTGGCTGCCGGCCAACAAGCTGGACATCCTCGGGATCGACAAGCAGCTGGACCAGCAGAAGCTCGTGGAGTCGCGCAAGCCGGCGGAGCGGAAGGCTGTGAAGAAGGCGTACCAGGACGCCCTCCACTACCAGAGCCAGGTCTCCGACTTGGAGGGCCAAGGACCCGATCCGATCATGTGAAAGCTGATGGCCCGACTGCATCTGTAGGCGCCTCTCGACAAGCTCTAGCCATGTAGTTAGCTCCTTCTCCTGCCCAGGGGATCGCTCGTATTTTTATATCTCGTTTGTTGTTACCCGATGCCCGATGCTCGATGCTCGATACTCGATGCTCTATGCTCGATACTCGATACTCGAAGATGACAAAGTTGAACAAGGCCCTCCATTAGAGTATTTCGTTGGCGAATATCCAATTTGCACTGCAAGTGTCTTTGATTTACGTTTGTTGCCCAGTCCCTATACCATTATGTACAGTTTTTGTAATCACACCGTTAGCGAATTCGTTGGAGGATCCTATTTTTGTACATTATTTGGCTTTTGTGAGTGCGATTATGAAATGTTAAGCAGATCACCGCACGATCGGTTCGAATCACAACAACATGGAATTTATAACCTCAAGACGATTCACGCGAAATCAAATCAATGTTTAAGTTAAATAGTTTTAAGCCAATCCTACAGTTAAGCCCAAAAACAACAACAACAAAAACAATACTAACACAGAACCACAAAAACAAAGCCAGCAGGCGCCTCAAGTTAAAAGTCGTGTAAAAACTTAACCGCTAACCGATAGAGGATAGATGATAGAGAATAGAGGATAGAAGACGATTATAAACATTTACAAATAGCATTACAAATTGTATAGATGTGTGTGTGTGCGCGTGAGTCTCTACATAATTCGATATATCTCTATATGCATATAGTGTACGTCTTGATTTCCATTTGAACAAATAATATATTTGATTATTATGATGTATTACAAAGATGAGGATTATTATTATTATAATTACTGTGTGTAATTAATGCAAAACTTTCGTATGCCTAAGTGGAAAGCGTAGACAATTAAGTATTGAAGTAGTTGGCTCCAATTCCCCGAATCCCCCACCCCAAACTCAGCCCGACACCACCACCAACTTTGCCCTTAACAAGATTGAATATTGTTTAAATCTAATGGTAAATTAAATGCAGAAAAATAAATGTTTTAAACAAAGCTCTTTGACATGCATTGCAATTTACAGTTTTACAGCAACTGCTGCTGGCGCACAGTTTTAGCAGCCTCATTTCACAATTGTCACCAAAAGTGCGTCAGTGAGGTTCGGCAGGAATTGACTTATATTTACTTTGATTATCCCCAGTCCCAGTTCATTCACCGGCCTCCGAGGGCTGCTGTTAAGAGTGTCATATTCACCCCACATCAATTATCGCCCGGCGGATGTTTTGTTTTACAGTTTTCGGCACTGCAGTTGTAGCATCGGCGCATCACACGTGATTCACTTGCCCTCGGTAATTGACTTTCGCTTTCATCAGCTCGGATTCATTTCAAGACTTTCTTAGATATTGTTAAATAATTGCAGTCTATATTAGTCAGTCCATATGTCCTATGTCCAACACCAATACTTTTAGAGTTTGTAATTTTTATTTTTTTTACATTTTTCAAATATAGTTTTTTTTTTAATTGGATACAAAAATATATTTTTTTAATCCGTCATACAATTAAGACTTTGTTTTTATATTCAAACAAAACAACACCAATACTTTTATCTATAAGATTATGTAATTTTTATTTTTTTTTTACTTTTTTGCAATATATTTTTTTTTAACTGAGTACAAATATTTATTTTTTAATCCGTCCTACAATTAAAACATTCAAACAAAAGTTTGTAGTCAAAATTGTTACATAATAAGCGATTACTTTACTAACAATTGATTTTACCCCAAAAATGATTACTAATATTTAGTTGTAGATTACTGTAAAAAAGCTGTAAAAGTTTTTCATTTAAAATTTCCAAGCGGTTCATCGGATTGAGATAAATTTATTGATAGCTTCACCAAACAAAACTTATTTTAGTGTAACAGTATTAATTTTACAATTTTTGTAGTGCAAATAGTCGCCTACTGTTATCCTTCGTACTTTACACAGGATAAAAAATTTTTACTGGTAGTTTACCTTACTTGTTCCTACATATAAAAAAAGTGACAAAGTTCATTTGTTTATTATTAAAACTTTTCAACGTCTCTACACAGGCTTAAAGCCCAAAGAAACAAAAGTTATAACTTTAAAAACCACAAGTCACGGTCCAGAAACACGATTAGGCCAATTAATTTGAAAAACAAACATTAAACCATTAGATTGAACGAACTGATTTAACAGGCGGTCAAAGCAAAACATAAACAAAGTGTTTATTTCATGAAAAATTAAGTTGTTTGCGTGGCTAAATTGCAACGCATAACAAAAGTAAATCTTGAAATATTTTCTACGCATTTCTCACGTGCTTAGACTTGAGAAACAGCATCGACGTTGTTGATTTTGTTTGTTGCCTCCATGCACAACTCGAGTGCTAAGCCCGGCTTAAAGCCGTCAGTCGGCGGGGCTACTGTTCGTTGGCGGTAATCGAGGGGCTATTAAACAACTCAATTCCAATTTAACTGTAGATGATAGAACGCCCAAAATCGCCAGCAGCTGGCCTCAATTATTAATGCAAATTTATTGACGGTAGTCGGCGTCTGAGGTTTATCGACTGTTGTTTGTGCCCACATAATTACCCCTAGTTGCTTGACGAGTGACCCCTGGTCAGATTCTTCCATTTTATGTGTAATCCAATGCTTATAAGTATTTTGAAGTCTATTTGCTCTGCCTGCGTTGTATGTTAATTAATTAAAGTAAGTAAGCCCAATTAATTTATCAGACAATTGTCAATTGGGAATACTTTAACACCGCCTTGACAGTGCTGCTACTTCCACTTCAGGTGCTTGAAAAACGTACCACCTTCGAGGAGGTCACCTACTGGAGGACCGGGTTGCCCCATCAGTTCTGCCCAGGTGTAGGTCATTGCGTTGGCGCTCCAATTGATGTTTTCATTACGCGCATAATTACTATCTATTTGCCCCTTCAAACGGAACTCAACGCGCTGGAAGTTCCCAAAAACTCGTTTCTTTATGAGGGGCCATGTGACGTCAAAGACGGTGCTCCGAATCGGATGGCAGAGTTTAAAAAAAGAATGTCGGGGTTTGAAAATAAATGGCCTTGATGTTGGTTCCACAGCGAATGCCGCATCAAATTATGAGGAAAAACTTTCCTGCTCCAGATTGGATGTTTTAATTGGGTATTTTGCAGATTTATGTATAGCGTTTTATTTTGCTGTCGAGTAATGGAAGATAGTTTAAAAACGTTTAGGAATTGAATAGTTGCCTTTACATTTTTTATAATGAGGAATAACTTTGCCAAAAAAGTAAGCTTCAGCTCCACTTTGGTCTCCATAATCTGCTCAGCAATTTTGGTCGGGGATTTATTTTTTATTTAATTTTATTTTTTTACATTACCTTCCGATGAACCGTCAAAATATTTGCTTTGGGAGAAAAACATTTTTTGCTGACGCTGGTAAGTGATTAAAAGAAACACCGAAGTAGCAAAAACGTAGTTCATTCAGTTGGCCAATCGACGCTTGTTATTGAGTTTTCGCTGTTAAATTAATTTAAATGTGCACGAAGTCAAAATGACGTCTTGGGTTATTTCCTCGCCGCTATTCGCACGTGATTTACCCGGCGTGCACCGAATAACCCGTGAAAAGAGACACCGCCGAGCTTGATATTGGAGTTTTGGATTTTTGGAATTTTCGGCGGATCTGAGGTTCAAGTGCGTTTGTTGGCCATAAACTTTTGCTTCGCTTTTCGGTGCCAAGCAGCTGTGTTTGAGATCTTGGAATTTGTTGACTCACAAAAGATCCGGCGACAGCTGATCCGGAAAAGCAGGGAGAATCGTGCCTAAGGAAAGATGATACACAGGAAAAATATATAACGATTTCACGAATAAGATAAGACAAAAAACTCGAATTAATGAAACTTTCACGGCAATATTCGTTGGTAGAATTATACATTGTCAATTTTATTAAAAAGTAAACGTTTTTTTCCCTGTGTACTTTTGTGGCGTGATGGGATGGCCCAGCTTGTTCAGACATCTTAATGAACACCGGGACGCGCTAATCAACGGCCTATTAACACCTGATAAATGCAGCGTTCGCAGATTGCGTATCCGCCACCGATTCGCATTTGGCGGAGTTTCACATGCAAATCGCTCTGTGCGGCAGATAAGATAAGCAACAACGGGGCTAGCCAGCCGTAAGCACTTTGAGCTGCTTTAATTAGTGCGGACGTGCCTCCGTTTCCATTCATTGATATCGAAACGAGCGGACAACAAAATCATTAAAGCATCAATTGCTCCTGACGCACGCGCTCGCATCTTTAGCCCCGAAAAAAGAAAAAGTTCTTGTTGTGCTCTCATATGATCGACTGATGACCACGGGCATTATCATCTAAGAAGCATCATCATCTCATCGGATCTACGTCACAGGGGCGACGTGACTGTGGTCAGTTCAAGAAAGATCTCTATACTAGAGGCCTCCGTTTGGCCTGGCAACAAGACTCGAATCACCATTTGTGTATTATGAAATGTATCAGCTCGGGAAAGTGGGGCCCCCTTCTGACAGGGCTTACGTGTGACTTCGGAAGTGTGGCCATTACCGCAGAGTGCGAAATTTGAAAACCTCCAAAGTTGCCAAGGTAATTTTTTTGGTGAAAATCCACCAAACGGAGCGGGTAATTGGGCCAGCATGTGATCAATAAGTGACTCTTTACCGATTGGAAATTACCATCACGAAGAAAATAATCAGCAGTCGCAAGATAAGCTACTGTTCTGATGAGATAGCTCCAGACCAAACATGTTGCGATCAGACCACCATATGCTTAAAGTTATGTTTGTACACACGTTTATACATATATCTGTTTGGTTCTCATTTCCACTTTTGAGAGTTTAAATTAAATGTTTTTAGTTATTGAGATTACCATTGACCTTTGCTTTTTGTGTATAAAATAGCAAATACACCCAGAAAAAAAGTAGATCGGCTGAATAATTCTTAAAATTTTTAGGACGAACGTGTACAGAATAAGTACGAATTATACTTGATAATAATATTTTAAAAATGTTTTTTTAATACCCAAAGAAAACGATATTTTTCGGCTTAACTCTGCTTATAGTGTTTGTAAATAAAACCAGAATTCTTAAAAACAGTAAACTTAATTAAAAACTATTAATATAACAAAAAAAAAAATTATTAATATAAAAAACAAGAATATTTCGTACTTAAAATGATTTGAGTATGGGGTAAGTGCCTTGGGACATCAAACATTGGGTAAGCTATTAAGATCCTGGACTCAAGTCCCACACAAAGTAATCAATTTATTATCGTTTTTGTTTTTTATTACCAAATGTATAACTTTGGGATTGAACAATTCGTATTGGAACATTGCCTTCGTACTTAAATCAAAAAAATTCAAATTTAGTCTACTTTTGACACCGTTTATTCTTGATTTGACACCGATATTCTGGATTTTTTCTGTGAGTATACACCCAAATTTGATTTACTTCATGTTTCTTAATAAAAGGCATTCAAATATTATAATATTGCGAAATTCAATCTTAAAGTTTGACCCCTGATGAATTCCCCTTAAAAAACTGGTTAAGCTGCGATATCGCCAAATTGCCTAAACTGACCGAACCGATGTGATTCAGCACCAGATGTGTGTCCCCTCAGATCAGACACCCCTACATATATGAACGAATTCCGCCAGGAGATACATTTAATCGTACACTTCTTTCTACTTCCAATCGAGCCTCTTTTCGCATATATGTTATATTTGTTTTCGAATTAATTTAAATCGCCGATCGCCAATCGCCGATCGGCGATTCGTAATTTGAGGTTCCTCCAGCTGGAAAACCACAGAAATGTGCTGGCACATAATGCCGGTGTGGAGTGATTTCATTTGCCTGATCGACATTGCTTAACCTTAATGCACATTTGCCTCCGTCCAGCGCCTTGCATTGGCCATATAACGGCGCCGGCTGGAATTAACTTGAATTTATTGAGTCGGCAAACCGGTTGCAAAAGGCAGCTGAAGCCATACCCTTCCCCTTACCCGCCCCCAATCCCCGCCAGCAGTTTGCAGGCGCGACCAGACGGCGACTGTACAAAAATGCCCGCGTCTAAATATACAAGTCAACTCCTGGCTGGCCACATTCGGCAGCCGGGCGATGGAAGCAGGAAGGGAGGCAGTGCGATCATTGAGCCCTTTGACAAATTCGAGCAATGGCCCCGGCCATAGAGCGTGTCACTGATGAATCGATGGCATCGATGGAATCGATGGGGCCACAGAGCTAGGCTCCCTTCACTCGACTGAAGGGATTCGGCCAAGGGCCATAAATTGCCGGCACACGGGGCTAAAAATAAAGCCGGGCTTGACCTTGGAGCATAACGGAAGCGACCAGGCGAAGGCTGGTCCTGTCCAGGGACGAAGGGGTCGAAGGGAGCCACTTAATTGGCGAGATAAAGAACCCCGGCGACCTGGGGCAACAGAATATTTATTGACACATCCTGTTGGGCCGGCCGGCCGCTCAAGGACATCCACAACCGCTTCCACAAACCGCTTCCACTTGCGGTTCTTTTCCACTTGCCGGGACGCGGGTATAAAAGCCCCGGGTCGAGGGCCACCATCGTCACAGTCTTCCAGCAGCAGTAGTCGAAGTTGCAGCGAAGTCCTGGAGCAACCGAGCCCCAGAATTCCTGCAAGTCGCCTCCCAGTGAAGTCAACCAGTGAAGCCAAGAACCCAGTCGACCCGAAATGCGGATCCTCCTCATCGGCCTGCTGGCCCTGGGCTCTGCCAGAGCCTTCTCCGTGATCCGGACGCAGCCCCATCCCCAGCTGGTGGCCTATGCGCCGGCCAGGGGCCAGTTCCCCGTGGTGAGTGGCCTGGCCCAGGGCTACGTCCGCTACTACGACGGCACGGGCGCCGAGCGCCTGCAGCCCTACAACTACCCGGAGCCCCTTAATGGCCTCCGGGATCTGGCCACCACCTCCATCTCCAGTCTAGTCCGCTCCGGCACGGAGCAGGAGAGCCAGCAGACGGCCCTGTTCCGCGCCTGGTGCGAGCAGCGCTACCAGGCCCTGCGCCAGGAACTGGACCGGCTGCGGGCCCAGGGTCAGCAGCCCACGCCGAGTATGCTGGCCCAGCTCGAACCGCTGGAGCAGATCGTCAAGTTCGCCGCCTTCGCCGCTGTGCCGGGACTCTCGCCGGAGGTGCAGCGGGCCCGGGACGAGCAGCTGCGCATCTGGAACGAGGCCCGGCTGGAGGTGCTGCGCGCCGAGCAGGCCCAGCAGCTGATTAGCCAGTCCCCGGAGTACCTGGTCAGCAGGGAGCCGCTTCTGGTGAAGACATCAACGCCCCAGGTGGCCCAGCGCATCGAAGCCCCGCAAACGCACTCCTACGGCCAGTTTGCCGCCAGTCAGGACAGTCTGCTGCTCAAGACGGCATCGTCACTCGCTCCGCAGCCCGTGGAGGAGACGCCGGAGGTGAAGCTGGCCCGCCAGGAGCACCTCAAGCAGTTCAACGAGGCCCTGCTCCGCCAGCCAGCCCAGGAAACGGTCATCCTCAAGACTGTTCCGGGCATCCAGCAGCCATTTACGAGTCAGCCGATCATCAAGAGCACCACGACCACGAGCTTTGAAAACCATCACACTGGCCAGCTCCAAGGCGTATTCAAGACCAGCAGCCAAGCGGATCAACAGGCGACTCCCCAGGGCATTGAGGAGACTCCAGAGGTGAAAAGAGCTCGCGAGGAGCACCTCAAGCTGTACAACGAAGCCCTACTCCGTCAGCCCGCCATTCCCGAAGAGCCCGTTCTAAAGACCACGCCCATTCAGCCCCAAGCCATCGTCTTCCCAGACCAACAGGCTGTGGCTCCAGCTCCATCTTTAGCTCCAGCTCCGGCTCCGATTTCGGCTCCCCAACCCATTGAGGAAACCCCAGAGGTGAAACGTGCCCGCGAGGAACACCTGAAACAGTTCAACGAGGCCATCCTGCGGCAGCCCATTGAGGTGCAGCAGCAGCCCCTGATCCCCGCCACGCCCATCGCCCCCTTCGCCCCGCAGCCGATCGTGAAGGGCGCCATTGCCGATCCCCTGAATCCGCAGCCCGTCCAGGAGACACCCGAGGTGAAGCTGGCCCGCGAGCAGCTCCTGCTGCTCCTGGGCCAGGCCAAGCTGCAGGCCGAGGACCATGTGGCCGACATCGCCGACATGATCCGCCTGGAGGAGCGGGAACGGGACAAGGAGCGCGAGAGGGAGCGTCTGCTGGAGCTGGAGCTGCGCCGGCAGGAGGAGAAGGAGGCCGAGGCGGAGCGCCAGCGGGAGGCAGACCGTCTGCGGGAGGAGACCCGTCTGCTGGAGGCCGAGCGCCTCAAGATCGAGCAGGACGACCAACTGCGTCTGAAGAGCGAAAAGCAGGAGCTCCTCCAGCAGAAGACCCCCTCCTCCACCGCCGACAAGACCACCACTCCGGAGTACCTTCGCAAGGCCGAGCAGTTCAAGATCATCAACAACCAGGCCACGCAGCCCCAACCGCAGCCCAAAATTGTCACCCAGCAGCAGCAGGTGCAGAACGGCTTCTTCCTGCGCATCCAGACCAGTCAGCCCAGTGCCCCCCAGCCATCCGCCGAGCAGAGCCCCAATCCCTTCCTGGTGCGGCACACCCCCACTGCCACTGCCACTGCCACTGCTCAGCCAGCCCAGTCCTCCGAGAAGGTCGACACATCCGCCAGCGAACTGGACCTGGCCACGCGGGAACACTTCCGCGCCCACGAGATCGCCCTGGAGCAGCTTCGTCTGGCCAATTTGAAGAACCCCTGGACACCCGAGTGCCAGCACTAGGCACTAGGCACTAGGATAGCTCCGAACCCGAATCACTTGCATTGCCCTAGGTTAGATCACATGCACACACCCATAGAACACCCATAGGAACACCCTCACACACATACTCGTACACCTGTGTAGCTTAAGCGACTCACTCCGAGTCCCGACTCCAAATGCATTCAGTTGAGAAACAACGCAAGTCACGGCGCGATTTCGGGTGGGTGGTGGTTGGTGGCATCAAGGGGGCGGTGCCACCAAGGGGGCGGGACAAAGGAAATGGCTTTCTCGACTTTACTGTTATAGAACAGAACGCTGGCATGCTAATTTGGAGTCGCCAGATTGTCGGATCGATCAGAATGCGCATAAAATGCTAAAATTGCGCCGCAAACTGGCACAGATGAAGATGTTATCTGATCGGATTCGGATTGGGATTGAGATTGAGATTGAGATTCGTATCCGATCGATACCGTTCTTAGCACTTGACGCATAAATAACAAGTTGGTGTTATATATCATAGCGGAATCCAGCTATAGGATACTCTATAGATACAGATATAGCTGGTGGAAAATCGGAAAATGATCCAATTTGGAATGCAATTTTTATGAAAATTAGCAGATATTTAGGTAAAGGTAAAATTCAATGCTCACGCTGATTAGAATTTTCTGCTGACATTTGCATGAGAGCGGCAAGAAAGTGCAGCTATAACGCAAACACAGTTCCCTAATCTGCATAACAAATTTGGTAACTTTGGCGCGAATGGTGTCACACTTCTAGCTAGCTGTTTATACAAGCTCCGCTATTGACCCTGATCAGGCATACATATGCACCCGTTTAGGCCCGTTACACAAATCTCCATAAATCCGATATAGCCTTGCGGTCGGCGCGTAGCGGCTTATGAAAATGCTCTACAAATGAATTCAGAACGCTGTCCACTTAGCGTCCACAAGCGTTTGCCAGCTCCTCACTGACCTATCGCAAGTCCGCAAGCGTCCGTTAATCGCCGTTGGAATTGATGAAATTACCGTTCGGTAGTCCGTTTCGCCCACCGCCTGCCACCCGCCACCTGCCACTCTTCAGCCACCTGATAAGATTTCTCCGGCGATTACGTGGCGTATGAGTAATGGGAGCGTGGTGCGACGCGGCATAAGTGACTAAGTAGAGTTCTTCTATTGGCCATATATGGCTGCTGGCGGCAGCATCTGGTATCTGCTTTGCTGGTGGCGGATGCGGAGACACTTGATAAGACGGTTACAGGAGATTGGCCGTGTTTGAAGAATGCCGTGGCAGGCGGTCCAAAGTTCACTCCATATGAATCATTGGCTGGCTCACATGATTACTGGCTGGCGCGGTCCAAAGTCTGGGGGGGAGTTTTGTTTCAGCCATCCACCCCCTATTTGTGGCTTATCTGGTGCCAATCGTATCAATCGGATTGATTGAGCCCTATCGACATGATATGGCTGATGCAATTTTTGGCCTTAGCGCGGCTAGACAGATGAAAAAGGTGGGGTTAAGATCCCCCCCGATTTGGCCTTGTTCAACTGGATTTGGGCCATTCCATGGCAAAACATGGCCAAGTGCGCAGTTTGCTTTGGCTATGTGCGAGTTATGCGTGCGTATTTATAGAAACCGCAAAGCAAATCTGGGCTTCTGTTTACATTTTGCAGCAGGCGGCGGCCACAATGGAACAATAAATGGGGAAGTGATTGGCAAAAACACCTTTCGAATCGAATTCCCCGAAACGGGAAATATTTCAAATATTATTGAAATTACAAAGCTAATTGAAATGGGAACCTCAGCGCGAAAAGATTCTTTCCATCAATTGCTTGAACAAATAAATTCAGTTCTAGGGGATCCCGGCCGGTGAATTTATTTAGATAAGCTAAGTAGCTTATGATGAGCAGTTCCGGGAATTATACATTAGTATAATCTGTTTTGGTTGGAGGGCAAAAATATTTCCCAAAAGTTTGGGAAATTTTGGGCATTTGATTATCTAAATATTCCAGTTTTTGTGCCTAATATGTGGGTTTTTAAGCAATTTGCACTAAAAAAGATTATGTTTTGAAATAACTTTTAAACAAGAAAGAAAGCAAATTTCGGCAAGCCGAAGTTCATATACCCTTGCAGCTATTTCTAAAATTAAATATTTTTGAAAACAATACAATTTTGATTTACTTGCGTATATGTTTAAAAGCATTCAAACTATGATGATTTGCAGCTCAATTATTATTATTATTATGGCAGAGATACGATATCGTTTTCCGATTTTATATTGTCGTAATCCAAAACAGATTAGCTAACCCTTTTTTATATAAAACGGAACTAAAATTGTTTCTATTAAAGCTTTGTTGTCGAAAAAATGGTCAAACTCTCTAGGTTATAAATCTTCTATAAGAGGGCTCACACTCACACTGTTGCAAATAACATTATATGTTTTAAACAACATTTAATATGGTGGAATTGGGGTTTTTGGATTTATTTTGTATCGTTACAAACAACTTTTTTATATGAAAATATAAATTCAACATTAATTCAATAAATTCAAAATTGACAGCAAAATATTCAATGTATGCAACATGAAAACTTAAACCCTGAAGACCCAAAAAATGTCTATAAATATATGAAATTTGTTTTAAAGAAATCGAATCATCGAATGACTTCCTTCCTTAAAAATACCCTGTGATTACCTCCCCAATACAAGGCCTTTATTTCTTCCCAGCAAGTGTTTAATTTCGCCAGAAATCTCTATAAATATTAGCCTCCCCCTTTTGGCCTTTTCCTTGGCCATAAAACGAAACGCCAGTCGGGTAGTTCCCCCATCAAGCCGTCAAGTGGCAAGCAAACAACGACACTTTCAGTCGCAGTCTCAGTCGCTTAAATATTGTTTTCTTTGGAAGTACTGATAACAGTATTATAAAAAGACCAGATAAATAAAGAAAACTGAAAACTGAAAACAAACCAGACCTGCTGGTACAAATTTTCCACCAATTATTTGCCTTGATATTTGTGCAGAATATGTGTTATTGCTTTCGCTGATATTTTTAGCACTGGCGACAAGTTATTATTAACATTCCGGGTTATTTTCGGACAAAAGTTAGTGCGCCGCAGACGATAATAACAAAGACCCACTCGCATTCCGGCCATCACTCAAAGCCACGGGTTGCCAACCAATCTCACCCAAAAGCGTTTGCTTTAAGCCATGCAAATACCGCTTGGAACAACCAATTAGTGATAACACTAAGATAAGACGCACTTATCGACGAGAAAGTGGGTCTGCCTCACAGAAGCAGACCTTGGGTTTTTTTTCGCAGCGGCACCAGAAGTCACACTGAATACGTAACTGATAAGATACAAGAACAATAATTCGCCATATTTGATGATCAATTGTTTTTGCACTTATATTTAGCTAGACGTGGTTTACAGTCACTTTCGTTCCCAGAAACCGGAACCCTTGTTGGGGCATAATAATGCCTCTTTTTGTGACCCGTGCTCCATATGTTCGATTGTTTTATTGCTTGCTATCCCAATCAATGAGCTTGGCGGGTCCTAAATCTAGTTGCTAGGCCACTAATTTGGGGAACACACTTAGTGAGGGGTTATAAACGCAAAAACGTGATATGATAGTCACATGCATGCGATTATCACGTTTTGCGATAATTTTTGTTTTTGTTGAGTCAATAGCAAACAATTGGAACCTTTTTGCTTACGGTTCTGCTTATTGGATACACAATATGTTTGAAGAGTACCCTGAACTTATATAATTAAAAATATTAAACAGATTGGTAGACAAATTGGTTGTTATTTAAGTCATTAGCATCAAGATGATGTAAACTTTTAAGAGACAGAACCACTTCTTTACAGTTCCCAAATTATGTACTCTTTCAAACACTTAAAAACAGGATGATCGTATTTAGTATAATGAAACAAAAAACTTGCACCATTTCCGTTCGCATAAATCTGAAACCAAATTTGTGAAAAAAGAGCTCCCGTTTTTATTTAATTTGTTTTGTTGCCACCTAAAAAATGTCCGAGACATAGCCAGTGGGTCAACCCAACACATTCGTACGCCTATCGCTTCGCAACGAAAGAAATTGCCCAGAATTTGCCTTTAATTTTGGAGACAGCACAGCAGACATGTGATTTTTCGACATTGACGTCACAAAGACATTTGCCTTCGTCACTGTTCTGGCAGCATTGATAAATACGAGCATAATTATAGAAGCCTCTGGCCATTGTTCGGTGGGTGGGCGTGGGCGTGTCGGGTGGGCGGCAACCGCCTCCTTGATCTTGGGTAAACACATTCGGGGCGCGAATGTTTGAATGTTTTGTTTGTTCGATCGGCGATCATGCGATAACTTCATTACGCCCACTGGCGATCGTTAAAAATCATTTTTTACGCCGCCATAAATTCGTATTTATACACTGCGTATCGGTATATATCGCTGTTTTGGGGCTGAGCTGCAATTGCCACAAAGGATAAGCCGAGATTCGGCTGACAAGATAGCGGGACTCTCGCCTTTTGACTTACGTGAGAAAGTTTTACGACATTGACGCAGTTGTCGCAGCTGTTCGATGGGCGGTGGGTGGTGGGTGGCTGGTAGGGTAGGTGGTTGGTTGTTTGGGTGAATGGGTGCTGAATCGGCGTTCTGGCACAATAACGGTACTGGCGACACGCTGAGCGGCGGATTGCCGCACGACTTGCGTAAGCAGGTGAGATGGAGATGGAGATGGAGGCGGAGGGCAAGTGGACCCAAAGCTCGCCAGGAATGCGCTGAAACCGTATGGCAGTCTCATCGAACCGAAACGTGCTCGAGCATGTCGACGGGCGAACCGCCAGGTGCCCTTGGCCCCCAATCAGTCACTCGGTCCGAGATCCCCCGCAATTAATCTAATCAGTTTCATTCGGCACGCTTTCGAGAGAGATAATACACTGGAAAATATGCAGTTTATGAAACAAAAGCAATGAAGTGAAGTCGAGTATACACTAATTTAATATGGAGTGCTTGTCTATGAAACTATAACAGGGGTATTTTAAGGCCTTTACTTATTTATTTAAAATTTAGTTTCAGTTTAGATTTCAGCAGCTTACCAGTTAACTCATAAAAAGTTTTTACCAAAGAATAAGACTAATCGATTTATATTTGTATTTTATTTTAGGTGCATTGTTTATTTGTTTTAAAATTATGGAGTTCAACGTGTTATTTTTCTGATTTCTCATTTAACTGATTGACGTAGTTAGATCTTATATGTACCTTTTCAAATCCATTGTAACTAATAAGTAAACAAATTTGATTTTTTTCATATGTTTAGATTTATAGCGCCAATACAGGATAAAAGAAATTAGGTGTTGAATGTAATATTTTTCTGATATTATTCTATTTTGATTTTAGGAACTTTCCGCTTAACTGATCGCCAATAAGTACCTAATACATCTATTGTAACTAAATAAAAAAGTCGATTTATTTTTGTATTATAATATGTGATAATCAATATATCTAATATTTTGATATCTAGTGCTGATACAAGACACAATTTGACCTTGCAATCTGCCTTGGAATTCAGATCACAAATTTTTTGATAAATAAATATTGATGGGGAGAAATAAATGTTTGGGAAACTGAAAAAAGCTTGAGTTTTTATCTGTGTAAGAAAGAGAGAAATCACAACGGTCTGCGTTCTTGTGAAATTCAACGAACCCACGTTAATTTACTACCATAAAGAGTCAGAGAAAGAGAGAGAGAGCTACTCAGCGTGCGAAAGAGGTAGAAGATAGAGCTCTATAAAGGGAGCGGGTTTTCATTGGGAGCGCTATCAAATTTATTTTATGGCCGCGATAAACAGCAATTAAATATTGGAGTTCGACCGTACCTGTCTATACTTTTTCGCCCTCAATTATAATTGTGGCGCTAATTTCGCACGAACTTGTTTGTGCAAATATTTAACCCAACGTCGGGGGCGGGGGTTAATGAGGGTGTGGCGTATCGGGAAGTGCAATTGCGTTTTACCGCAGCCTTATTTAACTGTTATATGGAACTATGTTTGCCTTTCCGATTAGTTTTCCCACCGAAATGTGCGATCTGCTCCTGCTGATCACATGTGAGAAACCAGACCGAACCGGTTCAAGTGTGAAATAACCGTCTGACCGCTGGACATTTAATGGGTCGCTTGAACCGAAGCTTTGGTTTTGAAACTAAGCACAGATTATTCAGAAATCGCCACTCTTAATTACAATGAGATTCTAGGGAATACAATCGAAAATACCAGGCTTTAATTTTATTTCTTTATTTGCGAAGCTGCAAACTGCTTTCTTTGGAACGCGACCATAATCTCACTTGGAGGGCACGTGCTTCTGGGAAAAAGTAAATATTAAAATCCAGGCAAATTCAATTACTCAAAATTGTTAGAGTCTCGGAAACGGGGCTACACAATCTTCACCTTCTTATCAGCCCACCAAACTCACAAAAGCTACATTTTGCGGAATCATGCTTAATATTCTCCCAGAGACTTCAGGGCAAATATTAAGCAATAATAATCATTAAATGCTTAAAGTGGGTGGCTAAAGTTTTTATTTACACGCCTGTTTGTTTACCTCGCTGGCACTGGTATATCCCCAGCACCCAGCGGGGCAAATTTGTAAAATTTCCCCATTGAAAACACGTTTTTCAGCGGCAAAATTCATTCATAAGCCGGCAAGCCCTGATTTTCTCAGGGAATCGTCGTAATCAATCTAATCACAGACTGTGGAAAAGTTCAATGCTTTTGGGGCAAAGTGATTTTGGTAAACAAATATGGTTCGATTCGATTTGATTACAGCCAAAATGATGGAAATCCAGGATGTTTATCTGTGGTGGACTGGAGATTTCCACTGCCTGAGTGGCCATGTATTTTTTTGTATCGTTAAGCCCCATGCGCAGTACTGTTCTGCGTAAGTCCAGACTGATTATTCTACGCCGCATAATCCGCCCTCGGATTGGAACTCGGAGCAGTGATAAGCAGCTGGGATTCCGTATGACCACACAGCTTACGGGGGAAATCCGCGCAGTTTAATGTTCTTTTGAATGGCAGCTACCGCGTAAATAATAATAACAATATTTTGTATTTTCGAATTCAGCCAAAGACAACATGTTTGCCTTCGATCTGGGGCGAGTACTCCAATTAAAATCGATTTACCACAAAGAAAAACGCAGGGCGCTCGTGACAATCACATGTACGGGAACGGTACAGCTGAGAAAACTTCGACTTTGTCGCACGAATCCGAAACTAGTTTGCCAACAGGTTGTAAGTCGATTGGGGGCTGTATCTAGGGGTATTCCGAGCGGCCATTTGACGTACGCTTCGCATTGAGAATTATGCTAATTTCCAACTGACCGGGCTAGCACCGCACCGCTCGACATGAATCACATTCACCTTCGACGACATCGCCGCCGCAGATGAATCTCTGAAGTTTGCACTCTGCGCAGTCCCGTCCGCCTTCGGAATCCCGCCAAGTCACGCTCTTGGCGCGGTTCCGCAAATGGGCAAATATCAATATAATATATACATACATATATATGGCTGCATGTCGGGGAGTCCAAAACTCCACTCCGCCTTCTCCGGTTTGCGGGGAAAGCTAGGTCGAGAGCCGGCTTCAATTGTTCAGTCAATGGCCGCATGGCTTATTACTCAACGCGGAATGACTTGGCCGAACTGAAAGCGGCCCGTTCTTTGGAATTCACGCTTGATCCGAGTCGCCGGGTAAAGTACAGATACACACACAGACACAGCGATGATTAAGTGGGGATCACTTGTGTAAGCGCGGCCACAGATCACCTGGATTGTGCCAAACGCTGGCTAAACAAACTAATTGATCCAAGTGATCCAAGCGAATATCACACCCGTTTGTTCTAATGATCTGGGACAATAGTTTGGGTGATAATTATAAGGGCATCTGGATCTGAATCTGAAACTGAAACCGCTTTAAACCGATACATTTTGTTTACTGTGCAATCCCCAAGCAATTTTAACCAGTTCATAAGACTGTGCATTATAATCATTGGGATGACAAAAATCAAAAACCACTTATTCTTCAGTATTTTATTTTATTTATTTTATTAAATGAAGTGTTGAAAAATAGTTTATGAATTCAAATTAATATTTTTCCTCACAATAAATTAAGCAAACTTAAAATGCTTGTTGGACCTAAAGGGAAGGTTTGTCTTAATGTGTGTTAACCATCCTTCCATCCCAATTGAATCGTGTCCAGACATTCCTGCCTAACTGAACGCATAAATCCAATACTAATAGTCATGATCAGCGGAAAACTTTTTCCCGGTGATTTTCCCACGGCACGAGCTACTCACATGCTTTTTCCTCCCAGCTGCTGAGCTATCTATTGTCTCTTCTGGCTCGGTCCATCCATTAGGCAAACATTGGCGATGTCTGGCATTGATTATATTAACATGTCTCTGTCTGTTTAGTTAAGTCAATTGCCATGATCGTGGACGTGTTGCCATTCGATACCCACAAAGGGCATGGGCGTGAACAAAACAATGTGGGTCTTGTACGAAATCAGAGCTGAAACATCCATTACGTGCTATTAAAATGGTGATTTACGATTGCAGACCGATTTATGCAACACCTACTAGAGTGATTAACAAATTTCACCACTGTCGAGTACTTCACAGTGTTTTAATTATTCTGGGTATAAGCATGACCTATAATTTGACTTAATTTCGCACTGATCAGTGATTGTGGCAATTAATTCGGTAAACTGAGGCTTTTCACACCAGTTATGGCTAGACCACGGGATTGCCTAAAAAATGCATAAAACTGTTCGAATCACTCTGATTCTTCTTGGGGCATCTCCCAGTCGATTGCTGCCCTCGATTTCAGTGTTTATGCGTGGCTCACATTCGACGGGGTTCCGAGAATTCCGTTGATAAGAGGCCCCAACGAGAGCTCTGTATGCATGGCACGCTCGATGGGGAAACCCCGGCAAGTTATGCAAAGATTGATGAGTCGTTCCATATCCAAGGGATTTGCACCCATTGACGTCAGGCGATGGCTTCAATTGCTGGAAGAGATTGCTGAAATGGCTGGATAAATAACAAGGCAGAGAAAGTTTCTTTTTCTTTGTATATATTTTTTTATTTTGTTGTTTTTCTTTAAAAATCTTTTGAATTTAATTTTGTTGCTTAAAATTAAATAACATTTTTGTGTGTGTATTACTTCCTATCTTTGTAGGGGAAAAGCTAACATAACAAAACTTTAATTTTTACATGCAATTTGCTGCTCTCCTTTATAAGTGTAATTTACAATTTACGGCGTACAGAATAATTGTCATTATCAGTAAATTTGCGCGACGCTTAAAGCGACAAAATTATACAGAAACAAATTGGCTATATGTATGTATGTGGGTATATGCATCGTTTGGCAGCTGGTCACGAGCTCCTGGCTGCGAGTGTGTGTGTGTGATGCTGCCCGTGGGTGTGAGAGTGCGTATCTGTGTGCGACTTCCGCGGGTATCGCGATCGCAACTGCAGGTTCTGCTGCTCCACGAAGGTCGCCTTTCAGTTTCAATTATTCGCCAAGGCGCCGGCTTATCAATCTCTCCTCAGTATACAGTTAGTTAGGGTATATAATATATTGTATATATATCGTATACTACATATCCTACTCATGCGACCGGTGGGCTCTGGAAGCGCCCCGACACGCCGGATTCCCTCGGGAACTCTCCAAGACGTTCGGGGACATCAACCCCAGCAACTGGTTCTCCCTGATTTTTATGCGCTTTAAACCTGGTGTGGCCCACTGTCCGCGGGGCCTGTTCAATTCGGTGGCATACTTGGGCGGCCTACACAGCCGGCAGCTGGACGATGGGCTGCTGGGGGGCATCCCAGTGGGCCTCGCAGTAGTCGACCAGCTGGTTCTCGGCCTTGGTCAGCTGCTCCTCGGGCGCGTCGGCCCAGACCTTCTGCACCAGGCAGCAGGACTCCACCGAGTCCTGGCCGAGGATGCGGCTCAGTTTGGTGGCGTCGTCCACCTTGATCACATAGATGTCGTTCTCGTAGCAGAAGGCCTCCAGCAGCACCTCGTGCATGTGGGTGGCGGAGTCGCCGTCCTTGGGCTGGGCCATCAGGCAAAAGAGCGATCCCTCCGGCGACTTGGAGAGCACGTTGATGGCGGCGGACAGGCCCACGATCACCCGGGCCTCGCTCTGGGCCCTCATCAGGGCCGACTTCACGGTGCGTCCGATGGGCGCGCACTCCATGGCCAGATCGATGTCCAGCTCCAGCTCCAAATCCATATCCATGGGCATGGGCATGTTCATGTTCATGTTCAGGTGCATGGTGCAGGTCTCCTCGACGACCATGTTGCTAGTGTAATCCGTTTGTTTTGGTTTTGATGGGTTTGGGGTAATTTTCAAGCCGTTGGCTTCCACTTGTTTAGCACTCTGGGCTTGCACTGTTTTTGGCGTGGGGTTTTCGAGTGGGGTTTCTGTATGGCACTCGATTAACTTTTGATTATGAAATTCTTTTCGCACTGGGCTCTGCGTTTCAACCGTGTGTGTCCGCGTTGTTTCAATTTTGAGTTTCAATTTCACAATGAATGCCCTCAGTGGGTGAGCGAGCGCTTTTATAGCCGCGCTCTCCGCCGCCTGAGAATTCTACTGAATTTCATCAGAAACGCGAGGGAGAGCGAAATCGAGAGCGAGAGCGAGAGCAAGAGCTTTTCGACTGGGTCGCTCATACTCTCGCGGGCCCCTTTTGCGCTCAAATCAAATCGGGTTTTTGGCGACACTTTTTGGGGATCCGCAAAGGTTTCCGTTGATTTGGAGGCAATTAGCAGGTTGGCCGTTTTTTCCATGCAGTTTTTGGGGTCTGAGCAGAGGGCTCTCCCCAAAACAGAAACGCATTTCGAAAACGAGAAAGTGCCTCCCTTAAGTTAAGAGCTTCGTTTTTTTTCTTATCTTTCAGTGGAAAAACATGTGCAAACAAGTTTTGAGTGAAACGATTTTGCTCATCAAATTTCGCACAAAAATAAGTCAATCAATTTCACTTGAACGGTTCTTCTTAATTTTCGTGAAGACTTTTTCGGCAGAATCTAGTGAATGGACCACTAAATAATGTTGGCCATCGGCCAGCAGTGGATGATCAACAGGTTCCGGGACCACTCTTTAGCACCTTGGGGACCAACGCGGCGTATACTCGACGTATACTTGACGTACACTAGGCGTATGATTAACGAACGACCTTACTTAACGCACTCGAAATGGATTCGGGTTAATTTTATTTATTTCTGTTCTGGCTTCGCACGAACGGCAGTGAATGAACCATTGCTTTGGGATTTTGCCCAGACACTTGGACAAACAAAACCGGAGTGGCCAAACACAATGGAGGCTGCTAATCAATTTATCGCAGTATTCCAATTTTGAATTCCCCCTTTCACACTGGGCAATCAAATCAGCACGTGGGAACGTGTCGAAATCGGGAGCCAAGATTGCTGAGTGAATTTCATCAATTGAACCCCGCAAACTACGCCATTCCGAGGTATTTTCACGCCACTTCCCCAGGCGGGTTCAACTACCGCACATTAATGCACTTTTTAATGATTAATTTTGTATTTTTATCGCCGAACTCTGTTTTGATGGGCCAGCATAATTCGGAGGGTTTTCACAATTTGTTTTGAATCGCACCACCTGGGCTAAAAATAGACCCTGGAATATGATATTTACAGATGTCTTAATTGTAGTTTACATTTCGTTGAGTTGAACAAACTGCTGAATGTGCAGTGCGAAATGAAAACAACATTTCTGGGGGAAGTGGGGCTGTAATTTAATAAGATTTACGACGAAAAAAACAGTTCGTTGGTAGCGTATACTTATTTAAAACCGATAAAAAGTAGGATTTTCCTTAAAGTTCCGCTTGTTGCCAACTCTGAATCTCGTAATAAATCTATTTATATTCCATTGTCATATTATAGATGAAGCACCTAAATGAAGTCAAGCTCATTTTACCCACATCCAGAGACTTTTCTCGCAATCTATGTATTTGGATTTCACCTAACATTGCCAATATTATGCAAATGGTTTAAGAATTTTCTGGAAAAACAGAACCATCTGAGTTGGTCAAAATCAAAGTTGCAAAACAACAATGCCGAAACAGTTTACGTGGACACAACTCTGTCAACTTATAAGCTGATTAAAATGAAATACTTCTGGGGGCAGTCCTCTTTCTCATCCAACTCCCCCGCGAATTACTGACCTACGTAGTTTCGAAATCATAAACAATTGCCGTGCTTACGCGGCGCTTACCTAAATGGATCAGCCGGGGAAGGGCTGCGGAGTGCAACAAAAATAGAAACTGCCGACTCAGTTCACAATTTGCGCGCCAAATTCGCCTCGACAGTGGACAGTGAACCTGAGAAGAGTTATTGGTGACAACATGGGGGCTTTTCAGCTAGATCCAGCTATTTATCTAAGGTTTTATAAGAATACATAAATTTACAAAGTTTTTAATAAATTAAATTTTTGGGATGAAACGGACATATTTTAAAAAAATAATATTCGAATAAGAAAATGAATTTAAGAAATGATTGCCACATTTACTTCTTGTTTAGTTAACGAATAAGACCTTAAAATCAAACATTTACAGATAATTTAAGTAAGATTGCCTTTTTGTCAGTTGTTGTATATAGTATATAGTAAAAGACAATATAAGCGATATGTAGCGAAAACAATCAGTTTAATATTGAAGGAGTCCCTTGCTTATATGCAATAAAATAAAATTATTTTTCCTTGTGATTCTAGCGAAGAATTCGCATGAATTATCTACGGGAATATACAATTTTCTAAAACCCCAGCGTACGTGTGAATTTAAAATTTTAGTTTTTCATCTAGGCTAGCCCAGACGTCACAATCGAATAGTCATTACAATGGATTCGGATATTTTTAGCTTTATTTGCGGGTTGTTGATGGGCAACACTGCCTGCCATCGCCATGCCACCACATTGTGTGTGCAACATGCCCTCGGCACATGTGATGGCATTGTTGTCGCCTGGCATTTGTTACGGAGTGATTTAGGGGACTATGATTGAGTCCACGGAGTGATTGGAGCATGGAAGAGTGTTTTTTGTAGCTCTTCGCCTTGCGAACGAATGTCAATCGACTGAGTCATGGCAGAGCAGCACTAAACTGGGCTCAAACCCACGGCAAGCAAAGAGCCAAAGTGAGTCAAAGCCAAAAGAGAGTGCGAACTGGTTTCAAGAGTTCCCCCAAAAGCGTTTGCACTGAGCCGCATTCGGCATTCAAAGTCGGTCCAAAGTCTGCCCAAAGCCTGTTCTACCTGCAACCAGTCACCAATGCCAGTCAAAATTGCCGGTCACCTGCGCCTCGAATCTCACGTGCACCAGTCAGCATCACGCTTCGGAACGAGTTCTTTTACGGGCAGCCTCCGCAGTGCAATTATGTATGCAGTGCAGCTATGCTGGGGGATTTCCCATTTGTTCGCTGGCTTTTGGGAAAGCCCCAATATCCATGGGAGTTCTCTGCGAAAAAGTCCCAGTACATTAAGCAGTGACTTTTTTTCATATCTGCTCGTTTTTCCCACTCCAAGCAGCGATATCGCGACTGTTTTATTGTTTTTGCAGAGGGTATAATTTCAGTCAGAAGTTTGCAACGCAGTGAAGGAGACATTTCCGACCCTATAAAGTATATACATTCTTGATCAGCATCACTAGGAAAGTCGATCCGATTGATCCTTTGGGAGCTATATGCTATAGTCGTCAAATTCAGCTCGTTCCGACTCATGTACTACCAGCAATAGAAAGACAACTTTTGGGAAAGTTTCATGCAGACAGCTGAGACAGACGGACATGGCTAATGAACATGAATAATACATTTTTAAAAATTTAACTTTTCTATTAATAATTTGACAGTTCAGAATCGGAAAACGATATCGTATAGCTGTCATAGGAACTATCGAATAATTGAGCTGCAAATCATGATATCTTCAATGTTTTTTAACATATACGCAGGAAATCATAATTTTAAAGTTTTCAAAAATAATTAATTTTTGAAATAGCTGCAAGGGTATAGAAACTTCGGCTTGCCGGGGTTTGCTTCCTTTCTTGTTTAATTTTGTTTTACTCTTCGAGTGGTTTGAGATTGAGACTTATCGCTTCGTTGGGGGATGCAAGCAAGAAAGGTGCTTCCCAAATCAGGAGGCCTTGTCTCGCATTTAATGGTGTTGTGAAACTTATTACAGTGCATTTCAAATAATGGCGAAATGATACGGCTGCTTTATTGTGGGCAGATGTACATAATTGCATGGCAGAATTTTGTACACGTTGGAAAACCTGTTTTGAGAACCTTGTGAAATAAAGAGGAACCAAAAATAATTGGCAACAACACAGAAACAGAAAAGAAAGTATTTAACTGCGAGCGAATATATTTGAAGGTATTTTATTATATTTTTACAAACGTATAAGTGCCTTCTCTTAAAAGTTGAAATTGTTATTTTTGACTTACAATTAAATAAAATTAAATTTAATAAAAATTTTAAAATTAAATTAAACTAATTAAGATCGTAATAACGTTACCCATTTTTTTATAAAAACAAATTTTAATAATCTTTGAAATATGTATTTATTATATAAAAATTTCTTAAAAGCTGTAGCTATTTTTAAATTGTAAAAATGTTTGTAAATTACCTTTATTTTTCTTATTTGCACAACAGAAAGACAACTGCACATCCATTTGAAAGGTACGCACATATTTAAACATCCAACTGCCATAACGCATTTAATTTTATTTGCCAACAGTGGCAACGCCGTCGACACCCGTTAAGCTCACTCTCTGTCTTATGCTCTCTCTCTCTCTATCGCCGAAGAAGCTTTTCTACCCATGTGCTCCATTTTGCCGGTTGAGCTTTCACCTTGCTCCCGCTGCTTCCTCTTCGGAGTAAACAAAAACACACAAACAGCTGATTCAATCCACAATTCAGTGTTGGTAAATCTTGGCACATTACAAAGATAATTTATGTAATGCGCTTAACAATTGAGTCGCATAAATTAGACAATAAAGTCATTAGGGATAGTTGATGGCATTTCGAGTTGAGTTCTGACTCACATAATTTCCCTGGCAAGGAACGAAAAACTGAACTTCGACGCCAGCGCAGTGCCGAAAGCTCTTTGTTATTGAAAACCCAATCAAAGTCAAAAAAGTCAAAAAAGTCGAAAAAGTCGAAACAGACAAGCGAGCTGAGAAGTGGCAGGAAAACAACAAAGAGTTGCTCTTTGTAAGCCGCGAAAAAGGCGAAAAAGAAGTTGCCCCGATCCGAACTAATTGCCCGAAATGGGCTAGATGGGAAAAAACAAACACGCTGGCGAAAGCGAGATAAAAACACCGGGGCAAACCGGCCCGAGCATTCAGTTCTCCGTCGGACGACAAAAGCGGCGGACCATTATATTCGCTTGGTTTCCATCCGTGGCTCCGTTCACATCGCACCTCGCAAATAGAACGCGAAAATCTCGGATCAGCGTTAATTTTTGCATACAATGGAGTTCCTGAGCAACGTGTACGCGATGGTGTTCGGCGGCAGTCCGTCCACCGACGACACGCAAGGGGCTTTCCACACGTGAGTAGTTCGGCTCGGAAAAGCTCATTCGCGAGAAACCCCCTTTGATTTTCGGGCTTTCCCATTTTCCCACTTTCCCACCAATTCCAGACCGCGCAAGGTCATCTGCTTTGGCAATGTGCTGCTCGACCGCCTGGTCAAACTCGAGGATCCGAAACTCCTGGAACGGTTCGGCCTGCAACTGGGCTCCAAGGGCGAACTGGACATGGAGAAGCTCAACCAGTTGGCCGCAGAAGCCTCAGAGAGGTGGGTAGATCACTATTTTGACCACGCAAGAGGTAACTTATCTTTGACACACTCAGTCTAGCTTCTATAATCATAGAGTCAATCTTCATGGGAATACCCTTACAATACTAGTTTTATTTTACAAATATCAAATCAATATAAAAAAAAGAGTTTTTTAATATTTCATGTAATTTTGCTCTCTCTTACTTAGTTTTTGATTTTTGATTTTGAATTTAGGCTAATAAAAAATTATAAACTATATTCTTTAGGATATTTATATAAGATAAGCTACATCAGACAAGTTTTTATTACAAGTGTCAGTCTTTTTCTAGACTCTATGCCATTGGTCCAAAAAAAGGTTTTGACCTCAACTGTTACTTCATTTCGAGTTTTAACTAAACCTTCTTTTGATAGTATTGTGTAACTGGCTAAGAATAAAATTCTGTTTAGGTCTAAATTACAATAAAAGTAAAAGAAAAAAAAAACAATTAGGCATACCATATTTGACTCACAGACTATTTGGCTGACTCTATTTTCAAGTAACAAGAAAACTGTTTCTGCGGAGAGAGACTTACTTAAGTTAAGGAAGTCGGAGATGGAGATGATTTAATATCTTGAGTAACAATGTTGAATGTCATAAGTGCGTAGGCAACAAATGAGAAATGTTACAAAGTTAAACTATCAAAAATCATGATCGTAACAAAGTAAAGATGTCAAACCATAGCTGTCCTTCTTGCTACATTTAATAATCCAATTTAAATCCCTTTCAGCTCGCAGTGCCTTACAAATCCGGGTGGCTCAGCCCTCAACACAGCCCGCATCCTGAAGCAACTGGGCACCGATGCCCTCTTCTTCGGCGCCGTCGGAGCTGACAAGCACGCCGAGGAGCTCCGCTCGATCTTCCGGGAGCGCGGCATCGAGGCCAGGCTGCAGACCGTCGAGGAGGCGCACACCGGGCAGTGCGTGTGCCTCATGTACCAGGACAACCCCACGCTGTACGCCAACATTGGGGCCTCGGCCCAGTTCGAGGTGCAGACGCTGAGCCACGCCGTCAGCCACGAGGGCCAGGGCTTCTTGCGGCCCGTGGAGCGGAAGCAGATCTTGTACGTGGAGGGCTTCTTCGTGCCGCGCAGGGAGGAGGTGTGCGACTACATAGTGCAGCACCTGGTGAGGGAGCGGCGGCGACTGGCCCTCAACCTCAGCGCCCCCTACATTGTGCGGCAAAATGCCCAGGCCATGCTGAGGCTGGCCCGCGTCGCCTTCTTCCTGTTCGGCAACCGGCAGGAGTTCGAGGCGCTGGCCGAGGCTGCTGGAGGATTCCGAAATGTCGACGAACTGGCGGAGAATCTTCTTCAGTCCGGCACCAAGGTCATCTTCGTCACAAACGGCAGTGCCGGCGTCCAGGTGATCACCAACTACGTCGAGGAACTGGCTGCTCCCGGTCCGGTAAACTTCGAAGACTATCGGGCTCAGCGCGTGGAGCAGCTGGTGGATGCCACTGGCGCCGGCGACGCCTTTGTGGCCGGATTCCTGCACGCCTGGCTGGAGAAGCGCTCGCTGGGCGAGTGCATCCGCATGGCCTCCACCGTGGCCGCCAAGGTCGTCACCCAAGTGGGCTGCAATCTGCCCTAGGCCGACGACGTGCATCGCAATCTCAGCAAGCGCAAAACAAAGCACCAAAGTAGGATAATAGCTTGTAATAATTCCCGTAATCTTCACAAACTTTAGACTTAGTCAAACACTTATCCACGGTAGGCCACAAGCAATCATCTTAGTCATAATTTGACTAATAAAAGTGATTTATACCTCGTCCAATGAAGGATAAGAATGAAAATTTAACTATGTTTTATTCATTTCTTTATGTGTATAGCAGGGCTGCCCTTCATAAGAATTCTATTTCGCAATTAAAACTGGCCAGTTAAGAAACTATACTATAAGTTAGGGAGTTCCATAAATCTACGTTACATGACTAATATTGACAGGCACAAGAAAAGGTATAATTATATTTATTATTTAAATTACTTTTTGATGAAGCAAAACCGAAACTGAAAACCTGAACAAACGTGACGTTAGGGAGTCATCTGGAACTGTGCTGAATAATACAAATAAACCTATGAATAGGTAGCACTCTGCCATAGAACATTAGCTTTGACCTTCGAAAGAACGCGGAGATAAAAAATTAATATGTTCAGTGGAAAATGTGCCCACATCTAATCAAGTCATGCTATGAAATCAGTGAAACACTCTTTTTAATGTTTAAATATAGATTTGAGAGAAAAGTACAGTGGGACCAATGATTCCACTACTATAAATTTATTTGGTAATACCGAAAATACTATTTTTGAAGAAGTATTGATTGTGACAAGCTGTTCAAATTTTGTATAAATTAAAACACAATTCCTCTTGTTCTGAGTTAAACAGTTTGGTAGTTTTGATATCCACTGTACGTGTATACATACCCACGGTGTATTTTAATATTGGCCAGATAAATGAAAGCTTATATACGGCTTGCGATTGTTCGACCTCAATTGGCTTATTAATACGATTGCATTATTCACTCGATCGCCGGAGTTCCCACCGGCCTGTACCGTTGTGTGAATCGTCATCCGAAGTGGTTATCGTACACTTAATTCCCCCAGAGATCCCCGGGTACACATATCTTTTTGCGCTGGTGCGGTTCACATTCTTTGCGATGCTTTATTATCCGCAAACAAACGATTCTCATTTTCCTACGGCGGTTTACTCATACATCTTGTATGGGCGCTGTACATCCCACACGAGTCAGTCAATAAGTGACGACTTGGCCCAAAGAGAGCTCGCATGCCCAGATGCCATCAAAGCGAATTCCGCATTTTTGCTGGCTGTGGACTGGATTGGGGGTGGATCGGGGCTGGGGATTGTGCTTGGGTGACACACATGTTTGCGAATCGTTAACAAAAACTAAGCCGCATTTGGCATGCTTGTGTAGGCAGGGCGAAGACTAAGGCCCAAACCAGCTGATGCCAGAGGAGCAGGAACCCTGGTAACAATAAAGAAGTCCGGGCTTAGGCCGAAAGCAATTCCGCACTTTAAAGGCCAACTCCCGGATCAGCGTGGTGAGCTGCCTAATTGGCAAGAAGCCGCTTAAGCGGGCTAAGTGGAGCCGGTAAATGGCAGTGGGAATGTGGCAAAGTCAATATTGGCACACCCAACCCATTGAGTGTATCGAGGGTCCTGCTTAAATCACAACATCCTGCCCTGTTAATTACTCGATATTAATTTTATACAGCCTGGGTGGCATCCGAGGAACCTTTCCCCAGTCCTCGGCCTGCTTTCTATGCTGTGGCCTCTGGTAGTGCCAATGCCAGTCCTTTCTCGGGTCCGTAATTAATGTCATCGTGTGGTTTACGGGGTTAACAGGCACTCCACTGCGTCCTTATCCCTTTGATGTCTGCGTGTGTGTAATGGCCGTTTCCAGACTAACCCAAGGCTCGACTAAGATCCTCACTAGCATGTGATAATTAAATGTCCTCATTTGCCCTGTTTAGCATTTTAATTTACAATAAATTGTGCTTCGAAAATGGCTGCTGCCAAGGTAATCACCTAAAGAGTACACTTGGAGACTATTAATCCATATTTAAAAGTTCAATTGTTATTTAAACTTAAAGACAATAACTAACTTACACCGAAAATATTCAATAAGTTTATTATATATAATATCAGTAAATATTTTTCAATAATATAAACTAAAGGCTTATAAATTTCACATAATATCCTTTTTTGCAGTTCTTGGATTTGGTTCAGTGTGAAAGTGCACAAAAGGTTTGCCTGCCCAGTTGATTTATGTGCAACGCTGCGTATGAGCAACCAAATGGGGCAGCTGTAACTGACATTGCATATTTGTCCTCCCACTGCCGTTCCCCTCTCTCCCCCCGCGCCTAGTTACTCTGCCGAGCATGTTTGCACAAAATATTGCGCATACGCCGCCAGTGCCCAACCTTCTTTGCCGTTCGGCTTTGTCCTTTCGACTTTTTGCGGCATAACGCGCGGTTAAGTGGCCATAATGTGTGCCTTTATGGGCTTGGCATTGGCATTGGCATTGGACTCCTTTTTGGCTTGGTGGCTTGGTGGCTTCGTGGTCCTTGTCCTGCTCCCATTTTAATTCCTTTGCCGTATTTGCTGAGCCAGCATTGTTGCTGAATTATGTTATGCCAGTCGGTCGCTTGTTGATTTTTATATTGTTTTTTTTTGTGTCTGAACTGGACTTCCTGGACTTTCGGTTGTCCTCTCGACCGGTTGCCTGATAAGCGAACGGGCCAAAATATTTGGCTCTGGCATGTTTGCTCAGTTGTTTGCGGATAATCCGGTTTTATTGTTTAATAAGTCATGCCGGCTATCGCTCCAGACTGTCCAACCTGTCCGCCCTCCCGCGCAATTTTCCCAGAGTGTCTGACCGAATACGTTAGCGGCTCGTTGGCGTTTTGACTGCCTGTGCGTCGGAGCATGGAAGACCTTTTTTTGGTCGGGGATTTCTGGCATGGGCTCGGAGGAGCGTGGCGAAATCGATGGCCAAATTAAATGGGGATTTACATGTTGCCACAGCGAGAGCTTTAATTTAAAGAGAATGTTTGGATGACTCATTTCGTACTGGGACAAAATTGAAGCCCCTGGAATTTATTGTTGAGAAAAAGCATTGTACTTGGGGTTCTACTACAAACTATTTTATTTGAATCCAAAATTATTTGTCTTACTGGAATGGCTTTTTATTATGCAAAGTCCTTTGCACTGTTCGGTTTTTTTCGAATAACTGCAGTTGTAGGACTAAGGACTTAAAAAGAAAAGCTGCAAACTTTTCTTGAATATAGAAATTTACCTAAAACTCTTATTAGCTTGTGGGGCGACTTTAAGAAAATTTTTAACATTTTATAGAACATTTTCATTTACAAATGATAGGAAAAGGTTTAAATTAGGTAAATGGGTTGGGTTTTATTAATGAGTCCATGCTTCCTTACTGTTTAACAACTAGTAGTATAAGTATTTTTGAACAAAATTGCACAAAATGTCATACAGATTTGCAGATTTAAGAATAAGTTTTGAGTCCCACACGAAATGGACTCATATTTTACATATATTGTTAGAACTTTTTGAATACATTAAAAGAATTATGACAATTTATTAAATAGCTTCAAAGCTATTGAATACATACAATATAATAAAAGCGTGACAACATTGATATTAAAATTTATTGAAATGTCGGGTCCTAAAAATCTAGTAATAACGAATTCAAAACTCTGCCTCTGAATTTTTTTTGAATGTTTTAGAACTAATTTCATTTTGTTTCAAACTTATTGCTCAGAAAAGTTTTTAAATGTCAAAACTTTAAATTTGGTTATTGTATGTAAATATAAATAATAATAAACCTGGATAAATTGATAGTGACTATAATAGTCATTATGACATGCTGACATTTAAGTTGCATAATAGAACATGTGGTTTTCAATGATATAAAATATACGCTCCTGAGCTGGGATTTCAGCAAAAATTATGTTGACTAATTATAATGAATGTTGCTCTGGGGCCCGAAAACCAAAAATGGAAATTATAATAGTTCTTTTAACCTTGGAATATTAGATAATTCTGTTGGCGCCATAAAATGACATTTCAAATGCAAATCTCTTTGCCAGACCATCCCATCAGCCCAATCTTAAGTCCTATGGGAATGGCAGTCGCAATCGCACTTCAATTACATTACACTCATCATTAGCCAATTAGCTAAATTATAGGCTGCGCAACGGCAGTTGCCAAATGGCTTCAGTTCCCACTCCAATTACCCATTTCCCATTTACCATTTTCCATTTCCCATTTGCCACTTCCATTTCAATCCCATTCCCATTCCTAGATCCATTTATATGTCAATCGCTACCCCACAGATTGCCTTCCTCGGTGGCGACAATTGGTGCGAAATAAAAGACATTTGCTCAGCACTTTGCGGCACAGTCTGGAGTGGATCTGGAAGTGGAATCAGCTTAGTCAAAAATACGGAGAAATGGCAATCGAGGACATCGGCCTGGTGGGCATCAACGTGCGGATGTGGCGGCACTTGGCCGTGCTGTACCCCACTCCGGGCAGGAACTGGCGGAAGTTCGCCTTCGTCCTGCCCGTGACTGCCATGAACCTGATGCAGTTCGTCTTCCTGCTGCGCATGTGGGGCGACCTGCCCGCCTTCATCCTCAACATGTTCTTTTTCTCGGCCATCTTCAACGCCCTGATGCGCACCTGGTTGGTCATAGTCAAACGAGTCCAGTTCGAGGAGTTCCTGGACCAGCTGTCCACATTGTTCAACTCCATTCACGAGTCCACGGACGAGTGGGGGCGTGGCATTATGAGGACGGCGGAGCGCGAGGCCCGGCGCCTGGCCATCCTCAATTTGACCGCCTCCTTCCTGGACATCGTGGGCGCCCTACTCTCGCCGCTTTTCAGGGAGGAGCGAGGTTAGTACTTTATGAAAATGGAAGAACCACAGAAAAGACACCCGCTTGGAGATACTTTTTGTTTAATGTAATATATTTGTTATCTTAGAGTTTAATTTTTGTTTGATTTTCAGGCCTACAAAATTTTAAAGCCAAAACAAAGTTTTTGTTTGTTTGTGGATTAAGCTTAACGGGATTAGCTGAAAACTTACAAACGTTTTTTTTTTTTTAAGAGAATTATGTATCGTTATGTGTGTACAAGTGAAACTGATTAAAAGAGTTACTTTACGTTTTGTGTACCAATTACGATATAAGATATCATGATTTCATATCTTTTGAAAAATAATATTTAAAAGTTAATTATAAACACGGCGAGTGTTTGATAATTTTTTTAATATCGTTCCAAAGTTTTTTTTTTAGTTTACAAAATTAAAATTAAGTATGCTAAGTATACCTATACAACATTTAGCCCGACAAGTCTCAGGCCAACTGCTCCAACTCAAGAAGGTTTGAAACGCTTATTTTTAAATTTACCTATTAATGAAACAACGTATTTCAAATCTCATAAGTTCTTAAAAGTTAAAAAATTAAATCAAAAGTGCTTGCTTAGGCCCGTAAAATACATACATCACCCGAGACAATGGTGCATATGTTGTTTTGCTGTGAGGTATGCCTTAATCTCGTTCCCTCTAAACGTGGGACACTGTTCCCCCTGCTGTGCGTACTGACTCTCCAATCTTCTCCGCCCAGCTCATCCCTTCGGCGTGGCTCTGCCCGGAGTGAACATGACCCGCACGCCCGTGTACGAAGTGGTGTACTTGGCCCAGCTGCCCACGCCCCTGCTGCTGTCCATGATGTACATGCCGTTCGTCAGCCTCTTCGCCGGCCTGGCCATCTTCGGGAAGGCCATGCTCCAGATCCTGGTGCACATGCTGGGCCAGATAGGCGGGGCGGAGCAGGCGGAGCAGGTCCGCCTCCAAAGGCTGACCTCCTGCATTCGGTACCACACCCGGGTGCTGGGGTGAGCCGCAAAGTGAAGGGACTTGGGCAACGGGGGAACTTTAAGCCTCTCATTTCCATTTCAGCTATGTGAGGGAGCTGAACCAACTGGTAACCAACATTGTGGCGGCCGAAGCAATCATCTTTGGCTCGATAATCTGTTCGCTGCTCTTCTGTCTCAACATTGTGGGCTGCTGACTTTATCAGGGGTGTCACAGAAGTCAGATTCGAAAGGTTTTTATACTCGAAACTCACTTACCTTCTGTGGCACTTCTGAGTTTGGCTGCTCGATCTTTATATAACATTCTACTGATTTTCCAGATAACTTCGCCAACCCAAATAATCTCGATTGTGATGTATATCTTCACCATGCTCTATGTGCTCTTCACCTACTACAATCGCGCCAACGACTTGGCCATCGAGGTGAGCTCTTAAAAGTAATGAATACTTATTCTATCATTCTTGCGGACTTTCTGCAGAACAACCGAGTGGCGGAGGCCGTGTACAATGTGCCCTGGTACGAGGCGAGCATTCGGTTCCGCAAAACCCTCCTGATCTTCTTGATGCAAACACAAAACCCCTTGGAGGTGGGCGAATGGGAACGCATTTCATTTGCGAGTCCTTGATTCTAATCCTTTCCCATTTCGGGGGCGGTGCGCTCCATTTCATCTCGCAGATAAGAGTTGGCAACGTTTACCCCATGACTTTGGCCATGTTTCAGAGTCTGCTGAATGCGTCCTACTCCTACTTTACCATGTTGCGTGGCGTCACCAGCAAATGAGCTGAAAGACCGAAAAGAACGAAAAAACCGGCATCCATTCGGCATCCATTCGGCACCAAAGGATCCCCATCCCGTTCCCTATTCACTTGGCCGGCAATCCGAGTAATGCAAAAAGTTGTTGTTGGCTGTGGTCCTGGCTGGTTGTTTGGCATTTGCATATGCTTGTCGTTTGAAAGGATTTAATCGGACTGCTGGCACTGGCATGGAGTCGGTATACTAGATCCTGGCTCCTGAATCCTGGCATGCAAATAGTTTGCTGCACGAGGGGAGCAACGCTTTGAATTGGCTTCTTAGATTGTTACACAAAATAGATTGTAGATTACAGCCGAATGTTGTGCTTGAAATAAAGTCAAATGAATGCGGAGTAGAATTCTGCTCTGTTTGCGACTTCAGTTGGCTGGCAGTGCCTAAAAGTATGATTTACAGATATCAAAGGATTTGGATTTGTGTCGGAGTGTGGCTTTCAGTTTGCCTAAGAAAGATGTTCCACAGAGATATGAATAAATAAATATATGGTCTTCCAAGCAATTAGGACTCGTATTGATTGAGTTGGATTGGTTGAATTGATTTGAATGTGCTTCACCTTGTGCATTTTTCATTGCCCAATTTCCCTGCATACTTTCGGGCTGGGCCATCGAATTTGAATATTTGAGCAATCCGTCCTCCTGCGCTTTTAATTAAAACGCCCCAAAACTAGTTGTTGTCTGCTGCAATTTAATTAACATTAGTCATGTCCTTTATTATGCAAATAAACTGCTGCTGCCGCTGCCGGAAAGATCGCTTAATGTCGGCCCAGCAGCAACAACAACTTCATTTAAAATTCATTATAACTGACACCAACTAGTTAAACAATTGCCAGCGGCAACGGCAGCAGCATAAACATCAACGGCAATGGTAACAAAGGCTCCTGCTAAAACGGGAGCAAAACAACAAAACAACGATTGAGGACGCGCCCGGAAAATTGAAATGAGCGGCGGCAGGCGCACTTGAAGTACGCAAATAAACTTCAAAGAAGGACGACTGCACGCTGTGCTCGGCGCTGGGTGTCCTGGCGAGCGCATAAATAACAACGCAGGGCTGCTCCTATCGCCCGGCTCGAGTGGCGTATACTTAATTTTATTATGAGGTGTCAAGTGCGGACCAGTTGACTTGCCCGGCCGAACGCCTTTTGTGTTGTATTTTGTATTTTGTGTTCTGTGTTTTGCCCCGTTATTTATGTTGCCTGCTGCCCGCCATTTGGTGGCAGGTGAACTCCTACGCCCCTCACCGCCCCGCCCCGCCCCTCGACCAGCAAGAATGTGAACTTCCTCTAGGCTTCTACTTTTTCACGTCGCACTGAAAGAAAATACCACCAAGTTGCTCATGGTCTCCGTCTTTGCTCAAATCAAAATGTGTTGTAACTGAATTATTGTATTGTTAAGCATTTAACTTAAAGCAAGCCTATCCCATCCAAAGAAATAAAGATATATAAAATTGATTTCTTGACTAGCTTCAAAAGAAGGTTTATCCCACAATTCATTTGTCTGCCTGAAGAATTCGTAGATATTATGGGTCATTTATGAACACAGTTAAATCCTTCTAGCTTATAAGACTTGTTCATAGCAGTATTTTGCTAAACTTATACGTAATCGGAATAAGGATACCTAAGGAATACCCCTTTGGGTGTAAAAATGCTTATGAAAACTATATTGCATAAATGACAATAGTTTAATTATGTCATATAAAGAAGATAAGTTTTATATAATTTAATTACATACGCCCAAAAATATAAATTGTCATAAAAACTAAACTATTGTAAAATGAAATATAACTTATGTGGCTTAAAATAAGCTTCTTTGGTATACATTATTTAGTATTGAAATGACACTTATACTTTAATACTGTCTGAAGTTTACGTTCAAGACACACTTATTAAAACTATACTTTTCATTTATTTTTGGGTGTAGGCTTTGTGAAATACGCTAGTGTAAGCGAAACCTCCTACTTTAGCGCATTAAAAACATATTACCGCTCCTGATTGTTAAGCTTTTGCTTCAGTGTATGCTAACTGCAGTTTGCTTTGCTCCTGTTGCCAGCTGGTCCTTTGATTTTTACACAGGCAATATTCAAATGCCGCGGAAATGTAAATGCGCCGCTCCGAGTGAAGGAGGGACAGCCTGACAGTATCGGGTCCTGCGAGTCCTCATTGTCTGCTGCATAAAATTAACAAGTTTCGCTCTCGCTTTTGTAAAAAATAACAAAAACTGTTTCATTAGAGAACAGTTGTGGTCGCGGTCGCCACGCCCCCGCAACGCCCTCTTACCCACGGACACACCCTGTAAGGTTTCGCTGTTTTATAATTGAATTCATATGCATCAATGAAGGCAGCTCAGCAAACACAACACGAACGCAAGGGGAATGGGAAAGGCAAAGGGAAAGGCAAAGGGAAAGGGAAAGGGTGGCAAATTGGGGGGAGTAACCGCAACACGGCAAACAGCCAGGATCGAGGGTGGTGCGGCTTTTCCGGGCAGGGTGGCCCACATTTTCGGTGGCATTTTCAATTTTAAATGGATTTTCAATTGCGGTGGCAGCGTTTTGCATAAATTGCTATAATGAGTTTATTTCGCAGCCCGCCAAGTGGCCTCGTTGGCGTCTCTCCATGTCCATGTGTACTCTGGTTCCTGGTCCTGTGGCCCGTGCTCATTTGCGATTGTCAACTGACTGTCACGGGTGACACTCGTATTGACAGTTTGCTTTTGCTGTTTCGCTGTTAATTTTCAGTTTAATTGTGGCATTTGCTGACAGTTGATGCTGGAACTTTGTAGCCTGTTTTGCGGTTGATGCTGGGAATTTCATTCACGAGTCCGCAGTGGATTTGGATTGGGGGATCTGTGGTTCAGGCTTAACTTTAAGTGCCGGAAGTTAGTCGCCAGTGGATTGAGTGCCCTTAGTCCAACCAACCCCTTTGGTTGGCCCATCAAATATTCCATTCATTGTCTGTCGGGTCATTTGCGAAATCTCTCATAAGCAAAGCATTCATTTTCCAATTATTTATTGATGCCTCTGTGTCGTACTCCCCCACTACAACTGCACCTGCAATAAATCTCCAGAGCCCCTCCCCCTTCGTCCTTCGGTCCTCCGGTCCCATGGACAACCACATTGTCTAGCTTCCTGCAGGATGTTTGTCTGGCTGCTTCACTGGCTGCTGCTGGTTGCCGTCTGCCTGCTGGTGCCTGGAAAATATTTGCATTTTCACTTTTGATTTATTATTGCCATTGCCATGTGTAAATTGCCAAAGCAAAGGTGCAAACAACAAGGTGTACGGCAGGCGTCTTCCAGGCTTCACCGCAACTGTAGCCAGAGCAGCCAATGCAGCCAGAGCAGCCAGCGTTGACAGGGACACATTATGTTTGGCCAAATGAATGGTAATTGCGGCATTGAAACAAGTAATTGAAGTGCAAGCCAAACAGATTGCTCTGCCAGTGTCGACCACATCTCGATTGGTCTCGAGTTCGCCCAGAAAGAGGACATTACAGCTCTGCTAATTACGAGACAAATTAGAGGAGCTCTTTCCCTGGCTGCCGATGTCGTTGCCAATTACTTCCGCCTCTGTGCAATTTCCGCTTGCTCAGGTTGGAGCTCCTAAGCAGCTTTGCTGGAAAACGTCAAAACAGCGACAACTTTATATGGCCACAAAGGCAGCTGTAATGACGGCAAAAAGGGAAGCATAAGCAGATAATTACACAGGCGAGCAACTATCTCTGTGCATCTGCTGCTCCCCGCGGCCACAAAGTAGAAAATTACAAAAATAAAAAACCACAAGCGGAAAATTAAGAGCATAAGCCTGCGGTCCAAAGGACAAAATGGAAAACTCCATTTGTTTTGCGGCCCAACTTGGGCCGAACTTTAAGTTCGTCTTCGAGTGGCTGGCCGCCCTAGGCCTGCAACTTGATCGGGCCTTTGATTATCACTGCAAATGGGAAATTCCTGTTTGTCGAAATTCCAGCCAGCCAGCCAGCCAGCCAGCGAGACTGGGAAACTGCGGAGACATTTTCGGCATTTTTGACTGTCTGCCAGAGCCTGTAAGCGAAATGCAAACACGGAGCCAACAACCCAACCCCATCAGCCCCATAAACCCCGGCCGCTTGTGTCTGCCCTGCAGCCACATTTAAATATGCCGCCAAGTTTTACCTTCGCTTCGACGCCCCTCGATGCCACCCGCGATTCCACCCTCGTTATCATCATCACATGGCGGTGGCTGGCACTGATTTCATGCTTTATAACTTTCGATATCCGAATGGCAAACAGCGTTTAGCGCTTTGCCCTGCCACCTGAAAACTGGCGGCAAGTGTTGCTTCGCTACCTCAGGGGCCATCACGGCGTATGCGCAATGTTTACCTAGCATTTTTCTTCGTTTTTTTCCGCTTTCAGTGGTTGTTTTTTCAAGGGCTTAACATTATTCTTTGGACGAGCCCTCATGGCGTATGCATGATACATCAAATATTTAAGCGATATTTTAGCTATGCCGACAATGAGTCAAATCTGAGGGAATATCTGGGCTGCCTGCGATAATAAAGTTTAGAGATAAACGTTTTGGCAATCGAATTAAGCTGCTCAGCCCAAGAGATTTGATTTGAGCCAGCAAATAGATTTCCACATTTTGAATTGAATTTATCGTTTTGATTGGATTGTTTGCGGCGAGCTGAAGGAAGACATTTAAAGACCTGGTCAAATTCGGTTAGCTGGGACCACACGATATTGTTATTCTTGTCGTAATTAAAAACCCATGAAAGCAGGGACGGCGACCAAACAACTGGCCACAATCGCACGAGCAGCCACAGATGCACACTCCGGCAGACAGGAGGACACACAGATGGACAGACAGACAGACGGTCCGACAGAAGGATCCAGAGCGTTTGCATGTGTGTGCCAGAGTAAACACGAAGCGTATTGATGGCAAGGACTGCTCGCAGGCAAAAAGTTTCATATCAATTTTAAGCCAAAGTAATGAAAAAGTAACAACAACAGTCAAAGGAGACACGGAGCAGAAGGAGCAAAAAAAATTAAAACGAACGCCATAGACAAAGCATATTTGCACGCAGCGGGAAGGAGTCCGTCCTGCCGGCAACCCGATGATGAGCACGATGATTATATCGTTGACGACGCAGCTCACAAAGCAACGCTAACGCTTTATGACAGCTAGTGCCACAGTGGTGGGCCACAGGAGCACCGGAATCGGGGGAATCGGAGGAATCAGTATGAGCGTCCGTTTTCGGAGGCAACTTCTAAGGACGCTGTTTACATGCGCCGGAAAAGGACAAGCGGCGGACCATGTCTGCAATGGCGAAATTAAAAACCAATAAAAACGCGGCAAGAAATGAAATTAAAAATTATGTTTTCTCTCTTTTGAACAACAAACGGAAACAAACATTCCCAGCAAGCAGCAACAACCACCCAAAAAAAAGTTGTAAAAACACGAATAAAATTTCCGGCTTTAAAAAAACGCTGCACATAAAACTTTTACAATTAGGCAAAACGATGGCAGGCATAAAAGCTGCCGAAGCCTATGCACCACTTCGATAATTGAATATTTTAGCGGGCGGATCAGTTGCCGCCAGACGAGTTCCTAGTTCCAAGTGGCCGAAAAAAATAAAACGTAGCACACATCCGAGAGTCGCGGGGCATTAATTGCTGCAAAGTGTTGTTGAAACTTTTACGCCGACGCTTCGGCCGAGTCATTTATTTAATTTACTACCTGCTTTTGGGGGAGCTGACACCAGCCCCCCTCCGAGCCAAACTGCATTGCCATGAATAATTTAAGCAAATCGCTGGCTGTCTGACTGTCTGACTGTCCCCATGTCCCATCCCCCGAATCCCCGAATGCTCCTATCCAGGGGAACGGGTACTATGAAGTACTTCCGCAGCTCCATTTCGTTCCGGACTGTTGTGTCTGCGTGTACGTGTCGCTGGGCAGGATTAGGCGGCATTTGCATATTTTAATTATTTAGATTGTTGTGCTGAGCTACTTAGGCCGCAGAGGCAGTCGCCAGTCCCGACTTAATTAAAAGTTTCACTTTGCGGAATTCTTTTTGTCTTCTTTGTATCGCAAACGCTGGCGAAACACTCGTTATCGATAGTGGCAACATGTGTTAGTGATTTACACAAAATAAATGAGAGCTTGTATTTGTGTTTCTTTAACAAATTTAGGGAACTTTAAATTTTCAATCTGGAAACCATTTTTCAAATCACCTCAAGCTTGGCCAATAAACACATTGCAAGCCCCGCCGATCATAAATTCATAATGAATTATGGGGCTAACCCGGGCAGAACCGAGGCAAAAGCCACAGCCAAAGCGAAACAGATACGAATGCTGCAGTCGGACCGAGACCAAATAAAATCCCGCCAGTTAGGAAAAGGAAATATAACTATAATAAATACGCAACAAAGTAACAAACAGACCGCAGTTAGAGAGCTTGTCTGGTTTTCGGCAAGCAGCTTCCAAAAGAGTGGTTAGGGAGCTGCAAAAGTCTGCGGCATTAGTTTTATGATTATTTGTGGTATTTGTTGTGGGGACAGTGGCTACAACCCAGTAAAGGAAATCACCCCCACCACCCACACACATCATCGAGGCACATATGGGGTCCGAGTTTTAGTCCAGTGCAGCTTTAATTAGATTTGCACATTAGACAAAGTCCAAGTCAGTTTGGCTAATGATACGGGAGAAAATCAAATTGGCATGCCACACACGAAAGTACTACTACAGTGGGCTGAGAAAATATTCTCTTAGATCAAAATACGTTCTTGAATGCTGGTAGAGAATTATGAAAAAAATTTTGACTGCGACATAGCTTAAATTAGAAACATTTTAGTTCCTTCATTTCTTGGTTAATTAAATGTAAAGCAAAATAAAGCATTTAAAATCATTTATAAAGGTTAAGAAGGGATTAAACTATTCCATTTAAATTTGAAAGTCGGATGGATAAATTTTAAAAAGCAATCTTCTATTTTTCATAGCATACTTTTAGGCACAGTTAGAAGCAATTTTAAAAATACTGCCTACCCTAGCGAAAACTCTGACCATAACACCCACCCGGTCTCCCATCGAAATTCATGTGGCCAGTTCCATTATAAAACTAGATTATAATTATATTCTTTCACCATTAAGTCAAAGCCTACTAAATAATGTGATGTTTAGCATTAATGTTATGATAGTATACTTTGATACGTTTCGTAGTCATCTTTATTTACAATCTGCTCCATCAGCAACATTGGTAGCAGTAAACTTGACTACTGTTAAAAGATATATGTACACCCATAGAAAAACCCCATAGTTAATATAAACATTAAAATATTTTACTGTAACACTGTTTTTCAAAATATTAACTTAATCAAAATAAACTAAAAACTTGATAGCGTAATTATTAACATATTTATTTGGTTAGATTTGTAGACTAAAATTTTTATTTTTAATTTATAACTACTTTTTTGTATACTTTAAATAAAATTTAAATAACAATAACAATAAATAACAATAACACACCTTGATTTAAACTCAACGCCCCTCGCGGCTCAAAGTGAAAATATTTGGATTTGCCGTGATTTTGTTTCTGGGTGTAATTTTAAGGACCTGAATCGAAGCTAAATCATCGCTTGTACACCTATTCTGCTCACTAATTTATAATTTCGACCCATTGTGTTGGTTTTGAGCTGACTTTTCATGGCTGACTTGTTGGACTTGGTAACTGCAGAGGCTACGGTGCGATAAATACCAGACGGATACAGTTGCCGGAGATCAGGACCAGGACTTGTGTCCCGCCATCAATAATGCTTAATTTAATTCGAGCCGTGCGCACTTACTCCCACTTTCTCCCAATTTCGCCCGGCGACTTCCGCTATCTCTTTAAGTCGAGGGCAGCGAAAGCGACTGCGTCCGGCACATGATTATTATTAGTTATGATGATGTATCCTTTTTAATGGTTCCAAAATGGGGAGTGTGAACGTGACCGGAAGAGAGGGTGGTGGGTTCGTAAGCTTGGGCCTGGCGAATATTAATAATTGTTTCTTTTTTTTTTGCTGCTCGGTTTTCGGGGGTCTGCGGAACACGCTAAAAATTAATTAAACGTTCTAGGCGAAGGGCATTAAATATATATGTATGTATGTGCGATGGGTATATATTGTACACACATATTTTTTTCATTTCTGTTTTTGCTCGGCCATTTCGTGGTTATTTATGCGCCTGGTTCGACCAAACCCACGGAACACGGACGGACTACGGACGGACAACGCCGGACCGGATCCGGGCCTACACTTGATTCATTGTTTCTGCTGCCGCTGCTGTTCGAGCCGAGTGTGAGCAGCACGCACTCATATTGCCAATTTATATTTGTATTAATTAATGGGCCAGTAAACAATTGCTGAAAGCTGCGCCATTAGTCCCGTTCCAGTCGATAGTGGGAGGTTCGATGGAGGTTGGGATCCGGCCAAATGCGGAAAATGGCTGCAATAATAAGCTCCTGCACTGGCCACATAAATTACATATTTTTTTTCATTTCACTCTGCAGGAGTTAATAACATTTTCATAACTGAATTTTGCGAATGAGACGTGGAATGTTGGTGAAGTATTTTTCTATTGTGTCAGACACCATAAATTTCACTGTCAATTACATTTTAAACTAATCGAAGTGGAGTAGATTTCAGTCGTAACCGGATGCCATTAAATTTTAGTATGACTTCTACAATTCAGCTTAAAGTTTGCTTTTAATATCAATTCAACATGAGTTTGTTGAACAAGATTTAAATGACAATAGTTTATTTTTAGGTGAAAACTGGGACTATGTACATTATATATTTATTGTTACCTACTGAGCAGAGCCTGCGTTTTTGACCTCAGTATATTTATTTTTCAGATATTGACATAAAAATATCCTTTTTGAAAATTTATGCACTTTGTATTTTTCAGAAAAGATTTTAAATGCCGTAGCAGGAGCAGAATAAATCAGTAAATGTCAATTAAATTTAAAAAATAAAGCCATTTGTGATGCCTTTTATAGTCGGGGTATAGCATTAATTTTTGTATTAAATGTGGTCTTAACTTTTCCACTTTTAAAGTAATTTGTATTTAAACCTTAGAATTTTGTCATGGATGTGAATCTAACTTATTTAAAATTTATCTAAAGCGTTTTTAAAATTCCCCTCAGTCAAATCTTGTTTGTGGCCTGTTTTAACTTCTTCAAAATCTTCACTTAAACTCTTTTGATTCAATGCGAATAAAGTTTGGTGCAATTTCGCAATAAAAGCCGATCTGAGGGCGCTAAAAATACGTGAAACAATCGCATGAAAAGCGCAGTCGAATGCCAGAGGCAGATTGTGCCATACAGTCACGGCTCCAATAAAAGTCGCCGCACTTGACTCCCGGTTGTTTGTCCACCCGAACACCCACTGCCACCCACTGCCACCCACTGCCACCCACTTAGGAAAACAAGTACGGCAGCTGCACATTTACAATTCGATGGCGGAGTGTGTGGCCCCCAGTTTTCGGTCATGATAAAAATGAGCGTCGGAAATGCGAAATATAAATTCAGCCATATCTGATGTACAAGTGTACGACTGTGCTGTGTGTGTGTGGCAGGATAAACATAATGGCTGCACTGCATTTGCCGGAGCCTGTGGCAGTGGCAGGATGCCCGCCAGACAGGAGCAGACCAATCATCAGAAGTATGCCAGCGGCCGGAGGAAACGGCAGCGGAAATGACATGCAATAAAACACAAAGGCGCACGCATCGAGTGAAAGCTGGGAAAGCAGGACAGGCGGGGAAAGGCGGGGAAAGCAGGGAAAGCAGTGAAAGCTCGTCCTTTGTCTGTTGCCTGTCGCTGGATTATAGCGAAAAATGGCATCTAACAACAAAAATCTATCTTGCAAATGCATTTGCCCCGCCCTTTCCTCCGGAGCAGTCCGGAGAAACTTTGCGAAATTACAATTGCAAAAGTTGCGTGCCCCGAGAGTCCTGGCTATTCGCCTGGTGTCCAGCAGCAAGCAGCCAGCAGCCCAACCCCGATTTGAGGTATTTCCCGTACGTCTGTGCGTTAACGCCAAAGTCATTTGGCTTATCAATGCCAGACGCAGACAATTTCGGTCGCTTATCGCCGGTCGCATCGCTGTCCCGCAGCATGCAGCATGCAGGTGGAGATGGCGTCCCAGGATCCAGTATCCAGGATGCAGGAGGGTGGAGCGTTGAGCGTGGGGCGGGGAACCCCGGGATGGGCGTTATTAAGTGGCCATTAGCCGGGCCAGGCGACAAACTGGTCAAGGTGGGGGGCGTTTCCACAAATTACACAGCTGCCAATGATTTTGTCGACTATCAGTCGCACACAGAGAAAAGTTCACTTTATTGATGGCATCTAAATCTATGCAAGCTATCCTAGTGGTGAGTTTACATATATTAAGTAGACACATTTTATTATAAATCACTAAAGTTAAAGGTGGCTTTGCTTCGTTGAAAAATTCACTGTTATTACAGATAAAACACCATTATATATAAACAATGAAACACAAAGTAAATTAAACTTCGTGTAATGAAAAATACCTGGAAAAGTATCTGGTTATGGAAAGTTAGCGGCTGTAGTCAGTAAAATCCATATAAAATCGGTTTACAGGCGGATTTTCGAAGTTAATAGCTTGCTCGATTCGTAAATGTTCCATCTTCAAGATAAAGTGATTCAATTATTTTCGGTTTTCATGCGTGTAGTATTAAAGAACTATTTATGTTATCGGATCTCTAGTTTTAGCTTTTTATTCAAATTTTGTCCAGCTCTAGCATCTTTATAAGGAAATCTATCCCTTTAGCATGTAAGGGAAATTTGATGAACGTTATATTTGACCGAAACCGGTTAAGCAGAACTGGAGATTAAAAATGGCGTGAAAACGGGTGAAAAACGGGACACTTACACTTTTAAAAAAATGGTACCATAGAAAACATTTTTTATGCCATTTGCTAAATCAGGGAGTCCATCAAGGTTTGATCTCTGGAGGATTTCGTCGACTTAAATTGTATCCAGTGTAATAGATCAACTCTAAGTTTGTAGGATTAGCAAATATATAAACACAAATAAAAACAATGCTGATTTAGAATATATATTCCTTGCGATTTGAACCGTAAAAACTTGATTTTTCCTTTAACATACACTTTAATTTACCTGTTAGCTGTGTTTTTTAACCCTTTTACTTGCCGTGCATTAGCACTAGTGGAATGTATGCAAACACCGTTTAGCTGGCGACTGGGGCGTTGTTGATTCTAACAAAGTAAGCAGGAACAAGGGTTCCACTCGCCTCCGCGGTCCCTTCACCTCCGCCCGAGTCCCCCATCGAAGTGGCCAGCATTATTTGCTAATTACGCCCTGCAGCAGCGTTGCATGCATGTGATTGCTCTTACTTCGACTGCGCTACATGCTCCGGCCAGAGAACCTGGCTACCTATTCCACAGCTCCAGTCCCATCCCGAGGCCCGGTCTGCCATAACTTGCCATCAACTTATTAGCTGGCAGAATTCCGCAGGTCTGCCTTATTTTCGATTTTAATTTCCATGCTGCTGCCGTTGGTGGAGGGCCAGCATGCAAATGCTCGACATGCGCGTAATTTGTATTCATTATCTGATGCATAATTATACTGTAGATACGGTTATGCAAAGGGAGCCATCGAAGCCATCCACCAGGTCACCAAATAAAGTATTTTGCTACAGTACAAACTAATGCAGGAAATGACATTAAATTTAGAATGTTCAAAGGAGTTGTGGGTAACGATTTGAAATGGACGTTTTGTGGTCAAGGGAAATTATCGAGACTAACCGGTGGCCCGTTCAAAGCACCACCAATCAAAAGGCCTATGTTCTTGTCCCATGATTTGCATACATTGACTGCTGATGATAGAGGGAAACAGTTAAAGTCCAACAGTTGCAGCTTGTGAGGCCGGATGCCATAAATTTGGAATATCGAGGAATGAATTCGAGTCACAGATATTTACAAAATTACGAACTTAACATGGAATTTCGGTCTAGCTTAGTGCCCTCTGACCTTTATAGTATGCAAAACAAGATGCATTCCTAACTACATAATACTTTAAAAGATTGTAAACACTCAAAATTGTTGAAAGTTTTGTTTACTATTGACTCTGGGTGCTTAGAAATTATTATTGCCATAGATTACTGCCCCCCAAGTATGCAATATCTGTTCGCACCTGGAATTTTTAATTTGTGTTATACTTGCAATGGCAACTTAAGAAAAGTAATTGTTTAACCCTTCGGAGAAAAAACTAAAAATGTAAATAGTTTTTGGTTGAAAGTTGCATCCAATTATGAATGAAGGTTAAAAAGTTAAATTTATATAGTTAAACGTTGAACAAACTGGTTAATGCAAGCATATACACTTTGAGGGATAAAAAAGATATTAGAAAACCCTTTAAAGAAAAGCAACTAGAATCAGGTTAGGATCCACTTTCTTTGAACTCTTTATTCTCGTGAATGTCTTACAGTTTATCGCCTTAAAGTAGAGTTATTGTATAGTTTCATTAGCCCAATTGCCAGCATCTGAGTCTCGGGGACCCTTTGCTCTTCTACTTAGTGGTCTAGGTACAAACTTAGCTTATCTCGTAGGCCTAGTGATGCAATAAATATAAGTTAAATGTATAAATAGGGTAATCTGCAAATATCTTCTCTGCGCGTCTTGTAAATGTAAAAATATATGTAGGTTGAATCTTCATTAGCTTAACTAGGGATGTGTATTTGGAACAGTGTTGGCTCTTATTCTACGGTCTCTCCTCCTCGGGAGTTGCATATGTATGTTTGTGAGTGCATCCTAGCATCCTAGGCGCCTTGGAGTCAAGTTGAACTTTGCTTTGCTTTGTGGTGCGGCAGTGGCGGTGGCAGTGGCCACCGAATTGATGATCCCCGCCAGCGTTCTGGGCCACTTCGTTAGCCACGAGTTGCAGTTGCCCGTGGGGCCACATTAATAACCCCTGCATCGGCAATGGCAGCTGGACTCTGATTGGAGAGCCCCTCCAGCGGGCTGCATCACGAGATGATGCAGTTCTTGTCCTTGTCGCCGCCCATCTCGCTGGGCTTCCTCTTCCGATCGTAGGCCAGTGCGTCGTTGGGCACGTAGCTCACGCGCACGCCGCCGTAGTGGCGCCTCTGCGGCAGCTGGTACATCATCATGTAGTCCTCGGAGCTGGAGGAGCTCGACGAGCAGGTGGAGCACACGTCCGACTCCTCCGACTCCTCCCGTTCGCGTTCCCGTTCCCGTTCCCTATCCCTCTGTTGTCGGCTGGGCGACTCGTGGACCAGGCTGGCAGCCTGCAGCGCCGAGGGTGGACCTTGGTAGGAGGCGGAGAGTGGCTGGGCCGGCGCATAGGTGTCCGCCCGCGTGGTCGAGTGCGAGCGATGGCCGCTGCCACTGCGATGGTGTGTGCCAATGGAGGAGGACTTGCGACGCCTGCGCCTGCGGGAGGAGTGGCCATGTCCATGGCGACCATGGCCGCCCTCTCTGTCCTTGTCCTTGTCCCGATCCCGCTCCCGCTCTCCACCGCCCCCGCCACTCGTGCCCGCCCCGTTGCCAGAGTAACTGCGCGATCGGGGCAGCGTGTCCGGAATGCCCTCGAAGCGCACCCCCTTCTTCTTGGCCGTGCCCGGCTCCCCGCTCATGGGCGAGGAGGAGGAGGCGCCGCTCAGGATGGACACCGGGTGGGGGGCGCGTGGCCGGCCGACTGGGCGGACAGGGCCGAGTGGGTGGGCGAGCCCAGCAGCTCGGGCGGCAGGGCCGTGGAGGCCACGCTCAGGTTGGGCGTGGGCAGCTCGGGCACCTCACCCTGCGGCGGCAGCGGCGGCGGCGGCGGCGTGTGCAGGATGTCCGCGTACTCGTGCTGCTGGAATTGCTGCGAGGCGGAGACGGCATGCAGCTGCGACAGGTGCTGCGCCAGGTGGGCGGGCGGCGCCACCAGCTCCGGCATGCTGGCGGCGTGCGGATGCTCCAGCAGCTGCCGCTGCAGCTGGTAGCTGTTCGACGGCTTCGCCGGCCAGGCGGCGTCCAGGTTCGAGGCCATCTCGTTGAAGTTGTAGACCCCGTCGCGCTGCAGCTCCATGGGCTGTGGCAGGAAGTGGGGCTGGAAGTCGCCCGGCGAGTTCAGCGGTGAGAGGTTCTGCGAGGTGCTTGAGGCGCGACCGCCCGAGAAGTCGGTCAGATCGCCGCCGGGCTGCAGGTCCTTGACCACGCCCGCGTCCGAGTCCGAGGTGGCGTAGCTCTTGCTCTGCTCCGCCAGTCCGCCATCTAGTCCGCCGCCCAGTCCGCCCACCGCCTCCAGCTGCTGGCTCTGCATCTGGTACATCGCCTGGTTGAAGGTCGCCTGGTGCTGCTGCTGCTGCTGCGGCGACATGGGCGGCGAGCTGGAGGCGTGGCTGCTGGGAATGCGCGCCGGCAGGGGCGCCGGCGGGTGGGGCCGTAACCGCTGCGTGGGCGGGGTGGGCGTGGGGTACATGCCCGTGCCGGAGCTGTCCGACGGCGTGGGCGGCTCGCCCTTGCTGCAGGCGATGGAGCAGTAGATGGCCCCGCGGCGCGGCAAGAAGGCGCGGCCCAGCAGCGAGCAGCGGCACGTGTTGCACGAGAAGCACTCGTCCGTGGCGTGCCAGTGCTGCCCGTCGTGGCTCATCTGGCCCTGGTCCACCCCGATGGCCTCCCCGCAGTAGTCGCAGTACTCGGCGAACATCGCGTCGAAGCAATGCAGACAGTAGGGCTTGCCCTCGCGCATGATGTACCGCTGACCGCCCAGCTGCTTGTCGCACTCGTGGCAGGCGAAGTGGTTCATGTGCCACGCCCTGCCCTCCGCCTCCGTGCACTCGTCCGCCAGGATGATCTGCGGATGAAGAGAGCAGGTTAATATTAAAGTGCTGTTCTAAAGTGATCATCTTTTCTGTAAAGCTTTTATTTTGCATGGTATTTAAAAGTGATTTAAAAATACATTGTTTTGATTTTTGTTGATAGAGTTTTAGCGACCTGTATCTAAATAGAAACTAATATTTCTTTCAGCGAAATCTTTAGGTCAAGGGTTGGTTGAAAACTAACAAATAGTCGGAAATGCATAAGACAAATTTGTTTTGCTTTTAGGCAAATATAACAAGAACTTAACCATTTATTTAAAGTGACGCCCAAAAAAATTCTTATATCATTAACAACTAAATGTCTTTGTTGATTTGATAGGGGCGCAAATTATTATTAATTTGTTCTTGGACGATTGGGCAATAAACGATATCCGCAACCAGCATATTCTTTCCAATTAAACACATACAATTATATTCTGTTGGCAATTATAAATAGAAGACTTCGTTTGCTTTGAATCAAGAATTCAGCACTTAAAAAACGCATTGAGCAAAAATATTTAATATCTGTAGAAGTTATGTTTCAAAGAAAAATTTGTTCCAGAGGATAGATGCCTTCCCACCGTGGAAATAACTTCATCCAGACAAAAATGGACAAATTTAAATGCATGTAATTTTCTTGAAACAAGGTCATAGAATGGATTTTAAAAGTCTCAAAAATTCCCAATGTTGTCCTAATGTCTTAAATAAATACCACTAAGGACGGCAGTACATGTATTGAAGATGGTGATGGTCCGTTTATAACGAGTAATAAACCAACCGAAAGGAATCATTTGAAATTGTATTGGGATCATTTGAATAGTGTATTTATTAAGTCGAATGTTTAATCGTCTTTCATCACAAAATTTGATATCAGAAATTTTATATGTTGAAGGTGCGATCGTCACAACTTTTTTACCTCGTTAAGAGTGGTTTTGGTTTGATATAATAGAAAACCTTTGCATAATATGATTTTTAAATACTGAAAATACGATTGTTATGAACTGAAAAATTACTTTTTGGAAATGATGATGATTTTGTCCAAGAACCCATTCCCACCCCACGAGTATCAATCAAGGGGGCACTCACCTCATCACAGGCCGAGCAGCGCGGCTTAAGGGTCTCGGCGTGGTGGCGTCCGCAGTACATGCGGCCATCGCGGTGGAAGTAGATGAGGTCCACGAGGAGCTCGCGGCAAACGCAGCAGGCGAAGCACGCCGGATGCCAGCTGGCATTGGGGCCCAGTCGCGTGGCGAACACGGCGATGTCGCCCGTGGAGATTAGGTCGTCGCACTGCGAGAAACCGGGGGTCAGTCCTGGGAATTCGAATTCGAGTGGGAGTACGGAGTGGAATACTTACACCGTCGCAGGGTCGGGCGCTCATCAGCTGCCGCACGTTGCCGCGGCCCAGGGCATCGCGCTTGCGCTGCGTGGAGAAGAGCCGCAGCTCCTTGCGCTCCTCATCCGTCAGTGAGTGACAGTAACGAACCTGCAATGACAGCGAGTAACTGAAAACTGTGGCTTTTCCGCGACCGCTTTCCCCACCCACCGCTCGGGGAAAGACAGGAAAAGACAGGGAAATCATATGTTCAAGTGCGCCCCGACATCGCGAGGAGCCGTGGGCACAGCCTCAAGTGATCTTTCCAAGAAGCGCGGACAGGGAACGGGCGGAGCTTGTTTGTCTCGGCAGCAGACAGGCCCACATCCCGCATCCCACATCCCACATCGCACAAATCCCAGATCCCGGTGAAACGCAGAGCAGACCGCAACGCAAAAGGCAAAAGGCAAAACGGTAGCCAGTAGCCCAGGCTGCCCATCAACGCTTCACCTCCAGCCTCCTGCTGTCCACTCCATCAGCATCTCCATCTCTGTCTCCGTCTCCGCCCATCTCCCCCCGATTCCCCAGAACGGCCTGTGGTCTGCGGTCAGCGTCTCGTTTGTGTGTTGTATGCAAATTTTTTCGGCTGCCTCCACTTATTTTTCGGTCCTCTTTTTTTCCCCATTTCGAGCCGGCCTTCAATGAGTGTTCTAGTCATCGTTAGCCAGGCTCTAGATCTCAAACCTCAGTCCCCAAAACAGTGATGGGAAGTACTGAGGTCAGAAATAAGCACTATCAATACCTATTAATTAAGGAACTAAAGGAACTAAAGGAACTAAAGGAACTAAGGAATTAGGAACTAAAAACATTTAGGCTTACATTTAAACGCTTATGAGTTACATTTTTTGAAGTTTACAAAAGTTTTAAAATACTTTGGACATATAAAAATCAAAATGTATCGACGGACGATATTTTTGACTTCTTCCAAATTCAATTTTTTATCACCTACTGTTCAAAATCACATCCTCATTGTATAAAGCTTTATGTTTCTTGGTACTAATAAATAGCTATATTCCACTTGGAAGTGGTAAAGTAAAAATTTGTTTACTCAATTTAAATAATTTCCCTTTGATTTTTATCCATTGCTGGTTTTATTTATTTTAAATAGGAAAATATTTAAATTTTTTAAAAATTTTTCTTTCACCCGCAAATAGTGCGGAACTGATTTCAATATGTGAAAATATTTAGCTTAAATAAGAGGTATTCAAATAAAATTGAAACTATTTTAAATGTAATTTCTTTTAACAATAACTAAAGTATTTAATATTAAATCGAGCAATTTCATACACGTTGAAATATGAAGATATTTATTATTATTATTTCATTTTTTTAAATCAGTAAATAGAAACGATAGTTTCGATTTGAATTTAGTCCACATAGTCTTTTTGCCTTCCAAAGCCAACGAAATGGGCACCTTTCCCATCACTGTCGTCCAAACCCAAGTCGCTGATATCTGGGAATCCGCTCAGCATTCCCTGTTTTTGTTTGTCCAGTTTTTTGTGGTCAGCGTCTGCTCTAAATACCGAACTCAGACTGAGTCTGCACTTGTTTCCCCGATTAATTAAAGGTTACAAAACGGGAAATGGTCGCTAAGTCGGGAGGGATGGATGGAGGTATGGATACGAAAAAGAAGGTGTGTGTGGGAAAATCGGCCCACAATTTGACTTTGAAATGTCATAGCCCGTAATTCGAGTTGGTTTCAATCTCGATAAAGTGGCTGCAGTTCGGATAAATGCCGCAAAACTGACGGGCCCACGATCCCGAGGGGTTTGGGGTCAGGTTCTGGGATTGGGACTGGGATTGGGATTGGCATTTTGGCAGTGGGATAAGGATCCCTCGGCGTACTCACCTCGTTATCATGCGGCGGAAGTTGATGCAGCAATTGTCGCACTCGATACTGCTCCCCCGGACTGTTGACGTATGGCACTTTGTCGTCGGGTATCTGCGAGAAATACAAGCGAACCTGCGGGAGAAGAGCAGAGGGATTCGATTGGTAAGTACCTTGCGGAATGCCCAAATACAGTTAAGGAGCTGAGCGGAAAGGGTTGGGAGGCCAGGTGGCACAGCGGGCGGAGATTTTTGATTTTATTACGCTGATTTCTTGGCCGCGCTGCGCAAACGGCTTTTCCATCTGAGCCAGGTTGAAAGGTGCACAACGTGCTAAGCCAACTTTATTGGCCACGCTCGCTCGCAAAACGTTCTTTCATCGGCGGGTAATGGTGGAAATGGGGGAAAATGGGGGAAATGGGAATGGAAACGCCAAAGCAAAAGGAAAATGCCAACTGCGCGGCGGCTGACTGACACATGGCTTATGCCGCATCAACGTAAATTGCTGCCACATGGCTGTAAATAAATTTTCAATTCTGTTTGTAAAGTCACACAGCGAAAAGAGGGACAAAACGAAGAAATGCAATGCTAGACATCTGATAGGCCCGTCGGGATGGGATGGGATCGGATGGCCTTAACGGAAGTCAAAGAGTTGAACGCAAAACGGCAGAGGCCCCGAAAAATTCCGATTTTTGGAACTGGGAACTGGGCGCTTCTGCCGGGCAGATTGTGAAAGATTTATTTGGCATTGTCGCATATTTTACGCGAATAATTTACGAGTTCGTTTCGTTTTGTGGCGCCTGGCAAATAATTGAAAAAAAGGCACTGCCCTGCCGCTTTCCAGCCACAATTGAATTGGCCATTAAAGTCACATGCGATTTGAGGAATGGCTGCTGGCCAGTGTCCGGCTTTCATTAGCGCTATCTAATTCGCCGGACAGTCGGACACTCGGACAGTCGGACAGTCGGACACTCGGACAGTCGGACTAGAGACCTTCGCCTAATCGACACGCTCCCATAGAGCCGGTCCCGGTCACCAGACGACTGCAATCGCCTCTGGCCTGCATCATCTGCGACTTGCGAGGCGATTCTGGCCACCAGTCGCTGATTTATGGCCGCGTCGCGTGTATTTATTTACAGCTCGCTCCGAGTGACAAAATAACGCACAATAACTCAAGTATCCGCTTATCGCCGGCCCACAAATCTCGCCTGCCATCCCGGCCATCTGCCCTTGGCACTTGGCGTTCCTCACTGCAATCTTCGAGCCGCCGACGTCCAGGCTTCGACGAAGACAGCGTGAGTGCACCAGTATATGGCAGGAACTCTTGGACGCCAAGAAAGATTCCACAGTATGGCTACATATATGCTACATATGCTTCAAAGTGGGGCAACCAAACTCATTTATGCTAGAACTAAATGAATTGACTGGTTTTTAGCGAACTTTTATTAGGCTGTGTTTAGACATACAATAACTTTGTTCCAAAGCACCTAAACCTAGTTAAAGAAAACTATTGAAATTTAAATAGAAATGAGTCGATTTTAGATAGGATAGACTAATTTTTGCGACTTTTGAAGTAGATTTAATCTAAGTCTTAGTCCAGATAGAAAACAAGGATAATTCTGTACATAAATGAGTTGACAAATATAGATACGAAAAGCAGAGCTAGGCTTTCAATCATGCTAAGTATGTTAAAGATTTTAAAGAAAATGTTGAATGTTGAGCTCGCCTTTTAAGAATCTGAACTAGGTGTTGCCTGTATATTGCAAAAACCTTTCAAAAAGTCTATTAATTTCTTATCAATCAAAACAACCTTTTCTCAAACCAACTTTTTGTAATCACATTTAAAGTCTTTCGTCTTCAAAAAGGTTTGTCAAAGTGGGTAAATATAATTCAAAAGTACAATATAATTGTTTCCGGATTTTGTTTGAGTCCAAGTGTCATCTTTTTAAAGGCAGTAATCTTGATAGATTCACTTTCTGCTAACCTGTTATTATTTTGCTATCCTTTTTCTATAAAATGTACTATATCCAATGGGGTTCTAAATCTAGATTTCTAAAAGTTTGGTTTTTTATAGACTAGTAATCATAGCAGTTTGTTCACAAAGGTCTACGATATTTCAAAAACAGGGGTAGATTACTGATGAAGGACTCACCTGATCGGGCCGCAGTCCGGGTGGCACCCAGGTGTACTCCTCCAGAGCGCAGCCACTGTCGTCGTCCGAGTGCGACTGCCGCTGCAGGTCCATGTGCGGTCCGCCCAGGAAGGGGGCGTGGACCGAGGCGGAGGAGGTGCCGCCGGCGGGGTGGTGGAGCAGCGAGGGCGGCGAAGGGGTGGACAAGGCCGGCGACAGCTGGTGGTGGTGGTGCGGCGGTGGCGGGAGCGGGGCATTCGAGTATTTGGGTGAGTACTGGGAAGGTCCTCCTGCTGCTCCCATTCCCAATCCCGATACCGATCCCGATCCCGGGAGCTGCTGGTGGTGCGGCGGCAAGTACTGCTGGTGGCGCTGCAGGGGCAACGGGGAGGTGGGCAGGAGGCCGGCGGCGGTCTGGGCGGCGTACAGGGCGCTGGCGGAGGAGCTGCTGGGCAGGCCGCTGTGGCCGAGGGCGGGGGGCGTGGCCAGGCCCTGCCCACTGGGCGAGAAGTGGCGCGGCAGCGTGGGGATCTTCTGCAGATACGAGATCTGCGTCAGTGGAGTCCGGCTGATGGGCCTGCAAGTGGGTGGAAGAGAACGGGTGGAAAACGTGACTTGGCGAACAGGCTTGACTAATCAGAGTTTAATTAAAATTTAAAAATTTCATTAAAATATTTCCTGCTTGCCGCACAGTGCCGGGTTAAAGGCTGGCACAGGAAAAGCTACAATAAGGGGAAAAAATCGTGGTAATCCCTGGCCGCAAAGCCGAATCATATTGTTAATGTAATATAAAACCACATTGTATTCCTTTTGTAATTCGTTGGATTTGCGCGGTTTTGCACTTCCTATTTGCCGTCGAACAAGCTGTCAATTTTAGTTTGTTTTTCATGCGTTTTTTATGTTGACGGCCATCAAAGTGGGAATGGAAATGGGAATGGGAGTGGGTGGTAGGAGGTAGGTGGTTGGAGTCTGTTTTTGCAAACGTCAAAATGAAAAATATATGCTTCACAGCATTTACACAAACAAATCGACAGCTCCGCGATGCCTTTGTTGTTATTTTGTTGTTGTTGCTGTTGCTTTTATTGTTATCGTTGTCAAGCCCGCAGGGCTGTCGCTGTTGTCATTTAGCCGTTTTCTGACATTGTTATCCTAGACCGGCTTGAATGCCCTGTAACCCATTTGCTATGGTCTCTGCGATCGCCAAGATTGCTGTACCCTTACAACACTTAACTGCTTTTTTAAGATTTAATTATGTCTAAGTAATCTTGGTTTAAGCCTTAAAAATAAATTGTTATTTATAAAAAAGTAAACGAAGAGAAAGTAAAACTGTTTATGAACCAATAAAAATTATTTCTAAAAATATATTTAACTTCTATTATATTTTATATGTTATATTTAAGTCACAAATACTACTTGAAAATTTAAGGAAGTGAAAATTTAAAATTTTTATACAGACAGATAGAATAACAGCCACAACAGGAGGAAGTGGATAACAATGAATATTCGTTAATTATGGGGAAACACTGTGTATTTTGTAATTAACAATCATAGAATTCTTTATATTTTTAGCAGACTTAGATGCGTGTTTAAAATGGGCTTAAGCATGATTAACCAAAGTCTGTTCAAACGAATGAAAATAAAGCATTAAGAAATTTAAGCTTTTAAAAAAGTTTAAGAACTTGTATATTACAGAAGAGAAAATACAAATCCCGATTTGTTTTTAAAATTAACGATTAATACGCTATCTTCGACAAGTTGCCTAACAATTAATGTCCGATATCAGCGATACATTTCGGAAATTTGCTAAATATACTGCTGGAGGATTGATTTACAATCTGCTATCTTTTAATCGAGTTGCAATTAAAGTTTTTTCTGCTTTTCGTAGCGCACTCTCATCGCTGCTTTGACATCGGGGAAATGAACACGCACCATTTCATGGCAGTTTGCTGTTTGCCGAATCAAAGGATAACTGTGCATTGTGCAGATACACACATGCCCCCATATATACACATATGAGCATAGATATATCTGAGTGGGGGCGTGGGCGGGACGGGGGCGTGGCTGGGGCTGATCTGAACTGGAAATGCGAGTTCATGCGGGCGTTTTATCAAAACAATGCTGTCCGCCCTTTTGTTGTTTTAGCCAGTGAATTCTTTCTTTTCGCCAGCCACATCCCGATTTAACATTTTCCAATTCCATTTCTAGTTCACCAGCAATGGAGACGAAAAAAGTGGAAAAAGAGTGGGACTGGGACTGGGACTGGGACCCACTGACGTGTCAATAGCTGGGCGAGAGCCATGTGCCAAGCGGTTTCTGCGGTTTGCCGGCAAATTAATTGCACAGATTGCGACTTTCAATGGGAAATAGAGCCCGAAAAAACGGTTTGACATTTGAATTTTTGAGCAACAAATGCAAGAATGCGTGCTGGTATTGCATTTGGGAACTGTAATGGAGTTTTACTCCGTTGTTCATTGGCGGGGAGTGGGTCTAATGCGAACCCGAATCCGATTCGGAGTCCGAATCCGAGTGCAAATTCAAATCCTAGTCCCCGGGCATGCACGTGCAACGTGTCGCAGCTGGAGCCGCGATTGCAAAGTGTTGCCCGCCGTCAAATCAGCCGCTTTCAAACTCAAATTACCAGTTCCCGAACCGAAAGCTAGGCGCATTTGGGCCCAACTCCATAAATTCGCCTGGGAGCCTGCGGGGCTGCCTGGCGAATTTATTGCGCGACCTGCATTTCCACTTGGCCCTCTTTTTTCGCTGCACCGGCACAAATTTATTGTTGACTGCAGCGAATTACGTGAAATTGGCCAAGCAATTGTGGCAAGTTTCAATTTGGCACAGGTCTATGAAGTCATTAAGGCGGGAGAACAAAATGGAAATGGAAAGTGCCCGTGTGGCGCAACATTGTTGGCATTGCTGCTTGCCCGCAGCAGCAACAGGAGCAACAGCAACAGGAGCAGCAGCAACATATTGCCAGCAGCAACAGGAGCAGCAGCAACAACTGCAGAAATAAGCCCGCCAGTTCTGGCCAGGCCGGCAGCTGTTGACGCTATTTGCATTGATCGACGGCGGAGGGCTCCGACTCAATTACTTTGGCAGTCGTTGACCCAGAGAACTGGTTTGGCCTGTCTAGGGCCCTCAGCAAAACTAGTTCACAGCCCGGGTTGGCCCATTGAGGGACCTGGGCACCGAGGCGCAGCTGCTACTCCTCCCCATCCTCCCCATCCTCCGGAGATTTGCGGCAAGTGCCTATATTTAGCCCCGTCTGCGCTTATCTGGCATCCAAATGAATGATCATTATGCGGCGGTCGCGTTGACAAATTGCCAGCGAGCTTGAGCGATGAGCGACGGCTCAATGCTCGGCTAAAGACAGTTTAGCGGATGGCTGGAAGGGAACCGGCGAGCACAACGTTGGCCAAAAGGTTAGCCCCAAATCACTTTGGCACTTTGTGTGCGGTTTTCTCAAGTCATTTGTGTGATTTGGGTTAATGTCGGAAGAGCAGCCGAAAAGTAATCGTGTAGGTATATATACCTGCTAATACCTATGTATCCGCAGCGAAAGTTACACCAGGGAGCCCGCTGCGAAAAGTTCTGTTTCATTTTATGTATACACGGAGAAAAATATCCCAAAATATAAACGAAATCTTGGAGGTTTCCTACTTCTGCTGGTAAGGTAAATTAGGCGTTTTCCTTTCAAGATGTAAAGCAAACTAGATCGATAGTGAGAATATCGATGTTTTCAAAACGTTCCTAAACATTTACTTGTGCTCCCAAAAAATGTGAAACATTGACGTTGGGAAAGAAACAATAATCGCTTAGTTTTCAAAAAATCGATTATTTCGATAGTCCGATCAACGATTATTATATAATAATTGATTAAGCTATGTTATGTTACATCTCATAGCAATCGGCATTTATATATTTCAGAAAGATACTACAAATTCAGAACTTTATCACATTCAATTATTTTAAGAATTTATCCTTTTTAAGTATGATCCTGAAATACTTCAATGTCATTGCGGTTTTCGGCCTGTGTAAGCATCGCTTATATGGCCACTTGTGAGTTCAGGGACAGGTGTCGCACCATTAAGACTTGTTTGCTTTTAGTTTTACGACGTCTCTCAGCTGGACAGCAATTATGTGGCAGGATTGCTCCTCTACTTCCCCGCTCTGCCGCCTTGCCGCATATCCTTTTATTGTTTTACTATCCCTGACAGAGCAGCAAACATTTATTAAAAAGCTTCGCCAGCTCAGTGTGTTCGGTGCGATTGTCATAAACGATTTTTGAATTGTCCATAAAAGCAGCGGGCCGAGAGAAAGGGGCTGTGGAAAAGCTCGTAAAGTTTATATGGGGGAGAATGCCAGTGCTGCCCAGAACCACTTGGCATTTTTGCAGTGGACCAGCCGCAGCAGAACCATCACGTTTTGTTCTGTCTGCCTTGTCAACATGACATTTGCCGTGTTGACATTTTTATTGACTTTGGCAGGCAGCAGGCCAACAACGGTATTTGTTCTCGCCCAGCCAGAAAGTTGATTAAGAATGCCAGTCTGGCTGCCGCTTCCCACCTGCGTGTGGTCCACTCCCATCCACTCCCCACTGCTCCTTTGCCAGGTGCGTTTATTACGCATACGCCAAGTGGCACTAATTGCTTGTTCTGAAGGCGACTGCGACTGCGACTGTACCCCGCCACTGCCTGCTAATTTGCTGTTTCAATTTGAGCGTTTAGAAAGTTGCACAATGGCGCGAACTGCGTTTTGCTTATCTCTGGGCCACAACTAAACCAATTAAAGTTCGGCCACTGAGAGATCGCCACTCAGTGCAGGCGGCAAATATGCTGCTGCTACATTTCAGCCGATCGTCTTTGTCTCCCTCCTCTGCTAGCGGCCAGCAAAATAGTTTCCCGAGCGTGCAAATTTTCACAGCTGCAAACAGCAACAGCAACAGCCACAGCCACAGCAACTATGCCAGCAATTTGTGTGCTAAGCGGCAAACATTGAGGCAGCCCCGTGGCCATCCCATCAGCGTCTTCTTCCCTGGGAGCCAAAGACACCGCGAACCCACTTCGCTGGAAAATCGCTACACTAGCAACTCCAGCAACACTAGCAACACCACGATCAGGTTTGTGTAAGAACAACGCTTTCGTACTGGTCGTAAGAGAAATTGCATCATCAATGCAAATTCGGTGAGCTAAAGGCGGTGATAGGAGAAGTTCCAATTTGTTTGCCGGGTAATTGATTCAAGGCATTATTTTTTATTCGAGCAACCGCCAATTAATTGCGAACTTTGTTGAAAATACATCAAAAATACATAGGCTGCTGGAAGAAGCGTGTGTTGTTCTGGGTCGCCCACCAGGTAGTGCCTCCTCTTAGTTCCCGTTCCCTTCTCCCCATGCCATCGCATCCCATCCCATCCCATCCCATCCCATCCGATCCGATCCATAACCATATATCCGTGGCTGTGTGTGTTCCAAGTCGGGGCCTACGGCATTCATCCGGAGACGTTGCTGGCTGCTGCTTCTGCGGTCGTTGTCTTTGGTCTATGAACTTGTTTTCTCCACTTCTGTCTGCCCCGTACCCTCATACCCCTTACTCTATAGCTCCCCCTCCCAACCCATTGGAACCCCTTCGCCTTCAGCCTTTTTAATTGAAGCCGTGTCTTTGGCTGTGTTTCGTTTTTTTGCCCCATGCTTTTTGTTCCTTGTCGTCTTTGGGTTTCTTCTACGACTTTTTTGATGCTTCGATTTTTATACATTAATGCGGCCTTTATTGCTGGAGTGATTATGCTCAATTTTGTTTTTGACCATAATTACATTTCGTTCTCCTCCGAACGCATCCGTTAGGTTGGTTTTGCTCGGTTTGGTTCGGTTTTTATGATGATTTGGTAAACAAATTGGCATTGATTGATTTTTATTCCGCGCTGTGCAAACACGGCGAGTGAAGGAAATCACGCTTCGAGTGTTGGCAGACCTCGTTGAGGTGGTACTTGCCTACTTGCCCACTTGCCTGTCGTGAAGGTCAGTAGTTCGGTGTTTGGCCAGCTGAGTGAGATTCCCACTCGAGCATCAGCGCTTTTGTAGGGACAATAAATAACAATGTTGCATTCAGAGCGTAATTATTAACGACACATTCGGATGCTAAGACATGTCCATGGCATCCTGCCCCACCAACCAAATCTGATTTGATTTATGGGGCCTGCATCGCAACAAAACTGTTCACAAATTAACCGTAATAAAGCCAACTTCAAAGTTGCTCCTGCTCCTGCTGCAGTTGCTGCATGTTGGCTTATTTTGATTTATGGCCAACTGAAATTGGAATCTAATTTCTTGGCCATTAACAAAACCAGCAGCAAAGAAATTGTGTTCGTCTGCCTACGCAGAGAGCGCAAGTTGGCCAGGCCAAAACAGGGTGTGCTTTAGCTTTTTGCTTTGCTTTTTGCTTTGGCTTTAAGCAGAAACTAACCAATTCCGCGGGGAATTAGTTCTGACTCCAAAAGGCATCGAAGTCCAAGATTGCTTTCGGCAAAAGTAAATCAATCATGGTATCTGCGGCACTGGAAGCTGTAATTGCTTCATTAGAATGAGTTATGTACTAACAAAGTGATCTAATCGCAAAGCACGTTTAATGGTGAGAGTTTTGTCCAAAAGAGTGTAAATAAATTTATAAACTTTATAAAAGCAAAAATATTTTTCTGATATATCGGTGATATATGAATTTAATAAATTTATATAAATATTTATCAATAATTCTCTATAAGCCAGCAGGGTATTCTCTTGTGGTAAGCGATTCCATCCTTTGATTTGGCTCGCTGTTTGACAAAAAGCTAAAACGGTAGAATGCACTCTTGCACTAACTGTTCTCGGAGGCTCGTTGACAACCTGGCGACATGGCAAAAATAATTAGCTGCTAATTGCGTTTTATGAGATGCCCTGACAGAGAAATGATGCTGCATGTTGCATATTGCAGGTTGCAGCCTGGCTTAATGGCTGAAAAAAGGCCATGGGACTGGTGGCTCCGTCGATTTGTCATCCAGTCGACTTCTGGCGATGAGGTGGATAGATTAAACTAAACTCCCGCCTTCTATGAGCCCCTCCACCGCCAGCCAACAATGATAATTCGTCCCCTTATCACGGTTAGTGGATCGCTGAAAAACCCGCTTGGAGGCAAGTTCAAGAGCTAACGAGGCAGGAATGCAAAGAGTGTTAATGCAGGCGGAATCTTGCCACTCTGCTGGTTGCTGGTTGCAAGTTGCAGGCTGCAGCTAGTGGTCGTTGCTAGTTGTCCAGTGGCATGCAGGCAATTTAAATGCAAAAAGTGAAGCTGTCAATAAAAATTACGCGACCGCCGCTCTATTGCCATCCCCCCGCGCCCTCTGAGCCATTAATTTATTGCCTTGCGTGTCTGTGTGCTCGCGTTAAATGTTTTATTAATTAGTTGCCATGGGCGGGGGAACTGCCGGCCAGGAATTTCCCCGTGTTTGTCTTGATCTGTCAGTCAAGTGTCAACTTTTGGCTAAACTAATCCCGAAAATCCCTTCAGACCAACGCACTTGTTTTGATGTATGTACGCGAGTGTGTATCACAAAACTACATAAGTTCATGTTTTGTGTGGCCCGATCGCTTTGATGTGGGCGCAGACAAGTTGTGGGGCCCAGCAAAACCGATTTCAATTCTCTTCAAGTCACTTTGACAGCGGCTTAAGGGGCTCGAGGAACGGCTGGCTGAATGTAGGAAAGGGGCAGCCAAATTCCCAAGACACAATTAATATGCGACGCAGTTCTGCTGGCCATAAATGCGTATAAACATGGCCCCAGCCCCGGCCCCACCCATCCACCCACCCCCCTCGCCACTTTGGGCAATTAGCATGGCTAACATGAGCGGAGACGCTTAATGGCCTTGCTTTATCTTCATATTACCGGGCCGGAGCAAAGAGACTCGAAGCAAAAATGACGAAAACAAAATCATATTTTACCGCCGTGCATAAATAAATCACAAAGCCGTGGCGCTGTTGTTGTCGCTGTTGTCTCGCACTTCTCTGGCGCCGTCTAAAAATCTGCAAAGCTGGAAAGCTGCAAAGCTGCAAAGCGGAGTGGAGTTGGAGTCGCAGTTGGCCAATTGTCTGGGCCAAGTCATGCACGCTGCCGCCGCCGTCACTTTGTGGCTGCAATTAAGTTGCATCTGCAACACAGCCAGTGCAGCCAGAGCAGCAGCCACGCCCCCCCGAATGGGCGCATTACTCAGGGGCGGAGGCATTTGCAGCTCGCAGGCGAGTGCCCCTAATGGCTTTGTTAATTAAAAAACAAAATCAATACGAATGGCTTGCCAGAGATCGCAGCGATGGTGGTGGCGAACCTTTGATGCAGTTGAGATGCTTATGGAGAACGACGATAAAAGCTTCGTAATTTGAAGCGACCACAAATTACAATTATAAAAAATAAATTGGGAAATTCTCATAGTTGAGCTTAACTTTATGCAAGTAATAAGTATTAGAAAATATTTTATGAAATGTTGATTGCATATCATATTTGCCACAGAGTTTTACAACCTCCTCCACAAAACATTTACATTACACAGAGAAAACAGAGCTAAGTCTTGGCTGAAAATATTTTGATAAGTAAAACAAAACATTTTAGTTACAATTAGTAACACAACCTGTGAAAGCCCAAAACTTTTCGCTAGTTCCCAAAATAATAACAATAACAATATAAAAATAACAATAATGTCAACAGAGATAAGTCGAATATCGTTTCTTTAGCCATTAATTTGTATTCGTTTGCAAGGAAAATATGTAAATCCCTTATTTTTGTTGAAATATAATAAATGAATTTTTAAATTTACAATCCATTCAAGTTCGTTTTCAGGTAGTAAATACTGCAAATATTATTTTATAATTATTTAAGTTTCATTACTCTTTAGTTCTGCTTAAATTGATTGATTCTTAGTTGTTAAAGCTTATTAGTAAAGTTTTTAGTCTACTTTTTTGTCATTTTTATTCTTTCTGACCCGAGGACTTACTTGGAATTTTTACTTAGACAAATCTCAAATAATCATTACTTGGAATTTTTATTTCTAAAAATCTAAGATAAAACTCTATATTGGCTCGACTATAGCAAGATGATCTACGAGGTGTATAACAATCTGGCCGAATGTAACGCTAAATCAAAAAGTTAGCTTATGATCAATACGAAATAAATGATTCTAGTATACACAATATCATAATCTTCTGTAGAATTAGCGGTTGTTCTTAATGTTTGATAACTCTTCGTGACCAACGAGTTAGTAAGGCACCTTTCGATACAATTTAAATACATTTTTAGAGCCCAGAGCAACTAATTCCAATTTTATTCTGTATTTAGTTTCACAAATAGCTATTTTTATGGAGTATGTAGACAAATTATATCGCAAGTCTTACTGATTATTTCGGATTCGTAGAAATAAAAATCTTAAACAGAAATGTTTTCATAAAAACCAGAATTAAATTCTTTATTTTAGTCTTGAAAAATGCGGAAAAAATAAAAATGTTGATGTAATAAAAAATGTTTTATCCCAACTGCTGATTTTTATATTCCCATAACTATAATTTTTGGTCCCTGCTAAAATCAGCATATACTTGCAACATATTGCTTCCTGCGAGGCCCGTAAATATTAAGTATTGCCGCGCAGACCCAAGAATGGATGGTTGTAAAAACCCATTTTTAGAATTTCCCAAGGAACCTCTCATCCGTCAGAGATTTTTTGTGCATTTCGACTGGCGAACAAGTCGTAAATGTGTCCCCGCCCGACGCCGCCCCTTAACGCGAACTGGAGTCGCTGGCCGCGTCGGAGGATCCCGGTTAAGCTGCTGAGATTTATGCGGCACTCGATGGCAGTTAAGATTGAATTGAATGCTTGGACACGAGCTGAACACAAGTTAATTGCCTGCGCAGAATGTGAACAAACCAGAAGCCATTCATTCGGCCCGAGCCGGAGAAATTATTGCAGTGCAATTTTTTAATATCTTCATTAGGCGCTCTGGGGCCCAGGCAATTAAAAGCCCAGGCGAAACCAGATTCGGATTCCGCAGTTTTGCATAGATCTGGGAACTAATGCGAATGCGGTGCGACTCTCATCTATGGCAACCGTTGGGCTTCTGGGCGAGAACTGAGAACTGAAGCCGAGAATCGAGAATCGAGAATCGAGAATGGGAAATCGCGTGTGGCTACCGGATTGCAGACGGATCGGGTTGAAGCCGTGTCAGGGGCACATCAAAACGTCGTCTGTTATTATTATTAATTATGCTTTGATTGCCTTCTTGCTGGAATCGCTTCGAATCGCTTCAAACCGCTTGGAATCGCTGGCGGTTCCTGTTAGCAGGCCGTTTGGCAATGCAGCTCCCGAGCGGAGCTATGGCGTCTAATTTGTGGTTGCCAAAGTTGATCATCGTCAGCACCATCACCATCACCATCACCGTCAGTATTGCCATCGCCATGATGAGCTTGGCCAAGAGCTAATTGAGTTGTGGCTCTTTCTCCCACTCCGTTACCCAAGTCGCGAGTTCGTTGCCTAAGTCTTTTGTTTGCTCCGAAGCCCTGCATACTAAATCAAAGCCCTTAAATGTCCATGGAAATATATGCCAATATTGTTTTTCCACCCCACCCCAGCGACGGTTGCCATTCCCTGGCAGAATGAAAAGGAGGAAATGTCATGCGGCTGAGGGAAAACAATCGCCGGCCATATTTCATAAGCTGCGTGCCTGCCATCCGCAAAACACAATAACTTGGGCATAGGGCCCGATATTTGCATGGCATTATGCAAAATCATGACATGAAAGCGGAGCTCGCCAAGCGGAGCACTGAAATCGCCGTCTTCCAGCTGCAACCGATCTGCCCAAAGATTGGGACCCAAGTGGGACCCGAGCGGGAGACAAGCGGGTCGGCCAAAGGCCCCTGGTAAATCACACTTTGGCAGTCGTCGTTTGTGCGCCGCCGGCCCCGGGGCACCGCGTCGTATGCGTAACCCGAGTATGCCCGCGTAAGTGGAGACCCAGAGTGGAGCCAGAGCTCCGTCGTCGAGGTGAGTGATGCGTATGGCCGGAGGAGCGCGGGGCGAAGCGGATCACTCCACCAGAGTGCAGCGCAGCGCATCGAAACCAGCCTGTCGTCAGAGGCACACTGGGACAAGCTTGTTGCGAAAACAGCTTCGATCAAAAAATTAGATTTCAACTTGAAGACAACATAATTGCTAAGAGTAGTTTGGTTTTAAGAACAAAGATTAATGATCAAAATGTCTTTAATAGATTCAGCATTTCTTTCGGTACTCCAATGAAATCGTTAAATAAGCAAAGGGCCTCGTATTTTCATTGAAGAATTGACTATTCATCTACAAATTTGCCATATAATGGTAGGATGTCATGTTAAGATTTGATATTAAATCAAATGTTTTTTAGTATACCTAACTGAAAACTATACAAGTTAAAATTTGTCGGTCGGCAGAACGAAAATTATATGTATGATAATATTTTGGGAGTACAGACCCATTAGCGATTAACATCACATTCTGAAAGAAGATTTGTGTTTCTGAATAATTTAATTTTATGATACCTTTCTATGACAGATTCGAATTTTTTTCAAAAAATTAAGCAAAACCACAAAACTAAAAGTGTCGAGAGCTGTCAGTTAAAATATCGTTTCCTTGTGCGTTTTAAGGTTTGATTGACTTTGTCAAGTGAAATGTGATATGTTTTTTGAGGTAAACTACATTGGGAGGCAATCGATTCTTTGCTTGAACCGATTATTATAAGGAAATAATTTCAATATACCTAAGTTGCCAAAGATACTTTGGTTATACACTATCACAAGTCCCCTTAATTGTTTAGCTTTTACAAAGATACATGGCACTTTCTCTGCTCGGAATTTCGAGGCGGTGGCACCACTGTCCCGGGGGCTTCAGTTTCAGGCTGGCAGGCTGGCGGGCTGGCAGGCTGACAAGAACAAGTTGCCCGAGTGGCTGATGCTGCTGGCCCCGGCTGGTTGCGTGTATTTTGCGGTTCGTCTTGGTCGCAGAACACGCAATGTGTGTTCATTGACTCCTGGCTTGGCCAACGGCTTGCGCAACAAGTTGCCGCAGCCACTCCCCCCGAGCTGCTGGCTCCCGGTAATCAATCATTGCGAGAACAAAACTTATGCATTTAAATTGTCAGCAAAGTTGGCAGAAGGCAGAAAGTAGAGGGCAGAAGCGGCTGCCCAATTGCGACTGACAAATGGACTGGCTGGAGGGTTACTCACTCGTTTGACTCCTGCTGGGCGGCTCCTGTGGCCACTTCCGCTGCGGCGCTTGTGTCCAGCTCATTGAAAGTGAAACTGATATCGTGGGCATCCTTAAACGGCTTCATGCTGCGCGGTAAACTCCTGTGCCGCAGGCTCAAATTCAGGAACTGGAAATCGCCGGCGGTCAGGGGTTGCAGGTTCTGCACTTGTGGTGTTGCAGGTTGCGAGGCTATCCGATTCGCCGGTGGCGGTGGCAGGGGCGGCACTGGACGCTGTTGCTTCTGCTTGGGCGGCAGGGCGGGCCTGGGCGTCTCCTCCTCCTGCTCGATGATCTCCAGGACCTGGGCCGTGGCCTCCTGCTCGCCGCAGAACTGGGCCATGTTCTCGGCGGCGTCCAGCGGACTGTAGCGCTTGCCGCGAACCACCAGATCGCCCAGATGGTCGGCGTCGATGCCGAAGAGGAAGGGGTCGTCCAGGACGGTCACCCTGGCGTTCCGCTGGGTTACCTCGCTGGGCTCGCTACTCCCGACCGAGGTTCCCGATGTACCCGACCTGCCTGATCTCTCCCCGCGGACGTGGGCGCGCAGGGATCGCAGGAGCTTCTTGCTGCGCCGCGGCGAGCAGGCGGAGGAGGAGGAGTTGGAGGAGAGCGGGAAGAGCGGACGACCCGTGGGCACAGCTCCTCCCCTCGGATCGCCCAGATCGATGCCATCGTCCGCTTCCTCGCCGGCCTCTAATTGCCCGGCGATAAGATCGCAGGCCACAGTGTCGTAGTCCCGATCCCGATCCCGATCCCGATTCCGATCTTGGCCATTGTCGGACTCCTGATTAGCGTCCGCCAGCCGCTGGGCCGCCGCCTTGCTATAGAGCTGTCGATAATATTTCTGCTGGTCGCCGTACAAAAAGCAGACGCGCCACCATTGTTTGCATGCCAGCAAATTGGCGGTACGTGGCACCATCGCCGGCTCCATGTTGCCAGTGGCAGTGACTGTTGGCTGGCTGGTGGAGGCTTCTGCTCCTGCTCCCGATCCTCCCGTTCCCCCAGATCCTCCCGATCCTCCTCCTCCTGCTGACAGGCTGCTCATGTTGCTTATTATTATTGTTCTCGGCCTGTAATTATTTTCAGTTCTCGTTGTCTTCTCTTGTTGGCAGTGACATTATGTTCTTGTAGCTGCTTTTTTGGCCCCTTTTGTTTTTCGACTTATAAAGTTCTGCAGTAAATTGAGCTTCTTGTGGAATTTTAATTACTTGCTTGTGGGGTTTTTTGTTTTACACTTTTCCTAAGCAATTTATTTGGTAAGTTTTTTTTATAGCCTTTTTGAACTTTATTGGTTGTGGGTGGTTTTTTCGAAGCTTTCAATGGTATTTATTTTCACATTGTTAGTGGTGGCTTAAGTTCTCTCTACAATATGTGATTTTTCATTAGTATTTAAGAGTTTTGGTTTAATATACCATTGCATTCATTCGACTCAGATAGGTAAAACCCGAAAATCGCGCACTTTTTAAAAAATACACTACCCAGTAATACAGATGCAGATACAAATACAGCCTGAGGAAAACTCAACTTTCTCGACCGCAAATTGAGCACTGCACAAAAGCGCACCATCTTGATCGATTGCCTATAATTTACTTTCGAACAAGATGAAAATTGCCGTGGCATAAATTTAACACTTTCCCCAAACCGCACACGGAAGCCGCCTTCCGTTTCCCAAAGGGGAAACTTAATCAAATTTGTGTAGACACTGGCAATTGGCAGGCTTAACCCTTAATAGTGATTGGATGCAAGGCAAATAGCGAAGCGTACCGCGCTTACCACTGCTAATGGCTAAGAGCTGAGATGATGATGATGATGGTGATGGCATCGGCATCGACATCGGCATCGGGCTAAGACATCAGGCATCGGGCCGATTAGTCACGCCTCTAATAAAGACAGCAGACACGTAGGAAAACGTGGAAAACAGCGCTGCTAAGTGCGCGGCCACTGCAGTTTCCATGGCGGCGATGCCCTTGTCAGATAATAATAACTTCATCTTCATCTTCATCATCATCAGCACTGCTGACTGCCGCAGCTGCTTGAGTGGTAGCCAAATGCCTTAACAGCAATTGCAGCTTACCACCATCATCCACGTACTATATGTATCCTGTCTGTGTTTGTCTACCTCTACCTCTTCCTTTACCTCTTCCTCTACCACCATCTCAATCTCTACCTATATCTCTATCTGTGAGTATCTGAGTATCTGGGCATCCCGGAGTGCATTAAGCTGCTTTTAGCTTAGTGCTGCAGACCGCCTTAATGGAGTCTTGGCTCGCATTTATGAGATCAATGCCAGGGAAAGGCTGTCAATCAAGAGCGGAGCCAATATTTATCAGATTACCAAAGACTTTGAGATCAAAGATCACAAGAACGGGCAAAAAATACCAGTTCGATATTGACAACTCAATTAGAAGCAATATGGTCTTTTGGTTCAGTTTTTAGTGCTAGTCTTTATAGCAAAGCTTATGGTGGTTTTTATGTCAGTTACAAAAAATAAACAACTTATAACTTTATTGAGAATTCTTTATACAATAATTAAGTCGTCTAAATATATTCATGTTGAAATGCCATATACGTATCATTACAATGGTTCCTGTGCATACAGAAGTCAACATTCCACCTCGAGAGTCAACAAGCATTCGAGGCTCTGAGCGAAGGAAAGAGGCTGCCACATAATTGAATTATAAACAAGAACAATTGCCGCCATAACCTGGCTTCCGGCTAGCACAGAAATGGAAGATGATTTCCAGCCGCAACAAAGTCGGGGCCGCAGCACGCGATCCCGGCCAGATTTGCAGTTAGACAGCGGGTGTGATTAGAGCCCAATGAGTGGGTAAGTGGGGGAAACCGGTCTTCGAGTGGGAAAAGCGGCACTTGCGCATGATTCACATGAGCTCTGCTCCGATGCGGTTAAAACGCGATCACACAATAATCATAAAGCAAAACTTGAGCCGGGCGGCCAGTGAATGCCCAAACAAAGACTTCCGGCCATCTAGCGATCTAGCGATCTAAGACAGAAGATGGCAGACTCCATCTCCACTCCAGTCGACTGCAAATGGAGTGGCGATCTGGAGTTGATGCCGTGAGGCACCGTTAGCATTTATTGATGGCGGTTGTTCGACATGTGTAAGTGACGCCATCGACGCTTGTCGCGTAATTCATCCGATGCCAAATTGGCGGCGTTAATATCTGATAATGGCTGACCCAGTGGCAGTGGCTGATCGAAATCGGACTGGGACTGGAACTGGGCCAACTGGGCCAACGGGGCACAATGCATGCCATTATCTGTGATTCTCCGTGCGACTCTAGTTAAGTTCGAGTGGCTGGCGGCTCAGTCATCAATCCCCAGATGGAATTACCCACTTGACCAGGACCGACCAGGCCCCCTTTGCATACGGTCAATACTCGCATAGTAGCTTTATGGTGCCTTTTATTGCCGGACATTTGTCGGCTTCAAGTTTTCATGGCCGGCGGCTGCGAAACTGAGCAACTGTGAAACTGCGTGGAAAATGGCAGACAGGCGCAATTAGTTTTATGACTATTTATGTAGGTTTTCTGCGAGTGTAATTTACTGAAATGCAGGTTAAAAAGTCAATGCCTTTGTCTTGGTTTACTTTTTCCCGGGCAGCAGCAGTTAAAGCCAGCTCACCGCAGTGCTCAACCTTTTGTGTTGCCCTCGCAGCGCCCACTTGAGCCGAGAATTCCGCTTTTCATGGGCCTGAAATTGTGTTATCAAGAATCCCATTCAGCCGGGAAATCCGACATATCTATGGACTTATCACAGCCTATCTAAGTGGTTTAGAAAGCCGCAGCAGACGTGACAACTCATTCAGCGGCCGCTGCAACTGTACAATTTCATAATTTATTATGCAGTCGGATGGCTGGTTGGTTGTTTGGCTGGATGGCAGCTGGCACATTTTCCGATATTAACATACGAAAGCCGTACGCCAGATAGACAATATAAACAATGAGAAATATGCACTTAATAGCGGCTGGATTGTGGTGAGGCTTGATTCTTTCCGGTTCTGGCCAAATGTGCTTTGGGCCCGGTTGATGTCTCACTTGCTAATGGATTAACTTGTTTGTCACTCTACGGCCCAGCTAAAACTCGAGCCTCTGAAAGCTGATAATTACCGCGTTTAGGCCCACCATTTTGGCCAAACTAGTTTGGGCCAAAGCCCAGCGCGGTCTAATGAGCCATTGTCTGGCGCTCATATTTCACTGGGTCCGATTATAATCTCACGCCTGCCTTATCGCCGGAGCTGGGTGCTAAACGCCTTTGTCCCCGCCGAAATTGATTGGGTTGCCTGCTCGAGCTTTAATTGCGCTTACATAAAACCGATATGGCCGATCTGACCACGAAAAACAAAGTGAAAATGAAAATGGAGCCGGGCACGCCTCCTAAAACGCCAAAACCTTGTGGGCGGTTGACGGTTGGCAGTTGCCGTTCTAATCTGCGGCGCACTCGTGTTAAATGTCAAATGCAATCAAAAGACGTCGGGTGGAAGGAAACTAACGTTGCTCCATTTCGCGGGGAACCCGTTCTTATCGGCCTGGAAGATGGTTGGGAAACTAACGCGAGCTGACAGGATGACAGATCAAATTGGCGGTTGCATATGTCCAGCGACGGAACCGATATTTATTTACGACTTCCCGACGTCAAAGAGCTCATAACGCGGCCTAATTAATTCCCAGGCCAAATTCGCCCTGATGAATGGCCAGTGAGGTCTTGGCAAATAGCTCGTTAATTGGGCCTCTAAATGGACGTGAGACATGTGTAATATGCAAATGGTGGGACAAAGCGCGACTTGACATAACGAGGCTCAGGTTGTTGACCCACTCGGACCTTTGTTATGCTAACCAAGGCGATAACTGTAAAGTGACCAATCTATTCAGAGGCTGGATTCTTTCGGGGTTTGCATCTCCGAGCTAGAGTGTATCTCTTCAAGCTCCGGCAATTGGATGGTTGACTGAATGGCTGGCTGGCTGGCTGGCTGGCTGGCTGGCTGGCTGGCTGGCTGGCTGGCTGGCTGGCTGGCTGACTGACTGCGTGCGGAGGAAACTGGCCAACAAATTAACACGCCAGTTAGTTAGTCAGTTAGAGGCGTCGATTGGGGTTAAGCAGCCGTGGCAGCTGGCCCAAAGTGAGGGAGAAAGTTGATGCAGCAGCGCCATAATTGAGCCAACTAGTTGCCACAACTCGGCCATAAACAACAGTTTTATTTCCAACCGCCGCCGGCCGACGCTACATAATTATGAAGAATTTCTCAATAAAGGCCGGAATCGAAGCCAGCCGCAGTGCGAAAATTGATTTAGTTGCTCGGGCCATAAAGCGGCACAGTGAGCAGTGAGCTGCAGTGTTCCGTTCCGTTGTGATGCTTTATGGCATCTCGCAGGAATCCGCCTCAGAACTCAGAACTCAGAAATGAAAACCACTATCGCTTGCGCTTTAAATTCAAATTGGCATGTCAGGCAATTAGAAATCGCAGATAAATTTCAACCCGGCCCACACACACTCGCCACACACTCGGCACACACTTGGTACACACTGCGGTGCGAGTCAAAAGTCTCTTGTCAATGAGGTGTTTTCAGCTGCAAACCCATGTCGGAGCCCGAAGCCCACACAGGCACACAGTTGGCTCGAAAGCCAATTGCTAACAAGCCATTGTTGACACATTGCAGGCCATGTAAGTCCGTTTCATTACAGTTCTGTGGGTGGCTGCGATGCCGCTTTGGACCTCCAGTTCTCCAACTATGCGGCTATTTGGCTATCTGCCAATGGCTCACGACAAGCTAATTGGATCAGGAGGAGAAAGCCGCTCAGTGCGCGGTAATCAAATTATTTTCGGGCCTCTGCCAAGTGTTTTTATGGCTAGACAAGTCATGTTTTATGTGCCGGAGCAGGTCGTAAGCCTATTTGGTTATGACTTCATTCCGCGATGCTGCGGCAAGTTGGTGAAAGTGCGCAGCGAATGGCGATTAAAACTTAACGTATCTAAATAAATCAAGCTGAGCACTTTGGCGGACGTGTAATGTGCATAAGCTTATGACAGCCATCAAGCCAATGTACGTACGAGTAGTGCCAAGTTCGTTGCCCAACTCTTTCGATGGCCTAACACACCCGGACCAAACGATTCTCGACACTCGATAAGCCCATAAAAATATTGTGTTAGGGCAGCCGGGCCGACGCCTGTGCCTCGCATATCAATCGGTCTCCAGTTTCATTTGATTTTTAATGTAATTTTATTGTTGTCTGTGTCTGCAAAGGTATCTGTATCTGTTTCTGTCTCTATTTCTGTATCTGTATCTGTATCCGAGGGTGTATGTATCTTGGGAAGGGGTTTGGGTTCGGTTATCCGTTTGTATCCATGTCGAATGCAATGTCGAATGCGCTGGCTTGACAATCGCCAGGCGAAAACATGGCTTAAATCGCACCTCACTTGGCCATTTGGCCTGTGCTCTTAGCATAATTGAACGCCCCGCGAGTTGTTGAATGAATTCACTTCGCCCAAAAAGGAGCTTTTTTACGCCCTGATAGGGATCGCTCTGGATTATTGATTGCACTTCACTTATTTTTGTCAATTTTTTGCGTTTTTTGTGAATTCAGTTAGCAGCTTTTTTTGCTGTTTCTGGGATGTTTGTGCACTTTGCTCCGATCTGGCTGGCAAACGGTAAATGACAGATCTGGCGCAAGATAACGTGGACCGAAACCGACATCGGCGAATACCCGATCGATCAGGCGGATTATTCGACGACGAAGCGCACCTGTTGCCAGGTGTAAATGTGGACCGCTCGCAACGAATAACTCTTTCAAACTGATCGAGCCCCGTGGATGTGGATCGCTCTGGGCTTGGATGCCTAGCTGTGAGTCGTGTTTGATGGAGTGTTGATCAGATCGCAAATCTGGTTTTTCAATTATTCGCCCAAATAAGCTTTCAGTTTCGCTTTTTTCGTTAAAGCCATCTAATACCTATCCAATCATTTAATTTGTGTTACTGCAAATTTACTTAAAATAACTTTATAAGCCTAAATATTTTGGTCTTCAACTCAAGCTGCAACTCCAACATCGAACACAAAGCATGTTTGATGCAACCTGTGCTTGCGTCCTATAAGTATTCTATAATTTATAGGCAAAATTTAGCTTACATACATGTATGTATATTTAAGCGTTATAGTCCATGTAGAATGCGTTAGTATTCTAAGCTGCGTTTCATAGGCATCATGGAAAGATTAAAGTTATAAGCTGCCAAATTCAAAAATTTGAATTTACAACCCAAAATTTTTAGATTTTGTTATAACCAAAATTTTCTTAAAATTTTTGTATTTACAAAACAAGCTTTTATGCATATATGCTTTTGCAAATTTCATTAAAGCCTCTTAATACCCAGCCAATCATAAAACTTTTGTTCCTGCAAATTTACTTAAAATTGCGTTATAAACATTACTATTTTTATCTTCAACTCAAGCTGCAACTTAAAATTCCAACACAAAACATGTTTGATGCAACTTTTGCTCGAAGTAGCACCCTATAAGTGTGCTACAATTTATAAGCAAAATTTAGTTTACATGTGTACATGTATGTATTTAAGCGTTATAGTCCATGTAAAATATGTTGATATTAAAAGCTGGGTTTCCTAGGCATCATGGAAAGATTAAAGTTATAAGCTGACAAATTCAAACATTTTCAGTCTTTAATCTAAAATTATTAAATTTTGTTTCAGCAACATTTTTTTTAATTTTTGTTTTTACAAAATAAGCTTTTAGTATCATCACGATGTCAATATCAAAATTTTGCTTATTTACAGTAAATTTCTAGAAATAACTTTTAAAACCTAACTCTTTTGATCTTCAACTCAATCTGCAACTCCAACATTGAACAAAAAACGTGTTTGATGCAACCTCTGCTCGAAGTAGCATCCTATAAGTGTACTGCAAAATGTAGTCTAAATACATGTATGTATATTTAAGCGTGATGGCCCATGTAATATTTGTTAGCACTCTAAGCTGCGTTAGGCCTCACGGAATGATTCATGTTTTAAGCTGCTAAATTCAAAAATTTGAGCTTAAAATGTAAAAATTATTAGATTTTGATTAACAACACAAGCTTTTAGTATTATCAAGATGTCATTCTAAACGTTGAATATATTTTTAAGAGGTTGTCTATAAGATCCCAAGATCTTAAATAATGTACGATTTAGAAATTTCAATTGCGATGAGGGTTATTGATTTAAAATTCCTTAGCAAAAAAATTAAACTTGCAGCTCACTAGACATTTCTCAATTGATAATTGTTTTTATTCAGTTAAGCCTTTGCGTGTGCAATGGGTAAAAATGGGTTTTCAAATTATTTGATTTTATTTAAAGTCTAATTATTATTATTTAAAGTCGATTTATTATCACTTTCATTATAAATAAAGAGATCTCTTTTTACATTGTAGAATTTTTTAAAGATGTAGAAATGGAATAGTTCTAAATAGGAACCAAAAAATAGACAAAGCGCTACTTTAAAAGAAAACTGTCTTGTAGAATTTGTTAAAGAATTTGGAGCAATCTAACTAGAGTATAGCTAAAGAGATGGTAAGCAATCGAACACAATCCCTTCCATACAAAAATGGATTTGTGTTTATGCCCAGTTATAAATGTATGTTTCCAAAGATGGTTACTGTGAAATAGGATTTGTTCAATTTGTGACGTTAATAAATTACACTTATCTTAAAGTGTAGCATGAGCTACAGTCAAGAGAAGAGCGATTTATTATTTTGAACTTAAATCGAGGCTAACCCATTTTCAGTCGCTCTGCGAAGCATAAATATTTCCCAACCCATGACACGTACTTAATTAGTCTACGAGAAGAAGTGCGATGTCAACCATGCTGTCCATGCTGACGGGTTCAAGGTTAATTAGCCGCTGACCATGTTAGTTGGTCACCATGCACTCCAACTGGAGATCATTAGGCCGCACATAAGTACCATCTCAACGCGGTCTGTGGGCTAATTAGACGCTGAGTGTGAACGGAAACACAGCGCCTCTGGTTGCTGCTTCTTGTTGCACTGCTTGGGATGCCCCATGATGCATGATTTATGGCATTTGGAATGGTGGATCGGCGGCGTGTGAAGCTCCCGAGGGGCCGGCCACCAAAGACTTACCCACGGATGCATTTACTCAGGCTGAGTTGATCACTTGGCTTACCTGAAAATAAAATGGAAATAGCAAGCGATTAGTTAAAGCCTAACAAGGGCGAAATGAATATGTTCTGCGGGCTGAGAATAGGAATTTGGGGCTGGCGTTGACGCTATCACAAAATCAATTTGGCTAATTGCAAGCATAATGGCCTCGTTCGTCGTCACATTTCCTCAGACACCGCCAAAAACGGCAAGGAACGTCAAAGGAGCAGCCCCCAAATGTGTGCAGACAACTTTTTGACACGCCAACTCTGGGAGGCAGAAGGCGAAACTCCGGGGGGCGGGACGAGGCTCGTTTATTAGTGGAATCGAATGGCCCCCAAAGTGTCATCAAATCAATGCAAACTAGCTCAAATCGAAGACGGCTGCGAAACTTTTCCGGCCAGCATTTGCGCCCCATTAAGCTTGATGGGGGGTTGGCGAGGTGTGGGCCTACAAGTCGCCCGGCAAATGGGCAATTTTGTTGGCCATAAAGGGCCATCGTAATGGGAAAAGTTTGCGCCGCATCAGGGGCACAGGTGTGTCCCCGGACAGCGAAATAGTTTCCCACTCCACCCCGCTGCTAATAGATTTCCAAATCAATAGACCATCCCCGGGGAGTTTTTCTGTATTTTTCTTCACGAGAGTTTCGGCAACTTCTCACTGACTTTGGGCCACGTTAAATTTTGACATTCAAACACCACAAGTTTAGTTGCTTAGCTAGTTGCTAGCCAGCTCAGGCGTTCAGCGTGCTCTCGATGACGGACACCACGTTCTCGGCCATGTCACACAGGTGCGAGTAGGTCTGCATGTAGAGGCTGTCCCTGTAGGTCTTCCTCGAGCGCAGTTTCTTGAGTAGGTACAAGCCGAGATTATCCTTGCGCAGCTGACGCATCCAGGACTTCGGTTCCGATCCTTCGTCCTCGGTGTCGTTATAGTCCCACCCGTCCTGCTGCCTGACCTGAAAGCGGTTCACCTCCAGCTTCAGGCCATTCAGCTCCATCGAGGCCATCAGCTCCTCCCACTCCTGGATGCCGTTGCCAATGCAGCCGCGCACGTAGATGAACCTGGAACGGATCCTCTCGTCATCCCGACAATAGTGAGTGAGCGAACCCCGGCCGCCGCCCCGCTTCAGTGCCTCTTGGACGTCGACTAGCTTGGCGAAGTGCCGCGTCCGTTGGTTGGAGTCAGGAAGCCGCAGGATTAGCTCGCGGATCGTCTCCAGTCGCAGGTCCCAAGCGGCCTCCCGGGGTTTCTTCAGGGCGTGGTGCAGGGCCTTAAGGGTCTCCAGGTCGTCGAACCGCTCGCAATGGTAGCCCGGATTCTCGGCGTTGAACACCTCCCGTTCGTCGAGAGTCCGGTCACAGGGACACACCACCTCGTGCGGCTGCAGAAGCGGAACTATGCTGGCCTGTAAATGGGTCAGGTCGTCGGCCATCTGCTTCTTGGACTCGTCCGTGACCAACTGCTGACGGCGCCTCAGCTGGTTCGTGTACTCCGGGGCCGGAACACAGCGACCCGTCAGCCGGGCCACGAAGTTGCTCTGCACCGTGCCGACGACGTTCGGGAAGATGCGCAGCTCGTAGCACTGCTTCAGCAGGTGGCAGCCACGCGGCCGGAACAGAGCCCGGCACACGTGCTCCTCGCCCGGGAAGACGGTGAAGGTGCGCTGCGACAGGACGAGGCTGTCCTGCCAGCGGTCGGCGACCCGCTTGCCGGTGCGCTTGCAGTCCAGAACGGCCCACTGGCAGCTGAGCACCTGGCGGCCCACGTTCTCCACACGGGCCACCTCCTTGACGACGTTCTGGTACGGGTGGCACTCGAAGAAGACGTTCGCGATCTCGGGCACGATGCTCCGCTTGCCACAGTTGTGGAACAGCACGCCGTTGATCCTGACAGCGGCCCCGGTGGTCCAAGTCTCGGGGGCATGCTCGGCCGTGCGAGTCTCGGCCCGCTGCTCTGCCTCCTCCGGCGAGAATAGCGACGAGTTGCTCATGCTGTGAACGGAGTCGCAGGACACCCGCTCGATCGGCTTGGTCTTGACGCGTCGACCAAGTCCCTCGTGCAAGGTGCCGCCCACCACTTCTAGCTTGTCCACCTCCGGGAAGAACTGCACCACGCGCCTGATGTCGCCGCTCTGCCGCTCGATGCGCTCCTCCAGCTGTCGGCAGTCCAGCCACTGGGCGGTCTTACCGGGGTCCCTGGCCGCCGAGCCCAGGATTTCCTGTCTGGTGGCGCGGGTCAGGCCGCTGACCTCCAGCTCCGCCCGCCCGCTCCGCTCGGCCCGCGGCAGCGTCTCCTGCAACTCCGGCAGGATGCGACACTGCTGCGGGTCAATCTGGGCGGGCAGGACGGCCGGCTTGCGCTGGGCCAGGGTCGTGGGGCTCAGGCGCCCCGCGAGGTCCAGCATCCGCTCCACGGTGCCCCGATCCCTGGGGGCCGACACGTTGATCAGCATCTCGTGGGGCCGGCGGCCCAGCCTACGCTGGATCTTCGCCTGGACGGCGGCGCGGTTCTGGAGCGTGTCGTGCCACAGCTTCAGGCGGGGATCCATGCTCAGCGACTCCCGCAGGTCCTCGGCCAGCGAACACTCCGACTCGGACGGCGTGAAGGCGCCCCGCTTCTTGTCCAACATGTCCTGGACAATGTCGACCACTATCTGCTTGCTCTCCCGCATTGTGACGACCTTGAGGGAGTTCCGCTCGCGGAAGGCAACCTCCGTGCTTTCCGACAGATTCGCCACTTTGTTCCGGTGGGTCTCAGAATCCCTCGAGGACACGGTCTGCCCCCAGGACTCCACGGTCTGCATCAAGGACTGCGTCAACAGACTTGCCCTTTTCATCTTAAGTGAGTTTTCCATGCCAGTGTCTCAAGTGTTTCGTTTGTGGTTCCCTTTTTTTGTTTTTATTTTCCGCTCGACGACAGCTAAATCTGAGCCGTGCTCTCGATCACCGACACAATGTCCTCTGCCGCATTGCACAACAGTCCGTACAACTGGAAGTAGATTGAGTCCTTGACAGTTAAGTCCTTGGCAATCCTCTCGTGCCATTCCTCCAAGCAACTGGCGATTATTCCCCGCACATAAATCATCTTTGTGCGGTGGCGTTCCCTCAACCTTTCAGGTAAGTCCACCCTGCCGAGTGGTGGATCAGGTGCTCCTCGCAAGCCGTCGAGCAGGCGGGTTAGTTCGGACAGGTGCTCAATGCGCTGCCGGGTGTCCTGACCATGACACACCCGATGAATGAGCGAGTGCACACTGTAGTCCCAGGGGCGGGAATACGAAGGCGAAAGACTCACCCGCTCGCAAAACTCCTTCAGGCGCTCCAAGTCCTCGTGTGTGCGGCACTGGAAGCTTCTGTTGCGCCGGTTGAAGGCCTCTCGCTCCTCCAGCTCCCGGGCATATGGACAGAGGATCTCGCCCTGCCGCTCCAGTGGCACTGGCGGCAAGCAAGGAACTCGCGGTAGTCTCTCCAGTTGCAGGCGGTCCAGGTACTCCTTGGGCGGAGTGCAGCGACCGTTTAGGTTCAACGTGAAGCCATAGGGTCGGCAGAGGAAGATCCGAGGTCTGGTGCAGAGCAGCCAGCGCTGCTTGACGATGGCCACGAAGCGGGGCTGGTACAGAACGGTAACATCCCGGAACTCGCCCGGAGAAAGCATGAAGGGGCCCACATCAAACACAAAATCTCCGGAACAGGCTTCCATCAGAGTGTCGTTGCCCGAGAAGAAGTTGACCTGTCTCCAACTGAACTGTACTTCTTGGCTTCCGCTATTCTCGATGCGAACTATGCTGCGCAAGTGGCGCTGGAAGGGATGGCAAGTGAAGGTTCTATCCGCCAGTGGCGAGAATGCCGGAACACGTGGCCAGTAATGGACTCCGTTGATACGGACGCTTGGTTCAATCGGCGATTGCTGGACCTCGTCTCCTCCACTCGACTTGAAGAGTTCAACGGAGCGATCGTTATAAGTGACTTTTGGGTAGGGAACAGTCAGAAGGGCCTTCTGACAGTCCTGGTACCTCCTGCCCAGCACCTCTAGACTAGAGATTTTGGGTAAACCCTCGTTGTCATCCTCCTCTTTTGGATCTTTTCCCCCCAGCAATTCAGCAGCAGAATGTCTTGGAAGACCTACAGTCTCACCAAAAACCCTCACAACGTTCCCCTGGCGATTGAAGATCATCTTTTCTGGAATCCTGCCCACCTGGTTCCGCAGCCTCTCTTGCAATGCCCGCCGCTGAACAATCATGTTCTTCCAGTACTCCAGTCGACGGTCCACTTTAGTCCTACATTTTCCTGACGAGGGACCCAAACATGAAGATGCAATCGAGTCCGACTCGTGGTGGAGACCACGCTCAGCGTGCTCCTTCAAAATGTTGTCTATGAGGTCATTGCCCAGGCCTTCCGTTTGGATAATGTTCTCGGAGGAGCCCTCTTTGGTCGGCAAATTCTCCGGACTTGAGCACATTTTAAACTTATTCGTTTTCAGGGTGTGAGCTCTCGATATTCATGTAAGTGTTTGACTTAAAGGTCGAGAGTAAGCCCACAGTCGAAAATATGTTTTACAACATGGATAACGAATACATTATTTTAACTGTGGTAAATGGGACATAATGGACATCTTATAACCATTTGATTGGTTGATTAAAGTTTAATAGAGTGTATATTATCTTAAAGTGGAATTAAGACAAAAGCAAAATTGATATTGGGACCCATGAATAAATACTCCCTCAATAAGTAACAATAGAAACAGGTTCTGCATTTCAACTAGATGGAAAAAAAAACGCCCTGGCGAAGAAGAAACCAAAAATCGAAGTCTAAAGAGTTCCGAAAAAAGCGAAAGTATTATATTAAATCTAGAACTTATAGATATTTTTGAAAATAATGAGTTTTAGGGTATGTGCATTGGATTCAAAGATTATCACTCATACGTTCAGTTGCGTTTGATCAAACAATTTCTTCTGATTTTAAGTGTCGTATGAATAATTTTTTTCTTTGCAGTACATAAAGTTACCTACTCTAGGCCATTTATAATTCCCCCCAAACTGACTATTTCAAAACAGTCACCTGAAGAAAACAAATTGCTGAAATGAGATCGGTAGAAGCAAACAAAATATTTAAAAAACAAAAATGAATAAATGTTTCTAGATGAAAAAGCGCGTCACGCATAAAAATCTCATTTCATAATTTTTTTTCCCAGATAAGGGCAATTAAAAAAGATATGATTAAGATAAAACAATTTTAAGCTCCAAAAATTTTTAAAGAATCTATTGTAAAGCTTTCCGCTGTCTCTCCTCTGCATCTCTTCTGATTTTTAAATGTAAGTGCAGCTCTGCCACACTTTCAACAGGTTGACCAAGGGGAAAGTCTTTCTGTCACCAAACTCTTGATTTTATCTCAAAACAACGTAGTCACTTATGTTTCCCCTTGCATCTTTTTTTCACTAGGTGGGCACTTCCTCTGTGCTCTCAATGACGGACACGATGTCCTCGGACATGTTGCACAGGTGCGAGTAGGTTTGGATGTAGAGCGAGTCGCGGAAGTATTTGGAGCGGTACAAGCGGCGCATCACCGCCGCCCGGATCTTCTCCTCGTCCAGCTCCGCCTCGCCGATGATTTCCATGAGTTTCTGCATGTCGATGGTTGTCACCGGACTCGGCGGCGGTCGAAGCTCTTCCCCGCTCAACTCTTCCTCCTGCTCAGAGTCGCCTAGCAGGTTTTGGTAGAACCGCTGCAGCTCCGGCTTGAAGAAGGAGTCCTGCACGTTGCACATGAGGTCCTCCCACTCGGCGATCCCGTTGCAGATCACACCTCGCACGTAGATGAACCGCGACCGTTGCTTCTGCTCGTCCCGCTGGGAGGCGGTGGTCAGAGGCGATGCTCCGCCCAGCAGCGGAGCGAGGAGGTCGGTGAACTCGGCGAAGGTCTGCTCCCGCTCCACCAGGCCCTCCACCCGCAGGATGAGCTCCCTGATCGTGGACAGACGCAGATCCCAGAGCGGCTCGCGGGGCTTCTTCAGGCGCTGGTGCAGGGCGCGGAGCACCTCCAGGTCGTCGAAGCGGGTGCAGTGGTAGCCCGGGTTCAGGGCGTTGAAGGCCTCGCGCTCGTCCAGCGGCCGCTCGTAGGGACAGCAGGCCGGCGGCGGCACCACCATGGGCGCCAGGTCTCCCAGGTGGGTGGTCAGCTTGTCCATGGCCAGCGCATCCGACTTGCAGATGCAGGCGCACTGGCACTCCAGAAGCTTGGCCAGGTAGTCCGCCGGCGGGGAGCAGCGTCCGTGGAAGCGCAGCAGCAGCGACTCCTGGCGGCCGCAGAAGATGCGGGGCTGCACCTGGAGCAGCCACAGCTCCATGGTCATGGCCACCTTGCGGGGCTGGTAGAGCACCACCAGGCTGCGGCTCTCGCCCTGCGCCAGCCGGAAGCCCTCCAGGTCGAAGTAGAACTCGTTGTCGCGGGCCAGCAGCAGCGATCCGCGGTTGTAGAAGTACGTGCTCTGCCGCCAGGTGAACGAGAGCACCTGCTGGCCGATGTTGGTCAGCTGCAGCACGTGCTTGATGCGCCGCCGGAAGGGATCGCAGCTGAAGCGGGTCACGATCTCAAAGCACTCCTTGACTCCCTCCCCGGGTAAGTAGTCCACTCCGTTCACCCGCAGTCCCACCTCCGGCACCTCCGGCACTTTCGGCACCTCCGGCACTTCCGGCACTTCCGGCACTTCCGGCGCCATTCCCGTGGAATGTTCCTCCGTGGCGCCCAAGGACTCGCAGACGCACTCCTCGGAGCAGACGGACGGACTGTCACTGTTGGTCACCGTGTGCAGGGAGTCCACCCTCACCAGGCTCGTCGTTGGGGGTCGCTCCAGCTTGGCGATGGCCGTGCCCTTCACCTGCAGGTTAGCCACGTCGGGGAAGAACTCGACCACGTTCTGTATGGCCCCGAAGCGCTGCTCCAGCCGCTCGTCCAGGAATGGAGACTGCAGCCAACCCGGCGGGGGCTTCTGCTGCAGGGCCTCCCTGCCCAGCAGCTCCCGCTTGCTGATCTCGGGCAGCCCCACGATCTCCACGTCCTTGTAGCCCAGCCTCTCGGCCCGCGGGGCCGTGGCCTCCAGTCCGGGCATGGGTTGGCAGGAGCACGGATCGCATAGGTCGGGAAGCTTGGCCACCGGAGCGGTCATCAGACGCTCGCACTCCATGCGGTCCGCGAAGTCCAGCAGCCGCTTCACCGTCTGCCCGTCGCGGTTGTCCAGCGTGGAGCGGCGGTTGAAGAGCACCTCGCTGGCCAGCTTGCCCGTCTCCCGCTGGACGCGCCTCTGCAGCTCCTTGCGCTGGTGCAGCACCTCCTTCCAGTAGCGCAGGCGCTTGTCCACGTGCGGCTCCCGCTCCGGCTCCTCGCGTGGCCACGGCATCTCGGCCAGGTGGCAGGAGGAGGAGGTCTCCGGGAAGTCACCGCGCCGCTCCACGAAGATCTCGTTCAGGATGTCCTCCACCATGCGCTCCGTGTACTTGCCCATGGGCGAGGTGGCGTTCAGCTGGGCCTGCGCCACCGAGCGGGTCGTCGGAGCGGACAGGGTCGAGGGCAGCGACACCAAGTTGGCCAGGGTGAACTTCGAGAAGTGCTCGGACTCGATTTTGCGGATGAGTGTGGAGTCCGTCTCGCTGATGGCTTCCCCCCCCATCGCCTGCGACTGATTCTCCTCCAGCACACTGTCCTTGTCCTGGTTGTCCATTTTGAAAGGAGTGAAAGTGTAAAGATGCCTTGGAGTTTGGGTACTCCCGTATGTTAATGTTCCAATGTTACAACAAATATAAGAACACTCGGATGTTAGTCAAGGTGGAATCAAGAAGACAAATGGAGGCAATCGCTTCCAAGCCAGCTGATACTCATTTATTTGAATGTCCAATATTCCGTCTTGATGGTAAGCCAAAAGTTGCCCACAGCCTGGAAAATGTTATGTTTTCTCGTTGACCGATAATAATTGTTGATCCACATGCGTGTCGATATAAAATAAAATTTTAAAAAGCGTACTTATAAGTCGAATGATTGATCGTTTTTCGTCACAAAATTTGATATCAGAAATATTCTATGAGATGCAAGTGCAATTGTTTTTTTTAACACTCTTAAGGTACATCAATACTATGACTCGAAGTCCATTCCGTATGAGTTGGGTATTGAAAAAACCGAAGAACACATTTCTGACTACTATTATTTCAAAAAGCTGTAAGAAAAATATTTCATCATCAAGTTTACTTGGTATAGTTTTCTGCGTATTCAAAGAAGTATAAAATTGTTAAGTATAATTCTCTGGAAAAATTTGTTATATAAAAATTGGTTGTTGCCCGTTACCCGTGAAGTAACGTTGAAAAGTATGTAACGAGTAGAAGGAATCGTTTCCGACCCTATACTCGTATGTATACTAGGATCTGATCAGGATCAATAGCCAAGTCATTCTAGCCATGTCTTTCTGTCCTTAATTATAAGACTCTGAGTATGTGATTTGTTCACATACCTATATATCGGTAGACACTCAATTTCGAAAATCGAGACATTATTTTAAAAGTTATTGGCAATTATGTTTTGTTATGACGTAACTGCTTATTTGGAAAACGAACTCTGCTTGTATGAAGAGCAGCGGAGAGTTCTTTGCTTGCAGTGTTGACAATGCTGTTCGGCAGATGGCGCCAGCCAAAACCAGATTTTCTTGTGAGGGTATATTTAATTTATTTATTTATCTATTTTATTTAACTGAGTATTGATTTTCTAAAAGTGTAGGAGGACCATCCCCTCATCTTCGATCCGAATATCCCTTGTTTCGATCTAACCATCACAGCCGATCTTTATTTCTGCGGCTATATATTAGTAGTCTCCTCCTCACACTATGTATACTGACGTCCACTGTGATTTATATTGCAAGAAGCTTTGCAATGACGTCTTTTGAGGATTTAAGTAACCTGTTATAATTGATCTACATTATAAATATTTTTATTCCATTTGTATATTGCTGCATTAAAAAATATATGAACGGGCAAAATGAAATTAACCGCAATTTGTGCCTAGGTTCACTGCTATTCGCTTCGATTTATACGGTTTGGAATTCACAAATCGTCTTATCTCATCTGCAGATGAATCCTAGTCGGCGGTGCTCTCGATCACGGACACAATGTCCTCGGCGGCATCGCAGAGCAGGTCGTAGGTGTGCATGTAGAGGGAGTCCTTGAGGTACTTGCTGGTCCTGACTCTCTTCGAGACGTGCTCCACGATCTCCATTTCGTTGGACGGCTCAGTCGGCTCCTGCCGACGGTCCTTTTGGGACAGTCCTTTGGGCTCCTGGAGGGAGGTGCGCTCAGCCAGGTAGCGCAGCAGCTCCAGCTTGAAGAACTGGTCGTCCAGGCCGAGGGCCATGACCTCCCAAGCGTCGATGGTGCTGCTGATGGTGCCGCGCACGTAGATGAAGCGAGCACGCTCCCGCTCCGGGTTGTGCTCCAGCAGGGGATAGGCGGAGCACCTGTTGCACTTCATCGGCTGCAGCTGGTCCACCAGGCGGTTGTGGAGGCTCTCGCGCAGAAAGCGGCTCTCCTGCTGGCCGATGACGCGGCGCAGGGTCTCGATGTTCAGGTCCCAGGGCCGATCGCGCGGCTTCTTGGCCTGTGCGTATATGTCCTTGAGGGTCTCGAGGTCCTCGTACCGGTCGCAGCGGTAAGAGAAGTTCTGGGCGTTAAAGACCTCACGATCGTCCAGGACTCGTTGGTAGGGACACCTGAGCGGAGGGTTCTCGATGATTGGCGCCAGACTGGCCTGCATCTGGAGGATGTTGCTCGCCTGCAGCCGCTGCTGCTTGTCCACCGGCAACTGCCGATGAGCCTCCAGGCGCCGCTTGAAGGGAGCCGGCATGGTGCACTGGCCCTGGAGGACGACGTCCAGGCGCCGGGTGCCGCAGAACGGCGAGCGGGCGAGTACCACGGACCAGCGTTGGGTGAACAGGCCCACCTTTTGGGGCTGGAACATCACCCGGACGACACGGCGACCCAGTGGCTCCAGGATGAACTCGCTGTTGTCGAATACCAGCTCGGCGTTTTTCGGCAATCGGTCGGAACGCAGGCGGTACTTGCTTAACCAACCGACGTGCACCAACTTTGGGCTCAGGTTCTGAGGGAAGTGGAAAGGTTAGAAAACCTTTCTATATTTCCTACGGAGGGGTGTAACCACAAGTTGAGTTTCAACCGGATTATTTATAACTTGATAAGGCTTTAGTTGAAGAGGAAAATATGGTTTTAAATTATTTCCATTATATTCGTTAAGCATGGTAAATCAATTTTAATAGTATACCAACATACTGTAACGAAATCCTATTAATTACTCAAAATAAATTATTTAGCATATTAAGTAAATACAAAGGTAGGTATTAAAATTGTTAACGCACTATTGACTGTCTAATGGTGTATAAAAATCAATTTCCATTAAGTCTAGTCTTGTCTAACATATTCTAACTTACAAATCGGACATTGTTTGAAAACAAAAATTTTCCTAAGTGACAGCAGATTTTACCTGGATGTCCAGTAGCACCTTGACCGACCGTTGGTACGGATCACATGTGAGCAGAAGATTAATGCCTCTGCCGGTGGCGCCGCTTAGATTTTCGTAATCGAGGAACTTGCCGTTGACCATCAGTCCGTTCCTGTCCTGAGTCTCGTCCAAATCTTGGGTCTCCACCTGGCCCACGCCCTCCTCTATGTCAACTTTTTCGGGTTCCAACTCCAACTCACCCTCACCTTCACCCTCTCCATCCCCCTCAAAGAGCAGCTTCTCGGGCTCCTCCTCTTCCTCGTCTTCCTCCGACACCGTGGAATCCCCGGATATATGCCGCAATTCGAACTCGTCGACCTTGGTGGTAGGTGGCAGTTCAGTGGCCACGACCTCGACTGCCGGCGTGACCTGCAGCTTCTGCAGATCGGGCGCGAACTCGAGCACCTGCTGGATGGACTGCCTCTTGGCCTCAAGGCGCTGGCCCAGGACCTTGGAGCGCTGCCACTGGCTCTCGGTCGCCTCAGGGGTCATATGGGTGGCGGCCAGCTCCTCCTGGGTGACCTGCGGCAGGCCGACGAACTCCACGGGCTGCAGGAGCGGTTTGGCGGCGAACAGCTCGTGGGTCTCGCGGCAGAGGTCGGGGTCGCAGCGCGGCTTCAGCGATGCCAGCGTGGCGTTCTCCTTGAGCCGCACGAGCGGTCTCGAGCGGTCGGCGGTGTCGAGGACGCGCAGGATCATCCGCTTGCTGGCCTCGTCGATGGTGGTCGAGCGGTTGAAGAGGACGTCCTCGGCCCGCTTGCCCGTCTGCCGCTCGATCCGCTCCTGCAGCCGCCGGCGCTGCTCCAGTACGCGGTTCCAGTTCCGCAGCCGCGGGTCCATGTCCAGATCCTCGTCCAGGGCGATGTTCGTGGCCGACCTGCTCTTCAACCCCGTGGTCACCACCGGCTGGCAGAGCTGATCCAGGCTGGTGTCCGACTGCTTCAACTGGAAGTTTTCCATGCGAAGGACTTCGTTCAGGATGTCCTGCAAGGTCTCGGCGGCCAAGTACTTGGACCCCTGCTCACCCCCATCACGGTCATCCAAGAAGTTCTTGTTGGTCAGGTGAGAACTTCCGGTCGACAACGCCGAATACTTCCCCATGGAGTGTATAACCGAGTGCTGAGTGCGCCTCATGTTGGTAGATTGATATAGTTTCACAGCCCTTAAGGTGATGTTTGACACAAGTGTGTGATGCTGTCGGATAAGTGTATACGCATGGCTTATTCTGCCTTACACTTCTCCATACAGTTACTTAGCTTTTACCGATTTTCTTATTTACCTACATTCCATAAAACTTAAAAATTCTTTTAATTTTGAAATTTGGCCAAAATGATGTTACACCTATAGTCTTAATAGTCTGTTTAGACAAGACCGCATCAATGATATGCTACTGAAAAAAAATTCTCTAAATATTTCCTGTGTATAGAGAAGCAAAGACATTTTCGAATATTCGACAAAGGTTCTGATTAGATGGGTATATTCAATACTATTTCATACAAAATTATTATTTTCACGAAACTTTCGTAAGGAACAATTGCTCTTAAGGTCAAGTTTATGAAAATACAATGATCTGCTGATAATCGTAAATTAGAAAGTACAATGGCAACACTCTTTACCACAAAAAGGCATGGTCCCAAACACATATGCATCTTGGCCAGTGATGGCATCACCCTACAATTCTCTTAAAATGCTTTTCAGCTCATATAAACATATTCCCAAAATAACTTTACAACTTCTAAATTGGGCTGAAATTTGTAAAGCATGTTTATTTTATTTATAAAACCTAATTGGTCTACTAACGTTTTCAAAAGAAATGAAAGGATTGCGAATTTTCCCCATATGTGAAAAAGATGCGACTAGTCTAAAATGCCTATAAAGCTTAAAAGTAAAGCTTTGGTATGACGTATTTATTTCTGTAATATTAATTTGTTACTGGAAAAAAATATGAGCAAAACTCGAGAAATTATTTTTTTTTGGTTTTTTTTCTTTTTTTTTTTAAATCTGGTAACGTTTATAACCAGTGTAGGCTTGCTTTATTCAATTAAAAATGTGCAATGTAGCTTTGAATCAAAATTAAGGAACTAAGCCTTACTAACCTAGGAGTTTGGAGGGAGAAAATTCCAATTTAATATCCAGCTCAAACTAAATTGCAATTTATGAGACTGGCTGTTGTGCTAATTTGCTAACAATCCCCACCAAATAACACCCAAAATCGAATAGAAAAACCTGGTTCGTGTGACAAGTCATCGTAATTTTCGCCCAAGCAGCTGGCCCGACTCGTTCGTTGTTCGTTGTTCGAATTTGAATTTCCCTTGCCATTCACCTTAGGACTCAATGACATTGACGTGCCGCCTTCACACAATTCAAAAAGTTGCTAGAAGTTGTTGTTGATGTTGATGTTGATGTGGATGTGGATGTTGCCATTGTGACTGGCACTGCCAGCAAAGAGAAAGGAGTCGTTGGGGCTGTCGTATGTCAACTTACCTAAAACGAGAAGAGGAGAAATATTAAATTGATTTATACACAAGGCATGTGCAACGTTAACAACTGAGTATGAACTATTTCTTATTTATGGACGGTGCGAAGGCTCATTAATTATGTCATCTGCGGTTGGTCTGAGGTCGAGTTCGAGCTTTCATGTGGTCTGGGCTAGGCGTAGGCAAGGATTTACCCGTTTACCCCGCCCCCTGGGAAGAGGAAGTGAATTGAGGTTCTTCACAGAAACGAACTTTCCTTTCAACAAAAGGGCGAAACACAGAAAACAGTCGAGCGAAACAAAGCCATATCAATTACCCTGGCAACCAACCGTACAAAAGTATAAAGTAATTTGGCCCGAACCGCTAAGGGAGGAAGAGTTAAAGGGATCCTGGCCAAGAACAAAGGCCGTCGGCCCTAACCGCAGAAAAGGAAGCCGAATAGGGACTGATAGTGGCTAAGGGAGTGGGCTGGAGCCGGAGATGGAGCTGGAGCACTGCATTGTGTTGGCAATTGCAATACTCATCATTATTATGGCGGCTGGAAGCCCTGGAGTGCATGTGTTCCATCTACGTGCCGGCGAAATGCAATCAACATATTGTAATTCAGAAATGCATATTGAGAACGTGCAAAAGATACTCGCAGTTGCCACAATGCCGTCGCTGCTGCTGCTACTACTGCTGCTATTGCACTTAACGGCCCGGCGGAGGAAAACAAAACGAAGCCATGCCGAAACCAGGGGACATTGTTGCTGCCGCCTCAAGTGGATCCAGCATGAAAATCTGGCAGCGTTTGCATTTTCATTTCCCATTTCGCATTCTCCCGAGCAACGCATTCATTATTTGCCAGCCAGCAACAGGCAGCAAACAGCAAGCAGCAAGTAGCAAGCGGCAAGCAGCGACTCCATTCCGCAGACTCATGCTGCAGTTGTCAACGGCTGCACCGAAGACACTTGCCCCCTCAACCCCGCACCTCTTGCAGCGGCATGTTGCATACCTCTTGGTGTTGACAGTGAGACAACAGCAGCAACAGCAGCAACAGCAGCAACAGCAGCAACTCGAGACCCAGACGCCAACTGCGGCGCTCGTTGAGTGAAGTTGGACACACGGACGGATCGACGCAAGACGGACGGATAGCCAGACAAATAAACCCGTGCAATCTGCTACTCCGCTATCAATGCAAAATGGATGATGGATAGTGTGGAGATGGTGGCGTCAGCAATACCAAGGAATTTCCTCCGCGAACCAAAGATGTTTAGTTTCTTGTTACCATTAAATCAACTAAATAGTCTTGCTTAAAAGTCTAAGCGATATTACTCACAGTTTTTATGCACACTGGTAAAAAAATAAACAAAGTAAATGTCACTGTTTCATCAATGAATCAATTATTTTTCCTAACTTTTTAGAACCACACATGAAAATCGTAAATATAATTATGTCGAATAGTTATTTTTTATCATATCATGCGCATAGTAAATTGAAACATTTTTTCATTTGCTTCAAAATTGCTAGATAGTTTAATAGTTACAAAAAAGAACACACACATATTTTAAGTAAGCAAAATTTGCACCTTCGTAAATACACCTTTCAATAGTGTCAACTTTTATTATTTCCCATATTCATAATAAATATGTTTATGTTTCAAATACATTGCTCAAATGTTTGAATCAAATATGAAACAACATTTGTTAAACTATGTTAAATATATACTACTCTTCATAGTAAAAGCTACAATGTCAAACTTGATCTTAATCCCTTTTTGCACATTTTTATTTTCTTTTAAAGTTTTTAATATTTTTCATATTCAAAACAAATGGCTTCATGTTTCTGATAATATCTCTAAAATGTTTAAATCAAATATGAAACAACATTCACCATACTATACAAAAATGCAGATCTTTAAAATAGTAAAAATAACGATGGAAAACTTTGATTTTAATATGAGGACTATTTTTTAAAATAATATTCACTTTGATTTAAATATGTTCATAATTGATTGAAGGTTTAAATATGTTTTCTTTTTAAAATCAATAATTTTTATAATTGATTCGACTACAAAAAAATTATGTTAAATCAAGTAAAACAATTTTTATTTTCAATATACGTTTTTTTTCAACATTGTTATTATTTACCCGTGGTTTCGTCTAAATTTCCGTACAATACTCTTTTAAGAGCTTGCATTAACATTTCAGTCAAAAATTTGCCACTAAAAATTTCAGTCACTAAAAAGTTTATATACTCTTGGTCAGCACCATCAAGCGAGTCCAACTAGGTTTATCACTCTGTTCGTCCGTTCCTCCGCATACCAGTTTACAGCTTTAAAGCTATCTGGATAAAACTTAAAAATTTTTTTTTTAAATATTGTAAAAATCGAACGGGTATATTTAAAATCGACATGTCTTGAGCAGAATATTACATTTTTTGATATAGCTGCAGGGGTATTCAAACAAACTGAGCTGATCAAAGGATGAAAAATGGGCCTCTTTAGATTTGCTTACCTTCACTTCAAATGTGGCAAAAGTTAACCTGCAAAGCAAGTTTGAGGCGGAATTACCCATTGATAATAACATTAAACAATGCTTCTATCCAAAGCTATCATAATGATAAAATATTTCGAAATAAGTTAATTATCACGAGGGCTTCGGTTACGACTCCATTTGGATTCTGTTTGGCTTATATTTTTTGCAACATTACGGCTTTGCTTACATTAAATTTATCTAGCCAAATAATTATGCTAGTTTAAGTTAGTAGTTCTATAAATCAGCTTTTTTATACATTGCGTCTCTCATCCAAACATAAACTTATATACCCGCTTCCACTTGTAAAACCAGGGTACTCAACGGTACTAAAACGAATTTATTTGCGTTCGCTTAGATGCCGCTCGACATGCAAATGCTGTTCGCCGCATTTGATGACGCCCATAATAATCAAATTTTTATTGAATGAATTGCAAGCTGTTAAAACGCTAAAATTATTTGTCAAGCGCCGAGGCCAAATCCATTGAGATTTCCATCGGCCGGACACGGGTCTTGTTGGGGCAGTTGGAGTGGGACCCGCCCAGTCCAGATCGATCGGGCTCGGATCGCATGTGTGGCCATAAAAGTGCGTTGCAAATAACTGCACTTTTATTGAAAAGTGCCGTGGCGACAAGTGCTGCTGCTGAATTGGACCGTTAGAGCGGTCTGCTGGTGCAATCGAATCCGTAGCGACGTATCACTGGGGAAAATGGTTCTGAGTGTTTGGTGTTTCAATAAACATCATAGTTCAATTACTTTGACAACAAACATTGAAATTAATATTTGAAGAGCGTCCGATATGATTATCGATGTTGATATATGGAATTGTTATGCATTTAATGTTTTATTTTATACCGCCTTCATAGCACACAATAAATAAACCTAAGCTTATCGACGTTCAAGTGTCAAAACTGATCAATACCCGCCTTCATGTCACGATCGATAAATATCGATATTTGTAATATATAAATATATATGATATATCGGTATATCAGTAATCGAATTATATATACATTTAAGGGATAAAAATCCAACGTTTTTTACATTTAAAATAAATATATAAATAAAAATAACTTGGCTTGGAAGATTGGTGATACCTAAAAGTTCGATATTTTTAACGAAACGATAATTTCGATATTATATTGAACGCGATAGACTTATCGCTGGATATTGCTGCATTGTACATTTGTGGTATACAATTTCAGTTAATCTACTTTTCTCAGTGCAGACTTAAACTTGCGCTTAGACTTGAAAAGAGTTGGTTCGAGTTAATTGCTGTGCAATTTGTGAGCAGCAAAATGGAATGCGCTGTCAAATCAAACCCGAAGCACTTAATTAAAACTTATTGAAGGCAATCGCCAAATGTAGCGTTGGCAATTGCACTCCTAATTGCATAAGCATGTTGCTGCCGTCGCAGTGTGGCCGGTGCGATGTTGCACCGGCAGTGTTGCATGTTGCTGCTGCGAGTCGATTGCTTACCTGACTTCGGCGGACTTGATGATGGCCTTGGGGGGCGCATCCCAATAGTTGGGGGCGGGAGGCACCCACTGACGCAGCACTTGGTAGTTGCCCTCCAGCAGCGCCATGCCCTCGATGACCTCCTCGTCCGACTCGCCGTCATTATTGGGTCCATCGATGGTGTTGGTGTTGGTGTTGGAGTTGCTGCTGCCATTGTTGTTGCTGACTCGACTATTGCTATCGGCATGCAAATTATCAAACGAATTGTTCATTGTTTCGGCCGGAAAAGCACTAGACTAAGATTTTGGCGCCGCTTTCACTGCCACTACTTCTCTTCTACGAGAGCCTCGGATTTGGTGGGTAAACAAAGATGCGCACTGCCATTTGCGCTGACGCACAGACACACGCGCACTCACACTCACACACTCTCGCGAACACACCCACTCAAAGAACTATTCCAGCAGGCAAACAATAACAAAGGCGGCCGGCAGAAAAGATTGAGTTTGACTTGAGTTCGCTGGCACAGATTCCGAGTATTCGCGATAATTTCTTTGCATCGATCCGATTCCAGTAAAAAATATTTATAAGGTTAATTTCTACGTAACCGCCGGCCTTATCAATAGTCGGAATAATCGAAAATACGCGGAATCGTCGGACGGAGCGCCTGGCCTCCGCTCGCGTTGCACTCACGGACCGTTCTTCCTTCTAATCGGCGAGAATGTTCGTTGCGTTTGTTTTGGCACGACGGGATTGACAAGCACGGCGAAAACCCAAACACATCGCACAAAGGCTCACCAACACTGGGGCACTTTCGCACACACACACACACACACACACACACACACACCTCTGAGACTCGCACACACACAGATGCAAACACACAGCCGTGCAGCGGAGGGTTAATATCAGGCACTCGCTTTTGCATCCCTTGTCGATTCGGTGGCAGAGAACTCGCCCCGTGTTCGCCTCACGTCCTTGAGTCCTGCGATTCCTACTTCGATTCCAGCTACGCTGATTCTGCTTCAGTTTCAGTTTCAGTTTTGGCTGTTTCGCCTTACGATTGCCGGCTTTTTTCCTTCCTTTTTTTAGTGTGTGTGTGTGTGTGTGTGGCAAATAAGGGTTTGTAATTTAATGTTTTTATGTCTGATTTCGTTTTCGTAGATTGTGGTGGTGTTCGTGGGGCAACGAGGGGTGGGGTGCCGAGGGCGGTGGGCGAACGTTCAATGCACGCATATTGTTGAAATTATGTAGCCAAAGAGGTGTACATCAGGGGGGTTGGGCTGGTGTGAGGTCAGGGGAGAGAGTGCCATAGAGTGGTCTTGAAGGGCAAAAAACGTTTTTCAACTGTGGTGCAAGAGGTGTAAAGGAAGAGGATTTGGTTTAATCTGGCGCAAATGTTATTATTTCTAAATAACTGATAATGGACCGATTTCTCAATATTGTAATATTGTTGTGAGACACATATTCCTTTTCAAATTGACAAATCTATACAAAGACTGTTCTCGCTCAATCGTTAAGAATCGTGTAATTTGTTATTTCAAGTCTCTAGTTCAGAGCAATTTAAATCAATGTTAAAATCTAACTTGACATTAGGAAACCGACCCAGTCGCATACGAATTTGACAAAAATGATTCTACAACAGGAAAGTATGCCAATATGAGATCCGAACGTTTAACTGCCGGTTATTAAACTTGATCGTTCTAACATGATTAGTTAGTTTTACAAATTTGACAGCCTAATCTAAATCAAATACAATTGAAGTTTAAACACTGTTTTCATGAAGCAGTATAGTTTTAGAGAAACATTATTTGCTGATGCTACTCAAACAAATAGTCTGTGAGCCACTGTGCTCAGTTGAAACTTACAAGCATAAAAGTCTGGCAGGCACGATCCCCGTGACCTCTCACGCACACACTCTCACAGAGTCCTTTTGCCGCTCACACACACACTCACACGGCAGGAAGGAAACTCGAACCGGAGCGAGCAAACCCCAAAAACATCGGGCAAAACGAACAAAGGACGGAAGGAAGCGAACGCTCGAACGTATGCTCATATTTTGCTACAAATGCATTTCGCCGAGAGAAATTGAGACTCTCTCCAGTCGGGAATTCTCAGTATCTCTCTCTCTCTCTCTCTCTCTCTTTCCAGGACTTTCAGCGACTCTCGTGATTGCCAGGTTTTTTAATTCACTCACTCAATTTGAATGTCGTTTGGCTGCCGGCTGTTGTTGTTGCGGAGAATTCACCCCTAAGCGTCTTCACGGCAATTTGAACACGTGCCGAGCAGCTGAGCGAGTTGGGTGGTGGTTGGGCTGGGTAGTATTTGGCCAGCCAAAAGCCACCCTGCTTATGGCGCCGGACAGACACTCCGGCGATCGTTAAATTTTATGATTTCATATGCCCCTTACGCGCCAAATAGGACAGACACATCCCGTCCAGTTTGAGAAGAAGAGCTTTTGCTGGCAATTAACCATCCGAAAGACGAAAGAGTTGGCCGGAGGCAACTGTACTGTACTGGCCTCACCTCCCCACACAAAATGCAGGCCAAAACAATCAACTTGGCAACACTTACGAGGCCCCAGGGAATAGGATGCACAAACGCACACTGGAAGAAAATTTATGGAACTCCTATGAACACCCAACCTTGAGTTGGCAAGCAAGAAAATCTAAAATTTGCCATTAGATAAGGCTAACAAATTTAAATACTGAAAAGTACTACTTTTCTTCTCGACAGCAGACAACTGTTTTATTAAATATAAAGTGATAAGATTTTGAAAAGAAAACAAAAATAAAAATAATTTGTAAACACGTAGAATTGTTATCAGTAACATGTATAAAAGATTTGTATTAACTAAAAACTAGCTAATAGTCCAACTTGAAATAAAATGAAAAGCTTAAATGTTAAAACCCGTAAAACTAAATAAATTTGATGAAGATTTTAACCCTCTTATTTAGTAGCATTTTCAATGCCATAAATTATTAGCTTTGCAAGTAAATTTCAAGTTAAAACATAGATGTTCTCTTCAAACCCATTCGTTTCCAACGACAACATATACAATTCGAATTTTTTTCCATGTGGCATTACAGGAAAAGTGAAAGCTCCGCTGGGTTCCGCTACGGTATTTAATGTGCAAATACCCCACTCTCCGCGGGACTTGACACCCACTGACCCACCATGCTGCCGTCGCACACAACAACAAATTGCGTCGTTTGCCAAATCAACCCTGCAGACAGGACAACAAACATGCATATCCACCAGCAGAGTGGGTGGATCGTGGTGGGTGGTGGGTGGTGGTGGAGCAATAACAACCGACACTTCAACAGCCGCACGCAATTTCCGTTTTGGATACAGGGCCTTAGATTAAAGCGAGCCCTTCTTCAGAATTTTAATTAAAATGCATCTGCCGGGTCTCGGGATGCGAGTTCTGGTTCAGGTTGTGGCTGTCATTAGCAACATGTTGCTGGGAGCAGCAACCGGAACAACATCACAGCCAATGACATTTGTGTAATTTAATTTTATTCATTGCATAACTCACATAGTTAGCAACTCGAATGGCTCAGTCCAGAGAAAAGGGCTGTCACATCCCCAGGAGATAGGCCCACACGTGGAAAAATCATCCCAAAATTGGATGTCACTTTGAAGCGAAATAATTTAACAAAATAAAGAAATATCGTATGGTTAAATTTGATTGAAATTCAACTTAATATTTGTATATCGGTTTCTCAAAAACTAGTGATAAACTGCATCGAATTGTTGGGAGATTATTTGTTGTTATACTTGTATCATAACTTTCCGAGAATTGTGTGCATTTTCGACTACTAAATCGGATTTGAATCAAGTTTAAATCATTCCTATTTGTATGAGCAAGGATAAAAATATAGTTTTAAAGTTCAAAGTTTAAAGCATTTTCATTTGCATTTAGATTTTTCAACATTTCCTTGTCAATGATACCTTTGTGAATATATTTCTCTCAGTTTAGCCACACACGCTCCACTTCAGTTATGAGAGTCGGCATAAAAATAATTATATAAACTTTATGCCCTTGCCGTCTGGCAGTTCTTCGATGGGTCTTTCCACCCTCGATAATGTCGCAATACGCCCACGCAAACCCCTTGCTGCACCACCCACACTTCAGGCAGACCGCACAGTTTTGAAAACAGCAAAACCGAGAGCGGTGTAAACATTCTGCCCGCCGGCGTTCTCCCGAGCTAGACACACACACCCACACCCACCCACCGGTCGCTGGGTCGGCTTTAACATGATTTGTTGGATTTGGCGAAAAAGATTTCCTAATTCCATTTGCTAGACAGGTCTACTTCAGTCTATGACTATTTTTGGGGGTAGCTCCCCGAATTCGGCAAGGCTTTGTGCCCATGCAAACTCTAACTTCTGGATCGGTGCGCTAGAAATCGAACGGATGTGCTGGGAAATTAAATTTGGCAATTCACCTAACTTTAACTGACTCTCATCTGTTAACGATTATAGGAATAACCTTAAAATTGGTTAAACGTTGAAGGCTATTTACTGACGCAAGCAAGCGATTTTTACAAAGTTACAAAGTACAAAAATATATTCGGAATTTAGATGCTTTTTGACAAATAATGAAGATAATTATGGCACGGCAGATGGGTATAAATAAAAATACCTAAATTTAATAAACTCTCATATCTTACAAACAAGGAATAAATCAATTATGAAATACGAATTTTAAAATTGGGGATCCGGAATCAGGAATCAGAAATAAAACATTTAACAGATTCCAGCCATTTGCTACGTAATACAAACAAAAAATTAAAGAAAATTGGGACCAGAAATTACATTAAGGTATTATTACAAATTTCTCTATTAGCCAATTTTAAAAAACGCGTAGTGTCAGCCCTTATTCAAGTTCAATTCCTAAAACGACATTATCTAACGAGTTGCTGTTTCCCATCATTATCAATAAGTACCAACCGAGGTAGGCCCGAAACCAGGGCCAAAGTAACCAGCTCAATTACACTTTTGGCCTGTACTTGTAGTTGCTTTATGGTTCCCGGTCTGGGCTCGTCAGTTGAGTATTTCATTAGCGGGTTGTCTGATATTTCCTAACACTTCATTAGGGGAGCGCTATTAGTTGTCGCTGTGACTTTGATATGCCCATTGTTGTGTCTTCCTCGCATTAGGCCCTGTCTGCGGTTGTGGGAACTCGGAACTCGGAGTTGATGGGCCCCCACAGAAGCGGTTATAAAAGCAGGAGATAGCGACGAGCACTTGGCAGTAACTACTCCACTTTTTGGCCACCCAAATGTGGCAGTAGCCGTTTAAGCCGATCTTTGGGTCGTTACTCCCGTTGCCGTTGCGAAAACAAAAAAAAAAACAGAGTGCAAAAGGCAGATGAGCATATGCAAATGTGGAACATATTGTTTGGCAACTGCCTAGACCTAGTCATGTTGTTGTTTATTTAAAGACTGTGCACGCCTCGTTGGACGGAGCCACATGTTGACGAAATCCGTGGCCAGGGAACCACATCAAAGTAGCTGGAAACGCAGATGAAAGCGGGCATTTCGAAATGGGAAGCCGTGTAAGAATTCCAGTTAAATGTTCTCGCCTCGAGGCGGTGTACTAAAAATATATGTTCTGCGATTCAGCCATCGCTGGCGGCCAAGACCAAAACTCAAATAGACTAGGAACACATTTGATGCCTATTTGTGTTTGTGTTTGCGTTCGTGTTTGTTTATTATTAAAATCAGCTTATTTGCACTCATTTCGACTCCGAAGCAGTGCCCACAGGCCATTTCGAATGGGTTTGGTTCCGGCCAAGAGAGTAAGGAGAAGAGTTCCGGATTGGGGTTCATAAATATGCAAGTCATTAATAGAAATATGATGTACCCGAGGCACTCGTCCGTCCCATGCTGTCCCGTCCGCTCGCATCAAAGTCAGAAGGCAACAGCAACCCTCTGCGATTGTGGGAGTAAACTGTGGAAGGAAGTGGGTGACTTCGGTGACGGAATGACAGGCTAAGCGATCCACTGGGACCGCTGGAGTTAACTGGGGAAAACTGCCTGCACTTGCCCGCATACGTACACAAATTGAGTCAAAATTATGCTTCATTTGATTTAACACAATCGGTTTGACTTTGACTTTGCCGTTGTGGCATGTCAAGGCATTTGATGTTGCCAAAACTCGTTGTTTCGGGCCGCCTGGCTTGGGCCCTTTCAGCGACAATTGGATTAGGCCCAGGATGGCATTGATTTGGTCTGTTTGGGGTGATACGTAATCGAGCACACTTCAGGCACTGACATTCCGGATTGCCCCCGAGGCAGAGAATAAAGTTTGGAACTCGAGGTTTGGAGTTGGATATGCAAGTGCTTTTGAAAAGTGACGAAGATTTAAGAACTATGTGGGCAAACCTTTAAGTTTTAGACAAGGTCTTAGCTAAAGGTTAATTCCGGCTCTCTCAACATTATTTAAGATTTAGTACAAATTAAAACATAGAGTTTACTACTGGAAATAGTTTGAACAGAGGGTTTGTGGTCCCAGCAAGTGGATATTAATGTGAATAAAAGTTTCGTACTTTAGTAATGATTTTCGTTTTACAACACGAAAAAACTCTAAGCATTCATTTGATTGCGATTCGAATCTTATCAAGTTGATCTTGTTTTAGATTCGAGAGCGGGGAACCAGTAAATCAAGTTTAATAAATAAATTATCCAACTACGTCGACATCGCTCTACATGAAAGTGCTTTCCATATTCTTCATGATTTCAACGGCCATGTCCCGCACCCCCTGAAAACCTATACCATATGTATCCATCGCCCGATCTGCCCGCGGACAAAGGCAATAATAAACACATTGTCTTTTTCGGGGGCAAGAGGCTGTGGCTCTCCTTTGAGTTTGCCAGCCCACCCCTGCCAAAAGATCGGAAAAACGCTAATATTTCCGCTATTGGCAGCGATTTCTTTCACTTAACCGCGGGCCACTGCAACTTGCACATGTTTTATTTTCCACCGCCACACTTTGCTTTCAGCATGCTTTTCGTTGCTCGTTTTTCCTTTTTTCTTTTTTTTTTCCTCTCGGCCTATCTCTGTTTTCTGTTTTTTATTGACAGGCTGCTGCTAGCCAGCGGCAGCAATTGCAACATCCGCACATGTGGCCAGCCACCAGATCTACTTCTGCCTCAGATTTTCCTGTTTTCCTGGCAAGCCAGCAATACAGCAGCGGCAGCATTGTTATTGTTTATTGATGCACTACTTTGCGCTATTTTCGTGAAGCAACTGAAAATGCAACTCCAGCAGATGGCGGTGGCATGCTAGTGGGCGTTCGACTTGGGAAGCGGAGAACGGCGTCCAGAAACCAGAACCCAAACCCGAACCCGAACCCGAAGAACAGTTGCAGTTTTTGTGGCCAGCTCTTGGGAGAGTCGTAAATAAATTGTTGGCAACTCGGCAGCAGATGCAGATTTAACGAGCTGCCTCCAAAAAGACAGAAAGATAGAAAGGCAGAAGGAAAGGCGACTTTCAATTAGCTGGCTTACGTTTTGACATTGCTCAAATTACACAACGATCGCGGCACAAAGCTGATTATTGGACTAGTCAACTGCAATTGTCAACGGATCCAAAGTTTTATTGAATTGTCAAGTTACTGTACTGCCGATGAGGTTGCAACTGCCACGTTGCTGTTGCTGTTTCTATTGCTATTGCTGTTGCTGTTGCTCTTGCCTTTCCTGCCAATTACAGCTCTAGCTGCTGCTGCTGCTGCTGCTGCTGCTGTTGTTTGGCAATTTCCAGATACTTTTTCTTCAATTACGTATACGACCTGGTTGCTTAGATCCCCCCCGCCTCCATGCCCACGAACTTTGGGCCGTTTCTTTCATTTTATGTCGCATGTAATTAGTCACGATGTTGGCAGCAGACATACTGCAGGCCAGGCTGATGCTGCTGTCTGACTTTGGGTGCCATTCCCTGCACTCGATTCTTGAGCCCGGCGACTAGCAACTTGCGACTCTTGACTCTCGACTCTCAAACTGTCGACTGTCGAAGCCGCCTGCCTTTGTTGTTTGCCGAGGCTGCTGAGGCTGTCATGGCTCCAAGTTGGCCAAGTTTGCCAGGTTGGCCAGGTAGCCCAGCATCGGCCAGAGCAAACTGCGGCCCAATCGCGGAAGTGTGAATTGCCAACGTCTCCAGGCGACCCGGCTGCAGTTTATGTTGTCCTCAGAGCAAACTGCAGCGTAATTAGGCCAATTAGTTGATAAAACTGCTCATAAATTACACAAAAACTCCTGCAATTTGCTGCTGTCATCCGGGACCTTCCATCACCACTTTCCAGCCTCACTTAGCACATTAGAGGAGCTGCGAGCGGAGAAGTTCTTTAATTTACGGACACATGCAGTGCTGGCATAATCGAGTATTAATCAAAGCACAGTTAATTTTTAAATTGGAAAAAAATGTACGCCGCCGGGGAGGAGAGAAAACTGGTTTCTCGGCCCCAGCCCAAAACTTCTGCTAACTCATTACGCGCCAACATCAAATCAAATACGAAACAGAAAATATTTCAGTTTTAGTGCTGTGGAGTTCGTGTTTCTTTTTTCTGTGCGCACTTGAAAACTTGTACTGCTGCGTAATGCCCCCAAGTACAGCGACAGCGTGGAGAAGGTTTTCGAAAACAGTTTCTTGTTTTCGTCATTTTGTTGTTTAATTTTGCTCCCTCTCTCGATGAGCTCTCCTCGCACTCGAGACTCTGCATATCGCGCACTTGAATCTGTTACGCAAATGTGCGTAATGCGCACGAACCCAGATGAAATGGATAAGTCTCAGGGATATACGAGTGTGTATAATCGAGTGTGTTGGCTGGAGACCGCGGAACGGTAACAGAATGTAAAGAGCGCTCCGTAGGGAGGCCTTCAGCCGCCACTTTTGAAGGCGCGTGGGCCTTGACAACAACTCAAAGTGAGGAACTTGAGCTACCTACCGGCAACAACATCGGCAACAACCTTAACGACAGCAACAACTTCAGCAAAAACTTCAAGTGTCTTCCGAGTGGACAAAGAGAAATAAAGTCTACAAAATGTTGGCCATAAAGCCGAGTTTGGAAACCATTTACAACAAGTTCGTCGCGCTCTGCCGCAAATGAAACACACCCAATAAAAACTTTGGCGCGACTCACACATGCACCCACTAAAGTGAATAGATCAGCGTACGGGAAACTTTGACATTTGCAATTAGCCATGTTTTATTGGAAAAAGTAGCTCTAATAGAATTCTCTTGAAAGGAAATACTGGAAAAATTACTCATTGTTTTTCTAAAGTTTTTTCGCATAATAAGGCTTTCATATATTTGCCTATTAAGCAGTTCATGTTTACTATACACAGTTTTAGGGTATTTTCATTTTTGTGCTATACTGATAAGGTTATCTTTGTGTTAATTTAAAAGGAAAGTCCCATATTCTGAGAACAATGTGGAATGTAAAGTATTGAAATAAAAACAGAATTCACTCTGTTTGCTATATTTTAAATGTTGATTAAAGAAAGACAGATACAGATAAGGTTTTTGCCTCTTACCCAATTCCTATTATAACTTTTCTGAACATTTATTTTCTTGCTAATCTTGGGCTAGAAGAACACAGAAAGTAAAGATATTGATAATATTTATCCTATTAAAGAATTTCAAATCAACACATTACATATGATTCACTTTTTTAATTGCTTCCAATGGGGTTTGTTGTTAAGTTCTCGTTAAACGTAGCCAATAAAATTATCATCATTTCCCATTTTTCCTCCACTTTGGAGTCATAAACTGCTTCTTAGCTTGCTAGCGACCATGGGGTATAGTCATAAAGCATAATTTATGTGATATTAATAACATAAGCGCAACATGAAAATCCAACACAAATCAAACTTGTGATTGCCCCAAGTGGCGGAATGCGGAACCAGCTCGATTTGAGATCTGTCCGTGGAGATCGCTCGTTCCCAGATGAGTTCAGTGGCCCGACCGCAAGAAGCCGCCAATTGACTGCAATTGGAGATCATGTTATGAAATCGATTTCGATTGTCAGGCCGTCTGGCTGCCTGGCTGCCTGGCTGGCTGAAGGAGAAAGAGATCGGCCGTCTGATTGACGGATGCACTGAGACAAAAGCCGGCTTCCCCGGACAATTAATCCTGCGGCCAACTGCGGGGCGAGTACATAAATTCAATTTACGTGGAGCGGACCCCGCTGTCACACAATTTGCAATCAGCCAGAGCCAAAGCCCCGCGACTGTGGCACAGCCAATGCCACAGAGTGCGACGTGTTGGGTAATTTGGAGAATTTATGACAAGCATTATGGCAACACTGGCCCATGCTGATCGCCGTACGTTTTGCTCGCGCCAGTGTGCGTGCAATTCTTAGAGCGGCCGCCCCAAAACCACAAAACCAGTTTCATTATTGTACACAATTTTTCCTATTTTTCCACTCCTTTTTGCGCCTTTTGCGCCTTTTTTGATATTTATGCAACGCGCTCGGCTTTCCGATTACTCACGCTCCAGCGGCCGCGGCCAGAACCGCTCGCTGGTCGTGAATTTTCCAGCTAGCAGCTACCAACTTGCAACTACCAGCTAGCAGCTCCATAATAAGTCACCGGTAGGAGATCCCAGCAAAAAAATTAGAGATGCCAATTATACAAATGGTAATGGTCAGACGTCCGAATGCGATTTCGATTCTGAATCCGACTTCGAGTTTGATTCCACGTCTGAATGCCCAAGACCGAGTTGGTGGTAAATTGTCAAAACGGTTAGGCGAGTGCTCTTGGCCAGTTTTCCAGTTTGACAGGCCGACAAAGGTGCGGCTCCAGAGGCGGAGAGCGATCGAGTCTTGGCCGGATTATGGCAGAAAGCGAGCCGAAACAAAAGCGAAAAGCGCAAAGCTCAGCTAAGGCCGAGCTCAAATCCCTGACGCTTTTAAATTGGTTTCTCGGCCGACTTGCCGGCTTGCCAGCTGCCTAAATGTCAAATGCAATTGTCTTGGGTGGATCCGCCAGAGAGGCTTTTGGGCGTTGCATTCGGCGGACCCCGCGAGTCCAACTTTAATTGCGAAACGGGAATGAATATCTGGGGTCTCTGGCAAAATGCTAAAGTTGAAGGCGGCCTGGGTGTGGCGGTGCTGAATGTACAAACACACAAAGGGAATTAAGTAGGAGTTCTTTATTCATCTAAGGTCGATCTATGGGACTGGTTGGCTGGCTGTGCGTGCAGAATGCGAAATGCAAATGAGACTGCCAAGCGGCGGAGGACGAGCTGAAGTTGCGTATACGAAGCGTTGGACGGCAGCACCCCACAGCCCAATTCAATTAAGTTGTTCGGGAAATTGGCCATAGCTACGTGTTGGATTTTCCTCTCTCCACCAGCACTGTGAAAAAAAGTATAGGGTTCAATCGTACAGAACATGTGAATGCTTATATTTTGGTATTGATATTCTAGTTTTCGACATTATCTTAAAATATTGGGTTTAAGATTATCATCAAGTAAATTGCACAACTTAAATTCCTTCTACGAAAATGTAAAAACTAGGCATGCTTACATTGGAATCCTTTTTAAAATAATCCGTTAGTAAAAACATTCGTTAGTTCAAAACTTAGATAGTGTGTATTATCGATAGTTTTGGCTATCGATGGTGGTCGCAATAGTCGATAGTATCGAAAATTGTTGGGCCTCAGAAAAAATTAAACGAAATATCAAGAAAACGATTACAAATTCTTAATTTATCCTTTTTGATGCTGATTAACAAAGCAAAAATATAACGAATTCATATTTACATCAATATTAAGAAATGAATTTCGCTTTATTGCTGCGCAATGGTCTGCAGGTCAAATATTCTTTAAATATTCTATAACAACAAATTTTTTTTCTTGACCGATAGTATCGATGGTGAGCCCAAACCATCGATGTTTTGCTAAATCGTTCGACCATCGATAGTATCGATATTGCTATCGATTGTCTTGCCAATCCTACTGCAGAGGCTCTTCTCTGGGCCCCGATAGCCTAGTTTTTCACTGTGTGTTGTTCTTGGCCTTTGCAATGCAAATAAATCATCATGTCGATGCATTTTGAGCTTGACTCTGCGAAGAGTACGTGATACCAGTGCACCTTCGTGTCTGGAGGCCCGGCCAATTACATATTTGTCTTGGGTCTGGCCCAAGTTCGGTCCGATTCCCGACTCCCTGACTTTCTGACTTTCTTGGCCTGGCCCTGTTCGTGCGCAAGTGCTCCAGTTTCCCGTTTCCTATGAGGTTTGGGCCCTCCTTCACGGCGTATTACCGTGCGATAATACCGCAATTCATCATTATTTTCTCGTTGGCAGTGTTCGCTTTAGTTTTTCCTCTAATGAAAGGGTTCCGCTCGTTTTCTTCTGCCCACTTCTACGATTTTTCCCCGCTTCTTTTGATGTATTGGCAAGTCAAGTAGTAAAAACATCGAATAAAACAAATTGCTGTAGTGGTTAGCACTGGCTGGCTGGCATTAGCAACCGCTAGCAGTTAGCTTAGCGGTTCTTCCGCCTGATCTGTGTTTCTGATTCCCATTGTATTCCCATTGCAGGCCCACCAAGGGGCGTGGCGCGACCCCAATTAAGCCTTAACTGATTACAATTTTAACGGCGAACCCAGGCCCGCCAGCCAAGATTGCATGGCCAAAGATTTCGGCTCATTAGCCGGGCTTAAATATATAAGGAAATTACAGAAATTGGTGGGCAATAGGCAGACTGTAGCAACTGGCCAATGCAAATGCCAATGCCAGTTCCAGTGCCAGCGGAATGCCGGCGATAAGCGCCCAGAAAATCCGCCGAAAAGGAGCCACAAATTTGCGAGCTGCAAATTTAGATCAATAAAGAACACGCAGAGTGCAGGCCCAACCCAAAGAAGGCGATCGAACAATGGCCAAAACCAACTGCTGCCTGCTGACCTCAACTCCCTGCAAAAGTGTGGGCGTCTGTATGTGTTAGCCACGGTCTGTGTGTGTAAGGGTGTGTGTGTGTTAACCCATTATGGCGCCTAACATACGAATGGCGAGTGGAGTGGTCTCCCCGACATTCAGAATGATTGCATCACGAAGTACAAATTTAAGCAGCGATTACCCCGCCCCCGAAACTTCAGCCACGGATGCTGTCCATTCTTTAAGAGTGCAGAGAAAAAATCGAATCTTTAGTTGCAATTTAAAGCCATTTCGCAAACTTTTAACTAAATTCCAAAAATTTGAAAGCTTAAATAAAACCAAATTTTTCTCCGTTAAAAAGCTCGCACCTTAGAATAAAAAATTCTTATTTCTACGTTTCCTAAATCGTTGTAAATTCACTTTAATCGATATTTGTTTAATTCTGTTTAATGTCAACAGCCCCGAAGGCTGACTGTAGGGGCTTTAACACTTTTATTTATACTTCAGCATATACCTATTTATGAAAAATCGGGAAGAAAAGCAAAATAGATCTGAAGCAATAATGTCTTTACCTAATGTTCTTGAAAATCTTTCTAATCCCAAGTTTCTAAAGATTCTTTCAGTGCAAGCGGAGCTACAAAGAAGAAAGGGGGAGTAGGTGGGCTGGCAATTTCTATAAACGCTGCTAAATGCACGAGCTGAGCAGAAAAAGGAAGGGAGGGCAATGGCACGAAGAATGCCGACTATGATTAGGCCGTATGAAAATTATAAGTTTCTTTATGTCGCTTTAATTGATGCTGCTCCGGATGCGGGGAATCTGAATCTGAGCTTTTAGCTCAGCTTGTTAGCAATATGCTGTCAGATACACAGATGCAAAGCAACACACGCGCAGCAACTCCAGATGCAAATTGCATGTGCAAATATTGTGATGGCCAAGCCGCGACTTTATGATTTATTCGCCATAATTATATGCAAATCGGGCAAATCGTGCGCCTAACGTGCAATTTAATGCGGTTTCGTTGTAAGTGCCGCCAACGGACAGCAATCGCTCCTCATTTGCCACCTCCGCTCCATTTCATCCCATCAAATTCCGTCCCATCCCGCCCCCAGCCAATGGCCAACACCAACAACACCAACAACTCCGTCAACACGCAAATCAACGAATGGCAACTCGAAGCCAGCTGCGAGTTGCTCTTGTGGTCGCCGCAACAGCAACATGTTGCCGCTAATTGAGGCAACACTGCAGCGACAACTTGCCATATTTTCCTGCGGTTTCTGTCGCCAGCTGCGGGGGCTGCAGGTTCGGGGTGCCTGGGTAATTGGCCAAGTAATTGAAGCAAATTGGGTAGAATAGTTGCGGAAATGCGAGCGACAAGTGTGATTTCTTGGGGATCAGATCGAAAGTCAGATCGAACTCCTTTTAGAACAAACACTCCCAGAGCTAAGCCAAAAAAATTAAAACATTAAACTATACAACATTTTATATCCCGTGCTATCTTAAATTAAAGTGAAGTCCCTTGTTTTTTTAAAAATTAAAAAGGAAATGGAAATACATTTTTAAATTTTCTTTATATAATTATTAGGAGACCACAACTAATTAAAAAAGAAGAACAATAAAAAACAGATACAACAATTTATATCCCGTGTTATCTTAAATTAAAATGATGTCCCTTGTTTTTCATAAACTAAATTGGAAATGAAAATACATTTTTAATTTTGTTTATAAAATTATTGGGAGGCCACAATAAATTCTCATACGAATTTCAAATGCTTACTTTTAACTACGGATTATGCATATAAATAATTTAATTCAAATAATTTTAATTCAAATTGGTTTAAAATGCACCTTTACAGCACGTGTATAATTCTCGAATACATTTAGGAGGCAAATGGGTTTTCTTATTTCAAAGCCAATCAGGCCTTATTGAATTGAATTAAGAAAAAATACAGATTTTGTTCAATTCCTTATGGAATTGGATTAAATATTTCATAATGCCTAACTTCCGCAACATTACTTCAAAAGTAGCTTTGCTCTTTCCTATGTGGCTGTTGTTGTTTGACTAATTAAAGCCCTTGCGTTGACAGTTGGAAGTGGTTCTACAAGCGATCCGGGGAAATGCCCCTGAATGCAGCTGGCCGCTCAGAACGGAACGGAAACCTCTGCCACTCGTACTGCTAGATCGGATCGGAGTGGAGACACCTTCGAAGCCCCTACGATAAGTCTGAGACCAGCCTTTGTTTGGTCGGGCAAAACACCAGACGTCATATCAGCCAGGGCAAACACACGCGAGAGTTGAATGGAAATGAAGGTGGAGGTGGAGATGGAGTGAACCGAACCCACCTGGTGCAGTGCAATTAACTCGCCTGCTCCCCATCACTCCTCGCCCGGGGGTTCCACTCCACTCCACTCCACTTATCGATTGCATTCTTACTCGTACCCATGCTCGTATTCATATCAGCGATGCACTCCGCCTGTGCCCCAATTTCCGCGGGGCGGGTCGGGCGGAGGAGGGGGCGTGGCATCGCACTCTAATTGGAGTAAATTATGTTTACACATTCGGCCGACTGCAATTGGGTCACCGTGAACCAGATTGGGCAAGAATCGCTGGAGTGAGGGGAAAAGTGCTGATATGAAATGCATTTGGTGTGCTGGTGTGGGGGCTTACATAATTACACAGAGAAAATACTGACGTTCAGAAAATGAGAATTTGAATTCTCAACTTGAGGATATACTCATTTTGAGTACTGATTTTGCCCAAAAACCCACATTAAGAAAATTTGTACTCATTTTAAGAAAAAATACTTAAACTGAGTATATATTCTGAATTTGAGAAAAAAAGTGCTAATAATGAGGCAAAATGTACTCAAAATCCCTGGTCCAGCTGTCTGAGATGTCCTGACCTGGAAGCCAACACCCAACGTTTTGAGGTTCCGAGTTCACTTTGTCGCTTTCGTTTTTTTTGTTTTTGTTTTTATAATGCTTATTTATGTAACTCTTTATCATTTCTAAAAAAATACCGCAAATATTTTGCTTAAATTACGAATTCTCCTTTTGAAATAAAATAGTTGTGCGGCTTTAGCTTACTGAGAAGTTAGAGCGTGCGTGGGTGAGTAGCTAAGGCTTACATCCAGAGAGCGAAAGGTTCCGGGTTCAATTCTCAGTCCAGGCATGTGCTTTTCATAAAAATATTTCTTAAGTAAAATGATTTAATTTAACACGTAATTTAATAATATAACATAATGTAAAACAAACAATAAAGTTGAAAGAAAATGTTAGTTACATTTTTGGCCAATTTATTTTGATAGATTCTCATTTTGAGTTTTTTCATTCTTGAAAATTTGTACTCACACTGAGTAAAATGGTCGCAAAGTGAGAATTTTTGCTGTTGGATTTTTTTTGAGTACGAAGATTGAGTGCAATATACTTGATTAATTTTCTCTGTGTAGGAAAGCAGAGAAACCGAAGCTGTGTGGTCTCATCTGGGGATTCCAAACCGACGCCGTGGAATGCTTAATTAGTTCTCGCGCTCATATAATTGGGTCGTTTATTCAAAGTGGAAAAGTTATCTAATGTCAGCAGAAAATGTAGGAGTTATGAGTCGACTTCGAGTCCGATACAGAGCATCTAAAAATAAACGGAAAACTAAACAGGTTTCCTTCTCCAAATCACCGAACGGTGAGTCACGGTCGGAGCAGTCAGAGCAGTGGAAACTGCAGCTAGAACGCCAAATGGAGGAAAAGCAGCGCCTGAGCGCACCCTCTCAGCCATATACTATGCACCATGACATGTTGTGTGTTTTCCTTTGTGTAGCTGCAATCTGAATTGGGCTTTTCCCCGTCTGGAAAGAGAGGCTTCCCCGCTAGCGACAACGCAGAACTGAGTGCCCCATGCAATGAGATTCCATTAACGAGTCGCGTTCTGGACCGGTTCTCTCTCATCCTAAAGCCGTTTGGCTAAGGTCAGCTCCGACGTCGATGATTGGTTTCGCAACGATCAGTTTTGTAGCGCAGCTGAAAACGAGCTGATCGGCGGATCGGCGGATCGAAAGAATATATATTCATTTAAATCGGTTTTCAGCCAGCAATCATAGCAGATAAGAGAAATGGCGAGCAAAACCAGTGAGTTGTAGAAAGCCCCCTCCCCCTCTATCCCACGCGCATTAGGCATTGTTCTCAAAAACGTTTCTTTCAGCGATCCTGCTTCTTCTATTAATGGTTGCCCAGACCTTAGCGCAACAGAACAATGCCTGGCAGCATAGTAGCTATGGTCCACGATCAGAACTGGGCACCCGTTCTCTGGCCACCGCCAGGAGATCTCAGAACAACCAACAGGCCCTGGAGGACGTGGAGGAGGTGGACCTCCGGAGACGCGAGCCCACCACCCCGCCGCCCACTCGGCCGCCGCCCACCTTCAGCTACATGGACCGCTTCACCGGCAAGCTCTTCCACAAGATCGTGCGGCCGCTGCAGCTGCGCAACGTCGTCTTATCGCCCTTCTCCCTGCATGCCCTGCTGGGCATGATCTACGGCGCATCGGAGGGCAAGACGTTCCGCGAGCTGCAGGAGGTCGGCGAGTTCGGCGAGAGCGCCAGCGCCGTGGCCCTGGACTTCGAGCGAGTGATCAAGTTCAAGGAGTCGCTGGGCGCGGCCGACCTGACCCTGGCCACCAGGGTCTTCTACAACCAGCGGCTGGGGGGCATCAACCACAGCTACGACGATTTCGCTAAGTTCTACTTCGACGCCGGCACCGAGCCCGTGGACATGGACCGCGGCAAGGAGACAAGAGACAAGATCAACGCCTGGGTGGCAGACAGTACACGCAACAAGATCCGCGACTTGGTCGCGACCGACGACATCAACGGCCAGATGCAGGCCCTGCTGGTGAACGCCGTGCACTTCAAGGGCCGCTGGGAGCACGAGTTCTCCATCATGGACACGCAGCCCGCCGAGTTCCATCACACCGGCGGCCGGACCTCCCAGGTGGCCATGATGTACAACGACGACGTGTACGGCCTGGCCGACCTGCCCGAGCTGGAGGCCACCGCCCTGGAGCTGGCCTACAAGGACAGCGGCACCAGCATGCTGATCCTGCTGCCCAACCTGCGCAACGGACTGCCCAGCCTCGAGCAACAACTGTCGCGGCCAGAGTTCGACCTCAACCGGGTGGCCCATCGGCTGCGCCGGCAGTCCGTCGCTGTGCGTCTGCCCAAGTTCCGGATCGAGTTCGAGCGGGACATGACCGAGCCGCTCAAGGAGCTGGGCCTGATGCAGATGTTCACGCCCAGCTCGCAGGTGACCAAGCTGCTCGACCAGCCGGTGCGCGTGGAGAAGATCCTGCAGAAGGCCTACATCGACGTGGGCGAGGCGGGCACCGAGGCCTCGGCGGCTTCCTGTAAGATGCCAGCTACTTTTCGACCCCCAAGCAAACACCCTTCACTAACAATCCTCTTTTCCAGATGCCAAGTTCGTGCCCCTGTCGCTGCCCATCAAGTCCAAGGAGTTTATCGCCGACCGGCCCTTCGTCTTTGCCATCCGCGCGCATAACACAGTGCTCTTCGTGGGTCACGTGGAGGATCCCACGCCGATGAACGCCAGAAACGAACCAAAAAGCGATGTGTACAATTAGTAATTGATGGCTTTGTTTCCGAACATAGCCTGACGTCGATGCATTTGTAAGAAAACCACAATAAAGTATAACATGTATTTATGGAAAACTGAGCTCCGATAACCTCGTGCCGCGCTGATAAGAGTAATGCGACCTCCATCGCCCATTCCGATTGAGACTTGTGCCATTCCATTGCTTTGTCGAGACTAGTGGCTATGGCTATTCTGGATTCCCGCCGATTGGTTTTTGCCCGCTTCTGGAAGTTGGCAAACCTGTTTGGGAGCCACCGCCAACCTGCCGCCTTCCCCGGGTCCACAGCCCAAATCCAAAGGGGAATTCCTCGATCATTATTCAAAAAGAGCGAACTTCCTCATGCGCACTAGATCTGACTGGAGAACGCTGGTGAAAGAATGCTGGGAAAATCTTGCTGGGGGAGGAACGGGGCGGAGCACTCAGACTACGAGATGAGTTATTGGAATTCCCGCTGAAAGCTGAGAATAATTAATCGCGCTCAGTCAAGGTTGCGTACACTCAGATAAATTGGTACGAATATAGGGCGGTTTAGAATGATAAGTCAGCTTTGGCTGAGTTATACAAAATTCGTAAGCATAGAAGGTGGTTTAAACAACTATTGTCTTAGCATTGTTGTCAATTTTTTGCATCGCTAGATTTATTAAAGACGTTTCCATTAAAATATTAGTTTTCTGAAATAGTTACATAACATCAATTGTAGTTTTTGACGGATTGATCACCAGAACTCTGCTTCAGTATGCCTTTTGGATCAAAATATTACAACTGCGAAAAGAAGGCTTATTATTCTTGATAATGTGAAACCATATGTTTTCTAATGAAGCATTAGTTATAAATATCGTTAATAATGGGATATATTTGTATTCCCTTGGCGATGGCTTTGCCCAAATAAAGGTTTTCTTTCTATTGGACTTCAAGTACCATTTTAAAAATTAAAAAAAATTTCATTCATAAATTTTGTTTGTAAAAATGACATCAATTTTTGGTTTAACTACCCTAGAATGGCTATTATATGAAATGAATATTTGTAGGTTTCCGTTTCGATTTTAAACTATGTTTGCGTTGCAGTGTCGAATCGGCACACTCCAGTGATTATCTGAACTTGAGAATTTCCAGAGCGAGATATATCCAGTTGTCCGGATAGAATCTCCCGCTCTACGTCACACCAAATCTCTCTCAGATCTTGGGAACTCTCCGTCCCTCAGAACTTTCCGTATCACCAAAGACCTTCAACGGCGAGCTTTGGCAGCGGAGCTCTCCAATCAATGACCTCAATGTCTCAATTTAATTTGAATTTCCATGAATGAGCGCGTAGCTCAGTTGTGTGTAAGCCACTGGATCATAAACATTAGTCGAAGCTAGGCATTTCCCAAAAACATGATCCACGGGGAGCTACTTTTTGCCCTGTTAGTGGCTCTGGCATTGGCTATAGTCCCACCATTTCCAGTCGGCGCTGAGCTCTCGGCCAGATCGGCAGCTACTGCCTCAAGCCATCGCTTTGGCCTGCGTCTGACCACTAAGCTGGGATTGAGCCAGCCGGACGCAAACGTGGTGGTTTCCCCCTTGCTGGTACAGGCGGCCCTTAGTCTGCTGTATGCGGGGAGCTCTGTGGATTCCGGAAGGGAACTGCGGCAGGCTCTGGAGCTGACGCACGCCAGTGGTCCCAAGGAAGCGGTTCGGGACATCCAGGCCCTCCTGTCGGAACTCAAACAGTCCGCCGCAGTTGGCTGTCGCCTGAGACTGCTCAGCGACTTCTACGCCCAGCAGCGCTTCACCTTCAACTTCCGCGATGAGTTCGAGGCCTTGGCCTCCCAAATGGGCGTTGGCTGCCACCGCCTGGCCTGGGAAAGTGCCTCGAACGCGGCCCAGGACATCAACTACTCTTTTCTGAGCCGCAGCAATTTCAGCCTGGGGGAGCTAGTGAGTGCCTCCCAACTGGAGTCCCTGGCCGAGCACAACACGCCCTTCTTACACGTCTCGGCACTGACCTTTCGCGCTCCCTGGGCCCAAGCCTTCGACCCGGCTGAGACACAGAGCATCAATTTCTTCGCCGGAGGAAGTCGCCCCAGGCTGGTGGAGGCCATGTTCGGCCAGCACCGCTACAGGTACGCCGAGGTTCCAGCTCTGGATGCCCAACTAATAGAGGTGCCCTTCGCCACCGCGGATCTGAGACTGCTCATAGCGTACCCGAATCGGGCGGATGGGCTGGCCCACTTGGAGCGGAAGTTGGCGCAGTCCGACCTCCAGCAGCTGAGGGGGCAGCTCCAGGAGCGCAAGGTGGCCCTTACCCTGCCCAAATTCAAAGTTCTGGTCCACTCTACTCTGGACGGAGTACTTAAAGAGGTGAGCTAATAGCCACATAGCTTTCTAGCATAATTATTTCTTAGTAAGTAGTCATAATAAGAAACTAGTTAAATGAATGCATTAATATGTGTACTGGAAGCTTAAAACACAATAGGTCTACATTTATTTTTGTCTTTAAAAGATTCCCCTAAGGGTATAAGAGCCATATTTAAATATCATCAATATCATTACTAACTGTAAAGTACCACATTTTTAAACAATTTTAAATATCTGGAGAAAACACTAAAGCAATCAGTTGTGAGCCTTTTAAACTATGGATGCCTTGAAATTTAGTAATTCGGTCAACACAAAATAAATGAATCTTAATATTAGTTCTGAAATAAGTTCTCAACATTGAAACAAGTTTTCCTACTGAAAAATTTTAAACGCCATTTTAATATTTAAAAGGACACTAGCGACCACTAGAAATAGATGGTTTCAGACACTGTCAGTTATTACTTAACAAAAATGTATCTTGCAGCTGGGGCTGGCGAAGCTGTTCACATCGGAGATCCAGCTGAGCGAGGTCTTCAGCTCCATATTGGCCAGTTCGGCTCCCCCTTTGGGAGCAGTGGTGCAGAGCAGTCTCCTGGAGCTGCAGGAGGAGGGCGGCGACGCGGGCGATTCTTTTTGTAAGTGATCATGATTCACTGTGTGGCTAAGAAGCCCTGTAACCCGCTGTTCTTCCAGCCTTCGGCGATCTGTTCCGACGAGCCCTGCCCCTGGTCATCAATCACCCATTCTTCTACGCCATCGGCAATGACAAGACCCTGCTGCTGGCCGGCCACATCGTGGACATATGAGTCTCTCCAATGCTTACTTAGTATGCGATTTCAATGCTAGCTCTAACCGGGGTTATCGCCTTATCATCAACGCTCGAATCACTGACAAATAAACAGAATCACCCGTGGCAAGCCAAAGGTGAAAAATGATTTGTAAACACACACGATCTGTTTTCGGGGCCCGAGAGTTACGGCGTTGTATCGCCCGAATTTAGCGTATAAATCCGACTGCAAACAGCCTCTAAAGCCGTTCGCCGATCGCCGTGATTTTAGTTCACATTTCGACGAGCTCGGAGAAGTCTCAAGTGCGAATCAAGCGGAGCAGGAGACGCCCATCAACAATTTATGTGACGACCATGGCTGTCATCATCAGCTGCCTATTACGTAAGCCCCAATTAAACGATCTGGTTTATGCACAGCGAGAAAACTATTGAAATTTTTTCAAAAAATAATTTGGCTTAAGAATATAAAATTCAAAACACGTGTTAAAAGAATTAACGTGGAAGTGTATTAAGTTCAAAGCGCAGTATGTTTAAGAACCTTCTTATCTGTGATTGATAACAAGGATTTTTGTAGTTTTTTCCTCAAAAGCGTATTTTTTTTAAAGGCTGCTTATTTTAATAAAAACACGTAACTAAATGTTGAGCCAATCGTGTTAACCAAATCTGATTTTAAGCTCATGACCCATATATATTTCAACTCAAGTTAATATTTGAAGTGAATCTGATCTGTTACCGCTATTATTGTGATACAGTATGTTGTGCAGTCGAGTTATAGCTTGTTTCTCTCAGTGCGCACTCGATTGGCAAGGCGGAGCCTGCAAACAAATTGCCACTAATGCCATGTTTCGCGTCGATTCTTTTAGTCCTCCTAGCATCAGTGTCGCAGGCCAAGACCGTGGGCTACGATGCCGCTGCCGATCGCAATTTGCTGGCCGCCGATCTCTACAATGCCGTGGGCGTCGATCACCTGAACGAGAACATGGTCATCTCGCCGGCGACGATCCAGAGCTCCATGGCGCTGGCCTTCGTGGGGGCCAAGGGTCAGACGGCCTCGGAGCTTCAGCAGGGTCTGCGCCTCGGGCCCGGGGACGCGGACGCGGTGAGCCAGCGCAGCGGCAGCCACCAGCAGTCCCTGACCCGCGACAACAACTTCCGCCTGGCCAACAACATCTACATCAACGAGAACCTGGAGTACAAGGGATCGTTCCGCGATGTGGCTCAGCGCCAGTTCGACTCGACCATCGACAAGCTGGACTTCCACCCGCCGTACAACAAGCGCACGGCGGAGGGGATCAACCGGGTGGTGGCCACCAAGACCAACGGCAAGATCACGGACATCCTCCGCCCCGAGCTGCTCAACGACCGCACCGAGGGCGTGATCGTCAACGGGGTCGCCTACTCCGCCGCCTGGCAGAAGGCCTTCCGGCTGGACAAGACCGAGAAGCGCTCCTTCCGCACCGGCAGCGGGCAGTCCGTGAAGGTGGACACCATGTGGACCCTGCAGAACTTCAACTACGCCGAGGTCAACTCCCTGGACGCCAAGGTCGTGGAGCTGCCCTACCAGAACCCCGACTTCTCCATGCTGCTGTTGCTGCCCAATCGCAAGGACGGCCTGCGCTCCCTGCAGCAGTCGCTCTCTGGCAAGAATCTGCTGGCCGAGATCGGCGCCATGAGCCCCCACAAAGTGGAGGTGCTGCTGCCCAAGTTCAGCGTCACCTTCGCCACGGGCTTGGAGGGCCCCTTTAAGAAGGTGAGTACGACTCGGTTCTGGTATCGAGTCTCCCCGAAGTTTGACTACTCGCTTATTTCAAACACGATTGAGTTTCGATTTCGTTGTTTTGGACAGTTGTCAATAAATTATTGGTTTTGTTTGGTATTGCCGTGGACAGTATTCATACCGCTAATCAATTTTACTTAGAACTTGTTTAGCTTTCATAAGTTTGATTTAGAAAAGACGGTAAAACATATAATTAGTAGCACTGCGATAACTAAAAAAAAAATTTTAAAACCTGTCGAAGCTGGTTCACAAATTTTAAAAAGTGGGAAAGTTAAATTATTTTTTTAAGACTGTTTTCTTATGTCATAACTACAAATGTTTTGAAATTGCTTTAGTTATTGAGAAAAAAAAGGTAGGGCGCATTAGTTATATTCAAATAATTGTTATTATTTATATTAAGGAATTCACATATTCTCAATATTTACAATATTGTTTATTTAAATTGCTCTCAATTAGTTGGGCGTCCACACCATGTTCTCGAGGGACGGCGACTTCAGCAACATGTACCGCATGTTTGTTAGCCATTTTATCAACGCAGTGGAGCACAAGGCCAACGTGGAGGTCACCGAAGCGGGTCTCGAGCAACCCCTGGAAACTGGCCGTAAGTAGTTACCCAAATGATTTGAGTTTTATATTAAATGCATTTATTTCTTTTCATAACAAGTGCTGAAGGGCCTCTTTTCGCGATCCAAGAAATTCGAGGCAGACCATCCGTTTGTGTTTGCCATCAAGTACAAGGACTCGATCGTCTTTATCGGCCACATTGCTAACTACGCTTATGTCTAAAGCCAAACGGTGACATGTTGATTGTTTATAGCAGCAAAATATTAGAAAAATTCGCCAAAAGTTAAATAAAAGCAAAATGCAAAAAGAAAACAAAGTTAATTTATGGTCAAGTTTTGAACAAAAGATTCATCTGAGATGCTCAAGATTGTCACCCACAGAAAAAACAAGTTCTATGAAACCCATTGAACGTCCTGTTAAGCTTCTTAAGTCTTCAAAAAATGTGTACAAATTTAGTTTTAATTTAATCCGGGCCTGGCACTCACCTTTCTAGCTCCACGGGCATTTGATTTGGGTTATCCATGCTTGAGAGGCTGAGAATATATCCGAGGTTCTTATCGCTGGCGTTTTATCAGCTGAGGTCTCTTGCCTTTGTTTTTCGCTTGATTTGCATTCATAGGTATTTCACTGGTGACACTGGGGGAGGGGGTGCTGCCTTTTGGCATTATTTATATTTATTATCTTATTTTGCGGTTTCTCGGCTGGCTGCGTTGAGGTTGTTTCCTTTAATCGCGCACATAAATCAACAAAAGCCGAACCAACTGACAACAATTTGAGCTTAGGCGTATTTATTATTTCTTGGCGCGCTCGTGCAAAAACATTTGCGGAGTGCCTGTCGATTTTTGCGGCTCCAGCGGAAACTGGTTCGCGCACCGAATTAACTTTGGCTATGGTCAGGCCCGATCTTACGGCCTAATTGTATTTATGCATGTGGTTGGGGACATTTCGCAGGGGTGGGGGATGGGGTGGCCGGCCATTTAAAATAATTGATGCACATTTCCAGGCCGATCAGAAAACACAGACACTGCAGGCATTTCATTACTTTCCGCAAACTCCTTCTTTCGGCTACTGCACGCGACAGCTGCCCGATTTCTGGACTCCCGTTCACGTTCACCGATCCCCGGCACTTGATAAGCGCAAAGACGCAAAGACGCAAAAGCGCAAAAAACGCGGGGGCCGTCGCTGCTCCGTTGCGTTTCGTTACCTTGCGTTTCGGTTTCGGTTTTGGTTTCGGTACGTTACGATCCGATCAATGCGTTCGCGCATGCGCTCTGCCGAGAGTTGAGTGGTCGTGCGAGGCGCGCAGCAGACTGACAGCCATCGACGATCGGCCCCAAAGACGAACTCCAAAAAGTGCCGAACTCCCCTGCAGGCCGCTCTCTCACGTGGCGGTCTCTCTCTCTCTCTCTCGCTCTCCGCTCGAATACCGGTATTCTTAAAATAACGGGTACAGATCCGGACCGATATCTTTCTGCAATTGTAATGTCTGCTCGTCCCTTTGTTAGAACCGCTCGCTTGCCCCCGACAAGTTTTCTTTGTTTCTTCGCCTTGCGAGCGGAATTTTAAAGAGCCTCGCCCGAAAGGGGGAAGACTTGCAGCAAGTGCATGGTGCATGGTGCATGGTGCTTGGTGCATGGTGCAGGCACTTTTAAAACAAAAGCCACAAGTGCTGCCCCTGCCAAATCGAGGGCTGTGGAAACTTGTTTCCCCGCAAACTGACAGTTCATTTAGCTAATCCCAGATCCTAGCATCCGGGACTAATCATGCAATCTTATAATGCCTCTAAATGCAATCTTTATTTTTTAACCATTCATTAAATTGGTTTTTATGGTTTTAAATGCATAGCATAATATCCTGTTTTGTTGTCTTTATACCCTTGCAGAGGGTATTATAATTTCAGTCAGAAGTTTGCAACGCAGTGAAGGAGACATCTCCGACCCTATAAAGTATATATATTCTTGATCAGCATCACTAGGCGAGTCGATCTAGCCATGTCCGTCTGTCCTTCTGTCCGTCTGTCCGTCTGTCCGTCCGTTTATATGCAAACTAGTCTCTCAGTTTTAAAGCTATCTGCATGAAACTTTCCCAAAAGTTGTCTTTCTATTGCAGGTAGTATATAAGTCGGAACGAGCCGGATCGGACGACTATAGCATATAGCTCCCATAGGAACAATCGGAAAAATAAATGAAAAAAATTATAACTTTGCTGTTTTTTAATTTTTTGTTTAGTTCTTCGACATTTAGTAATGGTTAAATATTTCCGATTTACGGTTTAAATTTCATCAAAATCGGACGACTATAGCATATAGCTCCCATAGGAACAATCGGAAAAATAAATGAAAAAAAATTATAACTTTTCTGTTTTTTAATTTTTTGTTTAGTTCTTCGACATATAGCAATGTTTAATTATTTCAGAATTATGGTTTAAATTTTATCAAAATCGGACGTCTATATCATATAGCTCCCATAGAAATAATAAAAATATATAAAATAACTATCTTATAATTGAGCTGCAAATCATCATAGTTTCAATGTTTTTCAGCATATACTCAAGTAAATCATAATTTAAATATTTTCAAAAGTATTTAATTCATGCAATAGCTGCAAGGGTATATGAACTTCGGCTTGCCGAAGTTTGCTTTCTTTCTTGTTTTCAATCAAATTAAGTGTATTCACAAATTAAGTTAAGCCTTAATTGTCTTGAAATTAAACTGAAAACGGATTATGAGTACCTGTTCAGTAAAATACATATCATACCCCTTAAATTCCTAGATATTCTAAAAGAACGTGGGGCTATATATACAAGTATTAGTTAAAGGCTCAAATTAAGTTCACGCACTCACTAATTGTATTTTAAAATTTTTTATATACAGATTTGCTTTAAAGAAAAACCGCGATTTTTAATTTTTAGTGTAGTTAAAATAAAACAACGACGTCTTTAGCAAGCCACCTGCACTTTTTTTAAAGTAGTGGGTTCGCAGGCCTTATCGCTTTAATTGTTTTTGGTTCAACCAATTCGAAAGGTAAGCCCTTAAAACCTCTTTAAAGGTGCGACAGTGCATACAGTTGCCGTTAATTATATTCGGTTATTTTCTCCGACTTTTTCTGCTTAATTTTGGGGTCGCACGTTCATGTTTGTCATTTTCGAGTTAAATATTGCAATTGTCTTCGGCGATATTCGGAGTCTTAAATGCTTCTTACCTCAATGTTTATTTTTGGCTTACGCGACCGTCGGACCACCAAGCTACAGTTTATATTATTAGCTATCGCCGTGTACTTAACAGGTTTCTTGTGACTTGCATATCTGATGCCCGAATACACCCGTAATTGGATTTTTACCTTAAACAATGAATTCGATTCGCCTGTCAGCGCAGGAGAGGGTCATGTTCGTTCTGAACAATCATTCCCACTTCTAAGGCATTCCGAATCGGTCGATGTGGAAATGAAGATCCATTTTCTTACGATCTTAGTTGTGGCACTAGCTGCTGTTGAGTTTCCCCAAGCCAAAGCTCATTCTCAGGACGATATGTCCCATTGTGTCTCGTGTCCAGATGAATTCAGGGGCCGGTTGATCTGCGCCTTCCTCAACGGCTGCCACCTGGAAATGGAGTACTGCTCCATGCTGGTTTTCAACTGTGCGCGTTGGCTGCACCGTAGACACAGTGAGTATTCCACTTACGACGTGATAAGATAGCCCACACCAGACCGAGTTTCTTTCAGTGTTCCTGGTGAAGAACGAGGGCAAGTGCCATCCAGTGCGGGGATACAAATGCCAGTTTATGGAATTCTAAATTGTTTCGGAGGCTCTCCGCATTTATTGGTGTATGCAATGATTACAGCTTAAAGTGATTAATCTGAGTGAATGTGTAATGGTGTGCTTATTAAAACTTGACAATATGTCCGGTGAAATAGACGGCGTGCTTATCGCGGATGATGAACACAAACGGATGATCGGCCACAAAAGTCTTCGGGTCCAGGGGCAGAGACATGGGCACCCCAGCAGCATCTAAGGGGGGCAAAAAGGTGGTGGTTATATCTTGGAATTTCAGATCACCTTTTGACTTACAACTGACGCCAGCCGCCTCGCAGCCGATCTCGTTCACGTCGATGAAGGTCTTGTGCTGCACCTTGGTGATCCGAGTGCCAATGGGCGAGTCCTGGAAAATGTTGCTGAAGTCGGCTGCATCCGAGAACATGGCACTGATTCCCATCTAAAAAAGGGATTTAAAGGAAAAGTAAACGCATTTCATGGTTGATATTACTAAAATATTAACGCAATTACTGAACAATAATTTTCTTTGGTAATTCCTTATTTAACTTCTTTAAATAACTATATTTATATTCTTATTCCTCAAATATATTTAAAAATGTCTGTTATGATCGAACCATAGCTCTTTTTTAAATAAACTACAATAAAGATAAATGTAATTCAAAACCTACTCTCAGCTTAACATGAAAAAAAGAAAACGGGCCTAAGATTTTAGAAAGGTCTAATCAAAGTAATCAAGAGACATTCTGGAAAGGTCTCCCCTAGATGGGTTCAAAATCTAAATATTTTAATTCCTGACAGTCCCACAAAGACCTCAGTTTATGACCCCAGCTCTGGCCCTCTAAGATCTTATCTCCCCTGGAAAACCATTATAGTGACCCTTTCCTCACCTTGTGCAGCGTGGGCCGGAGGTCCGTGTCGAACTCGAACTTGAACTTGGGCAGGTAGACGGAGACACTCTGCCACTGCCAGCGTTCCTCGAGCAGCTTGAAGTCGACGCCCTTGAGCTTCTGCTCCAAGACCTGCAGACCGGAGCGCTGGTTGGGCAGGATGAACCACATGGTCAGGTTGATGTTCTCGAAGAACAGCTCGATGGCCTTGGCGTCCAGCTCCGGATAGTCGGCGTAGTAGTACCAGTTGTCGGCGAACATCGTGGGCACCTGGACGGATTGGCGCTCGCTCAGCCAGAACTCCCGGTCCCGGGTATCTTCGTCGTTGAAGGGTCGTGCCCAGCGGGCCTTGAAGTAGATGGCGTTGATCAGGGCCACGTTGGTGTCCGGCTCCAGGCTGTCCACCACCCGCTCGATCTTGTCCTGCGTCTGCTGCTTGACCCACCGGTTGATCCGCTCCACAGCATCCGTTTCGCGGCTGAAGTCCAGAGGCTCCACCTCGGAGTCGAAGTACCTTTGGGCCACCTCGCGGAAGTGGTCCGAAACCTTAAGGTTTTCCCGGGTGTACACCTTGTTGGCGATCTCCAGCACGGTCTTGGACTTGATGTAGGAGTGGAGCAGGTTGTGGTAGCTCTCGGCCAGGCCATCCTTGCTCTCCTTGGCGGAGGCGTGCAGCGTTTTCTGCAGTTCCGCGGCCGTTCTGCCCTCAGCTCCGTAGTAGGCCAGACCCAGGGCCAGCTGGATGGACACCGGCGATATGATCACGTTCTCATCCTGACGATCCGTGGCCAGGGTTTGGAAGAGCTCGGTGGCGAACAGATTGCGCTCCTTGATCGTGTTTCCATGGCCACCCGGTGCGGAGATCAACACCCCGAGAAGAATAGCTAGGAGAATCCAAAGAGATTAGATTTCAGGAGGGGTTCTCAGCGATCTTTGGGTTTGAGAGCTCACTGCTTAGCCAGTGGATCATTGCGCCTGCGTCGACACCTCGAGACTAAAAGTGAAATGGCCCTGCCACCTGTCATTTATAGCCGCCCGTCGACCAGGAATCCAGACAAAGCCACGCTAAGAACGACGTCGACTGAGGCGGCGACTGCGACTGCAACCGCGATGGAGCCTGATGCGCTTTGCATTACAAGCAGCGCCAAAGAAAAGCCGTAAAAACGGAAAGGCTAAGCTTACCGATCGAGGTTTGGAATACCCTTCGAAAATGGTTAAAGTGTTGTAACGTAAGAACAGAGATTTAAAGGAGAAATTTAATAACTTCAATAAGTTAAGTTTCGAGTTCTGAGTTTTAATAATAATAATCATTAATAATTTAAAATCAGTGTTAAAAGCCATACCTGCAAAAGTTGTTATAAAGAAATTGACGGTAAAAAACCAAAGCCGATATTAAATTATTAATTTCTTATTTGTAACAAACAAAAGTATATATTTATAATGGTATAATTGTAAAGCCTTGTACTATGTATTTTTTATAAAAATAAAAAAATATACTACTTATCTAAATCTAATCTATTATAATAAAGAAAATAAGCGGATAAAGCGTACAAAAAAAATCAAAAAAGGATGAAACATTACGAAAGAAAATGAGTCTTTTAATTGCAAAACTCTCCATAGTCTCCCTGACTTAAACTAAAAGTTTTATTTACAGTATAAAATCTGCATAAACAAAACCAAACACCAAAACTTTAATTTATATTATACATATAATAAATGTTGTAAAATAAAACAAACCTCATCCTGACAATGATACACTCGTTATTGCAGGGTATAAAAAAGAAAGAAAGAAAGAAAGGAACTTTGAGGTGGATTGGGTTCTTAACCCGAGCACCTGGTAATACTGGGAACAGTCTCGGCAGGTAATCTTCTCCTCTCCCTGGAATCGCTGTACCAATCTCGATCTCTCTGTTTCTCCAGCTCTCTGTCTCTCTGCCTCTTGGTTTCTCCAACTCTCTTTCTCCGAATCTCCGGCGGTGCACTTGAGTTTTCGTTGCCCTCGCCTTCTGCACTTGTTACCCACCTCGCGCCTCGAGTGGCCGCCTTGGGATTTACTCTGCTGTCAAATTATTTACATGCATGCTTGGACCCAACGCCAAAGCCAGAAAGCCAGAAAGGCAGAAAGGCAGAAAGCAAGGGGGAGTTGGGGATGGGGCCCTGAGATCGGGATTGCATTAACATTAACTCTAATTTCCGTTTACGGACACGAACCGAAATGTTCAGGTTTTATGGCCTTTGCATTTAATGAGTTATTTTCGTATTTGTTTAGATAATGCGTCCATAAACAAAAAGCAGCGGGCAAAACAAACACCATTGCGCATAAATTGTTTATCGGGCTTGGAGTTACCGCCCCACCTCCTTGTTCCAATTAACGGCAGCACGCACACACAAGTTTACGAAATCCATGAAAACCGAAAATCGAAATGAAATCTCAGCAGGCTCAGGTGAGTGCCCAAAAGAACCAAAGAAGATGGCCAATTTTTCATCATCAAAGACCTGGAGCGGAGGACTTGGGACCGAGCAGCACTCTCCCGCTGATTTATCAAAAGTCCCGAAATTCGCCGGGATTATTTATGCACAGTTTGTGTGAAATGCTAATAAATTTTAATGGAATTTTAAAAACATGCTTTATGGACCCGGACTGGCGGACTCCGCCCCCCCAAAAAAAAAGGAAGCAGCAGAGGCACAAGGAAGCCTTCTTTTGTAAGGCTCTTTCTCGGGTGTCATAAATTGGCAGCTTCCGTGGGTTATTTTTGATGCCGTTGCTTTGACTGATGGGCTCCTTTAGCCCCAGCGATCTTGCATAATTACGATATAGATATAAGGCGCAGAATCGAAAATCGAGGAGCTGATGGCAGCATTACAAAGCACAAAAACGAAACGCTCCAAACACTTTCAATCGGCGGTTGGGGGATTGGGGCTGCCTTAAAAGCACAAAACCAGATCCAGCTTAACCTTATATAATTTACAACCACCAGTCCGCAGAATGTGGTGAGTCTAAGTCTTAGTCTGAGTGTGAGTGTGAGTGTGTCCTGTCTCCTGGCAACGACCGGAGAAGCGCTGCTGATGCTGACCGTTCTGATTGAATGATTTCACTGATCGAGACAAAACATGTTAAAGATCGTGAGATGCCCGGCCAGAAAAGCTCTTCGGCAGCGACTCTTGTCTCTCCAGATACACACATCTGTCGGGGGATCGAGGAAAGGAATCTGGCAGGACACTGAACAAAAAATAGACCTACACTTGTAACACACAGGTTTTCTGGATCACACGTATGTTATTGAGAGCACGGGTAAGTAAAAATAAAAGGCCTTAATCGTTATGTTCACTTAAACACATTTCTTTTTAATTGTAATTTTTTTCCACACAGAGTTCACATCACCGAATTACTTGTATGTTAGTATGTTGCACAACACATGATGCGTTAGTCGCAACGCAAAGTTTCTAGCCCGAACAGTTAAATTGGTGTTTGCTTGTTAATTTCCAATTTCAAATCGATGCCAAATGATATTCTTTATTACTAAGCTATAAGTTCAGGAAAAAACGTATCTGGAATCAGAAAACAAAATAAATTAACCATTTTATTTTAAAATTTAAAAAAATCATGAAAACCTTAAAAATAAAATATAAAAACATAGTCTCAAATTTTCCGACTTATAAGAAAAACTCTGAAAAATAAATAAAGAAAATAAAATAAAATGTATATATCAACAAAGTTTGCTATTACATATTAAATATATACAAAATTGTATTCGAATATAATTTTTTTTTGTTGTAATTGTGCATGCCTTTTGAAATATGATAGCTAATAGCGGTTAGTAATAACAGTTACGGGTTTTGGTTGGATACCCCGCAATTAAAGTAGCTTGATCCGAAGATTTACCGCCAAAACGACGCATTCTACCGGCACTATAAATGTAAATAGAGAATTAGCAATTTCTTTCCGTGGATCCATCATGCAACAGCAGCAAAATGCTGCGGCTGCCGCTGCTGATAAAAATAAACTTGGCAAAAACGTCTTCCTCCGGCGGAGCGGCTGCCCCGCTTCTCGGAGCCCGATCTTCGGACGCGGCTTGGAAAAGCACAAGAATGATGAGGCAGCAACACGAATTATGTGATCGCTGCTGCATCTTGGCTTTCCTGCTGGCTGTGTGCGTGCGGGTAACCCAAAACCAGTTGATGATAGAGCAGAAACCCACAGCGCCCAGCTCGCAAAAACTCCCCAAACACCACCAAAAAATAAGTAAATACAAAAGCAGAACAAAAACAATGGCAGCAATCGCTCTTGCCTTCCTTTGTTCCCCCGCTGCTACCGCTTTTTATAAACAATAAATTTGCACATAACTAAAACAGAATACTCGACATTTGCATAGTATCGAAGCTGTGTTCCCCAGGGGGATTCGTTCGGCCTGTGCGTGTCCGCCTGATGAAGCTGAACAATTGACGGTGCTTCCAGTGGGTTTTTTACTGGGGCTTGTTATAAGGCTTTGATCGCAGATTGTGCGGGAGTCAAATGAGTGAGAGCTCTTGTCTAGCCCAGAGCCCGATGAGTTTGATGTTCCTAACACTCATCATCTAGACGGCGGGCCTATAACTTATTGATTCCTTCAATAATGTAAGAAAACACTTAAAAAGGAAACAAGAGCAAATCATTCAACATTTTTATAAAAATTACTGTCCCATTTAGGCCCTTAAAACATTTTGTCGGTGCAGAAAAAGAAACAAAATCCCGATCCAGTTTTGAGTTTGAGTTATGGAAGTTATACTGCTTGCCTTTATACTTGATATTTACATACAATGTCGACCAATAAGTATTAATATTTATATACCTCTTTTAAGGAAATTGTATCTCTATTAACGAAAATCAAGAATTTTTAAATCTTATTAGATTAGTAAACACCATACAAGTTGAATACACATTCTTCTATTTTTCAGATTTTGTTATGTTTATGAAAGAGAAAATATCGTAAAACACTTAATTTTATTTTACTTTGGAACATTTGGTTAGCCCCTAAAAACATTTTGTCTGTGCAGAAAAAGCAAAAATTTCCCATTCCAGTTTCATGTACGATATAGAACAATTTTGAGTTATGGAAATTATACAGCTTTCATTTATTTTTATATATTTTCAAACAATATCGACCAATAAGTATTAATATTTATACCTATATCTCTTTTGAGGAAATTGTATTTTTATTAACGAAAATCAGGACTAATGTGTTAGTCCATTTTTAAATCTTATTAGAGTATTAAACACCATACAAGTTGAATCACATTCTTCTATTATGCAGTTTTTGTTTATGTTTGTTATGTTTGTGAAAGAGAACATTTTATTCAGCATTGTAAAATATTTAAGTATTAAACACCATACAAGTTGAATCACATTCATCTATTATGCAGTTTTTGTTTATGTTTGTTATGTTTGTGAAAGAGAAAATTTTATTCAGCATTGTAAAATACTCAATTTTATTTAGCTAATTACAATCATCGATTACAATTGATAAAAGTTTCACTGGGAGACCAATCGGCAGGGAAAAACCATGGCAATTTAAAATAAGTACTTTTAATGGCAATAAATTCTTATAAGTAATTTGCGAAGTCGTCTAACGAAAGTTATCCTCATAACGAAGGTGGCTCTTCCGACCAGCCGTCATCTTCGAAGCGGTTTGGACACCACTCAACCGCTTAGCCCGCACCACCAGCTCCCACAAAGTGGGGACAACTTTTCTACAAGTGAGGTAATTAGCTAAATGCCGCAGCCCAATCTAATCGACAGCTCCACCGAGGCACTTTAGTGAAAACCGAGAGGCGTTGGTCAGCTCGATTTAGTTTGCCGCAGATCGGAAAAACTTTCATTCAATTGCAGCGGCAGCATCAAGTGAGCAGCAAATCAAGCTTGGTGCATACGCAAATAGAGTCTTGCCACACTCCGAACGCACACTTAAATTGAAAATTTCGAAAATTAAGAAACCAACCAAACTTCGTTATGGAAATCAAAGCCGTTTAGAGTTTGTCAATTATTTTTATGTTTGAAGTAACCCATATTTTTCACGAAAATGTCATCTCTTTGTGAAAACGGTTGAATCATTTTTGGAAAGCAATTAAAAAAACATTTTTCAAAGCCGTATTTGATTTCAAGTGAATCTTGTTTGTAAAGGAGTCATTTAAAATATTTAGACCTTTTTGTCAAATAAGCTCTAGAAATTCGTGTTATTCAAAATGGTATGGTCGTCGAGATCTGTTGAACTTAATATGCTAGAAAATCGGGAGTTTTACAGGGGTTTGATAAACTTGTAATTAAATTTTTTAATAGTGCCATTAAGCTCATTGCCAGGCAATAAACCATATACTCTTTTTGCAGGATTACGGTTTAATATTCTTTTTTCAGTGCACTTTTCGAAACCGACTCCGAAGTCCGGCTCCCTGGCGGCGACGGCATCGTCCACTTGACCAGACGACAGACCCAACAACAACAACGCTGACAGGGACAAACGCAACAACAGCAACGGCAACAACAGCAACAGCAACGGCAACAACAGCAACAACAACAGCAACAACCACAGCTGCAACATGGATGACACGTCAATCTCGAGCTGCCCACTTGGTGCATGCAACTGAGAACTGGATTTGCCCATTCGAACCGTTTCAGCCGCGACAAATTAAGCTGCAACGACCAGAACGACTCCTTGTACTTCCCATTAATTAGCACTAAAATAAACAGACCTGTGGCGAGGGGTTGGACCCTGTTGGACCCTGGCCTTTCGTTTTCTACGTTTCTACGAAATCACGGACATCTATCAGCAGCAACATGCCACACGACGTTGTAGACTGTCCGTTAAGGCATCTGACAGCCGCCTAAGCAGTCAATTGATATGCCCAAAGTGGGCACATCCAACATCCAGCATCCAACATCCAATATCCAGCACGCAGCTTCATAGAAGGGCACCAGCCATCCAGCGATCCAACCAAATCGAATTCAATTGAAGATGCTGCCGAAGATGACGAAGAACGCTCGCGATTTGATAGACAACATATCAATTTGGGGTGGCTGCTGTTCACCCTGCCATTACACTTGAACAGAAATTTCTAATTCAGAAAATAATTGAAATTTATATGGGACTATGGCTTACCCGAATAACTGGGTTGTTATGTAATCACTTTAGTGGTGGCTGAAACAACAAATTATTCCGACTATATTTGTTTGCGTTAAGTTTTTCTGAATCAGAGATATGTAACTGATATGGAATCTAAATAGTCACAAACCAAGAATAATAAATATCTGGAGATTACTAAATCGATATAAATTTACATATAACAAAGAACATTCTTGTGTATATGGCTTATATGGTTTTCCCTAACTGCAATCTATTCAATTCACTGACTCCTCCATGAGCTTTCTAATGAGTAGCTTAAAATTTTCGATTGGAACTACTATTTTTCCTATGTGCACGCCTCGAGTAATATTTGGGCAACCTTCGACGTTTATTTGTCTATCGGGCAGAAATGTGTCCATCATAAAACGTCAATTAGCTGATTGAAATCAGCGCATGCGATCCTCAATTATTTCAATTTATGGCCAACAGGAAATTGCGGCAACTGCCACCGCGCAGAACAAATGACATGATCAAGATGCCATTGCGGATTGGGCCTAGGATTGGGACCTGGGCTCGGATGGGCTCGGATGGGCTCAGCCTCCAGTTCGAGGCGGGCCTCCTTCCATTTCTCCTTCTATTTCGATGGCGCTGTGCGGCTTTTGTGGTGTACTTTATGTAACGATCGTCATTCGGGCAGCGGGAGCAGCAACAAATGTTGCAACTTTGCAATGCAAATTCTCCGGCGAAGATGCATTTGAAATGAAAATGTTTGGGCACAGCACACTCGCAGCGGGAACTGGCACGATGATGATGATGACGACGATGCCTCCAGCCCATTCCCACCGGTGAACTGCAGCGATCATCCTCCAGCAAATGGGGCTGTCTCCTCCAGCAACCCGAAACATTCTCCCTGCCGTTCTCCCATTCTGTTTTTCAGCTTTTTTGCGTATGCTAATTTGCCTGTCAAAATGACACATCGATCTGGTGGGAGGAGGGTTCGAGAGATGCCCAAAATCTGATGGGCTTGCTGCCTGCGACTTCGAGCTCCAGCCCAAAGGTATGCCATTGATGACAGCCAATTTGCAGCCACAATGGATCGAAAATATTGCATGCGAGAAAAACAACAGTACACTGAGCATATAAGTTTTAGTTCCCTTTAGTTTATAAACTAATTTTTCGAGGGGTTTTTATTCTTTCGAAGACCACAAATTGACTTCAACGATATATTGAAACCATTAGTAATTAAAAACTAAAGGTTTAGGAAACAAACAACAAAATTTATTGAAGCAGTCGCCATATACAACAAGAAAGAAAGCAAACTTCGGCAAGCCGAAGTTCATATACCCTTGCAGCTATTGCAAGAATTAAACATTTTTGAAAACATTAAAATTATAATTTACTTGCGTATATGTTTAAAAACATTGAAGCTATGATGATTTGCAGCTCAATTATTTGATAGGTCTTTTATATATTTTTATTGTTCCTATGGGAGCTATATGCTATAGTCGTCCGACTTTGGTGAAACTTAAACCGTAAATTGGAAATATTTAACCATTACTAAATGTCGAAGAACTAAACAAAAAATTAAAAAACAGAAAAATTATAATTTTTTTTCATTTATTTCTCCGATTGTTCCTATTGAAGCTATATGATATAGTAGTCCGACTTTTATGAAATTTAAACCGTTAATCGAAAATATTTAACTATTACTAAATGTCGAAGAACTAAACAAAAAACTAAAAAACAGAAAAGTTATAATTTTTTTTCATTTATTTTTCCGATTGTTCCTATGGGAGCTATATGCTATAGTCGTCCGATTTTGATAAAATTTAAACCGTAAATCGGAAATATTTAACCATTACTAAATGTCGAAGAACTAAACAAAAAATCAAAAAACAGCAAAGTTATAATTTATTTTCATTTATTTTTCCGATTGTTCCTATGGGAGCTATATGCTATAGTCGTCCGATTTTGATGAAATTTAAACCATAACTCTGAATTATTTAACTATTGCTATATGTCGAAGAACTAAACAAAAAATTAAAAAACAGCAAAGTTATAATTTTTTTTCATTTATTTTTCCGATTGTTCCTATGGGAGCTATATGCTATAGTCGTCCGATCCGGCTCGTTCCGACTTATATACTACCTGCAATAGAAAGACAACTTTTGGGAAAGTTTCATGCAGATAGCTTTAAAACTGAGAGACTAGTTTGCATATAAACGGACGGACAGACGGACAGACGGACGGACAGACGGACGGACAGACGGACATGGCTAGATCGACTCTACTAGTGATGCTGATCAAGAATATATATACTTTATAGGGTCGGAGATGTCTCCTTCACTGCGTTGCAAACTTCTGACTGAAATTATAATACCCTCTGCAAGGGTATAAAAATTAAACGTATAGACATAGATAAAAAGTTGTTATTAATTGTACCTACCTTTTTAGTATTTTGTGGCCAAGTCGCAAATTTAAGTGGAGCAAAGAATGACGAAGGGAGCCATTCTTTCATCGGAAAAAACTGTAAAATAACTAGAAGCCATAAAAAACGTAAACTACACTACAACCTTTACACAATAATAACAGCAGATACTACACAACAACATAAGTTGAAAAAAACATCGAAAAAACGGATTGCAGTTTCAGCGGGAACAGCAAAAGAAGTTGCAACAGGAGCAGTTGCAACAATAGCATGAGCAAAATTGAACTGTCTGTCACTTTTTGTGCTGTTTTGTTCCACCATTCAACCAATCTATCGACATATGGACCCGGCCTAAAAGCGTGTGAATAACAACAGAAGTTTCAGGACTTCTCGCGCCTCCCCTTCTCCTTAGCCCACAAACAGTTTTTATGCAAATTCTCGCGACTCTAACCCACACACACATATGAGCGTTTTAAAAGCGGATTTTCCGCCGTTTTTTACGACCCAAGAGCAGAGCTTAGGACTATTTTTGGGTTCTGCTGCGGGGTGGATGGAGTTAGCTGTCACTAAATTCACGGTTTGACACGACTTGCCAAAATAGTTTTAGAGAGTGCGTTTTATGAGGCCCACGCAGACATTGGCGCCACACGAAAATGTGTTAATGTGCGAGATTCGGATTCGGATTAGGATTGGGAACTGGAGTTGCAAACTGAGCCCTAAAATCTAAAGTGACACTTAAATGGGACCGCCCGAAAGTATGCAATGACACATGGAGTCGAAATGCACTATGGGCCAACCACCATTTTTTATACCATTAATAAATTACTTAAAAATGAAGCAATATTTAATGATCAAGTTTTCAAACTGATTCTATAATAATAGAAAAACAAATGTATAAAAAATTATTTAATATGGGAAATTTGTATTACAGCAATTGAACTTTTCTATTTATTCTTTGAAAATATATGCTCTTGTTACTTTTTTAACAACATCTTGAAAATGGAAACAGAAAAAGTGGTCGTTTGGCCCAAAGTAGAATGGGGATTTTAGACTGGACGAGGAAAATGGATGCGTCGAGAGTGAGAGTGTGGAACACGGCTAAACAATTGCAAAAGTGTAAAATGCGTTAAGCCAACTGAAATGGGAAACCCCTCGACCTCTTCCCCTCACCACACATCACCCAGCTTAGCAACTTTTGTGATGCCCCGACTGCGACTTAGTTTCTACTTTGATGGATGTAAAGCTTTTTGTTGTGCGCGAACACTAAAAAAAATGTAGAAAATATTTTTGTAGTAAATAAGTGGATTTTATTTGAGAGCATTGTTAGTCCTCTATAATTATCCAACAAAAACCAACTTTGCTTATAACTTTAAAATAAGTACGCAATGTAATTCAATCACTGTTATAATAATAATAGATAATACTTAGATATTTTTGAAATATGTGTCTTAACTGAAATATGCATTATCAAAGCTCTGTGAAAAGCATTCGATTAACAATCAAAAAAAGTGACAGAGAAACAAGAAGAAAAGCAAATACTATACACGCAGAAAAGGCTTCTGTTTCGCTTGAAACAATTTTTTTTCTGAGTGCAAAAATGTTTGGCATGTGTTCGAGTGAGTATGTGTTTGTCCTGGATTTATTTGTGGCAGCACAAAGATTTTTTAATGGCATCTTTTGTAGCAATTTTTATACACTCTCCCTGGCTCCAACCCAAAGCCATTCCATAAGCACCCCGCGTGTGAGTGGATGGGTATATTTGTGAACGGAGCATTTGATATGGCACCCCGACCTAAGGAGCGTAAGACGAGGGGTTAAGTCTCAGAAACTCTTTTTAGCACAAATAAACTTGGCTACATTGTTGCCGGCTTTTGGCTATCCCTTCTCCTCGAACACCCACTCTCAGCGGGGGCGGAAATGGATTGTGAGTGTGAGTGTGTGCGAACGCCATTGAGTGTGTGCACTCAGGCAAGGTGTTTGCCTGTTAAATTATATAACAATGCAATGAACTGTAAAATACGCAGCTAAGTGCTGCTCCTTAGAGCTTCTAGGTCTCAAGTACTGAAAATGTGGCTGAAACGATGAGAACCGAGGCTTTGAGGGCGAAACTAGAAAACGTCATAATTGGACCGAGGTGACAGAAGTGCTTTGAAGCCACAAAAAACCATTAACTTGCTTAATTAAAGCATGCCAAATTAAATGGCCAAATTATGCAAATGGTTCGGTTGGGGCAAGACCGTCAAGATTTATGAACCTGGGAGATATCAAACTAATTAGGTTAAGTTCAAAACTTTAATATTTTTGGGTAAAAGTTTTCATTTAAAATTAATTGAGTTTTGATGCATGTTATTTGAGTAGATATAGATATAATATTCTATAAATATTGCGATTTAAAGGGGCAAAACCTTAACCATACGCTCTCTTTTCAACAAGTAAGACTTTTCCACCTCAAGGTCAACCACCCACAATCCTCTAATCCAGCACGCTTCCTAGCACGCCACGCACTGTGTTAAATAATGAAAAACTAAATTAAACATTAAGATAAAAATAAAATGTGAAAATTATACAGCGCCAACCGTTATTTCATAAAACAAACACACGCGGAAAATTCAGGGGTCAAGCACGCTTATGTAGGCTAAATATGAATTACCGCGTAAATATATAGTGCACAGTTAATTAAATCATAATGAGCTCTTCACATGCAGCCCAGGTCCAAAGCAAAAATCAATTAGAGCTTGGCACACTTTTTGGGTGCCGCCTTTGTTGGGTGTGCGTGTGTGTGGTCGGTCCAAGGCCTAAACACATATAAGGCGGAACTTTTCCATTTTGTGGTAAACGCTTTAATATGGGAACAAAACCGAAAACCATTTGAATTCAAATCGAATCCAAATGACTTTACTTATATGCGAAATTGAAGACTTTTCGGGGGAGGGCTGGAAAAGAAGACTGGCAAAGCTCTGGGGCCCGTCCCCTCGTAAAACTCTACTTGTAAAAGAAATAAGCACTGCGACCCTTAATTTAAAGATTACTTTTCCCCCCATTTGGTTCTGTTTGCTTTCAATTGTTTTTATCAGTTTACATTTGAAAGTAACAAAGCAAAAAATAACAGAAAACAGAAAACAGACAGAACGACAAACAAATAAAATTCATCTGCCGAGGGGGAGACCAGAGACTTAGCTGTGATTTAGATGGGCAAATCGCTGAAAAACACATAAGCTTTTTTCCCTCCTTGGCTTTGGACTTTATTGGCATTGCTGTCAGCGGAATTCAGGGAAGTCGGGCCACTGCTTCTATTTGTTTCGATTTGTTTGAGCAGCAGCTGGGACTCGATCTGAAGCCGAGTGCTGAAAGCTTCGATTTAATTGAAACTTTGCTCATTAAATGGCTGAGTGAAGGAATGAAAAGTTTCCGCACTTCTGCATACTCCTGCGGCGCAGAAGGAGCGCTCCGTGCATTACTCATATTTGTTGGGGACGGGGAAAATGGCATGCAGACAAGGTATCCCAAGACATTGCAAATGAAATATAATAAATGATGTCACACAAGGCGATGAGCGGCAGCTTGTCAAAAACACATGTGTCTGAACAGGATGCCACCAGCAGATGAGAACGTGAAAAAAGTGCACTGTAACAAATTTTTATTATAATCATCTAGTTTATTAGTGCTTTTAATTGGCACTTTAAAGTTATTTCAAAAGTGGCTAAAACTAAATCTGGAAGCTGGTATAAAAACGATCAATCAAGTTATAAAATGTCCACTTGCCTAATCATGTAAATGAAACTATAACAAAGGCGCAAAATGTAAAAAGATAGATTTAAAATAACATTTATTTGCAAAAACATTTAGTTGCAATGGCTGTTAAACCGTAAACTTCTGAAGGCTACATCAGTAGTGAATTTCAGTTAGTTGATTTATTTATTCTTTTAAAAATACATTCCACTCAATAAGTTCTCTCGGTGCAGGGGCAGATGAAGCCCTCAAAAGTAGACAATAATAATGATTGTTCCGCAAGCAGGGAAAAACTTCTGCACGAGCACCGTTCCACTTCTGATCCATTGTGTTGCGATGCATACGGCTCCGTTCTGTTCTGTTCTGTTCCGCTCTGTTCTGTTACATTTGCGCTGACTGATGAGACAATTTGTCATTTCCCACAGACGCGACTCAGGCCGCCTGGGGGCGGGGAAGGTTGACAGTCGCTGACGGGGAAACTAGTGCAAAGGTCTAGCTCCAACTGGGACCACCAACCCCTCGGACCAACTACACAAAAAGCTGCATCAGCTGGCCGGAGAATAATCATAATTCCCCGCACCGCAAGGCCGGAAATGCAAATACCCATGAGCCAGAGGACCCAAAAAAGTCGGTTGACCAAATAGCTGCTGGCCCGGACCCAAAGAACAAAGTGCGATTATCAGGCAAGGAACCGGCTATGAATAATTATTAAAAATTTAAGAGCACACGCACTTCATTCATGAGCATAAAATAAAAATTTAATGGCATTTAAGTGGCCCCCGGCATGTCCTTTATGTGCGGGGAGGTGCCCCAATCCCCCAGTCCCCCACTCCCCAATAAGCTGAAAAAAATATATTTTCTGGCAGGCACAATTAATATTATGGCGTGCTAGCCAAAGTTGATGTGGCACCTTGCCCAGTCCCGGCAAAAAAGCACAGGAAGCACTTAGCGTCGCAACATGCGAAATAAAAAATTGTGTTGCCTGCTTTTCAGTCGAATAAAAAATTGTTGGGTGGGGGGGGTGTGGTGCACTGGAGCCGAGCCATTGAACTTGTTTTGGGTGGCTGGCAAAGGTCGTGGAGTCAGAGTCGCAAAATGAAACGCCAAATAAATAAAGCGCGGCAGAACAGAGCAGTAAAAATGCTCATAAGTGCCGGGCCATAACTCAAACTCGACTTTGTCCGCGGTCCAATTACCTTGTCTCAGTAAAACTGCCCGCTGCCTTTGTTCGGCCTTATCGGCCTGCTTATCGGGGGCATACTGTCAGGGCAGGGCCTAATTGGGCTAATTTTCAGCCGGATCCGGCCTTAAAGCTTCTTACATATTTTGCACTCGGCATCCATCATTCGCGTCAGAGTTGCAAACTTATGCAAAATAAAGATGAGGAGTGTACGTGACCAAGTGCGTAATATGCAAAAAGTTGAGCCACGTCCCGACGCCCAGCGAATCGCAAATGAATGTCAGCCAAAGGACAAACACACACAATTTCTCTATATTTGATGTGTATATATCCTGCGGAAAGCGGAAAGGAGTCGGAGCTTGTCAGACAAGTCATGGCCTTGTAGGATCACCGTAGCAACGCCATTTGAATTCCTAAGCAGGCAAACAAGCAGCAGCCGTCGTGGGTATGGCTGCGGGGAAGAGTAAAAGTTTCCCTTTAATTTCGGACAATTTATTTTAATTTTCCGGAAAAAGGAGTTGGCATTCTCACTTGCAAATCATGTGGCGTACAATTAGACGACGCTTTCACTAACAACAAAGGCGAATCGCAAGTAATTTTAATGGAGTGACATGGAGCTCGGCTCTGTCAACGTTGTGATTCCCCACTGAATCCGCCAGGAGTCATTTCCCCGGTCGCCCCGACAGCTGCTGAACACGGTGCGTATGATTGATGCAGACTACCAGACGCCGCAAATGTAATTTGCGAATATTCCGTCCTCCCCTTGATTCCTTGGGGACTCCGTTGACGGATGAAGTTTCGCATAGTTTTTGGCTAGCTTCAAGCCTCGCCATGTGTAGCTTGCATTTGGCCTAAGTAAACCTTTAAAAGAGTCACACCATTTTATGGAGCTGTAAGTCATAAAAGGTTTGGTCATTTAAACGCTTAAAGGCTTTAAGGCTTATAGGAACCAAATTAAGTAGAGAAACTAATGGCAGGTGGTACAGAAACTTTTTTGAAATTACCTATAACGGTGTCCAGATATTATATATATTTTTGTTGCGAAATAATACGTTTCAATTTTCCATTGCATACTTTTAGTCACCCTTTAAAATATTTAAATATGTTAAGCTCCTAGTCATTTTTTATTGGAGCGTGCCGAAAGAGAAAATTTTAAAAAGTGTATTTATTTGTAACAGGGAATTAAAGGATCTCGCTCACTCGCTGAACTTTAGTTGCTTAGCAAAGAAACTTCTTATGTAGAACCTGTTGGTCGGTACATTTACATTTAAATACATTAAATACATTTAATGTATTTACTAAGTGTTAAAGGTCAACCAGAATACTTGAAATTCTTCGGCTTAAACAGCCTTATACTTAATTATCATTATCAAATAAATTATCTCTGATATTCTGTACCAAAACTACTTTTTATACCCTTGCAGAGGGTATTATAATTTCAGTCAGATGTTTGCAACGCAGTGAAGGAGACATCTCCTAAAGTAGTCTGTCCGTCTGTCTTTCTATTGCAGGAATTATATAAGTCGGAACGAGCCGGATCGGACGACTTTCATTGGAAAAAAATGAAATGAAATGAAAAAAATATTGAATTTGCCGTTTTCTATTTTTTTAGTTGTTCGAGATACAGTAATATTTCAGAACTATGGTTTAAGTTTCATTAAAATCGGACAATGGGAACAATCAATATATTAAAAAACATTAATACAAATAAATGTAAACATGAAAATGTGTATTTTTTTTCAAATTCTTTTTAATATATGATAGTAATAATGAGATGGTTTAGAATTACGCTTTTAATTTTATTCAAATCGGAAAACGATGACATATAGCGGCCATAAAAAAGATCAAATAATTGATCTGAAAATGTTTCCAAACATATACGCAAATACATCAAAATTTAAATGTTTTCAAGAATATTTCATTTTTGAAATAGCTGCAAGGGTTGTTAATTAAGTTGAATTTAGAACAAAATATGTGTTTCGGAACATAGTGTTAGCAAGCGGACACTCAAGCTTAATTGACATTTCTGCCCTCAATTTATCTTAAAAGAGAAAAAAACTTTCTACGAATTCTATTTGCTATTTGCGATTTTTCTGCACCTCTCTTATCAGTCAGTTCAGCCCCTTCTTCCAGAGGAAATACGTAATCCACAGACTATTTTCTATACATATTGCTTCTGGCAGTGGTCTATGGTCTGGGAAATAAGGATTGCGGTACACCCGGCAATGGAGACAACTGCACCAAATATGGCCAAATACGCCGATCCAAGGGCTAACATGTTAAACATACGTCTGCACTCGTGTGACAACATTGGGGTGCTTAAACGCTCTTAAGACCGTGATGATTGACAGTTGCACTAGAGGTGATCTTGACATGAGTGTCTTTGCTTCTTTGCCGAATCTCGTTACCCTAATATTGCAACACGGCAATCTTTCCGAGCTGAGTAATGAACAGTTTTCCAGTATGTCAGGGCTTAAGACTCTCGGGCTGGGAAATAACTCCATAACTAGGGTTTCCATTGGAGCCTTCAATGGACTTTCGCAAGTGTGGAATCTCAAACTGCAACATAATGAAATAATGAGTTTACCCGTTGGTGTATTTCGTCTTCTTCCACCACTCGTTAACCTAAACCTAAGAGGAAAAAAACTTACAACACTTCAACATGACATATTTGCAGAGAATCCATATTTATTAAGGTTGTCATTGCAGGATAATCCGTTGACTAATGTATTGTTTATATCTTTGAAGCACCTGGTCCACCTAAACCTGATCAACTGTGGTCCGATAAGGGAGCTGCACATGCAGAGTGCTGGAACCGTGAACCTGAAAAGTAGCTGGATAAAGCGCTTGATAATCGCGGGCGGCGTTGACTTACTCTTTTTGCGAAAGAACGAACTGATATATATAGAAATAGGAGACAAACTGTCTGTTACTTTGGTAGACCTGAATGAAAACATGCTGCGAACTGAGGATCTTCAAAAAATCCTACTGGGGATGTACAGACTTCAGTTCCTAGATCTGTCCTGCAGCTTTATACGTAAGTTACCCGTTCCCAAGGGTGACAATTCAAGTGATATCTTATTCTTTCCAGTCTGAGGTTCGTAAACCTGTCGTTTAGCATACTGAAATTTCTCCATGGAGATTCTCCTCTCATTTCGCCTAGTCTTACAAAACTGGACCTATCACACAATAGTATTCGTGTCATAGATCTACACATATTTAGCATTGCTAACAATCTACAATTCCTACATATTGAGTGGAACTTCATTAGGAACTTCAGATACGATCGCTTTTACCAGCAGCACCGAAAACTTATGGAGGTGGCCTTTTATGCGAACGTCTTTGGCAACAGAACATATGTCATTATATTTTCTAAATGCGATTTATATAGTGAAACTTAGTCGTTCGAACTCGTTTTATTATTTTTAGAAAATTAAAACTGTAAAATAAAGACCAAGTTTGTCAGTATTGCAGACCACAAAATATAAATGTGAACTATGTATGCCATCGCTTCTTTACTACCAATATCAACAAATAAATTTACTTTCAGATTATGGAAATAAAACTAGTAATAGATTTTCTGTAGTACTAATTTTTGCAATGGTATATGTAGTTTGGCGTGCCGAAGTTTGTTTCCTTTCTAGTTTCTGGGTGTAATAACAAATAATAAAAAAAAACTATACTTTTATAATGCGAAATTTGGCTTTTTTTCTTTAATAGATAAATATATAGAGCCATATTGAATACATATTTTGTTTATAAATTTAGTTTTAATAGTAAGTTTATTTAACCAACGTCTTTTTCAGTTTTTCTTGATATGCTAATTTTTATTTTGAACGCGCGCTCATATAACCTTTCATAAAGCTTAGAGCTTTGGATCTAGTATATCTCAGCTTAGACTTGAATATTGCCATCTCTTTTTTCGTCACTCGGAACAAAGTAAATCTGCGTTTATAGTGACTTGGACAATAGAATTCCAGTCAATTGATTTTTAAACAGCAAACAGCTTTTCGCAAATCTTCACTGTTATTTTTGCGCGCCTCTCAGAGTCTAAGTGCTATCGTTTCTTTGAAAGACTGAAGGAAAATTAAATACAAATGGGTAGTTTACCCTATCTTTTGATGGTCTTAGTTGCTGCTGTCCTGGGCATCACCGACTCCGAACAGCCCTGCGAAGGATTCAATTGCACCAGTACAGAGATGGCGGATACGTTTTATTCATATCAAAAGGCCTTTGATCTGGTAGAACACCGCCTGGAAAACTGCAGCAATTTGGGAGTGCTGAAAGCCTCACCCAACCTGGAAATTCTGCAGATATACAACTGCTCAGGTGGTGATCTTCGTGTTCTTCCCCCGTTACCGAAGCTTAGCTATCTACAGGTGCGAAGCGGCAATATTTCCGAGCTGAGCGACGGACAGTTTGCCATGCTAACCGCCCTGGACACTCTAGAGCTGGGATACAACTCCATATTTAGGGTTTCCGTTGAAGCCTTTAAGGGACTGTCGCAAGTGTGGAGGCTCGGCATGCAGAACAATAATTTAACCAGTTTGCCTGAAGGTGTGTTTAATTCTCTTCCAGAACTCGTCGACCTTAACCTAGCTCGCAACCAAATTGCGACGCTGAAGTTTAAGACATTTTCTGAAAACCCAAAGTTGAAATGGTTATGTCTGCGTGACAATCCGTTGATAATGGTTTTGGCCATACCTCTAAAACGTCTTGTCCTGCTGGACTTGACCAACTGTCGTCCCCTGGAGGAGCTGCATATGCACAGCGCCGAGACAGTGATTCTGGAAAACAGCGGGGTAAGAAAAATGGACGTCGCGGGTAGCGTTGCCATACTGTATGCGCGAAAGAACCGACTAAGATATCTCCAATTGGACGACAAGATGTCAGTCACTGAACTCTACCTTAGTGATAACATGATGCAAACAAAAGAACTGCACAACATCCTCATGGGAATGTGGAGACTTCAGCGCCTTGACCTTTCTTGCAACATATTGTACGAGTTGCCTGTTCCCCATAGCGACAACTTGGATGAGGTCTTCCTTTTGCCAAATCTGAGGTTCGTGAACCTGTCGAACAATATGCTGGAATACCTCCACGGGGACTCGCCCCTTATGTCCCCCGCTCTGACCCATTTGGATCTGTCGCACAACAGGATACGTATTTTAGATCCACATATTTTCAAGATGGTCTCCAATCTGCAGAGCCTGCACATTGAGTGGAACCGAATTCGAGACTTTAGATACGACCGCCTCTACAAACAGCAGCGAGGTCTCAAATTTGTGGCTTTTTTCAACAATTTATTCAGCAGTGAGACTTACGGCAACCTTACCAAATTCTTTAAGGAGGCAGGAGTACGTGTAATAGAAGAAAACCAAAAGCCGAAGGAAGTTAGCTTCATAACAGTAAGTTCCCTAGTTAAACTTGAGCTTTCACCGGATGAGAGCCCCCTGGAAGAAAAATCACAGTTATTAAATACACCTGAGCCATCACCTCAGAAAATTAAGCTTTTAGAAACACTACGTCTAGAACCAACAGTGAAAGATGGAAATGATATTAAAAAATTGAGCTTGTTCGATTTCTTGGTCTTTACGATCCTGCTGGTTGCACTGTCGCTTAATGTGTTTTTGATCGTGCAGCTTCGTCGATCCGAAAAGTGCTTGACTTCGCTTTCTCACTTTTGGGACTCAAATCGGTCCTCAAAAATGAAAGCGAGCTTTGTCAGCATGGAAGACCCCGAAATATGAATCGTTACATTTAAAACATAAACGATGTAATAGATATTTTAAGACAATATTAAAAAATACATAATCTATAAGTTTATTCACTTGAAAGCTGAAGTGATGGTTTAGTGTCTCTCATTTCTGGAAGCTCAACGATCTCGTGTAAGAAAGCTTATAAGTTTCAGCCTCTATTCATTTTGTTTACAAACGTTAAACGCGCTTAAAATCGCAGCATTTTAAAATAAGAAAAGATGAAAGAAAGCTCGTCGGATCTTGGACATCCAAATCCGGAACTGTTCCTCCTACCACATCAGCAGAACGAGTCTAAGACCGGTGGGCAATCTCACCTCCGAGACTTTCGTGTCAAAATCTATACTACATTGCTTCGTTTTGGGCCATGCTGGCAAACCGGAAAGTTTAATGTTTTGAGATCTACAACATCCGGAGATAAATCCCGGAGGGCTCAACGCAGCTTAGTCCTTAACAGATAACTTATTAAACTTCAAGCAGATCACAATGAGCTGAATAACATATAAGAGTTGCTGTCATCAAATTGTATCTGCATAATCATTTACTAAATGTTTATGCTGATGTTATAGTGATTGTTTTTTTTAGAGGCATGAGGAATCTGCAGAGACTGTATTTGTCCAAGAATACACACTGTACTGCCGTCCACTGAGATACTGAAAAAAGTCAACCCAAAGCCACCCGGATTACATACCATTGTCCAGAAGTATAAATTTTTAACTTTACAGAAGCATAAATAGTAATATCCTTCCTTCTCATTTAACTAAGTTTTTGCTTTAGGTACAATTTGTGTATCTTAAAGAGGCATCGATCTTCGTTTTGGACTAGATAAATTCAATCAAGTCTTTCCATTTGCAAGCCAAATTGAAAACATATGTTTCAGCCTTGGCATTCCACCAGAACTTAAGGCAAACAGGGAGTGCGGAGCAGGAAAGCTACTTAAAAATGTTGCACACGTACAGCCAATTGTGAGCAAACAGTTCAGAGAAGGAGGAGGCTGGGAGTGGAGTCAAGGAACTTTGCCGCCACATCCCAAATTCCCCTGACAGAATGGCGAGGCAGCTTCATCAGGCTTCCGCATCTGTGGCATCCACCTCGTCCACACTCACATCCTCATCCTCATCCACATCGTCATCATCATCGGGCACATCATGAGGCTCATCAGCATCAGCATCAGCATCAACTTGTGTGTCCCTACATCGCCCCAAGAGCTACTAAATTTCACGCAATCACGACCACACACACAGAGTCCTTCGTCCTTCTCCAATTTTCTGTCTTTGGTTTTTTTGTGTGCTGGCAACTGCCTAATAAAATATTTAGTTGCTGGGAGTCATTGACAAGTTTGCAGACAAGGTTCTTCGGGCTTGTGGTCTCTTTATGCTCCTTGATGAGACAGACACGAGGCTGTCAGGTGAGTTGTGCCTGTTTCTCACCTTCTGCCTGCCCTCCATCCCTCAGCACTGAGAACAAAATAAACCAAAAGCTTACAAGTTAATTTTTTTCTCTTCCCTTAAATGTATGAAAAATATATTTGTAATCTGTTGAATTTTCCAATTAACCCTTATTAAAATTTCTTAAAAACTCATACTATTATAAGCCGCTTGACTAAAAACTGGTTTATTCTTTTGGTAACATACAGGAAAGCTTAAAAGTACATACTACATATATGATATGTGAAACTAACATGTGTGTATGTATGGATCAATTTTGAAATTAATAAATCAGGCTCCCTAAAGAAGGCATCAAAGATGCCAAAAAATAATTTAAAAACAATAACAAACATAATAACACAATTAACTCATTTTAATTAGCTTAATTTAACTTAATTTATATGTTTTGATGATAGCGATGAAGTAGTGGTCGCCCTCTAAAACTCCTAAAAACAATTCATCAAAAAAAGTAAATGATTGGAGTCTATTACTTCTTAATAAATTTAACGACTGTCATAGTTAGTAATTAAAGCTACAAAAATATGTTTTTTTTTATAGATAACGTTTTAAAACATTAAGACTTTAAGACTTTTATTATTCTAACCTTTTTTTTCAGTACATCTATTTTTTAAACGAGGCCCCAAACGTATTAAACGGTCATTGAAAGCGTTTTCCTCCAGGAAATAATGAAAAATTCAAAAACCAATATTTAAAAAGCCATCAAATCAAACAAAGTGCAACAATGTATGATCCCAAATCGGGAACCCCCTGCCATATTAAGGGGTATCCTTTCAACGTTTAATATCTCATCAAGTGTTACGCTTTACGACTACTTAAAACCCCATAAAAAACCAAACAGAATAAAACTGTGGCTGGGAACAGGCTAGCGAGTCCCAAACAGAACCAACTCCAAAAGCCGTAAATTTCCTCCGTCGGTTTCGGGCGGGTTTTCAGGGAAAAGCTGGTGAAAGGAAAGCGAAAGGAAATGCAAAAAGCGAAAAAGCAACAGCGAAAATGGCTACAAAAGCAGCGACAGCAGCAAGATTTAATGATGCAGCATGATTTGAGCATAAAAAGAAGCGAAATAGAATAGAATGAAATGGAATAGAAGAGGGCGGAGCGGTGACCGGGGCCGGGGCGTGGCAGGAGGCATTATAGCTTGACAGACATTGGCAACTGCTGGGCAAGCTTTGATAAAATGCAGCACTCACATCCACAATCACTTACATCCTCCCTCACTATACATGCATGGACATATATATTCTAACACTTTAGTTGCGCATAAAATGTTAAAGGAGTTTTCATGTGTGCCACATCGGGGGAATATGAGGAAGCTGAGTTTGCTGGGCGAACAATATTTGCACATATATGTACTGGAATTTAAATGCATGCCTGCGCCGAAGGGGTGAATAAACCCTTATGAATACAGAAAAGCTACAGTGGAACCTAGCGAGTCTGAGAACTATTACCGAATACCAATAAGCAATACTCAATTTAAAAACTGATAAACAACATTCGTTGTTGATTACAATGTAACAAAAAAAATGATTTTAAATTTGTGTTACACTTGCGCACATATTTTATTGTTCACAGTGGCATAAACCCGCGAAATAGAAGCATCGCTATTTATCTGAGCAACATTATGTTGAGTTTTCTTTCAATTGTAATGGCTTTTATGAAACTTTTTGGGACGAGCAAACCATTACTTCAGCTGTAAATTTGATCAACGATTTATGTGTTTACGTTATTTTAACGAAGTATTTATTTAGGAAAAGTACTGCATCTGTCTCAAAAATACTTTATATTCTTATTCCGCTCAAGATAAGTTCTCCACTTTTCAAAATTTTTTCAAACATACATTTTTATAATTAATCCCTTAACTTAACTTATTAGCAAATAACATTACTTTAAATTAACGTTATTTTTGCTGACCAATGTCTTTTTTAGACCGTTTTCTTAAGCCCCTTTCAACCAAAATATGTCTGCAGATGTATGTGGTTGCAAATTTCTAAGCTTAACAAACAGCGAAGCATAAACTAAAACAAAACATAGCTCGATAACAAAACTGTCTAAATATTTAATTGTATTTCTCCCATAACGCTTGCGGCTAATTTGATGTTTTAACCGTTTGCTTGTTATTTAGTTTTGTTGTTGGCTCCAACTTGCCCTCGGTCAATATGCTAAAATATTCAAACAGTGAACCCCAACATCAACAAAAACTTGAAGTCGAAGACGCTTTGTCGGGCCAGGTTTACATCATATTTCAGCGTGCGTGACATGACAAACTGGGGTTCTGATGGGATGACATAATCACTTCGCGAAGAGTCAGACCGAAAAGTTTGCGAAAAATATTTGATTATACGAAGGTTCTATCGAAACTGCCAAAGCTTCCCAATTTTAAACTCAAATTTCGTATGCACTTTAATCGCACTCGCTATGGATTATAAAACATTCGTTCATACTTTAAGTGCTCTTATGAAAACATGAAAATTATTTCATCAGCCTGGTTCAAAGGCTGATATCATGTGGTACGATAGCCAAATTATGAACTCTTATCTACAATTGGGACTGCGTTTTGACAACAATGACAATCCGTTTCCTTCTGAAGGGTTGGACAATGAAATAAATAAAGCTCTTTCGAAATAATTACCTTTAAAAAAAAACAAAAGCAAACTAGCTATTTTGTTTATTTGTTTCTAATTTTATTTACTTAATCTATGTATGAGCCTTTAAGTGCAGATTGCGGCATTACATATATGTCATTTAATGTCACGTTTAAAATAGAATGCTCAAACTAAATACTCAAAACGGATTTTATGGTGGTATAATACCCTGTTTTAGAAAGATATAAAAATGTTGTGATCATAAAAATTTGTAAAGCGATTTGAGTCTTAGCACACCGTTGGCTGTAAGTAGGGTAAAACAAGTTTATTGTCTACTTTGGCTATTTAAAGGCAATCTTATTTCGCTACTTAAATATTGTGTACCAAGAATTGTAGGAATATACAGAATATTTAAGAAAGTGAAATGCTGTTAGCCCCTTTACAAAGTGTTATTTTGTTGTCCTGTGTAATTATTTAATTCTATAGATTAGATTGCAGCGCTGTAGATAGAGAAAAAAGTTGTTAAAGCTCTCTCAATTCAGAAACTGTCTCAGTAGATAACCAAAATATAAACAAATCAATAAGCGCAAAAACACAACACCTTAGATTCGTAATTTCGCAACCACAGCTAATGTCCAAAGAGAGCGTCAGATAAGTACTCTATGTGTGAGTTCACAACAGCAACAGTCAGAACAAACAGGTCCAAATGCGTCTAACCTGCTGAGAACGCCCATAGATACTACGTACATGTTGCAGTACACTTATATTGGTGTATTTGATTACGGCGGATATAAATTGCGGTGTCGAACCGTTGTGAAACTCAGTTTGCAGCACATTAACGAGGTGGAAAGTGCGTTAACTAGTCATGGCTCTCCTTGAAATTTGTATAGCCCTCCTTGGCATCGGCCTGCTGATCTACAAATGGAGCACGGCCACTTTCAAAACCTTCGAGGAGCGCAACCTGCACTTCGAGAAGCCGTACCCCTTCGTCGGTAACATGGGTGATTCGGCCATGCAGAAGGCCTCCTTCCAAAAGGTGCTCTCCGAGTTTTACGCTCGCACTCGTCAGCAGTAAGTGGTTTGCGGTTATTTCAAAAGCTGAATATTGTTAGGAGAAATGATATGCCATTGCAGCAAACTAGTGGGCCTCTTCAATCTGCGTACTCCCATGATCCAGCTGAACGATCCCGAGCTCATCAAGAAGATCTGCGTCAAGGACTTCGACCACTTTCCCAACCACCAGCTCTTCTTCAGCCCCAACGAGCGTCTGATCAACGACATGCTCAGCGTGATGAGGGACCAACGCTGGAAGCACATGAGGAACACCCTGACCCCGGTCTTCACGGCGTCCAAGATGCGCAACATGTTCACCCTGATGAACGAGAGCTTCGCGGAGTGCCTCCAGCACCTGGACACCCCCAAGGGATCATCTGGCGGCGGAAAGGCCTTCGAGGTGGACATGAAGGTGTTGTGCAACAAGCTCTCCAACGACGTTATCGCCACCACCGCGTTTGGGCTCAAGGTGAACTCGTTTGACCACCCGGAGAATGAGTTCTACCAGATCGGGCAGTCCCTGGTTTTCTCCCGCGGACTTCAGTTCTTCAAGTTCATGCTGGCCTCGCTAGTGCCCAGGCTCTTTAACGTGAGTGCATTCCCGAACTTTGCATATCGAAACCAATTTTTAATCGGCGTTTACATTCCCCAGATATTTGGAGCGACCATCTTTGACTCCAGCAAAATGGAGTACTTTGTTCGTCTGGTGGTGGATGCCATCAAGTACCGAGAGCAGCACAATATCACGCGACCCGACATGATCCAGCTGCTGATGGAGGCCAAGAACGAGTCGGAGGACAAGTGGACCGACGACGAGATAGTGGCCCAGTGCTTCATTTTCTTCTTCGCCGCCTTCGAAAATAACTCCAATCTGATTTGCACCACCACCTACGAACTGCTGCACAATCCCGACATCCAGGAGCGATTGTACGAGGAGGTGAAGGAGATCCAAGAGGCTCTGAATGGCGCATCCCTCACCTACGACGCCGTGCAGAAGATGACCTACATGGACATGGTCATTTCCGAGTCCCTTCGTAAGTGGACTCTGGCCGCCGCCACCGATCGTCTCTGTTCCAAGGACTACACCCTCACAGACGAAGACGGCACCAAGCTATTCGATTTCAAAGTGGGAGACCGCGTAAATATTCCAATCTCTGGGCTGCACTGGGACGATCGTTACTTCCCGGAACCCAAAAAGTTTGATCCCGAGAGGTTTAGCGATGAGCGAAAGAGCGAGTTGGTGCCATACACCTATTTGCCTTTCGGGGTGGGACCTCGAAACTGTATAGGTGAGTTGAACCTTCTAAGACATGGGCTAAAATTGTTTTTAAAGGGGTATCTTGGTACACCTCTTTGCACAATTTGAGCTGGGTACGACCATGAAAAACCAACTATATCTGAATTATATTTACTACATCCACTTCCTCAGGAAATCGCTATGCTTTGATGCAAGTCAAGGGCATGCTGTACAATCTGCTGCTGCATTATAAGATCGAGGCTTCCCCGAGGACCGAAAAGGATCTGTGGGGATCGGCACGCGGCTTTAACCTTACCCCCCGGTCGGGATTCTGGATGAACTTGGTGCCGCGTAAATAACCAGATGAGGAAATATATTTAACTTGTATTATATATAAACACTTTGGTATTGTTCAGCTTTGACCAGTTAACCACTGTAAGAGTTAAGTTTGTGATGAAATAACTTTATGTTATTAGACATTTGATTAGAGTCTAAAAGCATATTGCGAAAACTTCAGGTCCAACACCAAGAACCGAAAGCTTTAATCAGTAGAAACAAAAATAAAACCAAACGAAAAATTATTATTATTTTTGATTATTATTTTTGATTAAAATCCAAAGCGAGCGGCAGATAAGTTGTCTTTGATTGGGTTCATAACAGCAACAGTATGCATAATCAGTTCCGAAATTGACAACACTTTTACAATCGTATCAGTCGATGAACATAAATAGATGTACTTGTCGTTTGCTAGACTTACTCCGCATTAAATCGACCGACTGGTAACTATGGTTTTTCAGCACGGCTACTTTTGAAACCTTCAAATCCTATACTTTGAGGAACCGTAATCATTCGTCGGGGATATGGGGGTATATACCACGCCGAAAGACGTTTTCCAGAAGCAACTCAGAACTACAGTCGCCATCGACATCAGTAAGTTTACTCTGGTCCCATCCCCAGCAGAGAAATATTAAAAAGATCTGAGTAAATTATTCTGACCTTAAAGTTTATGATTGCTAGCTCCTAAAGAATTTAACATGATATGTGCCAGACCTTAAGGTAAGTTTCACTAGTTATTCGAACTAGCAATTTTTTCGCTTAATGGTGAAAGCCAAAATGTACCAAGAACAGCACAATAATACAATATCAAATCCAATCTGAGCTGCACCAGGGAAGATTGTACAAGGGAGACCCAAGAGGCTCTGAACAGCGATTCCCTCACCTACGACGCCGTGCAGAAGATGACCTACATGGACATGGTCACTAAGCTATTTAAACTCAAGATGGGCGATAGTCAACATACCTATTTGTGGACAACATTGGGATGACCATTTCTGCTCTTAACGAAGAAAGTTTTATCCAGAAACATTGGCCGCGGAGCGAAAGACCGAGATGGTGCCATACACCTTAACACCTATACACCTACTTTATCACTTGAGCTGATTAATTTGACTTCAAGCTTAAAAACATTAAAATTAGAAGTAAAAGTGTGAGTATATTTGAGCTTTACTGGGGCTTGCCCAATGCATGTACCCTTTTTAATCTTTATTCATTTTATTTGTGTGACCTTAGGTAGTAAATTTGCTCTGGTGCTCTGGTAAAAAAGTATTATTGACCTGTAAAAGTCGGTACGCAGCTTTAATTTGATCCCCAATCTGGAAAAACTCTTCAGTAAGTTTAGAAAAACATACCTTGAAAATACCTTCTCTTTTATTAAATTACCTTCTGTAGATTCTTCACAAGAGTTTTGGTATTGCATACTCCATGGTTTAAATGTTCGAGTATTAGAGTCGTCCAAATACCCACTCTGTTTTATGTATTACCCATATTATTTGTGTATCGGCAGGCAATCGATATTCTCTGATGCAGGTAAGGGCATGTTATAGAACCTACGGCTGCATTACATGACCGAAGAATCCACAAAGGATCTGTGGGTAAAGTCACGCGACTTTCATTTGGCCCCAAGCACGGATTCTAAATGCACTTGAAGCCGCGAAAATAAACCTATAGGGTAAATAAAAACACGGCTCAGATGTTTAAGAATAAAATACACAGACATATATTTTACTTTTGATTATGTTTCCATACACACTTGTTGATATAGCATAGCTTAGACATATGGTTTCGATCAGCTCTCGCTGGTCGCTTACAAAACTTTCTTCACTCCAAGTATTCTGGACACATTCCTTTTATATAACAATTTCCCTTTCACGCTGCGGAGAAAGCACGCAAATTACATAAAACGTTTGGTTTGCGAACAAAAGAATCTTCAATTTGATTTGCTTAACAAAATGTCGACGAAAAGAAACCGCAAATATTGTAAATGTTAATGGTTTTGTGTCTCAAAGCTTCGTTTTGTTTGTGGCAGTGGAGTTTTTTCCGCGTTCTGCTCTTGCCAATTTAAATTATTGCACATTTGGCTAATATACTTTCACTCTTTTGGAGATTCTTTTGTTGGCCATCGACTGGATTTCGTTGGAGATTATTGTTCGTTGATTGCGTTGTTTGTGGTCTCTACTTTTCGTTTGTTTCTGTTCTGCCTACGTCTAGCACTAGATTACCTTATTAGTTATGGAAATGGCCCTGGCGGGGCATGTGTATATGAATATGCAAATATGATATAGTTTTAGCTTTGTACAACGATTTCCCTCATCTCTGATCTTATATGTCTCTTCTTAACCAGTATAATATACATGTGGATATGTTATTTACAGCCACGGCTGCCATGCCATCCGAATGTAATGGATAGTGGACAAGAATTAATGGTTTTGCTAACATGGCAACCGTGTTGAAAAAGACTTTTCAATTTTCACTTTTCAAGCGCACTTAGACGCTGTACAGTCGTCCATTGCTGGTGTGCTGGGACGTGGAGTGGCGGTGCTTGCCCAGCCCGAAGAAGTTCCAGACCCGCCTCAGGCAGCCGGGCTTCTTCTCCGGCAGCATCAGACTCTGCTCCTCGAGGATCGTGTCCAGGATGTAGTAGCTGCTCAGGTTGAAGGGCGGGGGCGGCAGCATGGGGGGTGGTCAGGAGATGGTGCAGTTCTTGCTCTCGTGCATGACCGCCGGGGACGCACCGCCGCCGCCTCCAGTGGCCATGCCCATGGCCAGCGAGGAGTCCTGGGCCAGCTTCTTCTTGCGCTCGTAGGCGAGGGCGTCGTTGGGCACGTAGGCCACCCGCACGCCGCCGTAGTGCTTGCGCGCGGGCAGCCGGTACACGTAGTCGTCCATGTCGCTGGAGGAGCTGGAGGAGCAGGTGGAGCAGATGCTGGCCACGTCGCAGTTGTCCAGGTTGTTCAGCAGGTTGAGCGCTCCGCCGTTGTTCGCCTGCGTCTGGGCGTTGTGCAGGCGCAGGTTCGTTTGGTTGATCTGCATCTCGGAGGAGCTGCGCGACTGGTTGCGCCGCCGCCGACGCCGCCGGGCATTCGAGTTGTCCGTGTAGCTCTTGGAGCGCGACATCGTGTCCTGGACGCTGTGGAAGCGCACCTCCTTCAGCGGCCGATTGTCCAGCTGCTCGTCGTCCTCGGTCGGGTGCTGCTGCTGGTGCTGGTGCTCCTGGCTGCGCTTGCCGGCGAAGAGCTGCTCGTAGCCGTCGTGGGGCAGCTCACGCACCGGCTCGTTGTCCAGCTCCAGCTCCAGATCCAGCTCGTGGGCCAGCTCCTGGGTGCTCTGCGTGAGGTCCGAGTTGCTCGGCGAGTTCAGGTTGATCTTGTCGATGCTCTGGTAGCTGTGCGAATCGTCCGCCTTCGAGAGCAGCATGTCCGGCATCGAGGTGGTCAGCGTCTGGGCGTCCCCGAAGATGGACTTGTCGCCGGCGCAGATGTTGTCCAGGCTGATGCCCAGCTCGGTGAGGTCGATGGGCGGCGGATGGGCGGGGCGTGGCATGCCGGGCACCCCTCCTCCGAGGAGTAGATCCGCCACGCCGACGGCCTCCATGCGCTGCCGCTCCTGCCGCTCCAGCAGATCACCGGCACTGCCCGTGGCCTTGGAATGGCCATGATGGCCCTTTCGTCCCGCCTCCCGATCCCGCTCTCGATCCCGGTCCCGCTCGCGATCTCGTTCACCCGCCCGCCGCGGCGACCTGGCTATTTGGCTGGAGGTGGAGGCGCGGTGCGTGGGCCGCAGCTGGGGACCCGAACTCGTGTCCGACGGCGTGGGCGGCTCGCCCTTGCTGCAGGCGATGGAGCAGTAGATGGTGCCCCGCCGGGGCAGGAAGGGCCGGCCCAGCAGCGAGCAGCGGCAGGTGCAGCAGCTGAAGCACTGGTCCGTCGCGTGCCAGTGCTGCCCGTCGTGGCTCATCTGGCCCTGGTCCACGCCGATCACCTCGCCGCAGTAGTCGCAGTACTCGGCGAACATCGTGTCGAAGCAGGCCAGGCAGTAGGGCTTGCCCTCGCGCATGATGTACCGCTGCCCGCCCAGCTGGTGCTCGCACTCCTGGCAGGCGAAGTGCTTCATGTGCCACGTCCTGCCCTCCGCCTCCGTGCACTCGTCCGAGAATATTATCTGCCGGGGGAGGAGAAGATGCGGGAAGTTCGGCATTAGGCAGGAATTCTAAAACGATCTTTGCTCAGCACTCGCTGAATGTCACAAATGACAGATCAATTGGCAAAATAATTTCATTAAGAGCCTTCAAAGTGCCTATTTACTACTTAAAAGAAACTGAGATGGACACCACGTTCCACTGTAATTTAACTTATAGTTTCCACACGAAATAATATTCGCTAGCCTATATTTGAAACAAGCAAAGCTATGTTATTTAAGATTAAAAAAAAAACACTTTAAAATTAATAAAAAAAGGTCTTAATCAAAAAAAAATTCTTGCTTTCAGTAAAATTTCCTTTTACTAAGCATGACCTTAAAAAAATGAACCTTCGATATATGTTTATTTGGGGAATAATAACCATAACAAGAAAGAAAGCAAACTTCGGCAAGCCGAAGTTCATATACCCTTGCAGCTATTGCATGAATTAAATACTTTTGAAAACATTTAAATTATGATTTACTTGAGTATATGCTGAAAAACATTGAAACTATGATGATTTGCAGCTCAATTATTAGATAGTTATTTTATATATTTTTATTATTTCTATGGGAGCTATATGCTATAGACGTCCGATTTTGATAAAATTTAAACCATAATTCTGAAATAATTAAACATTGCTATATGTCGAAGAACTAAACAAAAAAAACTAAAAAACAGAAAAGTTATAATTTTTTTTCATTTATTTTTCCGATTGTTCCTATGGGAGCTATATGCTATATTCGTCCGATTTTGATGAAATTTAAAACATAATTCTGAAATATTTAACCATTACTATATGTCGAAGAACTAAACAAAAAATTAAAAAACAGCAAAGTTATAATTTTTTTTCATTTATTTTTCCGATTGTTCCTATGGGAGCTATATGCTATAGTTGTCCGATCCGGCTCGTTCCGACTTATATACTACCTGCAATAGAAAGACAACTTTTGGGAAAGTTTCATGCAGATAGCTTTAAAACTGAGAGACTAGTTTGCATATAAACGGACGGACAGACGGACGGACAGACGGACAGACGGACGGACAGACGGACATGGCTAGATCGACTCTTCTAGTGATGCTGATCAAGAATATATATACTTTATAGGGTCGGAAACGTCTCCTTCACTGCGTTGCAAACTTCTGACTGAAATTATAATACCCTCTGCAAGGGTATAAAAATAGTATCTAGTTAACAAAGTTTAACGAATGTTGTTTCAAATTTGATTTAAGCCATTTATTTTAAACATAATCAAAGTTATTATGAAGATGTGATTTTATAAAAGTTGACACAAGTGTACACATAATAAACATCTATTTACGTGCGTCTGCATCATCAAAGGTTTTAAAAACAATATATTTTTTTAAAATATTTAAAATGCCTTATGATGACATCAAACGGCTCTTCAGAGTATGCATTATTATATGTTATGCGTATGTATTTTATGAGTATGTGAAGAAGCAGCATACTTTTGGGCTTCAGTGGGCTGCATAAAACATTCAAAACTGTCTCTCCTTCAAATTAAGTTCTTACTTAAAACCGCGATTCTCGAAAATTAAATCAAAACCGCTCGAAATCGACGGGTGATTTTGGTAGTTAATTGATCAAATAACTTATTTTAAAAGCTTTTTATTTATTTCCAGAGGGTAGCCGAAAGTAATTCTAAAGCAAAGTATCCCATTGCGAAAATAGCATGATTTTTTTGTCGATATTTTAAAACTAAGTAAGAAATCCAGCTCAATTACATATTTTACTTGACATTTTAACCAATTCTTCACAAGAAATTCAATCAGCTAAGTAATCATCTCCTTTCACTAGTTTTATTTTTTATTCAATTTTGCTTCAAATTTAATCATTGAAAATATGCAAAAAAAATCAATTCAATGATATCCCTTGAAATATTGGCATAAATTGGCTTAATGTATATTAAAGAGGGCCATTACATTTTTTTCAAAAAAAAAAAATATAAATGGGCTTTTGTGCACTGTAAGTACGGGTACATTAAAAATAATATGTACACAAATCACTTAAATATTTTCTTTAAAAAATTTAAGAAACTACGACAACCGAAGCTATTATCAGCAAGCCACATTTTTTCAAAAACAAACAAGCAAATTTATACTTATTTTTCAGCGTATAAATACGAATTTAAAAGTAACAAGGATCTATATTTACCCATAATCAGCATATAACTGAATGATTAGTATGACAGATATATGTCCGCTATAGGATTAAGTCAAACAATTTTCATCAAATCTGAAGAAACAGGTTCAAAGAAAGAACAAAACCATCTTTTCGTACTTAAATAAAAAAAAACAAGAAAGAAAGCAAACTTCGGCAAGCCGAAGTTCATATACCCTTGCAGCTATTGCAAGAATTTAACATTTTTGAAAACATTAAAATTATGATTTACTGCGTATATGTTTAAATACATTGAAGCTATGATGATTGGCAACTCAATTATTTGATAGTTATTTTATATATTTTTATTATTTATATGGGAGCTATATGATATAGACGTCCGATTTTGATAAAATCTAAACCATAATTCTGAAATATTTAACCATTGCTATATGTCGAAGAACTGAACAAAAAATTAAAAAACAAAAAAGTTATAATTTTTTTCATTTATTTTTCCGATTGTTCCTATGGGAGCTATATGCTATAGTCGTCCGATTTTGATATAATTTAAACCGTAAATCGGAAATATTTTACCATTACTAAATGTCGAAGGGCTAAACAAAAAATTAAAAAACAGAAAAGTTATAATTTTTTTCATTTATTTTTCCGATTGTTCCTATGGGAGCTATATGCTATAGTCGTCCGATTATGATGAAATTTAAACCGTAAATGAGAAATATTTAACCATTACTAAACGTCGAAGAACTAAACAAAAAATTAAAAAACAGCAAAGTTATAATTTTTTTTCATTTATTTTTCCGATTGTTCCTATGGGAGCTATATGCTATAGTCGTCCGATCCGGCTCGTTCCGACTTATATACTACCTGCAATAGAAAGACAACTTTTGGGAAAGTTTCATGCAGATAGCTTTAAAACTGAGAGACTAGTTTGCATATAAACGGACGGACAGACGGACAGACGGACAGACGGACAGACGGACAGACGGACGGACAGACGGACAGACGGACATGGCTAGATCGACTCGCCTAGTGATGCTGATCAAGAATATATATACTTTATAGGGTCGGAGATGTCTCCTTCACTGCGTTGCAAACTTCTGACTGAAATTATAATACCCTCTGCAAGGGTATAAAAATGAATTCTTTTTTTATATCATGTTTACCTGAATTTATATAGTAAGCTCATCTTTAGTATATTTTTTTTTTCCAATTTAAGTAATTTTTATTAAAAATCAAGGAATTTCATTCGTTGTACATATTATAAGACAATACTATTTGTAGTCGTCAATTTAGCATAAGCCATTTAATTTTTTGATATCGAATGACTTAATACTTTAGTATCTACTTGCAGTTTGTCCATTGTTAAAAACAAATTAGATCAGTATCTCCTGTAAAACTTTACAAATTCTTATGATTGTCATTGATCCAATGCCACTAATGGATCCCATAAGTAAAGCCGTTACTTCGGTTAAGTTTCCATTTCATCTACTAAATTTTATTTATACACAATTGCAAAACCTGAATTGAATTTAAATTCCACCTAAAGTATATCTTTCTTCAAAAGGCTACCACTTTTTGTACCAATTTCTTACCTCATCGCAGGCAGAGCAGCGTGGTTTTTGGGTTTCGGCATGGTGCCGACCGCAGTAGAGATTGCCGTCGCGCTGGAAGTAGATGAGGTCGACCAGCAGCTCCTTGCAGACGCTGCACACGAAGCATCCCGGATGCCAGCACAATTGGGCGCCCAGCCGCTGGGCGAAGACCACGATGTCACCGCCGGACAAGGGCTCCTCGCACTGAAAGTAGACACCAGAAACAGGGAGATGGTGAGTTGGGTGAATCGTACAAATAGCTGAAATATGCTCAAGTTCGTCGAGCGATAAAAATCTGCAGCGTCTGGCTGCTGCTGGGGCAAAAATATTTAAGCGACTATAAATGCTAAATAACGGTAATAAAACGCTTAAGCTCAACGCCCCACAACTCCCCGGGAAAAGAGCCGCCAGCAGGAAAAGTCCTTGCTCCTTGCCCAAGAACTCGCTGTTCTGCTCTGCGGTTTTCCCTCCTCATCGGATTTTCCAAAGCGGAAATCATGCAAAAATAGCTGCCGGCCATGTGTCCGTGTCAGCCCGGTGTGTTTGGGTCCACCCCAAAGTGCTCCTCGGTGGCTGTGGATAAGGAAGCGCTTTAAGTGGCACTGGCTGCTGGGAATTTCCCGGAAAACTGGCAAACTGAGAAATGCGAAAAGGAATGGCCGCTTTTAATGACTGCCATGCAAAACGAGTCTCGTTAACTTTAAACGCGCTCGCTCGCATAATGAACTTATTTCAATCCAAAAGGGTTCACGGCCAAAGGCCAACGGATGGTGACTTTTTTATGCCCCTAAACGAAGGTTCTAATTAAGTTCGCTTAGCGGTCAGACTCCCAAAAGGAAAATGGAAACTATTAGTTCGTATAACTCAAGTTTTGTCAGTTATTTTAAAATGAAATATTTCAGAACGTATTTAATCGTTTCTAGCTGCAGGAAACAACACTTAAAATGACATAAAGTATTTAGAAGAAATATTTTGAGTTTGGTTAAACTGGTTCTACCTTACTTGGCAACTGATTACATATTTGGTTTAAGAATTGTATTAAACAGAAAAAGTTGTATTAAAATTAAATAAATTAAGCTTATTAAACTGCACAATAAGAGGAGCATATTTTATAAACAAAATTTTTATATTATATCAGAATTTAAACATTTAAATTTTCGCCTTTTCAAGTTGTCCAAACTTTTAAGGTACTTTTTTATGTTAGAATATATTTTATGTACGTAAAGAACTCTGTTTTGACAATTATACTCGTATTTGGGCAACCTGTCTGCACTTTTCAATTTTCCGGAATAAAGCAATCAGCCCGTCTGCCCTGATATATGCACAGTACTAGTACTAGTACAGAAAGCGACACATGCAGTTCCTACGAGCCAGACCCCAAACCGAAGCTCCCTGCCAATTTGCACCCTCATTTCAGGCAGTTGGCGGCACTGCTCGACTGCGTCTTAGTTCTCGGTTTTGGCGGTTTCTGGCGCAGGCAAATTACCCGGCGCCACCACAGAGCCACCGCATAAGATTCGGTACCGATGCCATTGCCAGACTGCCAGTCAGCCAGCATCCAGGAGCTCCTTAACTTTCCAGGCTATTAAACCTCGGCGTGGGATGCGTCCCGTCCACCTCCACCGGAGTCCCGCAATCAGCATTTACTTTTGCAAGCCATTAAGCATTGACAGGCGAACGCTTTGGGCTTTGGGCCCCGACTGTACGGGGTTGATAATTTCGCGGGGCGTAAGTAGATTCCCTCTATGCGTCGTTAATTGTTTGGCAACTTCAAAAATTTATCGCCTCTGGCCACGAAAATCATAAAAACATCGAAGCTGCGCACTTTAATTAGGCAGTTCCCCTGCCCCTTCCTCCCTGGCTAATGACGCATTGAAGTCGGAATGGACTTGTCCTTGCACTTTGGCGTGGCTAACCCCAGGAACTCGGCAAAAAACTTTTTCCCGCAGGAAGCGCTTTAAGTAGTTTCTGTGGTGGGGATAAAGTGCGAAAGTTTCCAGCATGGATGGCGATGGGAATGGGGCAACCAATTTCGGTCCTAAGCCCGCCCACGCCCTAGCCATCGATTAGTTTGTCCGGAAAATCTGTGCACTTAAAACGACATTTTTCATCGGGCTGCCAGCCCGGCTAAATGTCATGTAAATAACAGCAATCGCTGCTCATTTATCTTATCAATCCAATTAATCCCAGTTGGCTGTTGGCTGTTGCCTGTTGGCTGGCTCTTGTTTGCAGGCACTCTGCGCCAGACAATTATGCTATTGACAAATTGTTGCCGGCGGTGCCATCACAGCACCTAGTTGAACCAAACTGAACCAAACTGAACTGAACGGAACTGAACTGACTGAGCCCGGATGACCCCACACCCATTGGGGGTTGAAAGTGTCCTCGCTAACCCATTTCGTGTCCGGACTAATCCAACTCGGAGCGACAAACTTCGCTGGCAGACGGGCAAACCCATCCCCCCTCCCGAAACCCCCCAAACGGCAACACAAATTATTAATGATGCTCGTTATCATGCCCTTTTCAGTACATAAACTTTTCGCTTAACAGCCACTGCGCTTCACCTTTCTTTTGCTGGTTTTTCCTTTTTGTTTCCCACTAGCTTTCCACCTGGCTGCACTGAAAAGAATGGTTTTAATACAGTTAAATTGAAAAGTCGCAAAATTTTAGCAAATGTAGGTATTACTTGTTATTTGTGTAATGAAAACCATTAGTCAAAATAACAAAGAAATATATTTTTAAGTGTACAAAACGGAGTGCTACAAATTTTTCTCAGTCTCTGGCAATACATATATATCTTGTCGTAAAGTGCCGAGTCTGAGATGGCTTTTCTTGTAATTATTTCATTGTTGCCAGGACGACCTTTAGTGTCACATCCTTGTCAAAACTTCAGCTTCCGCTCGTTGCTGTTCGTGTGGAAAATCTGTCAAGAAGTGTGCCCGCCTTCCGCTCCTGGATGCCATTATTTTTTGGCAAAATCATTGCCAGTTGGTTGTGACACACGTTTGCGGCCCACGGTGCTACTCATTTACGGCTGACTGACTGCGGAAGCTTCCTCCCCTTCGGGATTCAGGATCATTGAACGTTTTCATAAATTTTCCCTAATAATTTCCCCATGCTTTCCACGCCATTCGATTGGATGGCTCAGGGTTGAGGCCTTTGTTCGCATTTTAACGTCCGTTTAGCAAGTCAGTTATGGTCTGTGAATTTTAAGCACTTTTTGGGTCTTAGACAGGGCATAGGGCTGGCTTCCGATTTTCAATTCCTTTTTACCGTTTATCAGATTTCACATGGAAGCGAAGCAGAAAGTTTGCCAAAATACAAAACGCCTAGACAGTTCACGGAACTCAAAATAAAGGCTTTTCTTTTTAAGTTTTCCTTATGATTGATTTCAACCCTTCACTGATAAAAATGGAATAGTACAAATTGGCAACTGACTCTTCAATTTAAAATTGCATATTATATATTAGAATTAATTAAGAAATCATAATTTTTAATACAATGCATATCGAATTACATGATTCAATATTACAAATTTAAATGAATGTGGAAAATATTAGATTTCAAATAGTTCCTACTTGATTTAAATGTATTTTATTTGAGTTAAATATCGTTTAATTTAAATTAAAGCTTCAGATATTTAAATTAAGTCCGAAATTGGTCGAATGAAAAAAGGTTTCTAATATTTTCATATATAAAACAACTAAAAACCGCAAAGGATGAAAATCAAACGGAAAATAATAAAATTGAATACATGAATATTTGTATTAAATTTTAATTTTAAATAAAATATTATAATTTCCAGCTATTGCTTCTCTTAAATAACTTTCCTTTCATCTAGTTTATTGATTTAAATCCTTAGGCAATTATTCATATCGCGTATTTCTTTGATAATTTATATAATACCGGTTGCAGGTGTTTATTTTTTAACTTTAATAAAGCTTAAGAAAGAAAAAACACAAATAAATTCGGGCTAAGCAAAGTTTGGGGAATTTCCTTGCCAATTTCACACTGATTATTCGGAACTCTAATGAACTCCAACCTCCGGAAAGTGTTTGCTCAAGTTAAGCCACAGTCGTAATAAGCACAAGTAAACTGCCAAATAAAATCAGACTCACGCACACGACTCCGGGCAAGTCCCTATCCGGAGCGCCGGATCCCCATTCGTCGGCGCACGTAGCAGACGGACTTGTATTCGGAGACGAGACCAGACCAGACCAAACCAGACCAGACCAGGCCAACCGCCTCCGACCAGAGGAGATCCGACCGCGTCCCAGACACGCAACATGCGGCATAAAGTTTTTAATAAGTTTTACGAGTGGCAAGTGTGAGCACAATAAATCGAGCTGCCAACTATCTACCGGAAAAGTGCAGAGCTGACCAAGTGCACATCGGCATTGGCATCGGCATCGGCATGCCTGCCTGCCCAAGAGTCCTCCGACTGTCAGCTAATAACAATGCAAATTTCCCAGACCAGACTGTGAAGGGATGCAGTGCACGGAGGTGCCACCTCTGCCACTATTTCATGCCACTGCCATTGTGCTTTAATGCCGTTTCACTGCGTCTTTGGCCGGCACTCCATTCACTTTTGGCGCGAGGAAAACTGTGGAGGGGCTTGCTGCGACTCCTTAGCCTTTATGTTGTCAGTGGCAAGTCACTGCAATTGTTTTTGCAACAACGTTCTTCACTTCCAGCTCCCCACCGCGCGCTGAAAGTGTACTTAATGAAATCTTTTTGTCATCTTTTACTTCAAGACGTTTGAAAGTTGCCAGCAACGGTCTCCCCCGCCCGTCGAGCTCATTGTTTTCCCGGCCATTGTCAATTTTTTCCCTTTGCCCGGGCCAAGAAGGAATCTCTGGCGCAAAACTTTGCCCGGCCAGGCGCAAATGAAATCGAAACGACGCTTCATCTTTATACTTTTCGTGAATAATAAAATGCAAATTTCTGCAACAATTAAGTGTGCGGGAAAGGGGGGTGTGCCAACCAAAAGAAAAAGCTGAAAAAGTTGTTTTCAAATTCAAACTTACCCCCTTGCAGGGTCGCTCGTCGGACAGCAGGCGGACCGCCCCTCGACCCAGAGCTTCCCGCTTCCTTTGGGCCGAGAAGATGCGCAGCTCCTTGCGCTCCTCGTCGCTCAGCGAGTGGCAGTAGCGCACCTGCAATGGACACGAAGGCGAAAACGGAAAGTTAGCTTCTGGGTTCCTGAATTTTAATTAAGGCAACTCAAAAGGCAGTCGCAAGTTTTTTAATCTCGCCGGGCCTTTTGAGAAACGCTCTTTATACTTTGTTTTCAATGCCCGCACCGGGGTAATTATAAATTTTGTCACAACGAAATACTTTTATTTATTACTCAACGAGCAGTTTTCGGCAGGAAAAACATTCAAAGTGAATATTTTGTGTCCAGGTATACAAACATGCATACTTTTCAGCATAAGCAATTCAAATATAAAATATGGCTTCTTTTGTTTTGCTTAGCTTTAAATAAGAAGACTTTAAGAGCTTAGAAAATGTTAGTTAAATAACGTAAAACAAGAAAGAAAGCAAACTTCGGCAAGCCGAAGTTCATATACCCTTGCAGCTATTGCAAGAATTAAAAATTTTTGAAAACATTAAAATTATGATTTACTTGCGTATACGTTTAAAAACATTGAAGCTATGATGATTTGCAGCTTAATTATTCGATAGTTATTTTATATATTTTTATTATTTCTATGGGAGATTTATGAAATAGTCGTCCGATTTTGATAAAATTGAAACCATAATTCTGAAATAATTAAACATTGCCATATGTCGAAGAACTAAAAAAAATTTAAAAAACAGAAAAGTTATAATTTTTTTCATTTATATTTCCGATTGTTCCCATGGAAGCTATATGCTATAGTCGTCCGATTTTGATGAAATTTAAACCGTAAATCGGAAATATTTAAACATTACTAAATGTCGAAGAACTAAACAAAAAATTAAAAAACAGCAAAGTTATAATTTTTTTTTGTATTTTTTTTCTGATTGTTCCTATGGGAGCTATATGCTATAGTCGTCCGATCCGGCTCGTTCCGACTTATATACTACCTGCAATACAAAGACAACTTTTGGGAAAGTTTCATGCAGATAGCTTTAAAACTGAGAGACTAGTTTGCATAGAAACAGACGGACAGAGGGGCTAGATCGACTCTGCTAGTGATGCTGATCAAGAATATATATACTTTATAACGTCGGAGATGTCTCCTTCACTGCGTTGCAAATTTCTGACTGTAATTATAATACCCTCTGCAAGGGTATAGAAATTTAATTTTTAAATATGTATTTTCTATTTTGAAATATTTTAAAAATTGTTTTTGATTTATTAATAATTTGACAGTTCAGAATTACGCTTTTAATTTTAATTGAAATCGGAAAACGATATCGTATATCTGTTATAAGAACTATCGAATAATTGAACTGCAAATCAGCATAGCTTTAATGTTTTAAAACATAAATGCAAGCCAATCATAATTTTAATGTTTGCAAGAATATTTAATTTTTGAAAAAGCTGCAAAGGTAAATGAACTCCGGCTTGCCGAAGTTGGCTTCCGTTCTTGTATAAGATATATTTTAAAATGGTCGATGCCTTATCTAGACCCTCTTGTTTTCATTTTTTTTACCAGCTTCTTTTGGCTTTCGTCTGCCCCGTACTCACTTCGTTATCTTGCGGTGGCAGCTGGTTCAGCAATTGCTTGACACGATACTTTTCGCCGGGACTGTTGACGTAGGGCACTTTGTCGTCTGGCAGTTGACTGAAGTACAAGCGGACCTGCAATTGGAAAGTTGGGTTAGCTTCCGGTTAAACTTAAGATCTATGGCATGTGTGCCCTTTAAGTCCTAACGAATTAATCGACTGCCACAGGAGACCCTGCACAGAGTCGTGAAAGTAAAAACTGTCGCAGAGCGCATGAAAAATTGAGTCCGAGAAAAAGAAACCAACTTAAGGCCAATCTCTATGGTTGTTTGGCTTTTCCCAGGGGCTCTTATGCAAGCCTCCGCCCGAAAAAAAATCGACAGGCATTTCAAGCTCTAATTGCCGCCAAATGTATCGGCAATTTAATTACAAAACGCTTTCGCTTTCCACCAGATGCCGATGGCGATTCGGTAGCGATAATTTTTTGAGCGTGTAATTAAAGTGGTTTCCCGACCGATTTCCTTAAGCGCGCAAGTGGCCAACGACCAGGCATTGAACTGGATTTGGTTTTGGGAATCCGATTAGGAGAGCGTGGAAAATCGAACGAAATCAAAAGCTGGCAGCGGGTGGCCCGCGGCTCAAAAAGGCAACCACCTCGCCCCACATCGCATCGCCGGGATTTCACTTAATTAGTTGCGACAAATCGAAACACATGTCGGGCGGGGATGATGACGGTGCTGATGATGCTGACTATGTTTTAGGTGCTACACTCTAAAAAAGAATAGCCTGGAACCATACTACAACGAGCGTGATTTCAGAGAAAGTGATTTCAATAAGAAATGTTTTAACTTTAAATCTTCCATAACATGATAAAAGACGACTGATAAAATGGATTTATTAAATACATTACAAAAATGTTTGCCTGTCTTGCTTATTGCGTGACGAAATAACAAATTTGTTTTATTTATATTTGGTACAAGCGCATTTAGTTATGGTTGTTTGACGATATGACAGAACTGTTCCATTAACATTGGCTAAAAGTTGCTTTACGAAAAAAATAAATAACTTGTCTTCGAAAGCCACGTAAATGAAATTGATTTGTTGGCAGTTGGCTTTAGTTCCCTAATCAGTAAAAAATATTAATCGAGATCGGGGGCATGTCTTACCTGGTCGGGGCGCAGACCCGGCGGCACCCAAGTGTACTCCTCGAGGGCACAGCCACTGTCGTCGTCCGACTGCGAGTTCCGCTGGAAGTCCAGCTGCTGGTGGTGGCTGTGGTGGAAGCCACCACCGTGGCCCGCGACCGCCGCCGCCGACTTGTAGCTGGCGGTGCGGAGCGGCGAGGGCGAGGCCACCGAGTTGAGCGGCAGGTGGCTGGGCGGCTGGCAGTGGCGGCGCTGCAGCGGCGACACAAAGGCACCCGTTGACCCCGGGCCTCCGCCACTGCCCCCGCTGACCCCGCTGCCCCCACTGCCGCTGGACGCAACCGAGGGCACGTCCAGATTGGACGTGGATGCCACCTGACTGACCGCCGAGTGGGATTGGGACTGCGACTGCGACTGGGGGGCAAAGACCAGGCCCGTTCCGCCCGCCTCGATCTGCAGCAACTCGCTCTCCGTCTGCGTGTAGTAGCTGCTGCTACTGCTGGGCGGATGGTGTTGCTGCTGCGACTGTAGCTGCTGCTGCTGCTGTTGCTGTTGCTGCGGGGTCTGTTGCATGATGCTGGTGGAGCGGGGCGCGGGCGTGGGCTTGAATTTTCTGATGGCTTGGCTGGGCTGGGTGCTGCAAAACACAAAAAGAAAGCAAAACGAAAGAGAAATCAATATGAGGTGTCCATATAAGGTGTGTTTTCTAGGTTTAAGAAGTAAAAACCTCTAATTATAAGAAAGCGCGGAAGCTAACTTCGGCGAACCGAAGTTTTTACACCCTTGCTGTCATTCCATTTTTTAAAACAGCCTATATGTTTAAATTATTCGATGCGATTTCAATAAAATAAACAAGAAAGAAAGCAAACTAAATCCCAATCTATTAAATATGTCCAAACAAATTTAAAAACAATTGAAAATTAGAGAAGTTAATTTTATTTAATTTTTTTTTTAATTTTTCGATTGTTCCTATGGGAGCTATATGATATAGACGTCTGACTTTAATCAAATTTAAACCGTAATTCTGAAATAAAAAATCATTAAATCTAAAAACAGCACTTATTATTTGTTTCTTATTTTGTTTCCTATTAAGGTTTTGGTGAGAGCATTTGCATTGATTTATACTTTAGTGTAAAGTTTTTTATTCGATGATTTTTTTATTGTTTATTGTTTCAATTTTTTTGAGCACCTCCATTAAACAAAATACCACTTATAAATATAAATAAATCAATTATACAATATACACACAACATATAAGTTAGTCGATGACCCCAGCAACTAGTACTATAAGTTTTAGTTATAGTTTTTAAGCAACTTGAACATAAAAATAAACAAAGGAATAAAAAAACAACATAAAACTTTATTAGCTAATAATAATTCTATGTCACAAGGCTTTTGACTTTCAAGGCCTTAGTTTTAGCGCTCCCATTATTGTTAGGCAACAGCACTCATAACTCATGGCTGTAAACTTTATCTGCGGAATGCAATTCCGCCTAATATTCACCTTAATCATTCTTGACTCCATCTGCCCGACTCATTTGCAATTAGACCGACTAGCTGGACTAGCGGGAATCGCATTTTGTGTGAGTGCCAACAGGCATTTCAAATGACTTCTGAGTGCAATTACGAGCGCAGCTGCATGCGTGCAGTTGTCCAATCAAATCTGATGAAACTCCCAACCCGAAATTGCAGACCCGGCAGCGTCACAAGGTTTTGTGGCTACTCGCTTGACCGCTGCCCACAGCGGAATCTTCTTCGCCGCCGCTTTCTGTTGTACTTTCACTCGATTTGTGGCACGCTGCGCGATTATGCAGCCAAGCAGAGACAGCCGAGAAATTCCGGCACATGGCCCACGGAGGAGACTGCAGTCGCAGTCCGGTCATGTCTCAGCCCAAGCTCGGGTTTTTTCCTACCTGTTTATGTGGCAATTGAAGTCATTTGTTTGGCTGAAAGTCGGGCGAGCGCCGCGACTGTGCGAGGTGTGTGAGATATTAAACTGTTTCATTCGGTCCTCACATTTGTATATCAAATTGCACAACATTCAGAGCATGAATAACAGCCAGACAAAGCCATTAGGCCTTCCATCGTTTTCATACACTAATCAACGTGAGAAGAAGGCCCGGCCAATTTGCCATTCCACCGAAAGTTTATTTATCTACGCGACTATGTGGTGTATGCAAATTGAAGACATCTCATCACAATCGGAGCTTAGCCTTCTGCTAATGAAGCAAAGCCCACAGAGCGGCGGAATGTGAACGTCTGTGCGGGACGGAAAGTCGGCAGGTACATTACCCACATGGATGCCTATGGATGATGACCAGGAGCCATTAACACCTCCGTACTCAGTGCCACTGGAATGGCCCAGCGTGTGGGGAGAAAGTTTGCGGCCACGCTTTTGTTTTGGTTTTCCAATGCAAATTTCATTTGGAATCGTGTCGGTGCCAAAAAGCCGATCGATCACAGATCACAGGGTACTTTCTAAACCGATTCGGTCGGGATTGTCCAGGCCACAACAAAAACTGCCACCAGCCAGGGCGTAATCTGTCACCCAAATGAATTGGGAATTGTGCGACTGACTTTGGCGATTGACTTTGATAGCGGAAAACAGCGGCCAAGCGCCGGGCCAAAAAAACTACGCCAGATCACATCACATCAGATCAATTCAAATCAACACAGGTCCCAAGTCCCAGCTGCCGAATATGGCCAGCAGTTGTTTGGCTGCCACTTTTCGGCCGGGGACGGCCTAGACGGCGGTCGGTTTTCTCTTTTCGACCAGCGAAACCTGTTGACGGTTTCTATGGGTGCATGCGATTTCTGCACCGAAGACCAGGCGCAAAATACGCAAAAATGCCACCTGACCAACTACGGACAGCGGCCTGGACATATACATAAATTTGGGTTAAGAAGATTTTGAGTTTATTTGGTTTGATGTCTGTCATTTCCTTGATGGCCTGTCGCAATCGCACACGTCTGAGGATAATTAAAAGTAAATTGTTTGACACTCAAATCGGATGGGAATGGCCTGCGAAATATGGCTCTGTCTTTCCACAACTGGCAATGCGGTCTTTTCGCTTGGCCAACATCGACTAGTGGCCATAAATTTCGGTGTTTTGAAGACACTTTTGGGAATTATACGAGCTTATCGGTGTTTGAGTGCGAGTAAGTGCGCTGGTTGAGCTGAAAATGTCTAGAATCCAGTATTTAAAAGGGTATCTCAATATAAATTGATAACTTTGAAGAAGAAAAAAATTAACTGATATTGTTTTAGGTTGTATAGCGAATAAATTTAATTGATTCAAGGACTGACCATTGACATTATCATCGATTAGCTGCTTTCCAGGTGCAAGAAATTACTTTCTACATTCATAGCTAATAACAATCTTTAATTTATTTCGCTGCTTTGTATGCATTGGCTGTTTCCAAAGCAAAGTGCCGCCTTATATATCTGCCCCATCGCTCCTTTTGAGTCGATTTCCACATCTTACAGAGCTCAACTACGATCTGATCCAATCCGAAACAATCCAATCTGACGCGCTGCTTATTAACGAACTTTTCAGCAATTTCAGCACGTTTTGTGTTGCTCAAATGCCAAATCCCAGCTGTAATAATATCTCAATTATGTGCAACACCACGGTATCGATGGCATTTCTATTCGTTCCACCGTATTGCCGCACTGTTTCCACGATTTCATTAAATTTTAGACACGCAGTTTCCCCAGAAAAATTCGCAGCAGGAACACGTAACTGGTTCAAAATCATTTAGGCCTCTCACAGAACCCGTTTTCCGATGGGGCAGCGATTCTGGGAAATGCTAAATGCACTACGACACAGAACGGCTGCAATTGAGGCACTTGGAAACGAAATTAATACGTAACATGCTATTCTTAATAATTGAAAAGAGTCGAGGCAGCCAATCCGCATTAAATTACTTTCACAATTGGCCCAAAGATAAACGCCCGTCTCGGCCAGGTTAAGCCTGGCATTAGGCCTACTACTGCCTGATTATCCATGACCAGCACACGATCTTCGATCTTCGATCTGCAATCTGTGATCTGTGATCCCCCAACCAGAATCTGGCCACGGGGGCGTGGCAGATCAGGGCTGGGCCGGGGCTATTATGAAAGCTCGTGCATTCGCCCCCCCAACTCGTGACCTTGTTGCGTTGCGTGTTCCATTGTCTGGCCCAAACGGCTCCCAAACGGAGCCCCTTTAGAGCGCCGCAATTTATTCCACTATGCAGCCGACTTTCGGGTTAAACTGCCGCGTTTGACTGGCTTTACGTCACACGAATAACCCACGAATAACATCTGATTCGAAACCGGGCAGTAAACAAAAAATTCCGTACATGCAATCGCGTCATATGTTGCACGTGTTGCTGTCGCTCAGCATTTTTATGCATTTCGCTTGGCTTTTCAGCCTCAGCCTCAGCCTCAGCTTCTTCTCTTTTTCTTTATGGGTTTTTGTCCGACATGAGCACATTTTGTGTGTGCCTGTGCCTGTCTGCAGCTCGACTTCACCTGGAATCGGGGATACCAGTGGGTCTGGGACTGGGAGCCAGTCGGGCCCGTTGCACAAGTTCCTAGTGCTCGGCGAGTGTGTGTGCAGCACCGCCTATTTAAGTACCGCGTGGTGATTTAGTGCAGCGTTACCGTTAGGCAGTACACGTTATTCACTATTCGGATCCAAGGCGACCAAGGCTAGTGATAAGCAATAAGCTGCCTGCATCGCCGCTAACAGAGGCGGGCGCTCGAAATGTTTTAGGGGGCTTAGGGAGCAAGCACAATAAGTGCTTTGGCTAATCATTAGCTAATCATTAGTTCTATTATTTTCAGAAATTTGGATTTCAAGAAATTCAGTTAAATGCAACCATATTCATAGACCTTTTCAGACGGTTTAGAATAAAAAAATTTTATCTAAATGTCCTTTAAATGAATATGACTTTCTTTGTAAGGGGCTTGAATAATATCTTTTAGAAATTAAGTTAACTTGACCAATTTTAATGTACTTATGATCAATTTAAATGTTCTTAATCTAAATGCCCACTATTATGAACAATAATAATTTTTTCGCTTACAAACGATGATTACATTCTTAAAAATAAAAAAAGCTCAAAAATAATCATTAGTTAAAAAAAAAAACAATATTATTCTTGAGGATTCGAGAAGGCAATCTAAATAGCAATTATTTGGTAAACCGCAATTGATTAAGAGGCTGTTAAAAGAAAATGATTTTTAAGTTTGAAAAAACAAAAATAATAGTTTTCGGTTTCTGGTATTTAGCATAAATTATGTACTTATTCAGTTTTAAATTTTAATTATATTGTTTAAGCTGTGATAAAAGTGAATGGGGCGAAGGTCAGTAAAGTGTGTTAATAAAATAAATCAAATTTAAAAACAGAACGGTTTTTCTTTGCTTTATTAACCCTTTTAAAGTATTTTAAGATCGTTTAAGACAATGAATCTGTTGATTTTTTAACATTGCCCTGTCCAAAATCTGTTTGGGGTGTCTTGAGCCCCCGGAAACCCCATTCCGGGGGAGCCACTCCCAGAAATAGATAGTCAAGTCAAACAAGAGCATCGTAGTCAACGGCTCCAGCATCTGCATCTGCATTTTCAGCAGCGGCTAAAATGCATAATTAATCGAGGGGCGAAGGAAGAAGCGGCAGCCAAATGCACTTGGCCAGCCCACACTCGCAGTTCGCGATTTCGAGAGCGAGTTGCTGATGCTGCTGCCGCTAATGTTGCAGCATTGCATGTTGCATGTTGCTCGTTGCTGGTTGCTGCATGCTGGTTGCTGTTGGTTGCATGTGGCATTTGGCATGTGAGGCGAAACAGAGCCGAAGACCAAAATCCACTCAAGTGGGGTTTGAGTCAAGTTTGAGCCGAGTCGCCTTCCGTCGTCATTAACAGCTTTTGCTTAATTTTATGCAGCCAGCCGATGCCACTCCCCCCTTTCGGCCCACCGCCCCCCCGGCCACGCTGTCAACAACTTTGGACACGTTTCAGCGATTTTCATGTTGCATGGCTCGCTCTAATTTATGCAAAATGCTGTTCTTCTTCTGTAATTCAGTTCGTGTATTCGCTCGCTACTTGTTTTGCTCTTTTCGAGGTATTTTTCAGCGAACTTCAATACTTATGGCCAACTTGTTTGCTGGCTTCATTAGTGCCCCAAGTTGATGGCCAAGTTTTTGTGTGTTGATCTTTTTGCCGCATTGATTTCCCTGATTCATATGATTTTAATTGCTTTCGAACAGAAACATATGCTTTCAGGCCGTTCCGATTGGATTGACGGATGGCATGAGCCGGGCTCCGTTGCTCTGAACTCGTTCCCAGCATACAATTGAACCATTTAGTTAGCTGTGAGTTCCTAGCCCAAAAGATTACTCGCCAGCGATACGAAGCTCCCACAGGTCTTAGTCTAAGACATAAATTAAATATCTCCTCTAATTTGATGTGCTCCTCTTAATGATGATGATGATGATTGAAGCCGGTGATAAATGTAATTGCTTTCTTGGCAACAATCTCTCCGTGTCTCTCCCATCAAATTAAGGCACATCAAAGCAGAGATTATATTTGGGAATCGGAGAAGAACTCGCAGAGAGGTGCCCACAATAAGTTGATTAAATTAAAGTGCGTTCAAATCCAACGAAATAATTGACGCAACCCAAGACTGTTTTCGTAGAAGCCCAGTGAAATCGGAGGAGCACAAAGAACGTAGAACAAAGAACGCAGCCAAACAAAGCTAAACAACAAAATAAGAAAAAACGGAGTTAAATTTATTGTCTGTTTTCGTATGACAGCCGAGCAAATCCAACCGAGCGTGAAACGCGAGCAGAGTTCCAAAAGATGGATGAATGAATGGATGGATGGATGGATGGATGGCCAACAGGTGGGCAGGGTATTGGCTTCACCTGTTGGAACGTGGGAATCTAGTTTCGGCAGCGACTGCCCCGCGATGGCCAAAAGCAATTACCGAAAATAGTGTAAGAGTCGCACAATCCCTTGGGCAGAGTTTTCTTCCCTGCGGTTGCAATGCACTGCACTCCGCTCACCTGAGTCGTCGCCTGTACCGCCCGAGTCACCTGGCCGTGACCGCAGCTCCGGAAAAGGCAGGAGTGCAGCCATCTATGACCGCTCTGGTTCGACTCTCTGCTCCGACGATCTGCAAAAACGGCCAAAAGGATGTTTGGTCCCATAATTAATGATGGCATGCATTGTACATACAACAGGCTGTAAACGTCGACGGTTTGAACTGTTTTCTCACGCACTACGAAATTTCAATTTCCAATTTCCAATTGAAATTCCATTGGGGCGTAAACGGATTATCTTTTGCATGCGTTTGATCAGCCGCCGAGACTTCCTACATGTAACAAGCGGACTTACGGACAAGGGGACTTGCCGACGAACGGACAAACGGACAAATGGACAAACGGACACATGGACCAACGGACAAACATGGCTAACTGTAACTGTAATGGCAATCGCCATGCCAATGTCAAAATCGTGTAGGTCCCCGTTCAGAACATGACAACTGACAAAAGCAACAGCGTCTGACAGACAGCCGACAGGGAGTGAGACGGAGCTATTGGGGGACGGGCAGAGGAACAGGGACAGGGACAGAGCAAACAAACATCGGAATCAGCATCTGCATCAGCAGGCAACAACAACATTTCAATTAACAAAAGACCAAGCAGGAGGGGGGGTGCTGGGATGGAAGGCTGGGTAACGTCGTCTTCTAATCGCAGCCTGTCAAAATAAAGTTGTGTGGTGCATCACAGGGAAAACTCCTTGGACCCGAAGACAGGCCACACTGGCAGAAATTGGGCAGCTGGTTAACCACCAGCAACCTATATTACAATTCCAAACATTTTCTTTAAGCCACAACTGGACATCTGTGAAATATTTTAAGCCAAGAAAAAAAGTTGATTTCCTAATGCCTTAAAAGCATCAATAATAGTGATTAAAAAGTGATAAGCAAAAAACATTCAACCCTTACTCACATCCACACATTTTAATTACATTGTACAAAGCATTTCTACCAGTGCACCGACCAGTCTCCTGAGACTTCTAGCCGCATTCATGTGTATCTGCTAAAATGCGCAATTAAGTCATCAAATGTTTGGCCTGAGTGTCCAAGCGACTTGACACTGCCACAAGCACACACAGTCATTCGAAGAGCAAGTCCAAGTCGGAGTCCAAGTTCGCATTAGACTAATGCATTTGGGTGCAACCAGGAAGCCACCATCCAGTCCGGTCCGGCATTCTGGTCTTGTTATGCCGCAGAGAGGGAATCTGGGCAAAGGCGAAGCCCCCACTGCCAACTTTTACTGCTTCTGGCCGCGGTCGACTGCTAATGAAGCCTGAATGGCCGGGCCGCGAACAGGATCTTGTTAGAGCGTCTGGGCGGTGAACGGAGAACGGAGATCACAGAACGTCCCCAGATCCGTTAGGAGCTGGCTCCAATTTATCAAGTGCCATTGCTAGGGCCCGGCCAAAAGCCCAGCGGCGTCTCATTAACGCTTCCACTCGCGTAGGCGGTGCGACATGTGGGGATTCGTCGAAACGACTGCGGATTGATGCTGACGATTGTGTTCGAGTTGACCCAACTCACGTCCTAACTCGGTACACAGAAAAAAAACGATACAATCGAGGGTTCCGTCACATTTCATACACTCAGGCCTAAAAGGGGCATATCAAAAGCAACCACGTCGGGAGACTTCTTTAAAATCTTGCGATTTACATAATTTTGCATATATAGCAGATTTTTTCCTATGCTTATAGCAGTAATAAGTTTAGCAACCAAGACATAAAATAGGTGAAAGCGTTTATGGACAATAAAGTTGGTTTTCAAAAAGAAATAGTAATGAAATAGTTTTAATTAACTAGACTTATCATTAGCTCTACTTTTTAGTATCATTACTTTTAAGAAATCGAATGAAACATTTTTGCAGTAGCATTTTTTTCTCGACATTTAATGTCAAGTTTTATCACTAGCATTGGTTTTTTTCAATGCTAATGAAATTTAATTTTTATGCGCATTACTTTGAGAAATCTAAAATACTTTTCTAATTGAATGAGTACTGCTTTAAAAAAGTAGTTAATTAGTCACAAATCTGATATATAATAAACCATTAACGCTTTGGATAACGCTAAAAAGGAACCATAAGCCAGTCTTGCATAGATAGCTCTTTTAGGTAATTATTTTTTTTCGGTGCAAGCGGTGGTGCATGTACCGGGGCTGGCAACACGTGTTTTTTCAGCCAAATTGCTATCTGGGATCGGCAGCGTCGAAATGCATCTATCTACGAGCTGGCTTTCTCCGCAAAGTGCCTCTTAGGTGGGGGGCGAAATTAATTTGCGGAAATCTCGACTCGAGTGGCTAAAATATTTCAAGAAAACCACGATTATCAACTTGAATTCCAGCTTCAGATCTGTGCGGGCGATCGGTGCGATCGGCGGCCAGACACTTTCACAAGCTTTTCGGCCAAGTGACATTTGTGCCAGTTCGCTGGCTCGCTGATTTGCATTTGGTTCTGATTAAGACGACGCCGTTCTGATTGATGGCAATTTCTAAAGTTTGTATTTATAGCGCTCCCTTGAGAAGTCGATTCGGTGTGTGGGCGCATTGTCATTTGGTAATTGTCCAGACCGAATTTGCCACAATTTGGCAACGATTTGTAAGCGGCGTGACGGCACAAAATCGCGCTTTTTTATCCGCTTCCCACCTGTATTTGACCAACAAAGCGGTGGCCATTAAATTAATTACACGGGGCTTCGCACTCCTCCGATTTCAATTAAACGTAAATTACGAAAATTAAACGCAACAAAGAGGCAAACTGGTTATGGTTATCGGCGTTGCCGAATCCCAATCCTGATCGTGGCTAGAACACTTAACTTGGTTTACACACGCGGCGCGACCTCTGGGCCGCCTCTCACTTATGACCACTAAATTGCCTTCATCTTTGATCATGTGTGTATTGAGTTCCTCTGAAGTATATACATAAATATGGCAAATTGTTGGCGGGGCAACCGCAAGGGGCGTCCGAGAAGAAGAGATAATCATAATCCGCCTGGAAGAGCAGGAAATATAATGAGCTTCCAAAGCTACGCCCTTCAATTTAGCGAACCCCTCAGGGCCTGCTTGGCTAATTTTATTTGCGGTTTTCGATTTTGTTTCATAAACAAATTTTCAGCTTGGTAAAACACCCTTCCCGCCCTCTCTTCAACCACGCAACTTTTTGATTATAAATTGAATTTCCCCCCACTCGAGGCGAAATCAATCAACTCTTCTGTCTTCTTTCCCATTCACTTGTAAATCATGTGTTTTGTTAATGCGTTTTATGGATTCACGATTAGGTGTTGAATCAATAAAACTCAGATTCTGACTTCTCAGCCACTTTGGGACAAAGACTTGGGCCCATCCAGATGGCTTATACAACACTTCGGCTTGGGATTGTGTCACACTCTCCGGAGGGGCTGAACTTTCTGACAATCCATCTAGTTTCGCTCGCTGACAGCCAAAGAAATTGCCCATACGCCCCACGAAAAAATATTAATTAGAAAATTCGTACGCTGAAGAAAGCCGAGCAGAAAGAGCAGAAAAATCAGCTTCACTTCACTGGAGCGCGGAGCATTAAAGGGGCGTTACTTGATATGTCTGCGAATCGGTTAAAGTCAGATTAAGGCCCAGCCCCCCTCAAGTCCCCCTGCGAACCCCCAGTGTTTGTCGGCCTTTTGCCATTTCAATTAAAATGCCATATATCACGGCCAAGAGCCTTTCGCTCCAGCCCCAACTACTGCGCACATCCAATGCAATTAAAATCAAATGCGTAGCTCATTTTTAAATCAAAGCAAATCGTAAACCGATAAGTCCGAAGTGGACCACCCGAGAGTTGGCCGACTAGCCGCTTGCTTTTTGCCAACTTCAATTAGCCCGGCTGAAAGGGAGGGCCGCCGGCAGACCTTTACTTTATTTACTTTATTGTTGAGACCCTCAGGGAGCGGATTCCTATGCAAAGTGCTGTTCTGGCTGGCCAGGCGCTTAATTACGCTTTAAGTAGCCGCCCGTCAATATTGATTTTGGTTTATTTAAACTGGGAATTTAATAGCCCCAACTGATTGCTAATGGGCCGTGTGGATCTGGATGTGGATGTGACTGCAGTGGCTGGCACACAATCTCACATTACCAAGTTCTCTTGGGGCGAATTTATGACACACCATACACTCCTGCCACCAACATTTAATGGCCGCACCCAAAATCAAATCTAATTAACAGTTTGCGTAGATTTATGCACAGAAGTCCCTTCAAATTAAGTATGCGAGCGGAATGCCAGGAGTACAAAGAAGATCGCCAAGATACAGACAACAGAAAACAGAAAACACAAAACGCTATCGACGCAGGCCACTAAGTCAGGCGGCAAAAGAAGAACTCAATTTATGCAGTCGACGCATGGAATTTATGAGAGTCCAGCATCGCCTCCTCGGGCTGGATGCAAACACAAAGTGACAGGAGAGAACCTTTGGAGGATGGGCATGGACCCACTGCACCCGAAGTTCTGCCAACTTCATTTAACTGGGCCTGTTGCCACTTAGCTGCATGCAATTCATTTGCCCAGTTAACAAAACGCGACAGCAAGGGCGCGGGAAAAGCACGTGCTGGCCACAAAGTTGATAAATAACTTTCTTGTGTCAGTTTTGCAAATGGCCGGGCATTAATAACACCTTCTTAGCGGGCCCAAACAGTCGCCTCCAGCTGACAGAGCCTCTTATGCCGGATTACTTCCACCATTATTCGACGGCAAGCTGCCAGATTTTTACTTTCAGCACAATTGAAACTGATACGCGTAGCTAACCACTGTTGTTGATCAGGTGAAAATGATAAAGTGTCGTATATTTATAGACCGCTAGAAAGTGTGATACATTCAGAAGATATTTATGAAGTTGTACCAACAATATTTGAAAGCGTATTAACTAAACATTTAGATGATTATACAATTTAAGTCTGGAATATCGGACTATAATTTTCAAGTTACCTATAAAACCAAGCCCAAAACAACACTATTGTCCATTAGTTTATTATTGTTAAACAATTGCAATTGTACTCGGCGAATTGCTTGGCCTTCATATTTCTCTTTCAATAAGTTTGACTTCGGAAATCTCCACTGGTGGAAAGTTGCAGACCCACAATTTCAACGGCAGCTAAAAGGCATTAAGCTAGCCAATACTAAATCACTGTTTATGCACCTAACGTGTGTCGGAAATGTAAAAAAAGATTATTTTGCTAGACCATTTTAAAGTGAACTGCTTTGCCCATAACTTCTGGACAGCCCATTTCATTTAAGAAGCCATAAAATATGATTTCAGTGATTAGAAACTAATCCTGCGGCCGAAAACAAGACTCGTATAGAGCTATTAAGGAGTCATTAAATTGGGCCATAAACTGCCGACTGTATCCCCCCACCAGGGCGGCGTTTTATAGTCACTTAAAGCCAAAAATGCAAAGCTCATCAAATGGATTTCAAATTAGTTGGCCTCCAGATTTCCCCCAGAGAACTATGGCCATTGGAGATGGAGATGGGCCAGCGGAAGACTTACAGTTTGGCTGCTGGCGGCGGCGGTCTCTTTGAGTGGCCATCAAAGCGGGCCAATTGTTCTTCAATATCGCTGAGCTGGATATCGTCGGCAATGGCCCTGTTGAAGTAGCAGAAGGCCTCGCTGCGGCTCCTGTCCACCTCGATCAGCTGCTCCGTATCCTTGGGATTCGGATTCAGCCAAACAGCGTTTCGGTTGCGGCACAGGTTCAGGTGCCTCAGATCCCCGACGGGAAAGGATACGGCTTTCTGCTGCTGCTGCTGCTGCTGCTCCTGTCCCTGGATCCTGGCCAGCTGGGTTGGAGTCAGGCTGCCGGTGAGCATGGCCACCTCCACGTCGTCGTCGGTCTCCCCGTTGCAGGAGATGCCCGAGGAGTGGAACTGCTCCTCGCCGCCCGACTTCCGCCGCTCGCAGCCGGAGGACTGGGCCACAGCCATGGCCAGAGTGGGTGCTGGCGACTGGTTGGGCAGCTCCAGGGCTATTTCGTAGGGTGCCAGGGTGATCCTGGGTCTTGGCTTGGTCTTGGCTCGCACCGCCGACTTAACGATGCACTTCGCGGCGGGCGGATTGCCGCGGCTCTTGGAGCAGGTGGGCTTGCCACCTGGTTTCCGGGGCGTGAGCTTCGTCACCGTGGACAGTCGGGACTGCTGTGCGGCGTCTATTTGTGGCATTTTGGGTGGCTGCACCTGGTCCGCCGGCCGCTCCCTGCTGGCCAGGCGCTCCCGCTCCCGTTCCGCCGACACGGCCCGGCGGCGACTCCGCCGGATACTGGGCATGTTGCGTGGGAACAGCTTGCCCGGCTCCGCCTGCGAACTCTTAGACAGGCTGTCGCAGCTGCGGTGGCGCGTGGGGCTGCCACTGCTGGCCGTGGTGGTGGTGGAGCTGTCGCTGATCGTGGTGGCCGTGTTGGCCAGCACCGAGGAGCACTCGCTGAGGTTGACTATGTCGCGGTAGTTGCGCGACTGGTCCTGCTTGCCCACCTGCGGCAGGCGGATCTGCCACCAGCGCTTCTTCGCGAGCATGGCGCGCTTCAATCACGGGTCGCGGGCCAATCAATCAATTGACACATTAACAGTACAAACGGGGCTGGCATGCGGCCTACTGCAATTACTGTCGCCAGCAATTAACGGGCAATCCGATTGCTCCAGTTACGTGCACTTGCACTCGCGATCGATCGATCGGTTGATCGGTTGTTTGCTTGGGTTTTATCGATTTGAGAAACTTTGCGCAAGAGCAGATCGCGCACCGCTCGCTTCGGGGCTGCTCAAACAACTGAGGATCGCGTAGAAAGTTGATGTTGTCTTTGGCCATTGGCCGGGTTGGTGCAGGTCAAACTCACCACGTGGGCAGCGAAACTCACCACAGCGATCTCCGCTCCCATTTCATGGCGAAAACAAGTGCAGGTAAAACAGGTGCCACCTGAGTCGAGTGGTTTTCGCTTGAGTGCTTCTGATTCGAGCCGCAATCCGGCTGCGTTTATTAGCCAGCCATTGGAGTGGCCGATTCTGGTAGCTGGTTCCGCTGTCTTCGGGCCATTTGACACATTTCAGGCCGTTTAGTGATTGACCCATTTCAATCGCGGCCCACAAGGGAGGACGACGATTGCGAGTGGCCCCTGGGCGCTTTGTTGCCACATTAGCGGTGCACTCATAGGTGGTCATTAGACTGCGGGCCAAGTGAAAATGTGGTAATCAGGCAAGACCCCTCACAATGAAACTCATCCGGGGGCCCGTGGCAGGTATAGGAGTTGGAGTTAGCCAATGGAAATGAACAAGCGAATAAACCAATCAGTGGAAATTAGGGTTTGTGGTTATCCCTGGTGCTGCATGGGAATCTCATTTTGTTAAAGAGGTGGGAATGAGCCCAATGCGCTTGAAACTAATTACACACATTATTCAATTAACACGCAGCTACTAGTTGGTACCAATTGTGAGGTAATTGTGTACCGTTGCATGTAACAAGCAACTATATCACAGGTGTAATTGATACTTTTTAGAAAGCTATTACAACTTTTACTGTACGAGAACTTAAATATAACACGTTTATCGGAATGCTTTCTCTTATAGTAAATACTTAAAATTCAATTTAAATTAAAGATTAATTTTCTGCCTTAGTTAAAATTACCGTTTAAACATTTAAATCAGTTTAAATACGTAAAGGCACAACTATATGTTAGTTACTTACAATTAGAATTCCAGTTGAGTTGCCATCGCGTCGCCCGCGCTTAAACAAATTGTGTTACCAGCTGCAATAAAAGACGAAAGCAAATAAATTAATTTTCTCAATTAAAGTTAAATATTTGCACTCTTTTCGACACTCAAAAGCGTGATGAACGAAATTGCCCAACTAATTGAGAGCAAGCCAGAGAACAGTCAACATGAAACGGCAGAAAGCGAGCGAAATAAGCAAAGTGACTGCCAAAGTATTTTAATTGCCCGGAGTTTGCCCCAAAAAAGGAGGGGGCGTCAAAACTTTATTTGACAGTTGAAACAACTGAACAATTCATGAAACAATTTTGATTAAAACTAAGACACACAGTCTCCGACTGCAGAAATGTCAGCAAAAGCAGTTGGCAGATGCCAGCTAGCAGGTGAAAATGAGTACACAGAAAAAAAAGGAAAACAGCGGCCGAGCTTAGGGTACTATTATTTATATGCTTTTTATTTAATGTCTTATGTTGGTACCTTTTGATTGATTTAAGAAAAACCAAAGGTTGGCCTATTTGTTCGACCCTTATTCTAAATAGGTCGTTTCTATTAATCAGTTGCCATATAATTATGCTTCTTTAATAATCGACAGACAAGCCTTTTTTATGTAGGCAGTGCAATGAACACAATTGATCACAATAAATTATTTCTTCATATCTCTCAGAAAATGCCAGTAAGGAAGGTAGAAAGAACTGATTTACATAAAAAAAACTATAAGTACATTTACATTTTTTTTGAGTGTACTTGAGGGTACTAACCTCCAGATTGCGGGAATGGCCAACAGGTAAAAGTCAGCGTCATCGCAGGAGCACAAAAATAACAAACGCGAAAGTGACGCTTGTAAAACAACGACGATAATATCCTGCAGAGGTCGTAAAAGTTGAGATTTGAACGTGCAGCGTACACGTGTAAGTCAAAAGTTGCCCCCGGGAGTTGGGGGCGTGGCTGTTTGGCACAGCTGCCGCCACTACGCGACGCAAGATGGCGCTGCAGAGCACTAAAAAGTATTAAAACAATTTACACTTTGTAAAAAAGCAACAACGCGAGCAATAACATCAACTGTTGTGCGGCTTGTGGCACGTGTTTTGTGACGAGGGAAGGGGAAGGGGAGAGGGGGCTGTTTCGTAGTTGTTTTTAATATTTTTTCACTTGGCTCACACAACATGGTGCCCTGTCATAATCATAACTGTATCTCAGCAGGAGAGACCACAATGGGAGCGAAAAAGAAGGAAATAAAATAAAATCAAGGCTGCCGTTGACAATCGCGTTATCATAATTCTTTTCTGCTAAATTCAAATAGCATTTTCGCCTATTTGCATAAACAACGTGAAAGTCGTAAAGTGAAAAATTGCAAAATATATATAAAGTATAAGCAAATGGGGAATGGTAAAGAGAAAGGAAGAGGCGAAAGCACTTGAAAAGGGGCGGATGGGCATAGAACGCAGTAAAAGTAAAGCTGCAATTGCTCGCTGAACAGTAAAGGCACAGTGGATCGATTTAGCAAAAACATAAGCAAAAAACACTAAAGGCGGTAAAGAAAGAATATTCCTATTATTGGTATATTATTATTGGATTAGAACAAAATTTAATTTTGTTGTATAACTTTTAATGCCATATATATAAATAATACCGATGGAAACAAAAATTATTTTTTTAAATTAATTCCTGAAGTAGATCATTTAAAAGACATACGTGTATTTTAAATACATTTATATCAATATCTTCAGTCAAAAAAATAGTAGTGTAAAGTGCTCAACAAATACCGTTTAGGTACAAAAAAGAATTTTCTTTTCATTTTCTTCAATTCGCTTTCACAAAACGATACTTAAGCCCTTTGACATTGTTTTAGTTATTCAAGGAAGAAACTGTTCAAAATTCGCTTTTCGATATACTGTACTTAATGTAATAAAACATATTTTTTAACATTCTTTTTTAGTTATATTTAAAAATATTATACCTATGATAAGTGTGGATTTGGAACATATTTTAAGAAATATTTTCAAAAGTAGCTTATAAACTACTTGATATTTTCATGGGTGTCTAAAGTTCCGATACCAACATGAATATCGTAGTTCAGAATTTAACGAACCGCGAAGCCAAGCTGGGCATGAAATACATATTTCTGTACTTTTCAGGTAGAACCACAGTAAGCAGCCTCCTGCAATTCTCGCCCTAGAATAAAAACCAGCAACAGGGAGTCTTTTTTTATGAAAAGCGCGATGCGTAGCCCCAATCCGCTTGCCAATCTCGGCGGCAGTGCCTCCTTCTCGGCTGACTTCCTCTTAAGACAATAAGCACTGGGCCTGGATGCTCGGAGGAGGTGGGAGGAGTTGGGCTGGAAAAGCAGGGAGAAAGCAGCAGGAGTTGCCGCAATTCACACACTCGCTTGGCAGGAGTGTGTAGGCGGCGAATGTTTCCCTAATGATGACGTCGCTTATGAATTGTTCTTGCTGCCGGGGAAATGTGGCAAAAAATCTCAAGTGTTGCCTCCGTAATATTTATGAAAAATACTTTCCATCAAAGGGGGGGAGTGACAAAAACAGCGGGACAACACTGCGGGGGAAAGTGTTCGGAGGAGGAGCAATGATTACGTTGATTTGCCAAATGGCGCTGATGACAGTCGGCAGCTGAAGAGGCTCCGTAGAGGCAGCGACTACGTGAGTCTACTGATTTTTAATTAAAAACGCAAAAAACGGGAGCGGTCGGGGGAAAGCCAACCGAACAGCGGGTGAGAGTGAAAAGAAGAAAGCCGGGGCTCGGAGGCAGAAACAACAAGAAAAAACTCAAAGTGCGCGTCACAAGGTTTCCTTTTGTTAATCGACTTGATTGTAAATATTTTCTTGCATAAACCCTGTTCTCCTCCTCCTCCCTTGCTTGCGATTGTGTCACTCCCCTGTATTTGAATATACAGGGGGAAAAACATCCCAAAACACGAAATTCAAACTGAAATTTGAGAACCAAGCTTATGTTTTTTATGGATTTCTGCTGAATTGATTAGGAATAAAAAAAATGTTCCTGCTGGAATAATGAGATTTTCAAAACCATACCTTAATTACTCAAATTATTAAAAAAAAATTATTGACCATTAATATAAATAAGTTAAAGAAAAATCTGAATTTTTGGTCATTATTTACCTAGTATTTAGCTTAGTTAAACAAGAATTTCATAGTTGAGGCGTAGAAGTAAATAGAGGGTACTGTGAGGGGAAGCACCGTCAATAAAATGTATTTTTTTGACTTAAAGCAATTTGTAGGCGTAAGCTTTAATTAACTAAAATCGTATATATCAAAACCATATGGCTTATTGTTTTCGCAATGTATGGCTTCCTATTTAATCAATGAATTAAACATAGTACGTAACATTGATGGCAACTGGTGTTTAAATTTAATTCGTAATATTTTCCCGAGTAAGATTGAAGCCAACTGGTGTTTAAATTTAATTCGTAATATTTTTTGCCGAGTGTTGTTTTTTTTTTTTGTCGAAGGCGCCGCGACTGTTGCTGCGCTTCTAACGGCACAACCACCCAGTAACACCCCACTGCACCACCACGTCTGCACCTGTCGTCCTTGTTGGCAGTGGCTTCCTTTTCAGCACCACCGCCACAACCCTCTCCCACCGCTCAGCCGCTCCCCAGCATTTGGCTTTGTTATTTATGGCATTGTTGTTGCCACGTGATGCTGCTGCTGTCGTTTTCCGTTGTCGATGTCCCCAGTTGATGCGTGGTGCGTTTTTTCCTCACCCACCGTTGTTGACTTTTCACGCCCCTCAAAGGGGAGAATAAGGCACCAGTTTGTGTTTTTAATTTGACAAACATTTCGCGATTCCACTGTTTCTGTCAGCAGCAGATGAAGGAGATTTCTAGCTGACTTAATGGGAGTGAAAGAACACGGACCATTTTTTAGCTTGTTAGTATAACTCTTTAGAATCTAGCTGGAAAAAAAAGAATTGCCCTCTTTCTAAAGCTTTTAAAATAACAAAAATGGGAACAATAATAAAAAGGAGAATGGAAAGCTTCATTTTTCAAGCAGATGTGTACCATTGCAGTTATAACTACAACACAAATTTGGGGGGTGTTTAACTATTAAATTTTATGGGCAAAAATTGGTAATAATTTGTATAACACTCTGACACTTAATTTATACTTAAATATCTCAATATTAGAGAAATATTTTAATAGCGTTTTGTCTTTTGCCTCTTAAGTGCAAATACATTAATGTCATAATTTTACATTTGGTGCACTTTCTAGCTTTTAAAATAATGAAAGCTACCACAAACGTGCAAAGATTTAATAGGCTGAAATGAGATTTCTAAATATTTTTCAGATGGTAATCACACAATTTAGAACGTGATGGGGTGACAGGTGACAAGCTTAAAATAGAATTTAAATTTTTAGGCAATCTAAAAATACTAAATCTCATTTACACGGCACGATTTATTATTGATATATGACTCTCGTTTTAAAGACTTTAATTTGACTAATTAACCAAACTTTCACGTGTATTGCCTACTTTTGGGGTGAACGTTTTTGGATTTAAGCAAAAACCATTTTCATCAATTAAACAAACGTGTCATGCCATATTTTTTGCCCATTTGTCAAACAACTTGTTGACAGGCAGAGGCAATTTGCCAACACTTTTGCTATATCGCTGACCAAATACGAAAGTGAAAGGCTGCATTGTCTGCATTGACCGATGATGATGCGATGAAAAATTCTGCAAAAATCCACAATCGCAGTGATCGTTTCCAGAGAGATTTCAGCACACGACACTCGAAGTGAACTGTGCGGAGGGGTAAACGAAATCGGATGGAGGGATAATTGTGTACATAATTAAATGGCCATGCGTATGAACTGAACCGAAGTAAACTGGACTGGATGGGCTTGATAAACACCAGCCAACACCCTCAATTAGGAGCCGTTGACTCGGGCAAACAGGCAAACAAATAAAAGGAGAGCCCAAAGGCAAACACTTGCCTTTGTCGCCGAGCAGACACAATGAAAAGTGCAAGGCAGCTGAAAACTGCACCCCCTGCGGCCATGAATCTTCATCGCCAGCCCAACCCCTGGAATCACTAAGCTTTCATTAGGAATTATGAATATTGAATAGACCCCAAACTCTGCAAGGGTTCTTTGCCATCAAATCAGGCAAAAAGCCTTCAGCTTGCATAAGTGCCACGTATGTGTGTCTAAGCTAATAAACATTGCAATGCGAGGGGGGTTGGAGGTGTAAATAATTAAATTCTTAATTATCTCCATCCGCTGGCAAAGAATTCCGGCCACTCGTAAACTCTCATGTGGGCAGAGGGATGGGCGGGATGTTTTCGGATTCCGGCAGTGTCACATTCACTTAATTAACTTTAATAATTCATATGTGCGACAAGCGAAACTTTTGCTCTAAGCAGGTGGAAAACCCATCCCTTCACATCACGGGCTAAGTGGAAGTAATGCCATCCCGACAATGTCATCACCACCTAATGAGCGAATTAGTATTCATTATTAGGTGTCGCTTCGAGAGTCCTCATCGCAATTCTTTTCCCGCGCCCTGAATTTGCATAATGCCCAGGCTTATCTGTCGGGGCTGGGCGTGTCGCCGCCCCCGAACTTTTGAATAGTTGCCAAGCAGAGTGGCTAAATTAAAATAAATTGTAGTTTCCAGTTGTGCCAGTTGTAGTTCGTAAGTGGTAACGACACAATTGTGGCTCATGGGTGGGTTGCCTATGGCAATTCTCAGGGGATAACGCGGGGTTATCTAAATCTTATGGGAACTCGACACAGATAAGCCAGGTGATTATAAAGGTTAGTAAAATAGGTAATTAAGAAATGAATTTAATTTGTTTGCGGCTCTGTTTTATAACTCTGCTGGTTTGTTACATACAGCTTGGCTTTTTTCAAGTTTAGATACTCAAAAACCAAATATATCAAATTGCCATTTCCCAAAAAAGTATAACACTACACTGTTTTGTTTTTCGATTGCTTTTAAAACAAAACTGTTCATTTTGGTTTTAAATTAACATTGCTGAAAGCCCAAAGTTTCGAGAAAAAATTATTAGAAAGTAAAAAGTGAATAACCAGTCATCATGTTTTGGCAAGAGTTGCATAAAATATTTCTTTTTAAATTTGTAGAAATTATTATTATTGTACAAGTTCTTAAGTCAACAAGGTCACACCAGGCAATAAAATTATTTATTCGACGTTTACTAGTTTTTAAAGAAAAAGCGAATTAGACTATTTAATACTTAAGATAACACGGAAATAAATATTTATTTTTCCATTTCAAATTTGCCCAATATTTTTGGCGAATACACTTTTAACGTTTGCAATAAAATGGATAAAAAAATTTATTTTCAAAAAATATTTTTGGTTTCATTTATATTATATTTATATAAACTTAAGAACGTCATTTTCTAAATTTATAGACTTTAATCTGATCTTTATTTCACAGACATTAAAGGACGATACATTTTAAATGAACTACTTTGTTAAACAAACAACCAGTAAAATCACTTTCACTTCAATGGGCTTTAGAATCGCAACCCTAAATTAAGAATCTATTGTTGGGCTGCTCTCGTCTTTGCAATTTGATTGTTCCGGACATTAATTCCCATTCATCGCCTCTTAGTCATTAGGCCAATATCCCTGGCTGATGGGCTCTCTGGTTTCAAAGTGAGGCAGGAAGTGTTTCGAATTAGGCATTCATATCACATGACACCTTCCTGGCTCAGTTCGCTGACCTTCAGTAAAGTTTCCCCACCAATTAGACGCCCATCAGCTTTGGCTTTTGGCCATTCTTGGGCCAACTTGGTCACTTGGCTGCCAGTTAAGACAGACTCGGACTTGGCTGCTGGAAGTTCATTAAGCTTACCGAACGGGCTCGCAGGGAAATGCCCCGACTTTTCTTGGCTCCGAGTTGGCTGACTTCTAATCCAATTAGAAATTCCGCTGCTGTACGTATTTTTTGCGGGACTTCTTGTAAGACTTTCACTGGCTCGTTAAGCAATTTGCGCGGTGAAGCGGACCGAAATTTAAATCGCAACGGGCGACAAAACTCGAGGACAAAGAGTCGACCAGGCAAACTCAATTTGTTGCCGTTTCAATTTTCAATTTTCACCTTCGTTATTCAATTATGCACACGCGTTCGTGAATTGGAATTCATTAAAACACTCTTGTTCTGGGACTGGCACCCTTCTCAGTCAGCCTCGCTCAAAAGTCCACTCGAGTGGAGCTGAAGTCGAGGCGGTACGCGACAATCGAGAAAGTCGAACAACGCGAAGGAACAGAAGGATCGGGCTGTCGAGGATGTCGAGGATGTCGAGGATACCGAGGATACTGAGGATACCGAGGACACTCCGCGCACGTTGTGTAGTGCCGCGATAGCAAACCGCAACTGAACTCGGCCCGTAGACTGGCTGTCTGGGCAGGACACTCCGTGGCGCTGCTTCCGCTCCTGGCGACTCCAGGTCTGGCCTCGAACCAGCGCTGCGTGGGTGTTCGTGTGTGCGTGGCGCTTTGTTTTGGTTTGCCGCTTCGAACGCGTTGCATACGCGCAGGCGCCTCGCGAAATGCGCTCTTCGCCTGGTTGCATGCAACGCCTAAGAGAAAGGTTCGCTCTTAGCCGCCAGTTTTGATTGCCGCACTTGTTTTGATTGGACTTTTTGTGTTATTGGCGGCAATCAGGATTGATTTGACGATTGGGAGACAATGGGGAAATCCAAAAGTACTGCTTAAATCAGTTTTAATTGCGTCACATTTATAGCTAATATAAAGTAAACACCCAAAAACATATAATCGTTTTGAATTCGTACTCCTTATCACCAAGTTCGTTGATTAAATAGTGATTTGACTTAAGGGAATAAAGAAAAACTCAAATTTTTGGTTATTTTCGTGTTCTATATATAATATACAAAAACATATTTATATTTTTTTATTAAATGCGGAAGATTAATTCACAAAAGTATATTTAAAGAATAGCTAATTCACAGTAAAATTCTGACTTTATAAATTGGTAAATTCTCTAACTTATAAAATGTCAAATATATAAAAAAAATCCAATTTATAAGCTAGGTAAAAATGAAAAAAAAACTCTGTGCTTTAAGTTGTGTATTTCCTTTTTCAATTTTTTATGAATATTTTGAATTATATCCAAAAAAAGAATTCAAAGGCGAATTAAAGCAATATATTTTAATTAATGATGTTTTTTCATGAATCCATCTTAATGACGATGTAATAGTTACAGTTTATCCCCTTGCGTTCATTAATAAAAGACTATTTAAACCAGTATATTATCCCAACCAAATAAAGTGGCCATCAATTGGCAATCCGTCAATAAAAAAACGCAATGTATGTAAATGGAGGGAATTAAAATCAATCAGTTTTAGTGTTAGTTAAGACCCGACAATAATGCAGCCACTTAAGTCACGAGAACGGAAAGTGAGGGGGGGGAAGACGAAGCCTGAAGGCCAACATTTATGCCACCCCAGAGACTTGGCCATTTACGATGGCTGGTGACCCCGGCAAGTGTCGTCCTTGCGCCATCCCCATCCCCATTTCCATTCCCTTTTCCCTCCTCCGGAAACCGCACACGGAAAACCTGAAGAGGGGTACATCTTGTGGCCAGGACACTGTTTCGCGGTCCTTGGACGAGTGAGGATGATGAGGGGGTTTAGGAGGGGGATTTGGAGGGGGATAAGCAGCTTGACAACTTTGCTTAAAGTTATTTGCAATTCTTATAAATGTGCATGCGTTACGCACCGTTGCCCAATTACGTGAGGATGGATGGTGGATTTTTGGGATGGGATACAGACGGGTGGACAGAAGGTTTGGGCCATGAATCCAGTGCGAGCATACTTAGCGGCAAAGGTGAAGCTTTCAGCCACCCTCGATCCCAAGCTGAAGGTGCACTTTTACCCCACAGGATTTGAATGATTTTTCCTTTCGCTCGGTTTTGCCTTTGCCGTTTTCCTTTTCCTAATTCCTTTATGGGGTGACTAGCGAGGGTGGCTTTGCCAATGGCCTGCAAAAAATTTGAAATTGAAATTGCCTCTGCAGATTGGCGGCTTTTATTTATACGGCCAACTTTTATTTCCTCACTTTTATTCTTTTGAGTTTCGTTGGCCTGTGCCCACCCCACGCTGGCCAAGTAAATTAATGAATGTGTGAAAAGCGTTCAGACCCATTGCCCCACCGTTCGGGCCGGGACGGGACTTGTCATAAAAGCTGTCCACTATTAAACAGCAATAACGATTGCCGAAGTCCCAAGACCCAATCGTCGAGCCCCTCACAGTAGTCAACACTTTGTTCGCATGTGTCGGACGCAATTTTACGAGCGAAATACTTTTGGCAAAAAGTTTTTACGTCGACAAGCGGAAATGGCATTTTTACTGGCCATCTAAGCAGCTTCCCCACATTCCCACTCTGGATCCACCCAGAAATGCCGCACAGATTGTGTCCAGCTGTTTGAGGAGGAGACCCCGAATTGAGTTCGCCTTTTGCCTGTTCGCCAATGATGGGAAAATTGAAAACTACGAAAGCCATTTGGGGGGTTGGAAAAGTCGGGGCGGGGGCATTTTCTGCTGCAATGGCACAAAAATTGATTTGTTGTCGATTTCAGTGGGGTTTCGGCTGTGATTCCGTTTTCAATCTAATTTATGGGCACTGCAAGTGCAAGTAAACATGTGCGACAAACGACCTTATGAAGCCAGAACTTTCTTCTTTGCAAAGCTGTTAAATAAAAATGTTTTTCCCCTTTGTACATTTAGGTTTATTGGAATTTGAGTGGAGCCAGCGAGCTGAGATGAAGTCGGATGGCGAGTGGCACAGGATGTGGTGCCTTTAAGTTGGTTGTCAGCAGCAGAAGCTTCTGCCATTTGTCTTGCTCGATTCCAATGAGAACGGCAAACGTGTTGAGTACTGTGCGGGGCATGCACCGAAGGGGCAGGTGGCGCAGATACCGATCGTCAGTCAGTGATCGATTGAACTGCATGTGTTATGCTAAATGTGTGGGCAGACTGCCTCGAATTCACGATGCGCTACGAAGGCAATGGTAATTCTGGATATAGGAACTATTATATTATATATGGTATTTAATAACAAATTATTATCTTAAAAATGGGACTTCATAAAATGTTTCTGTAGTTTCAACTTTTATCCAAATATTATTTTAGTTTTTGTTCTTATCAGAAAAATAAAAAAAATAAAGTTTAATATATAACTCCACATTTGGTATACTTTCCTTACTCACAATCTCCTCAACACTTCACAGTCACATCAGCCATCTTAGGAAGCTCTGACCCCACTACCCGCTTCTCATTTACATTCCTACATATGCGGGTTCTTCCTAAAGGTATTTGGTGAACTTCTCCCTCGGTTTGCTCATTAGCAGGCATTACGTATGCTTAACCCCTGAAGCTATGTCAAAGCTCAGTCCATAGCATTGTCGGAGTCTTGAGTCTGATTTCCCCGACCTCGTCGCAGAATCGCCTGCTCCCTCTGTCCAACTGTCTGTCCACCTACTTAATTATTTAAAGCATTCGCACAATTTTTCACAAACATGTTTTTCTTATTCACTTAATTCACTTTTTCCTTTGCCGTACTGACAGACGTATCTGAAGTTCAGGAACAGGTTGCCCAGGCCGAGATACACCCAATGCAGATGCAAGCACACAGTTACGGATACAGAGGACTGAGATACAGGCACGCGGAGATAGGTACATAGATAGCTGCACTGGAGCTGGAGTTGGAATTGGAGTTGGGGATGGGGCCAAAGCATTCTTTGGCTGGAAGCCTCACATTTATGCCAAAGTTAAGTGAACTTGATGCCTTTGGCTTGCCTTTATCTGCAGCCCGCGTATAAGTTGTGAGTTTTTTAATTGCAGTCTAAATGGACTTCAATGAATGCAGAGAACAGTGGCGACTCCAGGTTGCCAGTTGCAAGTTACCAGTTGCAAGTTACTCTGCCACGGCGGCAGTTTATCTTTTGATTGTTGCAGCTTCGGAGCATTGGAGCATTGGAAGCTCTCGAAGGGCTCTTAAGTCGGAGCGACGTCGCCTTTTTTAGTGAACTCAAGTTTTTAATTACAGCAGAAGTGCTTGTGTCCCCGTCTGTATCTCTATCTTCCTCGACCTATCTGTAGAGTAAGCCGACTGTGTGTCTCTATTTCTCTGTTCGAAAGAAATTAAAAGTTGCGCTCGAGCAGGGAAATTGTTTTGCTTTTGTTCTTCGCCTTGGATTTCGCTGCTGCTCCTAATACCAGGATTGATGGGGAGCATTAAAAACGCATGCAACTGGCATTGGCCCGGCATTGTGGCCAAGATTGATGAAGCCACTCTAAGCCGCAAGAGCTGCCGTCCCATTTTGTTGTTGCAGCTGCACTGGGAGCACGTACTTTGTCTAACTGCCAATGCGGCATTCCCATCGTCCAGTGCCAATGCCAATGCCAATGCCAATGGCAAAGCCAAAGCCAATGTCTTGGCCACATGCCGCGCATGGCCACAATTCGTAAATTTATTAAACGTCAACACGGCACTGAGCCAAATAAACTTGTCTCACGACAACAGCCGGCAAGCCCCTGGCAGCCCTGGCAACCCTGGCAGTTCCCCCAACTGTCCACCGCCCCCTTTTCGTGCAGCCACCCAAAGGCTGCCTGGCACGCAGCAAACGGTTAAAATTAATAAAGCATCTTTGCCTGGCCTCGTCTTCTTCCTTCGGTCCGGCTTTCGCCAGCAAAACTACACTCAAAAAAGTTAGCACTTAGGTTCAGCAGATAATATTAGCGCGGAATCTATATTAATATCAGCGGGTTATCTTTACATAATATATCCTAAAAGTGACTCAAAATGCTTCGAATTATACATATATGGTACTGAGTTTAAATACGATTTTTTTTTTATATTTATATTTCGCTAAACATTAGGTTAAAAGTACACAATATAATTTTAAGGGGCCTTATCAGTGTAACTTTTGTTTTTAAATACATTTTTTGTTTTTTGCCTAATCTATGATTTACAATTATAACAACATCCTATTAAAGCGGCAAGGTCGTATCTAAAAAAGTTTTTGAATGGCAGCGTTCTAAGGAGCGACCGCTCGCAGGCATGTGCCGCTGCACCTGAAACTTTTAGTGCAATTATCTCGAAACGACATTTTTAAAAAAAACTGCTGACAACATAATTCGAAGACAAGTTGATCGATCGGCTTCAAATTAACACTCAATCATCTTAAATGGGTTCTGTTCTGATTCGCCCGGATTCATGTCAACAGTTGGAGTACTTTTTTTTGGAGCCTCGGCAGACAGCCTATAGTACCATTACTAATCCTAATATTTTTGCAAACGTAAAATCTTAAAATAAAATGAAAAGTTACATTATTATGTACAAAATTCTAAGGATTGCCTATTTTTCAGGGGTTACACTGGTAAGGCCCCTTAAATGCGTCGAGTTATTAAATACGAACTTCAAACATTTTTTTAGGACTATTCTCTTTTGTTGCATTATTTATCGTCTTAATCCAGCTCATGACAACTATTTCGATAGAAATGTTCTTTTATCTACTTATTTGTTTGTTAAAATAGCTTCATAAAATGAATATTTAAGAAAATTCTTGTTCTTCAAACTTCTGGAATTTCAATGTACCTTTTACTACAAGTATTTCTGCTTTCATTTCCATATTTACAAATTAAAGAACATTCTTATTCTCCAAACCTTTGGAATTTCAATGTAATTTTTACTACAAGTGTAATTTTGCGAAAACGGGGGGGACAGAGGCAGAGGCAGCAAATACTCTTGGCGACCAGTCTATCTTGGACTCGTCTTACCATTCCCATTTAGCTGCCACTGACCACTTTTTGTGAGTGCTCGCCTCTGCCAACTAAGCAAACAGCTTCAAAGTTGCCACAAAGTGCAGACTGAAGACTGCTGACTTCAGACTGCCGCGTCCGTCGTGTGGGCTTCTAACAGTGATATTTATCTGCAAGTGCAATTACCGTTGTATGGGCTCGATTAGGGTCCGGATCGGTGGCAGGGGCTCATAACTCGAGTGAGGAAAGTGCAGAAAGCCCCGCTTGACATTTGAGAAATGCAGCGGCACACAATTCATGGCTAGGATGCAGATGCGGATGCCTGGCCATAACCCCAAATGGTGATTCAACGGGCCAAAAAACGGATACCTCTTCGAATGCTTTGACAAAACGGTCACCTATCTGGCCGGGACAATCGTTTTCATTATTTTTTAAGAATGTGATCCCGGTTTACCTTTGAGTTCAAGCCAGCAGTTATGTCGCATTTTATTTTTTGGCTACACGATAAGTTTTCCAATTGAAAACTAAGCGAGAAATTATTTTACAGGAATTAAACAAATTGGCATGTTTTTAAAGAACCATATTATATAAAGAAGACTATGATTCTTCTTCTTTTACTTTAACAGTTAAAAAACTAAAAGATAACTGTAGGAGATTTTTTACTGGTTTTAATTAAACTTCATGTAGGATTAAACTCTGAAACGTATAAACCTGAAGTAGAAATTTGAATGAAATGAAGAGCCTTCCTAAGTAATATATGTCCACTTTATTTTTTTTTTGATCTATGTTATACTCAAGCTATCGCTATTAATTTCTAAAAAGGAACACATTTCATGATATTTTAAAAATGTCAAAGTAGTTTTTTCACAATTAATTGCACGGGATAACCCATTTCGAAATTGTAGCGTTTTTTCCTGTTGCCAATCGAAAGTCCTTAAATACCCTCTCGTACGTAGTTTACCCACGTCCATCATACGTCTATCATTAACTTGCTTCTGTTATCCGAAGACCTCTCAATCCTTAAGTGCAGGGCATTCCAACAAACAGTTCAAGTTTAATTCTCGTGTAAAATCCAGAACATTTATCTCCATGTAAATCTGAAGAAATGATTAGAATTTTTTAATAAAGCCAGCTGCCGCAGAAGCAGCGAGCTTGTTGCTCCGCCGGGTAATTGCCTCCACGGAGTCTTGTACTCCGTTTAGTTGTTGTAATTAAAGTACGAAAATGAACGGGCAACAACTGCAGCAACAACAAGATGGTCGGTTAAGCTGAAGATCCAAGTGAGGAATTGAGTTTACACAGCTGCGGTCAATCGAATAGCACCCAAAAAATATGTGTTTTCAAAGAGCAAAAAAGGGAAAGTTAAGAAATAATTGAATGGGTTTGAAAGCATTTTATAAAGGTAGAGAAATGAATACTTCACTTACAATTTTAATTTATATGAAGAAAAATATTTTCTGAATTTACTAAGCCATTGTCATAGGAATATTTTTAAATTACCTCATTAATTTATAATTTTTAAATTTAAAATCATTTAGTTTCTTTAGTTCCATATTTAAACAGTTTGGTAAGTTATCAGTGGAAGCATAGATTTTACAGGAATATTTTTAAATTAATAAGGTAATAAATTTATAATTTTTAAATTTAAAATAATTTAGTTTATTTAGTTCCATATTTTCCCAGTTTGAAGCTGATGATAAAGATTGAATTTTTCTATTTAACCATCTTCTTTTATTGCCGACAATATATTACATTGTTTAATTGAAATAAACCTCTCCGTTCCACTTTGTTAACCGCAACTGTGTATGCAACTTTCCGTCGGTCTATATCCTCCCCTCTCTCCAGCCATCTGTCTGTGTGGTTAGTTCTTGATGATCACGGTGATCAGCCACAGTAACAACAACATATCGTAATTAGACTAAGAAGCAATTTACAATTTCAGCTTTAATCTTGTTAGTCGAATGCGGCCAGCAGCTGAAAGTGAAGTGGATCGTTGCGTGTTCTGGGTCTCGTAAGTGTATTCGGGGTGTGGCTGCCACGCCCCCTGGCCCCCTGGCCCCATGGCACCCCCTCCAAAGGGGTCAGTGTCAGGGTCTGTAAAGGTCTGCCATGAGCGTGGAGTGGAAAGGAAGGGGTGCGGAGAATTGAGCTGTTGCTTTTGGTAGTCCCGAGCTCGTCTTGGACATTGGCCAAGATGGGTCTGCTGGCCCTGCTTCCCAGCAGCGACTTTTGTTGACTCTGTGACTTATGTGGCAAATTACAGCGCCTGTGGCTTCCAAGAAAGAATTGAAAAGCGCCAAATTATCTGCATTGTGTTTTATTGCCCGGCCCCGCCGAGCCCCTCCCTTTCGACTTGCGACGGATGTGGCACGTCATGGCGCCTAATTGAATTTCGCATGCTCCGTCTCGCCGGGTCCTTGGACTAATCCTTGCCGGCGTGTAAGTGATAGCTTTGTTTTGGCTTAAAAATGGCTTCGAGAGGGGGAGGTAGAGGGGCGTCTGAGGCAGGGCCAGCAATTAATTTCGCACAGACACCGAAACTTTTTGGCTGCAACAAATCCCCGGCACTTCCCAACTTTTCCGCTTTCCCCTCGCAAGCTCAACTCGGCTCCAGTTGAGTGTGTGCGGCATAGTTTTGTGTGCAGCTTTTGTGGCCGAGAATATTTTGGGCGGGGGAGTCCTTGATACTACCGCTTGGCACAAACAATGTACAGGCTTCCCGAAAACTTGGCTGTTTATTGTTTATGGCATCATTGTGGCCCATTGTTGCCTGCCAAACTTAAATCCTTTTTAGTGCTTTGTTTATGAACTTGCACATAAATTCAAAAATGTTCCACTACAGCCGAAAGTTTTTCACACACAGATTTTTGGCTTCTCTCTATGCATGACGATAATCCCCTTTAGTGGCATGTGTTGCATAAATGTTGGGAAAATGCCGCATACCGCCCCGCTGGAGGTTCGGCTGAAAGGCATTAACATGCATCAACAATTTGGCAGATTTAGTTGCATTAAAAAAAAGCAACGTTATTATGGAGATTTAGTTGATAGCAACTTTGGTTTAAGCCACTGCCTAAGTGAACGGATGGGATATCCTATTTGATGCTTGCCAATGAACTAACTACTTTTGGATTTTTAAGTTTCAAATGAATTTTCTGCTTTGGAAATTCCTTTTGTTATATTTTTATTATCTTCATTTATTTGTAATGTACCGTTAAGATACATTTTTAGCTGGCGAGTCCATTAAAACTTAAATGTACGTGTTTATTTCTTTCTATATGATGGCAATATATTGAGCTTAGCTTAAAGTCGTTGGCTCATTAAAAAAAAAGTCCATTCAGTATCCATAAACGGCCTCCAGGCAGGGATAAAGTTATTACGTTTTCACAATATAGCTTGAATATTATTTATGACAAACAAGAACTTGGCCGCTAATAGCATTTCGAAAACAACATTAAACAAAACAGTAAAAACAGTAACAGTAAAACTTTAAAACAACACTAAGTTATTTGTGGTTCAACTATTTAAGTTCTTTAAATGGACGATGAAGCAAAAAAATATTGATGCAACTGGAGTGTAATAACTTAATATATCTAAAATGTAATAACTTGAAAAACATATGTAGGATTGGTAACGTCAGATAGTTGAATATGATTTATTACCATAAGATTAATACAGAATAAAACGAAACACAAGAAAACAATAATGCATTGGAAATTAGGAGTAAATAGACCAAACAATATTTAACTAACCAAAAATTTTCAACATCGAAAGCTTATGTACTACTCTTATATATATATGATCGATACAGCCATTAACTATAATGGAACTGCATTGTGAAAGCTTGGTACTTAAATAAATTCATTAGATCTACGGTTTGTTAGTATATTAAATCCTCTGAAACCAAAAACATAAATTTCAACCACGTTTACATTGGTTTAAACAATTTTATTGAAAGGAATCATATATTTAGATTCGCGATGAAAGCTGCCTTAGAACAAACATTGTATATAAATTAATTTTCTTGACAATATTTTATATGCGATCTGTTATGGCAGCCTTTTTCCGATAAGATCCAGTTGTTAAAACTGGCTTTTACGTTTAGGACCCAGTACATGAAGGTACTGAATCACCATTTTGCTTAGATCGCAGGACATTGTCCAATACTTGGGTCGCTTCAAAAGGAGCTTCGGACTCGGTCCCGGACTGTGTAATTCGATGATGCCCATGGAGTCAGCGCCGAGTGGTTGTCTTGGCCGATCGTTACTTTCATTAGGTCCGCCGTTTGCGCACTTGACAATGACAATGACGTATCTGACGAGGCATGTGAAAAATTGCAGATGGACAAAAACCAGAACCGACTGTTAGCCGCAGAACTACAGCAACTTAAATTGGGTTCTCCTCGGCTAACTTTGAGCAGCTTTTTATTCCCGATACCCATTGGTTTTAAGGGTATATCAGTTCCAGGGAAATGGAAAGTAATGCTTTGAATATGGGATGAATCTTTTGCAATTTAATCCATCTCAACGAAATTGATTTGTATATGCTTTCCAACAAAAAGTCAAAATAATTCATTGAGAAGAGAAAATAGGTTTAAAGAAGTAAAAAATAAAGACGGGTAACAGAATACTTTTATATATTTTTATATACCAAAACCAGATATTCTGCCAAAACTTTATAGCTTTATAACATAATTTAATGATTTGACTGTCTTCTATATATATTTATTGGCAGGTACTGCATAGTCGACTACAGCAGTCTATGTTTCTACTTCGTTTTATGTCTCCCTGTTTGCTTAAATGTTGCATTGTGTGCCAGTGGGGAGGGGCCGCTAAAGCGTTCATTTGATGAACATTTTACACAGCTGCGGCCACTTGTTCTGCAGAGGGGGCGGGGTGGGATAGGAGAAGGAGAAGGCCCAGACCGGCGTGGGCCTGGCCAGAACGGGTACGGTGGTTGGGCCTGTTCCTCATCCCTCCTCTCACAGGCCCAAAATGACTTTGACATTCCACGGCCGAAGCTGCCGAGTTGCAAAAGCATTGCAAAGCATTCTTTTGTCTCCGGCCAGCGAGATTTGAATTCAATCAAAATGAGGCAGAGACGTGGAAACAATGCCGATAAATTGGCCTCTGGCCCCTGCTCCTTTCTTTATGTTTCCTGTTGCCAATTTCCACCTTAATTTCACAATTTAAATGCACCCAATTGACAGGGCTGGGGGTCGGATTTGGATTCGGATTCGGATTCGGATTCGGCTCGAGCACCTCCACTACTTGAAAGTGGGCTTGTCAGAAATGAATGCATGAACTCTGCTGACCGCTGCCGCTGAAGCTGCCATCGTAGTTGCATAGCCAAAAAAAAAGATTTATGAGCGCATGCGCCGCCGCCTTAGCTTTTCCAGCTGGCCAACTGCGTCCGCATCTGTATCTGCTCCCGTCCCGGCCGGGTTGTATCTGTATCTGAGCCTGCCCTGCCGCCAATTGACGTTAATTTATGGCACATGCACACACGGCTCTTGGCTCTCGACTCGCGACTCTCGGCCTAACAAACCCCGCAGCCCCATAAAGAAAAACCGAATCGCAGAAACAAAAGAGCACTGCGACTTATGAAACTTATGAACTGCTTATGAGTATTTATTTTTATAGAAATAATCAAAAAGGCAGTCAAATTTATGGACCACATCAGCGGTCATGCCATAAAAGGCGCGGCGAGGCTTCAATTGCGTAATTCCCGATTCCTGGACCCCGATCCGCGATCCCCGATCCGCGGGGCATGGCCAAAAGATTTAAGTACCTAGCTGGATCCCAAGCTCGGGTTTCACGGGTTTCACGGGACAGGATCGCAGCCAAGTCGGGCTTATCAGGGTCCACTGAAAGCGCTGACATGTTTAATTTTCAAGTCGAGACGATAAAAGTTCGGTCGACTGTCAAAACAAAAGTTGGGCAGGAAAAACAAAGAGGGTCGATCGAGGATTTTTAAACAGGCCTTTATCTGCAAGCCCGACTCAGCAAATTTACCTTTTAAGTATAATGATTGCTTTTTCTTTGTTGATCGACAAATTCATTTAAGAAAAATTTTATTTGTAGTTATTTAGGGTTATGGTGTTGGTTAGAAATACATATTTTAAGCATTGTCGGTTCAGGTAAAAAGCAACTATCGTAAAATAGTTTTTCGTTTTAAGTTAATCATGAGATGAAGAATAAGTACGATTGTGTGGAGCTAGGAATGGCCAGTTAAGGACCACAATTTGTTTGCCAAAAACACTCTTTACCTATGAAATGATTCAGTTTTTATTGCAATCCATTTTGTCAGCACCATTAGTACAAGTATGTTAATTAAAGAAAAGTATAGTGAAACACCTTTCAATGAGCATTCAGGTATTTATTGAGTCTCAAAAACCAATTAAAAGAACAACTTTTATAGTTATTGAAAACTATATTTCTGTTAAGTAACAAACTCCATAATTAAAAATATTTCGTAAACAGTTTAGCATAAAATAGTTTTGTCATAAGTTTTCTCACAACTCCTTGCTAGTTTTTTAATCAAGTTAATTTACACAAAAAAAAAGTTGATGCCATCACAATAACCATTCACTTTCATATATTAAGCCGATTAGTAGAGTCGTACCACTTACGCGAATCCAGTCGAATTTAATTTGTAAAACTTAATACTCTCCCCTCGACATGAATTAACCACACAGTCAGCGACAGCTGAAACCGCCCGAAAAATCCACTTTAAATCGCATTTGCCAGCGACAAATGGTGGCAGCTTCTGTAGCGCCAATTTTTATGGCCTGTCAGCGAACCAAAAATCCAAATTTTTAACGAGCGACTTTAAGGTAACGCTTATCGGCTGCTTAAATACCTGAATTCGATGCGGATTGGATAAGTGGACGTGATGGGGATTTAGGTCGCCGAGTTGAGGGAGGTTGTTGCACAATTCGGCTTTAGTGTCACTTCTGGTCAAACGCTGTCGATTTGCCTAAGCGGCAAAGACATAATTTATGCCAGAGTCAATTTATCGCCAGTACAGTGGGCCCGATTAGCCATACGATAAACCTGTATGACTGGACTTGAGCTCTGGAAAAGAGCCTGTTAACACAACCGCCCACTCGAAGTCCCCCTCCATGCCACCTTTTTAAATGGGAACGCTTAAATGTATTAAGCCACTTGGTTGGACAACAACTAAAGTCGAAGCTGCTTAATTTGACAATAAATTGACATTGATAAAGCAGGATATGTACACTATAGAGTCATGAAGACAAATCAAACAGCATAGGTACCAGAAGAGTTGGTCAACATATTACCCAAAGGGGAAACGAATAGCAGCGTTTTGTCCGCGTTTTAGTAGCGCTTTGGGTGCGTTTTACGCGCGATTTCTGCCGCCCCGACTGACATCCTTTTTTTTTATTTTGGGTTTGGGTTTGACTGTGGCCCGCTTACCGCGCTTATCTCAGATGCCGATGCTGGGGCCAGCAAACAAACTGCCAACAACTGTCGATTTTTTCAATCTGGACAGTAAAATTACATGCAAATCCAATTAAGTTGTTAACTCTTCGCCGTCGCCGCCCCTCGTCGTGTATTGGCCCCGCTTTCGTTTGTTTTCGCAATTTATTTTAATTCTTTTTCTGTATTGTTTTGGTCCTTCTGCGAGGAAATGGATAAGGGGTTAAGCTCTTTGGGGTCAGTGTGGCGCGCTTTTAATGAGCAAGTGCAGGCGGTACAGACACGGGCAAGGGGATGCTATTGCATCCTATTGGGCTGGGAACGGATCGGAACGGATCGAAAGTGTTGGCATTTCTGGTCTGCAACGCGGAGCGAGATTAAATCACTGCCGTCTGTGGCCGGCCAATTACTCGTTTATTTACAATACACAAAAATACAAAAGGCGCACACAAAAATCGCACTAAATTGCTGGCTTAGTTCGGTTTCGTTTGGCTTTCGGCGGCCTTATCGTATATCTAGCGACTAAATATAATTGGCAATTTAAAGCAAATCGCCGGGGCTTAAATTAAAATCAATTGACAGTCGCTGTGCCGCAATAGCCGGCCCCGCCCCCGCCCATTAAGGCGGTGGGTCCCTGGCCAGCATGAACAAGTACTTACCAGCTCTCTGTGCACTGCCAATCGGCTTAATCCCAGTTGAGGCCGATTTGAGCCGAGTAGAGTCGAGTAGAGTCTAGTCTATAATTGAAAACGCATTACCAGAGTGGCACACACGCACATATCACAACAGAGTTGCAGCCGCGGACTGGAATGTTGCGTTAAAAGCACAAATTTATGGCAAGTTAAAGAGTGATTTTCACGCTTTAATTACCGCAAGTGAGCAAAACTAATAATAGTCCTAGGCCAGGGTGCATTCCCATTCTTGGCTCTCGTTCTACGTTCTCAATTCTACGTTCTGCGTTCTTCGTTCTACGTTCTCGGTTCCCATTCCCACTCGCGATGCTCCGCTCACGCAGGCGCTGCCAACGACCTGGCCAGAAGAAACCGCAGAAGACGCTCTGCGGAAGACTGGTCTTCGGGCGATGGGCGATGGGCGATGGACTGCTACCTCGGTTACCTTTCGAAAACTGCAACCGTGTAAACTGCGAGATTTCTTCGTTTTCGTATTGTTGTTCTGGCGTTTTGTTTTCCCGCGACCCGCGGCGCTTTTTTGGCTTAATTTATTGCCGTTTTGTCAGCTTGGCAGCGGTCTTAATGCCTTCTTTACACCAGGCGGTAGCGTATCGCCAGCACATCGCGAAATGCGCGCCCGTTCTCGACTCTGGATCTGGATATGCAAGTGGATCGGGTACTGGGTCGTGGTCGTGGTCGTGGTCGGGCTCTGGGTTTGGCGGTCCGAGAGTTCGCGATCGAGTTCTGCTCGCGTCGAGCTTGCTTTCCGCACTGGGCAGCCAGCCAGGCAATGCCAGTCAACCAAATGGAATGGGGATGGGCTTTCGGCCAGGTTAGCTCAAGCTCCTCTCGCAACGAGTTTTTATTTCACTTTATTTCAGCCTCCTCCAGCTCGGTGGCGTGCATCTTCCAGTTCTTCGTTCTTCGTTCTCCACTGGAAGTGCAAGTTTTTTACTGGGCTTCGCCAGTTTAACTTGCATAGAATGCGATATCGCCTCGTAGGCATATGGTTTAATGAGAGCAGGTTGCCGGGCAGGGTTGCCAGATGCGGCGCGGAAAGCGCTAATGTCCTTATCGCCAGACCCACATCCTTGGCCGGCTTAGTGCCAGTATCGAGTTCGATTCTTCTGACTGTCGGCTTAAAACATCAGTGGAAAAAGCAGACGAATTTAATATTGGCAGCAGAAGAGAGAAGACTATGCATCAAAAAAAAATTTTGTTATACTCATTAAGATCAACTAAAATTGTACAATATTTTTGGATAGGTGGTAAAAATGCATTTATAATACTGTCTGCTTTCTCGATTAAGATTTTGGTAATTATATATATTTAATAACTTACATTTTGCGATACAAAATATATATTTTGGTTAATTATAGGCATTTTATATCTTAGATGTGTTGATGTTTTACACAAAAAACTATTTAATGAAAGGTAAGAAATCAAATAGTGTAAGAATCAATGCATTCTTTTTCGCGCGTGAGTAAAGAAAAGTAAGTAAATGAAAAGTCCAACTAAAATTCTTTTGCAACAATAATAATTTTTCACTTAAAATTAAGTTTATATTTTTAGATATCTCTATCTTAGTTCTTATTCATAAAATAATCCAGGATAGATTATTTTAAAGCATAACAATAGAGAACAATAATGTACCAAACGAACTTCAACCAAACAAATTTCTGTTTCACCCCTACAAAAATCTGTTTCAACCAATTTCGGTTGGAATAAGCATATGCTGTATATATAATATTCACTTAATTTTGTTGAGAGAGTGTGCTGAATCACCCGGTATAGACTTCGAGACTTAAATGCTTTTTTATGTGAAATCGTAAAAAATAAAGCAGATATTAAATTTATGATGCTTGATTCTGATAAAACGTATTTGTAGAGTCCAAATATTTTAATTCCTGATGGGCATGAAGCTTTTAAAATCATTCCAGTTCGAGAGTTGTAGTGCATTCCTCTAAATAATTTACCCTAAATACGGTTGCCTTTGTAGCAACCGAAAGATATCGGAAAAAAAATATTTAAACAATGAGTTTTTAATTTTCACCTCCATCACATGACCTCGAGTCGGCTTAAAAAAAACTGTAAGTGGAGAGGTCGCTAGCGCAATCAAACATTTTCAATATAGTTATGTGTAACATGTAACAAACAAACATAAATTAGTGACAAAATAGGGCAAATATTTGATATATGCTCCTTTACTTATTAAGTTTGATACCTAGATTTATTCTAGCAATATTCACGCTCCACAGTCCGGTCCTCCTTGGTAAAATCTGATCGCCGTTTTGGACTCGCTTTTCAGTGGGGAATTCTCGTTACCTTTTTTGCTTTTGCCCTAGGGCCTAGCAAGGTGCTAGACTCTTCCGGCCTGCTAATTTAATTGATTCCCAAACACCTTTTAGGCCATTACCTGCCCGATGAGAGTGTTAATCGGTGTTGCAGGCACAAAAACATGCACCAAGTAGCCGATGATAATAGTTATGCAATGTGATTAAGCCATAATAATAAAGTGCCGTTACTTTCTAATTTAAATTAACATTTCTGGGGGACTCGAGGGGCAAGTGCCACTGGAACTGGATCATCGTTAGACGAGCTGCCACTTCCACTGCCATTGCCAATACCACTAACGGTTTCGCCTGCGGACAGCGATCTGGGCGACAAGCCAGCCGAATCGACAGGTTGGCCACGGACCACGGATCCTCGGCTGCATTGATGGACGGACAGCCGGCCGGAGGCCCAGAGATCTCCCTCGAACCGGTTGTCAAGTTCGATTGATAATTGCCATGATTAGCATAAGTGCTTTTCGGCCAGGCCCACAACATTAACTGCAACATGAGCATTAACATTCCCATCTTGGCTCGCAGCAACGTGTGTTTTCCCCTCGGCCTGGCCAAATACTTGTGCGCTGCAATTGAAATTGCTTTCTAATTTTACAAGCATCGCTTTACTTTGGAGCACAATGTTTTCGGCCATTTATGGCGGCCGCCTCATTAGGCCGACACAATGCTAATGGTCGGGCCTTGGGTGGCCGCTGGCCAGGCACCAAATGGCCAGGCACCAAATGGCCAGGCACCAAATGGCCGGCCAAGCTCTACTTTAAGTGCCCCTGAAGAAATCGCCTGTCGCACTTCCGGCTGGCAAAATGTTGGCAAAATGCTGGCCAAAAGCCAGAATTTTCCCACAGAAAGCCAGGCTGTGTTCAGTGGTCTGGGGAGCGGAATTCGTCACGTTTTTGCGCGCCTTTGCTGCAGGTTGCAACCTGTTGAATGTTCATTTCTTTTATCGCACATTAAACTTACAAAAATAGTTTTAACACCTTTTAGCCGTCCAGTGGCCAGTGGCCAGTGGCCAATGGCCAATGGTCAGTGGCCGTGGCAAGCTGCCTTGATTTATCCTTGCCTTGCTCGCTCCCAACATGATCTTTGGCTGTAGACATGGCCAGGCGAAGGCAGCGAGCACAACAACGACATGATTCGTACATAATCCAGCCATTATTTCTGCCCTGGGTTCGCTGTGGCTCGTTGCTGTCGACTTATCGCAAAAATTGCGTCAAGATGTTTTAATGCCAACTCAACTCGGGCCAGAACGTCCAGGCAAAGCGGCCAGCGGAGCCAAACGAAAGCAACTTGGCATGGCCAAGTGGTAGAGGTGCTAAATGTGGATGAGCTTGGGTTGCCCGGACCAACATCCTTTTTAATTTTAAACATTATCGTAAATTCCCTGGCAATTATGCGCTTGTTCAAATGCCTCACATTCACATACTCATTTGCATTGTCCGCAGCGTCACAACACATGTACATGTTACATACTATGTACCCTATACCCCATACCCAATACCCCACACCCCATTTTTTTTCGACTGAGCTAATGCTAATGAATTGTCGGCCGCTGGGAGCCTGCAATTCTGTGGCGTGTTGCCAACAGATTAGCGTAAATTCTTCCCAACTTAGCGACTTAGCAGCTCGGCACCACCTGAAGGCCACAGTCAAGTCGAATTTTGGCTCCGGCCTTTGACTAAATAGATGGGGCATATCTTATCGCTCTGTTGTCTGCCTGTCGACACGTCGTTCCTGCCAACAGATATCACAATTGCCAATGTTTTCCCTTCCACTTATTTTCTGGTTAGTGCGTGCTTTTCTGTAGTAAGTCACGGCATTTGAGGCCCGGTCCAGGGCAGTCTTTAACATAAATCGAGTGCTGACTGCTCGAAAGTTGAGAACGTTTGGCGGGTTCACCAGGGCGGGGTGGAAAACACGGGAAACCAATCAGCAGGAGGATACACAGACCGGATAACCTTGGCTCTTGGCTCTTTGCACAGGATTGGGATCCTATGACCACTCCAATAGATCTGCAATCGTTGGTCGACCGTTCTCATGTGTATCGCATATGTAAATCTGCAATCGGCTTGGCACAGGAATTTAATTGAAGCTCTCGGCTTTATTTCATCACATTCATTGTTGTACGCAAATCAAAGGAGGCTTATCGGAGTCCGAAGATACAGTTGTTGGGCAACAGCAAACATGAGTTCGCTGTTCGAGACGAACATATAACGATAATATAATAATCAGATAAAATAAACACCTTTTCATCGGAATAAGACTGGGAAATACTTGTTACGAAGTCTGCCATTGCTTTTTTTCTTCGGAAAAGTCAGTATTTAAGCCATCTCCCAGAGCAAAAATACTCCATATATTAGGAAGCAATATTGGTATCTTCAGTCCTAAGCCCAATTCACGTTAAAACAGTTATACAACTAAACGACAAGTGTTAGCATGTCTTCTCTTCCGCCTACACCCGTACCTTTTATTTAAAGGAACAATTTGGTTTCTAGATATTAGGGGTTTAAAAAAATTATTAAACGTTTTTATACGGTTACGCTGTTACGGTTTTTATACCCTTGCAGAGGGTATTATAATTTCAGTCAGAAGTTTGCAACGCAGTGAAGGAGACATCTCCGATCCTATAAAGTATATATATTCTTGATCAGCATCACTAGGCGAGTTGATCTAGCCATGTCCGTCTGTCCGTCCGTCTGTCCGTCCGTTTATATGCAAACTAGTCTCTCAGTTTTAAAGCTATCTGCATGAAACTTTCCCAAAATTTGTCTTTCTATTGCAGGTAGTATATAAGTCGGAAAGAGCCAGATCGGACGACTATAGCATATAGCTCCCATAGGAACAATCGGAAAAATAAATGAAAAAAATTATAACTTTGCTGTTTTTTAATTTTTTGTTAAGTTCTTCGACATTTAGTAATGGTTAAATATTTCCGATTTGCGATTTAAATTTCATCAAAATCGGACGACTATAGCATATAGCTCCCATAGGAACAATCGGAAAAATAAATGAAAAAATATTATAAATTTTCTGTTTTTTAATTTTTTGTTTAGTTCTTCGACACTTAGTAATGGTTAAATATTTTCGATTTACGGTTTAATTATATCAAAATCGGACGACTATAGCATATAGCTCCCATAGGAACAATCGGAGAAATAAATGAAAAAAAATTATAACTTTTCTGTTTTTTAATTTTTTGTTTAGTTCTTCGACATTTAGTAATGGTTAAATATTTCCAATTTACGGTTTAAGTTTCATCAAAGTCGGACGACTATATCATATAGCTCCCATAGGACCAATAAAAATATATAAAATAACTATCAAATAATTGAGCTGCAAATCATCATAGCTTCAATGTTTTTAAAAATATACGCAAGTAAATTATAATTTTAATGTTTTCAAAAATGTTTAATTCTTGCAATAGCTGCAAGGGTATATGAACTTCGGCTTGCCGAAGTTTGCTTTCTTTCTTGTTTTTGTTAGAAATACGTTAAACTATCTTTGGGAAAGTTACCCTACTGCTGACCTGGTTCCGTACAAATGAATGGAAAAATAAATAATTCAAAAAGGTTATTATTACAATTAAAATAAAAATACAAAAAACATTGGAAAATAAAAGTAGTTCTTGGTGTTCAAAAATTATCTTTTTTGTTGCCAAGTAGATAATTTGTTACTAATCAAACATATTCTAGGTCATAGTAAAGTAAAAATGTCAAGAACACTTAACACTCCTAAACAATTTAAGTTTCGACAAGAGGCAAGTTACACAGGAAATTTTAAATAGTATCAATTATCAAAAAAGCCAAACAATAATCGATTTTCCAAAGTGTCACGCTGTAAAGCACCTAAATGTTAATTTATGATATAGTTTTAACCGATTAATAATAATCTTTTTGTAATAAATCAGTGATGTTTTAACGTTGACATGCGTTAAAATGTTATCAAATGCGTTGACAACATAAAAAAAGGGATATTTTTCAGATTGCGAGCCAATTGGCTTTCCCTTCCATTTGCTTTAAACTGTTCTCGTATAACCCTTCGCCAGTAGAATCTAATTTGCATAGCTAAAGCAATTAGAAACGCCATCCAGCTGAGCAAGCAAAAAGTTGCGATAAACTTTTCCACTCTCGGATGCAATCGACGAGGACCGCCGGATGCAGTTGGATTGTTTTGAACGGAGTTGGGACTTCTGTGCATATTTAAGCAGCTGCAAAGTAGACAACTTTCGGTTTAAAACTGTCAGCGCAGACACGCCTACGATCCGGGTGAAAATGTAAAGAGTGCGCAGAAAAACGTGGCGGATTCGTAATAAAATAAATTGTTTCAATGCACGGCAAAGTAATCCGCTTTACGGTCGCCCCATTCCTTGCGGTTTAAGATTTATGCACTGCTAAGACCCCGATTTCCACTCTGTTTTCTTTCGTTCGCTGATTTTTCTTTTCTTTTTTTTTTGATTCTGGTATTTGGGGAAAGTGAAAGGGGTAAGTTGGGTAGCTCCATAAATTAGCCGGGTGGAATTCGGTTATTCTGCTGCTCCGTGGCACTTAAATACAGTTAATCCCCGCATTGCTGGCAAACAAAGTTTGGCAATTCGGGCATCTTATTTTCGCTTCCCTTTCTTCGACTTTGTGAGCGGAAAGATGCAGGGAAATTTTCAATTAAAGTGCTGAAAAATTTAAAGTCTCGCCGGATTACCGAGCGCGTGTTGAGCACATGACAAATTAGCTTTCTAATGAGCCGAGACATAAATCCCGACATGCCACGCCCCCCGACTCCTGCAGCAGCTTTCTGGCAAGGAACCCCGCCCACATTGTTGACACGTGTACTTGGCTGGCTGGCCGACATTGGCACAACACGAAAACCCGACGAGGCATTAGGACTTCATTACAGGAACACGATGCCAAGTCCTTGGTTGTGCGCTGCTTAGAGAGTGGGTGTGGGTGTGGGTGCGTGTGTGGGTGGGCACCTTTATTGAAATTAACTGTTAATACAACGGCTGCGAAACGTTTGACTTGACAGCAAACGGCATCCGTTAATTAATGGGGAGGGGAACACAACGAGTGCCCAATTAGTGCTGAATTTCGAGCAACCCAGAGCATTTTACACACTGATTGCACTTACATCTTGCCTTTGATTTGTGCTTTTGTGGGGTAACTATTGGTTTCAGCAATCGCCAGTTACATAACTTCAGTTGACTACATTTTCGGAAATGAGAAATCTTTTGAATGTGATCCATACATTGCTATTCCTTTATAATTTCAAATCCTTATAATGTTTTTAAGGAGTATTCCACAACATAAAAGTCGTCCTATCAAAAACATTTTCTGAGGCACTAAGAGTTGTTTGGCTCTTGCACTCAGTTTTTTATTTTGCAGTTAAATGTTATCCATCGATATAAAATATATGAATATTGCTCAACTTTTATACACACCTTTTATCTGCGAACAAATACTGATGTTTTAGCGAAGTGGGATGGCTATTTTTAATCATAATTGTGAAGATGGCATATAATAATTTTTGGTATGATTAACTAGCTACTTTAAAATAAAAAGCTGGCATATAAACATAGTAAATAAAGTGTGCGAATGTTGACCCACTATTTTTCATTAACTAAGTTTAGTCACGGATCGAATAGCTATAGAATGATTGTCTACTCTAATGCAATTCCCGTGTCGTTTCGGTAGTTAACCTGCTCAAACTCCACCGATCATTTGTTATAATAGATTCCTCTTTCAGATATTAATATTTCACAATTTTACGACATCCGTGAACACTCAAATAAAATGTTACGAAGCTCTTTACCCCGTCCAGTTAAAACCCACTGACACATTATCTCCACGGCAGGCAAATGTATTCGAAGCCACTCATATTTATTTACGCTCTGCCGAAATCTCTGAAGCATCTGTTATAAATAATAAAGGAAGATGTCCGTATATGTACATTTAAATGCTCATAAATTTGGACGCGGCTTTGCGTCTGGGTTATTAAACTGTAGTAAAAGGGCAGCTCAGCCACTTGGCAGTGATTTCTGCACTGCCTACTTTCCGGGGACTCTCCACTCAAAGTCGGAGTTGTCGGGTGGGAGCGGGAGCGGGAGCGGGAGCTCATGACTGGCAGTAAAAGGCCTGGCATTCAGGCCATTATTAGCATAATAAAAATACAAGCACACATACATGATGTCGGTGGGCTTTGAGCCAGGAGGGGATTGTCCCAAACGCCTGGGGAAGGGGACTAAATTGCTGGTTGGCCGGAGTTGGGGTCGGAATCGGAATCGGAGTCGAAGTCAAAGGCAAACTGCCCCGGCCTGGACAATATAATTTTATGGTCACATTTTTATTGTGGCAAAGAGTCGTCTTAGGCAACATCATTGCCGTCATCTTCATGGCCATCACCACCATCATCATCGTCATCGTCAGTTGGCGTTGGCCAGGCGTTGAAAGCCTTGCCGGCATTAAATTTAAATGTTATGGCCCCTGTGTTCCTCCGTACACGTGTATCCATAAATGCAATAACAAATTTTCCGAGGGGCGGAATGCAGATGGGCCCCAACCCATCACCACCACCACCACGCATCCGGACCGCAAACTGCACATGCTCCACCTGGGTTACAGGTGCCAATGCCAACCGATGCCCGTGGCCCGTTTCCCGTTTCCCGTTGCCCATTGCCCGTCGCCTGTCTGCGAATGTTTTAATTAAATATTCCATTTGGCTAAGCCAGAAAACCAGAAATTCGCGCAGTTAGTTTCCGGTTCCCGTTCACCGCCGCCCACTCCAGTGCATAAATTCCGGACAGTTCAGTGGTCAGCACATGTTTGCATTAGAGATTAGGTTCGCCACCAGGGACAGCTTCCCCAACCCTTCCCCACAGGGTCATCATTACCCCGTGGACATGAATTTAAGCTTTAAACTTCTCAAGTTTCTGCGTTTTTATTCGGAGTTAGCTTCAATTAGCCGTAAAATAACATTTTCTGCGGTCGGCGGAAAATGTAAATGTAAATACAATTTAATGGTCGGCAAGCCAATAATGAGCCGCAGAACATTTCACAGCTGAATAAATAATGACCGCATTAATTGGCATTTATTTAATGTAATCCCTTAATTGCTCATACGCCATGTGTGGCCTGGTTATGTTTGCCGAAAAATAGTCCGAAAAAGCAGCAAAAATAAATATCACACCCAGAATATGTTTGAATAAGTGTATTTAAGCGGAAAGCGTTGACTATGGTAAATTAATTTTGTAAATAGTTTTGCATAAGGTTTTGGCTTGCATTTGGCATTTTAATTTGATTGTAATTGTACAACGAAATAATGCTGCCCGGCTTGTTGAAAGTATTTTTTTTAAAGCTGACAGGTTTAAAAATAACAATTTACTTGCCCAAACACAATTAATGAAAAACAAATCCTATTACCCAACGAAATCATTAAAATTCAATAAAATCATACATAAATTACGAAGAATTCCAATTTCACGAAACTGCTCCAACGTGACACATAATTCACGGCGACCGCGGGCAACCACAACGAGGAAACAGAAAAATGCGTTTTAATGAAAAATGTCAAGAGGAAAACCCGAAAAGAAAAGTTTTACAACCCACCCCGCTGCCAGCGGAAGCGGAAGTAATGCCAATGGGCAAATGGGCAAATGGGCACGGGCAGGAAAATGGTGTGCGCCGGAAAAAATGAACAGGGCGCCGACACATAATAATGCCATCATCATTGGTCCCAAACAGAGGAGACCAGGAAGCAATGGAAACCAGGAGGGGTGGATGTATCGACGACAATGGGGGAAATTGGTAAAGCCGGCAGCAACAAATGATGGAAGATGTTTTAAATGAACAACAAGCCGGAGCAGCATGCAAATACGAAGCAGGGAAATAAATTAGATCCGGGCAGGAGACACAGGACAATGCCGCGGGCACGCGCAGGATTACCCCGCCCTCAGCTCACCATAACAACAATGTATTGGCTCAACAATGATTTCGCATCGCGAGGGTCGCTGTAAGGTCAAATGTCAATAAGTTAAGTGGACGCCCAGCGCTGCGAAAGTTTCCCGCAATAAATATGATTAAAACATATTTCCCGAGCCATCGGGTGATAAATGCGCCAAACTTTTCTCGCCCGTATCTGGATCTGGCTTAAAGCTCTCCACGGGCGGCAGCAGATGCCGATATAAATCCAATTTAGTAGATCCCATAAAATGTGGGAGCAATGCCGCACCCCTCGGCCAGTCCCCCAACTATTTGCATGATAAAAATCTTTCATCAAGCGGCAGCAGAAACAATCTCAGTCCCAAACTCAGACTCAGTCTCAGTCGCAATCTCAACTTCTTCTGCATAATTCGACGATTGCTGGCGGAGCGGTGCCTCGCCCCTGGCCTTTTGTGTGGTAAACACCTAAAGTAGTAAACTGGGATTTAAGCATCCTACATCTCACACACGCACACCCACACGCACACTCACCTACGTGTCTATAAAAATTTTACGTTCTCGGCATCGGCAAGGACAAAAAACTTTTGCCACTCAGAAGCAGCAGCAGAAGCTGAACGGAAACGTCCTTATGCCGGGATATTCCTTTTATTGCCGTGCGAGCGGCACGGGGAAATTGGGAACTCGAATACATACATAAATTCAACCTTATGTGCTCCCAGCCAGGATGCTGGGATGCCCGAAAGCCCAATAGGGACATTATGTCGTGCGCCGGAATCTATAGAATATGTAAAACGTTTCTCGCAAAAAAAGATTAAAAAATTTTGCAATTTTAATATCCGTCCAAGGAGGAAGAAGGATCTGAGCGCAATTTCCAGACAAAGTCGCTGGGCAAACAAACAAAAATTTTAAAAGTTCTTTTTAAACAAAAGCACTGTAGAAGGATATAGCATGCGCAGGGAGCTATACATTGTTTGTTTATCTATGTATGCCCCGTAATTGTTTTGTCAGAAAGTTTTATAAGCCTCAGCTGGGCATGCAAATATGAAGGGGGAAAACTACTTTTGGCCAACTGTTTTAAATTGGATGGAACAGTGTCCGGCCAAGAAAACGGCTTGAGATGAAATGATTGAGAACTTTGAACTGATGCCGAGTTGCTTACTCAAATTAAAGCAAACGTCCTTTTAAGGGTGTATACCTAAGTGACCCCCAAAAATGTGGGTTTGAACTTCGCTTCCGTTCAATGAATCAACTTTTTCTTCCGTTCCGAAAACTTTTCCTTTTTAACTGCTGGATTTCCATTTCCTTCAAGGTTTGACCATTATGGGACGCTGTGTTGTCCTGCCTGCAAAGCGGCTTAGAGCCATGAATCCCTTGGCCCACAATGCTCCTTATTAGGCAGCCCGCGTTCACCTAGGAAAACATCCGCTCTGGCAGCCAAGAAGGTTGCCTAGTACCCAAAAAAAAGAGGAGAACAACTGAATAGTGAGTGTATTGACTGCAAGATATCCTGTAGTCACCAGAACACCAAAAAGCGTCTGTAAGGATTTACTTTTTTTAAGATCTAAGTAGTGTTTTAGTATTCTACGCAAGTACACGCTATCGATAGTTTTGGCTATCGATTGTGGCCACTATCGATAGTATCGAAAGCTCTTCACTTTTTGAAAAATTTTTACAAAATATCAATAAAACAAATCCAAATTTTTAATTTTTAGCTGATTAACAATGCAAGTTTTAACGAATTCATTTTTACATCAATTTTAAAAAGCAATTTTCATATAATGCTTTTCCATGGTCTGCCAGCCAATTGTCTTAGCCTACCGCTAACCTTTTGGAAATGCAGTAAGCCCTGAAAGTTGAAAATTCCCGCAAGTTTACAGAAATATTTCTCAAGAGCGTATCGTTGAGCCCAAACCATCGATGTTCACTAAATTCTTCGACTATCGATAGTATCGATAGTGTTATCGATTGTTTTACCAACCCTACTCTACGCTCCTCAAAATTCAAATAAATAAAGAGGTTATAAACACAGGAATACTATAACTTCCATTGCCGCTTTGATTTTTGCAATGAAAACTTCCGGAGTCGAGTGAGCCTGCCCGATTCGGGCATACCCTCTGGCCGTTCTCGTACTGGGTATGGGAATGGGGAACCGCACAAAGGACGCCCCAGGTCGTTTCCATGGCCTGGCATTTAAGATAAATGATCGCCTGCCAACAATGCACAAAGAGTCACAAAAAGTTTGGTCACGTTTGTGCTATTTGGCGGCCAAGGCATATGCTGGAGGTCCTCGGATTCGGGAATCCTGGGGGTGGCTGTCTAGCTTGCATCCACCTTGGCGCAATTTTAATATGTTTATGAGGGGGTGGCCAGGGGCTTAAAATTCAAGACACATGCTGCAGCTTAAACGTTTTAGAAATCTATTTTTCAAAGGAACACATGACAGGCGGGGTTTGGGTAGCAGTCGCATGTGTGCGTGCGAATTGCATTTAATTGAATCGTCTGAGCAGCAGGTGAAAGCATATTTAAGTATTTCGTGCAGCTGAAAGATGTGAAGGAACATGAAGGACCAATCCAAGGAGGAAGGACATCTCCAAGTTGATCTTAAATGTGAAACGCAGCTTAATGATTCAGCGATGTGCGTCAACATACGCTGGACGATAGTTTGGTTTACCTTCTGTACACTAGACACCATGACTCTTTTTTTGGCATAAAGTCACTCCATATATGTGACTAAATAGCTAAGATTAAATAGCTAAGATCTTTCTTTTTCTGGCTGTTTTTTAAGCAATTGCGAAAGCAATATTCAGCAAAGCAGTTTTTTCAGTAATTTTTTCAGCGTTATACCTATATTTAGATTGGTTCATTGAAATTACGTAACGTAAAATTAGTTCTGGTAGTTGAAATGCTCTTAATTAACTCAGCTTTTAATAATCGAACTTATAAAATGATTTCTTAGTTTTTCGCAACTATTTGACTCTTGCTCTCTCTCTCACAGTTGAATTTTACTTTTCTCTGAAGCAATTACAAGCTAAGTCAATTACAAATTTCAGGTCACTATTTAAGCTTGAAATATTTCAGCCGTACTTAATGACATTTTTTAAAGCGTACATCAAATTAAAGTACAACTAAAAACATGTACTTTAAATTAGATAATCAAGATCCCTGCGGTGTTAGAATAGTTAAAGCATTTTAAGCCAAAGGCTTCCTTTCTACCTCGTTGCGGACAGGAAAGCCCCTCCACAAGCCGAATAAAAAAATAAATTTTGTTTAAATTTCAGTTTGGTGCAACCCCTTAGAACCGCTTGCCCATTTCGGATTCTGCCACTTGGCACTGCCGTAAATCGGTGCCACATATGGCAACTTTTCAAGTGGCTCGCGTCGCCGTCTGCGCGCACAATTCAAATAGAAATCAAAGTGGGCGTTCATGAGTTAAACACTCGACGAGGCACGAGGCATGAGGCCTGAGGCATGGGGCACGGGGAAAAGGACCAAGGCAGGAGCCAGCTTTGTGACAAACTCAGCGAAGCCAACTCGACTGAAGGCGGGCACTTGTGGTTTACGACCTGGCTGGCAGGAGAAAGCGCGAAGGACGGATCCTGGCAGCAGGAATAAAATCACATACGGATCCGGAACCGGGTGGGACGGGGAATACCCTGAAATGGCTGCGCCATTTCTTTGCTGCTTCGGATGCTGCTGGGGAAATTTATTATTCTCGTCTAGATGAGTTCATTATGCGAACAGCGGTTGCCAGTCGGGGGCGCTGCCGTTGAATGCCGAATGCGAAAACAATTTAATTTTATTGTTTTCCACATAAATTCGCTCCGAATTATGCATTGTGTAAAAAACATCATATGAAATCTGAGTGGCACCCGCACACACATGAGATGGCAGAGATTGTTGCCCATATAATTGAGTCACGTTTGGCCAGGGATTAGGTTTGTTGTCTGCTCCGCTCGGGCCCCAAAATATTCAGATTTATGCCGCGAATGGAAACTGAAACTTATTGGGAATTGCCGTCGTGTGATTTATGGAATCGACAAGCGCACATGCATAGTAAACTTTGCAAAGCAATGGGATTCGACTGGGAAGCGGAAAAAGCCAAGACACGTTCAGATCGCAGTTGCAGGAGCCAATCTGATGGATTTAGTGGGACTCAGCTCTGTAGTTATTGTTTAAGGGCCTTTTCATTCATCATCCCAAATGTGCTTCTGATAAGGTGCCAAGTTTTATTTAAATAAATTGTCTTTTAACACAGGCGAACTTTGTTACAGTATCGTTAACAATTAAGTAAAATCATAGTATATTTCAGTTAGCGAAATACAATGTGATTTACTAACCCATAGACTGTAATCACACTCACGTAGACTAAATACATATCATATCATAAATTAGTGTTGAACTTTAAGGTCTCATTTACCAAATTTCAGCTAAAGCCGTCATTAAGACCACAAATAAACCTATTTCTGGAAAGATATAATGGCAGCAAGAGTCGTATGCATAGCTACGTGTTTATAATGCCAATAACCTTTGACAGTCCCGAATCCACAGGAAATGTGGGACACACGGGGAAGGAAAAGGAGGCTTTGGATATGGAAAGCTTTAGATGGAGCGGCAAGAAAAATCAAAATTCGTGTTGGCATGCAAGTTCAATGGCTGCCATCCTGCGACAGGCAAACAGAGTGAACGAAATTAAATTTATCTGTATCAGTTCCACCGCCCCAGGGATCGGATGGGGTGAATTCCGGAGCCGGGGTCCTGGGGAACAGCTGCAGCAGGAGCTGAACACATGTTCGGACAAATTCATCTGGCATGTCACAATGCGCAACGGTATGCAGAAACATCCCAGAGGGTAGGACATTGTTATGGATAAGCCAGACTTGACTTTGGCATCCTAGTTTTTGGCCCGGCTGCAGATTGCACGTGACAGGACTCGACGAAAAGTGAAACTTGGCAAATATTTTGTTGAAACACTTTGGATACGGGGTGGGGCATCTTCATCCCCCGAAGCACGAGGGCCCCAAACTTTCGTACGGTGGAGTGGCAAGTGTCATTAATCAAATGCCGCCCAATAATTTGCAACCCTTTCTGCGTCAGTTTTGAAATATGAACTTTTTGCTCTGATGAATGCCGGCAGTCATTAATAAATTAGGGGTTAAAATGCCATAACAACGACAAGAGATGCGGGAGGAAAGCGTTTTGCCAGCCGCTGAAAAGTTGTTTATTTAATTGAAAGCGAAACGAGGGGGCTAACGGATTCGTTTAACTCAATTAAATTGGGGCCAAGGAAGCAGGGAGGAAAATCAGTTCAACTTTGATTTAACGACCCAAACAGTGGCTGTCATGCCAATATCACATAGAATCAACATTTAAACAAGAAAAACGCGTAGTCAAGTTTCCTGACTAACAAATTTTAAACTTAACATTCCCCCACAAAACAATCAGAGTGCAGGTGGCGCCATCTGTCGAACTGCAAAGGCAACACTAAAAGCTTAGAGCGTGCAGTACCCCCTCCTCCCACTAACAGTTCTATCCTCCTGTCTCTCAACATAAGCGATCACCGGCAGAGCAGCGGACGATCAGCGACTTAATAACTTCTAAAATAATAGCTTGATTTAAAACATTTTTGTATTTACCGATAGATATGAGCAAAGCACACCAATAGCTAAGGTCTAAGGTCGTTAGAGTGGGCGTGGCTCCGTTTTGAAATAAACTTGCGCTGCGCTGAAATTTATAGAATCTGCATGCCAAATTCCAAATCTAATTTTATAATTTCCAAGATCTCGACGTTCATACAGTCAGACAGACGGAAAGACAGACGGGCATGGTTAGATCTACTCGGCTTTTGACCTTAATCGAAAATATATATACTTTATAGGGTCGGAAACGCTTCCTTCTATCTGTTGCGCTTACAATATACCCTTTCACTCTTTGAGTAACGGCTTGTTTTTTACCAATTTAGAATAAACGTGTATAGAATAGAAGAGTATCCCCTTTGAAGGTACTGTTTTTCAAGTCTTTCACTTTCATGTCATTTAGTTAATATCAGATTGACTTTAATACAATTTATTCCCTGGCAAATGTACACATCCTAAAGTTCGACCTCATCCGAATTCCCAGTTGAACCAAATCCCGTTTTGGTTCACCATGACCACTTGGAAAATACCCGAGTGTAGGGCCGTGGGCCTGTTACCATTAGAGGAGGAGAGCGATGTGCTGACCAGCGGTAATGAGCCCACTGGCGGGGAGGAAGAGCCCGACGCCTACGAGGAGCTGGAGGAGATGAAGCAGCGCCTGATCCTCCTGCGTAGCAAGATACTTAGGCCGGAGCTGAGCCGGTGCCAGGATGTGGACGACCAAAAGGACTTGACCACCAGGACTCCGGAGAGGCAGCAGCTCGAGCTGCTGCGCCGCCAGAAGTACCTGCTCCAGTGTCGACTTAAGGAGGCGAAAATGCACCTGGAGGAGACGAGCCGGGAGGTCAAGGAACTCGAGGATTGGCGCTGCCTGCTCCAATCGCGCATCCTGGAGATCAAGCGCAAACTTTCCCAGTTCGTGGAGTTCATGCCGCGGGTCAAACACCATTTCGGGCTGTGCATCGAGCGTTGGGAGTACCTGAAGTCAAACAAAATTGATTCCACCACCTACCGCCAGAAAATGCAGGCGCAAGCCCTTCACGCGGACAACTCCCGGAAGTGCGTGGTGCCCATGAGCTGCCACAAGAACACCAGGCAGCACCTGCGTATGGAGCTGATGATGCTTCGCGTCTTCCTGCACAATCTCTTCGAGGCGATGGTCAGCGACTTCCGGTTCTTCTGTCGCCAGATGAACATCAAGTAAGCACCTTAATATCCTTCTTTATTTTAAAATCCATTAATGAAAAATAACTATGTTTCAGCTTTACCCGTTTACCATCCATTGACACCACTCCCACCAACAGTGCAGGAACTCCGACCAACTCGGTTGCTTCGTTCGAGGTGGAAGTCCGCGAATAAATTGGGTTCCGCTTAACCAAGTTCCTGCAATTACTGCTTTAATTTAAATTTTATTTTCGGGGGCCCTCTGTTTTTAATTGCCTGGGAAATGTCGCCCAATTAGGGTTATTGAGGTTCGGCGCCCTTAACGGCCCTTTTGCGGCCAATAATAATAACACGTTTCCAACTCGAACGGGCACCGTCGCGGCCATCATTAAAGCCAGGCTATCATGGACTTTCCGGTTGCCTAATCCGACTTTCGACGTCAGCCAAATGTGCTCGCATTCCCACCAGGATAAGATGGCTAAATACGAAACGGCATCAGATAAAAACAAAAGCAGATTTGTCTTTCCCCATCCTCGCAGGAGGATGAACAAATCCGCACCACACACCAAAAAGAGACGGGAGCTGAGCTGACTGCCTCCGGCTGAAGGCCAGCAGCCAAGGCTGAAATCCTTATCCTGCTCCAGCTCCAATTTCAACTCCCAGCTCCAATCCCCATATCCTTTTTGGAGGTTTTCGAAATGCGTAAAAACTCAATTGCTGCGCATTTGACGATGAGCTTGGCGGTGGGGCTGGGAGTCCGGATCGACATGGGTCCCGGGTTGAGTGAGATGCTAGATAACGCTGGGAGAGAACGACGGAGGGGAGGGGGCGGGAATGGCGAAAACAAATTTATTGGAGTCATGTGCTAATACCAATGCCAAATTGCAAGGTTACAAGCGGCTAGAGGCGGTATACTGCAGCTATTTTAGCGACGAACATGTTGTACTCTTTTATGCGCAACATAATCTGAACAAACTTTCAATTGGTATTAGTTGATTAAGAATATTAGTCTACCTTGGATTCATTCCTTTGTAAGGAACTCTTTAAAAGACTGCTGTCTTATCTTCACATTCAGGGAAAACAAGAAAATCTTTTTTTAATAAGTTTTTTTTGTAAAATTTTACAGTAATACTAAAGGCATGGACATAACATTTGATAGTGGCAAAAACAATTTGAAAATAAATTGTTGGGCGTTAAGCACAGCCTTATATTCACTTACTGCTTTAAGACACTTTCAAAATCGACAGGATCCGAGCCTTTTCTATTTTATTTATTAAGCCATTTCATCTTTACAATAATCAATTATTGTAATTAGTCATTATTAGAGTAAGTAATTTATAAAATAAGTTCAAAATACCTGTACTACGATTTCGATATAATCTACTCTTATATAAAAAACTGTATACGAAATTAATAAACTGTCAATAAATTTTCACTCTTAAAAATCAAACGTAAAATAAATAAATACTTTCCCCAATTTTTCCGCACAAATATACCCATTGGACTAGAGTACCGAACAGAGATGGAAACATGATGATACACAGATAGTGACGTCGGACCGTTGGCTGTTACAAGGTTGAAACACAGGAAACGCATTAGATACTTGTGCCCGATTCGCAGTGGTAGTGAGTGGGATTCCCCCTCTGGACCGCCAGTGTCCCCAGTCCCGAGAATGGAGCTGGGTTGGCGCGATTAAAATCTGCGTAAAATGATGCGGCAATTTGATGAGCAACTAAGTTTGGGCAATTAGTTTGGTAAACGCTTGGCAGTGGCCAGTTGATGTGCGTGTCCGGCTAAACTGTTGCTCGGAGGGGGGCCACAAAACTCGGAACTATTTGCTGAGCATTCAGTGGTAATGGGCTCAGGAAGACCCGAAAAGTTTGCCCAGTGATTTATTGGGGGCAATCCGCAGGGCAGATACAGATGCTCTCGGATTGATCGGCAGTTTCCCTCTATTTCCACACAATTCCCAGGCACATGACCCCTGGCACCGGAATGACATTCGGATCTAACGGAACCCTCTAATGCCTAACAATCGCCAGCGGTTTGGTTCAGTGCTCGTACTCGTGCTCGTGGTCTTGCTGCTCCACTGAACTCTTTGACAGGCCTGAGTTGCGGAGAACAAAAAGACTTGCTAATAAGCCGATGAGGCCCGACCAAAAAAGAAGTTGCCTTTGGGCTGCTCCCCAGCAATCGCAAAGATACATTTCGAGTGCCCAAGTTTGCTCTGCTCTTCGCAGTGTGTGTGCCAGCTAACCGCAAAGTACAAATAATTTCCATTTGGCCAAGGCGGCGGCATTTGCATATTCCTCCAGCCCAGCCCAGACCATCCCATCTCAGCCCAATCCAGCTTGGAAAAGACAAACATGCCTGCCGGGTGCAGCGGCCAGTATTTAAATAGCTGGCAGATACGTCTACTTATAAATACTTTTGTCGTCTCGGCAAACGATACGGCACAAGTTGTAGATAAATATGGCATAGATTACATAACTAGTTGTGCGCCACAAAAAACTTTTTCCGTTCGCCCAGCAGCGAGAATACATATGGATATCCGAGCATGAGTATCTGAAAGCATAAGTATCTAAGTATCTAAGTATCTGTACACATGGTGGAGCGTTTATTTATGAAATTCCCCGCAGACTCCGCTCGTCGTCGAACCGAAGCTCAAATGCGCCGTTCTAACCGATGAGCTTTCGTGGGCGCCGTGGCTTAGTTGGTTAAAGCGCCTGTCTAGTAAACAGGAGATCGTGAGTTCGAATCTCGCCGGGGCCTATCCCTAGGAAGTCTATTCCTCTGGGGTGTTCTTTTTTTCTTAGACGTTTTTTTATTTCTGATTTCTTACGCAAATTAACCCTATGTTGCCACATTGTAACCCCACAACAAAAGCTATTTTCTTTGCTGTTAACGGCTGTTTATTGTTACGCCTGCCAGCTGACGCTCTGCAGCCCATTAACGTGTTCCAATTGCGGCAATAATTGTTTCAATAATCATTAAAATGTTGCAAATATTTTGGTGGCGGGCAATTCACCATCCCCAATGTTTCGCCATTGGGAGAGCTTTTTGGAAAGCTTCCCCAAGTCTTACAAAGATTTTACGTATGATTATAAATTAAATATAAGGTGGTCAAAGGCAGTAGTTTTAAATACTTTAGCTAACAGATTATGCGCCTAATTAAATTACTGAGACCTATGAATTTCGTTTGTTTTTCACTTTCAGAATATTAAAATTCTTTCAAATGGTTCTTGTCCATTCTTAGCCCCTCGCTAAGCTTTTAGTACAAATATTACGGAAATATAACACACACGTAGAAGCTTTCCGTAAAATAATCCTAAGAAGCTTTTTCGTTACCGTTGTATGCGATAGAACTTCCGTATTTTTTAACGGTGTAATCACAAGAGTGGGCGATAACTCGTCCATATCTCTCATTTAATATCTTTCAGTTGAAACAACTGAACAAATATCAATTTCCAAAATTAATTTACCAACGAAAAACCCAAAAGGGTGGGAACTTTCCCTCAAATTGGGTAGTTCAACGCCCGATGCCACAACGGCGCCGTGGCTTAGTTGGTTAAAGCGCCTGTCTAGTAAACAGGAGATCGTGAGTTCGAATCTCGCCGGGGCCTTCAGTTAAGGATATAGGAAATGTCCTCTTTTTGTCGATTTTTTTTTATTTTTCCATAACCTAATGCGTCAACACTTAACTAAAACTAACACAGTAATTAACAAGCACCAGGAAGTGCGGCTTCCAACCATTTCGCACCTAATCCTTGTAGACCAGATAAAGCACCACGATCATGAAGTACGTGGGCCGCTCGAAGACCAACTGGGTGAAGTTGTCCCGCTTCTCGTCCATCAGGTGGCACATGCGCTGGTGGACGCCCTGGTTCTGCTTCTCCACGATCGACAGCAGGCAGACGATGCGGTGGCTGTCAATTTACGGGTATCTTTGGGGCTAAGTGATCAAATGGCAGGGTAGCGGGTGTCGCCACTTACCGCCTGTGGTTCAGCTTCTTGACCCGGTCGCGTATCTCGGCCGCCAGACCTTCGACCAGCTGCAGAGCCCGCCAAGAGTCGTAATTGCGGCTGAAGCGATCCCACAGCAGCCGCTCCTCGATGCAATCTTCGATGATCTTCAGGGCACGTTCCATATTGAAGTTGGTGTGAAAGAACTTCCAATCGTTCTTGGGCTTCTCCTTGATCGGCTCCCCGCCCTCGCCGGCGGTCGGCTCGCCCTCCGGATTTTGGGCGGCCCGCCGCCTACTCAACATCGACTCCGAGAGCAAGGCATTCATGCGGTTGGTGGTGCGCACCGATGCGGTTATCCTGCGGATGGTAATCGAGGTAATTGCTAACGATCCATATTTCAATCCAAATAATTAGTTCATACACTCAGCGATAAAAAAACCTACGTAAGACGTAAGGAAATACGAAGAAAAAGCTGTGAACTGAATATTAACAAATAAGCTGCCTCTAATTAAGATTTTTTAAAATGTTAGTGGCTGGTAGACGGAAAAGTTTCTAAAAAGGTTTACAAAATCTTAGGAACTATAAGAGGAATAAAATTGAGAATAACCATGTATACTATACACGATGTCTTCTACTCAGTTTCTTTAAAATTTTAGCAAATCACGTCGTTGGGTCGTTAGCAATGGTATACATAAAGTATGTTCCTATGTATAAGATTATTGCGCTTTTATGGTTTTCTCTGTGAGAGAGATAGCCAAAAGAGATAAATAAAATTGTATGAAAAGTTTACATTGTTTTGCTGCACCTGCAACGAATACTGTGATAGAGATATACGTAGAATAAAGTATAAAACAACAAAGAACTCTGTAGTCGAGTTTCCGTATAGACTATTAGATACCCGTTACTCAGCAAACAAACTTCTAACTATGCATTTCTCCTACAAAATAATCGAAGTCCTACGGTCTAACATGACTCCGAGTGACAGTACATACTTTCCCGACTTTGAAATAGTTATAGTTTTCGAGATATCGACGTTCATACAGACGGAAAAACGGTTAGACAGACGGACATGGATAGATCGACTCGGCTATTGATTCTGATAAAGAACATATATATTTTACAAGGACTTCGGCTTACCGAAGTTTGTTTCCTTTCTTGTTTTTTTTTAGTTCTTCAAAACATGGTAGTGGTTAAATTATTAAGAATTACGGTTTAAGTTTCATCAAAATCGGTTGACTGTAACATATAGCTCCCATTGAAACAATCAAAATATTAAAAAAAAAAATACAAAAGAATAACATATATTTTTTACATTTTTTAAAAAATTCTTTTTGACATAGTAATAATTTTATGGTATAGAATCAGGCATTTAATTTTATTCAAATCGGATAACGATATCATATAGTTGCCATAAAAACGATCGAATAATAGCGCTAACATCGCGGAGGCTTAAATTTTCTGATCGCAAAGCCAAAATGGCACCTTTAAAATTGTTTTACATTTTTTTTAACACCAAAAGCTTACGATTAACCAAACTAGACGGCAGTTTAAAACTAAATACTTAATAGATAACACGAAAAAAGATCCAAAACGATTAAACCTTTTAATATATTTTTGCATTACTCTAGGTGTCCGGATTTCTTTGTCCAATACTGTACAATTACCAACTGGTTCTAGCTGCGTATTGCTAGTTTCCCCTTAAACAGGACTGAATATATTAGCTTATTGGTGAAATATGCATGCACGTTCAAACCTTTTGCGTTTGTTATTTCCCAAAAATATGCAAATCTAGTTGTATATTTCATTATGTGTTTCTAATTGTCACTATGCTGGGTTAATGAGTACCCTTAAGTACCACTTTTGTGTCACGCGCGCCTGGAAGGACCCTTATTTTCGCGGGTCAAATCCTACCTCGTTTTCATGGTGGTCCAGCTAGTCATCGTGTTCCCTTAACCCTTAACTGTCGATTCTCGGAGCTGCCTCTGCCAGCTGGCAGCGGAAAACAAACACCGGGCGCTGCTATCTGCACACTGACAGGACCGACAAGCCGACACGAGTCTTGCCCATCGACAATACCGCCGATTGGCGCCGCGCAATGATGGGGTATCCACATATCGTCAAAAGTTGTTTGAAGCTTTGTTGGTTTAGGGTCGCTCTCCAGCGGAGTCTAGCGATGGGAGACTTTGGAGTGACTTTCCTATAACTTCTGCGCTGTTGCCTGCGAATAGCTCACGCTGCCATCGCCGACTTCGAGTTCGGCAAGAGCCTTCCGGCTTGCGTGCCGCTTATCATAAATCCACTGCCGGTGCGCTCCAATTGCAACCGGCCGGATGGCGGCGGAGACGTGGGTGTCATCGCCACCAGCCACTCGGCAGGATGTACACTGGGTTTTGGTTCAGTCAAAGGCAAAGTGTTGCCATATGGACATATGGGATGAGGGGAATTACCTGGGGCCTCGGCGGCACACGCGATTTCCCTTCGAAGTTGATGACTTCTGATCGGCTGCCCTGCGACACCTGGGCGCGGTCTTCGCGGCCAGGTGAGTGTCTTAGTCTTCGGCGCGAACTTTCAAGCACTTTGATTACTTTTATCGCAAAAGTTTGCCTCCACGGCAGCGTATGCAAACTTCGCGTTGGCGCTCCAAATCTAATCTACCGGCATGCATCTGTGTCCGTATATGAAGTTATTAAATTGAAATAACTGTCAAGTCACGTGCATGAAGCGCGGAGTTGACGACTCCTCATTGTTCCCAAATGGGCGATACAAGTGGCCGGGAAATAAAGCAGAATTGAGCATTCGACGGCGGAACACTTGGGGTAGGGCATGGCAGTCGGCGTTATTGCCACAAAACAGCTCTAACAGCGCAGGGCACACGAGCAGGTACGATTAGGTAGCCGCAGCAATAGGTAGAAAATAGTTTTGCACTCCTCTGTCACATAAATCATAATAGGATTTATGGTCAAATGTTGTGAGCTTTCAGTATTTAAGTAATTTGTTTTAAATAAAGTAAAACGTTTATATTAATTTAGTTCAGAAAAACATAAATTTGAAAACTTTTTTTTAAATATATTTTTCCAAATTTTTTTTTATTAGGGCTATGTGTATATTATTTTGACGGCTTTCTTTTAATTTAAATTAACATTTTATTTTTTCAAACAACCAAATATACAAAAATGCATTTTTAACCGAATTAATTTTTATACTTTTACTTAAATATTTTTATACCTAAAAAGTTAAAATGTAAGTCTTTCAACTTTAATGTTACGAGAGGACCCAAAATATAATTTTCACACTAATCACTCACAACAGAGAACCTTTCTGAAAATAAATGCCTTATTTAAGTTTTAAGAATAACGGTCTTTAAGTGTTGTGAAATTTATATTTTGTATATGGGTTTCTTTATTTGCTATGAAATATTTTTGGTAACTAAGTTCCCGAAATTGTACAGTAAATTGACTGACAAATTATGACACCGCACAATTAGTACTGTATTGACGGTTGAATTAACTGCAAAAGTTGTGACAATCATCCTTAATATTTAAAGAGTAAATAGTAAATTGTTGCAGTTTGACTTGGATGCCAAATTAATCTATCGACAGACATTAAAAAGTTAAGATCCATCTAAATTTCTTAAGACACATAAATACAAACAGCTTGAATTGCCTCTAGTGTTTATATATATACGCATTTCTTGTTGTTCTCATACGGCGATAATTTTGCAACTTTTGTGGTACCATCATTTATTTACTACAATCACTTGTAATATTTGTTGGTCTCTTAACAATTAGCAGGTTGCACCACATTCAACTTAATCCGTATAGGAAATCAAAGGGAAATGTTTGCAATCAAATTTATTATATTAAAAATACGTTTGAAGTTAACCTTATAAAAAAATTAAAACAAAAAGCAGCAAACTAACAAAAAACATCTTAAACAAAAGAAATAATAAAAAAAAGCAAAAAAAAGCAGCCAACGAAAATCATTAAAAAGTTAAAAAATTCTTGATTTTTTTAAGACTTTTTTTCGGTACATTAAACCAAAAACTATCAGTTGGACCTATTTCAAGAATTTTTTAGTGTGTATTATTTTGCCAAATCAAATTGATATCCAAACACAAATGCAAATATATTCAGTTGTCAAAAATAATAAAATTCATGCCAATTTAAAAGATGTATTTATTTATTAAATTAAAAAATAAGTAGAGTCCTCTTAATATATGCAAGCACTCAAATACATTTTACTGCGTTTGATATTATGATTAAGTGCAGATTAATACAAAAGTGTCCTTCATTAGGTTTGATTATTGAATTATGTTATTTATCAGCCACAAATCCATTTCGGATTAGCTTTTGGTTTTCCCAGCACGCATTTTTCTACCCGCCAAAATGAGAACGCGGCACGAATCCCAAACCAAAAACTAGGTTACTAATTTCCAAACACATAACTTTCCCGACTCACGTCACATGGATGAGGAATTGGAAATGAAATTTGGCAATAGCTCGGCTCACATATGCGTGAGTGGAAATTAAACAACAGCTAAACAAATTAAGCAATTTGCACCGCCTTCCTCTCCACAATTTTGTGGGAATCGAGGGGAGCGCCGAGTGGCAATGCCGGCGGGTTCGAACTCATTAGCACCTGAGTGCACGCGACCCGTGAAAATTTGCATAGAACTTACGCTTGCATGCGAGCGTTCATGGCAGCGGCGCCTGAACTTATGCTTCACTTCACCTGAGTGTAGTTCTTCGGTTGATGGGGATAAATATTTTCGGCGAAACTGCACGAATGAAACTCACAAATGAAACTGGCTGAAGTCTCCGGCTCCGGGAGCTCCAAAGCATAAAAGCGCAAAGTCAACGGCGACTGGAGCAGGAGAAAGGCGAAAGGTGAAAGGCGAAAGGGTTGAGCTGAGTGCCCCAACAAGGTGTACGCTTTGATGGTGATTGGCTCACGACCCAAAAGGAGGAAGGTGGAGGTGGAGGTCTTCATGTCACTCGTTAGCTCCGTTCGGCTGCGATTTGATTTGAGTTAGCATGTCTAAGGACAACTCAGCGGCAATTTTCGGGTCGGGAAAACAGAGCAAATGTGTGCCAATGTATTCCAAATTGTGTTTATTTTGAGTAATTTGCAATCCAGCGAGGGCACATCCCGCTCGCACACACATCGCCTGACTCCGGCAGACAGTTTGGCAATTAAAATTGTAGGTTGCCAACTGTCGACGCGCCGCATGCAAACCAAATAGCTTCTAAATATGTCGAAAACGCGAGAAGGAGGTGGATGCTAGAACACACAGAAAGAAGAAATATAACATTAGGATTTAAGAAGCCCCTTTCAGTTAGAACACTACTACCTGGTACACTTCACACAAAAAGAAAAAAAAAGCATAAGAAATCACAATTCGAACCTTGTTTTTTATTGGCCTTTTAACATATTTAATATCGAAGTACTTGAACATTCGACCTAAGTATTAACTATAAAGTGTTTCCTTTTTATATATGAATTCCCAACCTTTCCGCGACTTTTTTGTATTTCAAAATCAAATATTTCAAAGCTATACGTTGCGAACAAGACTACAGACTTTTCACTAATTCTTAAAACTCAGCTTAAGTTTGTGTTTGATTCATTAAATCAAAATATCTAACATAGGATCTTTAATTAGGAAGCTTACCAATCAGATCGACTTAGTCACAAGTTGTTTTGTGATTTTCATATTTTGCAGTGCATTCCGAAAATGATTATTTCGAAAATTATTATTTCTTTTGAATATACTTAGTCATAATTAATATGCTTTTCAAGCAACGTATTATATGTGTTATTTACAATAAAGTTTTTTAAGTATCATAAGAGGTGAACATTACATTCGACTAGCAAGTATGTACAGAATTAGCTAGAAGCAAGAATATTATTATTATCTTTATATTATCAACTAGTGAAACAGTCAGATTCTTCAATACTCAGAACGCCGCTGTTCGTTTCTGAAAGTTACTCCCAAAATGGTGGTGAATGTAAAGGCACCGATCTGTAGGAGAGGCAATCAAATTAAGCAAAGCGATATACAAATAAAATGTAAGAACGCACCTCCATGACTATAAGCATCCAGTCAACAATCCTGGGACCCGTCAGCAGTTCCTCGTGTAGGGTCTCCATTTTTGATCGACAGCCGTCTTTATAGGGGACTTCGTTTATGTCAAAACAGCTACGGGGAAGAGGTATAGAGGCGTCGGTGTAATCCTTTAATTTGTTGATGCCACAGCATTCATACTAAAATTATAGATAAAACAGTTTAAAAGGATTTAATTTTTTATAAGAATTGAGTGTTTTTTTAAGCTAATTAAATCAGAAATATTTTCTCAAATTTTTGACTTTGTTGGATCTAAAATCTTTGTGGGTTAACTTTTAAAATAGATTATAATTTTTGACTTTTTGTCAATTTTGCGATCGAGAAGCGAATAAATGGAAGGCTCATCACTGTTGAAGAATTCTTTAACATTTATTGTTTTTTTTTTGCTTATTTCCTCTCATAAGTGGTACTTCATTTTATAAATTTACCTTTACCTAGACACTCAACCTAGAACCTTTCCAAACCTTTGTTTTTATACCCTTGCAGAGGGTATTATAATTTCAGTCAGAAGTTTGCAACGCAGTGAAGGAGACATCTCCGACCCTATAAAGTATATATATTCTTGATCAGCATCACTAGGCGAGTCGATCTAGCCATGTCCGTCTGTCAGTCTGTCCGTCCGTCTGTCCGTCTGTCCGTCCGTTTATATGCAAACTAGTCTCTCAGTTTTAAAGCTATCTGCATGAAACTTTCCCAAAAGTTGTCTTTCTATTGCAGGTAGTATATAAGTCGGAACGAGCCGGATCGGACGACTATAGCATATAGCTCCCATAGGAACAATCGGAAAAATAAATGAAAAAAAATTATAACTTTGCTGTTTTTTAATTTTTTGTTTAGTTCTTCGACATTTAGTAATGGTTAAATATTTCCGATTTACGGTTTAAATTTCAGCAAAATCGGACGACTATAGCATATAGCTCCCATAGGAACAATCGGAAAAATAAATGAAAAAAAATTATAACTTTTCTGTTTTTTATTTTTTTGTTTTGTTCTTCGACATTTAGTAATGGTTAAATATTTCCGATTTACGGTTTAAATTTCATCAAAGTCGGACGACTATATCATATAGCTCTCATAGGAACAATCGGAAAAATAAATGAAAAAAATTATAACTTTTCTGTTTTTTAATTTTTTGTTTAGTTCTTCGACATATAGCAATGGTTAAATATTTCAGAATTATGGTTTAAATTTTATCAAAATCGGACTCTATATCATATAGCTCCCTTAGAAATAATAAAAATATATAAAATAACTATCAAATAATTGAGCTGCAAATCAGCATAGCTTCAATGTTTTTAAACGTATACGAAATTAAATCATAATTTTAATGTTTTCAAAAATGTTTAATTCTTGCAATAGCTGCAAGGGTATATGAACTTCGGCTTGCCGAAGTTTGCTTTTTTTCTTGTTATATGTAAATTGCATCTAAAAGTTATACATTACGCATTTCTAATAAACTAAAAATTCACTTTCAATTTCCAAAGTCTATTTCAGTTATAGCTGCCATAGTAGCGATCGAATTTTTATCAAAACCGAACCATAATTTTATTCAATTCAAAATCAATATAGTCCTTAGATGTGATATAGTCGTTTTTAAGTGCGCTTACTAGTGTTTGGAACTCAGCCATTGCATCGTAGTCGGCCGTCTGCTGCCCAAAGGCCTGCTTTAATTTAGTAAGAGAGGTCTCATCAAAATGCATGCGAAAAACAAAGAGCAGGACTATGGAGATGATCAGCATAACCAGCATGGAGATGGCGTACTTAGTTTGGAAAAAAGTTTATTAATAAGTGTTGACTTATCTTATCCAGTTACTACTTACAGCCCAGGTAATACAGATACTCTCCCTAATGGCACCGAAACATCCGAAGAATGAAAGCAGAAATACGATTGAACCAACAGCGATGTATATGCCCAAAATGAGTTGATCCCTCGGATCTATTTTCTCAATTGCGATTACATTGATAACGATAGTTGCGATTCCCAGCACCTGAAAATTGTACACAGAGGCTTTAGCAAAATAAATAATCATATAAATGACCGAACACATCGATTATATTTATACATATTCATAGCCCTACTCACATTAATCATTCTTACCAAAACATTTTGACCGGATAAGGTTTGACAAGGCTACTCTAATGACTCACAATAAAGATTAAATGGGCTTTAATTCTGCTTTACCAATATTTGTTCATATCACTCAAAAGCGTCTAGTACAAATAAGTGAATGAAATAAGTGTTGGGTTGTTTTAAAAAATGTATATTTTTACTCTAAATGTTTTAAGAAATAAATATTTAACATTTTAATTGAATTTTGTTGAAATATTAAATTATTCCATCTTTAGTAATGATTTTGGTTTTCAACAAAAAGCAAAATGTTTTTTCTATGCGAAATTCCAAACACAATTTAGTTGTAAATCATTAACCAAAATGTTGGTAAGGCACTTCATTAAATGCTAAGTATCAATTTATTTTATTTATTTTTGCACATTTTTTAGTCACATATCTATATTGATTTGTAATTTCTGTTATATTTTTTGCAGCCGGTACAGTCGATAATGTGAATGGGTTTATCGCATAGCTAGTTATTTGTCCTATCACCACTCACCGCACAAAGAAAATTGAACAGGAACGCTAGATATTTAATCATCAACGGTGACCAACCCATGGCGATACAAAAATTCGGTCGACGCGTGCTCTAATTTCCGCAGGTTACTAACTTTAATTCCGATGGTTACTCCTAGAAGGTTATTGCTATACTAAAAAGTTGAACAAATACGATCGTCGATTGAGTTTCGTTTGTGTTTGCAATCGAGTGTGACACTACACTCAAAAAAATAACAAATTGCTAACGTGTACAGATAAATTACTCTTAAAATAATTACATTACAAGAAATAAATCATATTTTTTACAAAACTTTATGTTTTTAATTGTTTAATAGTGCTTTATTTCAAATCTTTTTAAAATTAAAATTAAAGTGCTCAAATGTGGTTAACAATCATACAGTGATGAGCCATTCCTCAGATATAGTAATAACTATATTAAGACGTTTCTCTCAACTGATTCACGACGAGATCAAGTAGTTGCCCCTCTCCAGTGACCATGAAAATAGCTGCCCCATATCTGATAAGTAGGGAGCTCTCACCTATAAAATAATCTTTATTGCCATTTGAAGCGTTTGCTCTTTAGGGTGGACATTTTTGCTAGGCTGATAGTGGCATTATTTGTTAATCATTATGTAAATAGTAACTAACACTTGGCTTTCGCTTTGAATAACTCAACTAAAACCACAAGTATGTTAAATGAGTGTTTTGTTTATTTTAAAAGTGTATACTTTCCTATGCCCTAAGTGAGTCACCTATATAAATTAAAATATTTAAATAAAATGTGTTTAGAAATGTCCGCCCGAACCTCTCTTGGGCATTCCAACTCAATGTTTTATTGAGGTAAACAAATTTCGGGCGAATTTCTATGCTCAAGTGCTTATCAAATACAACAATTAGGCAGGGCAGTTGCTCTGTCGCTCCGCTCTTCGCTGAATGGGTGCCCAGCTGTTTCGCGGAGAGCCTTATCAGCCCGATGGCCGGGTGTTTTTTGATAATTCTAAGCCTCAATGGACTGCGTTGTTTTGCGTTTGCTGTTTGGGGCTGGGCGCTACCTTTCAGTTGATTTTTGATAGCGGGAGTGGCCGAATCTGACAGACTAGACCTGAAAACCTGCCAAAATGAGCTGCGGCACGAAGACATTGAAGGTGTCGTCCTTCATTTTGGACTTTCTGTGCTGTGTGAGTCGTTATCGCCAAATCCCCTACTGATAGTGCCCGTTTTTCATACATTTTTTCTCGCCCCCCCCCAGGTATTGGCGGCACTGACCATTGCAGCATGTTCCTACGCCCTGATCACCTTCAGCCACAGCATGGCCATTCGAGTACCCTGCATTCTGGGGATAGTGCTGGGTGCCCTGCTTTTCGGCAACACGATCTTCGGCTGCATTGCCGCATTGAGGGAGAGCATCCGCATGACTTGGATCGTAAGTACCAGTATTGGAGCCCCATCCCCAGACCCACACTGTATGCTAAACACCCTCCTTTCTATCGCCCGAAAGTATGCTGCAATCATGCTGGCGCTGATATTCGGACAGATCACCGTGATCTTCGCCCAGCCCATTAACTATGAACTGCTGGCCAACGAGACGATATACGATGCCTGGCAGGGACAGCTCTATCATCAGAAAAGCATGTCCTACTATGAGATTAAGGTAAGTTACTGGGGGCATTTGAAGACCATTCTGACCAGCCACCAACTATTTTAAGATAGTTAAAAAACATTATTCACGGTTAAAGCCTTAAAGCTAACAGAACATTTTTTTTCAATTCCAAGGAAATATTATCAATTAGCATTTTGACAAATTTTATCGGAATTACCTGCAAACGTTTTTATCTCTGTTTGCGTAAATATTAACCAATTTTCGTTTAGTACCACTGCTGCGGGCAGACGGGGCCTACCAACTATCCGGATAGTGGCCTGCGAGTTCCTCAAAGCTGCTACTTCAATCAGAATGCGACGGTGACATCGGATCTCTATACCGCTGGCTGTGATCAGAAATTGGCAGCCGCCTTCACCAAGGGAACTCGCTGGGAGCGGATCAGCGATTGGTCCGTTGTGGGTGTCGAGGTAATTGAATTTAGTTTTTAAGGGACTAACAGTGATCTTATTCTTTAAAACTAAATATGTATTCGTCAGGTGCTCACCGTTACTGTGGCCGGTCTCTTGGCTATAACCTTACAGAATGCAGAGCGTCGTCGCCTTTACCGATAAATGCTAGTTTTTAGTATATCCGTCAACAGTATTGTAAGCTGTCCGAATACATTTGATTATAAATCTGTAAATAGTCAAGCAAAAAATAAATAAATAAAACAAATACATTTGATTAAAAATCTGTAAATAGTCAAGCAAAAAATAAATCAAACAAATAAATCCTAAAATTCTTAACCAGTTCCTAATACTTGGCAATCGAGTTCCAAGCTATTGGTTTGATTTGGAAAAATTCAAGTCTCTCGATAGATATGACCGAACTTAACATATGTTCATAACTTACGGCACTACTGACCTCTACCTTGTCTCGTTAGAGTGTCCATGATCACATTTTGTTATAGAAGAATTTGCTTGTTTAAATATAAATTTCTGGTTTTTATAGTTTCCAGGATATCGACTTTCATACGGACAGACAATTAGACATTGATAGAACAAAAATATACCCGTAATGGATAAAAAAGTATCATTCATGCCGCAATTATCAATTAATTAATATGACTTTCTCAGAACCAACATGCCCTTAACCTCGAAAAAAGGAACAAAATAGAACTAAAAACTTAAAAATTTATTAGTTGATAAAAAAATGTTCACAATTCAAACATCGGCAACCTTTGTTCGTGCGCATTTTTAATTTGTGCCCCTAGTTAAAGATGCTATCAGCTGATTTCTTTTGAAGCAAGTGTTTGTGGTTTATAGAGATCACTCCACCACCCGTTGAACGGAAAGTCCATATGGTTTTTCATTTCCAAAAATTTCGCAGTTAGCTTGAAAATTTAACGGAGTTTGAAGAACAACCCTCTTCCCAAGCAGTCCATCCCTGAAAAACCGTTGGGATTTTCGAAAAAAGAGAAACTTCTGTTTCCACAGAACACAATCACCTTCCGATGACAGCTGATCCTAACAGCTGTGGCTCATCAAATCATAAACAAAAATTGTTGACCTGTTGACTTTGTTCAGAATTGGAAGGTGAATTGTGGTTGTGCTGTGGAAATCGGAAATTCACATTTGTCAAAAGTCCCAACCATTTCCAACGGATGAACTGTGTGGAAAGAGGGCATTAAGCTTCTATCTAATTTGTAGAATTCATAATGTTAAAACTTGATTTTTTTAATGATCAGTCGAAAAAGCCCAACTCAGATCCCTTGATCTCTAACTATTTGATCTGTTTGGATCGTTCCCCCAATAGATACAATTTTCTGCGGACATAAGCGATAGGATTAAAACCCGAATAAATTCGTGCGATGACACTGACCATCGATATATCGCACAGACTACAACTTACATCACTAAGGGAAGCGCCATTATCAGTGTGATTCTCCGTGCAGTTCATTCAAATCTTTGTCTTCCAAGTTCTTCTAAATTCTATCACTGAAAATTCGCTAGAATTGAGAGTGACTCATAAGACCAAAAATTGTTAACAGTGTGCTTTATATTTTGGTGGTAAGCTGTTTATTGTGTTAACCCGGCCGCTTCTAGATTTATAATATAAGTGAAAGTTGTTATACCCTTGCAGAGGGTATTATAATTTCAGTCAGAAGTTTGCAACGCAGTGAAGGAGACATCTCCGACCCTATAAAGTAGATATATTCTTGATCAGCATCACTAGGCGAGTCGATCTAGCCATGTCCGTCTTTCCGTCCGTCTGTCCGTCCGTCTGTCCGTCTGTCCGTCCGTTTATATGCAAACTAGTCTCTCAGTTTTAAAGCTATCTGCATGAAACTTTCCCAAAAGTTGTCTTTCTATTGCAGGTAGTAAATAAGTCGGAACGAGCCGGATCAGACGATTATAGCATATAGCTCCCATAGAATCAATCGGAAAAATAAATGAAAAAAATTATATCTTTGATGTTTATTAATTTTTATACCCTTGCAGAGGGTATTATAATTTCAGTCAGAAGTTTGCAACGCAGTGAAGGAGACATCTCCGACCCTATAAAGTATATATATTCTTGATCAGCATCACTAGTAGAGTCGATCTAGCCATGTCCGTCTGTCCGCCTGTCAGTCTGTCCGTCCGTTTATATGCAAACTAGTCTCTCAGTTTTAAAGCTATCTGCTTGAAACTTTCCCAAAAGTTGTCTTTCTATTGCAGGTAGTATATAAGTCGGAACGAGCCGGATCGGACGACTATAGCATATAGCTCCCATAGGAACAATCGGAAAAATAAATGAAAAAAAATTATAACTTTGCTGTTTTTTAATTTTTTGTTTAGTTCTTCGACATTTAGTTATGGTAAAATATTTCCGATTTACGGTTTAAATTTCATAAAAATCGGACGACTATAGCATATAGCTCCCATAGGAACAATCGGAAAAATAAATGAAAAAAAATTATAACTTTGCTGCTTTTTAATTTTTTGTTTAGTTCTTCAACATATGGTAATGTTTATTTATTTCAGAATTATGGTTTAAATTTTGTCAAAATCGGACGTCTATATCATATAGCTCCCATAGAAATAATAAAAATATATAAAATAACTATCTAATAATTGAGCTGCAAATCATCATAGTTTCAATGTTTTTCAGCATATACTCAAGTAAATCATAATTTAAATATTTCAAAAGTATTTAATTCATGCAATAGCTGCAAGGGTATATGAACTTCGGCTTGCCGAAGTTTGCTTTCTTTCTTGTTTTTTTTAATTTCTTCGATATATATTAATGGTTGAATATTTCAGATTTATGTTTTTAATTTATCAAAATCGGAATCATATAGGAAAAATCGGAAAAATAAATAAAAAAAATTATAACTTTGCTGTTTATTAACTTTTTTTTTAATTTCTTCGACATATAGTAATGGTTGAATATTTCATATTTACGTTTTTAATTTATCAAAATCGGAATCATATAGGAAAAATCGGAAAAAAAAATAAAAAAAAATAAAACTTTGCTGTTTTCTTAATTTTTTTTTAGTTCTTCGACATATAGTAATGGGTAAATATTTCAGAATTACGGTTTAAATTTCATCGAAATCGTATGACTATATCAAATAGCTCCCATGGAAACAATAAATTTAATTAATTAATTTTATTGAAATCGGAAAATGATATCATATAGCTGCCATAGGAACTATCGAATAATTAAGCTGCAAATCATCATAGCTTCAAAGTTTTTAAACATATACGGAAGTAAATCATAATTTTAATGTTTTCAAGAATATTTAATTTTTGCAATAGCTGCAATGGTATATGATCTTGGGCATGACGAGTTTGCTTCCTTTCTTGTTGAATATGATTTAAATATATTTTTATGGCTTTAGATTTTAAAGGTCAAATTCAGGAAAGCAAAAGCAAATCAAAAGCTATTTCAACGAAATCTTAAACCTTGATTATGATTTGTCGTAATCAATTCGGAAGCCGACAAAAACAATTGCTGCAAACGCAATTGTAGACCACCATTTAAAATTTCATAAAAGCGCTTCCAGCTTAATATATGTACATTAAAATGTATTTATTTCGGTTTCTGTTTTGTTTTAACCGAAAGATTGTGCATTTGATTTGTATTTGTATTTCAAGTATTATTCGTCAAGTATTTCATCCTCTTCAGCAGGTGTACAACAGAAATGCAAAAGCCAGCCAGTCTTTAAATGCGGGTTCTTGCATCCAGGCATTAAGTTGTTTTTGTTTAAACATTTTTGGCATTTTTAACGTGTAAGGTAACTCGCGATAAAATCATAAATTGTGAAAAGGTGATCGTATTAAATTCAATTCAATTGATTTCATACCTTAACCTTAATACCTTAATCTCAAATTACGTCAATTGTCTATTTCCCGCTAATTAACAATTTGTAACGCATTTTCCTATTAAAAAGTGCTTGATCTAGTGGGAAAATAGTTTAGTTGGCAACACTGTTGGCAGTGTTTGTCCCCGTGTTCCCAGTGTTTGTCGTTTGCGATCAAATTAAGCTTTTGGCATTGCATTTTTTTGTACTTGTGGCACTTTACGCCAATGTCCTTTTCAACTAGAAACAGTAGTTTTTAAAAAACAAAGTTTTGGATCAGAATGAACGTTGTTTCTCCCATTAAATAGATCATCCATTCATTGGATGAAGATGTGTATTGGAAAACTTAAATTACTCTGGTGATAAATCTAACTATTTAAAATAAACTTACTTGTATCTATAATCACTTATGCCTTATCGCTGCCTTCGCCGACGTATTTGAATATGTGCTTTGTATATGTTATTAATTGATTTCACGGAAATATAATATATAACGTTAAAGTGAGCTCTCTAGCATCAATTCCCTTGAAAAAGAATATGAATTTGCCGCAAAATAATTTCTCCAACAAGCAGAACTCGTAGACGTAATGTTTTATTCCAGCCTTACAATGAAGAATTGGCCCAACCAATATGTTCTTAATTTTTACGATGGCATTTCACATTTATATTTTCGAATAATTTTATTTTACTTCAGAAATAAGGTTGTAAAGAAACATATAGACAGTTTGTCACCTATAACTGCAAAGCTGCAAAACTGCAAAAATTATTACATGGCTGTAGCTGAAATAAGCACTCTTATTTCATTTTGGTGTGTCAATCGATAATTCTCGGCAAAATCAATTTGAAAAACGAGTCCAGAAGCCTTTAGTAAAAAGTTAAGTATGGTTTCCTCAAAGTATTTCGGCTGGGCTCTTTTTACATAAACGAGGATCTTAAACGATGACATAGCTTAGCCTACATGTCAATTAATAAACCAGACATGATGATTTCTATTTTACGCCAAATGCGCTAAATATGCAAAAGAAATATTTTAATTTTTTTTAAACAACTTATAGGTTTTGGACTCAGTCATTAACATAAAGCGCCTAGCAACTAATTTGCTCTAAATTATAAATGGTGTCTTTCTTTTCCTCAGCTTGCACACTAATAACATTATTCTGGTAAAATTTTTTGATGCCATTAACTAAGTTTTCTGACATTGTTCTTTATTGGTGTTTGTTTTTATTTTTTTCAATCTGCTTATATATTTTTCGTATTACTTCAAGAACTTTAAGCTTTTTGGAAAAATCTTTTGGGAACGCTGTCTCCACTTTTTTAACCACTATTGCCAAGGTCTGCTTACATTCGTAAGGTGCGATTTTCCGCTTTTCTTCGATCATTTTCTCATTTCATTCATACAGCCTTTTCCACGTCTGTATCGCATGTACGCCAAATTCCAAAGCGTGCCCGGATTTCTTGGCGAAAAGAATACAAAATTTAATTTTTTGAGGTTGGGGCTGACCGACTCTCCTTGTGATGCTGATCAAGAATATATATACTTTATAGGGTCGCAAATGTCTCCTTCACTGCGTTGCAAACTTCTGACTGAAATTATAATACCCTCTGCAACTCTGGTTGATGCATAGTTTGATGAACTAAAGTAATGCGCAATATCCATATTTTAAAAGGCAGCCCAACAAAATTTTGCAACTTGGTAAAACAAAAAAAAAACAACAAACCTGACCTTGCAAGAAAAAATTACTTTTTAAGTCTGTCTATCACACAGGGATGGTTGGAAAAGATATTGTGTTGATTTTATTTTTACATTGTATAACAAAATAATACTGTTCCTTATGCCAAAAAACGCAAATTCTGGCCAATATGCAGTGGGGTAAGCGACCACAACAACAATGATTAAATCAAACAACTTATTTTTAAGTAAAACAAATCGACAATGTAATCATTAATTTGTTATTAAAACCTAAAAAAAAACTGTACCTACTGCCTTAATTGCATACAAAAAAAATAAAAATGACAAACTGTTTTTACTTTTGTATAGTCACTTCACATCTTCAGATACTACTGGACTTCAACAATTCTTAGTCGCCATGAGTCCCGTTGCCCTTGACAATTTCTCCAAAGATTCTGTGGACCCTTTGGTAAGTCCACAATAATAAAATTCTGCTACGCTGTGAAATAATTGATAACCGCTTAACTGCCCTAAGATCTGTGAGATTCGTTTGGTAAAGCGTCCTGGCATTGAAGACTTTGAAGCAGCTTTCGAGGACTTGCCTTCCGCCGGTCCAGGCTGGATGGTAATCCAGCGTCGTATCGATGGCCTGGTGCCCTTTAACTCTAAGCATTTGAAGCATGATTATTGTTATAGAAATGGATTTGGCAATCTTGGAGCAGAGTTCTGGCTTGGTTGCGAAAGGCTGCACAAATTAACTACAAGTGGAAGCTATGAGTTGTACATTCATCTTGTCGATTTTGATGATTCAGTTACCTTTGCTAAATATGATAACTTTGTGGTTGGAAGCGAGGACGAGGGCTACGTTATAAAGTCCCTCGGTGCATACTCAGGAAATGCTGGCGATGCAATGTCCACTTCGGTGAACTGTAAATTTCTTCACGAAATGACTTACTACGGCTGCTATGGGAAAATTTATCATTGGTCTTGGTGGAAACACGCTCAATGGTAAATATATAAACAAACACTCAACTGTCCATACTCAAATTATTAAATATTTTCAGTAATTTGAATGGATTCTATCATAAAACCATGACCTTACTGTCAGACATCAATGGCGTTTGGTGGGGTTATAAGCCTGGGAACGAAAGACATTCTCTAAAATCGTGTAAAATGCTTATAAGGCCAAAAATGGATTAAGCGAGGCGACCAAAGCTATTTTCAATTCGTTCAACCATCCCCAACGTCTATATAAAGGCTTTTGTTATTCTCATTTATATGTATTAAAATAAATAAAAGTTATTTGCAAAAAAAAATGTTGATACTTCTTGTTCCTCCAAAATTAAAAAATTAATGTGATGCCATTAAAGTATTGCCTAATCTAGTAATTAATCGAATGACAAAGTTAATTTTAATCTTAAATTGCTTATAAAAAAAAGTATTTATCGGGAAAAGAACATTTTCGGTTCATTACTAAAAAAATATATTAAAAGAGCTCGTTTTGAGATTAATCGGTTTAGCCGTTTTCGAACTATGTTGGTCACCTACTTTGAAAACACCATTTTGAGTTAAACGCGTTTAAAGTTTGTACTTGCAAGCACTCTGGACCGCCTTTTAAAATTTGGATGTAACTTCAAAAATATGAAATTTTCAGGATGTATTCTTAAATAAAACAAAAACCCAAAAAAATATTTTGTTATTTTTTATTTACAAATTAACACAAGCGACCGCTCAATTTTGCTACGTAATACGGTCAATTTGCATGATTGTAAAAGTGTAAAACTTTTAAATGCTGCTTGTTCAACACACTGCTTATCGATTCAACTCTCGATAACTTCATTTTCCACCACACTATCGAGCCAGTGGCGGTCACAAAACAGCTGACAGCATGAAACTGCGAGCCAGTGCTGGCCACTTTTGACTTTAAAGTCGCCAGCTTGTGTTAGAATCGAAAAGAAATGGTGATGTTTAGTGCTCTAGCACAATACAAAGTATACTATCTTTGGCTTGATAATAGCTAAATTCTGAACACTACTGTGTTGTGCTGGTTCCGCGCAAACTGGTTCCGTGAATTGTTGTCAAAAGTGCTGAAATGCTGGTGAAAGCAGTAGAATGAAATTATTAGGCCCTATTTGCACAATTGCTGACTAAACGAGTGACCGCCGAACAAGTGCCATGTATTCATAAGACTCCTAATCATCTTCCGCACACCTGCGAATCGGAATTTAAAGCGGCCCCGGGGCAGAAGCGCCGCATTTCTTCGGCGAACGTTCCGCGGAGTCGTTGGCTTGAACTGGACTGGATTGGATTGGTGCGGTGACTAAAACGGTCGGACAACAACAGTAGCTTGATTAGTTGGCAGTAAACAGAGCTGGCGCTCGCATCGGTCATTCACACCGCTTCGTTTTGGCCACAAAAGATCCGCGATGGGTCTGCGGTTCCAGCAACTGAAGAAGCTATGGCTGCTCTACCTCTTCCTGCTCTTCTTCGCGTTCTTCATGTTCGCCATCAGCATTAACCTCTATGTGTCCAGCATCCAGAGCGCCGATTCGGAGATGCGGTGAGTAATATCCGTTACCCACTGCCCACGAGGACGTGCCGGATTGCACAACTTCCCTTTGGGGCTCGAATTGCAAAATGCAAGAGTTCCACTCGAGTGCCTCGCCTCCGCGATTCGATTGCGGAGGCACTTTGCATTTGATTTGGGTCTCTTGTTTGTTTTGCCATCGCTTCGCGTGATTCGAGGCCCATTCATTGTAAATGCCAAGTCTTAATACCATTGTCACATCTCTTGTGGATCGATCACTACGCCGATTTCCCGCACAGTCATCCGAAACCGCCGCCCAAGCGCCGCTCCCTCTGGCCGCACAAAAACATAGTGGCCCACTACATCGGCAAGGGAGACATCTTCGGCAACATGACTGCAGGTGAGTGAGGTGGTTCCACTTGATCACCATCATTAGGTTGGCTTGTTTGTGTAATAAAATGGTTTCAAAGTCCCCCATCGTGGATGGATTCCGTTTGTTATCAATAAAATAGTTGGTGTTCTTTCTTAAAATTAGTTCCAATCTATTACAACAAGCACCCAAAAGCACATTTTATGAAGATACTCTGGGGAACGTTTAATATTTAAAAAAAATATCGTTTTCTTGCCTGGCCAAGACAAACTCTCCTGCATTTCAAAGTAACAAATTATTAATACTTTTTAAATAGTACCGTATTTATAATTTTGTCTGTAATATTACCCTATTTGCCTTATTTCTAATAAATAAAAAAACAAATGTGTTTACTCATAGCCATTTAGTCAAACTAAAATCTAATTGGGCACTCAAATAAAACAATTAATTACCTATAAAACCCGAACCAAAGAAATTTTATTTGAAAATACATCACACTTACCTCTCCTTGAGACTAATAAAATGGGGAAACCTGAGTTGCACATTTCCAAGTCATCTTTGATGGAAAATAACTTAAAGAGAGTTTCCCACCAATGACACAACGTCCGTCCAAATGCATTAAAATCCACTCGCTTGCAGACGATTACAACATCAACCTGTTCCAGCCCATCAATGGAGAAGGTGCCGATGGGCGACCTGTTGTGGTGCCGCCACGCGATCGCTTTCGCATGCAGCGCTTCTTCAGGCTAAACAGCTTCAACTTGCTGGCCAGCGATCGCATCCCTTTGAACCGCACCCTCAAGGACTACCGCACTCCGGAGTAAGTATCAGTATGACCTCTAATTGGTTTCTATTCGTGACTCATGGATGTCCTCTAACCTGCAGATGCCGCGACAAGAAGTACGCCAGCGGTCTGCCCAGCACATCGGTGATCATAGTCTTTCACAATGAGGCCTGGTCCGTACTCCTGCGCACCATCACCAGCGTCATCAACCGATCGCCGCGACACGTGCTTAAGGAAATAATCCTGGTCGACGATGCCAGCGATCGCTGTGAGTTAAACATTGACTATTTTAGACATTAAGTCTTCCCTCATCATTGCCTCATATAGCATAGAGCCTTTAAGTTAAAGATCAAATGAATTTAAACGATTTTTGTATTTAATGCATACCAAATTTTATAACGGATGTGACGAAACAAAACAATGTAGAGTCGTTTAAGTAGAACCATACCCCATTCTTTATTTGAACAGTAAACAATTTTCATTTTGTTTACTTTATCCATTAAAACTTGTTTCTCCGATAAGAAACAAGAAAGCAAACTTCGCAAGCTTTACTTCATATACCCTTGTAGCTTTTGCAAAAAATTAATATTCTTGAAATCATTAAAATTATGATTAACTTGCGTATATGCTCAAAAACATTGAAGTTATGATGATTTGCAGCTCCATTATTCGATAGTTCCTATGGCAGCTATATGATATCGTTTTCCGATTTTAATAAAATTAAAAGCGTAATTCAGAACTGTTAAATTATAAATAAGTCAAAAAGAATTTTAAAAAATTACTATATGTCGAAGAACTACAAAAAAAAATAAAAAACTGCAAAGTTATAATTTTTTAAAATTTATTTTCCGATTGTTCCTATGGAAGCTATATGCTATAGTCGTCCGATCCGGCTCGTTCCAACTTATGTACTACCTGCAATAGAAAGAACACTTTTGGGAGATTTTCATGCAGATAGCTTTATAACTGAGACACTATTTTGCGTAGAAACGGACGGAAAGACGGACATGACTAGATCGACTCGCCTAGTGATGGTGATCAAGAATATATATATTTTATAGGGTCGAAAAGTCTCCCTCACTGCGTTGCAAACTTCTGACTGAAATTATAATACCCTCTGCAAGGGTACCACTTGGATCTTACGATTTAAAATTATTAGATGATTTTTTTTTACTGTGTTTTTCGTTTCGAAAATGATTCATAATATGAATCATGAACTTTATGTCTCGACACTGGAATCATTGTGAAAACACTGACAAAATTCCTACTTTAATCAAATCATTCCCTAGATTACTTAATTTCACCTAACTGTCAATTTTTTTTTTTTTTTACTTAAAAAAATATGTACACCGTAAAATATATTTTATTATATTATTTAGTGAGCGCGTTTTAATTGAATGAAACCTACTCTCTTTAAAAAACAAGGATTAAATTAAAACTTTGACGATTATTGTTGCCATAGGAAAGATCAGAAAATGAAAAGAAATATTTTTGGAAAATCGGGATAAAATATTACTAGAAATATGTAATTTTTGCGATATGCAGAAGAACCAATTTAAAAGAAAATGATTAGAAATTTAACATATCTTCATGATTTTTAAATGTATAGGCATTTAAATAGACGTAAGGCTATAGGAATTTATAAAATAAAATGTGCTATAGCTACAAGGGTATAAACATAGATAGTTTATAAAAAAGGAGTCGCTTTAATATGTAAACCTAGTTTTTGCACACATTTTATTTATAAAATCCACTTGTTTTACTTCCCAAGCTTATTTAAAACGCCAGCTGGAGAGCTATGTGAAGGTTCTTTCGGTGCCCACGAGGATCTTCCGGATGCAAAAGCGCAGTGGCCTGGTACCCGCCCGTCTTTTGGGAGCCGAGCATGCGCGCGGCGACGTGCTGACCTTCCTGGATGCCCACTGCGAGTGCTCGCGCGGATGGCTGGAACCACTGCTCGCGCGGATCAAGGAGTCCCGCAAGGTGGTGATATGCCCCGTAATCGACATCATATCCGACGACAACTTCAGCTACACGAAGACCTTCGAGAACCACTGGGGCGCATTCAACTGGCAGCTGAGCTTCCGGTGGTTCTCCTCGGACCGCAAGCGTCAGACGCCAAGCAACAGCTCCAAGGACAGCACGGCCCCGATAGCCACGCCCGGAATGGCCGGCGGACTGTTCGCCATCGATCGCAAGTACTTCTACGAAATGGGATCCTACGACAGCAACATGCGCGTGTGGGGCGGCGAGAACGTGGAGATGTCCTTCCGCATCTGGCAGTGCGGCGGTCGCGTGGAGATCAGTCCCTGCTCCCACGTGGGCCACGTCTTCCGGAGCAGCACGCCGTACACGTTTCCAGGCGGCATGAGCGAGGTGCTCACGGACAACTTGGCGCGGGCGGCCACCGTGTGGATGGACGATTGGCAGTACTTTGTGATGCTCTACACTTCCGGCCTGTCGCTGGGGGCCAAGGACAAGGTGAATGTGACGGAGCGCCTGGCGCTGCGGGAGCGACTGCAGTGCAAGCCGTTCTCCTGGTATCTGGAGCACATTTGGCCGGAGCACTTCTTCCCGGCCCCCGATCGCTTCTTCGGCAAGATCATCTGGCTGGACGGGGAGACGGAGTGCGGTCAGGCCTACAGCAAGCACATGAAGAGCCTTCCGGGGCGCGCTCTGTCGCGGGAGTGGAAGCGGGCGTTCGAGGAGATCGACAGCAAGGCGGAGGAGCTGCTGGCGCTGATCGATCTGGAGCGGGACAAGTGCCTGCGCCCCCTCAAAGAAGACGTGCCGCGCTCCTCGCTGTCGCCAGTCACCGTGGGCGACTGCACGTCCCACGCCCAAACGATGGACATGTTCGTGATAACCCCCAAGGGCCAGATCATGACCAATGACAACGTCTGCCTGACCTACCGCCAGCCCAAGCTGGGCGCGATCAAGATGCTGAAGAACCGCAACGCCACCACTTCGAACGTGATGCTGGCGCAGTGCGCCTCCGACTCCAGTCAACTGTGGACCTACGACATGGATGTAAGTGCTTTCACAATGTCATCTTATCTTGTCTGTAATTAATATTCCTTCGGCAGACCCAACAAATCTCACATAGGGACACAAAACTGTGCCTCACCCTCAAGGCGGCGACGAACTCGCGCCTTCAGAAGGTCGAGAAGGTAGTGCTCAGCATGGAGTGCGACTTCAAGGACATCACCCAGAAGTGGGGCCTCATTCCGCTGCCATGGCGCATGTAGAGTATAGGAGTGCCAGGACATCATTTCCATTAACCCTGCCAGCAACTCTTTAACGCATTGTGATATTTATTGAAATTGAATTGTTTCACTCACGAAATTCACACGTTGATTTCTTAACGTGAACAAGTAACCAACCCACAAGCACACAAAGTAGCAGTCCGCTTTCACTGGCACATAATCCACTAGAGCAGCAATGATCTAAAATCAGCAATGATCTAAAATCAGCAATGATCTTAAATCAGCAATGATATTAAATCAGCAATGATCTTAAATCAGCAATGATATTAAATCAGCAATGATCTAAAATCAGCAATGATCTTAAATCAGCAATGATCTAAAATCAGCAATGATCTAAAATCAGCAATGATCTTAAATCAGCAATGATCTAAAATCAGCATTGATCTTAAATCAGCAATATTCTTAAATCAGCAATGATCTAAAATCAGCAATGATCTTAAATCAGCAATGATCTAAAATCAGCAATGATCTTAAATCAGCAATGATCTTAAATTAGCAATGATCTAAAATCAGCAATGATCTTAAATCAGCAATGATCTAAAATCAGCATTGATCTAAAATCAGCAATGATCTTAAATCAGCAATGATCTAAAATCACCAATAATCTTAAATCAGCAATGATCTAAAATCAGCAATGATCTAAAATCAGCAATGATCTTAAATCAGCAATGATCTAAAATCAGCAATGATCTTAAATCAGCAATGATCTAAAATCAGCAATGATCTTAAATCAGCAATGATCAGAAATCAGCAATGATCAAAAATCAGCAATGATCTAAAATCAGCAATGATCTTAAATCAGCAATGATCTAAAATCAGCAATGATCTTAAAGCAGCAATGATCTAAAACCAGCAATGATCTTAAATCAGTTAAGGACGCAGTAGAAGAATATGTGCCAGTGAGAGCAGGCTTCACCAATCAACCAAACACCGATACAGACCCACAAGAATTGTTTTCTAAACACAAATGGAGTGCGTCCGAGAGTTTTTCTCCCGCCTCGATGGATCTAGCTGGCATGTTCTACTAGCTGGCATCTATGTCATATTATTAAGCAAGTCTTAGGCAATTTTTAGCTGTACTGAAATACTTACTACCTTCGAACTTACTTTTTGTACACCACTTGAATAAAGCAACCGAATGTAGAGAGAGTATGTTCTTTCTTTCTGCGACTTCTGCTGCCGGTTATCGCTGGCCCCAGGGAAAGGTCGGGATGCAGTTGCTTTAAATTGGGCGCATCTGGCGCAGACTGCAGCACTCTCGCGATGAACGGCTGCTACAGCGCAATCAAGTACACGGGCCTGCTCTCCAATCTGCTGTACATGGTGAGCCTGGGTCAATGTTCTTTTTGTTTACAATCGATTGATGGTCCTTGGACTTTCAGCTTCTGGGCATTGGCGTGATGTGTGGAGCAGGATTGGGGCTGCAGGTGGCGGAGCCCAACACGCCAGAGCACACGTACTTCGTGAAGAGTCTGGTCCTGGGTGGCACCATCTGCATGATCGTGATGTTCGGCTGCTATGGTCTGGTCTGCAACCTGCTCTGTGTCAATCTGATTGTAAGCGACTGGCTGCATTGACAGCATTGAAACCCAATGAACTTTCGTTGTACCACCCAACGCCCCTCCTCAGTTCACCCTGTTCATTCTGATTGCCCTGGCTGCGGAGTATCTGCAGCTGCACCACTATCACAGTCCGTCCCCCAAGAGCTTCAGTGGCGCCTGGCAGCAGCTGGAACTGGCCTGGCGTGGTCTGGACAGGGAGCCCGACCTGATGCACCGGTACGAGGCCGCGCGGCACTGCTGCGGCTTCAACGGCGCCGACGATTACAAGCGCCTGCATCTGCTGGTGCCGGCGAGCTGTTATCAGGCCACTGCCAACGACACCGCCCAGCAGGTCTATCCGATCGGCTGCCTGGAGACGCTGAGCCACAGCCAGCGGTACATTCAGCAGCGCGATAAGCTGGCCATGTGGGCCATCGTTGGCCTCGAGGTGGGCAAATGACCTGCCGCTGGACTGCAGTTCCTCCAATAACTCTCGACCTCTCGACTCTCGTCCGCAGATCTTCATACTGCTGCAGACAGTGGCGCTAAGTGTGCTGCTCTTCAGGCTGCGCCAGCGGCAGCGACTCGCACGCAGACAGGTGCCGCCAGGTGTGCGGCGCGAACCGCGCTCCAACCATGTGACCGCCTCACGGGCCCAGCTCCTCAACGAGGCCTGACGTGATAATGCCTGATCTTATCGAATGGATTTGTTGGTTGTTGTGGTTGTCAGAGTTCTAAATTCGCCTATGTATTAATGTCATTGTGGATCAATGTAACCTGTAATTGAACAATGAATGTGTTACGCCCCAAATGGCACAACAGATTTATCAGAAATTCAATCATATTGACATTTTTTGGATTAAATATGTAATAACAACGATCAGAGGTAAGAGTGTGGTGAGGATAGTTTGGATATTTCAATACCTGTTATTCGTTAAACAGAAGTATATATCGTATTCCTTAAAAAGTATGTAACAGGTAAAAGGTAAAAAGGTGTTTAATATTTTAGTTGAGCACAATTATGCATTTACTTAACGACGTTTTCCAATTTCCAATTTTAATAATACAAAATGTATCTGCATCAATAGTAGCAATATGTTGCAAACGAAATTGCCGAGTCCGAAATCTATATATGTAAGTTTTTAAAAAAAATCACATCTGAACATTTTTCAATAAAACTTGCTTAGGTGAATGCTAGCACCGTCTAAGTATACTGAAAAGGAAGGATATGGAAAAACTCCATCAAGAATCGCAGGCATTTGCGTTTTTTATTATTTTTTGTAAATAGGTCTTTCCGTTTTTTTCGCGTCTGAAATTTATGTATTTTTTTTTTAATTACAAGAAGTTACTGGATATATTTTGATTAGTTTTTTTAGCGTTAATAGAGATGATTAGGAGCTATCCTAAACAAAAATTAAAAAATAAAAAAACCTACTTTTACACACTTGTTTTGAATGTTAAAGTTGTCAGGATGTCGCGCCAGAAACCCTGGAAAGCCCATATGTAAATTAATATGATAAAAAAAATATGGTAAAATATTTTTTCTTAATGTTATATTGTACTTTAACAATAGGGTTCACCCTAACGTCACTTGGCTTATCTGCCTTTCTGTCATAATCATACTACGGCTTAAAAGAATAAAAATAAATGTGACTCTGCAAATTTTGGGCAAGCCGGTTGCTAATAAGTTTACTTGGAGGGCTGTGCATTGTTTGTAGTCTGCAGAAGACGGACTGTGGACTTTTGTTTATAATTTTCGGACTCACGGAGAAATTAAAAAGAGCGTGGAAACTGCCCCTAAGAACTTATTGTTGGAGTGAAAGAAGATGAGTAAGATCTATCCAACTCAAAGTTGGTTAAAGAGACTACGCTCAGGGGTTGGATAACTTATATGAAAGTATATTAATTTCTGAAATAAATGTAGATTTCTAGCAAAATCTAATAAAACTCTTTTCGCAAGAAAAACTTTTTGTTCGTGCTTACAAATTGGTTACCTTATTTTTATTCGAATAAGCATATTTAATAAAATTAAACTGTAAGCGCACGTAACATAAATATGTATGGTCCGTCACAAGCTTTTTTTAAATTTCGGGCGCACCTTTAGAAGCAACATAAAATCGCCTAAAAAAGACCCAATAGTTTCGGGGATAAAATGTACTCGGCGAAATTGTGGAGGCGGAATTATGTCTCATGATAGCCTTCTTTTTTCTCAGTTTAAGCTTATGCCGTTAGTTTTTAACCTTATCTGATCGATCATGTAAAATTTCCTAAATTTGTTTTTTTTTTCAAAGAATAATCCGTATATCTCTTTTTATTATTAAAGGTTTTATATTGTTTCGGAACCATCATTTGACTACAAAACCTCTTGCCGAAGCTGCCTTCTGTTCGCGTTTAAAAATTAAATTGATATTTTTAAGATAAAGAATTTTATGGCCATTTAAGATCCAGTCGATCAACATTTAATATCTCTTGTTTTATGTATACGTTTCTTATTAGCCTAGGGGTTTTGCTTTTGTACAAAAGTCATTGGTAATCAGTAGGTGTAACGACGAGTTTTATTGGTCAGTTGGCAGCACAAGGTGATGCCCAAGATGATGCCTACGACCTGTAATGGAGGAAGGAATGAGTAATTAATATAATATTACTATTAATATAATATCTTATTTTATATTTATTGCTTTAATGCCTCCCAGTCTCTGTATTCAGAGAGCACTTTAAATAGACTGAGGGAAAAAAACTCAAAGAAAAACTAAAAATGATATTTTAACGAATTTGTCTCGATTTCTGTGTCTTGAAATGAGTACATACGTTCTAACAGCTAGAATATTTTTCTTATATTAATATTATGCTGTAATCGACCTAAAAAATTACTATTCTGGTAGAAGGGTTCTAACTTTGAACTCAAAACTTTGCCCTAGCGGCGAGTTCGAGTTCAAGCCACAAAGTGGCAGAAATTTGAAGTTGCTTGCGGGCATAAGTTCGATTCAGGTTTAATAGGCAGACATAACAAAGTTTTGTATGTTGCAAAAACAAAGGGAATAAACCTGTGTAAGTAAAATAAAATATTATAATATTTTAAGTCATCTTCTGTTGCATAAGCAGGAACGATAGAATCCCATTACTACTTCATAGTTTTGAAGACAAATATTTATAAATCAATCAACCTATCATTTCGTAAAATATCTTTCTTTCTACTTTTTCATGGACAAAACATAGGCACGGTAAGATATCGATTATCTGTTTTAGGAATCGGATCGGATAGAGTTCTAATTCCCTTGATTCAATATTCTTTTTGAATTTAATCAAATGGTATTTTGAGATTTTCTCACCTCGTAGCCAATGAGTCCGCAGTGGATCCACTTCTCGTATCGGTAGATCTGCAGGTAGGATCGCTGGACGGCAGCCATGCAGCCCTCCGCGTAAGGATACAGGGCGTGGATCCCATCCTTGGTGTGGAAGCAGCTGCGCGGCACCTTCATGTTGAGGCTGGTGTAGTCGGAATAGCCCTTGTCGCCACAGCACTCGTACTAGAAGAAGTAGGAGCAAATACTTAGAGAAGCGGCTAAGGGTACTCAACCCTGACCCACCTCCTGCTGCAGGTGATGCATGGCGCCATGGTGGACCAGCTCCTTCATCCAGAGATCCATCACGTACACCTCAGTGGCGTCGAGCTGCTTGGTCTCGTTGTAGTGCGACACCTTCCAGATGTGCGCGGCTATCAGAATCAGCAGCACAATCAGGTTCTGCAACTCGGTCACTTGTAGTTCCCATCAATCGACAAGCCATCTGCTCGGACTACTCACCACCACCATCACCTTGATGGAACCGAGGATGGCGCCCAGACAGCCGACGAGTCCGGCGAAGATGAGAGCACCGGCCATGCCCAGTTGGACGAACTTCTCCAGATGCTCCGCGGAGCCCTCGTTGAACTTGTCCAGCTCATAGACGCCGGCCAGGGCCGCCAGGATGCCAACGGTCTGAATCGGTATTAAAATAATGAATTATGCCTGCGCACATTAAGCGATTGCTAATGGCCCATGAAATGGGCTAACAAAATCTTCAGAGACAAACTTTCGGCGACGTGGGCGACGTCATCGGCCAGCGAGAACATCCAAAATAAAAACAAAACTGACGCAAAAATAAATTGAATTACTTTGGACTTTATTTTTAAATGGCACATACACTTTTTCCTTTCTTGTTGCTGTCGCTTCGATTGTTCGGAAAACTCGACTGCCCGACAAAAGTGGGCAGAACGAGAGCCAAGTGACATCTTGTCTGGTAGAAATGGAAATTTCGTTTGGGATTTGTTTGCTGCCAAATTGGCCTTCTACTCGGGCGGCCGACAAAAAAAAATTACAATCAAAAATGAAAAATGAAAAATGGGACAAAAGTGTAAGATATTTAATGATCTTGCTGTGACAGACTGCCACTGAGTTAAATTCGAACCGAGAATTCCATGAGCAAGTGTTTCCATTACTCATACGCCGCGTGTGACTCAAAAAGTGTAGTGAACTGTTGCATTTAACATGATTAAACACAGTGCACAGTGACAATCATTTAGGTTTTTATAGTTGGAACTTGGAAAGTTTATGAGCAATACGACATGTATGTACAATACTCCCATAAAAATCCCTTACCAATGTGATTGTACTAAAGACAACCGAGGTCCATTGCAAGCACACGCGCACTGTGGGCATTTTACTATTTGCATAAGCAATATTTTTCTATAAGTAATATATTTGATTCCACACTCATTCGAGCAGCGACTCCAGGCGGCGGACGTGTTTCCCCCGAAAATTCGCCTTTCACTCTCGACCGACTGTGCGTCGCGGTGACCGAACTGTTAGTGCCGTCGGATCGGGCAAAAATAAAGCGAAAACCGAATGGAGAGCGCAAGAAGCTGCGAACTGTTTACAAATCCGCCGAGTGGCCGCCCGTGTCCGTATCCGTGTCCGTCTCGGTCTCGGTGTCCGTTTCGGCGTTTTGTGTGCCGGTCGTTACTTAGGAGACCGGCTGCCACCAAATCTCATTCGCACCGCGCCTCTTCCGCCCTACACTCATAAAAATGCTCATTTTCTTCTTTAACAAGAAAGAAAGCAAACTTCGGCAAGCCGAAGTTCATATACCCTTGCAGCTATTGCAAGAATTTAACATTTTTGAAAACATTAAAATTATGATTTACTGCGTATATGTTTAAAAACATAAAAGCTATGATGATTAGCAGCTCAATTATTTGATAGTTATTTTATATATTTTTATTATTTCTATGGGAGCTATATGATATAGTCGTCCGATTTTGATAAAATTTAAACCATAATTCTGAAATAATTAAACATTGCTATATATCGAAGAACTGAACAAAAAATTAAAAAACAGAAAAGTTATAATTTTTTTCATTTATTTTTCCGATTGTTCCTATGGGAGCTATATGCTATAGTCGTCCGATTTTGATGAAATTTTTACCATAATTCTGAAATATTTAACCATTGCTTTATGTCGAAGAACAAAACAAAAAATTTAAAAACAGCAAAGTTATAATTTTTTTTCAATTATTTTTCCGATTGTTCCTATGGGAGCTATATGCTATAGTCGTCCGATTTTGATATAATTTAAACCGTAAATCGAAAATATTTAACCATAACTAAATGTCGAAGACCTAAACAAAAAATTAAAAAACAGCAAAGTTATAATTTTTATACCCTTGCAGAGGGTATTATAATTTCAGTCAGAAGTTTGCAACGCAGTGAAGGAGACATCTCCGACCCTATAAAGTATATATATTCTTGATCAGCATGACTAGGCGAGTCGATCTAGCCATGTCCGTCTGTCCGTCTGTCCGTCCGTTTATATGCAAACTAGTCTCTCAGTTTTAAAGCTATCTGCATGAAACTTTCCCAAAAGTTGTCTTTCTATTGCAGGTAGTATATAAGTCGGAACGAGCCGGATCGGACGACTATAGCATATAGCTCCCATAGGAACAATCGGAAAAATAAATGAAAAAAAATTATAACTTTGCTGTTTTTTAATTTTTTGTTTAGTTCTTCGACATATAGCAATGGTTGAATATTTCAGAATTATGGTTTAAATTTCATCAAAATCGGACGACTATAGCATATAGCTCCCATAGGAACAATCGGAAAAATAATTGAAAAAAAATTATAACTTTGCTGTTTTTAAATTTTTTGTTTTGTTCTTCGACATAAAGCAATGGTTAAATATTTCAGAATTATGGTAAAAATTTCATCAAAATCGGACGACTATAGCTATAGCTCCCATAGGAACAATCGGAAAAATAAATGAAAAAAAATTATAACTTTTATGTTTTTTAATTTTTTGTTTAGTTCTTCGACATTTAGTAATGGTTAAATATTTTCGATTTACGGTTTAAATTTCATCAAAGTCGGACGACTATATCATATAGCTCCCATAGGAACAATCGGAGAAATAAATGAAAAAAAATTATAACTTTTCTGTTTTTTAATTTTTTGTTTAGTTCTTCGACATTTAGTAATGGTTAAATATTTCCAATTTACGGTTTAAGTTTCATCAAAGTCGGACGACTATATCATATAGCTCCCATAGGAACAATAAAAATATATAAAATAACTATCAAATAATTGAGCTGCAAATCATCATAGCTTCAATGTTTTTAAACTTATACGCAAGTAAATTATAATTTTAATGTTTTCGAAAATGTTTAATTCTTGCAATAGCTGCAAGGGTATATGAACTTCGGCTTGCCGAAGTTTGCTTTCTTTCTTGTTTTCATTTATTTTTCCGATTGTTCCTATGGGAGCTATATGCTATAGTCGTCCGATTTTGATGAAATTTAAATCGTAAATCAGAAATATTTAACCATTACTATATGCCGAAGAACTAAACAAAAAATCAAAAAACAGCAAAGATATAATTTTTTTTCATTTATTTTTCCGATTGTTCCTATTGGAGCTATATGCTATAGTCGTCCGATCCGGCTCGTTCCGACTTATATACTACCTGCAATAGAAAGACAACTTTTGGGAAAGTTTCATGCAGATAGCTTTAAAACTGAGAGACTAGTTTGCATATAAACGGACGGACAGACGGACAGACGGACGGACAGACGGACATGGCTAGATCGACTCTACTAGTGATGCTGATCAAGAATATATATACTTTATAGGGTCGGAGATGTCTCCTTCACTGCGTTGCAAACTTCTGACTGAAATTATAATACCCTCTGCAAGGGTATAAAAAGGTTGATCAGTCCTATTAGATATATTCATTTTAAATTCAACTGTAACTCATTCTTGAAAATATAAATCTTACCTTTCTAATAAATAATATTTTCCTATTATAAATGTAAGTTTGTTCAAAACAAATAAATTCGTTTTAAGATTTTTTACCATTAGCAAAAAAAAAGTTTTAAAAGTAAAAACAACATTTTATTTTTACAAAAAAAACATTTATTTTTACAAACACAAATAATTATATGTTACCATTGAAGGTAAATTTCGACAACAAAATTTTCCTTGTTTTTTTAAATTTCTTAAATTTGGAAAATATTTGTTATGAGTGTACCTCATTCTAGCGTATATTTTTATATGCGTTTTTATAGGCAGACACATATCTATTTAGCAGCTCCTCCAATTTTCCGCATGTAGTGGGCACAAACAACACTTATTGAATATTTTGATTTCGGTTTATTTTTTATTCTACTTTTTAGGTGCCTTCAGATCATCTTAAGCTGCTATAAAAATCCATACGTATTGGCCTATGTGTTGCCAACAACAACCGATTTCGGTGGTTCGTAGGGGACCTGTTAGAATCTCTCGCGCCTCAATTTATTGCGCACCGTGATGCCCAAGTGAGTGGCGGCTCCCAGGGCGGCGAACTGTGTGGAAATATCGGAAAACTGATTAGAGTCCTCTATTTATACGGCCCGGCCTTTGGAGCTATGTCGGTGTGGAACTCACCTCCACCAGCAGCAGCAGCCACTTGATGATGAGTCCGATGACCACGTTGTCGGTGGCATGGGCCTGCACGGCCCGCAGACAGCCCTCGGTGAAGAGGAAGTCCCCGTGCCGCAGGAACGCCTTATAGCAGGTACTGGGGATTCCCCGGCCCATCAGAATGTAATCGTGAGAGCCCAACTCGCCGCAGCACGAGTACTGCAATAAAATGTGCAACAAAGTCAGTATCCTAAGTTCTTTAAGCTAGCGCTGATAGATTTAGATCATACCAAAATTTTCAAAAACGTTCATGAAATTATAAAGCTCTACCCTTAAAATGTGAAACAAATTATAGAAAAACTTTGAGTCAGAAAGAACTTACAAGCTTTTCGGAAACTGCATTAAAAATCATTAAATTGATTGGAAAAAATCAATCAAAATACAGATTGTTATATTTAAATATGTGAGTAACTTAAGATGACTATGACTTTATAATTTTTGCTTATAAGTAATTTGGTTTGTATGTATTTGCATATTGCCGATAACCCAACAGCTATCTACAACCCCAATGATGGGGACTCGGAAGCCATGATGGTCATTGGTCCAAATAAAATGGTTATAGCCACATTCAGAGTTACAAACGAACATTAATACCGACTCGGATTTCGGTAAAGAGTAAAGGGTAACTTAAATTAAACTGTACCTTTTGCTGAATAAATGATATGCGTTCCACATTTGCCCTCGGATCAGACCAGATGGCGAGGAAGTCCCTCTTCGACCGCTCCACATAGTCCGTTGAGTGGGCTGCCGCAATGATGTAGATCTGCAGGCACAGCAGGATGAGCAGGCAGATCACATACTAGCATAGAGGACAAAAACAAAATCAAATGAGTTCTGTAGAGGCCCCCGCGACTTTCCACTTACACTCCAAATGAGTCCGAGGGAAATCCGAGCCGAGGCGAAGCAGCCCAGAAACGAGGTCAACACGACAAAGGTGCCCACGAAGATCTGGACAACGATGGCGATGTGCTCGAAGGTGCCCGGCGTGGAGCTGTTCAACTCGAACACGGACAGGGCAATCAGAGTCACGCCAATCAGCTGCCAACGAAATTGCATAGACTTCATTGATTAGAGCCACCGGAGATACCATGTCCCTCATACGCACCGAAAGCAGCACATTGAGGATGATGAGAATGGTTTTGAGGAACGATGTGCGGCAGGCCATGTTGCCAATCAATAATCCCTATAATTAACAGCTGCCTTATCCTTGTTTCCCGCTGCGCAGTTAGCCCGATGCGGAGACCTCGATGAATACCGCCAGCCCTGTTGCCATCAACGCTGACGTGCGACTGAGCGCAGCGCTTTCCATTTGAAATGTGGCGCCCCCAAAAGCGCCAGTTAGTAGGTGCCGCCACTCGACGGCAATCAACTATTCCGCGGCGGTCGCTATGCTACACTTGAAAAAATACTACCTATTCAAAGTGAATGTTAGACCAACAAGCAAATTTATTTTATTTTATCTTAATCTTTGAATATTTTAGAGAAGTTTTGGATAAAATATAGATACTTTAAAAACACACTTGTTCTGTGTTTTTGCTTTCTTAAAGATATTTGAAACATATGAAGCAACATCTAATATCATAGCATTAAATACATAACAGTTTTTCTATGTTTCTTTTATCAATATCATTTTAATAATAATGTTGAATAACACTTTCAAGAATTTTTAAGATTTGATTATATCACCAAATCCTTTTCTGCTAAGTGTATTTATATCAGTCTTGCGACTTCTTTATGTGGTGGTGCCGTCGATTTTTGTGGGTGGTATGATGTCACAGCATGAAAAGCTTTCATCGTGTTTCCCTTGTTAAGGAATTGGAAGGGGCCAACAAACACAAGCTTTCATTCAGCTAAATGCGCAGCAGAAAGTGGGACATGAAAGGACGCCTATGAAGGATTAATAGGCAGCAAATTTATTCTACACATTACGTGACGAGCAACAAGTTGTCTGGCCCTGAAACACGAAAAACAAAAAGTTTCGGCCATTAAAAGCTTGCCGGGACTATGCGTCGTATGCTTAATATTTCCATTGCGCTGAACAAACAAACAAACTGTCAAGCGGCGAATCATGTGAAAACAAACATGGGGCACATTTATTATGATACTTATAAAGTGTAATTGAACTATAAATATGTACTTTAATTACAGGTAAGTTAAAGGTATGAGTGAATAATTTATGACTGCCCATTATTTTTGGTTATGAAATGTCGAAGCGAGATTTACCAGCGTAACCCCAAGTTCAGTTGTACTACGGGTTCAGGTTGAACGTCCTACTGTCCTAAAACTCCATGCGTCGCTGCTTGTTCTTAAAACTAATTGCCAGAAACACGGCCAAGGCGAAGCAAATCAACTGAAATGAAACGAAGATGATTAACAGTAGATTGTATTGCACCTCAAAGGGCGAGGGGCAGGGAAACCCACCTCGAAGGCCACTAGCACCCAGGACACTATGATGAAGCGCTGCTTGTCAGCCTCATAGAAGCTCTGCAGCTTTTCGATGCACCCATCCACGTACAGATGATCGGTCGTCTGCTGCAGATCAGCGTAGCAGCTGGGTGGGATCAGCTGGCTGAGGTGGACGTAGTCCTGGGCACTGTTCTTGCCGCAGCACTCGTGCTTCTGCTGCAGTGCATCCATGTTGTTGGCCTGCCAGGCCACCTCCACCGCTTCCTGGCCGCTCTTCACGTCGTACTGGTGGAGGAACAGGCAGGTGCTCACGATCTGCGGGATGGCCAGGATCAGCAGGAACACGGCACTCTGCGGTTTGGCGGATTAGCATTGTCTTCTGATTTAATTTCTGCTTTCATTTCCTTACCGTCGCTGTCAGTGCCACCGATTCCCGGATGGCCGCGAAGATTCCAAGCAAGGCGAACAGAAGGATGACCGAGCACGCTATGTAGGCGGCAATGACGAATTCTTCGGTCTCCGTGTCCGCATTATAGGCTATCCAGCCTATAGCCCCAATCGCCAGAAGCTAAAATATAAAACAGTGCAACTTCATTAGGGTGAATTTCTTGGAACCGAAGGAGTGTAAGAGATATATAACAGTGGAACTTCATTAGGATGAATTGATTGAAACCGATGGAATGTAAGAGATATATAACTGGATATCCTGGGAGTAAATCGTTAAATCGAATAAACTTTTCTTGTTTTTAACTGAAAAGCTCTTAAACATTATGTTGCACTCAATTAGTCAACTTCAAATGATAATATGTACAAATCCAAGCTCCTTCCTTTTCTTAATATTTTCAAATGTTCTGCTTATTGTTTGATATTATGGAAGATCGACTGTACCATATGATGATATGAATGCAGTTGCAATTACAAGGGCAATTGCCATTCATTTGTGTGACAATTAACAGCCGCAGTTGAGTGCATCACATAATTTATCGTTTGGGGAAGTTCGCCTGACTGAGCTGTGATAATGTAATGAATCTTCCTCCGCTTCCCCAAAATTCTCTTCCCGCTCGTTTGGGGGTTGATGAAACACCCCTGTTCGTTTCGTGTCCCAGTTTCGGGTCCCTCCCTTCTCGGGCTAAAGTAATTCGATTTCGCTATATGGGTCAGAGTGTAAACCAGAGTGCGAATATTGGTCGAGGGTACGTGGGCATGACATCATCCTGCGGGCGCGGAAATTGGAGCAATTGAAGGCTCTGGCGATAGTCGGACGGCAGGGATTAGGCCAAGTTGTAAACATGATTGTCATGGCAACCAGAAAGCCAGACGGGCGGCATTCATGGGTGGATACCGAAGGGGGCAGAGGAGGGCGCAATTGACCACCTTGGACGTGGACGTCTATCTCAGGTGGGCAGACGTCGCTTAAAAATACACACCGAAGAAACGCAAAGCAACCGAGCCAAATGGACATTTTGAAAAACATTCTCTTCTGTGACTTTTGTGTGCTCCTCAAGTTTATTTCGTATAGAATATTTCAAAAATAATTCATTTGTGGAGGCTCTTCTGAAGTGCGTTTACTTGTGCACCCGTTCCACATGACATCATGCTAATTTTCTTACACGAAACGTGGATGTATACGGTATATTCGATGCGATCGAGGTAATTAGTAATCCAAATATGAGTTGACTTACCCCTAAAATGGCATTCAGAACGATGGAGGTGATCTTAACGCTGGTCGTGGCACAGCCCATGTTTGTGGACCTGAAAAACATGTTCCGAATGCACCAAGTTAAATGTGATCCAAAAACACTCGACCATTTCTCAAATAAAAGTCTGTTAACCTTTTGACTTCTCTCGCCGCACACGATTTGAGTACGCCTTCGTTTGTTTATTTTCGTTGCTGGATTTGAATTTACAACCAAATGGATTTCCGTTCAGTGTTTGCCCGGGATATCCGCTCTCGAAACTGAACTTTTGGGTCTGGCACGTTCTGCGTTCACTGGCGAACTGAAAGCGGGAAAAGTTTTTGTTGTTCTCTTTCCCCTGGCGCTGTGTTTTTTCCACTGCTTCGCCCACAATCAAAATAAAACAGAAAGAGCACAGTCGCACTCTCGAAAGAGAGCTCTGCACTTGGGTCCGCTCTCCAAGCCATGACGTCACGTCGAACGGCATTTTGTTTGGTGGTGTTTTCTGCTCTTATCTATGATAACTTCAAAAACTCAATTCAACAAACTTGTATAGAAAACTGTTGTTGATTCTCGCGATCAGAGACTCAACAATATTTTCTCAATTATAAATATATATATTTGTATGTATCTATAAAGTTTGGCGGTTTTTACGCCGTTATATTATCAAATATATATGTTTTTTATTTTTCATCTTCCCGTTAAATACTTTTCAACAATTATGATACTATTAACCAGTTTACACCGCAAGTAACGGAGCCTTAAACAAATATTGGGATATTAAAGCAAGCACAATAATCAGAACGCAGTGAAGCGTTCCTTACGAGCCGATTTGACATGTGTTATTAAAATGTCAAATATTGTAATCTTAAGAGTTAACAATAGGGGTGTTTTAACCCATGTGTGTCAATCATCATATTTACACAGTAAATCTACATCAGTTTCAGTTTTTTAACATCTTTACGGACTTCATGAAGATCTGCATATTACTTTTCAGGATTAATTGGTTATAAGTAAACATCAAGTTCAAAAACACCGATAAAATGTTCACAAAATTTTCACAATTAAAGAAAACTAAAACAAAGAAGTCATCTAAAGAAGAAATATTACACACAAAATCACAAAATGTTTAGTGTAATCAAAAAATAATGTACTTATTTTAAAGTCTGGTTTCAAACCAGAATATTTTAGTTTTAGGCCTGGTGTTAGGCAAGCATAGGAAGTGTTTAAATTGTACATCTGAAAACCAAAATTTTTTATAAATCTTATATTCTTTTAAAAATCTTTTCCAATTAAGTAAGATTGAATTTTGTTTTGAATATCCTTGGCTTGAGATATCTGAAACTGTAAGGTTACTGTTGCCTTCGCATCTTGACACCATGACGTCAATTTGTCAATAAGTCAATGACTGCCCATACAATCCTCAATCTGGAGTCGCGCTCTCTCCCGCTGCTTGTCGCCCCTCCTCGGCTTGTAAAAGCGTTTTGTTTTCCAGTTTGTTTATGGCTGTTATGTCTGGGGTCGAGCATTCCACTCATTTCGACCCGGAATCCCCAACTGCTCCCACACAGGCACCCATATACACACACACATGCTTATATACCGACATATGTATGAATATACCAAGAAGGCGTCATTTCTGGCTTAATTATGTTTGGCTCTTTGGTTTGCTTTTTATGCCATTATGCATACACCAGACCGCCAGTCTTTCGTTTGCGCAATTGACTTGAAGAGCTTTCTAGTGGTCAATTTACTCCAACGTGGTAGACTATCCACACTGGCAGAAATCAGTGTCTGCTCGATGAGAAAACTAATAATGGTTTATATATAGATAATAAATACATTGATAGAGTATAAATATTTCAAAATTTTACGATCTTATATTTGGTTATGATTTCTTAAAAGAAAAACAGTGGAATGTATTAAGATTCGACTGCAACACTTCATTTAAAACATTTTCCAGTGCATAGAGGACTTTCAACATAAACACAATTTCATGTATGGCGGTATGTTTGTATATTTAATGCATCTTCGGTTACTCGGCAACTAAACTACGCACTTACATGACGCTGTGTTTGGTGAATCGAAACAAGGTACATTGGTGACGCTTAAAAAGGAGAAGTTGAGGAGATTGATTTCTAAGGCGGTAATGTGTCACTAATAGTTGTAGCGCCTCTGGCGATTCGTGTAGTGAATGGCCAAAATGACGGCTAGCACGAGAATGACGGCCTACAAAAGGGAAAATATGTTAGTATGTTAATAATAACGTTAACGTGAAATACACTAAGACGCACATCGAATCCGAGCAGACCCCACTCCATGTAGCTTATTGTCACGCCCTCATCCGCGAACGCCTCCTCCACTGTGCTGAGACATCCCCGGCGATTGAGATTCAGGGGGTTCTCACAGTTCATATCCTTGCAGCAGCTGCTGGGTACAGTACTGTTCCAGAATTTGAGTTCTAAGTAGTCAGAGGCTTCGTTGAGGCCACAGCATTGGTACTGCAAAAGAGGATATTTATTAAAATAAAATTGAGTAGGGACTGGTTTAAATTTGCCTTATTTATTTATTAGCCAAAATAAAGTTGATTGACTTACAGTCTTCTGAATAAGATCCATGCTGTTCGGTTTGGTCTGCTCCAGCTTCCAGTGATCCTCGACCGTCTGCACGGCGTACTTCTTGAACACATCTCGGGGATTGAGGATGATAAAGGCCACTATTAGTAACAGCAACACCAGCAGCAGCGACACGTACTGCAAAGGCAATTAAAGTAAGTTACTCATGGTGTGATTCACCTAATGTCATCATTCAGGCACTAACCGTCCACAGCATTCGGGGCGATTCGCGAACGGCTCCACAGCAGCCGAACATGGATATCACCAGGATAATGCCGCCCAGGACCAGAATGCCAATGGCATACGCCTCCGGCATCGCTCCCCAGCCGAGGACGCCGAAAATGAGTACCAATATTCCAAGAATCTGAAATTAAGTGAACAAATTCAATAAGTAGAGATATCAACAAGCCTGTCTATCAAATTGAAATGAAGAATGTATTTGGGGGCGTTACCGATAAGAATATATAGTATACAGTTTTAATTGGAAGGCAGTTCCAGACTCGGACCACTAATCAACGAATTTCAAACGTTGCTAGAACAACAACTGAGTTTCACTAAAGTAATTGATTTTTATACCCTTGCAGAGGGTATTATAATATCAGACAAAAGTTTGCAACGCAGTGAAGGAGACATTTCCAACTCTATAAAGTAGATATATTCTTGATCAGCATCACTAGGAGAGTCGATCTAGCCATGTCCGTCAGTCTGTCCGTCCGTTTCTATTGCAGGTAGTGCATAAGTCGGAACGAGGCGGATCGACTATAGCATATAGCTCCCATAGGTAAAATAAATAAAAAAAAATGAAAAATATATAACTTAGTTTTTTTTTAATTTTATTTTATTTCTTAGTAAAGGTTTAATATTAAGAATTACGGTTTAAGTTTCATCAAAATCGGAGGACTATAACACAAAGCTTCTATGGAAACAATAAAAATATTAAAATTTTTGTTTTTATACGCATCTTTTTTATTTTGTAATTTTTTTTTAAATTCTTTTTGACTTTTTAATAATTTATTAATTGAGCTAAAAATCATAATAGCTTCAATGTTTTAAACTTCTACGCAAGTAAATGATAATTTTAATGTTTTCAAGAATATTTAATTTTGCAATAGGTGCAAGGGTATAAACTTTGGCTTGCTTCCGTTCCTGTTGTTAATTTGTTTGTACTGAGCGGACATTCGGTGGTAGCCATTCTTGTCAAATGTATACATTTCACAGCTTTTAATCCACTTTTTATTTAAATTTCTATTAAATATGAATATCGTCTTTTACCTTAAGCTTCAAAATTTAAAGGTTTCAAATCTTTAGTATATTTAAACATTAGATCTTTAAGGAAAATTAAGGGAACTGCAATTTATAATAGTCACTTGTGTGTGATTGATTCATACTCCGGTGGCCTTGCGAAGGCCATCGAAAGTTTTGATGCAAATTCAGATTGTCTAATTTGTCGGCCAGCTCTCATCGCTTTTGTCACATCGGCTAACTAATCCGGTTTCCATATTCAGCTCGGTTTGGCTTTTTAAACGAAACACAAATGCATGACGCATTAGAGCTGCCTCACTTCGCCGCTTGGCTGGCGAAGCTCTCCCCTTGGCCCAAGGAATTCACAGGCTGAGCAGAAGCCATTAACAATAGACTGTGGCTAACACACACAGATAGCTGCGAAATGTAGTCATAAGCCAAGCACGCACCCGAGATGATATCATCCACTAGCCAGGTGGACATGAACGGCCAGCATAGAACCCAAACATTGAATCTTTCGAATACATTAAGACACCATGGCGGGCTATTTGTGTAAACAGAATGGAACACTTTCGACTCTCCTCGAGGCACCATATGCTTGTTTCAATTTGGTGCTCTACTTACCGCCCATAAGGCATTAAAAAGAAATAGCGAGTACTTTATGGTGCCCGTTGCGCAGCTCATTTTGAATTTGGTTTCTATTTTCCCACTTTAAACTTTAGCAAGTATGCAAACGTGCAACACGTGCAACAACTTTGCAGAATGGCGGCTTGTTTTTCAAACCCCGAATTTATTTCGGCGAGACTAGCCAGAATCCGATTAAAGAGTGCGGACTACTGCGGCCACGGTCACGAGCAAACTGAGCGCTCCAAAGCTCTCTGGCCGGAATGAACTGCCGCCGCTGCACAGTGGGGTAAAAGAGGCCAAAAGTGTAGATCTAAACAAACAAGACTTATCAAAAAAATAAATGGTTTTTCTATCGATTTTATTTAGTAAGGTACTTACCGAAAAAATAACTTGTTCTAATATTTATATTTTATATTTATATTTTCATCTGTGTTTGTATCTGCATCTATTACTGAAACCGTATCTGTAACTGTACCTGTTGCTAATATAATGCAGTACAATAACTCCCCTATTTTAATTTCGAACTATATTTTTATACATCAAAGTAATTATTAACTAAGCTTTTACCGTTAAACCTTTTAAGTAATTTTGCTCTATATAATTATCCATCATTGATTTGGATTGATTAGGTAGTTCACCGACAAAAGGTAACGTAAAACAAAATCGGTTTGATGAATTTTCCAATTTAAGTGAAATATTATTCACTCCTTCCGGTTATGAATAAAATTCTAATCTAATTTTTAGTATGCTTGATCCACAAATAAAAGTCAAATCGCAGATCACATCTGAATTTTGGTTGATAATTCGATCTCCGAAAGCAGTGCGCAATAGAACGATTGTAAGGTTAGCTGTGTGACACGAAGCGCAGACTATTTGGAATCAAATGTTGTCTCAAACTTCCTGTTCATGTTTCGGAAACAACCAATCAGAAATCATAACGCGATAGCGGCCTCGGCTTTTAACTTTAATACAATATGCTTAAAAACCGTCAATATAAGATAACAATTTTTAAAAACAAATATTTTTTGAGGTACAAGGACACCTTTATTTTAGCAAAATTAATAGTTAAATTCAAAATGGGAAACAAAGTGTAAGTTTAAGAGTCGACTTCAATGGTCCTGTGAAACATAAAAATTTAATAAATTATTAAATCTTATTTCATTGCTTTAAGGTGGCATCAACATTCCCAAAAAACGACCTTTACTACCCCACTGTGCGCTGTTGCCGTCTAGCAGCGTTTGTTAAATAAACAACATACAGCACAGGCACACACATTACCATACCAGCGCAGTCGGACCTCCATAACTCAAACTTCTAAAAAGTATTAGAATAAAAAATTTGCATTTTTTTTGCTGTTTTACCATTTAAACATGTATTATAGTTGAATTTTCATAAAAGAATAAAGTAGCCTTTTTGCCTCTGAAGGATACCCAACCTAGAAATGTCTTAATCGAATTATGAAAATAAATGTACTTAAAAAGCTCCTTACAGAAGGGAAAACCAAATATTATAAATTAAAATTGTAAGATATGTATTTAAGGTGATTTCATAATACCTATTTGTGTAGTAATTTTTAAAGACCAGTAAATTGTCCAATAAAACCCATTAAAGCTTACTTTATTTAACATTCCCCAAAAAAACAACTTAGTGAAGTTTACCCATATCCATATACAGACATGCACGGGCAGTAAGCAAACACTAAGAGCAAAGTCAAAAGGCAAGGGCAAAAAAGAAAATTAAAGTCGAAGACCAACTCTGTAGAAGCGCTGCCATTCGGAAGCCAAACAAACAGAAAAATGTATGGGGAAGGGGCTGAAAGCGTGCATCTGGCTATGCTTCACAGAGCTAGAGCGATATAAAAGTCGGGGGAATGCTCTATATAGTGTCATTTGCCAGATGTTTAGCCAGAGCGTCGGGTATCATCGAACAATCCCCTGCCCAAGCAATTTGCCAGCGATCGTATTTAAACCGGTGAGATTGATTGAGCTCGATTGCGTCACTCGATCGAGAGGAATGACGCCACCGCCGGCAAATCGAGAGATTAGCTCAGTCTTCGAAGTGGGGAGAAAAATCGTGTCTGCCACAAACCTTAATAAAAAAAAAAACATTTTTTACTCTAAGCTTTTCTCTCACCGAACGCTTTAAATAAGCCAAAAAAGATTTTTTTTTATTAAAAAAAAATATATTTTATGCTTTGGTGTGCCTAAAAAAAATAAATGAAAGTTTAGTTTTAATAAGTGCGTCCTGAAAATAAACTACAGACTGTATTAAATTATAAGAATAAATTCAATACTAAAAAAATAAAACACACTTTTTCCATTCATTACCCTATAGTTTCAATTCATGTAGCAACACTTTAGTTTCTATGACAATTTATTTTGGGTGTATCAAATTTTTTTATTAAAGGTTCAATTAAATAAGGGGTATCATTTTAAAGAGCGAAAATTCGATTACAATTCGATATTCTGTATGGCCAAAAGTCATTTTTTAATTTATTTAATTTTTACAATAAACCAAAGTCTTCTGAACTCTGAAAAAGTATGCACAAGATTTGTATAAAAGTTACTTTTGAAAGCCAAATGCTTTCATCTTTGCGGTTAAGCAAACTACCAATTTAAATAATATATATCCTTAGTAGTTGTAGCGAATGCGCTGCTTACGGAATCGTCCGACCAAATAGAAGGCAGCAATTACCATCAGAGCCTGTAGGAAATAAATCCAATATTATCCAAATAGTTATGATAACTCATTCCTTATTAACTTACGGTTATTCCCACCGCAATCCAGTTGGTGTCATGAGCGTAGCTGAAGAGCGCCACAAAGTTCTGGCTGGACTTCTGGACACATCCAGCAAGGTAATGGGGCTTCTGGGTGTCTGCCTGGGGATAGCAGCTGGATGGTAGGGTTTGACGACCAATGGCTACATAATCGTCAGGGCTGTCCCGCCCACAGCACTCATACTGCAAAAGAAGGTTGGGTTAAGCAAACAAGATCTATAAATGTTTCTATGAAATTTAAAAAGAACAGAAAAGGCACTCAAAACCTCTGTTTTGTCTTTTCTAACTTTGCTTCAATTAACCCAGAATAATATTTTAAAGATACAAAAAAAGATTTCAATTCAAAATGAAAATTTGTTAAATATAATAATAAAAGATTTTTGTAGAATTTAAATGCAACTCTGTTCTTGTTCTATATATTTATGTACGATACGAACCACTGACTGGTAAATGTCCATTGCGCCGGGCTCCACCAACTCCTGGTTCCATTTCATCTGAACCTCGTCAGCGGCGTACTTCTCTATGTAAGTCTCGCTGAACTTGAAGCCGAAGATGCCCAGCAAGCTGATAATCAATTGAGCCAACAGTAGGAAGCCGTACTGTATGGACAGTGCGTACACAAAAATAGAATATCAGTAATTTAACAGTAACGGGGAGGCAGGAAGGGAACTCTCTACTCACCGTTGCGGTCATGCACACATTCTCCTGGCAGATTCCACAGCACCCCAGAATAGCCGAGACAAAGATAATGCCGCCCAGTCCGTATAGGAACACGATGTACGCAAGGGGGGCCTTGGAGAGGGCTATTGTGGCAATGGCTATCAGCGACAGACCCGAAAGCTGCAGAAGGAGCAAAAGGTGCACCAATGGCGATTCAGATTAGCTTTCGACAACAACATCGCTATGTAATGTCAATGACTTTAGGCGAGTTTAAAAGAATTTCAAAAAATGATCAAGCTATAAAAAATAACTGGTTATATATGCTAACACACTGTTTGTGCTGAATATCTTAAATAGGTTCCATTAAATACTGAATAACCATAAAAACAAATGAATTGAACACTCGTGTAAAAAGCTTTAAAAGGGGTCCTTCAATTTTTTTATTTCTCTCGTGCTTAGTATTTAATTGTTTCAAAATTCAAGGTCTAAGAATAGCATTTTATTCAAATTTTAAATCAAATCCTGAAACAATACAAATAAACCGCAAAAGCTAAAAACTAGTTAATACTTTTTTTTCCTATTACTATTCTTTATTAACGATTCTAATGTAAATGTGATTTATTCACCAACATATGGTAAAGTCGTAAAGGCTTCTCAGATCAAATGGAAATAAAACATGAAACATATTGGGATATTATTATTAAAGTGCGCCAAATGTTTTTCATATCTGACAAACAAAATATATTTTTAACGATGACTGCAAAAAAAAATGTCTAGATTTCGTGAAACCGGAATGTGAGCTTTCTTGTCAAACCCCTGCAAATATTTATGAATTTTAATACCTATGGGAATATATAAGGAATTCGTCATCGTGAATGCAAAAGCAAACTTTTAATCGAAAAAAAAACCACAACACAAATTTTTTTGTATATGTGCTTAAACTTATCAGAAAATATATCACAACTTACCGCATTCAGTGTGTTAAGAGTGTTGAGAAAACACTTAACGCAACCGGAAGTACATCCCATCTTAATGCTGTTATTCAGATCGAAAACTAATAACTAAACCTGGTAAATACAGAACCAAGTGTTAGACCGAACCAGCCAGGTAGGAGTTCAGAAAGTGAATGAATTCGTATTGAAAACAATCTCTGGCAGAGGCTAATATGAGCGTATCAAATATAATTTCGCTCTTTTTTCTTCGGTTTTCGATCTCTACTCTTCGAGAATGCTGCCGAATATATTTTGAGGGAAATTAAACAGCGAGAAACTCGTTTCGGCTATGGAAAGTATTTATTTTCTAATGGCGAATTAGCTAATTTGGTTAACTTTTTTTATCAATAACAATGCTGGGATGTCTTCGGCCATCAGTCGTTGATGGGGGTTTCCTCATCCTTTATCTTGGTTTTGGCATGCTTGCGGGCCTTGCCCAAATGGTAAGCAGTGAACAAGCCCATGAACTGTAATGAAATAATAAATGTTATTTAATTTAATAAGACTGAAATCAGCACTTTATATTCCCTAAAAATGTGTTTATCCTGATCGTTTTGATAAAAGTCAAAGTAAAGCATCTTACAGTATAAGTTACCAGGTTTGGTTGTAAAAATAATAGTTTGACACTACACCCATTGTTAATCAGACTACTATACTGGACTACTCTTATTATTGTACCCTTGCAGTGGGTATTGTAATTCCAGTAAGAACATTTTTTAACTTTTTATTTACGAACAAAAATTAATGACCAATCTATAACAAAATATAAAATAAAATTGATTTTCTAAATAAAAAATAAACGCAATCAGAAGACTTGATTTACTTTAGGTGTAGTGGGAAAATATCTTTTAGAAAAGCACAAATAAAATCAAGTGCCATTAAGTCTGCTCAAAGAAAAAACATAATATGTATATGTATAAAAGATTTTTAATTGGTAGGTCCCATCTTTGATAAATATGTATCTCTCACCTCAAGCAAAATGATTGCCATGCAGCTGTAGTAGTTAAGGTCCGCCTGCATCCTCAGACTTCCGGCGGCCTTGGTGGCGCAGCCCTCCTCGTAGACGTGCTCCGGCTTGGAGCAGTCAAAGGCGTAGCAGCAGCTGCTGGGCAGGGCGCCGTGCTCCTCCTGGAGGTAGTCCTGCGGCCCCTCCAGTCCGCAGCAGCCGAAGAGACTGTGCACCGGCTGCATCCTGTCGTCGCTGTGCGTCTTCCGGTCAAACAGGTCGCGCATGCGCTCCGCGAACCTGCCCATCAGCTGCTCCCGCATTGCCGTGAAGGCGAAAAGGTAGGAGCCCAGCGCAGCTATTACCAGACCACTGCAAATCAAGTACTGCAGGCAATCCGGTTAGATTTTGAATATTTCATAGATCAAAGCTTACTTACGTATACGGAATACTTGTATGACTCCTTCAACGCCACGTACATGCCCAGAAAGGCGGCTCCGAAGACGGCCACTCCGCAAAGGGCCGAACCATAGCTGCCGTAGATGGAGACGGCTGAGCCCCAGGTGACCACGCCGCAGGAAAAGTAGAACACGTTGCACGTCTAATAGTTTAATAAAAATAAAAACGAATCGTTAGTTACTTAACTAGAATTACTAGAATTAAATAATATATAAAATTATAGCTTCGTTGGGCTTTTAGATTTTTTAATAATCTTCGGTACTCAACAATGATTTAATATTGCCGAATCATGGTTTTAATTTTATAAAAATTGGATGACTGTATCATATAGCTGCCACAGAAACAATCAACATGTACACCCAGCAAAAAGTCATGGTAAATCCAAATATTTTCACTTTGAATTAAATGTTTTCGGTACTGATTTAGTCCCGATGGGTGTTGCAATTAAATCAAAGTGTGTTACACTTTTAAGTATGGAAAACATTAGTTTTAAATCAAACAAAATTTTAATCTTCAATTTATTTATTGGAAACCAACCAAATATGTTAATAATTGTATTATCATATTTTTGTTTTACCTTAAGTAAGTTTACATTTTGAAACACAATGTTAGATTCAAATATTTGAATGTTTAATTTTAAAATTTGTGTATGCATTTTAATCGAAATCGGCAAGGGTGTATAAGCTTCGGCCTGCCGAATTTTGCTTTCTTTCTTTTTTGTTATTAATTTACAATTCATATATATAACATCCAGGCGGAGAGCTTTAAATCAAAAAATCCAATCTGCAATGCCTCAGCAATTTAAATAAAATCATCATTCGGGTATTTAGGGTCAAAACATGTACGTGATTCACAGAATGTTATTATCGGTCGAAATTTGTTAGAAAAATTTGTTGTATTATTCCCGATAAGCACATCCATTTTGGAGCTTTCAAAAATTATACTAAATTGTTAGATCCCATTCTCCTATTACCAGAAGATATTTGTTCGAAAAATGTTATTTACAATATGTATTGTGAATTAAAATTAATATTTTTTTCTAAGGTTTTTTAATAAGAAAAGGGAATTGCGGTCGAGTAAATTTAAATGGAACTCAATTACTTGTAGAGTAACAGAGTATATTGTAATGTTGTGCTTTCGTTAAAAAGCGCTCGATCCTATAAAATACAGGCTACATCTTTGTAACAGACAATTGGGTAGCAATTATCTCAACACGACAAACTCTTCTTTTGCCTTAGTTCTTGTTTTAACTATTATCGAGAGCTTGTTTATATCTAGATTTTCTGTGCAAAAAAAATATCATAGACAATCCGCTGATCAAAAGGTTTGGGAGTCGGAAGATCATTTCTACAAAACTGTCATCTCTGTTATCGCCACAAACATTGTGGTAGAACTCATTATCATTTAACTCAAAAAGCACCTTAAACTCATTAACTGGGATCAAATGCAACAGCACCTTTTTATAATTAGTTTTTAAATTTTTTACTTAATCTAAATACTTTTGTTAGACTAAACAAATTTTAATTTGATCTTGAAATTCTTTCCATTAGAAAGGCAGTCAAGGAGTAGGTGAATTTTGATATGTATGGCTTTCAATGTCTATAATTTAGTCGAGTAGTCCTGAAGATTTTTGCAAAATGAATTATTATTTTATTAGTGATTAATAACCATTGACCGTAACAAAATACAAGAACAAGCGTAATGCGTTCTTGTTGCTATAAGAAATCGATAAAGAGAATAAAAAATTAAAGACAAAATACATTTTTTTTTAATTAAAAAAAATCTGTTAATGTTAACAAAATTGTGTTGAACAGGGAATTTATAGCTTGCTAGCATTCGTATATTCATAAATGTGTAAATTGTGCCCCACTGTTATTCATAATATTGTCACTGTATTCGACATCCCTCCTAATAGTGACGAAGTGCGCCGAGAGAGTTCAAAAGAGACTATATATAAAGCCCAAAAAAATTACAAATTTATTTCAGAAAATGTACCGTTCAATAGAAACATCTGCCTTTAGAAAACATTTGTGTTTCAAATGCTTTAATACCTCGGTTTTCCCCTAAAATATATTGCTCTAGATAAATTTGTATAAATTCATTAAATGCAAACATTTTAATGTCAATGCCCTTTTTGAACCATTTTATGATGTATTTTCAGACCTCGACATTTGTAGACAATCGTTCTATAAATATATTGCGAAATTAATTGCCAAATCAACTTAATAATAATCTTAATTGGCGTAAGCCAGCCAGAATTGTGAAAGTGCCATTTTTAGATATAGTGGCAGTTGCAAACAGCTGGCCGGCTGAGTTATGTAAATATGTGAACAGGTATTATTTATAAACATATTTTCGAATGCATTGATTTGTTTATAGTCTTTAGCGGCTTTTTGGCCATAATACGCGCTCTCTTGGGTAAGATTTGCACTTAAGCATATTATTGATTTTTCGCATCACCGGGTGTTGTGCAAGACTCGCATTTGGGTCAGGCCATGGGACAAGGGGAGAGGTCTGTGTCTGGGTCTTTGCCTTGGAATGGGAATGGTAGTGAGAAAATGCGCATCAATTTTTACTTACCACAATTAGAATGCAAGTGGCCAGCAGGCCGTACTTCCAGGGCGTTATGGGAAACGACTTTTCCATAATGTTGAGGGCAAACTGGGAACCCAGTAAATCCTAGCACGTGAATCCCCCCGGTAGTTGTGTTTCCTGTGTTCTCTAACACTCAGGTCTCTGGCGGCCGATTAAACGGAATCGGGAACCTCTGGAGGTCTGGAACCTTGTACGATTCGCACTATGCCACGGGTCTGGGGTTGGGCATTGTTTACTTGCGCTAATGGTTGGGCTGAACCTTCAGCTTGGAGCCCACTCTGGGTTGGGGCTTGTGTGGATGCCACAAAAGCTGGCCTGCGACTGAGCCAAAAGGTGAGAGAGCCAGGTGCCGCAGCTATTCCTCGGATATTCACCACCGCCCAAGGCAGAGAACCCAGCGGAACCAAAACAAACAGCAAACTATCATCTAAGTGGTGACAATGACGCAGGCGCGTTTCGCAATTAGCATACAGGGTGTCCTTGTGTAATGCTGGATAAATCTAACATTTTTATCAATATACCAAAATTTACCCAGCGAATATATCTTGTAAGGCAATTCAAATTTCGCCATGTTAAAAATAGACAAATAAAAAACACTTTTTAAAAATATACAAAAAATCTAAATTCAATTTTTTATATAGCAATAGCTTTCATATATGACTTTTGCAAAAGCCACTTGGTGTTTTTTTAGACATTTGTGAGACCTTACCGCTCTAAATGGCTCTTTAATTAGTTTCAATTGGTACCTTCCGAATCAAAGCGAAAATTTAGGGCACATTAAAATGTTGCACTGTTTATGCGAATCAGGGCTGTGAATCACTCCGGAGTTGGATTATTCCGAACCGGAGTGGTAGTAGTTCAGATTATTACTGTCGAGCCGACTATAGCATTACTATGTTTAAACAAATTAAAAAAACAAGAAAGAAAGCAAACTTCGGCAAGCCGAAGTTCATATACCCTTGCAGCTATTGGAAGAAATAAACATTTTTGAAAACATTAAAACTATGATTTACTTGCGTATATGCTTAAAAACATTGAAGCTATGATGATTTGCAGCTCAATTATTTGATAGTTATTTTTTATATTTTTATTATTTCTATGGGAACTATATGATATAGACGTCCGATTTTGATAAAATTTAAACCATTATTCTGAAATATTTAACCATTGCTATATGTCGAAGAACTAAACAAAAAATTAAAAAACAGAAAAGTTATAATTTTTTTCTTTTATTTTTCCGATTGTTCCTATGGGAGCTATATGCTATAGTCGTCCGATTTTGATGAAATTTAAATCGTAAATCGGAAATATTTAACCATTACTAAACGTCGAAGAACTAAACAAAAAATTAAAAAACGGCAAAGTTATAATTTTTTTTCATTTATTTTTCCGATTGTTCGTTCCTATGGGAGCTATATGCTATAGTCGTCCGATCCGGCTCGTTCCGACTTATATACTACCTGCAATAGAAAGACAACTTTTGGGAAAGTTTCATGCAGATAGCTTTAAAACTGAGAGACTAGTTTGCATATAAACGGACGGACAGACTGACAGACGGACAGACGGACGGACAGATGGACATGGCTAGATCGACTCTACTAGTGATGCTGATCAAGAATATATATACTTTATAGGGTCGGAGATGTCTCCTTCACTGCGTTGCAAACTTCTGACTGAAATTATAATACCCTCTGCAAGGGTATACAAAATTATAACTTAGCTGTTTTTAAATTTTTTGTTTAGTGCTTCGACATTTAGTAATGGTTAAATATTTCCGATACGGTTTAAATTTCATCAAAATCGGACGACTATAGCATATAGCTCCCATAGGAACAATCGGAAAAATAAAAGAAAAAAATTATAACTTTGCTGTTTTTTAATTTTTTGTTTAGTTCTTCGACGTTTAGTAATGGTTAAATATTTCCGATTTACGGTTTAAATTTCATCAAAATCGGACGACTATAGCATATAGCTCCCATAGGAACAATCGGAAAAATAAATGAAAAAATTATAACTTTTCTGTATTTTAATTTTTTGTTTAGTCCTTCGACATATAGCAATGGTTAAAAATTTAAGAATAATGGTTTAAATTTTATCAAAATCGGACGTCTATATCATATAGCTCCCATAGAAATAATAAAAATATATAAAATAACTATCAAATAATTGAGCTGCAAATCATCATAGCTTCAATGTTTTTAAGCATATACGCAAGTAAATCATAATTTTAATGTTTTCAAAAATGTTTATTACTTGCAATAGCTGCAAGGGTATATGAACTTCGGCTTGCCGAAATTAGCTTTCTTTCTTGATTTTAATTTTTTTCCCCGATTGTATTTATATACTTATAAATTTATACAATTCCTGCAGCAGGAAGGCAACTTTTGGGAATGTTCCATGCAAATATCTTTAAAATTGAGAGACTTGAAATAACACTTTGATTTAACCAATACACCCCCGGGGCTAATTCAGTATCGAAAATACTTATTTGAAAGTGAAAATATTCGGAATTGCCTTGTTTTTCTCTGGGTGTATGAGAACAGCCATTAACCAATATTCAATATCAGTAGCCTAACAATATCATCATGCGGTCTAAGATCCGTTCATGCGTTCAGTCGACAGCAATTAACGTTCAAAATATTTAAAAAAATATATCTAATTTTCGCCATGGATTAGAGCAACACGAAGCTAATATTGAATTACTTGTTTAGTGCTAATCGAATGGGTAACTTAGCAAGAAATCTTTTTGGATTGTTTCTGTGCTTGCAATGTGTGACAGAGTTGCATGTAAGTAAGTTTGTTGAGGAAAAGGCCAAATCTAACGGAGGAAAATGTGATGTGCAGGGAGTCTTGATAAGATTTACGAATGTGACCTGCGAGAGCAAGGACCTGAGCATGGGTGCAGTGGAGTACTGCGAAGTTAACACACTGGGCAGGACTAAAAACAGTATCAGACTGCGCTACACCCTGCTAAAGCCAGTCTTTAAAGATATATGGGTAAAGTATGTTCAGATGTGGTATTAAATTGTGTGCTAATGATCTTGTTACCCCATTTAGTTCCACTTTCAGCTAATGACGAAGGGTACAGAAGGTTTCGACGGTACATTAAATTGGCAGCCCTTTCTATATGCAATGGACCTTGATATGTGTCGATTCTGGAAAAACCGCTACAACTACTTGGCCAGGAAGGTGTTTGAAATTATAGAAGGTTTCTCGAATCTGAACCATAGTTGCCCTTATTCGGTCAGTGCAACGAGTCCAAGTCTTATCTGATGAACACTTTCTCACCTATGTATAATTTTAGAAAGAGAAATTCATTGCCATTGATGACATTACCAATACTCACGTATCTAGCAAACTACATGGTATGCCAATGGCTAAGGGCTTCTACTCCTTGTTCACGAAATGGTCTACCGCAAACGTAACTCGAGTTCAGACCAACTTTTACTTCGAGGTTTTGAGTGTTTAATAAAACATAAATTTTGTTTATACACTGTTATGGGTTTGACCAAAATATATTTACACGTCGATCCTATATTCAATATTTTTGAGACAACTTAATTCTGTCTTGATCGGAGGCTCCAAAACTGAATTAATAAATTATTAATACTAGTTTACAGACAGATTTATGTAAAATTACATATGTATCTGATTGATGTAAGAGTGCACACTTTAACGTGTAAATATTCAAATATGTAAGTATGGCACGTATAACTTACATTTAATCGACATGTTAGCACCATCAGTAACAAACAATTTTAAAATTTTTAAAATCGTTATATAATTGCCAATGCTTATGTTTTGGGATTAGTAAATTATACTAATGGCACTTTAATGTCATGTAGTATGTTAACACTTACATTAACTCCAAAAAAAAAAGTATAATTTTTTTTAAATGTAATTTTTAAATTTTATATTTTTGATACAGATTACAGGTTACCAACTCTTTCATTAGTAAATAGTTGTTAACAAGTTGGGAAACTTAACAATTGATTAGAGAACATTTTTTAATATTAATATTTAATACTTAGATGACTTAGATAACGCTTCACATCCAGACGGCATTGTTGCGTCGGCTCTGATTCTTAACGCTGCTGTAGAGCAGCCAACCGAATACAGCTCCCACCGCCTGAAAAGGGGAAAATGCCGTATAAATAGACCCATATTTGGGCGAAATGATCTAACCAACCTCGCCGATGACAAGCAGCCAGCAGACGATTTTGAACACCAGCAACTTATCGTCCAGGTACTTTACGAACTCGGCTTTGCAGCCGGGCTTGTAAACGCGGCTTGGCGTGTCCAGGCACTTGTTCTCCTCACAGCAGCTGGACGGAATGCCGTGATGCACGATCCAGTAGTCCTCGGAGCTGTTGACCCCGCAGCAGTGCAGCCAGCTCTCGTAGTAGGCCAGTGCACCCGTCTGGTTGCGCTCCGACTCCCAGAGGCGATCGAAGCCCTCGTTGATGCTGCCCGAGATGCCGTCCTTGGTGCCGTGCGAGGCCATGCTCAGGAACAGCAGCTGGGACAGGATCAGCAGCACCACGGCGCCCACATACTGGTGTGGCAAAGGAGAAGGTTTCAACAGGTCAGTAAAAGTAAGCAACAATTTAATTTAATTAATTACGAAGAAGTTTGCTTCAATTAAAGAACCAAAAACTTATTCTTAAAATATTTTCAGAGCACTGGAATCACTGATAGAGTAGTGGAAGTAAACTGATATTTTCCAAAGCATAATTTATACATATACTACTAACTAACTAACTATACTATTGAATACAATACTATGAAATTTTAAATTTATGATTTTTATACCCTTGCAGAGGGTATTATAATTTCAGTCAGAAGTTTGCAACGCAGTGAAGGAGACATCTCCGACCCTATAAAGTATATATATTCTTGATCAGCATCGCTAGTAGAGTCGATCTAGCCATGTCCGTCTGTCCGTCTGTCCGTCCGTCTGTCCGTCTGTCCGTCTGTCAGTCTGTCCGTCTGTCCGTCCGTTTATATGCAAACTAGTCTCTCAGTTTTAAAGCTATCTGCATGAAACTTTCCCAAAAGTTGTCTTTCTATTGCAGGTAGTATATAAGTCGGAACGAGCCGGATCGGACGACTATAGCATATAGCTACCATAGGAACAATCGGAAAAATAATTGAAAAAAAATTATAACTTTGCTGTTTTTTAATTTTTTGTTTAGTTCTTCGACATTTAGTTATGGTTAAATATTTCAGAGTTACGTTTTAAATTTCATCAAAATCGGACGACTATAGCATATAGCTCCCATAGGAACAATCGGAAAAATAAATGAAAAAAAATTATAACTTTTCTGTTTTTTAATTTTTTGTTTAGTTCTTCAACATATGGTAATGTTTATTTATTTCAGAATTATGGTTTAAATTTTATCAAAATCGGACGTCTATATCATATAGCTCCCATAGAAATAATAAAAATATATAAAATAACTATCTAATAATTGAGCTGCAAATCATCATAGTTTCAATGTTTTTCAGCATATACTCAAGTAAATCATAATTTAAATATTTCAAAAGTATTTAATTCATGCAATAGCTGCAAGGGTATATGAACTTCGGCTTGCCGAAGTTTGCTTTCTTTCTTGTTTTAAAGTCAATTCTAAAATAAAATATGTACATTAAAGCATTACAAGTAAAAATGTGCATTTAAAACATGTTAAAGGGCTAAATACTAAAATAAAAAGTATTGCTATTTTAAAACAAGAAATGAAGCACACTTCGGCAAGCCAAAGTTTATAAGCCCTAAATATCGATTTATTTGCGTTTATTTTTAAAACCGTGATGATTTTCAGCTATATGATATCGTTTTTCGATTTGAATTAAATTAAAATCGTAATAGTTCGAATTATTACTATTTCCAAAAGAATTAAAAAAAAAATATACAAAAATAGACAAGTAAAATTTATTTTTAATTTTTTTTTTTTAATATTCCGATTGTATTTATGGGAGCTATATGACATAGTAGTCCGATTTTCATGAAATTTAAACCGTAATTCTAAATTATTTAACCATTACTACATCTCGACAGACGCAATAACAAAATAAAGCAACCCAAAAGTTAAGTTAAGTTATACTACCTGCAACAGAAAGACAACTTTTGGGAACGTTTCATGCAGATAGTTTTATAACTGAGAGACTAGTTTGCGTAGAAACGGACGGACAGACGGACGGACAGACCGACATGGCTAGATCGACTCTCCTAGTCATGCTGATGAAGAATATATATACTTTATAGGGTCGGAAATGTGTCCTTCACTGCGTTGCAAACTTCTGACTGAAATTTTAATACCCTCTGCAATGGTATAAAACGATTTTTTTCAGGGAATCTTGTTAACTTACGATCAGGAGCCTAACAGGAGCCTCGTGAATGGCGGCCAGGCAGCCGAAGATCGCTATGATCAGGATGACAACGCCCAGGCCAACGATCAGGCCACCGGCCACATTTTCACCAATGCTGACTGCATTCTCGGCGGCGGAGATCAAAAAGAAAATTCCGAAGGCGATCAGCGCCAGTCCGAGCACCTGTGGAAATCACAACGAGTCAGGTTGGCATGAGTTATGATTATGCGCACAGGTGTGAGGGTACTCACGGAAAACACGAAGTTGAGCAAGAGCAGCAGATGCTTCACTGTAGTGGCAGACAGACCCATGTTGACTGTGGATCGAGCGGCAGATGCGACTGGAGACTGACTGTCGATTTCAACGAGGGCGAGCAGAGTGCATCAGCGGCGTTACGTACATATATGGCAATGGCCAGCAGCCAGTTTCGGATACGTATCCGTCAAATACTGCACAGCGGTGCGGCAAATGTAGACCTTTCGACGTCCGACCGCCGTGTTTCAGCTGTGCGAATCAACTGGCACTGAGTTCAGATGGAAACCGAAACAGTGTGTTTTGTTTGGACTAAAACAACGATCGACTCACCGCTCGCACATTCTATCTATAAATCTGTGAGTGAAAATCGAGAGCGGAGAATTGGATCGCCCACTGGTGCGAGCTTTTCTTGTTTATCTCCGGATCCCCACTCATTTCAATTTTCTGCTGGCCAAAGATGTCTCGTAAATGTTCAGTCAATAGCAACGGGTTTATTTATTTTCATTTCGATTTATTTCTGGGCGTGGGCGCCAGTTTACAGTTTTATGATTAAATACTTGGTATTTGTAGCCTAACTTGACTAATCGTCGTAAACTACAATCACAATTCGCCAGGGCCTTACGGCTAGGAAATTACTCACAACGAATAACGATAATACAGTTCGTGCAAAACACTTAAATCTTATTTTAATTATAGAAACGTATGCGGTCGCGATGATTGCGAATGCTGTCCACTAGGTAGCAGGTGGTCACCGAGCCGGCAAACTGTAATTATAATAAGTTGGTATATTAAATATAAATTTGTAAAAATAGGTAGATAAAGTCAATTGATCGATGAAATTGTTCAGTTAACAATAAGATCATGAACTCAAGGGTCAAGTATGTGAAGTACTTGCAAACAAAATGCTTATGCTAAAGATTAATTGCAATATTTGTACATTTAAACGGTTTTATGTTTTTTGGTCTTCAACATTAAATTAACTTTGTGGATGAATACAAATATGTGTAGTTTCAGCGTGTTTTAAAAATTCTAAAATTATGGGTCAGTGTAAAACAAGATACTGAAAGTTTATTAAATTCAAAAGTTATGAAATAAATAAAAACTTACCTCAAAGAGTATAAGGAACCAACTTAAGGAGTGGAAGTTCGCGGTCTTCCCGCTGACATACTCCTTGAACTTGTTCTCGCAACCAGCCATGAAGAGATTGAGGAGCTTGCTGCAGTCCTGATCCAGGCAACAACTCGGCGGCGGCTCCTTCTCAAGATGCAGATAGTCCTCGGCACTGTTACGCCCACAACAATGCAGCTATTGGCATTAAAGTATCATTGAGTTCAGCAGCTTAGCAAATGTGTGGCCAGCCGACTTACCCACTCCTCGTATGTGTTCAGTGTGCTGTTGCCCTCGTGCTGCAAGTCCCACAGATCATCGAATCCCTGTCTCAAAGAATCCGGCAAGGACTCTCGGCTGGCGGCATAACTAATGCTGACCATCACAAACTGGATGATCAAGAGTAATACCAAAACAACTGCATACTGAAAATTAAAGTGAAAGTGAAATTAGAATGGTTTTCGGACTTCAACAGGGTATTTTTTTACTTTTGCTTAATAAAGTTTAGATCTTTTTGCATTACACTAAACGTTCTTTAATGATGATCTTTAATGTAGTTTTTGAGCGGTATTTAACTAACGTTTCTGATTTAATTTAAAACCACAAAGAGCAAAATGAATATAAAATGTTAAACAAAAGATATGACAAAATACAATACAATACAAATAGCGGACAAATATAAACACATTAGATAGGATATTTTTTAGGAGCTATGTTTAAAAGCCATTGAGATTGATATGACACGGCTTAAATGCTCTATTTTAGTTTATCATGCAATTGAAGTTTGTTAAACTAGTTCAATATTTATATTTACACTCCCAGGCAAAAATAGAAACTCCCCGAGAACTCACACAGATCAACAGGGTTCTGGAATCCTTAACCACGGCCACCGAGCCAAAGACGCTGGTCACTATGACGACGATGCCCAGCAGGATGCAGAGCACGGCGGCCAGATCCTCGCCGTGGTCCATGCCCATCACCGCCTGCTGGTCGGAGAGGCTGTCCAGCAGCCAGGCGCCATACCAGATGAGCAGACAGCCACCTAGCTAAACAAAGGCCGCACAAAATCACAATCCCTTTCAATGTCAGCCCATTGGGGTCTATTTTAGGCACTTACGGCACAAATGCCACTGATGACACACAGTACGTATCTGAGCAGTCGGGTGGTGCAGTGCATGACAGCTAGCGGTCGCTTTTCACAATTTTCACAATTTTCACAAATGTCTTTCCGCTGGGGGCGAGCACACCTTGAGCATTGCCATCAAACCATCGACTAAAGTCGCATAATCTTCATTTGTTTGTTTGGGGCGATGGTCGATGGATCTGTCGTTGGGCAACGATTAGCCCACAGACTCGTTGGCCGCTTCGGATTCTGTCGCCATCCGGTCCGATCCGTTGGCCAGATGCAGTGGCCAGAAAGCACAGAGTGAGGGTCGGTCCAGATAAATATTTTTTTGGGGAAATCAAAAGGCGAGCAGCGGCCACAGAAATGAAGAAAACAAATGAGAATAGGCGTGAGGCGTCCGCCCACGAGTTCTACAAATGTGAGTCAGCATGTGTCCACCCTCGCCTTCTGGCCGCCCCTCCCCTTGCCTAATTATCATAGGAATGATGTCAACAGATCGCCTTCTACGAACAATTCTTTATTTTGGATTGGATTGGCTTCTCAAAATGCTGTTACAAAGACTGCTGCTTAGGTCGAGCTTAGTGTATATTAAATTACATTGTAAACGGAATACACTCCGTTTCAAAATTACAGTTTTCCAAACTGGTAAACAGAATACAATCAACGCACTGCCCTCGGACTACTTCGCTTAAGTAAATTTGTTTTGGAATCTCTGCTGAGTTTTCGATTTAAGTATTTGTATGGAGAGTTCTTTGGCCTTAAGTATGCGCATCTTACAGTTGAATTTTCGAAATGCAATGCTTTCAAAAAACCGTACATAAACCTATTTTTGATAGTACTTCGACCGTCGCCAGCGATTCACAATGCTGTTGGCCAGGACGTAGGCCAACAAAGCGCAAATGATCTGTGAAAAAAACATGTTTCTTTATTGATAAACCAAAACTATATATAATTTATTATTTAGTACTTACCTCCACAGCAACCAGCACCAGAGAGACAATGTTGAATGTCGTCCAACGATCAGCGATAAAGTCCAGAAACTTTTGCCGGCAGCCCTCGAGATTCAGTTTGTCGCTTTCGCCGTTGTAGCAGCTATTAGGGGGCAGAATGTAGTCCTTGGGTCCCACATTGCCGCAGCAATCCAACTGTAATAAGCGAATTCACAAAAGGCGTTACCAAAGATCGTCTCTTGTATTTTTCTACACTCACCCAACGCTCAAGGCTGGCAATCTGACTCTGGTTTCCGGGCTTAATGGGCACAGGCTGGTCGTTCCAGAGCTGGTCGAATGTTTTGTCCACGTTTATCAGCAGCGAGGTTTGGAATACCCACAGAAAGCCCACGACCAGCACTTCCAGAATTATCAAAATTACCACAATTACGACGAACTGAGCAGAAACAAATAATTTATAATTATAATTTATAATTTATATAAATAATTTTTATTTAGATGAAATATTTGAAATATACAAGTATGAATCATGCCTAAAATATTTGAGCCGCACATTAATAAAAAACATTATACAACTTATTTGACTCGTTTTATTAAAACCAATTAAATTGCTTTCATAAGGAACATTATTAAGTTTTTATTATCAAGTTTTTGTCGAAAGACTACGTTTTATGTTTATAAAATAAATAATTAAAATAAAATGAAACATTCCCGATGTTGAAAAAGAAACTGATAGGTCAACACACTCATTCTATAAGTTCGGTAAACAAATTAAATTAAATAAATTATTTAAAAATTAACCATTCCCGATATCAAAGAAAAGTTATAAGACAACACACTTATTCCACAAGTTCCTTTAGAATGACCAGCTGATCTCCGGAAGCTCCTCTCAAAAAATACTTTATCATATCTAAATACCACTATATCTATGAACTGGATCCTCGAAAATTAAAAAAAAAAACAAACAGATTTCGTTAAAAAAATGTCAAACCTAGTAATTAATCGATAGAAAAATCAAAATAAAATTGTTCGACTAAGTAACGGTTGCTCAAAAAAAATATTGATTTGTGACCAAAATTTCGGACTTAATATTTATATTAAAACAAAAATATTTAAAAAGATCGTGTTAAAATTTTAGACTTTAAAACACCATTTTGAGATAAACGGGCTTAAAATTTGTACTTTTACTTTTAAGAACTCTAAAACGTCTTTTAAAATTTTCCTGTAACTTCAATAATATTAATAAAATAAAAAAAACCGATTTTTATTACTTAGAAGTATGTATGTATGTAACCCCTTTATTGACTAAAAAGCTAAAAGATTTCTTAATTTAAAAAGTCATTTGTGCAGCTCTGCATATAAAATGACCGTCTGTTCATATGACAGTTTTAGAAAATAGTTGTACAATTTTTATTATAAAAAGTGAGAAACAGTGAACCAAAACTATAAAGGTCTCTGTAAAAGTATTTAAGAAAGCTGCTCTGAACAATTCACTACAAAATTCAAGTAAAAAGTTATTGTAAATTTATCTTAATTCAATTGTGGTTTATTCTTACTTACCACCTTGGATGTGCTGCTACTCTCACGTGCAGCTCCCAGAGCTCCGAAAAGCGCAGTCAGAACGACGACCACGCCCACACCAATGATGACGAAGGCGGCCGTGTCGAAGTGCTCGAATTTGTAAATGATGTGTACTCCAAGGCCGATCACGACCAGGCCGAAAAGCTGTCGAACGGGAGAGGTGGGAAGCGGTTGATTGAAAAGTAAAATAAAAGTCTACTTTGGCCGAAAGGTGATAAAAGCGTAGCGTTTGAAGGTTCTATGTTGAGTCAATATGCAAATGCGGTTTCTCTCTCTCTATCTCTCTCTCTCTGTAGAGATGTAAATGTTTGTGGCGTTCGCTTCGAAGATTAAATCATTTTTCCAGCAACTACAACTTCATTCTCGACTGATGTTATCATACAAATATATTACGTATACGCATAGTTGTCTCCTGAAGCTCGACGCCCGCCTCTCACTTTCCGCATGCATCGCCAGTTGCATTTTAAAATTACCACACAATGACTCACTAGATCCACAAACACATCGTGATGTTTCACACTCTCCTGCCAAATGTGGACTCTCTGTAATTTGGCACTTGGCAGTTTGCCCAGAGAAGCGAAAAGAATACAAAAACTATTCTCCTACCGAAAAAGTATGTTTTCGAAATGCGTAGTAATTACAAGTCCACAGTGTTGATGTTTGCGCACGGCAACCTGTTGCCGCCACCAATTTGTAAATTATTTTTACAATTGTCGTAGGGGCAAACAAGAAACCAGTCAGCAAATACGTTGGCTTTGACGTGCCTTGTTTGTTTGTCACTCGAGCCAACTGGGCCCGGCTTAGACAAAGCTTACGTTTAGGTCGGCACTAATTCGGCCAAAGCCTACGAGGTAATTATGAATGATTTCGCCGATTAATCACTGCAGTCAGGGCTGATTTCCAGTGTGATCCCCGGCCAAAAACGTTTTGGAAGCCCTAAACTGGGTGTAACGCTGATGTTTGTTTAAATAAATATTTACTTAAGGCATAATTTAATGAGCTTGGTTGCCAAACAAGGCAGCATTAATAGAGTTACAATCGACTCTGGCCCATCAATTAATGTTTATGAGACAATAGAGATAAGCTGTAATCCACCGGGCACGTATTACTTAGACATCTGGCATTGTATTGTGGATAGTTGAGTGTGAGTGTTCAACGCCATTTAATTGTTATTTATTATGCTTCGGCGCCCAAATCCCGCCAAGACCGATTTGGCGCTGACATATATGTAAGGGCGCGTGGAAAACCGAAAACGCAAAGGCACATTCTTGAAAGCTCGGAAATCGAGAGCCATCAAATTGTATTAGTTGAAATGGAAGCCAAGCATGCCACAATCTGAATTCGTTTAGGACCATCCAACCATAATTAGACTTTGTAATTGAGTGCGCCCGGTTTGTGACTTAATTTGAAGCAGAACCTTATGATCGTTGTTTACACTGCGACCAACCCCACTCAACGCTCCAATATCTTAAGCGGTCTATTACGCCTGCCACGATTGCTAAATGTGCTAAGGAGACACTCAGGTGGTGTCCATAAAAACGATAAGAAAAACCATGAGTTGGCAACAGGGTGGCACAAACGGTTTATTAATTTGCTCTCATTTCCCCACGCAGACAGCAATTACGCGCAATTATCAACAGAGTAGCCAAGGTCGCACTTTAGTAGAACAGTGCGTCCAACTAATTTGCATATATGTACATATGATAGGTTGATAAGGCTGACACTAGATGGTGTGGGCAGATCAAATGCCAATGCCAGCGGTCCCCATAAATGTCCAAAGCCAGTCGCGGCACAGATTTATGTGGGTTTCTGTCGGCATGGGAGCACTCAAATCCCAGGCACAAAGGTTGAGCCCTACCCTAAAGCAGTATGAAGTAATTTCAGTCTGGGCTCCAGCATAATTGAAATCTCTCAGCGCGCAAATCAAGAGTTAACTCGCCTGGAACCAAACGCGGAAAATCGCTCATACGCCGTGTGGTGCTCGTTGGCATTTCCTCAGCCTTCGCACGCATTCCATTTAAATCAAATGCCAGAAAGATGCCCAAAACGTCTAGGAAATGACATCAACCGAGATATATATAAGCGTGCACAAACCTAACCAAAATCTGGTTCAAGTAAAACCAACTAAAATAAAAGCAAAAATCAAATAAAAATGCTATATGTTGTTGTTCAGGGTTAAGTGATGGCGTGGGTGACCAAGTTTCGACTTGGCAGCCTTAATAAAAAGCTCGACAAGAAAATAAACAAAATAAAATAGATAAATATTATACAATTTCTTAAAAGATATTTTTAGGCTGGAACAAATTTGCTACACAAAACTGCTAAACTTCTGAGCGAACTGGATATCCGCCAAAGTACATTCTTCCATGAACATTAATTTTACTGCGGCTCAAATTTTATTAGCTGCGTTTAAATTTGCATCAAAATGGAACGGCAAAAACAAAAGCCTTCGATAATAATTTAAGTGCTTGCGAACTACACCAAAATATATATTCAACGAGCAACAAAATATTTATGTCTGTAGGCCTTCTAAGTTTGTTTTCTACGCCACTAAAAACAAACAATGTACTACATCAAAAGACTGATGGATCTTGGAATGAACTTGGCCGATGATGGAGAACGTTTCTTGGGCAAGATCTGGCATTTGGCCAACGGCGGGCAAAAGTCAAGTAATTTTCCTGCACTTAGCCTTGGCCAGAGCTTCAGCTTAATTCAAGTTATAGTGCTTTTTGGGGTCACCAAAGTGGCCCCCAGAAATCGCAAGCGAATCTTAATCTCTGCCTCTTAGCTCTGCTGTCATTGGATTGTTGGATCCCTTTACTTACAGCATAGATAATATCCCAGAACAGGGCAAACCCCTTTAAAACGTTTGTTGAACAGGCCATCTTCGGTTATCCAATGTATTGGATTAGAAACTAAATATTTGTGCACCAGTTACTCGATTTATTTATAACACTTGGCAACTCGCGGCTTGTTGACAGTTGGATAATATTTATATTTATATTGATTCTAACGGTTGCTGAGGTTACCCAAAACCCGGTTCATGTTCACCGCTCGACTGTTAACTAAAAACTGTTCCGACCGTTCCGATTTTGTTGATAGCGCGAAAAGCGTTTGGCGTTTAGCGTTTGGCGAAACGAACGGCGGAAAAACGAAACGAAAGCTTCGAAACCGAATGGAATCGAAACGCTTGGCCGCAAAAACGCGCAATGTTTTTTGGCTCAACTAAATATTTACGTATATATGTTCGTTGGCTTGTACATATAAACAGAAATAGATGACGAACTATTTGAACAGAATCAGAGAGAAGCGTTGGCCTATGCTATTTATACCCGTTACTCGTAGAATAAAAGGGTATATCGTATTTGGGCAATTGTATGTTACAAGGAAAAGAAAGCGTTTTAGTGTCGAACAAAAGGATCCCATCAAATATTCATGCTAACCCATAAACCCAAAAGTATTATTATAATTTTATAATATTTTTCCCATTAAAAAAAAAATTTAAGCAATTAAAGAACATTGTTAATAAATTAACATTAAAATAACAATAATTTAATATATTTAATATATATTTAATATATTTTCAAAAGCCAACATTTAGAATCACCCTGCCATTTTCGAATTCAATCAGTTTTTCTGAAGATACATTAGAATCCAAACCTAAGTAACGTAAAATTTCTTATAAAGTTGTATAGGCTACACCTTAACACTGTTGCTATCTCCGTTTTAATAAATACTTTTTAAACATATACATTTCAAATAATATGTAGATTTTTAGAAATGCTGCCATATGGTGATATCTCTCGAATACAGCGCTTTTTATTAAGATGTATTTATTTAATGTTGAATGTGTATTTCATTTTCATTTTCACTCTCAATGTTCAATTTAGTTCAGTTCGATCGTTATTTAGCAATGCATTGAGTACCAAAACACTCCTATTGTGTAAGCAATCTTAGCTAAAGTACATAGAAGAGGGGCACGATTATCATATATATGCACAAGTGAACGATGAATGATTATGGATTGATATATGGCCAAACCTACCATTAATCAGATGTATACTAAGTTTTTGGTAAATATTAAGTTTATGGTTCTAAAACCAAGGTAAAAACACAAAGTCTAAACGAATGCCAAAAAAAATTATACAAAAATTAAATAAAAAAGTAAGCCTAGCTTGAAAATTGTTTTTAAAACAAACATTTAGTTTTTCTATATAAGCCAAAATATATACGTTTTCTAATTTGGTTCGTTTCATTTATTTAGAAATATCTTTTAATAAATAATATTAAAACTATTTTACTTTCTTAATAATATTCGTGAGTTCCCTCAGTGTTTCCACTGAAATCAACGTGTGAGTAATTTTATGAGTGCTTCTATCATATACTGAATTTCAAAAACTTTAACACAAGTCTTTCCAGTTGTGAGAAACTCTCAACCAATAGTGTTTACAAATTTAACAATTTTACTGCCAATCTCTAGATGTATTCTTAATTGAGTATTTTGTGCTTTCTTTTTTTAGAAGTAAGAACGACGGGCATCGTTGCGAATGCCATTGCACAGGCGGCAAGAGATGACACTGAGCAGTAGCTGTAAACATATAGAGTTGTTACGAACACAACCTATTTTATGGAATTTATGGGTACCCACCTCGACTCCAATCAGCACGAGGGCCAGAATGTTGAAAATGTGGGTCAGGTGCAGCCAGTAGTTCTCGAACTCCACTCGGCAGCCGGTGTGGATCAGATTCTCGGGCTTGCTCTTGTCGTGGTTCCGGAAACAGGTGTCCGGCGGCAGGCGTTCGTTGACAACATAATCCTGAGGACTGCCACGACCACAGCACTGGAACTGTGGGGAATATGAGTAGATAAGTACAACTAAAGTCTAAGCCAAATCGTTTAGCGAACTTACCCAGTTCTGGTAGAGCGACATGGCGCCAGGGCTGTTCAGTTCCTCCTCCCATGTTGATTCCAGGGCATTGGCCAGGTTGGAGGCCACCGTTTTCTCTTGAGTGATTAGCAAGTAGACAGCGGCAAACTGAGCAATGATGACCAGGCAGAGCAAAACAATGAACTGTGAGGAGATACCAGTTAAAATGCCAACATTTTATCAATATAGGTAATGCCTCCAACTTACTGTGACTGTGCAGCACACATTCTCGCGCCAGGCGGACAAGTAACCCCAAAACACAACCACCAGGGCAGCAACTCCCAGTCCCACGTAGGCGTAGGCCGCTAGCTGCCCGACTTGGTTCAGATCGTACGACACCACCACATAAATGCCGAAGGATATAAGCACCAAGGCCAGCAACTGTATGGGCAAATAGGAAATCGAAAATAGGAAAAAAGTGATTAGTTGTTCATACATGAATAATTTAATTTACTAAAAATAAATAAAAAGCTTTTAATATGGTATTTACTATCTTAACCCAGAAATGAAGTTAAATTAGACCAGACAAAGCTAAAAACATATTTTTTAAAGTTACAGTAAGAGTTTCTGTTAATAAGGTTTCGTTAAAAATCCTAATTATATTTAATTATAGTATAAAGCTTCACCAGACCCCTCATACAACAAAGCTTGTGTTTTTTTAGTAGCCTAACAGGATAGTTAAAATAAAGGACAATGCCTTTTGCTAACAACTTCCTAGCATTTCTGTGGTGTCTGCTTTTATGGGTTTGTTTTCCCCCCAAATAAATCATCCCAATTGTCACTGGCTTATAACAACAACCCTCTGAGGAATCTGTGGAATTATGCAGGAACACTTGTGACCTAGAGTTCCAGTTTCAGTGTTTTTGACCTCGCACAAGGCGTTTCACCAGAGGACCTAATTGGGGGCGTCCCTTAGACTAGCCTGTCTGGCGACAGGGATAGACGCCAAGGAAATTGGCGGGATTGGGAATTGGGGAGTGGGACATTGGGACATTTGGGAGTGGGATGCCAGTCCCCGGGAAGGTCACCCAAAACCAACACTTCCGGCAGGATTATGCACACAGACAAGGTCACTTGATTACTATTCATATTGGATGTCTGAGCGGAGAGCTTGTTTGCAAACGGGATTGTTTGTTGTCACTCGGTTTGAATAATTCAAAGTTTTCGTTTTCGCAAGGTATTATTTTAAAATGTGACGTAATATGTTCATCTAGCGATGATGTCGTTGTCGTTGATGTTTCGACTCAGATTGGTAAGTTGTGCGCAAACATTGGAGAATAATTATTTTCCTTTGCTGTAACTGTGATAGTAATTTTTTGGAATTACATTTGATTCATCCAAAGTCATGACTAAGCTTTCCGCCGAGAAGCCGAGAGAATTGTACCAGGCAAGATATCGATTGGATTCAAAATTGATGAGCTCGCAGCTGACGGATAGCCGATCGTATTATGTATGCACTGACCTCTGGTGCCATCTGTTCCTTCTCACTGTTGTTTGCAATTAAATGGTATAAATAAACTAATAAACTATAATCGAGGAAACGGGTTTTGCCATTAGAGTGGCTTTTACTAGCGTTCCACACTCCTGCCAACTAAAAAGTACCGCATGTGTAAGGTTCCCATGTTAAGACATGCCATGAGTATGTGTACAATTTGATAAGATGAATGCCTACTATTGTTTAGTTTTGTTTGGGATCGTTGCAAAAGCGAGTCAAGTGGTCATTGTACTTTTGTATTTTTGTTTACAGCACCTTAATTGACGTAATGGATGGAGCGGGCTATCTTGAAGGTGGGCGGTAGACTAGAGAAAGTTACTCACCGTGCAAAGTACGTCGAGGGCGTAGACAATCAGCTTCACACTTGATGTGGACGCCATGGCGGATTACAGACCTCGGATTCCTGGATCTGGATTTGGGATGCCTGAAATTCCTGGAGAGCCGCCTGAAAGGGAGAACACACTGGCGCGAAACTTGTTTTTTACTCTCTTCGCACTCTCTATCTCTATAAGATATTCTCGGTGAGATCACTGGCTCTCTGGGGTGTCAGCGATCTATTGAAATTGTCTGGAAGATCAGCGCTTTTAAGTCAATTTTCCCTCAATTGACAATGTGGGACGTGGAGACCGAGACCAGTGCCGGGAAATCAGCGAAAGCACTTTTCCGCAACGAGTTGAGTGACTCATTGGCGGCCCTACCTTCGGATCAGATGTGATTTCTCCGTCGTCTAAAAGTGAACTGAGCGGACGCCAAAGCTCTCAGTGGCGTCTGCCTGATAGCCGGCTGAACTGTCTGTTGTTCTCAAAAGCTCTACAAAGAGCGTTAGCGCGCAAACAGGTGATAGAGTTGCCAGACTGGCATAAGAGTGCGACCACTTTTACTTTCTCCATATTTTTGGTTTAAGTGTCCTCGTTGTCTTCGCTTCATTTTGAATTTTTGGCTTAACTGTGATGCTATTTAAGGAAAATTTAATTCTTTTAAAAGTAAATTATTTTGTCATCGAGTACAATTATATTGCGAAGTCCATGTGACGCATAATCACAGTTTAGGCAATTTTTGACCTGAGTTCAAGCTTAAGCTAAATAGGCTTTATTATTTAAAGGAAAATCAGAAAGGGTGCGTAAGGGGTGCGTGGAACAGACGGGAAATACAAGTATATGCCTACAACATCTGGTCGAACTTACCAAAAATAACGATAAAGAGGGTACTTAAACTGAAAGCTGCAAAGAAATATGATTTATTGATTTATGTTTATTTACTGATAAGAAAGTCTAAAGCAACACAAAAATTGAGCCTTACTTTTTATATTGCTTTGTATATTGCTTAAAAGTGGAAATATGAGCTGTTGCAAGAATTCATTAAAAAATTTAATTGACAAAATCCTCCAGAGATGAATGTTTGATTCTCCAGTGTATGTGGCCACTTGATTCAGAAAATTTTTTAAGTGTAATTTAGGTTTTTCTTCTGTTTCCATGACTATTTTATTAGGCATTTTTACACCTGAAAATCAAAATTTCATCTCTGGAGAATTAAGTCGATTTAATTTTGTAAGCCAGTGTTATTGGAGAGTTTTGGAACGGCTTCATTGATAGTCCAATGGTAATGGAGATGAACGAATTTTTATGTTTTAAAACTATTAATGATTATAACCATTTATTCTAATAAGCGTGAATACATGAAAATCATTTATTTGCATGTTTTTGAAACCTTTAAATTTGAAAATAATTGCAATGTGAAAGACAAGAAATATATATTTCTGTCCGCGAAACAAAACTGGGTGCACCAGACAGTTTGATGATATACAAATTTAGATATCTTATTTTTTAAGCTACGGCAAGTAAAAAACTTACCTTCCAAATATGCTGATGAAATTGCTTCAATAGCTCCAAACTGGGCGCTATTATTCTTTCGAAATCCTAAAGTAACCAAAACGTATATAGTATTTACCCAAATTCAAGCAAAGCTTCAAGATAATGGTAAAAACTTTAACTAAATTTAAAAAAAAATGTAAGTTATGTATTATTTTTTTAATGCAAAAAGAACGGTAGCAAACCTGCGATTTGGAACAAATTAAAACAAGTCCATAAAATGAACATATCAGTTGAGCGATTCCAAAGAGGACCCACAGATTGATAAAGTCTAGAAAAAAAAACTTAAATTTGTAGGTACACTTTTTGTTAATATATTGATAAAAGTAATAAGTCTACCTTCGGCTTCCAAATTACTAAAGTCATAAAAAAATACAGATACAAGCTGCAATCAATTATTTAATATTTGAATAGAACAATATATTTAATTAAAAACACACCAAGATCCCAATTAAAATCGTAAACACAAAATGCCAAATGATCAACAAACTCTGACACATCGCACGAAACTGAGACTCAGTGGCTTTGAAACAAAACAGTTGAGGGGTTCTTAAATTAATTTATGGCAATAAACATATTGAATTGCCTTTCTTAAATTAAAAGCTGAAACATTAAGCATGCTTTTATACTAAATTGAATGATTTTTACAAAATTGTAACTAATACACATAGTAGAGTGTATATATTTTAATTGGCATCAACAAACTTATAGAATGTCACGAAACGAAAATTTAACTCATTACACAGTTACAAAAAATTTTTTTTTATCATGATAGTTAACTTTTTTAATAAAACTCGGTTTGTAGATTTGTACACCTTGTACGCATTTTCAGAAAATTTCAGATTGGGATATGTGAGAATACAGTAAATATTATAATTTTTTCGGTAGCGAAATACCCCCAATAGTTTACATTTTTGGTGTAAGAGCTTTTTTACAATTAAATTGCAAAGTTATATATATAAATATATAAATCTATCCGAGTATTAATAATCATCAAGATGAATTTAAGTAGTTTCCACTCCGTTTTCCAGTTGAGGAGAAGTTTCTTTGCTGGGGCAATATTTCAGGTCTATGCAGTTTCCGTAAACTATAACCACGGTGTATATGGAAAAACCTTGGGGAATGGAGTGCTAATAATTATTTTTAATTTGGATAGTGCACTTATACTCACAGATGTACAAAAAGTTAATAATTGTATGGAGATTCCATTTTCGTTCGGCATCTCGCATAATTAAAACGAATACTGCGATCTCCAATAAAACGAAAGTTATAATCCAGAAACAGATCAGTATTTTTACCTGGAAATAATATTTCCTAGAAAACATTCATATTTTTCTTATCTCACCAACTTTGAATTTTAGGTAGTTCAAAAGAAGTCCACTCCCAGCGAGAACACACGATACAAGTTCCAAACCAAGTAAAAATGTATTACTTTCATAATAAATTTGAAAATTGTTTGGTTCAAAATTATATGCATAAATATAACCAAATAAATATGAAAACATTAGAAACCCACTAAATAAATATAACAGCAATGCTAAGAATAAGCAAATAGGTTTGCACATTTCAAAATTTTTCAATTTGATGTCTCAGAAACCGAACTGAAGTACCTACTACTAACGAATAAAAACATCTCGGCGTGAAATAATAACGTAATTGCTTAAGTTGCAACTCAAATATGATACAATTAGGTTGATTAGTTCATTTTATTACACTCGGAAAAGTAAAATAATTAAATATACGAACAATCAATAAAGGAAATTGATAAAAAGATAATAATGAGAATTTGCAATCAAAACAACAAGGAACTGAAGTCAAATGCTCTGGCTTTTAGATACCCGTTACTCAGCTAATCCATTTCAAAGTAATGTAATAACTTAATAACTTGGCCTACTACAAAGTTCTGGCGTTGAAGTGGGCACGGTCACGTTTAAAAACTTTCACTGCGTGGAGTGTATATTTTAAATCCTAAATTATTAGCCCAGTGTTTGCTTTACTAAGTCCTGAACTCTCTAGGACATTATTTTACAAAAATTATTAAAAATAACTTTTCAGCTTTTAATGAATTGGTTTTTTTATTAAATCTCTTTCTTAACAGGAATTACTTGCCGGAACTGTAACTGCCGTCAAAAGGCTTTCGACCAAACGATTTTTATACCCTTGCAGAGGGTATTATAATTTCAGTCAGAAGTTTGCAACGCAGTGAAGGAGACATCTCCGACCCTATAAAGTATATATATTCTTGATCAGCATTACTAGGAGAGTCGATCTAGCCATGTCCGTCTGTCCGTCCGTCTGTCCGTCCGTTTCTACGCAAAGTAGTCTCTCAGTTTTAAAGCTATCTGCATAAAACTTACCCAAAAGTTGTCTTTCTATTGCAGGTAGTATATAAGTCAAAACGAGCCGGATCAGACGACTATAGCATATAGCTCCTATAGGAACAATCGGAAAAATAAATGAAAAAAATTATAACTTTGGTGTTTTTTAATTTTTTTTTTTAGTTCTTCGAGAAATAGTAATGGTTAACTATTTTAGAATTACGGTTTAAATTTCATCAAAATCGGACGACTATATCGTATAGCTCCCATACAAATAATAAAAATATATAAAAGAACAATCAAATAATTAAGCTGCAAATCGTCATAGCTTCAATGTTTTTAAACATATACGCAAGTAAATCATAATTTTAATGTTTTCAAAAATATTTAATTCTTGCGATAGCTGCAAGGGTATATGAACTTCGGCTTGCCGAAGTTTGCTTTCTTTCTTGTTTTTCGATTGTTCCTATGGGAGCTATATGATACAATCGTCCGATTTTGATGAAATTTCAACCGTAAATCGAAAATATTTAACTATTACTAAATGTCGAAGAACTAAACAAAAAATTAAAAAACAGCAAAGTTATAATTTTTTTTCATTTATTTTACCGATTGTTCCTATGGGAGCTATATGCTATAATCGTCCGATCCGGCTCGTTCCGACTTATATACTACCTGCAATAGAAAGACAACTTTTGGGAAAGTTTCATGCAGATAGCTTTAAAACTGAGAGACTAGTTTGCGTAGAAACGGACGGACAGACGGACGGACAGACGGACATGGCTAGATCGACTCTCCTAGTAATGCTGATCAAGAATATATATACTTTATAAGGTCGGAGATGTCTCCTTCACTGCGTCGCAAACTTCTGATTGAAATTATAATACCCTCTGCAAGGGTTTTTTAATTTTTTTTTTAGTTCTTCGAGATGTAGTAATTGTTAACTATTTCAGAATTACGTTTAAAATTTCATCAAAATCGGACGACTAAATCATATAGAAATAACAAAAATATATAAAATAACTATCTAATAATAAAGTTGCAAGTCATCAATGTTTTTAAACATATACGCAAGTAAATCATAATTTTAATGTTTTCAAAAATGTTTATTCTTGCAATAGCTGCAAGGGTATATGAACTTCGGCTTGCCGAAGTTTGCTTTCTTTCTTGTTTATAATCTTTTTAGAGACCATCACATGACATAAAACCAAAACGTAGCTGAAGAACAGAAAACCTAAATAAAGATACCTTTAATATTATAATAAATTAACCCTGCCAATTAGCTTACCAAAGAACATAAGCTGCCATTGCCACAATTTATGTTCTGATAGAATATTTGCATACGCAATATTGAATATATATAATTAATGTATATACAAACTCCAGGAACACACCAGCCCGATTTGCCAAATAGTAAAACACTTTAATTGTCTTTTTAGTTAATTTTTATTTCACAACCGCACGCTCTCGTTGTCTTCAAGTAAGTGACAAGGGTACGCATGTGCATACAAAAGGAAACAAAAACGTTCTTTGAAAGAGAGGGAGAGAACAAAGAGAGGAGAGGGCTTTGCCTCTCTCTGAGATCTTCATTGTTCATCCCCTTCCCACACACACACCATGTGTATATGTATAAGTGTGACTTTTGGTATTCTCAACACGCCACCTCAAAAGTTACACTGATACAATTCAAGGAATAACAAAAGATAATTTTCTGACGAGTTTGTGCATTTTCAAATGGTTGTAATATTTTTTTCTTCTCTGGGGACTCTTTTTTTTTTTTCTGATCCAGCATTTGCTGCAAAGAATTGGGGAAACCCAGTAAAACCCAATCAGATCATTCAAAAACATAAATTAACAAGATTCGCTTATATAAACAGTAATGGTTAGACTAGAAATTATTTTGGTTTGATTATTGTTAAATATATATATATATTCCAAGAGATCCAGTTTGGCTTGGTTTAAAGGTGAATTATAAATTAGCAAAAACTCCATATAAAGGTTCAGGGTGAAGGTCCAGTTAGCCCCATTTGGTCTCGCAGTGCAGTGAACCTAGCTGTTGGTAGTGGCTTCGTTAAAATATCAGCCAATTGGAAATCTGTGGAAATATACTTGACACAGATTAGTTTGTTTTCAATTTGTTCCCTGGTAAAATGATATTTGATATCTATGTGCTTAGATCTCTTGTGGCAAGTAGGATTATTGGCTATACTAATACAACCTTGGTTGTCTTCAAAAATATCTATTGGGCCAGTTAATTTTAATTTAATTTCATTTATTAATGACTTTAGCCATAATGCTTCTCTAACACCTTCAAATAAGGCCATATATTCGGCTTCGGTAGATGAAGCAGCAACTGATTTTTGTTTCATAGTACTCCAGGATATTGAACAATTTCCAAACATTTTAAATATATATCCTGTAGTACTTCTCCTATCAGTCTCATTTCCAGCCCAATCAGAATCGACATACCCTATAAGAATATTATCCACTTTAAGATTCCTTTTGAACGATAACTTTAAGTCAACAGTTCCTTTTAGGTATCTTAAAACTCGTTTAAGACATTGCCATAATTCTTTGTTATTATTATTAGTATACCGGCTTAAGATACTAATTGATGTACTCAAATCCGGACGTGTACACAACATTATGTACATTAAACAGCCAATTAAATTCCTACATGGTGCTTCACATGATTCTTCAGCTTGCAAGTCCTCATAATTTAGTTTGCTTGGAAGAGGGGTACTAACTGGATTGCAATCTTCCATATTGAATTTCTTTAAGACATTTTTAATATATGCAGATTGACTGAGACAAATTTGATCATCTTTTCGATCAATTTTTATACCAAGGAAATGTCGTATTTCACATAAGTCAGTCATTTGAAACGTACTTGAAAGATAAGTTTTAAATTTAGACATACTTTCGGAATTACTGGTGGCAATTACCACATCGTCAACGTATAATAATATATATATATTTTTACTTATATCTCCCTTATTTAAAATATATATACATCGGTCTACTTCTAGATTCTGAAATCCAAATTGTTTAAGTGCACTTTCAAAAACCTCAAACCAGTATCGCGCAGCTTGCTTAAGGCCATAAATAGCTTTATTTAGTTTACATACTTTATTTCCATCATACTGGTTTAAACCTTTTGGAACCTTCATATAAATTTCATCCTTTAAAGTTCCATTTAAAAATGCTGTTTTTACATCCATATGATGAATCAGTAAATTATATTGATTAGAAAATGCTAAAAGAAATCTGAAACTAGAAGTTCGTGCAACAGGTGCAAAGGTCTCGTCATAATCTATCATATATTCTTGGGTAAAGCCCCTTGCTACCAGTCTTGCCTTATATTTTAGAAAATTACCATTTTCGTCTTGCTTTAAACTAAAAACCCACTTGCAATCTACTATGTTTTTATCCATAGGCCTTTGCACTAAGCACCATGTATTATTTACAAAATGAGAATTTAGTTCATCTTGAATGGCTTCCTCCCACAAGGTTCTGTCATCGCGAAATTTAATTTCCTCATATGTATTGGGAATATCACTTAAGCACAATTGGGTATTCATAAGACATTTTTCTAAAAATCTATATGATAATTTTGGTTTATCTTTATTTCTCTCACTGCGTCTGACTTGTTGATTTTCATTTTCTTGTATATTATCACCAGTTCCAACTACTGGATCGGTATTCTCGAGACAAGTGGAATTTTCATTTGAGTTTTCACCAGACTTTGAATCCATTGATTCATTCATTTCCTGTGATGGAAAAACTAACTCTTCATTCTCTCCAATTTGAGAATCATGACTTCTGCTAACATCATTATGTTTTACCACAGAGTCATTTTCATTTAAAGTCATAGATTTTATGCTTTTTTCGTCCACCACTACATCTCTAGCTATCACAAATTTTCTCGATTCCTCATTCCACAATTTATAGCCATTTGGCTCATACCCGACGAGTATAGTCTTGATCGATTTGTCATCAAATTTTCGCTTATGCACTTTATTTAGTGCGTATACAGTCGATCCAAATATTTTTAAATATTTTAATATTGGCTTCTTTTTATGCCACATCTCATATGGTGTTTTTCTTATATTTCCCAAAGCTCTACTTGGGGACCTATTAACTAAATAAGTTGCTGTTAAAACAGTTTCACCCCAAAAACTTTTATTAAGTTTAGTACAGTTAATCATAGAGCGAGCTTTTTCGGTGATTGTCCTAATCATCCGCTCTGCAACACCATTCAATTGTGGGGTATGAGGAACCGTTAAGTGATAGCTGATACCTTTTTCGACACAAAATTCACGCATTTCATTAGAGAGGTATTCCCTGCCATTATCAATATATAGATTTACCATTTTTAAGTTGAAATGAGCCTCACTTTTTGCCACAAAGTCTTTGAATACAAAAAACATGTCTGATTTATAAGTTATTAGATATGTCACACAGTAATGTGTAAACTGATCAATAAATACTACATAGTAGTTTTTATTATCAATAGTTGAGGGCGTAATCGGACCACATACATCAGAATGAACTACGAACAATGGGCGGTCAATATTTTCTTTGTTTTTAGATTTTTCAAATTTTAGCCTAGATTGTTTTCCGTTAATACATGCCTCACATAATTCATTTCTATTTAGCTGTACGTTTTTTATAAGTTCAATATCTTCAAACAAGCTGTTTCGTTTAATTTCTAAGAATTTTCCTACACTAATATGACCTAACCTTTCATGCCACAAGCGATATTCTGCATCATTTAAAATTTTGGATGTATATACTTTACTATTTAAATAAAATTTCACAATCGGTACATTATATTTACATATCCCTTCAAATGCCAAGTTACCATTTTTGATTACTTTTATTCCATCCGGATTGAATTCGACGGACATTCCAGCATCTAGCATCTTCTTCACGGATAGTAAATTGTGCGAGATTTCCTTGCAGTACAGCACGTTTTGTAATGTAATGTTTTTTTCAGAACTGTTAAGGCTAACTAGTCCTTTCGCAGTAGCATACACAAATTCTCCACGCTTTGCAATCTCAATCGCCACACTTGGATTTATATTCTCATACTCGGAAAACAGAGTTATGTCGTTTACTATGTGATCTGACGCCCCTGAATCTAATATAAAATCTACGCCATCTATCTTTTCACTGGAATTAGCTAATTTCATCATAAATGCAAACGAGCGTTCTGGCTGCGTTGCTGTTGCCATCTGAGCCTGTCTCTCTCTAGCATTACTCTGGACATGAACATTCTGGTTGCCACCTGCCTGCCTTTTTAAGGAGAAACAGTCTTTCTTTATATGGCCTAATTTGCCGCAATGAAAACACTTTTCCTCTAACAAAGCCCTGACTCTAAATTTCCATATGGAATACTTTTCCCCGTTAAAAGGTGTTATATTTCTCTTTCCCTTTTCCATCTTCCGAGAATAACTGTTCTTCTTTTCGGTTGCTATGCGCTTCTCAGAATTTTTTGTTGCTGGTCTGCTCTAACACTCGCACTGAAAAATGAAAAATGTGCGCCAATTTGGTGCGTCGTTATACATATATGTATATGTACGTTGTTCACTTATAAGCACAAATTTCAATAGTAATTATTTTGTTTAGACTTGATTTAAGTTTTAATTTGTTTCACTTTTTTTTTTTTTTATTTCACTTTTGTTATTCGGTAACAATTAAAGCATTTTTCTGTAGCACTTAGCTGCAAATTGTGACTGGGCCCATAACCTATTGAATATATATAATTAATGTATATACAAACTCCAGGAACACACCAGCCCGATTTGCCAAATAGTAAAACACTTTAATTGTCTTTTTAGTTAATTTTTATTTCACAACCGCACGCTCTCGTTGTCTTCAAGTAAGTGACAAGGGTACGCATGTGCATACAAAAGGAAACAAAAACGTTCTTTGAAAGAGAGGGAGAGAACAAAGAGAGGAGAGGGCTTTGCCTCTCTCTGAGATCTTCATTGTTCATCCCCTTCCCACACACACACCATGTGTATATGTATAAGTGTGACTTTTGGTATTCTCAACACGCAACGTAACCGAACTCAAGCGCTATTAACTGACTTGTGACAATTATCCAATTGTAGAGAATGTGGTATTCCTGAGTTAAATTTTAAGTCGATAACAATTTTACCAGGCTCTTATTAAAATATCGAACCCTGTAATTTCCAGAGACCCACAAAAATTCGCTGGCGCCGTACAAAGCCGACTTTATTAAAATATAGTCAAACTTAAAATGTTTACATTTCTCCCAAGAAGCTGAAATTCAAAAAGAATTTAATAAATTTTCAGTAGTTAAAAAATAATTGAAAATAACTTTACAAAACTTAATACAATGAACCAGGCAAGGCAAGAAACTTGAAAACAAATCCAATGTAGACATAAAGTGAAGGCTCAGTGCCAGGCAGCTTGAAATGTTCGACATCTTAATTGAAACACCAATAAAGACTAACCAGTGAATTCCCAAAAACAAGGAGAAAGAGCCAATACAGGAAATGATGTAATCAATAGTCAATTACAAAGGCATTTCCATACATTCAACTAGTCATCAGCTTTATTAGTTTTTTCTTTTAAGCGGATGGTATTCGGTTCTATACTCCTATTAATTATCTTTCTTTGCTAAAGTCCTGGTATATAAGCCAACAAACTAACCAACAAGAATTTAAAAGGAGCATCACAATACCAAAAGAGTTTATACTTTCAAGTTGACTTTGTAAAACTCCAGGAGCTACAAATAAAGAACGAACCCAGCTTAAATATAGACCGACGTCATTAGTAACGCATAATGAAATTAAAGAAACTGAAAAGAATATTCAAATTTCAAACCTTTAATTTATATACGGTCATTTATAAACATCGGATTATATTTTAAAACAAATTTTATACTTTCGATTGTTAGCGAACTTTAATTAAACCCACTTTTAATATTTTAAAATCATTGCAAATTACCTAAACTTGAAAAAAACACCAGAATTACAAATACTTTTAAATTAAAGTCAATGCTAATGGAATGTAGATCCCAAGTGCAAGGTAGATTTTACAGAAATGTTTACAGAAATTCAACTGACAAATAAGTTTATTGGTATTATCAATTCGTTTTTTCCAGATTTAACTTAGTTTAATAGTCCTTGAATACAAATAACCAACCTTAAGGTCTTAAGGTCGTAAGATAGCACACGACTGTTAATGTACTAACCAACAAAATCCCTAAGATAAATAAGTACATGTTATAAGAATTAAACGAAAAATTGATTGCAATGTTCAAATTTACCAACCAAGGCCGTAGAAGTTTTCGACTTTCAAACCTTTAACTTGAGTACGGTCATCAAAGTTCCACACCAGCCATGGATAGTCCAAACATAGAAATAGTTTTCCATTCTGGAAATCAGAACTGTGGAAAACAGTTTAAAACTAGCTTCATTACTTATTTAAACCTTAAGATTCCTTACCACCTTAGGTTCCGTTTTTAATTTCATAAAAGTGCAAGAGTAATTGAGCAGTTTTAAACAAATTCAAAAAAGCCGCAAAGGTAAATACGAAAATTTTTAAAATGTTTTGTAGTAAACAGCACCTGACAATTACATTACTGAACTCAATTACATTGAGTAAAAGTGCAATCAAATAATGCCTGAACCCATTTCAATTAAAACCGAAAAAATTAGGATAATTATCGGCAGGCGCATATTAATGTACCCTCAATTAATTTAAGAAAGAAAAACCTAGAGTTGTAATATTGTACAATTAAGGGTGTATTTGTTTGTCCGCATACCTTTTTCAGCTTTAAACAAGAAAGGACCCAAACTTCGGCAACCCGAAGCTCCTGCAGATATTCAAATTAAAAATTCCTTTAAACAAGTAAATTTACATTTTTACGTGTATATGTTTAAAAACATTGTAACTATGATGATTTTCAGACGAATTATTCGGTTGTTCTAATGGCATCTATATGATAACGTTTTCCGATTTTTAATACACTTGCAGAGGGTATTATAAATTCATCCAAAAGTTTGCAACGTAGTGAAGTACCTACCCTATCGATCTAGCCATATCCGTCCCATGTGTTGTACCCTCTGCAAGGGTATAAAAATAATACCCTTTGCAAGTGTTTATAAATTTGTAAAATATCACAAGATAATTGCAGTACACATATATCAGGTAATGGCAGAACGCTAGCACCATTAGAATGCTGTCATGGCAATGTGGGGACAAAACAAAAACATTGCATGAAGCAGACTAAGCTATTGCAGGGTTGAATTCCACAAGTCCGCCCTTCGAAAGTTATGTAATCAACGATTTTGGTATATAAATACATAGTAAATGCTTTATTCATAATTTTTGTATGCAATTCGAGCTCGCGTTGATTGATGCATTTTCCAAATAAAACTCTTTTTTCGAGATTCTCATTACAAGGACGAATAGAATGAACAGTGTACAGTGTACAATGTACATATATACGAGAATATATGTTCTTTATAAATTTATATATTTCCTTTCGGTTGGGAATTCTCAACAGTTTATAGATTATATGCTTAGTTATAAACAAAAGATGTCATTATTAACGTGTTTATTTAGTTATTTCCTGGGGTAACCGTTTAACAAGTAAAACGTTTGTACAAAGCCTTTGGAAACTGCATTGTCTGCTCGTTCGTTAGGTAAAAATCGAATTATTCCAATATTAAATAGGATATACAAAATGTAAGCGTTTCATCGTATCGCCTTAAACTAAGTTTTTCTTCTCGTTTCTTTTCGACAAATACCCAACTAAATGGCTTACTTCAAATTATTATTGTTTTCTTCATTGTGTAAGTGCGTTCAACGACTGTAAAAGTTAATGAGAATGTGAGGAGTGTGTGCTGCTGGATGCGGGTGTGCCTCTCGATGTGTTTGATGGGTGCACATGGCCCTTAGTAGGCGTTTCGGCGCTTGTAGTTGCGCACGTTGTTGGCCAGGCAACAGGCAAAGATGAAGCCGATCAGCTGAAAAAGTAATTCGGCAATAAAAATCGATCCCACAAGCTTGGTCAACTAATGCTAATGCTAATGCTCACCTCAACCGCAATAAGGCCGATGCCCGCATACTTGGCGGTCTCACTGCCAGCAGACATTAGCTCGACGAACTTGCCACGGCATCCAGGGTAATAGTTGGTTGGAAGCAGGCACGATCCATTGCAGCAGCTGGCAGGCAGCGATTTGGCTTGAATAAGGTAGTCCGCAGCCGAGTTGGGTCCGCAGCAGTGCAACTAGAACATCAAACGGTTCGATCAGAAACATATCAAATGCCCAGCTCAACTGGGGATCCCTTACCGATCCTTGAATGGCATCGAAGACACCTCCCTCCCCCTGGTGGTCCGCTTTCCAGGCGTTGTCTATGACGTCGCCCATGGCCTTCTCGTACTTGTCCTTGTTGGTGAACAGCAGCACAATCAGCGTCAGCTGCAGGATCAGCAGAATCAGCAAGAAGACGGCATAGCTCATGGTCATGCAGACGGATTCGCGAATGGCGCCGCAGCATCCCAGGAACGAGATGAAGACCACAATCGAGCCCAAACTGATCAGTACAATCGGCATGAGGGCCTGTGGGGGGAAGCCCACCTGTCCATTGACTTCAATTGTTCCGATGCTCTTCAAGATCAGCACTCCATAGACAATGGCCAAAATGCCGAGAACCTGCGTAAGAGAAAATACATTAATTAATTAATTTAATTAATTTAAATAGGGCAAATGTTTTTATTTCCTTTCTGGGAGATTCAAATAATAACACTATAATAACAATCAAATATCATTTGGCCCGAAAGAATAGTTATATTGGTTTTTTTCTTCGAAATAAATAACTTTCAATCGGTCAACAACAAGGCGTAAGATACACGCATCAGATAGATACTGCAATTGCACTTTCAACGAACAGCTCTAAATATAGTTCAAATTAATCAGCTTGCTCTCGTTTATTTTAATTGAAAGTGGAGGAGTAAAAGAGCTTTCGCAATTACAATGCTAAAAATGCTTAATTACCACCGAACCCTGGAGCTGACCTCAGGGATTCCAAGTCGATCCCAGGCACGCCATCAGCGGCGGAAAGTTGATGATAATTAAAATAAGTACACGCTTTACGTAATTCCCAACTAAATAGTTGGCTAGGCTAACAACGCTATATTGGTCCAAGAGTATTTGCTGGCCAAACAAGGCAAAGGCCTCCTGATCTGCTGCGATTAGATAAGGCGGCCCAAGATGAACACTGAAAGCCGTGAGCATCCGTGACATTCACACATGACAATGCCGTACAGATCTCGACAAGGTCTGCAGTGCACGTAGTTTTGGATTTTATGGCGAGTTTCAGTGGCCCAGACGACAATGCAAATCAACTTTGATCTTTCGGCAGCAACGACTGCCTGATTTGCAGCCACAATTGCCGCGCCAACAATTGAATTTGCTTGATTTCATTATGTGCACATGCTGCTCGCGGTAACTGTATCTGTATATTATACACATCTCTGTGGGGTGTGTGGGCTGCCATCATTTCCACAAATTCAGAACTCGAGCGGCTGTGCGCGAAGAGCTTTGAATACATTCGTGGGAGGCGGCCACTGATTCACATGTACTTTGCAGCTGGATATGATTCCATGTCAAAATTGACCTAAAAATATTCAAAAATCCGAACAAAAGAAAGCATCGCCACTCTGCTGCTAATTGTTCCACTTTGGCAGCACTAATAAACAAAATGCTGCTGCATAAAAACAACAGTTTTCGTTTTGAAACCTGTTTGCAGCCGCCAACTTTTCCTCTCCAGCTTTTACTTATGCTAGCCCGATTTCTGCCAACGAGGACATTACACAATCCACATAAATATGGCCGAGACAATGCTGTCGGCCACATTCCGTTTAAAGCTGTCAACGACAGCTCCAATGACGTCACACTGAAATAATAATATAATGCAAATCGCTTTACCAAGTAGTGGAATGCCTGGAGCAAGGGTCTGAGATCATATTTCCGGACCAAAAAACCACCCTGAAGATAATCGAAAATAGTTGGGAAGTTTGCATACTGGAATAAAAAGATAAATATATATCTATTTATGTGGTGGACCACACCCAAAGCTGTGAATTGTTTTGTTTACCGCCAAAGTGCTGGCATCTTCAAAACAAACAAGTAAAACGGAGTTGTGAGCATAAACGTACAAGTATATATGGTTCAGCAGGAGTAAGACATTATGAGCAACAGGACATATGCGTGTTGCAAATTAACAATTAAGTGATAAAAGTGTACATTTTAATTGCCTAAGACATGCAATAGATATTTGTATCTGTCAAGCTGATTTCAACAGTGATGAAACAAGTGTAAAAATTAAAGCTGTTCATGTATTCCGGCGATTTTTTTGTTTGTATATATAAACTTTGTACTTGCTTTAATTTTTGTATTATTTTAGAAACATTTCCTTCCCATATGAGCGGGTTTATCTCTTATTTCAGTTTAAAAGCTACATACTTTGAGTTAAAAAGTATATACGTATAATTCGACTATATCAATTGTAATTTGACTTAATTTATTTGTATATAAATAAACACTTGTTTATAATACTTATATATATTTGTTAAAGTCACCGTTAAGACAAATCTTTTAACCGAAAACCAATTTATAAGCCAAGTAACAGAAATGTTTTTCAGTAATTTTTCATATTTTTAAATATGGACATGTAAACCATCTTACTAATAATATATTCCAATGAAAATCGAAAGATGACACATCATCGATCGAACAACATTCCCGGGTATCTCACTCAACACCAAGTTTTGCTTTAGCTAAACGGATATGTAAATATTTACTCCTGAAGTAGTTTGTTCAGTGTTTCATGACACAGGAAACGACTGCCGATAAGCTGAATGCAGGTCATTTTCAATACTCGGTGGCCTTACATTCATGGGCGGCACTGCACGCCCTTATGGCAGCAAGCAAGCAGCTGTGACCGAATAGTTGTGACTATTATAATAATACAGGTTTCTCATTTGACATGCGAAATTTATACTAGAGGTTCTAACTCGCATTTTACAGAGCTGAGCAGAATATTAAACTAGAAACTGTGAGAAAAACTTCACACTCAAACGTGGTGCAAATAACGGGTTCTGTCGTGAAATAAGATCACTCAATTAGTGATAAAGCTTTTTTCAACGCAGTTAGAATATTTTGTATTTCAATGGCTTTACTTAAAAATCAAGAACTTTGCGAACAAATTGAATTAATGAACAAATTCAAGTTTGTCGAATTGTAAGCTTGTATTTTGTTCTGACTGTTTTCCAGTTGTTTTTCCCCTTTTTTTTCAAACTGCGAAATGTTGTTGCTGCTGTTTTTTCGAGCGTTGCGGCAGCTTTTTTTCATTTTAGGTGTATTGGTACTCGGCGAGCTCTAAAAGCGGCTTGTTAATTTATTTGGCTTGTCTGTCAAGTGTGTTATGTACTCAGATATATACTCGTGTGAAGCAGATAAATATCAACACGGCACACTGTAAGTGACGACTATGTATACTACAAACTTCTGCTCCGCCAACCAGTTGTATATGGTTTGCTTTTGTTTTATCGCTCTTCTCTAGAGCAACAAGTTTTTATTTTCGTCTGTTCCTTTGTTTTTTCTGCTCATTTACCTACTTATGTGCAGGCATGTTTAGGCCCACAGGTGCGGGCAAATCAAAAGCCCTAAAGACTGTACATAAATTACAGAAATTAGCTGAAGTTTTTAGGTCTAAGCCATCTTAATAAAATACGTGTAACTTAAAAACCACTCACAAACAAATAGGCCAATACAAAAGCATGAATTTTATAATTTGAATTTGAATTCAGAATCCCAATACAATTTTTTTTTGAATTTCACAAGCCTTTGTTGGCTTTGTTGATAACATTTTGACCGCAGGTGTAGCTTTTTTAATATTTTCAATACGTTTCGCTTTTCGGTTTGTTGTTTTGCCTTTGTGACTCACTTTACGGCCATTTTCAGGCGCCCTAACGAATGCTAAGTATTCAAAATTTCTCGAGCATTGCAATATTATTTGCTTTAATTATTATTTTAAGCACAGTTTAAGGTTTTGTGTCAGGCAAGGCTATCTTGTGTGAGTGAGTGAATCACTCAAGCAAAAATAAGCTAAGTCTGGAAAATAAAACTCAGAATACTCAGTGTTTATGGCAGTATTCGATTACAAAAAAGTCTGATAAATAAAAGCTAAGCTTTTTCCCACACACATTGCTGGGGTAAATACTTTTGAGATCATTTTTATAAACATATAAAAGCAACCGGTTCTTGCTTTTTAGGAATTTTCATCGACTTTGGTTTAACGATACTAGGTTATTTTTTACTAACAGTATTAATCGCACAACAAACTAGAAAAAGAACATTAGTTTGGATTTGACAACACATTTTAAAAGACGTTTTGGTTTTGGTTTAAAAAATGATTCTTTTGAATTAAAATTCGTTTTTAGGAATTTAAAGAGCTAGAACTAAAAACTGAAAATACCGAGAGAAAAAACAAATAATTGCATGCCAAGAAGTTTACAAATTCCTGTTCTCAACGTAAATAAATAAGGGTGAACTTCTCGGAACCGGGGGAATTTGGCCCGATTGCGAAAAATCCAGTTGCTGAAATGGAAGCTGAACAACTCACAGCGGCGATGACATCACCAAAATTCAATAACGACTCTGAAGCAAAATGCAAACAACAGAAAAGCACGAGTTCTCAGTTTCTCAATGCGCCGCCTCTGTTCTCGGGTTCGTCTGAAAATTACCGGGCATTATTTTTATTATACGTGGATTTCTCCAGGGGCTGCCGCTGACGCCTTCTTATATGTAACTCAGTATGCACATTGCATATGCCATTGCCATTCGACTGAATTTATCGACTCGTATTTCGACAACACTTTCGTAACACATTTTGTCCCATTTTGGCTTTCACGCAACTGTCTTTGTACCGGTTTTGTATCGGTTTCGGTTTTGGTTTCGTTTTCGATTTCGATGGCTATAAAGCAGACAAATTAACTAATTTACTCTTTACTCACCGACACAATGGTGTTGAATATGAAGAGGATGTACTTGACCAGAGATGTACCGCAGTCCATGTTGATGGGTCTTCACTGTACCTGTGCCTGGAATAGGGGAAGCGGAAAAGCGCAATTGAATTAATCACATTAAAACGGGTGTACAATTGGGTATTTGCCCAGCTGCCGACAAAATAACACTTTAATTGTGCGATAATTGTTCAATCTCAGCAGATGAATAGCGGGTAAACACACATACATATACAAATCGTAGCAAAAGGAAGATGAATCAGAAAGGTTATTTAAAGAGAGAACAGAGAGATAAGGTTTAACCAAGCATCCATTATCACCCAATTTTCTTTGGCGTCCTTTCATATGCGTCGCCCGGGCAACAACAAAACAAAGGCGAACGAAAACACAAAAGGAATGCAACTTTTCCACAACAACAAAAACGACTCAATGGGGCTTCAAGATTCAAGTGGAAAATAGGAAAAGTTCACTGCACTCTGTCAAGGAGAAGGAGATGAAGAAGAAGCACATCATTGTCTTAATTGCATACAATTTTCTTCCGCTTTTCACACTTATTTTGTCGTACTACGCAGTCTTTTGTTTTCGCGTCTTCTTTCGACCACTTTTCTGGCTTGCAGCATCTGAATATTTTTTTGTCCTGCCGCAACTTTGGCTTATTATTTTTTGTCATATTATTATTTTCCGCTGACACTTATTTAAGATAATTCCGAGAGTCGCAACATACATAGTTCATTAAACTGGACACGCGTCATTACCTTCGACTTGTAATTATTTCCAAATTAAATTCCAACGAAATGCGCGTCCGTTCGAGTCGAGCAACTTTTTTTTAATCAGTGTGACCGTGGCGGGACTGCTCTTATATGTCATCCGAACGCCAGAGTTGTACAAAATTCTCCCTGAAAATGCCCACTCTATCTAGCGTGTACACAAACCGTAGTATGAGTCTCTGATAGGCCACTACCACGGCCTCAAACCAATGTAGAACTACGGAAGTTATGCCCTGTTCAGACTGAATCACATCACTCCGTTTTTACGAATTGTAGAATTTTAGAAATAAGAATTAAATAAGACTTAAAACGAAATATTTTTTTGTAGGACATTAAATACAGTATATATTTAATTTAAAAACAAGTGCCTTGGCCTAAAAAAAGGAAAATTTCTCTATCGTCGCTTCCTTTATTTTTGCTATTAGTGCGATGTAAATATCTAATGCCCGTTGAAATTAGTTTGACGTATAGTTAGGGCAGCTCGAGTTTTGGAAGAGATACCAAAAATAGACCGCAATAAATTCCGTGCCTTCAAATTAGTGCTGTAAACTGTAGTAAACTCTTTTCCTTATCAACGGCTGGCACAGAGATAAGTCAAGTTTAACAAAGCTTTTCACGAGAGGAAGCCCGCTAATAAAGAACCGTCTACTGACAAACTTTTTCAGTTACTATATAACATCGAAACGAAACGCATCGAGTAATTTATATTTCTTTCATCGAAACCGACTGAAACTGATATACATTTTTGCAATGGATTGCGGCGGAGTATTTGTGAAATATGTGCTTTTTGTGTTTAACATACTGTTTGTGGTAAGATAAGTTTCCCAAGAGATACGATACCAGCGAATATCTCCATTAGTCAACATTGGAGGGGCTCGAAAATAAAATCCCTTGGCTTGTGCAATATCTTATCTGCAAACCAATGACAAATAAACTCTTGAGGCTCAAGATTTCCGACTGCACCGCCCTGGATACAGCTTTCAAAAGTTATCTTATCGAGGAATACAGGGCAAAATGGTTAAAAACAGCTAAAAAACGTTGTTTTCCTTAAATAAATCATCGCATGCCAATGACGAACGTAATTACGGTTAATGAGCTGGAACAGTTGACGGAAAACATGCTGTACTCGGGAAAGATAACAGCATGAGTAATACGATCGTGTGAAGTATCTAGAGACATCCCCCTGTGATAGATCTTCATGTTATATGGTATATGGTGATGAAATTGTTTGTCAGATGCATGATGCTTTGTTATCTGTAAACGCTGCGTGGAAATTTAATTTGATCGTCGTCTCTTTCACCTTTTCAGGAGGTGTTAAAGCTTCGTTTTGCCCTCGAAAGTAATCAATATAATTAGATAAAATTTACGATATCCCTGATAATTAGAGTGAGCTTTTACCCGCCGTGTAAAGTACCCGATGCGATTGGGAACAATAACTTGGGCGGGGGTGGCTGTTATCCAATTCGCTTGAATCACCACCCGGTGACTGTTACCGTTACCGACTAACTAATTGACTAACATAACTGATTTTTGGTTTTTGCATTGCAGATATGCGGCATTTTGCTTATCACGCTCGGCTCCATTATGGTGTCAACCATAAAGGACTTCTCGAACGTCGGTGAGACCTTCACGGCCAACAGCGTGGCGATCATCATCCTGGTCCTTGGCTGCATCATCTTTGTGGTGGCTTTCACGGGCTGCTGCGGTGCCATTCGCGAGAATGCCTGTGCTCTGACCACGGTGAGTTAAGGGATCTTTGGCCAGCAGAACCAGCTTTGTATGTATGAACGTTTCCCTACTCTTTCAGTACTCCGTTGTCATGCTGGTGGTGCTGATCAGTCAGCTGGCTTTGATAATCTACGTGTGGGTGTACCATGTGGAGATACAGAAATCCCTGGAGAAGATTGTCCAGACCATTTGGGATCAGCGCAAAACCGATTCACTTCTCATGGACACACTGCAGCGATCCGTGAGTCTTTTTCATTTATATACATATATGAAAATACCTTATTTTTATACAATCAAAAATTTAGCTTTTGTTTAGTTTTTTTTACGAAACATCTTTCCTTTTCTAGACTTCTAGACTACTTATAGTTTGAGTCTGATTTTCTTTTAGTTTAAATACTTTTTAGAAATCTATTTCATGATTTTTAAACATTTCGACTTTGGGAATAGTTTTAAAAGTTAAATCGATTCGTTATTAGAAAGGCACCTGTTTTCCTAATCAATGTCCTTTGCTTGCAGTTCAAGTGCTGTGGTCTCAACGGTTTTGCCGATTACGGCGTTAAGTATCCCGCCTCCTGCTGCGACGCGCCCTCCAATGGAACCTGCGCACTTACCCAGGTTATGAATCGATCCAGTTGCCTGAACGCCGTCGATTCGTTCTGGGACACCAACGTAAATATTATTAAGTACGCTGGTCTCGGTGTGACCGCTGTTGAGGTAACTTAAATCTTAAGCTCTCCGAATTCGCCATACTAACTGGAAACATCTTTCCCTCAGCTTGTCGCCTTTATCTTCGCTTGTTGCTTGGCCAACCAGACGCGCAACTCCCAGAGACGCCAGAACTACTAAGCGTTTAAGCAAGCATCCTTTAATGTATTAGTTAGACTATCTCCCCATCTTTTTGACAAAGTAAATGTATCAATAAAGATTTAAAAATAAACTTTTCATTGAAAATCCTTTACATACCGACACATTTACGTTTTTGAATGCTACCTAGCAATTAACTTTAATAAAACTAGGCTTTGAAGTTGATTTTCTGCTATCTATATTTTTATCCATACTTAAAAAAAATGGTATTTTGTACCAAAAAGTTAATATTCTGTTTCGATTTCTATGCACATATGTATGTTCAAAAACAATGAAACTCTATCTATTTATGGCCGTAAATCAAATTACCATTTTTCTTTTAAAACCAAAAGTCACAAAAAACGAATAATAAAAAATTAAAAAAACAATACAAATCTTTATTAATCATTATATTTGAGATTTATTTTTGTTGGTCAAGAACAATATTATGCCCTAAGTTTTATTAAATTACTTAAACATAATAATTTTTAATGAAGAAAATATTTAAAAAAATGATAATTTAAAAATCATGACAATTAGGCATTGATTGAACAAATAGGATGATTTTGGTATGTACCATTAATTTCTAGGCCAATTATATGAGGCTGATTTTTAATTTAGCCTATGTACGGTTCCTGATTATTTTACATAACCGGCATGAATATTTTGGAAAGTAAAATTGACAAAATATCTACACACGTAAATAATTTCAGGTATCATGTACGAATTTTATACATATAAATATCCTACATAAAACTACATATAATTTACTTTTGCAATTGTTTAATCATTTTTATATTTGTTTTATTATTAAAACTACAAAATTACTTATTACTTCTATCAATGTAATACATTTTCTAAAAGTCATAATTTCATACCTTCCTATAAGGTATTCATATTCTTGACCAGCATCACTACGAGATAGTCGATCTAGCCATGTACGCCAGTCCCCCTGAAAATATTATAACTTAGCTGTTTTTACATTTTTTTTAGTTATCTTTTCTATAATTAGCAATGGTTTCTTTTTTAAGAATTACGGTTTAAAATTAATTCAAATCGGACGACTGTTAAATATAGCTCCATGAATAAAAAAATGGAATAATAAAAATATTAATTTTAACTCAACTCAAAAACCTGACATCTATTTACCGTAGAAAGTTGGAAAGTTCATTCGGTATCGACAGATGTTGAACGAATAAATATATACCAACCAAAAATATGTTTCTATTTATTTATTTTGTGAGTATAAATACAGTATTACTTTTATTGTGAGTGTAAAAAAAAAATATCAATAAAAAAGCTTTTTTGTTTCTTTCTTGTTTAGAATATTTTATTCAGGATCACCTTGTGATAAAACCTTTTTCTTATTGGATAGCAAATTTAAAAAAGAAGTACTCAAAAAATTTATATTGTTTCCGTGATCAATAATATACAGATTATACTTAATGGATTTCCATTGAAACAAATACATACTTTTCTTTAGTTGAAACATGAAGGAAAGCTATTGTCGACTATTATCCATTACAAAACAAATTTGCTTCTTGAAAACAATCGGGTTTTAAGTGGCGGCATCTGTCAAACATTTACATTTATGCTAATAACTTAATAATTTCGTTTCAAAAAAAAATATTGTATAAGTCTGTCCTATCTCAGGCAGGCTTTTGCGATTTGTGGGCGTTAGAGTAGGAATGGTCACTTCTGTAAATAAACGTGCGCTGCGTAGACATAACAAGAATCTGAATGTTAAATGCCGATAACACTAATTTATAGCCGAAATACCCAGAAGCCAATGATACAAATTTCTGGTAGAGTACGACTTTTAGATTACGTGTTTTATTTTATATTTCGAGTTGTGGCCAAGCGATCTTGGAGCATTTCAAAAAATTTTACTACCAATAGATCAATCTTTAACATTGTCATACTGAGTAAATGGATTATGTAAGTCATTTGTGTGCAAGAGCTCGACAAAGACCAATTTTTTTTTTAAAATTTTGGTCTGTTAAACCGCTGTAAAACGACTGTAAAACAGCTGCTATATCCTTAAAAACTCGAAAAAATCGGTTGAGAAATTCTCGGTACCCGACTTAATCGGACAAGCTAATCATGCCAGAAATTCATTGGAAATTCGAATTCTTGTGGGCAATATTCTAGGAATATGAATTACATTACAGTGTTTGATAGTATTTTTAACCTTGCCAACACATTCATATGAATAATAGTGATAAAGCTTGTGACACAATGGGAATCGACAATAAAGCTTTTTTTACAACACTGATTTAAAACTTTATGAGCCATTTCATGTTTATTCTCATATATTTCATTGAACCTTTTTTCTTGTGTAAATTGTTAGACAGCCTTTTCAACGGATTTTTTTCGGGTTTATTTACGACATCGAAATACTTAAGCCTACTTTGATTGCTGAAATTGCTGCAAATAAAACTTAATATTAAATCATATTACTACGCAATAAAGTAATGTTATTTAATATTAAGTTTTATTTGCAGCAGTTTCAGCAATCAAAGTAGGCTTAAATATTTCGATGTCGTAAATAAACTCGAAAAAAATCCGTTGAAAAATCCTTGGTACCCGACTAAATCGGACAAGCTAATCATGCCAGAAATTCATTGGCAATTCGAATTCTTGTGGATATTTAAAGTTAGGCGTTTTAGTTTTTTTCGGCCGTTAAGCACAAAATTTAACAATATCTTAGTAGGCTTTAAGTTGCCTCATTTGTTTACTTACTATAATTGCGGTCCAAACAAGATATTTGATGCAAAAAAGCGAGAGAAAACAACAGTGCGCTTCAAAAACGCTCAGTTCGAAATCAAAACTGTATTGATAATATTGATATAATCGTCTTGCTACTGCGTTTATCATAAATATTGTGTTAGAAATGATTTATTTAGCGTTGTTATTCAAAAATTAGGCATAACCCTGTCCTCCGGCGCCCTGGGTGCGCATACAGTTGGTAAGGGCGCCGGCGATTAGGAAGACGATCAGGTCGAAAATGCATAGGCCAAGACCGGACCAGCGAATGATGTCCATGTTGTCGTTCCAAAACTCCTCGAACTTGTCATTGCAACCGGGCTTCGATGTGTAAACCGAAGGGGTGCTGCACGTTTGCTGGCGATTCAAGTAGCCGCAGCAGGTTCCGGGAACCGGGAGGCCGATAGCTTTGTAGTTGGAGTAGCTGGTGTTGCCGCAGCAGCCGAAGGTTTCCTCCAGCACGCCCAAGGCAGTATACTCCTGGGAGTTCCACAGCGTGCTTACCAAATTGCGCATGTCGCCCAGGAATGCAGATCGGTTCACGAACACCCAACAGGTGAGCACCAGTTGCAGGATAAAGAGGATGAAAACCATGCTGGTGTACTGCACAATACATTAGTTGTAGTTTTGGGTGTTTTTGGGTTTTGTCCCACTACTCACCGCTCCCGTCATGCAGGCGCTCTGCCTGAAAATGCCATAGCAGCCGAAGAAGGACACCACGAAGATCAGACACCCCAAGACGGTGATGCAAATGGGGATTGTGTCAGGGTTCGTCCCATCAGCACGATCGAAGTGACTGAGATCGGACAACATAATCGAGCCCAGCACGATCAGAAGGATGCCAACGATCTAAACGAATCAAAAAGTTCAAGATTAAAATGAAAAAATGTTTATTATTTCAGAATATTTTCAACTATGATTATTTATTAAAGTTATTTAAAAAAGAGATTTATGATATATTCCTGCAAAAGTTGGCAAAAGGCTTGTATGAACAAAAAGTTCCGAGGAAATTTATGATGTTGAGAAATTCGATTGTATGTATGGATATTAAACGTAAATATATTAAACGTACAGAATTGATCTTGGGCTAAATATTTTGAACTTGAAATATCCATCTAGATATCTAAAAAATTTTCACAGGTACATTCCCATATTTAATCGGCTAGTGATTAATGAATATTTCTTAGTATAAATAAAGCCCCTACTTCTTTTTCATAACATATCGTTATGTGTATCTATTCACATACAAAACACAGATAATGTCAATTATCTGATTAAGTTTGTGTTTGTTAAAAGGCATTACAGTGTTTGATAGTATTTTAAACCTTGCCAACACATTCATATGAATAATAGTGATAAAGCTTGTGACACAATGGGAATCGAAAATAAAGCTACCGATGCGTAATTTACGAATTTTCTGGTTTTTTTACAGCACTGATCTAAAACTTTATGAGCCATCTCATGTTTATTCTGATATATTTCATTGCACCTTTTTCCTTGTGTAACGTAAAAGTGATTTAAAAAATATTTTGTTAGTAAGCCTTTGTTTTTGCGTTGTAATGTGAATTAATATAAGGTTATATTAGCAGCCATTTCACCAATCAAAGTAGGCTTAAATCTTTCGAAGACGTAAAGTAAAGTCGAAAACAAATTGTTTTAAAATAAATCCTGTCAAATTAAAATTAATTTTAGCCACCAAGGCAACACAGCGCACTTTTAAGCAGACAATGTTTGTGTTATTTGAAACCAATTGTTAATTTCTTTGAAAGGAATACTTCTGAGCAAATAATAATAATTTGTGTATTATTTATTTAGTAAAAAACATTATCTTTTCTATCCAAAAACGTTAACTATTTCTTGATTGATTGAAATCTACACACACAACAAATAGACTTAGGTCACTTTATTTTTATTTGGAATTTTACAAATGTCCTTGTTTCCGTAGCTATTCAAATTATCCAAATTATCCAAACACTTACCAAAAACACGACATTAACAATATATAAAATGAAGTTGACTATTCCCGATAGACAACCCATTTTAAAAACTTTTTTTTGTTTCAATTTACAAGTAATACAATTTGGATAATGTTATCCGAGAGAAGCTCTGATTTGCTGTGATTTTATCGCGTATTCGCGTCGCTTACTGTCGTTCGATTGGACTGGTCTTCCATATGGGCTACCGTTTTTAAATTGTCCAACAGACACGGGCGATATCGGAAAGATACGCGAGTGCCAGATATCGTAATCGTGGCCCAAAAGGAAGGATAGATAATGGGGCCTGAATGTTGGGGAAATCGATAACAATTGGCATATGGAGTGATTCATTGCTGAGGGCATTTGATCTCACAAATGTGGCCGTGGGCTTATCGACTGATAGGGACATAGTTTTTGGAAAAACATCAACTTGTCTTGTCTGATAAGATAGGCGGTGGCCAAAGATAGACAGCGAATAACCAATAGTATTTCTTTGAGCTTAACCTATTTCGGTTTATTTACGGTAAGTGATGGACGTGTTTTGGAATTTATGCTACGAACAGGGCTACATCTATTAGCTAACAGCTAAGAAGTTGCCTCAGATTACACTCTTAACGCTTCCTCATCGCGCTGGCCAGGCAGCAGGACATGATGAAGATGCCAAGCTCGAAGAGGGCTATGATCAGACTGCTCCATCGAATCAGTTCCGTGCTGGCTTCCCAGAAGTCCATGAACTCAGCCTGGCAACCGGGTCGCTGGGAGTAGATGTCGGCCTCACACGCCTGGTTGCGATCACTGTAGCCGCAGCAGGAGGCTGGCACAGCGCCATTATAGTCGTTGTATCCGTTTTTGCCACAGCATTTGAGCTGTAATTAAAATTATTATTATTAGATTGACATTAACAAGCCTTGGGTTATATTATTTGTCTGGCTTCATTTCTGAAAAACTTACGGCCAACTGAAGGGCATCCATGGGATATCCCTGGGCGGCATTATTCTCGTTCCAGGCCTTGTCCACCACCTTTTCCAAGTTGGTCATGAACTTGTCGTTCGCCGCGAACATCCAAATCGATAGGGCCAGCTGGAGGCCAAACAGAATCAGCATGCAGATGGCGTACTGGAGATGCAGATGGGAAGTAAACAAGTCAGTATCCCGAATCGGATGGGCAATGGATCCCAAAGACTTACAATGGTAGTGCAGCAGGGGTTCTCGCGAATGGTGCCGCAGCATCCGAAGAAGGCCACCACGAAGGTGACACAGCCGATGACGATAATTATGATTGGAATTGTTGCTGTGCTGACTTCGCCGTCGAAGGAGTTGAAGTCACCCATCTGCGAAAGCGTGATGGAGCCCACCACGATCAGCAGGATGCCACCGGCAACGAAGATCAGGTTGAGCAAGTACAGCAGGTACTTGAACGTCGCGGACAAGCAATTCATGGTGATGGATTTTTCGGTTTCTCGTTGGTTCGCTGGATAATCCGTTCGTTCGAATCGACGATTTTCGTCAAACTGAATTGGCTATCTGGCAGAAGTCGGCTATTAAAGCGTATTCGAAAGCCTCATCTTATCAGAAGCACTATTATCTCAGCCATAAAGTGCCCTATGTACTAGCTCTGGAAGCTCTCTTTCCTATGTACTTGAAATTCAGTTGTTCAACTTGCACCCGCTTAGATAACCAAGAGACCATAGAGGGTGTACGAACTTGGGCATTTACGTACTCAGCGGACTCTGTGAATCACATGTGGTTTGGTCTAAACTTTTGGAGGGGGCGGAAGTTATCTGACATTCATAAAATTCAATCTATGGGGCGTTGGTCCTCTCGATAAGATGAATCACTTAGCATTTTAACACTTCGCTGCCTTTCACACTTTGTTCTTATCATGAGGAAAGGTTGGTTTGAACGCTGACTCACAAATTTCACATTTCGTTACTTACTCGTGAGTCCCCGAGCTTATCGCGTTGATTTATGTACTATCAATCGAATAATAAACTTTTTAACGGGTGCACTACGAACGTAACTCACAAGCCGATTTCGATTTTGATAGCAAATGGGGTTTCCAGAGGAGATGAACTATCCTTCGACATTAGAAATGGCTCTTTCACTTTACTAATAAAATACATGAATAAAGATTAGATTGCATATTGCATTCCACAAAGTCAACAAAATGTAATCTCCTGATATGTTAGTTCATTGGAAATGTGTCAATAAAATCAATGATTGATAAGAGCGGTCATCTAGTTTAATGTTTGCTACCCTTTTAAACATCTATTTTTGATCGGTTCTTACTTGGGAATAGTTTAAATTCCTAGGCCTACTAATTTTCAATAACAATAAACATAGGAAATAGTTTAGTTGAGTATAAACGGCACTTCTGCTTCTTGTTTGTTTAAAAATGTTTTTTTAATGCAGAAAACAAATATTTTTACCTGGTACAATATAACATAACAGTGCGCAATCAGTGCAATATATAATAAATTTCTCAGTTTATTGCAATCTCTAGGAGTATAAATTATTTTTTACAATTAAAAATATGAGCACAATCAATATAACTCTCAACTAACGATCTTACAAAACGGGATCATCTCGCATTCGTCATGGGATTTGCTGCTTAAACTTGAGATTATGTAAATTTCAATGGCCATCTGTGTCAGGTGATATGTATTCGCAAAATTGGGCAACATAATTCGTACTTTCGGTTTCAATTAAAATTTGTAAAAAGACTCTCTCTTCCATCGATTAATAGTCCGCACGGCGTCGATAGTTCCGAATGCTGTTAGCCAGGCAACAGGCAAATATAAAGCCCACAAACTATAAGAAAATAAGAAGTTATACAAGCATTAATAAATTTATTAAATTACCAAAATAAATATATGATTATCGTTTTATGGTAAAATTCCGAACTTTAAAGATTTTCTGTAAGCAGTTTAATATAATTAAAAAAATGCTAAATAATGTTAATAGAGCCAAATCATATTAACAATATAAAACAATATTTAATCTTTTGATTTCAAAAACTTTCAAGAGCTTCATTTCATTGAGATGCATTACATTAAAAATCTTAGATGCCATTCCTTAGATTTCCAATTCAATTTTCATCATATTTAAACTAAATCAAAAGATAAAGTGGTTAACAGCCTTAAAAAAAACAACGAAAAATGTTGTTGTGTAAATATATAACATGCGTGTTATTGATACTAATCAAGAATTGGTCTTCTTTTTAACAGGTAGTAAATACACAGGACATAAATTAAACCCTTTCGTTAAAAAGAATTTTATTTTTTGTCTGTTAAAATACTCTTTCTGGGGAAACCGCATCTTTGTAAAGTAAAGCTATATTCTGTGTCAAAACTAACCTCAATACCGGCAATGACCAGGCCAGCGTACTTAATGATGTCGCTGTTCCTGTCCCAGAACTCGACAAAGGCGACCTTGCATCCGATCGGGTACACGGTCGCATTGCTGCAGTTGTTGGTGTCTCTGCAGCAAGAAGGTGGGAATTTACCCTGGTAGGAGTAGTCGGCGTATCCACTGCGTCCACAGCATTTCATCTGGAGTTCCGAAAATGAGTTAGAGGTAAAATACATGTTTACATCGCATGCAAACTGCGAACTTACGCTGATCTGAATTGCATCCATGTAGTCGGAACGACGGGTGCGATGCTCCCAGGCCCTCTCCACCGTATCGCCCATGATGCCCAAGAACTTGTCCTTCTGCACCCACATGTAGATGACCAAAGCCAGTTGGCCAATCATTAGGACGAACAGCAGAATCGAGTACTGCAATGATAGGAATCAGTAAAAGTACTCAAAAGTAATCGAAAACACCCAACCGTCATGGACATGCAGTAGGACTCGCGAATGGCGCCGCAGCAGCCGAACCAGGAGATCAGCAGGATGATGGCGCCCAGGATAATCATCGTGACGGGCACCTGCTGGGTACGCAGTGCATCCGCGAAATCATCGATGTTGTGGACTTTGCTGAACAGCAGAGCTCCAAAGACGATTAGCAAGATGCCGCATATCTGAGGAAGAAAACATTTTAAGTTATAACACAATCAAGTCCAAAGCTAACCATTATAGTAGCTAAAAAGATATTTATGACCACCAGTTTCATCTGCACAAATCAGGCTCAATTTGAAAATGAAAACAAAAGCAATAATCTCAGAATGGTTTATAAAATTAAGTGATCTCTTTTTTAACTGATACCAGTCTTAAACAAAAACATCCCTTAACGATGTAAAAAAGTAGTGACGATCTCTCCATTAATATACAAAATTTCTGACGCCAAAAAAACATTAAAAAAAACATAAAAAACATACTTTCGTGGTTTTTAAGATATTCGCTTATATCTTGCTCACTTTTTTGCACTGTACCTGAATTCAAATAATTAAGCTTAAATTAATAATAGTTTTAAAACTTAATTTTTAAAAATTATTTAATAATTGTAAAAACAAGTTAAAAAGAAATCGAGGACGTTTTCAAACGATTTACAAAAAAGTGCCAAATAAAAAAAACTTCTTGTTATAGTTTGAAAACTATTGTATTTAGACCAACTATGTTAAATCAGTGGGATAAGCATTTGACAAATTAGCTTGTTTTTCAAAGACTCGTGAAACAAATGTTTTTTCTTACGACCGGCCCATCATATAAAAAATTATTCAAGGGCCATTAAACCGACAGTTGAAGGCTCAAAAATAGTCGTTTTGAAATATAGAAGGAACATTTTTTTTAATAACTTTTGAACGGATCATCAGATCTATGCAAGTTTTGTGTCTTTTCAACCAAAATGAAACTAGGATAAAAAGTGGAACATATGTTATTACAAAACCGAAACCAAGAGCTTCAATTTAAAAAAAAAATTGTGTGTCACTTTTACCGCCCTTTCTTCTGAACCAATTCATTTTTGAAAAGTCTTATATTAGCGGATATGCGCACGTTCTTGGTGCGCATCGTCAAGACATGTACTGCCGTCCATAGTGACAAAGAAAAAAGAAAAGTTTCAGAGAATAAAACACCCTAAGCCTACTCACTTAAATAAATGTTTATTGGGATTTACGTAAAAAGCTTTCAAACGTCAAAAAGCTTTACCCTCTTTTGTTAAGCAACTTTTAGTAAGTGCAATCCACTGTAAGAAATCAAGGAAAAGTTTATCAGTTATGCCAGCTTTATCTTGGGTGTAGAGCAACTGAATAATAAATAGTTGTTATTTTTTAATTACCTTATTAAGCTGATAATCAATGTTGACGGCTTTAACCTATACATTTTCACTCGTGTCTTTTATCTCTTCGTCTCTTTAAAAATAATAAAATATTTCCAGATATGTGCGGTAAAAGAAAAATGTTTACTATTTTAATGAAATTTTTTTAGTTGCTCTTAATAACGACCCGGTTATACTTAAAGTCAATTTCGGAAGGTTCTGCTGGTTAAGTTTTTGTTTCGATGTGTGATCAACTGACAAACAGGGCATTTATCTATTACTTCTTGTTTATTCTATGATGAGTGGCAACGGCACTGGCCTGCCAATTTCCATGCCTATCAAAGGCTTATCTTTTATCAATCCGCTTGATTTTGTTAATTAAGATTTAATATAACAGTTCCAGCCAATCTACGATAACCATCAAAAACAAATTTACTTTGGCTTTGATTTTTTATCGCCCTGCGTCAACCCGTAATCATTCGATTAGATGCGACCAATTAAACTATTATTCATAAGAATTCAGAAATTTTTAAACTGCAGCATGACTAATCCGTTGAGTTCAGCAGTTCATTGGATCAGATCGGATCCGAAGAGAGCGAAATTGGGACACTAGTCTAATTATATTAATAACCAACCCACCCACCCACCAGTCTGATATTTCTATCTCTGTCCATCCATCAACCCCCACCAATCCGTTTAAAATTGAGTTCAAGTGTATCGTCTGGGGCGCCCACTTCCATTATGTTGCGTGTGTAGATGAAATGCTACTTGTTTCCGAGTTTTGGCTCGCCTCAAAATGGGAGCAAGTTCACAATTAATTAAGTCAACTATTTTCTGTTGGACCCTCTATTGTAATCACGCAACTTGACATTAAACATTGCTAGTGTTTTTGTAACATATCACAAATATAAAAACTGCATTGGTTTTATATTATAGAAATCATCAAAATGTTACGGTAGAAAATCAAAGCTTTTCTAATGGGTGGACTATAACTATGATATCTGATACTTCATGTATTTTTTTCTTGATTTAAATAATCTTTTCTTTTTGTATCGTTTTCTACCGTATCTAATAATAATAATGTATTGCAAGGCTTGAAAACTTACTAGCTGGATTAGCTGGAACTGAAGAATTCGCTGCTTAAAATTTTGAGTTTAACTTTAACATAAAAGTATAAAAGTGATGTTTTTCTCGCTGTTGAGAATGACATCCATGTTTGCGTGACGGGAATAATGCTTGGGCCTCCGGCTCCGTCCGATCACACCTGCAAATCAGGGCCCACAAACTGGTTAGGCCCAGTACAGTTTCACTCTGCGGTGCAGCCACTTTGGGGCAGTTAGTTAGAAGTTGCAAAACCATATCGAAAAGGCCACTGCTGGCTGGCGTTTCAACGATTGTTAGGTTGCTGTTTGAAACCAGTTAACCTCGAGCGGATGCCAACTAATGGGATGCATTTTGTTTCTGTGGTTGGTTTTAGGGGGAACTCTCTTGAACCAAACGAAACCAATTCAAACTCGTTTTCAGTCACCAAAATAAACAAAATACGTAGTATACACAAATTTATACCGAATTTTTGGGTACCGCTACGTCACTTAGGCAGCCCAGTTTTAATAACAGGTTTGGCATACTGATGATCTCAGGCTCTCTGCCCCCATATTACATGTACAGTGCGTTTCATAGCCGAAAAAACCTTATTATTAGTAAAAGGGTAAATTAGTACCGATCAGGGAACTGAAAACTTTTGATATTATGTTCTTGTTGGATCTTTGACAAAAAAATATAATAAAATTTATAACGAAATGAAAACCAAAATGTACAGAACAAAAAAAACTTACTCTTGTCAACAAGTTTTGGGTCGCGACTCTCTCAGTAAACAAACCAACAACATATTTTTAAGGATAAACCAGTTTTAACCGTACCAGAGTTATGATATCATAGCAGGTTTACAACTAAGGAAACTGAATTGTGCTTGGCCGGTGATGCAGGAAAATGATATAATCTAGATATGTTCTACTCACCGAACAGAGCAAATTGAATATGAATAAGATATATTTGACCATGGAGATTCCGCAGCTCATTTTGCTTGAGTTTTGTAGGAGGTTACTGGTGGAGGTGAAGGAAGAACTGCAACTGATCGTCCGTGGAACAAAAAAGAATGGAATTGAAAAATTCAGATACAAACGTCAAAAGTTAAGTATTTATCGTTTTATTTGGGAAACATCCACACACACACAGGCACACGCACTGATGTCATCCGTAGTAAAAACATTTTGTTTATTTGAACATTCAAAAGAAACGCCAGCGGTTTTTACTGGGTGTGGAAATTAGCACACGATCACGTACCGCCTGGGCATCGATTGTCGTTGGTTTCGTTGGTTTGGCTAGTAGCTAGCTAGCCCTAAAACTATTGTACTTTTTAGACTGAGTTGTGAATTTGTGCCTAGTTTACACAATTAATGGTGTATTTTTTCAAAATGTTTTGTCTTCGTTGGGTCTTAGAGACATTTTTATGGCAATCTATTTGACAATGCCTAACACAAATGCACAAGCTGGTTTAAAAAGCACATAAAGTAAAGATGAGGAGTAGCTGACCCTAGAACTAAGCTAATGGTAGGGAGGAGCTGTCCCTCAATTAAGTTAAAGGCAGGGTCTGGGAGCTCGAGATCAGCGCACGAGCTCCGGCAGCAGCTTCTCCTTGGGCAGCAGGCGCTGCTTCAGTTCGTGGTAGCGCCGCCAGATGTAGGGATAGCCAGAGGCCCAGGACAGGAAGGCCTCCTTCTCAGCGGTCGTCTGCTCCACCTTCTTCAGGTGCTGGTAGTACTTGCCGTTCCTCTTGACTCCAGAGGCAGCATCCTGGACGAATCGGGCGAAGCGGAGCTTGAGCAGGGTCTCCGAGACGTCCAGCAGGCGGTTGCCCTTGGGCGGATGGACCAGGCACAGCTGGCAGACGACAAAGTCCTGTCCTTTGGGAGACTTAAGGGGCAGAAATGTGGCTTCACGTCCAATGAGGCACTGCTGCAGCCAGGAGTAACCGTTGGCATTCACCCGCACGCCTGGGAGCTTCACAGGCAGCAGACGTCGGCGGCTGGTGAAGATTGGGATCAGAGGTCTGTGCTGGATCATCAGCAGAGTGTCCTGCTCCTGTTGCTTGACCGCTGCGATTTTGCCCGTGTGCATCACACGCTCGCTGATCAAACGCTCTGGGATATGGGAGGGCTGCTTGAACTGGCGCACCAGGTAGGCGGGCTTCCTTTTCGCATAGGCCACGGCCAGCATCAGGGCCGAGGTGCCGTAGATGGCCACCTCGCTGCCAAGAGTGTCCCGCTCCAGGAAGTTACATAAGTTCTGGTACTTGGCCTGCACAAAATCCTTGGCCGACTCCATTGGGAAGCTGGAAATTGTTCGCTGGTTAGGTTTTGCTTGTGCTTCTGTGCCGCCACTGGCCGATGTCACTTTACCACACGGATGCGTTGTGTCGTTTTGTTGGCCTAATCTATACGTAAGAGCTGCTAATGGCTAATTTTGTCGGTGATTCGGCCTTTTCTCGGCGACAATTCTGTTTTGCTACTGAACAGACTTTGACATTTGCCTCGAGTGCGAACAGGACGACTAGTGTGCGTGTGCTGGCTGCGATCGCCCTTCCGGCGCTGTGCAACACTGCTGCTCTCTCTCTCTCTCCCTCTCTCTCTCGTCAACACTCACTCTCACACACACAAGCACATGCAGTTTGAAAACAAAACCCACACACACTCACACCTTGAATTTTCCGCTTTTTATTATTTGTTGAATGAATTTACGCGCGTTCCGCCTTACGAACCGTTCCTCAGTCGTTGTCAATGCTAACTGAACGGCGAGATCGGCCAAAAGCTACGCTGTGGCGGTACATGCTTGTGTAGCAGCCTCAACCGCCTGTTGCTTCGCACTCACACACGAGCACGTCATTTGTTTTGGTTTTGGTTTCGTTTCGCCATCCCCCTTCCTCCAACGGTAATTGCACTAACTTGTTTTCCCCTCTCTGTTGTGTTACCAATCGCGCTGACTTAACCCTTTGTTTATTTATGCAAATTTGCTGCGGTCGCCGTTTGTTTGTTACCTGCTATTGAGATTGGAATAATGTAAATGAGATATAGAATCATGCTCAAAGCAGGAGTTACACCTTATATTTAAAAAATCAATAATGAAAATGATTTTTTTTTAATTTTATTTTAAAATCATAAAAAATATTTGTGTTGTTATTATTTCAAAAATCAATTTCATTATTTTCTTTTAAATTTTATTTTAAAATCAAAAAAATATATATTTGCTATTTTATGAAATACAAAAATAACTTATATTATAATATTTGTTATATATAAAACTTATTGGAAATGTTTATTTTCTTCCCAACCCTTATAGTAGCATCAATTCTAAAAACATATTTTTCCTTGCAATATAAAGAATATATTTATACGAACAGAAAAAATGAATATAACATTCGACATAACTAGTGTATTTATCAAAGTATCAAAAGATTTCGAAAGATTTGTATGCTAATATAACGTTTAAATGGTTTAAGCAAACCTATCTTAAGATTGCTAGTTTTTCTTTTTAAGCTGATTATAAAAATATATATAATTTATGGATTAAAAGAATCTGAAAGGTAATGTTCTGATACTAAAAACTAAGTTTGAAAATTGTTTAAATTACAGAATTTGCCTGGAACGTTGAACCGCAAAACTTTCGATGCGATTTCCAATGCAGCTGGCGAACGTGTTTTGCGGTTTTCGGGTTGTCGTGGGCGGATTTTCACGAAAGTGCCTTAAGCCAACCAGTTTGGGCCGATGCGCAGAAAGTTTCAATACCAATAGTCGCCCTACTATGGCTTCGGGCATGGCTTCCGTTTTTAATTACCAGACAGAAGGGCGTTGTAAGTGTCTGTAACTTTTCCTTGACACACTAACAACAACAACAGCAGCAGCAGCAGCAGCAACCGCAATAACAACAACAGAAACTGGTTTCCAACTTACGTAATCGTAATCCGATGGAAACGTGGTGGCTCGGCAGCATTATTTTTGGATTTGGAGAGGAGAACGCCAACTGGCGCACCCGCTGGCCATTCCTAATTAACAAGTGTGCTCCGCGCAATTAACCTCACGTTGTTCCGTATTTAAATGTATTTCCACAGCGACAAGCACACGAAGAGAAATATCTGCATTGATCAGAGCCATATCAGTATGGTATTTTTAAGAATATTTATCATATCATTGGGATCTGCATTTTTCCGAGCTACAAGTGTACATGCTTTACTTTCTTTGGGTTTGATCAATTGAGGAATGTTAAGATCACGTCAATAGATTGATTTTCCTTAGCTGAACGTGAAATAATGACACGTTCCATTTGTTACTACAAAACGCACAGACTAAAAGCTGCCAAATTCCTCATCTATTTGTGTATATTTCATTTGAAATATAGCACGAAATAATAAAAGCATAACGTTCTTACTCTCGTTGTTCCCATGGCACAAATAATCAACATTAATTTAATTTGTCTGAAACATATTATACTTAACAAGACCTCAAACCAAAATTTTTTTTAACAAAACAATTTGTTTGCATTTGTTTTTTTTTTTTTTTTTTGTACCAAACATATTGTTTAAGAATATATTTCGGCATTTACATAAGTTGGACTATAATAATAAAGTCTGAACTATAATTAAAAATTAAAATACAAATACAAAATTAAAATTCTGTGGGATGACCAAATTGATTAATTTAAGCTAGAAATCTTAAGAGCTTAGGTATTGTTGAAAGTATATTTATATTTATATATTATATATTTATATCCGACATTTTTTTACACATTGAACTTACACCTCGTTTAATAATTGACCGGTATTTGAAATGTAAATGTTCAAATGTTTTAAATCTCAAAACATTTGAAATATTTATGAGATGACGATATGAATCCGAGGTTGCAATGCTTTTCCCCTGTGTAATGTATCCAATTATTGACAATATAGAAACAATTATGAATCACTTGTTTGTCATTTCTGTTAGCTTCCTCTCCAACAAACATCTCTTTGTAAATGTCGAATTACCGTCAAATAGAGAATGACTTAAGTGAGATTGTCTCTCAAGGGGAGGCAATTATTGGCAAGGAAAAGCTTGCGGTCGCGATTGGGAGAACTACCATGCGTCACACTCGAGCAATTTCATAAGCAAGCGTAGCACCAAGTCTTTCCATGAATCCATGAGCGATACGCATCAGCATCTACACACAAAAGAAAATTATTCCTGACTTCTGAAAAATCACATTCATAATCATAACTCAAAAAACAATTTTTAAAGTTGCGGTTTTCGTACCGATCTATTCTTTGTTCGATGATTTCTTCAGATTCATGATGTATTAATAGATTGGTTTTTCTTTTAGTTAAAATAAAAAAAGATTGATTTTTCATTTTTATGTCCATGCAGAGAATGTTATAATTTAATAAGTACTTATTTCAAAATTATAAAATAGTAATGAATAACTTGATTAAAATCGGACAACGATTGTAACCTTAGAAACGATCAAAAATTCAGCGACATAGCTTCATCGTTTTTAACACAAGTGTTCGCAAAAAAACTAAAATTTATTCGTTTTTTGGAACATTAGATTATTGTTATAGCTGCCAATTAAATTTGTTTTATAATTGAATTCTTTAGTTTAAAAAATATACTAATAGAAATATTTTTCAAAGATAAGAATTTTATTGTTTTGTTTTGACTGTATAACCGTTTTTGCAGCTGACCAAACAACAAGAATCTTGGATTCTCCAAGAAAGTTTCAAGAATCGAATATAGTACAGTTTTGCTCTTTTTTGTGTTTTGCTTGTCAACTTCAATTCCATATTTAATATCATTAATTGTTTGTTTACAAATTCAACAAATATATGCTGATTGTATTTATCGGTCAGAGTGCTTAGTAAAGTTCAAAAAATGCTGTGTCAAGCAATTGTTTCTTTATCGATTTCGCTGTTTATGCTGATAGTATACGCAAGTCTAGGAAACTTCCAACGATTTTATTTATTTTTAATCACCAAAGGAAATAATGGACACAAAATTCGGAGCCCATTTCTATAAAATAAGTTAGCCTTATAAAACATAGATTGTTTCTGACAACCCTTTGCCCTGTTGCTTTAATTGAATGGAAAATTGAATTTCAGCAGAGCTGTGAAATTGATATCATTTTTCTGGGTGATATTATTGTATACCACATAGCCACAGCTTTGTTTGAAAGCATCCTATACCAACCAACAAATTAACCATCAATATGAATGAAATCTTAATGTTTTAATGTTTTGGAAAATAGGGACGCCATAGTTGTCTGCTTTATTTCGTGTGTGCGACTCCACGTGGGAAGCGTAGTCGGTGTAGTGTCCATTTAAAATCGTAAGTATATCAGTGAGTGAGTTGCGTGGCGGCAGCAGGGCTAACCCCTCAGCCGAGGCTAGTACAGTCGCCGCGTGTAGTGCATCTGCTGGCCAGGAGGCGGCTGAGCGGATCCGGAGACCGATCCCGACGGAGCTCCCGGCTGGCCGGGCAGCATGGCCAACTGCTGCCGCGCCAGCTGCTGTTCGTGGGCGGATCCACCCCGTCCGGGTGCATAGCCCTGTGTGATGCTTCCCGCCGCCTTGGGATTCTGTGGAAGAAACTGGCGAGATGTTAGTTAGTGATGTTAGATTCGAAATGGGTTGTTCCTGCTAAAACATAGGTCAACCTACGAGCTTTTCTTTCTGAAACTTATGCATTTAATCTTCATGGCATATTGCTAACTTAATTTTAAGATTAGTTGTCAAAGAAACTAAACTAATGTTAAATGAATTTTAAACTACTTGCATTAAGTATGAAAAATTTCGCTGAGTTATAAATTAATACCACGAAAGTATCACAATAAAACTTATGAGGCTTAATAATAAGGCATTAGACTAAAGTTTTACACTCATCGGTATGGAAATGAAACTAAAAAGTAAAAGGGCAACATTATTAAAAACTGATTTAATGTTTCTTTTACTTTAATACTGTGTGTAGATTATCTTCAAAACTATCTATTAAATCTATTTTCAGTTTTGTTTTTGGGCTATACAAGTTATAATGGACTGCAATGGGGTGATTGGTTTGAAAAACGTACTTAAGATCTTCGGAGTTTCAATCTGCTTTAAAGAGATTTTTTAACGAGATTTTAGTTTCGGTATGATACTGCTATTGTATTGGTTTTATTGACCTTGTATTTGAATACATAAATCGAAGTGAAATACTAGAGGTCATAATAGTGGCTCATAAATTTCTATAACATAACGTTTTTTGATTACTTTCATCACAGTAGCACTCCCTAGGAAGTGAACCCGAACTCATACTCATCAGCTTTCGTTGGGTGCAGCAGCCGAACCGAAATTGGTTGAAAAAGACGCCACCTAACCATTTATATGCCATTGCTTGAAGGGACCCACCTGGCTGCTGCTTATCTGCAGGACGTTGGGATGCAGCGAGAGTTCGCTGTAGATGACGCCCTCCGACAGCAGGTGCGGCGGAGGTGGAACGTGGCTCGGTGGCTGGCCGTCGTGCTTGACCTCGATGTGGTAGCGGTCGGGCAGCTTCTCCATGGTCACCTGTGGCTGGGAGCTCTTCCCCGAAATGCTGCCGCCGGCTTGGGCCACCAGGTCGGCCTGCGAGATGGCCGGCTGGTCGAGATTGATGTGGAGCACCTGCATCGGCTGCCCTTGCGACGGCGCCTTGGGCGACTGTGAGTCCGGTGGCTTGCTGACCGTGGCGCTGGGCAGCTCCACGTGGTATGCCTGACGCAAGGGAAGGTTGTAGTTGTAGATGGACGTCGTCGGCGGAGCGGGGGCCGTCTGATAGAATACCGTGTTCGTGCCCGGATACTGTGCCGTGGTCTCTGGAAGAGAGGGAAAGCGGGGGTTCATTGGGGGTTCTGGGCTGCGATCGTTCCGGCGGTGGATCTCGGACTTGGTATTGCGAGTGAGGTGCTTACTGTTCCATGATAATCTAGCATAGTCCGCGGCACGACGGTAGTCATCGTGTTCTGCGAATCGATCGTAAACAAATAACGAAATGAACATAAGTTGTGTGCCTGTGTTGTTAGAGGTTAGTGTGCGCAGTCAAATGAGTTTCTCATGAGCGGGGCGGGGTGTTAGCGAGCAGTTAATCAAGTACAGTGAAGGCTCCGCGGAGCAGAAAGTAAAATAACGAAAGCCTACCCTTTGGATTTCAATAACACAAACTAATGGCGCTTACAAAAAAATAAATTCATTCAACTCTCTAGTATCTGTACTTATCTTTCAAATTCAAATTCAAATTAAATAACTTAATTAATCTTTGACGAGTGGCATTAGTTAGATGCAACAAAAGCTTTATCAATGTAATGTCAATATCTAAGAAGAAATTTAAGACATTGGGTTTGGTTTAGATTAACCGCATAAACAAATGTTGCAAATCTAACCACAGCCACCACAGTGGATATATTCTAAGCTCGTGAGAGGGTTAATGCAATTTATAAATCTAATTTTTAAAGTCATTATAGCCAAGTCAAGTAAACTTCTTTAAACAAGGAATCTTAACATGATGATTAACTTTGTTCTGTCAATTGATTTGAACTAGAAGCCTCTCAACGAATTAAATCAATAACTAATCCGTCTGCGACTAAAGCCAATGTTTGAGTTAAAGAAATCCAACAGGCAGGGTTTGGCCGTTTGCCTTGGGCAGCGTTCACTGTACTGGAGCCCCAAGGGCATCATCCTCGAGCTCGTCCTGGCTTACTCTGCTGGGCGTAGCTGGCCGCGCTCTTGTAGTAAGCCTGCTGCTGCTGGCTCGGCGGCGACGGACTCCTGCCCCGTTTGCCTGGCTGTCCCCCGGCGGTGGGCTGTCGGAAAAAAGAAGATCATTAAGAACTGGAGTGGAGGGAGGACAGAGAGGACAAACCTTCTGCATCAATGGGTGGTGCTGGTGCTGGAGGCGCAGGGGCGGCAGAAAGACCGGGCCACTGGCCGCCGCCTGCTGGATGGCGAACAGCTCGTTCTCCTTGGCCAGCTTCTTGCGGGTCTCATCCTCGTTGAGGACCTTCTTCAGCTGGACGGTGAGCTGATGCTTCTGGCTGTGCAGATCGGCCAGCTGCTCGTCCAGGCGGGTGATCTGGCCACGTGTGTCCTCCAGCGCCTCCTGGTTCTGGCGCTCCACCTCCTCCCGCTCCTGGCGCAGCCTCTGCTCCTCGCACTGCGCCTCGAACTCCTCCTGGCGTCGCTGGCGGTCCGAGACGATGAAGCCTTTCAGGGCTCCTCGCAGCTTCTCCGCCCGTTCGGCCTTTGCCGCCTGGGCGGCCGCGTTGCTGTTGTTCACCGCTGATGCTGGCGGCATCTTTGTGCTATGCTTAGTTATCTTGCCAATTTTATAAGCGTTTGTGGACAACCGGACGACCGAGGGGCTCCCCAAATGGAATGATCTGGCTCTCACAGAGGGGGGGAGATTGGGTGGACACCGCTGCGGGAAACTCTTGGCGGGCGTCTGGGGGATGTCTGGAAATGCTCGGCGGCGTGCTGTACTCTGTTTTTTGTCGACTTCAGCACGGTTTTTTTGTGGTAAACAATTTGTTGTGTGACTGGGATGTGTCGACCAGTGTTGCCACCTACCGATTAATGGGGTAAGGCTGGCCGGAAAAAAGCTAGTTTCGATACGTTTCGATTGGCAATTTATAGCTTAGTCACACTGGCACATTTTTTCACACTCTGTTAATGCACTTTACTCCCACTACCATTTGAAAATGTTGACGTTCAAAAAATAAATGTGTAAAATTAAACGTGTAAAAGCCCAAACTTTTAGAATAAAGTTTGCAGTCTTAATATTGTAAATTGTGGTTTTCGGAACCATATTTATACTCTGTGAAAGTAGTCCCAGCCATTATAACCGTTTTATTTTTAAATTAGTAGACATTTTGTGTGCTTTATTTGAAAACTAAAAGTTTTTTCTTCAAAACCAAACTGCATATTTCCTAAGCAAAAACAAACAAATGACCTTAGAAATGAAATAATTTTTGTTGGTGTGCCATTTTTCAATATTAGTAGAGTTGCCGTCAAACATCGATTTATGCATTATCTGTAAATCATCGATAACATCTATGCAAACATCGATGGTTAGTTGATCAGTTTCGTTACATTCCTATGTTAGTTCATCGTTTTTTTAACATTTATATGAGAAATCGACAAGTATTGGTCAGCGCTGTGGCAGAGGGAAAGCAGAGTAGAGATGGGAAAGCCTTGTTGTTGCCCTGGCCAAACATCGGTAAGACCGATGTCTTGAAAACGGGTGCTTCGTGTGACATTACAATTAAAAAAAAAAAAAAATGGCCACTCTACAAATTTCATGTGACCAAGTCGCGTTCAAAGAGTAATTCCCGCAGAAACCATCACGCTCCGCTTCATTCGTTGCAATAATCATTCCCATCGCGACAGAAAGAAACGCAGTGCCTGAAGTGAACGTGTGAACGCGATTCGGAAAATTCGGAAAACACGGAAGACACGGAAAACCTCATGCCATACGGACTTTGCGGTAATTGTACGGAGACGCGAGAGAAAAGCCGTGAAATGTGTTCAGTTCTTGCGACGAGCAGCCATTAGCCCATCAGTTAGTTAGTTAACAAGTGATACAACGTGCCTAAAACGCGCCCGCAGAGCGAAAAGACGAAAGTGACGGAGCGCAAGAAGCAGCAGCGGAATAATCAACAAAGGCGGCAAACATGGCGAGTGAGTAATATTAGGGCATTTCCTCGCCAGTCAAGGCACCACCTATGTATATAAAGTACAACAGACTCCGGATTCCTTTTCCGTAATATAAACAAATGCAATGCAGGCGAGTCGTTGTGTGTGCCTATGTGCGGCATTTTATGGGTGCAGTGCAGCATTTACGAGCTGCGAAGACTTCACAATCGCTGCCAGGTGCTCGAAACGTTCGTCGGGAGGGGATGTGATGGGAGGGGAGGGGAGGGGAGTTTTGCCGGCGGAGGAGGGGGCCTTACGGCTCCCTAGACGAGATGTGTGTTTGCCGGAGACATGTGAGAAAAATCAATATTTACGCTTCTCCCTTGCACAGTGGGTTGATCGGATTAGGCAGATGCCCTGCTGCAGGGTCACTTCGTCCCAATCAGAAGGCCCGCTTTTTATCCTTTAATGGCCCCGGCAATTCTGGCGGGAATCAAGTGTGGTTTTGAGACAGCGGCCACCACCGCACCAGTGCCACAAATCATCCACCCAAGCCACCCACTCCATCGCTGGATTTGGACGGATGAGGGGGTGGGGAACTGAGAACTGAGAACAGCAGTGACGACGCATTAATAAATGAGAATATGCCTCCTGCGAGGTGCCAGGTTTACCGGCGTGTCTCAACACTCTTCCCACAGCCCTCACTCAATTCGGTTTATCCCCCCGGGGTGACATAGCAAACAAAACGCAAAAGGAATGCACTGGGAAAAATAAGGGTTAAACTGATTTTAGCCAGCATATTAGAAAACATACGAAAACTGGTAATACCAAAATTAAGGAACTTAAATAAATAAGCAATTTTATACAGCTAAAAAAAAAAAAAAAAAAAATGCTCATTGAAATAAAAACCTCATATCGATTATACATTGCTCACAAATAAAATTAAACTATCTCTGTGACCTGGGAATGTAATTTAAAAACATACTTTTATTTGTGTATGAATAAGGTAGTAGGTAATATACCCTCTAGATTCGGGACAATTGAAGCCAATCATGAAAGGGAGCCACTCTAGTACTGAAATGCGATGACCTGAAAGGCCTTTTCAAACATTGTTGAGTAAAATTTAATTTTAATTTGTTAAACAGTTATATTAAAAAACATTTCGTTACACCTAGTTTTGAATCCTCAATGTGCATAAAGTTAGCAGAACAACTTTTGAAATTTAAACTTTTTTCTTATCGACAATTTTCCGTTATTTTTCCGTAAATTATTCGTGAAAGAAAAAAATTTGCTGCTCAATTTTTTTTTAAATTATGAGATGTTTTGCTAACTTGAACTACTATGTTTTAAAAAAAAAAATCCTTAAAACAGGAGCGGCAAATTTTTTTCTTTCACGAATAATTTACGGATAAATAACGGCAAATTGCCAGTTAAAAATTTTTTGGAAAAGTTGAAGTTTAGTAAGATGTTCTGCTAACTTGATATCTCATAATTTTTAAAAAAATTGAGCGGCAAATTTGTTTCTTTCACGAATAATTTACGGATAAATAACGGCAAATTGTCGATAAGAAAAAAGTTTAAATTTCAAAAGTTGTTCTGCTAACTTTATGCACATGAATCCTCAGGGATCGTTTTTGTTAAAAAATGGGACTCGAATGATTAAAATCTTAAAACTACGGAACACAGTTGCCACAGTACTTCAGCCTACTAAGATATTATTGCGAACGAATCATACTGTTGATTCATGCAAAGCTCTAAAATAAAGTAGTCACTGTTTTCTGCATTCCGAAGACCCCGTTTTTGCAAAACTGATTATCATTTATTTGAATGTCCAAACCTTCAATATGAATAATGCTCTTTACTTCTTAATGCAAACATTTTAAAGGTATTTGACTTTGAATAATATATTTTTTTTCATACAAGTAGTATTTCCGATGGTCTTGGAAAAAATTATATATAACAAAAAACCAAAAAACTTGTAGTCTTCATTTGTTCTTAATTTTTAGAAAACGAGATGTCAAAATTATTGATATTGAGCTGAGTATTATTTTTATATTGTTCATCCACTGATTCTCAATATGTGAGCGTTAAAACCAAACGCTCTGTTTAAGTTCTTACTAAAAAAATGTAAAACTAGTATCTCAGCCGACAACACTCGACCGAAAACTAAAATGTTAACAATTGAAGTGTTCTGTTCATAAGCAAACGAGAAATATGATTTTTCGTTTATGTTCGGTTATTAATCTTAAAGGAAAAACGTTCAAATGTTATTTGCAAGCTCTGAAAAAAACACAATTTTTCTGAAACAAAAGCTAACACACTCATAGCTCCAAAATATTTTCTTTTTCATTACCTAAAATTAAAACAATTGTATATTTAAGTAAATATGTTTATACATGCAAGATGCTTGTGTATATTTAGGTCAGTCACCGATGAGAATCGCTAAACAACGTAAACAAGTCTAAACTTCTCAGTTTTCAACTGTCACTGCACTCTGCTCACAGACTGTACTGTTTGTATACCCTTTCCCGAGGGGGAACCTGTGCCCAACGACAACAAACAGCACTCGAACGTGCTGGCAATCCCGGCCTTAAAACTTCCCCCTTTACATCAGCGGCAGTGCATCCCAAACCCCGCCTCTCAGTCCCTCACTTACCACGTTACCCACCAGCTGTGCCCACCGTAGCGAAACCCATTGTCACACTGGAAACAAAAAAGGCGTATTGATGCGTTACATATTTGTATACCCTGTTTTCGAAAAGTACGGAATAAGAACTCGTTTCTGATATAAATGTTGCTTGTCATGGAAGTGATTGCTTATCCTTTTAATATTCCCCAGTTGCTAAAGAGTTATCTTGATGAAAGTTTATTCGAAAAAATCCAAATCAATTCATCAAACATATAGGTTTTAAGGTGGAATTTTATAATATCCCTAATCATCAAATACCTGTATTTGTTCAAATTCAAATTATTTAACCTGAAACACCCGACATAAAGTAAAGTGTGGTAATAACAGAGATTCCTAAGCCCACAGATTGTATCGTTTTTTGCCATTTTCGTTGGTATTGCCTCTCTGTGCAGCTCCCAGCTGCGGGATGTTTGCCACGTCCTGGCCATGGCTCAGTCACTTTGGACTTTAATTGGTCCTTTGTGACTGCATTTTGTCGACGCTTTTGGCTCGGCGTCTTCGGCACAATTTGACTGCCGTCCTTGCGGCTGTGGCTTCCATCAACCCCAAAAGCTGTGATTGTGATAAGGCCGATATCAGTTGGTAGAACAGAACAGAACAGAACAGACCGCTCCCCTCAGCTGCTGCCTCTTTATTGTTATTATTATTATTTTGGGCTTTCTTCATTCGTTCCACGCAGCTTACCCAGATTAGCTGGCTGTTATTGTACATACATAGTTTACCCAACAACGAATTTATTTGCCCTTTTCCACCTCCTTTTTGCGTATTCCGGCATCGTTGCTTCATTTGCCTCATCTATGTAGCTGTGTGACTTGTGATTGCCCTTCGCCATCGCCTCCATTCGCTTTTCTTCTTTTTACTGCTAATAAGATTTTGGCCCTCCTAATGGCCTTGAGAACGAATGAGCAGGGAACTGATGACTGATGAAAACGCGGGGGTGGCGAGCTCTGTTTTAATTGAGTTCGTGCCCTATTCAAATTGGCACAGAAATTAATTTCAATTAACTTTCGAGTCTTTTGGAGAAGGTTATATGACCCCATGGCAACTTGTAAAGCATACTTATTGGGGCCTCAAGAGGTTTGACATTTTGGGGGAATCCCCCATCGACAGAACATTACTGAACTTACTTTAAGTGGCTCCAGAACTGAGGAACTTGTGTGGAAACTTTCTATTTAACTGCCTTTAAGGGTTTTTATTATTTTAAATTAGAATTTAGCACCAACATTAGTTGACTCTTCCCCACTTTTCATAGTTGTTTGGAATAGTTAAAATCAATGGACAAACATAATTTCTATTTAGGATTGTAACTCTTAAAAAGAACTCATGTACATACATACACCAACCTGAAGTTTATAGCACTTTGGTTACCACATAAGCACCTGGCTTTGTCTATCCATTTAGCTGGGTCTCGTTTTATCGGGAACTGTCTTTAAAACCACCAACTAAAAATTTAAAGTTTGCAAACGAACAAAGAAAAACGAATACTTTTTGTCTACTCACGCTGCTGGGAAGGAGGAAAAAGGATCCAGAAACCGGAAGTGGAGACCTCCGCCATGGGAATCCGGCAGAGGAGGCGATTGTGCGTCGACCAAGTGGTGAGCGACCTGTGCCTGGGAGACTACGAGCAGGCCCTGCTGCGGATCAACAAGGAGCTGGAGGGCATGCAGGACCACGCGGAGATAATGGCTCTGCTGGAGCTGAAGAACATCATCGTAAGACTGCGACTGAAGGGCGAGGCCCAGCGGACGTTCGGCCCAACCCGCCAGTCGGATGCCCTGCCCAATGGATTCACTCTCGAGATGCTGGACGTGGTTCAGAAGGTGCTCCGGTGCCGCAATCACTACGAGGTGCTGCGCGTTTCGCACCACGCCACTTACTCGGAGGTGAAGCGGGCCTACCACAAGCTGGCCCTACGTCTCCACCCGGACAAGAACCGGTCACCAGGAGCGGAGCAGGCCTTCCGCCGCATCAGCCAGGCGGCGGACTGCCTCACGGACTGCCAAAAGCGGACCGAGTATAACATGGCAACGGCAGTGGGTGACTGCCAGGGGCAGCATGCCTCCGAGTACGAGGACAACCTGGACGGGAGCGAAGTCAACGAGGAGGAGCAGGCCGACCTGGGGACCTGGGGACATCGCAGGCCATATCAGGCGGCCAACCAGCGGATGCCCCAGCGACAGTCGCTCTATCAAACAGAACAGCTCGTAATCGGAGTGCTGGCTGCGTTGGTTTTCCTCTTCATCACCATGCACTATATAGCAGCCGCACCTGCTTACAGTTTCACGCCAACCAGGTGAGGTACTGAGGCTATTCGATGGTATATCCAATCCAAAATCTTCTCCAGAACCCACAGTTTTCGTCGCGTCAGTCAGACGCATCAAATAACGTACTATCTCAACCCAAAGAGTCTGGCGAAATACACAGAGCAGCAGTTAGTCAAGCTGGAATCGGAAGTCGAGCAGGTTTACATCTCTGATCTCAAGCAGAACTGCAAACAAGAGCGAACTTTGCGTGAGTTTGGCCCGAAGTCTAACAATTGCCAGGGATATCTAACTACTTCTCCTTCCAGGGGAAACATTGCTGCTCAGGGCGAGGCAGGGAAACAATCGTAAGCTGCTCCAACATGCCAGCCAGATGCCCACTCCGGCCTGCCACACGTTGCTCCAACTGGGAAAATCTGGCAGCAGCCCACCACTGCTGCTGGAGAATCGGTCTTTGCGAGAGCCAAACCATTTGAATCAGGACTAGGAAGGGATGTTGTGTCAAGTTTTTGTGTTGCTAGAAGAGGATTAGTGTGGAAATAAATCAGTAGTTTGTAAAAAAGTTAAAGGTTGTTTAATTTGAGAGATATCAGCACATTTCAAAAGGGTTAAATAGTTAACTAGTTTATTTTCCAATTGTATGTTAATGTTATTATTATTATTTATATATTCACATATACACTTCCGCTTCATTCTGAAATTCACATTTGTGATCTAATATTAAATTTAACACCCTAACCCATTCAATATTTATGTTTTTTTCTTACATCACCCGTTATTCATGCTAAAATGATTATTAAGTTGAATTCGACGGTTCCCATGACTCCCATTTTCGGTGCCAAGCCTCTGCCTTCCACTTAACCCACATTTTCCGAACTTGTTGGGTGGCAGCAGGCCCGAAAAGCAACAATTCTCCTGAAACCGAGTTTAACAACACAAATTGCACATGAATTAAACATGCAAAAGCCAAAAAAAAAAGAAAAAAACAAATGTTTTGCACTAGTTTTTCTCATTTTTCGTGCCGTTTGCTATTTTTGTATGTGGCCAAAGTCAGTGAATCGTTTAATGGAGAAAACAAAATACCACAGCGGACTGGATATAAAACGCAGGCCACCAGCAGCAAAAAAAATAAAGGAAAATACGAAAATAAAATAAAGCAATTGCCCCAGAAATTCAAGCGAATAAATGCCTCGAACGAAGCCCGCTTCCGCAACGAAAAGCTAACGAACTTGCCACGGAACTCGAACTCGAACCCAATGGTTGGTTGGATGGATGGATGGATGGATGGACGGATGGATAGATGGATGGATGAACGGACGAATGGCATACTCTGAATACCAACGAGTACCAGTTACCAAAGCAAACATTCGGAGGCACGCAAAAGGCGGTGAGGCAGCAACCGAGACGCATTAAGGGAGCTGAGGCCACCTCCTGCCAGCTCCGACAGACGGAAGCACTGCCGCTTCCACTGCCACTGCTACTGCTACTGCACCTGTCCTCCTGCATCCCTCACCCTCGTCTACCTGTCACTCCAATGGGCGCCGCGACTCCGCCACCTGTCCAATTGCATTCAGTCAGCTGCGGCGGGCCAAACAAATGCCCATTCCGAATATGCAGATGCATTGACACTGGGTACTCTTGGGCTTAAGGGGTATGCTGTAATCGTGAAAATGTATTTAATGGACCCTAGATCTCTTAACAAGTGGGCATATTGACCATCAGTTTTATCAACTTTTTATGACGATGGTATCTACACTATCTTTATAACTGCCTGCTCATATAAATATATTTATCAGGAAAACCGTTTGAGTTTCGTAACCGTTGCTTAACCGGTAAAACCTAATCGAAACCGTAACCGAAAGACCGTTACCGATACCGAAACATAAGTATCGGTTCTTTAAAAATGTGTTGTTTATAAAAAATTACAGAAGTCGTAAACCGTATAAACAATTGAATATGGCAGACCCACAAATTATTTTCCTTAAAAGGAATATTAAAACAAAAAAGAAAAAACGAAAAAAATATTATTTTCATTCATACGAAATTGCCGCAACAAAAAACCAATCCCTACATAAAATTTTACTCCTTCGACAAAGTCAAAAATTAAAGTAGTGTGAGAAATGAGTAAATAATATTATTTAAACGAACTTGATTATCGTTTATAATTCCACAAGTACAAGTAAACAAAAGGTCAAAGCTTCTTGTAACTTGGAAAAATATTATTCGCTCTAAACATTACTTTTTTGCAATAACAGATTGTTATAATGTTTGGAATATTATTTTTATTGAAACAGTGCAATACCGGTTCCATAATAACAAAGTTTTACCAATATTATTGTATATATTATATTGTTTGTAACCGTAACAGTAACCGAAACCGGTATATGATTCGGCTTTAATTCCTGATATTTATCAATCAACTTAATTATTGAACCCCTAATTAGCTGAGTTATTGCTGAGTTGCATGTAAGTAAAGGACTCAGAGCCCGTAGTCTTTGATGATGAAGCAATTGTTTAATTTAACAGACCGTCAACTACTTTCTACCAGAGTTACATACACCCAAGTAATATGAGGTATCTTAAAGTCTGATCACTGGATGGTTACGCATCCACTTGTGTCTCTAGAGCTGGGGTTACATTTCCAAGTGCAACTTGTCTGCGAGTTAGTTTGCTGTTGTTGCTATTGCTCTTGTCAGGTTGCGTTGGCTGCTGATATTGCGTCCTTTGTTGCTGTTTCTATGCCAAATGCTGGATGCTGACACCGCTGGTGATGTGGACGATGATGGTGATGAGGATGATGGTTGCCCGTCCGCCCAGTTGAAGGGTTCTTTTTGCTTTTTGTTTCACTTATTCATTATTTATGCTCCACAAAGTTTGTTGAATTGCCAACCGTCCAACCCCGTCGACTCAGTGTTGTTGCTGTTGCTGTTGCTGTAGCTATTGCTGTTGCCACCAACTGTCGCCAGTTGTGGAGTGCCGGAGTCTGGTGGCCCTTGCCCTTCGTCCTTCGTCCTTAGGCCTGCCGAAGTGCCTTATCGGAATGTATTTTTCAGCATGTGTGCTTGGCGTCAAAAAAAGGTCTCACTGAAATCATAATATTGTGATAATGTTGGCCGTAAAACGAAACGCTAGGCTCCTGGCTGTAAACAGAATATCACAAATTTAAATTTAAACGTAAATGTTGGGTTTACCTAGAGGAATATTCCAAAAGTTTAAATTAAAAAACAGTGCTTTCAGAGATGTTTTTTTTTCTTTTTTATATTTATTTTATATTTAATTTTGCTTAAAGTCGTTCTAAATTTAATAACTAAATAACTATGTATTTATGAATGAATGAATGAATAATATCCACCACACTTTCCTTTACTTTCTTGGTCATTCTAAAGCTCCATCATTACAATACATTAAATCCCGATTGTTTTCCCGTTTTCCTTCTCCATTTTCCGTGGCCAGGACTTATGCAAATCGATGTCCATCTTGGGTCCTTTTATAATCCTAGCCATCTGTTTGGGAGGCAAAATGAACCTTTAATGTGGCGCACGCTTTCAGCGTTTATTTGAGCATTGCCCCAAAGTAGATTCTAATGGTTCGAATACCTTTCAATTCAAGAAATAAAGAGCGTTGTTTCTTGGGTCCCATGACTCATACCATAACTCTCTCTAAGACCATTTGTCTTCACTTCGTCCAGGCAGCGACGATAATCGAAATTGGCAATCAATTTTGCGGTGCCGAACAAATCAATGGAGTGGTAGATTGCGTGCTCCTTAAAATGGAACCGTATTGAATTTTAAAAACATGCATACATTTCTATACTTATTTTAAATCTGGAATTTTATTCATACTTGTTTTCAAGACGGAGCTAAATTAGTCTAGCATGTTAGGTATATCTGTAGAAAAATACCTTTAAACTGTTAACAATGCGTACAAATCTGATACTTCAAATAAACAAATTAACTTTATTAAGGTTAAACAAGCTTGTTGTGTCTTTTATTTCATAAATCTTTGTAAGGCTGAAAATATTCCCTCTCAAAATAAATAACAAATTTAATTTATTTATTTGATATCCTTGTGCTTAGGACAACTTATTATTTAATGCGCTAATGACAAAAAACTACAATATTTTTATCACAAATTTAAAAAGAGTTCTATCTTAGATCTATAAATAAAAATCACAAATATTGATTAGTTGATATCTGTCGAAAAAAAATCTTAATTAACGATTAAACGTGATTTGTCAAAATGTAAATCTCTAATAACGATTATTTCAGATTCAGATAAATAAAAATCTTAATACAATTTTTTTTTTAACAAACATCTCCCGATAAAAACATATACATATATAGTGTTGAAACAACATTAAAAATCTATAAAACGGATTTGAAAAGAATTTTCAATTAAAGTTTTGTTGATTCCAGATTAAAATCTCAGACACCTATTCCAAAAATCTGTTTTAATTAAACCTATTTAAGTCATACAATTGCTGATATTGTAGCCGTGGTAACCCTAATTGTACACTTAGTAACCATTTCCATTGCTTTTCATCTTCCGCAGCTGAAATCGACGAGCTGATCGAGAAGCTGAAGACGACCAGCGTCAGTCCGGCGAACACGACGAACCTGCTCTGCGAGATCTCGGCCACCAAGGACCCCAAGCTGTTCGACAAACACGAGCTGGCGGACTGCTTTTTGGGCCTCACCAAGTGCGACGACACGAATGTGCGCAAGGAGGCGGCCAAGTGCATTGCGGAGATCACCAAGTCGGAGGTGCAGCGCAAGAAGTTCACCAAGCGGGACATAATAGCCGCCTTCCTCGAGTGCCTGCGCCATGTGCCCACGCCCGACGGCAGCATGGAGCTGCCCATACAGATTTGCCGGGCTCTGGGTAACATTTGCTACTTGAACGACGAGGCCAGGGACCTGATCCTGGAGCTGGAGGGTGACGCGGTGCTGCTGCGTCTGCTCGACATCGCCAGCATCGAGGACGTGGCCAATGCGGCGCAGTTCATCAAGGTGCGGGGTGGTCTGCTCTCCAACTATCTGCTCGGTGGCGAGGGTCTGGCCAAGCGGGCCATGGAGCTGGGCGTGATGAAGAAGCTGCAGAGCATCATCGACACCGGCGCCTCCAATGTGGAGCAGCACGAGGATCTGCTGCTGAACACTCTTCCTCTGCTCAGCATACTCACCGAGAACGTGGCCGATCTGAACTTTGACTCTTCCCTCAACATCCAGCTGTCGCGCATCCTGGCCGCTTCCACGAACCCCGACCTGGCCGAGATGTGTCTGGAGCTGCTCCACTACCAGGCCGAGAGCGACGAAGTCAAGCTGATCCTGGCCAAGGACGGCCTGTGCGAGACCATCTACAACCTGCTGGAGAAGTACAAAACCCTGGCCAGCACAAGTGAGGCCAGGGCGCTAATGAAGCTCGCCTGCGAGCTCATCGTACTGATCCTCACGGGCGGTAAGTTTCACTTCGCAGATTACTTGTTTAATTAATTAGTTTTTAAACTTTCCCGTACCATTTGAACTATTTGTATGATAATTGGGCGCTACTGAGTTAATGTCTCAGACAAACTTATGTTCCATCGCGATGTCTGGCGACATTTGTATACCCTTGCAGAGGGTACTATAATTTCAGTCAGAAGGAGACATCTCTGACCCTATAAAGTATATAAATATTCTTGATCAGCATCACAAGGAGAGTCGATCTAGCCATGTCCGTCTGTCCGTCCGCTTCTACGCAAATTAGTTTCTCAGTTTTAAAGCTATCTGCATGAAACTTTCCCAAAAGTTGTCTTTCTATTGCAGGCAGTATATAAGTCGGAAAAAGCCGGATCGGGTGACTATAGCATATAGCTCCCAAAGGAACAGTCGGAAAAATATATGCAAAAAATGATAACTGCTGTGTTTTAATTCTTTTTTTAGTTCTTTGACATTTAGTAATGGTTATATATTTCAGAATTACGGTTACAATTTCATCAAAATCGGACGACTATAACATAAAGCTCCCATAGAAACAATAAAAATATTTAAAAAAAAATTAAATCAAAAATTTTTTATAAATTCTTTTTGACATTTTAATAATAATTATTAAAATCGAAAAACGGTATCATATAGCTGCCATAGGAACTCAAATAATTGAGCTGCAAATCATCATAGCTTCAATGCTGTTAAACATACAAGCAAGTAAATCATAATTTTAATGTCTTCAAGAATATTTAATTTTTGAAATAGCTGGCTGCAAGGGTATATAAACTTCAGGTGCCGAAGATTGTAATATATAGTAATAATTAAATATTTTAGAACTACGGTTTAAATTTCATCGAAATCGGACGACTTTATCATATAGCTCCCATGAGAACAATAAAAATAAAAACAAAAATTAAAAAAAAAATTTAATTTCTCAATTTTTTTATACCCTTGCAGAGGGTATTATAATTTCAGTCAGAAGTTTGCAACGCAGTGAAGGAGACATCTCCGACCCTATAAAGTATATATATTCTTGATCAGCATCACTAGTAGAGTCGATCTAGCCATGTCCGTCTGTCCGTCCGTCTGTCCGTCCGTCTGTCCGTCCGTCTGTCCGCCTGTCCGTCCGTTTATATGCAAACTAGTCTCTCAGTTTTAAAGCTATCTGCATGAAACTTTCCCAAAAGTTGTCCTTCTATTGCAGGTAGTATATAAGTCGGAACGAGCCGGATCGGACGACTATAGCATATAGCTCCCATAGGAACAATCGGAAAAATAAATGAAAAAAAATTATAACTTTGCTGTTTTTTAATTTTTTGTTTAGTTTTTCGACATATAGCAATGGTTAAATATTTCAGAATTATGGTTTAAATTTTATCAAAATCGGACGTCTATATCATATAGCTCCCATAGAAATAATAAAAATATATAAAATAACTATCAAATAATTGAGCTGCTAATCATCATAGCTTCAATGTTTTTGAACATATACGAAAGTAAATCATAATTTTAATGTTTTCAAAAATGTTTAATTCTTGCAATAGCTGCAAGGGTATATGAACTTCGGCTTGCCGAAGTTTGCTTGCTTTCTTGTTTTAGTTTTTTTTTTAATTCTTTTTGACATTATATTCACATCGGAAATCGATATGTAGCTGCCATAGTAACGATCGAATAATTGAGCTTAAAATCAGCTTTAATGTTTTAAAGCATATACGCATAAACGTGATTTAAATGTTTTAAAAAGTATTTAATTTTTGCAAAAGCTGCAAGGGTATTTAAGCTTCGACTTGCCGAAGTTTGCTTTCATTCTTGTTCGTTATGAACACTTACCTGGCGGAAAATAATTTTCACTCAGGAGCACCTAATTATCATGGAAAATAACAACGTGTTCGTGGAATTTTTTAGAGGTGTAACAGGCGTTACATGAGTTAATTTAATCGGAAATGTAAGCTTAAATTAAAAGCTAAGAAAATAAGCATGTTTTAACTGATTGTTCCGCAAACTGAAATTTATAAGCGTATATCTGTGCGTATTTAAATGTAATAGTCCTCTGAATTTGTCTTTTCGAAACCATTTGATAAATATATTTGCACAGTCTCTTATTTGTGAGTGAAAACTAAATTACTCAGAGGTTTAATTAAGTACGTAGATTGCAATCTTATTAATTTGTGCCTGTTACAGACGAATCAATGCACTACCTGTACACAACGCCACTGCTGAAGAACATGGTCGACTGGCTGGACTCGTCGGACATCGATCTGCTGACCACCGGAGTGCTGGCCCTGGGCAACTTTGCGCGCACCGATAGCCACTGCATCTACTTCGTGGAGCAGCAGACCATGAACAAGCTGCTCGAGGTGCTGGCCAAGAACAACGGCGTCAAGGACGACGTGCGTCTGCAGCACGCTCTGCTCTCGGCGCTGCGCAACCTGGTCATCCCGAAGCCCAACAAGAACGCCGTGATCCAGGCGGGCCTGGTGCAGACCATTCTGCCGATGCTGGAGATCCATCAGCCGCCGGTCGTCTTCAAGCTGCTGGGCACGCTTCGCATGACCGTCGATGGACAGGGTGAGTGGGGCTGGGAATGGGCAAAACAACCAGCATGCGATCCGCATCACTGACAACATCTGTTTCATTCGTTTGTAGAGAAACTTGCACTGGAGCTGCTGAAGAACAAGGCGCTGATCGAGCAGCTGGTGCACTGGAGCAAGTCGTCGGACTATGCGGGCGTCACCGGGGAATCGCTGCGCCTCATGGCCTGGCTAATCAAGCACGCCTACCTCAGCAAGATCGCCTACGCCCTGCCGCGCAAGGGGGATGCTCCCGCCGAGCAGATCGCCGACCGCATTCCGCTCACCCAGGACTACGATCGCAGCAGCCTGAGCGAGTTCCTCGCCAACGAGGGCACCGTGGAGGCCATGGTCAGCATGCTCACCGCCCAGCACCTGGTGATGCAGAACGAAGCGCTGATCGCCCTGTGCATCCTGTCCGTCGTCTATCTGTCGCAGGCCAGCGAGGCGGCGCAGGCGCAGCGGCTGCAGGACGAGCTGGTCAAGTGCGAGGTGGGCAGGAAGCTGGCCGAGCTGATCAGCAAGTCGTCGGACACGATGACCAAGGAGATAGTCGAGAACCTGCAGAACTGCGTCAACCTGCTCAAGTCCTCCGAGCAGCTGGTGGCCCATCTGGAGCAGCACAACATCAACGAGCTGCTCAAGTCCATACCCATTCTCACCGAGTACTGCACCTTGTAAGGGAAACGGGGGCGTGTCATTGCATTTATCTCAGCACCGCAGGATGCCTCACAGTAGGATGGGTCGGTTGTATGCAACGAACGGTTGCAGAACAGCATGAACATGCTTAGGGGCGAACCATTATCTTTGGCCAATGTTTTGCCACTTCCCTCCACTTTATTGCCCAAGAGAAATGCCGATACCTATTCGTAACACAAAACCAGTGTGTAGGCCTCAAAACATAATGTGTTATTTATCGACTAGAACAATTTTTATTGAATTGTAAGATACCAACTTTATAGAGATTCAGAACTGACGTTATAATATAGTATTGGCCAGAGATAAATGTTTGCCCCTATTACTCCATGTTATTCTTTTTTTAAATCAGCCCACCCTCACACTCAAAAGCGGAAAATTGTAGTTTTCACCCTAGAGCAACGATTCAGATGTAAAACTTGTCTGTAGTTTGGTAAGGAGAAAGTGCAGATGCAGATGCAGAACTTAAGCAAAACTTAAGCACACTTGAACACTGAACGAATAATGTATTTTTTAGACGCAAGCGTATTTTGACTGCATTTATGAGGAGAATGCGATTGAGGCAGGAGGAGGATACAAATCGTATAAATATTTATAATATACATAATATATACGTATAAATATAACAATATTAATAATTTAGCATATTAGTCTTTTCTGTTACATGATTTTTAAGAGCACAATAACAACAAATCGTGGTGATATCGCTAAGTATATATATTTAATAAATGTATTTTATGTATTGTACTTATAATTTTGAGTCGAACCTTTTTAGACCGTTGCTGGCACACAGTTACCAAAAACGAAAAGATCACAAATCATTTAAGCGCACAATGTAATTTAGGTATTTTAATTGGTGCACAGACACACATTGCAAACACCATCTATTTATTGTAAAACTCAGCGAAGTTATCCAATGCATTTTTAAGCTAACTTTTAAACATTAACAAAAACAGCAACTCAGTAACAATCAGCAATCCGAAACACATAGTTGAAACTCAGTAATGCAAATTTTACAAAGCGTAGTCGTAGAGTACTACAAATTTTACCAATTATTAAATGCGATGTACTAAACTGTTTGGTCACCAAAAACTATAAATTAAACGAGCACAATTCAAGAGAAATGGTGTTATTATATAAAAACGTTGAAACACCCACATACACACGTTCACCAGAAAACACATTTATGAATTCTAAACACAATAATGTACATTTAATAATTCAAATAAAATTTGAAATGCATGAGTAATAAGAGAAAACCAGTTGGAGGTGTTTTGAACTTGAATGCGAGGGCGCCAAAAGCAGGCTGTTATCGATAGTTCGATAGGAGGGTAAGGGATGGACTGCATGAAGCAACCATCATAATTAGTTATTTAATAATTTGAAAGGCATATGTTGGGGTAAATGTATGCCCAAAAAAATCAGATAGTGCCATTTATTTAGTTAAGTAATTGTTTTAAAATTTAAAAGCATTTCTTTTTCGCATTGACTTTTAATGACTTTGTTATTGGTGCATGACAGACGACAAAGTGCCATCTCTAGACAGGGACAAAAACATTCCAATTTCACTGCTGCGATTTCACTTTCACAAAACAAATTAAGGCTGCGCAAGGTAAACAAACACAACACACAACACACAAACACACAAAAGGAACAGGTGCAGCAGGCGTGTGAGTGGACTGCCAAATTTTCCAGTTTACAAAGCAAACACTATGGCGACGGCAAATGGTGATGCGGATTTCGGGGACTCCTCGCCAGCGTCCTTGAAAATCGCACCGAAGGACTATGCGTATCCACTGCTGGAGGATCCGCAACGGACCCTCGCCACGCCCACCGAAGGCGGCCAGACGCTGGGCATCCGCGGTGGCTTCAGCTACTTCCACTACGGCTGCGATGGCCACCAGGATGCAGGCTGGGGCTGTGGCTACCGCACCCTGCAGTCGGCCATTTCGTGGGTCAACCGGCGACGCGGTGGCTTAGAGCCGGTGCCCTCCATTCCGGAGATCCAGCAGATCCTGGTGGCCCTCGGGGACAAGGGACCCCGATTCCAGGGCTCCCGCGACTGGATCGGCACTCTGGAGGAGTTCTACGTGATCGATGTGCTCTACCAGCTGCCCTGTCGCATTCTGCACGCCACGGAGCTGGGTTCACCGGAGGTGCTCGCCCAGATTCGCAGCTATTTCGAGAAGCATCAGGGTTTCATCGCCATGGGCGGACTGACGGACACGGCCTCCAAGGCCATTGTGGGCTACCATTCCAGCGCCGAGGGTCGCATCTTCTTGCTGATAGTGGTGAGTCAGCGAGTTAGCTTATATTACAACCTGGTGACCTCATCACTTGCTCCCTTTTTAGGATCCCCATTTCGAGGGGGTGCCCAGCTCCCGGCAGCAGTTAGTCGATGAGGGCTACGTCCGTTGGACACCCGTCGACGAGTTTCCCGCCAGCACGTACAACCTCTGCCTCATTTTGCAGCCGTAGAGGCCACTTTTCGTTTCTATTCTAGCAATAAAACCAGCTGAGCACATTTGATTACCACTATCGTATTGCCTGTTGCCTTATAGCCATGTTTCTCTTCCATTTTAGCGCTCGCTGCTCAATGGACACTATCAGTTATTGAATCCAACCGATAATGGCGCTGATAAGCCGGCGGCACTGAGACCCCAAACCCCGACGAACAGCCACCGCCAGCTGTTTGGCATAGCAAACACTTTGAATATATATCGCAAGAAGCCGAAAAAAGACAGCTGGGCCAGCATGGATCTGCTGCATCGCGTCCTGCTCACCGCCTTGGGGGCGTTCTCCGTGTTCTACGCCCTGGTCAAGATCAGCTTGGGCTACTGGAAGCGACGCGGCATCCTGCACGAGAAGCCCAAGTTCCTGTGGGGCAACATCAAGGGCGTGGTGAACGGCAAGCGGCATGTTCAGGACGCCCTGAACGACATCTACGCCGGCTACAAGGGCAGGGCGCCCTTTGTGGGCTTCTACGCCTGCCTCAAACCCTTCATCCTGGTGCTGGACCTCAAGCTAGTCCACCAAATAGTCTTCACCGATGCGGGGCACTTCACCTCGCGAGGCCTCTATAGCAATCCAAGCGGAGAACCGCTGTCGGCCAATCTCCTGCAGCTGGATGGTCACAAATGGCGTGCTCTGCATGCCAAATCCGCAGAGGTTTTCACACCGGCCAACGTGCACAAGCTGTTGGCCAGGCTGACACAAATCTCTGCGAGAATTCAAAGCGATCTGGGCAGGGAGAGCCTGCAAACCCGCAACATTAGCGAATTAGTGAGTGCCTACAGCGTGGATGTGATGGCTTCAATGGCCTTCGGATTGGCAGGCCAGGATCACGAGGAGTTTGCCAAGTGGACGCGTAACTACTGGGCCGACTTTAAGCTTTGGCGAGCGTACCTGGCGCTGGAGTTCCCGCTCATCGCTCGACTGCTGCAGTACAAAAGCTACGCCGAGCCGGCCACGGCCTACTTTCAAAAGGTTGCCCTTTCCCAGTTGCAGGCGCAACGGCGGAGGGATCGCCAGCCGCTTCAGACGTTCCTGCAGCTCTACTCCAACGCTGACCAGCCGCTCGACGACGTCGAGATCGCGGCCCAGTCCTTTGGTTTCCTGCTGGCTGGCTTGGCCCCTCTGAATGCCTCGCTGGGATTTTGCCTCTACGAGCTGGCCCGCCAGCCGGAGCTGCAGGAGCGAACCAGACGGGAGATTAAGAGGACGCTGGAGCAGCACGGCGGCCAAGTGACGGCGGAGTGCCTCAGGGAGCTGCGGTACACGAAGCAAGTCCTAAATGGTAAATAAACAGATGTATTAGTTAAGAAGTTTTACTAACTTCCTCTGCTTTTACAGAAACGCTTCGTCTGCACACGCCGTATCCCTTCCTTGTGCGCCGCGCAACCAAAGAATTCGAGCTGCCCGGTTCGGTGTTCGTCATTGCAAGGGGCAATGGGGTGCTGATACCTACGGCGGCCATACACAGAGATCCGGAGATATACGAGGATCCCGAGCGCTTCGATCCGGATCGATTCGAGGAGGAGGCCAAGCGATCCCGACCGCCGGCTGCCTTCCTGCCCTTCGGCGACGGTCTGCGGGGATGCATTGCGGCTCGCTTCGCGGAGCAGCAGCTGCTGGTGGGTCTGGTGGAGCTGCTCAAGGGCCACAGATACGCGCCCTGCGCGGAGACCACGATTCCCATGGAGTACGACAACCGGAGACTGCTCTTGGCGCCCAAGTCGGACATCAAACTCAACGTGGAACGGATTGACTAGCTTTAGAGGTGCCCTCTCCGATGGAGCATCGCCCATTTCGTATTGTTTGCTTCGGTATTGCTTTACTGTACAAAGCGTTTAAGTTGTTTTTATATTTGTATATGCACTTAATTCGTTGATTTCCTTAAGCTGTGGACTTGTGTGATAATGCTGACGATGACTTTTATGATCTACTGCACCAAGCTCAACAACATGAACAAATAAATACCCTAATTGTTACATTAAGTCATTGCGTTTTGGGCAATCAGCATGTGAGCTATGCTTGTCTATGAGGGGCGCCAGGAATGTCCATATCTTTTGTTATTTTTTATACATAAATCGAGGTGAAAAACTCGAGGACATTGTTTGTTATAAATCTTTTTAAAATAACTTTATGATAACTAGCGCTAGTTTCTTATTTTTTATTTGATTTCTCTGGTTATATTATATATTGTTTGTGGACATTTAACATTATTAAAATGTTTATTTGAGCTATAATCAGCTTTATTTCGGCTAAAGAGTGTTTAAAAATTTACAATACTCGCAGAGCTTAAATTTTTTTAGATTAATCCAGATTTTGGACGCCTTTGCAACTATATTATTGATTAATTCGTTGCGCACAAACTTAAAAAATATGGTGTTAATGAAATAACTAATTTTTCATAAAATGGAAATGAGTTATCTAATTCGCTCCTAAAACATAAAATTGTCATATTTACTTAAAAGACCTATATGGCATTAAAAACAAAGCTGTATCTCAATTCGAATTGGCGCTATATATATCCAATTTTGATTTAAAAAAGAGGATTATTAATTCAAAAGTAGCTACTTTTTAAATCCTTGTCATTCTTTCATAATCATAATTTCAGTCAGAAGTTTTCAATGCAGTGAACAAATATTTTTAAATATTATTTAAAAATAATTAGATAATTAATTATGATTAATGAACAAACTAACTAAAAAAAAAAGTATACTATTATAATATGATTATATTAAAGCTAGAATAATGGTTTAATATTTTACTGTTTGACTTTAATGTTGCTAAACAAACATAGAGGCAGAAAAAAACGGAATATATTTTTTAAGGAACATTTTAATTTTTGAATGGCTGCAACGTTGCTTGCCGAAATGATGTGACCATTTTTTGAAGTTAGAGTAACTGAATATGATAATGAAAAAAGATAGTGGAGACTCCAACCACTTTTAATAGTTAGTTGTGTCACACTCCTCCGTAGCGGGGACACCCGCCGCAGTTAGCGAAAATATCGCTGATTCATTGCCAAGTATCGATATTTTCGAGGTTTTCAAAACATCGATTTAGGTATCGATGTATTAATGACATCAATGTTGGGATCGAAGTTTCCCATCTCTAGCCCAGACATTCTCGAACGGTTCGGTCGCGGTTTTTTTCGGTTTTTGTTTGCCTATTAGAAAGCCCACTCGAAAGGAAGCAAACGAAGGAATATGCTCTCGGAAAATCAGTTGTAGGCGAGGCGAAAACAGCGCTCGCTGCGACCAACTTCTAATAGTTGTCTGGCCGGAAAAAAGTGCGCGACAAAATTTTGGATTACCGATATACGAGCGGGGAAAAGTGTCGGATTTGGTGCGAAAATCGGCGAATAATTTTATGCGATTTCCCGAGGAAAACGGAAAATTAAGCGTCTGTCTGCCAGCCCTCTGGATCATAGACGAGCTTAACTGAATATAAAGGACTTGCATTTTCAGGCCAGGTTCGCATTGATGCACTTTAACCGCGGTAACTGGGAACCCACTCTATTCACCTTGGTCTCACAGGACTTTTGCGCAGCCCTATTCGACGAGGGTCAGTCATGGTTCAAACAGTGGACCAAGCACATTTCAAACCGGGACGAGGTGCAGAAGAAGTGTTTGAAAACGCGTGGTGTGAGTTGACTTTGCAAGTGATCTTGTCAATTCTTGGTGCTGTGGTCAATCAATATGGTTACTATTTCAGACTGTTTGGATGCATAACCCATTCGACCTGCAGTTGCGCCTATATGACATCCGTGGCGCTAATCTTCAGGGACGCTACAAAGCGGTGGTCACCTTTGAAGCTTTTGACGAGAGGGATGTACCCCGAAAGAATAGCATATGCTTCGAAATCAGAGGAGAGGCGGAGAAGATCAAGAAATAAGATTTCTTGGCTCTACAACGGATGCAATTCATTGTCCTGCATAGCGAGCATATATTATGTTATTAAAAAAAAACATGTTATTGTCAATATATGTTAAATATATTGTTTTTGCCTATCTCTAAAGTCTCCCAGTTGTTTGCTTTCTTGTGTTTGAAATTAGAATTGGTTCAGATTAAGCTTTTAAACTTTAAACTTTTCCTAATTCGGATGTTCATTTGTCACCTTTGTTTAATATATGAACAATTCCACTTGCTGTTATTTTTTTGTTACCGCATTCATAATATTGCTTGAACATTTCGATTGCGCAAGTTGTAATGGTTTTCGAAGATTGTAATCGGTTTAACATTGACTTCCAAATTTCAATGTCGATGTCCGACAATATCTGACAAAGTCTGACAAACGAATTGCTTGTTAATTTGTTGCATGTCGAGTGGATTGACGATGACATTGTACGATGAGAGATCGGAGCTTGTTATGTTATAGATAATAATTAGAAGAGATTCCTACAAGATTCCGATGCGACTATAAAGGCTCCGACCCTACATTGTTGAGGGAGATATCATCATGAGAACTCTGATGTTGCTCTTCCTTGGCGTGACCAGTTCCTGGGCCACGGACTACGAACTGCTGCTCGAGGATCCGGACATCCTCTCGTCGTGCAGCGATGGGCCGCCCGGCTCTATCGACGCCAGACAGGCAGCCAATTTCGACGATTTTATGATCAATGCTGATGCTGATGTACTCCACCTCTCTGGCAACGTCACCCTCACGTGGGATGTGCAGCCCACCGATCGTATTGCAGTAAACACACTCCCAGCCAACTGAACAACACACAAATTGAATCTAAACTCTCGCATCCATGCAGGCAAGGCTTGAGTTGTTCCACTTCAACCGCGGATCCTGGGAGCCAACTGTTTTCAGCATGTCCTCGCAGGACTTCTGCTCCATCATGTACGACAAGAACCAGTACTGGTATAAGTATTGGACTGGATTTATAACCAATCGCCACGAGGTGGAAAAAAAGTGCATCACAGAGCCTGGAGTAAGTTCCTTACAAGCACACAATATTATAGTTTAGTCGTTTGACTTATCTGGTTTTTGATCGCCATCAACCGGTCAATATTGACAATTCTTATGACAATTATCTGTTTCACTTCCTTAGTTAAAGCGTTGTGATCTATTTCCTTTGGATGTAAAACCATCATGGAAATTCGTACAAAAAGCTTAGATCATAGCCAATTTGAATATAAAAATTGTATATTCAGTTACACACAAGGGTATATCAACCTTCAGTCCGAAACAATATTGTACAATATGTTTCTAAATATGTTTAACCTTTCCAACTTTTGCAGACCGTACTGGTACACGAGCCGTTCGATTTAAGACTAAAACTTATGAATTTTTATGGTACAACTCTTCGAGGACGTTATAAAGTGGTCATAGTGTTGAACGCACTCGACGATCAGAATATGCCGCGCCCAAATCCCATTTGCGTAGAGATCCGAGGGGAACCCATCAAGTTGAAATAGTGATAAATAAGAAAAAAAAGGTGTAAATCTTAAACTTACCTTTTAATATTGTTTAAAACAAAATACGTTACTCTTAGTTATAAATTCAAGCCTTATACTTGTAAGGTATTGACGCCACGCTTTTGCATTGACTTATAATCTTTACACTCAGAAAAAAATACGGTGAAAGCCGAACGGGTTTAAAAAGTGCGTAAATAATATTTTACCAACATTTTGGGTTTGGATTCCGAACGAACGGGATCAACATAAGAACCTTTTGGAATTGAATTAGTTAGCTTACAAAAAAAAACATATTAGCAGAACACCAAAAAAAAAAAGAAAAGAAGCAAACTTCGGTAAGCCGAAGTTCATATACCCTTGTAATTCTAAAATATTTAACCATTACTATATGTCGAAAAACTAAAGAAAAATTAAGAAACAGCAAAGTTATAATGTTTTTCCTATATTTTTCCGATTGTTCCTATGGGAGCTAGATGCTATAGTCGTCCGATCCGGCTCGATCCGACTTATATACTACCTGCAGTAGAAAGACAACTTTTGGGAAAGTTTCATGCAGATAGCTTTTAAACTGAGAGACTAGTTTGCATAGAAACGGACGGACAGACGGACAGACGTACAGACGGACATGGCTAGATCGACTCGCCTAGTGATGCTGATCAAGAATATATATACTTTATAGGGTCGGAGATGTCTCCTTCACTGCGTTGCAAGCTTCTGACTGAAATTATAATACCTTCTGCAAGGGTATAAAAAGTTTAGGTCGGGGATTTTTTATTGATCCGACATTAAAACTATGAAAGAGTACTACGGTTTCGCTACTCTCCCTTTTAATGTCAAAACTTTCTGCTGTATCTTTGGATCATGATTAGAGCTTCTGCGGACTTCTTGCTCCGATTCGTTTTGTTCTGCGGTTTGTGGCACGCGTTGACGGCAACTTGAGTTCATATTGCGGTTTCCATATCGGGTGGCCGCGTGTTGCAAGTTTCTTCTTGGGTAACGACGGGAGAAAGAATGATAAATAAATATATATACACGTCTACCGCCCAGCCAGGGAGTCAGTTGGATTGTTTTTGGGGTCACGACTGGCATTGTTATATGGGAAATATGCAAATACAGGCAACAGACGGTTATTGAATTACCCGATGATGATTGGCATAAGTTCCGATCGATTCAAATCGCACCAATCGATTTGCCAAGCTCTCTGCTGCGCTTATTTGCCAATTCACGGAAAATGTTTCTTTCAGATTTGCGAAAACTTTCGAGCGGCAGGGATACCCTCGGAACACTTTCATTTCATATTCCCGCTGAATAATTTTCTACTTTCTAAACCGAAAAGCCAGAAACAAAAACCGTCTTTAGGTGCAAATTAGCAGCGCACGATTTGCGGCCTTCTCCTCCGAGCAATACGCCAAAGTCAACATCTGGCGAAGACCAAAATTATGGCCGCGGGCACTCGTATATAGTACGTTAGATCTCATAGAAAATCAATCAGTGCGGACTTCTGGTTCGCAGGCTCTTGGCTCTTGGCTCTTGGCTCTCGAGTTTTGCATAAGAAACGGCTCTTTCTGGGGGCTGCTGCTTTGTTCGCCAACCCGAAATATGTGCAATGTAGGACGCGACGACGGGATGGCTCTGAACCCGTTTTGGCCATCTCCGCCTCTTTCTAGCTGCTGCTGGGAATCTTTGGGGCATTATCGAGCAGCAGCAACAAAATTGCAGCATGAATGGGGCTGTGAACCAGCTGAGCAGTCGGTTCGTGTGGGCCGGCTTTGTAGGCTATTGGAAAGATCAAGAGTTTATAATGCCAGCCACTCGTTCGGCTGTGTGTGTGTGTGTGTGTGTGTGCATGGGTGTGGGTCTTCCCGTGGTTGTGTGAACTTTTCCAGTTTGCCGAGAGTTGCCTTGCTGCTCTGACTGGCATAAATTGTGGGTTTTTAGGTGTCTAGCTCACTGCCTGCCCGGCTGAGAGTTAGTTTGCCAAGATAAATGGATACACAGGGAGACGCTCGGTGCCCAGCTCTCCGTGTACATGGATGCACCACGTACATTGCACTCACTCGATGGCTTCCTCTGAGCACAGACTCGATTTCGATGTCTGCCACAAACTGGAAAGTGTTTGAATACAACCACGTACTGACGCGAGCTATTTCTGGTTGGCGTTTTCTTAGCTCAATGTTTGGTGCCTTTAATGTTGCTTATAGCGTAAATAAAAAATCGATTTTTTTTTTATTTTATTTTATTTTTTTTTTTTTATTTTTTTTTTATCGATTTTAAAAATACAAACTTATACTGAGGCAGTTTTAATAATGCACCCAAATAAAAATTACATAAATAAAAAAACGCATAAATTAATTGATTTTTTTTTATAAATTCTTCATACAATTAACAAACTTGTACTGTTTAAGTTACATTTTAATAAGTTTGGCATGAAATTAAATTATTGCAATAGAAAATTTGTTAGGTTATCAAGAGAGCATAGTTCTGTTTATTATTTCTTAGACCTTAATAAGCCCGACTAACTTCTCTCCACATAAGCTTATTTCGCCCATTCATAAGCAATACTCGAACTAAGATTAGGACCAGCTGAGCTCTCTCCCAACGCCAGCACAAAATACAACTTCCACGCCAACGCGAACGGTTTGGGCCTGGTCAATGTAATGACAGCTTTGCGTGTTTTGGCCCGCGAGTGGATTGCTGGCTTAGTGGCATGGGGGCAACGCCATAAGACTACAAAATGTTCATTCACAAAATGCCGACAAGCCGCAGCCCACGCAATCGAGGCAAGAACCGCTTATCAAGCTGTCGCTGGCTGTTGGTTGTCACACACAAAAAATGGTTTTGCAACGAATAAACAAAAATAATTTGCATGTGGGCTGCGTCTTGGAGTCAAACGTGGTTCAATCATTGGAAAATTGAGCTTACAACTTATGAAAATTTTGATTTCGGCCTATTGGAATTAATTCTGTTTTGATATTCTCATGAATTTATTGATTTTCTTTAAATTCCTGATCCCACACACAAAATACATTGAATTTTTTAAGTTTCTTATGATGATGTCACTAAACGTGTTTTAAGAATTCTGTTGTTTTATAAAAAAAATATATATATATATATTTCAAAATATAACCTTTTTTTTAATGGAAAATAAAATATGACTCTTAGTATTGGGTATTAAATCTTGGGTATTATGGTTTCAGTTTGCAACGCAGTGAAGAATACATCTCCAACCCTAAAAAGCATATATATTCTTGATCAGCATCACTAGGAGAGTGTATCATATACGTCCGATAGGAACAATCAGAAAAATAAATGAAATAAATTAGAACTTTGCATTTTATTTTATTTAATTCTTTGACAAAGAGTAATGGTTTTATTTTTTAGAATTACAGTTTTTCTTTTGGGCATAGGAATGGTTAAATAACTGATTTACGCTTTTCATTTTATTAAAATTTGAAAACGATATCATATAGCAGCCATAGGAACGATCGAATAATTGAGCTCAAAATCATCATAAATTCAATGCTTTTAAACGTATACGCTTATTAATCGAAATTTAGATGTTGTAAAGAATATTAAATGTTTGTAATAGCTACAAGGGTATGTAAACTGCGTCTTGGCAATGTTTACTTCCTTTCTTGTTTAGTTTTAATTTTTACAGAGTACACATAATAGATTATAAAAAGTTTTATCGATGCTGATTAAGAGCATGAAACACTTTCTACTACTCATATAAGGGTATCTCTTCGAGAACCGGGTGCAAAAACACCATTTTCAAAAACCCAGTTTCGATTATATTCTTTGTATTTGTTTTATTTTGCATATTGTTAAGTATTTCTTTAAAGGGGTCCAAATATATCATCACTCGAATGCCACATTGAAAACCATTTACGTGGTGGTGTGACAATTGTTAAGGGCTTTGGTTGTGCTTTGTTGCGCTTTGTTGTTGCATGTGCAAAAATAAAAAGTTTGCAGAAAATAGCCAAAAATCGATTTCCGTTCAATTTTTGTTTGTGCTTCGCCGTGTTGTTTTTGTTTGTACCTTTCCTGGTTTAGCCGTTGCTATTGTCTCGTTCGTTTACCTTTGGGCCGAGCTGTTTTGTTTATGCAATTGCCATGGCCCAGACCCGGCTTCTTTTGGGCATTTTGCATTCAAATCGGTTTTGCAATTGGCATTTCGATGATTTTTTTTAATGTTGTGTTTTGGCATTCATTTTTGTTCAATTGCGCAGAAACCGAAAGTGAAATGGCGTTGCAGTTGGCATAAGTGCTGGGCAAATCGATTTGCCTGGTTGCTTTTGGCGAGTTGGTCAGTAAATTGGAACATTTTATTTATTAAGGCGAACCCCGCTGCTTTCCATCGCTCTCTTCTCTGACTTTTGCTTTCAATGTCATTTGTTGTGTAAGTGAAACATTATTATGGGCAAAACCAAAGCAAAACAAAACGAAAAACTCGTTTTCGCTTTTATTGACCATTTGCGCTTCTTTACTTGCTATTATTTCTCTCAAAAAAAGAAGCACACATAAAATCTTTAGCTGCCTTATACGGCGGCTCTTAACAATCCGCTGCCGTTCGGCCATCGTGACACTGATACTTGGCCAGAAACCAGCGGCAGCTCTTTGTGGTCTTGTCCAAATAAGTCGGGTGGACAGGATTATGTGAGAAAAGCCATGTGGGAGCTATTTCAGCTTGTTTTTTGGCTCACACTCTCGCTAAATACGCGCTCTCCAATGGGCTTACCATATTTTCTGGAGTAGGGGGAAAATTTATGTGGTACGGAGAATGAATTTTGGATGAAAGTCTCCTTATCACTATAAGTCTAACCATTTGCTGCCTTTTCTATGATTACTTTTGTTCGTATTATTTCTCCTTTAAGAACAGCCATATTGAGATGCGAATTTAATTAATCTAAATTACCTTGGACTACAGGGAAAATTTAATTAAAACATGGTTGGTCGATACTGAATTCAATCGGACCATATGGATCGGGTCTTCTCCCCCACTTTGATTATATTAAATGTGTCTCCCATTTGCGAATCCATTCATGTCGTGCTGGGTTATTTACTCATTTATTCAGATTTAATGAAATGCGCAGACAACAAAAGTCAAACTCAATTAGATTAAACCCAGCGAACACGATGACGCTATGAACTTTGAACTTTAATGCTAAGAAATGAAACTAAAGGTATGCCATACGGATTTTTATTCACTTTTAACTCTCATAAGTTTACTAAATGGGGAAAAAAGGATAAACCCATTTTGTTGTAGCCCCATTGACCCTTTTATTAGTCATCCAAATGTAATTTTTTCATAGACTTTAGGCTATTGATCTTCAAACGTTTGGATTACATAAAAATCACTTGTAGTAAATAAATCATTGGCTTGGAATGAGCTGATTGTTTGTTGGCCAACTTGTTCTAATTTATTCTTTTTCCTCTATTGCAGAATACTTCGCCACTGTGGGAGGATTTTGTGGCTAAGGCCGGAAAACTGCACACATGCTTAAGGTATGTTTATTTTGGATGTAAAATTGGTTTCCCCATCATGGAAAATTCTTTCTTGGACTTTAACGAGATTTCAACAGCGGCAAAATAACAACTGCAATTGCAAAACTTTAGAATGAGAACATGCGAATGAGTAAACAAATTGTTCGTTTACCTCAATTTGCTTTTATGCTTTTCACTTCCTCACACACAGGCATAATGTGCCTGTGTCTATGATTATTTTTGTGCTTTTTCTGCTGTTGCTTTAGTTGCTAAATTTCTTGTTGTTGGGTTAAGACCACCGACACCGACACCGTCTTCGGTTTTTGTTTATTTTATTTTCTCCGTTGTTGTTGTTATGCCCAGACTTGGCCCAATTTTGCATTCGGGCGAGGGTCCCCGCAGCAATGTCTGGTCAGAAGTGTATAGCCTCCACATAACGGCTGCCTTAATCATTACCCCCAATCCTGTTGTCCGAGTTGAAATCACCGAGCTTGCCAAAACTCGCTCCGAGTGTTTGCCCACTGCGCTTGACCCACATCTTGGCCAGGTCCACGCGAGGTGCGGACACTCGCCAGCCACTTGAGCGGATCAAGACCCGCAGTTGGGGACCCATCTCTCTGCACTTTTGCCGGTCGTATCGACAGTTTATTAAAAAAATATGCAATGGCTATACATAGGATTATCCATCTGATTGAATCATAAACAGTGCGAAAGATTTGTATATTATATTCCGTGCTTCTGACAGTTACTTCTGCTAAGATGCCGATATGAGCCATGTACTTCTTAGTTAGTTTAAGGAGCTATAGTAACGTATTAGAATCAGTAATGGTACAAATACTATTCATTTATACCTTATTGTATTCATCTAATCAAACTAGTTTTGTAAAACTGAGATTTATTAAAAATGTCAAGTAAACGAACTAGCAATAAACATGGTAGGTAACATTTAACTCATACCATATCATATTCTACAATCAAGTATTGGCTGCTCCAAAGGGTATAACAATCTTCGGTATCCGCGGATGGCCCGTTTTTATGCAGCGTTTCTTTTCAGTTCTTTTTCTAGCTGTCGTCTAATTGAAATGTCGCCCACGGCCAATTCAAGAAGATGTTTATTAAATCTATCTGACTGCATGGGCCCACAATAATAATGATATTATACTTTGCTCTTCTCTGTTCACAGGGCCGCCATCCAGGCAATCGCCGCCTATTTGGATGCCTTCCAAAAGATAGCCGATGCGGCGACCAATTCAAGAGGTAAGTTCAAATCGTGGATTTGTTTGGTCTGTCTGCCTGCCCCCCTACCCCCACTTAATGGCGGAGGATCCCCTCTTCCGCTGGCCCACGTACTGAATCTCTTTACTCTGCTCATTATTCATGCGTCTTGCTCACAGTCGGCGGCGGTCATCGATCTGATTTTTTTTCACACTCACATTCACGCTTTCGATGTTTATGTTGTTGATTTCCCCCAGTGCGAACGGATGGCGGTGTGTAGCTATTCTGTCTGAGCTCACGCATTCGCTGGTTTTGCTATTTATATTTATTTATTGGCTGCTTTGCGTCGCACTCATCGAGTGCCCCATTATGCAATGTCCGACGTCCGATTCTCATAGCACACAGCTCACAACTCACAGCTCACAGCTCACAGCTCACCTCACCCAGGACGGGAAATGCGAAAATTGCCAGATACTGGCAGCGAAGTAGGTAGGGAAAAATCAAGCAGCTTGTATTTGGCACAATGTGTGTGTTTTGCATTTGTCATGCCTTAGTCAGTTACAGTTGCATTCATTTTAAGTGGAAAATCTAGGTTTAGCCAATCCGAATGGGGTCTAGTGTGAAAATATGCTAGCAATCCGGGGGAAGATAACTGCCTGAAGTAAATAAGCTGTTCAAATAAATAATCATAATGAAGTAATAACGTGTTTCAGGCTAATAGATATGCTATTCCGCATTAAAAAACCCCTTCAATAATAAAATATTTATAATCATAAGCATGCGATTCGGAAATTCCACTATAGCATGCAACGGATGCATTTTTTTTAAGGAGATGCAACTAAAATAAATATAATAATTTATTGTAGTTGAAAGTAAAATTTGTAACCGCATTTCAATGACTACTATTCCCTTGCGAAACAATGTTAAAAAGGTTGCTTATATAGTAAAATACCATTGATTAATTCCGAATGACTTTATTGATTCACAGCTAATTGCCTTCCTCGGTTTGAGAAATCACGATAAATTATGCAGTTTATTAATGGTTGAACGCAGTTGCTGATCATTAGACTTTAAATGAATATTGCTGTGTAGAAACCGGCTATATGCAGCTAAGTTTCCGAAATCCTACTTACAACTACTGGCGGATTGCCAGACTTAACTTTTTCAATCATCTTCACTGGGCGTCTTGCATTAGCATATATTGATCGACTCCCGCCACGTGTTCTCGCCGCATTTTGCGCCCCTTCATGACCCTTATATATAAAATTTGACTGGTGCTAAGTGCATATCCACGTAAGTTCTGCTATAAGCTAGCCACCCCTTTTGGCCGTTTGCACTTGCTAAATGGTTTCATTAGTTTTAGTGGTTACTTGGCTTAGTTCGGTCAAGCATCGGCACAAGTGTCAATTCCCTCGCATTGTGCCACCCCGAAAGAGGGTGGAACGCAATTCGAGTCTCGGCTCTAGATTCTCGATTCGCACTTGGCACTTGGCCACATGGCCACCATGCGTCCTTTAAGGTGGTGGTGTTTCAGGGCACCCTCGTAAGTTCCCATTCAATTAGGAGTGATCTGGAGCAAGTGGCTCTGAGAGCAGCCTAGTCGCAAGTCAAAGTCGAATCAATAAGCTGCTGCCTATTTGGCAGATAATTACATACCGAACGAGGATGGCAGCAGTCACAGTTTGAGTCGGAGGCAGTTCGAGATAATCGGGCCGCCTGTCATTTGCCGGTGATATGCAGAAGCAGAAGCAGGAGCAGTCGCAGTAGCAGTTAGCCTGACCAGTTTCCCGGATCCAACTTTAAATCTAGCTCTGGCATGGCATATTGGGCACACACGGGACTCGGGACTTGGGACTTGGGACTTGGGACTTGGGACTTGGGACTTGGGACTTGGGTCTTGGGTCTTGGAACCGAAGACTGGAGGAGTGCAGTCGCGAATCGTGTCGCATGCAATGTCTGCTGCGCCTCCAAATCGAATCGACAGCCCATGGCGTGCGATTGTTGCTGCATGCTCTAAACATTTCCGCTGTCAGTTTTGCTCCCCATTCCCCTGGGAGTTCCCCTTCAGTAATTTAATTTGGCAACTGTTTAATATTGCATGCTTAGTGGTTTAAACAGAACTGTCGGTCTGTTTTTATAGCTGCACTTTCATGGATGTACAAATTATCCTAGTTCTAGACAATCCAGGTGACCACCTTGCAGGGAAACGATGGCCTAATTTGTGGCCTCTAACCGCTAGTTAAAAGTAAACAAAATTCTTAACGAAACTAAGCAATTTATTTGTTTACAGTTCTCTAAGATGGCAATTTGTTTACATGGAGGTTTTAGCTTATGGAAATGCAACTATTATTAAACAAATTCTGTACAAATTAAACAAACCTGACGGCATTACATTACATATTACATTTTGTAATTTCTGCTAATAAATCTCCAACCGAGACACACAACGGACAAAACTAAACTTTTTAAAATGGTATTTTTTTTAATAAACCAAGAGGGTCAGACATTGAATTTTCTTGTTTAACATTGAAATTATAATTTAAGCCAAACTACAGATCTGGGCCACGTGAGAATTCGTTGATATTAAGCTGTAAAACAGTTCCAGAACTATTGAGACTTTGACCAAGATTTACTTTAAACTGGGACGTGATGGAAAGTTCTTAGTTTCGGGTTACTAGTCTGCAGACAAATCCTTGCAGAATCTTTAGCTTTTGTTCTTCGGCTTTGTCGACCAGTGCAATTAGGCAATTGTGTTTTCCAAGTTATTTTTCAAATCGTATCATCCCTCGATCATCTAGTTCCTTATTCAAGCCTAATAATTCCAATCTTAATGCTTTCGAAATCGTGTGCTTTCCATTGCAGGCGCCTCCAAGGAGATCGGCACCGCCCTGACCCGCGTCTGCCTGCGCCACAAGGCGGTGGAGACGCGGCTGAAGACCTTCACCAGCACCATCATGGATTGCCTGGTGCAGCCGCTACAGGACAGGATCGAGGACTGGAAGCGCACGGTGGCCACCATCGACAAGGACCATGCCAAAGAGTACAAGCGGTGTCGCAGCGAGCTGAAGAAGCGCTCCAGCGACACGCTGCGGTTGCAGAAGAAGGCCCGCAAGGGTCAGACGGACGGACTGCAGTCCCTGATGGACTCGCACATGCAGGACGTCACCCTGCGCCGGGCCGAGCTGGAGGAGGTCGAGAAGAAGTCGCTGCGGGCGGCCATGGTGGAGGAGCGGCTACGCTACTGCAGCTTCGTCCACATGCTGCAGCCGGTGGTGCACGAGGAGTGCGAGGTCATGTCTGAGCTGGGCCATCTTCAGGTGCGTACTGGTGATCACACGCTTTCTCCAGTGATTCTAAAATGCCTTACATTTGCAGGAGGCCATGCAGTCGATTGCCCTGGTCACCAAGGAGCCCAGCGTTCTGCCGCAGGCCTCCGAGGAGCTCATCCACGACGCCAAGGCCAGCATCAATCTCTATCCGGAGTCGCCGGGCGGAGGTTCCGGGTCTCAGGGCGGAGGCTGCTCCAACTCGCTGGGCTCTCGGAAGAGCTCCGTCTGCTCCATCAGCAGCATGAACAGCACCGGGTCCAGCAACTCGCCGGGCCACCACCACTATCCGCGCTCCCTGTCGCAGGTGCGTCGCCTCCGAGAGGTTCCTCCTCGCCCAAAACATTAGACATGCATTTGACACTGTGGCGTCCGCTCATTTATTGGTTTTCATCAACGTTCTTTTGTGTTTCGTTTTCGTTTCTTTAGTTTGTAACGCCCGCAATTCGCTTGAAACCTGGTGAATCCAGTGATAGTGGCTTTTGCTCATCGCCAGCTCTAACAACACAGGTTTTCATTTGTTCTTTTTTGTTCGATTATACAAAATACAAAAACACCTTTTGTGTGTCGCATACTAACTTTTTTTTTTTTTGCTTCCAGACTTCGAATGCAACGAATCAGACGGCAAATGTATCCACGTGGCCCCCACATTCCCAGGACGTGGTGGACACCCTGCCACCGACCGCCGACCGTCCGCACACGATTTCGACGGCCTATGAAAAGGGCCACCAGCGACCGCCGCTAACCGTCTACACGTTCCAGAATCCGGAGACCATCCACGAGTCAAACAGCTGCCTCAACAACGGTTCCACCGCCGCCAATGGGCAGCCGTCATCAGGTCAGGCCACGCCGGCCACCCAGAAGTCTCCGGCTGCTTCACTTAGTCGGCCGCCCTTGCCAGTTGTAAGTATGGTTGGGTTACACAGTCTTACTTCGTTTTATGAAAGTACAATTAAAGAAAGAAAAGGTTTTTTTTTATTTTATTGAATGATTTAATTTGAAACACTTAGGCTGATTAAACCCGTTACTTGTAGAGTTAAAGGGTTTTTTGTATTCGTTATTATATTCATGTAGAAGGAAGCCCTACCGACCCTATAAAATATATATGTTTTTAATGAAGATCAATAGCCGAGGCGATCATGCCATTTCCGTCTGTCTGTTCGTATGAACGTCGAGATCTCGGAATCTATAAAATTGAGAGATTTGGGATTTCATATACAGATTCTAGTTACGACTATGCAGCGCAAGTTTGTTTCTAAACGTCGCCACCCCCACAAATTGCGTAATTATTCAGAGAAAGTTTATTTGGTCCATATCGATCGACACAACAAAAATTCCATTTTCGTTTTAAATTTTTTTATATTCATTAACTTTTTGCATTTGTGTTGGGGTCAATTTGTTGATGTTAGATTCGGCATACCGAAATCTATAAATAAATATATACTATTCATGAATGTTAAATTTCGGGGTGTGAAACTATAATTGAATAATATAAAGAGATCCCAAATATCTTTAAAAAGCTTATAACATAGTTGCTTATAGAAATATTTGTAGGTAAATTAAATGGTTTCTAGGTACTTTTTTTTTTATAAAAACTCTGTTCAAGACTTATTTTTTAAAAATTTTTCTCGTATTTGATTAGTTACTTTGCTTAGTTAGGTATAAAAAAAAATAATTTTATAATGGTTTAAACTCGAATTCTAGTAAAAGATTCGAAATTGATTAGGAAATACGATTAGGCCTGATCTTATACTCAAAAGGAAGCACTATTTTGTACCAAGTTACTTAAGCTTACGTATGTATTTACATACGTGACTGAATGAAAATTAGGACTAGTCATGGAGTTAATAAATTTAAGCTAAGATGGGCGGATGTTCGAATAGACGGGAAACCGACTATTGTCTTTCTTACATGCTATTAAGTTGTCTCTCTCGTTCTGTTGGCCATGACACTCGCCATAGAAGCCAGCCCATGTGGTGAGTATCTCAGAGTCAGAGCCCTCACCGTTCGTAGATCCAAAGCGCGCTCATCTGCATGCGCCCCGCTAGACCACTGACAACTAGGTCCCCTAAGTCGCCCCATCATTGAACCCAAACTCAAAACCCAACCCATTAAATGCAACCTGGATTGTGGCAGTGACTAACCAACGGTTTCCTCCCCTTTCAGCGCTGCTCGTCGCTGGAGCGACCGCTGTCGGCCCAGAGCAACCATCGCCAGGGAAGCGGGAGCAACCTGCTGCAGCGCCAGTGCCCCTCGCCGATTCCGGCTCATATCACGAAAGGTGAGTGGTCCGACCTGTCCGGCATTCGTCCGGCATCCGTCCAGCTTGTCTCCGTGTGTTTGTTTGCACGCTTGCCCTCGGCTAATCCCATCAGTCTTACTAATGACCGTGTTCACCCGCATGTCCCGCTAACATCATCCGCACACAGAGCTGTCCGCAGCGCACCATGCACAGCAGCAGCAGCAGCAGCAAAATCAGCAGCAGCCCCAGACGCCGCCCACCTATGTGAACATGTCCGAGCTGGCCACCATGGCGGCCTTGAAGCTGGCCAACCAGCAGCAGAAGCCCTCTCCGCCGCCCCTGCAGCAGCAGAGCTCCATCGACTCGATCAGCTCCCAGCATTCCAACGACTCCTCCGGCTCGCATCAGCTCCTGCAGCAGCAACAGCAGCAACAGCAACATCAGCAGCACCAGCAGCAGCCGCAGCTGAATCACCACTCAGCCACCGCCACACGCTCCCATTCCATATCCTCGACGGCCTCGTCACTGCACTCGCACCCGTCGATCGACTCCACCGTCGCTTGTGGCTCGCTGGTGGGCCAGCCCAACCACAGCACCAGCACCAACACGAACACCACCTCGCCGTCCAGTGGCAGTTCCACGCCACAGAACCATTACTCGCCCCTGCTAACCAACTCCCCCACGTCCACTGCCGCAGGTACCCCCAGCGGTAGCAGCTTGGGTCCCGGCTCCGCCCTGGGCTTTGTCTACCAGGTCAGCTCCCCGACGCCGCCCTCCAGTGAGGTGCTGAAGATCACCGAGCAGGCGGCAGCTGGCCAGGATCAAGGGCCGGGTGCCAACGGCGGACCGGAACCGGAGGAGACGGAGGATGAGCGGTCGCGGACCTCCGTCCTGCAGAAGGCCTCCATGTTTGAGAAGGCGGCGGCAGCGGCGGCGGTCTCGCCACCAGCTCCCATTCAGATCCCGGCAACAGCTTCCCCGGCTTCCGCGGCACGACGTTCCGAGACGGAGCAACAGGAAATGGGTAAGTAGAACCAGCGACCAGCAGGATCGTTGTAGTGGAAGTGTGTCAATCATCTGGCACCCTGTCCACTAGGGTGGGTCGATTTGAATGTATCCGAAAAAAATGACAAATTGGAGAGGAAAAGATTATCTCTAGAGAATTCTAAGCGATAGAGGCAAAGAAACTTTTTTTCGAAACTGATTTGGATTTGTAACCCCAAAATCACTTTTTTGGGTACTTTTTTGATACATATAAAGAATAAATTTTATGCTTGGGTTTTTATTGTGGACTTAACAAAATATAAATAAATCAGAATATAAAATATAGTTTAAATTTTTAAGGCAAACTCAAAATTCGCTCTAAAGCAATTACAATTTTTGCTTCTTCATATTTCACTTTATTTCACCAATAAAGAAATAAATAAATTGTTAAATATGAATATTTCACAAAAAAAAAAAAATCTTTACAAAGTAATATTTTAACAATGAAAGGGGTTTTCATTATCTGTGAATGCTGTATATAATATTGTATATTATTCTTAAAGAAACTAAAATTGTTGAAATTGTTTGGTAAGGACAAATGAGGTTTTAGGGACCATTATTATGTTTTGCCAATAATGCTCAGAATTCTTTAAAGATTATTTCCTCCTCTTCTGTTTTAAATCACCCAAATCGACCAACTCTGCCGTCCACCCAGCACCAAAGAGCACTTTGAACATGAGATTACCTCGCCTCCACTTTACTTGTCCAGCGCCCATTTTAATTTATAATTGACAAACATACCGAGAATATTTCCTAACCCCAAAAATTTCTTTTATTTTGTTTTTCCCTCCCTCTTCTCTACAATTTTTGGTTTGTTGTGTAAACGCAACAACAACAACTGCACCAAATCAACTTGAAACCATTATTATTTCGTATTGGTTTTGACTTCATGTTCACCTTATCCAAAATCTCTGCCATCTGTAAACTATTATTCACAATGAACCAAATGCACAACAACAACAACAACACCATCTCCAAAAATCAATACCAACAACTATGAAAAATATGATCTAACAGACAAGTCTTTCGAAGATTCAATACAAGCACTAAATAATTTAATTGGCGAACTAGACTCGTTCCAACGTGAGATCGATGAGGGCAAGGGCAAGTCGACGAGCAACATCATCAGTATCAGTGACAGCAACAACAGCAACAGCAACAACAACAACAATACGACGAGCAGCAGCAACAGCAGCAGCGACAACAACAATCTGCCCGCCACCAGCAACATTGAGCCCTGCGCCATCAGCAATCAGACGAACTCGAGCGGCTGTGGAACGGACATGTCGGACACCACGTCCGACGACCTGGCCGGCGACGAAATGGACGCCAGGCGGCGGGATCGGGATCGTGATCGTGATCGGGACCAGGATCTGCTGGGCGCCAGCGATTCGGAGCTGAGTCGCTGCTATGTGAGCGAAACGAGTTCGCTGACCGGAGGCCTGACAGCTGGCGGCTACGAGAATCCCACATTTGCGCACTTCGTGGCCAATGCGAACCGGGAGGATGTCGTTTCGCTGGCCTCGGACAGCGTCTGTCTGGGCCAGCCGCGCCACGCCTACGTGGACACTTGCAGCGACAGCGGCAGCGCAGTGGTGGTGATCTACGACCACCAGATCCCCAACACGCCGGACATTGAGTTCGTCAAGCAGAACTCGGAGATCGTGGTGCTGCGTACCAAGGATCCGCAGCCCAGTGCGCTGCAGCTGCACGAGATGCGCGAACTGCAGCAGTTGCCGGCCAATCTGGCCGGTTCGCCGGACTCCTCGCCGGACTCGGCCGGCGGCCAGGCGCCGCCGACAGCAACTGTGGCGCCCGCCAAGCAGCGACTCTCCTCGTTTCGAGCCACCAGCGAGCAGCAGTTGCAGCTCCTCGGACGCGGCAGCCCGCAAAGAGGTAAAGCACCCACTGAGCAGGCCACACAAAGCAGGCCGCAGGAACGGCATTGCCCACAGCCGAAGGACGTTGATGGCAGTAGCCATCCAGCAGTAGATCCTGCGCGGCGCCAGCTGCCGCCCAAGCCCACCAGCCTGAGCCTTTTCAATGGTCCCGCTCCCGGTGCGGGCGATAGGCCCATGGTGCCCCGAAAGTCCGACTTTAAGTCCGATCTAGATGAGAAAATACGCAGGCAAAAGCAGAAGGTTAAACTGCAATTGCAGCAGCAACAGCAGCAACAATCGCCGCAGCAGCAGCAGCAGCAGCAGCAAGCACCACAAGAACAGCAACACTCACCACAGTCGCCCCAAACCAGAAACTGTAATGTCACTACTAAACTAGCCGCCAAAGTCTCTGCATTTGCATCTGCATCTGCATCCGTATCTGCATCTACATCTGCATCTGCATCCTCCGATCCGTACCCGAACCAAAATCATAGAATGCCAAACCAACATCAGACAGCAAGCACATCCAATCACAAGCAGTGCAAGACGCCCGCAGCAAAGGTCCTGTCACCATTGCCATCATCATCATCATCATCACCTCGCGGCCATCTGCCATTATCATCGTCATCGCTCTCGTCATCGTCATTACCATTACCAGAAACAACAACCACCACCAGCAACACCACCAGCAACACCACATCATCGCCATCATCGATGCTGCCCGCCAGTGACCGACCACCCGCCCATCCATACGTGTGCTCCAATGCCCCAGCCAATCCCCATCATGCCAATAGCATTACCAATGCCCATGCCAATGCCAATGCCAATGCCAATGCCACTGTCAATTCCAGTCTCAAGCCGTGCATTACGCCCCGGCCAGCCTCGTTGTCGGGTTCGTTACGTTTCGTTTCGATTTACGTTGATTTTTGATTTGTTTGGGTTCTTTTGGTTTTTGGTTCGACTTCCAGAGTTTGGTTTTGTTTTAATCGCTTTTACTTTGCCTTGGTTTCTAGCGCTTATAGCTATACCCTTGCAAATGACATTCTTATGTTGGTTAGACATGTGTAACGTAGTTGAAAAGACTTTTTCGATATTATGCAATTGTCAAATATGCCGAGAGCAAGCTAAAAAATTTGAATTTTAACTGTGTAATACAATACTGTTATATGACAATACAGGAATTGCATTCTTTTAAAGATATAGGCCTAAAAAGTTGTGATTTTGTAACCGAATTTTTTTTATAATACAATACTAACATATAATAATATATGATTTGTTTTCTTTTAAAAATATATGATTTTTCAACCAAATAATGTTTTTACAATAAAAAAAAATTGTTTTTGTCTCAGAATAATACTCAAAGTAAAAGCCGATATAAGTATAGGAAAAAAATTCCTTTTTTTCGTTAGAAACTTTTTTTTTGTTTTGTCTACTTTGAGATAAAAAAAAACAGATTTGTTTTTTAATTTTTATTTAGATCTTTTACCAGTGATATATATTTTTTTTTAGGCGAACTTTTTTCAAAACTCTTTACAAAATACTAACCAATACATATTCGATGCAATACAAAAGTTTAGATTATTCGAGCCAATTGTGAAGAGTTTTGTTGATCTTAAAGTTAATTATTTTCATAAAAATCCGACAGCTTTGTCATAACTGCAAGTGTGTTAAACCTCGGCCAGCCGAAGTTAACTTTCTTCGCCTTTTCGGTTTCTTCTTTACTGTGTTAACTTAGCTTTACGTTCTGCTTTAAGTTCGATGTGTTAACCCTTCTGCAGTTGAAGTTGGTTTCTTGCACCAAGTAATACGCTCATACAATCATGCCCCACGCCCACAATCATCAAAACATACAAACCGATAAACTGCACGCTACTGCCACTAACTGCCAAATGCTTACGCACTACTCGGAATTGGCCAATTGTAATTATACGAAATTTGCATAGTGGGGATCCATCGCTTTTAAAGAGAAAATGTCCATTTCTTCATGAATTGTTGTGAAGAGTGTCATCATCGCTTTTCCACTCGCTTGGGGGGATCAACATCAAGTTTTAGATCAGTCGCCCGAGCGTCTTCCATAAATTATCCCGGTCTCAGCAGCTCCTAACTCTGATTCTCTCTCTAACTACTGGTATTAGATGGTGTCCTGTGTTTTGTGTGCCAAGTGTATAAACCGATTACTGTACATAACTGTGAATAACAGCTGCAACCTAATAACTATATCCGCACAGCCACCTTACTACCGCCTTACTGACTTCGATCTCTGACCATTCGCAGGAGGATCAGCAGGCGGTGGCTCCACCCGCATCGCACGTCGCTCATCCATCAACCAGGCGAAGCCACCGCCGCCAGTGAGACGCAGTTCGTCGGTAACACCCAGTCCCAATGCCTCGGTCGGGGTAAGTTCAGTCCTCAATTATCCGCTTATAGCTGTTTAAGTTAGCCACCTAAGCTAAGAAGTTAGTCGCTAAGCCGCTCAACACTGGGTCACACAGTCTTTGGTTTCCTCTACACTTTTATTCTTTAACTTATGATTTAATTACGCAACGCAGCTGCAGCACCAACACCAACACCAGCAACAGCATCAGCACGCCACTCTGCCCCAGCAGAATCTGCAACTGAGCAGCTCCAGCGAGCACTTTCCGCCGCCGCCGGCATTCATGCTGGACGCCATGCCCCAGATGCCCAGTTCGGCGCTGAAGGTATCGGAGACGGTAAGAGCGCTGGCCGCCATGCGTCACCAGCCAGCCTCACCTGTGGCACTCAGACGCATGCAGCAGCAACAACAGCAACAGCAGCAGCAGCAACCTCTACTGCAGGTGTGTGCACGCGTCTAGGCATGGACTTCACCACCGCCACTCTTAGAACTTTTCTTCTACAACTTATGATTTCTTTTCATTTCAATTTCAATTTCAAATTTCCGTTTTTGTTTTTGTTTTTTTTTTTGCCTCTATCACACCGCCACACAAATCAAAACCCCAAAAACTCCCCACATATGTAGTCTGTGCACAACTGCTCCCCGACCGCCTTCTACGACTCCTACGACTCCTACTTGGATCTGCACGCCTATGCCTATGCCCACGGCTTGGTCAATGGCCAACAGCCGGCGGGCGAGCAGATGGCCCACCAGCAGCGTTTTACCCACCAACCGCTGCCAAATCACTATCTGCAGCAGCAGCAGCAGCAACCGCCGCAGCAATCGCCTGTTTACCAAGCGCCACCGCCTGCCGATGCCGTAAGTGACCACCGCACAGTGGCCGAAATGACCAAGCTCGCGCGTAAAAAATAAATTATCAACGGCTTATGAGGGCTTTCATTGTACTAAGCTTGAATGCTTTTGCTGTGAAAAGGCTTCCGAAAATAAGTAAAAAGTAACATATTTTAGATTATGTCAGCGTCACTTCAAAGTATTTTATGAACAGAAAGATGCATAAGAAAGTAACAAAAATAGAGCTTTTAAGTACACTGCATATTTAAATGCCTTTGTCTGCTTTAATGTTAGTAAAAAAAAGCGACAGTTGGGTTTTGAGAGTCGATAAAGCCACGCCCATCTGACTAACCGAATGAACGCCCAGATCTCGGAAACTATTTAAGCTAGAGATTTGGGATTTAACTTGCAGATTCTAGATATGCTTACGCAGAACTACAATTTTAGAATTTATTAACATAAATGTACATTTCAATTAGATTTCATTTAGGCGCCACCTAAAGCCCGATCATTTTCTGGAGGCTTGTTGATTATTGATTGGTTAGCTGAGTAACGGGTATCTAATAGTCGGGGCTCATTACTACAGTGTTATTTAATCTTTTCTACTGTTAAACCTGCTACTGCTTCCTTGAGACAAATCGAAAAATATGCGGTTTCTTAAGATAGTTAACACATTTTTGTTTTTTTAATACTTACCTGTAACTCTAATTTGAAACACTCTAATCAATTCTAAACCATACAAAAAATATTTTATAATTTCTACTTTTAAAAATGCAGAATTAGGCTCATTCTTGTTAAATAGCTTACTGTTTTTTAATGCTCTTATCTGGGTAACTGCTAAAATATGTGCGATAAATCCTTGCATAACCTATCGATGTAACTAAAACCTTCGACCTATTAAAAAAAAATGTAATTGTTACGCGCCAGATTGGTTATATCGGCAATTGTGCAGCGTGGAACCCATGAGCGGAGCTACTAACAACGACTAACAGCCGTCCTCGGGTGCGCTTTATTGGCCTAACTCGTCTGCCTGGCCCCTCTATCCAGCTTAGTTGTAATGCCACTTAGCCATAGATTAGACCACTATTCATAGCGCTTTGCTTTCGCTTTGGCTAAACTTTTAATTTGTGCCTGTTTTCCTCTCGTTTCTTCGCATTTCTCCTCGTGCCACAACTCCACCATCACTGACACTCACTCACCAGCAGACGTTCCGCACCTCATCACCAGCGGCGGGCGGAGGGGGTGGCGGAGGCGGCGGCGGCATCTACGCCCAACCCAAGCTGGTCAACACCATGTCTAGCTTCCGCACGAGCAGCCCCAGTCCCAACGGACACGCTCACCCACTGCCACCGACACAGCCCAAGGCGAACCCGAATCTAATTGCACAGCTCAATGCACGACTCAACAGCAAGCAGCAGCAGCAGCAGCAGCAGCATCATCAAGTCGAGGGCATCTACGGCAATCAACAGCAGCCAGGAGGAGAGGAGTCCATATACATGCGGAGTGGCTTGTCCATGTCGCAGCCGCAACAGCAGCAACACTATGACGGTAAATCAGAGCAAGTGCATCACCACCCACAGCAACAGCATAGAATTTACGCTAGTTTTGGCACCTCATCATCAGCAATAATGTCATCGGCCCATGTGGCCACCAACAGCACTAAGCCGTCCATTCTAACACCGACCAACTCTTTCAATGCATTGCCTCACTTTCCCCTGTCTTCATCCACCTCATCGTTGCTCCACAAAGTCAGCTCATTCTCGAACTCTTCATCCGCATCCGCATCTGTATCCGCATCTGCATCCGCATCCCCACCACCAACGGCAGTGGGCCCCGGCGCGGCCAACTCGCATTATCAGCCGCCTCAGCCGCCGACTGCAGCGGCCGCTAACAGCAAAGACTTTGCCATCTACTCAAGTTCGTTTACCAAAACTCCAGCAGCTGCGCACTCGCCGAACATGCGACTGGCCCATTCCCATTCCCATCAGCAGCACCAACAGCAACAGCAGCAGCAGCACTACACCTGTCCGCCTCCACTGGAGGATCCCCCACCGCCGCCCATTTACGCCGGCTCCTCGGCCACGATGCCCAAGAAGATGGCTCGCCCGCCCACTGGCCAGAGTGCACCCCACTCGGTCGCCTATGCAGCTGGCTCGGCCACGGCCACGCTGCCCAAGAACATGATGCAGCAGCAGCAACGGTTGCAACAGCAGCAGCAGCAGCAACACCACCAGCAGCAGCAGCAACAGCAGCAATACCAACAACCGGCGGGCATGGGCATTGGCAACGGCAATGGCAACGGCAATGGTCACCTGGGTCAGCGTCCGCAGTTGCCGCTGCCACAGCAGAAGCTGCGGGCTGCACAGCAGCAGCACTTGGCGGAGCAGCAGCACCAGCAACACCAGTTGCAACAGCAACATCAGATGCAACAGCAACGCCAGCCGCCCATACCTTCGCGTCACTCGAGTGTGCAGCAAAAGATATTCGTTTCGACGAACCCATTCATACAGACAACGGCCGTTAAGTTTCACTCGCCCTCGGCCTCGCCCACTTGTGGCTCGCCAGTGACTGGATCTGGATCTGGCTCTGGCTCTGGATCCTTGGCCAGCATTTATGCCACCACTTCGCGGAGCAGCCATCATCACCAGCAGCAACTGCAGCAGCAGCAGCAGCAACACTATTATCGCGATGTTGCTGGGGGCAACAGCAATGGCGGCGCTGCCTACTATAACCACAATGCCCATGCCCATGCCCATGCCCAGGCACATCATTCAAGTAAGAGCGCGAGCTGGATATGATCCGATTCGATTCGATTTGACTTGATTTGATTTGGTTTCATTTCGTATGATTTTATTGCAAGGAATGAGCGCTGTCTTGTTGTATACTTTTGTTATGTTTGCTGATTTTCGATTTCTCTCCTCAATTGATTAAAATTTAATTTCAGTTTGTTGTTAGCCCTAAGTTTTCTTTTGGCGCATGCTGCTTATGTTGTTTTGATTTTGTTTCGTTTGAGTTTTGAGTTTCCGTTTGGAAAGTGTTGCCTGTTAACCTGACTGCGATTGCGATTGTGTCAAGTGCGCCTGGAAAGTATCGGATCAACATGGGATTGCAGTGTGGCGCTAGAGCTCGATTCGCAGTCAACTTTCATTTCAATTTTTCCAATCATCAATCATCACTGATTCGAACGTTTTAGCAACAATTGTTGACTCTTATTTTGCATTTCCATTTGAACTGACATCCTAACCACTTCTATTGCCAGCCAACACAGCCACACTCATTGATCAATCATGTTTGCTTACGTGTTTTCTTTTATGCACCCGTAACGACGCATACCCATAGACTATGCCACAAGCACAAATATCGAAAAGACTGGAAGCATTCGGGCCAAGACCAAGGCCGAGTTCCTCGAGAATCTCAACGCGAAACTGGCCAAGCAGGGAATGTCTGGACGAGCATTTGCCGTGCGAAATCTCATCAACAGCAAGGCCCTGGTAAGTAGCGCACCTCGACGGTAGCAGCAAAAGCAACAGCAACTCACTTGATTAGCATACACTCTCTATGCTCTGTCCATGACGCTCTGTCCATGGCCATTAGATGTATCAAAGTCCGCAAAATCTATCGCGACCCAGTGCGCAATACCGCACACCACCACCCACCTATCCCAACACCAGCACAACCAACAATGCCACCTGCGAAGATCAGTGCTAGGTGCTAAGGTATTTAGTTTGTTCCTAGTCGTTCTCGTTCGTTTCACGCCTACTAAGCCAGCTGGCAGCTAATCCACTGAGTGCCTCGTTCTACCCATTAACTGAACTGCTCTTCGATCTAACGTTAAAGCTAAGGTCCGACCAACCAAGTCCAGCTCTAATCCGATTTTTGGTGCACCTTTTCAGCCGGACCCCCGCATTTGTCACGAGTCGCTGATGGATCAAATCAAACGCGGAGCCACGTTGAAGCGTAACCAGAAGATCAACGATCGCAGCGCTCCCAAAATACATTAATTTAACCTATAGACTAAGCGGAATAACATATTTATTACCATAATAATTAATCTATGAATAATCATGAGGCCCGACGCCTGCTCGATTGCAGGACTCTGCAGAGTTTGGTTTGAAACTGAAAACTCGAAACACAACATAGAACATACAACTTAAACACATATGATTACGATACAACATATTCAATATACGATATTTAACAAGCGCATTAAGCTTAACTCGAACTAATCAATACCTTTCTTGATTTCCTATATCTATATCCCAAAAATATGCCCGAAAGGCTTTCTTTGTTAAGTGAATACAAAATGGAAGACAGTTGGTTAGCACGCGTATGTTTATTTATATCCCAAACTCGAATTTATCTTTAGTGAACATCTGTTTAAATTTATATTATGTTTATGTATTACCATATTTATAATTTCCCTTGTTTATGTACATACATATGAATATGATTTTAACAAACACTCGAAACTAATCTGACGCCTAATAAATGGAATTTATCGTAAACCTTTTAAGTACTTTTTTGCTTTAATTATATTCGTTTTACATTAGCAACTGCAAGTCAATTGGGCCAGGTCTGAGCGTATTTTCAAATATATCCAATATCAACATTGTAATGAATAAATAGAGTTAACGCGTTGTATAAGCAGTGGAAATCACAATCTATCTTAACTGTTTTTCGGCAAAGAAATAGCAAATTGGATATGCTTCTGAAGAGAAAAACTAACTACTGCCAAGCGGAAAGGGGAACTTCAGAGATCGGTCTTCCCCAGAATCTTTCGCATCTACTTAGAGTGCTATATGAACACGTTCATATCATAACATTTTCATTGGACTGAATCTTTTACTGTCATTTTAAATGCATCACATTCTCAATGTTAAATACAACCAATATCGTTTGCAATCATATCAGTTCACTAAACATAGAACAAAACACACTCCTTCACTTTTAAATTACCGAGCGATATTTCCTATCCGTAAAATTGCAAACTTTTAAAACCCGATAGCGTACTACTTATAGGTAATAAACTTTTTAAATATTTACAAAATATTTTGTATATAGGCTTTTTAAGGCTTCACCAATGATCGATGAATATTGGCAAACTCATAACCAAAAATGTGGCAATAACTAAGCTATGAAACTCTACTAGAGTTTAGATAAGACTCCAGAGAGCATATACAAATTTGAGTCGAAACAAATACATATATTTTTTGGGCGATCAACTCTATATACACCACATAGCCGTGCTTAATCACAAGAGTTAATTAACTTAGCCGTATGCAACAATTATTTACAAGTCTAAATGTTAATCTTAGAGAGGTACTGCGTGTTATCCGCAGAACAAATAAACCAAAACGATGTAACCTAACAATTCGAAGTTGTAATGCGTATTTTTGAATTCATTTGCATTTAGACACGAGAAACAATAATAAAATAAATGTAAACGCATTAAATGTAAATGCAAGGAGTTTTAATCGCTTTTCTCTGATTGGCTAAAGAACAAATCTATGGTGTTTTGATAGTAAAGCTCTGCCAGTTTTTCCTTGGGCTCGCCTTTAATTCCAGCTATGGCCTCCAAAACTTGGCTGGAATGGAATAAATATGAATAAACTACTACATTTCTAGGTCTAGAGTACGCATTCAAAAGACTAACCTGATCTGGCAGGGCTCACAACGTCCGTCTATCAAGGATTCGGCCGTCCATTTCTCTTTCTTCTTGACGGTGGCAAACTTGGTGGTCACATGCTTATGTCCTGCATGCGTGGGACGAATGCCGCACCAAGGACAGTCCGTTTCTAGCATTATCCTGTCGTTGGGCAGCTGGCGCACCACTTCTGCGTTTTCCTCCGTCTTCAAGGAACAGCCATTCAATCCTAGGTAGAGTCCGCCAAAGGCCAGGATGCGCTGGGCCTCCTCGAGAGTGCCTGTGAAACTGTGGACCACTCCGCCTCCGCCCTCCCTGATCTTGTCCCGATTTCGTTCCAGAATGGCCATGAAATCCTCGCAAGCATTTCGCATGTGCAGGAAGAGGGGCAATTGGAACTCGGCCGCCAGGTCCAGCTGCTTCTCAAAGTACAAACGCTGTTTCTCCTGTCCACAGAACTGCAGGCGGTCGTAGTCCAGCCCACATTCCCCGATGGCCAGCACCTTTCCGCGGTTCGCCTTAATCTTGGATCGAAGCTGGTCGTAGTAGCCCTCTGGATCTGGTACGAATTCCTCGCAGCGGGTGGGATGTGTGCCGACAGTGATGAAGATACGATCTGGTGAAGAATATAGCTGATGAGTAGCTGGCATTTAAGACTCTAGTGAGAGTAAGCTAACTAAAGTTGTGTTGCTCAAGGTCTTAGAATTCTATTGGAACTAAAATCTCGTTTTACCCCGAAACGATTAATTTTTAGGATGTTTTAAATCTAGTCATATCTAAAATCATCCGAAATTTATAAAACATCTTTGTCTAAGAGGTGTACAGATTATGATAGCTTAGGGCGGAGAGTATAGGCAAACTTTTGTAAAAGTGGCCAGTTTTTGTAATTTTCTGTTATATTTTCATAAAGCAATATTTAATAATACGGCAATGTCTCGGAAAAAATCTGGTACTGGATCTTCCTAAGTCAAAACATGAAAATTATATCGTTAGTTAGTGGATTGGCCCAAGTAAGGTCGTGGCAGGTTTTTCGAAATTAAAAATTTTTCACTTCCTGGAGTCACTAAAGAGTTTTTTGGGAACAAAATCTGTTAATTTGTTATTGTATAATAAAAAATATTAAGACATTTGAAAGAGGCCAAAGTAATTTTCTAGCAGCTAATCTAGAGAAATAGTGTTTAAAAATTTAAAATAATAATAACAAACTATAAAAATCCTATTCGCCTATTAAGAGTAATTGTAAGGACAGTTTTAATCAGTTAAAACCAAATTTGTATAATTGTTGATTGGAAGTGCTTTCTGTAGCACCCGGAATAAGAGTTGGTTTGTGGTAATTACTGGGGCACCGTCGAGCTGCTTACCATCCTTGGAGGCCAGTTCCAGTGCCTCGTCCACGTCCTTCAAGCAGCCGGCGGTGACGATAATCTTCTGCAGACCCTGCTGCCACGCACGTTCCAATACAATGTCCAGGTCGGCCACATGCTTCTGGGATTTGCCGTAGCAGCCCTGGAACATGGGATCCGTCAGGTTGGCTCCAATGTCTGTGGACCATAGATTATAATTGTCTTATGCAGTCAAGTTAAATTGTTTTAACGGTATACCAATATATTTCATTGCAATTCCAAAGTATCGCCGCAGCATAAAGAAAATGCACTAAAAAAGCCAGAGGTCGGAAAAACAGCTGTTTACAAAATGGATTTCCGCCAGGGGGAGCCACTCGCCAAAGCCTGCTAATCACCAGAGGGCGCCAGCTTGCAGTCATTTCCGTTGGGATTTGAAATTTTTATAATGCCCCTCTAAGAACTTAAGTACAACACCGTGCCAGCATTAAATGACGCATATTCCCAAAACAAAAGCATATCGCCTAAGCCAATTTAATGCAAAATCAATGCCACAGTAAATTGCATTCGGAATTGCGCATAATGCAAACTCATTAGGCCGCCCCGGCAAAAGCTGTTTATTGTGTTTGCAGTGGATGCTAAATCGGCTTGCTTCTCGGAAAAACCACATAAAATCCTCCCACTTCCACTGCCCCAGTACAAACGCATATGCAAATTTCAAATCATCGCCCGTGGTGTTGGCACCCCAGCTGCTTTAAGCCGGCAATCGGCATTTACGCAATTGCACAATTTATGGGGAAATGCAATATATAATTTGAATGAAATTCCATTAGTTACTTTTAATGGATGCTGCGGTCGGTTTACGGGGGTGTTGCATCCAGCCGCCTGGACTAGTTTTAATTGATTTAGGGGAACTGGGGAACTCATTACACCATTTTCCCGGCACCGGTGAACTCAGGCAAACCAGGGGATCGGGATCCCTTGATGTGATGCCCTGATGGAAACAGAATGCGGAATGAAATGAAATGCATTATGCAACGGAATCAAACATTGTACGGCCGTGCCTGGGACGCATTGTGGTTTATTTTAACTGGCTAATACAATTGTCAATAATTCAATTTGAATTGAAATTCAATTAGTTTACAAGTACATGACACACATACGCACACTTAGAGAGTTAATTTGGGTTTCTTGTGACTATTTTAAGTTTACAATCTTTCGATTCTGTAGAGTAGGTAAATAACGGTTTCATTTTTTGTGGCTTGATTCCTTCCATTTGGTAGAACAATCGAATTACGTACACAAATATGTATTTTAAAATCGGGTAAGTTGGATAAGTCAGCTGATATACTGTGATATAATGCTTCCTCATTCTTGTGTTCCCATTGGTTGAAGTTACGATATAAGTTACGATTATAGTAGTTGATTAGAGATCAAACACGGGTCGGGCTCTTTAGATTTGTTGTCAATTAACTACACCTAGTAACAATGTATAAACGTATTACTTATAAAACAAACATCCAAACTGGTTTGAGTACATTTATGCATAATGCTGTATACTATATATGTATAACTAGGTCTGGCCTGTCAATACTCTCTGGACAAAAGCAACAATCCTATTTATATCTGCGCCATTTTCCATTTCCTTACAGTACTTTTAATGTTGTAACTGAATTTACTGCAACTTTTCATCAGTTGTACACACATTTGTTTAGTTGTATTTGGTTTAATCACAATTCACTTTGCATATGCCGTATTTCATCCATTTACATGTCCTTTAAATATTTCTTTCATACTCAGTACTTCCTAAAAGTAGTCTTTTAAATAAATCTTACTTGCTAAGCACATTCCGGTAAACAAACACAAATGATTCTTATCACACACAGTAACTTGTGTCAAAGGAGAAAATAAGTCGCATGCAAAAGTTGCGAATTAAAACGAGATTTATCGATTATTCTCTACCATAAATCTCCTCACAGACTTCCTGTGAGATTGATGTGCATTGTGGGCAATTTGATTTGGCAATTTAGCATAAGAAGTTCACCCTGTATTATCCTTGATAAGCAATTCGAGGTTTTCCCTGTTTCCCGGCTCATCAAATTAATTTTACAATTACGTTTTTTGCATAGTAAATTGTTTGGTGCTTTCTGTTAAAGTTTTTTTTGATATTTCACGTGGCTGGAGCCAAAGGAGAATGCCGCGAAATTGCTTTATTCTTACAAAATTTGCCTTGAGTACCGGTTCATCCTGTCGCTGAGATTCCATTTGATTCGATTACTTTGGATGCGAATTCAACCAGAGCAAACTCGACTCAAAGCAAACATAAGCACTCTGGCCCATCCATCAAGATTGTTATTCTTATTTGTATACGGAGCGTTGTTATATTAACCACGGTGTCAGCTAAGGGTGCAGATAGAGCTTTATAAATTAGCATTCTAGAATTTACCTTAAAGCTATGCAACCTATCATAATATTATGACAATCCATCAGTGGAAAACGTGTTAAACTTAGTCCTTAATCAAAAACCCCCTCGCCCTTCCCTTCACGACAGTAACATGAACAAACAACAACAACTGAGCCATTAATTTCTCATCAAAAAGGAACTCTTTGAACGGCACAACGATTCTTCTCTGCTTATATCTCAATTAAATTCAATTGTATAGCCAAAGACTATACTAAAATTTATGAAAATTGAAATGGCTATTCTTTGTCGTATAAAATTTAATTTTAAATTGAAATAAAGCTGGTCCCTTAAAGCCGTAATGACCGGAACTCAAATCGCTTTATGTGCATAATATCTTCGCAAGTCTAAATCAAATCCTTAAATAATGTACACTGATAACAATAGATTCAAATTAAGTAAGAATGGTTAAGCAAAACTAGTTACTTGTTTAAGTCTTTAAAACTACTTTAAATTTAAAAAAAAATGCATTTCAATGAGCTACAGTAGTTTAAACCATTGCATTACGGCATAATTTTGAAGCTCTAGTTACTTTTGCGTGTGTAAGTTGACTCGATACACACAGATATGCAATGAATTAGAGAAGTGAATACCGGTCTGAAAATGTATCGTTTATCACCCTTGAGCAAGTGGGTTGTTGTGGATTTTCATATTATCCGAATAATCAGTTCATTGCACCGAACATAAATGCCGCTCCACTTGTTTATGCACGCTAATTAACTGGCGTCCATTATTAATACATATTGTGGCAACACATAATAACATAATTAAGCGCAACGCTGCAGGCCAAAATAATAGTTTACTGCACATTGCAGTCGTCGGATGCGTTGTTGATTTGCTGCTTGGTCTTGCGTGAGGCGCGGCGTATGAGTGATCTGAAATAGAAAGAGATGGTTTAAATGGTTTAAGGGATGAGCTAGAACAGTGCGGAACAGGAACCGGATGTTGCCACTCACCTGGAGCGCGGCTTCAGCTTGGCCTCCGCACTGGTGCTGGCCACATCGACGGCGTCCACCAGGTTGGAGCCCTTCTTGTCACCACTGCCGCCGGCGCCTCCCAGGGCCGGGCTGTTCATGCGATTTTTATCTGCAACAAGTAGATGGTAATGCGTGGCTAATTAGTATCCACTAGTGCATTTGATGACTGCATTTAATACGCCTGGCACAAACAGACTACGCGATTTCGGAGCTCCGAATGCAGGGTAAATTCAATTTCCCAACTGAGGCTGGGGGATGGGGATGTCCTTGTCCGTTGCCGGAGCAACTGGGACACAGACACCCCAACTTCCTGCCAAGTTCTGACGTAATTAACTTATGAGCGACTCGCACAAAGAGCCGGGGACGAAGTTGCATATCGCAAAGTAACCGTTCGAAATGGGTTTTTTTACAGCCGATTGCACAGCCAAAGTTCATCTCAAGATAAGAGGTCCCAGGCGCTTCCCTTCCAATGTCATTCTGCCTTGGGATCAGGCTCGGTCTATCTTCCACGCATCTTCCGTCAACATAGCACACGGACTCAAAAGACTAACCAGTGGCAACCAGCTGGCAAAAGCACAGATGACCTTCATCAATACCATAGGTGAACGTTCAATTAAATTCGAAAAAATTGGGTAACTTTATTGTTGAAAAAGTCATGACAACATACAGAATGTTTGTGAAAAAAAGGTCTTCGTTTGAACAACACTTTGTATATTGATAATTCAGTGCCTACTCTTCTTCAGAATTTAAGAATACCAGTAAAATATACCAACAACAAGTTTTTAAACCGAAATTAAAATATGCAGAAGGCATCAGATTCCAGAGAATGTATTTTAAGTGGTCAAATAAATGTGTTAAGCAAAAAATTTTAATGTTTTTTGAGTATTTTTCAAAAGAGGAAAAAGTACAAATGTTTTGCAGAAATGGCAAAATTTTTGAGTTTTTGTTATTGTATAACTGCCCTTACTATCCTTATTGATGATATAAAATGCTGTGATGCTGTGAGGATATTCCATTGAGTTCCAAAGAAGATTGCCCTCTTTAATGTCATTTCACTGCAATTAATGTAGCAATCAAAAGCTGTCTTTAAAGTATAACCAATTAAATACGACACGTCAGTTACGGGCAAATCAGTGTCAATGAAGTCATTAACTTTCCGGTAATCCTCAATCAGCCAGCTTAGACTGCCAAGGCGAGTGTTCAGCACGCACAAAAGGTGTTCGGTTCGTGGCAAGATGCGCGCCGTCCCAGTAAACAAACCTTTTTGTTCCGCCGGAGCGAGCAATAAAGTCGCAAACAAAGAAAGGGCTTACAATGGGAAAACAATTGATAACTTGCCGGCAAACGGGGTGTGAAGCATTAGAGCCACAAGACAAACACAACGGGGAAGGTTGAATCCAAAGCCGAGTCAATTTAGTTATTAAACTTGGCAGCTCTGTGGCCAAATATGCCTGACGTTGGCCCAATGATCCGGGCAAACAGAATTATTGAGAACGTAAGCACTCGGTGGCGGAGTGTTGCATACTTCTGGGTGTCGGCGGTGTCAAGTGCAAACAAAATGGCCGCCAAAACGCCATTGTTGTCGGAAAAAGGGAAAACACAATTGCTGCCGCTGACAGAGAGCGCGCGAAAATGCCTCGAATACGGCTTCGATGCGATGTCCCGGGCACCACATACCGACGTGGCCATGCCCTAACTCCGGGCATCCCGCTGATCTGCGGCTGAATGTGAATCCGTAACAAGGAGCAGCCGCCACACACACAAAAATCCTGCCGCCCGGACACAAAAACAAACAAGAGCGGTGGTCGGGGCTCGGTTCTTGGGGATATAAATTGTGCATATGCGGCGGGAATTGATGCGTGCGTCCTGTAACAGAAATTTAAATTAAATTTGTTTCACTTCTGCCGCCCTGTGTGTCGGGTTTCATCTGGGAGACACGACGACCATGAAAAAAGCGGGGAAACACACAAAACGTTCGAGTGCTTCAATGGGTGTTTATTGTGGGGCGAGTGCGAACATAACAAGGTTTTGCCACATCAATTGCTTTTTATCTGATACCTACCCTGAAGTTAAAATGTTTACTCGTAAAAAGGCGCCATTGTATAAATTTATATATTTTATATTTTACGGCCACTATGAGAGAGTGCTTAAATGGGTTTGAAAAATTCACTCGGAAAGCAATTAATTTTAAAATATTCTGAAGCTTCCTTGAAATTTGTTATTTATTTACCGAAATTAAAAAAGGTTAACAGAAGCCAACTGAAGGTTTTGAAACAAAATTTATTTAATTGAAGCATTTCTTGATCAGGATTAATGCCGAGTCGTTCTAGACATGTCCGTCTGTCCGTTCGTGTGCAAATCCAAAAAACGGGAACTATAACAGTTACAACCAAAAAAAAACTGAAAGTTTGGTTTTTTATTAAGTGTGTCTTGAAAAAATCTAAAGGCAGTATTATTGTATTTGTATATATACAATATACTAAATAATATATCCCCTATCCTTTTTTGTCTCATTTCTAAAAAGGAAGAGCCTTGTTTTTAAACCACATACACATTTTTAAAAACTTTTTCATACCCATTAGTTTAAAAATTATGTAACAATAGTTTAGTTCTTATAACAAATTGTTTGAGATTGGGGTACAGAAAAATATGGCAAAAAGAGCTAATACGCAGTGAAAGTTTATTTCAAAATTTGGCCCCGTCCATTCAAACGCCCACAAAGTCGGTCAAGTCAGTGTATATGTGGGTTTTGCTCATATATATCGGTAGACACAGACTTTTTTTTTTTTTTTCAAACCGAACTATTATTTTAGAAGATATTGAGTTATTAAGTCATTTGCCTAAATAGGGCCTGGTCAAGATGAGGAATAATTTTTTTTAAATTAGTTATCTTTGTAATGTGTATAGATACCCGTAGTAAACCATAGTCATGGAACTCGACTAGAGCATTCTTTTTTGTCTCAATTCTGATGTGGTAAATATTGAGGTCCCTAAATTGTGTTAATGCAATGTTATGTTATTTTATGCCTAAATTATTAAGCAATATTCGAGAGTAGAAACACTTCTTCAAGTGATTGATAAATTCATTATTGCATAGCAGAAATTTCATGTGAAAGTTGGTTGAATTTTCTTATCTCACAGAATGCAAATATAACTCTATTGTACAATAAATCTTTCCAGGCTAGAGCAAACTATACAAAAATGCAAAATAAAAAAATGTATGTCAGTAATATTTTGAAGACACAAATTTTGCTTGTTTTACCTTTCCACCTTTAACCTAAAATACGTATCGTTCTGAGTAAAGTGAATAGACGCATGAACGTGGCTTAAACATATTTATCATGTAATGTGTGTCGGGGAACACTCACAATTGAGTTAGGATTTGCTTTGTCGAGCTGCAAATAAAACGGCTTGCGGCGCGGACCACCCAAAAACCAGGAGAATGTCCTGAAAGGGCGGGGAACCAAGAAAAAGCCGCTTTCCCGGCCGCCGCACATGTGTGTGGCCTGCAGCTTTGGCTTTGTCTCAACTTACGAGCTCGTCCATTTTTCGTGCCGCCCATCACCCAACTGTCTTCTGCCTTCTGCCAACTGCCATCTACCATCTACCGCCCAACACTACACTCTCTGGCACAAATACAAGCACTTGAGAGCCGTAAACACGTGTGGCACAATCTCGGCCGCAAAATGGCAGCGTCGTAAATGAAATTTCTGCGATTTGCTTTGCATACGTCGCGTTGTACTTTTTAAGGCAATTACTTGACTGCGGCCCCTTGAGCCGCCAGTGATTAAGTGCTTAGACCTATTTTTGGTGGCACATTCAAGGCGTCGTTGTCACCGCTGTCACCTCACCACGGTGGCGTCCATTGAACCGCCAGCAGTCAGTCTGCCACTCGACCTTCGCCATTCATACCCCAAATGTCTGACTGTCATCGACAGTTGTGCGTTGTGTGTTATTTGCTGTGTGTTGTGCGTGGCCCTCGACCAAGTATTTGACAACATTTTTCGGCCAACATTTAATATGTTTTGTGGTGGGACATTAAGGTGCGGCTCTCGGGCATTTGAATTTAAATCTGCTGGAAATTACGCACTCCCATAAACGCACAATTTTGGACTTGGCAAACTTTGCACTTTATAAGAATGACTTTTGCAGCGGCCACAAATGACTGTCGGGCGAACAATAAAATTATTGGCATCTGAGTGGGGGAACAGGTAGGTGGTAGCTTGTGGGGTTTTGTAATGATTCAACAACTTTTTGTTCGACGGAAATTAATTCAATTAATGGCAGCCAAGGAGCAGAGGAAACATTTTGGGGCAACAATAATTAACTAGATATTTATACTTTGACGAGCTCGGCAAAATTTAAAACTTCTTGAGCCCTTGGCTGTCGTCCGTCGTTGCCCTTGTGTTGCTTCGTGGCCCAGTTCTATTTTCATATGCTGCGAACTAACTTTTTAATGAGATAATAAAGCATTCCATTACAGGGTAATTAGAAGGTCAAGCTGTTTAATTAAAACACGTGCTCGCCCGAAAACATTTTGATCAAATTGAATTCGTTTGAAAATCGAAGGGCAAGGGCTGCCTTATTGTGCTTCTAACCCCGTCTCGCTGGCTTTTTTTCTCAGCTTTGCTTTGCTTTTCTGTGTTTTTCTTTTATTAGGCTCCGTTTTGTCGTCTGATGAATAATGAAAAAGAGTTTGTCTTTGTCAATTGGGTCGGAAGAAAGGGTCCCGTCTGACGGTTTCATTTGGCTGCCAAATTCCCACAAATAATTAGGCCAAAGACAGCGGACCGAGGGCGGCAATTGAAGCAGGAATGCTAATTGCATTCAATTAGCCAAATTGCCAAAAGTTATCCTAGTCTTAGGCGCATTTAAAGAGTTTCCATTAATTGGCCCCATGTGCGAGCAGCTTTGTTCTTTTTTATACCCTTGCAGAGGGTATTATAATTTCAGTCAGAAGTTTGCAACGCAGTGAAGGAGACATCTCCGACCCTATAAAGTATATATATTCTTGATCAGCATCACTAGGCGAGTCGATCTAGCCATGTCCGTCTGTCCGTCTGTTCGTCCGTTTATATGCAAACTAGTCTCTCAGTTTTAAAGCTATCTGCATGAAACCCAAAAGCTGTCTTTCTATTGCAGTTAGTATATAAGTTGGAACGAGCCGGATCGGACGACTATAGCATATAGCTCCCATAGGAACAATCGGAAAAATACATGAAAAAAAATTATAACTTTGCTGTTTTTTAATTTTTTGTTTAGTTCTTCGACATTTAGTAATGGTTAAATATTTCCGATTTACGGTTTAAATTTCATCAAAATCGGACGACTATAGCATATAGCTCCCATAGGAACAATCGGAAAAATAAATGAAAAAAAATTATAACTTTGCTGTTTTTTAATTTTTCGTTTAGTTCTTCGACATTTAGTAATGGTTAAATATTTCCGATTTACGTTTTAAATTTCATCAAAATCGGACGACTATAGCATATAGCTCCCATAGGAACAATCGGAAAAATAAATGAAAAAAAATTATTACTTTTCTGTTTTTTAATTTTTTGTTTAGTTCTTCGACATTTAGTAATGGTTAAATATTTTCGATTTACGGTTTAAATTTCATCAAAGTCGGACGACTATATCATATAGGTCCCATAGGAACAATCGGAGAAATAAATGAAAAAAATTATAACTTTTCTGTTTTTTAATTTTTTGTTTAGTTCTTCGACATATGGCAATGTTTAATTATTTCAGAATTATGGTTTAAATTTTATCAAAATCGGACGTCTATATCATATAGCTCCCATAGAACTAATAAAAATATATAAAATAACTAACTAATAATTGAGCTGCAAATCATCATAGCTTCACTGTTTTTCAGTATATACTCAAGTAAATCATAATTTAAATGTTTTCAAAAGTATTTAATTCATGCAATAGCTGCAAGGGTATATGAACTTCGGCTTGCCGAAGTTTGCTTTCTTTCTTGTTTTTTTATGAATTTATTAATAAGTGTGCATTAATTATTGATTAAGCCAAACCAGCTGGGCCCTAGTGGCTTAATCACACCTGTGAGCTGCAGGTGGCTTAATTATTGCATTGATGGTCGGGCCATTTAATTTTTGCACTATTTAAGCTGCTTACGCTGGCACTAAAAGGCCTGAAAAAAGCTGTAATTGAACTCGGAATGATGCCTCACTGGTTAAACGTCTGACTTTCAATCAGAGCCGGCGCATGTGAATGCTGAAATGATATTTGAAGCTGCAACGGCCAGCATGCGAGGCAAAAACAATCATCGAACAGTTTGAATAAGCTCGCCAGCGATTCGGTTTTTATTTTCATTTCGCTCGGCCATGGCAACAGATCCAGAAGTGGATTCAATCCTTAGCTTGGGAGTGCCCTAACAAAATGGATTTTCAAAGCTACTCAGCCATCGAAACTGCTTTGATACATTGTGAAATGGCCTCTTGTGCAAAAGGTAATAAAACTCAAGGGAGTAATATTGGGTTTCAAATGCTCACCAAATTTTATGGAAATTTAATGCAACAAAATGTATATTAAAGGTTTACAATTTCATTATTTTTTGTACTTTACATTAAAGACAAAAACAACAACATTGTCAACAATTAATTGCTTTTACTGTACCTATTAAAAAGTCCGTTAGTTGATCGTGTTTTTGATTGCATGTTGTCTCAAATCAAGAAGTTCAAGATGGAATTTTATTTTTTGTAATAGACCATTATGACATTATTTAGCCTAAAATTGTAACACGAGCTTCTTAAATATTTTTTTTTTAGTAATGAATCGAAATTTTTCCTCACCGATAAATTTATTTTTTTTTTAAGCAATTTAATTTTGTTTCGTTTTTTAATTTCGGAGAATCCAGCTCCAGAAGAGCTCCCGGAGATCCGCTGTAGCTCCTTTCCAAATAAATAATTTTAATAATACTTAATGGAGTAAAATGATACCATAATATGTAAAAAATTTTTAGATCAACACATTTAAAAGTTTTCTCAGAAAAATTTCAGTAAAATTAGTTGTATGTTCGGCCTTCTAACTGTATATAAACCCTTATTAGGCAATAAAGTGCGTATCATGACTTTTAGCGTTCATCTGCTATGTCTTCGATAGTTTGCCAGCCAGAGTTATAGGAAAGTTAGCCAATGAATCGGGTTAATGGCAAATTAAAGAAGGTATTAATCTGAGGTTAGGAATTTTCCAGACTAATATCTTCTTTTAGCTTACCATAAAGTCGAGAAAGTTAATAAAAGGCCATAAATTCCAGGCCAAGTTTAAAGGCAGTTTGGCTTTACTCTATCCGAAATAAGCACATTATGTAACTATGTATTTTATTGGAAATGGTCTCTACTTACTGCGACTGGACGATGCGCTGACGTAGGCTGATGAACGGCGCTTGAAACCGCTGGGCGCCGGCTCGCCGCCGCCCCCGCTGCCCCCGCTCCCACTACTGCTGGCGGGCAGGAAGCGGGACAGGGAGAGCAGGGATTTGAACAGGTCGGTCACATTGCTGTCCTCCTTCGCCGAGCACTCCAGTACTTTCGCCCTGCCAATGGGAAAAACGGGTTTTTAGAAAATGTTGCATACTTTTCCGGGGTGGCTGCGAAAAAAGCGTATACGTAATGCACACATCAGCAAATTTCGTCGGCCCAAAACAAAGCCAGACCGACACAAAAAACCGAAAACCGAAAGGCAAAAATTCTAATCCAAACCAGGCGAACAATATGGCATGCTCAATGCATAACAGAGTTTTTGTGCTTTTGTGCCACGGCCAAGTGGGCCATCGACAATCATCCAAAAGGGCGTTGCAGGCAATCCGAAACAAATGTTGCTAATGCCCAAATTAAGCATGTCATGTTTGTTTCAGTACTGGGGTTTCAATGCAGTTTGCGGCCACGAAGCCGATTCTCGATGTGCCCACAAAAGGAGAACCATGACAAGGACAGGTGATGTTCAGCACACTGACAATGTCAAAAGTTTCTGGTATTTGTCTGTTCGAGGGATTTTTAGCTTTAATTTTTCCATCATCAGACGGCTTTGTTTTAAATAAATAATTTCAGAAATGTTTTCTTTCGTTTCTGTGACGTTAAGCTCGTCAGAGTTTAAAGTGTGACGATGAACATTTCATTTTTCCTTGCTTTTACGCAGTTTCAAGGATAAAGTTGGCTTAAGTTACTTTTATCTGCTTTAGTTAGGCAGGAAAATTATAGGTAAAAGTATATAATTTTATGTATTTTAAGGCATGTATTTGAACATTTCTATTAAAAAACTTTTATAAGATCACTAAATAAATAATTTCAGAAATGTTTTCTTCTGTCCGAGTTTTCTTTTAGCTCGTCAGAGTTTAAAGTGTGACTATGAACTTTTAATTTGTCTTTATTTAAACGCAGTTTCTAGGATAAAGTTTGCTTAACTTACTTTAATCTATTAAAGTTGGACAAGAAAATTTATAGATAAAAGTATATCATTTTATGTATTTTAGGGCATACATTTGAACATTTCTATTATAAAACTTTTATAAGATCACAAAATAAATAATATCAGAAATGTTTTCTTTCGTTTCTGTGATGTAAGGCTCGTCAGAGCTATAAGTATATATAAAGTTTGCTTAAGTTATTTTAATTTATTTAAGTTGGACAGGAAAATTATAGACAAAAGTATATATTTTTATGTATTTGAGGGCATACTTTTGAACATTTTTATTAAACATTTTTTATAAAATCACTACAGTTTAAATTTCTTTGAACTTTTTTTTAGCAAAACCACACATTTAGTTTGCCAAAATGGCATTGGCATTCCACAAATGGTTAAGGATTTTGTTTATTTTTAGAATACTTTTGAACATTTTTAATAAACATTTTTTATAAAATCACTACAGTTTAAATTTCTTTGAACTTTTTTTAGCAAAACCATACATTTAGTTTGCCAAAATGGCATTGGCATTCCACAAATGGTTAAGGATTTTGTTTATTTTTAGAATAGCTTCTTAAGAAACCGTTTGGAATGTCTTAGGAAAAATTAAATTTTACCTACTCAAGGTCGATCAATTTTAAAATGATGTTATAAACTGACTGACTGTAAGTGCTTTAACGTTCCATGGCGCTTTGTTTAATTAAAATGGTAACAGCTGAGTGGGCAAAATAAATAAAAAAGATGGCTGAATTGTTAATGCCGTAAGCTGCAATAACAGTAAATCACAGTAAAATTGATATTATGAGTGAGTTTATTTTTCACATTAACGCAGACAAAATGTCCGGAAAAATTCGCATGACTTTGCAATTAAATGTTGAATGAATTCATTGTTTCATCGTCGGCAGAGTAAACCACTTACACGTGTAGGGAAGACAGACTCCCTTGTATCCACATGGCCCACATTATGTACCATTGGTATACGGTGTGTACCCATTCAAGCAGACAAATGCACTTGAGTGGCGTGCTCTTAAAGCGCTTAACCGCAGATAGACAGACAGCGGCAGGGCAACAAATTGCATTGCAGCTCGTTGCCGGAAAACGCCCGCAAACTTTGCACGTGGAGTCTAGGGAAGGTGCGATATTGTGGCGAAAGGTTCAAGGTGTTTGCCGCTCTTGGGAACAAAACCGCACCATCAATCTGCGTGAATGTTTAATCCAACAGAGATTTGTACGTAATGCTCGCGCCAACTGTCCCGTGTCCCGTGTCCCGTGTCCTCCATCGTCCTTCGTCCTTCGTCCTGCGGCCTCTGTCATCTCCATTCTGCGGTTGAGTGCGCCTCCTGTGTGGCGTTCTTCGGTCTGTGTGTCGGTCGTTTTTAAATAAGTTTACGCACGCTTGCTTAAACAGCAACACGAGCGTGCCACGCCCACCTTTGGCTCCGCCTACGCATCCGCACAGCCAACCGACTTTTGCGGTATATGGAATTATGCCAGGACTCTTCTGCCCAGTGGCAGGCACGTATGTGAGTGTAAGTGATTTTTACGAGTCCTGCCCCGCAGTTTATGCAGGAAGCAATTACCGCGCGAAAACTGCCTGAAAATAAGTCCTGGGTAGTAAGTCTTCATTTGCCAGCGAATCCAAAGGATTCGGACAAGCTTTCAGGGCAAGTTGTCACGCAATAAAATCATTAAAATTGTAAATGTGGTAAGCAAGGAATTTATTCAGGCCAGTTACATTTGATTATTACTTGTCGATTCGGGCTGTAATCTACTTTAACTGACACAGTTCAACTTCCGCCAAACTTCCGAGCTTACTGCGGAAGTTACTATCGAAGAACTCTGTCAAAATTGAGGATTATCTTTACAATCTTTGATTTATTACCAGACAAATTGATATTAAAATTTCTTATATTTATGATAAACAAGAATTTAAATCGCTTTTGTTTCCCAAAGTGTCATTAAAATTTTAATTTAAATGTATAATAAAATTCATTATAAATTAAACATTTGACCTTTCAAATGTGTCCATCAGACATGCAAGACTTAATTACAATCTTTATCTGAAGAGGCAAATATGCTCAGCTATTGCTTTACTTTCGCCAAAACAGTACAAAACTTATTCAAAAGAGCTGTGGTTTTTCAATGAGTTTGCTGCTTCAATTCAATGCCAATGCCAGATTGTGTCAGACAAGCTCGTAAATATCTGCCCATTGTATTGCACAGGGAAATATAAATCAGCATCTGCCACTACTAATCAAACATCTAATAGCCCCTCAACATTTCCCCAGAGCAGATTTCGAACAGTTCGAGGGCAGCCAAGTTGAAGGACCGCGTGCATACTCAGGCTCATATATGTAGATTGTCCCGACTGTTTGGCATTCAAAGAACACCTCTGTGATACTCTAACGCATCGCTTATACGAGCTGTTGGTCTCAGTCGAGAATCGCCCATTGATTTCCGACATGACATTGATTATTATGTTGATTTCCAACGGCTTGCACACAAAATTCGCAATTAGGAGCTATTATGGGGAAACGCCGTCTGTGAAAATCGCTAAATGCAATGTTTCTCCTGATGCAATTTTCCGCTGACTACACTTAGAAAAAAAGTTTTGTTAGGTTGAGAACAAAAATAAGTATTAGTTCACAGTTTTCTTTCCTTAATATACCCTTGCAGAGGCTGTTACAATTTAAGTCCGAAGTTTGCAACATTTCTGACTAGTTATTTCTATTTCTAGTTAGTTTTTCGATAATTAGTGATGGTTTCTTTTTTAAGAACTACGGTTTGAATTTGATTCAAATCGTACGACTATGTCAAATAGCTCCCAGGAAAAAACAGGAATATTAAAAATATTAATTTTAAATAAACAAAAATCTGACATCTATTTATCGTAGAAAGTTTGGAAAGTTTATTCGGTATCGACAGATGTTAAACGAATAAATATATACCAACCAAAAATTTGAGTCAATTTTTTTATTTTGTGAGTTTAAAAACAGTATTACTTTTATTTTTAGTGTAAAAAAAGTGTAAGCAAAGTATCGCCATAAGAGCGTGGAAGTGATTATGAAATATATTGATTTGGTAAGTTTCCATTTAGTAGAAATCAGAGAATGAATAAATATATTAAATAATTGTTATAACTGCAAGGGTATATTTAAAGCGTTGCGTAGCTAATGAAAGGGCTTCCTCGATAACCTAACCGATTGAAATTGAGCTTGACTTCAGGGCTCCTTCTTGTTTTATTTTCCAGTGTGTGACTCTGGCTCCAACACTTTTGCAGGCCAACAAATGGCATTTAATGAGCGCCACAGACCCTTTTGTGGACAATGCAACTGATTTCGGTGGAGCAACTCCCTTTCATGGGCCGCTGTCACGCTTTCTGTCGCTTAATTTCATTTCTAGCAATATAATTGCGCAGTTTGGCTCTTGCCGTTTGCTGTTTGCCATTGCAGCTTTCCTGGGGTGGCCAGAATTTATGGCACTTTTTTAATTCCACTTTGCTGGCGTTACTTATGAAAATTGCAGCTGTTTGGCGGTTTTGCGGCTTTGTGTGTCGGGCTTTGTTGCACAACTTTTGGCAGTTGTTCCCTAATTGCTGTCGCATGCAGCAGCTGTTGCGCATTTTTATGCCAGTCGTAGTTCGAAAAACAAATGTGAGGACTTACCGTAAGCGCGGTAGCTCGCAGAACACCCAATCGGTCACCTCCTCCAGCTTGACCTCTCTGTGGGTGGTGGCCAAGTCGGCCTTGTTCCCGGCGATCACGATGGGGATGTCCTGTGGGAGAAAGGCAATTAGCAGTGGCATTCGAGGCAGCAAAAGCCCACCGAAATCGGGATGCAGACAAAGCCCATTGTGCTGTAATTGATACTCGCCTCACAATGGCGGCGAGAAGCGGAAACCATGAAAGCACCTCGCGAAACAATGACTGTTACTATCTCATAGTGGGCTGAGCATATCAGAAAATGATTATCAAAAAAAAACCTTCAAATATAGACGCCCAGCATTTGGTTTTAATAAATATTAATGCATCAAACAAAACAATGTTGTTTAGCTCAAAATCTTTTAACGAATTTTAATGTATATGCTTTAAGGTAATCCAAAGCTGAATGGTTGTTAATTTACTTTAATTTTACTTTCAATTTATGACTATATGAAAAGTCTTAGCTTAAACATTTAATTCTCAGCGCTAATTAAGTAAACACATTAATTATAATTTTATTTAAGCTTTACCTCTTTAAAGTTTAATAAACAAATTAGCAAGATAGCAAAATTTAGATGTTAATAAAATGGTTTTTCATATAAGCCAACGAATTTTATGGACAATATATGACAACATCGATTGTAAATACCAATAGGCCATAGTCTATAATAATATTTTCTCTAAAGCAAAATATGTTCCCTTATAAGTAGAAAGATATGTATATTTAGTTCACTGCACTCAGAAAACACCAAAAAACCAATGACCTAATTACTGTTTAAATGGCCTCAGCGCCATGTTAAGGTTACTTTCTTAATTTAACGATATTTTAGTTGATTTTGACACGTTAAAGGTTATTTGTTAAATTGTTGTTAGTTTTGATACTTTGTTTTTGTGGTCTTTCTTTGGTCCAATTTTAAATCCATTTTATTTGCTGCCGCTTGATGGTGCTTCATGGGTCTAAGGTCTTTTTGGCTTTGATTCTTTCAAATGCCGACCCACTGTGTGGTGTTAAAACAAGAGCCCATCGCAAAGCCTAGAAACGCTGCCGCTTGGCTGGACTGCTCCGACTCAAAGGGGAGCAAATATAATTGCTTTTCGGACTGTGGAGGAGTGCAGGTCCACCGCTCGGTCTTCTGTCTTTTCAGCGCCCGCTGATTACATGCAAAATGCAGGTAGGGAGTGCCTTTGGTCCAGTGACTCACCTGAAAGTCGCCGCGTTGTTCCCGGATCTCCTCGAAGCACTGCTTCACACACTGGAAGCTGGGCGCCGATGTGGCGGCGTAGACGAGCATGAACGCGTGCGCCGTGGCGATGGACAAGCGCCGCATGGCAGGGAATTGCATGTCACCGGACGTGTCCAAAATGTCCACCTGCAGAGGGACGGCAAAGAGTACAGGATAACGCAGAGCAAATTACGAATAATTAATTTTGAATGGCCCTATACAGATCGGTTGTACCAAGCCGTCGCGGTTTTTAATTGACACATCACATTGACATTTAATTTAAAACAAAAAATGAAAATGAAAAAGTTTTCGATAAGAGTAAACGAATTAATGTGATTACACTAGCAATGAAATAATTATATTGAATTAATTACTCCACAAACAAATTGATATCAAATATATTTTATTGTTGATAAAAAGTGTGACAAAAAACTGTTAAATCAGGGGAGAACGCTGTAGTCAAGTTTTCCGACTTAGCCAACAAACTTTTTAACTAAGTTAACTATGTGGCGCCATCTGTCGAACTGCATAGCCAACACTAGTCCCACTAACAGTTCGTTCGTTCTGTCTCTCTACTGCAGCGATTACGGGCAGAGCAGCGGCCGAGCAGCGGCAGAGTAGCGGCAGAGCAGCGGCAGAGCGGCGAAAGAGGACTTCATAGCTTCTGAAATACTAGCTCGATTTTTAAAATTTTTATGTCTACTGACAGATACGACCGAAACACACACACAGAGTCCACACCTACATTCTATCATGTCTCAGAGCGGCAGTACATAATTTCACGATTTGTGGGCGTTAGAGTGGGCGTGGCTCCGTTTTGAAATAAACTTGGAACTACTAGAATCTGCATGACAAGTCCCAAATGTCTAGCTTTTATAGTTCCCGAGATTTCGACGTTTATAAAGACGGACATACTTACAGACAGCAGACTCGTCTATTGTTGCTGCTTAAAAATATATATACTTCATATTATTGCAAACGCTTCTTTCTATCTGTTACATACTTTTCAATGATTACAATGTACCCTTTTATTCTATTATAAAACTAAAAAATCTTATCTGTCATGAATTGCACTCTAAAAACGTGGTTTTAAAAACTAAGATTATAATATTAACGTCTGCTTTAATCTACACAAACTTTTCGCTGAAAAATTATAATTTTGCTGTTTCGCAACTTCCTTTAGCCTGCCCATTGATTTTGTTAATATACAATGTTTAATAAAACACCTTTAAAACCTTTATATTTGCGTTCACTCGTTATTTTTTTGAGAGACCACTTAACTCAAGGGACTTTCAATAAAGTGCCTTTTAAACGATTTGTCGGTGAAGAGCGGATGGCTGTCTGGGTGGTGGATCCTGGGTCGTGACACCTGGCTCGTGGCCGCTCAATGCTCACTTGATGCCAACTAATCCCCGTGTCAGCATCAGTTATGTTGTGTACACCGCTGCGGGTGAACGCGATCCGGAATGTCAATAGTTTGTTAAGGCCAGTCAGCCAAAGAGCCAGGAGGCAAAGCCAACCGTTTAGTCCTGTCGCTACCATCGCCTGGCATCCTTATCCGCTCGCTATTGACAGCCCTGGCCATTGTGAGGCAAATTTGTAACGCATTGTTTGCCCGAAATGAGTAAACTTTATTAAAAACACTTTACTGAATGACACAATTTATATTTTTGACACCATTTCCCGACGGCCAACCATTGTTCGCCGACCCGGCTTTGTTCGGCCATCTATGTTTAAGGCATCGAATTCATCCTGCTGTGCCGCACATCCACGAACCTACACAAAATTGCTTTTAAAGAGCAGAAATCGTTTAGTGCAATGTAATGTTGCCGTTTGATGGCCACACGCTGTGCCGACAATCAGTCACAGCAGGCCGCAGGAGTTTCTAGTTCCAAAAAGGGGGCCATTGGGCGGCCAGTCTCGCAAATTGTCCACGTGAAATGGTTTTAAATGCACCTGACTGCCTGGCTGCCAGGACACTGCACCGATGGTGGCCGAGAATAAATCACTTTAAGCTTCGGTGACAACTCCCGAGTGGAATCCAATCTGGGCCTGCCCGCCGATGCGAGCCAAAGTAATGGATGCGCACCACATCGATCGCTAAAACGAAATTAATTAAATCGAAGTATCAGGGGAACGAGGAGCGGAAGCACGGGCCAAATCCTGGCAACGGCGTCGCCACCAGGAGTGTCAGTGTCGCCAAACAACCTCTCGGAATCGATTTGGCCAGCTTCTAACGATGATAATGATGGCGGCAACGCTCAGCACCTTTCAGCCCACCTATTAATCAACTTTCAGCTCAACTTTTGTTCGCCAAACATGTGCTTGTGGTGTAAGACAAGTTTGAACAGCACATAATCAGCTTCAGCTTCGAGGAGCAGTGAAGCAGTGAATGATGTTCCATCAGAAGTTTGCTCTGGCACGACACGGTTGTAAGGCGTAAGGCAGATGTGATGACTGCCTTTATAGATACCTTTCTGGGTTGTTGACCCCCCTCCGGATATCCACGGCCGTAGATTAAGACCTGATTAAAGTAATGCAGGGAAGTTATCAGTTTCCGGTGCATTTCCGCTGGCAAGGCAAGTTATTATCCATTAATTACCCCTCTTTAAGTGGCATATTAGAGCACCCCATTCGACGGTAGCACTGGCTATCCAGCAGGCTGGGATGTGGGCCACATTTTCCATGTTGTTTCCGCTGTTTTGAGCGTGTGCAAATTTGATTAATGAGCCTCCGACCACACGGCTGCCGAGCTGTCAGTCAGTTTGTCAGTCAGTGCGACGGAAAGGAGGGAGCCCACTTCCACCCACAAACTATTCACCCAAGATTGCCGTAAGTACGTTTAAATCAGTTAAGATTCATTCGTTCAATTTGCGTTTTCAACCTCAATATGTGTAATCATCCTGAGCTGTGGCCCCGGGCTGGGCTCGGCTTTAGCCACCAACCACTTCTGCCCTACTCGATTTGCTACAAATAGGCTTTCGGGGAGCTCCTCAATTGCCAGGAGACCAGAAGCACACGTGTCTTGGCTAATACTTTGCATATTGAGCGTAATGTCCTTGCTGCCGGCGGAGCCCAGATACTGTGGAAACTCTCAAGACGACCAATTAGAAGATTTCTACCTAATTGATGGGCTTAGAGTTCCCTGCGAGTTGATGACCACAACACTGATTGGGTTAATGAAGTCGGCCCTAACTGCTGGTATCCAGCCGAAATAAATGGTCGAGGATGGATATTATAATAATACATTTGGGATAAGGGCAGGTTTCCTAAGATTTTCTTGTTTAAAGAAACATGTTTTAAGTTTTAAAACACCTAATTTGTATAAGCTATTTTTATTTCTTGAAATTTAAACCATAAAAATTCTTACCTATGCGTAACGATTTGTTTATGAATTTTGTTTATTGAACATTAGTTGTGGTCGAATTTACTGAAATTAATTGTAACTATAAAAATTGTAATACTTTAATTTTTTTTGTTTTGATAACCAACTGGTTGTAGCGTACCATGCACCAGAACCAACTTTACAGGATGGTTTCAGTTAGTCATCACATGTTTTCATACTAGTTGGAGGACTATTATATGTTATATTATAACAAATAACATAATATTCTCTACACAGAGGGAACAAAATGAGGAAGAAGTTTTAAGAACATTTTTGTATTGAACTAGTAACTAAAGGGGTTAAGTTTACTTTTTCTCTTTATTTTCTCTTTGATTCCATATGAAATTAGAATCACAATTAGAAGGACTACGATAAGCTGATAAGTATAAGAAACAGAAAGGCAAACTTATTCTTTTCACATTTAGTCGACCCAAGCAATATTCGAACAGAGGATTTTTGGATTCGTAGATGCATTACCCGGTTGCGCCACACTGGCATTATATTTTAATATCTTCTTAGCCCGGTTAAGAATGCAAAGGAATATGCTTGCAATTAAATAGCTTTTATTAGCTATAGTTTTCATGTCAACGTGATAAAAAAATTAAAATAAAAAAGCAGAACGTTAGCAAAAGAAGACATAAAAACCAAAAAATTTGAACATGGTAATCGTTACGGAGTTAAGCCCTAAATTAACTGTCGAAAACAGTTATTTTAATATTTAACTGTTGATTTTACCAACCATTATAGGTTTAAGCATTTGAGACCGCTTTAACCTTAAAAAAATAAAATTCAGTCTGTGCAAATAAGGGCACTTTGTTTTTCCTGGCATACGGATTTCTGAGAAGAGCTGACTCTTTTCAGAATGAAAGGACAAATTATGGCTTACGAATTCTGAGTGAACTGTCGACATTTAAACTCGCATAAACAAATTACAGGCAAATTCCACTTGAAATGTCAGTAAGCAAAGACAAAAAAAAGCGCACACCTGGATTCGCTGCTTGGGTTTTCAGACTTATTGCACTGTGACCGGATGCAGGGCCAGGACTCACCTTTAGTGTGACGCCCCCCAGGTCGTACTCGCGATTGTAGAGGTCCTCGACGGTGGCGCGATATTTGTCCGTGTAGGTCTTGAACAGGAAGCGCTTTACAATGGAGCTCTTGCCCACGCCGGCGCCGCCCAAAAGGACGAGGCGTATGCGCTCCAGGTCCGCCATGCTGTTGGCCGCTCTGTCGACGCGTCCTTTTTGGCAATCGCCTGTCGTTGGGTGAACTACTCTCGTCCTGCGACTGCTCAGCTTCGTTTGCCCTGTGGAGGAATGCCCAAATTTGTTTGTTCCCTTGGCCTTAGCGCTGCATTATGCCGGATTCGTAAGCTTAGGCCAGAGACGGGGCATTGTAAGATAAAACACTTCCTCGATTTCCGCTGCGAGCTCAGTGCTGAGGCAACACCTTCACGTTGGCCATTACCATTTCAGAGGCAAAAGGCGATAGGGACGACAGCAACAAGCAGCAAAACTTCCGGCCTGGCAACTTCCGCTTCCGGTCGCGAAGTTGTGCGAAGCTGTAAGTTCAAATAAAAGGAGTGAACTTTAATATTTTAGATTCGCCATATAATTGGGTTTAGGCACGCTTAGAGACTTAGGGACCAGACTTACAGCGTCTTGTTTAACACACGAAACTAAATGAATACTTATTCAAGCTAAAACACCAGTTAACGTGGTAAAAAAGTCGTGACGATCGCAACTTAAATTTAAGTTAAATTTCTGATATCAAATTTTGTGACGGATAATGTTTCTTAAATGTTTCGCCTACACAGTAGAGTTCGGTTGCTAATGAATCAATGAACAAAAAGGAGTTGTTCACAGTGAGTGAACTAAACAAGTTCACAAATATTGATATTTTTTGCTCATTTGTTCAGATGTTCAGTTACTCACTTGTTCAGTTATTCAGTTCAGTTGTTCAGTTATTCAGTTAAGCAGTTGCTTAAAGATCTTTATTCGATCAATAGTTTTATTTGCTGACTAGTTCTTTCTTTATATTACATAAATATAATTGTATATGAACTTGAATAATACGCCATTTGACTTTATACTGATATTAAATTCTTTGATAATAGGGATGTTAGCCATAAAATAGAACAAATAAAACAGTACGAAATACAAAACCAATTGTCAGCAAGTGAAACTTGTGAGCAAACTTGATCAACTGAACAACTAAATCAGTATGTAGCTTTTTTTACGCAATAAAGTCTCAAACTATGAAAAAACACGGCGGTTTTTTACATGTACACCCAATATAATTCTTAGGAATAATATGATAATTATTCTTAATTATAAATTTAACGAGCACTCATGCGAGATCGTAGCTTTAAACGGAGGGCGCTTGCGAAAAAAAGCAAAATTCCCTGGCTTTGGCTTGACAGCAAATGATTCATGTTTCTATTCCTTCTGAAAGATAAGTGGATCGTTTTTCTAAACCGGGTCCATGACCTCAAGTTTTAATCATGTTTGGTATGTAACTTTCACCGCTCATTCTCCTGAACTAAATTATTTTCGCTAAGCTTGTTATGGACACCATTTGCTTTGTAATGGTCGGCCCATCACAGCAGATTTTTCTGCTGCTGTGTTTAATAGTCTCCTATGCACACACTCTTGATGCGCATCGTCACTACTTTTACTGCTGTCCATGGTGATCTAAAGACCGATGCCTAAAAATGGTTGACAAACTTAAAGAACATATCAACAATGCTTATTGATGTGTATGTAACCTACATTTGACCAACTGCATTTACTCGATTTAAGATCCAAGGCCTTAACAAATGGTTAACTAACTATGGGACCATTTTATGGGCTATAACAAAACTGCAACGTTTCCATAATTTTACCATACGGTATTGCAATTTGTGTTTTAAGTTTCGCCGGCAAGTTTGCATCCCATCCATTTGTGTTTGCTGCCTCTGATTGGCTTTGCCAAGGGATGTACCGCCGCTGGAGCTCAAAGTATCTGAATGTGCAGTGGCATGCAGCGCACTGCATGTAATCATTATCTGCTCACGTACTCGCCCCACAAATCAGATAAATGTATGGGTGCGCTCGGCATCCGGAGGCCAGGCCAAATAGCCCGGCATCGATACAAACTGGGGCCAGCCCATACAAGCCCATTCAAGTGGATGCTCGAGCTCTGCGGATGCAATCCAAATAAGAGCCGAAAACGTATGCTCCATATAGCAACAGACCAACACGGTGAGCGATGGAGTGGGACTTCCTTTGGCCCTCTGTATGATGTATGCATGTATGATGCAATGTGATGCAGTGTGCAGCCAACTCAATTTGCCAGCATTTTTGCAGTTCTTAAAGCCATTTGCACCTGGGCCAACAGGCGTTGGCTATCCTCCGGCATTCTCGTTGCCCGTAATTGCAACTTAATATAATTAGGTTTCCCTGGTAAATGCAATTTATTGCCATCAACTGCACAGATTGCTGCTGCTCATGAGTGGGCAAAATTCGTTATACGCCTAACTGGATGGCTGGGTTTCAGTTCCCACCCGCGCGCATATAATAACGATCAATTTAGGAGTGCAGACTGCATCGGCAGTTAATTATTCCGGGGCTAATGAATTCACAGTGAAAACTAACAAACTGCTCCCCCGATGCGGATGGTCTGTTCTGGCCAAGACGTCACACCAGCAGAAAGCTAAACTTTTACTTCCCCAGCTGCACAGGTGGTTTATGACTTCGTCATCCGGCCTGGCTCGTTTGCACTTCGAGTTCGGAATAATATCTGCCTGGATTTATGACTTTTATATCTGGAAAAGCACTGCGTTAAAGTGCCCCTCAAACGCATTTACCATCTGAGTACTTGATTATTTCCCCGTACTTATTTCAGCCTTGGCTGCAGACTTAGAGAGGAATATCTAATGCATGTGAGGCTCGCCACAGGCGAGGCATCGTATTTTTAATATCTCGGCTTGGCTGGGTCGAAATTGCAAATGCAAAAAGCACCTGAACTTGTGCAGCACTCTTGTCGGCAGGCAGCCATGCAAATTCACAACTATTTACATTGTGCTCAGGATAATTTTTAATGAAAAATCCACCAGCACGGAAAATGTTGTTGTTCTCAACAGCAGCAGCCGAATGCATATTAATTTGCATATAGTTTGGGCAAAAAGCAGAGAGTGTATGTTTGCACTGGTTAATGCGATGTGAAGTAGCGCAGGTGGGGATGCTTCAGATGAGACGAAAGCGTGCGGATAATGACATAATTGTATGGAAAAGTGGGGTAGCGAATTTCCCACGGGTAGGGTAAATTAGAAAATTTAAATATCAATATTAAAACTTCTTGTTTTTTCCCCCCTCAGGACTCTAGTACGAACATGTCCCATGATTCCTGGGCTCCCCTGCGCAAACTTTCGCACACGCAGCGGCCTTGAAAATGATTTTCCATACAAAAATTTAATTAAATCTACTAGGCCCACGCCGAAGACAACTGCCAACAGCTGTGGAAAACATAAAAGAATTGCCAAACCAGGCCAAAAGTTTTCGCTTTACATTTTAAAGCAAGCTGAAGGAGCCGAACTTGAATTAATTTTTCTGTTTTCCACAAATAAAAGCGCTCCTGCTGTTGACATTTTTTGTTTTTATCTTCCCGGTTGCGAACCACGGACCACGGACCACGGACTACCGAAACATGTCATCAACAACTCAAAGGGCAGGGACCCTTTAAAACTTTTACGGAACGTGTTTGCTCCAGCAGCTCAGAACTGCAAGGTTGCCAGGACAACAGCAACGCACAAATAGGGAGGAAAAAGAAATCGAAAGCAGCAAATTGGTGTTCCCTTTTTTATTCGCCTTTCTGGAAATCAATTTATGGTTTTGCCCCTGCGAATATTGAATGTGTTCAGCTGGCCTTTGTGGTAAGCAAGAATGGAAGCATTGCCCGGAAAAAGTCAGAAATAGAAGGCATATGTGAAGTGAAGCATCTTATTGATTAGTTTCTTAAGGGATGACATCTGGCTAAGATCGAAGCTTCGGGCTGAATGCATTCCTAGGCTCGGAGGCGTTTAAAATGTCATCAAAAGTACATTTGCCTGTTGCGAAAACATTGGGACAAGGACAACCGAACACTGTGGCTTTAGGACTCAACTGGCCCGGAGGGATTTGGAACCAGCAAGTCGTGGGAAAAGCCAGAAGCTGTAGTCAATCGGGCCTGGCCAGACGGGGAGTCCTAAACTTTTGCATCCATGGAGACAGACGGACGGACGTCAAACAATTTGTGCGAGGGCAGCGTTTATAAATATTTATTAGTCGCATTCCAATGCGTCCTGCTGCGCTCCGGAGTTGATTAAAATGCCTCAGATACCGCAGGGAGATTAAAAGTTGCTCCAACAAATCACAAAAAAGGCCGCGAAAAGTTGCCAACTCTCGTGTGGCCATGAGTGTGTGCATCTATCTGTGTGCTTAATGGCGAAGTACTTCCGCTTGATCGCACCAAACGTCCATGTAAACCGCTTTTGTTGCAGATGATGGACATGTGCGTTAGCCATCAGCCATCCGCCATCAACTGTCACACTGTCAGAAACTCGTGTATAGTGGACAAAACATTAGGTCAGCCTGTTATGAAGGGCATTTCGAATATTCCAGTACCAGCTAAAGTTGCTCTAAAGTCAAACTTAAAACGGCATGTTTAAGTTTTTTAACTAGTAAATCATTTTGACAAAAAATACCGTGTGTAGCCAAAAGACAACTGTCTCTGTGTAACGAAAATTCAATAACCATTTTGTCAAAAACAACGATTTAGAATGAGCTACTGGAAATGAAAAAAAAATACACAATACGCCGTTAAAAAAGAACCAGCTTAAGTTGTTGGTAACAAAAGTTAGCACTTTTTTTGGGTGAATAAATTATGATAACTTAATTAAAATATACAATTTTAAAAATTCAGATTTTTGACCGTGTCATGCGCGGGTGGGGATTAAGAGGTTTACACCATACTCGGGCAAAAAGTGATATTAAAAGTGGTGTATAAAACTGTTGCTAAAAATATGTTTTCAAACCCCCTTACACACTTAAAACCACGTGCTCACCTTTGTACTATCTTTACTTTTTTAAAAAGTCTTATATATGTAATTCGTAAAATTTAATTTATATTTTATCTGAAATGTTTTTGAATCATACATATATATTACATATTTAAAGCATATGAGCAATAAAAATATCACATTTTAAAGACCTAAATAATTGTTAGATTGTAGTGATGCCTACACAGCGAAAGTTTACTAAGAAAATTTACCAAGCCCACTTTTACGCGTCCAAAATGGCACACTTTTTGGCCATGATATTGGTCTCAATAAGTTTGTATGGATAATATATACCCTAAGGCCGAACAAAGTTGCCCTTGGCAACACTTTTTGTTAAGTGTTGGGTATCTGAGAGTCTGCAAACTTGACTTTGGCGTTCTTTCTTGCTTGTATTAACTTTTCGAGTTGTTAACTAAAGTTTTACTATAGTTATAACATAAACACCAACTTGAGTCATTATAAAGTATTTTTTTGTTACAAATAACTGCTGCGTAAACTAAGTAATAGCTAGTGGCTTCCCGTTTGAGTTGGCTTGAAATTTACTCAGCCAAAACTTCTTAAGTGACTTGGAATTCTATGGTCAGCCACTTTTTGACCGCAACTTATTGCAACATGTGTTTTGGTTCAACTTGATTAATCGGCCATTTGTTAATGTTAAATCCACAAAATGAAATTTATTTAAGATTTACGGTAATTTGTACCGAAAATGGGCAACTTTATTGGGGGGTTGGCTTAAGGACTTTTGACGACTATAAAGTGTTACATTTTATGTGTGATTAACTTTGGGCATGTGGCTGCTCGTGCTGTGAGCTGTGGCTTTGTGGTCCCTCAATCATAAAATACGCTTTTATGTTGCATGCCAATCGTCGCGTCATTTGCCATCTGGCGCCAAACACCCATACATGCAAAGGAATTAGCCCTGTTTTCAGCAACTCGAGGATTTATTGCACTGGATTTGAACTGCTAATGGGGCCGAAAACGGCCGTAGCGATAAACAAATGATTTTACGACGGTGATGCTGGTCAGGCCCGTCGTCCCAGTCACATAATCACACCCCGTTCACCTCCACGCACATCGCGTTCTCACCCCTTGCGCAATATAGGGGCAGCGGCAGTTGTAGTTGGCCGCAGGACCGGCTTAACGATTACAAAGTGGCGACGCAAAATCTGGGCCACCAGGCGTTGCCGTTTAACTGTTGATTACTGCGATGATGGCAGCTCTGGATAGTCCTCCTGCCTCTCAACCCACAATCCCGAACACCTTTCACGCCCCCCACACTTCCCATGCGGTGTGCGGGTACCCATTATCATCCTCCGAGCCAAGATGTAAATTATTACTGGCTCATCTTGCCAGCAAGGGCAGTAAAGTTTTCCACTAAAAAGATTTTTTCAATTTTTGAAACTTTAAGACTACTTTTATTACACGATTTTGCATTGCCAATTCGCTAGTCATTATAAAAGACATTTTTACATGCTTTGTTATCTATACATACAATAAGTGATTTTTTAATAATTTACCCGTAAAACTAGCGATGAAAGTCTTAAGAATAACTTTATACATTCCTTTCCTAAAATATGAAGTAAGCAAATAAAATTAAGTAAACTGATTAGATTAAGCTACCACTTGGGTAGCATTTCGCTTATCAAATAATAAAAAACTTACATTTACATAAAAAAAATTTTTTTTTTTTTCTATTCTGTAATACAATTTAATTGTATAATAATACAATACCTATTACAATTATTATTGACATCATAAATACTGATCTAATATTACATGAATATATACTTTTCAATAATATCCACAAAACAAGTTGAAGCTCAGCTACATTTAAAAATATTTAATAATTATTTTATTTTTGTGTTTGTGTTTGAGGGCGAGGTCTATGCAGGAAGTTGCTATGGCATTCTTAAGCTTCCCATTTGATTAGATTAAGCTGCCACTTGGGTAGCATTTCGCTGATCAAATAATAAAAAAATTATATTTACTTAAAAAAATTTTATTTTTTATTCAGTAATACAATTTAATTATATAGAAATACAGCACTTCTTGCAATTATTATTGACATCATAAATACTGATCTAATATTACATGAATTTACTTTTTAATAATATCCACAAAACAATTTGGCGTTGCATATGTTTAAATTAAAGCTCAGCTACATTTAAAAATATTCAATAATTATTATATGTTTGTGTTTGTCGACATTCTGCAGCTTTCTATTAGATTAGATTAAGCTACTTATCAAATAATACAAAACGTACATTTAGATTAAAAAAAAAACGTTTTTTTCTATTCAGCAATTCAATTTTGTTTTGTAATAATACAATACTCATTTAAATTAATTTTGACATCATAAATACTAATATAATATTACATAAATAAACTTTTCAATAACATCCACAAAACAATCTGACGTAGCATATGTGTAAATTAAACATTTAATAATATTTAATAATTATTTAATTTTTGTGTTTGTGGGCGAGGACTACGTAGGATGTTGCTATGGCATTCTTCAGCTTCCCATTCGATTAGATTACATTACATTTACATTACAAAAGTAAACGTTTTTTTTTATTCAGTAGTTGAATTTCATTATTTTGAAATACAATAACTATTACATTTATTATTGACATCCTAAACACTAATCTAATATTACATAAATATACTTATTAATAATATCCACAAAACAATCTGACGTTGCATATGTGCAAATTAAGCTCATCTACATTTAAAAATATTTAATAATTATTTTATTTTTGTGTTGCTATAGCATTCTTCAGCTTCCCATTCGTTTCTATTCATCTTTGTTCTGCCTCTGGCATACAGTCGAATTTCTTTACAATATTTATTCATTAGCAAATAAAACATGCCTATTTTTAACGAGAAAAGTATGCATCAATTCTTAGGCCTAACCTTTGCGTATGCTTATTTTTGACACTTCTCGGAAAGTTATTTCCCAAACACATATTTTAGATTTAAGGACTACATTTCATTTAAATTTAAATCTTGATTTGTCTCCGACTTCTCTAGTTTTTACAGTTCCTAAACCTAACAGAGACGTCAATGGGTCTTTCCAAAGATGAAATTTAAAAGAAAAGGGTCGGACACGTTTGTGACACCCTGTTACCCGCGATTTCATTTTATATTCTATTTGCTGTTCGTCTAGCGAGTATATAAATATGCCTATGCTGGCAAAGGGATGAAATTTTACATACCACAGAGGACCAACCTAGCGAACACATATCTGGTCTAACCAATTTCATGGTGGAGGCGAAACATTAAAGCCTTTTTCCTTCTGGCTCAATGGTGTGCAGAAAATGGGTCACTAACTGTTACTTATTTATACTAATCACGGCAAATTGCCGCCGAGAACAGGCAGCTAAGAGCTTGGAATGGAGTGTTAGGGTGTTGAGTGCCGAGTGCCCCGTGAAAAGGCGGGCAGAGGACAACGACAACGCCTTTTATCTGTTCGACTTAAGTGTTGGGAAAAACTTTGTTGAGGTATCTAAATATAGAAGGCAGTGGCGGTGGCGGTGGCGAGGGCGGGGTTAAAGTCCTTTTGACCGCCCGGCACTCGGGCAAACAGTTTGCACTTGAACTGAACTCATTATTCCGCCGCTGAAGCCCTTACGATCCTGTCATGTTCTTAATGAGCTAACTCTGAGGGGCAGAAACTTAGCTGCAGGAACAACAAATTAGTTGCAGCAACCGGAATCTGATGCAAATTGGTGTGCCAGAACCAAGCCACGTGGCTGACTACTCGACTAATTGGATGGATTGGGCACAGATGCGGAAAATGAAACAGGATCGGAGCTGGAGCTGAAGCTGGAGCCGGAGTCATGAGCGGCTTTGTCGGCTTGGCCTGGAGTGACATCGAAGGGCGCTTAGCTCTGGCGTTTTATCGATACTCGATTCACTCGTTATCTGTGTCCTTATCGGCAGCTGCACTCTGGAGCACTCTAATCGAGTTTTGTGCGTTTTCGCAATCAAGAAAAGGTTCCGCACGCAGATTTTGTAATCGACTTTACGCTGATGAGGACTGCGAGTTGGTTGAAAGGGAGATCTAAATAAATTTGATTGCAAGCCAAGCATGAAAAGCCAGCAAGGCGAAAGCTGTTGGCACTGGCAGCCACTAGCTAACAAAAAAGGTCAGGCATTCGCTGGCAGACGGCAACCCCAAAGCTCTGCTCTCACGACCCGCAGGTCACAGAATCCCCGGCTAATGGCTAAGCAAACAAGCCAAGGACGAGGACGAGGACGAGCACCAGGATGGAGCCATCGAGAGTGTGGGTAAATTAATGCAAAAACTTAATCAGGCGCGAGAAAGGGAAACGTTGGCAGGGTCGTTGGTGGGGAGCAGGTGCAGATAGCTGGCACTCGCTGCAACCAGTCTCCGAGGGCTCGTCATCGATTGTCAGCATCTGCCAGAGCCACAAATTAAACACAAACAAACCACAGACGCCGAGACAGCAACAGCAGTGGGACACCCGCCTGCTCCGTTCTACTTGTCCTTTGGCCAAAATAGCGCAAGCCATGCGCCTGGCTGTCACTGCTATTGGTCGTTGCTAGTGATGCGTATATCCGGTACTTGTACAATGCAATCTGAGGGCCTTCTAACCGTCAATCTGTGTGAAAGCCCCATTACTCAAAATAAACTCAAACTTACTTACTGAAGTAAGGGCGCATTGATACATAAGTCAGCAGACCAGCTTTTTAAGAATTTGAGTTTGAATTTTTACGAATAAACTACAAATACTTTGCAAATTATGGCAGGTGAAAGTCTGGCAAACGCTTTTCTCCAAAAACCGATAGTGAAGTGATATTTGATTTTTAAACGTGGCAATTGACCAATATTTGTTTTTCCAAATATTGTTCTTATTTCTGTCACTGCGTTGAAGTGTAAAAAACAAAGTTTTTTTGAACATCAACTATGTAGAAATTGGTACCAACAAAAAAGAATTTAAGAAACGGGATACTTTTTTGCTATTATTTTTATAAATCTGCATCTGAAAGTCGTTGAAAGTTACAGTAAGGCTATGGTGAAGTTGCCTTGATTCGTTCTTGATCATTCTCCATCAATTTAAACTTCTTTGTACTGACTTAAAGGATTCAGAAAGGCGATCTCGACACAAAAAGTAACGATATATATTTTGTGGTTTCAAAAAAATGTAATCTATTATGAGCTGTTGAAATCGGTTGCGACGATTACAGTGAGACATCTACCGACAACAAATGAACACATATCAAAGCAAAACCAGTTAAAATCTATCTAAGAAATGCCTTGATTCGTTCTTGGGCTCCAGAGATGAACAATTGAGCAAAGAAGGAAAACTCATACCTAACAATGGCCAATACATTAATAGTTTCTCTGAATTTCTCTAAAGACAAATTGTATTTGGATAGAAAGGGAACTTAAAGAAAAAAAATCCTACAGCTGCACGCAAAGAATGATATCTATTATTAGCTGTTTTAATCGGTTTAGACACTCCCTCGAGTTTTTGCAGTGCAATAGTAGTTTTAAGATTTAATTTATTCCTCACCACTTAGTAGTAAAATGTGTCAAAGAGTGATTTTTTATTTTTCTTTGCAGGCGAAGAAATTATCATCCATGATGTTCCTTTAAATTCCCAAAAAAAAATCAAATCGTTTTTACCCTTTGAAAAAAAGAAATAGTCTCAAATTGGTTATACCCACAAAAAGTATCGAAATAAAAGTACTTGGCTAGTTCTCATCACAGTTCATCACCCATCCGCCCCGTTGGCTATGCAATCGATGTAATGTCTGGGTGCCTTGGGTGGCCACGTTCCTTGCAACAGCAACAGCAACAATAACAGCTGCAGTTGCATTTGCAATGACAGTGGCAGGCGGACTTGCCACAGTTTACCCGGATGAGGATTCGGGGCACGTCTGCCCAGGCCGTTTGTGGGTTAATCGCATTGCCAGCCAGCAAACACGACGACAATGGCCCTGCCCGAGTGTGCAGACGCGTCTTGGCGTCAATTGATTTGACTTGGCCCGATTGTGACCCACTTGGGGCCACTTTCCCAGGACGCTTAAATGGGATTGTGTGTGTGTGTGTGTGCGTGTGTGTATGCTCGGCGAATTTGGCAGTTCATGAGGGCTCACTTTGCACTCGCTGGGTGAACGCGTCTATGTCAAGAGCGATAAAAATTTATAAGCTTGCAGAACGGCACTTGGAACCAACCAGCCCTGCAAAGTGTACACCGCTGTCGAACAATTCCGCACTTGGCATTGGATCTGAATTTATATGCATGTTTTATTCGAACTGTGAATAATTGAAACAAATGTGGGAAAGCTATCACAGTCATAAATTTCCATATATTTATATACGAGGTGTATAAAAGTAGAATTGCATTGCTGACGAATATAAATCGTTTCGTTCACAAAAGGTGCTAGCAAAGTGTATAGTGTAAATTTAAACCCATTTTTGGTGGCCATGAATGGCATATTTATTTACGATTCTCCCCCAATATATTTACTCTGTCAGTTTATTTTACTCCTCAGCCTGTCCGCTTTATGTCTGATTATGCACGTTCCGGTAATTTCAAAGACCAAGAAATCCTTGGTAAATTTCAATTAAAATGGCGAAATCTGCACTCTCAAAGAAATGCACACCATCACAAAGTCTGCTTCCGCGAAAAAGGGAGGGAGCATTGGGAGAACTCACGCGTTGGCGCTTTTGTTAAATGCTAAATATCTGGCCGGATATAAATTGAGCTTATTTATCAAAGTTTTAATTAAAAACTTCATAGAAGAACTGAGTGTAATTACAACTGTGACGAAGGCGCAACACCTCAGTGCCCGGGAGCCCCAGATCATGAACCGGAACCCAAGGCGAACTGGGGAGGTTGGGATGGCTTGGGGTAGCTTCAACGTCATCAGCCTTAATGTATGCAACAAATAAAATTCACACAAAATTGAATTAGACTTAATAAACACGAATGCCGTGGGACGTAGCAGAGGAAATGGGACCGGGTGAAGGCACAAAGGACGCAGCTGAAAATCAACCGGAAACAAGGAGCAGTACCCGGAGAAGACGAAGACGAAGGCGACGCGGAGGATGATGAAGTAGGAGGACAAGTTCAAGTTGTCTAGGACGTAATAGAGAAGCAGTGCCAGGGCAGATTCATAAAACACGCAACGCGCGCTTTACGCGTGAGTGAGTTCGGGAAATGGGAAGGGAAAATGGGTAGGGAAAAGCGGGGAAACAGCGGAAACACGAGCAAACAACCAGCACAGCAAAGAGGCGGGGGCAACGGGGAAAACGGCACTGCGACACGGTGAAAAATGTTAAAAAGAAAACGGAAAGAAAAATCACAAACAGCATTCCTGGCATTCCGAAGACTGAGACCGAGACCCAGAAGACCGAACTCACAGCACGCCAGGAATCCCAGAACGACCAGAGCTGGAGCAAAACTTTTCTTTGCCCAGCCAATATACGAGGGTCTGTCGAACTTTGAGATTTTGAAAAACATATATACTACGCATACGTCACGTTGTCCCAGCCCAGGCCACACACATGACTAATGGGCAGCTGGAAAAGCTGACAATCAGATCAGCCCACTCGCATCTGGCCTAATGAGCACATCTCCGTCTCCGGCATAACCTACTTTGTTTCATATCATCCGAGAGGCCAACGTCAGCGGACAGCAAAGTGGGCATAATTTGATTAGGCCTCTCGTCAGCACACTCCAGCACCAGCGCCTTCATGTATACGGCTTCCTTTGACGGCATTCCGGCGATGCCGCCTCACGGCTTCAAACTTTCTCAAAGTGTAGCGACCTGGGAGTGAGCAGCACGCCGCGCCTTCAAAAGGCCGCCAGCCATTGACAGAAAGCCAACAAATTGACGGACAGAAGGACTGCCAGACTTCCAGACCGGCGGACAGGCCAGCTGGCAAGCTGGCAAAAAATTGCGTTCGCAGGAGTTGCCACGGCCGCTGGAAGAGATATGAAATAAATTGCGGAATGCCAACAAATAAAAATGTACAAGTGTAGGCACAAAAACCCTCCAGCCTCCAGCCTCGAAACGAACCCACATCGACCCGACCCGTCTTCCTGGACACGCCCCCATCCTAGGGCAGCATTTCCCTCGTCAAGGACGACAGAGCCGGGACGATTATAAAGAGATTTGTGTGTCTGCGTCGGTCTATGTCGGTTGAAGTTTCCCCCGCAGATTGGCGGTGGAGGAACGAAAGACCCGAGGAGCCTGGGTAACGAACCCGAGTCGCAGGGACAAAAGACAGCAAGCGGAGCAGCTTCTGATGAGGCGCTGATGACTGTCATCATAATCTCGATTAACATAATAATACGCGTAATCTTTATCGGCCCTGATGATGCGCCCGATGGCTTCCATGCCTCCTGGCCACGTGACTGCCTAATTTTATCCTTCGGCCCCCAAATTGCCTATCACGTTGCCGATCGGATTTCTTTTTTATTTCTAGCAGGCGATTCGAAATTAATTGCTTTATCAGCCCATAAAAGCTGGTCAGATTTGTCATGTTAGAGGCTGGGGACGTGGGGGGCAGGCCGCGGTCTGCAATCGATTTTTGAATAACACTTAGCCACTTTAAATGCTTAAAAGCCGAACGATGAAAAACGACCTCAATTTGATATTATCAACGCTGCTGCCGCCGCGGCTGAAGAACCGAAAAAAATGGCAGCTAACTTTTAGAAAATCCACTTGGGCCGTGCTGCAGATTCTGAGGAGGTTGAGGGGATTGACGGGCATACAAACTTATTGATTGCTCTGCCTCAGAGCCTGCCACGTGGTATTTGGAATGGAAAACGGGCGAAATGGCAACAACAAGGGGCAGCGGCAGCCTGCCGGTTGGCGGAAGTTTAGCCGAGATTGTCAATAGAACCAGCGCGTGGATTGGAGGACCCACATACATACCCGCACTCCTATGAATATTGTGAGAGATTCACCGAGGCATATGCTGATGGCGTTTCATATTTTCCCACACATATCCAGCACCCTTTCGACTGCTCCGGCATGAGGACTCATGAGGACAGGGATTTGGGGAGAGGCACTAGGGCACTTTTTCCCCATCTGAGCTAAGCGATGACAGGCGTCTATGGACTTGCAGGATATTCCGTCTTCATTTAGTGTTTCGATTGGCCTCACTGAGTCTGACACTTTGAAATTGAACCGGGCTAGGTTTTGGTAAGAGTGCTGGTGGAGCAGCAGCGGCTGCTGCGGTGAGTTATGCACTTGGCATGCCCCAACCACCCAGTTTGTCTTCGCCTCTGTTTTGGCCTTGTCTTTAGTTTTGATTTTCCACTTGATCGAGTGCAAACTTGGGGCTGCTTCCCCGATCCCCTGCTCACTCAGGCGTGCTATCAAATTATAATTTATAAACAATTTCGACGTGAGTATGCATTGTTGTTAATGTGACTGAATAGCGCACGTTAATTAGGTTGCAGTGCAAAGAGCCAGAAAGGCTCCGCCCTGACCGCTTTGGTCCTGCAAATGTCGGTGTCCTAGATTAATTTCCCGTTTGAAGGGAAGGTTTCTTCAAATCGCTGTGCAATTAAAGTGAATTGCTCTACATAAATATATAAATATGCTGAGCTCGGGCGCACTTGGCATACTTTATTTTTACCCATTATAACCATTATATAATTCAGCTGAAGAGCGTGCCACAAACACGTTCCACCCTTTCCATTTCTTTATATTTCGAGCCATGTTTCGCAGTAGTAGAAAGCAAAATGGGCATTTGTCTCAAAAGTTAAAATTGCTTTTAATATAATGCGATTTCTGTTTGCTTTGGCATGGCTCGCATTCCTCGAATGCTTCTCAGTTTGGTTGGCCAGCATTTGATGGTCATCAAGTGCCTTCAAACGTATCCCATCTCTCGGCTTGTTGAGACAATTTTGTACAATAAAATTTCAATAAAGCTGGTAAAAAGGGGCACTCGAAGCGGTAGCGGCCAGGCGAAAACAAAAAAAAAAGGAAAATCCGTCGGACCATAAAATCAGCACAAACCCAAACACACATCCCCATCGAGATGATAATCGAGGCCAAAGAGTGGAGGACAACAAACATGGTGCAGCACTTTAATCAAATGAGACCGCAGCATCAAGAGGCTGTTCACCCACAAGTATTCCGGCCGAGTGTGTGCTAAAATTTCAATGAAGCCATTGGCGGGCCGAGGGGCCCAGAAGTGCTGTCCGGAAAAAGAGCAGAAACTATTAAAGTAAGTGGAAATGGAGGCATTAAGGCGGAAACACGAGCTCACACGTTGGGACATGGGACCGTTGTCAGGCCAAGTGGAAGCTTTGAACCTTTTATGTGCTTTTAATTTTAATACAACAAAGAGGCAAGAAACAAAACAGTTTTCCAGGCATTCAGTCCTGCCATTTCACCGGCATTTAGTTGCCACTTTGGCTGCCATCCACCCCTTTCTCTCGCCTCGTGTGCATTTTCAATTTGCGCTTTGCATACGGATTGCAACTCACGCCAGCTGGTGGCTTTCTCAGGGATAAGCCTGTGCGTACCACAGTGCGTATGGGTGATGCGAAAATACAGCAGCCACCTTCTTTAAAGGTGTCAAGTGCAACTGCCAGAGAGCTCTCTACCATGCCGAAAGTATGGGGAACCTCTTTGCCCAGGCAAAGGCATTCAGTTTATCAATTATGCGAGTCAGATGTAATTAATAGTCTTCACAGACAAGCCGCCTCCCAGGGACCCTTGTCCATGACAAACGGCAGCGAATGTGGTGGGATTTGCGACACAGGGCCTGACTTTAATATCAACTCGATCGGGTCGACACACACACAGCGGAGCAGTGCAAACTATGGTAAATGCCAACGCACTTCTGGCATCCGGTCTAGACTTCATTATGACATAGTGTGCGCCCGAGTCGAGTCCCCGAGGCGCTACGCAGCTGGCCCTACTTAAGATACAATAAAAAGCAGGCATACCTTTGGGGCTCTGCGTGTGTGCGAGTGTGTGTGTTTTATCCCCCATTCGCAGTTTGCCAGCAAAAACGTTTAATCTAGCATAAACATATGGAACATAAGCATTTACATGCGACTGTATACACACATTAAGGGCTGAAGGCGTCAGGTGAGTATTAGCATCTCCGTCCCTTAACAACGGCCTTAAGAGTCAAACTCGACTGGGCTTTAAACGTGAAAGTAATTATGCAATCTCAGAGGGAGTTAGGCAAACAGTTACCTTGCTTTCGATTACCAAGAACTCCCGCACAGAAATGGAATATATGAAGCTTATTTTTTCTTGTTCACAAGAAAAAATACGAGGAAAAACATTCGAAAAAAAAACAATTAGGCGAATGAATTTTATAAAAGGAGATGTATAGGATAGGAAATATGAATCCAAATGAAAGATGCGATTTTAGCAACGTGAGGTATTCCTTGAAATTCTAAGTTAAAGCTTCTTTTCTCCGTATTCTGGTACTTCTAAGATTACTTTTTGAATTTTAGCTGTCAGGGAACTCTTCGGAACCAACAGAATTTTTTTATCATTCCGTTTTCTCTCTTTAACAATAAAAAAATGGGAAAAAAGCATACAATTTGGGAAAATATTAGGCTGATGTACATTTTGCTGTCTGTTCAATATTAATTACCCAAGCAAATAAAATGTTATTTCATAAATATCCTAATAAAACGTATAGCTATAGTTTTGTTTCGAAAGACGTACTTTCCAACAAACCAAGGTGGATTGGGCTGGTAATGCTGTCCAATATAAATACATAAAATAAAATTTGTAAGCCGAAATAGGCCTGAGGTAAAAAATCCAATATTTATAATTTTTTGGCTTTGCTTACACTGCTAGCTTCATATATTCCAAAAATCAAAGTAAAAGCTGTAACAACGAAATTTGTAACAAGATTTTAAGCATTGGTTATTCAACACACATTTGATGTCTAAAATGGCTTAAAATCCCCAACCAGTGCAAAAGAAGTCCATTGATAACCATAGTAAAGTAAAAAGGTAAAATTCCCATAAAGCAGTTTTCTGATGAGATGAAAAAACATGGTAAAATCCGATTACGGTCCCACCAATCCAGTTCACAAATGGATTGGGTATTGCCACCGGGTGCTTTTTCCACCTTCTATTTATTTGACAAATTTAGAATTTATGATGGACCGACACCAGTGGATGTTCTAGGGGTTCCTGAGGGATGCTTGCTTTCTGGCATGTGCGAGCTGTACAATCGTAATAAAAATGCACAACATGGCACAGCTCCTCCTCCGGACGGGACACACAAAAGGCAGATCTGAGGACGACTTAGAGCTTACTTAGACATGTTAACTGCTGCGAGGACTCTTTGTCTCTACACCTAAAAAAAAAAAGGAGGACAGAGCGAAACTTGCGGCGGCTACAAATTTAATGCGCTTACGATAAATTTTTATTATGCCAGCGAATGCTGCCGTTAAAATTGGATATTGAAGACCCCACCTAGGGATGGATGTGCGGAGTAGGAGCAGTAGCAGGAGCAGGAGCAGGAGCAGGAGCAGGAGGGTGAGGATGCGGCAGGATAGCTTGCGAAAAATTTGAATTTTCCGCCATAATCGTAACTTGTCCCCGTTGGCAGGCACTTTAAAGTCTTTACTTTTGCACTTGCACTCAGTACGTGCCTTGTTTTTTTGCCCTTGTTTATGCCTTAATGTGTCCATTAAATGCAGGACTTGGTGGCCAGGCTGTGGGCTCTCGAAATGACCACGTTTCTTACTAGGTCACTGGGATTTGCTGGGCGGGCTTACCTGGCGTATACTTAATCACTCCGAAATAACGTCGAATCGGTTGGAAACTGCAAGTCGGCACGTGAGATTGATTAAATTTCTGATTTATGTTCTCCGGAATCACCACACACAAAGGCCACAAACACTTTCTCGGATCACCACCGACCGAAGGAGCACAGAAGTAACAGTCGCCACTGACACCTCTTTCAAACCAATAATCCGTCGTTAATGAGTCTCTGGGTTTCCGATGAGGACCGCGTGCGTTGCTATCATGCTGGGAACTGTTTGGCTGCCAGCGTGGAAGGTGGCTTTTATAGACCCAACAGGCCTCGACCGTTTGCCGCCAAGGCATTCAAAACACAACGTGTTGCAGGTCGTGGTTGCGACCAAAACAAACCTTCCAGCGTCAAAGGACGCAGGCGTCGTCAGGACAAAGCTGAGGTCCTTGCTGCCACTAGCCGGGTTGTGAACCAGAGCTTTTGTCTGCGGTCCGACTCGAGGGCTACCCCTCGAACCTGCTGGAAAGGTTGAACGGTTGGTAATACTTCCTCTGACAGTTCAATTTGAACAATTTGCCTAAATTGGCATCTAATTACGGATGGCCTGTCTTGGCGAAAACTTCAGTTTCGTATTGCTATGGCTCTGAGAATATTTTGATCTAGATACGCCATACAAATCCCACACTTGACCATCGGATAAACTCTTTCACCTGAGTAAATTTCATGCCCCCATGTCCCCAGAGCAAAACACTAAAGCCCCATTTGTTTGAACACGCACCTCAGATGGGAATTAAATCTGATGAGAGGCGAAGAGCACCTCATGTCAGGCAGAGATTTTCATTTAGATGCTTGCGGTTGCCTCGGCAAATATTGGCATACAAATGTTAATTATCCACAGAGCACACTTACACTGCCAAAAGGCGAGCGAGGACCTGAGGCGGCCGACAGGGCGTATGCTTGATAATTGTCAGCCATGCTTTGTTTACCCGCCAGCAACTCCTTAATATTCAATAGCATGTATTAAATTTAAAGTGTTAACAAACGTTTGCACTTTCCATCGCCCCGAGCTGAGAACCTCATACCTGCTGTAATCGTAACAAAAAAAGGGACATCCGTCTCGCCATGTTCTTGGCAACCGAGAGGACGAGACAGGTCGGTTGACCGACTGGCAGGCATGCCGATGCCCCCGTCCAGCTTACATACCCAAGTATTTCATTAACCTGCCTCGTCCAGATACGCACACTGGCAGCTGCTGTCTGCGTGAAGAGCGTTAACTTGTTTGCCCGGAACAGTCAGTCCTGTTGGCCCCTTCCTTTGTGTGCTGTGTGCTGTGCGTGGCCAGGACGAGCTTTAAATTGTGTCCAGTGTGCATTGGAGCGAACTGGGGATTTACCATTTTTGTGGTACCCCACCGCTCCACCGGTGGGGAGGGGCCAGCTTTCAAACACCTTCGGCGGAATATTGCACCTGGCCAGAGCACCAACAATGGGGATCCCTTTCAATCGGAGTTCAACGTGCATAAACACAATATGCAACTTAGCAACCTTCGAAATTAAATGCCAATTGCAAAAATGCAATATACAGAACACAGAGTGCGATACAGGAAAACCAAGGCAACCGACGCAATCAAAAATGGGTCTGCCACCCACAGTCAGTTAGGGAGAGAGCCCTTTTCAGTGGGAAACGTGCGCATGACATAATTCCTTAATTACCAAAGTTGTCAGACGCACTTAAAAGTGAGTTACAATTACAGTTTTGCCCCTACAATTGTCTGCTGCAGTATGCAGGATGCAGAATAATCGTTTGGACCCCGCCACCTGCGGAGAGGCAATAACGTGTGACTGGCACAGACTTTTATAAAAGAAAGGGAGAAAGTACATTAAACCTGAACTTTTAACAGTCAAAGAGGCGGGCACATAAGTTGACAACCATTCAGAGTCCGGCAATGCAGCTATGAAAATTTTCAAAAATGTAAACTTGGCAAAGACAAGTAATCAAAACTAAATAAATACATTTATTCATTTCAACATGAATATTTTACTGTATTGACGATTACATTAACCATATAAAGTTCTCACAGTTACTTTACAGTAAGTTACAGTGAGCGAAGCAACAACTAAGAACTTTGTAAAAGTAGGCAACAACAAAGGAGTTATGAAATGTGCTAAGCAAAACTCTTACTTCGTAAAAATAAAATAAAATTTGTATACCCCTGCAGAGTTTATTAGATTTTAAGCCGTATTGGCAAACAAACGAGGTAAGAAAGTGGAAGCAATATCCAATTTCCGCTTATTCGATATACAAAACTTCGGATATCAAATTTTGTAACGAAAAATGTTAATATCTATGTATTAATTAAAAAATAGTTTGAGCTATGGTGACCTCGAGTTATACAATTGATTTTGTTTTGGTTTAGATTTCGAGTGAAAACAACCTTTTAAGTTTCCCATGAATACAATTTTCCCCAAGTGGGTGAGCATCCAAAACTGCCAAAACTACCAAATCGATTGCTCTGAAGTTTCGTACACATTGTTATACATAACTCAACAGATAATCACAAAGCGTTTTCATATTCGTTTTTCTTAATTAAATTAATGATTTCCATGAAATTTCAAAAGATGTTCACCGAAAACCACCTTTTTTCGAAGGGGCGTCAAAGAGTGGCTGCCACACCCCAGTGCCAAAAATATTGGAGGACATCGGCTTGCCGAAGTTTGGTTCCCTTCTTGTTAATATATATGTTAAACAAGAAGGAGCTATCTTTGGTAAGCGGATGTTAATATATCCTTGCACCTTAAGAAAAATGAGTTGCCCAATAATCTTACAATAATTTTGTACGTTTATGATAGATAGGAATATATGTATGCTAACTTCGTTTTTCAAATAAGAAAAATCGAAAAATCAATTTTATGAACATTAATTGAAAACAAGTTTGTTTAAACTTTTGAATAAATTGATTGATTATTATATCTTGTGGCTGCTATATGATGTAGTTTCTTAGTTACTAAAGCTTGAGTTTTATGCGTATTCGTTCGAAAACAACGAAGTTTAGCATAACTTTTTATAAAAAGCATCCGGACTCGGTTCCGATAATAAAAATAAGTCTTTTGGCAAAGCTTCAACTAGCTTTTAAACCGAAAGCCAACTTAAAAATTAACAGTATAGATCAACTCGTCTGATGCTCCTAATCAAGAATATATTATATTATTGCTATTTTCAATAAGTTCTCCGTTGCTTTTTATGAATTAATTACAGTTAAGGCAGTAAAAGTTAATTCGCTTTTACAAAAACCATAATGTTAATCCACGCTAGGACCTTATTGCGAAAGGGATTTGTTAGTTTTCGGAAGTAAATGGTCCCTCTTTGATAGTTGGCAAGCAGATCAAACATAAACTGTCAATTTGGCAAATAATCCAGGGGATCTGTCAGAGGCAGAAATGAAAAAAGGCCTAGGTTAAGGTGGAGGACAGGCGATTGCAAGAGCGAGTGCCCAGCGAAACGTGTCGACCAACCAGTCACCCTGCCACCCACTCTCTAGCCCTCATCAACCCCCGCCCTCACCTCAACCTTCAGCTCGGCACTTGTCATGAAATTTCCTATTTGTAGATGCGCGAGTTGCATTTCCTTTCCTACACCCAATGCGGTTGATGGTTTGGCTGCTCCTGCCAGTGTTGTCATTTCAATTTCAATTTGCTGACGGAAACTTGAGCGTCGCCCGTGACAACGCAGCCGAAGTTTCGGCATCGCCCTGGCCACCAATTAGTGCTGGAGCCCAGCGGGACACTCAACCTTCGAAAGTGTAATAAAATTCCTAGGAGCTGCCAGGCTGTAGTGGAAAACCAAGCGGCACGTCAGCACGGATTTAATTAAAATGTTTTACACGTGCGTAAATCCAGCAGTAATTGTTTCACATCCCATCCAACTGCATCATTTGGCCGACAATAAACCTAAATTATGGGCCGGCATCATGACCAGGCCTCAGAGGTATGTAAATGTCACAAAACGTTATTAAAACTGCTGCGGGGGCTGGCGGGCGTCCAGGATATCACAAGGACACGCTCTGGCAGCCGCAAAAAATTTGTCAAATTTAATTTACACCTGTTTAGAAATATGCAAATATCCGCCACAAGAGGCGGTGAGGCCACGAGGGGTACACTATGTGTGTGAGCCATCATCGGTCAAGGGTCTGGAAAACCCTCGGCAAAAAGAAGACCGGAAAAACAGCGAGTGAAAAACAGAGAACAACAATTTAGCTGCACTCATAAACATCGGCCACTGGGAAAAGAGAAGGAGGAAGGACGAGCCAAAGCCAGAGGATGTGTTGTTGGATGATTGCAGCAAATTGCCAGCACAGTTGTTGACTTTTGGCCATGTGCCTGTCCGTGTGTGTGTGTTTGTGAGTGTGTTTGGACTTTGGCCACTTACCACTGGCATTCAAATTGCCAGCACTTCGGTCTTGACTCTTTTTGTTCGCCTTTGTGTCACGGATTGATTGCTATACTAACTTTGATTTATTACCCGTTGCATACACCCAGCAGACTGATACAGGACTACCAAACAGCCTGGCCTTCAGCCAGGATTCGGGGCTCGAAGGGGCCAAGTCCTCTTAATAAACTATCAATGTCAACTGCAACTCGGATGGCTCTAATTACACAAACAGCAATCACCCATGCCAACAGCGTTATGCAACCCAAAACTAATCAGCCATCAAGGTCGATATACCTGTCGCTACTTGTATCCGTGCACTTGACATCGAAGATTGGCATTTATTGGATGCGGACAGCAGAACATATTGAGTTTTGGTGTATTAACTTATCGCATTATTCCGAATCAGAACTGGCTGACGTGTCCCAGGAAGATGGTTCTCTGTGCGTCCTTAATGGCGAAGAAGAAGGGATGATCCGCCGTGAACTCGAATATTTCCTCTCCCTCCAAGAAGGATTCCAACTCAGCCTTGACAACTGCAATCAAAGATAATCAATTATGAAAGCTTTTAGCCATTTTCACAGAAGAACTTACAGGTTGCTCCGCTGGCAGTAGTGCCCTTTTCGTTGACCTCGATTATGGCCTTGTGCTTCACCTCCGAGATGCGAAGCGGGGCCGACTCCCTGAGAAGACCGCTGAGACTCGCCTCAGGACTAAATAGTTTCTTAATGCCCAACTAAAAAATTATTTCGGGATAGACAAAAATATTTAAAGTCTTGTGTTGACAAGCAGAACTGTAGTTTACGACAGTGACAAAATTGTTTAGTAATAGTTACTTTTTAAACTGAGGAAAATGTATTCTTAAACAATTTTTGTGTCGTAAGAACTAGAAAAAGAAAGAAAGCCAAGTTTCGATCATTCTATTCATTATACTTTTGCAGAGGGTATTATAATTTTAGTCAGAAGTTTGCAACGCAGTGAGGGATATATTTGCGACCCTATAATGTATATATGTTTCTGATCAGCATCAGTAGAAGAGTCGATCTAGCCATGTCTGTCTTTCCGACTATTCGTCCGTTTCTAAACTGGTCTTTCAGTTTTAAAGCTATCTGTATAAACCTTTCCCAAAAACTTTTTATTGTGGTATAGTACTACTATATTATTTAGCTGCCATAGGAACATTCAAAAAAATTACTGAATAACAAGAAAGAAAGCAAACTTCGGCAAGCCGAAGTTCATATACCCTTGCAGCTATCGCAAGAATTAATTATTTTTGAAAACATTAAAATTATGATTTACTTGCGTATTTAAACCATAATTCTGAAATATTTAACCATTGCTATATGTCGAAGAACTAAAAAAAAATTAAAAAACAGCAAAGTTATAATTTTTTCAATTATTTTTCCGATTGTTCCTATGGGAGCTATATGCTATAGTCTTCCGATTTTGATGAAATTTTAACCATAATTCTGAAATATTTAACCATTGCTATATGTCGAAGAACAAAACAAAAAATTAAAAAACAGCAAAGTTATAATTTTTTTTCAATTATTTTTCCGATTGTTCCTATGGGAGCTATATGCTATAGTCGTCCGATTTTGATGAAATTTAAACCATAATTCTGAATTATTTAACCATTGCTATATGTCGAAGAACTAAACAAAAAATTAAAAAACAGCAAAGTTATAATATTTTTTCAATTATTTTTCCGATTGTTCCTATGGGAGCTATATGCTATAGTCGTCTGATCCGGCTCGTTCCGACTTATATACTACCTGCAATAGAAAGACAACTTTTGGGAAAGTTTCATGCAGATAGCTTTAAAACTGAGAGACTAGTTTGCATATAAACGGACGGACAGACGGACAGACGGACAGACGGACGGACAGACGGACAGACGGACGGACAGACGGACATGGCTAGATCGACTCTACTAGTGATGCTGATCAAGAATATATATACTTTATAGGGTCGGAAACGTCTCCTTCACTGCGTTGCAAACTTCTGACTGAAATTATAATACCCTCTGCAAGGGTATAAAAATTATACATAGATTTGCTGCTTTTGAGGATTTGGTTTCACTAAAATCAGGCGGCTATATCATAAAGAAAAACATTCGGAAGAACATACGAAAAAAATTATACGTTCGCTGTTTATACCCTTGCAGAGGGTATTATAATTTCAGTCAGAAGTTTGCAACGCAGTGAAGGAGACGTTTCCGACCCTATAAAGTATATATATTCTTAATCAGCATCACTAGTAGAGTCGATCTAGCCATGTCCGTCTGTCCGTCCGTCTTTCCCAAAAGTTGTCTTTCTATTGCAGGTAGTATATAAGTCGGAACGAGCCGGATCGGACGACTATAGCATATAGCTCCCATAGGAACAATCGGAAAAATAATTGAAAAAAAATTATAACTTTGCTGTTTTTTAATTTTTTGTTTAGTTCTTCGACATAAAGCAATGGTTAAATATTTCAGAATTATGGTTAAAATTTTATCAAAATCATTTTATCATATAGCTCCCATAGGAACAATCGGAAAAATAATTGAAAAAAATTATAACTTTGCTGTTTTTTAATTTTTTGTTTAGTTCTTCGACATATAGCAATGGTTAAATATTTCAGAATTATGGTTAAAATTTCATCAAAATCGGACGACTATAGCATATAGCTCCCATAGGAACAATCGGAAAAATAATTGAAAAAAATTATAACTTTGCTGTTTTTTAATTTTTTTTTTTAGTTCTTCGACATATAGCAATGGTTAAATATTTCAGAATTATGGTTTAAATTTCATCAAAATCGGACGACTATATCATATAGCTCCCATACAAATAATAAAAATATATAAAAGAACAATCAAATAATTAAGCTGCAAATCGTCATAGCTTCAATGTTTTTAAACATATACGCAAGTAAATCATAATTTTAATGTTTTCAAAAATATTTAATTCTTGCGATAGCTGCAAGGGTATATGAACTTCGGCTTGCCGAAGTTTGCTTTCTTTCTTGTATTCAATTGGTTTGAATATACTTCTATATAATGCAATGGCTTACAATTCGGAACAAACGAACCATCGAATAATTTAGCGGAATATCTTCATAGCTGTTATAGTTGTTATCTTTTAATAATATTAACGCTGTATTTCTGAAAATAATATACACTTAAGGAAGTTTCACCGGTTACAAGTTTCAACTTTGATACTTTTTCTGCAAAACCTACAGTACAGACAAAAGTTAATAGTGACTGAGCGCTCAGGGGAGACTACTTTTCATTACTAAAGGTTAATCTTAGTGTTTAAGTTATTGTAAAAAGAATGTTTCGTTGAGTGAAATCGTTTGAAAAGACTCACCTCCTCAAGGACTGGCTGCAGGGGGACATCGAACTCGAACTTAAATTTGGGCAGCTGCAGCTGTACTTTCTGCCTGCTCAACTGGGAGCTTATGTCATTAAGGTCTAGGCCGTTCAGTTGCTCCTCGAGGAAGGCCAGTCCCTGCTCCTCCTGGGGCAAAATGATCAGGAACACGATGTCTGTGCCGATGTAGGTCAATTCCAAGGCCTTTGCCTTCAGCTCGGGCAGTTCGGCGAACCTAAAGTAATCCTCTTGGGCCATGGTGTCCACGCTCACCTTCCGACCTCCGTGATTGACAAAGTCGCGGGCATAAGTGGCGTAGTCTGGGAATGTGCTCAGCCAGTTGGCCTTGAAGTAGATGGCATTGACCAGGATGGCGGCCGTACCTGCGTCAAGTGAGTCCGGAGCGATGAGGTTCTTGATTTGCTGGTTGGTCTGCTCCTCCACCCAGAAGTTAATGCGCTTGGCAGTATCCGCACTTTGGGCGAAGTTCACATTCTCGGCCGCTGCTGCGAAGTTTGAGCTGACCAAGTCCTGATAGGCCTGGGCCAGCTGGAACTGCTGGGCCACGTAAATCCGATTGGCATACCTCAATTTGGCCCCGTCTTCGTCCTCGTCCTCGTCCTCGCCCTTGTCTCCATTCCCCACCTGTCGCTGCCCTTTGCCCAAGAGCTGTGCCACCTCGCTTTTGTCAGTGCCCTCCAGGCCCAATCCCTGCCTCAGCTCATCGGCGGTGCTGCCATCGGCACCTAGGAAGGCCAGGGCCAAGCCAGTCCTGATGGACGAGGGCGAGAGGACGATATTCCGGCCAGGCTGGGACTTGGCCAATTGGCCATAAAGCTTCGAGGCAAACTGAGCCTCCCCGGCAGCGCTTTTGGAGTAGTTAAGAGTGTTCGCCATAGCCAGAATCAAGCCCTGGAGCAGCAAAAGTGACCACGTGGCCTTGGCTGTAAGATGTTGACATAGAAAAAGTAAAAGAGTAGTTAATTCAAGGACTCAAAACAAGCAGAGCGCTTGGTCTGAGGGAAGCATCTCTCCTACCTGACATGATGAAGCAAACTGAACTATAGCAAGTTTTAGATTTGTCCATGAACTGTTCTGTGATTGTTATCTGAGCTCAGAGAGGTTTTCTCAGATAGATTTTTTTTAGTTCTGCTGTAACAACAGGTTTTTGGCTAACATGAATATTCATATAAAGGCCAAATGTTTGGTAACAATGTATAGGCTTTTATACCCTTGCAGAGGGTTCTATTATTTCAGTCAGATGTTTGCAACGCAGTGAAGAAAACATTTCCGACCCTATAAAGTATATATGTATATTCTTGGAAAGTCGATCTATTAAATGCTCGCACTTAATTTGTGTGAGTAATTTGCACGGGGAAACTTGTCAATGTGTGTGTGTGGTTAAATACTGCTCATGTGTGCCCTGCTGCTGCTCTGCATAAGACAGGGTCGCTGTAGCAGAAGGTGGGGTGCTGTTCACTCTTCGTTTGTGGTGTTGTCAATGCAGTTCGGTAGATGGCGCCACCAAAAACAGGCTATTTTTTTCTGGGGGAAAATTTGTGATGAAATTTGTTAGCTGAGTAACGGGTATCTAATTGTCGGGGAACTCAACTTCGGCGTTCTCTCTTGTTTCACTTGAGATTTTGCTTTTTTCATTAAATATGAAAACATACACCATTGCACAGTGGTCGGGCTTGTATGTAAATACTTCTAGATGGGCTTCTAGATAGACTATTTATCGCTTATTAATATATAGGACAAGAATTGTCCAGATTGTACGAGATTCTTTAAGAGGACAGATAGAGCAAAACTAAAAGATGAATAAATTCGAATAGCTAGACCAATTATAAATAAGAATTGGTACATTTAAAGTCAAAATTTTGACTTTGATTTAACGACACTTCCTTACGAGTGGTGATTTCTAGTGACCCATAGACCATAAATAAAAAAATCAAAGTCAAAATTTAACATTTCTAAGAAATATAATCAGATTGACTTGAATGTGATCCCAAATTATTTAATTTTCGGCCTTGGCTTTTTTTAATATATGTATAATATATCAAAATAAACTTTCTTATCGTCATAAGCAAATATGTTTGTGTGTCAACCTTCCTATAAAAATCCATAGCGATAGAGGCATTCATCCAGTCTCCGTGTCATAGTCTATAAAGCATAATGGTCCTCAAAGTAGGAATTGCTGTGATAGCCTGTCTATTTCTTTGGACTAACGAAGGATCGGCTGACTTGCTGGAAAAGAACTGTGGAACAACAAAGCGTTTGTCGAGGTTCAAGCGGGTGGTTGGAGGACAAGATGCTGAAATATTCTCGAATCCATGGATGGTAATCCTACTCAAAGACCTAAAAATGATCTGTGGTGGTACGCTAATCACCTCTCGTAAGTACTCAAGAACAAACAACTTTTCTTTAATTGTCCACATAATTAGTTTATTTAACACTTCATTCAAGGTTTTGTCTTGACGGCAGCAAATTGCGATTCCCCCAGGTAAGATAATTAATTGTATTAATATACAGAAATGTATTATCTTTTGGATTGCAGTAAGGTGCGCTTGGGCGAATACGACAGGGAAAGCAGCGAAGATTGCTCACCGGCCGGTTGTATACAGAGAAGCTATGATGTTGATATCGAAAGGTTGATTTCCCATTCATTATTCGGAAAGAACCTAGGAGATTTTAAGCATGACATAGCTCTGGTAAAATTGGCTCAAGAAGTTGAATTTTCAGGTAAATAATAGACTTGTCAACAAAAAATGCTAAACCAAAAATCTTTTCCGCAGACTCTGTAAGGCCGATCTGTCTGCTCGTCAATGAGCAAGTGGGAAGAACACCTACATCATTTAATGTCACCGGATGGGGTAAAACAGATGGGGATGGAAATGGCAGTCGGATCCTACAGACAGCAACTTTAAGCAATATTAATTTGAAGAAGTGCATCGACTATTTCGGAATGGAGGATCTTGATGAATCCCAGATTTGTGCCGGTAGCTCGACAGCCGATACATGTACTGGTGATTCAGGGGCTCCTTTGACCGCTGAGCTAATTTATGGGAAAATTCCCCGAGTTTTCCAGTTTGGTATTGCCAGCTTTGGAGCAATATCCTGTGATGGCACCAGCGTTTACACAAATGTTACGCACTATATAAACTGGATTACGAGTACAATTGACCAAAATTAAAATTAGAAAGATTTATTTAATAATAAATTTTACTGAATAAATCATACATTAACAGGAACTTGTGTAAATCAAGACAAAGTAATAAAAAGTAAACAAACAAAGGCCGTAATTCATTGTTAAATATTAATAAATGCAAGACGATTTTTTTTTAATTATCGTATTACATATTACAAACCGATATGAGATTTGGTATTTGTTGGGCCAATTTAATTATTTTTTCATATTGTTTGACTATCTCAATTATATTACTGAAATTTTCTAAATTTAAAAAATGAATTAACCAATCGTACAGGGGGTACACCCTGCGATGGTTGACATTCCGACTTTATAAAGTATATATATTCTTGAACAGCATCACTAGGAGAGTCAATCTAGCCAAAGCCGTCTGTGCGTCTATGCGTTTCTACGCAAACGAAACTAATCTGCATAAAACTTTCCCAAAAATTTGGATCGGACGGATATATCATACAGCTCTTATAAGAACAGTCGGGAAAAAATTGGAAAAATATTATAACATCGCTGTTTTCTAAATTTTTGTTTTAAATCTTCGGTATGTATAAAAGGTTTATTATTTAAATATTACGAGCTAATCTCGATTAAAACCGGACGATTATATCATATAGAACCAATCAAAACGATCAAAATATTAAAAAATATATATATATTTAACTTCTCTATTTTTTAATTGTTTTTTTTTTTTGTAATGCTTTTTAACATAGTAATAATTCGATAGCTCAGAATTATTCAAATCGGAATCATATAAAAATCTTAATTCTATGATTCAATGTTTTTAAGCATACACGCAAATAAATCAGAACTTAAATGTTTTGAAGAATATTTTATTTTTGAGATAGCTGCAAGGGTATACGAACTTTGGCTTGCCGAAGATTGCTCCCGTTCTTGTTTTTTTGATTCTTTAAATACTCTATAGTAATGGTTTAATAATTTAAAACTATGATTTTAATTTTATTAAAATCAGTAAACGATATCTCTTAGCTGTTATAGGAATGATCAAATAATTTTTGTTTTAAAGAATTTTTAATTTTTGCACTAGCTGCAATGGTATTTAGTTTTCGGCTTGCCGAAGTATGATGAATATTGATTAGATTTTTATATTAAGATGAACAAGAAAATATTAATGAGCATTTCTTGATTATCAGCGTTATTTTCCTCCCATCATTTCGTGACTAGAACCAATCCTATAAGGAACAATATTAAGAGCAAAAACTTCTCTCTTCAATCGTCTCTTTCTTGCTCTCTTTCTGGCCCTATATAGCTCTCTTATTCTTTGCTTTGAGCGCTGTTGTTGACAAACAGTGATGTCATTTTGTTTACAATTAATAAACTCTATGTAGGGAAATCACATCAAAGGTGAATGATGAAATATACTATTATCTATAATCTGCAGATAATATGATTTTACTTACCTTTTAAAATTTATCGATGAATTCCAAAGAGTGGTACGGATTTTAAGGTGGTGCGAGGGCTTCTACGTTTCACAGAGAACTAAAATTTTTCGGTCCCTAATAACGCGCTCTGTGTGGCAATTTATGCTAATTAATTAAGGGGGTCTTCTACTCTCGAGGCGAGGAATTGAGTTGTTATTTAGAGAATTTGTTACAAAAGTTTTACTGCATAGATTTTAAAAGTTTCTTTTATTATTTAAAGATATATGTTTTTACTTGTAAATTTGGTTTTAAAACTTGAAAAAACAATTTTTTCCAGAACCTTGGAATGTGTTTTTCATAACACATTACAAACTTATGTAGCGATTTGGCGAGCTGTTTGGTCAGAAATCAGACAAGAAAGGAAGAAAACTTCGGCACGCCGATGTTCATATACCCTTGCAGCTATTTCAAAAATTAAATATTGAAAACATTTAAATTAAGATTAACTTGCGTATATGTTTAAAAACATTGATTAATTATTCGATAGTTCCTATGGCAGCTATATGATATAGTCGTCCGATTTTGATGAAATTTAAACCGTAATTCTGAAATATTTAACCATTACTATATCTCGAAGAATTAAAAAAAAATTAAAAAACAGCAAAGCTATAATTTTTTTTTATTTATTTTTCCGATTGTTCCTATGGGAGCTATATGCTATAGTCGTCCGATCCGGCTCGATCCGACTTATATACTTCCTGCAATAGAAAGAAAACTTTTGGGAAAGTTTCATGCAGATAGCTTTAAAACTCAGAGACTAGTTTGCGTAGAAACGGACGGACAGACGGACGGACAGACGGACAGACGGACGGACAGACGGACAGACGGACATGGCTAGATCAACTCTCCTAGTGGTGCTGATCAAGAATATATATACTTTATAGGGTCGGAGATGTTTCCTTCACTGCGTTGCAAACTTCTGACTGAAATTATAATACCCTCTGCAAGGGTATAAAAATACATATTTCTCGTAATATTTTATGCCGATGTTGCAGATATTTAAATATTTTATAATTACGGTTTAAATTTCATCAAAATCGGACGACTATATCATAGAGCTCCCATAGAAATAAAAAATATATTTAAAATAACTCTACTAATTGAGCTGCAAATCATCTCAGCTTCAATGTTTTTAAACATATACGCAAGTAAATCAAAATTTTAATGTTTTCAAAAATGTTTAATTCTTGCAATAGCTGCAATGGTATATGAACTTCGGCTTGCCGAAGTTTGCTTTCCTTCCTGTTTATTTATAAGTATCTTATAATTGTATATGCTCTTTCTTTATTGTATTTATTGACTTATAAAATAATTTTAAGAAAGGGTAAAAAAATGTATAGATTAGAAAACGGCAACTACAATTTAGAATCATTCCCGCAAATATATAACAACCCAGAGAAAATTAGCAAAGTATTAGTAAAAAAACGCTTCATACAAATTTTCTTTTACTTTGCTTTTAAAAACTTTAAAACGTCAAACTTTAGATTTATGTTTTTCGTGTAGCCGGTTTTTCCAAAAGCTTATCTGCTCACTTGTGGGTTTTTTTTAACTAATGTTTTGATTTTCTTTCACAAGTATGACCAAATCTGTAATAATAGTTGTTGACAAAGATTACTGTGCTAATTATTATTTGCTATAAACAGGAGCCAATCAAGAGTACAATTGTGATGAATAACTTTTCTGTTTGAGGTGGAAGAACTTATGGCTTTTAAATTACCTTTAAAAATATATATATTATGATTTTCTGTATTTTATTGCTATTAAATTTGGTTGAAGAGGCAATGGCGGATTAGCAAAGTTGCAAGAGTAGCAAATGAAACGGACTCCACCAAAGACCAAGCGATTTATTTTTACAAATGGTGTATCTCGAACCTGAGTAGTGGTCGTAAACCTCACATCAGACGATCGGTTTGAACTCGAGTAGACTGGTGAGTTACTCCATAGAGATTTGCGTGATTCTTTTTCCACTATGCAATTATTATTTATGTGAAACCAAAGTTCAGTCAACATCTTTAAATAGTTTTCTAGAAGATAACTTATTAGTTAGCTTTAATTATTTGCAATGGTAAAACTAACATAGAAAACCAACTTTGTTGTACTTAATTTGAATATTTTCCTTTTAATTTTCATCCATTGCAGTTTTTAGTTATTTCAAATATGAAAAAATAAAATTTTACGTTTAACTTCATTCGGAATTGATTTTAATGTCATTTAATTTAATTAAAATTTAAACCATATTTATAATACATAAAATGTATTTAATTCAAATATGAGCTATTTTAAATCTAATATTTTCAACATTAATTAAATTAAATAATTAAATCATGATACTTAATACGCATTGTATTTTAAATTATGATTTAATAATTTATTAAAATTTTAAATTAATGTTAAATTTAATAGTCAGATATTTATTTTTACTATTCCATTTTTTTATTAGTGTAGTCTCTATTATTTTATCTATTAATTACGTAAGCTGTAGAATAGCTGCTAAACCAATCACATAATAAGTAAAACTTTGGTTTAAATCTTCTAAGGGTTCAAAGTTATTAAATAATAAGCTGAAGATTTCTTGCCTCTTAGAATTTCCAAGTATTTTTTAAAAACAGTCAGACACTTAAGTTGTTTTCAGATTTATTTAAGGGCTAACAACACGGCCCTGGAAGTATATGGTACTCGCATCGCGGATGACGAAGGCAAAGGGATGGTCGGCCACGAAGAACATGGAAAAGCCCGCTCGATTCGTGACGGCTACAGCTGGGGATCAACGAAAACAGTGAATGTGACGTACGTAGTGCGAAGTCATCTGCGATAACCAAATCTCTTACTTGTGGCAGCCGCGGCCTCTGCTCCCTCCTCGTTCACCTCCAGGAATGCCTTGTGCGAGACTTGGCTGACTTTTCCGCCTGACTTATCGCCGAACAAGCCGCTCAGGTCCGAGTTGTCAGTGAAAAGCTCTCGGATGCCCAGCTGCAATGGAATTTGTGAGTGGCGAAACCAGATATTTGCCAGAGTCACATTCAGAGTCAACCCACCTGCTCTAGGGTCTCCTTAAGTTCGTCACGAAACTCGATCTTGAACCTGGGCAGCTTCACATACACCTCCTTGGCCTCCAGCGGTCTGGCGAAGCCACCGATTTTCTCCTCCAGAGAGCCCAAGCCGCCGACTTCGCGGGGCAGGAAGATGGTCATGGACAGGTTGGAGTTCTGGTACGGCAGCTCGATCACCTGCGCGTCCAGGTCTCGGAAGTAGTTCGCCCTGAACATGCCCATCTGCATCATCATCTGGACGGGCACACTCTTGTCGGCGGTCACTTGGAAGCTGGCGGCTCTGGTCTTCACCGGTTCAAACTTGGACTCCCACTGGCCCTTGAAGTAGATGGCGTTCACCAGCAAAGCCTTGACGTCGGCGGTCATGCTGCCGGGTTCGATCATGTTCTTGATCTTGCCACTGGTCTGCTCGAGCACCCACTGATTGATCCCCGCGGCGGCCCCAGGGCCGTTGGCCAGGCTAATGGACTGCGCCTCGGCCCGGAAGGGTTCCCTCACGGCCAGGTTGTATTCCGCATGCAGGCTGTACTGATCATTCACGTAGATGCGGTTGGCCAGCTTCAGAGTGGCTCCGCCCTGCTCCTGCCCCTGGAGCCGGCTGAGCAGTGCTCCGTATTTGGTGGCCACCGCCTGCTTGTCCCCGGATGGCAGCCTCAGGGCACTCTGCAGCTCCCGAGCTGTCGACCCTCCGGCACCCATGTAGACCATGCTCAGGATGGTCTCTATCGAAACGGGCGAGACGATGAGGTTCTGGTTGGCATGGCTCTTGGCCAGCAGCTGGTAGATCTCCTCGGAGGCTTGACTGGCCACAGAAGTGACGCACAGAATCAGGCCTACAAAGGGTAAATTCATATTATCACACTCTTTTACTTCGTTAAGGCGTCAAAGACAAACTTATCCTTATAAAACAACATTTTATCCGACTAAGTAAGATGACTAATGCATCAATTAAAATCAAAAATGGTAATCTAATCGCCACAATCTACTCTTACTGCACTGCCCGACATCGATTCGCAACTTACACAAGTAATTCATTTCGCCGCCTCCAACGAACTGGTCGCCGAGCTAAGTATCTCTGTAAACTGAGCTCAGAGTGCCGAGACGAGCTTCTATATGTACTGGACTCATACCTATGTACCTCGTTACTGAGAACTGGGAACTGGGAACTCTCTTAGATTGAAATTCAATGAGTTCTAGTGGGATTTCCTAGCTGATTTTTATTTGGTCTCACTGCTGTTCTTGAACATTGTACATGCTGGCATCGGAACCTTCCCTCGCATCGCCCTCCTCTTGAAATCCAGAACCGGGCATTGCAAAACGACCGGCGAAGAACACGGCCTGCGAGTTGCGTATGTAGAACACAAACGGGTGATCCGCCCTGAAGAGCTTCTTGTTCATGTTCAGCATCATGGGCACAATCTTCATGACTGCAAGTGGGGGCGATAGTCAGATGGGCGTTAGTCATGGGGGGCAATCGACTTGACTTACAGGTGACGGCTGCTGCCTCCGATCCAGCCTCATTTACGTTGATGTAGCCGCGGTGCCTTGCCGCCGAGATCTTCTGACCAGTTCGTGACGTAAAGAGGCCGTCCAGTTGGGCCTTATCACTGAAGACTTCCGCAATTCCTAGCTGTTAGTTAAATATAATTAAATATAAACAGGTATTAATTAACAGTAAGTATTAGATTCCGTAGAAAATGTTTGAATACAAATCGATTCATTCATTTTTATAATTTATATAACAGTAAGTATTAGATTCCGTAGAAAATTTATTTTTATAATAAATTATTGTGAATAAGTATAAGTCTTGTTGACTTTGAATGTGGTGTGTTTATAACAAGAAGGGAAGCAAACTTTGGCAAGCCGAAGTTTATATACCCTTGCAGCTATTGCTAAAATTAAATATTCCTTAAAATATCTAAATTTTGATCTATCAGCTAAATTATTCGATCGTTCCTATGGCAGCTGTATGATATCGTTTTCCGATTTGAATTAAGTTTAAAGCGTGTTTTTAAAATATTAAACCATTATTTTATCCAAAAAAAAAAAAAAAAAAAAATTATAAACCAATAATTGATTAGTTAGAGGTACTTCTTATTTACTATTTGCTTTAATTTTTTGATAGATATTACAAACGGCTTTAAAGTTTTAAAAAACATTTGAATTGATTTAAACTTACAGTTAAAAACTTTAAAAAGAAAAAAAATTTATCAAATTGATATTCTATATTTTTATATTGAATTTTTTATTAAACCTGTAGCCTCACCTGATTTAGTATTTGCTTGAGGTCGACATCGTACTCTATGCTCATGCGGGGCAGGAAAATCTCCACATCCTGTAAGACCATGGCCGCGTCGATGTCGGCTAGATCCACGGTGTTGAGCTGCAGCTCCAACTCCCGCAGGCCGGAGATCTCGTTGGGCAGCAGGATCAGCATGTGGATGTTCGAGTATTCGTAGGGCAGCTGCACGGCCCGAGCCTTCAGTTGTGGCAGGTCGGCGAACCGGAACTTGTCCTCCTGGTACATCATGCTCACCTCCACGCGAGTGTCCTGGTCCACATGGAAGGCGTCCAGGGACGTGGTCTCTGGCATGAAGGGCTTCTGCCACTTTCCCTTGAAGTACAAGGCGTTGATGAGCACGGCACTCGTCTCGTTGCTCACGGCGTCCGACTGCAGGAGGTTGCTGATCTTCTGCTCCGTCTCCTGCTCCACCCAGGCGTTGATCTGCTGCGTGGCAGCCTCCGAATCGGTGAACTTAGCCGCCTCCGCCTTCGACTGGAAGAAGTCCACGGCAATCTCGTTGAACTCCGGCTGCAGTTCCAGGGTATCGTTCACGTACAACCGGTTCACGGACTTCAGCACGGGTCCCCTTTCGCCGTAGTTGCAGTTCGTCCGCCAGAACTCTCCAAAGGAGCGGGCAATGTGGTGGCGATCCCCTGATCCCAGCTGCAGTCCAGTCCTTAGCTCCTCGGCCGTCGTCCCGGAGGCTCCCATGAAGGCCAGGGTGAGGCAACTTTGGACGGAGGCGGGTGAGAAAACCGTATTAACCTTGCCATCATCGCTCTGTTCCAGGGCGTCCTTGGTGATGGTATCAATCAGGGTGCGGGAAAACAGATTTCTACTCTCTTGGGGATCGCTCATCTCGATCTGCGGATAGGGAAATTTTAAAGTTTATAAATTTAAGCAAATGTCAGAGAACATTTCTTAAGATAATACAAAACCTTTTTGTATTCGACTTAAGGAAAATTAGAAGCAAATATCAGTTCATTGTTGCATTTTTGCCACTATTAATCAAACTATAATTTGAAAATCCTATTGTCAAATATTTTTGCATACGTCAGATGACGTACTAAAACAGAACTACTACTGTATATATATACAAGTATAATGTTATGTTCAATGTGTCTGCCTCCAGTGTTTGCTTTCGTCATTTAATTTGCTTTATAACAAACGCCCAAAGGCAATTAAAGTGATAAAAAATCAACGTCAACTGATAATGCTGTTAATGTTTATATATTTTTTCGTACTGCACAAGGCATGATAAATTCTTTCAAATTATATATATGCTATATTTGGCTTACGGTAACCAAGTCTACCGATTTTGAACTAACTGCTAGATAAAAGTTTATGCTTTAACTAAGATTCAAGTCGATTGAAGACAACGTAGAAAAGGAAATAACCTTGTATTTGGCACACTGATAAAGGTGGAAAATGCGTGTGACCTTTCTGATACGCTGATACTTAGACCGGAGAAGATTTGCACGGAGGCAACAGGAAGGCACTACAGTAGGTGCGAGGTGTCTGTCAGCCGGCGTGGAACTGACTACTGCCAGGGAATGACTGTGACTCAGAACTGAACGAATGTGCCGCGATTAGATACATTCCAAGAGAGTTGGCAGTGGAGAGAACCAGCTGACTGGCCCCTGAAACCGAAGCTTCCTATCAACACGTCCTCAATTGAGCAGGTTGATAGCTTATCTACCTCACAATTATAATGATTTGCCAAACAAAAGTCAAGTCGATCTCTTAAACGCTTTCCGAAAAGAGTACCCTCTGACTCTTCTATCGCAAAGTATACACAACCCAAACACTTTTTTAGAAGAGTAGTTAAAGTTGCCTGCTTTCGCCCACAATGAAAGATGAAGAGTTCGCACAGGGCTTGGAACAGTTCGCCTACTGTCTGCACGAACAGCTATGTCGGGCCAATCCCGGCCAGAACATCATATACTCCCCGCTGTCCGTCCGGACTTCTGCCGGCATGCTGCGGATGGCAGCGACGGAGGGATCAGCCACGGCCAAGGAGTTGGACGAGGGACTCCGCTTTGCAGGGCGAACTGTGCCGGAGATAGCCGAGAGTTTTGATGCCGTTTTGAAGGCATTTGAGAAGTGTCCGATCCTGAAAATGGCCAACGGGTTTTACGTTATGAAGGGTCACCAACTAAGCGAGCAGTTCGGCAGCATTTTAGAGAAAAAGTTCCACTCCAAGTCAATGGAGATTGACTTTGGCAGCGACCAGGCCGCCAGTATTATCAATAATTGGGTGGAGTCTCAGACCAACAACCTGATCAAGGACATTATCGGTCCAGGAGTTCTAAGCAAGAACTCTCGGCTGGTGCTCATCAATGCCATTCACTTTAAAGGTATGTGGTCAATCGGATTTAATGAAAGTGAGACTCAAGAAGAGTTGTTCTTCTCGGAACCGGGCAAACCTGTCAAGGTGAGAATGATGCACGTTTCCGATAAGTTCTCCTTTGCCTCGCTGCCCAATCTCGAAGCCACTGCCCTTAAAATGAACTACAGTGCCTGCAACTTGGCCATGATCGTCATATTGCCGGATGAGAAATCAAGTCTTGAGATCCTAGAAAGCAAATTACCTAGCACCTCTCTAGAGGCCTTGTTATCCTCCATGAACCTGGAACAAGTTGACGTCAAGATTCCTAGCTTCAAAACCGAATTCCAGCAGGAACTATCCCAGGCTTTCAAGTTGGTAAGTCGAAATCGAAGTGTGCATGTCTATTAATTATATATCCTAACTATTAACAGATGGACATGAGCCGTATATTTAGCAGTCAGGCCGATCTCGGCGCATTGCTGAAGACCCAAACGCACCTTAGTGTCTCAGAGATTATACACAAGGCTTTTATTGAAGTCAACGAAGTGGGCACTGAAGCAGCAGCCACAACAGGTGGGTGCAATGGCAAAAATATAGTCTAATAGATATGTGACATATGTTTTTCGAACGCCAACACATCCAAAATTATTCGAGGTTACTAAGTAAACCCCTTAAAATTAAACAAAAAAAATGTACATTTTGAATAACTTTTGAACAGATCATCGGACACAGGCTAGTTTAGTGTCTTTCGAAGCGTATTTTCGACAAAATTACAGAAATATATATAGTAGTCTCCTATACACACGATCTTCGTAAGCAACGTCACCATATGAACTGCCGTCCATAGTCACATCAGTGGGGTCAGAAATGTCCCCTTCATTGCTTTGCACACTTTTGACTGATATAATAAAACCCTTTGCAAGGGTATACAAATTATGATGAAAAGTAGATGTTTTCCTATATTTTTTCCCAAGACAATTATACAGTTGCTCATTTTATTAATCATTTTTCCGAACTTCCTTCAGCTGTGGTCGTCTCATTAAGAAGCATGCCTGCCCCTCAACGTACGCCAAAAGTGTTTCATGCCAATAGACCCTTCTTCTATGCGATCTATGACAACGTCCATGGTTTCCTCTTTGTCGGTCACTTTAGCTCGACAAAGGTTGAAAAGTCCGAAAAATGTAAAAAATGTAATTATAAGAATGAATGCAAGTCCTGAGGAATGTTTATTTTTAGTGATTATGCCATCTAACTAAGAAAATATCACATTAGTGTGGAGTGAACGACATCAGTAAAAGTTATTTCATATGTTTTACATATTACTAAAAACTAATAAAGTTTGTCAGCAAATAATTGTATGTACTTGGCATATTCATAAAGCTTGATAAATAAAATAAATTCAAGCACAATTTTTGTTAAATATAAATACAAATAAGAAATGAACAAAACGGAGAACGACGACATATTGTTTCAAACTTCTGCAGAAAAATTATGATTGTTTCGAAGTCCAACAAATTTTCAAAAAAGTTTGAGTACACTTAAACGTGTACTCAGCAATCAAGAACAATAGAAGAAAAATTTGTGTAAAATGGAAGAGATTGAACTCTTGGGAATATATGGTTGGTTATACGATAAGCAAACCTCCGAGCGCCGAATTCAAACAGGAAAATTAAATCCTTTTGGGAAAACGATTTAAAGAAAACCCAGAAAGAACGTTTAGTCTAGTTTCCCGACTACGTGATACCCGTTGTTCAATGCGCCATCCGTCTGCGTAATACTAGCTAAAAGTACATTACTATTGAAAAATCAATACTACAAATTAGTTTTCATTAAAAATGTATATCATTAAAACAATAAATGTAAATTACTAAGACCTAAAACCTTAAAGCATATTTTTCTTTCCCTTGCTTCCTGTTCAACAAAAACAATATACCTTTTGCCGACGAGTAAGAAGTACAAAAATTTATTGTGTGGTTTATTTTACGAGCATAAAAGAAGCGGATGTTCTTTAAGAAAATGTAGTTGTTGCTCAAAAGCCACATCATAAAAGGCGGTACCAGCTTAAATCAAGAAAAATTAAAAAACAACAGAATCTTTCTTACCAGCAGTTCCTAAGTAGGATTTTTTACACCTCTAGACGATGAGTGTAAAAATATGTACTGAGCTTTTTGACAGTGTATAATACTTTTTTTTTTAAAAGCTAATGGCCAAACGGCAGGGCAAAAACAAAAGGAACAAATTGTAGCGTTCTTCCGTTATCAGTATGCTCAAAAAATTCTCATTATTCTGGAAAACAAAAACAAGCTCAAGCGGAGCTTTGACTGATAAGGCCGCAGCAAATAGTTGTGGCCTGGAGTCACGGCAGTCTACAACGCACGCTTTAAACACTCAGTTTGCCCAGCAATCCAGATCCATTAGTAATAGGACAAAAATAATTGAAAAATGATGAATCTCCTAAGGCTAATTGGTAAGTTCGACGATAAGCCAAAATACAAGACTGTAGAAAAACAAGCGAAACAGAGAGTGGCGTAAGATATACATTTAGAGAGAGTTAGCCAAAACAGAGAGCATTGGAAAGCAGAGAAATGCCACGTACTAAGAGAAAAACCCGTTTGGGAAGGCGAATTTAAGAGAAACAGAAACAGCATTGTGGGCAAAAACACATATATGTAGATATGCGGGCATAAAAACATTGGACGCTCGTCGAGAAAATTCAGTTGTTGCTCAAAAGTCACACCAAATTAGTCGAGGGCGGTAGCGCTTGAGTAAACAGAAATCGAAAAGTACAAAATCGAAGCCGCTGGAGAAAGCTCTTCGAGAATCAGCAGTTGGTGCAGGCTGTAAATATACGTTCCCGATAAGCAAAGCCTTGTGAATCCCCGGCGAAACGGCATTCCCGAGAGATATTGTGTACACCGTTCGTGGAGGTGACTCATCAGTCCACTGCAATTACATAAATTTATGAAACCGAGCACACCTCATCCACGGTCGATTTGGATACTTACAGCTTGCTGGTTGCTCCCCCTGCTCTGCCTGGCCCTCTCCCTCAGCCCGCTGGTCCGCTCGTCTGACGTCACCATGGCCGACGCCGCCCACCAGGAGTTCGCCCGTCGACTGGCCCTCTTCTCCATCAACGTCTACGAACAGCTGTCGACGCAAAAGTCCGGCCAGAACATCGTCTTCTCTCCCTTCTCCATCCAAACCTGTGCGGCGATGGCCCGCTTGGGCGCCGAAGGCGAGACGGCCACCCAGTTGGACAGGGGTTTGGGACTGGCCTCCAGCGATGCGGGCCAAATCGCCCAGAGCTTCCACCAGGTACTGGCCGCCTACCAGGACAGCCAGGTGCTGCGGATCGCCAACAAGATCTTCGTGATGCAGGGCTACCCGCTGCGCCAGGAGTTCGACCAGCTGCTGACCAAGCAGTTCCTCTCGGGGGCGCAAAGCGTCAACTTCGCCAAGAGCGCCGAGGCGGCTGCCACCATAAACGGGTGGGTGGAGCAGCGCACCAACCACCTAATCAAGGACCTGGTGCCGGCCAGCGCCCTGGACGCCAACTCACGCCTGGTGCTGGTGAACGCCATCCACTTTAAGGGCACCTGGCAGCACCAGTTCCCAAAGCATGCCACCCGGCCGGACACCTTCCACTTGGATGCGGCGCGCAGCGTCCAGGTTCCGATGATGAGTTTGAAGGAGCGGTTCCGTTACGCCGATCTGCCAGCTCTTGACGCTACGGCCCTAGAGCTGCCCTACAAGGACTCGGACCTCTCCATGCTGATCGTCCTGCCCAACAGCAGGACGGGCTTGTCCGCCCTGGAGGAGAAGCTGCGTGCGACGCCTCTCTCGCAGATTACGCAGGCCCTGCACAAGACTCAGGTGATAGTAAAGCTGCCCAAGTTCAAGGCCGAGTTCCAAGTGGAGTTGACGGACGTTTTCCGGCAGGTGAGCTTATTTTTGGGCACTTAAGGGAGTGGCAATTAAAATTCTTTCCTCCCATCCAGCTGGGAATGTCGAAGATGTTCAGCGACCAAGCCGAGTTCGGCAAGATGCTGCAGAGTCCCGAGCCCCTGAAGGTGTCGGCCATCATACACAAGGCCTTCATTGACGTGAACGAAGAGGGAACAGAAGCCGCGGCTGCCACGGGTAAGTTCTCCAAGTTCTACCGTACTCCACTTGCATCTGTCATCCTCTGCATGTCTCATTTGTTCATCCGTGTCTGTGTTGTCTTCTTCCCATCCCGCAGGCATGGTGATGCGTAACAAGCGCTCCATTACCTCGCTCGAGGAACCGGTTGAGTTCCTCGCAGATCATCCATTCACCTATGCCCTGGTCCATGGGGAGGACTTGCCCCTGTTTTGGGGCTCTGTTGTGCGGCTCGAGGAGAGTGACTTCGTCTCCAGCGAGCACGATGAACTGTGATGCTACCTCATTTTATGTCAGATTAATAAAGGCAGCTATTTGCTTAACAAGGAGATTTGTGCATTTGTCTAAAACCTTGGAAAACTCTGTAAAAATCAAAAAACAACATTTAGTTGGCAACAACCATTCCTGGGGAGCATATCAAGAAATTACCAAATTAAGTTTGTAAGAGTTATCCGAACATTCCCTTCTCGCTCATCTGTCCTTTAATAAACTAATCACTTGAGCGCCGGACTCTCATGTTCATTGCAGGAATGGTCATGTGCAATGCCACGATGGTCCCGTTCCAGCCGGAGCCCATCCAATTCCATGTCCAGCATCCATTTAACTATTACATTCTCGATACGGACTCAACCATTCTATTTGCGGGGAAAATACTTAAGCTTAAAGTCAGCATTCTGTGATGTTTTCACTCCATCAAAATCCACCAATGGTCTCACCTACACTGAACTGAATTCCACTGTCATCTCAATTTACAGGTATGGTCATGATGCTCTGTTCGATGCCCATGCCCCAGCCGGATCCGATACGATTCAATGTCGATCATCCATTTAACTACTACATTCTGAATAAGGACTCCACTATTCTTTTTGCTGGCAGCATTAAGAAGCTCTAAATAATCCTGGGTACCCCTTACTAACAAGGTCAACCATGCTGTTCGTGTATCTCATCTCCATTCCGTTTCCAGGTGTGATCGCCAGTCGTATATTGATGACCTGGCCTGAGACGCATCCATTCAGATTTTACATTGTCTATAAGGCAGCCCCTGCAACCTATATTCGCATACCAAATTTAACAAGTCTAAGACTGCGCACAATCGATGATCTTATATACATATATACACATAACATTTTTGTACTAACCAAGCATGTAGCCTCAATAAAGTCCAAAACCGACTGGTCTAAATTCTCCATCGCTTCCATGATCCCTTCGTAGGATTCCGGGTGATGCCCGTGGCTGGTTTCAGGCGCAAGCACTTCGTTGCCAACCATCCCTTCGTTTTCTATGTGAAGTCGCTTGTAGATCTGCCGATCTTTACTGGCCGTCACTTCGGCTAAGCAGCCGGTGGATTCGGAGGAAGTAAATTTAAGTTCAATGAAATAAAATAAACGACTGCCTCTTAATAGCTGTGATTGCGTCAAGTCGATGTAATTTATAGAAATACATTTGGAAAACGCATCCAAGCCTGACGGTTTCGCACGCCATTGCCGAGTTAGTATGGCAAATCGAGCAAAGATTCCCAATAGTTGATCTTCAAGTGCTAGGCGAGACACTCTAAGTATGCTCCGTTGGCTGCAAATCGGGATTCTTCTACCGCTATTCTCTTTGGGTCGAGGGAACTTCTCATCTGGCTCGTTTAATTGTAAGTAGCGGAGGCTCAATCTTGAAGGAGTTACTTAGGGAGCGCTTCATATGCAGTGACCCTGTACAGGCAAATGCCCCCTCTGCACCAACTGGATGACTACGATCTCTGCCTGGATAGGCCCTCTGCCTACTGCCTGGCATATGTGGAGATCCTTCCCAACGCCAGTTCCACTTTGTGGCACCTAATCCACGAGGTATCGCAGGACACTAAACATCGTTTTCGCCATGATCGCGTTTTTCGGGGCGTGTGCCTGGAAGGCTGCAAGCAAAGTCTGATCGACTTATCTGAGTCGAGGGAGCATGAGGAAGGAACTTTTCTGGACCAGGAACTAGTTGCCTACTACGCCAAGGTCCACCGACGAGCATCGGATGCGGATGAGAGGCTCCTCTACGAAGAGTTGGTAAACAGCTGCCTGAATCTTAAGTTCGGTGCGGAGTTCTCGCTTCAGACTCGCAGCCTCATCGAATATTGTGTTCCGGCGGATGATCACTTAGAACATGGCAAGTAGAGTGATAAGTCTGATAGCTTTACGTAAAAGCCACTTTCTACAATCCTAGCACTTCTTTAATTAAGTAATTTATCGGTGCATCTGTCTGCTTGATTTTCTATAAGCGTTCAATGAAGCGTGTTGAAACTTATAGGGTGAATTTTCCCAGATGGACTCGATTTGATTTTTTATGCTCTTTTGATCTGCATACTCCTGCTTACTTTGAGCTCCTCAATCTACGACTTTAGACTCAGCCAGATAAATCCGCAGCAGACAGAGAATTTCTACCGGAAGGCACCAAGCAGTCGCAGTAAGTTCATGTTAAATGCGGGCATAATAATGGCTTTGTTGCTGATTTTGGGTTGCCATCAGGGCAGCAGCTCCTTACCTCATTCTCAATGGTCCGTAACTTCTATCGACTGATTGAGCCGCCTGTCACGGATTTATCGCGCGACGTGAGCTTCTTTGACGGCTTCCGAGTGATCGGCGTGTTTGTGGTGATCTTGGGACACACGCTAATGGTCTTCATGACGATCCCAATACAAAATCCAGAGTTCTATGAGCAGTTCCTCTTCAGGTTCGAGACATCGGTGTTCCAGAACGGCAGCCTTGTAATCCAGATATTTTTCGTGATGAGTGGCTTCTTGCTCTACGTTAATTTTACCGAACGCCAATTGGTTAACCCCAAGACTGGCACCCTCGATTGCATCGCCGTGTACTTCCGTGTGTTTTTCTACAGATACTTTAGACTCCTGCCCTCGCTTGTCGCCCTCATTCTGTTCAATGGAACTCTGCTGGTGCGCCTCCAGAACGGTCCTTTTTGGCGGCATCTGACGGAGGCTGAGCGGGTTTTTTGCCGAAGCAACTGGTGGAAGAACGTGTTCTTTGTGACCAACCACATGTTGGAGGACAGTGTATGTTTAAGGCAACCTTGTGATTGTCACTCAGGTTAATATTGGTTTCCAAATCGGTATGAGTAATCGGGACACACTGTAATTGTGGAATTTATAATATAACCTAATTTTCAATATAATGAGATTGAGATCACAGATCGGGCTAACAGTAAATTGCCCTTAGTCGACAAATAGAGTAACAATTTTTGTATAAAAAAATTTTTTATATTAATAAGAATTGTAATTACCACCACATTCATTCGTACCTAAATCTCAAGCTTTTATTTTTAGACATTTTTTGTTTTAATTGGACATTTTCTATATTTTTTTTTTTGTTTTGTAAATATATATTTTTTTCGTTATGCATATATTATAATACAACTTCAAATAAGTCTACTATTTTTATATAAAGTTTAAGAAACTTTTTAAAATGAGAAACTGTTTTAAATTGAAAAATAGGTTTCTCTCTAGAAAAATCTCTCTAGTAGAAAAATGTATATTGCAAAGCCCAGCTAAACGCAAGCCTAGTTAATTATATTTATAAGGCCTATAATGTAGGCAGTCAAAGGCTTTAAATTTCGAATCCCCATTATATTTTTAGTGTTCCCACCAGACCTGGTATTTGGGGGCGGACATGCAGCTATTTGAGCTCTTCCTGATCGTCATTGTTATAAGCAAGAAGTAAGAAAGTTTCTAGTCTTGGAAACCCCTTAACGATTTGGTTTTCAGGCATCCCAATCTAACAAGGCCGTTATACATAACTCTTTCGATCCTTGCTCTAGCAGTGCCTGCAATATTGACGTACGTTCTTGAGTTGGATGCTGTCTACCATCTTCGACCGGAGTGGGTTTTTATAATAATGAAAATGTTAATCAGCCAAATGATACATATATCACATTCTCAGAACCTATCGCTACTTGTACTTCCGGCATTCTGACACATTCTACCAGATGTATCCGCCATTCTACACGAATTTGGGAGGATACCTACTGGGATTTCTGTGCGGTCATCTTTACCTGAAGAAGCGGCCCCAAGTATTAGTGCTCCGGGGAAACCTTAAGTTTGAACTGGCCATGTGGCTGCTTGTGCTAGCCACGTTGGGAGTGCTTTTCTCTGGCTACATCTTCATCCGCCAGGACTTTGCGAAGCCATCTCTTTGGTTGCCTTTGTATGCGGGTGTCCACAAGAACTTGTGGCTGCTGATCTGCGCGGGATTTGTGTTCCTCATGTGCTGCAAAGTGGGAGGTGGGTTAAATTGGAGATTTTATTTATTGTTTATTTATTATCACTCACTTATCTCCGATAGGAATGGCCTACGATTTCTGCACCTTACCGGTTTTTCGGCCACTGGCAAGAATCTCATTTCAGTCCTTCCTGTGGCACGTTGTCATCCTAAGAATAGTGGTTGGGTACTTCAGGCAGCCAGTATACGTGTCTAGCTTCTACCTGGTGAGTATTTTTATTGATTAACTTTACATTTTACTTATTTAAAACTTATTTTCAGATGTGCAATGTTTTAAGTGTCTTTATCCTCACGCAAGTTGTGGCTGCTTTCGTGGCGATAATACTGGAACTTCCTCTTGGAGAGGTGCTACGATGCTTGATGAAGCCGGAAAAAGGTGTGTTTTGTCTGAGCACTAGGAATAACCAGTTAAATATGTCTAATTTCAGGACGTGAAGAACCCAATCCGGTAATTCAAACGAGTCGCGCGCAGTCAGCTGTTTAGCACAACCGTATTCCGCACCAGGGTTGCAGCACATTAACGCGTTAGGCGATTGAGGGAAGGATTTTCTGGTTATCAAAGCGCTTTCAAAGTGATTTCATTATAGCTTATATTAAAACTAAAATTCATAGTATTGTTGTTAAATATTCAAAAAGTATTTCATTAGTCGAGGAACAAAAACCTTTTCAAATAAAATTTTGATTTGGGATTCACAAAGTAAAAAAGGTTTTATACAAATACTTACTGAACAAATTTTTAAAAAATGTTCTTATCAAATTATTAAATATTAGCATCTTCATTTAAAAATTCAGATATTCATTCGTTTGGGAATACCCAAAATATTGGTAAGAATAAAAAATGTTTATATCCTGGTATATACGCAATCCAAACAGAAATAATATTTTGTATAGCATTTCTGTCTTGAAAATGTAGAACATGTCTGAGCCAATAAGACCAAAGTGTTGCGTGACACACAAATTCAATTGAGTTTAAATTAAGTTTTGGATATTTTATGCAACGCAAAATGAAAATACTGTGTGCCAAAGATTATGTGTCTGAGAACGGATTTTAAGTAACATAAAAACCCATAAAAAACTTAGCTAGTGTAATGAGACCCAAGCAACTCTGGAATGAACCATAGCTAGTTTTGGCTATTTTGCCGGCCGCCGTCGCCGCAGGTGGCAACACTGAGCGAATGAACGCAAACGCCTAGTGAACGGCGCTGATATCAACAACTCGCCTCGAACAACAGTGTCGAACTTGCTCTTAGATGCTCTGCGCGCTCTCGTCGGCATTTTTGTACTCGTCCCGTCTTTCTGCTGACTGAAAAGTCTTGAAGTAGTGCCTTAAATTCCCAGTCGTGTGCAAAATCTTTAGTCGAAACACCCCGCTGAATGCGCTGGCCCCAGTGAGTGATTAAAAAAGTGAGTGGTATTTTGGTTTCTTGCAGCCGCTTTTGCGCTGCCACATTAAATGTCATGAGCAATGAATCACGGCGGATATTTTTGCGGATTATAAATAATTCTGCTCGGTGTCAGCGGCAGCTGAGCATTTTCTAGGCAACATTGCAAGTGGCCGATGCAAATGCGGCGCTTAAGTAATAAACGCGCGTATTACTAAATCATTAAAAATCACGGTAAAAAATAAGTGCGACAGCCGCCGTGCGACTGTGTGTCTGTGCGCCGAGTCTGTGCTAGTGTGCGTGCTTTCTTGTGCGAGCGGAGCGGCGAACGCAGTGCATGTGAAGAGTACCGCTATAAAAGTTCAGCCATCTGCTCTCCCGCTCGCTCACCGTGTTATATGAGTCCAACACCCAAAAAAGGGAATAAAGAGAGCGAAGCAGCGTCTTTGGCCAGCGCCAGTGCCGAAAAACGTTGCAAAAACGAGCGAAAGAAATCAAACAATTCGCAGTCGAATTTGTTGTTTCGCACTTGATTGTATTAATTGTTTTTTTTTTATATTTCCTCGCATTTCGGTGTAATTTGTGTGGCTTTTCCGGCTCTCACTTGTTTACGCTGCGCGGGAGCAGTATAGAGAGCAAGGGAGAGCGGTGGACTGCTCGAGAAAGAGAAAGGGGAGAGGAGAGAGAGTGTGCCAATTGTTGCTGGCAGAAGCAACAAGTTACTGGTGGAGAGGGTTTCGCGGGGCAAGTGCGTGCTGAGGGCGCCAAAATATGCTGGAATTTGAAATGCGGAATATCTGTCAGCCATGAATGTGGCTTCCATTCGGCCCGAGCGCAGAATTACGGTTCATTTTGTGTGTGCGAGCGAGCAAGTGTGAAAAACAAGCGACCTCCAGCGGCGTCTTGGAAAGTGCGAGCGAGCGAGAGAGCACAGCAAACGCCCCCACGCACTGCTATTTCGGTTGCCCCCAAATGGGTTTAGCAGCGACACTTAGCCAACACCAATTAGTGACAAAAATATGAATAATGCACTGGAATGAAGCACACACACACTTGCACGCTCGCAGATCGCGCTTATGCGTCAGCTAATGTCGCGATCACTCGCAGCCAACAGCTGTTCGGCCACGATCGCAAAACAGGCGCGAGTATAAACGCCGATAAGGTGGCCAACAAACAACATAAAACTGGAAAGCAAGTTTATTGCGGCAAGCCACTGTTCGGAGTAACTGCATAAATGGAAAGCTATTAATATAATCGTCCGATTCAGACAGATCCTTCCAAAAGCAGGTATAGGGTGAAGTTTACTTCATAATAACAAAAAAACTAGAGAAAACAACACAAAAAGGGTAGTTTGAGTCAACAAATTTTACTGTAAAGAAACTTAAAAACTATAACTATTTTGCTTTCCTAGTTATTTTTTTTTTTGTCGGGCATTGTTTTTATTTACTGTACAATTTTTATTATCCGTTAATTAACTTAATTTAAAAAAAAATAAAATTTGGGTTCTTAACGATATCGTGTGTCTTTTTAAATATTTTAAATAAATTTAAAAAATTATAATTTTTTTTTTAGTGTTTCGTGACATACTGCTGGTTTTACTTGTATATTTTAAAATTAGGGTTTAAATTTCATTAAAATCGGACATAGTCCATATAGTTTAAATTGAACCAATCGAATTATTAAACAAATGAATGACAAAAAATGTTATCTTTTATATTTTTAAATTTATTTTAAAATTTTATTTAACATAGTAATGGTTTAATAATTTAAAAAAAAAAGTTGTTATTCTTATTTAGACCGGGAAACTATCGAAAAACGAGCAATAAATCACCATAGACTTAACGTTTTAAACATACATACATATATGTACATATGTACGTATACAATTCGAAATTATGATGCTTTCAAGAATATTTAATTTTTGTAATAGCTGAAAGGCCGAAGTTTGCTTTCTTACTTGTTTTACTATTTCGACTGGATAATTGAGGTTTTTATAATTTAAAAGCGATTTTCATAATGTTGCCAGAAATACTGATTAAGGCAGTTTAAAAAAAAGTCTTTACTCATCTGATAAAAATCGGAACACCCGTTATACCGAGGGTATTGGAGCAACCACAGCAGCCGCCCAGTCTGACTAAGCGCAAATGGAAATGCAAAATATAGCAACAAATGGGCGGCGGAGTAGGGAAACGCGAAGAGAAGGAAGAACATTCAGCAATTAAGACAGCAACACAAGCCAGCGCCACTTGCGATGGTGTTGAGGAAGGGGGAGGGGCAGGGGGTGTCGGGCGGGGCACTGCATATGCATGTGGTTAAATTTAGCAGCAGAGTTCCACTTTCACTCGGTCTGCGACGACACCCACTGTTGCAGCAAGCCAGCGAGTCTGCCGCGACACTTGCGCGCTTTTTGTCAAAAACTTTGGCTAATCGCCGTCAGGCACGCACACTCTTCGAGCAGTTTGATGAACCTTCGCATACACACACTCGCTGCATATCCAATGACGTTGCACCAGCATCAATGACATCATCATCATCATCATGAAGTCGTCTCGAACGGCGAAAGTTTCCAGTGCTGCCGACAGCCGATAAACAGTGGGCCCCTTATCACGGATGACTCACACACTGTGGCACTGTGATCATTGGCCGGCTGATTAGGTGTCGCTCCAGAGGTGCACTGGAAAAAAATTCTATATTGTTATCAAAGCAAGAGCAGAAATCATTGACGACCAACCAACTACCTGCAGTTGAATTTGATATGAAAAAACCCAATCCGTTCGAATATAAATATTCAAATATCAAAATCACAATTATTAAGCTGAAAAAAAAACATATTTAATAGTGTACAATATAAACAGCAGCTGAAGAAAATAGCAGAGTTTTAAACTTCACTAATGAGTACATATAGTACTCGTGATACATTTAAGAGAATAATTTCCGAAGCACAAAGTGCAATGTATTGTTTTTCTCGCAAACTGAGGTTCAATACCTGCATTAGTGAAAAAAAAACTTGAAACAACATATGCTTTGATTTAAAAATCTTTGTGAACTTTAAGACTCCTATATAAACAATTGACAAATGTGAGTCAAATCCCTAACAAATCCGGAAGTATTTGGCTTTTGGGGAAATTCTTTACTATTTTCGCAATGATCATTTGAAAGTTCGCTTTTCGAGTGTATGTGGGAATGGAGATGTCATCATAACGGGGCGCCAGCCACCACAATTGGAGCTGTGTCCCATTCCATCACCACTTTATTTTAACCCAAAACACTGTATTATTTTTTGCTCACGCCCCATTGCACTGCTACTGGAAACTACTCGTACTACGCTTAATTGACTGCACACCCAAGTCAGTCGAGCGGGAGGTGCTAAAGGGGACACATTGCGTTTTAGTCACGCCGCAAAGAAACAAGAACAACACAAGCCAGCATTTGTTAGCAATTAGAATTGGCCGGTGAACACAACGTGTCGACAAAGCGACAAGATTTGCAATCAAGCATTAAGTCAATTTGCGGCCCGTCCCGGATCGCTGGACCATTGCGATTGCATCAATTGAGAAGCAGTTGCATCTCGCGCGATAGCAACACAAATTGGTGAAGGGCCCACAACAACGCCATTGTCAATCGATTTACACGACTATAAGACACTGACTCTTGAAAGTTGGTTGACATCGGTTGAGGAATTTGCATTGATTACTTCCAGTCTGTATTTCTGACATTTATATCTAATAGATCCTAAAACGGACTAGGAGTATATTGCAATTGTTCTGGACTAAATGCATTTAAAGGAGTCTCCTAGGAATTGATCCTAACAATTAAATCAGACAACAAATTCCATTTAAGTGGTTTCATTGTTCATGAATGTATTTTCGGACCTCGGACCTAATATCAGTGGTACTCAATGTTTAGTTTAAGACCCAATGTTGTGCAGTCAATCACATTTGCAATTTTCATTTGTTCACTGAGTTTGCTGTAATTTTTAGTTGCTGATTAAACCAGCGAAGAGTTCAAAACGACTCGGTGCCGAAGAGGCCACATATTTGGCATTTGCGAACTGTAATTGCGAATGCAATTGGGATTCATCGGGGGAGTGGGAGTGCTTGCCCCGACGATGATAACTCAGGCATGGCAGATGCCAACGATGCCAACAAAATAAATAAACACATCAAATGCGATTTACAACGCTCCTACGAGCATCGTGCGCTTGTGTTTGTGTATGAAAATTTAATTTCGCCTAAGATGATTTAATTTTCTATTAATAAGTTTGACCTTCAGCTGCGAAACAAAAATTTTCCCGCCGGCAAACGAAGGTGTTTGGCATATAAACACATAAATAACAGCGCATACATACACCGCAGATATAGATAAATTCTGACTATAGCGCTTTGGAGTATATACCGTTTTGGTGCCGAACATTTCAGCGTCGCTTAAGTTTCTATAGGCGTAGCACTTAACACTATCTTTGTGGTGTTTAGCCAACTCCTAGCTGATATTTCTTTATCAGTCGAGGGGCCATGTCGATAGGACAGACCCTCCGCCAACACTCACCCAAGAAGCAAGAACCACGAACCAAGTAGCCTGGTGCTCACCTTGTGGCCCAAAATATCTATTCAGTGTGGATAGTAATCGACTTTGGTATCAATTTTTAAGGGGTCAATAACAAAGTTTAGTGCTGGCAATAAATATGGATATCTTTGAGCAAAACAAAGCGAAAAAAGTAAAATATTTTTATGAAACTTTTCTGATTAAAAACGAAAGCTGCTTGGAGGCAAAGTTTAGTCAGCCTGTCGGCCTCGGCCCAACCCAGAAATGATTTCTGCGGCCGCTCGCAGCACGTAAGTTACCTAGAAGTCTCTCGGAGTGTTATTGGTATGGTTTTTGGGTTTAGGTTTGGGGTTCGGGTTCAGTTTCGGGTTAGGTTTTTACTCGGCCATAACTCACGTGTTGGCAGGCTATTCATTAGTGGAGTGAGTATTTCAGCAATATGATGTCATATAAAAGAAAGGGGTTCGTCTCACTGGCCAACTGATAATTCGACACGTTCATTAACGAAAGTGGCGCCATTCGAGGCAAATGGCAGGTGGCAAATGGCAGGTGAAAGCGTTCTAGACGCCTTGCCTCGTTTCCGGCGATTTCATACGCCGATATTTTGATGGCATAACCAATTTTGATGCAACCATTCGCGGACGAAGTCAGCTAGTCAATAGCAAGCTGTGAATGGGAAAGCTCATTGATTTTCGCAACAAGCGATATTTGCATATGCTAATTTATTGAACTAATCGAGGCTGCGAAGCGCGGTGAAAGAAAAACGCGTTAAGTAAATACATCAGCGAGCGAAACTGAAAGCGAATAGCAATCCGACTCAGTCGGTTTATGCGCGGCTAGTAACACGAACAAGGTTTAGTTTGCAATATCGTAAAGAGAACTGCAACCAAAAACTTTTGAAAAATTCACCTTTCTTCAGTTTGTAGAGTACACTTGCTCATATTGTTGGATTGCCGACCAATAACCATTGCATTCCCGTTTTCATTCCAGAGTTAGACGTAGAGAAACTCAGGACTGACCACTGACCCAACCACTGCAGCATCAAGATGTCGTTCCGCGTGGTACGCAGCTCCAAATTCCGCCACGTCTACGGACAGGCATTGAAGCGGGAGCAGTGCTACGACAACATACGGGTATCCAAGTCCAGCTGGGACTCCACATTCTGCGCGGTGAATCCCAAGTTCCTGGCCATCATCGTGGAGTCGGCGGGCGGCGGAGCCTTCATCGTCTTGCCACACAACAAAGTGAGTGCCCCAGCGGACCTATTACAGCTGCAGCGCTCTAAAAGCGTATTCCCCAACGCTGCCAGCTTGGTGGTGGTGGGGTATTTTTAAACAAGACAATGGCCAACTATTTATAGGTCCCTTTTTGGCATAAAGTTTGCGGCCATTTGCGGGCTTGTTGCCACGTCGCGAGTGACGTGGACGGATTTCGCATGACTCCCCCTCCCCCTCCCCCACCGCCTTCCCCTTCCCCTCCCACCAATCCAATCCCACAAGTATTTATAAATAGTTATGAATTCGGCTACTCTCGCGGCAGCGGTTCTCGTAGCTGGCGCACTTTTGTAATTTGGCCCACAGCCAACATGACAAACAAAATCGTCTAATTTTAGAGAGAGAGAGAGAGGGAAAGAGAGAGAGACGCAGGAGCAGCCAGATAAATGAAAACCAAAATTGATAGTTGGGCGAATCATTGCAGGGAAATGCACACTCTGCACACTCTGCTCATCGTATTATTCCGCAATAAATTGTTTATAATTGTTTATATATATTCAAACCAACTCATTTTCACTCTCCGAAATCATTTGGCCAGTGTGCTCCAAATCGAGCCACATGAGCTTCCGTTCAGCTGTCGCTGTCGCCGTCTCCGAAGCTCCAGCAAAAGTGTAGGTGGCAGTCTCTCCTCGCGACCCATGCTCCGCTCCTCTTTTGGTCAAAACGTATTTGGAGGCAGGCCGGGTGTCGTTCTAATTGGAACAAATTTGTATGCAAAACGCGCGGCAGCCTCTAAGAGCGCTTTTTCCCTGACTTCTTTACGGTTAAGCAGTTGCCGCCGCTTCTTTAAGTGACGATTTCTATGTAGAGCCGCTTTCACACGCCCTATATTACTTACTTTATGGCCACTGGACTTGGCCAGTTGCGGGGCGAGGCAGAGGTAGATGATAAGTGAGATCCATCAAGTCGCCAAGGTTGGCCGCATCTGGCAAGTGTGGAATTGAGCGAGCAAAAGTTCTTGAACAACTAAAATAGATTTATATGCTTGGAGATTTCTTGAAAACCATATTGTAATTCACATTTATTTTTTACTACTTTGTTAGGCAGACACAGTAAAATTGTATGTCTAAATATGCTAATATTAATTTAAATTGTGTGTCTTCCTGATATAAATAATATTCAATAATAATAATAAGGTCCAAAATCTATTCACTTTTGAAGCTATATCAAAACCATCAATTAAAGATACTTGGCTCGAATTTGTTTCAATCTCTAGAAATATTGAATAAAAAATATTATCATGGACTGCAGAAAAGATTTAAATAAGAAAATATGCTCAAACAAACTTCTCATATATTCTGTGAAATATCTGATTTTCCAAACATTCAAAGGAAATTTAGACTGATTTTTCACGTCTGATTTTTCAAATAATTTTCAACTGAATGTTGTCGTAAATACTTATAACAAAATATAAACAATGTCAAGATTTCAATGAGTCTTCCTCGTATTAAAATATATAAAATTTTGATAAGTAAAATCGTTTCGAATGCAAGTATGTTAAATAAATATATTCCATTCCTAATTCGCTCTCAGATTTGTAACAAGACTCATAAATTATAACTTATTTAAAAATAATTGGATACTTTTAAAATTATTAAACAGGTAGAAGAATGAGATACTGAATGCAAAACAAAACACCGCTGTTGAAAAGTTTGACGTTTAGTTTAGTCCATTATGCTATATGGTTATTTTCCCAGTTTTTTGGCGAAAGTTATCCGCTTGCAAACTTTCTATGGGTTGAACGCAATGCTTAGTACCAGTCGGCTTGAAGTTTGGAATTATGAAATGCTTGCTTCGCAGATTAGCGGATATAGCAGAACCGACTGCAGCCGGTAGTAGTAGACTATAAATAATAACCGATGAATTGGGCCAATGGGTTGCGAGGTTGCAGTTTTCCACTGTCGTCTGGTGATGACATCGGCGTCGATTAATTAGTTCACGTTGGATTGTCGTACTAATTGGAGATTAATGTGTTATTTTTTCAGGTTGGTCGCATAGCGGCGGACCACCCGTTGGTGGGCGGACACAAGGGTCCCGTGCTGGACATCGCCTGGTGCCCCCACAACGACAATGTGATCGCTTCCGGTTCGGAGGACTGTGTGGTCAAGGTGTGGCAGATACCCGACGGCGGCCTGTCGCGCACGCTCACCGAACCCGTAGTCGACCTGGTCTTCCACCAGCGTCGCGTGGGTCTGGTCCTGTGGCACCCCTCGGCCCTCAATGTGCTGCTCACCGCCGGCTCCGACAACCAGGTGAGCAAGTGCCAACCTCCATTTCCAAACCAATTGCTGATTCTTTCGCTGTTTGCTTAAGGTTGTTATCTGGAACGTGGGCACTGGCGAAATGCTCGTGCACATCGACTCCCATCCGGACATCGTGTACAGCGCCTGCTTCAATTGGGACGGCTCCAAGCTGGTCACCACCTGCAAGGACAAGAAGATCCGCATCTACGATCCGCGCAACGGTGAGCTGGAGAGCGAAGCCATGTGCCACGAGGGCTCCAAGGCGACGAGAGCAATCTTCCTGCGCCACGGTTTGATCTTCACCACGGGCTTCAATCGCAGCTCGGAGCGCCAGTACTCACTGCGCGCACCGGACGCCCTCAACGAGCCCATCGTCATGGTGGAGCTCGATACGTCCAACGGCGTGATGTTCCCGCTCTATGACGCAGACACGAACATGATATACCTGTGCGGCAAGGGTGACTCGGTCATCAGGTATTTCGAGGTCAGTACAGGATGGAATCTAGCAGTAACTTTAGAACCTTATTTAATCACCAAAGCCTTGGTTCACAGGTAACGCCAGAGCCTCCGTTCGTGCACTATATCAACACGTTTCAGACGACAGAGCCGCAGCGGGGTATTGGCCTAATGCCCAAGCGCGGCTGCGATGTCACCACCTGCGAGGTGGCCAAGTTCTACCGCATGAACAACAACGGTCTGTGCCAGGTCATTTCGATGACCGTGCCGCGCAAATCGGATCTCTTCCAGGAGGATCTCTACCCCGACACACTGGCGGAGGATGCTGCCATCACCGCCGAGGAGTGGATCGACGGCAAGGATGCGGACCCCCTCGTATTTTCGCTTAAAGTAAGTGGCCAATGTGACCAATGTGGCGATGCCACTCCGCTTGCTCTTCCGCGTTGGAAATACAGCGCTTCCAGCCGAATGCGGTGAAGGTTCGGCCACCATGCCAGCCATTCTGCCGGCGATCTGAGCGTACAAGATATAGGATATCAGCATGCAGGCTCGCGGGGCTTGTCCACAGGTGGCAATGCGGCTCGAAGACGATGAGGCAGCCGCTGCCACTGTGGGCGCCCTTCTCCAATGTATTCCAACGGCTTTTGCAATTGCTTTTTGTTGCCAGTCAAATGGGCTGAGTTTAACGCTCAATTCCTGGATTTGTCGGTGGCTACCAGCGTGTAATGCCTGCGCTTGCTTTGCTTGCGTTCCTTTCTGCGTTCCCTTCTGCGTTTTCTACGTTTGTGTCTCGTCCGCCCAGCCACAGTCCACTCACACACATTAACTACAAACCTCAGTATTGTGTTTAATTTAAGACCGCGCTTCTACCCTATCAGATGTGGCTTGAGTATTTTTCAAAAGTTGTCTTTTTAGTGCAAGTATTTCATATATCTCCCATAAATACAATCGAAAAAAAAGAAATTAAACAAAATTATAACTTTGCGATTTATAATTTTTTTTTTAATTCATCGAGATACAGTAATGGTTTATTATTTCGGAATTACGGTTTTAATTTTATTAAAATCGGACTACCATATCATATAGCTCCACTCGAAAACTGATAAACAAAAATTTAAAAAGGAATTATAAGTTCACTGTTTCTCAATTTTGTTTTAATTCTTTCAGAATTATTATTTTTATTATTTTTATTTATTTTAAATAGGAAAACGATGTTCTAAAGATTATTTAGTTTTGCATTAGCTTGAAGAGTATATAAACTTCAAATTATCAAAGTTGATCTCCTTTCTTATTTTAACTTCGGTTAGACCGTTAGTAAAGACTTATGAAAAGTGGGTTAGTAATATTTTACTAAATAGTATATTTCTTTAGCTTTGTATAAACCAAAAGGCTGATTAAAGAGACCTTCCCAATGACCACATTGAAATCTAAGCTGGATGCAGTAAATTACCGCACACACACGTATACACACTTGGCCCTAACACGCACGCGATCATGCGTGGCGCTTGTTGTTGTGTTCATTGTTCCTTGTTGTGTTCTGAAACGAACAGATTTTCTAATCCACCTAATCAGGATCGCGTTTCCATTGTGCAGGGTGGCTACGTGTCCTCGTCGGTCAACAAGTCGCTGCCGGCGAAGAAGGCGGGCAACATTCTCAACAAGCCCAGAGGCGATGGTGGCAGCTCCGGAGCGGCAAGCAGCAGTGCGGGCGGTGGTTCCTACGCGTCCGGAAACAACAACGAGGCTAACGAGGGCGGACCGCCGGCAGCAGTTTTGTCGGTGAGTATGGAGCATGGATAGCGGCGAGGGCTTACCCACTAACCCATTGGTTTTTTTGTCAAAAGGAAAAGGACCTCCGCACCATCCAGGACGAGATCCGCAAACTTAAGGCGATCATCGTCAAGCAGGAGAATCGTATTCGCGCCCTCGAGGCCAAGGAGGACGCCCGCAACAAGAACGGAAGCGATGCCGCGCCTGCCTCGACGGCAGCAGCCTCCGCTGACGGCAAAGCCAGCGAAAGTGCCAACGACCACGCGTCCACATCAGCAGCAACGGCGAAGGACGAGGACTAGGTCCGGCGATAGAACCAGGACTGGACTGATGAACATGGGCGGAATGGATTGGAGGAGAGACAGAGAACTGCTTGTAGAAGCTCGTAGTTACCGCTTAATTTCTCTAAATTTCTCTAGCAACATAACGTTCATTTCGTACGCACCGAGGCGGAATCGGAAACGAGAACGAGAAGGAGTTATCGTCTATTATGATTATGGTTTCGATTATTTATTTTGTATAATTTAATATTAGGTCCTTAGCGAGCGAAATCAGTTGAGTGTGGCACAGATAGGGTTAGAAAGAGCCGAGCAATAACCATCAAATCGATCATTTGCGAGCAGAGCTGGACGGTTAACGTATAAAACATAACATAAACTACATCCTGCCAAAAATATATAAAAACCTAACGAACTACCTACGATTTGCGCCCAAAATCAAGCAGAGCGAAGGGCAGACACTCGGTCCTTCGGTCGTCTTATTGTAACGCGAGTATGAAATTGTTGTAAATTTAACAAAGGCAAATCATAGACTAAACCTCAATCACCTAAGAGTTAACATTTACCTACCAAATTTGTACGAGCTCCTTTCTATAACGTCTGTATATTTGTACGTCCCGAATGTTTTCATGACAATAGCTGATAGATTTGATACTGTTCATCTTAGCTGAGGGCCCCTTAATCAGCCACTTTCCTTTGCGAATTTTTGTGTCAAACATTACGAATTTAGTAAGGAAGTGTTGGGGGGGCCATCGGATTTAATTCGTTTTCATAATCAAAATTTTATTGTTCAAACTAATGATAAGCTGTATTTTGAAATAATAAGAATAACAATAAATGCAACAAAATCAGAAAGTAAATGAGAAACCAACGAAAACATTTTTGTAAACATTTATTTCATTTTATGTTTTTGCTTTATTTTTATTATTGTTTTATATGCTACAAAAAAAGAGAGCGAGACCGTCACTAAATGCCTACCGATTTTGTAAACTTATTGAATTAAAAAATGCTGACTATATACCTATGTATACATAAATACTCTATATACAAGTAATTTACAATTTGATACGGAATAAAACAATATACAAACAATGCCAGCAGAACTCGCTTGCTGATAACTTGCGAAGGATCACCAGATCATTTAATTAAAAATGAGGGTACAAAATTTTTTGATTAAGAACTGTTCTTAATGTTTAACTGTCGGAGTCGCTTTGTGATAGCATTATAACTAATTGACAACTTTTAATTGCAATAATATGGACATGCTCTATTCATTTGTGGAAGCTCATTTGTTTGGCTCAATTGAATATGCAAATGCATTTAAATTCTGCCTAAACTGCTTTGAAGCACTTTGCAATTGTGTTGCGTGTAATTATTACCTGGACCAAAAAAATGCAATTACAATTTACGTGTATAACGATTCTGACATTTTAATTAAACCTGGCCGAGTGTGCTTTGTGGGTGCGCGGTGCAAATATGATGGAGTGTGTTGCCAACCAACCAAGTTGTTGATTTAATTAAAATTATGTTTGTTATGCAATTTGGCTCAATGCAAGTTGCAGCGGTTGCCAGCAGAAATTTGTTGACCTTTTCTATTAGTCAGCAGTGCATGCTGTACAGAGCTGTAGATTATTCATTAGCGCGATTAAAAATCCGGCTAGATAACATGACGGAAAGTTAAACTAAATTTAAAATTTGTTGCATACTTTTAGTTGTTCTTTTAAATTTCAAACACGAATCATAGAATTATTAGGCCAATCCATGGATAACCTTCTCTAAATTCAAACTATATACATTTTGCGGTAACTCTGTATTAAAAAGCAAACATAATTATAGCTTTTGAACCAGGGATTAAAACCAAAACCGGTTGGATACTCTGGCTTAAACTGTTTTACATATATAAATATAACCATTTCTAGTAGATTTCGAATCGGGACACAAATACGTTCCACAATGAACAAACATCAAAACATGTTTATTATTAGAACACAATAATTGGTGAACGGATTCATGTTTTGAAATGCTTCAAGAACAAGGCCATTAGCAGCTCTTTGGAAAAATGTATCTTACGTAAATTTATGGGTATCACTTTTCTTCTATTTTCTCAAAGAGCTCAGAGAGCTTTAATAAATCGGCTCACAAAAGTGTTTGATAAAAAAGTTCATTTTCTTTTTACGATAAGCTATTTGTTTCGATTAATTAAAAGGCTCTTTGGAAACATATGCACATGAATTAATGGGGTCGAGTAGCTCAATCTTCCGGTCGGTGCATATTTATTTAAAAGTAAACTTAGTATTTGCTAGTTACACATTTCTACACTCTTTTAAAGGTTATTGACAGATCTTTTCAAGTGCCGGTTCATTTACATCTATAAATTTATTTGGTATAGCATTAGACGTTCTATGACATATTATGCAAGCACACTTTATTCGGATTTGTATAATAACATTAAAATAAAACATTTTATACCTCTAAAAAGGTATCCTCTTTAGTAATGAACAATATAAAATTGATACCTGTGATACTTCGCTGATAAATCATGTTGTTATCATCATTGTGGATGAGCCCGTAAATCATGATGCTGCGGCATTAAAAAGCAAGCTTAATTTATATCACCGTTCTCCACCCAGATAATGTTACGGCCTTTCATGAACGCTCAATGATTGTCAAAACCGTTGCAAGGCATTTGTTAATTAAAGGCAAGCAACCAATATGCCGGGTCCTAGGACGTGAAGGAAGGACGTGGGAACAGGTGCTAAGTAAATACTCGAACTCGCTAAGTACCAGCAGACATATCGCCCTTCTAAGCCCTCCCCCCAAACTCAACCCCCCTTGACAACGGCTCTGTGGTAAATTTGCACGAGCCGTGGCTTTTGTTTTGTGTGCGTGCCCGGCCTTGTTTTAATGCATAAAGAAATAAGACTCGTGCGCAAAAGGAGCCGTCAAAACATTACTTTCTTCGCCGGCTCGTGCTTGGGTATTTGTTTATTTTCGCATGAAAATAAATGCGTTTAATAGCGGAAGTTTATGCCTCGTAAAGGGAAATTAATTAGCTTTCTCGAGTATGAAATTTGTTCCGCACTCTGCCCGCAAACTCCGCATCCCATCCTGCCTCAAGTTTTCGATAGCAAATTGAAAATTTTCCAATAGAGCATATACTCGTATGGCCACAAAAAGTTATTTAACTTTCGGAAAGCACTGATGCGATTCCTGCACAGAGGAAAATCTTAAAATTATTTGGCATTTATTGTAAAGTGTAGAAAAGTCAGACAAAATTTCCGATTAAAATAAAAGGTTAGTTCTCTTTCAGCAAATGTTTTAAGAAACTGACTTGTAGAATGTATAATTCACTACATACAGTTTACCAAAATACTGCATTAATTAACAATGTCATTTACATTTGTCCAAATCTTCTTTGATAAGCTTATAAATGAAAACTATTGGAGTGTGTCTTGATACTTGTACCCATATACGTACCTAGGTATATTTTGTTGGTACCTTATACCATATCCAGGTAATGATTTTTATTTATCTGATGATGATGATTTGTTTGGTTATTACGTACTAAAATATTAGTAACTATTTTTGCTTTCAAGTACGCTTGACATTACTGTGTTAAATATGTATTATTCTCGCCAATATTCATATAGAAAAAGGCATCATTACCTTATCTTGCATATGCAAGATATAATGATGTTTCTAATTACATGTTTCTACAACCAGATTTAATTGCCAGAGCGTATAGAAGTTATCAAAATTCAACTGCAACTTATATAATTAAATACAAACAAAATTGAATTAAAATATGTGTTTTCTTTTTCGTTTTGTAATTTTTACCTTACTTAAGATTCTTGAAAAATTGAGTATCATTTTCCGATGTTAGTTCTTATTTTCACAAATACGTTGTACCTTACCTAGATCCAAAAAATAGTACCTATTCAAATACTGTAAGTTTATAGCAATAGTTTATAAAAAATGGTTTAACGGCTATCACTTTCGACTTACAAGTTTCGTTAATCGTGTTTTAAAACATATAAATGCTTTGACGAAATATCCATTTAAATTTCTGAAAGTGGTTTGAATTATTTATAATACTTTTTCTAATGTAATTTTCTCTGAGTGCTGTGGCTGCGGCTGATGTTGCTGTGGGGCAGTGGCAGTTAACACATCAACTTCGTGGCGGGACGTCCCTCCAGGTGAGTCTTAAAGTCAAACTGGAGACGTGTTTGCATCTATGCCGCAAAGGCAAATATTTACGGCATCCTGGCTGGAAGGATGGCCCATAGTTTCCGGCGCAGACAAAAAGTTGAGTTGGGGGACAGCCGACATAAGAGGCCGAAAGTTTCGCAAAAGCGCACGCAACCAAACAACATGAAAATAGTTTTTCTTCTACCACATTTATGAAATGTGCACCGCAGGACCCATGATGGTGAGTGTGCGTGTGTGTGTGTGTGTGTTGGCCATACAATAACTTTCACTTTGCAGAAGGGGGGAAGGGTAATGGGAAAAGGGCCGGGACTAAGCGGCTTAAAACTTGCGCCAGGATGCCCAAAAGAGTCGAGCCAGCAATTCTCGCAGGAGGGGAGACTGGCGGCAGGAGACAACTGCCAACTGCCATTTGTGGCAAATATTTGCACAGATAATGAAAGTGCACACCACACAGCCCCCACACACACACACGCCCACCCACAGTGTGTGGGCAATAGTTGGCAGTTGGACAATGTGTTGAACCGAGTTTGCTGCCTGCTTCTGGGGTTTTTGATTCTGTTGACAATTCACTTTGCAGCGGTAATTGACCCTAATGCTGTTGCTTCTGATTTCGGTGACGTGCTTTAAAATCGATTCAATTTTTGGCAGCCAAATTCAATTTGGCAAAGAAGTCCCACACACACACAAACACTAGCCGAGATGGATGCTGCACGTGCCCAAATACATTGCAAAAATGTCAAAAAGCACGTTTCGGTGTTTTGTGATTTCGCCTTTGCATGTCATGTGCCCCCAAAACAAAACTTTGAACTTCGAAAGCTGCTTTTTCAGTTGCCAACTACGTGACTATCATGAGGCATTTACTGTACCAATAAATGTCGGGTGGAGATGTGTGTGCGCCAAAGCCATGGGGACAAGTCCCATCCGGAGTCAAAACAATGCTAAGCAATTCAATTACAATTATTAAGGAATCGATACCGGCTAAAGAGGTAGCAGGACCACAAAAATATTCAAATGCGAATCGATTTGCCGGGGACTCCCCGCATCCCCGCATTTCCAGGCTTTGTTCCAATGCAATCGTCTGTGGCTAATCGTCTGATATTTGCCCAATGTCTGTGTGGATTGTCTGGCCTGCCGGAGCTCTAACATTCGTATTCCCATTCGCATTCGCAATCCCATTGCCATGCACATTGTCAGACAGGGCCATAAATTAGGCAGTTGCTAAGTGCTTCGGTGTTTGGCTGTGGCTTTGGCTTTGGCTCGATTCCGGCTGCGCAGCCAGGACAATGCTGGCCAAGATTTATTCCATGTTCGCACTTTCTTTTCGGCCAGCCAGCGCTCCCTCGTCCATGGTGTTTGTATTTCTTTATCTAAGTTAAAGCCTGGCCAGGGAGTAACAGCAAAAAGTGGCAGACGAAAAATTCACAAAAAACACCAAATATACAGACTGATTTTACATATTATTCAATGCAAAAAAGGGGGCGAATTTCGACAGCTAAATAAAGGAATTTCATGCGTTGTTTGGTCAGCATTTAATATTTAACTTTGCATGCCACCTGCTGACTCCCAGCGGACTAGCTAAATATTTTCATTACATATGAACGGGAATGCCAAACAATTTCTGCATAAATATTTCTTTTGGCATGTACTATAATATCTGCTGCTGCAATTTTCCAGAAATAGCAATTAGCAAAGGGCGAAATTTGAAATGTGAAATGAAAGAGCATGCAATAAGGGCGTCTGTGATGTTGGCTGAAAGGGCAAAAAACCCAATTATCACATATTCAAGTCAAGTGCTTGTCCATGGCCTCATCTGGAGTCCAAGCTGGTTCGCTCTGATTGTGAGTTCGACTTTGGCTTTGATTCCACCTGAAAACTAATTTACATGGCTTAAAGGCTACACCAGGAAAAATAAATAATATAGTTTCATTTTTATTGGTTATCAGTTACATTATTTGGCACTTTAATAACACACACTTTTACTTTGCGAACGACTAGAATAATAATATTTTAATATTTTTTTTCAAACGATCAAAGACCTTTAATATACTATTATAAAAGTTGTTAGCATTTACTTATAATTACAGTTATTATAAAAAACCCCCAAATGACTAATTTTTCGGTTGTTTTTTTTTTCACGTGGAGTAGATGATGTTTTGGTTTCGATTTAAGCCCGGTCAAATGTTAATTGAAAGGGGAGTGACTGCTTCTATTATTTGGCTCCTCCGCCCGGACGAGTTCTGATTCCGACTTAGGGCTATAGATTGGCAGGCGGGTAGGCCAACCGGCAGGAATCAGAAAGCCAACCGGGCAGAGGACTCATATTCCCCCAAATTACCCCCAGCTCGAGCCTGAAAAGCCTTTCGCTTGGCCTTTTCTATTCGAATTGCTTTGCCAGGGTCTGCACGTGCACACACTTTTAATTACACTGCACATTTGCACTTCAACTGCAGGTGCAGATGTAGCTGAGACACGGACACGGACACGGACACGTTGACACTGACGGTTCGCCGGTGGCTCGGGATGGGGGCATAATGGGCGGGGCCACAGTTGCTCATTCACGCCACGTTGCACAAACACAAAACACCGACGCTGGCATCCTTGCCGCAACCTTGGAGCAGTCGTTACGTTTTTCGTTGGCAAAAAACGCTTCGATCAAGGGTCTGGCCAGAGATTAAAGCTTAGAGCAGACACGAAAGTATCTGCAACTGTTGTCCAATTTAAATTCAAAACAATTTGTATTGCCTCGTCCACCTGCCGCCAGCTGTAGCGTATTTACTTACGTATTCTTTCCTGTTCCTCATCCGCCATTCGCTTAAGGTCCTGCCCTCTCTGTTTGTCCTGGACGTCATGGCATTTTTCTTAATTTTTTAGCGTTTTATTCTGATGAGAAGTCATTTATTTTCATTGCCGCCCCGCCCAGCGCCGTGCAACATTTTAAGTGAACGTTTGTGCGGACGCCCGGCAAATTTAGTTTCACCGAATTTACAAGCAAACCAAAAGAGCCCGACTCATTCACACATTAACTGCTCTATTGGATTGCCTGCCTCCGAGATCAACGGGTGCGAAACTAGCTGAATCTCGAGCAGAGCAAACACTTGCGAATGGCGTTAAATCAACGCTCAAACACCTCGGCGAGCTTCCTTCGGGGTGTGATGCCAGCTGCCAGAATCCAGATAGAGTCAACACTGGCTCTCGAGCCATTTGGCTGGAGTGTTTGCTGGGTAAACAGCCAGGTAAGTGAGCTTAAAGTTTCACATCACGCATACGCCACGTTGGCCAAGGCAAGGCGGCCAACTTTTGCATTTCGGTGGTTGCGGCAATCGAATTAATTATTGAGATAACATGGGAAACAAGACCAGAACAGACCAGAACAGAGCAGACCAGACGGCAAACCACAAACGAATATATAAATTCGCCATGGAAACGGGTTCGTTTGTGTGTGCTTTGAGTGTTGATTTTGCGGCCAATAGAAAATCGAATAGAACGCCATATTTTGTCTGCAGTTTAAATTACTATTTCGGGGGCGAGGAAAGGGCACATGTCAGCATCTGCCTTGATTACAATGTGCTGCAATTTCGCACGACGATATGCTCGATGTGCGTCAGCAATAACTTTTTCAGGGCACATGGCTCAGAGGCGACAGGAGGCGGAGGAGGAAATCTTCTCCGGAATCAAATGGAGCTCAAGCATTCCGGCTAGTCAACCTTTGGCTTTTTGCCTGCGAGTCTGGGAGAGCGTGGGAATCGAGAAGGCAGTGCATTAGTAAATTGAAAGCGGAGTGGAGTACTTGGCTTTGTGTGTACACCAACATGAATGCAAGACACCAACATAAATAAGCAGAGAACTCAGACACAGACGCCAACTATTATCCCGACCGGTTTTTCCCATTTATTCAGAAGATATGGCTGTACAGCCAGGAATCGAGATATTGGAGTGGCGTGCTTTTGAGAGCGGAATCGGCCCGGCTTAATGATGTGCCCATTGGCCGGCAGAGGAAAACAGAGGCTAAAACACAGAGCTCCAATTGATTCGAGAGGTGCTCTGTAATGGGCCCAGGTGGGCGGACTTCTCGAGTGCATTAATTATAAGCAGCTTGTCAGCCTGAGAGATTCGCATGGCGAATCCGGAACCTGACGCAGCTCTTTTCGCAGGCGACTTTTTCGCATATTTAGCGAAGTGTGCATAATGCCCGACAGGAGACCCAAAACTGTCAAACTTAACACTTTGCTATTAAAAAATGGTTGGTAATAAAATAAAACAAAAAGCAAAGAGCCAGGGCAGCAAGTGCTGAACCAAAATTAATCAAGCGTGAAAAAGTGTTTGCAAAGAATTTTGCGCCGCCATTTATAATTTTTTCCTGGCCTCCATCTGGGTTCCCTTTCCGCTGCCACCGCCTTCGTCCTCGTCCTCCCCTTCCCCTTTCCGATTTATTTTTTTCGCTTAGCTATGAGCCATTTCCATTGGCATTTTCCGAGCTGTGAATGCTGTGGCCCGCTTGTTACTTACAATTAGGCGCACGAGTCAGCAGAAAGCACGCAAAGGCAAGTAAAAAAGGCAAAAAAGACAGTAAATGAGGAAAGCAAATTGGAAAATTACAAGACTTACGAAATGCATGGGGTCAGCGCTTATGGAAATTGAAGGAAATTGAAAGGATTTTAATGCACATTAGGGAAAAGTTTTTAATTTCAGAAAAGGTCAGCAACAAGTAAGCTCCCAGCTTGTCGAAAGAATTCCCAACCCTCTGTAGTAAAATAAAAGTTGCTAGAACAGTCTACTGTGTTCAACTTTAACGATTCAATGGTTAAGTTATTTAAGGGAGATCTCCTATTTGAAACCATTCGTTATTTTACTGACTGTCTAGACAACTAGAAAGCAGAGTCATGAATATGCAAAAGTCCTGTAATTGTAAATTATTAATAATGTTAAACCTTCAGACATCTTTACCCTTTTGTGCCTTTTCTAAAAAACGGTTTTATAATTTTAGCAGCAATAGAAACTCGACACAACTTTCTTGTTTTTGCAATCCTAAATTTGCTAGCTTCACATTGTACAACAAATTTATTGAGCAAGTCCATAAAGTGGTATGCGGAACAAATTTTACGCTGTGTTTTTACTTAAACAGTGCTCTGAAAGAATTATATTTGTACTGCAATAAATTTTAAATAAATTTGTATGGTAACAAAAAAATAAACACCATCAAATTGTAAAAGTATTGAACAAAATATTTGAGAAATAATAAAATTTAAATAAATTTATATGATAATTAAAAATAAACACCTTTAAATTGTTAAAGTATTGAACAAAATATTTGAGAAATAAATAATTAAAAACAGCTTTAGCTCTTCAGTGCACATGTAAATGTTCTAAAAATCTAGGTTAGTAGCAAGTGATTTTTTAGAAAAGAAATTGCGAAACAACAGTAAGCTTGACTAACTCCCAAGTCTATAATCGTCGACGACGTCAACTGTTTTTGAAAAGTTCTCACCCATTCTGTTACATGAATTACTTCCGGAATTGGGAAAAGTTGGGGTCGTTTGAAATCTTTTGCTATTCCATGCCGATAGCCTTTTATGTCCAATTATCAGCGACAGCGAGCAGCCCAAACGACTAAATGAAATTGTCAGGAGCGGTAGAAGCGACCGACGGAAAAGGCTCCGTTGAGCTAGGGTTTTGTTTTTGGCAAAACAATAAACTGAAATTATGGCCAATGACAGCTGACATTTAAGCCAAACACAGAGACGCACAATGGCATCGAATCGAAACGGGCTCGGAGGCATTCGAATGGAAAACTCGATCCCTTGTACAACTGTAAATGGCACACAAAAGGGCACGGGCACAGGCACGAAAAGTGGGAATGAAAGTTGGGCGCTGGGCGGTCGGAATAAAGCCTCAATCAAGTTTCAATGAAGTTCTTTAAATGTTAACCATAATTTGCAGTGCCATTTTCAAGCAATTTGTGATGGAAGCCAAAGCTAATGCAGCATGACCACAAGAAAAGTTCAAAAAAGCCAAACGAGACGGGAAACTAATAATAAAAATGTTAAAATAAATCTTGCGTGCACACCAAGGGCACAGACTTTCGCCAGCTCTGTCTTACCAACTAGTATGTAGTAGTAACCTCCGTTTCGTCCAATTCGTTTCTGGCAAAGCAGCGTAGATTTATGCATCCATTGTGCTGGGGATATGAACAACCCTCTTATATTTTATGCGCATAATGGCCAACTACCGACACACTCACACACAAAGCAAAGGAGGCGGTGGGTTCCTTGGTATTGGTATTGCGCCTCGGGGGCGTGGTCGGGGGGTCGGAGCCTTCTCCTCGACTGCCCGAGGATGTTTTTGTTATTTTCTTGTTATTTACACGAAATTGCGCCTGAGGTCATACGGCTGGCTGTCACTGAAGGTGTTAAAGTTCAAATCGTGTCGCTTTGTGCGAGCGTGAGTGTGTGTGTGTGTGTGTGTGTGTGCTAGCCATGATTACAAAGCATAAAAGCATAAAAGCATCAAGAGAACATCAGCTTAGACTGCGACCCTTGCTTTTCGACCTCCGCAGCAGTATATGCAAATAGGGTTAGCTCGGGATTGGATTTGGGCGGCTAAACTAAGCCAAAATGTAGTGCGGACTAGCTAGAATCGATGTAATTTTCTTAAGTTTAAGGTACATTAAAGAGCAAAAGCAAAAGCCATAGTTTTAAAATGCTCAAAAAGGTGTTTCGAAAAAATCTTGTAGTTAATCTCTAAAACAAGTAATAAAAATATTTCAATGTTTCTTTAATTAAAATTTTGTTTATCCATCAACAGCTAAATAAAGAGTGTATCTGTAGAGAAAATTTGGATATAAACATATAATCGCCTCACTCTCACACCAATCCTCTATATTCCACTGCCAACGTTATCCAGATTTGTATGGACTTTCTGTTGAAATTCAGTTACGCACATGAAGGAATTTCTGTAGCATTCCATTGTGAGTTTATATGAAATTTGCCATTTTGTTTAGTTTTTAAAGGCAGATCCCTTACAAGTTCTTATGCAATTTAAGTACGAAATATTGAGATTATTTTAATGCTGTAAGCTTTTTGTTTCATGTACACAGCCTGGATGAAGAGGTTTTCCACAATCGTGCATGACCACTGGAGTTGTGAATTTCTTCGATTTTGGTTGAACTCAGGCCGAGCTGGAGCAGCTGAGTACTCGGGCGAAGGAAAGGAGATGTATAAAATCAAATGAAATACATTTTCCATTCTCGGTCTGAAAACTCGTTCAAACCGTGCTGCTGCCTGGGGGAAATTCGCTGACGAAGAGAGAATTTTCCGGCTCGCACAGATTTAAGAGCAATTAACATGGCCGCCCAGGACGGTAATTGAATATGAATGCACATGAGTGCATTGCGAAATCCATAATTGGACACCGTTGGTAATATTTATGCTCGCAAATTGTTAAACATCGCCCAGCGCCGTCGGGTCGCACCAATTAGCGCGAAATCAATTAAGAGTCCGCCATCCGCTGCCGGCTGAACCGTGGCCAACAAGTGGGTCCTGGAAAAGGTGGCTCTGACTCTCACTCTGACTCTGGCTCTCCCACTGACCACCACACACCGCACCCACAAATCCTCTTTGGCCAAACATACATATATCCTTGCCCGGCCCTGTCTGCCAATATGTATTTACTTTCAATTTTAGGCACAACACTCATTTATTACAAGCGGAGAAGCGGCATGTTCCTTCTTCTTATCTGCTCGGGGGCCAGCTTTCCCCGCAATTTCCATTTGCATTGGTCTTGGCTTTGGCCGGAGTTCGAAGCGGGAAGCGGAAAGCGGAAAGCGGGGACCTCAGAAAACCAAGGAACCCAGGCAGGAGTCTGGAGCAATGTAAACAAAAGAGGCAAAAACCAAACGAAGGCAAACAAGCCGCCAAGCGCCGCATGTCGACAAATACATGTAGAGACAAAACAAAAAAAGGAAAAACAGGGGAACCAGACAGAATGGTAGCTTAAGGGGGAAGGGGGGGGTACATAAAGCGAAAAATGTTCTTGTTAACAAATTGCAAAACATTTGCTTTTTGAAGACAAATTACTCGTGGTGAAACAAATTGCTTTGCTCCTCGCCAGCCTCTTCATCTGCTCGAGACATTAAATTTCGAGTGTGTGTGGGCCGCATTTAAATTTGATATATTGAGCCGCAAAGTAATGCACACGCAGTCCTCATCGCCCACACAGCTCATTGCACCGAAGACGCGATGGGTCAACGCCTAATTAGCCGTAACCTGCCCCCATTCGCCACACCGCCGAATTACACCTTCCTGTGCGGCGGATCGGAAACGGAAGCTGCCGGCACGAGATTAAATGTAACTTTAAGCGCTCTAATGAAGACAATTAAATGGGCTTAGGCGGGTGCTCAAGCGGACTTAGCAGTCATGGAGACGTTCTGCGAGCCACGCAGTGGCAGTCTTAGCTGTTCTTATGGCATGTTGCTCGTCCCACCGGCAAATAAAGTCCCGGAGTTGGTTGCTAATTGCCTTACCGGGCACAGACACAGTCACAGGCACAGCCAACCCTGCGTATGAGCAATTCGCTGCATGGCGAAAAGCTGACCAAAATATATTTGCAAATTTGTGCATGCACTCGATCATAATTTGAGTAATTATTTTTCCAGTCGGTACGCCACACACACGCTCCCCTCTGCACTTCCGATTCCCCCAATTTCATAGCTGCATGGCGTTGCCAAGGGAATTCACAGCGTGCTGTTGACCACATTTTTTATTGCGATTTTCCGGGTGGCCATAAAGTGCAGCTGGCAACGGAAGATTGAAGTTTGCGGCCAACCGTTCGCTGGGGTTTAAACCTAGAAACCATCTAACCTGGATTAAAGATTTGTGATTAGCTGAAACCTGCCGCTTTCCACTTTCCACACGCTGAGCAAGCGCATAAATTACCACCAAATGATGTATTGTGTGAAGGTGATGCGGACTGTTGGCCTAAGTAAACATAGATCTATCCGTCAGGAAAGTTGGCCTACTTTAAAGAGCTTCCTAGCCGATTAGCAGGCATACACATGCCGGGAAAATGGGAAAGCCTAACCCTCTTAGATCTGAGGCATTAATAAGTCAAGTCAAGTCAAGTCAAGGCTTCTCCCGGCCAAAGGGGTGTGAAAAATACAGGAAGAATTATGTGCTTCAGTGCATAACTTGGTCGAGAGCTGAAAGCCATGTGCCCAGCATAATCAAGTCCCTGCGCTCTGTCGATGGCTGGCCAATTCGGTAAACAATGCGGACGCAATATGCAAATGAGCGTATTAGTAAAGCCAGCCGCAGAATTTGCATAATTTCCCCACAGTTTGCCCGTGTTTGAGGACGAAAGTGTTGCCGCCTCCTTTCGGGCGAAGATGGGAAAAAGGTGACTGCAGGCCTTCGAAATTGGAGTGATGTGCTCAGTTGATTTGCGAAAAAAATGATCATGATCATGGACCGGTGATGGGGATGGGGTTGGGGATGATGATGAGGATGAGGATGAGAATGAAGAGCGGGGATATCAGGCATTCGCATTAGCCTGACCCGGTTGACGCACTTTATATTCATGCCGCACTGTGCGTAAATATAATTCCTTATACTTTGCGCTCCGGGGAATAGAAAAAAATGGGGACTAAAGCTGGTACTGGGACTGGGACTGGGACAAGGACGTCGATTTATGCCGGACACGTGCTGCACTCTGCATCCTCCGCTTATTGGCATTTGTTGCACTCTATAAAATCCGCTTAACGTTTGCCATTGCAACTATGGATGCAATCAAAGTGAAAATACATCACCATTAACGGGCAACCACAGGAGTTTTGCAGCGTTGGATGGGATTGCAAATTCAATGGATTGTGCAGCTCCATTGAAATATCAATTATTGCATGTCCACGCAAAGAGACCGGTTGGATTTGGTTCGGCTTGGTTGATTTCCGTTCGGTTCGGTTCCGTTCAGTCGAGCATTAAAATACTGCTTAATTGTGCTGCGTGCCTCACGGAGATAAAAAAAAAATGCCACCGACAGCCGGCCAATGGGAATATAAACATTAAAACTAACGACGGCAAACCACTGCACGGCTGTGTAATTGTGCGTTGAGCTCTGCCTGCACATCTGACTGAACATCGAGTACTTGGCGGACATCAGTCCAAAAACAATAGCACACTTAGTGGGGCAGGCTTTGTTGAAGGGGTGAATTACTAAAATCCTTGACAAGAGGAATTAAGTTAAAAAAGCACTCAGCTTTGACAGGCAAAGTATGTCAAGCCAAGGCTTAAATTCCAATTTAAGTATTAAGGAATAACATGATTAGCATTTACTAGCAAATTTTGATATACCCTTGGGGCTACAAAATCAATTGAATAGTCAATTAACACTACGAAAACTATTAAATGTACCTGTGGCAATTAAAGGATACAATCACGAGACTTTCACCGAGCACAAATTATCAACTGCCTATATATACCTTTGGGGCATAGGAAAACTTTTGTTTTTACTTATCTTAGAGAACAAAATATGTTAAAATTGATATTGTTTTAGTTTTGCAAATAAAATTGAAATAATAATAATAAGTTAATAATTTTATAAAATTAGCTTTTCTAAATACTGTGGAAAATGGTTTACAACAGACTTAGAAAAGTAACTATAAATCCTTGATCTTTTTTTTTTAATTTAAAACGAAAAGAAAAATATTTGTATTAATAAATAAATAATAAACGTGGTTTTTTTAAGTGTTCCGCATAGTTTATAGTACTAGCTTCATGAAAAAATTTAAATATTTCCAAGAGATGCCCTGTATGTCCCTGATTAAACTCAAATTGTTGCAAAAGTGAAAGTAAAAAAAACTTATGCAAACAGATGTTTAAGCACCCTTTCAGCTACGATTTCAATACGTTCTTTATTTCGCTTCGAAAACCACAGTCCAAATAAGTAACATGAATAAATTTATTCTTGTGAAAATGTAAGAAGAATATACCTATGTTGTTTTCCCTTTGTTATGGTTGAAAACTGATCTGTAATCAACGAAAAATTACAGTCAATTTAACTCCCCGTCATTTCCGAAGAGCACAGAACACCAAATTGGTCTCCTTCTTAAATTTCAATCTTCTCGTCCTGTTTTCCTCTGTTTCGTGGTAGAGAAAAAAAATTGACTCAACGCTGTTTTTGTTCGCATATATCAAATTAATTTGTCATAATTACGTGTAGCTGTCTTTATTGTAAAAGCCGAAAGTCTGAAAAGAGGGCGGCAAAGGCATTCATAAATATTCGATATACTTTGCACTTTGTACTTAATCAGAGTATTTCATAACTGACACGCGCAGTGTCGCAGGCCGTAGAGAAATCAATGAAAAATAAAAAACAATATTGAAATAATAAAAAGTTGTACCATAAATCACAGTTCTCACCTCACACCTATGTAGGCATGTACCCATACCCGTACTCACTCAATATCGTGCCGTTGCCGCCACTTGACGGGCATGGGCATTATTCAAAAAGGTCCTCCTGTCACGGCCGCCGAATGTCACGTGCACACCCCAAGTGCCTCTGGAGATGGCCGACGTGGAGGCGGAGGAGTGTCCTTTGTCTGGCTGCCGCTCCTGGCCAGTTGCTGGCACAACGACAGGTGCCGGGTGCAGTGCAACTCCGGCCGGGGTGTTAATGCCCCGGGGCCAAAAGGCAGGGCGGAGCACATTATCGGGCATAAGTCCCATTACGTGCGCCGGCGAATCCTTTCACCCGGAATCGGGAATGCAGAAATGAGCAAATTCTCGTTTGCAGCTAAGCAAATTTATAATGCTGTTTAAACGCTTCACGAAAAGACATCAGTTGGGCGGGGGGCGTGCTTATGAATTATGCTCCAGGGTGGGACATTTTAAATGAGTTTTGGCTGTTCGGCATTCGCAGTTGGCAGTGGCAAACACAGTGGCAAAAAAAACAGGACCAAACTGGAGAACGGGTTGCAAACACTTTGCAGCGCCGTTTGTGGAAGTTTTTATGGTCCGTTGTTTAATTTATGGTTAAAATACATTTCAACAACAAAGCGGTATAGCTGGCGAGGGGCAGGGCGCACCTGTTACACGGCTGGTGCCAGAACAACAACAACAACAGCAGCAAACACGGAGGCAATTAGACGCGGCAGCAACTTAATGTATTCATGGCCGTGCTGACGGCTGAGCTGCCCCGAAAACGGCTCAGCCTGCCCCATCCAGTTATCAGCTGATATATGAGCCTGGGAGGGCCGACAAAAGCACACTATACAAGCCAGCCACATGTGTAATTAATTGGCACCCATTTGTTAGCCAAAGTATTGAAAGTGAGTAAATTAAGGACGCGATGTTTCGGCAAAGTTATCTAAATTGATGCCGTTCCGTCAACGGTTGTCGATTGGTGGGCTAATATTTCAGATTTTCAAGAGTGGGTAAGAAAAATAGCGCTTCTAAATAAAATTAATACGTTGGGTATGCAATAGAATTTTAAACACGGGTGTCACTTAGCCACTGAAAACAAATTGAGAAAGCGCATAAAGACTACAATGATTACATATTAAAAATTACACACGTCGAGTTTAAATTGCATAAGGCATTTAATATTTAAAATTGTTAATACTGGAAAAATGAACTGCTTAACTACAGTGATTACATATTCAAAATCACACACAACGAGTATAAAATGCATAGGGCATTAAATATTAAAAGTTGTTAGTACTGGAAAATAAGCACTGCTTCATAAAATTAATTTTTGGGTATCCAACAGAATTTTAAACATCGGTGTCACTTGGCCACTGAAAACAAATTGAGAAAGCGCATAAAGACTACAATGATTACGTGTTCAAAATCACACACAACGAGTACAAACTGCATAACTGATCAAGGCATTAAATATTTAAAGTTGTTAGTACTGGGCACATAACGTGCTGCAAATATATATATACGTAGTTTCACGAATAAATATGGCTCAAGTTGTGCGATTCTCGCAGCTCTTGGAAAATGTCAACGGGCGGGTAAAGCAGCAACACATCCCCCCCTTTTCACATAAAGATGTCAACTGCACATGCAGTGTGCCATACAGCACAAAAGTTTGCTGTGCTTTGCTCACAAACAAAATTTAATAAACGCCAGACAAGCGATTTTTCTCATATTAAAACCTTACGACAATCAGCAACAAAGTCTTGACTTTGAAGTTTGAAAAAATTAATCCGAAATTCAATAAAGTTTGTTTTTAAGAATTCCATATATGTCAGCGCACGAGTTGAGGAAACAGCATCGCCGGAGACGACATGAGCTAAATAAATTCATAACAAAGGCAATTTTGAATAAATAAATAACAATACTTATATACGAAAATGCAACTCTGAGTGGATCAATTGAAAAAATTCTTGTTAAGATACTTTCCTAACCTTTAATTTACGTACCTTTTTAAAAGTACGTGAATCGGATTCAATTTATTAAAAGTTTATTAAATGGGTTCGACTGCGACTGAGTTTTCCGGGAAAAGCATTTGGCGCTCTCCTCGCCGAAAGACGACTGTCGTTGTAACGGACATCTCAAGTGGGTAAATCGAGCAGACAGATAGAAATGGGGACGGTCGACGGGGGAGGGCTTGTCGAAATTTCATTTTGCGCTCGTTGCGCGATTTATGTTATTATTGATTGCGCACAACACGAAAACTCACAATGAGTGCAGTGCCTGTGTGTGCCAGGCTGCGTGTACTTGAACTCAATTGATTCAAGCAATTTAATATTCATTTGTGCGTGTAAATCAGATTTGCACATGCAAATACCCAAAATCGCCAGAATAATTGATTGAGCGAACGCACACACACCGAAATCAGGGCAAAAATAATTTGATAATTTTTTTTTGCAAACACGTTAGCAGATTGACGGCAGATTTTCACATTTAAATAGCTGAACAAAGGACATCGTGTTGTGGCCAGAAGTGCCGGAGGGCACATAATTTAATTACCCAAGTCTCATTGAATTTTCGGTGCTGTTGGCCATTGATTTATTAGATCCACCGCTGTATATTAATCCATTTCACGCATCTCGACCCGGAATAATCAGCTTATAATTTGATTGTGATTTATGGAGCTGACAACCTTGGCGGAGGCAAAATCCTGAAACGTCTAGGCAACATGGCTTGTGGCTGCCCTGCAGTAAATTGCAAGTATCCAGCCTTATCCTGAGTTGGCTCCGACTTACTTGGCCCACAGCCCCGCGTTCAGTTAACAGAGCTGTGTTTAGTGCGCTCAGCGCTCGCTGTTAACCACTTTGGCCACTGCGTTTGGCATCTATTTATTATCTTTGAGGCAACTACTTTCGGCGGACCATCAATATGCATGAGGGGTCGGGTGGGGTGGGGAGTTGCCCCAAGCCTCGCATAGCTATAGTTATTATGTATATTACGTGTTATCATGGCAAATGTTGCTTATGGAAAATTATGAGCATGACTCCTCACGAAGCTTTATTTCCATTTTCATCCCACAAGCATGCCCACAGTGCCGTATGAGTATTTAAGGCAGTTGCCTAGAATTCCGAACTCGACAATTGTAAACTTAAGCACAGCAAACCTCAAGGGTAAGCCTTCAATGAATGTTAAATTCCCGTTCAAAATTAAGTTTATAACTGGAATTTATACTTGCCGTCCCAATAAGTTTGTCTGTTTAGTAAAAGTCTATATTGATTCACATAACATAATTGCTATAATTGTGAACCGGACTGCTTTCCCGACATATATATATATATGTAAGCGTTTTTCTCGCATCTGTATGTGCAGCAATTTATGCGGCAAAACTCCACTAATTTCTCATAGCCACTTCCTGCGACTGACTGCTTCCTCCCCTTTTCTGGATCCTGGCTTGTAGCCTTTTCTGTTTCCGCTTTGTGTACACCATAGACGAGAATGGCTGGCCATATTTATTTGCCTGTATTAAATGTCTTTTTGGCAGTGATATCCCCGCCCGCTGAACAGATTGCCTAAATTGTGTCTGGCTCGGGAAGTTCCTGGCCCGCATACGCTTTATCTGGCATCTCGAAAATATACAGCAGTTATGAGGTAAACTTTTCGCTATTTCACGTGGCTGACGGTGATGACTTTTCCCCAATTTCTCTTTGTGTCATTATCTTTTGATTATTTCATTTCCTCGGTCGCACAGGAGCCTCAGGAATAAAAACAATTTATATTTTCCTTTGTGGCCACAGCGGAGCTCTCAAGTGTCCGACGACTGTTGTCTTGGCAAATTATGAAGAGCGTCGAAGGGCCGTCTTGTAAGCCAGGCTAAAGCCAGTCGGGCCAGGACTACTTGGCCGGCTTTAGGCAACCTTTTCGTTTAGCCAGCAATCAACTTCGGCAACTCTTTCAATTTGTTTGGCACGCGTGAGTGTGGGCGTACGTGTTTCTGGACCTTGAGTGACTTCTTGTTTAGTTGGCACTTTTCAAAACAGATCCAGCCAACTTTTTTCCTGCACAAATTGCTTACAAAGTGTTTTTTCTCGGTCCGGGTTTTTATTTTTGGGTCGCAAGAAATAAACGGCTAAGCAGTAAATCTTTGTCGGTTTAGGTTATTGAATATTTCATGCCCGAGTTGATTTATTATTTATTTCTTTTTAATGCCCGCCCAAGGTCAAGAAAACATTTCGCTTTCGATGAACCCGTTTTATGGTCATTATATGGGACAAAAGTGAAGTCAAAAGCCAAAGGAGCCGATCGCATTCCCATTGTCCAAGCAGCGGAAATGCCTGCTCCGATTTTGCCACGCCCCCTTTCATTGTTTGCCTTAGGCAGCCCACCACACCACCACACCACCACACCAGAAAGCCAGAACACCGACCGAGCTCAGAGGGAGGGAATTAGGTGGAGGTGGCATAATTAGAGCACGGCCAGCACTCGGCGTTGCAAGCCTAATGAGTTTGGTTCGGCTTTTAGCGCTGCGTTTGATGGCCATTGCAAGGCGCTTCGCATTGCCATCGCGTGGCCAAGGGAAGTCGCCGAAAAAATCAGTGGGTCCCTTCATACTCAATAATGCACGCCACAGCCCAGTCCTCAAAATTCTGTCCTCTGCCCCTTTTGTTTGCCGTTGTGGCAAGCGGTCGAGCAAGAAACGCGGGGCAGGGTGGCCCAACGTGCCAGGACTTAAAAATAATAATAAAAACTCAAACTGATAATAGTCATTACGCTGCTTTAAGACACATCTAATTATAATGCTGAAGTCCCGTTCAAAATGTATACGTCTAAATAAGCTATGCTTTTTTTGTCTTAAACAAATGGTAAAACTCTTAAAAACTGGCATTATTTAAAAACAATTTATTTAAAACAAAATGTATTCTTATTCTTAGTCTTAGTCTTATATCTTAAGTTTGAAACGTGTAATTATTATTTTGTACATCTGAATATCAACTAAATAATTTATGGAGAGTTTGATAAAAAATAAACAGGCTAAAAGTAATTATTAAATGTTTTGCCTTAAACAAAAGGGGAAACTCAAACTTTCGGTGAACAAAATTGTAACATTTCTTAATCTAATTTATACGCTACCGAATTTATTGCGTTCATAAAATAATAAAAATACCCAGAGAAAAAGGGCATACTACAATTAAACATTAAAATGTTTGAATGTTACATTGTGTTTCAAAATATAAGCATACTTAAAGTAAACTGAACAATTATTCATTTGATTTTTTTCGACTTAAATCTAAATTTGACCATACTTAAAAATAAAAATGAAACACGCCTCAGATCTAAATCATTACAGAAAAATTATTTCAAAGTGAAAATGTTTGGGCTTGCCATGTTTTTTCTCTGGGTGTTCATTAATGTTTTATAAAACTGAAACCAGCTTAAAGTAACAAGTAAACAAATTTATTTATTTCAGATTTTCAGTACGTCACTATTTCGCCTAGCACTTATTTGTTTTCTGTCTTGGACAACCCTAATGCAATGGTGGCAGGAGGCCGGCAGGAAGGACCTGGGCTGGCAGAGCCAGAATCCGTGACTGGTGGCCGCCAGTCGGGGCTCCATGGGGCATTCTGCCCGTCCACAAAGTGCTTCCTGCAGCCGGGTTAGTCTGCAGGATATTGAAGTCAGGAACGGCACAAGGCGCAGCTCGAAAAATCAGTAAAACGAAAAAAAACTGGTACACAGGAAAGTCCACTCAGGTCCTTGTTGAACTTTAACCATTTCGCAGCTGCAACAGTTATTATGTTTGCATATCTCGGAAAATTTCATTTATTTTGCTTTAGTTGGGATGTTAAATATTAATAAATATTTTCCAGTCAAAGCTGGGCTTTGCATCGGAAAATGCTTTTCAAATGTTGGCAAAAAGTTGCTCGCTTCAATAGTTGCTTGTTTTTTGTGAGTGTCTGCCCGGGTGTGTTTGCATTTCTCCGGATGGATAAATGTGTGTTGGTTGGAGTGTGCCTCTGTTTGGGGTCCTTATGTAAATCGGTCGTTGTGCCTTTTAGCACTCGTCCTGCTCACTTGTTTTTTGTGCTTCCAAGTGTTGAGTGTTTTGTTATTGAAGCATATTTTCCTCATTTGTACTCGAGCTGCACTACCCCATGCTGTTGTTAGTTAAACACCAACAGCCACGAGGCCAGGTGGCGAAAGGTGGCCAAAGGAGGCGGCTCCCAAAGTATGTGTTCAACTTCTGGTCCCATCCCGAACCCTTTCATAAAGGACAGACCGAAAAATAAAGGGCTTAATGTGTGTATATTCGCTAAAAGCTTGTTACTGTTCTTGGCAACCGTGGGCTGACGGCCCACTGGCGTCCTGGTCCTGTTCGGGAACAATCGGTAGGCACTGTATTAAAAGTTTTGCGGGCTTAAACTTTCGCCAACAAACTTGTGGCAGTCGCATAAAATGTTTCTACTACCTCTGAGCCTAAAAGTGTGCACAGGCCCACCAACACACACACGCGGCAACAAAGCCAACTTAACACACAATTGCGCTTTTGCATATTTGCGCGCTGCTACAAAACAAGCGAAATTCCGCGAACCAAATCAACAGAAGCGCAGCGAACCAGGTCAAGAGCTGTTAACTTGAAAATTACACAATTTGTGCATTTCGCAATGGAATTAGCCGCCCACTCACATTAAATTGTTCGAAATTACCGCTCCCCTTTGATGATTAAAAATAAAAGTTTTACTTATAACTAAAATAATCAAAAAGAGCTGACACTCTGTAAAATGTCGGTACACAATGCAACACTTGACAGATCACTGGTTTCACAGATCACCATTTTCGCCGTATCAGCCACAATATTTTGTGTGCTCCAACAACAGAAGCTGAATGCAATAAGCAGTAGCAAAGTGGCAGAAGCAGCCAATGAAACCAGTTCATAATTGCTGACAGTAATTAAGGAAAGTGTGGAAGAAGTGACTGTCCTGGCTGGATAAATACCCGTTGGGGTGACTAGAACTGAAGAGAAAGCCGGGCCAGATTTGTTTGCCCCAGCGTTTCCTAACCGAGGGGAGACACAAGAAGCGAGCTGAAAGATATTCCTCAACGGAGTTATTACACAAAGGTCCACAAAGCCAGTGACCGACGAACTGTTTGCACTGCTCGAGTCACCAAGGATTTTCGTATATAAATTCAGTTGTTGGCTTACACTTAGCGCAATGGAATTAAAGTCGCAATAGAAGTCGATTCAAACTATGTTTATCCCAAACCTAAAATGGCCAGCTATTTAAAGGACGTATCTATATTGATTCGACTAATCATAACTGTTTCGAAGAAGGAATAAGCCTTATAGAATTTTTAACTGATTTTTTCAGATATTATATCATTAACCTTAATCCCTTGGAATGGGTGAACTTGACCAAACAAGCATTTTCCATCAGCCTTACAAATTACATTAATGCTCATAACTTGCGATTTGCTAAATTCATGTAAGAGTCGACTGATATTGACCGACTAAGTGGGCGTGGCCAAACTATGAAATAAATGTGCGTTACGTGGGCGAACGGAAAGACGGACAAACAGGCGGACATGGCTAGATCGACTTGTCTATTGTTCCAGAACAAGAATATATATGGTTTGTAGGGTGCATATTTCTAACTATTACATATTTTTGAACAAATGTAACATACCCCTTTGTACTACGAGTACGGGGTACAAAAATGACATGGTCATCCGGCAGATGGCGTTAGCAACCACTTTTTAAATCTCTCTTCTGAAGGAATGCCTTTTTTTAAAATTGTTTAGCAGAGGAAATGGATTTTTTTTCCGTAAAATATATCTGCAGCTTTCCAATTTGAACTGTACTGCTCTGAAACTATTTTGGTCGCTTTTTTTCCGCTTTTAAATGGCAAACTTGAGCAGGCCTGGGGCACAGTTCGTCGGTGGGTCGGTGGCTGCCAGATGAAGATTAATTTGTATGTTCACCTCTCGGATGTCACTCGAAGACTCAGAAGACCCAGTACAAAGGCACAGTCACGGCCATCAACTGCTCATCACGGAGCCATTTGCCATTTGCCACTGCTTTCTGGCTGGCTGGCCTAAGGTAACAGACACATCAGCCGGTCCAAAATTTTGGGGCGGGTATGGCGACGGACACAATGGGGCATAAAGCATTTGTGAAACTCTTGTTTGGGGCCCAGACCCGGTGCAAAATGAATGATGAATGCCTGCAAAAGAGCTGGTTGTTACCCTCAGCTGTTAGAGTCTGTTAAATGTTCTATGAACAGTTGTGAAAAGTTGTGCTAAGCTATTTGCATAGACTTGGATTACGCGCTTTTTCAGTTTAACAAACTAAAGTGTTAAACGGACTACTTTATCCGTTAATATTTAATTTGTCCTTTTTGCTAGTTTGACTGTTCAAAACTCGGTTCTACGGGGCTCATAGCATTCCGCTATGTCATTGGATTTGACTGGATCCGAGTTCAACGGCACAGGCAGAAAAAACGTTACGACAAACTTTTTTGATTTGAAGAACACATTAGCATCGTTTTCAAGATCTTGAAACAGATCGATTCGGTTGTTAAGGATACTGAAAAAAGTTAATATTAAAAACAGCAAAATTTGGGTTTAACTGGGTGATAATAAATGACACCGCCAAGGTCTTCCTGCCTTACAGTAGATGTGTTGTGCAACGCACGGAAATGTATCTTTAGATAAGATACAATTATGGTAGAAATGGATGTATTTGAAATGCATATAGTATGTATATATAGTCCATATAAAACATGATCGTCTTTTTTGCGAGTCTCATCCGCCACCCCCTCCCACAATGTAATCAATTCGTCAATTACGATTTATATGTGTATATGACGGCCTCTAAGGAGCTTAACGATCAAAGCTTAAGTGTGTCAACGAACCTTTCAATGAATAATGTAATACATTAATTTAATCTATTGAGAACTATCAAAGGGATTGAGTGCCCCGCCTAAGGGACACCTATGCATATAAGCGTAGTCGTGCCCTGATTACATACATCCTATCGCACTTTCAGGATTCCGAGGAGCACAAGAGAGGATGCGGAATGCATTTTGCAATAATTTAACTTAAGTCATTTTGACCCAAATTGTGGCCTGGCACATCTTAGCGAAATTAAACCGCCTGCCCGAGGAAACTTTCACTTCGTTCGTGGGCACGTGTGTGAGAGCCAGTGTGAATATCTACTCTAATTAATGCGTCACCTGCCTGATGTCACGTTCTAGTTAAGTTTTTTTTCCCCGTTTGCAGATTTAATGAATGCAAGCGTTTTCAATTTTAATCCGCAAAAGCCGCAAAACTTTGGCTAGCCGCCATCATTAGCCGTTGTCAGGCGCCAGGCGTCAGCCTGTCATTAAAAATGGCTTAAATGACGGGCCAGTAGGCGGATGGAAAAGCCTTTTTCCCAAGCCCCGCCAGCATGTGTTTGGTGGGAAAACATGGAATAGGATGGGCGGCAAAGCGATTAGTTTCGTTGTTTTAGAGGCAAAAAGTCCCAGGTAGAGGGTTGGGCTAAAGGCTGTTGAACCACTTTAAATTTCAGCCATTTGTTAGTGACGGAATGGGAAGAAATGGATCCTTGAACTTCGAGAATGTATTGCCATTAGCAACATGGTCGATCGCTCCGATGGAGATGGGGGAATGAGGACTAGAAGGCATAAGGACAAATGCAATGTTTCCATTAGCGCCCAGAATCGAAGCTGTAGCTGAAGCAGTTAAATTTAAAAGCGCCATGCGCCTTTTGTTCTCCAACTTTCTCTCTTTTGCATCTCATTGAAAGGCTTTCTCCCACTCCCACTCCCACGCCAATGGTACCCTTTGTGCTTGGCTTTCTGTGTGGGGTTATGGCTGCGGGACGATTCTGTTCTGAAGGAGCACAGGCTCTAATGCAATACCAACTACTATATACTATATATACGACATTCCACGCTATGTGGGTCCGTGCTTGCGCTGCTGTAACGAGGTCACTGCTTTGGGACAAAAGTTGTCAACTTGAAAATTACACATTCTGAAAATCTGTAAAAATACGCACGAATGTGCAAGTGCATGGGGGCGTGGTTAAAGCCAACATATCTTTGACTTTGGCTTTGGCCCAGCACAGCACAGCACAACTGTTGCCTTTATTTCGGCTTATCAGCCTGTAAAATGCGCAATTCAAATGCAAATGTGCAGCGTAATTAAAAATGTGCATTCCATTCCTCAACTCCCGGGTCCGGAATCCAGCCGTTTGGGCGGAGCCAATTTAAATATGAGTGCGCAAACACACGTATATATGGGAAATTTAATTAGCTGGGACCTTGGGGTCCGCACTGCTGCTGGCCATAAAAATAATATCGCAGAAAATGAACTCTGGTCGCGCAGTGTGGTTGGGGCTGAAATGGGATGCGAATCCGCCCGTTGTTGGTTTCCTTGCGTCGTCCTCGGTTTGCGCAAATCGCTTTAAGCCAAACTATTCATTGCCTCTAACTGGCAGCGCTTTCCACCTGAAAGGGCTCTTGTAAATATTCAATTTCACACGTCCCATCGGCATACCACCCACAAAACCACCGCCCACTGTGGGGTGACCATCAAACCATCTAGCAGATGTCAGCCTGCCTGTGTGGCAGCAAAAATCGGATCGGCGCAGCCGGCAAATAAAGTCGCACATATTTTCAAATAAAGCTGCCGTTATCACAAATTGACAGCAAAGTATTGTGCGGCCGACTACTTTGTCCCAGCGTGGGCTGTGGGTTAGGGCTTGTCCCCGAAATGGCCAAATGGCTTTATGCGGTCAGACAACGGGGCGTATGCGTAATGCGAGGAAGCGGGTCGGGTCGGAACGGGACGGGACGCGACTTCCGCTTCCGGTTACACACACACAGATGGAAAGTGCTCTGCGGTCGGCTGTCACTGCGATGATTGCGCTGCATACACACACACACACACACACACCCAGTCGGCTTTGGAAAGCAAATAAACCCTCTATGCGAACGGAGGCAGTGGGCCGTCACGATGCGCTTTATTTAACAATATTAAACAGCCAATCTGCCGCTGGCAATTTCCGTATTCGTATTGCCTTTGTGTGGCCTGTCATAAGGGGCCGAGTTATATTCAAACACATTTTGAATGCCCACCGAAAGGCACACAATCAAAATTCCAAAAGAGCCCAGTTCTAAAAGCTGTTTTCCAATCGCCATTCGCCGCTCTCAGCAAAGTCATCCTGCGATGGACGGAGGCGGCGACAATCAGCTGTCGCTGAGATCCTTTCGCAGTCGCAGTCAGCCGCCCGCAGGCTTTCTCTACAATGCTGGAGCACCCAGAGAATCGCACGCAGGTCCTGATCCCGCCCATTGGGAGGCAGTGGCCTTGCAAAGGGCGTTCCAAGCCATGATCGCAGCGGAGCTGGCGGAGGACTCGGGCTTCGAGTCGGATAGTGAGAGCGGATAGCCGGATGTGAAAATGGTTCGCTCCATTGAACCTTAGTCCTTATTACGCTGAAACCTCAGAGAGAAAGTAAATTCATACTGCGTCAAAAGGCGCATTTCAGTGTCAACCATCATATTTAACATTGAAATATATAAATGATTTTATACTTCTTAAATTTAAGTCTGTTATTAAATTACACACAAGCCCAAAAAGACAATAAAGTAAATATTAACTAATGGGCAAACTTACCTTTCCCCAATAGGCCGAATTAAAGTGGACACAGACGCAATGTTTCGAAATGCCTTAGTTGGGCTTCGGTTTATTCATGTCGATTTGATTTCCATTTGATTTCAAACACAAATTCCATTTAAACACAGAGATGCTCGTGCATCTGAGTGCGAGCTTGCAGATTAGTGAGAGTTGTAGTTACATTTATTTTACACATACATAAATACGCATATTTGTATACATTTTAAATACGCTCGTCCAAGAAGAATTTGTTCTATTTTCTCTTTGAATTTATATTATGCTCTTCTGTTTGCACATCAATAATAAATATTTATGTTTGTTTGCTTGTGTGTACGCTCGGTTTATATGTATGTGTGTACGTATATTTTGCATTTTGATTTCATAGTTTCATATGACATTATAGTTTTGTTCGAACTCGCTTACAAAAAAACTCGCTCGAAGTTATTTTGAATTGCCTTATAATCGAAATTGTTTTCTACTTTTCAAGTATGTTTCACTTAATTTAACCCCTTCCGAATAAATCAATGTTTATCACGCCTAAACTTGCTTTGAAATAAATGCTGTCTTTGCCACCAAAAACCAAAACAAATTCATTTTCGGAAGTCGCTGTAAATTTTGAATTCACTGAATCTTTATGAGAGTTTCTAAGTATATATTAAATACAAATAGGGGTTATGTCTTAAAATTGTTATAACTACTCGATATGGTGTCTTTCTTTGCCAAGTTCAGCTTTGTTAAAACAACTCCATACACGCTACTTCATTTTTCGATTCGCAGATTACGTATAGTTAAATTTCTAAAAGAAGCGCGAAACAATAACGTCCATGCATGCAAATGAGAAGTACTTTGTTTGTTTTTAATATCAAAATTAAAATATTACACACGTTTGTTCATTATTTGTCATTGTTTAGTTTTTTTCGTAGATTTAGTTGCCTATATTTGTATAAGTTTTTTCCTACTTTTGTTAAATGTATGGAAACTCTGCGCGCTTTTGTCTCAGTCGGGAAATAATCTTTAAACTGATCCAACTGAACTCGATACACACATAGGTATAGATAGAGGTATAGATATAGATATAGATAGATATATTTATATGTTGATATATATATATATTTTTTTTGTTGTGGTACATCTATAAATTCATTACGATTTCTACTGCTGTATACATTTAATGGTTTCTTGTTGGGCTTCGATCAACTACGTTGTGGAGAGAGATGACTTCGGATTCATATAAAATGCATAAACATTCAGCTTACAATCTAGACTGTGCCTGAACTGCGACATCCGTCCTTCTTCTCTCTTCTCTGGTCGGTATAGATCAATATATATATATATATGTAGTTTTATACGAATATAATATATGCTGGCTGATAGGTTTTTGTTTTTAGAGAGTGCTCGGGGCACTCGTGATAGGGAGGGCTTTACACTGAAATCCATACAATTTATATTGAGTTTGTTGAGACCTTGACATGCAACATGAAAGTGAGTTTTGCTCTGGGCTCTGAGTGTGAGTTCTATTCGTTTGCTATGGCTTGCTGCAGTTGTGGCTTCGGTTTCAAAATTTAAATCACGATTCGATCCATTCCAAGCTCCCACACCTCCCGCCCAAATGCGCTGCAGGGGCGTGGCACCTGGCACCTGGCAGCAACCATCTGACACCACCACTACCACCCCCCGTCCGCGCCAACTTACAGCACAAACCCGTAACCTCAGTAACCAGTCGCGTCGAACAGATCCGGCAGAACCAGCGGCGGGCAATTGTGCGGACTGCAGGTGACGCTCGGCATCTCGTCGGGTGTCACGGCGTCCGTGCAGATGCACTGCAGACAGTTGCCCGTATCCTGTGGCAGAACGTCGCCAATTTTATACAGTTTGCCTGCAACAACACGGACGGAACCAAGTACGATTTGCAGTTTAAATGGGATTAGGAAGTGAGCAATTGTGACGAGCAGTAATAAAATACAGGGGACGAGGCAGGGTTGATTTCGTTACACTGAGAAACAAATTTGGCTCTTTCAGCTTTGGAGAAACTCGTTATTATAAGACACTTGATTAAATACATAAAAAAATATAGTATAAAACTTTCTTTTCTAAGCCAGACTCTATTTATCACAACCCAATAAACGAAAATCCAATCAAAATCAAAGGGCTCAATTGGGATTTGTATAATCAATAATTGCCTAGAGTCTTGCATTTTTGTTATTAGTTTGTGAAAAGCGATTATTATTATTTAAATATATATTTAAGTATGACAATGAAGGAAGCAATTTGAACAAATGGCGGTTTGACCCGGAATGCCTGAGACCATTTGTTTCTCTGTGTGGCAATAATCCCTGTGGACCTTCGCTGGGTCGATGGCTTGCTTGCTTACCCAAAACATTGCACATACGCCCTGGTGCCGGTGGCGTTGTTGTTATAATCGTTGTCAGCGTGTACGGCGGAACAACAGGGCTCTGCTGAGGCTGATCCTGATTGCTGCTGCTGATGCTCCTCATGCTGCCGTCTGCCTGTGGGTCCATTGTTTTCCCTGCCGTTCCATCGTTGCTGCTGTTGATGTTGCTGTTGCTGTTTCTGTTGCTGTTGCCATTGTCGTTAACGCCTGACGTTCTGTTGCCATTTGCAATTAAATCCGTTTGGCGACGGGGATGCACATCAACTGCAGTTAGTGTAATGTCAATATTGACAACGCTCCCATTGAATTCACTGCTGTAATCGTTGTACGAGCTGCGAAAGAAGACGGCATCGTTGCCATTGTCTTTGCTGCTGCTGCTGCTGCTGCTGCTACTCCTGTCACTCTTGTTGGCCGCCGTGCCAACATCATCGATTATTGTCGATGCCGGCGTTTCCTGCTCCAAGTTATCGTCGAGCGAGTTTGTGTTGTCAGCATTCAGCTCGGTGGATGTCAGCCAGCGGTGAAAGGCGTCGTCAGGCTCAGGGGCGTTGTCAGGTCCACTGCGATCATGTTGCAGCTGTCCGGGGCGAGGCGAAAATAAAACAGAGACTGTTAATTCGACTTGACTGCATAGTAAATAATAAACCAGCTCGAGCATGAAAAACCCCATTACGGGAAGCATTTCAGGCTCACTGGACACACCAAAAGCGTAAAGTTCAAGCTGCTCGCTGAGGCAGCCAATGAAGTGGCAGTGCCCCAAAGCCTAATTGGGTAAGCTTTGCAAAGGCTCTTGAGGTCGCACTCCAAATGCACAAAATGTAAGGGAAGGCTTTGGATACCGAATTTGTAAATACTCTGACAGAAGCGGACCAATTGCTGACTGTCAGTCACCAACCGAAAGTAGGATACATGGCCCAAATATTTCTTTGACAGCTAAATTAAGCCTTGGGATTTCAGGGTACAAATGCCAAAATACATTTATCTAAGAGACGTACACAAAATCATTTAAAATACAACAGACCCCTGTAGCACTATAAAGCTCACTATTTATTAAAATAAATCAGGAGTAAAGTGCTGTAGTTTTAAGGTGCCTTTCACACATAATTGCTTATCTTTATAATGTATTACTGTTGTTATAGAACTTACTATCACATAAGTACCTTTCACATAAGTAACTCTACACTGTGGATATAAGCAAACAAATGTTTTGTTTTAATTTTAAGTCTCTATAGAGATGAAGCTAGTTTTCATAGTGCTTACTTTTTGTGGCGAATATGTTTTATGCAGTACTTTGCAAACTTACGGCAAGGGTATAAAAACCCAAAGGCAAGGACCCTTCTCAAGCCACCCAACTCACATTTGTGGCTCCAACTGTGAGCCCGGACTTCTCCGGACCAGACAGCGTGCTTGTCACCATTCCATTTGTTCCTGTCGCTGTCCTCGTTGTCGTTGTCGTTGTCGGAATCGTTGTTGTTGTCGTTGTTCTTGCCGTCGTTGCAGACGTGGATGCCACTGTGGCAACTGCCCGGACTGTCGTTGTCATCAACGCCTTGGCCGTGCTGCTGCTGCTGCTGGTTGGCCATTGTGAGGCAGAGGCAGAGGCAGCTGCCTTGGGCTGCTTTGTCGGAGGCTCTGGCAAAATATCGCTGTCGGTTTCCGCCTCATCAGAGTTTTTATCAGCAGCCAAGTCAGCGCCGAGTTCAACGGCTGCTCCAGCTCCAGCTCTAGCCCTCGATGCGGACTCAGAGGCCTTTTGTCGCGCCAACGCCTCTTGTTGCTGCTGCAGCAGACGCTGTTTTTCGTGCAGCAAGTGCTGCTGGTGGTGCTGGTGCTGGTGGTGCTCGTGCTCCTCGGTCTTGTAGTCGTAGTACAGCAGGGCTGGCAAGTTTTCGGGGAAGTTTAGGATTTTGCTGGACGAATGCGGTTGCTGGTGCGGATGGTGGCCATGTTGCGGGGGCGGACTTGAGGCTGGCTGCTGATAATGCGTTGCCTTTGCCGCCTGATTAACAGCCAAAGCTGCCACATTCTGCTGCTGCTGTTGCTGCTGCTGCTGCTGATGCTGATGCTGCTGCGGCAACTTGTGCTGCTGTTGCTGCTCGTGTTTGTGTTGCTTGATTATATTGTAGTTGCCACCAGCGTCGCTCTTGTGTTTTTGCTGGATCTGGAGCTGTTGCTTTATGACGGACTTTTTATAATCCGGCTGCTGCTGCTGCTGTTGCTGCTGCCTCTGGCTGTGGTAAACTTCGTAGTCATTAAAATTCTTTTGATTCTTGTGATGCTTATGCCGCTTGCCAACTTTCCTAGCCGCTTTATGCACTTTTGTTGACTTTCCCGTTGTGCTCTCATAGCGATATGGATCTGAATAGTCACCATCGCCGTCGTTGTCGCTGTTGCCTTCGCCGTTGCCTTCGCCTGCGCCAACACCAAGTCCAAGTCCAACGTTGTGGCTGCCTCCCGACATCGCCTGCGCTGCCGCCTTCGCCCTGTTGACATTGGTCTTATCTGCGGGAAAAAGGCAAAAGTTTCTCGTTATATTATGCATGCCGGCAAAAGCCGACGGAGAACTAACCGCACTTCTCCCACCAGCAGAAGATCTCGCCGTCCATGCAGAGACACACCTCGCAGGCATCCTGGCGGGGCACCTGTTACCGGGCAGAAAGTAGAAAGGATATAGCATATAGCATATAGCACACAATTTAAATGTTCCTCCTCCGAGTTCCGGGCTCGGTCAGTAGACGGTTGGCAGGTGCTTTGCGGCTTATGTGCATACACATGCGGATATGTACATTTACCCACAACCAAATAATCAATCACAATGCCAGCCGATTTGAGGGCTTTGTGATATAATGAATGACTGCGCAGGAGCTACATCTTGGCCCAAGAAACAGGAAGTCTGCTCTGACAGGCTGTAGGTTGCTGTGCATATCGTACCATGTTTCGTAACGAGCTACAATTTCAAATTTTACAATCCCTTTGTTCAATTACCACGAATGCTCATCAGTTGAAGGTGGATGTTCAAATGGCTGTGCTAAATTGTATTGTTCGGTGGCCATAAATGAACATACATCATATTTAAGAAAAAGATATGAGATAATCCGAAACTCAAATAAATATTCAAACTATTTCACAAACTGTTGACTGCTGGAAAGTGCAAGTAAAGACTTTATTTCCGTCTACATGAACTTAAGTTATTGTAAGGGAATAATGTTCTCCTATATATCGTAGGATCGCCGTTAAAGCCATGCTTAGGTCCTTAATAGTAGAATTAAGGAAAACCCTTCATTCAACTTTAGTATGTCGTGTTAAGACTAAAGCCGGACCCAAACTGCGTATAATGTAATTCAAATTAGGTAGTAAGACGTTTTTATTCTTTACCAGCAATCACGTGGGAAAATTGTATGTTTTGAAAATTCGTTGAACTTGCCAACACGATTTTAATGTGGCACAGTGTGCTTGACTGAACGGAAACCCGATTTTTAATATCGCCCCTGGCGCCTTCCTACCTTCTGTCCATGCGTGTACGTGTGGCCGTTGGTGGAGCACGCGGCGGCTCTGCTGTGGGGTTCCAGGTCCTCCTGGGCCGCGGAAGCGGCTTCCGAGTCGGATACCGCTCCAATCCCTTGAGCTCTCGCCGAGTCGGCGTCCAAGGCGTTGTCCTGGGCGCCGCTCAGCCTCTGCCGCTGCAACTCCGCGTCGCTGAGCATCTGCTGGGAGAGCAGACGGGCATCGTACTTGGCCTGGGATTGCGCCGTGTCCAGGTCGTAGTTGAAGTCCTCGTGCTCATCTACATACTCAAAGGGCAAGGCTGCGGAAAGGCAAGAACAAATGCAAAGTAAGCCCCTGATGATTTGACTTTTCACATACGGACAAAGTCAGTAAAAAGCCAAATGTGTATTTGCTGTAGGGTACCCTATACTTTTAGGCATCAAAGAACGTATATTTAAAAACAAAATAATGTTACAAATACAAAATTATACATATTTTATAGTACGTGGAAAAAACTATAAGTACAAGTATTATCTGTTGTACACCCAGAAAAAAATAACGCAAAAAAATAAAGAACATTTTTCTTGATTAACGAACAATCCGTTCGCCTGTTTTTGCTCTCAATTTGTAAACGTTCTTTTTCAAAAATCAAACAAATTCACACTCAAAATCAACAAAGCTCGATCGCTTTTAAACAGACACTTAACATTTACGCACTAAGGAAGCTTTAACGACAAAACTCCATTTATGTTTCAAGAAGTAAAAGTTAAAAATTCCAGAATGCAAAGCTTTTGATCAAGAAAACATTTTTCGGTGGTGAAAGCACTTTTTTTTCATGTACCCATTTTCACTGCGAAGAAAAACAAACATCAAACTTTCCCAATATAATTATTTTCGTAGAGTCCGAAAAAACATTAAGTTACATTTGATTCAAATGATTTGAATTAGAAATTAAACAAATATATGAAAAGGTTTTGCTTTGCCTTATAAAGGAAAATTAATGTAGCTCTTCTAATATGTAAGCTTACTACAAATTCATATCAATTTTACTATTTTTTTGATACGAGATATATAACATTTGAATATATGCTAATGCTATGTGCTAAAACAATTCACAATTTTTTAAAATTCCAATAGAATATTTATACAAATTTTGCATCTCATTCATCTTGAACATTAAATTTAAACTTCTAGTAGTAAAGCCAGAATTTACCAAATCAACAAACAAAAACCCCAAATTATATAGTTACACAACTGTACGTTAAGTCCATTCAAAAACAACAAATTTGGCTACAATTCTTTTGGCATTTTATACTCTGGCAGATGGTATTATAATATCAGTCAAAAGCACGCAAAGCAGTAAAGGAGAAATTTCCAACCTTAGGTTAGCATCACTACGTTTCTACGAAAACTTGTCTCGCAGTTTTAAAGTTATCTGCATAAAACACTCCTCAAAGTTGTCTTCCTATTGCAGGTAGTATATAACTCGGAACGAGCCGGATCGGACTCCTTTGTTATATTGTAACTTTGCCGATTTTCATTTTGTTTTGCTCGTTCTTCGGTATTTAGAAAAAGTTTATTATTTTAGAATTACGGTTTAAATTTGATAAAAATCGTTCAAGAACATTTTTCTTGGCTTACGAACAATACGTTCGCCTGTTTTTGCTCTCCATTTGTAAAAGTTCACTCACCAAAATCGTATTTCCTTTCATTCTAATTTCAGAGAATTAAATGAAATGTTCTTCCCCATTGCGATCAAAGGAGGCACATCGCGAGACCATGACCCAAAAAAGTTTGGCAAGAGTGCAGTCCTCCAAATCTGCAAGGAGGCAGAGGACCTTCTAAACCCCAAGTACGGGAAGATGGCATGGGGCATGGGTAGCGTTTGCCTGCTCCTCAAAAGCGCCACATCGGAGACAAGGAGGACTCCCACACACTTCAGGCAGACGAGGTGGAGGACGACCTGGGCCTTAATAGTGTGATGGAGGCTACCCAGTACCTGAAGCTGGTCGACTCGGATGAGGAGGAGGACAGTGAACTGACAGTGATATTCAACCCGTCGTGATGAGGACAGCCAGGTACCCATGACGCTAAAGGTACTGCAGCTCGGTCTCCATAAGAGCAAGATCGCGTCGGCGGAGCTCCTCTTTGCCTTGGATCCGGGATCCGTAGACATAGCTATGATCTAGGATCTATAGATCGCCATAGGCTATTTCGTGGCCGGACTCAAATCACAACCCACTCTACTCACCACCGGTAAGCAGGAACAGGACCGCCATCTAGTGCGGAAGGGTATCCACGATAACCTTATGTTTCATTAAAGCTCTGTTGACCTATCTGTCGTGATGCTACAGAGCGAGGAGAAGCGCCTTCTGGTAGCTTCCTGCTATATGGCGCACGACAGACCAGCACCACCCGAGGAACTTAAAAGCTTGGTAGAGGCCAGCCCGAAAGACCCGCAACCTCTCGTGGGCACAGATGCCAAGGCATACCATAAGGTTTGGGGGAGCCCAACGAAAGAGGTGAGTTACTCTTAGAATTTATACTATCAACTAACCTTGAGATAGCAAACGTGAAGGGTAGGTGCACCCTAACCCTTGTAGCGGGACAAAATACTCTGGTATCTGGACGGAAAGTTCTCGAGAGACCATCTTTCTCAGAACATAAATATATTCTGTTCGACTTTGACAGGATCAAGACTCGCGACGCACCCGGGCACAGTAACAACCGCACTCTATCACTCTATTACGCATCCTGCCCAATCTCGAGAATGAGGAAGCCACCATGGTGGAACCGGGACCTATCACTACAAAGAACCAACCTGAGAGAATTATTCAAAACAGGCAGAAGATGAGACCATCAACGAGGAGTACAAGATCCAGCTCAAGGAGTATAAGAAGGAAGTTTGAAGGGGCACAAAGCAACTTGTGAATAAACTTCTGCTTTAGCATCGAGAAGGTCCCAGAAACGGCTTGACTGCGGTAGCTGCTATCAAAGCAACCTACCGGACAGAGTCAGCTCAAAAGTGACGACGGACAGTGGACTGAGGACAATACAGAAGCCCTTACAGCTCTAATGCAAGCTAACTTTACGGGATGCTCAGAAGTTCCGGATGCTAATGCACATCAAGACTTAGCAACCCCCAACCAGTATCCCCTGAAGGAATCCAATGGGCTATAGACTCCTTTGCGGCGTTGAAAGCACCTAAAAGCACCACGGTACAGATGACCAAGGAAGAGATCACCCCATGGCTTTACACAATTTACTCAGCATGTCTGAACACGAGCTGTATCTCTATCCAATGACGGACCTCATGGATTGTATTCCTTCTGAAAGCAGGAAAGTGCAGCCACCCAGCCACCAGTACACCAAAGGGAAATTGGTGCAGACGGCACTAAACTGGTTAGTAGCTACAATCGAAAAGGCACTCTACAGCAAGGAATATGCCAAAGGAGTGCGCATTCAACAAGCGACCAACACGCACCCCGCCATAAACCTCTGGATAAGAAGCCTTGCAGACGGGTACAATCAGAATGGGGCACACAGAGGTGTCCTCTCACCCCTAATCAAGAGATTGGACAGGAGAGTCCCGTAAACAACAGGCTATGCAGACGACATTGGCACAATTTTGACGAAAGTTTGCCTTCAGTTCCATAATGTAATCAACTCTCGGGGAGATATGTGATTGGGTAGGAAAGGTAGGACTCAGTAAGAGACACAAGGTGACGAAATGGACCCCAGGCTGACCCCAAAACCCCGGGTCAAATACCTCGGCCTATTAATAGACAGCAAGCTGACATGGAGATCCAATGTAGAGGAACGGGTGAAAAAGAAGAAGATGATTAGCAGCACGTGGGGCATGTGACCTGATTTAATGCAAACACTGGTAAGCCAGCTCAACGCCTTCTTGCAGCAGGCAATATGTCGCTGCAAGAATACGGGCACAATTCAATAGGCCGAGACTTGGTCAAAACAACCGACTATATGATCCCCCAAACATTGGAAAGGAATCCAGGAAAAATATTTACGCCGACGTCTCCAAGATCAGATTACCCTATAAGCTACTGACCCAAAGCAGCATATTCCAGGCAAAAGTTTTTGCCATCAGGAAAGCAGCGGAGGTCGCACATAACATAGAAGGTCCACATGACGTGCTCAACTTATTTGTGGACAGACAAGCAGCGATAAGATCCGTGCAGTCGTCCATGATCTGTTCCAAAAGTGTACTGGTTATCAGGTAAGACTTAGATATCTTTAACACAACTAAGATAGTGCGGATCTACTGTCACCAAGGCATTAATGGCAACGAGACCGCGGACGAACTAGCAAAGGACGGCGTAGTGCCGGCAAATGACAGAACAGAGGACGTGCCCATCTGCCCAAGAACGAACCAAAACGCTCTAGAGAAACGGGCAGAGGCGCTAACCAAAAGCAGGTGGTTAATAACCAAAACCTGCAAAATCTCAAGAATCATATGCAAGGAGCGCAATAAGAAACTTAGTCACTAAGTAATGCACCTACCAAGGAAGGACTGCATACTACTAATGGGAATTCTCACAGGTCACTGTCTAAACGCAGTCAAACTAGGCATCACCAACAATGGCAGTTGCACGGAATGCGATAACGCTGGGACGTGCGAGTCCTTGGAACATCTTATCTGTAACTGCCCAGTTCTCTTAAGGGCAAAAAGAAGATACCCGGGCTCCCCGGTACTGGCATCGCTAGAAGAAGCCTCCAGAAGTATGCCGGGAAAATTACTTGCCTTCGCCAAAAGCACCTCGATCCACAACGACTTCGACACACCCCGTACCATTCGCTAGGTTCATACTTGACCATCCGAAGAGCTAAGGGCCATATTGGCTTATTCGAGGGCCGTCCGGGCTAACATAACCTAATCACAATGAATTTAAAGACAAGAGAAACAAAGGGGAAGAGGAAGAAAAATATGTATTTTTTTTTTTTTGCAAGCTAACTAATTCGTTCGTTTGGAATCCAACCCCAAAATGATGGTAAATTATTATGAACGAGCGTTCATGAAGTGTGAAAAAACGGTCATACGCACTTTTTACGCTTTTAATTTTATTAAAATCGGAAAACGATATCATATAGCTGCCATAGGAACTCAAATAATTGAGCTGCAAATCATCATAGTTTCAATGCTTTTAGACATTCACGCTAGTAATATTTAATTTTTGCAATAGCTGCAAGGGTATATGAACTTCGGCTTGCCGGAGTTTGCATCTAGTTTTCTAGTTTTCCGATTGTTCTTATTGGAGCTATGTGCTATAAGTCGCCGGGTTCCGACTTATATACTTCTGCTCGCGGACGGACAGACGGACATACGGACGGATGCTGATCGAGAATTTATATATACTCCAAAGGTTCGGAAATGTTACCTTGACTGCGTTGAAAACTTCTGACCGAAATTATAATAAGCTCTGCAAGCGTAAAAAAATAAATGAAAAATAAATTATATTTTTTAGAGAATTTTTGTTTTTAGTATAGCTGCAAGCTTGAGCTTGCCGAGGTTGCCCTCCTTTCTGTTCTTTTTTATTATTTAAAAACTGTTTTTGGTGTGTTTTTATATGTTTTTATAGTACTTTTAAAGTGTTACTTGAGGTAAATTAAAATCGGTTGACTATATCCTAAGGATGAAATATATATGTCATACTGACTATATGGTCTCAAGCTGATTAGAGTAAATGCTAGGGTCATAAAACTTTGCGGATTGGACTATATCTTAAACAGGTATAAGAATGATAGGACAAACTATTTTAGTTGTTTTTGAGGAATTATGCGCATATCTAATTTTTTTTGCCTAACACAATGGTTTTATATCATTTCGGATTCCTCCATTGACTGCAAAGGTTTTTAAGATTCGGTTTGTCCTGAAAAGCAAAACTCATGGATTTTATGAACAATTCCTAAATAAGGCTATAAAAACAGGCCTTTCACGTATTTAAAAAAAAATACCTTCAAAATAACCGAAGTTTTTTTATTAAGTAATTGTTTACAAAATCAACAAATATATGTTTCTAAGTAAGCTCAACTTTTTTTCGTTTTTCAATATTTTTTGGGGAAAACATAATTATAATTTTTACGGTGGGTTTTGAAAGTAATAATAGCGAGCTTAGAGCACCCAAGTGTCTATCAACAGAAGCCCGGCTTAAATCTGTGAAGCTTTAACTTTTATATTTGTTCTTCTTTTAAAACTGGTCTTTTATTGTGTTATTAAAACCAATCATTCTAAATTTGTTATAAATTTAATTAAATTTTACGTTAAGGTATTTTTGTATTATATTGCTATATTTGTTCTCTAATACATTTGAATGCACATGCACATATCTACAATACAATTGCATCATAAAATTTAAATCCAAATATGGTTTTAATTTTTATTAAAAAAAAACAGATAGATGTTAATGCTCAAAATATCACAGAAACAATCAGGCAATATATGTGCATCGACTCTTGATATGTTATATATTCATAACAAGAAAGAAAGCAAACTTCGGCAAGCCGAAGTTCATATACCCTTGCACCCTTTTTGAAAACATTAAAATTATGATTTACTTTCGTATATGTTTAAAAACATTGAAGCTATGATGATTTGCAGCTCAATTATTTGATAGCTATTTTATATATTTTTATTATTTCTAAGGGAGCTATATGATATAGACGTCCGATTTTGATAAAATTTAAACCATAATTCTGAAATATTTAACCATCACTAAATGTTGAAGAACTAAACAAAAAATTAAAAAACAGAAAAGTTATAATTTTTTTTCATTTATTTTTCCGATTGTTCCTATGGGAGCTATATGATATAGTCGTCCGACTTTGATGAAATTTAAACCGTAAATCGGAAATATGTAACCATTACTAAATGTCGAAGAACTAAACAAAAAATTAAAAAACAGCAAAGTTATAATTTTTTTCATTTATTTTTCCGATTGTTCCTATGGGAGCTATATGCTATAGTCGTCCGATTTTGATGAAATTTAAACCGTAAATCGGAAATATTTAACCATTACTAAATGTCGAAGAACTAAACAAAAAATTAAAAAACAGCAAAGTTATAATTTTTTTTCATTTATTTTTCCGATTGTTCCTATGGGAGCTATATGCTATAGTCGTCCGATCCGGCTCGTTCCGACTTATATACTACCTGCAATAGAAAGACAACTTTTGGGAAAGTTTCATGCAGATAGCTTTAAAACTGAGAGACTAGTTTGCATATAAACGGACGGACAGACGGACAGACGGACAGACGGACGGACAGACGGACGGACAGACGGACAGACGGACATGGCTAGATCGACTCGCCTAGTGATGCTGATCAAGAATATATATACTTTATAGGGTCGGAGATGTCTCCTTCACTGCGTTGCAAACTTCTGACTGAAATTATAATACCCTCTGCAAGGGTATAAAAATATTATAGAAACCTATGTATGTATTATTATGTATTATAGACGATACAGACGATGTTCATCAAATTATAAATGCATACAAATCAAAGTTCTCCAGGTTAAGTTATTCACTTAAACGTTTATTTATGTTTCCTACTGGACCAAATAAACCGACCTTTAGCAAAACTTCCAAGCTATTTTCCTATGGTGTACACAGTTTATAAATTTATATATCCAATGACTTTAAGGCAAGGTCCACTTTACTGTAAGCATACTGCGTACGGAATCTGATCGGCAAGCTGTTGCCACCTTACATATGAAATTTCAGCAAAATTCCCAGACGCCATAAATGGTCGCGTTGCTGGCATTTTATTATGCATATTTGATAAATTATCATAAAAATAAGAAGTGAAATAAATCACAGGCCACATAAAAGCAAGCACACTCGCATTGTATGTGCATATGGATGTTGTTTTATGGCAAACAGTTGTCATTAAATCAAAAGGCTGCACTCATTATGACATAAAAGCGGCGACCGGCGAAAAGCGACTGGCAAATGGAAAATGTGAAATGTAAAATGCGAAAGCGTAAAACGCTCATAAAAATTCAGAGTGAAACGCTTGCCGTAATTTATGTAATACAGATTTAATAAGGCTTTAAAATGAATTCTCCCTTTTTATGCCGTCTGCCGCTCCATAATTCAGGCAAAGCAATCAGCGGCATGGAGCTGCTTAAGCCGAAGATGAAGTGACTCCAGACTCACCCTTGGTCCGGCAGAGTAATCCCAGGATGGTGGCCAGCAGAAGAGAGGTCCTCAAGGAATTGCCGTTTGTCATGCTGTCGCTCCTAATAATCCCAAGAAGAATCTCACTTTCGGCGGATTTCACGGATGGCATTGCACTTTACTCGCTGCACATTACTTGCACATTTTTTCACTTGCTTTTGACTCTTGATTTTAGCCCAAACACACAGAAGCACACACACACACTCTAACAGCAGCAGAATGGCAAGGACCCGACAGGACAACCTTCGCCGCTGTTTGTTCGCCGTTTCAGGCTGCTCCGATGTTTGTTTACGCTCCTTCTCCGGCTGTGTTTACGTTAGCACTTTGTACCTCAGTCGCAGCTGCTGTTTTTATCTCAGTCGAGTTGTTTGTTATTTTTAGAATGCACACTTGTACCTTTTCATCTCGCCACTCGAGAGTGAAATGCTGCATTTACAATGCTGATGCTGATGCTCCGCCCGCTAAATGTGGGCCCTCTTAAGTGTGCTACGGTTTTCGCAGCTATGCCAATTTATGGAGGCTGAATGTAAATGGAAACTCAACTACTGCCATTAGGCCCCGCTTATATTGAATTTATTTCGCCGAGTTCCTAATGGCACAACTGTGATTCACTTTCCCCGGCCACCCAGCTCCTCCTTGGCAACTCCTTGCTGCGAGGCTACGTGTCTGGTTGGGCGGGCAAAACCCAACAAGTGTTTCCCCCAGAACGTGCCTTATGTAATCAGTGAAAGGAAACTGCGGCAGCTGCGATTGCTACGTTCTGTGGCGGCCAATTTCAAGTGAAATTGAATCCCATTAACTAATCATAAAGGCTCGCAGGAGGAATGGAATGGAATGGCATGGAAAGGAAAGGAATGGAATGGAGACCCCGATAGGTGCCCATTCCCTGGTCCAAGTGTTTACTCAATGGGCAGGGTAAATGCACCGTCAATCTATTTAATTTATGGCTCAAGCGAGGGCAAAGCTAAGCTAAGCTTAGCTAACAAAACAACAACACTCGAGCAGGTGAAGGGGCGCCAACGGGAAATCAGAGCGAGGGGGCTGGAAAAACAAAGCAAAAGAAAATGGAAGTATCCGCAGGAGGCTGGAGCGGAAATTCATTGCCAGTCCCGGCCACGTTTGAAGTGTGAGAAATTAGCGCCATGCCAGCGGCAATGGCAGTCCCGCACACACAGTCGCACACACGTGACTGTCACACACACTGATGGATGGAACAACAAAGCTGGCTGGCAGCCATAACTTCTAATAAAGGCCGTCCGAATGGCCGGGGAAATATTTAATTTACTTTTAATTTGCGACAATTTCCGTTCAACTTGATTGAATTCCAATTGCACTTGCTGCTCGTTTTATATGGAATGCCATAAATAATTCGCAGGCGCTTTAATGGCTTTTAGTTTGGTCGCCGCTGCTCACTTTCTATTTGTTTTGCACTTAATTAATAGAAGCGGCGAGAGCGTGAGATCGAGGGTCTCTAATTACATTTAATGTTAATCGAATGCACTTGGCGCCCGAAACACTTTGGGTCCAGGCGTCGGCTTCTGTCCGTCACACACGGCGGCTACGCGATAACTGAATCGGGCCAACTAAGTCCTCCGACACGACACTCTGCGACCAGCACTTCGACGCCACTGTTGCTGCGGATGCTGGGTCCTTTGTATTTATTGCAACAACTCAATCTCCGCTCCGCTCTCTCGCGAGCAGCTCTCTTCGCTTTTATGAATGAGCTGTGCGCAATAAACACAGCACCAGCAGAGCAGAAGGAGAGAGAGCAACAGAGTCCTGTTAGCAGACTGTTAGCCGCCGGATTCATGCAAATTGCATTAAAGTGAATCAGTTATGTGCCGTTATCCTGGACTTTTCGGTGGAAATCGCATTTACCTCGCCGCCACTTTGATGGCAGCGCCTCTAGGTCTTGTTGGCCTGCATTCACAACCTGAAATTGCATTGCCTCCGCCCCCGGCATAATGCAAAACAATATCGGGTGCCAGAACGGAGGAGAGTATCCCCTCCCTTTTTCACTTACACCACTTCCACTTCACGGAGAAAAGTCGTATAACTTATAACTTTGAAGATGAAAGTTTATTCTCCTTTAATTAAAGATAATAAAGATTAAAGCACAATGCTGGGGTGGTATAAGGCTAGTTTTAAGTATTCGGTGTGGACTATGTGCATAAGCTGCATGCGTCACACTTAGGCGAAGAATGTTTAGTCATTATTATAGTGGAGAAGTCACATTTGACCTTATACATAATATATTATCAGCATCATTAAGTAAGTCGTCAATCTACCCCTGTCGCTCCGTTTCAACTTTTTATTCAAACTAGTCTTTCTCTTTAAAGCTAATACAGGGCGATTATATCATAAAGCTTATAAATAGAAAAAAATATATTTATATTGAGTTTAAAGCTGATTAGCGGAAAACATTCAAATTTAAAAGTCCACGCAGGCTAACAAAGCGTTATACGTTTTTAAGGAACATTTTGATATCCTTTTAACGTTGTTTCATGCTATTTGCCACTAGTTTAAAGAAATCGAATTTTATTCGAATAGTCCCCACAGCTACTATACTTATACTAACGCCATATTGATCATCATGAACGCAAACATCCTTGTAAACATCGAATTTGTCTACACGCAACCATTATTTACCAATAAGTCGGCGATCATACGGCCGGTCAGACCCATGGACTAGGCGAATAAAGTAACTATGTTCATAGTTTCAGGAGCCCTACAAATCTTTCTCATAGTATATTGTTGTGATATCTTTTTCAGAGCAGGGAAACCTTGGGGCAGGACGTGTGGTATGGCAAGGGCATCTCCACCACATGTCAAAGTTCAGTCCTAAGCACCGGGAATAAAGTGTAAATATGTAAATGACAAAAGCCCGTCGCACAGACGCTCGTTCACTCGAGGACGCAGGACCTGTCAGGACTCTGAGGCCGTTGAGTGACATGCGATGTTTGCTGCTGCTGCTATTGCTGCTACTGTGAAGCTTGTTAGACATTACAATGCGTGTTTGTGCCAGGATAACTGTCAACAGTTGCCGTTGAATTCGTTGCCTTTCTGTGCTTTCTTTTCTTTCTTATTTTACAAGTTTGCTAATTTCTTTTGTACATTTTCGAGATGCCTAACAACGTCATGCATTAACATAAAGTAACAATACCTCGCCCTAAGTGTAGGACCGGTCCTTCAGTCATTACTTTTCCTTGGATCACGTGCAACAGTTGGCTGTGGAATAAATCATGGCCAAGAAGTTATTTCAGACGCAATCAATTCATTTCCGACCATATGAAAAATGCCAATTGAATATTTATGTTCATGCAAATGGGATACCCTACGGGTGCAATTTGTGCAAAAATATTAATATCGTTATGGCTAAACAATAAGCCCAGTTGACAGATGATACCGATCTGATATGAATATAATGTTTGCCAAATCAATTATCTTGTTTTTCCACAAATGTGCAAATAAAATATATTCATAATAAGCAAAAAGCGATTGTGAAAACATTTTATATGTAAATACTTATCTAATTATAATATATATAAACGTTAAATTAAAAGTTATGGCATACTATTCCAGCATAGGAAAATATGTTTTTGTTTGTTTATATCACACACAGAAAAATTTAAAATAAAACTACTTTAAACTGGAAATTATTACACAAAACAAAAAAATTTTCCTGAGGCCATTTAAAATCGCCGTAACTTTAATAGCTTCAATAAATAGATACAATTTTTCTGGGTTTTATAAGTATTTTCTAAAATTACGGAAATCGCATGTAATTTATATGAGTTATATGGTTAAATGCGATGTTCTTATAATCTTGTACGTATAGTGGAATTTTTGGATCCTTTTAAAACGTGCGGATGGTAATTTTTTTTTTTGTACAAAAATTTCGAGTTCAAATCTTTAAAAAAAATAAAGACTGTTAACTTTTTTACAAAAATAATATGTTGTTAAGAATCGTTGAATAAGAACTAATGTAATTAGTTTTATAGAGGTTATGTTCAAATTTCTTCTACTTTCGTTTAAAATCTCTTTCAACGTTATTGGTAAGATTTTGTATAAAATTTGCACTTCACCTTAATATTGCTGTAATTAAACAAAAATCTACCTTAAGTTAATTATTGGCAATTTCTTTGTGTTCTAATATTTAGATAAAGTTTTTTTTAGTGCACGTAAATTGCAAATATAAAGTTTTAATGGCTCACTGGACTAATTGTTAATTAAAAATGCATAAGTCTTCTTTTTCTGTAAGCGTAATATTAGACTTTTAGGAAATGAAAATGTTTACTAAGAGAGGGCTTCATTGTTTAGCTTAGCGTTCCAAAATAAATCTTTAGTAATTTTGGGAAAATTTTAATAAAACTGTCATTTCCTCTTTCTCGGAATTTCACTGAGAGCATTCTTTGTTTTGAGTACTTCTGCTTTTTGAACAGATTCTTAGCCAAATCCTTTCATGAGCCCGAACAAAGCCATTACGAAACTTTTGCCATAAATATTAAAAGATATTGTTTTAAAATTTCAGTGGGGCAACCTTGGGATGACCATAAAAATGATTCATTTAATTCGACATGTGCTCGCTAGGTGCTACCCGAAGCCAAGACGGCTTAAGTTTATGCAAATTAAATTACAATTACAAATTCTGAGGACCTTCCCTCCGTCTGAGATGGCCCTGACCAAGTGGCTATTTTGGCAGCGCCATCATCTTGGCCTAATCTCAGGAAAGCCTCGGGCTGGCATTACACTTGCCAATGCCATATGCCAAATGTAAATGTTTGAAATGCTAGAATACATTTGACACTCGAGTCTGCAGCTCTTTGACAGACGCTTCTCAGTGGCATTGTTGAATAATCTGCCACTCTGTCCCGTATGATCCGTATGCTATTGTTGGGGATTCACTCAAAACGAAGGCTAAAAGCACTTGTGCAATTTCGTTCGTTGTCGGGATAATACCCTACGAGTTGAGGTCTTTAATACTTGCTTAATTCCGAAAATATTTTAATGCTCTGCCATTGAAGTCGAAATTTAATTTACTCTCAAATAGATTTCTGATAACTCATAGCTTTGGTCTTTGATTAACTTGATTCATGTATTTCGTGGAAAATGCATTCTATTTTCTGGCAATGCCAGATTTGCCTGACCAAATTTCAGCACAAGCAAACGGAGTTCGATGACCATTAAATTAAATTGATACTGCAATTGAAACGAACTTTAAGCATATTTTCCATGCATTTAAACAGAAATGGCTTGAAGGTGAAGCGACATTTCGGAATTAAATTCGTTTCAAACGCAGACTTTTCACCGAGCAATCCGTACGATAAAAGCTCAAAAATTGGGTGTTGAATTGCTTAAAAGTTTTTCCTTGTATCAAACAGAAGTTCGAAAAGTGAATCCACAAGCGCAAGAGTGTGTATTTACTTGAGGTACATAGATAGCTCGCGAAACTAACAACAACATGGAAATCAGTTAACACAAAAAATAACGGAATGAACTCTATCTCAAACTTTGGCTTTTTCACAACAACAGTTTTAGACTACCGAATGTCGGTGCTTGGATTCTGTATCTGGAATCTAGTGCTTAAGACAGAACTGCCATTCTGTCTATTTTAAGGGTTTTCTTAGAGCAATTGACATTTGTATTATGTATGATATTTTTTAAATACATAAATATTACAATCCTCAATGAAAATATAGTTATACTTTATCAATAGTTTTATTGCATCAACTAAATCTTAGATACACGTTTTTTATTATTATAAGCAAATTCTTAGTAAAAATGTTTGAAAATATTATTTTTTACCAAGAACGCACACTAAAGGGATCTAGTAGATATAATAAATATATAGAAAATTAAAAAAAAAAGAATACATATTTAAACTTCCTGCGAATCTTTTAATTTATCTCGATTTTCAATGTTTAATATAAGTTTATATTCAAAAAGATTAAGAAAAATCGCTTAATAAAATTGTCCTCCGGAATAAGTGTATTTTTAAGAAAACGCGAGTAAGCTGGATTTGGAAATGTTCAAATTTTGAAGCCCATGTGACCTCCCAGTTTATTACAAAAATGTAAACAACCCTTTGAATTAAGATAAAATGGTAAATCAACAATTTTAAAGTAACTAATATATTTTGAGAATTAAAAAGAAAAGTGTAATTATAAAACATTTTCAATATTTTTCCCATTTTGCTTGCCCCAGCTGTCGGCCATTTGAGAGAGACAGTTCTGGTCTGTGGCTTGGGGCAACTTCCTGTTTTCATACTGTTATCTGTGCCTTTTGTCTCTTGACCAAAAAGTTTGTCCTGCCCCGCCAGGGGCCTGATTAAAGCGAAACTTAAATGCACAACACTTCAAAATTGTCTGATTACGAAAGCTGAAAAACGAAATGCAATTGCGAGCAATCCTGTGCTGCACCTGTAATTATGGCACGGCAAATGGAAAATGTGGAGGCCGCGGGGCCGCGGCGTACGCCCATTGAAGTGTAACACAAAAGTATGAGGGATTGCTAAAAGCAATTTGAAAACAACAGAGTGAAAACGCTCCTAGCTCCCCGATCTCATCTCCCGGCCCACAAGCCCAAGAATTGCAGAAGTTAGCGTTGCCATGGCAATTATGAAGCTGGAAGAGGTTGCAGCGCTTTGAATGGATGACGCCGCGACGCAGCTCAAGGCTACACTCAAAAATGAACATCCGTAAACCATTAAAGCCGTCTCTTAAAGAGTTAAATTTTAAAATTTTAAGCAATATATATAATGAAAAAGACAACAGGGAGAACTTACCAGGAAAAACATTTCAATTAACAAGTAACAAGTTAAATTTATTTGTGTGTTTGAACGTTTTCTTAAATTTAAATTTCAAAACTATTTTTTTAGAACTTTCTTTACATGAAGTGGTTTAGTTTTAACTAAGCTAAATAGAAAAAGGTGGAATGAATACATGTCAACACCACTAATCATTCGTCCATGTAAATTATAAAAACAACCATAACAGTTATAAGTTTGTGCCAAAAAAATAATTTTAATGGTTATTTAAAATTTGTCTTATAAAAACTATTATTGTCACCTATAAAATATGAAAAACAATTTACATAAAAAAAATCGGGGAACAAAGGAGTATCTAAGAATTTTAAAACAATAAAGCACAAGAAAGGTAGCAAACTTCGAAAAGCTGAAGTTTTTATACCTTGCAGCCTTAAAACAACTATATTGCGATTTTTATGCGTATAAGTTTAAAAATAGTGAAGCAAACAACAATGATTTTTTGCTAAATTACTCGATCTTTCCTATGGCAACCTTGAAAGGACTTTATTGATTTAAAATGTCTTTGAAAGACTTTGTTTTTGATATATATTTATATAACTTAACATCTTTTATTTTAGTACTAACAATAAAAATGTTTTTAATAATAAATAATTTTTCAGTTTTATAATAAAACTTAACATTAACCATTAAATCAAATTTTTTAAAATCAATAAGTAAACGTTATTGTCAAGAGCCATATTTAAAAAACCCGATTATCTTCGGTCCCTGCAACTAACGTTTCCTAGCAAAGTTTTTAAAATAATGTAGCGAACTTTCTTTCAGTGTGGGCTGGAGTGAGGGTGGCTTTTGGGGTGGACAAACAGTGAGAGAATGGCGCGGCGGTTGCTATCTCAGTGGCATACTTAGCCGGAGACTATGCATTATCCGAGAACTTTATTAAAGTGCACGGTGAGTGCGCCTCGGCACCTGCGGCTGCGACAACTTGGCAGCCAGCTATGCGGCTATACCCATGATCCTTTTAGCTGCTTCAACTTGCTAAAGCCCAACTCGGCCGCGGGCTGAGCCCCAACAATTGGCACGCATACAACATGTATGCACCGCAATTAAAATTTGAACAGCGGGGTAAGAGTTGGCCAACCAGAAAGCAGCCAGCACGGACCTTTTCACATATTAATGAAGGGCCCATAAGTAAACATTGCCTTTGTAATTACCTTAGGCAAACACAAAGGGCTTAGGTTTTATTTTGGGGCTGTTGACTTTGAATTAACCAAAACAACGAGCATGAAAAGACGAAAGTGTAGTGCAAACATAAAGTATTTACATTTGAATAAGTGAGACCCCAATGGCAAGGACTAAATGTTAAAACTGACTTCGCTTGAGCACATATAAAGGTGGACAGAGATGTGTTGATCAGGCATTTCTACTTTTTATTGCCGTTTGGGTTTCTTTTTATTAGTCGCCATAAAGCGAGTCCTTTCTGCCTCTGCTGCTGACATGTATGCTCATGTCTAGCCGCACTTTTATGGCGCATAAATCTGTTCGAATGACGCCAAATTCCATTGCCCAAAATAGACATCCTACAAGATGTCCGCTCCCTTTTTCGATCCCTTACAGCCTGCTAATTTCGGCAACAAATCTGCTAAGCCAGCTTATGGTCACACACAAAGTCGCTGGCACACACGCACAACCGGTCGAGCCCAAAAGGATATGCTGGATATACATACATATGTACAATGTATTCCAGGGACACCGACTTTGGCAGCCTTGCTTTTTATTGCGGAAGAAACTGAAATTAAAACGTAAATCTTTGCGGAATTGCCAAAGTCGGAATTGATTTTTTATGGCGCGTTGTTGCCTTTATGAGCGATTTAATCATGGACACGGGAATGCCAGGGTTAGAGATTAATCCGTGCTCATGCCGTGCAACTGGTGAGATAATCGAATTGCAGTTTGTTTATGTTTTTGCCCGCAGCGGGCACAATTTGTTTTAATTGCGAGCAAAACAACTGTACAATCACGTCACATCGCCGGGGGTGCAGTGGGCAGTGTCAGTGGCAGTGGGTGGTCCCACAGTTAACCATGGTTGTTTACCAACTGCAGCTGATTGAGTTAAGCTCTGCGGAGAAGGCAGCTCGAATGCGTGCGTGCACAAGGCTTAAAAAACGCGCGGAAAACAGAGCAGAAATGTGCCCCACGTTGCAGGAGCATCATATGCCAACTTCGATAAATTGCAGAGATGTAAATAAAACGCAATGGGAGGAAACTCGATGCGGAATTGTGTCAACAGCAATCCCTATCCCCATCTCAGCCCCAATCCCAATCCCAATCCCAATTCCACTGCAGACCGCCACTCACAAGTGCAACGTGGCCAGCCACCGAGCTCTTATAATCTTAAATTTAAATATATATTCCTTGCAGTGCGTCGACGACGCCTGTTTGAGTTGCATCATAACGATGTGGCAATAGCTCAGATCCTGATTAAAGACCAATGGACTCATACGTGGGCAACGTACGAACATGTTCGGCTTTAGGCACTGGGTGCCTGGCAACGGCTGCTGCAAAGGATTTATTTCATTTCGTTTACTCTTTCTGCCTGCTACCTTTAATAACACGTATACGCCGGGTGGTTCGCGTGGTTGGAGTGGTTGGAGTGGTCCGGGTGCGAAGTGTCCACCACTTGCAACTTTTGACGTTATATTTTGTGTTGGTTTTCAATTAAAAAGTTTGCCTTATCCTGCATTTGTTGCAGCGCCCAACTGGCCTTCTCGGCAGCAGTTCGTCTCTTTTCTGCAAGATTTCATTGTTCGGATGGCTCTGACTCTGACACAATTCTGACAGCCTGCATGCAACACATTTCAGCCGAATGGAAATCGCAGACAATTGCCATTGACGTGGGCAAACCATTTAGGTAAATAATTGCTTTGCCAGCTTATTCCGGCATTTACAGCGATCAAACAATGGCCCGCAATTTTGCAGGCTCCGAACTGAATTAATATGCATGTAGGTTGCATGAAACCACGTGAAATGCACATAAGCGCTACTCGAAAATACTCTTAGCTAAGCGTGCAGCACGAAAAAAAATCAAAACATCGATTTTAAAGTTAAATAACAGTGCCAAACGAATGGATAAAAACTACAGTTGAGAAAAGTTAAAATTGTCGTATGGAAAAATATAGTACCGAAAGGGCTGTAAATGGATAACTGGTTTTCACGAAAAATTTAATTTTCATAGATGCATGCAGGCTTATTAAGCTGACTATCAAAAATCAAATTATTTACGTTAAAGTCAAAGTTTCGTTTATTTGTAAAAGTGTTTAAAGGTTGAAAATAAAATGAAAGGTAAAAAAGTCTACAACCCAGGCTGTCAAAGTTGTAAAAAAAAAGTTTTTGAAATTTAAAAGCTAAAATATCCGATTAGTTAATGACAGCCAGCCACAGCCACACTCATCTGGGAATGGCAACTAATTTATAAAACTCTAAGCAAAAACAAGACGAAACGCTGTAGTCGAATGGTCCGACTATCGAGATACTCAGGTAACCAATTTAAAAACAAATATGTATGTATAATATATAAGTTGCGCAATCTCCCGGAAAATAAACATCATTGTTAATAACTAATAAAGTATTTGTTCGATTAGAGTGTTTTAGAATGAGTTAATAACATATATTGACCGAATAAACATGTAAAGCTGAATAACCTTTTCGTGGACGTGAATTTGATTGTTAAATCCCAAAACTCTAGCTTTTATAGTTTCCGAAACCTCGGACGTACGATACAAACAGACAGACAACAATCCTGATCAAGAATATATATACTTTACTGGGTCGGAAACGCTTCTCTCTTTCACTCTACTAGTAACGGGTGCAAATTATAAAAGCATTTATTTTATTGACATACATTGAAGCTAATCAGGCAGTTCACTCATCTTTCAGGCGGTAGATTACTGCACAGGTAAACAATACATTTGTTTGACACACACAAATTTAAAGTAAAAACCTTGGTTGCGTTTGTCTGCACTTACCAGAAAAAAATGTAAAAAATTGTTATATTTTAAATGTGACTTTGCCACAACTGAATCCTTATGTGTACAATCCAGAAAGAGGATAATTTCGTTCTTTGCATTTGTATTCGATTTCTTTCTGAAAAATCGTGTGTATGCACTTGCACTAAACGGCTCTAAAGCAATTTTCGCCAACACATAAGTTCGGAATATGGTTTTCTGCCAAGTTGATCGTAAATTTTGCTGACAAAACTCCGTTTCCGGCACGTTTTATTATCCTGGCGCACTACCAAGCGTAATTGATTGATTGATGGATGGATGGATGCATGGATGGATGGACGAAGCACTCTCGCACACATGCCCCTGCCCTCAGCAAACACACCCAATCCCAACCGAAAAATGGCCGATATTAAAGCGACGACTTTCTGCCCAGGCTCTGGGCAACTTAGCACATTTAATCTTTAATTAAGAGCAACCAGGACGACATTTTATCTGACCCTGTTTCGGGGTCACTCCATCGCCCTGCCGGCTTAAATGATGCGTTAAGATGACTCCGATGAAGGATCACGAAAGTGGCTTGCGGCTTTCGGGGTTTCTGTGGCCCCGTGGCCGCAGAAGGACTTTAAGGCCAGATATTGGGGGCGCCGAGAGACAAAAATGTAGGGGCGGGGCAGGCCAAACGGCAAATGGCAGAGGAAAGCTCCCCAACCCCCATAAAATTCGCAAGGGCATTGCAAATGAATTAAATTACACAAAAGTGCGAAATAATGGCCGGCAGGCCAAAGAGTTGCCAACAGCCATGCAAATGGACACAAAGGACAAAAAGGCAGGACTCAAGCCTGAGGGAGGGTGGATGCCGATGGCAGGGTCGGGATTTTTGCTAGGCGAAATCCTATTAAAATTCAATTGTCTGTAAATAAAGTGATGGCGTGACGACTTGGAGGCCCTGTCACTTGGATTGTTTGTCACTTAATTAAGGTTAATGTGCACGTCCGACTGGCAGCAAGGCTTAGCTTTGGATCTGTAAACAGGTCCCATGCGTAATTAAATTTCCAATGAGAACGGCAACGGCAACAGCAGCTGCTGAACCCGGGGCCTCTCCTGCGGATGTAGTTTCGACAAACAGGACATCGAGCAAATGGCTTGTGTCGACTGTGTGACAAGTTTATTTCATTACGGCCACAAAGCAAAACACTTCCTCCAGGCACTTCCTCTTCCTCCTGCTGAGCGACCATGTCGCCGCAGAGTGGAGTCAAATTGAAAGTTATCAAAATGTGTGCATAACGGTTTGTTATATAGTTATTGTCCTGACTGGAGCGGCAGTCAGTCCGCCCACTCCAAGTAAATTAAATTACGCCAACAAGTCACACAAGTCACACACTAACTAAGCGCTCACATATACTCCCATATCATCCCATACACACATGGCAAACAGATTTGCATTGCAAACAAAACTTTTCCGAGCCGCCCGATGTATGCGCATATCTAATGCGATCTGACTGCGGCCGAGACTTTGGCTTTGGAGACTGCACGGGTAATCGGTTGGCGGAGGCTGGAGGTCCGGTGTCACATCATATCATATTTACAGCGATTTTGGGAACAACTTTGGCCCGAAGCGAATGCCAGCATCCGTCTCATTGGGATGGCCATAAACATTGTTTTAGAGTGCCAAGGCAGATTAACTTGGGCATGGCATGTATTCCTGCACTTGCTGATAACCAATCATTTTGGCTCGGCACTGAAGACTTCACACAGGAAATTGTGTGCTCGGATTTCGTCAAATTGTGGCAAAAGAAACCTACACCACAAGAAAGAAAGCCGGGTATAAATATGTACCTAGGAGCTGACCTCGGTTGTAAGATCATATTTAAAGAAACTCCAAGCCAAACGCATTATGTTTGAAAGAAATTATGATGATGCACGTATTTTATTTACCAATAGTTATCGAAATTAATTTATGCTCTAAGTTTTGACAACGCTTAATACACCATGTTTAAGATTAAAGTTAATAACATACAACTCAGTGAAGGGAAATTTTCGACCATATAAAACAATACAAAAGACAGTTATGACAATGACGACATTATGGTAAGTGCGCATTACTACTTTCCGAAAATTCTAAAGACTAGTTTCTATTGCAGTCAGTTATATCAATAGGAACGATACAACATTTTTTAACACAAACGATATTTCGAAATTATTTCTTATGATTTTTTTAGATATAAAATATGCCACAGGAAAGTTTTGATAACGATTGGGAAATTTATACGCAAATTACTCAAGATTAAGTAATTTTTTCAATTTCAGTATTATGTTTTTAATTTGAACAAAATCGGATGTATACCTGCGAGAATATATATAAACTTCGGAATGCAGAATTAACTTCCTTCTTCGATTTTGAATTGAGACCTTAATTCTTTAATCCATTAACAATTTCTACCTTGAAACGATATCAACGATACGTTTTTTTTTTTTGTGCTTCTATTACTAAAAAGCAATAGAATCAGTTTAGTCCGGGTGGAAACCAATTTCGTTGGGTGTACGCATCGGCAAAGCATCTTTTTGCACGCTATATCGCAAATACTTGAGGAATTTCCTTATCAAAGCAAGCCGAAAACTTTCGCCAAAGTTTTCCTGTGGCCGGGGAATAAAAGTGTGATATGATGGCCTGAGTTTTATTGTCTCGGCAGGATTGCAACTCCCTTTATGGCTGGCACACTTTAGCTGGCTGATCCCGCCATTAATGTCTGCAAATTGTGCCTCGACACGCCAGCCGATTCAATACAAAATAGAAAAAAGTTGCTGGCAACTTAAACACTCTGCTCGGCAAGTTGTTTGGTTGGGTGCTGGTGCTGGTGCTGGTGCTGGGTTGCCTTTATTTTTTTACAGCCCCTGCTGGAAACTTTTCTCATTAGTCACTATTTTTAGCTGCACTTTAATTGTTACACACTCGCAGGACGAAAGTTTCCCAGCGGAGTGCGAGCACTGCGAGTTGTTTTAATTTTGTATTCCTTCGCCGGCAATTCATCCGTTGGCGTTGGTGGTGTTGGTGGTGGTTGTGGGTGGTGATGGCTGGCATTTGAGCAAGATTTGTGTAAACAAATTAAGCGTGCTGCATGGCGCGGCCATTTCTTTTCTAACAATCGAGCAGGTGCGAAATGAATATGGAGAAGTTACGCCCAACAGAATTAAAAGTTTTCGGGCCCCGGTGGCAATTAAAGTTAACGCGTGTGTGATGGGGCAGGGGCAGGCGCAGTAATTACACAAAACGCGTGAGCAATGCCTGTAATTCAGGCTCAAACGAGAAGGCACAAAGCATTCAAATGCCTCTGTTCTAGTAAAAGCCCTTTCCCGTTGAGGCATTTTCCTAATGGCGGCCCAGAAGCGTGTGGGCTGGCTGCTCTATTTGGTGAAAATTCAGGCGGTAACTTTGACGGAATCCCCGAGCATGCAAGACTTTACGTCGCAGCATCGTTCCGCTGGCAGATAAATTCGTTGGCCCTCTTTTGTTTCTGACAGAAACATGACTTTAATTAAGTGCATGCCTTCGCTGGTGCTTGAATATGAAATCCGAGTTTCCTCGCACAACAAATTAAATGACACTCTACATGAACCCCACACGAAACGACACATCTTTGCGAAGTCATGAGCTCCAAAGGTATTTTCATATTAAATTACCCAAGCCCAAGAAATGCACTTAATAAATTCATCAGATGAAAGCACAAGCTCTGTCTCATCATTTATTCCAAATCGGCTTAACAACAACATTGAGATTGTCAGCAAATTATAAGGAACTGCAGTCAAGAGTTAAATGCAAAATATATCTGCATTCAAATGACCGACTTTAACAAGCTCTGCTGCAGCCACATTTAAGTAAGAAAAGTTTCAACTGACAGAAGCACTGCAGGTTTTGATCTTTTTACGTCCCCTTTTTTAAATCCTTTCACTGCCGTAAAAAAAACAACTAATTACTGCAACCGGATAGTGAGGGTTAATTAATTTCCCTGGCTTTGACAGTTTTTCTCCACCCTTTTGACTACGAAAACGTTTTCATTATTCCGAGCAACGCATTTATTGTTTGAAAAATGGGATGAAGTCTTAATGAACAAACGACATAAATACAAACTATACCAATTAAGTAGACTTACAAGCAAGAACAATAGAAAAAGTATACTTTAATTATGAACTATTTTTGGGTTCACTCTTTAGACATATATTGAACGTATACGACGAGTACGGAAAACTTGAATTGGTTTTATTTGATTAGGCGAGATTTGTGCAGGTTCCATTCGATAGGTTGAGTTGAGATATTCAGGAGTTTCAATTTATTTGACACTATTTCAGAGGGGTTCCTTTTCGGTTAAATTCAAAGGGCTGTGTAACTATAGTAAGTTCGAAAGTTTCCATGGTTAAACAGTTTAGCTTAGTGATAACTTAAGTTACAGCTTTGAAGCAAACGTGCGGCTTAGACAAACTATGACTATTTAGTTCAAAACGCTTATAAATGGCAAACATGGTAAAATTATTAGTAAGGGAGACTTAAAGGAACTGATGATTGATTTCAGAGGGACGAACTAAGTATGAATAAATATTATAGGACTTTTCTTGGACCCTGAACTCGAGAGCCCCGACTTAATAACTTAGATATTTACAAGTTAGCCTTATTTGGATACAAACACTTCGAACCTACGATATGAAATATGATACAAAACACTTAAAAGCTATAGCCTTACTTTTTACACACACTTCGCATAAGTTAAAGGCGGCTGGGCTCACTTGATCCACATCTCGCAGTGATATATTGTTTAGTTTCCTTCTTAAGGCACAGACATTATGTACACCTGACAGTGCTTAGGTCACTAGAGCGGGATTCGGGCGAATGGATCTATGTGGCCGGCGGCTTGCCGTGCACCCGAAACCGGTAGAGGCATGTGTAGGTGGGCTGGCCGTGATTCGTCTCGATGCGCAGTTCGACGATGTCGTACGGCCGTTTGATGTCCAGGCTCTGGACGGCGAAGTACTGCAGGGAGGCGCCGTTGTCCTCGAACTGGTATTCGCCGAACAGCACCGGATCCTGGTCCTTCTCCTGCTCCAGCCCCTGTACAAATGCACAAATCCTATTAGACCTAGTCTAGATACTTTGCCGATGATTCACACTTACCCAAACGGTGAAGTTTTTGGGAGCCGAGTCTATCCTTCCAGTGGGGGAGAGACTCTTGGGTATGTGCTCGAGGGTGAACCCAGTGACGTACACCAACGAGTTAAGCTTCAGCACTGCGGGGGAAAAAATCAGAGCGGGTTTTAGGTTAAGTAATGACTGTGGACTTGCCTAGAAATCCGGGGAATCCCTGGAAGGCCCAGCACTCTCCCGGCTGCACATTGGGCGAGATGGCTACGCGCGGCGTGTTTGTGGGATACCAGAGGGGAATGCCGAACACCGATATCTGGGCCGACTTGGTCTGGTAGCTCTCGGTGCAGCGTGTGGAAAGGATTTGGCCGCCGGCCGACTCCAGGGCGAAGTCCACCAGGCCCGTCTTGTCCGCATCGTAAATGGCCAGCACCGTCTTGACTATCTGACGCACCTCCTCCTCGCGGATGTGACCCTTCAGCGCTTTGGTGCTCTCGTTGTGCTTCGCCTCCACGACCAGCAGCATCTCCCGCTTGAGCCGCTCGCTGATGTCGCCCATCAGCAGGATGCTGGAGCGCTCGATCTCGTCGCGTATGTTGTTGTTCGTGCGCCTGTTCAGCTCCAGCAGCTGCTGCTCCAGATAGTCCTTGGCCACGAACATGCTGCGCACCCAGTTCTGCAGATCGACGTCATCCAACTGGCCAGCGGCACCGCCAGCGGTGGATTGTTTGAAGCCAAGAATCTCGACCAGGGACAATTTGATCTGCTTGTTCAAAAGAGCGAACTGGGAGTCGTTGAGCGAGGAAAGTTTGCTTTCGATCTCGGCCAGCAGCCCGCTGAAGCGTCGATCCTGGGCCAGTTCGTGCTGCTGCATCCGCTCCAGCAGATCCTCCTGGTTGAGCTTCAGCTTGCTGATCGACTGGTGTAGGTCGGCATTCTCCGCCTGCTTGTCCGAGAGGGCCAACTTGATGAAGGCGATCTCCCTGTTTAGACTATCAATTTGGATTTCTGCGGCAGGGGAACCGGAGCTCTCCCGCGGCTCGAGTTGCCGCACCTGCAGATTAATGCGGGCATCCACAAAATCGACCAGCTCCGGAGCCGATAAGATGCGTTCCAGCAGCGCCGCAAAGTCAATCTTCTCCAGTTGAACTGTGTAGTGCGATTCGTGTAGATGGACCTCTGACTTGATTAGTCTGGTTATCTCCTCTAAGTTGGCTTGCGATAGCTTTGCTCCATCCTGCCAACCGCCCGACCTTTGCAGCTCGAGCTTCAGCTTCATGGCCAGATCAGCCAGATCCTGCTCAGTGAGCTGTGTCTGCTGGGAAAGCTGCTGCAGGTTCTCCTTCATCAGCTGAACAATTAGCTGAACCTGCTGCGGCGGCAGTTGCTTTGACTGCTGCTGCATTTTCAGCTCCACCAACTGCTGTACATAGCTGTTGACATGGTTCAAGATATTCTCGTACTCCTCCGCCGTCAAGGCCTTCTGTATGTTCCTGTCGATGCTGGCCATGTTGAGCTTGATGGCCTCGGCTTCCTGCTGCGGACTTTCGACACTGGCCTCCTTCATCCAACTCCTTAACGAGGCTCCAGCGTTGGACAAACGGCTTTGCAAAGAGCCAAAGAGGGCCAATGGCAGCGGCAACATGGTTTCGGCTCCCTGAACGTAGCCCATTCGCTGATCCTCCGGCAACAGCGACCAGCCTGACCGAAGAGAAGACGAAACACAGCACTATTAGTTGGCAATCCTTCTACATTTACGGTTCCCCGTGGCTTCGGCTTCGATTATCATAGAGACTAGGGTGGGGGAACATCGTCTTTATGGGGTAATTGCAACACAAATGCAGAAGGATAGAGTTCGGTTCGGGCCAACCAATATTGCTTGTTTACGTTTTACTTACCATTTAGCGAACTTCCAACAAATGGCAAATAAAACAAACTACTCTTCTTTGTACTTGATGTTTCGTATGAAAATTGTTTGCGTTTTATTTTTGTATAGACTATTACAAAGCAAACAGAGAACGATTTACAATTAAACGTTGTTCGACAACAAGTAAGTTTTAGTTAGGGCATTCACCCAGTCGGATAAAGGCTAAAGCCTAATTGTTGGACAAGAGTTTAGTTAACGTGAATGATTACAAAAATTCTGCAATTTGAACAGCGGCGAGCTCTATCCTTCTCCCATCAGCCTGTGATGTTGCATTTTGTTGGGAATTGTGTGGGTAGTGTGGTGGGATAAATGTGGGTATGTTGCATATGAGTCGGGGTAAATGAGGCGACGAAAAACTATACAATAATTGGGAAAACAGCGAGCCCACAGACGGACAAAACTCGGACCAAATGCTTTAGTTTGTACTTGAATTGTTCATATAGAAAGTTCATCATATCCGTTGATATGGACAGAGAGTTAATCCTCTCGACAAGATCCTTTTAGAGAAGCAACTGCTGCAGCAGTTCGACCACCAAACGGTAGCCTCCCCGCTCCAGATGTTCCCTACACGCGCTCATAATAGACCTGATCGTCGGCCTGAAAGATCTGGCGCCCCTTGTTGACCACGTTCTGACCAATGGTTCTGAGGTACAGCACATAGTCGTCGGCCCAGTCGCGCACGCGCACCGCCTGCTCGGCGGCCTGGGAGCGCAGCGATTCGTACTGGGCCGTGTTCAGGTAGTCGCTAACATTGATCTTGGGCAACTCAGGTAGGGTGAATGTGAACGTGTATTCAGACAGGGATTTGGGTGGGAAAGTTTCATTGGGGTGTATGTAATAGAACAGACCTGCAAAGGCAAAGCAAATTAGGCGATGGTCCTTGACAGATGGCGAAAGTAAAATAAAACATGTTATCACGTGGCCACTAAAAATTCTAATCCGCGGGATTTCACCAACAAATTAGCGATGGCGTCACGAGACTGTCAACGACCGGACCAGTGTATAAATAAACCCGCCGGAGGTCATCTATATGCATACAGCATGAGTTCTCGAACCGATACAAGGTCAGGGCACACGCTCGAACATATTTTACTTTACATCGTCGTAAATCGGACTGTGCTTTGAAGGCCTACTCACCCGTCAGCAGCAGCAAGGGCAGCAGAATCAGCAGAACTATGAGGAACCGCTTTTTCGACTTGTTTTCCGCATCCGAGGATCGCAGCAACCACGTGTCCAGACTCAGCACCGATCCAATGAAGATGTACAAGTAACGCAGCAAGCTCGCGAATCCGCCTCCGATAGCCTGGGCTACTTTACCCAGGAATCCAGTCTGCCGGCTCTGCTGGCGCCTGGCATAGTAGTTCTGATAGGCATTCGTCTCCGTGGCCGAAAGGTTGGTCACTCGAGTCCATACGGTGGTAACGCTGCTCACGACCAGCTGGATGAGGCGGACGAGCCACCAGCTCTGCTTCTGCTGCTGCCCAAAGGTGGCGTCCAGTTCGTCTGCGGAGTCATAGTTCGCCTGCTGGGTGTACTTCGACTGGTAGCGGCGGCGGATGAACTCCTCCTGGCCTGGATTCTGCTGGACCATGTAGTTGACGCGCTCATCGTGATTGGCCAGGCTCCGCCTGGACATGTTGGGCATGGCCACAACGCCCGGGGCCAACTGGCGGCGGTGGGGGGACAGCTCGGAGTAGGTGTAGTCCGTCTTGGGGGTTTTGCTGCAAGGAAACACCATTAGCTTACAGTTTTGACAAGGCGCATGGTTGCTTCACGCACTTCCAGTACTCGCCAGCATCCCTGTACTCAATGTAGGCCAGGTAGTCGCTGACATTTGCCGAGCTGAGGTTGCCGTTCGAGTGGTTCAGCTTCTCCTGGGCGGAGTTGAGCGTGTTTTGTGTGGTCTCCAGCTGGCTTCTGTTCCGCGGCGTCGAAGTGGCGCCGCCTGTCGATCGCTTGGTTATGATCGACGTAACTGTGGTCGTGGTCGAGGTCTGCTTGCGTTTGGCCTCCGGGGTCATGTCATCGCTCGAGTAGTCCGAGGTCAGCTGGGCAAAGGCCTTGCTGCGGGTCTGCTTGCTGCTGCTCGACTCCACCACATGCTCCTCCACTATCGTTCTGCAAGAAAGATAGTCGTTGGTAAGATTTGTTGGAAATATTTCGGTGAGTAAGTCCCTGATAACGTGCTCTAAAACTGGCGCAACTTCGAGTACAACGTATCAAAACAAAAATACAAAAATATGCTCATAAACGCCGTTGACCTTCGGCGCTTCTGGCTATTAGCCCACCCCAACATGCTCGATTTTGTGGCTAAAACGTGAAAACGAATCTGTTGTGGCCAACGTCGGTCCCCGGAATGTCGTCATCAAGTAGTGGGGAGACTGATCGGACAGACGATCTCTTGATTTCGGCGCCAAAAGCTAACGAAGCTCGACGAAATGCCGCACCCTGTATGCGGCTTTGCCTTCGTTTTCTGCCCGTTTCGAAATTGAAATTCGCGTCGAGCGTGAATAACAAGGAGGTGACGTCATGGCGACAAACACACAACGTTCAAGCCACTCGCTATTAATGTGTATCGCTATACAGTCAAACTTCCCTAAGTTTACAAGAAATCTCCAACGAATTCATTTTGAAAACTCTTTAAAAGTCTAATGTTGCATCATTTTAAAATTGTATAAGACTTCTAATTAGAGCCCTGCACAAGCAACCTGGTTTTTTGTCCAACCTAAAACCCAATTTACTTACTTGAAATGTTTTTTTTTTGACAGTCCAACCTACTTACACACTACGCAAATGACCCTAATTGTATCTCTTCAATCAAATGCAATAAACATTAATAGTGTTTTAATCGATTTTTGAGTCACTCTATTTGATTTTCAGGTTGAATTCTCTTAAGCCTGAATTTGTTAATGCCAGATGGTAGTTTCGGCTTTGAAAGTTGACTGTAGTTGTGACGCAATTGTCTAAATTAGGATCTCTTCTCTCACGTGCTTAGGAATGGATCTCGAGATTCCAATGGGCTGGTGTGCGAAAAAATGGGCCAAATATTACTACCCTTACACTATGTTCCTATAAGTGAGTCTATTTTTACAGACAAAAGTGTGTAACCAATTCCAACAACCCTTAGTTTTATTTTCTGCCTTGCCAATTAAAGGTTCGAGTTATATTTCGGGAGTAGTCCAAATACTTACTGCACATTGGGGGCCGCCGACTTCTTCTTGGGCTGGTTGTCTCCGGCGAGCAGGAAGGGGGTCTTGGAACGCGAACGCCGACGCGTTTCTATCTGGTAGGTATCTTCGCTCATGATTAGATTCTCAGCAAAGTGCTCGGTCCCTGCAAAGACCAAAAACAATTAACATGGGCCTCGATTTATTTGGAGTAAACATTAAACCCGTCCGGGTGTGTGTGCTCGTGCGAGTGTGTGCGTACTAGGCGTGGGTTGTTTACAATTGGGCAGCTGGAAAACATTTGTGGGCTTCACTTTACTTTACGCTGCTCATTTACTTTAATGCTCGAGTGCTCGGCGGATCGAGCTTTCCTCCCAACATTAATGCCGCATTATGCAATGCGATGCGTGTGGAAATGAGCACAGTGCCCGGTTTTAATTAGAATGCAATGGGGAGGTAAGTAGGCTGGCTGACAGGCAGGCAGGCCGTAAAGACCGCGTCTAAAAATAACACGGAGCATTTTCGGATTGCGAATTGCTTGCCAGTGACCGTGGAACTGTTGGTGGACTACACAGACTACGGTTGCAAATTCGCCGAAAACGCCTTTCGAGCATAGATTACAGGGGGAGGGGGAGGCGGCACAGGGTGCTCCGGCGGACCACGCCATGCACAAACACCGCGCCGTAATCAATACAATGAGTTGCCCAAAATGGGTTTGCAGCACAGGCGCAAACATTAGGTATTTCGGTGAAATGGAAACCCAAACAAGTTTTCCGCAGCTGCGTCATAGCTTAGCTGTAAAAACGAAGCACGCACGCAGGCACACAAACACAAACACACACACACACAGCAAAGCAAAAGTGTTTCAGGCATTTCGCACATAAATTAGCCACATACGTTATAATATTTATGGTTCTGCCGCACTTAATGAATTCCTCTGATTTGGTTAGCTAAATAGGCGGTTTGTTTGCAAACGCCGCGACGGTTTTAAAAATAGCCTCCACTGGCGCGACGGAAAATCACGTCTTTTCCGAGCGGCGAAAAAATTCGAATAGATTGTGGAGGGGGAAACGGCGATGATTTTTCTAACGACTATCGATTGTTGCCAGTATGAACGTATGCGTCAGGCGTTAGTCCGTTCCAGCAGTGTTGCCAGATCAGGAGATTTCCCCCTAGATTTTCGGGGTTTTTAACTAGTCTAACTAATTTAAGGGGGGGATATTTGTGCCCGTGTCATTGGGTCGCTTTAACTTTTTCCCAACAACTCTTTTATAAGGTTTTTCAACCTTATATATATCAACCTTCCACCATCCGTTAAAGGGATGGTCAATAAAATTTTGCCATTTCAAAAATTTTCCAGTCAGCCCGCGTTAAAAATTTGATGGACTAGAGTAAGAGAGGGCATTAAATATCGATATCAGTTTCGATAGAGAAATTTAGTTACGACTCGAACCATGCAATATTATTATTGAGATACTCGACAGCTCTGAAAACGCGTCCCGGCTAAAAAAAGAATCCCAAAATACAACAACCAGCCAAGAGGTTTACTTGTCGTGATTCCATCAGAAAAACCAAAAATATGATTGAAATAACGTGTAACGATCGACTGGGCAAGAAGGTAGGTTGAGGCAATCAGGCGAACGATACTCGATTTGCTAATCCAACGTATAACACGCAGGTGCGCGTCAAGTGCAATCCCGACGACACAATCGGCGACCTCAAGAAACTCATTGCGGCACAAACAGGCACCAAGCACGAGAAGATTGTCCTGAAGAAGTGGTACACAATCTACAAGGACCCCATCCGTCTATCTGACTGTATGACCTGTTGAATTTAATTGGCAAAGCCTTGCCATAAACTAATTTGTGTTTACATTTTTTCAGATGAAATCCACGATGGCATGAATCTGGAACTCTACTACCAGTAAATCCGAAATGGGATTGCCCCTGTCCCCGTGGTTGTCCGATTTTTATAGCTACTTTGATAAATAAACAAATTTTGATTAAATATTGTACATCTTGGCTTTGTTTTTATTTCCATCGAACAACCTTTTATTAATCAGATTTTTAACTTTTATGTATGTTGATTGTTGGATTAAAGACAAATTACCCTTTGCAACAAGACAATAACTCAAAGCTAAACGTTTCAAAACTCAATCAAATTATTTTATTATTCTAGGAACTTATAATATATTATACCTAAGTTGCCTTGAAGCCTTGTAGTTTAAAATATGGACTACATATAATATAATATATTGTCTAAAAATGAACATACTTTCAGCTAATGATTAGGTCGGGTAAACACAAAATCACATCCCCCTTTTTAGAACGCCCCTGTAACATTTGGTATTATTTTCACCGTCTATTGTGGCGTTGCCAGATCGAAGCAGACGCGTCCGGTCAAACAATAACAAAATAGGAACTGCAGATTTTAGCTAAAGTGAAAATGTCCATGATTCCATTTTTTCCAACGCTCAAGGTCTCCGTGGGGAATCGCTACTGGCTGGACATGGCTCCTGCCTCCGTCAGTGAAGAATCCCAGACGCGGCGCTACGAGGACGAACGCAGCAATTGGGTGAGCAATCTAAAGATCCATAATCCTGCAGCATTTCCTATAATTTCACTATCCTTACAGCGGGAGTCGCTTAAAACGGCCGGAACAGACCTGCAGCCACTGGGCAAGATGCTCACCATTCCCGGAATAGAGACCGACGACGAGGACGGTAAGTGAGGGGTGCAACTCAATGGCCGTATTCCATTTGAACTCCCATTTAACCACACAATCCTTCACTTCCAGCAAACGACGACAGCGAGGACACGGACAGTCACGACGAGGAGGACGACGAGACCAACGACCGCGTCATCCCGGTCACCCAGGACTTCTACTCCGCCGACGACATCCAGATGAACGACGAGACCTCTCCCACAGCCCCCTGAACGGGAGACACAATCACACTCCGGCTGGTGGATACACAATTATTTATTTTCGCGTCTTGTTCCCTTTACAAACTGTAACAAGTGTCGGATACTTTAGGCTTAAATAAATTAAAACATAGTAAGCAAGGTGGCTGGAGGAGTCTCCACTACATATTTCCGGAGGCTTGGCTCACTGGTTAAGGACATCAGGGGACGAATTGGGTTTTCCAGGGCCCTACTTGTGCAGCGCGGCCGTCTCCAGCTTGGGCGCCGGCTTGGAGGCCAGACCCGAGAGCAGCTTCTTGATCTCGGCGATGGCCCGGCCGGGATTGAGGCCTTTGGGACAGGTGCGCGTGCAGTTCATGATCGTGTGGCACCGGTAGACGCTGAAGGGGTCCTTCAACTTGCTCAGCCGCTCGGCGGAGTTCTCGTCACGCGAATCGATGATCCAGCGGTAGGCTTGCATCAGCACGGCCGGGCCCAGATACTTTTCGGCATTCCACCAGTACGAGGGGCACGAGGTGGAGCAGCAAGCGCACAGGATGCACTCGTACAGACCGTCCAGCTTGGAGCGGTCCTCGACGGACTGCAGGTACTGGGCCTTGCCCTTCTTCTCGCCGGCCTCGTTCCTTATAGAGGGATGGGATTAGCTGAATACATATACATGGGCAAACGGAAGACTCACTTGCGCTGCAGCCAGGGCTGGATGTTGCGGTACTGCTCGTAGAAGTTGTTCATGTCCGGCACCAAGTCACGCACCACGTACATGTGGGGCAGGGGATACACCTTCAGCGACTTGGAGGTGTTGATGTCGATCTTGCTGATGCAGGCCAGCGTGTTGGTGCCGCCGATGTTCATGGCGCAGGAGCCGCAGATGCCCTCGCGGCAGGAGCGCCGGAAGGTGAGCGTGGGGTCCATCTCGTTCTTGATCTTGATCAGGGCATCCAGCACCATGGGTCCGCACTCGCGCAGGTCCAGCTCGTAGGTCTGCATGTACGGCTTCTCGCCGGCGTTGTCCGGGTTCCAGCGGTAGATCTCGAACTTCTTGATCTGCGGCTCCTGGGCCTCCTTGGGCTGCGCCTGCTGATCCAGCTGGGCGGTGCCATTGCTGATGGATCGCAGCTGGAAATTCGGAGAAGCAAAATATCACTGGGAGAGTCACGCAATAACCATTTTTATCCAACCGCCCAGTGCAAAATCGTTTACATAACAGCAAATGCCCGTTGGCAATTTCCCCAATTACGACGCTTTGGCTTGCATGTTTGTCGCTTGTCTATATCTCCCGGACCCCCGTTTTCCGCCTTATATAACTGCACGGGCCCAAAAGCCGCCCCCGCCCCGGCCCAGAAATTATGGCCAGAACACCGATGGACCACCACGCATCCGCCGCTCACCTGGTTTCGGGCCACCAGGGATCCAACGCGGCTCAGGACTTGTCTCGCCTCACTCGCCAACATTTTCGTCGCTGTTGCTGCTGCAATTGAAACGGCACTGCGTTTGCAATTATCGATTTGCTAAGAGCAAATTAAGTGTTTTCCTTGTTTTCCGTACAAAAGTTGCACGAACTGAAAGTGCAGTGTGACCGTGTCTGAAGAAGGTATTTTAGACAAACGCACTTAAATACACCAAAGATGAGAAGCGGGCACTGGCCACACCAGCTATAACGTATTATTTATTTGAAAAAGATGAATTGTAAACTTGATACTTATAACCGTACGATCGGATGACTATGGACAATAAGTTTTATCTTTGCCTTGCCTTAATCGCACCATAAATTTTAAGGTAAACTTTATTATAATGATAATTCTAATAATAATACTCATTGAGTGCAAATTAAAAAGTATAGATGTTTGGAAAATATAGGCATGTTTATTTATTTGGTTTTATTCGTAAAGTATTCGTTCGAGTTTGGGCCTCGACTATAGCGTTTCTTCTTGTTTTGGTTCTGTATATGTCTATTTGATACGTGTTGCTCTTCATAAGTATATTATTAAACTGCCAATTTAAGCCTCAAATGATAGCTGAAGAAAAAAAATACGGAAAACTTGTTTAAATTCAAATATTGTAATAAATATATACACGAGAAATATCTACATACATATATAAAAATTTGTTTTAATATTTTTAGCAGGCGGTGCAATTTAAAAACAAAAAATTTTTTTTAACGTAATGAAGAAATTATTAAAAATATATTTGTAAATATACTTTTTAGTTAGCAAAAAATTAAATAAATGCTAATTTAAATCAAGAAAATCCTTCAAAGATTAGCTTGGTTTTAAAAAACAGTTGGGTTCCATTTATTATTTAAATGTACACAGGTTTTCCTTCCTATTTTAATTGTTTTCTCCAGTACTGTTTAACCCATTTGGGTCATCGATGGCATTTTTTCCTTTAACGTATAGGTTTCCTATTATAGATTCTATAGCTCGAACAAATTTGTAAAATTAGTTTAAACTGATGTTATATCACCATAAAATTATTATTTAAAAATACACTTCTAAAAGCCGAAAACATTTTTAATAGTATAACTATTAAACTAGCTATTAAACTCAACAATCTGCCGGCTTATCTGTTTCATACGAGCTCTGATACCGATAAAAGAAACCCTATATTTTTAACGTGTGTTAGAGATTAAAGAACGTTGTATTAAAATAACCTATGATTCAAATAGGTTAAGAACAGAACCGAAGATAAAAAAATGAAATAGACATGAAGACCGGTGAAAACCTTATTTACACTTTTAAAAATAAATGGCGTCAAACAAAAAAGGTTGAGTGTCATTTTCTAAATCAGGGAGGGAAAACCAAGGTTTGATTTCTAGAGGATATTGTCGGCTTAAATTTGTTAGCCGGTGTTATTTAATGTCTTTTTTTTTTTTAATTTGTGAACATACTTTATTAACTCTACATCAACCTCTGTTTGGTTTATAATAAAATAACAATTTAAACCATTGAAAATACATTTAACTAATTACAATTACAATTTACATACTCATTTGATCCTTAAATTTAAAAGGAGCCAAAGGAGTTTTTATAATTTCTTTTTCTGGAGCTAATGACTGAAGAGTGGCAGCAAAGTATGCGTTTGCAGGTATGATTAGTTTTCGACACATTAAGGATTAGATATTTTTCATCAGCCCCACCTGCTATATTCATAAAAACACGGTATGTACTTAAAATATACCTTTAGATATCAGCAATTATGTTGTTTCTTGCTTTTGAGTGCTAATATTGTTTTGGCACTGGAGAAATCTCTACCTTTACGGGTACTTGGAGAGATCCTGGGCCAACTATTATGTAAAACTTTTTAAATGGCGTTTGGCAAGCCCCAGGACAGCAGTATGACGACTTTGTCAATTGTTCAGTGACCTTTTGTTGCTGGGAAAACTTTTGCGGACTCTTACCTCCCCGCCTTTCCCATTCGCACGTAGAAGGTAGGGAAAGCCCAGGTGAAGTGAAAAGTAAGAGTGGGTCTCCAGTTTGCTTTATGAGCCGCCGCCTGCAAAGAAAGCGGCAAAAAAACTTTTTCAATGTTAAAGCAAACACGGGCAGCCACTAAAGTTGCCACCGAGGGGAGGTTTTCAGCCTCAGCCAGCCACAACTCCTGGTCCGCCTATTAAAAGCAAATAAAAACAATGAGCGCGAAACTTAAACAAAACCGTTCGAGGAGAGTAAGGCGAAGGATTTTATTTGCGTACTCTGCTTTTATTGGGCAAAAACACAAAAGGGGCGAAAGTGAGGTCATAACTGGCCTTAGATGTATCTCCCACACACTGAGACAAAAGCATAGGAAAGTATAGCACTCAAGCATCTTAATAAAACAGGTTTATATCCAGAGCATATCAGATTTAAGTAGCAAAGATAAGTGTCATCACAAAGATAAGAGCATAATATGCATTCTTGGTAACCCAAGTCTGACTTTTACAAAATACATATTTTTTCTGTGCATTCGATGAGTTGTTTTGATTTAGATTTAAGAGCTGCTAATGCAAATGCCATTTGCCAAAGGGAAGTTTGGTAATTAATCAATGGCCGTGGAGATTGTTTCTCAACTGTTGCCTACTTTTGGGAGCCGATAAAGATGGCGGAATCAATATGGCTGCGAGCAACTAAGCCCTCTAAATGAATGGCTTATGAGCCGGAATTGACGGCCACTTGATAACTTTGTTGGTCTGCATCTCGTTTTCCGCCCTTTAACTTTATTTGCGTGTACCATTTTCGGAGTGACGCAGACCCACAACAGATACACACCGCACTTGTTTGCTTTAAATCGTGATGTGGCCCTTGGCCAAACTTCCAGCCACTCAATGATTTCAGCTTAAGTGCGGAAAAATGATCGATTTGTTGATACACTCCCGCCAATCATTTATTTGCCATTCGTTCCGTGGCAGTGTGTGGGTGTAAAGAGATTGAATAACTTGCTAACAATAGACGCAGGCGGCACAAAAATAGCAATTTTATTCGCACATTTGTCTGGCCACAAGTCTGTTGCTCCTGCTCCTGGTGTGAGTTATGGTTTGGTATGTGTATCCGTGTTAACTGTGCGACAATATTGTCAAAGTTTTGTGTATTAAGCCGGCATTCATAGTACGTCATTTCCTCGGGGTGCCATAAAAAATAGACATCCACTCTGGCAAAAATGCGACAGACGCGGCCCTCATGTAATTCAATACTGGCGCGGGTGGGGGTGTTCGTGTGGGTGTGGGTGTGGGTGAGGGTGAGGGTGGTGTGTGTGCGACCACTTGACGCACTTTTGTTACATGTTCAATGAATTATTTATGGACAAATCCCCGCCGAAAACATCGATTGGCGCTCGTTATACACTTGACACCCTATTGGGTACCATTAAAATACCCGGAAATCAATGAAAATTAACTTCCATTGCCAGAATTGGCTGATATACATAATACGATAATTTGGGAAACGAAATATCTATAGGTGTAAATCTAAATTGGCGTTTTGTTTTACCATGAATAAAAAAGAAGCTGAACAACGGCACAACAAAACCAGTATCATTCGACCACATATAAACTAAGAACAGTTAATGTATATAATAACCTTTAAAGGACATAACTTTAAGGTGGTAATAAACATTAAAATCACTTAAATAATTCAAAAGTATAAAACATTTATGAGTTAAGTGTTTGGAAGTCGTTTATATATATGAAGAAATTAAAGTGTTCTTAAAGTGAAAGCATAATTTAAACAAAAAACTTTAAGCATACACCAAAAAAAACTTTTATGTTGCAGTTTCCTGAAAAAGTTCATCTTGGCATCTTTGAAATTAAAATTTAAAGACAAGGTCTTAAATATGTTAAACATCCAGAAAGTTCAAGTGAGTGTAAAAGCTTGTCGTGGGACGTCATTTTTATGTTTCCGTTTTATTTGATCTTAAATGCGGGCAAATTTTAAAGCTTTCTCATTGGTGAGCAAAAAGAGCCTGAGAATTCAAGCATCTGACTGCGAAATAAAAAGAAGTAAGTACAAAGCACAGTTGCCTTTGGCAATCCAAGGCAGTCCAGCTTGCATTTTCCGCTGAAGAAATTGTTGGTATACGCTTTTTAATTTAAGCCAACTCAAGGGCTGTAGGAATTCGAGAAGGGTATAGCGAAAACACCGGGGATAGTCGGGTTGCCGTCGAAACTATTTATCAACCTGATGGCGACAGGGCCTTGCCGCTGACAGTAACAAAGATGTTAAGCGGCTCAGAGCTCAGAGCAAACTCAAACAAGTTATCAAAAGCGCATCAAGCGCGACAGTTCGAGAGGCGCCCATTGTTGTGTTTTTCTATTTTTTTTTCCGCAGGTCCTTAAGGCACGCACAGAACGATATCTTGGATGGCGGCACGTAGCCCAGACCTTCATTATTGCTCATGTTGCTGCCAATACTGTTGTTCTTCTATTATTGTCGGAGGGGCAGACAGCAGACACGAGCGCATAAATGAAGCCGTCGGCCGTTGAAAGTCCACTAAATCGAATAAGGGCAAACTTTAATACCAGCGGAGAGGCTGGCCTAATGTGCTGAGAATGGATACAAGGAAGTGTCCGACTAAAATGGAACACCTTAAAAACTAATGGTTTACAGTCAACGCTGTCATGACAAATACGTGATACTGGTTGGGACACCTGTGTTCTGTGACTATCTTCTATCACTTTGATTTGTTTGATTTTTGTTTGAAGTATACACCTTACAACTTTTTATGCGTTGTGAGCTACGGATTTGTGTACCTATCAGCAGAATTTTCAAAAAAGCATTCTTCTAAGTACCTACAATTTTTGATGACACCGCCTTCTGTTAAGTGGCAATAAGAGTGTTATTGCTTGCTAGCCATTAAATGTATATCATAGCATGTTTTGTACAGAAATTTACTTTAATAACCTGCCTAACAAAATAATACTCAGATTGTATCCCAAAAATTAGTTATCATTTTAACATTTCCCTGCTTGTTACGATACATAAGTTCGATATGATATTAAAAGCAATGTTTCTTTGGTAAAATCTAGTCCTTAATAAGCGACGCAGGGTGTAAATAATTCAAACTTATTGGCATAGCTGCGAAGAATGTGTTTATAAATAAGTGAGCTGCCAGTGGGTCAAATTTAACTGCTCGCCAGTCAGCCTTGGACATGCTGCGTATTTGGGCCGGACAAACAACTCGTAGTTCTGGGCAATATTTGTACATTTAATGGCCGCCAGCCTGCCTTGATTAAATAGGCAAACAAAGCGCCTAGCCCACGACGCACAACACAACCAAATGCGATATTTGCGCAATATTTGTTTATGGGCGGGGGTCCTGGCTAATCAAACAGCCTTGGAGCTGGCTGGGCGGTTGCTGGGAGGTCCAAGGACGTTTAGGCGTCTTCCCAAATGAAGTTAATGCGATTTTCATGCGATAAGCGTCGCATTAGCGCAATAAGCTACAAATAATCAGCCGCCTGACAGGAATCGCCGTCACACCTGGACGCCATCCGCAATCAGATTCCAGTCCCATAAAACCCGAAGAACCCAGAAAAGCACGCCACGTTCAACTTTCTACGAGATGACTTTAATGGCGGCTCCTGCCCCCAACGCCTTCCTCCAGAATCGGCCAAGCGAGAAGGCCGAAGCCCGTTTATTAACTTACCCGGACAGGTTGGCTTAAATGCCGGAGTGCTTATGCAAATGTATGTAAAGTGTTGTAGTCGCCCAACAAAGGCGAGAGCCAAAGCAAAATCCTCCAAATGAAGTGAGAAAATAAAATTAAAACTTACACACTCAGTTTCAACGCCTTTTCTATCCCATTCCCAATCCCAATCCCAATCCTCGAGTCCTCCACCCATTCCGCCGTTGTGTGGAGTTAAGCGATAAATTCCGGCCAGTCAAAGCCAGAACGAGTGCCTGAAAGTCAGTGCTGGGAAAGGTACGGTTTGTATTAGTCAAAAAATTTGAATTGAGCTGCTTCAGGTAAAATAATAAAAAATAAATACCAAATATTAGTTCTTAATATTTCCATTTTTTGCTTACTTGTTAAGTAACCTGTATATGTATACGTATATTTAATTTTTTTTTTATTTTTATTTTTATTTTATCTAGAAAAACAAATTTATTATTCATTGAAAACAACATTGTATGTGAAAATAATAAATCATTTTTGCTTTTTGATAAATGTAAACAAATTAAAACAAACCTCGTGATCATTGCGGATTCATTATAGTTAAATTATTTTTAAGGATTTTATTAGTTAGAAAAAAAAAATTATTATTAGTCTTATGGAGGAGGATAAATAATATATTAATCAAATATTTAAAATGGGATATTAGAATAAATACAATAAATGATTGAAAAATGTTTTCAACATAATTTCACTATTAAATGAATTGATTTTAATACAAATTGTACTCTTCAATGGTAAAATGTAGCATTATTTACTTTTTTTTTTCAAAGTATAAAATCATGCACTTATAATAGCCTCAAAACCAAGTTTTTCTCTCAAAGCTTGGAACAAATAATAGCTGTTTAAGGATTCATTTTTATTTAAAAAATACTTTTTTGAAATTTACAATTGCAAAATGTTTAGTAAACTCGGTATCTTGCTTTTAAAAAAGAGTTTGCTAATGAATGGAACTAATTTTTGGTATTGTTGGGGAAGAACGAAAAGACATCGCTAGAACTGTGGTTTTTCAATGCAAACAGGATACAATAAACCGAAAACAACATCACTGTTTCATTCCTAGGTACAACTACCTATTTACTCGTACTTTCAACCGCTGTCGAAAGCAAAGACGGTAGCCACAGAGGTGTGCAGGCAAAAAGGTAAACAAAATGTAAATTGGTTTCGGTTTTCCAATTCCGTTTTTTCCCTGCTGCCCAATGCCGTCGGATATGGCAGATGGTGCGCCCGTTCAATGCACCCGATCCGATACCGTTCTGCCCCAGTCGAAGAACCCATTTAGGTTCAGAGGCGAACGCCATTGAACTTGCCTCCTGAAGGTGCGCATTCAGCTGGGGTTTCCCCTATAAATGCCATTTCGTCGCCATTAATTAATCCAATTATCGGGCGATTAAAGTCCAAATTGAACGTCAGGCTTTCGCCATGTGGGGCCGTCCGACAGCGAATAATAAGAATTTTAATTGCAGCAATATGCTGACGAAAGCGCAATGAAAGCCGTGCCAAAATCGATTAAATGTTCGCTGCGGATGCGTTGCTGACTTTCAATTGCTTCCGCCACCCGGAGACTAAAGCTTAACTCAAACCAAATGCAAATTCACTCGGCCAAGTGGCACGCATCATGCGGGTCTGCCAGGGCACTTTTCACTCCAGAATTTAATCAGAAAACAATTGCATAAAATTATGCTCAACAAGGCGAGAAATTACTTTTTTAGGGACTGCATTCGGAGGATGCTGGCTTGCAGACGACAGCATTTGCCAGTTGGCCATGGCCAAGTCGACCCCTGGCTAAGTCATCGCATAATTTCATGGCCTTCCTTCGTCAAGCCCCCGCCGCTTGTGTTTGCTCTGGGACTTTTGTTGTCCGACACGATGTCTTGATTTTCAAGAGACTTAATTATTAAAGCAGTTTCGGGCAACCGAGAAAACCCTTCTACTGGGGCCGCCTGCCGAATTGAATGCGTAATTATGAGCCATGAACCATGTCTGGCTGAGCAACAGCTGCCAAAAGCGAACGACGACGATGGCAACAGGGACAATTTGCAGCGACGACTTTGTTGGCTGAAAGTTAATTTTAAGCACACATTTCACTGAGCTCATTAAGCTCACAGTTTGCCCATCTCCTCCGCCTCCGCCTACGCCACGCCCACCCCCCCGTTGCCTGTCCGCCCACAATTGCGCTCCGTAAATCGCGCGGATAATCAAGTTTTTGGTTGAATGCAAATGACAGAGACTCCATTGCGTCTATTAACTTTTGATTTGCCGGGATTTAGCGGATGTCGGGGTGTTGACTGGGACTGTCGTTACTTCAAATACGGGTATTTACATTGGAACACCGCGAGCATAGCTAAATATTTTCAAAGGAAATTACCACTGCTTTGTATGACTTATGTATTTAGCATTCGACTTTAAGCTATTTGCCGTTTGAAAGAATTATGGTTTTAAACACTCCCATTTGTATTATCTAAATTATTTTTAGTTTTTAAATTATGTTATAGAGACAAAGATTTGTCGAATACATAATAGATGTTTCATTTCCAACAGCTAGGTTTCGTGCACTGCCTAGGGTCAAGTTACACTTAATTACTTGTCCTGGAGCTTGTAAACATTTATCGAACACGGATTCCCAGAATTCCCGACAGGCAGACATCAATATCCGCAATGACCTGGCACAAAGAGCGACTTAAGCTGCCCCTAAATGTGTGCTACAGTATCGTTTGCCGGTGCGGAGGGAATTCGGGGAAACTATCGTGTCTTACGGAATACGAGAGTGCCTTATTAGCTAGTCACAACATGGTCGCAGTCGTGCCATAACCCTGGTCCTCCAGCATGCACGTGTCTTACCTCATTTATCAGCTAATCAAATTACATGCCCATAATACGCAAACATTTGCATGAAGCGGTGGCGGGGGCGGGGCAGGGTTTTAGGAAACACGGTGTAGCTTTAATAGGCAATTTGTGTTAAACGCTGATTGAATAACCATTAATGCAACTAAGGAGCCAGTGTAACGCCACACATGCGACTCCAGGTCCTAATGACATCAGCAGGTGGGGGCAGGTGCAATCAGGCCATAAACACGTACCACCAGCTTTGGCCAAACCGACTGAGTGAGTGACTGCCGTTCTGAGGGACTTTGAAAACAACTTTGTCTGGTCGATCAATGTGCAACAGCATTTACTGCTAATGGCCAGGACAGGAAGACAGGAAGCGCCATTAGTACAGTACAGGTGTCACAATGCGCTGATGATGGCAAGAAAGTGCATTAAGCCGCTCGGAGACCCCGCATTTATGTAGTTTGCTAGGTCTTTAACGCCAGCCAAGCCCACCAGCAGAGTTTATTAAGAACGCATTTATCATAATTACCGACGGGCGGTGGCTGTAACTGTGGCTGTGGCTGTTGTGTCTGCCAGGCGAAGGAACAGCACCGCCGTCTCCAAGCGATGACATATTCAACAGGCAAAGCGGCCGTAAAATTCCTGGAATTTCATTCCAGAATGGCCGGCCCGAAAAATGTCTATGATGGTCCTGTCGGCATGGGGCGAGCTCATAAAAAATGCGACAGGCAGACACCATGAAAAAGCAAGAGTACATAACACAGAAAAAAACTACCAAAGCAAAACTTTTATGTAACGCAAATATTTTAAATCATTTGAGTCCAAAAAATACATAAATGAGTAACTTGAGTTATTCACTAATAATAAGTAACAATGGGTTCCTTAGGTTTTCACATTTAAATTCTGAAAAAAGCCAAAAAGCAAACAGATATTATAATATTGTATAAAAAAGACTATGTTTTGAAGGATATATAAAAAACAGTCTTTTAAAATTATATTACATTTATAGTTTCCTAAATCGACTCTTCTGGAGATGCTGATCAAAAATATTTGTACTCTATAGTTTCGCAAATCGTCTCCTTTACTGCGTTGCAAGCTTTTGATTGAAATTATTATACAAATCTTTAGCCTTCATTCAATTGGATTTGAAATCTTATAACACTATGTTTTCAGTTTAGTGTTACTTCAGGATTAGCCTTAAATTTCAATAAAATTCCTATGTTTTTTTCACTGTGCAGGAACTGCAAAAGGAAAAGAAGAGACGAAGAATTTATTCGCGTTGTGGGCAGGTTGTGGAGCTGGAACTGAAACTGGGAATGATTCATGCGGAAATAAAGGCACTCTCGAGTGCTGTAAATATTGTGGCAGCGACCACAGCAACAGCTTCAAAGGGAGGCCCCCGGAAAAGTGTGAAACACGAGCGGAAAACAAAAGAAACGCTTTGCATTTTCGCACCTTTTCAGGGGCTCACACGAGTGAATCGATTGATTCATTCGCTGCCCATGACAAACTGTCAGCAAACGTCCAAATGTCCAAAATGCGCAAATGTCCGAGTGTCCACGCTGTCGGTGGTGTGCATTATTTAATTGACACGTTGATTGTTTCGCATTGCGATTCCATTTTATGTGCAATATCAGGCAAGTGTGTGATGGAGCACTGGCTAAGGGGCCGTAGTGGGCTGGCAGTCAGACTGCCGAATGGACGGACAATTGCCTGTTGAAGTGCTGGCCCACTGCGACGACTCACCAAAATAACGCTCAACAGTTTGTTGCTCCGCAGATAAACGGAGAGCAAGCAACAAATGTTGCCGAAACATACTGTTTGGGCAAAGTTAAATATTCCGAATAATAAATTGTTCTTTTATTGCTGTCGAACACGGTCAATTTTACATTTCTCAGTAAATCCTTAGGGTGCGCATTACATTCGTTTCTTTGTTAGCTTTACAAGCCAGCTTTGCTGGTTAAGATGAGAAAAAATAAGTTAAGTTAAGTTAAAGGTTTACTGCATACATTTTTTTTAAACATATATTTAAGTGATTGATTCTTCTTAGCACCCATATCTTAAACGTTTAACAGTCTGTATGCCTGTCTATGGCTTCGTAAACTAGTCTCCCAATATTTAATTGTTTTAAACTTTTCAAAGAGCCTTCTTTTCTTGTAGGAAGTGATGGAAAGACTTTATTGTATACATAGTTGGCACATTCATTTTTTGTATATAAACATAAAACATGTGGTGTTTTAAATGCGGCTTTAGGAATTTCGAATTGAGTGAAAACCTGCTATGTGGGCATCCTAAGACTCGAAGGTGCCATTTTTAAAGAACTTTTTGCCTTTTTGGTTTACAACAATAATAATACAAAATACACTTGGATCGGTTTCAAGAAATTCAAAGTTTTACGAAAGTTACAGAAATTAAATGTTGGCACTCTTTTCGGAAAGAAGCACTTACTCTTACTTTAATAAGTTTTATTTCTTAAAAATAAAATAAAATATTTTAAAAAAATATTTCTTAAAAATAAAAAAAAAATTTTTAATTGCATTTTTAAAGTGCTTTGGACCAGCTACAGATTTCTCATTTATAAAAATATTAATATTTATAAATTTTAAATAGATATGATAAAAAGAAAACAAAAAAAGTGACAACTTGTTTTTAGGGTAAATTTCATTTGATTGCTATTTAAAATTGATTGCAAAATCCATTTTTTGTCTGTTAGCACAAAAAGCAAAAGCTTTCTGTCACTGTGCGGAAGATTTGTCAAACTTGTTGCTAAAAAAAACCCGCCAAAATATGTGAATGGAAGGAAGGAGTGACGAGAAGGCAAAACAACAACGCCAAAAATACCGCACCGCAGCCGTCAACGCTGCAGTCATTGGCAATGAGTAACTTCCAACAATCCGCCCAGCTAAGGCGGCCAGAAGCAGAAGCAGCAGCAGAAATGGAACTCACCACGGCCGGAAGCACCCAACCAACTCCGGGAAACTCACCTGTTAGGCGCAGGACAGCAGCGTGGTGAAGAGAACGGCGCTCGGAAATCGCGATTCGGCCAAACAGTTGCGACGCGACTACCAAATGAATCGGACGCGCCAGCGCTACAGCGGAAGTTCAGAACTGAGATGTTAACCCAAAAACTGTATATATCAAGTGCTTAAAAACGTTTAAATAAATTGGTTATTTTTAATTTCCGGTCTTCTAAGTATTGGCTGGATTCCGGTCTTACGTGGCGGTTAAATATTAAACAGCTATTTTCGAGTTCGTTTTGGTGCTTAGTGCTAACTCAAATCAATGACTTGAGCTTTTCGGCTTAGAAAGATCTGATTTTGTTTTGCTAGAATTTCTGAAACTTCGACCATTACTTGCATCTGCTGATCCCTTTCTCCACTCAGAGGATGCGTAAGTATTTGATTCGGTTTGATTGCGTACACAATGACCCAGCTAAATGGCTAAGTTTTCCCTTTAGCAAGGAATGCAGTGAAAAGTTAAATCACATTTATTGTGGCCCAAAGTTTTGCTTTCAGTCGGTTGCTTAATTGAAAACTAAGTTTGAAACCCCTGAAGTGGAAACATCTGTTTCCTGAGCGATTTCAAAACATGCCCAGCTCCTTCCCTTACGTTTTTCCAAGGAGAACCTTCATTCCGGACACTAATTGCATTTGGCTGGCAGCAGAAGCCCAATTCCTCGTTAAACACAAAAATATTAAGCGGCCATTTGCGGAACACGTCCGATAGTGGCCTCTTATCGAGTCGGCCCACACACAATATCAACAATATCAGTCTTATCTCCCTTTGGGCTTTTGTCGCAATTTACGTGCAGCCAGCTAGCGAGAGACACGTCAGAAAACTTGGCATACACTGAGGCGCCTTCGCTGGCCGAGGTGGCGTATACTTAATTATTCACATGCATGCTGATGGCGCTTCTTGATGCCGTCCCCTTTGCGCCGACAGTATTGTAATTGTTCCTCCTGTATTCACATTTTGCTGTCAAAAGACACTGCAGCGCGGTGCACTTCTGATGGATGGGCATAATTTATGTTTTTCCATTGACGCAGAAACAAAATACGCAGCCATTATATGGATATAGATAGTGCAGCCGATGAGTAAACAACACTCATCTAGAGTCCGGTTACGAATTCAGCACGTTTGTGCTGGGGAGATCGTGCTATTGCATGCCATACAATCTGAATTTACGTATTCTGCGAAACAGTGAGCGTATGCCTACTGACAGCGCATTAAGTATACGCCGTGTGTAGAGTAATCTATTGTTATCTAGCAAAACTATTGTTAGATTAGTATCCCGACAGTTTGTTAGTTCTGCCCCTCTCCATCAAAACACCCCTCTGCAGTCGGTGCTCGCATCAAAGCTTATTCATAACATTTGCTTTTGTTGGGGACACAGATACCCACAAACCAACACACACACACACACATTAGGGCCTTCTGGGCAGCTGTCAGCAGTTGGCAACACACACACACACCACACAGAAAGGCAGAGAGATGTTGGAAAAACCCTTTTTGGCAAGTCCAACAATAGCAATCCACATTAGTTTTGTAGCTGAAAAAGTGTAAAAGAGGGAAAACTTTTACATCTGCTGCTGGCATTTTATATAAATTATATTAAATTCCATTTGCCGACATCCCTGTGCGGCCCAAGGCTAGCTTACACTTACTTTGTAGTAGATTTAGACTTCTTTGGCAACTCTGTCTCACATTTGCCCAATTTAACTTTGCAGCTGCACGGAATCCCCAACGCCAGCGAACGGAAACTCAAATTAAAATCTATTTCGGAACTTTCGTTTAATCAACAAGTTACTTTCGCTTGCACTTTGCTTCAAACTGGAAAAGCGCTCGCTCTGTCGCTCCCAAAAGCGGATTTCGAGTGCAATGCCGTGCTAAACCATCTGACAGTGTCCCACAAGCGCTGGCATGATATATTCAAAGGGAATCGCAAATTGAAGGCAACATCGCGGATTAAGGTGACGACAAACTGACAGCAGGACGGCCATTTTCCGGTATTTTGATTTCGCTTTCCCGTCCCGCAATGCGCCATTAACTGGCACAACTTTGAACTCTCCTTCCGCTTCGATTTATGTTTTCGGTTGAAAGTTACGGCGCGCCAAAGCAACATTTTCGTTCGGTATTTGTGGAATGTGCTTTTGATAATTTATATTAATTTTAAAACGACAAGAAACTAATCGCACAAAGGAAGTTTAATTAAAAACAGCCAACATGGCAATGGAATGGATAACTGCAATGGACAAACGGTAAGAGAATTGGAGACTTTATTTGGTTTTCCTCAGATATATAAAGCATACTTTTCAAGGCAGGAAATTAAATTAGATCTTGATTTATTAAATGAACTAATCTCAGATGCAAATGAAAAACTTGTTCTTAATTTAAATTATAAGTTAAGCTTAAGCCAAAAGTTTCTAAGAATCAAAGAAAATGCTTTCTTGAATGCTTCACAATTTCTTTAATTTTAAGACACATTTTCAAGTTGGGTGCACAAAGTTCTTTCCTCTTCTTTTCCCAAGGAAGACATGTGCACACGCATCCACGTTCATGCACGTTAAATGAAATGCTCGACGTGGAGTACAAGCAAAACAAAATCGAGAAACGAGAAATGAAACATTTTAAAATGTTACCGTCATGCTCTACATTCATTTGTCAGGAACCAACATCTGCGTCCCACTCAATCTCCCTCCATCATTGCTGTTTGGCAAAAGGCCAATCCATATTGGATTGTGGACACGGCCTGCCACGAATTATCCGCTTTATTAAATCTCGATACCAATTCTTTTTGACTCACTGAACAGCCATTGGCAAAACAATTATATCATCAAGCTTGAATAGGAAACCAAAATGTTATGGATTAATAAAAGCGACGAAAAAAATATTATTTTGTGAGCAGCGAATATTAGTGATTTAATGAACTGTGCCTTTAAATAAATTTGTAACCATTAAGCCGTTGTTGTAAAGTAATTTGTAGTTCAGTAATTTGTTATCAGTCTACACACATTACATTTTTTTTTATTCTCATGTATATGCTAAATTACAATAATATTATGTTATGAATATAATTAATTGGCATTTCAATTAATATACGTTTAGGTCTATTAATATTATGTAGTGAATATAATTAATTGGCATTTCAATCAATATACGTTTAAGTTGGATATTTTTTTTTCAAAAAAATTAAACACATATTTTTAATTAGCGGAAGCACTTCATTCTTCAATGCTGGATACAAATCAAATATGCAGTTTACGTTTCGTTCCTTTTACTTTTACTTTGTTTATCGCCGGGTAATCCATTTTAGCCCTCTCTTCATAAGATGTTTTTTTTAATGTTGTTTTGCAGCTTTAAACAAATGAGCATTTAATTTTTTAGTAGCGAAAAAGATGCGACTAGAATCTTTTAACAGCGTACGTTTTTCCATTTTGAGCAGCAAATGCTTAAGAAAGTTTTAACGCCTTAAATTAAAATAAAGCCAATTTGAACATTAAAACATCTTTTTTTTTTCTCTGTGGCTTTAAATCAATTTGTTCAAGCGTGAATGGTCGAGAGTCAAACACACATTCGCTCGCAATAAGCCACTTGATGCAATTTGGTCGATTTTAGCCGGGAAAATCACTTGACGAGTCCCACCATTTGCCTCACATGACCCACCGAATGCTCAGATCTGCGGCACATTCAATTATTGCGAAGTGGCCTTAAATTTCATGGCTGGTATCCGAAAGGGGCGTGCCACCGCCCGCCACCACACCATCAATCACAGGACAATCTCTTCAAATTTCATGGTCTGTCAACGCTTAAACGCTTCTCCCATTCGGTGGTCGGGGGTCAGGGGTAAGAGGGCAGGGGGCAGCGGGCACTCATGTAGACTGCGCGCAGCAGCGGCAAAAATAAAGGTCAAGTGGCAAATGCTTTAAGCAAACTGTGTGCCTTGTGCCTGGGGCAAATATATGCAGTTTGCTGCCTTTTGTTTGCCCCGCTCAAAGAGAGGGTGCAGGCTGCAGTTTCAACTAAAACAATAATCAGAGTGGCGAAAACTCCACGATTTCCTAATGGCGCAGGCTCTTTTGCCAGCCGCAAGTCATTCTACAAACAATACAAATGGCCTCGCACTCAGTAAAACCTAACAAAATAAATGATTTAATTTGGGGCAAAATTAATGGCTGAGGTCCCGGCTGAGAAGGCCAAGTCACGGCAGCGGGATTCTTGGCTGGTAATTCGGCTTATCAAGAGCGATCTGGGCTTAAGCACACCTGGAGGACAAGGACACGCCGTACGCTCGGTGCATACAAACGAAAAAAGCCAATGAATCCGGCGTATCCTTGGCAAAAAGCAAGGTAATCGCCGTACGTAAAGCGGAAAGTGGCAAAGCCAGACAGCAATTGATATTGATGGCTTCCCGGCAAAAGGCGTCTTACTCACAAGTGCCACCAGGCATTTATCATACGCCACGTGTGCTGATGTCGGCTTTAATGTATGCGAGCAACTTCTCCTGCACCTTTAAGGCTGACGAATCGCCGGCACGGCAATTACAAAATTCCAAAAATCCAAAACTAAACTTTGGGGCGTGTGCCCAAAAACCGCAAAAACCATTATAATAAACAACGAGCCATGGGTTGGCTGGCCGTCTAGGACGAGACCCATCGCGCTTCCGGCTTTTCGGACCACCCCCTAACGCCCCTTTCCCTTCCCCACGAAAGCACTTAGGACCTGACTGTTTGGTTAACGACAAGCCCAGAAACAGTTGGCGGCACTGGGGTGCAGAGCATGAGCATGAGCATGAGCATGAGCATGAGCATAAGCATCACCTCCCTTGGTTTCCCGAAATTGCCGCTTCTACTGGCGAATGAATTATGTATGAGCCAGGCAAGACAGCCGCTTAGCTCCAGCAGCCAGCAGCCGGCAGCCAGCTGAAAGTGTTCAACGGCTGCGCCAAAAAGTAGACGTCTCGTTGCAAAAGTAGCCCTCAATGCAGATGATGCCCTGGCGAAGGCTAACTTGTGTTCCATTTCCGATTTGCAAGCAGCCTTTGTCTGCTGACTGGAGCAGTTCGCCCAGGTCACCACCTCCTTTGATCCTCCTCCACCTGGACTCGCTCTGTCCCCCACAACTTTATGGAATTTTTAATTATTCGGAAGCTCAGCGAGGAGTCTTAAAAGTGGTCCTGATGGATTTATGGCAGGCGAGCGTTGGCCTAAATAAAACATTAAAGTTTTGCCATTTTAAATTTAACGTTTCTCTTCGTTAGAAGTCAGATTTTGCAATACCAAAATTTCGGCTTTTAGCTATGTAAATTGTGAAACTTTTAAATACAAATTTTATTTTGTTAAACGACTTTTAATAAATAAAAACAATTAATTTATTGGCATAATGTCAGGTATAAGTGTATTTACTGATACTGTACCTTTTTAAATCCCTAGATATATGATTTGACACTTTATTTAAATTTAAATTTATCAAAAGAAAAATTACAGTTTGTATATAAATAATCATTCTTAACAGACTAAGAACTTTGAGTAAATGTACCTTAATAACAAGCACTTCATGGAATCATTCTTTCCTAGTTCTTTAAATAACATTTCCACTTATTAACATTTCATTATGTACCATTTTAAGATTCTTTCACGAAATTAATATTGCATTGGGTTTCTTGAATAGTAAATAGTTGTGATATAAAATCACCGAAATCTGTCAGGAACTTCGTTTTGGTAAATAATAAACAAAGAAACACAGTTTTATTTTGATGTAGTTATATTTAACACAGCTTAAACAAGTTCGTTAAAATAATAATAAAAATTTAAAGCCTTGCTAAACTAATTTTAAGGATTACTAGTTGAAAAATATTAAATCTTATCCGTTAAACTTTTCGTTTTATGCAATTAGTTTCGGCCTGCTTTTACTGCTTCAACTTTTTTTCCTTTCTTCACATTTTTCTGGTTGGGCTTCCGTTTCCTGCAAGATTCTTGCCCGGAAGCTCTTATATTTATTTATTCATTTTTCAATTGACTCGCACACAGACGCGACAAAAAAATAGAATTAGCATATTTAATGCGAGCACAAACCCTGCACAAATGACACTGGAATTTTTAATTTGAGTTTATTGTTGAGCTGATACTTTTCTTTGCTTTCCCATCTCCTCTCTTTTTTATTCAGTTTATGGCCTTGTCCAGCAACAAAAAATAGAACAAATCCATGTGCAGTGCTTTGCATAGAATCAGTAAATTATAAATGCAAAACACTCGTTTCTTTTTCGAGTTCCCTATTGCTTTATTGTTGTCTATTGTTCAACACGTCTGGGTTCAGCTTGGAAATGTTTAATTCCCGGAGTCATTTGCCCAGGGACTTATTTTATTTTACTGCACATTTCAGTATAGTCAATTTAAAAAAACAGTTTAAGGTTCTTAAAATCTTTTCAGGGTAATGCTAGTGAGCCACATAATACTCACTTTTTGCAAGTTTACTTATAACAAGATTCAAAGCAAACTTCGGCCGAAGCTCATGTACCCTTGCAGCAATTGCAAAAATTAAACATTCTTGAAAACATTAAAATTATGATTTACTTGCGTGTATGTTTAAAAACATTTCTTTCGTAGAATAAAATAGGTAGCCTAATATTCATGTTCATGCATGTGATAGTTTGAGCGCAGTAGCTCTTAACTTCCCGTGACTAAGTTATTGAATAAAGTATTACCAATATTAAAACGATGCTACGGTTATTATTGATTAATCAAACGACTATGTGCTATAGCTGTAATTTAAAACATTTTAGTTTTTTAAGACGAATTTTGCTGTTGTTTGCCTAATATGCTAGAACTAACATGGTGATTTTAATAATATTTCAGTCCTTGCGACCGCAACTTGCGTGATGTGGAGCTAATCTCGTGCCGCTTGCGTCGCGTGGAGCCGCTGTGTCGCCTTCCAGGATCCGCGCTCCAGCAGTTGGCCATGTGTGGGTTCTACGAGGACCTGGAGAAAGGCGTGACACGTGAGTGTTGTGTTGAGTGGATTTAATATGCAGCAGAGGTGGCTAACAACGGCCCTCCCCTTCTCACCCCGCAGTTTTTCGCGCCGGCGAACAGGGCCGCTTCTGGTATGCAGTGCTCGGCGGGTCGCTGGAGGTCCGATACCATGCTCATGCCGATGCCGATGGCAAGGTAAGTCCTTGTTTACAGCAGTCAGGCGATGGCAAACTGTCGGCGAATGTCGGCTTGTGAGGGGAGTGTGAGACAATGCCCGGGCTGAGCAATATAATTGATAGCGATTATACGGCATCCCCGCCGTGTTGCATATCCGATGCGCCGAGCACATTCAATATTCCGGGGATTTCGGCCCTCGGGGAGGGGGGCGATTCGAGTGGGGGCGTGCCTGGCTGCGGTCTAAACCCTCCTTATCCATCGATGTGAACAGCAGGAAAATGGAACTGCTGACAACGGCGAATGGCCCGGCATCTCCACATTCCCCCGCCGGCGAATCATATCGGTTTGTGGCATTCAATTTTTTTCCGTTCCGTGTTTTGCCCCTCTTTCTGGCATTGTGCTTGCCACAGCAACATTAATTTCCGCCAGGATATTGGCCGGCAGTTTTTTCCAGCCCAATGTTCTGAATGTAGGTACAAGCGTGTGTGTGCGTGTGTGTGTGTGTGACCGGGTACAAGGTACATATGATACATGTGTATGTCGCACTGGCCGAGTACATTCTGCGGGGAAGGTTCGGAAGGTGTCTGCTAATTGAAATGGTCCGGATCGGGTCTGGGGCTCCTCGTAGTGTCCTCCGTGCACGAGTGGCAGCCAGGGAAATTCGAGTATTTATGGTTAAGTGGGGCGTGACAGTGGCAGCATGCATGACCTCAACTTACTAATATGGTGACTGTGGCCTGTCGAGTGTGTGGCTATGGAAATTGCAATGGCATTTCGGTGGGAAGTGCTGGTAATGTGGACGGAATGTAGTCCGATTCTGTTTTGGTATAGCCATCGAAGGATTGCTTTGATGCAGGTTATTGAATTATACGTAAGAATCCTTTAACATCCTTCAATTTGTCAATGCTGCTTGTCAATTTGGCTGCTTCCTGAAAAGTTTTTTTTTACCTTTTGCTCTTACCCAAGAAGTTTGTATCGACTTGTATATATAGATATGCCGTTAAAAAAAGTAAAATTTCATGCTCTGAAACGCAAAGTTAGTAGACCACTGACTCAAAATGTATTTTTTTATAAGTTGAAACAAGGGACTAGATGAATTATTTACGTTTGGGATGAAATATTTTTTTTGTAAAAATCTTTTAACATTTTATCGTCAATAGTCCTTTGAATATTTAGTTTTCCCGCTAGCACAGGTCATGTTTCATAATCCCAATTGAAATGAAAGTCTTCCATAGAAGCTGTCCAGCTATCTCCATCATTTATTCTAATTTAAAATAATTTAAAATATTTATCCTAAAATATAATATTTATCCTTAAATAGTTGAACAGCCTTCGTGAAGCCAAAAAAAACCCATTTCCCAAATAAGTAAAACTAAAACTTCGAAAAGAATCGAAATAAAAGAAAACGATCTACGAGGGCTCTTCCCTTTTTTTGGGATCTTGATTTTGGTGTAAATTACAATGTTGTTGGCAGCTCCGTCTGTGAGAAACAATGTAATAAAAATGATTATCAACCATTAAAATGATTATTCTGTTGGAAGAATTTGTAATCGTGTTCCCACTTATAAGGCAAAGTGTTGTTTTATTTACACTGGGTTACACTGTTTGATCAAAAATACGGAACTGAAATCTATAAAAGAAATTAGTATTAATCGAGCTCAGCTTATCTTTGCTCCAATTTATCAAAGCGATTGGTTCCTTTTAGCATCTTTGCTGACCCTATTTTTCGGCAGCCTTTTATTTGCGACGGAGGGCAAATTTTGCTTTTGCATAATTTTTCCAACTGATTGGCTTTGGGAAAAGCCCGAAATGGATTTGCCTGCGGACAACCCACCGCAATTATAGCATAATACATTATTCAAACGAATTCACAATGTTATGGGCCTATGAAACTGTTTGTGACACTTCGTATGCAGCCGAGTGTTATGAATTTTCGTGGCGGAGCGTGGCGTGCGGCACGCAAAGCCCAATTTCCAGAGCCGGATAAATATAACTGCTGAATGCCGAGTGTCAGTCCCTCAAAACAAAGAAGCGGCCTATCAATAGCCCCACAATTAATTTCGAGTGATGCGAGAGGTGCTCATCAGAAAGTAGAGGAGCTGCTTCTGAAATAAAAACACCGGAGTGCTGGAAATTTATGTGAGAATGTGAGACTGCGCCGGCTGCCATTTGGTGCGAGTTCCGTTTTGAGTTGTTTGGATTTCCCCTTTGGTCCGGGGTCCACCGACCGATCCCCCCGCGATCACGTGATGTAGCTAATTTGGGACTAATGAAATGCGAGCAGGCAGCCTTAAGTGGCAAAAACAGCTGAAGCAGATACAAATTGCGACTAATTCATAAATGTCTTGGGACGCAAAGCTCTTCAAGGCGAAGTCAAGTGAGTGCCTCCCACCTGCAGAGCGCCGTTATAATTGAATGTAATTCTGCTGGGGAATCTGCATTCCGGCCCCTATCCCAAACCCCGCCCCCTCCGCCTCCCACTCGACCTTGCATGCAGCAAAGTACCTGCATGATACAATAGCTTGTTGTACTTCGGCTCAATTTCTTGTCTCCTGACCCGCCGACATGAGCACGATTAATCTTTGTTATGTGTCGACGACGCCGCGGCAGCCGCCACAAACATTGCCGGATCCAATTAAAATGATTATATAATTATGGCCGGAACGCCCGACCGGACCGGGCTGGGCCGGCTATCCGCGCCAGAAAATCCATCAAACTAATGAAAATGCTTTGGAAACTGAAACTTAACCCACGTATAATTATGCATCATTAGGTGCAGGTGTAGGGGCTTCCTCCAGACCAGTTTCGGGGCCACGGCCACCCAAGCGACCCAAGCGATCAAAGCGACCAAAAAGCGTCGATATTCAAGTTCAGACACATCGTAGGTGTTTGGAGTGCAGGCTTTTGATCTAGACGACCCAAGACGACAGAGAAAGCAGCTCCGGCGATAAATAATTGGATGAGGCAGTAAAAACTTTCGGCTCGAAAATAGAACCCATGTGGATAATGGAGAGCAAAAGCCACAAAACCACGGCTCGAATCATTTGATTTGTAAGAGCGATTTCCGCCCAGGCACTTCGAGGCGGAAGCAATCGAGTGCTCGAACTGCCACAAAAGGCAAATACAAATCAAACACACTCTCGGCTGGCCTCATTCAAGAGACGCCAGTGGCCCCGTTGGCCGAAAACGTTTAATTAGCCAAAAACACAACAGCTTTGCCGCAATCTTGTCCAATTTTGATGGGAGTCATTTGCATACGATTTACAGTTTTGCAGCTGCCGAAATCGCTGGGATCTAATCAGTTTGATTACCACCAGCAGACTCACACAGCCAGCTGGCTGAGAAGAACGAACACAATTAGAATGAACAATAGTAGCTCTGTCTAGCGCGGAACAAAGCGATAAACGCGAGCTGCTGCCACTTGAGACGCAGTGACAACAATTTGTCGCTTTTCATTAAAATCTACGTCACCCACGTCTCACTCTCACTCTGTCTCTGACTCTGACCCATCAAGATCATCTTCTGTAAACCCACACCCCCCGGCCACTAGTTTTGTGGATGTGTAAATATAAACATCCAGAGGGACTGTGTTTGCTCTGCCGTCAAACAAGTTGGCGACGTCGGCAGCGAAGTTGCCCACATATGCGCTATATGTGCGACCAGCGGAATGTATCTTTCGGATACTTTGCCGCTGCGGCAGAAATTAATACGTGCCGAGCACTTCAGCGGCGCACAACTCGATCGCTGGCCCAGAGGTTCGGTTCGCTGCCTCCATCGGTCTGAGTCCGTATCGGTTTCGCTCAGTGCATCTTCGGCAAGTGAAGTTGGCGAGTCCGCTAAAAAAAAAAAGTGCGTGGGCTGCGCTGAAAGATTCGCGCGCGTGGGCGTTCGCCAGGCCTCAGTAAACATCTAGTCGCGGAATCGAAATCGAAATAAACCAGTTAAATCATGGCTGAAATGTAATCGACACTACACACACACACACAGTGTAAACAAGGCCCGTTTCGAGTGCAGTTTTGAAATTGTTTATGCAATGCAATTGTGTTCAAAATTTATTACCTTCAAAGCAAAACAAAGCAAAGCAGCCGAAAAATACATTTGTGGTGCTTTGTGGTGATTCAACAGCTGCAGTGTGTGTAAACAAAACAAGGCAGGCAATATGGAGGAATTTTATTCAAGTTGATTTCATTCATTAAATCCGCCTGGAAGGTTGCCACGGTTAGTGAAGGAAAGAACAGCGAATACTTTTCTGGTGCGTATTTGTATTTGCATTTGCATTAAGCCATATATGGTAGGGTTCTTATCTCCGATGTGGTTTCTTATCTCCTTAAGTAGAACAGTTGGCTGAACCTGAAACCAGAAATGCCATGTAAGAAATGGGTGTTTAATTATAACTCCGAGAGCACTTTACGTTTACGTTTTCGTTCGAGTGATGTGAGTGAGCCTGAAGTCAGCACTTCCGGAAAGATGAGTAACCAACTACCAACTTAGCCAGGCTAAGCTCATCTCGCTCCATTTCTCCCATCTTCAATGCGCACGCAGCCACAAATCGCATAAATCACGGCCCAATAAATGCGATTTGCATAATTGATTAAAATTATTTGCAAACTGCCAGGCCAGCAGGTGAACCACTTATGATTGCCGAACCATCGGGCCGGTCAAAATAATAAATATATAGACACAAAAGACAGAGCTGGATAGCCATTGAGATGATTGATGGTGCTACAGGTTGGCCAAGAGCCAATAAAATGCATAAAAGAAAGCCCAAGGAGGCGGAGGGGGGGGGGCATCCCTCTAATAAATGCAGATGAAGATGAAAGATTGATTTTGCCCGCAGGGGAAGCAGCTACCGCCGATGATGATGAAGACATTGTGTGCTGCGGCGTTAGAAAATACATATTGAGATTTATGTTTATCGGGGCTCGGCCCAACAAACTTCACAGCCACTTAATTGGACCTGAGCCAGCAGGTGGAGTGGGTTCAACCTTTGCAAAGGTCAAAGAGCAACTGACTGCACATTTCACCCAGCTGACAACCCTTCCGGCTGCACACTCTACTGCGTCTGGCTCTTTCCCCCCGTAGAACAGCCACCATCAAATACTAATAATGCTCGTGTTTTTATATCCTTTATGGATCAATAAGTTTGGCGTGCGTGCCACGGGACAACAGCATCAGCATCAGCAGCAGGAGACCCACAGGGGAACTCCTTCTCCCGAGATCATGGTGCTTTTAATAATCTTTAATAGCTTGGGCGCGAGAGCGAGTGTGAGTGGGCGGTTAAAAAGCTGTTTCTGGGGCCATAAACAAATACGTATATGCACGTACAGAGATGGGCATATACCGATATTAATCAGTATTAAAGTGGTTTTTATAATGTTTATTAATTTACCAGAACCGCGAATGAAATGGGAAACTTTTAGCTAGAGGCAATTATTCATTTTCAGATATTTACCAGCACACCTCCCCGTTTGGGCAATTTAAAGTTTTTCAATTCGCACAAACGTTCGCATTTGCATGGGAAAAGTTCGTAATTAAATAAGTTGAGACTGGTAAATGAGCCGAAAAAATCTAATAAATTCACTTTCATCGCATGAGTTTTTCCATTAATAACTTTAGAATAATTTAATTAGCATACATTTGAGGCTGTGTGAACACGCGCCATGGGAATAAGAGGATTTCATATCTTTCCTTACCTCGCTATCTCTCGCACACTGGTTCATTAGATAAGCCTTGGTTCGATTCGAAAAAATATTCTCAAATTATGCAAATAATCTGCTGATAAGGTGCTAAAAGATACATACTCTCGCACAAACAAGTATACATATAACGAAAATCAAACATGAGATACAAACAAATTATTGCCCACCGAGAGGGAGAGTTTGAACGCAGGGACGTGCTTGTCATAAATTCGTTCGTGTTAAAAAATTCAAAAGCGCCAAATATGAGAAATCGCCTACACTGTATGTAAATTCTGCCGAAATACCCTAACAAAACAGCGTAATATTTGAAGAGAACAAGTGGAATATTTAAAGCATATTATGAATAATTAAAAAGTAATATAGAAAATCAATTTTTAGTTGAGCGTATAGAGTTTACCCATTGCTGTAGTTAAATATTTACTGTGAAAAGGTTTTATTGTTCTGCTATGTACAAAATGAACACCTTCTTGTAGCAAAATCTTTTTAGCATTACTGACAGACACTAAACATTCGCCAGTCATTAAACTTTAAGTACCAATTGACTTGCTTTGTAGATCAAATATTTGCAATGTAATAATTTATACAAGAATGCTCTGGTTTTTCACAGTATATCTGTTCAAAATCCAAATACAAATACAGCTCGCAGAGTATACAAAAGTAAATCTCAAGGTACTTATTATCCCCGCCTTTTTAGAGTTTACCCATGCAGATGTACAATATTTTTAGCTTTCGAAGCCTATAAACAGCAAAAGCAATGGGCAGAACACAAAAAAAAAGCAGCAGCAAAAAGTATGAAAACGTTTTTGCTGTTGCCGCTTGCCATGGCAATAAGCTTAATGGCAGCATTTGATGTCGATTACCATAAATAATATGTTGAAGAAAAAGATAAAGCTCGGAGCACACGACTCGACAGACAGAAGGCGTTGAATTAGCCAGGCACAAAACTCAGAACGAGACTGCCGCAAAAAGAGACACAGACTTGACCTTGCCCCAGACACTTGTGGCAGTCCAAGTTCAGAACTGAATGAGGAATGGCTCTTAACGTTCTGCGTAACGCAGTGGAAATTAGCAAGCAAATTTTCCCTTTACTTTCCCTTGGTATCTCAGTTTTTTGGCGCATAAAACTTTATGCAGCGCACAAAATCAATATTTGCACAATGGAGAATTTCCAATTTGATTGCCTGGGGATGGAGATTTCACTGCCGACGTTGTTCTGTTGCTTTTTCGCCTTTTCACTTTCACTTTTTATCAACAAATCGGGTTGAGTTTAGACTCTCGTGCGGAATTGAGTTAAACAATATTCTTATCGACTTTTTTGCTCTGCTCGCTGCCATGGAAAAAGTTTGCTCGGCATGCGTTTTGCCCAATTTACAATTCGGTGGCTACGGGCGGCTGATTCTGTCGGCTGCGGCTTAGAGCTGCGGAAAAGGGGAAAAGCCAAGTCAGGCAGCCAGTCGGCAGTAAAAGCCGAGCCAACTGCCACTTCAGCGGTGACAACTTCAAAAGGTTTTTGCTCACAATCATACTCTTTTCCTTATTTCTCGGCATGCCCATAAAGGGCAATCGTGATTTGTTGTCGTCATCGTTGGAATCTAGTTAAATTTATGTTTTCTGCTGTGCGCCAAAACTAGATTTGCCAAAACGAGAAGCAGAAAACCATTAATTTCCTCTTGAAAAAGCACTTTGTTTTCATTTGAAAGTTTAATTTGGTGCTTGAATGTGACTTCATTTGAATGATTTGTTTTCTTCGATTCGATTTTATTCGATTCACTTAAAATCTACCACCTGTGCCGTGGAGGCTGCAATGATTTCTTTTGGCCAAGTTTTTGAGCTGCATGCATATATGACCACACGTGTATCGATTTTCTTCTGCCTTGAGGCCATGTGCTCGATGTTCTTGATGTTTATGTGCTGTGTGTCCAATAAAATTTGTGTGCCCGCTCCTCCGCCCACGTTTAATGGAGGCGGAATGGGAATGGGAATGCGAATACGCCTACGCCTAGACCAGCAGCATAATGAATAAGTATTATGCTGATGTTTTCCGGCCCATTTCCCGCTGTGGCCACCGCCTTGCACACGCCCCTCAGCCTTTCTTTTTATTGCCGACTTTAATATTTCATTACAAACGGCTTTGTCATTTATTTGCTCAAAGCTGGGCTGCTGCTACTGCTGCTGCTGCTGCTTCTGTATTCACGGCACAAAAGGCAATTTTGGTTTAAAGTGCGTATACGCCACGTAGTGCCATCAGGGCAGCACATAAAACACATTCACGGCGCTTTCAAGCGAGCGGTTTATCGCCTCGCGTTAAAGCGAATCTCTCTGTGCCGCCATGCTCCAGTTGCAGCTTCATAAGTCAACAATTTTGCAACTTGCCCAATGGTCTGAGTGACAATTTGTGTCATCCCGCCTGATGGACAGCCACATCGGGGCTCTCTCTTTTGACACATTGACCCAGCACTTGTCACTGCATCGCGCCCGGCTGCCTTTTATGGCTTCCGCCAAAGATGCCCAAGATGCTGAGACAAAGCCCTTGGTACACAATCAACAGCAAATCAATATGGAGCAGCAGCTGCCACACACGCCGCACAATCACGGCTCGAATGTGTCAGCCCAGAAATTCAATCAGCCATCATCCTGCTGCTCCCAGTGGCTGATTGTGATTGAAAAATCCCGCTTGAGGAATGCGCCATTGTCATCCTGGCAGCTAATTATCCTGGGAGCTGTCTGGGGAGGCTTTAATTGCTACGCAGGTCCTACGTGAACCGTATTTGCCCTCGCGAAAAGCCTATTATGATTTTATCTACAGGGTTATGACGATTATGGGGGAAAAGGTCGGATTCTGCCTGGTGGGCTTCTTCCTTACTTTCCTGTGTGTATCTGAATTGAAATGAGGGATTTGTCCCACGTTTTCTTGCCGTCCTCTTTTGCCTCCCTTTCGATTTGGCTTCTTATTGTGATTTACATAATACGCAGACGCAACATCATTTTGTCACCCCACAGGAAATGCAGAGACCCACGATTTGTTTAGATTGCCCGACATCCAGACACAAATAAAACTAATTTATTCGAGGCGCACGCTCTTGCTCATGTAGTACATGGCCTGACGGATTGGAGTTTCCCCTCCCTCAGCCAGCATTTGCATTTGAAAGAGCTGTCTTCGGGGCCCAACACCTCTGCCGAGCAAACAATTAGCCGTCTGTTTACAAGAAGTCTCCGCGCTGCAGCCGCATCTGCAATTAGCCAAGCCGTCTCTCCTGAGACACGGAGACAACAATTCACCAGAAACTGCGGCAACGACATCAGTCAGCAGTCAGCAGTCAGATGTCGACTTAGAGAACAAGAACGAGAACCCTCGAGTGCATTCTTGGGGAATCTGCATTGTGTGGGGTTCTCCTCTGTGTTTGCCTGGCTTCTTTGGGCCCTGCTCAGCTCTCGGCTCTTTAGCTGCATTTAGATTTGCATTTTTATTTAGCGCATAAGTGCAGTCAGAGGAGGCAATCTAGTTTTTTGCCGCCGTTTCCTCAATGCGTTCTTTGTTTCTTTTTGTGCACTTCATTATGCTGAGAACGCCTCGCCTTTCAGTATTTTTGTTTCCCATCTTAATGCGTGTCTGTCTAAAACAATGTGACACATGTGGGCCGAGGCCGAGCACCTCAAGGTCAAGCTGGAGGACTTTAATTCCGAGCGACAGGGAATACTGAATCCACTGCTCACTTTTTCACGCCACACTGCAGCCCAGACTCCGTGGCAAAAGTGGGATATAGAAGTGTCAGTTGCACATGTAAGCCAGAGGAGCACTCACAGTATTAGACAATGACAGCCAAGGACACTCCAAGACAAGGACTCTTTCCCGGCCCGAGACTATGCCAATAATTCGAGCAACTTGTGATAAGTGATGCACAAGGTCAATATTGCCTTGGCTGGCGCATCGTTTCCGCCTCCTCAAATTGGAGAAAATAAATCCGCCATAATCGCGTTAGAGTTTTCAATTCCCTCCGCTGGCAGAAAGGGGGGAATTAGGGGCAACAAATGCGCATCCTAATCGGCTTATACCCCTTTAGGAGGTGACTCGGGGAGCGGTTAACCATAAGCATAATCGGGGAGTTAGGCACACACAATTGTGTGGCTTAGAAATACAGAAAAGCTATCAATTATGATAGTGCTCCCTATTGAATTGAACTGTTTTTGTTGATAAGCATACTGTAACTCACAAAATCCATATTTCAATGTTGAACAGCTTCCTATAATGTTGAACTTCATATAAAATAAAGCCTGATGTTTTGATATAGTTGCAACTTGAACAAAAGGATCAGTATTGAACACGTACAATGAAGCATATGCTATAAAGTCAGCCAATTAGATATAATCAAGTCTGTTTGTCAATCTATTTTAGGTTTTAAAACTGCCTTCACAGAGAACAAAGCTATGCCTTCAATAGCGCAATAATTTTGTATGTCAGGAAAAAGTTTCTGGTCGTTTTCGTTTTTAATGGGTCAATATATGCCGACACTGTTTCAATCTAACAATGTTCTTAGAAGATTTAACAAAATTTAGATCAAAACAAAAAACAAGTCAATGACGTCTTTCTCAGTATATTAATATGAACAATTTTCCAGCAGATGGCTTGTGCACCTCTTTTGCATATAATTGATAAGACCATCTACCAGACAATTTTAAAACCATAAATGAAGCCATGTTTATTTTTATTTTGCTTAACTAACTGATATTCGAGTATCTGATATTGAAGGCACTCGTCTACAAGTGATCCACCTTGTTTACCTTAATTTCCAATACACATTTGACAGACTATAATCAATTTAGTATTGTAATGAGAGATAAAACCTGATGCGAATTAGTTATTTTACTTATATCAGCATGAACCGGTTTGTTTAACAACAAACTCGTTATCGTTTGTTTATATTTTGATTCCCGATCACGCGCACAGAGAATCGTGAAGAGAACGTTTGAATATCTCTTAGAAAGGCACTTTCTTGTAGAATACCTGGCGTTATCGCCGAGCTTGTAATCATGACAGCGAATTAAAAATTTGCAAAGTCATGGTGATTTTTTAGTCGCTTAATATAGCAAGCGACAAACCAAACGCTTGTATCGTCGCGTGCTCGTGCGTTGTTGAGAAACCGTATAAAATGGCCCGGAACATTTCGTGGTGATCAGTAAATAGTCGTAGGTCGAACACGACGCATGCAAATCGAGAGTAGCTACCCAAAATGCTGGTCGTTATTTATTTTGTGATCGCGATAACGTCGCTGGTGGCGTACTTGTACCACCGCAACTTCAACTACTGGAAGCGCCGGGGCGTGGCCCACGAGACCCCGAATCCGTTGTACGGCAACATGGTCGGATTCCGAAAGGACCGCGTGATGCACGACATATTCTACGACTACTACAACAAGTTCCGGAAGAGCGGCAACCCCTTCGTGGGCTTCTACTTCCTGCACAAGCCGGCCGCCTTCATCGTGGACCCCAAGCTGGCCAAGAACATCCTGATCAGGGACTTCTCGAACTTCGCCGACCGCGGCCAGTTCCACAACGGACGCGACGACCCGCTCACCCAGCACCTGTTCAACCTGGACGGCAAGAAGTGGAAGGACATGCGCCAGCGGTTGTCGCCCACCTTCACTTCGGGCAAGATGAAGTACATGTTCCCCTCGGTGATCAAGGTGTCCGAGGAGTTCGTCCAGGTGATGACGGAGCAGGTGCCGGCGACCCAGAACGGCACTGTGCTCGAGATCAAGGAGCTGATGGCCCGCTTCACAACGGACGTGATCGGCACCTGTGCCTTCGGCATAGAGTGCAACACGCTCCGCACCCCGGTAACCGATTTCCGGACCATGGGTCAGAAGGTGTTCACCGACCTGCGCCACGGACCACTGCTCACGCTGTTCATGTTCAGTTTCCCCAAGCTGGCGGAGAGGCTGAGGATGCGCTTACTCCCCGAGGACGTCCACCAGTTCTTCATGCGTCTGGTCGACGACACGATCGCCCTGCGGGAGCGGGAGAACTTCAAGCGGAACGACTTCATGAACCTGCTGATCGAGCTGAAGCAGAAGGGCAGTGTGACCCTGGACAACGGGGAGGTGATCGAGGGACTGACCATTGGCGAGCTGGCCGCCCAGGTATTTGTCTTCTACGTGGCCGGCTTCGAAACCTCCTCCTCGACCATGAGCTACTGCCTCTACGAGCTGGCCCAGAACCAGGACATTCAGGACAGGCTGCGCACCGAGATCCAGACGGTGTTGGAGGAGCACGGGGGACAGCTGACCTACGAGTCCGTCAAGGCCATGCGCTACATGAACCAGATCATCTCAGGTTGGTGTTACCTTCGATTACCATTAGCAGGGTTACTCACTGACTCCACTTAATATCGCTATGCAGAGACTCTGAGGCTGTACACCCTGGTGCCGCACCTCGAACGGAAGGCCCTCAACGACTACGTGGTGCCGGGCCACCCCAAGTTTGTGATCGAGAAGGGCACTCAGATCTTGATACCCGCCTGTGCCTATCACCGCGACGAGGATCTGTACCCGGATCCCGAGACCTTCGATCCCGAACGCTTCTCGCAGGAGAAGGTGGCCGCTCGCGACTCAGTGGAGTGGCTGCCCTTCGGCGATGGACCACGAAACTGCATTGGAATGCGTTTCGGACAGATGCAGGTCCGCGTGGGTCTGGCCCAGATTATCAGCAGGTTCAAGCTGTCCGTTTGCGACCAGACGGAGATCCCACTGACGTACACACCCATGTCCCTCGTCTTGGGCACTGTTGGGGGCATCTACTTGAAGGTGGAGCGCATCTGAGTTACGGATCCTATGTGCCATTGTAGGGTTTTGTTTAAAAAGACTAAAAAGACGTTGTTACGATTCGTGTGCAACTGAACTCCACCTTGTGATATATTTACTGAGTAAAGGACACAGCCAAACCAGTTTTCTGGCCAAATTCTGCAATGTTAATTGTAAATAAATATGTTATTATATCAAACCTCTCGCATTACTAATCACTAAACTTAAATAGTTTAAGGAATTTTTTTGTTTGAAATATTTAATTAAAGCAATGACTAACTAACTTATATGGAAATAAAAGTCTACATGTTAAGCTTTGACATAAGTTTAAAAATGCTATCCATATCAATCCAGATTTTTACCCGATTTTTTGTACATGACAGCTTAAATATGACAAATAGCAAACGTTTGCTGTTTTGATAACTTATTTGTCTTCAAACAAGATGCATTTAGACAAATGTTATTCACATATGCAGATTCATAAATATCATTTGGTCTGAAGCGGCTCATCGTGTGACAGCCTGCCACATGAATCGCCACCTGGCTAGTCACTGTGTTGTTAAAGTCAATGACTTTCCTATGCTTTTAGCTGAGTTGAGTTAATTAATTTTCCCAGACGCTCAAATGTTTTGCATACCTCATGCCACACTCGTTGGGTTGCTCAAGCAAAGCAGTGAAAACCCCAAATTAAAATATGGCGGTGAAGCATGCAACACGAGTCGACTAATTGTAGCAAGCTCTACCTGATTAGGCAGTATATACTCAGGAAAAAATAATTACACAACCGTGTTTGAGGAGTAAACCAATGTCAATGTCTTCTTGAGACCATGAGATAACATTAATGGTTAAACCGCTACCGCTACCACCGGTATCAGAGTATTCCACTTCATCTCTTTGTGGGGATTTGACAAAGTGTGAGTTTCAAATTATGAAATAAAGTAATCTTCAAAAGAAATAGCTGATAAAAGAGGTAGTCGTCTTCAATTTTAAGCGTTTCCTATCTTTAACTTCGATGTGAATTTTACTTTAAGGAACAGATTACCATTATTTTATGAAATCACCGACTGCCGCAACTGTTTCTAATCTAGTTAAGTGCTTTGAAATACGTTTTGAGCACTTCAATGATAAAATTCATATATTTCCTTTGCATTTAGTAAAAGTTTTGAGGCTGTAGGCAAAACATGATTCCGATTTCCATTTCTTTTTTTAACTGGAAAAGTGTTTTTCGCCTCGGCAACTTTTCCTATTTACTGTTCGATTGAGTGACTTAAGTTTCCCATTCTGAATTCATTAAACGGACGAATAAAATGACCTCACACTTGCAAGCAGGTCAAGAATTTGCTTTATAAATAAAGAAAATGCTTCCAGCATCAATCGGCATCAAAAATTATTTTTCATACGCATAAGTTTAAAACTTTAAGCTTTCTTTTTTAGTGGTTTCAAACGAGAAATCCCCCTCGTACGCCGAAAATAGGACAGGCATTCTAAATGTTGTTTATGCGCCTTTGGATAAATAAAATTCCGTGGTTTTTAATTATGCAGGTAGGAAAATGTTTATCTAACGTCATCGTCGCATGCAACGCGTGGAAATTGAGGCAAGTGTCTAAATCTGGGAAAACTGAGGGCGTGTAAAATGGGGGACATAATAGGCGCGACTCTAACGGTTCTGCGAATATGAAGATAAAATGTAATTTGATAAAACTAATTATATCCTCTTTTGTTGATTTAGACTCATATCATTAGATCATCATTCGGCGAATTAACTTTTTTTTTTATAAACTAATAGGCTGATTAAAGACCACAAACAACCGCAGTTTTTCAAATTAATAACTGATGACCTAATTAGCATAAATTATTATACAAACAAACACAGTCCATGATTTATTTAGACACCTCAAACGAGGAAAGCAAATGGTTTGGTGGATGAGATATGTGGCTTTTGTATGAATGTATCTGGCGGATACGCGCTGTTTGAGCAGCCTGTACTCGCTTTTGTGAGCATTGTGAGCATTGCGAGCAGTCATTGACTTGGTCTGCAAGTCGGCTCTTTGCCTTCACTGTGGGAGGGCAAAATAAATTTAATTACTAGCTCGCAAGAAACAAATGTGGCTAAACAAAACCAAGTGCAAAAACCACCGACATAAAGCATAACTGAAATAAAAGTGTCAAGGTTGTTCAACCCGAACATTAAAGTATTTCGGTTATTTAAAGCCGCAACTGTTCAGGTTGTTTGTGCCATAGAGATTCAAGCTCCCATGCAACACTATCTCATCTGAAATTCCATTAGCACGACCATCAAAGCAAGTCATTCGAACGGCCATCGCCCAATGCTAAGTCCACATCCTTGTTTGCCCAACTGAATTGGCCAGAGTGCCAGCTGCAATGCTAGACAAACTGCAGCAGCAGCAGCAGCAGCAGCAACAACTGTTGCAGCATCGACACCAGCAATTGCAGCTGCAACGGACGGAAGCGTGCTCATATGTGCGTAAATAGTTTTTCAAGCGCGGCAGCGAACAAAAAGTCGACATGGACGTGGGATACTGGACATTTGGCCAAAAACAATGCTGTAGGTGCATGCGGCATGCCCAGGGATCGGGCTAAGGTTTCATTGCCACCATCGCTATCGCCACGCTTGTGGATACGGATATGGATACGCGCATGTACGCCAACATGGATATGGACATGGACATGGCCACGGTCTTGGCCCGAAGCTTTTGCGCGGATTAATTGCATGCATCAAACGACGGCAGAGGCTGTCATAGCGGCCAAATTGGGAAATAAAAACTTTCAGATACACAACAAAGTTTAGATGCCCTTAATGCAAAGCAAATGTGTATCACAAAGTCGTGGATCCATCCAGTATTCCAGTGTATCTTTTTTTGTGACCTATCAACATTTGGTTTAATATGAACTAGCAACTAAGTCTTGCAATATCGATATTGCATTTAGAGCTTGAAGTACCTCTACTTTATTTGTTTGCTACATCTCTCAGAAAGTATTTATTAACGAGAAGCTAAAACATGATCAACATAGCTCCATTATTAACTTTTTTCACAAAAGAGTTAATAGCATAAATAAAAGTTTCTAATTTGATTTAAAATTTAAGGAATTGAAAGATTTGGTTAAAAATGAATGAAATTCCACAAAAAAGTATATAAAAACCTTAAATAATTATAATTCAAAAAAGTGTGAGAATGTAGGGAGAGGGATTTGGTTAAAGTAAAATCACAGGTTTTGTGAAAACGGAATAGGACCCCAAATCAATTTTGAGTATCAGGATTTAGAGAGAGCACTCCTGTAATGAAAATTAAATACAGACATTTAATGCGAAACAGAAGTTCAAAGTTCAAACAGAAATTTTACCTTGCTTTTAATTAAAAGGAATTCAAAGGGCAAGGTGAATCTCGAAATTGTACCATACTCGTATAAATTTACAACATGAGAAGTTCTCAATTTGAATTTTTTGCACTTTTCCCGCCTTTATTCGTGTATAGAATTTCCAAATAATTTAAATAAAGTTTCCTAATCATTGATTATAAATCGAATCCTAATTTTGCTTTCATTTTTGATGGCGAAAACATCGGTGATGTGCGACAGATATGGTCAATTGAGCTGTCATCGCACTCAACGGCCCAAATTGCCAGTCGTTCTTCGTTGCTGCAACACATGTTGCTGTTGGCCACACTCCAGCAACTTGCAACCGGGAGTTGCACATAAGAGGCGGCTTCATGCGGCTGAGTCTCTGCCGGTTCCGCTGATTTTTCTCCAGCTGCTGCTGCCGCCGTCAGTTGGCGGGCTTCAACTTCAATTTCAGTTCGCTGTGCGAGTCGTCACCGTGCGGTTATACGAATGCGAGACGGGCTGGAGTAGTTGCCACTGGAGGCTAGTTGGAAATCAGAGCGGTACGCGACATACGGAACCGGGAATTCGCAAAAAAAAAAAAAAAGAATGTTCAATTGAAGCCCGCCGTGGCACGCTCCCATGTCGTTTATCAATGGCAGCTGTGGAGTGGAATGGCTGCCATATTTTTGGCAGTGCGTGCTGTTGGCTTTTACCTTAGTTAGTGGCAGACCGCTCTTTTGACCTCACGTTCACGACCTGCAATCAAAAGCAGCAGCGACCAACGGACCATACAAAAACATCAACAATTCCATTTAATCCGGGTAACGTGTTTGTATTTTTTTGTGGCTTGTTCATATTTTCAAATGTCGCTCAGCCGAATTTGAATATGCAAAACTGTCCGGCGACTGGCCAAAACCCAGAAACTGAATTCAAGAGGCGGAGGCAGTGAGTGAGTGAGCGAGAGAGAAGTGCGAATGACAAAGAGGGAAAATGTTATTTCGCCGCAGTTGTACGTATAACGTGGAGCAATCAACGCGACATTATGCAAAGGTAAAGGATTGCATTGCAAACCCCACATTTATGTAAAAGATCCAGTGGCGAAAACGAAAACAAGAAAAATGTACGTGCTTGCACACGGCTATAGATAGCAAAACCCATCCGTATATATAAGCTGCAATAACTGTATTTTGCTGATCCATTTATATATATTATATACCATATATATTTCTAAAACGTTTTATTATTTTAGTTCTTGTTATCGGGTTGGATGTCAATCGTGATCGCTTAGAGAATAAGAGCTGGGCTCAGTAAGGATATAGTTCATCCTTGTAGTTTGTACACATATTAGTAGAGTAAAAGGTTATGTTGTATTTGGATTTATGAAGCAAAAATCTCTTCCATTATCCATATTTGCGCACTATTAAAGCTAGGTTATTGAGATTGAATGGACTCTTATGATGTCCAAGACAAGGTTTTATACCCTTGCAGAGGGTATTATATTTTCAGTCAGAAGTGTGCAACGCAGTGAAGGAGACATCTCCGACCCTATAAAGTATATATATTCTTGATTAGCATCACTAGGAGAGTCGATCTAGCCATGTCCGTCTTTCCGTCTGTCCGTCCGTCTGTCCGTTCGTTTCGACGCAAACTAGTCTCTCAGTTTTAAAGCTATCTGCAAAGTTGTGTTTCTATTGCAGGTAGTATATAAGTCGGATCGAGACTGATCGGACGACTATAGCATATAGCTCCCATAGGAACAATCATTAAATGAAATAAATAAAAAAAATTATAACTTTGGTGTTTTTTAATTTTTTTTTTAGTTCTTCTAGATATAATAATGGTTAAATATTTCAGAATTACGGTTTAAATTTCATCAAAATCGGACGACTATAGCATATAGCTCCCATAGGAACAACCGTATAGCTGCCATAGCAACTATCGAATAATTAAGCTGAAAATCATCATAGCTTTAATGTTTTGCATACACGCAAGTAAATCATAATTTTAACGTTTTCAAGAGTATTTAGTTTTTGAAATAGCTGCAAGGGTATATGAACTTCGGCTTGCCGAAGTTTGCTTCCTTTCTTGTTTTTATATTATTTTATTATCACTTCCGGCATCGCAACCTGCAAACTTAAATGGGTGTTGTAAATGTTGATTTTATTGTCAATATTTATTTACCTATATTAAATCGAACGATATATTTAATGCAACTGTGAAAACGGTGAAAGTCCAATTTTAGGACCGTTTTCTCGTCTGTAAGTTTAGATACTTTGGTTTTATATTTTAAAAAATTTGGTACTTAAGATTTACTTTAAAGGTATCATAAAAAAAAAATAGTACTTAAAAAAATAATTAACTTTACAGCTTTGAAGGAAACGTAAAGACATTTATTTGTTTAAAGCCTATTTATAATATTACCATGCACAATGATTTGCATCTAAAGTAGTTACTCAACTTGTTAAAATCAGAGTATAACAACACATTACTCTTGTTAAACTCATTTGTATGTTCGAGTAATAAAATTACATCACGAGCAACAAATTTCATTTCCCCAACTGGCAAACACACAAAGCTGGCAGCTTTCCAAATATTATTGTTTGGGCGGCAAATTCAATTCAGTTCTCGCCGGCTTAAGGAAATTGCAAAAGGGAAATGCTGGTGGACAAATTTCACTTCCCTCCGTCTCTGTCCCTCTGTCGCCCTCTCTCTCTCTCTCTTTCTGTGTCTGTGGGTCAACTTTTAATGCTGCAATAAATTAGAAAGCAATCAAATTTAAAGTGGGCGCGGTGCGGGTCGGGGCGTTGCAGACTCTTTTTGACGCTTGTCAAAAGACAAAAGCCGCAATAAATCAACGAGAAAAGCGAATGAGATTTGCGACTGTGGCGGAGTTGGCCAAAAGAAAAGGTGGCCCAACAGCAGCTGTAATTACCCAGAGCGGGGAATTCATTAAAGTATATTTTATGGTCTCTGTGCGGTGTAATAACTGTGCACACTCGTACCCACTCGCACACACACGTGTTCCAGCCCGCCAGCTAATGTGAGTTTAACAATTTCTGCGGTAGCTCGCAAGTCTTGTTAAGCCAATTACACGGCAGGGCTCCGATTCTGGGATTCTGGGATTCTCGGGTTGGAGTTCCAGTTTCAGTTCCCCGGCCGTCGAATTGGGGCTCGAGTGAGGGCCCTCGGGCCAGCAGCCAAGAACCAAGAAACAGGGCCCAGAACTCCAAGAAGTCTGGTGGGAAAACAAACAGCCCGAACGCAGATGCAGACGCGACTGAAACGCGGGTAATTGAAAATGTCATTGCAATGTTGCGGTTAGACAATTTCAAGTCGCGCTCACATCGGATGGCATTTCCGCTTTTGCTGCATTTCCCGCTTTCTTTTTCGGCGCTCTAGTGCTTCTAGCACCGGTGGTTTTTGCGGTTACAGCGACAATGCAGCGATTACAGCGTTTTAAGCAAATGTTTGTCCGTGTCCCTGCCACCACGAGCAAATTGCGGCCATTTGCGTTAACTGTGTAAAAAGCCAGAGAAATTCAAGCCAAGACTGGAGCAGCCGTCTACCTCAGAATGTTTAAGCTGCACAGCTATATTAAGCAGACTGTTGTCGTGGTTCCGAGCTCCAACTTTGTGATATGCGTCACTTCATTTAGAAGACATTTTGACTAATATTCACGTAGATATGGGAAACAGTTCCCATGACTATATACAGGTGAAATTTATTTGCTGCGATAGATTGATTATAAGTATTATACACATTTTTTTGTTCTTTCTAACGCTTTAAAAGTGAAGTATTCGCTAACTTGTTTAGCAATTTTCGTACGACTTATTTATCTTTTATTATTTAACGAAATGTAATGAATTTCAGTATTAACACAACTTATTCTCAAGTCATTTAAATCAAAGTCAATTTGGCAACCTATTAAACTCCTATATAAAAGGTTTCTGCATTTTAAAAATCTCTAAAAACGCAATGACCTGTTGTTACTTTAAATCTAACTAAAAGGATATTCGAACTTTGTCGTACTTGATTCTATCATTCAACTAATGATTTAAGAGTAGCAAAACAAACACTACTGGTAAACAGCTCTATTTTATGAAATCAAATCCAAATCCGTTCTCTTCTAAGTGTAACATGCCCTTGCAAATGAAACATGCCCTTGAAACTTGAAACACATACTTGTCCCACATTTTAGGCGCCAACTAACTTGATGTTCTGGCCTTGTTTACTTGCAGAGCGCCGTTACACTGTGCAACCTGGGAGTGGGTGCCACATTCGGGGAGTCCGTACTGCACGACTTGCCGCGGGACAGCACTGTGGTGACGAAGACGACCTGCGAACTGCTGCGCGTGGAGCAGCAGGACTTCCGACTCATTTGGGAGGTGAGTTGCTCGAATCGATTTCCACTTTCCACTCCTGCCAAAGGGATCAATCCAGCTGGTCGCTGTCGGTTCCTTTAATGAGCCGCTGAGCATGAGCTGCCAAAATGATATGCAGAAATGCGGCATTCGTGCGTCATTGTCGAAAATATTTAATTAAAATTTCAATTAACATTTAATGATGCTCGTGGGGACGGGCCTGGGCCCAAGACCGTATTTTCCTAATGAAGTTCCAGGCCTAAGCCCAAACACATGGCAAGCAATTTGGTCCTCCGGTGTTAAGTGCTTTGGCTTTGCCGCAGAGTGGGGAATTAAGCCAGGCCAAGTAGTTCTTTGTTTCGCCCTCGTTTATGTGCGGATGGCATTATAGTGTAACGACATTCCTAGGTAGTGCAATGCATTATTTATATCCATGTTGCATGTTCCCGCGCAGTTGAATGGAAAGACAGGACTCGTTTGGATAATTAATTGCAAAGGCTCGCAACTTAGCCAAACTAGTTATTCAGATCGGTTCGATTGGAGGAGTTCCTAACGAGAATGGAATTACATTTGCATTAGGCAAGCCACAAGGCTGGAATGTTGAATGTGGCAAAGCCCCTGACAAAGCATATTTTTGGTTGGCTTACATATGGCAAAATGTAAATATTTGACAGACCCACACAGTCGGCTAGAAGGGCACTGAAGAAAACGGAAGCCACACGCAGCACTTCTTAAATTAAATCAGGCTCAACCATAGAGTGCTCACCATACACGAAATACTTCGATTGGGTAATCAAATCTTTGTCGAGAGGCTAGTGAGAGCTTCCCACTTTATTTCTGCCAGTGCCCGGATGCAAAAGTCGATGTGAATTTCTGTGTTAAAGTCGGAGACCCCACTAACAATGCCATTCAGCCGAGGGCCCAAAGTCATCCCCTGCGGCAGCCACAAAAGGTATAAAAGGTAAAGACCCCCAACCCAGAATTAGTGAGGGACGTGTGTTTACCTTATTTGTTTGGTGGAGGAAAAACGAGCAGGAGCCAAACCTCAAATTGGGGCACACACTATTTGGCAACATTATGCCAACATTGGCTTACCGAAAGGCAGCTCCAGTTGAACCGAACGATAACAAAGTAGCTGCTACAGCAGAAGGCCACCACATGTCACGTATACGCAGTGTGCAACAATGGACTGAAAGTGGGCGGTGGATGCTGTGGATGCAGTACCAGGACCATAAAAATGCGACTGGCACTGCGTAAATGCGATAAAATCGGGGGAGAATCGGAAGGGAATAGGACAAATATTCCAAAGAGTCTAAAGGATATAAGCCATTGAGTTCATGGAACTTGTCATCCTTGGCTCCGCCCGCCCACTTTGGCCCTTGGCAAAGTCGAGCATTTGATTTGTGCGCAAATATTTGCTCGAGTGGGCAAATTGAAAATGTCAGTGAAAGCATTGTGGTCCCATGTGGCGGGTGAAAGGGAATTTCGGGTTAATTACCAGTCTCATTTCCCCGAAACCTATAGGTCCCAAAAGTGAATACCAAACCAACTAGCAACTACCAGCCACTTACCATTCAAAGGCTGCCAATTATTCCGGACAAGCGTTTCAGCAATCCCCTTTGGATTGGCATTGGGATTGCGATTTGGATTGCGATTTCGTTTGCGATTGGAATTGGAATTGGAAAAATGTAGTCGGATGTAAGTCTTGCATGGCCGCCTGGGCGTCGCGTAATCAATGGCGGAAATTACTCTTGGCACCTGCGGTAAATTCTGGATTGCTGCTGAGTATGCGAATATAACGCAATTGGCGGATACCTAATGCGATTCAATGCCAATTGATTGCTAAATATTTGCATTTAATTTCGAGCGATTTTCGTCGCTCCCCAAATGCCGTTCTAGCCGCCGATGCAACCAGGGCATTGCCAAACATGTGGTCTGCGTAATATCCAGCCCATAAATATTGTAGCCGACTCTATTGAGAGCCCCGTGACTGCATGCACAGTTGCATTTCCATGGCCACTGGGTTATTTATTTATGCACAAACACAAGTTGCACATGGTAACCCACAAGGGAGCTGCTTTCGGAGTGGAGAGGGGAGAGGGCAGAGTGGATGAACAGGGATCACTAAAGGATTTCGGACACAAATTTACTTGAGTCATCAAAGTGCATGCTGCACCGCTCAATTTATATTTCATCAATGTTGTGAGCACTGTTCAATGAACACACTTCTTGGTAAATCCACCGGATTTACTCAAAAGTCTGCTCAATCAGCACTCCTTTGGTGATGCTTTCCACAGATTTCCTTTTGGTTAAGTTGCAAGAGGCAAACAATAATGCCTGTGTTATTGCAGATTATTGTGTTCCATCGTTTCACCAATCTACCAAGAAAACCTTTCTTATATTTCCTCAAAAGATTTTTCGATTAATAGTTTGTTTAAATAAAAGTTCAAAAGTTACTTGCAACATCATCTTTTAAAGTCAAGCGATTAAGATAAACTGGTCCAACTTTAGTCAAACTCGTCTCAACGCCTTAAAAATACCATAAGCGGGAGTGTTATAATGTTATTTATTTGTTTTATAATCATAAAATATTAAGAGCGGCCAGGACCAAGTGTCAGTCAAGTGATTTGACATACTTTCTTCAAGCAAAACAGTTAAAAGTTTTAAGCAAATAGCCACAATTTATAATTTGCATTGTGGAGTTTAGAGAAGAATGCATAGTAAATACACATTTGATGCACTCAGAAAACTAGATTCATTGAATTAAGGAAAACATGGCCTAATTTTGGGAATAACTGCCTTTATTTTGTGCTTTTCATACAACATTTAGGAAAATATGACCTAAAACTAAGTTGAAGGCCATAATTCCCTTCAGTGTCGTTTTAGGTCATGTTTTCTTAAATTTTGTATGAATGACTTAAATTTAAGGCAATTATTCCCAAATTAAGGCCATTTTTCCTAAAAATAGTTCATGTTTTCCTTAATTCTAGTCTTCGGAGAGTATGGATATCCTTTGCCGTTGATGCTGACCTGAATATATTTCTCTCCTCCTTGTTACTTACAATTTTCTTTGTGTTTCAATACAAAGAAGTATTGGTATCGCTTCGAGTACCTGGCACAAAACACTATTTTTAGCCCATTTAAATGTTTTTAATGAAGCGCCACAATACCCGTTGTGGGGTTTCCAGTCAACAGCAGTGCAAAGTTTCCTAAAAATAAAAAAACTCGTTAGAAAACATCACGGTTCAATTAATGTGTTTGACAATCAAGACGAAGGCGCGCCAACCCCTCCAACCCCCTCTAGCCCCCAACCCTTTCTACGCCCACCCAGTGGGTGGCACTCATTTCGGCTTGCTGTGCGTTTGATAAGCAAAGCGAGTTCAATTTGCGTTGACGACGACGCCAACGCAGCGTTTGTCGCTTATCGGCGGACGGAACCTCAAGTGTTGCCAGGCATCTTGGCTTCGATGTTAACCCATTTCCAACTAATGGTACTCATGGGGCACAGAAAACCGAATAAAACAAGCAAACAAACTGTTAGCAACCGGTTAAAATTTTAAAAAATATTTTAAGACACAATTTTCGAACATCTTGGCAACAAAAATGTTCGAAAAGTTTACATAGAAACCTCACAATCAAGAAATATTACAGCAAAGATGAAAAAATTATAAGTGAAAAGGTCTTTATCCCTTATCCAAAAATTTTGACCTAAAGCCCTTAACTCAACGAACTAAAAATTTTATATGGCAGAAGAAAATTATTCAAGGCATTCATGCCTAAGGATTTTTATTTTGTTCTTTCAAAACTTAAGTTATTTCAACGAGGTCATGCTGACTTTTTGTACTGCCCCAAACTCAATAGCTGCTAAAGACTTGCTATTATTAATAAGAGTCAATACAAAAGCACTCAGGTTAGTTAGAAACATGAGCAATCCAGGGGCTTCGGCAACCCTTCTTTCTGATAAGTAATTGCAAACAACGAGGCGTTCAACTGTTTGTCAACTCTGTGACGCTACCAGTTTGCGAAGAAGCGTTTGGCAGCAATTACCTGCGAGCCCGAACTCTGCGAACTGCAGAGCCAAGTGAAAGTCAACCCACATCCGCATGGCAGCTGGCCAGCAGCGCTGGTCCGCCCAGATTGTGGCCGGCGGTGACCTGGCCCCCGGCGTCCTCCTGCTCCGCTACCGACGTCACAGCGGTGGGAATGGGGAGGGGGAGGGGCAGGCGGCGGCCACAGTCGGAGCCACCAAGGCCACAGCTGGCGCCACTTCCGCCGCCGTCAAGCGGCGAAGGCGACTGGAGCGTGGGCTCATGGCGCGTCCGCAGTCGACGGCTTTTGAAATGAGCAACGTAATTGGAATCCACCAGTGCTAGGACTTCGCAACAAAAGGCAGGCACAGACTAATAAACATTTACGCTTTTCATTGCAGAAAAATAAGGAGTTGATGAATGACATTTTCACCAATTGCAAATTGAAGAACGGTACGTAAACAATAATAATACCATCATAATTCTTTGTATGACTAACATTGGTCGCACAAAGCTCATATCGGTGATTAATGTAAGGTCTCGCTATGTTTTTTTGAACAAAATATTTATTGCTTTATCAAAAGTCATTGCTTTGAGTAATTACAATTATTTGTTTTTGACTGACTTTATGATTAAAATATTAAATGAAATTCAGCTTTTTCATCATCATTTAGTAATTGAGACAAAACAGTCGAGTACTCGAACTACTGCTGTCTGGGCCCATAAATTGAATAGCAAATTAAACGCAAATTAAACAAGCTATTCATTTGGAATAACAACAATTAATTAACACCATGTCCGCGTTTTTAGGTTTTGGTCCCACCGTACAAGCAGCAGCAGCAGCCACATCGCCCACCAAGCGACCTCTCAGCCCCGACCATCCCAACCCAGCGCTGCCCATTACCGAGGTAAGCTTAAAGTACTACACTGAAAAAAATGGTATAATAATTAATATATTGAATTGAAGAAGTTGTAATTAATGTTCGAACTAAATAACAAATTATAAATTTAAATGCATTTTGCTTAAGTTAAATATGGTTTAAATTAATTTTTAGATATTAAAAATATTTTAAAAATTGTCAGCTAAAACATTTACAAGTTTTAAAATACTTAAAACAGCAATGGATTAAAATTATAAAATTAAATATTATATAAAGCGTATTAAAGTGCATGATTTAATATTAAAATAGTTTACTTAGTGTGAAAAAAATTAAAATAGTTCCCATTTGACTTAAATGTATTTGGTTTTAGTGAAATATGGTTTAAATTTAAATTTAATTTTTAGATATAAAAACAATTCAAAAATAGTCAAATAAAACATTTACAATTTTAATTAACTAAAAAAAGAAATGGATAAAAATCAAAGCATAACATATTTAAAAGGGGTAGAAAATATATGGGCTAACTACGAATTTTTACCAGTGCACAACAAAACAAGCCAGCAGAAAAGCCACCTGAAACTCACATAAATATTATAAATGTTATGTCCTGACATTGACGACGACAAATGAGTTAATTTGCTGCTCCAGAGGCTGTCAAGGGAATTACAAAATATTTATGTGTTATTCATGAGTGCGGATGGGGGGAAAGGTCTCTTTAGGGACATTTGCTCTGGCTTTGACGTTTGGCCGTAACTTCGGTTAGGTGCTGGACTTTCGGGTGGTGAAATTAAAGAAATTTTAAGTGCGAAGAGCCTTTGAACGTTTCCTTTGCAGACGCCGAGTCCGGCTATGAACCGTATGGGCTGGGCCCTACGCACTCTACTCGTCGCCGACAACTCCAGCTGTCTGAAGGATCGCAAGGTGAGTGTGTGAGGTGGGAATGGTGGCCTTTGCAATGCTAATTAACCCGCCCGACCAGGTCTCCGGCAAGCTAATCCGCAAGTGCGCCCCCGGCACCGAGCTCGTCGACTGGCTGGTCAACCTCTCGCCCATCGTCCATACCCGCGCCCAGGCGGCGGGCATGTGGCAGGCCCTAGTCGAGGAAGGAGTTCTCGCACACGGTGAGTCATCGTCCTCGTCATCGCCAATTTTGGGATGCTCCATTGGCCTGTGCCAATTGATCACTAATTTTACTCATTCGCAGTCAACAAGGAGCAGCCGTTCAAGGACAAGTGCTTTCTGTACCGCTTTCGCCTGGACGAGGAGGGCGGAACGGCGGCAGCGGGAGTGCCCCAGGCAGAGGATCTCGGAGCGGCCAACGAGCACATCCGCGAGGCACTGAGCGCACTCTTCCAGCGCGGTCCGGACGCCACACTGCGCATGATATTGCGCAAACCGTAAGTACCACAGTGCGGAGTAGATGTGCATGTCAGTGCACGCAGAGTGAAAGGCCGAAATCAAGTTAGGCAATTATGACAGTTATGACTTCCATTACTATTACTGTATTTATGCTATGAATTCTTGAATACATGAAATCAAAGTAGCCCCGGTTTATGCGATACAGACGAATACATGAAATGATAAAAGCAGAGATAAAAGTCGTGTAAAGTTAAGCCCCAACTAAGTCACCATTTCACGAATTTGGTTGGAATTCATAGTCAAGTTTCGTGAAATAGTGCTTATGCACGTATTTCCCCATTTCATGAAATGATTGCATGAAATGACTATCGCATAAACCACTAACCATACAACATATAGACTGGTCATTTCATACGACGCATTTGGACACAAAAATTCGGACCGCGGAAGGTCCACCGCTCTCACAGCAGCAGGTCCATGCACTTCGTGTGCGTTCGGGTTTTTTACTCTCTCATTCTTATTCTCATTTTTATGCTCGCGCACTCATTGCACGAGTTCAGTCGTTCAGTCGCAGAGAGGCGCTTTTGAAGAAGGCTGCCCTGCGCTTGAATTCGTCTTTGTATGTATGCGTGATCATGCATTCTCATACACGGGAGCATGTGTGCGTTTATTTCATTTCGGCGCATCAAGAATATTTTGTCTTTTGCCACTTTTCAAACTTGGTACCCTAAGAATATGGGCGTATTTACTATTGGGTTATGATATAAATATTAATATTATATGTTACAATATATTTTTTTAATATTTCAGCATACATTTTATTTTTGTTTACAAATTCAAATCAGTGGTAGCAGTAAAATGTTTTACATATATGTATGTATTCGAATTTATAGAAATCAGTCCACTGAGATCGGAACAGGGCATATCGCAGTCGTGTCACTTGAAACACCGACTGCTCTTCAGTGGTTGAGAAAACTTCAAACTAAATCAATTCTTGTCGATGTTTTGCGAGCGGTTGGTGCCTGCATACCCTACCGACGATTGCTTTTAAGGGGAGCTGGCTTTTAGGACACTTGTTTTAAATGATATGTTTAGTGATCTTTGGTTGATTTATTTTTTAATGATTCGCAGTGTTATTTTAATTTAATATAAACAAGTAATAAATAATAAAATACTTTTTATATTTTTGAAAATTTAAATGGAACAAATATAAAAATCCACATTTTTTTAATGATAATAATTTATTTTAATGATTATAATTTTAGATTTTAATTGTACCAATATCTTGAATTTTAACGAATTGTTTAAAGACAATTAAAATAACACTGCGAATCATTAAAAAATAAATCAACCAAAGATCACTAAACATATCATTTAAAACAAGTGTCCTAAAAGCCAGCTCCCCTTAAAAGCAATCGTCGGTAGGGTATGCAGGCACCAACCGCTCGCAAAACATCGACAAGAATTGATTTAGTTTGAAGTTTTCTCAACCACTGAAGAGCAGTCGGTGTTTCAAGTGACACGACTGCGATATGCCCTGTTCCGATCTCAGTGGACTGATTTCTATAAATTCGAATACATACATATATGTAAAACATTTTACTGCTACCACTGATTTGAATTTGTAAACAAAAATAAAATGTATGCTGAAATATTAAAAAAATATATTGTAACATATAATATTAATATTTATATCATAACCCAATAGTAAATACGCCCATATTCTTAGGGTACCAAGTTTGAAAAGTGGCAAAAGACAAAATATTCTTGATGCGCCGAAATGAAATAAACGCACACATGCTCCCGTGTATGAGAATGCATGATCACGCATTCATACAAAGACGAATTCAAGCGCAGGGCAGCCTTCTTCAAAAAGCGCCTCTCTGCGACTAAACGACTGAACTCGTGCAATGAGTGCGCGAGCATAAAAATGAGAATAAGAATGAGAGAGTAAAAAACCCGAACGCACACGAAGTGCATGGACCTGCTGCTGTGAGAGCGGTGGACCTTCCGCGGTCCGTTTTTTTGTGTCCAAATGCGTCGTATGAAATGACCAGTCTATATGTTGTATGGTTAGTGCATAAACGCAGTATATGTTTTTGCTATGAATTCATGAAATGATTGCATGAAATGGCTATCGCATAAACGCAGTATATGTTTATGATATGAATTGCACGAATTCTGGAATGCCCCTGTTTATGCGATACAGACAAATTCGTGAAATAATATTAGCACAATTCATAGGCAACTTTACGTGCACATACGTTTTTCTCTATTTCATGAAATGATTGATTGCAAGGGACATCTTAAAAACACAGTGACCGACACGGACATTTAATCTGCGTCACATCTATTAATGACTTGAAAAGTAATTTACGTCCAAAAGGAAAATCTTTTAGATAGAACATCAGTTTTTAAATTTTGTTTTGGCATATGAACACCAAAATTAAAATAAACCAATAATACAATTTAATTAAAATAAACGAAATCCTATTCTCCCGTTTATGGTATGTGCATTCGTGCATTTAAAGATAAGAATAATACAATTTTTGTTTAAAACGAGTTTAAGGGTCTGCGTATTGGATTCAAATTGAGCTATGATCTAATTTTTTTGTAATTTTGGAGACCATATTCTAGTCCCCAAAACTAAATAATTAATTACTTTCGTTTTCGAAGACATTTTTTGCACACCAAATTCATAAATAAGATGTGATAGTAAGATTTTTGTATTACGACCACACATAGGTTATATACTCACTGTCAAATAAAGATGAAACTGAATAAAAAAATAGACCTGTTCCAGATCCCACTTGGGATCTCGGAATCAACAAGAAATTTGTATCCAGGAAGCTCTAACTAGTTTATTACCTTGCCTTTCGAACAATAACTTCTTATTGCTTTTTTAGTTTTTAAGAGTGAAACCATAAAGTTTCTAATAAAAATATTTTACGTTTTTTTTTTATATTTATTGATGGTAAATTCGATTTTCGCTATCTTTCAGCTCACACGAAAGGACATCGGAGGAACTGGAGCTGGTCTTCGAGGAACTGGTCCACATCGCCGCCCTCTCCCATTTGTCGACCAGCATCAAGCGGGAGCTGTCGTCGATTTTCGTGTTCGAGGCTCATGCCCAGGCGGGTACAATATGTGAGTATTGTATAACTCCCTAGAATGGGGAGATGTTATTTTCAAAGAGGGAAGAAAGTTGTGGAAACTTTTTAATTAAACCCCAGTCAATTCTGTCTCAGTAAACGGGTCAGCCATTTAAGCTAGCCCAATGCAGCAGATTCGAGACTTATAAGCACCAATAACGAATTTTATCCCTTAACACGGTTAACCCATTACGACCATGGAAACCAAAACAGTGTTTAATCAAGGCGACGAAGGACGCTCCTGGTACATCTTACTCAAGGGATCTGTGGATGTTGTGATACACGGCAAGGGAACTGTTGCCACACTGAAGACTGGCGATGATTTCGGCAAACTGGCCTTGATAAACGACGCACCCAGGTGAGTAATGGAAAATCCAGGCAATCCGTCAGTTAGGAGTGTCATTGCCAATTGAATCGTTTTCATTGTGCAATTCTTAAATGGCGGGGCCATCTTTAGCCGACTGAAACTTTTGAGAAAGCGTCTGTATGTTGGGTCTTTCTCTGGCCCTTCTGGCCCTTCTGGCCTCCCATTTTCTATGGCCAAACAGCCACAATGGCCTGGATAATAGTTCAGACGGAGCACTTGGTGCAACGGACGAGATAACCGGCAACAACCTCCACAACAGCGACAGATAACAAGCGGCATTGTGTGCCATTTTAAGGCAAACAATTGAAAATTGAAACAAAATATTAGCCAAGGCCCATGTCCAATTTGTAAGCCATTTCCTGAGCTGTCGCTTGAGCGGACTGCAAAGGAAGGGAACTATCAAAGAGTTGCTAAAGAATGGAACTCGTTTCTATTGTTTGATATCAAAGAGGGCTATAGCTCTTTACACATAGAGGAAAATCAACTCAAGCGATGGAAAGTGCTACCTATATGCAGTACAAACATGAGCCATACACCCTATTAATTAATAAGTGTGCATTCCGTTTTTAATACTCAAATTTGAAAGATAACTGGGTTAAGCTGCCATCCAGATTTTCGGTTAATTAAAATTGTCTGAGAGCTTGTTTGCCTTCAACAAATATAATAATGCGCGCTGCCGGGAATCGCGCTCATATCATTCCTCTGGTAAATAATTCCGCATATCGATTGAGTTCATTTGCCAACTGCAGGTTGTTGCTTGGTTTGGATTGTTGGTTGCTGCCGCTGAAATCCAATTTGAAATATTTTCCGACTCTGTTGTGGCCGACTCAAAAGCTGTGCATACCATCAAACGCATCCGGTTTCCATATTTATAGCTATTTATGCGACCACGCATTTATTGCAGTTATTTCACCCATTGAGTGCGGTTTGCTGGGTAATGTAAATTTGTTTTTTGGAAACTCACACCCTTTAATGAGTACATTTCCTCTGAATGCCATTCAAGAGATTGCTAATTATTTCCTCAACTTTTCGACAGAGCTGCTACCATTGTCCTCAAGGAGAACAATTGCCACTTGCTGCGCGTGGACAAGGAACACTTCAACCGGATACTGCGCGATGTGGAGGCCAATACCCTGAGACTGCAGGAGCACGGCAAGGATGTTTTAGTGCTCGAGCGCGTGGCCAAGCAACGTGGACAGCATTCGGCATTTAAGTGAGTGTCTAATCAATTTTTAATGCTCCTTCAAATTTAATTGAGACTCGCAGACGGCCTTTGATTTAATGTGTCGAGAGTTGGTTTTTACGGCCGCAATCCGCCCCCATTTTATCGACTAATTAACCAATTGTCCAACGTTAAACCATATGTTTTTAATTAACAAACATTAATGAAGTAAAAGTAATTTTTTTAAAATTTATTTGTACTAGATATTGCTAATACAAACGTAAAACATACATATATTGCAAATATTTTAAATTGTGTAGTCTGAGAATTGACCAAACTATAATGAAAAAAAAATACTCGACAATATTAATTTCTAACAAATAAAAACATATATTTGCCAAGTAAGAATTTTCTAATTATTTTAATAATTTGTATCTAAGTAATAATACAATGCCTTTTGGACCGAACCACTAAAAACAACAGTTACTTTGGTGCAAGGCCTATTGACATTATATTATCTTATTAGAGATTTATCTTAGCATATTTATATATATAAATATATATATTATAGCTCAGATATATAACGTTCTGCGTACCAATGAAACAAACAAAAGATAAATAATTAAAAAAAAACTAATTAAACAAATATGCTTAGATAAGTATCTATTAAAATTTGTTTTTCTACGTAGATACACGGTAATGTCGGGCACTCCGGCCAAGATGCTGGAGCACCTGCTGGAGACGCGACTGGGCCAGTCGGTCGGCGGAATGGACCCCTTTCTGGACGACTTTCTGCTCACGCACATTGTATTCATGCCCGTCGTGCAGCTGGTTGATGAATTGGCCAACTAATATCCTTTTTAAACAAAAAAAAATCACTGAAATCATTTTTTAAAGCCTGTTTGTCAGTTTTTGGCGATTCCAGCCACGTCTCAGAAATTTATCTGCGGTTTGAACCCCTTTAAATTCCCCTGTAGAGCATGTAGCGTTTCCAAGGTCCGTTTAGCTAGGTTCTCCTCGCTCAGTGTTGCACTTTAGAATTGCACCAAAAAAAAAACCCTCTTTCGGACTAGTCCATCTCGTGCCCGAGTCACGTTCCCATGGGTGGGAACACGAATCGTTTCCACAGCGACAGTTTAAGTGCCGGCAGCACGCAATCCTCTACACATGACCCCGATCCCGGCCAGCGGGTGTGGACGCGGATGTGCGGAACATTCGGGTGGCTTTTCGGTCTCAAGTGTAGCAGAAAATGCTAACGAGCAACACTTCCGTTTCGGCGCTGGCAGAACAATCCAACTTCAGGCGAAACAAAAGCCACAATGATGACTTGGGTCAGCATTTTCGGAATGCTTCTTTGGGGGGTTTGGCAGGTGGGGGGGCGAAAAGTCTGCTCAATGATGCCTGAAACTAATCTCACAATCTGCATCGAAATACGTGATGAGTTTAATAAGCAGGCACGACTGAGAAACAAGTTTAGGAGAAATGCGGCAGAGAAATCAATAACCAGATTCCCCAAGTCGCAAACCCTGCTTTGGGTCCAACTGACCCCGTTTGGCAAAGTTGTAGGCAAAGTTCCTCAGGACAGAGGTATTTGGGACCCAGAAAATCCCTCACTTAATCCGTTTTTCCACCCCAAATGAAATTGGTTTCCACCTTAACCGCCGTGCACCTTCCATTGCGATGCCCATGAGGACGCCCAGACGCCCGAGGATCGCGAGTACATAATCAACTTCAAGAAGCGCGTGATCCAGTTCATGCAGAAGTGGGTCATGGCCGTGCGGCACGCGGCCTTCGAGGAGCCCAGCGTCTGCGACTTCATCGAGGACCTGGCCGCCGAGGTGGAGGCCGATCCCGACCTGAACGAGGAGACCAGCATCGTGCACAACGTGCTCACCCAGATGGCGCGCTACCAGGAGGACCGCAACCAGAACGCCGGTCAGAAGTGGAAGCTGCCGCCCAACGGCCAGCCCATCTGCCTGTTCAGCGGCAACGCGACGCCCGCGAAGACGGTCATTCGGCCTGACGATGACAGTAAGTGCACTTCCGATATATCATATCAGAGACATCCTAATCAATTCTAAAGCGAAAAAACGCATATTTTTATGAATTTTTTGAGGCGACATTTATTATTTTATTTTAATTTAAATACATTTTAATTTACAGATTTTAAAGAATAGATTTTCAAATAAAAATTTTGTCATTAAAAAATGAAAAAACAAAAGGTGTTCGTGATTACCTGCTGATTTGAGTTCTGATGTTCACGACATACGAAATAGACATTTTCGGCTATATCGATTTTAAGTTATTCATACGTGAAAAATCTGTTAGCACGTTTGACTTAAAATTTGTATTAAATATTCTCAACATATTGTTGATTTTTTTTTTAAACTATAAAACCTTACTCCCCCTTTCTTGAAGAAAACTACTAAGCATTGTAAAGCCAAATGTAAAGTAATTAGGCAAATGTCTCAGAGAGACTGCCACTGGAAACCCTACAGTTTAGACAAATTTTTAAAAAGTTTAATTGCAAACAAATATAAATTTTAACACATATGTATTAAAGGAAGTGCCGATCAATAAATCACTGCTTTCGGGCCAGCATTCACAACACATTCGCAGCAACCAAAACACATTTGTGGTTGAATTTAGATCAACCGATCTGTTGGCGATATATAATATTTTGTGTTTCTGCTTTAATATTAATCATTAATAATTCTGGTTACTAAAATCCATTTGGTTTTCAGTCATTTTCCGCGTCTATTGCGCCGACCACACCTACTGCACCCTGCGATTCCCCATGCACACCACGGCGGAGCTCATAAAGGCGTGTGCCGCCGACAAGCTGCAGCTGAACCGGGGTCCCGAGGACCTCGTCCTCGTGGAGGTGAAGTCGAACGGGGAGCGCTCAGTGTTCAAGGACAACGACGTCAGCATACCAACGGGTCTGTCGCTCAACGGCCGCCTGTTTGTCTCCGTCAAGGATCACCTGGACGCCCTGGTAAGCGATTGCCAGTGCAGTTGGAACGGGGCCATTTGTTAACCTCGTTGAGTTTACAGACCCAGCTGCAGGAGCAGGAATGCCCCACCGAGGGCGTGGACATCGACCTCGAGATACTGAGCACCAAGGAGCTGGCCTACCACATCACCCTGTTCGAGTGGGACCTGTTCTGGGCCGTTCATGAATACGAATTGCTCTACCACACCTTCGGGCGGCATCACTTTGGCAAGGTAAGAGGGCCAACTTTTGCCAAAAAGTCTCGAAAGTCTCGTTTGGGTAATTAGCCTGCCAGACACTGACCGCAAAGCTGTTGCCATTTGTCATCTGCCTGCAAATTAAGTTAGCTCTGAGTTTTGCCACTCGAAGTAATTAAAGACGGCCCGAAACTATTTGACTAAACTTTCTCGCATCGATCAAATTTCCCCATCTCCCCACCCCACAGATCACGGCCAACTTGGATGTCTTTCTGCGTCGCTTCAACGAGGTCCAGTACTGGATTGTCACCGAACTGGTGTCCACGCCAAGCCTGAGTAAACGCGTGGGTCTGGTCCGGAAGTTCATTAAGCTGGCCGCCTAGTAAGTAATGGAAATAAATTCTTCAGATAAAATATTCGTCAAATTTATTCAATTTAATTTATTTTTGCACAAAGACTAAATGTAAAAGAGAGTGGAAAGCTTTATTGACCATTTTAAATAGTGTGGGATGTTTTTTTGTCAATTAAGAGTGTACAAATGCTCGCATCAACAGAAAAATCAATCTACCTATTTTATTGATGGCATAATCTTCAACTTAAATGATCATATAGCTAGATCCACCACATTTAAAGTGCTATATGCCTTAGTATCATATACGGTTCTTATTTTTTGTTAATGTCTTTAAGGCAAGCCAAAGTCTTTCACATATACAACATAATTAAAGGTGACTTATACTCATGTTAAAATGTTGCATACCTGAACAGCGTTTTTTTTGCTTAGAAAGATGTTTTTAAAGACTCCAAAATTAAGCTGTAGTTGCTTATATACATTATATAAATGTGATTCTCTAGAAGTTCATAAAAGAAAGAAAGCAAAATATACCTTATAGACTAACGCACAATGTTTATCCCGATTCCAGCTGCAAGGAATACCAGAACTTGAACGCCTTCTTCGCCGTGGTAATGGGCCTGTCCAATATGGCAGTGTCCCGGCTGCAGCAGACCTGGGAGAAGATCCCGTCGAAGTTCCGGAAGATCTTCCAGGAGTTCGAGGCCCTGATCGACCCCAGTCGCAACCACAGGGCGTACCGCGTATTCGTGGGCAAGCTGCAGCCGCCGCTGATCCCGTTCATGCCGCTCCTGCTCAAGGACATGACCTTCGCCCACGAGGGCAACAAGACCAGCCTGGACGGCCTGGTGAACTTCGAGAAGATGCACATGATGGCCCAGACGATGCGCACCATCCGCTTCTGTCGCTCCCGGAGTTTGGGTAAGACAGCCCACCATCCCACCATCCCACCGCCCTCCATCTTATGTTCTCATTAATTTCGATTTACAACAGGACTGGAGCCGCCGTCGCCGAAGAGCGAGGGCGAGGTGAGGTCGTACATCAGCAGCTTCCGCGTCATCGACAACCAGCGGGTGCTCACCGCCATGTCCCAGAAGGTGGAGCCCACCAGGAAGCTGTAAGCCCAAAAGGCCCTGTATCTGATTAGCGTGTAGCGTGTGTTAAGTGTCTACCCCCGAGTGTGTGTTAATCAAACCGCAATTAGCTGCACAGTTATGAGCTTAGCCGGGTTGTTATCGGGAACCCAATTCGGGGCATGGCCACCACAACCCGGACCAACTTTCATCCGCATTCGCATCCGCATCCGCATTCGGATTAGCTTAAGCTACAGTGTATCTACGACCCGACTAGGAACTATCTCAATCTTCTAACGAACTGAAATCCAAACTGAAACGCATTTCAATGCGAACGAGAAACTTTTTGCTTTAGTACAAAACGAAAGATGGAAAACAAATTTAAAATTCGGAAATCCCGGCGGAAACCGAAACGAATATAAACAAAACTTGGACGTGTGTGATACTAAACATTTAGAGGAGGCAACATCAAAACAAACAGCACTAAACTGCATAATTTCCTACAGAACTTTACTATATGAATCCTACGCAAGCTAGTAAAATAATTTGTAAAATTATGTAACGTATCCAAGAGCATGGAATCTATTTTTTTAAAAACCCTAAACTAAAACCAACTATTAATCAGTCTAGTTAAAGCTAGTTGTTAACATGTAAGCTATTTAGCGGATAAGTTATTTTATTTATAGTTTCAAGTTTTTCTTTCATCTGGTTAATCCATTACGCTCCTAAGTACTGCAATTCGCAAATAAAACACGAAACCATTTATTAATATTTATTTACACAACCATTATTTGTTTTATTTTGTAGAAAATTAAGCCCTTGTTTTAAGTTAGCTATAATATATGCAAAGCAAGTGCATTCAAAACATTAAACACTGGAGAGGGACCTTATTAGTTGTAGTTTTGTACATATAGACTTGTAAAACCATTAACATTGATTATACACTGAGTATAGCTGTGGTCAAAATATAAGTAGTATTTAAAATCAGCCTCAGATAAGGACGATCGGATCACTTTCAAACTTAGTCATATTTTTAAGTTCCCCCATTAAAAGTACTACTTCTATTTCGAACACAGCTATATACATTTTGGATGTAGTTAATATACTCGGTACTCGTAGTGAGCAAGGTACTTTAAACTCGTTTCAATGGATGAATTAGTCGCCGATCCTACAAAAGAACATTAGAATCAGATTAGCAAGCGGATTTTCTTCTCCGTATAAACCCAAATCGGGCAAGTACTTGTTTATGTCTGGTTGAAAAAAATTCCTTATTTTTGTTAATAAAAATACATTGGAATGAAAGAAGGCCCTGATGTTTTAGCAAAACTAATTTGTACCGAGTATTCTGAAGTCGGAGATCCGACTACAGGTTTTGTTCTTTTTCAAAAGTCAATCCTAGTAAAATCCGTTTGTCTTTTGGGGTCTGTCGGAAAATGTATGTATTTATGAACCCATATGCATGACCCTATGGGAGGAACGAATTTTCTAGCATCAAACAGTAAATAATATTCCCTGTACTTGTAGTTACCATTTTAACCCAACTCCTCTCCCAAGAAAAGGTCTCTCAAACAACGATTTATCTCATAAACAAACACCATTCCTAGATGTAACCAAACTTTGACCATGATGCGTAGAATATAATTGTCGTTTTTAATAACAAATTTTCCTTTACGTACAACAATCAATCAAACAATATAAATGTAACTATTCTCCAAGATATTATGTATCCAGTGGTTTCTCCCTCAAACAAAGTAATACAAGAAGAGCAAACGAATTTTCAATCAAAGTTGTATAAATATAGCAAACCGATTCAAACGATACAATACTGTTTAGTTTATAGCTAATCAGATGTAAAAATTTCGTATTAATTTACAAGCAACGCAACACCAATTTTAGTATGGAACAGTTTGTAAGTAGAGTTGGAAAGCCTTTAATTACTTTATCTACACCACGTGCTACGGATAAGTGTAGAACCTATCACAATCACCCGCATAGAATTGTGAAGGCGTTATAAGCCCGATCCTAAACAATCCTTTAAGGAAACTTTTGACAAAATAAACCAACTCTAATAGCATTAATAGGGCGAGAAGATCAAATTGTGTATTAAATATTTATCTATCGGATCCATCATTTTAGCATATAGTTCGTAGTACCTATCATAGTATTAAGCAATCGTTTCCAGCAAGCGGAAACCGTTATGTGTCAAAACCAAAAATATTTCTATATTTTTGAGTACTGCTATTATAAAGTAAAAGCAACAATACACAACTATTATAGTTATTGTTGTGCACTTTCAATAATACAGATATAAATGCTATATATATATATATACCAATATATTAAATATGCAACTACTCCAAAAAGGGAAAATTTCAAATTTTACTTGTGATTCGATTTGACAATCTCAAAACATAACTCTATAAACTTTTAATTTCTCAAATATTACCTAAGCACTTTGCATAAATTAAACATCATTGGGTAGCTCACGGATGTACACAAACAGATATATTCATGCTATACGTATATACCTCCGTTACCGAAATATAGCTATTGCCAATCAGTCATAATCAGTCAGTAAATGTTCGAGCCGTAACTAGTAATAACCACCCAATGTTCAAATCAGTGTTTACATGTCTAACGCAAAACAATCTTGAAGTTTACTTACCTACCATATAGCAAAATAGAATAAATAGTTCGTAATACGGGATGAAAGAGACGGCTCCCATGAGCTCACAGTAAGAAGACAACACCAACAACCCACTTAGAAGTAATTAATTCCATCGAGCATAATATAGACGTGCATATTGTGCAGCAGACCAGAGATATTTTAACCGTACTCCTGATTACATATACTAATTACATACTTGTATACCCATATTGCGATGAGCGAAGTGAGATTTATGCAAAGCAGAGTAAATATTTTAAAGGTAACCCTTAAATGTTGAAACTAATTGTAAACCAGCATGTATCTTTGAATGTCTAACATTTTGAACTCAACTAATATTCAAATAAAGATTTATGTGTTAGCGAGCGCCACTTGTTTTTTATTCGTATTGAAAGGAAGAGATACCTGTGATTAAAAATTAGAACCCAATTTGATGTTATATTGTTGAGAAGGATAGTTGTGTCACTGCTCTACCTGTTGGATTTCTATTCCAACGTGGTATAGTTCTGGAAAAAAATAATATTACTACGCCCGATCCTCATAAAGCAAAAGGGTATATTGAATTTGTTGAAAATAATGTAACATGTAGATGGACGTTATTTTGAATTATTATTGAAATTATTAACAGGGTATCGGGACACTCGACTATACTGTTCCTTCTTGTTTAGTTACAAAGACTTAATTTAATTTAAGTAACTTAATCTAACTAACTTAATCCAAACTTAAACCAAACTTCGCGATACACAATATTAACACAAACAATTGTTTACTTGTTGGTTATCTTTGATCGCTATACAAGATCAGCCTAGTTTTTTCATCTTCTCGTAAATCTATGATTCATAAGCTTTTATATTAAAGCGATTCGATAAACAAAAAACACAGTTCAGCTTTTAAAATTGAGTGCATGAGCAGATACAAATCAAAAATCGCGACGAGTATAACATCTCACATTGTGAGTATCATTTTTGGCGGTGGTCAAATATTTTGGGTTGCTTGTATTCGTTTCTAAAATAGGTTTTTTATTTGTTACTTTTTTATGCGATCAGTTTAATCGTCTTTGGCTGGACCATTTCGTAAGATGTTCACAAGTGGTTTGTGTTTTTTTTGGCAGATAATCAAAGATTAATAAGAATTTTTATAAAAATGGATAAATAAAAAAATATTTATTTAATCCTTCAACCAATTCTCCTTTTCATTTTATTTGTTGATGGCAATCAACTCGACCTACTCACAAAAAACTGACGATGCATCGAGCAGGCTATCAAACTGTTAAAAGGGTTTAACCCCTTAAGGGTTATATACAGATAGAAGGTAAAAAAAAACGAATTTTTAAAAAACATTCTGAGGGAATTATTAAATTGAATTATCTAATATTTTTTGTAAGCATATATTTGAACTGTATTTTAAGACAAACTATTGGGAAAAATATTTATTCAGCTAATCTCCGGGAGCTCCTCTCATATAAGGCGTTTTGAGGTGACCACTATATCTTTGGACTGGATCATCCGAAATTTAAAAAACAAAGAGATGTCGGTAAAGTATTGTCTAATATAGTAATTAATCGGTGGAATTAGCAAAATAAAGTTGTTTTACATTTTGGCGGTTTCTCAACCAAAAAAAAAAGCAAATTCAAATATCGATTTATGTGGAATGAATATCGATTACCTGTTGATATTGCGCGCCTAAAGCTCAGTTCAAAAAAGCTCTTGCTGCTTGGGAATAACCGCGCGGTGTCCATGACGTCACCGGATGACACAGCAGCTGCTCGGCCGCCGTGACAAAATCATCGAAACCGGCTGAGCGGGCCAACAGTTGCCCGCGAAACCTTCGACGTGCTGGAGCGGACAGAGATTGCTCCTCCATAATTACCACATCGCCGCAGAAGCGTCCAATTTGCACAGCGTTAATTATCAGCGCCAGCGACACGATGACCAATCTGGCTCCCACCATCCGGCTGAACAACGGGCGCGAGATGCCGATCTTGGGCCTGGGCACCTGGAAGTCCTTCGAGTCGGACGCGTACCACTCGACGCGCCACGCCCTCGACGTGGGCTATCGGCACCTGGACACCGCCTTCGTCTACGAGAACGAGGCGGAGGTGGGCCGGGCGATCGGCGAGAAGATCGCGGAGGGAATGGTGACCCGCGAGGAGGTGTTCGTGACGACCAAGCTGGGCGGGATTCACCACGACCCCGGGCTGGTGGAGCGCGCCTGCCGCCTGAGCCTGAGCAACCTGGCCCTGGAGTACGTGGACCTCTACCTGATGCACATGCCCGTGGGCCAGAAGTTCCACAACGACAGTAACGTTCACGGCACCCTGGAGCTGACGGACGTGGACTACCTGGACACCTGGCGCGAGATGGAGAAGCTGGTGGACCTGGGCCTGGTGCGCAGCATCGGCCTTTCCAACTTCAATGCGGCGCAGACGGAGCGCGTGCTGGCCCACTGCCGCATCCGGCCGGTGGTCAACCAGGTGGAGTGCCACCCCGGCTTCCAGCAGCGCCAGCTGCGGGAGCACGCCAAGCGGCACGGCCTGGTCATCTGCGCCTACTGCCCCCTGGCCCGTCCCCAGCCCGCCCGCCAGTGGCCGCCGTTCCTCTACGACGCGCACGCCCAGCAGCTGGCCAAGAAGTACGGGAGGACCACGGCCCAGATCTGCCTGCGGTACCTGATCCAGCTGGGCGTGGTGCCACTGCCCAAGTCCTCGAACAAGTCGCGCATCGAGGAGAACTTCCGGGTCTTCGACTTCGAGCTGAGTCCGGAGGACGTCGCCGGCATGGAGCAGTACCACACGGGGCAGCGCACGGTGCCCTTCTCCGGAATGGCCGGTCACAAGTACTACCCGTTCCACGATGAGTTCTAGGCTCCATCCGAAGGGCGTTTCAGAAATTTCTGGCCGCCGCTGTGCCAGAAGTTCAAGGGCTTTAATTGAGTTTTGGAGTTAATTTGCTTATTCTTTAAGAACAATTGTTTCGAAACCTACTGTTGGTCTGGTTTTAAATCGTTTACTCAACGTGAAAGAGGTGTGTGGGATCCCGATCTTGACCCTTGGTTGAGATTTATTGGAAAATATTTCTAAGGCACCCCCGCAAATGTAGTATTTGTATTGTAAAATAAAGTATACTACTTAGAAAATCTCCGGGCGGTTAGTCTAATCAGCTTGTCTAACGGGGCCGCTTGATAAACGGCGTTATCTGAAGTATCTGGCGTGTGTGTCTGTCAGCTAGAATTCATAGTCGGTTCTGGGTATATAACGAGCTTTCATTCAGATGAACGTTTATGATAGTAGCCAGCCATAGCTGCAAACTAGACGCATCCGAATCATATCTCTGCTTATCAGCGCAGCAGATTCTGAAATTGTGAAGTCGAATTTTAAAACGGCGACCTTGGGCAGCGATAACTACAGATGGAGCATCGATAAAAATAAGTTTCGATAACATGCTGCTTTACCGTTATACAGCACTGTAAACTGAGGTATGGCAACGCTGGCTGCGCTGTTTAAATATTCCGTTTTCTCGAACAAAAGTAAATAAGAAAAAATGCAAGCCCAGTTAATAAAGCAACTACGCTTAGTAAAACCATCAAAATGTGACAGAATAAAACTTTTAAAGCAAAAAAAGTGCGACCAGACAATCGATAAATACAGCACAATCTTTAATATCGATACTTGCGATAGTGCAACTAGAAGAAATAACGAAAATAAATAAAGCAGCCGCAACATGTCAATAATATTGAGACGAAACCTGCGAGCCTCTTGGATGCTAAAGGTAAGCTAATAGCTGGTTATAATCATCCACTAAATATCAAATATTTCATTCAGCAGGCCTGCTACAGCTCCAACGCGCAATCGGGGGACTCCGCCAAAACAATACCCAAAAACCTGCTCGAGGACAAGCAAACGGCCGTACTGCAAAAGGAGAACGGAGCCATCTTCGACAAGCGGCCCTTCAAGCTACACCTGGATAAAGGTACGTTTCACTCATCTCACTTAGCTAAAATCTGTGATTGTGTTTACATAACCACAACTCGCGACCCCCACAGATAAAACCTACAGCTGGTGCCTGTGCGGCAAGTCCAAGTCTCAGCCCCTGTGCGATGGTATGCACAAAAACGAGTTTCTCAAGATCAAGCAGAGGTAAGTGCGACAATTACAAAAGTATAAACCTATTTAAGCATTTTCGTACTTGCCAGGCCCATCCGCTTCAAGGTGGAGAAATCAGGGGACTACTGGCTGTGCAACTGCAAACAGACCACCCACAGACCCTTCTGCGACGGCACCCACAAGCAACCGCACATCCAGGCAGCCGTTAAATAGTTTTAGCTTCTAGCTTCTAGCTCCTAGCTTTCGTCGATGTAATCGTGTGGGGAAAATGAGAAATGCATTAATTTTGAATTCAAGCAACACATGTTTTTTATTCTAGATTATAGAACGTAAGTGATACACCCTATTTATGCTTCCTAGTGGTGTATGAGCACATTTAAATACATTTTATTTGCGTCTGATGAAAGCACATGTAGACTATTATGTGTATATAGTTAGTGTGTTACAAGCTTTAACAAATTATTTACAATGATCAGAGAACAGTAAATGAGGAGGGTGGGATCAGTGTTTTTCACAAAAGTTTCCGGCCAGGAGCACTCGTCCGTTGAAAGTAAAATTAGGAAGCCAAAAATCAAAAATGGGTTTAGAAAATAGAAAGATGTTCGCTTTTATTCAAACTTTTTAACGAGCTCTACCTGTTTTTACACATAAATATAGAACTTAAAAAAATCGAGAGCAAAAATCACTTATTTTATATAATCATTTTGTTATGAAGCCAATTATTTAAAAATAGAAATTGAAAGAACGAGTTACAGTTTGATGAATGCCATCTCATTGTTAAATATTTTTGCAGATTTTACAAATTAGGCTCATTTGATCCACTACATACAACACTCAAAACGTTTAAAGTCAGCAAATGCAAAAGTTCAACTTATACGAAAAAATATAAATGTATTAAATTGGTTGTGGTTGTGTAAAGCGTATGATACAAAGACAAACTAATCCGAGATTTTGAAACAATTTTCTTAAATAGGTCTTTGCGTACGTAACAAAGAATTTTGAAAAGTGACGTCTGGCTTTCTATTAGATAGTGTGAGATTTAGGTTTCGTTTATTCCGCTAAAATACAAACAAATTACATATGAAATGATTGGTAATGATGTTCACACTCATCGGCAACAGCAGGACGCAGGATAACGTTCGCGGGCATAATTTTTAATCTAAAGATCTGCATAATATAAAAATAATTCCCGGACTCGACAATTTTATCAGCTTCATTTTTAAATCAAAGAAATGAGAAGAGGAATAACGATTTGATCACTTGGCGCTCCTGTTGTCAACCTGGGCTTTGGGAATTAAACACTTTACGCACTCGTAAGTCTTCTTGTTTGCACAACGTCTCCTTGCTTCCTGTCTAATTAATAAACTTTATTTTTGTCCCCTTCATCTTGCTTCTTGACCTATGTTTTGAATATGTATGCAGCAAATGAATTTCGTGGGTTGGTTTTTGCTTTTCTCGTCTTAAATTAATACTCCTCGTCCTCTGGTGGTGCATCGTCTGGCGGCGCAAAGCCATCCTGAAATTCAAGAATATATAGTCTAAGCGGTGACTAGGCCGAGCGAAAAAGTGTACGGACATGTCCTACCTCAGTCGCATATAGAATGTCCAATATCTTCTGAATGAGCGGATGCGCCTCGCCGTCATCAGCTTCTTGGCAACTATAGAAATGGGTGACCAGTTAGCGCGGTGTTCAGAAGTGAACATTTAGGCTTCGGGACTTACAGAATTTCAATGTCCCGCAACTTGGAGAAGTAAAAGTCACGCTCCTTTTCCAATCCCTCGAGGTTAATACGCATGTCCATGACCTGATCCTTAACATTATTATCTGTTTCTTGCTTAATGTCTAGTTGATCACCCACCTGGTTGGACATCTCCTCGATCTGCTGATTGTTGACCGCGTTGCCCGCGTCGTTCTTCTTGACCGTGCCCGTGCTGTTGGCTCCGGCATTTATTCTGCTGGCCGGGGCAGCGTTGTTCGTGCGTGGCAGCACCTTGGAGACTGCTTTAATGGGCGAAACAGGGCGAGGTTAGTAGGCGAATAAACCGGAGGCGGATAAGGAAGCTTGAGAATTCAACAAACGTGAAGCACAGACAGCTTAGCTATTCGTATATTGTGTTTGTGTTCACTGGCAGGATGATGTGCGTTTAGTATCTTGGATATATTGGCATGCGGTATTTACAACTGTCTGATCAGGTGGATTGTGCATTATGATAATGAAAGGAGAGGTAGCGATAGAAGGATACAAATAGGGAACCAAACCAAACCAACATACAGGGCTTCACTGCAGTCGTCGTCGCCGGGCGCGTCGTTGCCGTTGGGGCCCGTCGATAGCTGCTGGCCACACCGCTGGCCGCCGTGCCGGGCAGAGATTTAACCGCTCCCGAACCGAAGCCCATGGGGGCTCCTTCGCGCACCGCGCTGGCATCGTATTCCCTGCCATCGTAATTGGCATCGAAGAACTTTTTGAACCATTGCAAAAACTCGAAATTATCTTGGAAGCGACCTTTGATCAATTTGTCAATGGGTATAATCTAAAAGTAAAATGGGTGAGAAATATGCAGACAGGTGAGAGAGTGTGTGGTGAAACCAAACGCATTGGGAACAAAATAAGGATCAACAAAACACAGCATGAGATATGGGGACAAACAGGAAACCCTTTGGCAAGCCAAAGCAGTAGAATATACCTTTGCGAATCATCAATGAATCGTTTCGCAATGGTAAGAGCAGTGATGGGAAAGGTTGTAGAAAAAAAATTATATAATAATTTTAGCCAAATCCAAAAAAACCTTCGCCTAATTTGTGCATCTAATACTTCCAATAAATTGAATTCCAATAAATATTTAGTTTGGTAACTGTCATCAACAAATACAAGGTGTTTCCCATCACTGTGTACGAGGATGAAGAGGGGTTAGTGGGTTTGAATGTGGGACAATAGATCCTCCGACTTGTGTGCTTTGTGCTGTGATGCGACTGAATATGTGTGCATGTTGGGTAGTTGTTGGTGCTCCTGCTGCTCAAGACCAATGCGGTGGGTGTAGCTTTGTAACTTTGTGTGGAGTTGTGTGGTGTGCCATCCCAGTTCTGCCTGGTCCTGCTGCGTGCTTCACGTTCGTTCGCTTCGCAACTCAAAAGGAAATGGCAAGCAAATGGCTCGGTCCCAACACCGGAGTTCGTGGCCTCGAGAGATCCAGTCCATACCCGTAGCATTCTGAGCGATGACTCGTGGTGCCATGCGGCTGCTTCCGGCTGGCGCCTGCATTGGCCGGCGGTGCATCAGGTGGAGATCGTTGTTGCTACTGCCCACGCCACTGCCTCCGTTGCTGCCGTGTCCGTTGCCATTGCCCAGCTTGACTCCGGACCGCTGCGCCACCGGGTCGTACTCGCGACCGTCGTAATTGGCGTCGAAGAACTTCTTAAACCACTGGAGGAACTCGAAGTTGTCTTGAAAGCGGCCCTTAATCAGTTTGTCAACTGGTATGATCTTGGGTCGTTGTTGTTTGCGTGGTTGTGTTGTTGATTTGTAACGGAAATCGTAGTTAGTTACAACATACAAAAGTTGATTGGTACAGTAGACAGCTGCTCATAGCGAAGCTATTCGCTTTAAGCGCTTCCACTGTACCGTGCCCATGTCCACTCTACATTCTCAGGTTTGTTTTGGGTTTGTGTGAGTTCAAATCAAATAAAAAAATCTCTAAAGAAACGAATATATTCGAAGTGAGCAAGCATTACCTTATCCACAGACATCTTTTTGAAGCCCGCCTGCAATATCTTGAAGTTCTGTATGTACTCGTGCTCCAGATTTGTACGAAATTTGACACGCTTAACGGGCACTGAATTGGGGAACAGCATGTCCATGAACTGGCAGTATGCGGCACCTAGAAGTGGAAGCGTAGGTTGATTCCAATAAGTACCTAAAAGACTAAGACGATTCCACTGCCCACTTACCCGTGCAGAGCTCCTCGATTTTTGAGAACTGCGACTGGAGGCAATCGTTGACCCAGGACAGCATGTCGTGGCGCGACAGATTCTCTGACGTCACATTTGTGGAGTACACGTTTACAGCCATTTTGGTGGTGTCCTCTGGGTACTTGAGCGGCTCTGAAACGAAGATGCAAACGGCTGGTTAGTGCTCTGTGGGCGGTTGGTTGTACGGTCCCGTGTGGGAGTGCTGCTACCATGAACGGCTTTTAATTGCGCCAGCTAATAATTGTTTTGGCTCTGGGTGCATTGAAGCGTGTCCCATGTGCGTGCTCAATATCAAGATCACGATAATCATCAGCAGAAGCAAACGGCAACCGGGAACGCCAAATGATTGTTATTGGACATGTTACCGTTGCACACTCACTCACTCCACCAATCTGCAAAATATGTTCCACGAAAGTAGTTTGGCGGGTTGGCCTATCGCCGAGAAGTTCGATTGTTTGGCTCTGGAGTGGAAAGCCACACGAAAGGCCTTTCCAAACCAAAATCGAATTATCTTTCTTCCCGGAATGAGAATGATAAACTGTCCAAGTATTCACCACATCCGATGCACTTACCTAGCTAGCTATCTGTTTAGGGCCGATGTGTTCTTTGAAACGCCCCTCTACCTATCCTTTTTTTGCTAGGACTAAATATGCAAAATAAAAAAAAAACTGTGAAAGTTACTTTTGTTTTTCTTTTGATTCGTTTTAATACTCAAGACCAACTGGCAATTCAAATGTATAGTTCTTAGCTGAACGCAACATTTTCAAGGCCTGCCTTTTGTTTGCTGTTTTTATTTTTTCTTTGCAAATCATTTTTTTGTGGAATTTGGAGCAGTGACAAAGTCTATGGGTAATTTTTGTATCCGTACTATACGAGTTTTCACGAATTCACGTTCTATAACTAATAATGTAATATGTTTTCAAATTAATCGAATTTTGAATAATGTGGCCCCTTTAATTTGTGTTTTGTTAAAATATACATATGACAGTTTTTAGAAACAAGATTTAAGAATGGTCCGTTACTGACCACATTATATGTACATACTACATTATATGCAGTTAAAATAACAATTTTATGGAGATAAATAAACAAAAACCCTAAACATGTATTTAAAATTACCACCAAACAAGAAAGAAAGTAAACTTCGGCAAGCCGAAGTTCATATACCCTTGCAGCTATTGCAATAATTAAACATTTTTGAAAACATTAAAATTATGATTTACTGCGTATATGTTTAAAAACATTGAAGCTATGATGATTTGCAGCTCAATTATTTGATAGTTATTTTATATATTTTTATTGTTCCTATGGGAGCTATATGATATAGTCGTCCGACTTTGATGAAACTTAAACCGTAAATTGGAAATATTTAACCATTACTAAATGTCGAAGAACTAAACAAAAAATTAAAAAACAGAAAAGTTATAATTTTTTTCATTTATTTCTCCGATTGTTCCTATGGGAGCTATATGATATAGTCGTCCGACTTTGATGAAATTTAAACCGTAAATCGAAAATATTTAACCATTACTAAATGTCGAAGAACTAAACAAAAAATTAAAAAACAGAAAAGTTATAATTTTTTTCATTTATTTTTCCGATTGTTCCTATGGGAGCTATATGCTATAGTCGTCCGATTTTGATGAAATTTTTACCATAATTCTGAAATATTTAACCATTGCTTTATGTCGAAGAACAAAACAAAAAATTTAAAAACAGCAAAGTTATAATTTTTTTTCACTTATTTTTCCGATTGTTCCTATGGGAGCTATATGCTATAGTCGTCCGATTTTGATGAAATTTAAACCAAATTTCTGAATTATTTAACCATTGCTATATGTCGAAGAACTAAACAAAAAATTAAAAAACAGCAAAGTTATAATTTTTTTCATTTATTTTCCGATTGTTCCTATGGGAGCTATATGCTATAGTCGTCCGATCCGGCTCGTTCCGACTTATATACTACCTGCAATAGAAAGACAACTTTTGGGAAAGTTTCATGCAGATAGCTTTAAAACTGAGAGACTAGTTTGCATATAAACGGACGGACAGACGGACAGACGGACATGGCTAGATCGACTCGCCTAGTCATGCTGATCAAGAATATATATACTTTATAGGGTCGGAGATGTCTCCTTCACTGCGTTGCAAACTTCTGACTGAAATTATAATACCCTCTGCAAGGGTATAAAAACACCACTTACAGCAATTAAAAATTGTTGTAAGTTCTTTTTATAAGCAAGAAAGCAAGCTTCGGAAGACCGAAGTTTATATACCCTAGCAGCCTAATCAAAATGTATTATTTTATAAATCGACTATGCATATATGGACTATTTTTTTTTTAAATAGGAAGTTGTATGATTTTCCGACTAATGTTTCTATTGCAGCTTGTTTAATCTTCATAAATCAATTTTTTAAATCGTTTAAAATAACTATATTTTGAGGTATTTTTATATATATATGCGGCGATCTGTAATAACATTAACTTGAGTGACTTGTTTAGAACGAGTCGATTGGTGGTGCTGACCAAGAATACACATATATGCTTAAAATAATCAAACATTTCTTTTTCAGTGCTTTGTAAACTTCAGAATGAAATTACATTTCCCTCTGCAAGGGTATAATGACTGAATATATCGCTGCGGATACTATTCTCAGCTTTCAGAGATAATGGTTATTCAGACCCATCTCGAATACTTACGAGAGCATAAACCGCAATCAAGCGAAATGGTAAAGAAATCGAAAGAAAACACTCCGCGGATACTGGAACGGTCGAACAATGAACTTGTACTGTGCGCTGCCACGATGCGTCGTCAACGCTCCGCTTCGCTGCCACCGTCGTTCCTTTCTCGAAGATGAAGATTACCCATGGACCGCGTCATTGGCATTATCAATGTCAGCCTGGCCAGCAGGAACATAGAGCATGGGCAACGCAAACGTGGGCCAGTGAGATAAAGAATTAGCCGGCATTTGGGAGCCAGACTATAAATACACCGACTCACTTAGGCCGTGTGCCTTTCCGAGTTTCCGTAAAACTCTGCCTCGGCACCTTTTGGCTGTGCGAGTGTACCGGGTGCATTGACCCGAAAGGGCGGAACTCCAATTCAAATGCGGAGCGATTTGCTGCTAGTTTATTGATTTAAGTGCCCCCCGCCAGCAGAAGGCACAACAATAGCCATGCCCCAAATACAACGACTTGGGTGTCGTACACAGAGGAAAATTCCGAAAAATATTAATTATACAAAAAATAATAGTCCTGTCAATTGGATCTAATCTACTATTATTATTAATGTGCATTTTTATGGTCTTTACTAATTATAGTAAACTCACACAGCAGTACAAGAAACAACGAATTCTATTCGCTTACTTGGTTTGTTTACTGCTTTATTGATTTTATTTTTATCGCTCCATTATATGACTTGTTTGTCAATTTTGGTGAGTAGATATAATTAGTTTGCTGCATAGAAAAATTAAGTCCGACATTATATCACCAGTGTCTGTTTAACAATGCAAAATTTACCATTGATTCGAATTGATTTTCAATATATATACATATATCGAAATAGTATCCGACTATAAATGTTGTCACAGTACTCACTCAAAACAGTGGACTTGCTAATATTTGTTGACTATTTTATGATTGTTATCTGGGAGATTATTAGTGCCTTGTCAACAGGCCAATCCAAAGACCATAATCTTATTGAACAGCGGATGTTTTTTTTTCGATAGCGCCGCTTTCATACAGACCACCTGATACGTCTCATAAAAAGAGAATAAATAAATATTCTCCAAAAAGCTTTATTTATGTTTGAAATCTTAGACGCTCTTTGGAGGTCTAACTTTTAAGAAACTGTTTTAATGTGCAAAACGTTGTGAGGCAAATTCCAAATTGTTTAGTCATTGACATCTGCCATTTTGTTATGAGTAACAACTGAATGGATGACCTCCTCTAGTATTATTTTCAGTGTATCTTGTTGTGGCTGTCGATAAGTAAGTGTATGCATGTGTGCGAGTGTGGGCGCGTGCAGCGGAAGTTGAATGCGAACTAATTAAGCAGAACCAGGAAAACGGAAAAGAGCAGCGAAAAATGGGGATTAGTGCCCAAAACGGGGCCTTGCAATCTAACTAACCCACTGCGCCGTTAAAACGTCGTTCATATTTTGTCCATATTTCAAATTTCCAAATGTGATTCAAGCTGAAGCAGGGTGGAAGTGTGTCAGCGACAGTAAGCTGTTTGAGCAACAAATAAACATTCCAATATTATGAAGCCAAATCCGCGTGAGAGCGTTTGAGTGCTTTTTATTTTTGAGTGGGGAAACCGAAAAGAAACCGGCAAGAGATTGGAACAACAAAAAGGCCAGAAAGCTGCGTCGGCGTAGCTGATTTCAATTAAGCCAATAAAAGAAGTAACTCGAGCTAAAAGAAAACAAAACAAGTCCGAGAATTGTTGGTAGCTGGACGGACACACACACACACACTCTGAAATGCGGGGGTTTGACAGATAAACCGTAGAGGAGTGACGTCATCGAAGTGGAGGCTTGAAACAACACCTGAAACAGGAAAGAGCCCAGAAAACATGGTTTCCCCGCTTTTCCTCGTTTTCCAGACGTTAATGCCATCGGGGGTTGGGCACTTTAGCCACTACACACTGCACCGGAATTTTTGCGGCCTCTTTTTTTTTTGCGGCTGTGGCAAGAACTCACAAACACACACACACTCGCACGTTAAGATGATAGTCACTCACACACGCACACAACCAGGATAGGGAATTTTATTTTTGGAGGAGGAAACAGCAGCAGGCGACATTTAAATATACAACGAACACGCACGCACACAGGCGCACGGATGCTCCGCAATGTACAGCAATTTCGTCCGAGTGTGCACTTGAAGTTTTCGGCAAAGTTATTTTAAGTTATTGCGCCACATACCGATGAACTTTCTTTTCTGCTGACGCTACTTCTAGGTTTTGCCATTTCTTCTGCTCTCTTCTTTTTTTCGCGAAAAAGTCGAGAAGCCGCACACACACACACACACGCAACTCATACACAGGCCCTGACTCATACGGACGCAGTGGCACAGTCAACCGGTAAATCCTCAGATCCTCTGATAAACTCACCTTTTCAGTTGGTCGTAGTCCTTCAGGCCGAGGGCGTTTTAAATAATTGCTGGACTTTAAACAAAGAAATGCAAATATAATGACGAACCGTCTTCTTGCAAACGAGCGAGCGCTAGGGATGTAAAATGTACACTGATGCATCGGCCGCCCAGCGCAGGTCCGCATGGAGGGCTATCGATAGGAGTTAGAGATGGGCGATGTTGCGCGGCGGAATCTCTGCATTTTGACTGTTATATTTAAAACTTTTCAAATGTATTTTAAAATATGAAACTATATAAAAAATTGTAATAAGTGCGAACAAAATATTACCATTTCCTTGACCCTATTTAGACCTGGTCAAGTGCTAAACGCGCACATTATTAGAAATTATTTATAGCTTTTTTTTAAACAAACTGAATAGTTTTCTCATTTTTGATGAAAATCTTTTGAGGTGTACAAACATGTAAGGTTGAATTGTACCAATTTTCACTTTAGGGCATTCGACTAAACATTTATTTAATTAAAAAATTCAAACAACAGTTTTCGAAGAACATAAATACGAGGGGTACTACTACCCTTACTTCCAGAACTAGCAACACTCTTATCAAAAGCGGCAAATAATCAGTTAAGTAAGCTTTGTTATTATTAGCTATTCACGAAATATAAAAAGAAGGAGTACAATTACCATATAACAATGAATTTACTAAAAAAATCATTCTTAATACTAATAAATGCAGTTCCGTTTTTAGACTTGGAATATTACAAAAAATAAACACTGTTAATTTTAAAATCAGTAAATATGGATAAATTTATCGTACGTTTCGGATAAATGTATAATTTTTTAAGGATTACAAAAAAAACATTAACTGTTTCAGTAACACATTGATTTACAATTATCTGATCCCATTGAGTAAGTATTCTACACTTACGTTCACGACCTGTTCCTCGACTTTTTTTTAAATAAACACTTGGTGGTAAATTACACGATTAACAAATTACTTAACGCTAATAAATGCAACAGTTTCGACATAACGGCTGGCATTAAATGCCTTTAAATGCATCCAGAGTTCCCTTCATTCGCAAGCAAATCAAATTTACATGCGGAAGACACCAAATTTGGTGTCCTGGCCAGCATTGTTAACGGCTGCCTTTAGGCTGAGGCCCAGGACCTGGCGGGTGTTGGCCGGATCGATGATGCCGTCATCCCATAGGCGAGCCGTACTGTAGTACGGTGAACCCTCCGCCTCGAACATTTCAACAATGGGTGCCTTAAGCCTTTGGGCTTCCTCTTCGCTGAACTCCTTGCCAGCTCGCTTGCGCTGGTCTTGGGTGATCTGAGCCATAACATTAGCCGCCTGTGTGCCTCCCATCACGGAGATGCGGGAGTTTGGCCACATGTAGAGGAACCGCGGCGAGTAGGCCCGCCCGCACATGCCGTAGTTGCCGGCACCGTAGGATCCGCCGATTATCACCGTGAACTTGGGCACATTGGCGCAGGCCACGGCTGTGACCATCTTGGCTCCGTTCTTGGCAATACCATTCGCCTCAGCGTCGCGTCCCACCATGAAACCTAGGTCAAGCGAGTCAGAATATTGAAGACTAGCTATGTTTATGAGCTACTAACCTGTAATGTTTTGCAGGAAGACCAGAGGTATCTTGCGCTGTGCACACAGCTGAATGAAATGGGCACCCTTAAGGGCGCTCTCCGAGAAGAGCACTCCATTGTTTCCGACTATTCCCACCGTGTGGCCATAGAGCTTCGCGAATCCGCACACCAAGGTCTCGCCGTACAGCTTCTTGAACTCCGTGAAGCGACTTCCGTCTACGATGCGGGCAATCACCTCGCGAACGTCGAAGCTCTTGGTGAGGTTGGGGCCCACAATGCCGTACAGCTCGCGGGGATCGTAACGCGGCTCCTCTATGACAGCTGGCGGATTAGCACCCTGAAAGCAGTCCTGGCTGGAGTGAACTAGCTGATCGTTGTAGGCATTCGTGGCGGGCAGATTCAGGTTGCTCACAATCTGCCGAGCCAGATACAATGCGTGCTCGTCGTCCACGGCGTAGTGGTCCGTGACTCCCGAGGTCTTGCAGTGCAGGTCCGCACCTCCCAAATCTTCTGCGGACACCTCCTCTCCAGTGGCTGCCTTCACCAATGGCGGGCCAGCGAGGAAAATGGTTCCCTGCTTCTTCACAATGATGCTCTCATCGGCCATTGCCGGCACGTAGGCTCCGCCAGCCGTGCAGCTGCCCATGACTACGGCGATCTGGGGAATTCCCTGGGCCGACATGTTCGCCTGGTTATAGAAGATGCGTCCGAAGTGCAGTTTGTCTGGGAAGACTTCCGCCTGGCGCGGTAGGTTAGCGCCACCCGAGTCCACTAGGTAGATACAGGGCAGACGGTTTTCTTGGGCGATCTCCTGGGCGCGCAGATGCTTCTTCACGGTGATGGGATAGTAGCTTCCGCCCTTTACCGTGGCATCGTTGGCCACTACCAAACACTCCGTCCTAAAGAGAAAATTTTACATTAATAAAAGTACATATCTAATTAAGTTATAATTGCCATGAAATATATGAATCTAAAAAAAAACTTATTTAGGAATATTAAAAACAGTGTACTGTTTTGTATTCTCAAAACATTAGGGATCTCTATTTAAAACTTTTTGGAAAATAAAAAAAAGCAAACTAAACAACTTTTTTCATAATTCTGTTTTAAGAAAATGAGGCTTAAAACCTTTAAACTGTGATGCAACAGAACGTACCCACAAACGCGTCCCACTCCGGTCACGATTCCGCCGGAGTTGACCACCTCCTCGCCGTACAACTCGTGTCCGGCCAAAGCACTTAGTTCCAGGAAGGGCGATCCTCTGTCCAGGAGCAGGTTGATGCGGTCCCTGGCCAGGAGTTTGCCCCTCGAGGTGTGACGCTCGATGGCCTTCTGCCCGCCGCCCTGCAACACCTGGCTGGTGAAGTTGCGCAGCTCTCCAACCAATCTCCCCATCTCGCTGGCATTTTCCTGGGGGAAAACTGTGATTTCAGATCGTGCACGTAAATAGTCGAGTGTTTATCTGTACCTTGTATTCGGCGGACTGTTTGTCCACCTCGCTGGGCAGAACATTGGCCTCGCCCACGTGGAGCAAGCGCACCTGGCTGCGCAGCACCTTCGAGGAGCTCCTTAACAGCCCATTCAGCCGGATCATTTTAGGGGGGATGATTTTTACGGGAGTTAAAAGCTGTTTTTACCACGCGAGTGGGGCCGAATGTTACGTCAGTTTTGTGCGGGCGAGCTGATAGCGATAACAAACACAGCAACAGCTGGTCGATCGCGATAGCGGCAACTATCGTTTGCGAAAAGAAATCGATGTTGAGTTGCACACAAAGAAATAATTGGTTCGTTTCAATTTGGTCTGTTCGTTTGAGTAAATTTGTTTAAATTTATCAAATGAGACAACTATATTTTATTATATCTCAAGAATTTAGAGAGTTTTTGGAAAATGGGTTGAAAACAAAAATTGTTAACAGGTTTCCTATTTGTTTACCGAAAAAATCGTAATACTAAGAACCTTTTAAGAAATTTCTTTCATACGAATTTGTATATACTTTTAGTTGAAATTTAGTTTAAATGTACATATATATTTATCAGAGCTTTTTAAAACTTTTACGCAAAAAATTATTTTAAAAATTATTCTAGCTATTAGAGATCTCGACGTTCATACAGACGGACAGGGATTTATTTAAACGGCTATTGATCCCTATCAATAATAAATATGTATGTACATTTATTTGAGTCCGAAACTCTTTCTTCTGCTTGTTAGATATTTTGCTCTATGAAAACGGGCTAACAAAAAAATTGTAGCAATTTTTAAGAATTTAAGGCACACATTGTGTGTCTACAGAAAAACATGATTTTCGAAACATATTTAAATTATTAAAATCTTCTAAACAATTTGAGCTTATTTTTTATGTTATATTATACTATTATCATTATAGATTAGCTATATTGATCGATATGAAACGACATTATTTATTGGTTTTCTAACATTTATTAATTGCAACACTCTAGCTGAGACCGCTTTAGGAATTGAACTTGAGACTGTGTAACAGAAAAAACAGCCAACTACGAAAAGGTGCATTGCTTCCATGCTAAAAGTTCTATGAACTTTAGATACGATTCATTACACAATTTGAGTTAACATGATTTGTGATTGTGCAGGTCGCTCTAGATGGTAAATACTAATTTATATTGATTTACGTAGTCAGCAGTGGGCTTGTTAACGGAGCTAAACAATCACTTGACAAGCATAAACATTGGCTTGCTTAAATTTATTAACTTAGCTAATTTAGAGTTAGATGTAGTTGTAGATTTCTCTTAAAGCGTTTCGAAAAAGTTGTACTACAAAAATATGATGCATCTGCGCCTTGCATGATTCACTTGATCTTGATTTTGTGGAGCTTCAGCTTGAAGCCCAAAACCTCGCTTAGCACGCCCGAAAGGGCCGACAGGATGACAACCTTGATGGTTGTGAATAGATATGGGTTGGCACTGAGGCCAGAGATCTTGAATGGTGTTTCGAGTTCCTTTAGCAGATCGGCGGCCAGCTTGAGCACGCTGTTTGACACCATCAGCTCGTCCTTCTTCTTGGGCTTCTGCTCGATTTGCAGATACAGGTTGATTTGCTCCGTGATCAGCACCGACACGCTACGGTACTTGTGCTGAATCTTCTGGCCCAGGGTCATGAATCGCAGCAAGAAGATCCCGATTGTGATTGACCACATGAGGGCCTCCAGTGTAAGGTGCGTGTGCAGGTGCACCGAGTCTTTCAGCCACTCGACGCTTAGGAAGGCCAGCAGCAAAAGGGTCACTATGAAGGCGGCGGAAACGATGATATCCACCGATCGCTGCGGACCGCGTTTCTATGGGTGATCATAATTAAATACTTGCTTCAAGAAATGCGTGGATATGCTAAGCTCACCTTCAGATAGGATCGTACGCTCAGCCAGGTCTTGATGTTGCGCACCTTGTTCAGGCGGAAGTGCGGCAGATTTGACTTGCGAGCCCGACGCGATGACGTGAGATGAGAGAAGAGTTTGGCGTAAAGGAAGCGCTGCTTGAAGGTGCGTTCTGCAACGGCGAATATAATGAATAGGATGCTGGTCAGGCAAAGGCGCTGCACAAAGCCAAGGGCCAGGACGGTGCGCTCCCACTGAGTATCGCCGAAGGCAAAGCCCAGCAGGGTGAAAAACGAGGACGACGACTTCTCCCACAGTAGCTGCGGCATGTAAAGGTAGCTTATCTCACTGGCCTTCTCTGCGTCGCTACCGAGTGTGACCTGAATGCGTTTAACAATATTCATATTATAATTTTCTGCCAACACATTAGCTTAGGTACATACCTCGCAGAGTCGGCAGAAGATGGGGATTAGTGTGAGCAGAAAAGAGAACACCACGCCTATGTAGATGTAGTCGTTGGCCTCGCCCATCGAGTCCACGCGTTCAATTATGCAAGAAGCTATCTCCAGCACGGAAAGCTGCGCCTTTTTGGCGTCGCGCTGATCCCAAATTGTGCAGCTAACTGGGGTAAGTATATGGAATTATGATAATAAGGCAAAATGTAAATATAATTATAGGAACTAAGCTCTAGCACTCACTTCGGTCCAGACTGCTGTGGGGGTTAAGTATGGTGGTAGGCGTGATGTCCAGCTCGCCAGGATCCTCGTCGCTGCAGGCCGTGTGCTTCAAGCCGCCATCGGAGTGGTCAAGGTCGGAGGTGTAGCTGCAGTCCTCGCTGTTGGTAGTCACCCCCAGCCAGTCGGTGGCAGAGGTGGTGCACTCCTGATTGCAGGCCGAAGCAGGACTGGATATGATGTCCGCGTCATCGCACTCGTCCGACTCGGCGCAACTAGATGTGGACTCGTTGCCGCGCGACTGCGCCTTCTTCTCCGCTGGAGGAGGAGCACTGTTAGAGCTGCTGTTTGCCGTGTTAAGACGCAGGCGCAATTGATTGCTCTGGACAGGAACTGGGGGCACGGCATTAGTCCCACTATTGGGCAGAGGCGAGTGGTTGTTGTCCTCGCCGCTGGAGCTCTTTCCGTTCAGGCTCTCGAAGCCATCATCCTCGCCAATACTGCGGCGCGACTGGTAGGCGGTTCTGGGAGACCCCACACTGTTTTCTCCATCCGCTTCCACTTGATTTTCTCCGCCGAGCCCACTAGAGGAAGGCTGCTCGGTGCGCTCGTATGTGGCGTAGATCTGAATGGGCGTGTGCCAGTTGACGTTGCGCTTTTTGGGGCTTTCGGGGGCCGCTCCGCCCGTCTGCCTGCTGAGATCGAAGCGCGCGTCTGTGACGGCCAGCGGTTGCGGTAGTGCGCTGACGGCAGTGGTGGTCAGATAAGTCTCCTCTTCGTTGCTTCGCCTGATTAGAACGGGGGGTGGTGTGGCCAGCAGGATGGGATCGGGCACCACGGTGCCACAGGTGCCCGTGGGCGAGGCCAAAGGCGTGACGGGTCTGGGTAGCACTTCGATGGCACTGGCTGTACTGCGTCTGGTTGGTATTGAAATGTTGCTGCTGGCCTGGGACAAATCCGCTTCCATTGGACGAATGCTGCAGAGAAAGGATATTAATAATGGCATCTAAGACCATACTCTTCACTTACCGCACAAACTTCTTGCGACGTCGCACACGATGCTCGCGGTTCGAGGCCTTGTCTCCTACGCAGCTCACGGAGATGCGCCGCAGCTTATTCTTGCTGGTTCCGCCTGAACCACCCGTGGCGGTGTTGGTGGCTACGATCTGCGAGTGGATAAGGCTGATCAGCAGGCTTAGGGCGCACGGGATGAGCAGGGCGCTAAGCAGGTCGACATGCTCCTCGGTCTGCTTATCTGCATCCCCATCGGAACCATCTCCAGTTGCCTGTGCATGGAGAAGAGTGCCGTTCAACGGATTGTCATAGACTGACGGCACTATGCGACTACTATGCAACACGTAGATGGCCCAGTTGGACAGTTGGGTGAGGTAGAGGATCAGGATGAAGCCAAAGGCGTTGGGCGTGGTCTGCTTGACCCACCACTGCGCATAGAGAGGCAGCAGGACATAGCGCAAAATGGCCAGACGGATCACGGTGAGCAGTGATTGTTTGGGCTTGGCTTTGGGGAAGGTGGAACCTGCAATATATCGTTTAGTAAACAGCACTATTAGGGCGAGTTGGGACAAAACACACCGCGAACCAAGTCCACATCGATTAGCTCAGTCTTCAGCTTTGTGTTCTTCAAGTTGACATTGTTGAAGCCATCCAAAATCCTCTGTTCGACGGTCTTCTCCCATTCTTGCTTGTCATAGGTGCCGATTTTCTTCTGGTACCTAACCACAAAAGCGGAGAATTAGATAATCCGGAGAATAATGGAGTATTGTTCGCTTACCATGCAACAATTTCATCCAATTTCATAGTAGTAATCACATAAAAGCCCCCGAGTGTCGTGCAGCCTGCAAGCGAACAAAGAAATCGTCAATTGGGTTTTACAGCTGTGCCGCTAACGATTCCAATTTATAGCGGTCTGCAATAGTGTCCGGATATAAACGGGGTGTGAAGCCGTTGTGAAGTAAACCCACTTCTCAAGTATTGCAATGGGGATTTTGCCCCACTGACTTGGCGTCGAACAGCTGCTCTGCATAACGGGTTTTGCAGGCGATTGGCCGATATCAGCTGGTGACTTTCACCTTCGCCTTGCCACGGCCCCGCCCCCCTGATAAACACCCGCCCCCGCCCCCGCCCATGTGTGCGATAAGTAGCGCCCCATTAAGAAAGGGCTATCTGCGTTTTCCGCTTTTTCGATTCGCTTGCCTTGAAAAGCGTGAAAAGCGGACGGCAAACGGTGGAACAGCTGTTTCGCTGGTGGGTGGGCGTTCATGTTTATGCACACATGCGGAAGGGGCGCAGGTATACACACAAACAAAGGGGATCGGGTTTGCTATGGGGCCCCATCTGCAATTCTGGGTTCAAGGTGAACCAATATACCCGCAGCGTTGCCCAAAGGCGGAAACGTTTGTGGGAGAAGATGCTTTCATTCATGGATGGCGCGGTTACCTTGATTTAAACCGCGTCAACGATCGATTTATTTGCGCCCAACCCAGGCTGGAGTTTCTTCCGTATCCGTTGGATCCAGGTCAAACCGATTGCGGGGAGGCACAGCACTGAAAACTACGGATCCCGTCGAGTCACTGGTAATTTTGAATGCACTACACACGCCGCGAAAGCGTTTTGCATTTGCATTGGGGGCCGAAAAGATTTGGTGCGCAGCAAAACGAACGTCCTCCCTAACGAAATAGCAAAGTGAGTGCTCACATTTCCGTAAATCACGCTCGGTTACGATCTATCGATAGGAGTCCACTGGATGTCAGCTGCTCGATAGTGCCTATCGATAGATGCACCTGCTATTCAAATAAAACTGGCGGTAATGTCGTCAACTAATGCCAGTTCTTTAGAAATCCTTGTGGAACTGCAGCTTTTGGAAAAATAATAATTGGACTAAGACATGTTCTTTAAATTTTAAATGGAAAATTACAGTCTAATAAAGTTAGTAACAACTCAGAAAGAAAAGGTCAGTAGTATCAATTTGTTTTTCACAGCACGATTTAAAATAAACCAATACGTAATATTTTAAAAACAACAAAGAAAGCTAACTTCGGGAAGCCGATGATACCCTTGCAGCTACTCCAAAAGTTAAATATTCTTAAAAACAACAATCTTCTGCCTATATATTTAACAACAGTAAAGCTATAATAAATTTTAGCTCAAATATTCTATAGTTCCTATGCCACATATATGGTATTGTTTGCCGATTTCAATACAATAATAAACGTACTTTTAAAGGAATACAAATACGAAAAAAGGGATACATAAATAATTTTTAATAATAAAATTTAAATCGTAAGTCCGAAATAAAAAAACCTTTCTACCTCGAAGAACTAGAAAAATAAAATAAAGAAACGGCAAAGTCAACATTTTTATTTTTGTTTTTCCGATTGCTTCTATGGGAACTATGTCGTCCGATCTGGCTTTGTTGCGACCTATACTACCTGCAATAGGAAATCAACTTTGGTAAAGTTTATTGCAGATAGCTTTAAAACTGAGAGACTAGTTTTTATTATTAAAAAAAATGTCCCAAATTTTTTTTAATATATCAAATTTTAAATAACATATTGATCGTTTAACAAACTGGTTAACCGATGCTTGAACCCGTGAAATGTTTGCATTTTGAAAAAGACATACTGGGGAGCTTGTGAACCGCAATTATTAGTTCTACTACAAATAAGATGGCATCAAAACTTAGTTAAAAATATTCTCAGACACTCAGAACGAATCCCTACGTATATAGCAAGAAAAAATATCTTTATATATTGTATAATACACTGTACTCCTTACTGCAACAATGACTGTTACTGCTGGAGTGTTGGTTGCAGCAATCTTTAGGGCTGGGGATTGGATTAGATTAAGCTTCGATGTATTTTCAGTTGCGAATATATGCTTATATGGACGTTATACCTTTCATTCGCTAGAATTAGCACCAACTCCTCATTTCGCTCAAGAAATCTATGCTTTTGTTTGTCAACAAAATATTTCATTCTAAACATAATAATAATAATAAAGTGTTTGAATCTTTATCTTCATTGATTAATTTTTTTAAGATAGACCCCACACAAATGTTTTATTACAAACCTCAAATAATATATTTGAACTTGCTAATAATATATGTAAGTAATATACTTAATTGAGGCTGAACTCAAATTTTCATTTTGAGCAATGTTCTACATGCGAAAAAAATACTTCATTCAACGAACGCCTCAATTGATTTGCATGTACAAACAGTTTTCTCATAAGAAAACTGTTTTTCTCCGAATCTGTTTTTATAGGACCATTCGTAAAGATTATTTCTATGTTATGTAGAATCAAATGCATAAACAGAGAACTGCAGTTCGAAAGGAAAACTCTCGCTCATCGCCCGATTTCACCATGCCGTTCGCATGATCTTTCATCGGTCCATCCGGCGCTCCTGCGCTTGTTCCAAAAGCTTTTCGAGGGGGACGGAAAAGCTGTGGAAAAGCTCAAAACGCACGATCCCTAAAGCTCGGCAAGGCCTCTTGAATGGCACCGAGTTTCCACCAAAATACTTTCAGTTGCGAGCGGACCTCTGCACGGAGTGGAAGAAAATCTGAAAAGCAAACAGTACAGTCCGCGGAAAACGTTCAATTAATAGAAGCAAGAAGCAATATATATAATCTAATTTTTCTCATATATACCCCACATATATTTCGGCTGTGTATATACGAACACCGTATATATGTACCAAGTGTACCAAAAGTTGTTATACATAAAATAAATTGCGAAAGAAGAAATATCATTATCAACTAAAAATAGTGACCGATTCTCAAAGGAATACAAATTTTAATAACGAAAAAACAAAAACAACGACGAGAACGAATTAGTTATAAAATATAACCAAAAAGAGCAGACACACGCCCGCATGTTCGAGTTAAGGGTTTAGAACACTGTCGACGCACCGAACCGAAGGTAGAACCGTAACCGATTGTGAGTGAGGTGAGGGACCGAAGCCAAGGATGACTTTCACCCGCCTCAAGACTCTTTCGCTGCTCGTGTGCGCTCTGCTGGCACTGAGTTTTCCCGGATATGTGAATGGCGCTAACAACAACAAGAAGGGCTCGCAGCCAGTGGCGCCCGTTGAACCGGAGGCCGTCATCGAGGAGGTCAATGCCAAGCAGCTGGAGAAGCTCCTGGCCGACAAGGATTACGTGGCCGTCTTCTGGTGTAAGTTCCTTCTCCCTGGGCTACGTGCGGGCATTGTTCCTTTATTGCCAGCCGACCGGACTCGAAATAGTAACAGAAGCCATATTATATAAATTTTCGCTAGTGAAAATTCTAAAAATTCACATACAAATGAAAATATGTGAAAAATTCGTTGCTCGCAATGTCCGAGATTTTCATTCGGTTAATTTTTTATTTTTTTTCTATTTCTTTATTTCCTCCCCATGTTGCCAGTAGTCTGAGTTGCCTTCCCCCTTCTATATATTTCTCGTTTGTGCGCTATCTTAGCGATCTGTTTATGAGTAGATGAGAATCTCTCTTGGCTGTGAGAAATTGCCATTCGCCACAGAGTCCGAGGTAGCTTTTTATTTTCTTGTTTTTTAATCTTTTTTTACGAAAACTATTGGCACAAAAAGTACCCTTACCAAGAAATAGCAGACTCTCACTTCCTTCCAGTGGAAAAGCAATTTCCTGGCACTTTTAAATTTATTTAAAAACACTTACATTCCGACTAAAATGTTGTGATCTATTTTTGGAGAAGGAACATAAAATGGTTTGCCATTGTTTCCTCTATAAAAATTCTATTTTATTCAGCCGCTTCAGATTTTCCAAAAAAGTTCAATAAACAAACGGCTAATGGTTTATATAAAATCCATTTAATCTCTTTAAAAATAGATTTGGCCTTTATTCATTGTACGCCAATGTCAAAGTTAATAAACAAGAAAGTGATCTTCGGAGATTGTAATGTTCTCCTATATATACCTATATTTTAAATACACAGTATAGCGGTGTGTTTCGTTTAGCATTGGCGGCAATTCCAAAAATAATTGTTGACAATGAAAATATTCTAAATCCAAAAGCCCCATTCCAATGCCTCTGGCAAACAAACGAAAAAAATCATGCAACATCTACGCAAATGGAAGCTCATTGAACAGTTGCGATAATCAAATCACAGATAGCTCAAAATTTTGAACAAGTTCTATCGAGAAGCTGTATATGTTTATTGTTAAAAGGAAATGATATTTATGTTATTGCAATGCATTGCGAATATACACGTATCACTCTCACATGGAATTTAACTTCGGTCAGCTATAGAATTGATGTATGAAAGAGCTGAGTCTGTTCCATGTTTTTGATCGTCCATTTAGAAAACCCGTAAATAAAGAAATCAAAGGCTGGGATCAGGCCAACTTGCGATTACTTTACACGCAGCGAAAGATCCCCTCGAATGAAAAACCAAATAATCAATGATTTCTCGGCGATTCATTAATTATTCCAATTTTGCAGTCTGGCGTTAAACCAAGCAGAACTTTTCAAAAGACGTGGGCCAACGGTGGTCTTTTGTCTGCTGCAATTCATTTCCCTAATAGTGGCCGCATGAGTTTTATGAATTAATTTAGCAATTTTAGCATATTTGTTGGCAGTTGCTGCCGCATTAATAGCAACGAATTGCCCTGGCGCTGCTGTCATTTCATTCATTCATTCAGCCTTATTTCCCTCTGGGCGGGCCGATGATGCATCCTGCATCTAATATAGGAATGAATAATCTCTGCGGCATTTGGTTCTACTTTTGCCTAGGCTTTGAATTTTATATTTTTCTTCGAATTTGGTTATGCTCTGGCGTCATACGCAGCAGTTGCTGATTGTCAATTGATGTTGGTATCTCTATTCGATCTAAGGCATTCACGTTCTCGGTCTTACGATTTCAGATGCGCGTAGCTGCGTGACCTGTGATAAGGTGTTAGCGGAACTCGAGAAAATCGACGATGACACCGACTCCTTCGGTGTGGACTTTGTGAAAATCAACGACAAACGACTAGCCAAACAGTATGGCATCAAGAATTTCCCGGCCCTGACCTACTTCAGGTAGGTACCTCCCCACCGGTTCAGTGGCACAAGACCTAATCGACACAAAACCCCGAAAATCACAGGGAAAAGGAGCCCATCATATACGATGGCGATCTGATGGACGAGGAAGGAGTGCTCGACTTTCTCACCTCTTTGGAGGCCATGGATCTGCCTGATCGCATCGAGGAGGTCAATTCCAAGATATTGCAGAAGATCATCGAGGACACCGACTTCGTAGCCGTTCTGTTCTGTAAGTTTGCCTTTGCTGATCTTAACACATACTTCTCAAAATGTTTACCACTCCGAACACTCTTATTGTCGGAGAGTTGACTTGATGATGTTCTATTTCAAAGCAGTTGCAGTTTTTAGCGAACACAAACAGTTTAGCTCTCTTGTGACTAAAAATCATACAGCTAGGTATAGACTACAATCATATCTACCTATACTGTATATTCTTTTAATCAATTTTCTATGCGTATGTCTGTATCTCTCTCTATAAATACGTATATTATTTGTGACTAACCAAAGCTAAATGGCGGCATACCTAACATTCAATATTACTCTCTATATATAAATATATCTCTTTCGGCGGTATTTCGAATACTTTCTGAGCCAATTTACATATGGACAATTTATCAATGCAAATATATTTTATCAAACGACTACAGGTCCAGATCATGAAACATGCCCGCCCAGGGTTATGGGTAAGTCTTTGGTGAACAAATACTGGGAACCTTCTGTCTTGCCCTTTCCATCTAATTCCCCATTTTGAAACTTTGTTTTCCCGAAAATATTTCGTTTACAATGTTTTACTCCCTCTCTACAATAATTTTCCTGATTCCAGTAATCCAAAAATGCACTCGAAAAGATTTTTCCGCAATGCCCATGATACGATATGTAAATATGTACTTTATAATTGGCTATATAACCCAAATAACCGAACAATCCAGTGTGTTGGTGCTTGCTAGCATGGAAAGATATGGGTGGGAACATTTCAAGGAAAATACGCATGACGGGTCAGAAATTATGGGCTTCAAGTCCATGGTACTCATGAAAATCTATATTTTGTATTTGGATTTTGGCGACTAAGTCGTCAGGGAACAGTGACGTCGATGCCCTGGGTATAGGACAAATTTTGAAATAGATACAATCACCAGTGTAGTAATTCTTAGTAATTTTTTGTTAGAAAAACAAGATTTCTAATTTTCGCGTTCGCTATCGACCAAGGCAGACACACATATTACGTATACGTATAATAATAAACATTACAACAACAGAAGTATTGCAGATGAATGTCTGGGCTCGGCGCCAGATTATGTTTTTGTCGCTACGGCATCTCCTCAGTTCCCCCCAAATCACTATTCAAACTCAAACCCTGTGATTTGGACAAGCCGGCGGTTTATTGAATAAGAATTACATAGTCAGTTTTTCAATTGACGAAGTATTGCAATAATTTTGATCGAATCTGAATTTAGAAAAACTCTGAGCGGATTGGATACTGTGGTGGTTATGACCTTGTATCAATTATGGAGGAAAGGAAAGAATTTACCTATCGAAAAACATAAATTCAATACTTGCACAAATGTGGGTATATACTACTACACACAAGTTTATGTCTTGTCCAACAACAAAGTATTTTTTTGCTGGCCGTCTCTATCCGACACAGCCACCTACAATTTTAGTTTTAAAAATAGACAACTCAAGCAGTTGGTCGGCCAACAAAATGATTTTTTCGCTGCTCTTGGTGCTGCTGTTATTTTTGCTTAATTCTGAAACAACTAACTATAGAGTGGGCATCCACATGCCGCGGTACATGTGTGAATACTCGAACACATGAATATCCGCAACACTATCTATATGTATTTTTATCAAACGCAGACAGCGTACAAAATACAAAAAGGTTTTCCTTTCGAACCGATGCGAACAGCATGTAGGTGAGAGAAGACAAGAAATTGTGGCCCATTGTACCGCTCCCCCAACCCCCAGACCCCGGCACTCCGCCCCTCACCACCCCCTCTCCCCCGATCGAGTTTGTGTCCATCAGGGGGCTGCAGACAGACAGCACTTTTAATTGCTTTTGCATACAGCAATACATCAACTTGGCGCATTCGAGCACGAGCCGGCAATGCATGGTTATGGGCAGATCTTTAGTTGTCGCAGCCAAATGCTGATTTACATAATATACAAATACCTATATATCCGTCCCACTGTGGCTCTGTAACTATGTGTGTTTGGCTCTTCCCCGACTGACTTGCACTATTTTTAGTTAAATGCAACATTTGCCCATGTCTGCGGCAGGGCCAAAAATTGGTCAAGCTGTCAGAGAGCAAGAGAGAGAGAGAGAGAGAGAAGAAGATAGAGTGAGAGGAAGCTAGAGTCGGAGCCTCACAAACATGTTTGATTTCTATACATTTTATTTTCCGAACATTGTGCAGTAAATTATGAACAATTTGCGCCAGCGAATGTGTGCATTGGCCTTGTCACCTTGGCGACACCCACTCAACTGGTACCGAAAAATAAATTACAGATATTTTTGGATGAGGGAATGTCTTTCAAACCCGTGTAAATTCGAGTACTACCGCCGGTTAACTGCATTTTGCCGAAAGGGAACTGCTGTGATAAGTTGCCATTAGCATGGTGCCTGTCAACCATCAAAAGACACTCACAAGTTCACCAACGAACTAACAGAAATAAATATTACGTATACGCAGCGTCAAGCAGGAAAGCGAAAGCTTGCTGAAATCTCTTTTACGAATGTGGCAAGCCCAACGGAATGAGATAGAGGAATAGGCGAAAGGAAGGAGAGAGCTTTCCGAGAATTAATTCCTCTTTTACATTACCACTTTTGAGTGCTCCATTCGAATGTGTGTATTTCCTCTACCAAGACAAGCATATTGCAACAGGTTGTACGCAGACAGATAGGGATGCTGTAAACAAATTGTGTAAATAAACGAATCGCCTTGTGAACGATTGGGTAACTCTGCAATTAAACTTTAATTGAAACTCCATGGCCAATGCATGCCTTCGCCTCTGTCAGAAATAACTTCCAATTAACCCCACAACTTACGGCCGCACGAAACATAATCCGTGAATGTTCTACCAATCCGTGGGCAATAATACCCGACACCAGACCCCGTCCTGATGTTTTATGCTCCCCTCCTCGCTTCCCGAGACGTTTGTCCCTTCTGCCAGACGACCCTAATTATCTATTGTTTGCCTGATTCTATGAAACCAACCCAACAACCAGACAAACAGCAATGCCGCAAGTGCGCCAAGGCCTTGCAGGAGCTGGAGAATATCGACGACGAAGCTGATCAGCTTGGCATCGGGTTTGTGAAAATACACGACGAGGCCTTGGCTGACGAATACAATCTCGGCAATCTGCCAGCCCTGGTCTACTACCGCCACCAGACTCCGATCATATACGAAGGTACCTCCATTCCACACCCACTTTTATCTTGAAAACCGCACGACCACTCAAACCAAAATCAGAACAACACACATCAATCCCATGCCGAACTCGATATCCATGTCGCTAATATCGAAACTGTGTCTCCAGGTGAACTTCAACGGGAGGAGGACGTCTTGGAATGGTTGGTCCAAAATAAGTCGACGGGCGATGAAGATGATGTCATTGAGGACGTCACTTCGAAGACTCTGTCGACGCTAATCAGCAATATCGACAACCTAGTTGTGCTATTTTGTATGTAGAACAGAATTTTGCCCAGGGCAAGGCAACCAGGCTAACCGACTGCTATTAATCTGCAGATGATCATGGAAATGACGATTCGATGACTGTGTTGGAGGAGCTAGAGCAAATCGACGACGACTGCGACAAGCATGGCATTCAGTTTGTGAAAATAGACGATGCCAAGGCGGCAGGCGATTACGGAATCGATTCGGTACGACCCTAGAACGCGATCAGTTGAAAAGTCTTTCACGCGAATAATGTTGTTCGATCTCCAGATTCCGGCCATTGTTTACTTTGAAAAAGAAATTCCAAATGTGTACGACGGCGATCTCATGGACGAGGAGCAGATTCTGAAATGGTTGTTGAGTCAGTTGGAACGGGATGAGATCGAGGATGTCACCGACGAAATGCTCGACACAATGATCAAGGAAGGACGCGTCATTGCAGTGCTGTTCTGTAAATATTCAAAGCCTAAGTCGCGACCAATTTGTTCACAAGCTGTTTTCCAGACGACAACAACGACAAGAAGTCCCAGAAAGTGCTCGAAGAGCTCGAGAACATTGACGACGAGTGCGACGCCTTGGGCATTACTTTCGTGAAGATCGACAATCCCGAGGAGGCCGTTGAATATGGCATCAATAAAGTTCCTAAGCTGATATACTTTGAAAAAGGCATTCCAACTATTTACGAAGGCAATCTGGAGGACGAAGAGAAGCTCCTGAAATGGCTTACAGACCAAACGAGCTCCGATCAAATCGAGGACATCACTGACGAAATGTTGGATTTAATTATTGAGAAAATGCCCCACGTTGCTGTTCTCTTCTGTAAGTGATTTCAGGCCCCAGAACGCGATTTTGTGCCGGGACCCTTGCGCACTCGACTCCTTATCTCTGTTGATATTGTACAGTTGACTTGGTGTTGTACCTCTGGGGTGTCTGCGATCGTAGTTTTAACCCTCGTCGAGAGCTCGGCATGCTTTTTATTAGTAATAACTTTCAAAAGCGCTTTAAAAACTTATTAATCAAAACTTAACCAAAAACTAGAAGACCCCTCTCGTTAGAGGTTTAGATTGGTAGTCCGTTGAAAAAGTGTAGATTGTAGGTTTAAAGTTACAAGTTGAGCGAAACAGCAGTTTGTTGATTATTTTTCTTCTTAGCTTCCAAAACGTGAGCCAAAATTATTGAATTAACGATCTAAATTAACGATCTTCACAGACGACAAAGACCAAAAGAAATCACAGAAAATCCTCGCAGAATTGGAAAACATTGACGATGAGTGCGATCAGCAAGATATTGCCTTTGTCAAGATCGATGATGACAAGGAGGCCAAAGAATGGGGTATCGATGAGATACCGTCGATTGTACTCTTTGAACGTGGCATTCCACACATCTACGAGGGTGATCTGATGAAAGAGGATGAGCTGCTTGGCTGGTTGGTGCACCAGAAGCGCTATTCCGAAATTCCCGAAGTCACCGACGAGATGAAGGACAAATTGGTCGAGAACACCGAGCACTTGGCGGTAATCTTTTGTGAGTAAACCAATACGGGGTAACCCAAACCGCTTTTGCAACGCTTCATTTCCGCCCGCAGATGACAAGGACGATAAGCAGGATATGCGTATCCTGAACGAACTTGAGAACATTGACGATGAGTTGGAGAAGGAGGGAATTGTCATCGTGCGCATCGATAATGCCGCCGAAGCCAAGGAGTATGGTCTCGATCATTTGCCCGCCCTCATCTACTTCGAGAACAAGATCCCGGCCCTCTACGAGGGTGATCTAATGAACGAGGATGAGGTTCTCGAGTGGCTTTTGGTCCAGAAGAAGACGGCCACTATCGAGGAGGTGACTGATGAGATCCTGGTCAACCTGATCAACGAGCACGAGTATGTCGTTGTTTTCTTCACTGGACCCTGCGAACCTGGCGAGACCTGCGACCACACTCTTAATGCCCTGGAAAGCATCGACGATGAGTTGGACGAGGCAGGCATCATTTTTGTTACCACCGAGGATACCGGAGTCGCTAAGAAATACAATGTCAAGACCTACCCACGCCTGGTCTTCTTCAGGAACCGTGATCCATTGCACTTCACCGGAGATCTGGACGACGAAGATGAAGTGTTGGCCTGGATCACTGATGACGAGACCCTCGAAATTCCCGGAAAAATCGAGGAGGTCAATGTGAAGATGTTGGATAAGATCTTGGCTGAAAACGATCACGTTGTTGTGTTCTTCTGTAAGATAAAAAAGTTTTTATTCATTTAAAAAGTATAATCTTCTTTCCTTCCGATGGGATCTTCAGATGCTGAGGGTGATAAGAAGGCCCAGAAAATCCTTAACGAGCTGGAAAACATCGATGACGAATGCGAGGAAAAAGACATTGACTTTGTAAAGACATCCGACGATGATATTGATAAGGAATACGATCTGCCCGGTCTGCCGGCACTTGCATTTTATAGACATAAGTTTAGAACAATTTACACCGGTAAGTTCCTAAGCATTAATGTTAATGATAATATTTTCACAACAGAAAGGACTTCCTTCCGTAGTTAATAAGCCCTTGCGTTTTTAACAAAAACTGTTTTCTGAATAAGTAAATGTATTTGACAAATATTAAACTTTTTTAAAGGTGACCTGATGAAGGAAGAGGAAATTCTTGAGTGGGTTATTGATTTGCACGAGTCTACAGCTGATGTCATTGAATCGGTCGATCGCAAGACCCTGCAAGTTTTGATCAACGATGTTGAGCACTTGGCTGTGTTCTTCTGTAAGTCATCTCCTCGATTTCTTTAAGCATTTCTTAAGCTTACCTGAATTATACGTGCTACAGATGACGATGAATGCGAATCGTGTTCTGAGATTTTGGAAGAATTGGAGAACATTGACGATGACACCGATAAGCACGGAATACAATTTGTCAAGTCGAATGATGTAAAGCTGGCTCATGAAATCGGCATTTTCGCATTCCCAGCTTTGGTCTACTACGAGACAGGCGTCCCGATTATGTATGATGGTAAGCTAGCAGTCAGTTGATTTTTAGGGCGCTTTTAACTAATACAAATTCTCTCCTTTAGGTAATCTAAAAAATGAAAACCGTGTGCTGCAGTGGTTAGTCAATCAAAAGAGTAAGCGTCCTTCTTTAAAATGTGTTTTCTGCTTTAAAAATCACGCTCATAAGCCAAACTTTCGATACAAAGTCAGTTGAGAAAAAAAAGGTTCAAAAACTTAAAAAAACTGATAAATTCAATATCATTTACCCGTTTCTTGCCCACGATTAAAGTAAAAAACGTAATGATAATTTCTTATATAGGAAATGATGACGACGCAAGTGATGAAAAAATTTTAAAGTTGCGCTATCCCAAGGAAAGCGATGATGATAAAAGGGAAAGGTTAAAGCGTCTACAGAATGTGATTCGAAAAGAAAGATTACGAAAAAGTAGACGAGATAATGAGAATGAAGATGCAGGTGATGAAGATGAGGAGGATGCAACTAGGGAGAAAGATATAGACGGGGACGACGAGGACGAAGAAGACGAAGAAGACACTGATAACGACGACGAGGACGAAGACGAGGATGAAGATGAAGACGATAACGATGACGATGACGAGAACGAAGATGATGAAGAGAACGAAGACGATGACGAAAACGAAAACGAAGACGATGACGAGAACGGTGACAAAGAAGATATAGATGGGGACGACGAGGATGACGAAAAAGATAATGACAAGGACGATGATGACGAGAATGGGGATGACGAGGATAATGATGGGGATGAGGATGAGGAAGAAGATAATGAAGATAACGAGGATGGAGACGACGATGAGGATGACGAAGATGATACTGATAAGGAGAAGGACGAAGAAGACGAGGAAGATGGGGACGACGAGGATGAAAATGCAGATGACGACGAGGAAGATGAGGATGACGAAGATACAAATGATAACGAGGAAGATGGGGACGATGAGGACGATGAGGATGTAGCTGAAGACAACGAGGATGGAACTAGGGAGGAGAAAAACAACGAAGACGAAGACGAGGACGACGAAGACGAAGACGATAATGACGAAGACAAGGACGATGATGACGAGGACGAAGAAGATACTGATAAGGACGATGAAAAGGAGGATGAGGATGACAAAGAAGATGGGGAGAACGACGACGAGGATACAAATGGGGATGACAAAGATAAAACAGAGGAGGAAGATGGGGAAGACGACGAAGAAGAAGATCTTAAAAGTAAACCAAAATATAGGCATACGGCCAAAGGTCGAACGATACATCGCCTTGCTGACCTTTGCTCAGGTCGGCTAATAGATGAAATAGGTAATACCTGAATGTGAGTTGCCATTGACGCACTAACTGAAGTTGTTCAATGTTTTGTCCATCCCGACTGAAATTCCGCTCCCTGTTCCACCCCCACCCAAACAGTCAATCTTATACACTTTGCAATGCCACACGACACTTGACAGTTTCGACTACAGTTAATTTCATTGTCTATCTACAGACTTGGGACAGAGGAAATCAAATAGAAATGCATTTAACAAAGGTAACCCCTCCAATTTCACGTAATTTGAATATCTTTGCCGAGCGCGTAGCTTCTGTGCTAAAGCAAATACCATTTGAGGACCTACGCAATTGGGAATATAGTCAAGCCAAAATAACTACCAACCACAATACCCGTCTATGTTTTGATCCTCTTGAATGTTTAAACCCACACCCAAGCTTCACCCAGTTCTTAAGTCAAAAGTCTTTGATGCCTTCAAAGCCAAATTTAAAGATATATTAAATCATACATAGCTGACACAATGTTTGAAATTATTTAAGCAAGGAACTTTATAACGTAACTATTTCGGTAACAATACGAAAAATGTGTTAATACCTATTTTGTTGATTTATAATTTATTTTCTCATAATACTATAAGTAATCGTTATGTTTGTTTAATTATATTATTTAATAACGATCCTGCTGTTCAATAGAAAATATTTAAGCATATAAACAAAAACAACCAAAAATTCGATCAAGTGAAACGCAGTACACTCAGTCGAACACGAAATGTACAACGTGGGCTTAACTCGATATTTAATATGTTTAGAAATTAAAATCAAAATCCGAAACTTGTACAGTCAGCATCAAAAGCATTTTGTCAGTTAGTAGTTTTGATAATTTAAATTGATATTTAAACAATTTCAAATCTCTTCCACTCATAAAGCACGCTTTTTACTCTAGAACAAAGAATCTTTCAAATCTGAAAATAATGAAAATTGAATCGAAAATCGTACTAACTGCTCTTTTTCTCTCTCTGTGGTAAAATCGGAGGTGTTTAAGAAAAGTGTTGAAAGTTAACGACTTTTATTCTAGTTCTAGCCTACAATGCTGCACTTTTGTTAAAACCTTTTTTTTTATAACTTATCGTAACGAACCTTCTGTTGTTAGTAAACCAAAAAATAAAACAAAAATCTCTTAAAATTAAACAATCTGACAAAATGTTTTTGTTTGTTTGCTCACACAGATGACGAATGTTTCTATGTTGGATTGGGTCATGACGGCCATTCAGCTAAGCGCGGCAACAATTTCGTGCCCAACGATTACAAACCATTCCAATGCTGTCCAACCAAATTGGAGAAGTCAACGAAAGTTCCTAAGATGACGGCCCAGCGGATCGGACACAGCGAGGGCGATCAGGGCAAGCGTCCTGGCGTTGGCGGCGGTAACTTCCAGTTCGCGGGCTCGGCATCCACATCCACCACGACCAGCAAGTCGGCCAGCAAGCCGGCGGCGACCAAGAAGCAGGCCAAGGTCTCCAAGGACACCGATGACGACGACGAGGACGATGAGGACAAGCCCCTGGTCAAGGTGTCGTATGCCAACAAGCGCTCGGGAGGAAGCAACAAGCCGCAGGCGGGCAAGAAGCCGGTAGCCAAGGGCCAGGACAACGACGACGAGTCCCAGGAAGTGGAGAAGGTGTCCAAGCAGAAGTCGGCGAAGAAGTCCGGCAAGCTGAATGTCAAAACCGGTACGTAGTCCATGGACCCTCGGACCAAACGCCGTAGTCATTGAGCATTAGTTACACAAGTCAAGACAAGGTCCATTTAAAGTCAAACTCATTGTCCTGTTCCCTGATCATTTATGCTCTACTTGTGCCCATTCTCAGACACATACAGACTCACGCACAATTTGGTCGTTACCTTATTTGTTTATTTCTCTTCTCTTTTCTCTCTCTTGTGTCTTGCAGGCATTAATTTTTTCCAAAATCGACTAAAAAATTTGTATGATATCATTTTTCAGGATATCTCTCTGTGGGAGTAAGGCAACAATTTAACTGAATGTGGATAACCACAGACAGTTAGATAGTGATTGTATGATTGAATGATATGCCATACTAAAGTAGCACGTATACGCACTGTTGTCAACCGATAAAACCAATATCAAACCAAACCAAACCAAAACCAAAACCAAAACCAAAACCAAAACCAAAACCAACTCAATCCTGTATAGCCACCAAAAGAACCTTCAGTGACAGGTTTCTATAATTAAATGTACATCATCTATGTGTGACTGCAAAAGACAACAACTGTGACAAGAACCAACTAAATAACTGAGTTCGTATGGCTGTGTGTCCGTAGAAATGAGGTCCCTCCTCACTAACCCTGAAATGTCTGGCACACTACTATTTTAGCAAATATCATTCATCCTCAGTGCCTAGATCATAGTCCACAAAAGAAGATCTATCTATGAATAGCAGAATCACACAAAGCACAAAATAATTAAAATTTAACCGAGAAAAAGAGTACTAACTAAAACATTGTTGATATTTTCGCTTAAACTATTTTCAAAAGGGGTTCGCATCGCCAATGTTGATCCCTAACTATAACTAAACTAAACCAATCATTTGTTGCATTTTGTCAACGGATTTCAACAAACTTTGTTCAAACTAAAAGCAATTACTTCAACAAACAACTATCAAACTTCTGAGAACTTTCACTTGTATATTTAGCTAGCAAACTTTGTTATTAACAATTCAATCGGAAATTGTCTATTGTCAATAACAAACGTCTAATCTTTTTGATACTACTTCTTTTTGTCACAATATACAATTTACATTTATGTAGTTAGTCTAATTTAAACAAGAGCCAAGCAAAGCAAACAAAACGAAACGAAACGAACAAACAGATAAAATATTTTTTGAAACAATTTACACATGACAGTGCCCAACTGTTCACTATTTTAACTGAAACGTGTAACGATGAGAGCTTGCAACAGTTTTTCATAATATCAACATTAAGAGCTATAAGCCAATATACTGTGTAAAATGAGCTTTCTATCAAATGTGTTGCAGCATACACACCGTATACTTAATATTGTCGTATATTTATGGAAACGAACGTCCAACATTTCTCGCTGAACAATGGCCTCGCATACAATGTAGCTCGCCATTTTGTTTCTTTTGTTTTCTTCTGAGAGCGATACCTGTACCGCTCGCTGTTGTTTTTGTTATCGGTATTTACAAAATATCGAATTATAAATCTTTATCATTACGTTTTCTAAGCTAAAGTCTATCACTCTACACGCAATTGTAACTAAATCCAATATATATGTAACAAATTTTGTTGAACAGCAGTTGTTAAGTCAAGATCAAGCGAATGTATTTTTGTGAAACAAATTTTCAAAACGAAAATTGTCAGATTGTAAGAAGCAAACGCAAATCAAACTGAAAGCACTTTTGTAAACATAATATCTGAAAGAAATTGTAAGAATATTCAATAAAAACCATACAACTCAATTAAAGTAGGTTCTCTTATTTAAAAATTATGAAAATCCATTAGTTGAAATTCAGAATTTCCTTGATTTAAATAATTTCAAACACACAACCCATAAAAATGCTATAAATATATTTAAAAAACCTTGAAGATGTATTGAGGCAATTATATGTTTTGTCAAATGGAACTCTTTCCTTCTGAAAAAAATGTCTCAATTTGAATCATAGGCAGCAAATTCTGGCTATTAAAAACGGCCTGGTGGGGATTTGGCAAATTTCCCATTTCGAATATATTTTTTGGGCGGGAGTGAAAATAAACAAAGCGACCATTATTTTTGTAATGCTGGTGATTGATTGACAAACTGCAGCCAACAGGTATGTGCCACCAAATGGATAATAAGCCCACATACTTCTCTAAATTCATATTATATATACAACTAACAAAACTATTAATTTAACACATAGGCAACATTGCAAGCAATCAGGATGTCTTCAACTGGATACTCGAACAGAAGGCCGACCAAAGCATTCAGCTAATTAATCGTGATCAACTCATCGAGTATATAGGCACCAAAGACTTTTTAGCGGTTGTTTTTTGTAAGTATAATCCGCGGACAGTGTGTTAGGTAAAAGCTAAGGAATCTAGGAAATACTCTTGTTTAAGTCGCGCCCACTAAAAACTGTAACTGCCCAAAAAACACAAGCCAAATTATAATTTATTTAAGATCTAAGAAGCTTTGGGGAACACCACATACCGTCACTACTAATGCGACTGGGTAATCGGTTGTAATTGCAGATAAGGAAGACGATCCCGACTCGCCACGAGTGCTTCGGCACATCGAACTAATCGACGACGAGGCTGCCGAATATGGCATTTATATAGTGAAAATGCACGACAAGCTGATGGCCAAGAAGTACGGATTCAGGAATCCCCCTGGCCTAACATACTTCCGGAAGGGCAAGTACATCAACTACGATGGCGATATCGACGACGAAGAGGAGGTACTTGACTGGCTGACCAGCCCGGCCAACATGGAGATGACCGACCACATCGAGCAGGTCAACCGCAAGATGTTCGAGAAGATCCGCAAGAACTCCGACTACGTGGCGGTTATATTCTGTAAGTCTCGAATTCACAGACTGACAAATGGGCAAATGGGCTTTAACTCCTGACCTAACCTCAGATAGCGACGAGTGCAAGCAGTGTCCTCGCGTTTTGGCCGAGGTGGAACACATAGACGACGAAGCGGACAAGGCGGGCATCGACTTCGTTAAAATCGACGACAAGCAAATGGCCAAGGAGTACGGAGTGTTCGCCTTGCCTGCCATTGTCTTCTTCAAGCCAACGTCCAAGGAGCCAGTAATATACGCCGGTAGGTGGCACCCAACTCCAATTCACTCCAAAGTGCACAATATACATTCGGTCTCTTCCAGGTGATCTTTATGAAGAAGAACAGATCCTCACTTGGCTGATCACGCAAAAGGATCCAAGTGGAGATGTTATCGAAGATCTCGAAGGCGAAAGACTCGTTCATCTGATTGAAGAGTCTGGCTCCATAGCCGTGTACTTCTGTAAGTTTTCAGCAGGAAGCCGTGACTGATTTAACCGATGAATACTCTATATCTCTGCGGAATAAGGTTTTTATTGCTGCAATCGGTTTGGTGATATCAATTCGCAAAAAGTGCAATGTCCCATTAGATGTTCTTTCACATTTAGTGTCTTCAAATCTAAACTGAGAAAAGAAAATGAAATCGTATCGTTTAAACAAATAACAATCTGTTCCATTAACGTGTTACGTACTTTAAACGATTGATAATCACGCTTTTGCGCAAACAGTTTGCAGCAAACTCTGTGTAACCGTAGTTAACCAATTAGATTAATCTAGTTTAAGCCTCTCTTATCAGCGCTCTGTGTATCTAACCAAAAAAGACTTTATTTATATTTCTATTTACGACTGTGCTCTCTGAAATCTCAAACCGAACCACACAAATCGAACCACCCAAACGTAGGGAACAAGACAAAGTGCGACATTTGCAATTCGAAAGCGGCGCGCAAGGCGCGTCTGAAAAAGGAGCGCGATCAGCACCAGCAGGAGGGCGGAGCAGCCAGCGCCGCTGCCGCCTTCGGCAGTGAGACAGATCCTTCCGAGGCAGCCGCTGGGGGGGCGGAGGATTTGCCAGCGGCAGGTCCTGAGGGGGAATCGGCGCCGGCCTCTGCAGCCGCTCCACCGGATGCAGCGACTGGCAAACAAGAGGATGGTAGTCCACCTTTCTGTATAGAACTCGTGCAACTGGAATGAGTCCAAGAATGTTTAACCACATAACCCAGCACCACCAGAAACCAATAGCAACCGCACACACTTTACACACTATACACACACTACCACCTTGTACAGCGAATGTAAAAACCCAAACGAATCCAGAATCTCCACCCGAAACTTGCTCTATCTCTCTGTTGCTCTGTTGCTCTGTTGCTCTGACTATTTCACTATATCTCTGTCAAATTCGAAACCCTCATTGTATACTGAACGTTAGTTGTTCTTTCCCCGATCCCTGATTAGATTCCTTATTTTATATTGTGATTATGTACCATAAACTGATCCATTGACAAGTATTTCAATTATAATTGCTGATTCCACTGCTTTAGACTGCGCCTACTCCAAAAGAAAATGTCAGTGGAATCAGAACTTATGTTCTATGTACTATACTATCCTCGTTTACTATCTCATACTCCCCGTCCACCTCTGCTGTGCTTCAGTTTACATAAGTGTAGTGCTTGCTGTAGTACCCTGTATTGCCCCTCCTCGTGTATAGTGCTTGTTTAATAACTAGATATCGCCCAACCCCACTTTGACATCCAGATGCAGATGGCTGTGAACAGTGCACCAAGGTTCTGGAGGAGCTGGAAAACATCGACGACGACTGCGACAAGCACGGCATCACCTTCGTGAAAACCAGAGACTTCTCCGTGGCCGATGGCTACGGCGTCCATGAGTATCCGGCCTTAGTCTACTTCGAAGGCGGAATACCAAACGTCTTTGAGGGTAAGGCAGTAACACAAGCCCTGTCTAGGCATTCGTCCTTACTAAGATTCCTTCCAGGCGAACTTAGCGAAGAGGAGGAGGTGCTTCAGTGGCTGATCACTCAAAAGACAGAAGATCGCATCGAGCTCATCACACGGCAAATGCTTGAGACCATGGTGGAGGAAACCCAGTACCTGGCCGTGTACTTCTGTGAGTAGCTCTCAACGGTCGGGCCTCGTCTCGATTGGCCTGGAACTGTTTGCCATCAATGTCTCATGATCTCACACATTCTGAATTGTTGTATCCCCGCCCCAAAACTGCACCGAACATAAATCACAAAACCTATCCCTGACATAAACCGAAACCTGAACCGAACCGTCCTCAGTGCCGCCTGAGCGCAAAGGAAAGCAACCCGCTTTCTGCCGCAGTTTCTGCTCCCCCTCTAGTCTTAAAGAAAGCAACCTGACCACCACCAAATCCACAAAACACTCATCCAGCCAATTCGTACAAAACTACATCTCACGTAAAAGAAAACGTATCGAAAAACAAGGTATTCCTTCCGTATTCCATGTGCACAAAAACAAGCAACTCCCAAGCTCCGACTGCGCATGTTCGATTGAGCTCTAACCAATTCTAACCAGCTCCATAGGAGCTCCTTTCTATGTCCAGACTCGATTCTTGACTGCACTAAACCAGGCTTTCAACGTATTACGACCAAACTAAATTAGATTTCTACATCGTCTTTCATTCGCTGTAAAATATTGGAGTTCAGAAACGGATCATATTTTATTTCGGATTTGCCAAAAATCACTGGGATTTAGTTTGGACGGGAATACCTTTTTGTTACGGCGTTTTCTTTGCCTCTCACACTATCGCTAACCGATTCTTAAGCTTGGCACTAAAATTTAAATTAGTTTCTTAGTGGCTAACTGACTTCCTAATTATTTTTGGCAGACAAAATCAACTGTAACATATGCGACCAGATATTAGAGGGCTTGGAACTGATCGATGACGAATGCGATGTGTTCGGCATTCATATGGTCAAGATACAAGATCCGCAGTTGGCCAAGCGTTACTCCATCAAGACCTTCCCGGCCTTGGTTTATTTCAGGTAAACGGTGTGTGTATAATAAGTGAATACTCTTACCAAACTCAATGTATACGCAGAAATGGAAACCCATTGCTGTTTGAGGGTGATCTGCAAAACGAGCAGTCAGTGCTGGAATGGCTCATCGATGATGACAACCGTGAGTTGGCCGATGAAATCGAGGAGGTCAACGAGCGCATGTTGGACCGTCTGATGGCCGAGTCCACCCTGTTGGTAGTTTTCTTTTGTGAGTACCTTGCATGGTTTTAATGAAAAACTGAGTCTGAAGTCTTGACCCACATTTAGATGACGATGATTGTGCTGAGTGCGAGGAGATTTTGGAAGAGCTGGAGGAGATTGATGGCGAAGCCGATATGTTTGGCATTGACTTCGTAAAGATAGCTAGTATTCAGGCAGCCAAAAAATACGAAATTGTCAATATACCTTCCCTGGTATATTTCCGGTAAGTTCTCTACAAAGTTCACAAAGAAGTTTCTTAGTTTTGAATAATTTAGAAAACAAGTACCTGTCCTTTATGACGGAGATTTGCATCAACACGATAAGGTGATTACCTGGTTGACGTCACAAGATGTATTCGAAATCAAAAACGAAATCGAAGAAGTCAATCGCAAAATGCTTGACAAGCTGCTCGAAGAGAATGAGTTCTTAGCCGTGTTCTTCTGTGAGTAAAAGAAGTTACTTTTTAAGGATTCTTTTTAATAACCACAAAACATCCAATCATTTAGATGAACACAATCAGCCAGACAGCACTGCCGCTCTGGAGAAGCTTGAGAATATTGACAGCGAGACGGACAATCTGGATATAACATTTGTTAAGATGGCCGACTCACGGTATGCCAAGAAATGGGGCGTCACCAAGCTGCCAGCAATGGTCTACTTCCGTCGACGTTTCCCCAGCATATATAGAGGTAAGTCGGGAATTTTATTGATCAAAGGGAACCACCTTGATGGCAAAACATCTTTCCAGGCGATCTGCTTTCCGAGGACGAGGTGCTGGAGTGGCTGCGCAAGAACCGCTTCCGCCAACCGGAACTGAACATCTTTATGTATGCTTTGATTGCTCTGTCGGTGGCCTTTATGGTCTACACAGCCTTCCTGCTGCAGTGCTTCAAGCCGGCGCCCCCACCCCCTGTTCAGCACCCCAAGCAGTCGTGAATGGGCTAGGCCAGGAAAAACTGGCAGCAAGTACTGAACCATGTTGAATGGCTATCAACTACCATGAGGGGTTTTCGACAAGAGACACAAACAACGAGCGAAACAACTTGAAATGATAATCCAAAATCACAACCACACACGCATTAATATGTACATTAAACTATCATCCAATCGTCTAAATTAGACGCCGATAAAAAACCGTGCTCGGTGGGCTAAGGTATGCCCCAAGCTAATGACGATCCATTGCTTTAGAAATATCTTTTGAGAGAGCTTGATAACTTCAACAAACTCTGATACTTCCATATATATCAATACTCACATATGCATATTCACATCAACATAGAATTCATTTGTCTTCACACCCGTCATGCAAAATCAATTAAAGAAACAAACACTCAAGTCATAGTAATTACTTTAAAGTTACATTTAAATGCCATAATATTGTGTAATAAATGCCAATAATAATTTTTACAGTAAAACATTTACGGCTTGTTATAATTAATAAACTATTGGATAATCTACGGAAGAATTAATTTTTAACCAAAGGAGGAAAGGTCGCAAAATCAATCCAATCTTATTAATTTTTGAACGTTATAAAAACAGTGATCATAACAACTTTGGAGAAATGTTGTTTTAATTTTTACTGCGGTGGTACTATTTCTTCGCCTTTTCTATGCAACTTTTGCACAGGTAAAAGCTTTTGCTATAAAAACATCGATGGTTTTGATAATAATGGTCTCAACCATTGCAACATCGACTCTGTCGACCGAAAAATAATGAATTTTTAAAATATGTTTTTAAGTTTATTAACTATTACTATGTATACATATATACCTATTTCTCATTTAATTATATCAGCTTTAACGAGTGCTTTGTGTTTCGGGCATAAGGTCGGGGTTTTAATTTAATGGAGACGATAAGGAGTTGTCAAAATACTTTCACTCCAAATCGAAGGTCTGGCTTATAATTAAATACCGGTGCTACCGGTCTTAACAAAAGTGCAAATTCCTGATTGCCCCACGAAATATTGATTTCTTTTCTAGTTGTCACATTAAATAACTGGCACGATCTATAAATACCTGCATATATCCACTTGCGTTGTAAAACATTTACGGCTTAATAAATTCAATAAAATATTAAAAGATACTCTGCGTATGATTTATTTCATGCGCCTCCGCCACATTCAATGATAGTCACCTCCCTAGTACTTTATCTGACTCACAAGCTGTGTTAGTATTCACCAACGATAACTCAATTTGAAGTTACCACGTGAAACTGTAGGCCTCACCAATGATAGTGCCATAGGCTGTGACTGGCGTTGGCAACTAATTATTTGCTTTCGCCAGCTGAATTTTCAGACCGAAAACTTCCACTGACAAGCTAAGGCAAGAAAGAGCGATGACCTCATACTAGAAAGCCAAACATGTGCCAGACTGAAAAGAACGATAGTGCTTATAAAGCTATCATGCCGAAATTTTACCTTACACCTTTGCCTAAGCTACAACGCTCGGCCGCCTTAAGTCTAAACACCTAAGCCCTTAATATGAGTACATATTTGCCAATTTACTGATATCTGCAACTAGATAGCCACTTCAACTATAAAAAGGTAATGGTTGATATTTGGCCAGTTATTTCACTTGCAATGGCAGACCAACACCTCATTGTGGCCAAAATCGTGGCCATTGTGGTGCTGCTGCTGGTCACCCTGGTCTTCTGCTTCGTTCCCTATATCCTGGACCACTTCTACAAGTGGACGAAGCGGCCGGAGAACAATGCCAGGGAGTTCAAGGTGGTGCTGTGTCTGCTTAACTTCGGCGGCGGGGTTCTCATAGCCACCACCTTCATCCACATGCTGCCGGAGGTGGTCGAGGTGGTGGGTGCTCTCCAGGATTGCCGGATGCTAGTGCCCACCCCGTTCGGCCTGCCGGAGGTTCTGCTCTGCACCGGCTTCTATCTGATGTATTGCATCGAGGAGGCCATGCACTTCATAGTGCGACGGCGGCAGCAGAAGAAGCTCCAGGAGGTGGTGGTAATCAAGGAGGTGGAGGTGGTAGTAGTCCAATCCGAGGAAGCACCCAAGGAGCCCAACTGGCTTCGCGGCCTGGGCATCATCGTTGCCCTTTCCCTGCACGAGCTCTTTGGCGGAATGGCCATCGGCCTGGAGATGAGTGTGAGCACCGTGTGGTTCATGACCGGAGCCATCGCCGTCCATAAACTCGTGCTGGCCTTCTGCATCGGCATGGAGATCATGATGGCGCACACCCGCTGGCTGCTGGCCGTCGTTTACCTCCTGGTCTTCTCGGTAGTCACACCCATTGGCGTGGGCATCGGCATTGCGGTCAGCGAGTCCGCGACAGCCAACCAACCGAGCACGGTCTCGGGAATCCTGCAGGGAATCGCCTGCGGCACTTTGATCTACGTGGTCTTTTTCGAGATCGTGGCCAAAAACCATGCCGGCTTACGGGTCCTGCTCTCATCGGTCGTGGGATTTGTCCTGATGTTTGGTCTCCAGATAGCCAGTAAGTGTTTTCACAAGCCCTCAATGATACAAAGGCAACAGCTAATCTCATTATTTCAGTTGGAGAAGCAAAGGGCAAGAGCCATTTCACGTGCCCCTAGAGGATACTCGAATATTTATAAAGCTTGTCGGTTTAAATGTCCAATTAAACTATACAAGCTTAAGGGCTACCATATGAACAAAACAAAGAAAGACTTGGTTCGGTAACCAAAGCTTCCTATAAATTAATTTTAAATAAAACAATAATTTGCTTTGTAAAAAGCGATTTTATTTCCCAAGATCTAAGTTCGTAAACAAGTCAGTCAAAAGCTGTTCCAAATGGTTCATCCATGTGAATTTGGACGATCTTCCTTTTTCGCAAATGATGAGTTTGCTTGCCTACCCACTCTTTGGCAGCCCTCTTGTATTAAAACACTACATAAAAGAAATATAAATTAAATAAAATAAAGTTTACATTGCTTAGATTTGCAAGCTTTGCTGTTTTGTTTTAGGAAGCTTTTTAGCTGAACATCTGCAAAAAAAAACTCGAAAGAATATTAAACTTCTTTAAAAATCAAGTTGACACAGACTTTAGGGTGACCAATCTTTAAACTTAGGTTACGTATCTTATCTGGCTATAGTTCCAAGACACCCATTTAAAAGTGGGACTTAATTCAATGGTTGCCAAATAAATGTCCTCAGTGTAACAATAAAATTAAAGATAGCACAATTAAGGCAATACTTCCGAAATTCCCACACATTACACCACTCATTTCCAAGCCACTTACCATGATTTGGTTATCGGTGAATGCGATGAAAGCCACCTGTCTGCAAAAAAAAAGAGATAACTACGACTATGTTGGGACGGTTGGCCGTTGTCTGCGCCGTGAATCCGCGTATCAATCAGCGATCAGATTTCAATCACCTTCCGCTGATATATGACGGCCGTTATAAGCCATTCGTCTGGCCGTGAACACCAGCCAGCTCAGTCGACGGTCGCAACTCGGGCCGAAAAGATGAGCGGGAATATGGCGAAGGACCAAACGCAGAAGGCGGATAGCCAATCGCTGCTGGTGGCCAAAATAGTCGCCATGGTGGTGCTCGTGGTGATCACCGTGCTCTGCGGCAGCCTGCCATATGTCCTGAACAGGTGCTTCGAGTGGACCAAGAAGAGTCCGGAGGAGACCCGGTCGTCGGCGGTGGTGCGCTGCCTGCTCTTCTTCGGCGGCGGCGTGCTCATCTGCACCACGTTTCTGCACATGCTGCCCGAGGTGATCGAGGTGGTGGACGCCCTCCAGGTCTGCGGTTCACTCGCCCAGACGCCCTTCGCCCTGGCGGAGATGCTGCTCTGCACGGGCTTCTTCCTGATGTACGCCCTGGACGAGCTGATGAGCAACTTGGTGCGTCGCCACCAGCGGAAGCTCAGCCGGAAGGAGTCGGTGGCCAGTCGCGCCTTCGAAAGAGGACGCAGTATCCGGCACAGTGTCCTGCTCAGAAGTGAGGAGAACGCGACCCGCGAACAGGAAGTGAAAGAGATGGCGCCCCAGCCGCCGAAGGATCACCACGGCCACTCGCACATGCCCGTGGCATCCGGCGAAGGGTCCTCTGCCAGGGGTCTGGGCATCATCCTGGCCCTGTCCCTGCACGAACTGTTCGAGGGCATGGCCATCGGACTGGAGGGCAGTGTGAGCACGGTGTGGTTCATGTTCGGAGCGGTGGCCGCCCACAAGCTGGTGCTGGCCTTCTGCGTGGGCATGGAGCTGCTGGTGGCCCGCACGCGCGGCTCGCTGGCCATCGTGTACCTGGTGACCTTCTCCATCGTTACGCCCATTGGCATCGGCGTGGGCCTGGGCATCAGCCAGCAGGTGGCGGCGGGGCAGCCCAGTCTGCCCTCCGGAATCCTCCAGGGCATCGCCTGCGGAACCCTGCTGTATGTGGTCTTCTTCGAGATCCTCACCGAGAGCCACGCTGGATGGCGGGCACTTATCGCCGCCGTGGCGGGATTCTCCCTGATGTTCGGCCTGCAAATTCTTTGTAAGTGAAGTGATAACCGTTTGACGATTGACAGTTCCTCTGCGGGATTTGGGTGATAATTGACGGAGCTAGTCATTTACGATTTCGTTTTCTTCTTATTTTGCAGCCGACGAAGCCGAGGGCGATGATAGCCTCACTTGTTCCTAGGCTTTACCTCACCAATTCAGTATTATTCTACTTAAAATATATTGCAGTATATGTGCATTTACAATATATACCATTATTACGCAAAATGTAATCGAAACAAGCCATTACAGATGTGGTAAAAGATACAAAAAAATTAATAGCAGAAGTATGGGCTTGCACTTTAAAAACATATAACTTACTTTTTATCTTATAACAAGTTCGTGAAATACTATTTTATTTTAAGAATATACCGTCAAAATTTCAAATCGAACGAAGTAACACTATTATGCGGCAGTTATTATATTTAAATTTATTGGTGCTTTACTCCATGTAAACTGAAGCGAAAAATTAAAAAGTTGCACTCAACAAATACTCCGCGGAGCCGACTTCATAAGCTTGTTTATGTATTAGGTAACCTTTTGATAATATAAATAAAAGGTTAGCTTTCGCTAAAACTTGTAATTAAACATTTATAAATATAATTTAAGTGTGAAGCAAAAGTGGAATAAGGGGTATCCAGCTTTTCGATGTTTATTAATGTTTTGCAATTATTTTTTCTGCTCAATCAAAAACCAAGAAGCTTTATAACTGATATCTACCACGTCTCAGAGTACAGTGACAGACTTTCGCGTTTTTGAGGCGTAGAGTGGGCGTGGACCCTCTTCAATATACCCTTTTACTCTAGGGTAACGGCTATAAGAAAACTTAGTTCTTGCCTTAATAGTAGCATATATATTATTTTTTAATTCTCTGTTTGCCTTAAAACCTCCTACTTAAAAAACTACCATATTAAATAAAGCAGATCGACAATGTACTAAAGAACTATGTTTTGACTTTAACGGGACTTTAAATACAACATGTATAATTTGCAAAAACATTAAAAAGTCCAGTTTAATTTGTATTTTTTAATAATGACCATGTCTAAGTTAACAACTTCTCCAAATTAAAAAAAAATTTAAAAAGTATTTTCGGATGGTGGCACTCTCTAGAAAAAAAACTTTAAAATATTTTTTATTAATTTATGTTTTTGGTTTAAAAAGTAGATAATTAAATTTAGTGTTTATTTAAACTTGCTATTAATGAGCTACTCTTTTTTGTCTTACCTCCAAATAAAAATTGTAACGGTCAAAATATTCTGGCGCTTAAATTTAAATAACATCTTCTGCAACTAACAGACTGAAGTAAAGTCTAACAGAATATCGATATTGAATGATATTGTTTAATTCAAAACCCTATATTTATTTTTAAATAAGCACAGTCCAACAATTTTGTTTAATTGCGTTAAGACTATAGCCGAAGACGAAATGATTCAAGATTTTTATCATGCTCTGATATATTTCTCAATACATTATCTAACTACTTTCCACCCTCTACGAGTGTTGAATTAACAGCCGCTGTTACGTCAGATGGGGAAACATCTCCTTAGAGATGGAAAACCATCGATGACGCCCTGCCAAGCATCGATATTACCGATGTGTTAAAAACATCGATGGTGGCTTCGATGATTCTCCACCTCTACAGATGATTTTCCAATTGGAGTGCGGACGGTTGTGCAGTGTTTGTGTGGTGGGCAATTCGATTTTTCTGAATTTTTAAGGGCTCCGGCAGTCGAGATTTTGATTTTTTGGTCTCGTCAGTGTGCGTTAAGTAATCATTTAAAAATTCTGCATTGGGCGCATCGAGAGTTCCCCTTCCGTTTCCGGCGTGCACTTTGTGCTCTTATAATCGTGAACTTCCGCATCCGAGTGCACTGTGCTTTTGTTTATACGACCTCCGGTCGCCCCACATTTTCTGGTGAACTTGTGCCGCCGAACGGTGTTGTCATTGCCCCACCTCCCCCGGAAAAAATCGAAACTCCCGCACGGTGGGCGTAGTCGGGCGAATCCATAAATTAAAACTTTCTACAAAGTTTGCGCAATACGAAAGCCAATAAATTTTATATCTTTGCGGCAGAGTTTTTGGCACTGGAGCTTTTCAAGAAACCAATTAAAATTCAGAGGGTCAGCTGATTCGGGTGTGTGCAACGGCCAATCCATCCCACTGTGCAAGCAGTCGGGCGGCAGAAATTCATAAAACAACGGCAACAAAATCGACGAAATACAGAAAATAAAAAGAGAGAGCAAGCTTATTTGGTTTATTTAAAGACTCGTCTGCACAACAACTACAATCAGTTATTATTCAGTTTATAATGTGAGATACTGCAATGACAAAGGACCAAGATCAAGCTATGGTTGTAATTTAGCCCAGTAACCACGAAATCAACAAAAACAAAAAGCGACATCAGGTAAGAACCAAGCAAACAAAGTTTGTTTAATATTTTCGTGTGATTCAATGACCCTCTTGATTTTTTTTTGAAAAGTATTTTTATCGTGCCCAGCCATAATGCGTAATTTCCACTCAATAGTACCGTTTTAAATTCGTGCATACATGATAAATTATTGTTTGTTTTGGCTCTTGCTAACAAATTTTTTCTTTATTTTCGTTGTTTTTGACAACCTTTTGCGTCTATGATCGAATGGGGACTATTTATAGGTCGGTTAATTTGGACTCGTTTTGGCACGACTGGTGAATTTATATTTGTTGTTGACGTTAAGAGGAAAAAAAGCAGACGATTTTTTTTAAATTTTTGTATTGTTTTGCTTAAACTCAAAGTGACTGCTCCTCCTATGCAGTTTTGGCATTAAGTACTGTGTGTAGTGACTCAACAGAGACAGATAAGACAAACAAAGCGAATGTGTTGCGTATGTTCATTTTATCTTCGTATTCGTTTTGTATGTAGGGTATTTTACATTCATATGTATTAGTTACATAATTAGTACAAAGTCATACGATAACTGTCATAAAAGGGTTTTAAATGAAACAATTATTAAACACCATTATTAACACAGTGACTGTTTTATGCAATTCAATAAAGGCTACTCTGAAAAGATAAATCTATAGAGTTTAGACTCTGACTTACCTCGACGCCTCCTCACTCATCCACACTTGCTCCATTTGCATAAGCCGTGGGTTTGGGTTGCAGTGGGTGGCTCTGAAGGACGAAGGCGAGATGAGATGCTGGTTAACCGCAGTGACTGACTGTAGCACAGTTTCGGGCTTTTTCGCTTGTCACACACGCGCCGCCATTTTGTTGCTCCAGTCGTTTGGCTTTTATTGCCTTTGTCTTGGGCACCAACCAACACAAACCATTCAAAATCCAGTAGTGGGGGCTGCACATAGTTACCCATCCACATAAAGAAAATATCACCGAATTTTTTAACTTGTGCGTATTTTCCGATTATTTGTGGGGAAAACCTTCAAGGTTTATTTCGTAGCATACTTTTGGAGCGCTTTTTAAATGGTTTCAAATCTTCAGAGATTTCTGGTTTACTCCTTTTGGTGCTGTTAATATATGTCCTAATCACAGAAACAAAAAAAACTACAAAAAACTTACTTAATTTACCAAAAATGTTTTAGGAGAATAGCTTATATGAAGCTAAACGTTTTTTTTTCAGTGTATGTAAAGATATTAGATATAGTGCCTTGACTTACATACGAACGCTTTTTTGGCTTCGATTTTCGGTTCTTTTTTTCGTTCTGCAAATTTGATTTACTGTAATCGAAAACCATTCTCTTGGCTGCCGTCCTTGAGCTAGCGGATTCTTGATTTTTATGCATTTCGAAGTCGTAATGTGTCTGATATTTAAGCTTAAAAGCCATTGACCCTCGAACCGCACAAAAAGTTTGAATTCGGCAATCGGCAAAGGAATCAGAAAAAAAAAAACCGAAAACAACTGTCTGTAGCAGCTGATAAAACCGGTAAGACCTTTGTGCATTTATTATTATTTGTTTTGCTGTTTATCCGTTCTGCCGGATAATGTGTGTCAGCAGTGAGCGATGAAGAATCCAACAGCTGATGGCCAATGCTTGTGGGACTAAACTAAAATGAAACCACATAACCGGTTATTATACATTCACATGTTCATAAGTCGCCCAGCGAATTTTATCACAACTGTGTTAATAATGCTAATTGCTCTAAAGACGCTTCATTAGTTCCACTGTACTGACATTAACTCACAATGACTTAATTAAATATACAAATTGGTCTAGGCAAATCAAGTAAATTTTCATTATTATGAATGTTCTCTGATTTTTCAGACCTGCAATTTATTGCTGTCTCTGCATTTCCTTAATATCTAGTCGAAGTTTTAACAAAACAAGTTGTTGTCCAAGCGTTTTACTTTTACTATCTAAGGTTATCTTATCTATTTAATAATCTTCTCTCTATGTGGGGACAAACTCAAACATTGCACAAACATCTTGAAAAGTTTTTTGACATTTAGAGTGTATAAAATGGGAACATGGCAAAGCAACAAAGTTGCATGTGATTTATTCAACCGTATTTGATGAATAGCTGCTTTATATTACGTTAATGATTGCACTCCCACTTGCATATTTATTAGCTTTTCTCGACATTCAGGTCGTAATTTCAAATGAGTTTAGCATGCGATTTAAGCATTCATCTTGATTTAGGACTTTTGGCACGATGGACTTTCCTAGGAACCATGAATTACTTACAAAGAAATTGTAAAACATTTTTTTAAACAATTTTTCATGTTAATATTTGTGTAGCGTTTTTACAAACAGCAAAGACTGGATTCAGTTACATAAAATACTTACTTCTTTCTTATTAAACTAAATAATAATTTATTAAAGGTGTTTTAAGGCATATGTTTTTAACATATTCTTAATGCTCTAGTTATTAAACCCTTTACGAATAGAAAATTTTATAAGCTACATTTTTGATTAGAAATAAACTTCGTAATGTTTTGTTTGAAGTGCGTGGATATTTCTCGAAATGATACGTATTTTGAGGGCATAAAATGATTCTTGGTTGTGATGCATAAAATATGAAAAAAAAACTCTGGATTAAACACAAAAAACTCAAGGCATGCCACGGAATCTAATGATGTCAACTGGTAAATTTCCATTGCGTCAAAAGAACACAAAAAGGGAGAAGCGAAGAAGTGTTTAGTGGTGGTGGGAAATGCGCCGGGCACTTGGAAATTAAAAACTCCCTATGCACATATGTATGTATGTATGTATGTATGTATGTATGTACAGCGGGCGAGAGGGAGACAGAGGAAGCGAGTGAGTGAGATGGAGGGAGCTGAGAAGGAAGGACGGGGAAACGCTGTTCATTCAGTTCATTTTCAAACTCGAGGGAGGCAGCAACTGCCACGATTGCAAGAAGTGCCAACAAGTGATTTCTTCGCAGTGCAGCTCTAAATTAATTACTGTACTAGTCAATGCCGATTTGTTTATTGGACTTGAGTCCAGCGCGGGCCGAGATATCAAATAAACAACTGACAAAGGAACTATTTTATCGCATCCAGTCACATTTACGCGTAAGTGGAGCACTTAGGAGCAGTCAAAGTACATTTGCGCCCAGCTGTCATTTGATCAGCAAAAACAAACACGCCAGAAAACTTGGCAAAAACACATAGCCACCAAGCCCAAGTCACAGACTGCGTGTCGCTAAATTTCTGGTGGCAAATTTGTCGCAAAGCGAGATTTTCGTAATTACATCATATGCTCCTCGCACAACCTGCTGCTGGTGACCTTGTCACCCCCTCTTCCGGCCCACTATCGTGGGAAAAACGCCCTTGGGGAGGCTTATCTGAAAGTGGTTAAATTGACTTTTCTTAATAATAGATATAATAATAGAAACAGTATAATAATTACATCCGTGCACTATGGTTGCTTAATTAGTGAATCATAGATAGCATGATAAATTATTTCCAAACTTATATAAATAATTCATTTTCATTTCGATTGATCTGGTGAATTAAATGAGAGTGCATGCCTGCTAGCTCTAAATTCAGACGGCAGGTTTAGTTTATTACCTTTTTCTAATTTGCATTTTTGTTCGCATAGTGCATTTCACGTTTAACCTTTTGGACTTCGCTTTGGATGCCCATGTCAGGAGCAGAAATTAGAAAATAAAAATCACCCCAACCTTGAAGTTGTTTACACGCATAGCAGAATGTCCGTTTTTTGCCAAGTTGCCCTTTTTTGAAGGCCTGCAACAACAATAAAAGCAGCAATAAGAGTGACCAAACAAAGGCTTTTGTCTTGGTACGATTTTTTGTTTATTTTTTATTAATTCAAAGTGGAAACCACATCGAAATGTTATGAGGAATGCAGGGAATATTGCGTTTTAGAATTCTACCCGTGAACCGGATAAAATTAGCTCTGATAATTCGATTTTATATGGTTTCAGGAAGCTATTTTAATTTTAATCTAAAGTTTCCAATGTGGTCCAACAGAAGTCTGTCTTAGCGGCAAGATTATAAATCAAACTAATTTTGTGACTTTCAATAATTGCGTATAATTATCGATAAAAAACTTAATTTATTGCGGGGTAAGAAAAATAGGTTTAAATTTGATTTTAATTTAATTTTAACAATATTTTTTTTATTTTTTTTGGCCTACCCGTTTCTACTTCTATTGACACTTATCTCATGTTACATAACCGCCGTTTGCACTAACACATGCAATTAGGATCACATAACCTTGAACCAAAAAAAATCAAAAATCCTAGAGCTAGAGAAAAAATCAATACAGAAAAATTTTCTTGTGCGCTCGTGAGACCGCAAAGTTACTCAAGTTGAAGGCGAAAATCATAATAATCCTTTAAATATGAACAAACTACGAACATTTGGGTCCACGTTAGTCTGCAAGTGTAAAGTGCAGCCGCCATTTTCGTTTTTTATATGAACCCCATAACTTTTTGAGAGCTGACATTCCCGCTGCTGCACTTTATTGTTGCCTTTTTGTTGTTTTCCGTTCGCGTCCTGTAAAGAGTAAATATAAAACATGAAAGGACCCCGCCAGCACCTGCCTGTGTATATACTTGCGCTTGTTAAATGTAACCAGTGGCCTCCTTTGTGACTTTTTGCGTTGGCTTTCAAGTGACGGCATCAGTCAAAACATAAAAGGGGCTTTAGCTAAGGAAAGATACATTATAATTAATGCCGAAAAGATACTGGCCAGGCAAAATAATTAAGAAAGTCAATTTAAAGAGCATTAGCAGAAAATACTGTTTAACCTGGAAAGAGTTTAAAATAAACTTAACAATAGTCTTAATGTTAAATTGCAAATCTTTAACTTTTATAAATGCCGAGATATCTGTGTTTCTAGAAATAGACGAGACACTTCCACTATTTCCTCTAACGAGTTAAACAAATTCCGTATTTTTTAAACCTGTGTTAATTTTTACCTTGGTCTTTTAAGTTTTTGTACAAATTTATTTCAATTTTCCTAAATATTAATGTTATAGCTCATATTAAAGTTATCAAATTGAGCGTAAACCATCTTAACTGAGTGCATCATCGAGCAGTGCAACCAAAACCCTCCACCCACAGCTCCAAACAAAACGCCAAAACCACAAATCAATTAACATTTGCCATCAATGGGGGTTATCTGAGCCCACAATCAATTACAGACATCAATTAAGCAGAAAGGAAAAGGGGAAGAGCTACATACATCAAATGTCAGAAAGCTGAGCACACTTAAAAACCATCTAAGCGACCGATTTGCTTTGCTGCAAACTTTGCTTGCTAAATGCTACAGAGAATAATTGGGATTTAAACTTGTTAATGTCGGGAGGGAAACCTCTTGGGCATGATTTTCTTTTAACATTATAAAAGTACAGGGCTTAGAAGGACAAATATTGATTATTCGTGTTTCCCCGTCTTCTTCAAGTAAACTTCGTAGGGTTGACATACTAATGGGCAGTACTAAAACTTAATTTGACTCAAGGTGAACAGTTTGTCCTTGTCTCCACTACATGGCCCAATCAATTTGTTCAACTCTTTCAATTAAAACGTAAAGGCTAGAATCGAATTGCATTAGATCAAAACAAACAATTAAGGCAAACTTTTAACTTGAGCCCGCTGAAATGCCAGTTTTATATCCATCATCCAGACAACGCGCACTTTCCTTATGGTTTTCCCAGGTTAAAATTATGCTTTAAAGCCAACAATATAGTAATCAGACCAATAACCCAAATACGATAGCCTAGGTCAGCATCAAACAGAAACCCTGCGTTAAATATAGGTACTATAAAACTTATCGCCCAAAAGAATTGCCTCACAATTCACTCACCTGAGGAACGTCGCAGAAAGTATTTTGACTTATCACCATAATCATATTATAAAGAGCCGTTTTAACCAAGTTATGGGCTCAGAAAAAAAACCGTTAATTGATAAAATAAAAAAGCGGACTCTACTAGATATTTTTGGATTCGGCAACCTAATTAGGTCAGGCAAGACTAGCTTTGTGTTCGACAAGACTTCAGGTGCAATTTATTTATTTGTCATTTCATATATATTTTATAACATATTTCCAATTCGAACCCCTTCTCCTCAAGTAACCAAACATTTATAGTTCTTTTAATATTAATTATGCACTAAATTTTGTTCGGACATTACTTACTTGTAATTTGTTACTTCTTCATGTGAAATTATTTTATTTTTATTTTTGGAACGATAATTCTTTAATGGGTCTTTTGTGACACGAATCAGAAAAAAATCGGAGAGCTAAATTTCAGTTAATTCATTAACAAACACTAACTAGATAAAGTTAATGTTTGCGGTCCTAAATGAAAGCACAAAGTTTTATGTTGACCTAATTTTAATTAAAATTCAAATTCAAATTTTATTTTAAGACAACCAGTAACTACAGCCTAAATATGAGCAAGTATTTGTACATAGACACAATTTTAAATTAGTTATCATTATCGTTCTTAAAATACTGTATATAATCCCTTTCCGAAAATGTACAGCTTTTCTATAGAAAAATAATATTTATTAACGGATCAAGGTTGTCGACGTCGGTTCTGATTTTATAGAGACCGAGGCATTGCTGTTGTAACTAGAATAGCAATTACCCACAATCACATGATTTGTATACAAGCGCTTTTATACTCGCCTATATGATTGTATATATATATGCATACACGAGCATATGTCAGGCTCCGAATCCAAATCTGACCACCGCCGAAAAGAGACCGAGAAGAACGCGTCACAAAGGTTGGCATGTTGACAGAGGCCAAAGCGTGTGCCATTACACACAGACTCTACGAGAAGGGTAGTAGTTGTAGTTGATATAGAAACTACTGTGTTCACGGCGCTCTTTGATAAGAAATTTATTAGATTAAGGCAAACGATAGCCAACGCTTCGCTCAGTTCCGTCCCGCCGGCAGCGGCGTGAGTGGGTTTGGGTTTGGTCTTGGGTTTTAGTCGGTCTTTCGACGAGCTGTGGCTCTGGTCTGTTGTTCCTTCATCCGACCCCGAATCCGTATCAAGAGCCGAGTGCAAAGCGTGTGGAGTTCACTCAGATGTTGGCGGTTGCCTCCGCGGCGCTTTTCTTTGTGTTCGCCTATTGTTGTGTAAATACGGACTAAGCAAAATGTGGACTTTAAGTTTCAAGCACGATTTGCTCTACAAAGTGAAAGTGCTGTTTCAAACGCGTGTGCTTTTCAGAAGTGTAGCATACAAAAGGGCGCCGCAAATAGCGCTGAACTAGTTTGCAACTATGTAAGGTTTAGTTAAATAAACAAATAACAAAAATAGGGGAAACCCTGCTATAACTTTGTTTCATTTAATATATCAGTAAAAAAGGAAATGAAAAACTAAGAACGCCTTAATTGCACCCATTCGCAACAATGTAAACTTCAACTATAAATCGTTATGCTCGAAGGCTAGACCTTAGCTTGCGTTATCGCATCAGAACGAATAAAACCATTTTCTGCCAATTATATTGTAAAGATAAGCCAGCAACCACTTTTAGCCTCAGATTGGCTATCGCCTCCACAAGTACATATACCAACTAGCGATCTACGTACTCATATAATCCGAATTTGATTTTTGATAAGAGACAATTTTGTTGTCTAGGTAAACTCGGAAATCAGACAATCGTATTTTTAAAACTGAAAATCTCGGAAAATAAAACACGCCGTTTACTGTTTACTTAGGCTCTCTGCTAAGCGTGCAATACACGAGTATTTTAATCGCTTCGCTTATCGATCGTTGAACTTGTCCGTTTACAACCACGTTCACTTGGTCTTTATTGGATGTTCCATTCAGAAGGTGGACTCGAGCGTCCATCAAGTGGTTCAAAAAACAAAGAAAACTTCGGGTTCTTGCCCACCAAAAAATTCAACTTATACAATTTACATTAAATATGTTTAGTTTGGCTTATAAGGCCGTTTGTGCTTATTAATTTCACACAAAGCATAGTTTCTGTCAGAAATCTTTAATACACGTGCAAGGGTTATCCAAATTAGCAAGCCTCAAAACAATAATCGTTTATTTTATTCCCTTAATTTTTATTCATGTTAGTTATTATTGCAGAAATAAAAACGTTTTGGTGTCAAACGTGTTTTATCAATTTTAAATGACAACAAAAAGCTTTGATTAATATTGCTTTAATACTGCCTTCAAGATTTGCCAAAGCCCAAGGGCTGATAAAGATTTCAATAAAAGTAAATCCGGTTTTGGTCGTTTAAGTTATGCAGACTCTATATAGTTTAAAATAGTTTATGAATATTTGCTACCAAAACCTAAACAATTTTTACAAAATTACTGCTTTTCATTGTAGATTTTAAAGGCACATTTATAGATGTCCTATAAAAAATATAATAATACACAAAATAACACTTTTACCTAGGCTTACTTCTATCACGTGATTTCAATAATTCGGTTTATTATGATATGCAACTAGAATTGAGACAGTGTTATTTTTGGTTTTCAAAATAAATATTTGTTGTTGGCTGTCGCATACCAATTCCGCATTGTTCGTTAATTGAGTGGTTAATTTTAAGTTTAAGGTTCCCTGTATATGGGATGCTTTTGTGGGAATTTCGTGGAGAATTTAACACACATTGATTGCTCGCATTGAATATATTAATAGATTTAAGTCATTTATCAGAGGGGCAATCTCAACTAACATTTGTCCCCACTCTTTCTGTCTCCATTGCAGCGTGCGAATCCGAAGGCTGCTAATCGAGGACGGAGATCATAAATCATTATCAGGCGTCAGCAAGCAGGGCAGCAGCCTCAGCAGTGATTGAGTTGCAGCACCAGTGTCGAATTAATCATACGCCCCGTTGTCCGCCCCGCCGTCGATATGTATAAGTATATGTATGTGCCTGCCAATCCGCCTCCAAACCACGCGCCGCGCACTTGACACGTGGAGCGGCATAATACCCCGGAGCCGCAGCACCACCTCCTGGAAAACCACTGAGGCCCAGTTTTGTGTTTGATTTGTGTTCGTTATCGTCATTATTTTTTTTCGTTCGAACTCGACGGGCGCATCGAAAAGTGTTTGATTTCTGTGACAACAAAGTACCGCATGTGGCTGCCAGGGCAAAATCCGCTTACCGGCAGCATAAACTGCTACAACAGCAACAGCAACAGCAACAACAACTGCAAGTGCAAGTGCAACATCAGCAGCAGCAACAGCAGCAACAGCAGCAACTGGCCACAGTTGCCATCAATTATCGCTCAATATATTCTCCGTTGGCCTGTGATAAACCCCCTAGCGTTCTTAATGAATGACATTCGGTCCAAGTCATTCTATCGTGCAGGCAAAGCAACATCTGCAGCATCCGCATCGGCCACGGCCATTGCTAAGTCGTTCGATAATAGCCAGAACAACAATCCGCGCACATACAACAACAGCGGCAAGTCGAACAAGGTGTTCCTACACTATATACCCCGCGATCCGCGCCTAAGAATTTTCAATAAGACCGCCACCCTGAATAAACACTCGAATCGCACCCTGAGCGAGCTAAACATAACTGAAGATCTGTGCAATTATGGTGAACTGATTGGCGGCGGCAGTGCTGAAACAGTGAACATAGTGCTAGTGAAATCCTAAAAGCCCGCAGATCACCGATTTGTTTTTTGTTCGTGTTCGGTTGCGCTGTTGTCGTGCGAAAGGAGCCTTGTTTGGATAACAAAAAGGTAAGCCGTAAAGAACCCAACACTTTTCCGTCTAGCCGCCTATTCCTACACTTTATATACATACCCTCGGTGTCCGAACGTTAATGAATTTTTCCCTATACAGCCTACACAGCAGTCTATAATTAACCACAGACTGGCTGCCGAAAGCCAAAACAAAATATATTTTAAAAAAATACAATTTCGAATGCCATAATTATTGGGCGACATCAGCTGCCTTCGCGTTCATGTGACGCACTTTGTTTTGCTACTGATGTAAGAAGCCAGCCATTCGACTCTCTCAGAGTCCTCTCTAAAGATTTTCCGCCGTTTTCCTGAGGTCAAGTTGAAGGCGCTCTGAAAACTAAATAAATGAAATGCCAAATGACCAAATGACCAAACAGTTTCTGCGCGGATTCTTAAACGAAATGTTTTCAGGCGTATGTTGTTGTGGTCGCGCTGATTGGTCAGATAGCCATAGAAGTATACTTTTACCGAGGTAGATTAATGTTGGTTGTCGCCGACAGAGAATTTTCTGGAGAAAGTTAAGAGAAACTTTTCCTATTAATCAGAGCACAAAGTACAAGTTTAAAATCTATCTAAGGCTCTGTTCTCTTGTTTTCTATCTTTCAGCTACGCACTGCAGTTGAGCAACAGAAAGGGGGAACATTCACCTACCGCCTACTTAAGAAAATTAATGCTGAAATCTAATGCAAATTGTGTTCACTTCCAATAATCGCTTGGACAAGAAAGTGCAAATTTTACACACCTTTTTATAGCCGTAGCCGTAGCTGAACCCTTTACACAACACCCGGATCGATCATTGATCACCGATCATCGAAAGTCGATCAGCGGAACTCCGACATGGCCAAGCTGACGTCGGACCCCGGCGCCTCCAACAACAACAGTTGCGAGGCGGTCAACAACAACCACAATGGCCAGCAGCAGAACGGAGGCGCCGCCAACTATCAGGCCCTGCCGCTGACGCCGGCGCCGGCCAACACGCCCCTGCACAAGGCCATCAAGCACGACCTCTTCCCGGAGGTCACCTTCTGCAACCTGTCCGCGGAGGAGCTCGCCGACGGCGGGGCGGGGCACAGCCGGATGGGCCGGAGCAGTGTCGTCGCCCTGGAGGACGGCACCCTGACCTGCCTGATGAACGGCAATGGGCAGGTAAAGCGGCGCAAGCGATTGATCTCGAACGAGTCCGGCGACTCCATCGACTCCAGCAGCACGGAGAAGAAGGCGCCCAAGATGCCCGACGGCGGGTACGGATGGGTGGTGGTGTTCGCCTCGCTGGTGGTGTCCCTGATCGCCGACGGACTGAGCTTCTCGTTCGGACTGATCAACGTGGAGTTGCTGAGCTACTTCGGCGAGTCCACCTCGAAGACCGCCTGGATTTCGTCGCTCTTCTTCTCCGTGCCCCTGCTGATGGGGCCCATCTGGTCGAACCTGGTGGACAAGTACGGCTGCCGCAAGATGACCATCCTCGGCGGCTTGGTCTCTGCCTTCGGTTTCTCGCTCTCCGCCTTCTGCAACTCCATCGAGATGCTGATGGTGACCTTCGGCATCATCTCGGGTCTCGGCCTGGGCATCGGCTACGTCACCGCAGTGGTGTCCATCGCCTTTTGGTTCGACAAGAAGCGCACCTTCGCCACCGGAATCGGGGCCTCGGGCACCGGTATTGGGACCTTTGTGTACGCCCGCCTCACCTCCAGTCTGATGGAGGCGTATGGCTGGCGGGGAGCCACCCTGATCCTGGGCGGCACCATGCTCAACGCTTGCGTTTGCGGCGCCCTCATGCGCGACCCCGACTGGCTGATCGAGGAGAACCGGCTGGAGAGCCGGTCGCAGAGCGTCACCACCTTCTCCAACTCCAGCGTCTGCCTGGAGGAGATCAAGAAGCTACTGGACACCGGCATCACCAAGGAGGCCGTGCTGGACTCGCTGGTGACCAAGAACAACACGGAGGCCAACCAGCAGATCGACGATCCCCTGGACTCGGCCCTCAAGCGCTACCGCAGCGAGATCTTCCTGCCCACCTTCCTGAGCACCCAGGAGCTGGACAGCGTCTGCGAGGTGAAGAGCCTGAGTCGGCGCTCCCTGCGCCACAAGGAGGGTGCCGAGGCCCCCTCGCGCGAGAACCTGCTGTCCATGTCGTCGGGAGCGGGCGCCTACCCGCCATCGACGGCCGTCATTGGGTCCCCGGACGACACGCTCATGGGTGGCATTGCGCAGGAGACGGCGGACCTGGCCAAGCGGACATACCTGGCCTCCATCGAGACGCTGTCGCCCTCGGAGAAACGCTCCGGCGGCGGCGGAACTCCCAATGGATCGCTGCGCTCCTCGGACGAGGGCTACCTCACGCAGAAGCACGCCAGCTCCCGGTACTCGCTGAACGAGAACATCTTCATGGCCAAGCACACGACGCCGTCGATCTCCAACCTGAAGGTGAACGGCCTGCGCCACAATTCGGTGGACATCCTGAGCGAGGACATGCACTGCTACTACTCGAAGGACGAGACCTTCGCCCTGCTGGAGCCGAGCAGGCGGATCGGTCCGACGGTGATAGCCATTCCAGAGCAGGAACCGTCGGTCAACAGCGAGCTGGCCATCCGACGGGCCCGGCTGGACAGCATCACCGGTATCCGGCGACTTTCGCGCTCGAAGAAGCCCAGCCACCACCGGTCGAACCTGCGCCGGAACATCTCGATCCGGAACTCCAATTTCCTCAAGGACATGCGCATCCACCGCAACTCGATCCACTACCGCGGTGCCATGCTCAACACTCACCGCTACCGGCTGCGCGCCTCATCCTGTCCCAACATCTACCGCAACTCGATGACCACCATCGCCAAGGAGGAGGAGGATGTAAGTAGTCGATGACCCTTGGCCCCGTCCTAATCGGCTGGTCGCTTGGCGACAGTTCCACCCGGTTAATGCTCAGCTTTGAGCCTTATCAGCTGCCCCTCAGTCTCCGTATGGTCGCCCGGTTGAACCACATGGGCAAACTTTCCGTAGCTGATAAGCCTGGCTCTAAGCTCTGACTTCCGTGCGGCAACAAAGCTGACATACATTGGCTTAAAAAAATTCACTCATTTTGTTACCTTGTCTTAACCGTCATAGGGTCAAGATAGGTCTGTAACACATAGAAGGAAGCGTTAACAACCCTTTTAAAGTGTTTATATTCTTGATCTGGATCAAAAGCCTAGTCGATCTACACATGTCCGTCCGTATGAACGTTAGTTAGCTAAGGAAATAAGTATCTAATAGTCGATCTTGTTTTTTCTTTTTTTTCTTATTTTTTGTAATATAAAACTCAATGGCTGATATTTAACGAAAGCTTAAAGACAATCTTTCGAGGTCCAACCAGATAAAGTCAAACGATAAATTTTGCATTTTTCAACCCCTTCATCCTCAAAGAACGTAAACTATTTTAATAACAAATCCAACATGCTGGGTTAAATATGATATCAATCAAATCAAAAGATTTGACAATTTGTTTATCAATCAATAAATGTATTGCTATTCGAATAGTACGAGCTGATTAGGCTTACAACATTGGAAAAAACATATTTCTCGTTATATACCCAACATTAACTTATTTTCGTTTTGTTCTATCTACAGACTTGGTATGACAACTTCGTGGACACCATTAAGTCCATCTTTGACTTCTCCCTCTTTCTGGACATGAAGTTCGCCCTCTTCAATCTCTCCACATTGTTTTTGTTCATTTGGTGAGTAATTTTTTGGCAATACAAAGAAAAACAAAACAAAACCGGGAACCAATTGGCAAAGACCACAAGCTGAACGCAAAACAAACGCTAAATAAAATAGATGAATGTGCCAGCGCGTCAACTGCAAATTGTACATTTGCCAGAAGATGTCGCAAACAATTTTGGCAGCTGTTCGAAATCGAAAGCTGGTTGCACAATAACAATGTTGGCCAACAGCAGTGAGTGAAATTCCGTGCACAAAATGATCGATCAGCATTGGTAGTAGGCCGCCATATCAGTGCTCAAGATCATGGTTTATCTTAGCCAAAGTGCTCCATTAGCTCGATAAGGAACTAGTTGAAATCAATTCAAACTCACCTTGTCCCGATAAGATTCTCCTCCACCAGCTAGCGACTAATCTACCCCTTGGCACGCTCCACAGGTTCATTATCCCTTATCTGTACCTGCCCGACTACATGAAGCAATACGGATACGATGTGAGCGTGAGTGCCGAGTTGATATCGGACGTCGGCGTTGCCCAAACGGTGGGCATGATAGGACTGGGCTACCTGGGCGATCTACCCTGGATGAACATCAACATATGCTACTCGCTGTGCATGTTGGGTGAGTTTTGCTGCCAGGAGCGCTGTCATCCATGACACTCTCTTAACGATCTCTTAACCTCTTTCAGTCTGTGGAGCGTCGGTGTTCTTTATGCCCCTGCTGATGACCAGCTACATTGGCCTGATGTTCATGTGCATCATCTTCGGATTCACGTTCGCCAGCTCTTTTTCGTTCACGCCCAGCATTCTGGTCAGTATCGTTGACTTGGACGATTTCACGTGTGCCTACGGTCTGGTGCTGCTGGTGCAGGGAGTGGGCATGATCGCAGGGCCCCCGATAGCGGGCGTTATATACGAGTACACGGGCAGGTGAGTTGGAATGTTGGACTGGGCGGGGCAGTCATCTTCTATCATTGCTGACCGAATCCATTTGCAGGTGGGACGATACCTTCTACTATGCGGGCATATTTATAGCACTCTCCGGCGTCTGTTCGTATCTGATCGAGTTCTGCGAGAAGAAAGCACCTAAGGAGAGTGATAGTGATGTCTCAGAGACTAAAAAAGCTCAACTTTTACACTAGGTTACACACACACACACATAGCATTGTTGAATGCCGAAAGTAAACGACAACTGGAGGTACTACAAAATCACAACTGTAGCCTAATAATGGACTAGCATTAAATGTTAACGAGTTTCTTATGTCAAATGGTGTTGCAGCCATAAAATCAGAGCAGATTTGTAACTGAAACTAAGCCTATTAATAAGACCTAGAGTGTAAGTCTACTATATTTGACTTGACTAATCGCGGCTAAGTATCTATATACACCTAATATAATAACTATAATTACCGCACTAGGGCAATTACTAATCGCATCTCGGAATAACACTTAGACAAACTGTTCAATTTCAATCAATATCAATGCAGTGCATCACTGCCAGGTGCAAACGGGTCCCTCAATTGTCTTCTTTACGAAAATTTATAGAAATAGTTTTAATTGCCTTACATTTCGTACGAATATTAATTGAAGAGAATACAATAAACAACAATCTATGTAACGTATGCAATAACAAGCGACCATTTTCAATCGATTAAAACACACAATAAAGTCTTTGGAGCATTTGTTTTTGAAAGAAACAAAAATAATATTTGTACATCAAACGTCACAGATCCAAATAGTTTCCAATGTAAGCCAACTGAGCAAACTAGGCTATTCGAAATAATTATTGTTGAAATGAAAACCTGTTTTTGCAGTTTGGCGAAATTTTTTCTTAGACAAAACATAACAAAAGATTCAAATTACAAAAAAAAAAAATATACATTTAAGTAAAGTCTTACAAGTTCAAGTATTATTACAGAAAATACAAACAATACATATATATTATATATCCTTAGTGAAAGCAAGCCTTTAAAATGTAAGCACGCAACAAAAAATGAAGTTAATGTGACACTATAGCCCTTTTGCAACTTTTAGATAATGGTAGCTGTTGATTCCAATCACTTTAGCAAATATGTACATACAAAAAAATGAATCACCATTCTATATTATTTACAAGACATCAATTAAACAATTATCTACTGAACGCCTATTTCAAAATAAATACAATTTGAAAATTAAGCGCTGACGTGATGTTTATTTTTTATGTTAAGTGCATTCGTGCCAGTGTGATTCTGTTTTTTTTTAATCCCAACCGAGAAAATATAATTACATTCGTCGATTCTTCCTTTGTCGGTCCTTTTAAAAACCTGCATATTGGAAACTTCAAAAAGCTTTGGCGGTACCAATGGGATCAGGTTCAGAGGTCCTTATGGTCCGATAGATATTTTTGGACAATTGACAATTGGTTTTTTTAATCATTGGTAAAATTAAATTAAGGAGTTTAGTAAGCAGTATAATAGGCATCTGGTCTTCTACCTCTAGTCGTCATAAAGTCTGCTATTTTTTCTTGTGTAAGATCGATAAGGTTTTATAGGGTTTGGCCCAAGGTAAGCAAAGTTTGAATTCATATATTTATATATTTAGTATGTATATTTATTATTCTGCATTGTGTTGGGCAAATACAAATATTATAAATAATTTGATTTACGTTTACAGTTGTTTGTTTCGTTTTGTCTTAACTTTCGCATTTAATTAAATATATAAACTTCGTAAAATACTAAATTGATCATTGAATCGCAGCATTTATGTGTATCCACTGTTAATGCAAGTTGAGTGTGTAAATTATATAATTCCATTTCAGCTCACCGGTTTTGTATATTTTGTTAAAGTACTTTTCCTTTTTCTAATGTATGTATAAAGACTAAAGCGGGTTGCACAACAAAATATAGACAAAGCAAATGCGTTGAAAAGAAACGTAAAAATATGCATATATGTAATTATGTATGTATGTATATAGAAGAGGAGCAGATACCCGTTGCAAAAAGGGGCGTGGCGCAGCATTTCGGGGCTGGACCTCACTGAAAACGAATCACAATAAAAATTCACATAGTTTAACTTCTTTGTTATATATTACACATTATTTTGTCAAGATCCCAATGTATAACTATCGTTCTTTACACGAAGTAACTAGCAAACTAATTTTAATATACACAAAATACATGCAGAAACATTTATAAATGTTTCGATAAAGTTTATAAAATTTGGAAATCACGCACGACACATTCACATGTACAAATGTTGTAGATTTTGGTTTATTTCTGTTTTTTTTCTTTTGGTTTCTTTTGGTTAATTAAAACGTAGCTGAACAAGGAGAGGTGTGTCTTGTAGCTGTCTGATCTTTACGATTTTAACATTACGCTTAGTGTTCAATTGCTAGTTTAGTGGTAGCTATGTTTACGTGGTTAGTTACGGTTGAGATAGAAAACAAGAAATATGTCCCTCCAACTACCTTCTATTAGTTAGTCACTAAAGTAGCTTTTACAGAAGCGGCTACGTCTATCCCAGAACTGCAGTCGGGCATCTGCGGTTTACTCCTAGCAACAGCCACTGTTTGCTGCTCCAGCGGCTCCTCCGGCTCCTGGCAGCGACGGGTTTGTGGGCGAGTGCTGTTGGCCAATCTTGATGCCGTTTGCCTGCGAAGGAGCATTTCAACTGTGATTACTAGGAGTTTGCATGGCAAATGCTGCCGCACTCACCTCATTGTTAATGTCGAAGACGCCCTCCTGGATCTTCTCGTAAATCTCCTTGGCCGTGTTTATAAAAGCCTCTTCCACGTTGGCCGCCGTGCGCGCCGACGTCTCCATGAAGACCAGTCCGTGCTCGCGGGCAAAGGCCTCGCCCTCCTCCTTCTTCACCTCGCGCCGAGAGTCCAAGTCGCTCTTGTTGCCGATCAGCATGATCACCATGTTCGAGTTGGAGTGCTGGCGCGCGTCTTCCAGCCAGGTGGTCAGGTGATTGAAAGTCTCTCGGCGCGTGATGTCGTACACCAGCAGGGCGCCCGCAGCTCCTCGATAGTACGAGCGTGTGATGGATCTGAACGGAATTTCAATAATTGACATTGAGTCTTTGGAGTTCGGAAGAAATTACTCTAGCCAACAACTCTTACTTAAATGACATGCTCTAATTTATTAATCTCTAGTCTTAATATATAATATCGAAGGAACAAAAATTAAGATGAAATGCAGGCCGAAAATCCTTCTCTTTTAAAAGAGTATCATAATACTATATAATCCTCACATCTTTAACAAAACGTTTTGAAACCAAAAGGTGTCTCAGAACTTAGATGTCTCAAATATTCCTTTCGGTTGAAATAATTTTTTCGACAATTAAATAGGGAAATAAAAATAGAAACTTCAGGACGATGGGTTTTAAAAAAATCCTATACAAATTTGTGGGTGTCTCTGAATTGAAATTATTTTTTTCCGTGTTTTACAGTAATCTTGCTGGAGATAAACAGGTTTCCGTGTTAGCGAGATTTGACCCGTATTTGTAACAGATTTTTTGACTGAAAAACTGGAACCTTAGCATGCCGTTGAGAAATTGGTCAAAGAACACTAGTGGCTTTATTCTACGCACCTGAAAGCCTCCTGGCCAGCCGTGTCCCAGATCTGGAGCTTGATCTGCTTGCCGTCGATGGTGATCATGCGTGCTCCGAATTCCACGCCGATGGTCAGGTCATGCACGGGCTGGAAGCGCTTGTCCGTGAACTGGAGGAGCAGACATGACTTGCCCACGCCTGAGAAGATAAGATAGTTAGTTTGCTGTTAGGGGAAAGTTTGGAAAAACTGGAAAACCGCCAACAGCTGTTGGGCAGCCTGAAAAACAGTATGCTGATAAGGTCGTGTCTCTTTGGGGCGGAATCCCTCAACTGTTGGGGGTGGTTGGGTGACTCAGCAGCAGGGTTTTAATGTGTGGGCTGCTCCCCGCCCCCCGCACCCCGTTAACTCCCAGCTCAGCAAACGCCTGTATGCGTTGTTATGGTTTTATTGATTTTTCCTTTGGCCGCCTGACTCCTGGGATATTTCTGTGCAGACGCATGACTCCTCCATTGTCCCTACTCCTCCCTCGGTGCCCTTTGGGGTCCGATTACGGGGGACACCACTGCGTAGGGCGATCGCCTTTGTTTTGTTTTCTAATTTCTGATTGCTTGCCCTGACAATGGCCAACTTTTCACTGGCCATTTCGAAGGGGAGTCGCAGTTTCCACTCACCTGTGTCGCCGATGATGATGTATTTGAACAAGTACGCGTAGGACATTTTTGCAGCTAAGTGGGTTACGGCAAGTTGGCTATTCGACAGATTTGATCTCGTAATACCACAGATAATACGCAATTATTGTAAGTTTTCCAATCTGTTCGTATTTATGATGACTGGCTCCCGCGAGTGTGGCCAGTTTGCATTCAGGGCTGGCGAAAATACCAAAAACATACCAGAAGCCCATCGATAGCGATACCGATTGCGCGATAGCTAACAGACTCGGCCAATCGATAGGCCCATGTATGTATGTAGAATTTGTCAGAAATTTTCTCGCACAAAGCAAAGTGTTTTGGACAAATGCTACTTTATTGTCGTGCGATGTGTTAGCGCAAGTAGAGTCCATTGAGCTTATAATAGTGCGGGGATCCCGAATCCGGAGAATCCAGTGGGGCAGGTATTGCGCTACAACTCAGGCTCTGCCAGGGATTTTTCACCAAGGCGTGGACACAGGCGTTCTGGATCATCGCGTCTTCGAGCAGGTGAAACATGAAGATGGCTGACGGCTCGACCATATTGCGTAGGAACCGGCCAGGCACAAAATCCAAGGTGAGCACTGACCAGACGCACGAGCCCCCAGCCCTCTGACCAGGTTCCGATTCCGATTTCGCCTTCCAGGACTTCTGTCGCTGGCCCGACGAGCCCCTGGAGGAGATGGACAGCACGCTGGCGGTGCAACAGTACATCCAGCAGCTGATCAAGCGCGACCCGAGCAACGTGGAGCTCATCCTGACCATGCCCGAGGCGCAGGACGAGGGCGTGTGGAAGTACGAGCACCTGCGCCAGTTCTGCATGGAGCTGAATGGCCTGGCGGTGCGACTGCAGAAGGAGTGCTCCCCGTCGACGTGCACCCAGATGACGGCCACCGACCAGTGGATTTTCCTGTGCGCCGCCCACAAGACGCCCAAGGAGTGCCCGGCCATCGACTACACACGCCACACGCTGGACGGGGCCGCCTGTCTGCTGAACAGCAACAAGTACTTCCCGAGCAGGTATGGGAGATGTCCGACTGGCTGCAACTAGCCACATAATGAGCAAAGTGTCTCCCACAGGGTGTCCATCAAGGAGTCGTCGGTGACCAAGCTGGGCTCTGTGTGCCGGCGCGTGTACCGCATCTTCTCGCACGCCTACTTTCACCATCGTCGCATCTTCGACGAGTTCGAGGCCGAGACGTATCTGTGCCACCGATTCACGCATTTCGTCACAAAGTACAATCTGATGTCCAAGGAGAATCTGATTGTGCCCATCAACGTGGGCGAGAACGCGGCTCCGGGCGAGAGTGAGGCCTAGGCGCTCGCCCAAATCAGTTCGGCTCGCGTGGAACACTCATTCAACATACATCTATTTATATTTACCAATAGCTTGCAGCTTGGGTTGGCTCGCCCTGGCAGAGACACACGGACGGAGCGAACCGGACTCGAAAGCAGATCTTGTATGTAGTTTAGATGTCAGTTACACATAGAGCTACATAACGATTACTAAGTAACAAGGGCAGACCCAGATATACGCAGGCCCTCCACCCCGCTCGCCCCATCTGATCCTAAGTCAGCAATTATTCCGCAAGTTATATTACGATTATGTTTAACTCCTTATTTTAAATAAATTATATGTAGGCACACGGCCTTCTTGTGGCCGAACTCACACCATAACCCCGAAAACCAAATCCCTCTTGACAACTTGCAGCCAAATCACCAACAAAGCTGTACGTGACTAAAACGTGAACTTTACTATACAAAATTACTATATACACAACAGAAATTGCAATAAAAGAAGTACATACACACACAAGGATAGGGTTCTTAGCGCCAGTAATGCTTTCATCAAACAATATTCACCTCGAACATGGGCTTTTTGTTCACCAGGCGCTCGAAGCCGAGACGAGAGAGGTCCAATGTGCTGAACTTGCCGTCCAGGATCAGTTCGGAAATGGCTCGACCCACGGCCGGAGTCTGCTGGATACCGTGACCGCTGAAACCGGCTGCTATCAAGAGATTGCTGTAGTGAGGGTGTCTGCCGATAATGCCGTTTGCGTCGAATGTGTTGTGGTCGTAGTAGCCCGCCCAGCTGCTCTGGATCTTCACCGACTCGAAGGCCGGCACTCGGCTCGCCAGTGTGGGCCAGACGTTCGATTCGAAGTAACCGTGGTCCACCTCCAGCGTTTCGCACTCCGGCTCCTCGTCTTCGCTGGGACTGCGGCCGCAGAGGAAGTTGCCACAGAGACCATCGCGCCGGAAGTAGGTGCCATCCGGGTCGACGGTCAGAGGCGTGGCCACTTCCGGGCAGTTCTGCCCCTGTGTGCTGAACACATAGACGTACCGCTTGCGGGGTTCCACCGGCAGAGCGACCCTAAGGGAACTCTCCTTCGCCCCCGGATCACCGATGCCTGCGAGATGCGCAACCTGACCCGAGTATGCTCCAGCTGCCAGGACGCAGGTGTCGAACTTTACGGTTCGTTGCACTCCGTCTCCGGCGTCTACAACTGCCCCGGATAGGGCTCCTGAGTCGTTCCACTCAAAGCCCACCACCGATCCATTGGCGAAATGGGCGCCCAGGTCGCGGGCTTTCTTCTTGTAGCCCATCAGAAGGGCCCAGGGATCAAACCATCCCTCCTTGTCGACCCCGTGGCAGCCCAGCTCCACACCCTCCGTAGACAGCCACGGAAATCGCCGACGGAGTGCCGCCGGACCAAGTAGCTCGTTTCGGGCCCCCAGCTCGTTCTGCAGCTTGGAGTTCTGAGCCAGGATATGGGCTCCCTTTGCGGAGGCCAGGATCAGGTAGCCGTTTGGCTGGTAGCAGAGGTCCACATCCCCCAGGTGCTTGCTTCCGTTCACCACGAAGTTGTATCCGAACAGAGACATCTCTATGTTCTCGGCCAGGGAGAACTGCTGGCGAACTCCGCCCACAGACAGCACAGTAGAAGCACTGGTGTACTACAAAATCCAGTCAAGCAAACAATATTTAATCGGAAGCAATATTAGTTACAAAGTAAGTAATGCAAGTTATAAATTATTCCGATATACATAAGTAAACGGAATTGTGGTTTTAATAAGATACATTTTTTCTCTAGTTTTATTATAAAATTATTTCGAGATTAGTAAAAGTAATTGTGGTTTAGTTTTATTATAAAAGATTTGTCAGAATTCGATTGAAAAGTCCTATATATAAATATACATATAATCACTATGATCAGCTGCATGTAAAAACATTCGCATTTTAAATTGTAACAACAGGGTCAACCATCGCTAACATTAGTTCAAACTAAATGAGTAATAGACCGATTGCAAACACAAACACCTGATTTTAAGTCTCTTAAATTTGACAACACCACAAAAGTTATTGCACAGTGTTGGAAGAAAGACTATACCGACCACGGTATAAGTTTATCTAACTTTTTTTTCTTAAGCACTAGAATGTATTCAGAAGTTTGGAAACCATACATACCCCAGAATCCCGCTCCACGACCAGGACATTAAGCTTTCTTCCCAGCTGAAGCGTTCGGGACTTTAGCCAGAAAGCGGAGGAGGCACCCATTCCGCCGCCCCCGATTATCAGGACATCGCAGCTCTGGGGGAGGACATCGCCTTGCGCCTTGCCACTCAGACTGCGAAGCTGACGCAGTGCAGCCGATCGCAGAACTCGTCGCAGACCCAGCATTTTTCACACTAACCGACTGGCTACACATTCGTGCGTTGATAAGCGCCACTGAAACCGCAGATTAGATTTGTCCAGCATTCCGTAAGTGTTTTGTGTGCACAACAAATTTTGTGTGCACAATAAATAAAAGCAGAAGTACAGTAAAAACCTGCCTCAGCGGACCTTTTTTTCCTCAAATTGAATTAATTGTTCAATTGACTAGTTATGATAACTAAATACTTACTTTATTTAAAGAGCTATATGCAAGGAAAATAACAAAATTAAGACTGAAACAGGGACTTCTCCAGAGAGGATTGGACGTAAAAAAATTATCTAATTTTTTCTTTAATATATTAAGGACTTTAAAAGAATGGTAAAACAGGATTAAGAGCCGTTTAAACAAAGTCAAAATTTAATTTGCAAAATGTGATCGATTTTTATCGTAAAAAATGGATAACATAATATCGCATTACGCAGACATAGATTTAAATTTACGATAGTGATCTTTAACTTAACCTAAGTCTAGGATACATGTTTTTTTACACTTTCAAAAATATTCTATGAAAACGGGATGGCCGTCTTTTAAACAATTTTTGAATGTATTTCCTTACAATCTTTTGTTTTAATTAAAAAGGTATTTAACTTTTGATATTTTTCAAAGATTGCAGGGAAATATTTTTAGCTTTAATAACCTTTTTAATTTTTTGAATTGGACACTCAATCATGTCAGCAGTTAGAGTAAGACAGCTTATAGCTCCGTTGTTTATTATTTTTTTAAAAATAACTTAAAGTTAAAATAAAGTCGAAAATGTACCTTACTGTGGGAAAAAAACTTAAAAACATTGTATGAAAATACTCTTTTTTTTTTAATTTCCAGAATGACATAATTTTGTATGGGTTTAACAGGTATAGTCCCTAATTTGTTCAAGCCATCGTATGAAAACGAAGACAAAGATGTTGTCTATCCCCGAAATGCCTTTACTGTAAGTAAAAGTACTGTATCTATGAAAAGTAAATATACAAAGCCCGCGCGCGCTTATCTCTTAAGAGCTAATCTTTCATTGCCCTCAATTGCTTTAGTGCCATAATGCTATTGTGATAAATTAGACTTTATTTGTATATCCTTTACAAACGGCAAATAGAGGAGTTTTCACAATTTTAGAAGGCTAGTTGTACGGCTTATCTTAACCTTGACTCTGGCTGGAAGGTTGATTCTCTTCTGCGGCAGGTTTCCCGTGTTGTTGGCCTGGTTTATTGCGTCCTGACCTATGGCGTTTATTTGGCCGGGCACCGGCACCTGGTTGCTGTTGGTGTTGCTGGCGGTGTTGGGGACGTGGATGAGCCTCTTCGCCCTGCCAAAAGTCGGTGGATGTGTTTGGCTTCTGTAAACTATACAAATAATATTGAATTACTAGCTAATGGCTAACCTTAAGGCCACTTTTAGCTCACCCTTCTATACTATCAGGCAGCTCGTCCAAGCTCATGAGGATGTGAAGGGCTGGTATTTGGCGGTTGACGATTATCTCCTCGAGGCCATCCATCTGCGGCTTCCAGTGCTCCTCGACGCTTTATCAAATACTCTATTATAGTAATGACACCATAGTTGCTTACGAGCAACCTGCTCACCTGGTGTAAGCCATGCGCGTCACTTGGTAGACGGGATGGCTCCGTTTGAGCACCTCGGCGCAGGATATGGTCTTGACCACTCCGCCGCCGGATCCGCTCCACACTACGCATCTGTGTTCGCCTTTGTTCAGCGCCGCCTGAGCGAACTCAATCACATTGCTCACTTTAGTACCGCCTTTTACCTACAATTAAGTAACAAGTTTGGGGAAAATGTACGGAGAAAAGCCCTTAATACTCACATGCATCCAGAGAAAGTCCTTTTGAGGGTTTGGCATGCAGTCCTCGAAGGGCAAATCGCTTTTGCTCAGCTCCTTCTCCACGTTTTCAGCCTTGCGGTAGTGCATCATTTTGAGGCGGGCCGACTAAATCTGCAAATAAGATTGTTTTACCCCATCAGGAATATAATATTGCAGAAGCCCTCCGGCAATAACCTTGAACCGATAATGGGCAAAAAAAGACCCCGTGGTCCAGAATCTCAACAACCAACTTAACAACCAACCACTCGTCGTAAACTGTCCGGAGCAGCTATTGCGCGGTCACAGTCCGTGCAAATTGAATAATTGCTCGGTTTATGAGCCGAGTCAGCAAGGGCAGAACGGTATTCTGGCCAGCGAAGTTACCTACACTTTTCAGAGCATGATTTGTTTTTCCAGAGCTGATTTGGTAAGCAATATGATTCCCTGATGGAGAACAAACTACAAAAAAACTAGAAACAGATTTGTTTTTAAACGATCGGCATTTATCTTAACTGAAGCTTAAATAATTTATTTTAATTTAATTCTTTTGTTTTTTTTGGGGCTGATTTCTGTGATTGGTAAAACTATATCAACATTTTATAGAAAACTAGCAGCGCATTGGTTTTTAAACGACCATTGTTGATCTATATAAGTAATTTAAATTAATTTAAAAATAATAAGTTTTTTTAAACATATATATTAAATTATTTACCTATTCCAAATTTACAATGTGTTTAATAAATTAAATGAATAAAACAATTAAAGTGGCAACTACATACATTTAATTTCGATTTAAATATTTAAGAATTGATACAAAATTATATTTTATTATATATTATTAGCCTAGCTTATTTTTAACTTAAATAAAAGGTACAGTTTCGTAAGAAGTAAGGCAAACGCTTTGGCAAAACCATGACAGTCTTTGCTTCGACTTAATGCATTTTGAAGAGGAGTTCAAGTAAAAGTCAATAAAAAACCATTTCTACAGCAATTAAATGAAAGCGGATGCAGAAGCGTTTTCTCGGCGTTTTCCCATTAAATAAAACCCTGCTGGTGTCGGCCACTAGACAACAACGGGCGATGGAGAGGGTGGCGGGTAGCGGGAAAGGAGGTCACCGGGGGATGATAGCCGCAGAAGCATGATGCCACTTGTTGAAGCTGAGGCCGAACAACATTTTGGTTCTGGGTATGGGGGCTGCAGCTGAATTCGACAGCAGCAATGAAAGTTTATTAATGAACTTTCATCCAACAACAAAAAAACGAGGGAAAAATCAGATGGTTGTGTGGTATGATGATGGCAAGTACATGGGGCCACGTGTCCCAGACAATTCTATGGCCCAATGCAGCCGGAACGAAAGGAGCCCGAGATGGAAAAGGAAAGCGAGCTGGAATTTTGCAAAAGGAATGCGTTGAAATTCCTTCTATTTCTGCTCCTGCTTGGGCTGCTCTGCCCGGCTCATCGTCAACGCCAGGCCCATCGTCACAATCATTTGGCACCACCGCCATTCCTGTCAAGTACGAATAATAATTCAATTTGGTGCGGAAGTTATTAATAAAACGGTTCGCATCCCGGGCAAGGATAAGTGGAAAGTCGTGGGTAGCTGCCCTTCAATGTAATTTGTTGTATGTTTATGACAACACGTACTTTGAATTAACTCATCCATGGCCAAATTGAGTTTTATTTTAAGAGCAAATTAGGTTGGCTAAGCATTTAACAGTTCAAAACTCAATTGGGAGTGCGTATACGCAATATTAAGTATACGCAGCGGTGCAACCTCACATGGGCATTGGTGGATGCTTAACTTTGCACTCTCCCTTCCTTTTCTTTGCATATCTTCACGCACAATGGAAGAGGTTTGGTGGCCACCCACTCCTCCGCTCCTAGCTATGAATGAAGCGTCGCAAAAATTCCATTTATTTGCCATTTCAATCGCACCCACCACACCACCACCAGCCCCATCTCGGCTCCAACCCACTGAAGTATGCATTCATTAGACATGCCAAGGCAGCCGAAGGCGAAGCCTCAGCAGCCGCAACCGAGCTTAGCTTTTGGCCAGACCGCAGAGCAAGGATCAGTTTGGTTTCGCAAGTCGTGGCCAACGGTTCGTCGTCTCGGACTCGGAACAAGATTCACTCATCGGGGTTCGCTTTGACTCAAGTAAGTGCCACGGATACGGTGATAGCCAATCGACCACTAATTGTCGACCACTATTTGTGAATTGTATACGTTACATGGCCATAAAACAAGCCTAAGGAACCGCAGTTTAATTACAAACAAAAAATGTTGTTTATAAAAAGCATCCGCGATTTAATCGAGCAAAATTGAGGAACACAAATTTCTAACCAGCCCACAACCTCGGACATAATAAATTTAAAATAGCAACAACATAAATACATCAAGTTCAATGTGAAATGTAAATTGGTGGGCTTAGAAAGCCGAAAAAACTACGGACACGGCGGGGATAAATCAGATCGCATAAATAACAAAACAATAAAATAAAGGAAAAATACATTTTTTTAAACAAAATGAAATGGATTTAATAAATAAATATGAGCAGATTGTTAAAAACAAATCGAACGATAAAATTACAAAAATTCCGAAATACATACTTTAATTAAAAAAAAAACTCGAATTTGTTGTTCGAATTTAAGCACAGTGTTCAAATTTAAAATTCGTTATTACCACATGAACTAAAATATTTTCATTTAGACGAATTGTAAAAAAACCCGCTATTGCGCTGGGAAACACCAGTTTAAAAATCAAATTGGTCAAAGCTTGACAACACTCCTTGAGAAATTGTTCTGGACATATTGTTAAATTAATCAAAATACAAGAAAAAACGCTTTGAGATCCCCGACTATAAGGTTTTATTAAAGCTGCAGTAGGCTTCCAAACCTTAAATATTGTCAGATTTTACAAGTTTTTTAGCATTCTGGGTACATATTTTATGTTCAAGACAGTATCAAAAAAAAAGAGAGTGCAATAAAATTTAAGAATTTGTTGAGTAAGTCCAGCCTTACAATCCAGCGGACTAGCATTTGCAATTATAGTTTCCGATATATGCACGTTTATACAGATAGATAGATAGAAATGTCAACGATTACATTATGCACTGTTTCTCTGCGAGAAATTTATAAAATCATGAACCAATTATTGTCCAATGCCGTTGTTTTTCCAGTTCTTTAACCCCTTTAAGTGATTTGGTGCTTTGACCAAATTTAAATATATATCCAAGCTATATCGATTTCTACAATTTCTTAGTAGAAACATCTATATTTGTAATTTTAGGGAAATTAATTTTATTTTGTTTTCTTAGGTTATATATATTTAAAAATAAACACACAGAAAATATAATATCGTTCCGGTCAATATTTTCAAAATTACACGCAAATTTTAAAAGGCGTTTCAGACTGCTTGAAAGTACAAGGAAAAACTTTAAGCTCGGTTTTCTCAAAATATTGCTCGAAAACAGTTCAACCGATTAGTCTGAAATTTTTAAACGAGCTTCTTGACTAAATTTTTAGTAGTTAATCGAAGATTTTTTTCTCATCGACAACCTTTTTTTCAAATACAACTCCTTTTTATAAAATATTTAATATACCACAATATGTGAACAAAATCAATAAATTTAAAAGTTTTCTCAGAAAAAATTATTTTAAATTCTTTTTTTCAGCCTACTAACTCTATACAACAATTTATTTTAAAATCTTGTCCTAACAATGAAGCTGTGAAAACGCCCTTAGAAAATGTCTCAAATATGAAACTATGTAAGCAAGAATTGAAGTAAACTTCGAAGTTTATATACCCTTGCAGCTACCTATTACAAAATAAAATATTGTATAAGCGATTATATTTAATTTTGTATGCATATGTTTAATAACAATGAGCTAGGTCGATTTTTTTCCTATGAAAACTATAAAATGCGATTTTTCATTCATTACAAACTGGAACCTGCTTGCTTATATTAAAGGTGCCCACTTCTCTGATTCATCGGTAAATTTTCCAAATTTAAATACCAACGCACAGCGTGTGGGTAAACGGAAAAATACAAACTCGCAAACTCACGAGCAGCAGAGAAGCCACTTGGAGAATCAATCAAAGATGGATAGCACTGAGTTTCGAAAACGTGGCATGGAAATGGTAGAGTACATCTGCAACTATCTGGAGACGCTGAACGAGCGCCGAGTTACTCCCAGCGTAGAGCCGGGCTACCTGCGGCATCTGTTGCCAAGTAAGTCCGATTCTCCCGAAAATCACTAAGACCCTTCCTCACAGCACCCCCACCCACACAGCCGAGGCCCCACAGGAGCCGGAGGACTGGGACCAGATCATGAGCGACGTGGAGGACAAGATCATGCCCGGCGTGACGCACTGGCAGCATCCGCGCTTCCACGCCTACTTTCCGGCGGGCAACTCGTTTCCCTCGATCCTGGGCGACATGCTGGGCGACGGCATTGGGTGCATCGGGTTCTCCTGGGCGGCCAGTCCCGCCTGCACCGAACTGGAGACGATCGTGCTCGACTGGCTGGGCAAGGCCATCGGTCTGCCGGATCACTTTCTGGCCCTCAAGGAGGGCAGCACCGGTGGGGGAGTCATTCAGGTAAGCACCAAAAAAAAAAAAATTAAAATAACTCTATAGTCTAGTATCTCCGATTAGGCTATTTTTTTAAGAAGACAAAAATGTTGACTATAGCAGATGTAATTAACTGATCAAAAGTCGATTTATTGTACGTTTCGTTTGAATTACTCTTATAAGAACTTTAAGACCAATACATAAAACATAACAACTAAAACGGTTTGGTTTTTAATTAAACTCATTGCTTCCTAAAATGTACAATGTTTAACCTTACTAAAAAGTTTTTTTTCCGAATTTAACCTTTACATGACCGCTCTTTTTAATAACTTTTTGCTAAGCTATAATTTGTGCAGCTTAGTAAAGTTCAAACATAAAGCAAGAGTAAAGTCAAATTAATTGGACAAATCTGTCCCACGTTAGAAATACAATTAATTGCCTAGAAAATAGTACTTCACCTTTAAAAATAATAGTTTCTCGACTATTTAATGTTATAACAACATAATCAAATAGACTAATTTTAATTGTATACCCTTGCAGAAAGTATTTTAATTTCAGTCAGAAGTTTGCAACGCAGTGAAGGAGATATTTCCGACCCAATTAAACATACACGCATATGAATCGAAACTTAGATATTTTAAAGAATATATAATTTTGGCAATAACTGCAAGGGTATATAAAATTGGGCTTGCCGAAGTTTGCTTTCTTTCTTTTTATAATACAATTCAAAGACATAAAAAATAACAAAAAAAAAAAGTATTATATTTTTATAAATATAAATAACTGTTAAGAATGTTGATTTAACCCGAGCCTTTATTTCTGTGCTTTTATAGTATTGTATAGTTTCTTGATCTCTCAATGTTTGTAGCCAAATTGTTCACAATCTTTCCATCGGAGCTATAAAGTATACCCATCTCAGTTTAAACTCGTTAACCCGCGTCTTATGAATTATTTTCCGGGCTACAGACCTCCGCCTCGGAGTGCGTGCTGGTCACGATGCTGGCTGCCAGGGCGCAGGCCCTGAAGAGGCTCAAGGCGCAGCACCCGTTCGTGGAGGAGGGTCACCTGCTGTCCAAGCTGATGGCCTATTGCTCCAAGGAGGCGCACAGCTGCGTGGAGAAGGCGGCGATGATCTGCTTCGTGAAGCTGCGCATCCTGGAGCCCGACGAGAACGCCAGCCTGCGCGGCCAGACGATCTACGAGGCCATGGAGGAGGACGAGCTGCAAGGACTGGTGCCGTTCTTCGTCTCCACCACGCTGGGCACCACGGGCTCGTGTGCGTTTGACAACCTGCCGGAGATCGGCAAGCAGCTGCAGCGGTTCCCGGGCGTTTGGCTGCATGTGGACGCCGCCTACGCGGGCAACAGCTTCATCTGCCCCGAGCTGAAGCCCCTCCTGAAGGTGAGTGGATTTGCCGGAGAAGTCAGTCCCAGTCCCAGTCCCATCCGACTTTGTCCACTCCGCAGGGCATCGAATTCGCCGACTCATTCAACACGAACCCCAACAAATGGCTGCTGACCAACTTCGACTGCTCGACGCTGTGGGTGCGGGACCGCATCCGCCTGACATCAGCCCTGGTGGTGGATCCGCTGTACCTGAAGCACGGCTACTCGGACGCGGCCATCGACTATCGTCATTGGGGAGTTCCACTCAGCCGGCGATTTCGTTCGCTGAAGCTGTGGTATGTAGCATGTGCCATATGGGGTCCAAAGGGGCCCCTCGACAGCCAAGTGCGAATGGCTCTGTTGACTGTTGAATGTTGACTATTGTCGAAAATTGAATTGTTTTTGGACTGCCCTGGAGTGGCGTTAAGTGTGTTGACTTGTTTAGAGCTCAAGCATGTGCCTTCGCCGTATTTGCTTGCGATTTAGTTGTAATGCCGAATCCATTGCCCAAATGAGATGAGTCCACACCGAAACACGACGAAACACGGGCGAACAAACATTTATTGCTAATTGTTGCCCACCCAGAAGACACCAACTACGAATTTTATTTATTTATATGTCTGAAGTAAGATCGTATTTACAGGTTCGTGCTGCGATCTTATGGGATTTCCGGGCTGCAGCATTACATACGTCACCATATCAAACTGGCCAAGCGATTCGAAGAGCTCGTGCTCAAAGATAAACGCTTTGAGATCTGTAACCAAGTCAAGGTGAGTTACATTTGCTTTCGATTCGTTTCGTTTCTTTTCTATTTTCTCTTTTATTTGCTCTTGTTGCGATTGATTTGGTTTCTTCCAGTAATTAATCATGCTTAGAGTTCAAAGCTCTTTTGTGCACCCCACCGCACCGCAATGTGTGGGATTTTCATTCAAGCAACTTGTGGGTGTGTTGGTCCATTATGCGAATGTGTCCAAGGGACCAGCACCCATGTAGGGCGCAGCTATAATTGGGAAATTGACTGGCGTGTAACGCAAGTATCGCTGCCTAAACACTGTCCGGAGGGCCTTGGCCACGAAGACGTGAACTTGTTCACACCCGCCTGCCCAATGAGGCAAATGAGGCAAATGAAGCAAACGTGCGCAACTACACGCCAAATTCCGCAAAGAAACTGACGCAAAAAAATTGATTTCTTTTTCGCTTTTTCAATGGAAGTGTTTTGGCATAATTGCTATAGAAAATTGGCCAGCGACAGGCACAAGTGATTCATCCAGTCGACGACTGACAAATGTTTCGGACTTGTTGAGCGTAAGCGTGCCCAATTCAATTGAGTGGCGATTCGGTAGCGGATCTGCAGAAGCTCACGTTGTGAAAACTTTGAAGGAAGTGTGTTTCTTTTGTATCACAACTAACTACATTTCCTAGAAATCAAAATATCTAATTACGAACATTGCATGGGGGCTATGTAAAACCTTATCACATTTATAAGCGGTTTTGTTTGGTTTATTTAAACTCAATTGGTAAACTAATGTATTTGATTTTTGATTTGTCGTAGTTAGCAATTTGTCACCCCAAATTAAGCTTTTTTGGTGTAGGAAATTTTAATAACCCTACATTTTGATTGCTTTAGCTGGGTCTGGTTTGCTTCCGGCTGAAGGGCAGCGACAAGCTAAACGAAAAGCTACTTAGTATAATCAACGAGTCCGGAAAACTGCACATGGTGCCGGCCAGCGTGGGAGACCGCTACATCATCCGGTTCTGCGCCGTGGCCCAGAATGCGACCGCCGAGGACATCGACTACGCTTGGGACATCATCGTGGACTTTGCCAACGAGCTGCTGGAGAAGGAGCAGCACGACGAGCTCTCCGAGATCATGAACCGCAAGAAGCAGGACACGCTGGCCCAGAAGCGCTCCTTCTTTGTGCGCATGGTCAGCGACCCGAAGATATACAACCCGGCCATTAACAAGGCCGGCACCCCCAAGCTCTCCATGGAGTTGCCATCGCCGGTGGTGAGCCGCGGCAGTGCCCCCATCATCCGGACCCAGAGCTCGGTGGACCACAACTCGTGGATATCCTGGCCGCTGGCCTTCCTCTTCAACAGCAACAACGAGGAGAAAGGCAGCAATGTCTCATTGCGGTGAGTCAAGTGCAAAATATAACTCTTTAAGAGGGCTCATGGAGTCATGTTAAAGCTAGTTTTAGACTTAAATTTAAGTTACTGTCTAAAAATTTATTAATACCATCACATTTCAGACAATTGCTCAGGCTTCAAAATTTACTTTAAATACTTAAAACAATTAAACAACCATTTGGTTTTGCTTTAAGAAAAGTACTATATTTTTTTGTTTAGTACTTAAAAAGCGTTTAATATATATTTATTAAAAAACAACCATATTTGCACTGATAAAAAAAGGAATAGTATTTTAAAAATACATCAAATACCTAATAAATAAATAATAATAGATTAAATCATTTAAATACAATGCGTATTAAGTTTCATGATTTAATATTAAATAATTTAAATAATTTTGAAAATATTAGATTTCAAATAGTTCCTATTTGATTTAAATACAGTTTATTTAATCTAAATATGGTTCAGATTAAAATAAAATTCTTAGATATTGAAATCAATGCCGATAATAGTCAAAAGAAAAGTTTAAAAAGAATTTGCATATTTAAAATAACTAAAAACATTGAGTACAAGATATTTGGATTTACTAGGTTTTTTTTTTATAAGTGTGGTAAAGCTTTTGTTTTTTTTATGAAAATTGAGAAATTGCAAAAAACCAAACCTTGTAACAACTGTTTGTCGGAGCAGTAGGTAATGAGATCAACCTTTTAATTGTTCAGTATGAAAGCTTTAAAAATCAATGTCTAAAAAAAAAAGTCTCCGGGAAAACAATGATAAGTATAAGATGATGTCCAGAATGTAATGGCAGCCCTTGAAGTTTCCCTTTTGTAACCAAAGAACCCTAAAATTCTCTTGCAGCTTTCGCCATCTGGACACCCACGTGCGGGCCTCGTCGTCACGACGTAATTCCGGAGCCGGATCCTCCCCCTCGCCGGAAAACGAGTTGGACAACGTGAATGGCCAGCAGCAGCAACTGGAACTGCGATCGCCTCGCCGATCGCCCATGGTTGTGCGCAAGTCATCGGCCACACGGGACAATCTCAACTAATTATATCCACTCAGTTTATGGAAAACACATATATAATACAGTATTAGCGCTTCCCTAAGCAAGGCGCCTAGTTGAATTCTAGACCAATCTACAACGCGGTGGGACACCAAAGTCAAGGCTTCTCACGACCTCCCTTATAATACTTGTACTCTAAGTTCCGTGGTAGCCAATCGATCAAATTACTTTCTTGTTTACGAAATGCAATAAATATTATTTCAAAAATATGTCTTTGAATTCTTTTGAGAATGACTTCCCACTAAATATTTGATTTTAAATATTTTGCAAGCAATAATTATTTATTAGTTTTTAAAGATTGTTTTTTAAAATATCCAATGTCAGAGTGTATATAGATTGTTCTTAGTTTGTTATATTTTTCGCAACTCAATTGCATTGGAACATTTTTTTCTTACGCTGTCATCCAAAAACATGGCTTGGCCTCTTATTTGCAATAGCATATGGTTGCCGAATCAATGCGTTGATTCGACACTGAAAACAATCATTTGCATACGTACAGACAAATGGTAAACAGAAATATCCTGTGATTTCTGTGCGCTCACACAAGGTAAACAAAAGAAAACCAATTGGTTTTGCTGATGCCATGGATATGACGTAGGATTTTTGTTTAAAGTCATGGAAATGGAAATGGCTATTATTAATTTGTGTTGGCACGGACTCCAAACGGATTGTGAGTCATCAAACGGAGATCATAAATTTTCAAATGCTTAAGTTAATCATCAGCGGGTCTTTGGAAGGGGATCCTGGGGTTCCAGGAATACGGGTTATCCCCACTTTTGATGGGCCCCCTTGGAGTCCAGATTTTGTCCGAACACTCTGACCAACTGGTTCAGATAGGCCTCCTTTTCAGCGCTTGAGTAATGGTCCAGTCGCCCATTCTTTATGTCCCAATTCAGATACCTGGGCGCGGCCAAATCCGATTCAAAGTTAGTGGTCGACATTTGGTTCTTGTTTTCTGCTCGACTAGACTTGGTCAGGTCAATGAAGGGTTTATCAATCGAATTGGGCAGAAAGCTGAAAGCTTTATAGGTACTCAAATTTATTGGAGCCGAATTCAACAACTTATCGTCTTTGGCACTTTGAAATTTCGAGTTCAATACTGCATTTTTAGAGGCTCGCAATTGCGAGCTGGAGTGCTGTTTGGACAGTGGACTGGTCTTTTCAATCATTCTCTGCAATATCTCATCGTAGTTTTGCGCTGACTTAACTGGAGTTTTGACTCTCGGCGTTACATTAATCTGCCTGCGATATCCTGGCTGGTCCAGACTGGCCACTCCTGGTTGCAACTGTTCCAAGCGCCGCTTCATGGCCAGCAGTTGTCCTTCCTGTTCGTTTAGTCTGGGATTGGACTGTGACATCTTGCTATCTATGGCCTCCAATCGCTCCAAGTTGGAAAGTACAGAGCCCTTGGCGGTCAGAATGCCACGTTGATTTCGTGCAGAGTTTTTCAGCTGCTTAATGTTTCCCATCTCTGTGGGTTTTATTCTTAAAACGATGTCTTTTCCCTTGGCCTGATGCCTTTTGGCCCTCTCCATTCGCTGCACCAGGGCATCTAGATTTGGTTTGATTCTCGACGTATCCTCGAAGTTTTTGGGCAGAAAGCCGCGATCTCTAAGGTAGACCACGGGAGACTCCCAGTTCCTTATCAAATTCCGCACGACCTGATTATAGGTGCGAAGTGGATCATCTGCAAGTTTCTTGGCATTAGCTTTACGAGCCACAGCCGTCGAGCTGAACACGAGGACACACCTGAGCCATTTCTATGGATTAGGATTGTTTAACTAACATTACACAATTCGCGGAAATTTACCAGATAAAAATTCGCATGGCAGTTGGGAGTGGATAAATTGTTATTCTCAAAATATAGTTCGAATTGATTGATTTGAATTATTTGGTTAGGCTATAGAGATAAAGATAAAGTTACTAGAAACAAATCCATAAAACGAAAAACATTAAACTTTATCCATTAAATCTTACTCTTCATGAGCAAATTTGTTGACACAATATCATGAAATTCAAACCAAAAAACCGGTTTTTTACTGTTTACTCGCCCAAGAAACCCAATTATATGTTTCTGGCGCCAATAAAAATCAAAGTATCAATTGACAGAATCTTTGACACCTCACGCAGAATAAATCAATAAATGAATTCCAAACCCATAAATTAGCATGCCTAGCCGCACCAGAATGAGTGAAATGCCAAAGGTATGATTTGGCAAAATTAAATTCAAACGAAATCACCAAAATAAACGAAAATACAGAAGAAGAGACCCGGGGCAAGAAATTTTAACATGCAATATCCGTCAGCTGTTGTCAAGCGTGCGCACCATCAAAAACCAAAAAAATGTATTTATTAATGCAAATTTACCAAAAAAAAAATATACAGTCAGCTCTCTTACTGTCGAAGGTTCCACAAATCAACCTTTCCTATTTAATGTTTTCGATAAATCAAACTAAATTAATTTTTCTCATCACAACTCACACTTTCTCTTTGAATTAAAAGATGGATTTTCAAAGCTAATTGAAACCAACTAAAAACTGAAAACTTCATTTTACCAGTTAATCAGTTAAAAACTTACTTTTTAAAGTATACTTTTCGCTTGAAAGGTAATTCTTTTTCAAAAAGGTAATTCTCAATCACGGAGATAAAATTTATCATTTATGGTTTTTTGTTACAGTTGTGAGGAATATTTATATTCAATGATAACCCCTGTTGTTTGACTCTATTATTCCTATATAAATTCCTATATAATTCCTATATAAATATAAACGATTTTTGACTGTATCGAGACATTTTGGGAATTTTGTTCGGTGTTAGGCAGTGCCAACTGCCATAATTAATGGGTAGACAACAAAAGCGTTAGCCGCGCTCCAAACACGCATCCCCGATCTCACGTATGTAGCAGCACCAGAAGGCGGATGGATTCGGTGGATGATGACAATGGACCTCGAGCATTTTGAAGTGTGACCGCGTAAACTGAATACGAATTTATATTTAGACGCAAGACGTCATCTGTGGTGGCTGGTACTGTGAATGAAAGTTCAGGCGAAGCTCGGACCGCGAAAGAGGAGCAGAGCAATACGGCAAGTCACGGTGTTCAGGCGATCTCTGTCCCACGATCTCCGAATCTCCGCCAGTGGACTCTGCTCTCACTGAGAGTCTCTTCAAGGCGGCGACGCGTGCGCCGAGTGAATCAGCCATGTTTACCAACCTTTGGTTCAGCCTCTCTACGGTGGTTGAAATCTGATTATTTCTGAACAGAACTTAGGCTTACGTCTCTGTACAAGTTACAAAATGCTTTGTGGTTCATTTAAAGTGCAAAATATGAATTGTATTTGATTATTGCAGGGTTGGTTAAGAAGTACTTGTTGACCTTTTATTTGATTAAAGAATTACCCAAATAAGATCCCGAAATGGTCAAATCTGATTCCTCCTTTATATCTTGGGATCAAAAAGGGTTTTACGGTTATATTGCACGATTTTTGTTCATATGCTTAAAAATATTCAGAGTTTATTTCTGACGTTTATTTAAAACAAAAACAAACCCTGCGAACCAAGAAACTAAATTGGAATTTTACTATTTTATAGTTTAGTGACAAAAGCAAATAAGCCTATAAGTTATTGCTGAACATAATATAAGGTAACATATGTGTTATCAGCTGACGAGCAGTTAATGTCAGCTTTGAATAAAATCGTAGAAAATAAACCAAAAGTCAACCGGCGTTAAGTAGATATTATATTATGAAACAACAACTAATTGTTTTCATCTCCTAGTTTGCTTGTATGTTTGTTTTTTCAATGTGTGTTCATTTTTTTCGTCAATAGGTTTTTATACCCTTGCAGAGGGTATTATAATTTCAGTCAGAAGTTTGCAACGCAGTGAAGGAGACATCTCCGACCCTATAAAGTATATATATTCTTGATCAGCATCACTAGTAGAGTCGATCTAGCCATGTCCGTCTGTCCGTCTGTCCGTCCGTCTGTCCGTCTGTCCGTCTGTCCGTCTGTCCGTCCGTTTATATGCAAACTAGTCTCTCAGTTTTAAAGCTATCTGCATGAAACTTTCCCAAAAGTTGTCTTTCTATTGCAGGTAGTATATAAGTCGGAACGAGCCGGATCGGACGACTATAGCATATAGCTCCCATAGGAACAATCGGAAAAATAAAGGAAAAAAAATTATAACTTTGCTGTTTTTTAATTTTTTGTTTAGTTCTTCGACATATAGCAATGGTTAAATAATTCAGAGTTATGGTTTAAATTTCATCAAAATCGGACGACTATAGCATATAGCTCCCATAGGAACAATCGGAAAAATAAATGAAAAAAAATTATAACTTTTCTGTTTTTTAATGTTTTGTTTAGTTCTTCGACATTTAGTAATGGTTAAATATTTTCGATTTACGGTTTAAATTTCATCAAAGTCGGACGACTATATCATATAGCTCCCATAGGAACAATCGGAGAAATAAATGAAAAAAAATTATAACTTTTCTGTTTTTTAATTTTTTGTTTAGTTCTTCGACATATGGCAATGTTTAATTATTTCAGAATTATGGTTTAAATTTTATCAAAATCGGACGTCTATATCATATAGCTCCCATAGAACTAATATATAAAATAACTATCTAATAATTGAGCTGCAAATCATCATAGCTTCACTGTTTTTCAGTATATACTGAAGTAAATCATAATTTAAATGTTTTCAAAAGTATTTAATCCATGCAATAGCTGCAAGGGTATATGAACTTCGGCTTGCCGAAGTTTGCTTTCTTTCTTGTTAAAATATATATCTCCCCAAAATTTTCCATTATTCCCCTTTGGGAGACTGTAAAGTTTTTATTTGCTGAGGGTGTTGTTTCGAAATTTGGTAAATATATCTTCCTTGAAATAGGGCAGACAGCAAACAAATTTTGGAAATCCTCTATTACTTTTGTTTTGCAAAGGATTTCCGCCCAAAGTGATCTGTTGCTGCTAGTTTGTTTTAATGTCATTGTGTTTCCTTAAAAATGTGAACTTAGTGACCTAGTTGACCTCTTTTATATAAGCTGTTCTATATGAACATAATATGTACATTTTAACTAGAGATGTTTCTGTGACAAAATAATTTCTTTATCCCTGCTTATATTAGATTACATTTTTTATATCAATTTGCTTGATAGAATTGAGAATCAACCAAAAAACAAAATTTAATATGCTTATGATAAAGCTTACTTTGCACTTAAATTGATTGCAAATATGTGATTTTACCCTATTTGTAAACCTAGAGACAGTTACAACCACTGTACCATTAGGGAGTGGGAAGCCATAGATGATGACTTATAATCTAAAATACATGATGGATTGGGAAGTAAGCATAGCTAATGTCAGATCATTACAGGGCAGAGTTAGATAAGCAACCGTTGGCAATTATCGCCCAGCCAAATTACGGGGGGCCTTCAGCTGACTCTCACAACAAACCCATTCATTCATACGTGCTCACCACCCACACCTATTATCTCCCATGTTCCCTCGCCTCGTAACTTGAATAAATCGTTGAAATTCATTTGGCAACGTTTGTTTATTTTAATATTTGTGTTTTTGTGTTCCACCTAGCTGGAGATTCCATGAAACAATGGGCGTTCTTTACAGCTACGTCATAAGTTGCCCCTGTTGCCAGGGATTGGTCATTCGTGCATGCCAATTTCCGTTAACAAATTTGGTCAATGTTTGGACAATTGTTTGCCACTTTTGAGTACTTGGAGTGATTCCCCTTCTATTTAGTGCCAAAGACATCAGCCATGAAAGTATCAGTAATTCTTCAAGAGCTTAGAGGGAACAAGTTTGTTCTCTTCTTTAAATATCTTTTTGCGCACTCTTTGCACGTGCCGGATTTATGAGAAGTCAGAAATTTTCTAAAAAGCGCCAAAAGTTCCCCGAAAAACCGAACGAAAAAAGAATAATTTAGGTTCGGCTCACATAAACCAGGAGAACACTCTCAAAACCAATTTAAATTGCTAAATTTAATTAATTGAGGTAAAAATGATAGGTAAGATAAAGATTGTAAAAGCGTACCATTAAAGAAATAAACTATATGTTTGCGATAAAAATGTTGTCAAAAATTAGCGGAATATTGGAGTTACAAACAATTGAGTAACTTACTTTTCCAAAGATGGGAAAAACAATTATAAAGGCAAGTTAAAGATTAATGTCAGCCAAACCCAGTGTCGATACCAGAATTTATGATACCTTATGCCTTACATAGGTAAAAGAATGTGAGAATACCTTTTACCTTACCTATAGGTAAAAATTACTATTTGTCTTAATAATTTGCTATGTTAAATATTTAGGTACTGAGATATATTTTGTTTCTTTTCCAATTTGCTTGTTACCACTTAATTTAATTTTACATTAATTTCGACAATAATAAAAACAAGAAAGAAAGCAAACTTCGGCAAGCCGAAGTTCATATACCCTTGCAGCTATTGCATGAATTAAATACTTTTGAAAATATTTAAATTATGATTTACTTGAGTATATGCTGAAAAACATTGAAACTATGATGATTTGCAGCTCAATTATAAGATAGTTATTTTTTATATTTTTATTATTTCTATTGGAGCTATTTGATATAGACGTCCGATTTTGATAAAATTTAAACCATAATTCTGAAATAATTAAACATTGCTATATGTCGAAGAACTAAACAAAAAATTAAAAAACAGAAAAGTTATAATTTTTTTTTCATTTATTTTTCCGATTGTTCCTATGGGAGCTATATGCTATAGTCGTCCGATCCGGCTCGTTCCGACTTATATACTACCTGCAATAGAAAGACAACTTCTGGGAAAGTTTCATGCAGATAGCTTTAAAACTGAGAGACTAGTTTGCATATAAACGGACGGACAGACGGACAGACGGACAGACGGACATGGCTAGATCGACTCGCCTAGTGATGCTGATCAAGAATATATATACTTTATAGGGTCGGAGATGTCTCCTTCACTGCGTTGCAAACTTCTGACTGAAATTATAATACCCAATGCAAGGGTATAAAAACAGCATAATTTGACTGCAACTTGAAGAAAAGTTAATTCCAACGCATTTGCAAGATGAAAGATGTTTCTTTTTACTTGTTTTTACAACGAGACTTAATTGCCAATGTTTTTTAAACCTTTTTTGTACTTTTTACATTACCTAGAAACTTCTCAAATAGTGTACACATTACCTGACCTAGGTACTTATTTTCTAAAATACCTTGTACCTTACCTAGATCCAAAAAACTAGTACCATATTTAACACTGGCCAAAACCACATGTGCGAAAGAGGTTACGTTTTTTTAAGTAAGCTAACTCATTATGATATGTGTATATAAAAGCCGAAAATAATTGGTTTAGTGTATTTCCCAAAAATATCCATAAATTTTATAACCAACCATAATGAAGTAATTTGACCAATTTGACATTTGAAACTGTCATTAATTACAAAATCGTACGGCAAATGGCAAATAACTTACCGTGTAATTAAGCCAGAAGCTGGAAACCCTTGCCCACCAGGGACTTTTTGGCCAAGCCAGCTAATGCTCCGTCCGTATTCGGGAACGGAATGAGAGAATAGGTCATAATGACCAAAGCGGGTTTCCCAGCCAACGAAGTCCGAGTCTCCGGATCGGTAATTCGAGTTTGATCACGAGACAACCAACGTCAGTACGAGTGCCGAACACCTCGCAGGTGTGAGAAGGGAATATAGCCGAGAAAAGAGCGAGGCCGAGAGTACCCGATTGGGGCGATCGAGCAAGCGATCTCCGGCCATATAAAAACGAATGCAGCGTACTGGCCAAGACATTCGCGTCAAGGAAGCTGAGCTGCAACGAGCAAGCTACGTGATAACCGGGAGTTAACAGTGATCGAGATAAGTCAGTGGGTGCTGTGTTGGACCCTAGTATTCAAGCTCTGAGGATAAACGTATAAACGTACAGGCACAAATAATATCCGAACTTTGTTGATAAATAAAACCAACGAAAAGTGTAAATTGAACAAAATGAATGTGGAAGAGTTTCGCAAATACGGCAAGGAAGTGATCGATTATATATGTCAATATGGCACAAACATAGAGGAGCGTGATGTGGCGCCCACTCTGGATCCGGGTTACCTAAAAAAACTACTACCAGGTGAGCAAGCAAGAAAAATACGTGTGAAAGTATCAAATACCTGGCAAAAGCTAGACAATCAAATTAACGTTATTTACGTTAAGTGTTAGTTAAAATACAAAAACCTGGCGTTTGTTTTATGATTTAAGAAAAATTCCTTATCTCAAATCGGCTTACAATAGTTATTTACCCATATTGTATCAGAAATACTTTTTACTATTTAGATCCCACGTACTTGACTAAAGAAAACAGATATAAAAGTTTTAAAATCTCCAGACGACTGGATTTACAAATGTCCTTCGTGAATTTCGTACCAACGATAATTTCTTAGTCAGATCTATTTTGTTCGATTGTTTTTGCTGAAATTCATTTAAAACTGGAGGGAAAAGTTTAATTATAGCACAAGTGATAAATTGTATACACTAATTTGTTAACTATGCCCAAACAAATTAGCAATAAATCCGAAAATATTTCGCTTCGCGCAAAATAATCAAAGAAAGCTGGGCAAGACCAGCGGGCACAACTCAATGCCTCTCAAAAACTTGTTAAATCATGTTGACTAATTGTTTTGCCCGCTGCCCGAAGAGTCATGTGAATAATGTGCGAGTGTAAACTATTCGAAAATACCCAGCCCACGGATTCGAGTGCCCCGCATCGAGGTGCGTGGGTGGGGGCCTGGCATAATTGGGGCACACTCGGTAGCCACAGAAGCAGCCACCTCTCCGATCTTCCATCTTCCATCTTCGACCTCCGGGTACCGGGTACCGGGTACCACTGAAGTTGGCAGGCGAAGAGTAGATCTTGCTGGCGAATTTCTGGCGAATTCCGCGCAGTTGGCTAAGTTAAATATTTACGCCGGAATGGACGCCGCAATCCCGAGTTCAACTAAACAAATCAATTAATTATGCATACGCAAACACACACCTTGCGTATAGACTTACTTGTTGATCTTTCTACTCACTGCCAAAAACAACAGACGTGCCATAAATATTGCCTTTGCCTATTGCTGGCCCACCTCCTCTCCCCCAAATTTATGGGTGATAAAAGAAATATTTAAGACCCATCCCACTAATCCCCGGACTGCCTGTGTATCTTTTTAGCCGACGCTCCCCAGTCGCCGGAGTCGTTCAAGGACGTGCTCGAGGACTTCGAGCAGAAGATCATGCCTGGCGTGGTGCACTGGAACCATCCCAAGTTCTTCGCCTACTTCCCATCGGGCAACTCCTTTCCCTCGGTCCTCGGCGACATGCTGAGCAGTGCCATCGGATCCATTGGCTTCAGCTGGGCCAGCTGTCCGGCGGCGGCAGAGCTGGAGACGATCGTGATGAACTGGTACGCCAAGGCCCTCGGCCTGCCCAAGGCCTTCGTTTCGGATGCGCCGGGCAGCACGGGCGGCGGCGCCCTCCAGGGATCCGCCTCCGAGTGCGTGCTCGTCTCGCTGATCACAGCTCGCGCCCGGGCCATCAGTGAGCTGAAGGGTCAGACCAGCGTCCACGACAGCGTCTTTCTGCCCAGCCTGATTGCCTACGCCAGCCGCGAGGCGCACTCCTCCGTGGAGAAGGCCACCAAGATGGCGCTGGTGAAGCTCCGGATCATTGATGCCGACGAGCATGGACGCATGCGCGTCGATCTGCTGCGCCAGGCCATCCAGAACGATGTGAATGCCGGACTGACGCCCTTCTTCGTGGTGGCCACCGTGGGCACCACCGGCGGCTGTGCCTTTGACGACATCACGGAGATCGGCAAGGTGTGCCGTCAGGTGTCCAGCATCTGGCTGCACGTAGACGGCGCCTACGCGGGCAACTCCTTCATCCTGCCCGAGATGCGGGTCTTCTCCGCCGGCCTGGAGTACGCCGACTCCTTCAACACGAACCCCAACAAGCTGCTGCTCACGAATTTCGACGCCTCCGCCCTGTGGGTGCGCGATGTGATGAACCTGAAGAGCGCACTCAACGTGAATCCCCTGTACCTGCGGCACGAGCACTTGAGCGGAGTGGACTACCGCCACTATGGCATCCCCCCTGAGCCGCCGCTTCCGGGCGCTGAAGCTCTGGTTCGTTTTCAGGACGTACGGCATCAAGGGCCTCCAGGAGTATATCCGCAATCACATGGCTCTGGCCAAGAAGTTTGAGATGCTGGTGCGAAAGGACGAGCGATTCGAGGTCCGAAACGATGTCCACCTTGGCCTGGTCTGCTTCAGAATGCGGTAAGTCTTACAACTATTGCCATGTTTAACATTATTATTTTAATGTAACGTAAATATTAGCTGGGTTTGATGATTCAAACTTTTCTCACGCCTTTTCCTTTCCCAAAAAAAAATCTTTAAATTCTTGGCCTCAAAAACACATTTCAATTTTGCAAATTGGAAAATTGAAAAGTTAACCTTTTTATATGGTTTTTTTCATATATAACTCCTAAGGCGGTATTTATGGTTTGAATATTGCCTTTGGTGTTCACTGTAGAGCAACTTGTCTAAAATTAGCTTGCGGCTTTCATAAGTTTACAAAATGGTTAAAATGCTATGTATTTGTAATGGATTTGATATTGTATGGAAGGTCAAAAGACAACAAACTAGATAAACAAAATTCTACTTGGGAACTATTAGTTTTAGTGGATGTAGCCAATGGCACGTGTTCCAATAAACATAAAAAATATAAGGGAGTCTCTATAGGTGGTCTATCCTAATAAGAACATTAGGCTCTTGTAAAATAAGTTTAGTAAGCTTTCAGAAGACAAGGGTGAGAAAGCGTGCTTAAAGTTGTACAAAGTTTCAATGATTTATATAATCAAAATATTTTCTAAAGTCATGTAGGGCTAGGAAAATTAGTTGCTTACAGATGACAGATGTTGTATACTATGCTCTCTGTTACAGCAAGTTACTTGGCTTTGCTGTCCTTTATTTTTATTCTGGGAGACTAATGGTTTACTCGACCCTCTTTACAGAACTGGCGACGAGCCGAACCACATGCTGCTGGCTCAGATCAACCACTCGGGAAAGATGCACATGACGCCGGCCAAGTTCAACGGTCGCTACGTGATCCGATTCTGCGTCACCTACGAGCACGCCTCCGAAAAGGACATCCTGGACGCTTGGAGCCAGATAAAGTGCTTTGCGGAGGAAATACTGCGGGACCACCAGTTGGAGTCCAGCTCTGTGCCCACCACGCCGGAGGGCTCGGAGCGGACCAGCTCGGAGCCAATGGCTCCTGTTGCCGGCAAGCCGCCCATCAAGAAGAAGCTGACACGCACCAAGTCGCTGCGCTTCTCCTTCACTCGTAGCATTTCGCGGGAGCAGTACCAGAGTCAAAGTGAGCACCTTATGGACGGGTGTACACCCATCCTGGTCGTGGATCCCAAAACTCTGCAGGAGAACTTTCAGAAGGCGGCGGACGATAATGAAAGAAGCAACAGTAATGGCAACTCGAAACTCAAAGATATATCCGACGTCGACACGGACGAGGCGAGTAACTGAACGCCCAGCCGGAAGGCATTCGCGGATTTACCTCTACCTAGTATTAACTATCGAGCTGAAATGAGGCGTGTACCTAAAGTCTAGCGACTAACATTGCTCAGTTTGAGTTTAAGTACCTCTACTTATGTTTTAAGGGTCAAAGTTGTTTGCTGAATTTCATGTCATTTAATCATAGACTCATTTGTAATTGCTAATATTTTGTATCTACCTTAAGTTACTATCATGAACGAAGCACTTATTTATATACATTAACTTGGCATTTGTTATGCACATTTTGAAAAAATTATAAAACTGAAAAACTAACGAGTTTCTTTTTTTGGGCGGTTAGGGTCTTTAAATAGGAATTGTTCACAGCCGTGTTATGTCTTATATAGTCATTTTTCTCGGTAGTTTGTAAGGAGAAATACCCATTTTACCAAAATTTGGATTACACCGGTTATAGCTCCTTGTTCGATTGAAATATAATTTTCATAAATATTTTCAATACTCAACGCATCACGAAATTCAAAGATACATATGTACATATGTATATCCGACGCGAGGTGACTTACTTCCCATAAATTGCTCCCATAAATTGCTCAGATTACATTTATTTGTAAGTTTATCTGGGTCAATTCGAACCAATGTATTTAGGGTTACTACGCTTTTTAAATTAGGTTAGATTTAGATGTTGCTTAATGTCATCTAATTTAATATAAGTAATATACTTTGAAAATTCCCGAAACGTCTAAATCTCTGAATTGCCAAAAAATCATCAGAAATTTTATAGCTTGATGAACATTTGTTCCACCAAAAAAGCTAGGTTTTCGCTGACCCCACCTTCTTAGAGATATGGGATACGTTATCAATATCCATAAAAAGATACTTTTTAAAATCGGATGTTTCCTACAAGGATATGCATTTGCATATTTAATGCAATTTGGAAAGCTTTCAGGTCTTTTGTGGGTAGCTGGTAGCCTGGTAAAGCGTCAAAAGATAAATTTAAAAATTTTGCCCTGCTTATTTAAATTTTTTACACCATACATATTTATGTACATACGTATGTATGTTGAGTTAAGAATGCAGTCACACGCTCAACAAAAGTATTGTTGATTAATCTTTTTGATTATGTGTAAACATGGCTTTTAGATTGCAAATTGTTTTTAAAAATAAAGATCGCTTTTGACTATTCCAACAAAGAAAAACGTAAACAAACCACTTTTATTGAATTCAATTAAACAAATATCGAATGTGTTATAGAACTAAGCTGGCGGAATTCAATTTTGCACTGTACTCTTCAACTTTGTTAACCAAAGTGCAGAATCTTAAATGAACTCACCTTTATAAATAACAATTATATTTCAACGATTTGCGCACAGCTAAATAAAAACAAACACACTGCACACGTGTGCTAATCGATAAGACCGGCTACGCGGCTATCGATACCTCACACTTATTGGAGTATCGTTATCGAGCCATCGTATAAAACGTAAACAAAAGTCTGCCGGCGCATTTAATCTCGTAGTTTTGATAAACGTTTATGAAAAGGACAAAATGCCAAACTGGAATCAAATACAGTCGCAACTGCGCAGTTCCAACAATCCCGTCGTATTTTTCGACATTGCCGTAGGCACAACGGTAACTGCAAGCCCACTCGGCATAGACGCTATTTAACCATAATTTAAACCACTTTGGTTACAGGAGATCGGACGGATGATATTCGAACTGTTTGCGGACACAGTACCCCGTACAGCCGAGAACTTCCGGCAGTTCTGCACGGGCGAGTACCGACCGGATGGAGTCCCCATTGGCTACAAGGGCGCCAGCTTTCACCGGGTGATCAAGGACTTCATGATCCAGGGCGGAGACTTTGTCCAGGGCGACGGCACCGGCGTGACCAGCATTTACGGGAGCACCTTCGGAGACGAGAACTTTACCCTGAAACACGACTCGCCCGGACTGCTGTCTATGGCGAACAGTGGCAAGGAGACCAACGGGTGCCAATTTTTCATCACCTGCGCCAAGTGTAACTTCCTGGACGGCAAGCATGTGGTGTTCGGTCGCGTCCTGGACGGCCTGCTCATCATGAGAAAGATCGAGAACGTGCCCACGGGGCCCAACAACAAGCCCAAGCTGCCAGTAACCATTTCGCAGTGCGGGCAAATGTAGCGCGGAGTAGTGAATGTTGTAATAAAGTCTATATTATGTCTTTTTAAACGAAGCGTGTAAATCTGGTCACTGCCGTAGATGCTTTCCGCATGAATTCACTAGAGGCAGACAATTCATTAGGAAAGACACCAGGACAATAACCAGATTGTGCCATTCTCTAAAAGTCCTAGTTGTAGAAAGCATAGCCGCCAGCCGCAACCTTCTCTTTTCGCAGGGTTCGGCAATCCTCGATCATAAAGCTGAAAGAGGAAGCTATTTTTTAAATGCAAAGAATTTACACCAACTGGTACCCACTCGTAGTAGAGAGATGCCAGCGGAACCGTGGCCAGGTGCCAAAGAGCGTGTGCATCCAGAATCCAGAGAATGGGCGGAAAGTCCAGCAGCTCCAAGCTCATTGCCAGAGCCATGAGAACGTAGAAGCGCAGGATCCTCCGGAAGTAGGGCCTACGCGTGCGCACGAAGTGACACCAAACGAACCAGCCAACAGCTGCGACCACTCCCGTGGCCACGTTCACCATCATGTTGAAGGAGTAGTTGAACCGGCCCACGCTCAGGTAGGCAAAGTAATTAATGTAGTAGGAGACGAAGGCCAGCGAGATCACACCCCGCAGAAACAGGGAGTAGCGGTGCAGCATCCGCATGACCATAACGTACAGCGAGCACAGGATAATGGAGTAGGCAAAAGCGTAGTCCAGCAGCTCGGTCAGCGGAAAGTCCCTCGTGTGAAAGATGGCGGACCAGACCCAGCCGTTGAGGCTCGTCTGCGGGAAGATAAGTTTACTTAGTAATGCAAATTAGTTCATGTTCCTGTTGACAAGCCATTCCTACCACTGCGAATATGTGGGTCAGCATGTAGCAGGGGCTGTCCGGACGGACTTCCCGCCGAAATTTTCGCAGCAGACGCAGGTGTACGGCGAAGTTGAGTACGGAGAAGATGACCGAGGCCGGCTCCTGCATGCCCAGCAGTCGGAGGAAAGGCCACTTGCCGTAGAACTGCGGAATGGGCCATCCGCGCTCAAAGAAGGCCAACACCGTGCGCCACATGCAGCCGTACTGGCACTCATCCGCGCAGCTCCACTGGAAGAGCCGATCGAACACCGACTGCTTGTAGAACTTGACCGCCTGCTCTTGGATCTCCAGGCCATCTGCAAAGGATGCTTCCGTTCACAAGGATATCAAGGAATGGGATGTAGAGACCTTACCAGCCGAACAGTTTGTTCGCTCGCAGTTTTGCCGACAGTTGTGAAAAAACTGGGTGCGGTCCCCGTTGGAGGCGTGGCAGGTGGCCACAAACGCCCCCAGGAGCAGGAGAATTGCACTTAAACTACGACTAGACATGACTAAAACTAGTTAAAATCGCCCTCTCAGCGACATGCACCTGAAGTATTTTGTAAACATTGCACTATTGATTAATCGCCGACCTGCCGACGCTATCGATTTTCACGACTATCGACGTGCAGAGGCCGCCCATTTGTCGTATGTCAAAACATTCGCTCATCTGTATTGTACTTGCTGTTTTTTCGCAGTGCTTCACCAGATAATCGCCTAAAATCGTCAGAAAAATAAATAAAATATGTTCAGGGAGCATTTGCGGGAGCTGAAAGATCAACATTTAATGGCCCAAGCCTGAAATCGCGGAGCCTTAGGCCCTGCAGCTTGAATTTTACTTGCAGAGCGGTGGTGAAAGAGAGGGCGAATAGCATTGGTGCACCTTTATCTATTTGTCAGCCATGCATCGGCCAGAAGCAAGTTATCTTATTTTTAGAGCATGACTCACCTGCAGTCAGTCCAAAGATCAGTGGGAAACTGTTAGAGGACCGCCAACCGGATGTCCAAATATTCCAGCAGCCAGAGAGATGCCTTCGCCGTGCCCGTGCCCCCAGTAAGCAGAAAAATCCAGGAGCCACGAAAATCCCAGGGGATTAAGGTAAGAATCTCGATTCCGACCGGCCAACAGTTGGCTAACCTCAGTCTCCCGAATCTCTAGCAACGCGAGCCACTGGTCTTCTTCATCATGCGACTGAACCTGAAAGCCGTGCTGCTCATCCTCACTGTGGCCGTGGTGGTGATCACCCTGGGCGTCTATATGCGCTGCGCCGCCTTCTCCTTCTCGCCGGACCTGATGCGCCCGTTGGACCGGACAGCCAGGCAGTCCGCCAACGGCGGAGAGGCCTCTGCCCTGCAGGACATTGAGTGCTCCATCAACCAGGAGTACAGCGTGCACTGCAAGCGGGACGAGAACGCCAACGAGGTGTATGTGCCGTTCTCCTTCCTGCGCAACTACTTCGACGTGAGCGGAGCGGTCTCCACCAGCGGCAGCGAGGTGGCCCGGTTCAACTGGATGCACAGCACGGCCAAGGTGAACCTGCCCAAGGGCAAGTACGATGCGCGCGGCGTCTTCATGTACTTCGAGAACTACAACGTGGAGGTGCGCGACCGCGTGAAGTGCATCAGCGCGGCCGAGGGCGTGCCGGTTAGCACACAGTGGGAGAAGCGCGGCTACTTCTATCCCACCCAGATTGCCCAGTTCGCGTTGTCGCACTACAGCAAGAATCTCACGGAGCCGGCGCCGAGGGTGCGAGTGCTGGAGGACGGTGATGGCAACCAGATGGACTGGAGCACGCCCAGAACCAGCAACATGACCCGCATCTGGCACCACAAGTTCAACACCAGCGTGGTTCAGTTCGAGACAGCACCGGGCTACGAGGGCGCCATTAGCATTGCCCTCAATCAGACACTGGACCTGCTGCTCAGCGTGGACCTACTGCTGGTCACCAACAGCAGCAGCCTAATGGTCACCGTCCAGAACCGGGACACCCGGCACAGCTACACCCTCCACTACATACCCGCCGACCTGCTGCTGAGCGTGCAGGACTCGAACATCTACTACGGCCTGGGCGGATCGGCGCTAAACAAGTGGCGCCACATCACCCGGGACCTGCACATCGACGTCCAGAAGGGCATCGTCCTGGGGGACAAGCGCTCGCCACTGAAGATTCGGCGCTCCGACCTGGAGGTCTTAGCTATTGGCTTCCTGGGTCTAGGCTTCTACGACAACATCACTCTGTCCACCAGCGACCACATGGCTCACTTTTACGACGCGGCAGAGTGGTTTGTCCACAATCAGGACCCCAAGACGGGTGGCTGGGCCAATCCTGTGCGTCGCAGCCTCAACGGTTTCGCCGAGCTGCGTCCCGGCTGGATATCGGCCATGGGGCAGGGTCACAGCATTTCGGTGTTGGCACGCGCCTACTGGCACTCTGGCGGGGATGAACGCTACCTTCGGGCGGCCGCAGCCGGACTGCAACCTTACAGGGTCTACTCACGGGACGGCGGTGTTCTGGCGCAGTTCATGGATAAGTTCTACTGGTGAGTATGTGAAAATTCTCGCTCCGTTTAAGGGAGTACTTGAAGAAGAGAAGTCATTTGGGTACCCAAACTAAATGCAGGTTAAGTAGCTCGAATTGTCACTACGAATTTCAATATGACCCACAAAACTTGACCCAAATATATTCAAGTGTTTTGTTTTTGGATAAAATTATAGAAAGTGAATTACGTTATCTATTAGTTGATGCAGAATTTCTCTGACTATCAGAAATATTTAAATCACTTGGATAACGTTTTATTAAACTGGTTTGCTCCAGATTACCTTAAGATAGATTACACTTTTCTTACATTTTAATCTTCGTGAATTCTTACAATGAACTTCCATCTCAAAAAAAAGGGTAATGAAAAATATTAATTTTGACAATTAATTTCTCACTTCACAGGTACGAGGAGTATCCCACCACGCCGCCCTCGTATGTGCTGAACGGATTTATTTATTCTCTGCTGGGTCTCTACGATCTCAACAGCACGGCTCCTGTTAAAATCGCCCGCGAGGCTGGGAAACTCTTCGCCCAGGGCATGTACTCGCTGAAGAAGATGCTGCTACTTTACGACACTGGCTCCGGCACCAGCTACGACCTGCGCCACCTGAGCCTGGGCGTGGCCCCCAACCTGGCGCGCTGGGACTACCATGCGACGCATGTGAACCAGCTGCTCCTACTGGCCACTATCGACAGCGACCCACTGATCGCGCAGACCGCGGAGCGCTGGAAGGGATACATGTTTGGCAGGCGGGCCAAGCACAACTGAGAGTTAAGGAATCTGGCGGCCTACCGCCGTCGAAAAAGTGATATTTTGTAGGGCTTGCGTATTGCGCTTAACCATTCTAAATGGTTGCATTTGGTGCCCTGCCCTTCCCGCACCCTCTCATTCGTGACCCGAAAATAATTGTGTGTTTCTCTTGTGTTATTTCCGCCCCCCGTCTTTGTGCTAAAGTACTATTTTAGCTGGTCTGTCTAGGCGCCTATTATTGTTAAGCTATTGTACCTTTAACCTCGATTGCATTATCAAATGTTGGCCTCGTCTTTAAAAATTTGTTAACTCCCTATTGATTGATAGCCTAATTGTTTGCCCGAGAGTAGATGCACGCGCACTCACTGGACAATATTTAGAAATGAACATCTAACACTTAGTTAGACTTTTTTACTGCGCAAACTAAGTAGAGTTCGTTGCTACACTCCCCTGTATAAAGTAATGTAGAGAGCTTAGCGAAATAGTTGTAGAACGTAGGTAACATGTATCTGTTAGATACAATTGTAGACTCTTGTATTTAGCCTCCCCTCCACGGGGTAATCGTAGCGTTCCCACTCAAATACTAACTGCCCTGACCCCGAGTAAAATATATACTAACGATGCACGATAACGATAATAACGACTTCTATATATGGTAAGCCTGTAGTGTAATGTACTGTAGCGTATGCAATTTGAGGATGTTACGTATTTCTCGCAACTTAAACGATGCCATTCCAAACTAATTTTATTTTTATTCCTAAGTTTTCATCATCACAGAGAAGCTGTCAATTAGTCAATTGTACATCACTTTAAATGTAATCTGCGGATCCCTTATCTGTGGCCCACTACTAATCCCCAAAACGAGACTGTTAAAGAAAATGATTGATTTTGAATATTATGTTAAGTGAACCAAATTAAAGTACTTAATTTATGTTCTTTGTACTCGTGTATTGTTTCAATTGGTGCCTGGTGTCGGTAGAGGTCCGTTCTTGCACAATTCGATCGACAATTTATTTACAATTCGGCTAATTGTACTAACAACGGGCTATGTCAACGCAATATACACAATTTCAACTTAAATTAAAGACCACCATAGCCCACGTTCTCTGGTCAAGATCGCTGCGAGGTCAGGACGTGGGAGCGAATCGAGGGCGGACCACTACGCCGGCGCACCTCCTGGATGAACGCGTTCTCCATTTGGTCGCAGATGAGGTCGAAGAACAGGTTGGCCACGTTACTGTGCAGCAGCGACTTGAACTCGAAGGAGACCTTGAAGTCCAGCACGCAGGAGTTGGGTATGTCCTTGAGGCCCGGGTTGAAGCGCCACTCGTTCAGCAGGTAGTTGAACAGGCGTCCATCGTGGCACTCGGACTTGACCAAGCTGGGCGACTCCAGGGTGACCTGCGAAGTGTAGGCCTCGTTCAGCGGCGGGAAACCCACTATGAGGTCCGCCTTGAAGCCCCCACTATTCCGGCTGTGGACGTGGGAGCGTTTCACATACGGCACGAACATGTGGTAGTTGCTGACGTCGGAGACCACGCTGTACATATCCTGCATGGAGTATCTGCATAACCAAAATTAGTGATGACTTCATCATGCGCAGACCGTCGACTTACCCCACGAGCTCCTTTTTGGTGTACCAGCGGTTTTTGTTGCGGAAGTCATTGAAGGTTATGTAGGACCTATGGATGCTGCTGGCGAAGCTGCGCTGCTGGCCTCCTCTGCAACAGGAGAAGAACAATCTGAGTGGCACGGTCAATTTGGCTGCCCAAATCTTACGGGCTTGACATCGGCCTCCGGGTTATGTAATTTACATTTACCTGCTGACCTTGTTTCAATAAGGGGCCTTAGGATTCTGACGTCCAGGGCTTTCAGTGTACTACCCTTTAGCATTTTAGGCAAAGCTGGAGAGTTGGGTTCGGATGAGGAAGAAAGATAGAAGGTATCCGTATCCGAGGTATCGCAGAGTAAGTGCTGCCATTTCAGCTATATTGTAGCCGGTTTTGTCTGTTTTCGGAGGTTTCTTGGCTATTTTCAACTTCATATTTAATCTTTAAGTTTACTACATACATGTATACCAACAAGTCAAATAGAGTTAAAATCATTTATTTTTTAACGAAATCCTGCACGACAATTAAAACCAAGTACATAATGCAAACCTGCAAAAAAAGTTATAAAGTCTTATCGAATGCTGATATTTTTAGCTAATTTTAACGTCAAATTTAGCTAGGATGGCTACATCGAGAAAATCAGCTGACAGTGGTGCCAGACCATCGCAAGTCCGGTGGCCGAACATGAATTGTTTGATTAACAAGTTAACTGAAACCATTGAGATGAAATGGAGTCCTTAAATAATAGTCTTTGTTTCCTTAGCTACTTATATGTATATTTCACATAATCGCACACATTGAGCGTTCTTCCCCCTTCGGCACCTCCTGGCCGGAGAGCTCCCTCTGCTTCAGCTCCAGATAGGTGTTTTCGTTGCGCTTCTCCATCCAATCAGGCAGTGGAGCGGCCCAATCCTGCGGCGGCTCTTTCCGTTTTTGCCATGTGTCGTTGGCAAAGTGGGCGCGCAGTCGAATTCGACGGCGTTCCTCCTCGCTCTTGACCAAGGACTCTCCGGCCGCCACATCGTTGCCGTTGGACTCCTGATAGCGCTCGCAGTTTCGGTAATCGGTCAGCCACTGGGAGCAGTCAGTATCCTGGCCGAATATGAAGTACTGGTGGAAGCGGGCCTTGAAGCTCGTGCAGTCATCGTACTCCTCTTTGTACAAGTGACAGGGGCGAATCTGAAAGGAAAATCCCCTTAACTCTGGTTCTTTCACGCAGCCACATACTTACTGCCCACGCATCATCTAGTGTGTTCTTTAAACTACTCGATTTTGAGTCAGCATTTTCCAATTTCGTGGCCATTTCAATTACATAAAATCAGTCCCTAGCCGAACAGCTGATTCTGTTTATACCGCTGGCCGGCAGCGTTGCCACACCGCCGCGATTGAAACAAGTCTTTTACTTTTCAAATGTTTTTTTTTAATACCAAATAATTGCACAATTAATCATTGAAAATGGTAAGCAACTTGCGTCGCCGGCAACTATTTCGATTGTATCCGTGTAAAGTGTGTAATATACGCTCACTATGAAAAAAGGTGTTTAATATTTCCTTTTGTCATACTTAATAAAAGCCTTTCAAAGTATCTTTCAAGCGTTTTCAGCATATTACAACAGAACTTATAAAATTAAAATAACTTTTACGTGTGTACTTAATTACAGAGCTAAGACCCGATGGCAAGTTATAACTAAATCGTAGTCAAAAATTTACAGTACGCTGCACATGAATTGTTTCCGCGGTCGTTTAACAAACTACTCATAATTCTAGGATCGCTATTTTTCAATCGTTTTTCATTTTTTTTTTTTTTGTACAGAGCTGAGAACTGGGCGCGAATTGAATCACCGATCATGGGGCCAACTAAGCATATAAATATATATGTTTGTCTACGTTTTGGGCTTGGGGAAGTATAATTACGCGTTGTGGGTATACGCTGTGGGGAGTTACGTCTAATGTTATTCTGTAGTTTGACTTTAAGACCTATGAACTATGAATGACCGCACAAGACCGTCGGCCTGTGTGGATGTGGGTATGGGTGACCGCTGGTCCGTTCTCGTTTGATCTCAGGGCAGAACGCTCTCCAGTTGGAGCAGCTGCAGCAGCTGCCGATGACAGCCGCCCGACAGTTAGTACTTGTTGTGCTGGGCCAACAGCTGCATATCCGTCAGATACTTGATGATGTGCACCTTGGCTTCGGCCTTTTGTCGCACGCCCAGCGTGTTGAGCATGTCCGTGACAACCATGCCGAAACTCTGGTCCTCGGCGCTTACCGCCTGGGAGACGTTGTTCTGGAAAATCTTGATGGTGTTGAGCATGTTGTCGCTGTGCTCCTCCTCACTGCGCTCCCGCTTGAGCGGCGGTTCGTAGAAGTATGGCTTTTGGTCCTTGCCCACGGCAGTGGCCAGCTGAGCGTCACTGGTGACGGTGATTTCTGTAAGAAATAAGCGTATTTAGCTGGGATCGCAGATGCTCGAAGGCTCGACTACTTACCATGAGGATGGGTCAGTGCCTGAGCTGAGGTTGTGGCGCTGCCGTTGAACGGCTGAGCGAATATGTCCACGACGGTCTGTTGCTGCGCCTGTTGCTGCTGCGACGGATCAGCCTGGTTGGCATTTTGACTGCCGTTGGCGCACTTGCCCAGCAGCGACTCCCGGTACTGGCGAATGGAGTCCACCAGGAATTGCATCTGCTTGAAGTAACGCCAGCGCGATTCCTGGCATAGTTTCATTTCGCGGGCAAACTTGTCGCGCAAGCTCTTCCAGCGTTTGGTACATTTTTGTTCTGCAATGCAAGAGACAAGGCGAACCATTTAGTAATGATAAACGCTTGATTTTGGACTTAAACATATTTCATAATCTTTTTCAATGCAGGTAAATTTGTTACATATGTGATCGTCAACATTGAGGATTCTCAACAGTCTTATTTTATTTGTACTTAGATAATGGTTTTAAAATGGTTTTGGGGTGTCTTACTGCATTTTTCTTTACTTATGATTAATCCCTGTTGAGATACTTCGTACACATAAGTCTGTCCAATATATATACATATATACACAAAATAATCACTAATAAATGTTTACTCCAGTATAAACTTTCTTATATTAATGTAATAAGTTGTTTGAGAGTAAATAAATATTATTTATTTAATTAATTTTCTTATCTTCCTAACGATACAAGTATAAAAATTCTTATCTATCTAAGCGCTAGTATCAAAACCAAATAAAATAATATTCTTCGAACTCTTTGAGATTACACCTGCCTGGTTTTCTTGGGATTTTTCTTCCGTCTGCAGAAACTAGAACTACTGGCCCATCTAGCCCACCCCTGAAACGCATCTGCTAGAAACATCAAATCGCAAACCAAAACAAACCGCTGGCAGAAGCAGAGACGGTGGCAGAAGGCAACAGCGGGCAGAGGGCAGCAGCTTCCCAGCGCCAGCAGAGACGTTGACGTGACGGTGTCGCTGTCGACTTCGACTCCCTCTGCCCGCGGCCTCTGCCTGAAGACGGAAACCTGTGGCATTGCATTGCTGCTGGAACGACTTGGCTGAATTTCAGCTTTCGAGCCACCGTCTCGCCTTGCATAATCGAAAGCCGAATAAAAAAATTGCTGTGATATAGGCGAAAATTTAGGGTTCGATCAAAGGCCGGCGAGGGGTGGGATAAACGGTAAGTTTTGTTGGTATACTCATGAAAACGAAACGAAAGCTGCCTGGTCGGTCTCCGGTAACTACAGTGGGTGTCTAAACTATTGGCACACCTAAACGTTTTAACGTTTCCTTAAGACAATATATTTAAAAATTTACAATATTAAATCATGATATGTATCTTTTGAAAGACTGCTGCATAAAAGTATTGCGCATATTGACACACATGTGAAACACCTTAACATATGAATTAAATACCTTTTTCTTAAAATTGTTTGATGCTAAAAAAACTTTTTTGTCCACAAATTTTGTTGCACTAACTGAAAAATTATGTACATAATATGTAAGCAATATATTAAAAAGTATAAAAAAAAAACATTTTTGCTTAAAGAATCGGCACTGCCAATACTTTAGCCCAGCACTGTATGTATACACGCATACGAAGGTGTGTGAGCGAGTCAGCTGTCGACCGAGGCAGAACAACCCGCAGCCGCAGTGTACAAAAATAAACGCTGGCGCAAGCAGAAGAGCTGCTGTGGGAGCGAGACAACTACTGCGACGCGACGGCAAAGTACAGCAACTTCAAAAATATCGACTGAGCACACTGCCACAGAGGTCTTCACACCGACAGAGCAAGCAGGGGCGGAGCTCCAGCGCCCAAAAGGGGCGAGGTATTGCAAATTATATTTAAAACAAAGCAAACCCTACAGAATTAGCTGTTTGAAATTAAAATCCCAATTAAGAATTCGGTGTCTTATTGAGAGTTCACATTTTTGGATTATGTTAGTGATTTAAAATTTCTAAAATCAAGTAAATCAAGTCATTGATTGATTCAAATGTGCTTAATTTTAATATTTTAAATATATATATATATATATATATATGTAGTTTAAGCGATCTTTTCATTTGGTCTCATTTTATTATTTATTGTAAAGAATATTTTTACTCGTAAATGAAACCTATTCAAGATTCGTTGTTGGCCAACCCCTTCCAAACGACTCCGCCCCTGAAATTTCACAACCATCAGCCAGCTACTGCGCCGCGTCGCCGTTCACTTTTGCGTCGTTTTCTGTCGTCGTCGACTTTCGTCTTTCGCTCCCTGTCCCCCTTAGAGAATTAATCAATTGACTGGTTGGGGCACGGACAGAAAGCTGAAAACCCGTAGCCAAAAACCAGCCGAATTTCACTTACCAGGCACACCGAGAGTTTCGGCGATTTGTTTCCAGGTCTGGGCCTTGCGCACAAAGTGCTTGTAATTGTAGTGCGACCTGTCGTATATCACTGGGTTCAGCTTGACAGCCTCGATGAGATTGAGATCAAACTGCTGCTCAAGATTGGCATCCAGCTTGTCCATCTCAATGGCTGCCGTGAGGGTATGCACTGAGGGGACAAGACGAGGAGACAAGAGTTAATTTAGCAAAAACTGGATGTGGATCCAAGTGCCAAACTGGGCGCTCGGACTTTCGCTTCCCGACGACACTCACTTTGTTTCTTTCGTTTGCTAATTGTTGTTAAGTATTTGGCGCGAACGCACGCTCTGTTTGTTTTTATTTTGATTGGTTTCTTCTGCGAGGAAGGAACGTCGACGTTTTAATTTTATTTCTCAGTCGCGTCTCTGCCAACGATACGTCTCAGCTCAGTCGCGTCTCTGCCAATGGAGGGTCTGGGTCTGGGCGTTTGTCAACACTGCGGGCTCTGCCGATATTCATCGATGACTTTGGGGTCACGACGACCATTTTTGCGGCATACGGTCACTCTCGGGAAGGAGGTGGTATATTAGGCACTCTCTTTTGAATGTTTTTTTTTTATAATCCGCTTTATCCTTTTGATCTAAATCCTTGCAATATAAACACCCAGACAAACTTTTCATTATTAAAAGCTTAAACTTTTTTATTTTGGTATATTTTTAAAGGCCAGTTGGTATATTTGAATAGTCCTTCGGCGGTAACACTCTTTCTGATTGGAACAAATGGAGGAACTGGCCGCGCAACGAACTTGGACAGAGGAGGAGCGCCTGGAGCTGGCCGCCCAGCTGGACGCCGACCTGGACGCATTCATCGATGGACTGGAGAAGAAGCGCTACGAGGAGGGCTGGCCGGAGGACCGCTGGCAAGAGGAGATGGACAAGCATCCGTTCTTCATGAAGCGTGCTCCGCAGCCCGGTGACGACGTGCATCCTATGTTCGAGGGGTTGCAGAAGCTTAAGTACGACCCAGAGGAGAACACTCGCGATGAGCTGGCGCTCAACTACAAGGAGGACGGCAACTTCTACATGAAGCACAAGAAATTCCGCATGGCAATCTACAGTTTCACCGAGGGTATCAAATCCAAGACGGAGAACCCTGACGTGCTGGCCGTGCTCTACAACAATCGCTCGGCGGCCCACTTCTTTATCAAGAACTATAGATCCGCGCTGAGTGACGCCCAGCGTGCCTTGTTCTTTAAGCCAGACTACACAAAGGCCCGCTGGAGGTCGGCGCAATGTGCCTACGAATTGGAGAAGTTCGACGTGTGCACCCAGATGTGCGAGGAGCTGCTCGAGGTGGACGTAGACCACAAGGAGGCCAACGCTCTACTCCACAAGAACAAGATGAAGAAGGTGACAATGAGTGTTCCCGCTAAATTTAAACCCCGCTTATCCATTTTTATTCCTGCAGCTAGAGATCGAGCGCAACCAGCGTAAAGAGGCTGCCGAGGCGAAGCGCCGCCTTACCCGCTTCCACAGGCTCCGCGATGCCATCGAGCAGCGGGCCATTAAGTTCGATGACCAACGGGTCGGCCAGAAGGCTGCCTTGACCGAGGAGCTACTGCAACCCAAGTTTCTACCTCTGGAAGATCACTCAGTGCATCTGGACGAGGACGGCAGCACGTTGGTTTGGCCCGCCGCCTTTTCCTATCCGGAGTTCATGTTCAGCGACTTCCAGCAGAAGCTGCCGGAAACTGCGACCATGCAGGACTGCCTGGCCACGCTGTTCGCCGAACCGCTGCCCTGCGATAAGACACAGAGCTACCGCCAGGGCAACGTGAACGTGTACTACGAGAACCGCAAGGTGGGCTGCGTCCACAAGGTTGCCGTTGAAAAGCAGCTAGCCGAGATCATCGCTGAGAAGGGATTCTTCGTATCGGGCGGAGCCTTGCTCTTCTATGTGGTGCCCAAGCATTCCCGGGTGGAACAGGAGTTCATACACCAACAGCGACGACCCATGGTTTATAGTTGAGTAGTCAGTGTGGAAATAAAGTTGATCGTTTTTAGAAAACAGAATGCCTTCAGTTGGTTGTAAAGTTTATTTCGTTAGCAGCAAATATCTATTTTTAAGCTTATGTTTTAGTCACGGTACAATTGAGCTTTGGTTATGCTATGTTGAAGCATTTTCTCGTAGGATTAACTAATTTCTGATATGTTATGCGAAGCCAAAAAGCGTTGTTTTAGGCTTACGTCGTCCCAAAATATCCGGTACGGCGTAATTCCATTTTTTTTATGAATATAATGTGTAGAATTTAAACTTGTTTAGCTAAATTTAGTTTCTTTTCAACAACGAGGCGCCTAAATGAGTCAACAATATGGTTTTAGTTTAAATTGTATAAAAGCGTTCTTGTAAATTTCCATAATTGAGCATATTCATATGTATAAATCTAGACATTCATCGTTAGTTCACAACAGTAATACTAGTTGGGCTCCTTAAATGGAGCCGGATATGATTCGTTAAATAACGTTTGACAAAGCGCGATCAACCTATAAGGCTTAAGACTAAGTGCATCGTGGGAAAGCGTATTACATACTTGGATAACATAATAGTAAGCTGATGACATCAACTTGTCCAACTAACACAAAAGTGGTGGGCAGATCACATTCACAAGAACCTACAACAAATTAAAAATAATAAGCGAAATTCATAAAAAAGCAGTGTGTCTTCACAGCAAAGTGTTCAGCATGGATTCGGAAAACTGGACAAAATCTGCGCTAGTGCTGCGGCGACGGAGGATTTCTCTGCAAGACGTTGTTCAGCCTCATCTTCAGCGGCGAAAAGTCAATTTTCTTGAAGCGTGGCAGCGAGGCAAACTTCTTCATGCTGCCTCCTGGTGCATGCAACTCATTGGACGTGGCCACCGATTGTATCATGGGCTGTGGCTGGGCAGCTGCCTGCTTGGTTTTGCTCGGCGAATGTCCGAATTTAGCCAGTGTGGCGTACTTCTGCAGGAGTCGCGTGGCCTGCTCCGCTGCCTGGGAGCGATCCTCGATCTCCTCCTCCAGCTTTGGCTGAACGCAGGGAACATTCGCTGACTTCGCCTGGCCAGAATCCTTGACAGCTTGGCCGTCGTCGAATTTAAAATCAATGTTCTTTAGCATGGTCAAATGCAGCAGTTCGTCATCCACGCCTTCATTGTTATTGTTATTGTTGTTGTAGTTTTGGTGGGTGTTATTACTATTGGTGCTATTCGGTCGCTTGACTGGATGGGTGACAGCATAAACGCTCTCGGAGATCTTGTGGGCGGCAGTCTTCTTGGTTGATAAATTAGTCTTGGCTGATGATGATGATGATGAGATGGAAGCCGCCTTGTGGCGCTGTTCGATGATATGTTGGGGCGATGAAATGTAAAGGTTCTCCTTTCGTTCGCGTCGCAACTTGGAACTGACCAAGTGCCTGAGACTGGGTCCATGTTCGGCGGGACTGCGTCGCCTGGACTTGAGGGTGTCGCAGCTGTTGGGATAGTAGGAGGGTATCTTGTCGTCGACACTGATGATCGACTTCCTCGGTGTCTGGTAGTAGTCCTCCTCCTCCTCCTCCACCTCTGGCTTCTGCTGCATTGTCTTCTCCTTGGGCGTTCCCTTCTGCGGCAACGCTGGTGCCAACGGCGATTCGGTGGGTGTGCTGGTGCTCAGTCCGATGCCGAGTGGCTGCGCCTCCAGCTCTTGGGCCGCCTTGACAGCCAACAGATTCTCGTATAGATGCTCCGCAAATCCAGCTGCAGCCGCTCCCACGGTGCTGTTCAGAGAGCTGCCGTGCATGGCTTCGTAAATGTCACTCTCGTTGGCCACTTGTGGCTTGGTGGGCTGGTCCTCAGTGTTGCAGCTGCTGGAAGATGAGCTGTATGAGCCCGTGGAATAGCCGGACGAAGTGGATGCTGTGCTGCCGGATGGCTGCGGTGGCAGTTCCTTCACCGCCGCCGGCTTCAAAATTGGCGCCATTACGCAGTATCCCGTGAGATCGTCCTCCAGGATCTTGTTTTTCTTCAGCAGATTACTCTGCGGAACAGCTCCGTGGGATCCGATGAGATTAATTGTGGACGTGTTGCAGGCGGAAAAGTTGAAATTATACGGCAGCTGCTCGGAAACGTTCAAGCTCTCCAGTGAGTCGGGTTTACTCAGTTGGCTAGTGATTTGCGCCACAATCTGATTGCGTGATATGGGTTCAATGACCGACTCATCCAGACTGATGTTCAGCTCCAGGCTCGACTCGTGGTTCTGTGCTCCAAAATATTCACCAAAGGTGTCCAGTAAATTGAGTTTGGAGAGGTCCGGACTCGAGAAACTGTTGCGCTGCGACTTGCTCAACTGGGATGAGCGCTTTAACGGCAGCACTGGCTCCGGGGTGGGAGCATTCTCGTAGAGCGGTAGTGCCTCATTGTTGGGCACGTTTGCCAGTTCATTGCTGCTGCCGGCACCCTTTTGGCGCGGTCCCCCAAACAGACTGTCCAGCATGTTTTTATACTTCTTTTTCTTGGCCAGCTCCGACTCTGGATTGGTGCTGGACCGCGGAATATCGCACTCAAAAGTGTTGATGCGCTGGCGGTGGGGATGTGCGGGAAGAGGCGGCGGCGAGGGGGTTTTTTCCATGGCCGATGGCTTCATCTCCTCGTAGATGCCCGAGGCGATGGAGACGCGCGAGATGCGGCTGCCGTCGAAGATCTCCTCGTAGATCTGCGAAACTCGCGGCGAGAGATCGCTGGCGTCCAGGGAGTCTGGCAGATTGGGCAGCGGGCCCAGAGCGCCAGGACCTCTGCTAAGGCGGCGCTGCTCGAGGAAAACCTGGCGGTACAACTCCAGGTTTTTGATCGACTTCCGCATCCACTTCATGTGGCGCCGACAGGAGGTCTCCGTCTCCAGGGCGAAGTAAATGAAGCAGTCGCGGCGGTTCTGCGTCCAGAAGAGCCCATAGGAGTGCTGTTTGGTGCGCGAGGTGGCCAGGCTTAGGCTTACGCCCGGAACGTTCACGGAGACGCTTACCGGTTTGGCGGGATGCGTCTCGTGGGGCTCCGCCTCTTGGGCCTGGAAGCTGAGCCGCAGGAAGCAGGGCACACACTTGATGGCCTCGATTTTCACCTGACAGCGGGTCCACGTCTTGTAGCGCAGCGCCACTGGGCGCTTGTCGTGTGTATCCAGTTTGACGTCCATGCTCATGGAGATCTCGTTGTGGTCCATCTTGCGGCGTCTCTCCTCTCCTTGGGGGTGTAGGTGGGGGTGCGGTGGTTGTGTTTTGCGAGTGGAAAATAAAAAAAGTGTTTCGATCCGCTACTGGGTGAATTACATGTTTTCTGCGACTGGGTGGAGCTCTTATCGGCTATTCTCTTATCGCCCGTTTATCCTTCGTGTCCTCGTGACGTGACCAGGGCTGCCACCTAGCAAACATATCATTGCTACATTACTCAATGCATTTTGTAGAGATTATATAGAGTATTTAAAAACTAAAAACAAATTATTTAAATGTTTTTAAAAAAAAAGACTTACATATACAAACTTTATAAAGCCCATAATAACCAACATTGTTATGACTTTATTGAAAATTTTGGGCAGAGCAAAAATATCGTATTTTAATTTCAACAATTTCAATTACCGTTTTGTTTTTTAACGTCACATCTGAAATCAATATTTTGTTTTCGCTTTGGCACACTTGTGCAAAATTAAAAAGTATTTTTAATAATTGTTAAAATCTTTTGCATCCGTACTAAAAATTTTGAAATAAAAAAAAAACACCCTTTTTCCCAGATTGTTGTTTGCTTGCCACTTAAATAAAAAATAAGTCTAATAATTTATTTTCACCACAAATTGACCTTTGTTAAATCTTAAAAATTTCTACACAAAGAAGTTGCGAACACTACAACAAGTAAAATACAAGCTTCACCAGCCATTGGAATTAGAGCTATTTATTAACTTATAAAATCATTTATGTTAACCAGAGGCATAGAATAAAAGAAAAATGTGGCGTGAAAGTTGGACGAGTGTGAATCTCCTGAGCACAAAGACAATAGATTAACTGAATATCGACCTATTATCAATTTTCTAATGAGCATACAACGAATTTCTAAATAAGTATTTAGTATTGTTTTTTTTTTTTTTAATTTTTATGATAAGAATTATGATTTATTTTTTTTGCTTTAAGTTTTAACATATCATTTAAAAACAGCATTTCAAATAAATTATTTGCGCAGAGTGAGAACACTTTAGTTTTGCGCCATAGAGCACGACAGTCGTGACACGAAGGGCCATGGATGCAACCCTAGTCAAACAGTACAGTGTTGTACAACAGCACGCGGCATCGCATTTTTTGGCGGCCATTACAACGAGTGGAAAACGGCGGAGCGCAGCGCACAAATTAATGCATAAACAAACGGCAAGCAAATAGAACACGCGCTGTCCCTGACAACCCAATCCCACCGAAAGCACAACGAACAGCTCCGAAGATGTCCTCGAGCGCTGCCAGGGTCTACATCCAAGTCGAGAGCGAGGCCGAGCAGCAGGAGCACCTAAAACAACAGCGCAAGACACTAAAGCCCTTGCAGGGCAACGTCGTCAACGACAAGGAAAACCTCAGCGGTACCGGGCGGGCCTCCATCGTGGATCAGCTGAGTCGCTTAAAGGCCGGCGTCCAGGTCGCGCCCAAATACGGCAAGCGCAAGTGCGTGGAAACGTCCACAGCAGCGCCGGCGACGTCCACAAAGGACGCGGACACCCAGACCGAGCCGGAGGCCACGCCCCGCGCTGATGCCGACAAGCCCATCACGGCGGAGGACCTAACCAGTGAGGCCGAGCCCGGCGAGAACTACTACAAGCTGCTGGCCGAGCAGCGGCGACTGGCCCTGGAGGACTCGCTCACCGAGAATCGACATCTGCACGAGCGCATCGAGGGACTGGAGGAGGAGATGGACACGATGCGCCAGGAGCTGGACGCAGCGAACAACCTGGTGGAGGTCCTAAAGGAGATCTGCGACGAGGACAACAGCGAGTTAGAGGAGGACGAGGCTGCGGCCGACCAGGAGTAGGTCACCGCAAAGGCTGCATACCAATCACACGTTCTGTTAGTCTAAGTTTTTACAAATAGTTGTAGTTAAATCTCCCTTAATTTATCCCTGTACGTCAGCTAACACAACGGACTGGTCTCATTGTACGCCAGCAATATATTTACCTGTTACACGCCAGTTATGATCCCAATAAAGTTTACACACATTTGATTAGAAATCATAGATCTTGTCGTAGAAATCAATAGACGAACTGGACCAGCTTTAGACAAAGATTCCGCCAACGTGCGGAAAGTTTATTGACTAAGGAATCCGGTTCGCAAAGAAAGGAGGGGTTTTACGATTTCTAAAACAATTAATTGGCTAGTCGGAGTATGAAGTTAAAGATCTACTTAAGCCAATCCGTGATGATTTCCTCGCTGTGGAAGTTATCCACGTCGAACTGAAATAGATAGAACCGATTAGCAAATGTGCTTTGCATTTGATTAAAGTTTTCAAGTTTTATGCCACCCACCTCAACGCACTCCTCGTAAGTCGGCACGGAACCCACGATGTCCACATCGTTAACCACAGCATTAATGTAAGCAGCGTCTGCCTCAGCGGCTGCTATCAGCACCGCGGTCTCCGAGTCATCGGCCTCTGTGGCGTGCGAATCTTCAGCGATGGAGGAGGGATCCTCCTGCTGTACGGCCGCATCGTCCACCAAGCCGTGGGCCGACTTCATGTGCAGGCGCAGGGCGAAAAGACGCGCATATTCAGCTCCGCAGGCGCTGCACCAGAACTTCCCACCTGCCTGGCTCTTGGCCGGCTGTCCGCTCTTAAGAATCGGCGTACTAGCGCCGGTACTTTCTTTGCCCTTGTCGTCCTTGTGCGTCTGCATGTGATTCTTGACGGCATACATGGAGGAGAACGGTCGGTTGCATACGACGCACTGGTACGGCTTGGTGTGGGTGTTCTTGTGGGCGTACAGCTGCACGGAGGTGCGAAAGGACTTGGGGCACATATCACACGCAAATTGCCGCTCCGAGCTGTGGATGCGCAGGTGATGGGAATACACTTGGTGCGATTTGAAGCTGAAATTGTGTTTATTGTAAATAAAGTTAAAGAATTTTGTTATTTCTACCCACCGCTTGTTGCAAACCGTGCACACATACGGTCGGATGTTGGTGTGGGTGCGCAGGTGAAGGGTCAGCGAATAGGACACGCGAAAAGTCTTGCCGCAGACCTCACAGCCATAGGGCTTCTCTCCGGTATGGACCCGCTCGTGCTTGACCTTCTCAAAGGGACGGGTGAACACCCGCTCGCAGTATTGACACGGAAACCCGGGCTTCTCCTTGTCGACACTCGGACGATGGATCAATCTGCTGGAGGGATCGAAGTCGCGAGGCTTCTCGTGGATTTTGAGGTGCATCTGGTAGGTCACATTGCTCTCGAACTTGCGGTTGCAAATGCTGCACATAATCTCGCTGGTAGTTTGCTGGTGCATCTGCTTGTGGACCGTCAGCAGGTTCTCATCAAAGCTGAGGACGACAGTTAACGACAGTTTAGAAGTGAGTTTACCATTAGTTTCGCACAATTAACCCACCTCTTGTTGCAGATTTCGCAGTAGAACTGATCCAGTTCGCTGTACTGCTGATGGGCGCCCACAGGAAGGGCGTCTTGAATGCTCTTGGACGCGCGAGTTTCGTGAATGCGCATGTGAAACTTGAGGAACTTGTCCGAGCTGAAAACGGTGTTGCAGATCCCGCAGCTAATCACGGAGGATGCATTTTTGGGACTAGTCCTTGTTCCGACTCCGGGCAACTTTCGACGGGAAGGTGCTTTGGCCTCGCCAACCTGCTGGCTGGAACCAAGGCCTGACTCCGCCCGCGGACAAACGTGCTCCTCGGCACAACTTCGGTTCTCGAAAATGCTGTGGCAGTCGTAGCAAAAGTAGCGATCGGAACAGCTGGACTCCGTTTCGTCCTCCTGCGTCTTGATGGCGGCAGGAACTTCCTCTACCTCCACCAGCTCCCAGAGCGGCGCATCCGGCTCAACGATGTCCTCCTCGTCAACTTCCTCCAAAATGCAATCTGTAATGACCTCCTCGTCCGCAGTGGCCTCCTCTACGAGCTCGAATTCTCTATTGCCATTGCCGCAGGAGCCGGTCTGTCGATTGTGATCCCTGGCGTAAGCCTCGCCGTCCTCGTACACGTTGCCGCAGCTCTCGCAGAAAAGGAGCTCCTGGGGCTCTGCAACTCCCGAGAAGGATCCATCGTCCACGTGGGTGTCCGGGCTAGTCTCCTCGGCCTGGCTGAACACTGCAATGGGACGTTAGTCAACGCTCTTGCCCCCGGACACTGTGCACTCACATGACATGGCATTATTTGCTACAAAACTGATTTATTTACAATATATAATCTTGGACAAACCATTCACAACAATTGTTTTGTCGAAGTCAGAGCGTTGCCACCAAGTTCATCGAATTGTGAGGTTTTAACTGTCTGGCAAGGTTTTTAAAATAGCTTTTAAATACGATACTTGGGGTGTTCTCTGAATTTTAAAAATTTCCGCAAGTCATAATATCTGCGGCTGTCGATTATATCTTAAATATTTGAACATAACGTGACCAAAAAAGTATAATAGTAAAAGTATATTCTTCTTTATTTTTATATTTAAATTTACTCCTCAAAAATAAGGAACTTTACGTCCTGTTAAGTGGCCTGCGTAACCCACGAAAAAAATTGGCTTTTATTAAAGAAAGTACCAAATATAATATTTTGAAATATTTTGCACATAATAAGGTAAGCTTTAATTTAAGGTTTCTGTTTAACAAAAATATTGAGAAACAACGGGAGCCGTCTGCCGAAAGTAAATAAAAGTACTCTAACTGCTGAAATCGAAAAATTTAAAAAGATTATGAAAGCTAAATATATTTTCCCTACAATGAGCAAATTGTGCAGCCATGGTACATTTGACTACATCATTTTTAGCAAATCTGGCTATGCCAACGAACATCCGTTGTTTGTCGGGATATCGACTGTCGTCCCCCGTTTGTCAGTAAGCACTTTTGATTTTAAGGCATTCTGAACCAAACATTTAACAATAATAACGAGAACTCCATGCTTGAACTCGTAGGGACTTCCACTGTACCTCCAGTGTTGCTAAACAATGTACAGAAACCACCCTTAATAATTAGTCCCATCTGGCAGCTCCGTTGGCGCCAAACTTAAATTCAGTTGTTTTAAACACACGCTTTATTGCGCCTGGCACTAGGTTAGCCTTGTATGTACAAAGGGAAGAAACAGGATAACAATATTATTCGTAAAACAAGGTGCACTACATACTACTACACGACTCGGTGTCCATGGAAGCAGGAATGATTCGAAGCTCTCACTGACTAATTGGTAAGAATATACATCTAAAACGACACGATGCGGGGCAAGGCTAGAACAACAGCGAATACAGTTGGCAGCCGATGCGCTTACACACATTGGACACCATATAGGCGCCCGCTGAGATAGTGACAAACAGCGTTAGCCAGCCCAAGAACGTGAACTCGCCGACCCGGGGCCGGATGTGCCGCGACAGGCCCAGCCATCCGCCGTTGTCGATCAGCCAGTAGACCAGGTCGTCCTCTATGATCTCGGCCAGTCCGTCTATCAGGCACTGTAGGTAGTCGAAGTGGCCCTGCCGCACGCAGTCGATGGCGAAGCCGCCGCAGACGGCGAAGATCGAGATTATCTTGCCCCAGGTGATGCTCGATCGGAACAGATCCTTGGCCACCAGATTCAGCAGCATCGGGGCCATGTCGCTGTCCTCCAGCTCCCCAAAAGGGGCTCGCGACAATTGTCGCGATATGTTTGTGTACACCCGCGGGTGCATGCGCTCCAGTTCCTCACCCATCTGTGGATTAAAGTTCGTTTATTAAGAGAATCATGTGGCTTTTAACGGACGACTCACGCTATTGAGGGCCGGGAAGACCTCGTAGACGACGTGCGAGGAGCCAGGATCCAGGATGTTGCGCAGCCGCTGCGTCACCTTCCGGTTGAGCACTCCTGCCCGACGCAGTCGGGCTCTGATGTACTGGCCGCACAGGCACTTCCCCTGAAATAAAACGACAAAGCCAAAAGTTCAATCAAAATCGAATTAACGGCTGTGCTTTGATCATTGCCAGGCAATATTGCTCCATCAGCGGGGCACTCAATCAATACCGATCGGCTGCCCCAAAGTTTCCGGCGTACACATTTACGTCTTGGCGAATTGCTTTACAGCTCAGTTCCGTGGACACCTGGGCTATTTCAATCTCACCTCTTACAGAGTCTCTTAAAATGCAGCCGAAATGATGCCGCGTGCACATGGCGGTTATAAACAATAAACCCAGTTCTAAACAAAAAGTAGCGAACAGCACGTGCTGTGGAAAGAAATGACGGCAAACTTTGTGCTTCTGGAAACTGTAAGACGGAAAATCTTTGCCGTGAATAAGATACCCCCTCCCAGGGTCTACACAATTCCGCTCAATTTACAATAGCTATAGTGTTGCTTCCCTCAATTTATGTCGCACAATTACTGTTCGTCACGCCATCGACTTGGTGCCAAGTAAACAGACAATTACCTACTTTGGCGCCAACTTGACTTATAACATGGCCAGCCGAAGAGATCGAACCCATGCCAAATCGCTGGCCTTGCGGCTGGTGTCTTGACAAGTCTATTGAAGGCACTCCGCATTCGTCCAGCCTCCCAGCCTCCCAATGAATTAATCACCTGCCCGCGGGCCATACCAATAAATCCGTCAATTTGTTTACGTGATCTTGTTATGGCGATACACTTGTGCGCCCAAGTTTTACCTTTTTGGCGAATTTGGCCCGTTCAAATAATTAAACATTAACTTCAGGGGGAAGAGTTCGATGAATTCATCACTTGAGGCTTTCTGGTAATACCGTGTGTGTTCAGATTATTTTTGGAATATTTGTTTATAATGTTTATGACCGTGGCGCCATTGGGTTCTTCCCTTTTATCCAGGTGCCATTGTTTTCTGGGAACCTCCGAAAAGCCCTGTTAAAAGTGTAGATACATTTTTGGCTATGGCCTTTAGGCCTTCCTCATTTGATTTCTCGGTTGATAAGCTTTGCAAGGCCCTGCATTCTGAGCAAACTTCCGCAATGCGCTTAGTGAAAAATATCTCAACAAATTATCAGCCGTGGCGAAAGCAACAACGAAGGCAAATATATTAAATAAACACTACTTTTCGCTCACCTAGGGAAGTTGAGTAAATATTTTACATACCGATATGAAGGAAAACGGTGCGTGCATTGGAGCCTTTTATCAGTCTAAGATAAACGTATGACCGAAACAAAAAATATTTAACTTATCAATTAAATTGAGACAGTCACGAAAAAAGTCGTGGATAATATGGATATGACCACATAATCAGGTGATTTCGCAAACATTTTGGCACAGTAAATAGGAATCGAGGTCCCCACTGTTTGTCGATCAGTTTGTGTGTTTTGTTGTGATCGTAATTTTAAAATTTGTCCACAAAATGTGGCAGTTTATTTGATCAGCTTTTGCTTTTCTTTTCCCAACTTTTGATAAAGATTTTATTTTGCCTTGAAGCTCAAAACATATGCTCGTACATTTATACATACATAAATTTATAAATTAAGAATTTAAAGTATGGTATGGTTTTAACTCGTCTTTACATTTTATTTTGTCAATGAAGAAAAATTAAAAATTTAACAATTTTGTGATTTAAAGAATGGTAAATTCGTTAGCTTTGAAATCTAGATCTAAACTAGTTAATTTATGTATACTCGCCTTTTGCAAGACCGTTTTTTTTAAATTAATGTTATTAAAATGACATGCGAATACTGTTAAGAACGTTGTAATCGACTTAAAAAGTAAGAAAATTGTGTAAGTAATGATTTTTTGTAACTGAGTACCTCACTTTGTTTAAAATAAGACTTTAAAGTTAAAAAAAAAACAACCAAGTTTGACACAATAAAAAAAGGAATTCAAAAGTAAACTACAGATTTGGGAACACGATTAGTAATATATATTTTATTTTTACATTCGACCACAAGGGACTAATTGTTTTTCGACTGTGTGTGTTTTCGTTTTGGCCGATAACAAAAGAAATGGAGACATTTTAGAATTTAAAGTCTCCAATTCTAAAAGTTTGTCACGCTTGACTGACTCGATGCCGTATAATCTTTTAAACAACGAAATTATGTACATATATATGAGTCATTGGTTCAGAAGCTAGATTCCCGAAGGAGTCATTTAAAATTGCTTTAGCTCATAACTTTGTTCCCGGCATTGATTTGCATACATATGTATGTTTTCATTATTGGGTCGATAACGCTGCCTTTGTACCTATTTATTTCTAACTCTATAACTAACTCTATTTGTAGTGAATTTTTTAAAACAAGAATAAACAGACAGCGGAATGGTGCTCACCTGGTTGATTATCTCCATTTTGTATTCCTGGTAGTTGGTCATGGTGCGCGTGCTGCTGGCCAACGAGGATGTGGAGGCGGCCCGGGTCATGGCGCCGCCGGCGTGCAGGGAGCGTCCGTTGGAGTGATTGGGTCCGGTTGAGGGTCCTCCAGCTCCTGCTCCTGCTGCTCCACGGAGCGCCTTCCAGTCGCTGGAGGCCGTGGCGATCGTTCCGCGTCGATTCGCCGTGTAGATTTCGTGGTCCAGTGATGAGGACTTGAACTTGGCCAGCTTGGGGGCCGCGGGACCCGGCGGGCTGGTGGTGGGTGCCATGGTCGGTGGCTATGGCTATTGTTGGTGGTGGTGGTGGTGGTGGTGCTGCTGCTGCTGTTGTTGGCGCTGCCCCATGTGGGTTGTGTAATTCCGAAACGGTAGCCTCGCGACTTTACTTCGCACAATGCACAATGCACTCGGAACGGAACGGATCGGATCGGATCAGCTCACCTTAAAGCAGCTGAGCTCGCCTTGCGCTTTTTTGGAGGTGGTCGGGTCGGGATCGGATTGGGTTCCGATTCTGATAAAATGGGCAAAACAAAATAAAAGTCGGCGACGAATGGGGCGAGCAAAGCGGAGAGCAGCAAACACGAACGAGGCGCACAAAGGAAAACCACTAAAACTTGTTGCTGGTGCCGCGATCCCAGTTTCATTTTATTTCCAGCCGCTCCGCTTTGCACCGCCTTTGCTTTCTTTTTTATTTGTTGTTTTTCGCCTCACATCACTTTGAACCTTTAACCGAGAGCTATAGCTCAGCGAAATGTTTAGCAAGTGGGGGAAAACGATCGATCGCGGCGCTACACTCCCCGTTTTACGGTTCCCGTTCTCCCGTTCTCCGGTTCTCCGGTTTTCAACTCTCCGTTCTACAGTCCCGTTCTTCCGAGCTCCCGTTCTCGCGAACCGATTGTGATTGTGCGATGTGTTGGCGCGAGCCGCGGTTCTTTCCGAACCGGTTCACCGTTCCGCCTCGGTGAAGCTAACCAGTTCCGAAGGGGAGCGAACCAGCGATCGTGCTGCTGGTATTTTTAAAAATTTCAATTTGCATTAAAAATTGTGTAAAACCAAATGTGTTAAATTTGTGTTCTATTTACAGGGTTTTTCTGTGATTTTTCTAATGCTAGAAATAATATGGAACTTGCAACGAACCGAAAAGCTCGTGAAAAAGCTAGGAGAGAACAAACTTAAAAGTTACCATTCACACAAAATGTGAAGAGATTTTGGCGCCAATTTCAAATTTACATGTTTAAAGCTTACGATTGATCACATTTCGTTTGGAAAAAAATAACTAATTTACTATTATTAAGGAGCTATGAATAATGGAGAAACTGAATGTAGGATGACAAGGAAACTCCCATTGAGGCTAGTTTACAGGATAATTTGGCCTTAGAAATTTATTTCGCCGCGCATAGGAAATTTTAAAATTTGAAGTCAATTTTCCCAAAACCGAATTTAATTTCGTATACGAATATTTTAAAATTAAAAATAAATTAAAGTTCGTCCAATTTTTATCAGCTCCGACATAAATATCCTGCAAGACAATAACAAAGTTTTATCCAGCTAAATCGACCCTTATGGTGAACATAATCAATAAATTAAATACGTACACTTTAAGTAGTCAAACATTTTGCAACCGCTGCGTTGAAAACTTTTGACCAAAATTATAATATTCACTGCAAGCGTATAACAACAATATATAAATATTTTTTTGTATATATATACACAAAAATATGATATAAGCTCTTTAAAATATAATTACAGTAGATTTGCATAGATCATCCAAAATGGAACTGGTGGGGATTATTTTTTTTTACCTCTATTTGAAGTGACTCATTTCGTAATCTGGAAAATTAAAAATAATAAGTCCCTGACGATAAGTTCTTAATATTTTTTGTTTCCGTTTAATTTCATCTTATGTAGTGGACAAGAGCTTTTCCATTATTTGCATAGCAAATATCTTAAGGCGCGATCAAACTGCCCTGATTGGTTAAGCACTCCAGTGCAAAATCAAAATAATCTTGACTAGCACCAAAGAGCTGTCAAAGCATGCTTATGTTGAAGTCGCTTCCAGTGAAGTGTAGGCCCAATCTATTCCATTATCACAGCCTAGCTACATCTATTACTTGGCTTCCTCACACCCATATTTAAGAGGCTCCACACACACCCCCCAGCAAGGAATTTTCCGTAGGCTTCGCAGTGGCCTGCCACATTGTAGCCCCGGCATTGTTTTTGTAATTAAATAAAATTAATTATTTCCCCCTCGCTGATGATATTCAATACACGTTCGTTGTCGTTGTGTCGACAGCTGATAATTAAAAACTCAAATAGGCTGTTAAACTGAATTGACACAGTGACTCCGGGAAGGGGATATGGGTATAAATCTTCGCCAAATCTCAATTGATAGTGCTATCAGTTCGTGCGTTATGAGTTCGGGATTCAATATCGCCCAGCAGCCAGATGTTTGTGGTTAACAGTCACAATTCTTACAACAAAACCAGATACAAGTTCAAAGCTTCATATACAAAAATCTTTTGATTTTAGATTTGTAAAAGTTTACAAATTATTACTAACATTTTTGTTTTAAAGTCCCATAAACTGAGAAAGATACAAATTTAACATATTAGCTATATATATTCGTTACATATTACTATTTCTTAAGTTAATATTTCAAAAGTTTACTTAAATATTTCATAAATGGTGGTTGTTAAATTGTATCAATTTATTTAATTGCTAAGAGTTTAGTCGAGACTGAAATACCACCTTCAAATACCTCCATATAATGGATAGGTGTTTTGTTATCCCATTATCTTTATCTAACATTTAGTTAATTCATTTAGCTTTATTTAAATTTCTATGCTCTTTTACATTTTCAAAAACGTTCCTATTAAGTAAAACCTTTTTTACAGTGCAGTAATGTATATCTTGCCAGCACTTTTGGCTTGAATTACAAATTTTAATTAAGAGTGTTTCTGTTGACTATAGATGGTGAACGAGGTGAGAGCGGTTAATAGGTAGGTACGCAATTAAATAAGTATATTTGTGTTGTTTTCGATATAGTTAGGTTTTACTGTAATTCCGATTTGTTGACGGCGGATTCCAGACGCTTACAGAACGACCGATGCCAACGCCGACGTCGCTATTATATCACCGGCGACCGCAAGTGATAAGGCAGTAGACGTTGGGTGAAGTCGACCCGTCAAGTCCCCTTCCATTGAAAATTATACAAGCCCATATGTTCCCTACACTCGTATCCGGGAATCAACTCACCAGTTGTGCCGAGCATGCAAACAACTACTACATTCAAGTGTAGCGCACATCGCAACGCTTTGCCGGGTCTATATCTGTGGAAGCTCGAGCCCCTCGGTTAGTCGTTGGTCAGTCGTTAACCAGAAGACAAGCGATTTCGAGACCCTGCCACCAATCGGGAATTCGAAAATGATGAAAACCTCAATGGACCAGAAGCGTCGCGTTTGCGTAATAGGAGGTAATAATCGAATCTTCTCTAATGAGCCGATTGAACCATATGGGGCAAATCTGAATTTTTAGCTGGCACAGCCGGTCTGTGTGCCCTAAAGAACTCACTGGAAGCGGGATTGGATGCAGTGGCCTACGAGCGAGGAACCGAAATCGGAGGAACCTGGATTTTCTCGGAGGAAATGCCCAAGGATGAGTACGACGAGGTGCATAGCAGTATGTACGAGGGATTACGGTAAGCGATATGGTGATTAATGATGCGGAATGGGGCCTGATTGTTGACCTGGTTTCAGAACCAATCTGCCCAAGGAGGTCATGGGTTATCCGGACTACTCGTACCCCGACGACATCGCCGAATCCTTCATCACCTCCAATCAGGTGCTGCAATTTCTGCGCTCCTATGCGGAACACTTCAAGCTGAAGCCCCACATCAAGCTGCAGCACGAGGTGATAAGAGTGCGTCCTCGCTTGGACGACTGGGAGGTTGGTAGCGACGTCACTTACTTACTTACTTATTTTCGAACCAGTTTTTTTTGTTTTTTTTCGGTGTCTCAATCACTGCGACTTTGTTTTTGTTTTGTTTTTCCCCCACGCTCATACGGATCTTACAACATGACTGATGAAATACTGATCAATATTACGGCAGGTCTATGTGTGGGACCACAGCACGGATACCTGCGACCCGGTCTACTACGACTTCGTGTATGTCTGCAACGGACACTACACCGAACCGGACATACCGGAGGTGGAGGGATGGGATCTGTTCGAGGGCAAGAAGATGCACAGCCACCTGTACCGGAAGGCAGATAAGTTCAAGGGTGAGATAAGAGCATTAGTACCTTAGTCCCCTAAATCATGTTGGCCAAAACATCAGACTTGGCAACCATCGCCGTCTGGTCAGAGTCCCACTTCTGTTATTCCCATAAAAAAAATTGGAGCACCCTCGTCGGCAGATAATATTGTTGACGGCCGAGTGACATAATAATAATAATAATAACAAGTGTTGTGGGTCTGTGCTAATTCAGTGCGCGCTTCCCACGTGCGTCTTTAGTGATAGCGAGCACATTGGCTGATCTGCAGACGCCAATTTTATTGATTAAACCTTAGCAAAGTTCTGCGAAAGGATTCAATGGAAAAGCAAAGCAAAATGGACACAATTCTAAACTTATTGAGTGTTTTTTAACAAATTATTCTTTATATTATAAAGTCAAATTATTTTTATACAATTTTTATATAAATTAGGTTACTTATTAATATATGTTATGCCCTCTTGGCTTTATCAAAAATTTGTTTTTGATTTTGCAATTGCTTAATAATTTAAATTTTTTATTTTTCTACTCCATATCAACGAGATCAAAAATCCTTTTACTTTTACTATGTGTATTAATTTTTGCAGACGGACTTTGCAAAAATTAATACACATAGTAAAAGTAAAAGGATTTTTTTTACTAAATTTTAAACAACACAAGGATTTGCCCATATAAGTATGCTTTTTTAAAAATATTTATAGCAGAACAGAGTTATTTTTTTTAAGTTAATTGATAATATTTAGAATAACAATATTGAGTATAATAATTATTTATCGAAAACGAATGAAAATAATAATTATTTTTGAGCAAAACAAATTAAAAACTCATTAACACAACAGGTACAAAATTATAACTCATCAATATTTATAAACGGTTATTATTTTTTTTGCTCAAAATAAAACTTATTCCGAAACTTCGCCTCCTGTGTGCGAATTTTTTAAACGGTTTTAGATTTACCAACCTTTCAAGCGATTTTTAAACCCATCAAATATTAGTAAACTAAAAAAAATTTTAAATAAAACTTATTAGGGTTATTTTTTAATCATAATTAGTAGTCCCTATTTAGAACATAACAAATTCACAGCTTTTTAAGCATAGCCTTCCTCTTAATGAAGTTATTTTAAATCTTAAAAAAAATTAACTTTAACTCATCTTGTGTTCGTCTTACCCAATCTTATTTAAGACGAGCGTGTTCTGATCATTGGTGCTGGTCCCAGCGGAATGGACATCACCAACCACGTCCGTGTCGCCGCCAAACACGTGTTCCTGAGCCACCACCTGCCCCAGACCCCCAACACAGCTTTCATGGGCAATGTCACACAGAAGCCGGACGTGCAGCGTTTCACCCGGAATGGAGCCGTATTCACGGACGGCAGTACGGAAAGCTTCGACCACGTGATGTTCTGCACCGGCTACAAGTACACATTCCCCTGCCTGAGCACTGATGTGGGTGTCCAGGTGATAGACAACTTCGTGCAACCCCTTTGGAAGCACTGCATCAACATCAATCACCCGACCATGGCCTTTATTGGACTGCCATTCAACGTGATCCCCACCCACATCTTCGACATGCAGGTGCGCTTCACGCTGAAGTTCTTTACGGGCCAGCGGGAGTTCCCCTCCCGCGAGGAGATGATCGCCGAGCTGGAACAGGAGATCGGGGAGAGATGGGGCTGCGGCGTTCACAACCACAAGAAAGCACATCAGATGGGCGAACGACAGGTGAGTATTTAGTTGTTTTACACATATTTTTATATCCGGTGCTCGTAATTTAGTTCCCCCAAGTAATCCAAAGTGTAACGGAAATTTTAAAAAATATTTCAACAATTATTTTTGACGGTTAGCTACAACCAGATATCTTATCATTGCTAAAAATCTTAAAGTTTTTGCCATATTTTGTAGGGTTAGAGTTTCCTGGTTTGACTTTCAGTTGGAATTTGGCTGAAATAATTTGGAAATTAAGGAAATCGGACCGAAATCACAAACCAAGTCTTAAACGCAGTTTTTTAGAGCCACAAAACTTTTAAGACATAGCACATAAAAATCGGATGCTTGAAAGAAAAGTTATAAAATTAACACTGTTGTTTTTTGGTCACTTTTCCGGAATTCTATTGTTTGGAAATTAAAATGCAGAGTTAAAGAGACTGAAGCCACAAAACTTTAAAGATTTACCACTTTGCAATCAGATGCTTGAAAAAAAAGTTAAAGACTTAAAACTTCAGGTTTTTGGTCACTTTTCCGGAATTCTATTGTTCGGAAATTGATTAAGGAGTTAAATCGTAAACATAACTCAAAATTTTAAAATAAAATTTAAATGTAGAGCTTTAGAGATCTAAGCTACAAGACTTAAAAAGATATATCACTTTGAAATCGGAAAACGGAAAGAGTTTGCCGCTAACCTCTAACAACTTTTCAAATTCATCAAAAATTCGGGCGGTATCCAAGATTTTGAATGAATTTCTGAGAAGGTTTATTTCAAACAAATTAGCTCAGACCTTAAGTCTTAAGATATATTTATTTTTTAAGTATACTCTTTTTCTTAAGAGGGATTTTTTGGAATTTATTTTGGCATATGTTAACATATTTTATAAATGGCATGGAGTACCGGATTTGCAGTAGTCGAGTCACTTGACTAGAACATACTTTTTTGTTTTACTAATTCGTTGTGCTTTTAGTTTGTTTACTACAATGAACTGGCAAGGATCGCTGGCATCGAAAACATCAAACCGGTCATCCACAAGCTAATGAAGGACTGTGGCAAGAAGTACATTTTTGAGTTGGATACGTACAGAAGTAACCGCTATACGATCGTGGACGATGACAACTTTTTGAAAAACGGAAAAGCTACCGCATGACCAGTTTCTTCCTCTACTTAAACCATATGTTAGTCGAATAAGAATTTAAGTCTTACAACAAATAACTCAATAAACCTTCAATAAATTTTAAAACTATTGTTGAACAAATCTGATTACCATATTTCTGAACCTTGGAACAAGTATGAATGAAATCCATTGATTGCATTAAAACCGATTAACCCATTTCCCTTTTCATTCTAATTATTTTTGACAAATAAGGTATGGTTAGTTTCTTCACATTTTATAGTGTCGTTATTACAGGTCAGTTTAATAATTAGTTTTGATGGGCAGCGGCAGAAGCTTGTATTGGCTACTGGCTAAGCTCATACATGATGTGGGAAAGCACTCCGCTGGCCTCCACATTGCTTAAGGCCACATTAGCCAGGTGGGGCTCATAGCGCTTTAAAGTTCGCTTGGCTGTGGCCGAGTAGGTGACCAGGTTGCGTATGATGAGCGCCGCCGTCAGTCGGATGCTCTTGGTGACGGGACCCTCGTTTTCGTCCAACAGCTCCTTGGAGTTTGTGTAATCGGTCGTGTGCCGGTTCATGGCTTGCATTGCTGCGCTGCCCACAACAGGAGCGGCAGGAGCAGGACCCGCAGATTGACCAGAACCGCTACCCGCCAGTCGTTGGGCGTGACCCTCGTTGCGCACTATGGTGACGGGTGGCTGCGTGGGCGCCACATTGTGAATGCCGGTGGCCAAGCGTCTCTGCACACTGGCACGCAAATTCTCCATGGTCAGATGGCGGTCGATCAGATGCGTCATTAGTGAGTAACGCTTTCGCGCTCTGTTGTCGCAGAAGGTGGGTCCACTGCCCCATTGACAGTAGATATCGGCGTCCGAGTCCAGGTGATCCGGACAGTGGACATTGCACACGTGGTACTTCAGCTCGTTCAGAGACTTGAACTTCCTGCGCGGACAGTTGCGCCAGTCGCAGATGAACAGCCAGTTCGCGTCCACGGGCACTGCGGAGGGCGTTGGACTGCCATTCGGTGCAGGTGCAGCATAAACGCTTTGGGTGACTACCAAACCACTGCTGCTGGGAGCTGTGGTTACCACTGCTGATGCCACGGACGCCTGAGCCACCGCCATCGGGTGCTCTGCTGGCTTGGACTCGCTAATGGAGGCCACAACTGCCTTGCCGCCTTCCACCGAATCACAGGTAGTTGACGGCGTCACTACTACAGCCTGGGTAACCGATGGCTTTCCGCTTGAAACTTGAGCAGGCTGCGGCTGCAATGGCTTCTTGGCGAGGAGTGCTGAGCTCGTCGGAGTTCCTGGTGCAGAAACGGCCACAACTTTCGACTTCGCCGCTTCGGAAATCTGAAAAAAAGCATACGAATTAGTTTAGAACTACCTATTGCAAATAATTTGAAGTTTCAGATAATAATAATACATTAATAGTTTACGATAACGTATAATACTGTTCACTACTTAAACAGGGTTCCAAGTGTTAAAAAAGACAGACGAACGGACAAGTCTATTCGTTAAGATAAAATATATATGCAAACATTTGATCAAAATTATAATGCATTATAAAAATTTGAATATTGCTGGTAAATCCATTGAGCTGAGCGAGTATAGCTTAAGAGCAGACACTGATAATCTTATAGGTAAATATGCCTATATTTGGCTTAAATCCTAGATTTGTTTAACCGTAAAAGACCGAGAAATTCCATCCTAACCAAAGTGATTCTAATAAAACATTAAAAACTAAACTGCCCTCCAAAACTAATTAATTAATTGCGAATTTAAGGCCCATCGACAACTTACTGGCATGGTGATCTTTTGCTGAATGATGGAAGGATGATGTTGCTGCTGCTGCTCCATCACGGATCGGATGTGCTGCTGCTGCTGAAGGGCTACGCCACCGACGGTAGCTGTGCTACTGGGCGGCTGTGTGGTGATGATCGTCTGCGAATTGAGCTGGCTTTGCTGCAGGGGAGCCGCCGTGGCCGGGGTCTGGGTGATGAGCGTGGTCTCCTTGATGCCGCCTAGAATCACCTGCCTCTTTTCGCCCGTGACCGTGCCAGCTCCAGCTCCAGCTGCAGCTCCAGCGGTAGTCGGTGTGGATGGGCCGGAGATTATGTGCTGCTGGATGATGGACTGATGCTGTTGGAGCTGCGGAATGGGCAATGAAGCGCCTGCCTTAGTGGCCACCAACCGCTGTTGCGGTGCCAATTGCGGCGAGACAAGCTGGGGCTGTGGTTGCGGCTGGTGCAGCTTGATGGTGGCCGGGATCTGGTTTAGCTGCGACAGCAGCGATGGAGACATTTGACCAGCGCCCAACGCCGGCACCGGTCGCTGGGGGGCGATAAAGATTTGCTGCTGGGGCGTGGCCGTACGTGGCTGGGCCAGTTGGGGAGCTGTGGTGGTGGTGACCAAGACCTGCTGGCCCTGCGCTGTCGTCATTATCATTTTCTGCGTGCCCGCCACACTGGCTGCGGAGACACCTCCTGGCTGCTGCAGGATGATTATGGTCTTGGTCTGTTGTTGTGGCGTTTGCGTGACCAGCAGCGTGGGAGGAGCTGACTGGGTGGACGGTGGAAGCGACGGCTGCGTTTGCTGGGCCACCAGATACGTTTGTCCTTGCTGATTGGTGGCCAGGACATACTGTGTCTGCGGCGCTGGCGTTGCCTCCATCGTGCTCTTGGGCTGCAGTATCACCGGCACCGTCTGCAAACCCTGATCCGTCTTAATGGTGGCAGTGGTGGCCAATTTGAGTTGCGGAGGCGGAGCTGGTGAAACGATACCGCTAGCGGGAAAGACCAACTGTCGCTGCGCGGGCTGCACTTTGGCCGGAATTAGTTGGAGCTGCTGCTGTTGCTGCTGCTGGGATTGCTGCTGGGATTGCTGCTGGGGTTGCTCCTGACTTGATTTGGCCAGCGGAGGAACGTCGTCCATGTCCTCATCCTCCAGAATAGAAGCCGCCAGATCCGCATAGAGGTTGGCAGCGTTCTTCGAGGGTGTCACCTGTGCCTCCTCCTTGCCGGCTGAAGATGAAGTTGAGCTGCAGCTGCTGGCGGCAACATCCAAGGCCAGACGCTTGTTTTGTTCCTCGTCGATGGTTAACTTGCGTTTGGCAGCGGCCGCTGCGATGATGAGGGTGCGCCCGCTGGCGTCCTTGGTCACCACGTTTGCCCCACTCAGCGGGGCGAGGGGTGGCGGAGCGGAGTCCGTGATTGGCTTCTTTTCGATGGCCATCTGCGGGTGCAGCGGCTTAATGGTGGTCTGGCCCACCTTCACCGGTGTGTGCTGCATCAGCGGGTTATTCACAAAGGCGCTGATGGCCGTCGAGGTTACCTTAATGGGTTGCGTGGCATTTGTGGCCGACGCAGTGGTGGCCACCAGGGCTGGCGGCTGCGGTGTCTGAGCCTGGGCCTTTTGCTTCTGCTGGCGCTCAGTGACCTTATTGGCCAGGAGGCTTTTAATCAGCGAGGAGCTGGGTGGTGGTGTGACCGATGCAGGTACCGTCTCCTCAGTCACCACCTCCGACGGTGCGGGATCACTTGGCGGCGGCTTGGGCAATATTGGAGTCTCCTTTTTGGCAGGAACAATGCTGGCAGCGGTCCTCTGTTGCATAGCCAGCGGCTGTGCTCGCATCCGAATGCCCACATAGTACGTCCCGGGTAGCTCCGTGCCATCAAGCTGTCGTACAATCACCGGCCCCACCGTTTGGTTGAATATAAGTCGAACTAGACGTGGGAACTGCATGTGATTGACCACCGAAAGCTTGCCCGCCTTCTGGCAATGAGAGAGGTAGATTCTGTACAGCTCCGCCTGTTCCACGCGCAGGTCGTTGCCCATTCCCGCCCGCTCGTAGGTGGCTCCCAACCAGGCCAGCGCGTATTGTTCGTCCTCGTGGGTGAAACTCTGTGAGACGGTGGGCAGCGTTGGAAGGCTCACGGTGGCTGCGATCGGTGGCAATTGAACCTGCGGCAGACTGGGTACGGGTAAATGAACTTGTGGCAGACTGGGCACTGGTAGTCCGGGAACCGGAACCGGAACCGATACCAAGGCCTGCTGTTCTCCCTGCGGCAGGAGCACCTGTGTCTGGGCGGGCGTGGGCGTGGGCAAAACTGCTGGCGGCTTCACGGCCACCTGAAGGGACGATGGAAGTGTCGTGATAGAAGCTGCCGCCGCGGGAGCCTGCATGGCGGGCATGTTCTGAGCCAGCGAGGCGATCATATTGCCAGGCACAACCTCCACCACCCGCATGAGTATGCAGCCATCCGCGCCATATGTCTGCGCCTCCACGGTGATCAGGGCCACCAGCTGGTCCATTAGGCCCCGCACTTGCATCAGCATCGAACAGGGACGTGCGCCCAGCGAACTAAGCGCGTATACTGCCTCCAAAGTAAAGATGAGCAGCATTACGTCCGTGAGCGAGAGCAGCAGCATGGCGCGCTGGTAAAAGTCCAAGCCAAGGCAACGGTTGATGTGCTGCGAATTGCCCTCCCGGCCGCACAGCTTGTAGAGGATCTCCAGACAGCTTATGATCACGGCCCGGTCGTTGGAGTCAACTCCCTCGCAGAGGGTGGCCAGCAGATTCCGCGACAGCTCGTCAGTCGTTGGATCGAGCAGTTCAAACTGATGAGCCAGGTTGCCGGCCGTCTCCAAGGCCTGAATATGGATGTTGCCTAGTGAAGAGACACATATTTTAGTCAACGAATTCTTTTTAATATTTTTATAACATGCATTGTTTAGGAACAATGGAAATCTTTTGCAGAAAACTTTTAAAAAATGTCTGTTATTTTATTTTGAGAGGTTGTAACCCAGTGAATAAGACAATACTTCAATACTTTTGCATCGGAAAAATAACTTATCCATTTTCGGAATGCAAGGGTAGCAAAACTATTACATTTAAGATAAATTGATTTGTAGTATTTTGTTGTATATACTTTTAGCTTGTTATTTTGACCTTTTTAGATTATACAATCCTCGGTTATGATTTATTTTGTCGTTCTCTTTTTAATGGCGATTTAGATTAAATATAATATTATCAAATTTCAACAATGTTTATATAATTCCCAAAAATAAACGACAAGGCTATTTAATTTATTTATGAAATAAATAAATAATTTAACTCAATGAACCAGATATACAAGTTGGGTTTCAAAATGAAAAAAATGTAGTATTTAGTATGCGATGGTCAGACTGATAAAGTAAACATTTTCGTGGGTTTGATTTAATAAACGTTTTACTTACTCCATCGCACGTTTGCGCCCATCACCAGATATCGCCACAACGTGCGGTTGGAAGCCAGGAGGGCGTGGTTCTCCTGGTGGAAACTGAGTGCTCGCATTAGCTGGACAATCTGGAGCACGCGCTGCCCCATGCGCTCATCTGTCCCGTTGCTGCGGCGTAGGTTAAGGAAGTCCAACTCGTCGCAGGCCGCCAGCAGTTCACTGCGAGCGGCCGAGTTCTCCCTGTCCTCCTTGCTAATCAGGCCGTTATCCAGCCAGGCCTGCTCATCCGTGTAGAGCTCCAGGATCTGTGGCCTGTCGTGCAGTAGGTCGCGCCAGAAGCTGAGCTGCGAATGATGCCGCACCTCGGCGTAGCTGTGCTGGAACAGTTGGCGCATGGTAAAGTCGGCGTAGACGCCCAGGTGGGCCAACAGCACGTCCAGCAGTTTGGGGCACTCGGACAGCTGGAGAGTGTGGCGCACCTCGTTGGCCATCAGGGTGCACACATTAATGGCAAAGTCCTGCTCATTGGGCAGCGGGGACAGGAGGGACAAGAGGAGCTTCTCGTAGCTGCTGTGGCGGTGCAGCTGCGTGGACATCTTGTACTGCCGTCGCCGCTCCACGTTGACCGTGTGCTGGCGCTGGTTGTAGGCCATCGGCACCGCCGGCAGCGTGGAGTGCGCCGAGCCAAATATGCTGCCCAGGCCACCGCCAGCACCGGCCAAAAAGCGAGATCGCGACCGTCCTCCGCCCATTTCCGCATTCTCGATGGCCGCCTCCAGAGCCTCCATCTTGTCCGGATCCTCGCCAAAGAAGTTCAGGCGCTCGTACTTGTCCAGATAGCGTCGGTAGATGTGCTTGATGCCCGCCGTACCGTTAACGCAGCGCTCACGCAGCGTCTCCATAGCGCTGTACACCTCGTCCCACTCGTCCCGCATGTTAACCTTATTAAAGCCGCCGCGTTCGGTGACCTCGTTGTACAGCTTGTACAGGTCGACCTGTTTGCCGCTGATCCTGGCCGGCTGCGTCAGTGGAGTGCTGTTCGAGAGGAGAAGGAAGTGGGTTAGGGGATCTCAAATAACAGGGCGACAGCTTCAGGACTCACCCCCGTCGCTCGTGAAACTGCTGCAGATCCCTCCAGAATTCCTCCGGAGGCGACACAGGCTTCTCCTCGACCTTCTCCGGGAGCAACTGCAGCTGGCTGGGATTCCTGGCGCGCAGTGGCGTACCTAAGGGCGCAATCTTTGCCGGCGTCTGCTGATCGCCCGGCTGAGAGCCGCTGTTTGCGGCGGCAGCTGGCAGCGATTGCAGCAACACCCGCACATTGTCGATGGTGGAGGCACTCATTCTCGAATCTATTCGGCTTGCTTCGCGGATGAGGAACGGAACACTTAACACATTTCTAATTAGTAAGACACGCAAATGCAAATTAAAATTAGTTTAAAAAACTCAACAAAAATTACAACGCGACGCTTTAGCAGAGTTGCATTCGCGAGCAGGGTTGTCAAGTCAACAGTGGGCACTAATATCGATAGATTAGAAACAATCGATGTTTACCATTTAAATTTAAGAACACAGCTGTTTCGCGGGTTGTTGGATTTCTATCGATAGTTCAGCTGAACGCGTATGATTCTTCCACCTTGATCAGCGAAAAAGGAGCGTTAAAATAGAACGCTAAAATTTTTTAGTTACATGCTGCATATCTGCTAGCCTATATTGATGGTGTAAATGTCGAAAAGAATAAGCTGTATGTAAGCAAAACAAAAATGAAGAACAAAGAAAACAAGCAATAATTAATTAATTAATGCTTAATGTATTATAAGCGTTTAACAGAACAAAATTTTTCACTGGTTACTGACTCAACAGTGATCAGTGATTATATTATAAATCAGTCTAAAATGTTTAAAAAATATAAATAAATCAGGGACACCCGATTGGCCAATTAGAATTTCTATTGGAATTATATATTTTTATTTATATAATATTTATCTTATTTATATTATTTATCAGTCTAAAATGTTTAAAAAAATCTAAATTGTTTCTAGTCATTTAAGTTTTTACAAAGACTTGTTTTCTTTTCTAGGTCGATTTGATTTTTATGAGTTATCGAATACTTGCTATCGATTTTTTTTTGCAAAGGCACACATGTGCGCTGGAACAAACTTCGTAGTTGGATAACATTTCGGTTGGCCACAACAAAAGTTCAAAGAGTCCGCAAGATGTCAGTCCGAGCAATGGGGGTGCTGGGTCAAGCGTGCCGCTTCAGCCGCTTTGCCCAAGTTCTGAGCCAGAGCCACCGATCCGCCACAGTAGCTCCTAATCTCGCCCTCGCCATGGGATCTCAGCGATCGCCGGCCGGTAAGCCTCTGAACCAAACCTGCTGTTCTTCCGAAAGGGAATCTTACGTTTACATAACATCAATCGATCTATTTGCAGGCCTTGCGCCCCGTCGCTTCTCCACGGAGACTAAGAAGGCGTCGGAGTCGGTGGTGGACAAGCACGAGTTCCAGGCTGAGACCCGCCAGCTACTGGACATTGTGGCCCGATCCCTGTACTCCGACCACGAAGTCTTTGTGCGCGAGCTCATCTCCAATGCCAGCGATGCGCTGGAGAAATTCAGGTACACCTCGCTGAGCGCCGGAGGCGAGAAACTGGCTGGCAAGGATCGGCCGCTGGAGATTCGCATCACCACCGACAAGCCGCAGATGCAGCTGATCGTCCAGGACACGGGCATCGGCATGACCAAGGAGGAGCTGGTCAGCAACCTGGGCACCATCGCACGCAGCGGCTCGAAGCAGTTCTTGGAGCAGATGAAGGGCAATCAGCAGGCAGCCACCTCTGAAGCCTCTTCCAACATCATCGGCCAGTTCGGCGTGGGCTTTTACTCGTCCTTCATCGTGGCCAACAAGGTGGAAGTGTTCACCAGGGCGGCCACGCCGGATGCCCCTGGTTTGCGGTGGTCCACGGATGGCAGCGGCTCCTACGAGATCGAGGAAGTCCCGGATGTTGAACTAGGCACGCGAATCGTGCTGCACTTAAAGACCGAGTGCCGGGAGTACGCGGACGAGGAGCGGATACAGTCTGTGATCAAGAAGTACAGCAACTTCGTGGGCTCGCCCATCTTGCTAAACGGAAAGCAGGCCAACGAGATCAAGCCACTGTGGCTGCTGGAGCCCCAGAGCATCAGCAAGGAGCAGCACCACGACTTCTACCGCTTCATTAGCAACAGTTTTGATGTTCCGCGCTTCACCTTGCACTACAATGCCGACGTGCCTTTGAGCATCCACGCACTGCTCTACTTTCCAGAGGGAAAGCCGGGCTTATTCGAAATGTCGCGAGACGGAAACACCGGAGTTGCGTTATACACGCGAAAGGTTCTGATCCAGTCCAAGACCGAGCACCTCTTGCCCAAGTGGCTGCGCTTCGTTAAGGGCGTCGTCGACTCGGAGGACATTCCACTTAATCTGAGCCGCGAGCTACTCCAAAACAGCAGTCTAATCCGCAAACTGTCCAGCGTGATAACCACCCGTGTCATCCGTTTCCTGCAGGAGCGATCCAAAAAGCAACCGGAGGAGTACGAGTCCTTCTATCGCGACTACGGGCTCTTCCTAAAAGAGGGCATCGTAACCTCCAGCGATGCGGGCGAAAAGGAGGAAATTGCAAAGCTTCTACGATTTGAGTCCTCCAAGTCGGAAACCTCCAGTGGTCGCATGTCTTTGGACGAGTACTACAACAGCGTTCCCGCTGACCAGCAAAATATCTACTACCTGGCGGCACCCAACCGCGTCCTGGCCGAATCCTCGCCCTACTACGAGAGCCTGAAAAAGCGGAACGAGCTGGTGCTCTTCTGCTATGAACCTTACGATGAGCTGGTACTCATGCAGCTAGGTAAGTTCAAGAGCAAGAAGCTCGTTTCCGTGGAGAAGGAAATGCGCGAGGAGTCCAAGGAGTCGTCGACGGCCACCGACTATGGCGAGGGGAGCCTGCTGCGCTCAGAGCTGGATAGCTTGATTCCCTGGCTGGAGGAGGAGCTAAAGGGTCAGGTGATAAAGGTAAAAGCCACGTCCCGCCTGGACACCCATCCTTGTGTCATCACTGTGGAGGAGATGGCTGCCGCTCGACATTTCATCCGGACCCAGAGTCACCAGGTGCCCCAAGAGAACCGATTTGCCCTGCTGCAGCCAGAGCTGGAGATCAACCCGAAGTGAGTATAGCTATTAACCTTGCGTGCTTGATTTTATGCCCAACTTCACTCCTTTCCAGGCACCCCATCATCAAGAAACTGAACAAGCTGCGCGAGACCGAAAAGGATCTTGCCCAACTGATCGCCAAGCAGCTCTTCGCAAACGCCATGGTGGGCGCTGGTCTCGCGGAGGATCCCCGCATGCTTCTGACCAACATGAACTCGCTGCTTTCACGGGCGCTGGAGAAATACTAGAATGCACGGCCGGGCAAAGTGTAAATCTACCGACTATGTTATATTAATATGTATAATTAGTTTAATAAAATCTTTTGAAATAGTTGTAACGTTACACACAAGTCTTTTTTGGGCTCTGGAAAAATATTAATGATATAGTATTTTCTATCAGTTATCACAAAAATTAGTCGGAATAATTTGGTTAAGAAAAAAAAATTCTGAAGGCCATAACGTTCAGTCAGAACGTTTGAACTTTTTCAAGTTTTAAATCTTAAATGGCCCTACTATCAAATAACTAAATTTTAATTTCAAACAAATTGATATTTTCTTATTGGTTCAATTTTTGACCAGACTTTACGATATACATACGATCATTCCAATGATCAATAAATGAGGAAACTTGACAACCGATAACAAATACTTGACGGGTTTCGGTATAAAAATACCATTCATTGATATATACCACCTGGGTTAAACATCATTCATTAAAGTTGCCGACAAAACTGAAATACCGAGGCTAATACCCTGATTCCATTGGCGCATTTAGCAACTCCGACATGTGTATGACATGAACAGCTTATCTGGGATAGCTTTCTATTGAATTTTCGTTAATACATATAAGCGAACGAATTAAAAATTATCCATAATATTTTCGTGGCGTTTGCCAACTTGGACGACAATTAACATAAGCTAAAGGGGTTGAGTGACGGGTTCTTTGAGCAGACCACCAACGTTTGTTAAAAAACGACAAAAGAATTGCGTATATGTGAGAGTTTTTTCCAGAGATCCAGCAGAAACGAATTGTGGCTCAGCGACCAGGTTTTTCAAAAAAATCATCCTTACATTTTAAAACAAACTGTTGTAGTGATGCTTTCTTTTTAAACTTGAGTGGAAAAGCGGTATTTTCATTATGGTATTTTTTCGAGTGGCAACACTCTTGGAAAGTTTTCTCTTTTGGTTCCTGGCAACGCTTCCCAAAATATCGCAGATATCCGCCCCCGTGACTAAAGTTTATAAAAGCAAAGCAGAATAACTCGTTGTCGTTCAGTATCCGATCCGCGCTTTTAAGCAGCAAGCCAGCAGTAACCCGAAGAGGCCCATAGAGCAGCGAATTGCTTTAAATTAGATTTCAAATCACGTGAGTGAAAAAAAGAATCAAAAAGATAGGCGGTCATGTGAGGCTCGCGCTGCCGAAAAGTTTCTGGACTATAAAACATGCTGCTGCGACAACTTTAGTTTAAACACAGTTTAATCAGACAAGAAAAATTGTTCAATATTTTCTGCCACGACATACACACACACACAGGCAAGCAACTCGCAGCCAATGGCAATGAGATCGCTTGTGTGTGTTTGTTTTGCGAGGAGGGCGAAGGAAGATTCAGGCAAAAGGCTGCTTAAGAACATGCGAAATTCGCAAAGTTTTACTTTTGCAAAAATCAAGAAAATGAAGTTTTTATAAACTTCCATGTGATTGTGTGTGCGTGTGTAATTTTCCAGCCCGCTGGCATTGCCGATTGGGCTTACTTTCCGTTCATGTGAGCCCCTTCTGTCATGCGCTCACTCTCTCACGCATATAGGCACATGACATGCACACACACACACAACACCAAAGCAAAGCCAATAATCCAACGAGTAGTCGCCTCTCGCTCGCTCTCTCCCAGTTTTGGTATCTCGCTCCCTTTGAGCGGTCACGATTTAAAAGTATATTTAAGTATATTTCGTGAGCGGCCACTCGCAATTCGTTCGTCGTCGCAGCAGCATTGGTCGCAGAGCAGCGTAAAACACCCCACGTATATAGCACATATATTGTACATATAATAAAAATACTTTGTTTCGACCGAAGCAACGCATACATATAACGAGCGCGCATAACATTCAGCCGTGCAAAACGCCGAACAAAAACTACAGTGCAATAGCAGCAGCAGCAAAACGAATTAAAATCTCGATTTTTTCGATCATTTGTAGCTCAAAAAACACAACAAACAAAGCAAAATGGCTACTGAAGTGACCAGCACCAACCCCATCTATGGCCCCTTCTTCGGAGTTATGGGCGCCGCCTCCGCCATCATCTTCTCGGGTAAGTTTTAAACGGAACCCGAACCTCTAGAATAAAGGATGCCATGCCCATGCCGTGAAAAATCGAACATTTTTGTGTGGCGTAAAAGGTGGAAGAGGAAGAAGAGCGTGGAGCCACCGTGTGGATGTGGGTATCTTTGTAGGTGGTAGTAATGCGAAATAGCGGCAAGTGTAGGCAAATGGTGTAGGGATACGGGCTAACCTACACAAAGGGAGCAAGTTGCTCATATGTGTTTTCGTGCCCAGCAGCAAATTCAGCAGGGTTCGGGCTTGTAAGCTGGCATTTAAACAGAAAATATTCCTCTTTATTTAAAACTTGTAGACTTTGCAATTTTAATTGCCTTTATTTCGCAGTAGCAAAGTTGAAAAAAGAAAATTTCGCCTTTTCAGCATGCTAAAAACGGCATTACTCATACACACACACACATACACTTGTGAGCAGAGCGAGAGCACAATCGCTCTCTTGAGCGCTGCGCACTCCCGCACTTGATGGCATTGAGTGCCTGTGTGTGAGTGCGAGAACAGTAACTGTTTTTGGTGAAGTTTATGAAACGCGCTTTCCCTTTCTCACAACGGTCACAAGACCGAGGGGAAGTGTTGCCATATTAAAGTTTTTTTTTCCTTATCTTATTGGCTAAAGCATGGTGGAATATGCAAGAAACCTTATAAAAAAAATGTTTAATCCTCGTTTATAACTAAAACTACGACATTTATAAAAACATTTATTTTTGGTAGAATTTTTTAACAGAATTGGCTAGGGAATCGACGTTTGTAACCACATGCCCATATAACTCATTTCCAAATTCAGTTAGCTGACAATTTATGAGCAAAGACATTAGATCTTTTCATAGGTGTGGGTAATCACATGCCCAATTAGTAAACTGCATGATCAATAAAGTTTCAGTCCTCATCACATGGCTAGCTGACGATCTTTTCCAGTGGCTTATCATGGCCACTTATTAGCAGTTACCCTACTGATAAGTGGCTTATTTACCAATTGACTTGGTCGAGATAAGATAGCAAGAACTCAAGCGAGTGTCGCAAGACGAACTTAAGGCATTAATGAGAAAATAGCACGCGCTCCCCTTAAGGAGAGCCAACTTTGGGCTGCCTGCCCATACCGCTTTTCACTAATTTGAACCCTCTTGTGACGCAATCCTTATGTCATGCTCTGTAGCTTGTATTGTGCCCTGTAACTTGTCTTGTGATTTGCGCCTGACCCCCCATCCCCCTGTTTTGATAGTCAAGAAGACTGCTTTCCTGCCGTGTTTACCTGGCCCATTATCATCAACTACAAAAAGTTATCTGACTCAAGACTGCTTATGCAATTTGAGTCAACAACATAAATCAATTTTCAGCTTTTTATTTTATTTTTATCAACAGTAACAGAGTCTCTGATCTGGCAACGCCGGTTTTACGATCACATGAGTGCTAGAGAATGAGAGTTTCGCTCCCGCCTTTCCACACTCTTTCAGCTGGCAACTGCAGTTATTTTTTTTCGCTGACGAACACTCTGACTCACTGCACTGCGAACAATGGGCGTTGCTTTGAGCTGCGGTTTATCTGCACTTGCCACTTGGAATGCTGGCCTGTCCTACATCCTCGTCTCGCAGTGGGCTAAAAATATCCAAGTGCCACGGAATCCATCACACAAGGACAGCCAGCTCCAGCATACTCGAACACACACTCTTACGTTTGCCTGCGCAATCGCAGTAGCAAGAATAGTAGTAGATATACAGAGAATAGTAGTAGCCTAGTAAATTATGTAAAAATGGTATTGTTAACGCATAATATGCAGCCTAACGACTATTTTACAACACTTTGAAAATCCCCCACAAATCGCTCTGTTGTAATACCGACTTTGGCTCAAGCGCATACAATTTAATCGGGATGCTGTGTGTGTGTAAGCGCATGTCATTCCATTGCATTGAATTTTAATCAATGAACGGAACAAACTTAACATTAGGCACCCTGTATCGAAGGTACAGCCTGGAATCGACTGGGGGGTTTATCTTATCTTATCTATATATCTGCTTTCTGTCCGAATTCCTCTCGCTTGCAAGAACGATTAAACAAAACAAACAGACACCTGCAGTGGTAAATTTTCAATATTGCATTTCTTTCCGACTTACTTGTTTTAATCAAAATGCGCCTCTATTTTTGTAGATCTCTCTCCCTCTGTTCTTTCCGTTTTCTGCTCATTCAATTGTGACGCCTTCAATTTGTTTTTGTTTTGTTGGAATATTTTTTGTTTCACTTGATGCTGTGTTTTGTCAGCTCTCGCTATCTCCCCCATTTTATAATTATCTTCGAATGTGCTGGCAGTTGTTGTTGACTCTTATTCTTATATTGTTGCCGCGTCTTCCTCTTGGTTCCCTGTTTTTTTTATTTTATTTGTTATTTTAACGCCCACTGATTTGTCTACGATGCCGTCTGTTGCTTGATAAAAGCCATATACTCGATTTTTTGGGTTTTTTTTTTAATACTTGAAATGTACAGCAGCAGCAGGAGAATTTGAAATGCGAAACAAGTCAATGTCATTAGAGCTTTTTCAGTTAATATTTGTGAGTTTGAATGCGTCGCCAATACACCTGAAAAAAGAGTCAATGCCAGAGAAAAATACAGATAGAGACTCACTGGCACACCTGCCAGCTGCACACATGATTTTCGCCCAAACAGAAGAAAGAAGCAGTTTAATAACAAAATGAAATACCACAATAATCATATTCTACACTTGTTCATATAAAAGGGCATAAAAGGGTATCTCCGCTGGTAACCAAACCCTGGGTTGTTCATACATTCTCTGTATTCAAGTTCTTCTCTATCACATGCTGTAACCAGGGGAAAAAGTACTAGGTCAATAGCCTAAGTCTCTCGTTTTCTTTTTTTTCTCAATGAATTTCGGGTCTACTTATGCCATTTCAAGAAATGCGGGCCACAAACACACTACATTATTTCTGTATTTGCGGCTCGGAGAGTTCGATTTTTTGTGGAAATGTGTGTGTGCGTTTGTGACGACAGCCTCGACCTCATAGATTTCTTTGTGTGCGTGCTAGACGCGTGGATATCTTTTGTGACTATAAGAAATTGCTTATTCAAGTTCGTTCTGGTTTTTTTTCAATACCATTTCCCACCACTTTTCCTGTTCTGTGACGTAGACAGCAATCATTGAGCAAAGTTATGTTGATTTATGAAGATTTAGGGCGATTTGAATACGATCCAAAAGTTACGTCCCTTCCTGTAGATTAAATATCAGTCATATCTTGGTTTGGGGCGGAAAATAAGTAATTAACATGGAATCACATGATGGGGGATATTTGCTCTCCCGCTTCGTCAACTTTGAATACACCCATATGTTTGAGTGTGAGCGTGCGATTTAATTCGATTTATCAGCCCTCTCACGAACACACACACACACACACACACACAAACAAACAAACCGTTGACCGTCATTTGAAACTGGTTTTGTACTTCAATTAATGCCCCATCAATACACACAATATGTAGAATCTCTCGCCACTGGGGTAAGCCCACTACTACTACTGACACCGATCTGATCCACCTGCCCCCCTCGTTCGTTACCTGTTGTGTAAACTTTAGCTTGGCCTTATCAAAATTTGCCTGACTTTTTGAGAGAACGAGTACTAAAACTCGCCGATTTGAGGGAGAGCGGAATGTCGCAATGTGAGCGGAGCAAGTTTGTATTGCTCTCCAGCAGAAACTCAACTCTGAGCGATGAGTGGCACATTTGCGGGTGGGGACTCAGGGGGGTTTTTTCCATCAAATAGCGTCGGTTATGGGCGATCATGTGACTGCTAACTGTTACGCCCGCGGCCAGAGTTGGAGCAATTGATAGCCAAACTTATTCGGCTCGCATCGCTAACATGCTTAGCCAATTAGTGAGTTACATAATGTTATGGAAAGCCAGTTGAATATTCTCACATATTTAGCATGGAAACTTCGAGTTAAAAAAAATACCAAATTAGGATGCATAGAATTATTTACCTATACCCTTACAATATAAATACATCTGTTTTCAACAGGAAAATAAATGTAGGACATAGAATCAAGTATTTTTACTTTAAAGTTATAAAGAAGTAAGAATTTCCACCTCATCTGCATATACATATGCAAAAATCTAACTGGTATCGATCTCAAAACATCTTGAGTACATATACTTGTACATATACTATATGAACCCTAAGGAGATTAAGTGTGATTTTAATTTTGATCACGTCTTATTCGCCATGGGCGTACTGAATTGCAATGAGTTTAATAAGCTTAAAATTTTGATAACCCTTAACATTAAGTTTTTATAGTAGGAAGTATTTTTTTTTTAATTAATTGCATATCGTGCTATAGACTTATAGGCCTTTGCCGACAACTCCACTAGAATTATGTTTACTGGTTTCAGACTTAAATATCGTTATATCTGCACTTTACTTTTTAAAGTTATATCTTTGAAAGTATTAGTTTGATTTATAAAAACCATTGCCACACAAATATGTTCAAAACAAAAAAAGTATGGCAAACTGTTAATAAAAAGTAATGGACTAAAATGTTAATATTGTTATGCTCTATTCAAATCTCTCTTGTAGCTCTGGGCGCTGCTTATGGCACTGCTAAGTCTGGTACCGGTATTGCTGCCATGTCAGTGATGCGTCCTGAACTGATCATGAAATCCATCATTCCTGTGGTCATGGCGGGTATCATTGCCATTTACGGCCTGGTGGTGGCTGTGCTCATTGCCGGCGCCCTGGAAGAGCCCGCAAAGTACTCACTATACAGGTAGATATCAGCCCTATTCACCAATCGATAGAACTTACTAACTGTGTTGATCTGCAGGGGCTTCATTCACTTGGGAGCCGGTTTGGCGGTGGGCTTCTCTGGCCTGGCAGCCGGTTTTGCGATCGGCATAGTGGGAGACGCTGGTGTCCGTGGCACAGCACAGCAACCCAGACTGTTCGTCGGCATGATCCTGATTCTCATCTTCGCCGAAGTGTTGGGTCTCTACGGCTTGATTGTGGCCATTTACCTGTACACGAAATAAATCAATCAATGCAAACACACAACAACAAATAGACAGACGGCGCCCAGCAATCAACAGCAGCCACAACAACATCAACATCAAAAGCAGCAGCTTCAACAGAAGCAGGTAAAATTGTGTCCAACCAGCGAGCAACACGCAATATTGCAACTTCCAACATGCAACATTGACCACAGCAGTGTGTGTGCGGGGCAACACAGGCGGGGCCGTTTGTACATAGCAAGAAAAACCGAAACCAGTCCTTCCTGGCTGCAGGATTTCCGTCATGCACTGCCCTTTGCTGGCCGCCAATTGCACCTGTTGCTCAGTTAACCTCGATTTGCTGGCGCGTGGTTTAGCTTAGTTATTTTCCGTTCAAAATCAGTCTTAAACACGAGGAAAACAATTTGCCGTTAAGTTCATAAAGTTGTAATAATTATGATTTTTGCTATATCAAGAAATCCTTCTCTTTTACTTATTATTTTTGCGCTCCACAAATTTGTGTGCTCTTTGTTATTTGTTTTTTCCATTATTATTATTAAATAATGTTTAGTGTATATGTAAAGTTCGTTAAACAAAAAGAAAAAAATTGTAAAGAAATCAACAACCAACAATTGTCAGAAGAAACTTTGTACATTTGCATTGAGCCTGACGCGGCTGCAACAAAATCAGATCAACAAATTTAGCGAAAGGGCCAAACCAACAAAAAACAAACAAGCAGCAACAACATCATTAATGCTTCCGCCCGCGACCATCTGGCGCAAAAAAACGTACTGCTCTCGTCTGCTGACCGCTGTTTGGGCGCACTCCGCCCCCGAATTCGGAGGGCGGGATGGAAGCTTACAACAGCGGCCGCTGGAGAGTTGTTGCTGGACGGTTGGGCGGGAAGCAGAGGCATGGCAATACTTTAACGTCAACTGCGAAAACCAACTACATGCAATCATTCAAAAACACACACACACACACAAAACCAACATACACACACACACATACAAATGTAACTAAGTCCTATGTTTATTTTTAATTATTGTTCAATTCTAAGAATAATATATTAAAAATTAATAATAATAAATTATATATATAATTATGATTTTTTGTGATAAGAAAAAGATGGTAATACAAACAATTACGGTATTGATATACATAATATATACAAAATATATATATTAAAACGAGATCAAGAAATCATAAACAATTATACATATTAACATGAGAAAGTTGTTATAAAACGTACGAAACAATACAAATCAAGTGTATGAATGTAATGCGACAAGCTGAAAAAAAACGAAATACTGCAAAACAACAACCACAGAACACACAATTTTTCCGCTGTTATTGTATAGTAAAGAAAATATTATATATATAAAATATATATTATGTATAAAATATTAACAAGAAATTGTAGTAGCAAAATTATAAACCAACAAACAAGAATACCAACAACAAAAGTCGTGCAAGCAGAGCCCAGAAAAAGCGTAGATGAATGTTGCAAATGAAACTCATACCAACAACAGCATTAGCAACACGAAATCTACGAGAAAAATCCAACAAAAAAATTGTAAAATCCCAACAAATTAGAAGTTATAAGCAGCAACATCAAAACCGAACCCAACAACACCAGATCGACATGTACAGTGGCATTAGACAAATAACAACATCAATTTGTAAGGGAGGCCCGACAAGCGGAACGATCCCGGCCCGAGAAGCTAGCACATTCCATCGCCCGTTGGACGCCGATGCATTCATGATGCTGAGAATGCGGAGGAGCTCAACCCGTGCGGTGGTGCCATCTTCCCGGATTTGGGGTCGCTCCGCCTGCGGCCGCCTCCCGACCCACACAAGAATGCGACCACAACAGAAATGCACGATATTCACATTTGTATATAAGTATGTGACTTTGCCAATCGAATGCAATCAATCCCAGACTCGCCCCATTCGCCACCGCGATGCAGCAGCGCCCGTGTTGCGTTCTCATCGACGATCGGCTGGGGAGAATCTGAGTGACTAGATTGTTAATTCAAGGAACCCACAGCCCACGTGTTTAAGAACCTGTAAGGGGAATCCCTATTGTGTCACGAATTCGTATTGCTTAAATTGCATGCACCGACATCACCAACCTTCCTGTACATGTAATCGATGGCGAGGTTTTAGAAACTGTAACTGTGTATTCGAAACAACATATAAAGCAAGTAAACAACCATCAACAACAACAGACATTGTATGAAATAAATTGTAATTTCTAATTTCCAAAAAAAAAAAAAAAAGTTTGTTTTTATTTATTATTTTATGGGTGGTGTTATTAAATACATAGTGAAAGAAATACTTTCTATGGTCTCAAATTTTGACAAATTGAGAAAAAAAGATAGTTTAGTTTATTTAAAGTGGAAAGACGATTTGGTTCCGACCGATAGAACAGATTAGTAAAACCTACAATTGCCAAACAAAGAGTTAGTTATACTTTTGAGGGCATTTACCTTTATATGTTAATTTATATTTCATAAATTTCGAGCAAAGCTAGTAGTATTCGAGCTAGTATTAGCCTTGTCGAATAAATCTTACTCTCTGGTCATTTGATAAGCATAATTATTGAAAAACTGTTTAATTAATATAAAATATTGATTTCTGGCTTACCATTAAAAACAAATTATAAATCGATTTAAACATGTTTACAATACTAAATTTATTAAAACCGAGTCAGTTAAAAAAATGTTATCTGCGTGGCTGGTGCTTCTGAGCAGTTGCTTTATTTGGCAAACAGTGAGATATTAAGACCAGTTTAAGATTAAACCAAATAGCCTTTTTTTCTTACGCTAGACGGATACTCAGTTGGTGTATAAGCTTAACAAAATGGAGTGCCAGGTAAATCAGACTCGGGTGACAAACGTTTCTTGCCATGTGAAGGCAATTAATTGGAATATGGCGGTGGTAAACATGGATTGCTTCATGATTATGCCCTTGATAAACCCAATCGTAAGGAAACGTTAAAATTCTTGATAGTATCAGAAGTGATAGAGTTTAATTTTCAGATTCGAGTGCAAGTTTTTATGAAGGACTACAGTAATCAGTACAAGCCATTTTTAGTTGACGTCTCTATCAAAATGTGCGAGGTGATAGAGAGAAGGAACTTTATACCTTATGGCGTCATTATCTGGAAGCTGTTCAAGCGTTTCACAAATGTTAACCACTCTTGCCCTTTTTCGGTATTTCTGCACTTTCTGCTTGTGCTTCAGTAAATGCCATTAGTTTTCCAACTGCAGGGTCAGCTAACCGCCCGTGACGGGTATCTGGAAACCAGTCTTCTTCCGCCATTTCCCCAAGGATTCTATTTAATAAGCTTAGTAGTCACGGATACCAATTCAACGACAAGGGATTATGTGGGCACTATGAAGTTCTTTCTTCAAGCTATGGATCAGATAAAGACCAAAAAACTACCCAGAACATAATTCCAAAGTCTTACGGATCCTGCGTTTTTTTTTAAATTTGTTTCCCGCTTTAAAAGTTACGTTTGCGCGAAAAATCCGGAAGCGTGCGGCTCGGAACGTTCATTTCAGTTGGTGAACTGGAATACTGTTAAGTTATTAAAACGCCAAAAATGCATGGAGGATGTATGTTTGGGGAGTACTAAAACTTAAGGGGCTGTATACAGTTAGAATTTAAAAATATTGATTTTTTTTATTTTTTTTTCTTAGTGTACATATAAATAAGAATTTCGAAATAACACGCAAATTTTAAAATGAGTTTCACAGTGCTTTAAAGTACAAGTACAAATTTTAAAAGTGTTTTTGTAGAAATTTCTCAGGAGCTTCTTAAATACATTTTTTAATAATCAATCGAATATAATATAAACAATTTAAGACCTCATTTTTTAAATTTTACATAGTTTTTTTCTTTGATACATTACTGGATTAAACATTACTTTAACGAAATCTGGTTGGTTCTTTTGTTTCGGTGGACCCAGTTCAAAAAAAAATTTTTTTTGAAAGGAACTCCGGGAGATTAGCTGTAGCCCCCTTCCAAAAAATATTTGTACTAATACAAAGCCTTTAAAATACAGTTAAAAGATACCATAATAAGTGAACAAATTTTTAGATCAATAAATTTTCTCGGAAAATAAATCTGCAAAATTCGTTTTTTTCCACCTTTTAAGTGTATAACCCATTAAAAGAGTGTCAATAAAATATATTTCAAAACGAGAGTAAGTTCGTCATTCACCGGTCTAATCATCCAGGCGATCGTCATCGAGAAGCCTCTGCAATCATAATTAAATCCTGTCTTAGTCACTACCAATTCCTTAAAATAGAACATCAGTATGTTTAATGCATGGGTGCTAAAGTTAAAACTGACCAGGGCGAAGTAGCTATTGCGTCCGTTTATTGCCCAAACTCGCAGTGCTCCACTGATGACTTTAATAGCCATTTTCAGGAATTAGGACCACATTTTCTGATCGCCGTAGACTAGAATGCTCACCATCGATAATGGGGCTCTCGAAACTATTTAGATAGGGGAAGAACTCTGACTGATTGCATACTTAGCTCAAATATACAGGTTCTTGCCCGTTCTGAGATTCATACCATTTCAGAAGGCTTGGAACTTAGTTCTGACCATATCCCTTTGGTGATTGAACTAAGACCCGCTGCTCACAAGCTCCCCCGTAGGACACAAATTCTTCCCCGAAACAGCAAATCTTCCCGGGTTTCAAGCAGCCATCAATCAGCTTGTTAATCTCATGGTTCTGAGCTCTCCTGATGATATTTGTGACGCTACCGAACAGTTTGTCCGAAATATCCAAATTTAAATCAACTCATCAGATCCACATTATGGTCTTTTAAAACCTAAGGTCTTGGATCTGGTGAGGTTGAAAAGATCGCTGCGTTGCAGATTCATTCGGTCGCGAGATCCTGTCGATCCTGTCAAGAAATCGCTTCACAGTACCAAAAACGAATACTTCGCAATGCTGATCCAACAAAGCCATATGGATTCAACCTCTGAAAAGCAGCCAGGACGATAAAACGAAAGTCCCCTCGCAGAATCGCCAATCAAACGTGCTGACAACAATTGGTGCAGATCTATCTCTTAAATTTCGCTGGCTTTTACCAAAGAATTGGAAAATCGTGGAGGAAACACTGGCGTTTCTTAATGCTGCCTCTCAAGAAATCGAGCCAATAAGACAAGTCTGTCCGCAAGGTGTTTGTCTTCAAATAAGGAAGCTCTAGCCCAGCAAGGCTCAAGGCTTTGACGGCATCGATAGCAGAGTTGCTTAAGCACTCTTAAAAAAAGGGTATATTTTTGCTTGTACTTTTGTTCAACTCCATGTTTCGGCTACGCCATTTCCCTACCCAACGGAAGCGTGCTGTGATCTCAATGATCCCCAAACCAGGTAAAAGAAAAATTTTCAGAAAACTTGTGCTACTAAATATATATACACAATTTACAACAAAGTTAAAAACAACAACTAAAACCATAAACAAACGGAACCAAAATTGAAATTTCAAAATCCATAACGTTAATTTAAATAATAAAACAAGAAAGATAGCAAACTTCGGCAGCCGAACTTTATATATCCTTGCAGCTATTGAAAAAATTAAATATTCTATGTTTAAAAACATTGAAGCTATGATGTTTTGCAGCTTAATTATTCGATAGTTCCTATGGCAGCTATATGATATAGTCTTCCGATTTTATTAAAATTAAAAGCATAAATCTGAATTATTAAAAAAATTACAAAAAAAAGGTTACATTTTTTATTGTTCCCATGTGAGCTTTATGTTATAGTCTCCGATTTTGATGAAATTAAAACCGCAATTCTGAAATATTTAACCATTACTATATGTCGAAGAATTAAAAAAAAATTTAAAACAGCAATCTTAATTAAACGTTCTCATTTCATAAATGCTGTTTTACTCTTGTTTATTGAATATCTTTTAAATGGAGTATTAGATTGAGTTAATTGTTGTGTCGTTGGACCCATATTTTTATTAATTAATATAAGACATATTATATAAGAAAACAATTATTTCACCCCCAACTCCGGAACCAAATGACTTTCTAAAACTCTTAGAAGCACACACTCTTGTAAAAGTGATACCTTTTGATGCCTATATCATTTGTTACGGTAGAACTATTCTTTACTATATACATACATATATAAGTCTTTTTGCCCACGAAATTAAAATTTTACACAGATAAGGAAAACTTTCCCGTTAGAACTCCAAAAGCTATAAATATAACTCATAGAGAGAATACTCGTTTTAAGTACTAGAGTGATGTATGACTTAAATTCACAATTGACTTACTTGCATTTTTAACGACCAGTAAATGAATACATTAATCGGAGTTTTTTATTTTTATTTCTATAACACAACGTTTTTAAAGATTAATCACACTTTCACTCACTGGTAAGTAAACCGTACTATGTTGGGTCAAGACTATATAGCTGCTATTCTTATATTTCGAAAAATTCAGCATCACTGTTTTTAAACTTATACGCATAAAAATCGAAATGTAGTCGGCTTAAAGAATGTTTTTTTTTTAACCTACAAGGGTATATAAAGTTTGGCTCGCCAAAGTTTGCTTTCTTTTTACGTTGCTATAGCTGTAGCGGTATATAAATAAATAGTGTTGCTTCATGTTAATTAAGGAGGTAAGCGTGCTCCCAGTGCCTTTGAAAGAATCTTAGATCTTGAATATTTTGTTGTAGTTCTTTTCCAAGTCGACATTAAAATTCCAGCATCCTCGGCAGAGACCTCGCCTTAGTGGGATCTTTAAGAGGATAAAAGGTAATACCATATAATATAATCCCTTGGCTAAAACCGAAATAAAACGGACAAGCTGGCATAATACTTGTTTTTCATATATTTTTCATTTCTCAGCGCGTTACATGTTCTTCGGTTTCAGAATCTGTTTGAGTCCACTTGTACATACTATGTTGTGTATATAGAGTTCAATAATATATATATATATATATATGTATATAATTCTTTTGATTACATTAGTTACAATCGAAGCAAGATCGCTGCTGTTGTGTGTGTTTCTGCCTTTAATTTGGCCAGAACTGAATCCAACTGAATCAACTGGGACATACATATGTACCTCGAAATAATCGTGAGTTAAGAAATACTTCTCCTGTATACGTGTGTATATGTATATGTACGCCTGCTAATTACCATAATTATGAATGCTTAATAAATGTCTCTCTGCAATTCATTAAAGCGGTTGTAATACTAAAATTATGGTTATGATTTTGAATATACTTATATCTCGTATTTGGGCAAACTAATCTATGTACAAACCCAAACTGAGCTCAGGGCTAAAGGCAAATGCATAATTGGCTGATCCGCCGAGGCGACCAAAAAGGAAAATGAAAATGAAAAGGAAAAGCGAAGGTAAATGTAGTTTAACTGCATGGTTGGTTGCTTATCCTACAGACTGTATGCAATATTAGCAAAATATGGAATTAGCCTACGGTTCCCCTTGTTTGTTTGTGTCTGTGTACTACTCGTGTATACATTCCCTTGTTTCTCGGCTCTGCCCTGTTCGGATCTGGATCTCTGTCTCGCCCATCCGACAACATATGTATGTATATAACGCCTGCACCTATAAACTCTTTTCGCTTTAGAAAACTTGTCTCGAAAAATTCTTTTGTGTGTTTTATGCTTGCAAAAATTTGAGGTAGTTTTATTTTATTTGAATTTCTATTCTTTTCTTTTCGTTTCCTTTCCATTATTTTCCTTTATTTTTCTTTACTTTTCATGGATTCATGTTTGATATCATTACCATTATCTTTAGACTCTCCTTGTGCAGTACAAAGCGTTGAACAACTCGGGCGAAAGGCATCGAAAGACTAACTAACCGAATGGAAGAGTCAACAAAGCTTGTTAAGCTTGATCTGCGATTATCGTTAGAGTATTGCTTTAAATCATGTATACAGGCTGTGATCGAGGCACCCCGCCTCTCCTCTTCAGACATAGGGGGATATACGAGTACACGTACATTAATACATATTTGATTCTTCCTTATAAGCTTAAACTAGTTGAGGGGCACAGAGACGCATCTACTATATCTACTTAAGACAACACACAGATATATTTGATATTGTTACTGTTATTGTTATTGTGCAACATAGGGAAAGTGCTCGAGCTGGAATTTGGGGGTATGGGTAATGGGGTATGGGGTATGGGATATAGCAGTTAATACTTTTAATTGCTCCTGGCCCTGCGCTCGTTTCGCACACTAAATTAATCAGTCGTTAATAACAACTGGGTTCTTGTTGTTCAATTACATTTTGGCAGTGATGAGTACTCTTGTTTTCATAGTTTTGCGGCTCTTGCTCTTGATTCGAATTTTACTTACTTTAATCACGTATAAATTCATTGGCATAGAAAACTATAACTTAGGGTTTAGCGTTTAGCTCATATGCTTAAAGTGTTGGTGTTGGTTTTGCCATTCGGATATGTACACCTAATAGAAAAGTAGGTAGTAGGTAGTAAGTAAATGATCATCGAATTTTTCAGCTTCAAAATCTTTTTTTCTGTTTGTCCATTAAATCATAAGAAATTGAAACATAAGAGTTATTTTGTTGCATTTTGCATTTAAATTGATTTTCTTTTCAATAACTTTATTTTGCATAGTTTACTTGGGATTTGCCTTGGCTAAGTTCTAAATGAATAGTTTAAATGTAAGTTTATAAGCGAAACTAGTTAATGTTATATTCTATTATGTACATTGCATTATGCTCTTCTTTTTCTGTCTCCTTGGATTTTCACAAAACGAACTAGAGACGCTGATGGTGATGAATTGGCGAAAGTGGCATTCGATTTGCACTAAATTAATGGTTAATCGTCTTGGGCTCGGGTCTAACTTAGGCTTATAACTGTTTGCATTGCTGTTCGAGTTGAGTACAAAATGTTTTACAAATATTTCTCGTATTTTGTAGCGGTAAATGCTTCAAGTCTTGTGTTCTTCCACGTCACTTTACTCTACTTAAACATTAACTGCTCAGTTGTGTGCGTTGTTTTTTCGCTTTCAGTGTAAGTTTGGCCAGTTTCTAGGTGTACATTACAAAACGACGCGGGGCAACAAAGCAAACAAAAAGAAAACAAAATTTTACTTTAAATTTTAAATAGATAGATAGACAACATAAAATTGGCTTTTGAAACAAGTCTTGTCCAGTCGGTCATTTCCCACATGAATCTTCACTAAATGTACACTTTTAGAACTAAATTAGAACTACAACTCTAGAAACTAGGACGTTTGTTCATAACAGCACTTGCTAGAACGCGCGGGTGGGTTGCTATAAGGTGGCTACTACTTGTAAATGCTCCTGACTCTTACTTGTCCATCCGCAAATATTATATGTACAAGGATCGATGGACGACAGTTGGATGGGAACAATAAACTAAACGGCTGCTTACGCTGAACAAACAAAACAAAACTGAACAAAGCGGCGTACTTATAGATTCTATACATAAGGGGATATATGCGTAGGTGGTAACTTATTTAGGCCATACGCTAACTAGTCTACTTGTCACTGTTTACTCGTTTGTCGTTTTTCGGTTTAATTACTTAGAGAATACTAGAATTCTGGCAGTGCCCTAGATGGGCACCAGGGCGTCCGTCGTGATCAGCTGCTCCCTCGCCGATGACACCATCTTGGGTGGTTTGCGCGGATGCTTGCGCCGCTGCTGCATCTGCAGCTTGGCGATGCTGAGCACCTGCTGATAGCTGGACACCGTCTCGCAGCTCGCACTGCGCGAACTACTGCCGCCGTCTTCCTCCTCCTCCTCCTCATCTTCCTCGTCTTCATCTTCGTCCTCATCGTCCTGATCGCCGCCATCCTCCTCGCAGTCGCTGCCGGTCAGTTCGCCCACCTGCTGCTCATTGACATTATAATCGTCGGCGAAAAGCTGGGAGTCATAACGTAGCCGAAAGGCCGTGCTCAACAAGCTGTCCACACGTGTTTTTTCAGCCGGTCGCATCTGCTTGATGTGCAGCACCTTGGTGTGCTGGCGCGTTCGGTTCGTGCACTCCGGCAGCCATTCATCGGAAATGCTAACGGAGGGAGAACGAGTTGTTAGAAAGAGTTGTTGGGCAAATGACTGGGCTTGAGATTTAGCTTACATTTCGCGCGGGGACCAACGAACAAAGCACTCGTAGCCGCCCTGACTGTTGCGCCGTCGCATGAGGCACTGACCCTGGAACTCGATGGCCTGGGCTCCGTTGGTGAGTGTGCTTATCTGGCGCAGGCGGTGCTGCAGTCCCTCCATGATGCCAGTGTCGAAGAAGTCGAACATGCGAGCTGTAAGTTAAGCAATCGATTAATCACCTTGTACACTTATCATGGTGATAGGGTCAATTTTGTCAACAAATCATTTTAATTTTGGCTATTTCATTGGACCTATCTCTCGACTTTCTTCTAGAATCTATCAATCAATCAATCCTAATTCCATAACATTTTTATAAATGTATTTAAAACGGGTAAGAAATGTAAGAACTGTATTCCATAGCCGCCACATAGACAAATGAAGATGTGAATTCGTTCATTATTTCAGTATTTCGTTCAATTAAAAAGGTTTCAAGACTGTCGATAGCTGTGCATACCCTTGTAACTTATAACTTACCTGAGAAGGGTTGACGGCGGTACCGGAGCTTCTTGCCATTCTTCCGCAGTTGTTTTGGCACGGGCGGATCCGAGGTGCGCTTGCTCGTGCTCTCCTTGGCGTTGTCCGTGGCATTGAAGTGGTTGTTCACATGCTTTTGCAGCGCCAGCTGAAGGATGAGGAGAGATAGTAGTTATAGGGGCTGAATCAAAAAAAAGGAAGCGGCATCGACCCACCTGTGAGCCGAAACGCAGGCCGCAGCCCTCGACGATGCATTTGAACTGCTTGGAGCCACCGTGGGAGAGCACATGGCGCTCGAGCCAGCGGCGCGAGCATGACTCCTTGTTGTACACCTTGCAGCCCACCCAGAGGCAGGCGAAGGGACCTGTCTGCGTGTTGACGTGGTGCGTCTGCATGTGGTCCAGCAGCTTGGAGTTGCTCTCGTGCTTCTTATTGCACTTGTCCCAGTAGCAGACGCCGTCGTGGCGCTTCCCCCCTTGCCGCCGGCCCCCGCTCCAGCCGGGAAGCGAATGGTCTTTGGCTGCGACAGGATCGGCGAGATGGCGCTCTTCGGCAGACACTTGCTCGTGGCCTCGACCATCGCAATGTCCACCACAGTGCTGGGCGGAAAGGCGGCTGTACTGGCGGGCGACGGTGCAGCCGAACAATCATCCGGTGAGGCGGGAGAAGGTGCATTGCTGGCCAGCGAGTTGCTGTCGGAGGCGGCGGAGGAGGCGGCGGAGGAGGAGGAGGAGGAGACGCTGCTCGCTGCAGTGGTTGGCGGTCCCACAGAGGCTGATTTCGAGGATCTGTTGGGGGAATCGTTTTGGATTAGTCAAAGCTTAAAACTCAGTGAACGGTTGCCAATTAATTAGTTATTAAACAAAAATAAAGCATTCTTGAGTTGTTTTTTAGTTATCTTTTAAAGACAAAAAGGTTCCAATGTAAACGATATGTTTTAATTTACAATTTTGGCAGCCATACTGAAACCTTACACTTCTAAACTCTACTCACATCGCATCCACAATTGAGTTGCTGCTCTCACTGTTGCTCAGGCTTCCACCGATGCCGGATTCCGGCGTGGGTAGGTCCCTTAGCCGCTTGTGCGTCTGATGGGTCTCCAGCGAGGCCACCGACTTGTCGTCCTCCTCATCGTAGTTGCTACTCCCGCTGCTGCTCACGCCGCTGGCGGTGGGCGTGGGAGGAGTGTTGGTGTCATCGCCCTTGCCCAGCTGCAGGGGAAGTGTCTGCGGCGGAGGTGAGTCCGTGGCCTGCGAACAGTCATCGCCACCGCTGGAGATGCACGACGAGGTGACCATCTCGCTGAGCATGTCCGTCTGGCTGGCCGCTCGCCGGCTGCTGCCGCTCATGTTGCTGGCGGCCGGCGAGGGTGATCCCAGGCCGGAGGGCGTGGCTGATGGCGCGGGAGACGGGGCGGGCGTAGAGGCCTCTAGCGAGAGATCCGCTGCCGAGCTGACCGAGTGAGAGTAGTTGCTGCTGCTGCTGCTGCTGCTGCTGCACGAATTGGAGTTCGAATTGCTGTTGGTGCAGTCGGGCAGCAGGTCGTGCTTCAGCGTCTCCACCACCGATTCCGGATCGCGATCCCGATCCCTCTTGGGCAGCTGGCCGGCAAAGCTCTGGGGCTTGGGCGATACCGATGGCATTGAGAGCGAGGCCAGGGAGCCGGTCTGCGAGGCCAGCTCCGTGGTCTCCGCCTTGATCTTGCTAAAGGCCGACAGGGTGCAAGAGTTCGAGCTGGACAGTGCTGGCGAGGATCGCAGGCAGTGGCTGCCATTGCTGCCGTTGCTGCTGCTGCTGCTGCTCGGCGAGCTAAAGGGCAGCGGCGTAAGCGGTTGCGACGCCTTGGCCACCACTTTGGAGTTCTTGACCAGGTCGAAGAGATCGGGCGCACTGTTGGCCAGCTTCATGGCGGCTCCTGCCTTGGCCACACTCAGCGTGGGCGTCAGCTTCGAGGGCGCTATGCTCACCAGCGGTGGCGTCGGTGTGGGCGTCGGTGTGGGTGCGGGCGTGGGCGTGGCTGTTGCGGTACCAGTGGTTGCTGTGCTTTTGCGCAACTGACCCAGCTCCTTGGTGGCCGATGTGGGCACCAGAGGCGGCGGCGTGGTGGGCGTGGCTATGATCGGTGCCGCACCCACTCTGCCCTTGGTGGTCAGTCGCTTCTGGTATGGCTTGGCTGCGGGCAGGGCCCGTTTGGCCGCTGGCGAAGAGGCGGCTGCCGGGGAGCACGAGGGCATCGAGGGCATCGAGGAAATCGTCACCAGCGGCGGCGGTTGCGTGGAACTGTGCATCGGCGGCTTCACAATCGCCCGCTGAGGCTGTATGGCAGTGTTGTTGATGTTGCTTAAATTATTCGAGGCATTGTGGTTGTTGTTGTTGTTGTTGTTGCTGGCAGTCGAGTTGTTGGCAGTGTTCGAATTGCTGTTGTTCGTGGCTGCCAAGGGTGGCGGCTGAGTGGCAGTGTTCGTATTGTTGTTGTTGTTGTTGTTATTGTTGTTGTTCGTGGCCGCCAACGGTGGCGGCTGTGTGGCAGAGATGATTTGCTGTTGCTGATGCTGTTGGTTGTTCAGAGCTATTTGCAAGCTCATTAAGTAACCTAGGTACTCCGCCGAGTTCACTATATATAGTTTGTTATCCTTGAGTCCAACCTGCTGATTGTTGAGTGGATTAACAAAGTTCATGTTGCCGCAAGAATTGGAAGCCATGTTTTCTGTAAAATACAAAGCACAAATTAAATAGTTAGTTATTTGGGCAAGTTTTGGTTCTTTTCTAGTAGTTCTTAAATTATTTTTTGACGTTGTAGGTTTTATCGCTCTCTAGTCCCATTTTTGGGGACACTTGATGAACATTTTTCTTTCGGTGATTGGCACCACCAGTATAACACGGAACCTACTCAAGATAGTCTAACAGTGGTCGGCTTTTATCCGGACTCACAACAAACATTTCTTGGATAGTCTCTTCGCATTATCAGCAACTTCTAGTTTATATGCATTTAAGCCGCGGCGTTATATTGATAACTTAAAGCTATCGTTCTTTCCTATGACAAATTCGATTTAAATCATCGTTCCTGCACATCCAGTCGAGCATTTCTATGAATATTTTAATTCGTAGTTGTTAGTTTTTGAAGTTTTAGCTCTCTTTTATCTACTTAAATCATAATTAAACAAAAAATATATTTATTTTTTAAGAGCAACAATAACGTATGTAAAAATAAAAATTTCCCATGCATTTTCCTGTAGCTTTTGAATGGATTTCTTGCTTTCTTACATAAGTAGAGACTCATTTAAAATAATCGATCTTAAAATGTGTATAATATTCACCGTTTAAACTCATGTTGTTCTGCCGGGCAAGAAGCAGCTGATGATGGAGGTAGCTCCCAGTTCCCGGAATGGCCTCCATGGGAAACTGGCCGCTGGCGTTGGGCAGGCCGAATGGATTGCCCGCCGTGGCCAAATTGAGTAGTCCGAAGGGATTGGCAGCCGATGCGGCCGCCGCCGACGTGGCCGTTGTGGCCGTCGTCGTGGTGGCCGTCGTTACCTGCTGCAGCTTGAAGACCGTGCCGTTGAGGAAATACTGGGCGGCAGCAGCCTGTGCCGCCTGCGCTGCTTGAGCGGCCGCATTGTTGTTGGCCGCCGCGGCCACCGCCGCCTTAGCCACGTTATTCAGTTGCATGATGTTGGCGGCGGCCGCCAGCTGAGGCGGAAGCTGGACTAGATTGGGCAATTGCACGGGCAGCTGGTAGAGCGTGGGATTGGCGGGAGCGGGCGAAGGATTGAGAGCTGGTGCGGGGGCGGGGGCGGGTACGGTGGCCGCCACGGGGGCGGGTGGTGAGATCGGCTTCTGTTTCAGGGTGGGACTGGTTCCCGGCGGTCGGTAGACCATGGCCGCCTTGCCCTGCTGCTGCTGTTGTTTCATCTCCGGCGTCCGGGGAGCAATCGCCACATGCTTCTTGGCCGGGGACTTGCCCGTACTGGAGCCATTTGAGGAGCTACACGAGGACGATGAAGAACTGTTCGAGGATCCACTGCTCGGCGTCTTGCGCAGATTGGGCGCTACCTGTGCAATCTTGGCCGGTTGCTTGGTGCTGCGCTCGATTTTCTTCAGAGCCGGCACCGGCAAACTGGGACTAGGAGTGACAACAGGCGGGGCGGGTGCCGCAGGAGCAGCCGGAGCCACTGCAGCGGGTGTGGGTGATGTCTTGGCCGCCTGCTGCTGCTGCTGCTGTTGTTGTTGTTGTTGTTGTTGTTGTTGTTGTTGCTGCTGCTGCTGCTGCTGGGCCTTCTGCTCCTTGAGCTGCGACAGGATGTTAAAGTACTTGTTCAGCGAGGCGGTGGTGGCGGGCGTGCTCATGGTCAGCGTGTTGGCCGGATTGCTCTGCTGGCCGGGCTGTGGCGACAGCTTTCCGCCGCCGGGCGACGGCTTCATTTGGGACTTGAAGAAGCCGGTAATCTTGGTCTGCGACTCCTCCATGGCGGCCACCTTCAGTCTTTTGCTTGCATCAAAGGAGCTGGGCAATTCGTTACGCGCCTTCTTGGCGGACGCCGCTCCTCCGCCGGCTAGACAGGCGGCGTCTCCGCCGGCGGTGCCCATTCCCATGCCAGATCCCGCCCCGGCCGCGGTTCGTTTGTTCTTGTTGGCCGTGGCGGCGGGCACGGCGGTCGAGGTGCTGCCCAGGCTGGTGTTCCACGGCCACTGGAGCGTGGGCACGAGGCTCGGGTTGTTGTGGCGCTGGGGCGTCGTCGGCTTGGACATGGCGCTGCTGGATACGCCGCCGTGCTGGCTGAGATGACTGTGGTGGATGGCTGGCGATGATGGCACCTGGGGGGCGCTGCCGGAGGGCGGAGAGGCGGCCGCTGTGGAGCTGCTGCCGCTGGCGCTACCGAGGATCTGGGGCGGCATCTTGGTCAGCGGGTCGGGCGGGTCGCTCAGTTGCGAGTGCGCACTGTACGGGGAGCCGGGATCGGACGCATCCTCACTGGAGCCCGTGCTGGAGTCCGCGCAGCTCAGTGAGGTGGCAACGCCGCTGCAAACAGAAGGAGGAGAAGGGGACTTGATAAGTACGGGTGTTATCTTTTGCTGTTGGGTTACTATTGATATTCGGGGAGATTTCACTGGCCCCACTGTGGCTACAGCTGCCCTCGGTTGCAGCCACACCTTTTGGACGCGGGCCAAGGAAAGGGGATTGCATCTCTGATGGGAAACGATCGTCTGCCAATTTTAATTCACCAACTAAACAATTACATTGTTTTGCACCTTTAATTTGTTTGTGTTTATGCTTTAGTCTTTTTTTACACGCTTTTTCTCTCTTTTTTTCTTTGATTGTTTATTTGCTTGGCAGTGTTGGGGAACGACTCATTTATTCTTTGGTTGTTTATTTGCCTGACAGGGTTGGAGAGCGCGCGGAACTATCGGTGTGCACACTGTAAGCGCTAACAGCGCGTCTAACAGCTGATATTATTTCCCAAAACAATCATAGCAGGCAGATACGAAACTAGAATTTAAGTGCAAGGCGCAAAGTACAACAAAATAAAGTAATTTTGTATTCATTTTTCGCACAAGAATTTACTTGTCCATCCCGACTTAACTAATAAAAATGTGTATGAAAACAAAAGAAGGGTCAGTTATTCAATGCGAGAAATCAGAAAATTATGTTGCGCGAGAACTAATGAGAGAGGAAAACAGAGAAAGAGAGCGCACTCCGCATATGTAGCACACTCACACAAAACGGGTCGATAAACGAAAGCATAAAGTAAACAAAAAAAGCACGAGAATACAACAGGCAAGAAAGAGCCAACAAAAGAGCTAGCCCGAAAAGGAAGAAAATAAAGGCAAACTCCCTCTCCTCTTTCATTCCACATTCCTTCTTTCCTCCCTCTCTCTCTATCTTTCCTTACGATTGTCTGTCCGCGTGCAACATAACAGCAGCAGCAACAACAACAACAACGGTGGGAATAAGAGGAATGGAAGGCAAGGGCCGCAATCTAATGCGGGAAAATTTCAGTTTCAGGTAGCCCAAGTCGCGTGTGTGTTTGTGCGGTTTTGTATACCCACACGTACATAACACAGGGAGAAAGGGAGAGGGAGCGAAACGGGATGAACGGACTGCACGTATACAAAAATATCCTATGGTTACAGAAAAAGGGTATTTTGGAATTCGAGTTGGAGAGTTTTTACAATGAATAAAAAATTGATCATGATAAAATGTACGTTTGCACCCATATTGGTAATTAATATACGTTTATTCTTCTTCGAAATACAACATCAAATTTACATATGTTTTAAAACACTCTTGTTGGATACAAATCCCATTTTTTAAATAAAAAAAATAATTGTTAAGCGGTGGGATTTAAACCAGGGTTTTTAAATAGGGTATGCCCATATCCTAATAATAATCTTAATCTTAATATCTTAAGTGACCAGGCATAGAGTAAAACTCAATTTTATACAATTTTCTTATCCATATTTAAAAAAAAAATGTAAATGCACGTTATATCAACCTGATTTATCCATTAATGTTAATTTGAAAAAAAGTATAAAACGTCTCTCATGTTGACGTTTTTTTTTAATGGAGAGGGAAATGTGATTGCTTAGAATTTGTAAAATATTTTATGATCATTTTGGAGGAAAACATGGGAGTGGGAGTTGTTTTCCACCTGCCCTCGCTTGTTAAACGAATCCATAAATTCGGAGTTAATGTTTCAAGCTTGGGTTCCAGACCAAAAATCGTTCTTGGGTTTTCTCGGTCAGAAGTTTAATATTCTCCGACGGCTTGCTTAAGTTTTCTGACCCTTCGTAATCAGCAGCGGCTTTCTACCTATCAGTACCTACTGAATTTTCAGGCCTTCAACACATGAATTCTGAATATAAAAGAGAATAAAACACATAAAATGGAAACACTTTATATTTTATGTTTGTCTACCCCCGGAGATCCCACAGATTACGACGACCACGCTGCTGCTTTTGTGATAAGCCTATTCCGGCGGATTGATGTTAACTGCGCCCTTATTTTTTCTGCATTTTTGTTGTTTTTGAAATGAGGTAAACGAACCTAGGACTTTTTTATTTAAAATTCTACGCTTCTATATTATTAAAAGAAAATTCTAAATTTATACTGGGCTATTAGAAAAATTTACTAATAGGATTTTCGGGGTAAAGAAAATATGAAAGTTGTTTGTTTTGGTGCTAGTAAAGGTTTTTAAATAATATTGTGTTTTATTTATATTCGTCGCTAAACGCTGTTAAAAATCTTATCGAGTTAAATTAAAGAAAGTTAGATTTATGCCCGTTATAATATTGAAAATTATAATCAGTTGTAATGTATAGTTTTTTTGTATACAAGTTTTACGCATGTAACAGAGCTCGACTATCAATGAGAGAAGTCCCAATCACTGTATCACAATCTATAAACAATATTAGATTTCGTAAAAATCGTAATTATAACATTCCAACGGGTCTTACAATTTCCAATGACAAATAGACTAGCTAAAAAAGAGAGTAAATATTCGAAGTAAAATTAAAATTGTTTTTAAACTGTAAATTAAACAAAAAGTCCAATAAACTATGGTTGTATTTATGATTGTATAACTGTGTTGTGTTCTTAATTAAGATTTGATTTTGTTCATTTATGTTTTCTTTTCTAATACTACACTTGTGCATTCTTCGTTTTAAAATAAGTTAGACCTTTAATTTTTTAAAATACCACATTTATTCGCATATTTTAAAAGTAGAGTTGGTTATAATTGGTTTTACTTTAGGATGAAACAATCTAAGATGATTTATACTATTTAAATTGCCTGTTTTTCAGTTTGTTCTTTCCGAAAAGCGTTCCAATTAAGGGCTTTTAAAAATATTTATAGACTGTTTTGCTGTGATAACTTTTAACTTTCGGGATCATTTTTGCTAAATCTCACTTTGCTTTCAGACTGTTAATTCAATTTGATTTCTACTTGACATATTTTAACAAAAACTTTTTGTTTGCCGACGGCCCTTGCGCTTTACGTCTGCAGGATAGAAATTGTTTCCCTTTGCCCGTTTGAAGTTCATTCTGCTATGCCACTGAGCCTGGGGTGAAAGTTATCCGATATTTATGCACTAGTCCTTTGGTAGATGGCGCCTTTCAATTGCAGCAGTTTATTATGCATTCAACGCAAAGTTGATGCTTAAATTATGCACTCTATTTAATTTTCCAGCCATAAGTAAAGCTTTATGGCCCCTATTCACACACACACTGGGGTCATATTAAATTCATAGAACGCCGCACGGCAAAAGCGGCAACAATTTAAATTTTATTAGAAAATCCCATTAGATACACACGCACACACCGAAAGCAACTTCCACTTCCGCCAGAAGTTGGCTTTGTCGTGTGTGTGTATGTGTGTTTGTGTGTTGGGGGTGTGGGTGTGTGTATCCAACGCCACCCGCACTCACACAAGGCATGAATGAAGAAGGCCATGGGTAGAGGAGGGTCGCAAAAATCATTGCATATTTGCTTGGGCAAACAACAACAAATGCCCACAATTACACACACACAAAGTCGCGAACAGTGACAGCCAGCAGTTATTTAACACGTGATGTAAACGGAATGTAAAGCATGCTGTAATAGTCGAGCGAAACTAAAAATGCAGGCAGAGAAACATGCGCAGCACCAGAGAGGGAGCAATGCACGATTTCTTTTATTTTGCTGGCATATTCGTATTCTTTGGCTTAACGACTCCAGCCTTTCGTCGGTATACTAACGTTGAACGCTAACGCTATCGCTATCCGTGTTCCCAGGCAGGCGATCCGTTTTCCTGTCCGCTTTTCCGCATACAAACACCGACCGACCTTCAACTTTAATCTCGGTCTTAAAGCATTTCGTATTCGTATCCGACTCGACGTTGTTGCTTTAATTATCCACACAAACACACGCGTAGACACACACACACACACGCTGGCGTTTACGGGCGGGCACGCGAAGCATAAATATCCATATATCCAAAAAAGAGGCGGCCGCAGAAGAAATTCCCACCAACACACCGAAGCCGAACCGTATCTGTATCTTTGATTCGATTCTGCAGTCCGCTATCTGCAGGCGCGTCCGTCGCGGTCGAAAGTTGGAGAGAAAATGGCCTAAAAACCTGGCTTCTTCGTAAGGAACAACGGGAAAACCAGCCGAGAATTTTCAAGAGAGAGCGCTCTCCCTGCGAGATGTTCCCCGTATATTATACATATGAATACGAAAAGGGAATTTTTCGAGAGAGAGAGAGAGAGAGAAAGAAAGAGAAAAAACAGAAGAGCGCCCTTCTTTCTCACAGCGTTCCCTACGTTCCTGCCCATTATTATTATTTTTATTTATATTTCACTTTTGTTGTTGGCACGTTAAATATTTCCTGTTTGTCGTCGTCTCTCCGCTTTGAGCCCGCAAAACGAGAGCGAGGGCTGTGGGATGTGGGATGAGGGCAGTGGGCGGGGCAGAGGTCGGTGGCAGCAGTTCATGTTATGGTCACGTACTCCTCCCCCCAAAACATCCTTCTCTCACACCATAATGTGTCTCCGTCCGTCTCCTTGTCACTTCGCCTCGTTTTACTTTCTTTTCCTTTTCGCTGGCTGCCTCGTCGAGCTTAAATGTTTATCTAATTATTTAGACATCTTCCCGCCAACCCCACAACTGGCCTGGTGAGAAAAAATATTTAATTTGCCGCATAAATCCCTGGAAAATGTGTCTTCTAAATTTGTCACCGACCTGTACGAACTGCTCGCCAAGCTTGCGGCTATTTAGTCTAGTTTAATAGGCGGCTTGTGAATAAAAAAATTAAGTAAAGGCTTACTACGGTGAAATCTAGCGAAACACAATACATTCATACGTTAAGGGGCTCTAATCCCTACCAGTGTTAACTTCTCATTAGAATGTTTAAAAGTTTGTTGAAAATATTGAGGTATATATTTAGCTATATTTTTTGGTTTTTAATTTACAGAAAATATTGAAAGGTGCCAAAAAAAACTTCCCCAACTGCTGACATGATTCTGGCCAAGCGAGTAGGAAAAAAGTCTTTCTTTCTTATGCAACTACCTACAATCTTTAAAAAACATCGTAAAACTAACAAAATGGCGTTGTTTTAATTTTTGGAATTAAAATGGTACTTTTTAATGCCAAATGACAATATTTTAATCAAAAAGAAATCATTGTCTAGTAAACTCATTCAGCGTTTTTTTTTCATTTGGGCGGTCGATCTTTAGTACGCTATCATTTATTAAACAACTTTTAAAGTAGAAACTAGATAATCAAATAAGTCAATGAAAAAAAAGGTTTTTGAAAGTGTCATACTGGTATAGCCTTAAATAAAGACATATAGTTTGAAATTAAAAAATAATGAAGTATCTACCAGATTTTGTCAAATCATTTTGTGAAAGCATTTTATCAAAGCATTTGTTGGTGCATCCAAGTATCATCCAAATAAATCTGATAAATTCATTTGATAACCGGCGGACATTATTCGTGGTTATTTAATTCATAATTTTAAATTGTTAAATATTACATAACATTACAATATTAATTATATAAATATAATAATTGCAAGCTTGAGCAAAAAATTTTAATTGTTTTTTGTTTGTCAACAAGTCTGGCTGATTGACAGTAAGACCGAATTCCACGAATCCGGTGAACTCTGAAACTTCGGTTATGAAGGTTTTCCGCTGGCGGAACTGCACGTCGATCTGAGTACTAGGCTTTGGGTCGTTAATTTATTGAGTAACATCTGTGTCGGCGAACCAAATCAGGATTAAGAATGTCCGTTGCGGAAATGCGCATAGAGTGATCACAGAAAGTTATTTTGAACAAGCGATGACGACGAGTTCGGGACGAACATTCAATTTTGGTTTTCTTTTAGTCCTCTCAGACAGGTCGTAAAATATAATAATATATCATGATTATACTTATTTAATATCAGGAACAGGAAAATCATTTCTTCCATGTTGTCGAATGTATCTCATCAGTTTTTGCCCTACCAATTTACATTTTAAGCAGTTTCCGAGATCTCGACTTTCATACGTACAAAATGTCCTTGTTTTATAAGTTAATAACAATAATTAAATATATTGTTTTTGGCCTCTGTTAAATTTGCTAAAGGATTCAAAAACATGCTGATATCAGTTCTAAAATACTTAAGTAAATTGCCTTGACTTTAGTCAGACCGCGCAAGTCAGTCTCAAATAATAGGCCCAATCCTTCGTCGCTGGCAGAATGTTTTTATTTTTGTAATCTCCTTCCACTAAAGAACAACGCCTTCGTTTTTAACTCTAGCTTCCATTTTGGCATCGGTTCCAGCAATTTTGGTAATCTGCATAAATTTTACACATTTTTAGCAAGGCAATATGCTAGAAATAAGATCCGAAGAAGGGGAGCTCGTAGTTCCGCCCATGCCCCACATGTCACCATATTTGTTTACGCGTCAATTTTGATTTATGTGTGGCATAATTCCAGGCGTTATAAACTGTTTTTGACAGCCGAGATGGGTTTGCAACAGAAAGTTTGGGGCCAGGGGAAGTGGTTGAATGTGGGGCGTGTGTGTGGCATGTGTATGAGTTATGGCTAGTACCTGTGTCTATTACTTTACATTTGAGATGGGTTCGCTTGTTGTATGCTAATTTGGTCCTTCTGCCTAAACTATTTTGCAAGCAGCAGCCTTAATTCATTAGTCCTGATAACTGAAATTACATATTATTTAATTAGCACACAGGGTGTCATTCCCAAAGTCGAACGAAGATAACAAGTCGGACAATCTGTCGTATTGAACATACCCTTATCAATCTGTATTGACGTTCAAAGTGACAAACAAGCAGAGAATCGTTTAAGAATTATATGGATGTTGGTTTGCTAAGTGCATTTGTTAGAGTGCAAAACGTTGAAAAAAACTGAAATTCATGAAAAGCGCATTGATATTAAAATTTAACGACGAAATGAATTTGAATTGTTTCAATAACTTCATCATTACATTTAATCAATTGAATTGGGGTAAATGGATTTTGACGACTTAATTGCCTTGAACAAAAGCCTTGAACATTTTACAATTAGTTTTTTGTTGTTGAACTTTTTTATTATTATAAAAGCTAAAGCAAAATAAACAATTTGGAAAGTACAATTATTTGTAAATCTGCTAAAAAACTCGCTTGTTATTTATAGTTTTTTAAAGACTATTATGAGGAAACGACTAACTTGACGCTTTGTTTATGCCACTCAGCAACACAACCTCTTAGCCGTGTATGACTACACTGCACTGGGTAGAGCTGAGTAAACAGAATATAGGTCTTCCGGGAGAGTGCATGCACTGTAGACATATGTAGTTGTATGTATGCATGTACCTTCACACATATACGAGCATTAGAATATCCTGCCTGACTGGACCCCCCTCAAGGCACCCCAATTATAACGCGCTAAACAATAAAGAAAATAATAATAAAACGCCAGTGCACACACATGTGTTTGTCGTACATACTAGACTGTGTGCATGTGTTTGTCCTGAGCAACCCTCGCTAATGAAGCTGCAGCTCAGCTCTGTTTGCACACGCAATTTGGCTTTGCTGCCTCCTTTCCTTTCCTTGCCAAAGACCCGGGCAGCAGGACCTGAGCCTGAGTCTGGGCCCTGAGGTGTGGACGAGATTGAAACGGGGTCCAGGGATTATCACCAGCAGCAATAGACAGCTACAGAACGGAACGGAACGGACCAGAACAAATAAGGCAAAAGGAGCGTAAGAGACGAATAATTGATACCCTGTCGGCTGATTTACCCCGGAGGTGTACTTTCAAAAAGTACCCAAGAACCCTCAACAATACCTAACGAAATATATGACTACTGTGTCCGCTCGTAAATTAACGGTTGTTGGTTCCTAGTCGAATAGGTACAACTCAAACCACCATCTGCCACAATAAAAAATCGGCTGTACAGGATCTGTTGGGGGTTTTAGGGCAACAAAAAAAAAAACAGTATAAATGCGGTGAACATATGTATAATCTGTTTAGTCATTAAAAAGGAACAAGCTTTCAAACGTTATAGGATTGCTGAAACCTTAATTCTATGTTAAAAATATTAGCGTTTTTTATTTGGTATAAAGCTAAGAAAATCAAATCCATTGAAACTTTAAATTTGGACTTCCTTAAAAAACTACTTTTAATTTTAATTAAGTTTAAAAAAATGTCTTCTTATTTTAAACGAGTTAATTGCTGGATCGTTTTTTAGACTCTAAAGCTTGGAATGAATAGTTGATTCCATTACAAATTACCATATGTATTTAAGCTTTATGCAGTCGGAGATTTAATCTTCAGTGCCGAATGATGCTTTTAGCAATTATCTTTAACGCCATTGGCGTAGACAGAGTTTTTGAAGTAAAGGCCCCCACCAATCAATCGGGTAAATACTGAAATGTGGATTAAAAAAAGTGTGCTACAAAATATTTAATTTTAACCCAAACCCTTCGAGTTTTTAGCTATAAGATCGTCGTACATATTTCTCTTTACAATGCATGGAAAATAGAGTTTCCGTTATCTGGAAAATCTTGATAGTGTTCGACACCAGTTCCAGTAACATATGTACATATGTATGTAGGTTCCAAACGAAAGGTCTCCCCACCCTTATTAACCTGCAGGTTATCAATAATCACTGCAATCGCCCGGCGGCATCCGATACAGCAAATGTCGCTTTAGCTGCCCAAACACTTGATAGTTGTTGGATAGTTGATATGTATTTGTTGTTGCCTTTGCATCGGCATTATGTCAATTTGGAATATATTCCATTAAAAACTCGGGAATCCTCCAAAGTACATGGACAGTACGCGATACATATGTATGTATTTATGTATGTATGTATGTATATCTGAATGCCTCTGGCAAACATGTGCGAGAGAGAAAGTGGGATGGCATGGGGAAAGGGATGGAGGGAAAGAGAGGAACAGAGAGAGAGGCCGCTTCGTTTGGCGGGAACAAATAGAAGTGCAACAACACCAAATCACAGCTGCGGGCAGCGCTGCCAACGTCGACTGCAGCGTCAACATAAAAACGCGCCGCCCGTTGGCATCACTCTCCCCTCTTCACTTATCCCTTTCTTCTTGCACACGCTTGCTGCAGCATTTGTTTTGACATTGCTGGCAGTTCTTTGCCATCAGCTGTCTCGCTTGCTCCGTCAATCTGGCAATCAGTTTTTTTTGTGTGTGTGCTCAGTGTTTGCCAGTGCTTGTGTTTGCTATTGCACTCGCTGCGCTTTTTACCACTCTGCATCGAGTGCAAAGTTTTAAATTAGTTTGGAAAAGTGACGAAAATACACTCAGTCAGCGACACTTTTCGCAAATTTTTCGGGTTTGAGGTGACCAAAACAATGGTTTATTGATTTTGTTTGTTCTAAAAGTCAAAAAAAATCGTTGTATGCTAAGTATTGCATTTCATGCCGACATGTTTGTGCATTGACTGTGTCAATTCAATCCAATACACTCATATAACATAATACAAAAAAGAGAAGAAATAAACTAAATAAATAGTAGGTGCAAACTATAAAATTTATAATTTCAAAGTACAATTTTAATTGCATTTTGTAATTTTTTTTCGCAAACATGCTAATAATAATTAGCATAATTTCACTGCAACTTGCACAAAAGTTATTTCCACAGCTTATCCAAGATAAAAGATATTTATTTATACATGTTTCTACAACCATAGCGTATACATAATATTATAATTCATCTACAACTACGTGAAAAACAAATTGATCTCAAAAAAACAAAGGTTTTAAAATATGTGTTATCTGTACCTTTTACCTTACCTAGACACTTGACAAATTGTGTACATTTTACCTTACCTAGGTACCTTTCCCAACACTGGCTATATGATATATAAGTCCGATTCGGCCCGATCTGACTATATACTTCCTGTAATAGTGGTCGGGGCACTCGACTATAGCGTTCCTAAACTAAATAATTGACATAAGAAACTAATTTTCATAAGTTATAATAAAACAATTTTGTATATAAAGTGTCAATAGTGGCAAAAATATAATTATACGGATTGCCGTTTAAAATAAGACGTTTACAAACTTTTAAAAGACTTTGCCAAGACTTTGCAAATATGCGGGTAATGACTAGAGAAGTTCAAGACGTGGCTCAAGTGAAGAAGTAAAATGTTGTTTAAGTACATACTCCATAAAATCCCCAAGTGCGTCCACTATAAGAAATCTCATGAATTGCAAATTTCCTCCCTTGGCAAATCCTGCCTCAATCCTTCTGTTCTCCCGGCCATCAGCCGCAAATCGAATTTTTGGTTGGGTTGGGTTTGCCGCGAGGGCCTTTGAAAGGTGGGTTACGTGTGGCCACCTGTGTCAGAATCGTTTTGCATGGCGACCTACCTTTAATTGTCCTGCTCCTTAGAAATGCGGTCTGGTCCTCCCCTCCCCCACCCCCACTTTCCATCTCAACTTCTGGCTCTTTTGTGTGGATCCGTTTACTTGCGGGCAAGTACGCCTTGGGGCGCAATAAAATGTTTAATAAATTGCAAAAGTGCGCAGAAAGTGGCGGAAAGGAAGCGGATGTCAGTAGGGGAGAAAATTCATGACCAGGAATCGGGGAACACAGATGGCGCTGGTCAGGCGAAACAAGTCAATGACATATCGTAGATACAAACATATTCTAATGAAGCGGAAGAGAGGAAAGCCCAACTGCGGCTCACACACACGTTTTTCGGGCAGAAAGCTAGGGCTGATAGCTGAGGGCGGGACAGGGACGGGGCGGGGCTTGTCACTGGGCGTGGCACTGGCGAGATGTTTGGCTTGCTAGGCACGTAAAATGTATTGAATAATTACATTGGGCCGCCTAACGGCATACGAAATGAGCAGAAATCCGAACTCGAACTCGAATTCAAACTCAAATTCAAACTCAAACTCAAACCGAAGTCAAAGTGGAGTCCGCGACAAGTGGCGGTCCGGACATTGGCCACGCCCCCCCTGTCGAACCGCCCCCCGTCCCACCTGCCTGGTGAACCTATCCTGCCTGTCGAGTAATGAGCGCCACAGGAATTGGGAATTTCGAAACGCAGCAGGAAATAAACTTTTTCGGGTGACTACACCGCTGCGAGGGGAGCAACGATAAAGATTGATGAATCCACAGAAATGCATTTTGCCCGACAATTGTTTTTCGCTGGAACTCCGAAACTCGGAAGGGAGGGAGCAGGCCGATGGCCTTTAAGTAGTGCTAAAGTATCAATCAAAATGCGTGCGCTCGCTCGCAACAATCATGAAATTACATTGAAATTTTAGAATGCCCAGTCAAGGTGAAGAAGCTCCAACGTGAAACCGAATCCCAAGTCTGGCACTGAATGCCTCAAGAGGCATCGGCATCCGTGGAAAGAGCTGAGAAAACGGTTACCAAATCGGACAAAACAAAGCGGGAACACAAAAGATGATTTATCATTACAGGGGGAGGCAGAACGGACGAACTGCTGGACGACTTACAAATTGGATTTCCAGAGGGGATCGGAAAAATTAGCTACGCGAGCACAGGCAAGAAAAGCATGTAGGAATGCTGTAACCGGGTATTTGGATTTATTTATTAGGCATAAGAATACAATAACATCTCAAGTATTAGTCTCACTTAAAAGGTCATAATCGTTGTGTTTTTATTTGTTAAAAGACATTTAAATTGTATATGTTTGGGGTAAAATAAATGGTTTATTAATCACATAGTTGACATTTCTTCGACATTTAATGAAAATTATACAGAGAGATTAGCACAGTTGAAACCCACAACAATTTGGGAGTAAATGTGGATAGCTCAAGTTACCCTACATAATAAACCACTTTGATAAACAAAAAGCTAATATATTTATCTTTGCTTTACCTGAAGCCCCTTGAATATGAAACGCCAGCGAAATTCCTGACAGAAGTTGCACTTCAGTTGGGCACAATGTCAATGTTTAAGTTTTAATTTATTTAAAATCAATTTACGCAAAATCTTGGCCAAATTCTTTTACAGACGAATTCACAAAAAGGTGGCGCAGTTTGAGTAATGTTTTCCGGACGGAATAAATGAGCTTGCGAGGCACTGAAAATCTTGCATAATTAAATTGTCCTGTTGCTGGTTTTAGTCAGTCTGTTCTGTCTTTATCTCTGCCAAAAACTTCAAATCTCCCATTCTGTCTGTCTTAACTTCTCTCAGTTTACCTGCTTTTATTTGCTGCCTTATTGCTTGTGGAAATATTTGTCTAGAGCTCTTTGGCACTAAGAAAAATGATGAAAACTGCTTAATTGGTAAATACACCCAAAATTTTCGACTTATGTTTTCCTTGATTTACCTCTTATGGTAGGACGTATCAAAAAAGGGCCTAGAGAGAAAACTTTCCAAATCATTTTCATTAACTTAAGTATATTAATTATAAAATATATTCTAGTTGTATGTAAATCCGGAGATTACAACATATAGTGTGTCAATTTTTCTGACTGTAACTGCGCATTCTGCTTGTTCACTATGTTCTTGGCAACATGCAACGTGCAACATGCCACACACTGTCAGTGTCTTTAATCCTGATGCAAGTGAAACTAAATGTAGGCCCAGAAGGCAGTCGACAGGTGCTCTGGATCGAGTCTGAGCCCGGTTTTCGGGTCTTGCGGTTCAGGGCCATATCCACACACAACTACTGTGTTTACTTCTAGTTTTATTGTCCCAGCACCCGCTTCTCTTGGGTTAATTAAAGCTGGCCGGGAAGTGGAGAATCTTTGGGTTTCGAAGGGAGGGCGTGTGCCACTCCAGTTTGGGATTAGTCAGTAGGGCAGAAAATCCAAAGCAATTTGATTGGGGTTTTATGCGCATTCCGCACTTTATTCGAGTGGTGACCCCGACATGCTGCGTTCGCAGACAATTCCATTAACATTAAATGTTAATTGACGGCAGAGAGGTCCAAAGATTCCTCGATCTCCAACCGTCGTTCTTCGAATTGGGAAATGGAACCAGTCGAAGACCAGAGCTGGCGATGGGGACCAGCTGATAAATTCATTAAATGTTTCGGGAACAAGAGCCCAGAAAAAACTAAGACGGCCTGAGGACCAGTGTGGGGTAGGCAATGGCAACTGAAATTCAATACCGTTTTTTGGGGGATGACGATGGCGATGGCGATGTGTGCCCGATTGTGATAGTTATTGCTGTTGGTGTTCCCATTATTGATGTTGCCTGGTGTCATTGTTGCTGTTGCCGCTTTGTTACTGCTGCTGGCATGCGGGGTTTCCCCTCGGGCCATCGCAGACTTACAAATGATTTTGATTTCAATTTTTTCCCCTTTTGTTTGCCACCAACTATAACAACGCACCCCTCCACGCGGGAGATACAATCGAGAAGTATTTGACGAGAGAGAGAGGGAAAACTTTTGTGTTACAATTTTCCATTAATGCCACAGAATAGAGGCGGAGTAGTGGGCAGACTTGACTGCGAAGGGAGGAGCTGATGGCCTCCCACTGGGCTGCTCTCAACGAAAGTTAATAAATTCAAAACACTTGCAACTCATTTTTCTGTATTTTGAGTACAAGAGAGCACAGGACGATGAAGGAGTAGAAAAGGAGTAGAAAAAGCCATGCCAAAACCGGTCACCCAGGCACTCCACTTTCCGACTAAACTGGAGAAGTCACAGGAATTTACATATGAATGCCTGGCAAGGAACCGAAGTGAACTGGGGGATCGGATATACCTCCGAGGAGCACTCACACATGATGTGTGGCCATAGACACCACTCACCCACGGATGACTCACATGCACTCCAGCATTTGTCGTCATCGTCGTCGGGCACTTTCAATTGCTAGTGAAGTATTAATGGCAGCATTTGAATAACAATGCAGATGCCAAGTCAGGCTGGCAGATTCTGCAATTCAAATTCAAACGACTGCTATATCTCCAGAGACCCATACCTTCTAGAACAAGTGCCGCAATTAGATCAAATGTGGGGGCTAATTTGAGCTGCGTACGCAGACTGACATCTCAATTGTCCCCGTTGAGATAGGATACTCGATAATCTAATAAACTGAACCAAGCAACATATTTTTCTCAAAAACAAGTTTCACAAATGCAACAATTAAAATACAAACCATTGGAAATTTAAACATAACTTCTCTTTTTCAATAACATCTTCATTTCGCGAAATTAAATTCTCATAGGCAAAAAACCGGAAAAGTAAAGAATTTCCTCTTTTCTATTTCCTATTGGTAATCAAAAAGTGGGTTTTAAACATTTGGGAAAATGCTTTTTAAAACCACCTTTTAGCTTACCTAAAGGACGAAAAAATATCCGACACTGGCTAATTTATTTTTTGAATTCCCCAGATCTGCCCAAGTAATACAAGAAGTACGACTGGAAAATCCCATAGAATATGAGTGCTACGAGCATATTGTAAATGCATTTTCGGTGTCAATGGCGTCACAAGCAAATTGTGAATCGTTAATAATGTCGGCCCTTCGCTTCCTCTGCATTCTGAATAACGCTCTTCAGATGCGGTTTCCAGGAACCTTCGACCGATGCCAGCCCACGTAGCATAATGAGCACAGATTTCAGGGGAATTTCGCCAGCTGAGGAAGAATTCACTAAAGATCAGCTGAATCAGTTTGTGGCTGCCTTTGAAATATGCAAACGTCATTCGGATGCTGTTAATTATGGACTTAACTTATGGAATCTTAGCTGGGAATGTTCCGTTCGTCTAGGACACTGGGTTTTATTGATTAATTTTTCAAAAAATCTATTCGTGTTTGACACTTACACAAAAAAAAGAAAATCAAAATCTTTGTTAATGATATGTCATCTGGCGCAATAAATATCATAGCAATTGTCCTGCTTTTGATTCCAGGTAAGTGATCCCTCATTTGATTTCCTATTCCTTTCGATTGTGATAATCCCGCAGGCATTCTTGGCCAGTGCATCGATTGTAACGCTCACTGGAAGTTCCATTGCAGGACCAACTATACGGGCTACTACTGTGCTCCTGGTGCCCAAATACACCAAAAAGTGACTTCAAATTATACATACCTAAGGACCACAAGCAGCAATGATACCCCTTACGACCGGTGTACGCCCTATCCCTTTCAAATACGTTCGTTACTCAGTCCCTTATTCGGAGCCTAAAGTCCTCTTAACCCGTCTCTTTCGCAGCTTACATAGAGACGTTCTGCTGTCTATATTCACCCAAGGTTGGCTGCCAGTTGGCCCTCAACCCACGTATCTTCCATTACGAGAAGCTACCTGTCAGTAGATGCGGTGACTGCATGGAACACTGTCAATGCTCGAACAAGGGCGCTCCTCCTGTCCAGTCCTGGACGATGGTCCCTCATCTGGGGATCTGCGTCATGCTGATCCAGTGGATGTTCCTCTGAACTCGATTTAAGAAGTTCGGGCTAGAGGTGGTGCGAAACTTATTGGAGCATTGACAGTTGTTTCATGTGGCTGACAAAATATTTCGGAGGTATAAATTGAATACAGGAGGATCGTCTTCTGACGTTCAAATCCCCCAGGTGCCCCAGGCTCGAAACAAGTTTGTCTGAGACGGAAGTACAACCCTCTTATTTGTTTAGATTTAAGTAAATAATGTGAGATGGCTAATAAAAACTACAAATGTCTAAAAAGTAATTGGAGTATTGCAAACTTGATGTCGGCTGTGTGTCCTTTGGTCAATACACTTCAGTGATTGAAGCATTTGACCGACCAGTGCCATATCTGAGGTCCGTTAAATGCCTAGAGTACAGAGACGCGAAGGTACGTGACTGGGACCATTATTGTTTGCTTATCTACACCTAATTGCTTCTGGCTACACTTAATAATATGGCACAGGCATAGCCACAACGTCATCGTCGTCGTCGTCGTCGTCGTCATGGCAAAGTCATCTCCACCCCCATTCAGAGAAGAAGGTGGAGGTCTTGCTTGTTTGTTCGGTTTCCCACTTTGCGTTGGTCTACTCGCCGTCGCTTTTTTTCATTCAGCCCGAGATTTGTTGCACCATAAAAAGGGCTTCTCGAGATTCTTTCCCCGCCTCCCCGCCGCCGTACTACTCCCCAGGTTATTGTGTTCCATCAGAGGCAGTGAGATTCGGAGCCGGGTCCGTGGCTATTTGTTTGCCCGTCGTCCGTTGTGCTGTCTTTCGTGTTGTTTCTTGCCTGCCCTTCTCGTTCCTCTCGTTCTTTTCGCTTTTTCAATTTGGTGGGATGAAAAATTTCATTGGAATTGGTTTTTATTGTGGAGCCCCTTCTGATGGATTTCTTTTTTCGGTAGGTACAAATTGTGTGACGCTAATGGAGCATGCGGGCGGGCGAGGGTCTTCGATTTTCGAGCGAAAGATGTTGGACATCAGACCTGCGACATGGCTCATTAGCTAAGAGATTAAAGTTGCTTTGATAGCATTAAACTATTGAAATACTATCAATTGGATAACAAACTTATTGTTTTGTTTTTAAGGACAATTTAGAAACGATTGGTTCGGAGAACAAAGTCATATAATTTTTCCTATTTTCATTCCATTTCTGGCAGTTTCAAGCACATCTATGTATCTTGAGTGCTAATTGTTACGATTTACAACCCCCTCAATGAAGAGAGGGATGTGGGAAAAGGGGGTACTTTCAATGGCTATCCACAGTTTGTCCAAGTCAAGAGGAGCAGCTGGGGATGCTGGGATGAGCAGTGGAAAATTATTTGTTCTCCTCCACCCCCTCCCCTTTCCCCCTCTTCGGTGTGTCAATGCATTCGTCGCAATGTGACAATTGCTAATTTAGCTGTGGTACCCGCCCTGCCGCCAACTGCATTTGGAGGCGTGGTCCAGGAAGTGCGTGACTCGACTGACTTGCAGTCTATGGGCACATCAATTGAACAGGGGGCGGGAAGGATGGAAGGGGGGGGACTGGGAGATGGGCGGCTGGTCTATGAACAATAATCAGGCTAATAAACATTTCATTCACAGGCCTCATTGAGCAGGGCCAATAATAACAACAACATGATGGCTGTCTGCTTATGCCAAATACTGAATAGGAGCCATGAAAACAAAGGCCCCTTTTGCCTCCGCCCCTGCGGCAAAAACATATGGGGGCTGCCAAGACGATTGCTTTCGCTTTCATCGTTTGGCTGTCATAATACGAGGGCTCCAGACATAAACCGGAAATTATTGTTTTTCCTTTCTTCTCTCGGCCACAAAACTTTTGCTTCGATTTCGATAAGAACTCTGGGGGTGTTTATCCTAATCGTAAGGGGAAAATATGGTTGAAACTTATACTTATCAAGTTGGCAGCCCAGATTATCAGCCCATTTACAAGTGACGACTTCACCTACCTGCAAAAGAAAAGAAAATATGAAGATTAGTTGATTTCTGAAACTTGTGATTCAATAATTATTTGTATTACAAGGCTAACGTAGGGAGGGTTCCCAACTGATGGAAAGCACTCCCTTAAATTAACTTTTCCGTAAACAGACCAGACATCTGCACGTTGCAATCAAAACAAGAACAATAGAACAACCTACAGCCAGTCTCCAAACCATTCAGCTCGATTCCCACCCGCCTTCAATCCCAGAAACTGGTTAATCCCACGCAAGCCCTAACGATTAACCAAGCCGAACCGAACCCAAACCCAAACCCAAATACAAACCCAATTTCAAATCCAGCCAAGCCGAACCGCAATGAAAGTTGCAGCCCAAAAGGAGTCCAGATAAGAACTGCAGATATCAACGTGGCAGGAGCCGCATATATAGCCGCCATAAACGCTGCCAGTTACAGTAAAATCCAGAGAAACGGGAACGGTAACAAAAGGCACGACTAAATGTGGGTACCAAAGGGAAGCAAAAGATCTTTAATTGTAGCAAAAGGATTTCCGATTTGGTTTTCACTTTCATAAAAAATTATACCCCTCAGTTTGCCGTCCCAGGAGAATGGAGATAAAACTAAATAATAAACCTAAGATAAAAAACAGTTCACTGACATTACAATTAGGATGTTAAATGATTTGGTCCTGTATTCTATGCTTTAAATGATTTAATTATATTTAAATTTTCTGAGCAAAGTGGACTTTTTTCTCAAAGGTTTATTTTAACTTGTAGAACAGGCATAATTTAAAACTATTTTAAGCTAAAATTGTCAGTTTTTATTATATACAAAACATTTTTGGAATCAAATTGTAAAACTCTTTTCATTTCGTAGCTTTCTTTTTAAATAATATATGGATGATTAATATTTGTTAGATTGAGAAACATATTGTTTGCCTTTAATGAAAAGTTAATTTCACAGCGCAAAAGGAATTGAACTCATTAACCATGGACACAAAAAAAGGGCAATGGGCAGCAGGAAGTTTAAAGGGTTAGAGGCCAGTCAGAAAGTCATCTCGAGGGTACGCTATTCGATGGGAAATCCAAAAGCGGACAGCCAAATCAAATAAGCATATAGATGGGATTAAAGTGTACAATACCGACACACAACAGCCGAGGCGTATTAAATAAAGTTAAAACGAAAAAGCAAGGGCAACGTTTTTAATACCCTTCGACAGGTCTGAGGATTTTATTTATAGAAGCAACTGGAATTAAAACGTCTATCATTTAACAAAATGTGTTAATTTAATTTATTTAATTAATTTAATGTGAAAGAGTGCTGAAAAAACTATGTTCTTAAATATTTATATGTTTCAAAGTTGGTAGTTTAAAAAGTTAAAAGTACCCTTCGAGGAAGGGCAACCAAACTTGCATATCCAATGAGCGGAAGGGCGGAAGTGGCAAATGCAATAAAAAGGAGGCGGGAGCACCACGCCAACTGTCAAAACTCCCACGATGTCCGAATCTGCACTGGGCAAAACTCGCACACTGAAAGACGGGGCGTGCAACCCCTTGAGTGAGTGAAACAGAGGCTAACCCCGGCGAACGAACGGCGGTCGATTGGTTTGCAACAATAGCAACATCTGAAGGGTTAGCACGTGGTCCACATCCAGCGGCACATCCACTTCCACGTTCGTGTCGGGGTTCAGATGAGGGGTGCTCCTGATCCAGGTCCTGCTTGGGCATTTTGTATATTCAATTAGCGCCCGCTTCCATGTCGAACACTTCCGTTAGTTGGGGCTCTGCGTCGGCTGCATTGGCTGCATTGGGTGCTTTTGGGTTTTAGGTTTTGGGGTGGAGCTCCTGCAACCCACTTGTTTGCATTTCTAATGCAATTTGCGGCTGCAACGCTTTTGTTGCCCGCCACTGCCCTGCGCCCAAATTGTGTGGCGTGTCGTGTCCATTAGCACCTCAACGTTCATAATACACATTCATTAATGCCCATCACGACCCCCGCATCAATGCCCCACCGGCGAGCCTGGAACACGTGGCCGCCAAGCGAGGGTTTAATTAACCTCCAATGGGAGCTACCTTATCCGGAGTCAATCGCTTTAACTGCCCGGTGTGGCAGATACACATTTTCACCCATCCAAACCCATTTCTAGCTTATCCTTCAGCCGGATGCCGTAGCTCTTTGAGTCACCGCAAAATGTTCTCGTTCATTAAGCTTTTGGGCATTTCGAAAGGCATAGTGCCAGCCCCAAGTCAAACTTGATTGACTATTGTAATTGTCGTCGTCCACCCCCTCGGCATCCTTCCAAAAACCCGTAATTCAACCCAGAGATTGAGACTAGGACAGTCTGGTGGACATGCTCCGTTTTTGTCTTACACATTAGTTAAAGCTTGCGGCAAGAGCAACAACAAACAACAAACAACTAACAAACACAACAAAACACTTAAGCGAAACACTTTTAATTTCACAGTACGATGGGGATGTTTAAACCCTTTGTGGGTTAGTTGGGGGCGAACTTGAAACTGATGCCCGGCACGTGGACGTGAGAAGAACATGACGCCCTCGGAAAGCAGACACAAAAGACAGACAGCCGAAAAACGGGCACAAGCACAAGCACAAGACTGTGTATTCCGCACTATTTAAATGCGATTTTCAGGCTGTGATGAACCGGGGGTAGTCGAAATTAAGGTGGGGAGGTGAGGAGGTGGGGAGGGCACCCTGAGCCGTCGGCACGCGCACAAATTAGTGAGCAGCAGATATGAAAGACTGGGCTCGTGCCATTCACTCACCCAGTCACTCGCATTCCCGACAAAAACAACAACAACAACAACAACAATGGGTTTGCGTATAATCAAAAATTAACATAACAATACTGTGCGCTGAGGCAACAACAACAACAACAACTACAAAAGGAGAAAGAAACACAGGCAATGTGTACTGGTGTACTGGCGGTTCAGAAATAAAAGAATACACGAATATCGAGATGAATTCGCATGGCAAGAACTTAAAGCTAAGACTTCGATTCGACTGGGCCCATAATGAAAGGGTTGGCCCAGGCAATGGGCATGCGATGCGATCAGAGCAGGGGTCTCGTTTCGAAGGTAAGGGCAAAGAGTGCTGAAGCACCCAATCCAGGATAGACCTTAAAGCCCGTCGGCCCAACCAGGAAAGCGGTCTGGCTTCATCTCCTGAACTCTGCACACAGAAAAATCTTTCTGATAATGAGCATTAGTGTATTTCTGCCTTAAAAAAGATTTACTATAAGTGTACTCTCAATGTTACGTGATTTCTAAGATCGTATTATATGTATAATGAAGGAGCAGTACATTAATAAGTCATCATAAAAACTTAAAACAATTAAAATTCGTACAAAATAATCTTCTCGTTTTATTATAAATACATATAATAAAATGGTAAGAAAAACATATTGTAATGCATCTATAAAGATATGTACGTTTTGGCAATTGGGCTTCATTATTCGTTTTTTCAAAAGAAATATTTGGAGCCATTTGTCTTAAATTATTAAGCTAATTCTAAAATATTGTACCGTCAATAATATTACAATATTAGGTCAACTGTAATACTTTTATATGACTAGGTGCACAACCTCTAAGTTTTCTTTCAGTGCCCACGAATCGTAGACGGGCAGACAAACAGAGGGAGAGATAGAAAGAGAGAGTGAGCTGGGAAGACAGGGATAGAGCAGACAGGCACGCACACATTCGCACAATTCGATAAAGAAAATTCCCAGCGGGCACTTAATTTACTGCTTGGCGTTCCATTTCATGACCATTTCCCAGGCGTTCCCCTCACGCAGCGGTAAAAACGCACTGTTGCCGCTTTTCTCCGTCTGAAGGATCTTTTTTCAATACAAAAAAATATTTTCGACTGGATTTCATTAATTAAACCTTCCTACATTATTATTATTTTAGATCATAATCATTTCATGTAAAAACATTTAGCTTAGGATCCAAGAATTATCTTTTAAAAATGATATTTGCTTTTTTCAGATTATCTTTCCTCTGGCCCTCTAAAGTGTGACCTTTTACCACATCCTCATTATCTTAATTGTATTATACGCAAATTGTAATCATTCCTTTTTGAGTCCCACCTCATCTTTTTACAGAGTGTGATTCTCATAAATCTTTTTAGTCAAGGTCTCCAGGGAAGTATAACTTATTTTCTAGCCCTAATTTGTAATGGTTTCAACAAAAGTGGACTGTGCAAAGCGACGCCTAAAATATACTTTACAATTCGAGTCATTGTATTTCGTTTAGTTTCGGAGCTCGTTGGCTGTAGATCCATTTACATACATTCGATCCATCGCCTGGCTTCGCGTTTCATGGTTGCCAAACTGATTTGTGTAGCAGGGGTACTGACTTTTCGTTCGTGCCCCTTCTCAATCCCTGTCCCCCCTCCCGTTCTCACCGATTTCCCTGCCACGCGAGTTGCACACCCCGCAACTGAAAAGCCAACGAGGCCAGCGTAATCATCATAATAAGAGCGAGTAAGAGCGAGCATTATGATAATAATAGTGTGCCAAATGTTCAGGCAAAGGTCCAGGGTTCCTTTCAGGGTTGCTAGGATGTCGCGGCCAAGGGTTGCCGAGCCCTCAACTTCGCTTCAAGTTGAGAGTGTGTTTTGTTTAGTTTTTAAAAATATTTGAGTTATTTGAGGAATGCAATTGGTCGAGTTCGGGTTTAATCATTTGTTGTTTTTTTCGATGGATGCTTAGAGCTGCTTTTTGAGGCACAACAAAGGAAAGGTTCCTGTCACGAAATGGCAGTGATCTATTCGCGTGAGTGTGTGCGGAATGTCGAGTGCCTCGCAAAGGGGTGGGAATGAAGTCTGAGAACGGAGGCCGTGAACTCAAGGATGTTCAGCTGGAACCATATATTAGCAAGGTCTCAAGGTCTTTAAAATGGAATAGTTAAAAATTAAAAAATATTGCATATGGCTTTTGAAAAAAAATGTTTTTAATACAATAATTTCTTTAATGTTCTGTCTTTGATAGTATCGATTATCATACAAGTAAATTCCAGAGAATGTTAAAAAAAAACTGGTTGAAAATTTAATAAGTTAACCTTAGGTGCTATTAACTTGTCCTTTGGTGTAGATGTTTTAGAAGGGGGTTGGGACATTTCGAATAGCTAAAGTCTGAATGAAATTAAATACTAGAGAGATATCCTTATCGGAGACCCGATTTGTGCGCGTGTGAGGCAGCTGATATATCAGGTAGATATCATAGTAATCAGCACCGGCCCTAATCAAGTTTCTGCTTGAGTTTTCAGGTACTTTAAAGCTAGAATAACCAAAGTAATTTGTTTGAGGAATCCCCTTCAAGAGCTTACGCATGTGGCAGCCTAATCCTATTCCAGCCTACTACCATTTCCACTCAACGGATTCCCTCCACTCTTTGAACTTCACTTCCACATCACTGGATCTAGAATAGAAGATGAGGCAAGAAGCCGCTCCTGTTCTCATTCATTCATCTCACTCGAGACAAAATCAAAATTCAACTAATTTGCATTTTCGATTTGCATATTTACACAGAATCAGCCTATCGTCGGGTGCAGTCCGTTCATCTCTCCATTCTCCACTCACCATTCACCATTCACCAACTCCATGCAAATGTTCCGTCATTGAAATTAAATTGATTGCAAATACTGAAGATTGACTTGAAGTGGGGATAGCCGACAAAGATGCGGATGCAGATCGGAGTGAAAAGCAGGCTGGCTCTATGTTGATTTTTGATAACTTGCCGGAACGGGTTTTCAGCTGCACCCTCAGGTAAAGTCAAAGTCAGGCCCTGTAATTGCAGTTTGTGTGCTGAAGGGTTGATCGGGTTGCAATTGTGCCAAATGCCATTAATGAAAATCACAAACACCGTCCCTCCATCCGATTTCAAATCCGCATCCGAACTCGAACCCTTAACCTCCCGGCACATGGCACGAAATCGCCACCCTAATTTGAAATTAAGCAGCCTTCGTGTGGACGGGGTTAAAGGGTGTGCAAAATGCATTGCACAAGATGCGTTAATGGAAAGCCCAGAGGTTGGATGGATAGAGGAGAGCTGCCACTCAACCCGGACAACCTGTCCCTCCTTAGCCGGGAAGTCCTTTGAACAGGAACAAAGTTAAACAGAAGAATCATTTCAAGTCCGAGAGCTGAAGAGCTGATGAGCAGAAAAGTTGGGCGGTCAGGTTCACTTGGACTATTTAATAAACTTTATTTGACTGCCATCCACTTGCTCGCTCGCTCGCTGGAGAAAACTTGCGCAGAACTTTCGGGGAAATTGGCACAGCCCAAATCAGTTGCGAAACAAGTTGATTGAACAATTTATCAAGCGCCTAGCGAGCAGAAGGCAAACAACTGAAGGACAGGGTGGCATGTGCGATTGAATGGGATTGGGTGCTCATGTCATGAGCCAGCAAAAGAAATGACAGCACGCGTCCGTCTCCGTCTCCGACTTCTTTCTGACTTGAGGCCCAACCCCCGGCGCTTCAGTGTTTACTTTGCCAGGAATTGTTGCTGCCACCCCAAAGCCGATGCTGCTTAAATTCATCTAAACAAATTGGAAAATTTTATAAAAATTGGTTTATGATGCTGACATTTGTACGGCATCCGGAAGGAGGGACGGGGAAGGGACAGAAGGATGTTGTCAGGCAAATAACAGAAACCAATCCAAACAACAGCCGAAGAGGAAAAGTGCAACGAAGCGTTCAGGGAGTGGGCTTAGGGTTTCAGTGGGTGGAAGCTTAAGCCGCCAAGGTGCCAAGGTGTCAAGGGGTTTTCTCTGCATCAGATTCAGAGAGTGTTGCCAAAACCCAACAGGTGCCAGGTGAGAGGACTGAAGTTGCTGATGGCGCCATCAATAACGAGTTGACAGCGACATTCGCAAGTGGATGAGTGAAACAAATCAATAAGCCGGAGATGGAAATGGAAATGGAGATGGAGCCAAGTGTCAAAGCGTATCGAATCGCAGTCGGAAGAGAGTTCAATCTGGTTGAATGATTTAAAGTGGGGCTAAACTACCCAGGTTGTCGAGGCCCTAAACTTTTCATAAGCCATTAAGGAAATTAATATCATTTTTATTTCCAGTTAAACTTAATTTCGCAATATACATCCAATCTAAAAGCCTTAAATTACGCCAGCCGACGGCAAGTCCCCAGTCATTAAATTGATAAATAACCAAAACTTTGCTCATAATCGCCTGCGAAGCGAGCTCGTCTTGGTGGAAACATCTCTCGTGGGTGGGAGGGTGTTGCTAAACCAACAGCAACATTGGCAGTCGAGCCAAACATTTATCAAGGACCAACAGTGGCAAAGGCCTTCTCCTCCAGATACTCTCCGGCTGATGTCTATGCCGCGCCTGGATATGTTTGCTCTGGCAATTTGCGGGTGTCCGGTCGGTGGAGGCGGGTCTGCAGCCGGATGGTGATCCATTTAAATTCCGCACATAAATTAACGCACTGCTTGCCCATGTCTCACATATGTCGGCAGGCAGTCAACTATGGCCACCGACTCATGCCCATGTCATCTCCGTTCCTGGTGCAGCCTTCAATCCTGATTGGTGGTCCAGCCCCGAACCAGGTCGTGCATCCGTTTGCCGCCTCATTGGGCGGATCGTTTGGGTGACTGACTGGACGACATATTGATGTATTGGCAGCCCGACTTGAATGACTGTCCTGGCCAAATCATGTCAGCGCCCAAATGTTACTAATATCGAGAGTCACCCCCATAACCTGAACTGCCTCCAGTGCCCATCATCCGTCGGTCGCTTCATTACTTTAAATGCCTTACACGTACAGTGTTTAGAATTCGGCGGAAACAGGGGCAGACAATGTGGCCAGGGTGCTCCTGCTCCTTCTTTTCTTTTCCTATTTCGGGTGCGAAGGGTGCGAGGGCAGGAACAAATGTTCCATTGATGCAGCCGACGCATGGCAAACGCATTTCGCACGCAATTCAATCTATTTCCCTTTGTCAGTCGCAATCTTTTTGTCACGGGCTGCGAGTGCGACGGATGAGAATGGATGATGTCGCCGAAGTTGCCGGCACTTTTTTACGGTCTCTCTGCAGTGGAAACGGAAGCAAATGCAGAGAAGAGCATGGAAGTCCACCTCACTATTTGCTGATTACAATGGTGCCACATATTGCTTTTATGGCGTTGAGTTGAGGGAAATACGACACGTGTTTATGGATAATAATCAGCATAACAGGCTTTCTCTTCCTCAAAACGGACCCGGGAAGTACTAAATTTTGCTTACAAGCAAAAAAGATACACACAAGAAAGGCCAAACCAATCATTAAAGAAAAGCTTGTTCAGCTTAGATTGACTATCATTAATGCCTCGGAATACCATAAAGTTAAATTGCACTAATTAACTTAGGTGTCTAATAAAATCACGTCATAAATATAATTGAAGTTTTAACAATATGCTTTCATTTTTGTTTTTTAATTATTTTAGCAATTCCCATGAGATATCCAAACTTATACATATTCGCCACAGCCAATTACTCCACTTAAGTTTCCATTTCAGAGACTTTTGCACTTCTCATTCAACTTTAATACCCCCATTGCTGACTTGGAATTTGCTACTCCCCTTTTTCCACTCACCACAAAACATTCCCTCTTGGCATAACTCTCTCCTAACGAAATTAAAGTCTTTCAATCAGAATATGTCCATGTGCGTTGCATGCCACTTAAAGTTGAACAAGACTTTGGGGGTAAAACTATAAAAAAGTGTTACACGGACAATTAAGTTTTTATGAAGCATTTCCGCTAGGTGGCGCTTGTGAGCAGGCAAGTAAACAACAAGCACGAAAACAAGTGCACACACAAACACATATGTACATACAAACACATATGCGGAGAAATACTTTGACTTTCTTTTTAGAAGCAGGGCGAACGCAATAAAAAGGGTTAGAGGGCAAATTGAGTAGAAAACTGGGTGGTACAATGACCATGTACACAAAAATACTTGTGTGTGTGTGTGGGCCTTATTGTTGCCTTTTTTTTATTTAAATACTTTTTAATTAGTATTTATTGTTTTTACAGACATCATGGCGCTCCCTCAGTGGAACAAAAAGCGGACACCACCCTGCCTAGCACTTAGCACTTGCCAAATTAGACATGCAACAGTAATGACAGCGGCAACAAGGGTTAAGTTAATCAAAAGGCACGCATGCACAGGGATCCGAAGGACCCCACCATAAAAGTGATCCACTGCTACCCATCCAACCCCCCACCGACTTCCAAAATAAAACCCAATCAGAGCTGCTTCTTTTCTGGCCTCTCCTTCGGCGGAGCAATTAACTACGCTTTGATTAACACTCCACACATCCGCAAGCTGCTGGCGGCCGTTGACAAGGACGACGACAGCTCAACCACCCACCGAACCATCACCCTGAGCGAACCACACACCCCACCCCCAACCGCCCCCTGCCCCAGCAGACGCCTCTTAGCCACTGTCTGTTAACTAACAGCTGTCAATTACACCCGCGCCAGCTTAGGCGCTGTTAAGGCGGCGCTCGTCAGTCCTTTGCCCTTGCCTTTGGCTCCGAGTCCAGCTATGCCAAATCGGGACATACACTGCAATTAAATTGTAGTTAATGGCGATTTAAATCGAGCATGAAAATATCAAGCATCATAAGTAACTGGTCTTGCACTCTCTTTACAATAAAGAATTTTGTAACATTTTCTAAAAAAAATTCAAAGATCCAAAGTTTATTTTATTTTGATCCTTATTGGGTGTACCGATGATCACAAATCGATCAGGTTCGATTTCTTTATAAAAATTATGTAGTTTGATTTAATGATCCAAAGTTTATTTTATTTACTTTATATTGATCCTAATTGGGTGTAGCGATCTAGGCTCGATTTCTCTATAAAAATTATTTGGACTTAAGAAAAATGTTTGGGGTGCAACAGAGTTAACAAGGTTTTATTTAATTTTTCTCCAAATATGTAAAAAAGCAAATGTATTTGCTTTGTTTGCAAATCTTTTGTTTTACAATAAAAAATTTTGTAACATTTTTGTTTTTAAATCCAAAGATCCAAAGATTATTTTATTTGTTCCTTATTGGCTGTACCGATGAACACAAATCGATCTAGGTTCGATTTTTCTATAGAAATTATTTGGTTTTATTTTATGATTCAAAGTTTATTTTATTTATTTTATTTTGGGTGAACCGATCTAGGACCGATTTCTCTATAAAAATTATTTGGACTTATGGAAAATGTTTGGGGTGATTTAAATGAACTTTTCCCCAAAAAATGTACAAGAGCAAATGTATTTGTTTTGTTTGCAAATCTTGTTTTTTGGGTTTCAAAATATTATAAACGTTTTCAAATCGTAAAAGCTGTGAGAATGACTTAAAAAAATTTACTGTGCTTAATAGCGAACTTTGAAACTACAAATTCGAGCAAAAGAGAATTCTGTGAAAATTTCTGTTTACTTATCGTCCAGCGTTTTTTACGGTGTAAATGTCGCCTGGTGGTAATTAAAGTGCACTTCGTGCTTTTGGCTTAGTTTGTGTGGCATCGACTGGCACTTTGTTAGGTCTCGCCCTCCCCGCCGCTCCTCCTCCAATTCCCACCGTTGACTTCCGTTGGCGCTTAACGGATGTGTCGCTTTTGGTTGTACTGTAATAAGTTATGACACTTTTAGCGCCCACTGTGCGTGGGCCGTTTTGCCCCGAGTGTAAGAGTAAAGTGTATGTGAGTAGTGTAGCGTAGTGTGTACACGGATGTACGAGCCACCCCTTTGTGTTTTGGCCACAAGAAGTTCATTGAAGCGCATAATCGCATGTTAAATGTGTTGTAATTAAAATATTAATTTCTTCGCTCTTGTGCCTGACTCGTCAGCCGGTAGTTGGTTCCCCGGTCCCCGAACCCCGTCCCCTGCCCGTCCCCGTCACCATCAATCCCATCAACGTCGTAATCAGCATCATGGAAACCATAATCATCGACAATACCGTCGTCGTCACCGTCTGCTGCCTTGTGGTTTTTCGGCTGTTCTGTAATTACAGTTTTCTGCATTTCTTCGGCCATACATGAAACTTGTGAAGAAAGGGGAATCCATAACTTTTTGTTTTGTTGGAAAAGCCTCGGAAAGTAAGAGCAAAACATGGAGAAGAAGCAAACTTAGCAAGGATTATGAGTAAACAGACTGTTAAAAAGTTTTTATATCTCAAACTTGGGCAAGTGAAATGCAGAAGCTTGGTGGATATATTCAGTTGATTAAATCAATGATCCAGTAAAGAAATATTCTGAAATCTATACTGATGGTGAGATTGAAGATTGTTGGAAAGAGAATTAGGGTCCGGTTCGACCCCAATCAACATTGAATTCCCTTCTGAACCATGTTCAATTTGTGTTCCCTTTTCCATTATAAAATTTAGTTAAAATTTCTGTAATGGAATTAAAAACTCACTTAACTTGACTGTTTACATTAGATCCATTACGCAACCCGTGAAGAGCACAAGCACAGACACCCTAAAAAATACATATTACTTAGTCAGAGCCCTCAATTTTCCCATTGGACGTTCAACCACCCAATCTTCGGCTGGCAAGCTGCGGTGTTGTAATCGGATATAATTCCTGCTCTCCAGAGAGCAGGCAGCCCATGGCCATAGCTCTAGGAAAAAAGTTTTAGACAAAGGCCTCTGGTCCAGAACACATACGGATCGGTTCCTGTTTCTGGTTCTGGCCATGGCAACTAAGCCATCAGACATTTGGGCTTTCACATTTGATTTAAAAAAAAGTAAAAACGAATGCGAAAAAAAATTAAATAAAAAATATTTCACAACGCGAACTCGAAAATATCAGGGTCCCAAGTGACACTCGCATTGGGCTGATGAAAGGGGCGGAAGTGGTTGGGTGTTATAAACAAAAAATTAAGCACATACGTGAGCTGCATGCGATGTGGAGTCCTGACCCTCCGGCCCTCCTCCTTTCTGTTTGCTGTCTGGTCTTTGCTGGTCTGGCCTTTTTGCTCATTATGTGCGATATAGAAAAAAGGAAAAGCCAAGAAAAGCGTTTCGAGATATGGCTAGAAACTACCCTCGTGTGTGTGTGTGTGTGTGTGTTATTGTTATTAAACGAATCCCCGGATCGAATTTAGACCGGGTACGGTCTGTCTGGCTTTGGGTCGCCAACCGTGCGTTGCCGGCATTTTGTAATCAAGACTGACCGCAATTGTATATCATTACCTGTCCGGTTTGCCCGTTAAAAGTCCACCAGACACTACTCCTCATTAGCGCTGGGCATCCAGATATTGAGTTTTGTCAGTTCAAAGTGTCAATAGATAGGACATGACACCTATACCGCAATACCTGTTATTGCATCTATACCCACAATTTTACTGCCCTCAGCACTTGGGCTCTGTGTAATCTGCCCATGGAAGCTTTTTTCCTCTAATTGTCCTGACTAAGGAGTGGCAAAAAATTGCATTTCAATTCAATTCCTGATGTTTATCGTGCCTCTGGCAGTTGCCCGGACAACCCCCTCGAATGCCAGCAGACCCAAAAAGAAAGCCAAATCTATTTTCCCGGCTTATCCACTCGCGACGTTGTACCAACTAACAAATGGCTTTCATTTCACTTGACGACTTGCGGCAGATAAGCTGGCGACCTCCTCCTCGCCCCAGATCAAATGGAAATATTAGTGAGCCAGCAGCTAGACGGAACCGGGACCCTTGTGCCTAGCTTCGATTTCGCTGCACGTGACCAAATTATTTCCCCGCTCGGTGGAATTTTCCGACGTGTACTTCACATGTCCTGGTAAGGCCTCTTGATCCAACCCTGTGGTTGGTGTTTTCACGGTTTGGGCTGGCGTTTCCCCGGCTGACTAGCAATTACAATTTCATGCTTGGGCTTCGGCTTCGGCTTCGAACTCGCTCCTGACCTTAATCAAAATCTGTCTCCATGCTGTATAGGTATATACTATTTGTGTGCTCGTGTACGTGTTTGTATAAATTATGTTAATGGCCATTTGCCGCTATTTTGGCCATTACCTTGTCAACTGTCACAGTTTGGCCTCCATAAATATATGGACAAATATGTAGGTTAATGAATATAAATGTCTTCATAAGGAGCTCCTTAATTTCCCCCAAGACTCTAACGATTCCTTGTGAAAGAGACAAGTTGCCATGGTAAATATTATATATCAAGTGGTATCTTTTCACAGCTACTTATACGTTGTTGTCAGTTACTATTCAACGTATTTTATGTTGCCTAGAAATTCATATTTTTTAAGTAAGTAATAATGTATAGAAAGGATGTATCTGTATCTTGCAGGGCTGCCAATTCCCCTTTTTTCCCCGTCAAATCTGATTGTTTTTGAAGGATAGCAGTGGGAAAATTTTAATTTAAATTGCAAAAAGCAAAATTTCTGTATTTTTAAAAAATATTTTGGATTTTTTTCAGCTTTTTCCGAAATGCCGACAGAGTATAAGCAAAAATGTCGCGATACGTGGCTAATAACATAAAAACCAATGCACCTGAAAACGACTAACGATTAATATAGAGTTTTATTGTGAGTTCTATTTTGTATTTAAATAAACAGATAAGTCTTGCGAAGACTCAGAAAATGCTGCTTCAACATTGAAGTGCCTAAAAATGATCTGTGCATGATGGGAACGAACTAGATTTACGAAAACTAAGAAATATGTTGGCTTTTTTAAAAAGTGTCTAGCTGTTTCTGGATTTCGGATTCATCATTTCCAAAATCTATTCCTTTTTTGTTAAACTTAGCTTTTGTTGGGATATTGACGGTCAAACATGGTATTTCTTTCTCAACTTCTTTTGGCAATAGCATAAGAACAGCTATCATTTAAAGCCATAGAAAAAAATATAAAATACATGCTTAATAAACCAAATCTATAAATTGTGTTAAATGATCAAAATCCGACATAACATTTTTTTTAACCAGATGCATAATCAGCACACCTAATTCTTTTATAAAACCAGACTTGCTCACAATTCAAGACAGACGGTCTCTGTTTCAATTAATATTCGATACAGAGATTACCTTTAGAACTGAATGTCTTTAATATCTCTAAGTAGATATTCCCCTTGAGCCAAATTTGCAACCATTGATCACTGGCCCGTACTTATCCGGCAGTGCCTTATTGAATTGTGATTCATAAATAACATTTGTTTGATCCAGCCATTATGCCGCCCGCCTTGACAACGCAAAGGCGATTGGGATCGGCTCTAATGGCTCTAAAAGCCACCACCCATGAATGCTGCGCAGGGATATTCCAAGGAACGGAAACTGATAATCCTTTCCAAGTACACGCATGAAATGTGCCACATGCTGTGTGCAGTAAATGCAACATTTGTGTCCAAGGCCACCGAGAGCAGTTGTTCCACGTGGTGGCTTCTATTGGTGGTGCTGCCATCGGTGGTGGTTCAGGACCTGAACGTCCTTTCCGGGCGTAAGTAGAGTCCGTGGAAATGAGCCGACAGCCGAGCCGCGTGCACTGTAACTCAAAACAATTTGGGCAAACAATTCAAGTGGTTCGGTTGGTGAGTTCGGGAACACGTGCAGTTCCTAATCCCGAAATTAGAGCGATGGATGGAGGGCGATAGACCAGCTGGGACAATTTACCTGCAATGAGAAGAGGAGAATACCAAACGTTTTTAATTAAATCTCTCGCATTAAAACCTACAATTTTTGTGCGGCGCGATTACTTTAATGCGCTGCACATGTGTGCCCGGACCAAGCCGGGCCAATTAGGATTCATAAATCCGTGTTCCCAACTTTTTACAAGCCATCAAATTGCAGGAAGCGCTGGACATAAAAACCATTTTGGGTTCGAATGGACAACAAAAGCAAAGACTCAAATTGTTTGACAATTAAAAAGGGAGCAATCAAAAATTGGACAACCAGTGCGATCCGTACATACTCGTATATAGATGTATTACACTGTAGCCGGCTCTTAATCAACAGGGATCTGAATGTGCCGAATTTGGCAGCAAAATAAGCGAAAAACGGCGCACAAATAAAAATGTAAATATTAATAAGCGTCAATATGCGTTCAACCGTGGTAGAATCCTGCCGAGCTCGGCGTCGAAGCCAGCGAATTTCAGGCAAACAAGCGGGCAAACAAACACAAATGCCGCCAGAATCTCCATTCCCAACCCCATTCACCCCCAAACCTCAGTACGGCCAACCCAGAACCGCACACAGGAACAGCAAGGAAAACATTCAGTCAGACACCGAGGGGAGATGGTAATCTCCCGCCACCGCCACTGCCACCGTCACTGCCACCCACCCTTTCGCCCTAACCACCGTATAACCCGCCCGAAACTGGCTGGCAGTATAGCGCCACCCACAGCTACCGAACTCCGTACTCCTCGTCGTCGTTTACCACTCGAACGGACTCGGAAGGAGTCGGTCGGACCAAACGCTAATGTGAGACTAAACGCGAGCCGGAGACCGAAACCGATTTCCGCCGCGGGGCCAGTGGGCCCGAATTGAGTCCACAGTGGGTTAAGCACAGCACACAACTGGGAGAAATCTTTGTTTTATAATCTATTCGAAACGGATTTGGTTTTCAAAATATTTGAATTTCCCCAAAAAAAATATGCATATTTTTACTTAGATGAGGCAAAACTATATGGGATACTGTTGCCAAATTAACTATAAAAAGGAGTCATAGCAATCCACATACATAAGATTAAAAGGTCGAAGAATGTTTAAAAGAATGTAACTAAGTAGCTGATTTTCCTTAAACACCAACACTGTAGGGTTATATTACAAAATTTCTTACTACAACACAATTTTGGAAAAGCATATGGATATAACAAACAAAGCTTCTAAACAAAAATGTTAAAATTTAAAGCCATAACACTACTACCTTCAAAATATCTATATAAATTGTATTCTAGATAGAACACATATGTTGTTTTTCTAAGCCCAGCAGGGGTATTTCAATATTGGTCGTTCATCTGCTGTTGCTCAGTTACTGTATCCTATTATATCTGATAGATGAAGTAAGTGCAATTTAATTTTTTAATTTAATTGTTTTAGAAGATTATGGAACAGCTTTACACATTTCTGCTTGCTTATTTCAAATTCAATGCCTAACTGTAAGAAAACTTACACATTAATCAATCAATCGATTGAAAAAGGTATTAAGAATGCTTTCGAAATCCAATTTCTCTTCGTTATAAATTTTCTTACAATCGCATCCCTCTGAGTTCCACTGTAAGCAAATCGCTGGCAGTTTTTTTTTTTTTCGATCGATCCCTTACTACACACGCTCGAACACCACACCCTTCGGAGAGCCCAATCACCCGCCGGTGCCCGCTGCCATCATCATATCAACATCAAGTCATGGACTTTTGTGAAATGGAACTTTCAACACCGGAAGCAGCGTGTTGCATGTATTTATGTAGATATTAGCACAGTGGCAGTGGCAGCGGTAGCGCCTGCCGTCCTGTCAAACCACCGCTCCTGGCCAGAACTGTTTTCCATACCGAAACGAACCGAACCTTATGGCATCGTGGGGAGTTCGTCCCCTTTGTCCGCTGTTGTTATATTTCATAAGCGCGACTATAAACCAGATTTCCCATCTCTGCACCCCCTTTAACACGGGGGTAATATCGTTTCAGAGGCGAGTCAGGGGTTAGTCAAATTAAGGTCCGCGTGTTTTTCTCGGTGGAGATGCACGACACACAACTCAGAAAATATGGGAAGAAGCAAAGCAATGAATCCCAAACTTTTTCCTCTCAGCTATGCAATGAAATTATGCATTCATGTCCTATCGAGGATTGCGATTTCGGGCTAGCCAACTAAGAAGACTGTCGGGGAAAAACGTTTAGCTTGACTTGATTAAACTGCAGTTGGATTTGGTAAAGGTAAAACCTAACAATTGATTAAATAAAAAGCAAACTTGGACTGGGGACCTTGATCCAGTAAAGAGATTGCTTCGGTATTGGAATAGGTTCAATTGAATGCCGACCTCTGGCAAACAAACTGAAGTAGTCGCAACAAACCACCTTTTGGTCAGATGAGAGTGCTTCGTTTTCCTGTATCCAGAGAACCCTTTTCCTGAGAACCGGCTGGATAGCTCGTGCCGTGATGCCACCCCTGAGCCTTTAATCAAATGCAATGCATGCAGCAGCCTCGTCGAGGACTTCCTCATCCTTAAGTTAATGCTATTGCTGCTGTGTGTTTTATTTAAAAAGTGTCACGCGGCCAGAGGACTTGGATTCGGATTCGGATTTGGACTCGGACTCCCTGCCTACCTGACAACCTCGGATGCATGCATCAACAACATCAATGAGATGTGTAAGCCTTTGACTTGCCGGGGGGTTGCCTCACGGCACTCGGCACTCGGCACGGAACCCAAAACACAAAAAAAACCTGTTTGCTCGGAACTTGTTCTCGGGGTTTCTCGGCCACTGTCCACTCTGTCCACTCTGCTTATAGGGGCAGCAAATCTCAATGGGAACGGAGAACAAAGAACCGAGTGAGTCGCGTGTTTCATCATAATTCAGGGCTTCGAATGTTGACTGCCACGATTGGGGTGTGGTGGGGTGGGGGTTGCAGAACGGTAAACGATTTTGCGATAACATCTGCGGCTGTATTGCGATTGAGCAGCGAGGGTTGCTCTCGCTGTTGCTGTTGCTCATTGCATAATTATGCCATTGTCCAATGAAGTTCGCAATGAATGCTGCTGGCCGATATAATCTAATTTGCCAAGTTCAGGGGTTGCTCACACGGTTTCGGGGCTGCCTTCCATGAATTTCGGAAAGTAATGTCGACCTGTTGACCCAGAAGATTTCGAGCTGTTCCATTATTCTTTGTTTTAGTTCGCTATCGCGGAAAGCCTGCGATAAATATACCCACGACAACACTCGCAAGGAGCAGTGATAATACTCTGCCACAAAGAAATCCTTAAGTCCAGGTGCTCAAGACGACGGGGCAATAAAACACCGGCGGCAAAATGCCACAAAATCCCCAGCATAAAGCGCACTTCATAACTCATTTGTTGCCAGCTCACAGGCGGAAGTGAGGGGCACATCCCCACACCAAAAAAAAAAAAAAAAAAAAAAGAATACCCCCCAAATCACACCCCTTGTTTCCCGATTTGAATGTCTGTTTGTCGGTTGGCTCATCGTGTGTAATGGCAACGATTTTCTCTCTTTTGTATTTGATTTTCGAAATTGTAATGCCAAGCAATTTCGGTTTCAGTTTCGATTCGTTGGGGGGCGAAAAAGACGAAAAGAGACGCAAGGGCAGCGATGCGGGGGTGTAACGAATGCGCCACATTTGTCAAATTAGCCAGGGCAGATAAGCGTCGGGCCAAAGACGAGCAAGTTGTCACAAAGCGAATGCAATAATCCACTTCGCCAGCAATTACTTGTGTCTATATTTATGGCCATCGCTACGTGAGAGATTTGGCAGGAGACGGGAAAGGTAAAAAATATGCGTGAGATATCTATGTTTGTCAAAAGTTACAAGGAACCAGTGTGCCATGGGCTGTATCTTCTTTGGAAACGCTTAAATTTAAGAAAGCGTTTAATCTTAGAAAAGAAATCGATCTTATTTAGTGAATCATTTTAGATTCAGTCAGGATTTTGAAGGGGCGCTCTGGGCCGACTCCTTTGTACCCCATCTCCTGGCATTCGATGTTATTGAACTGAACTTGACATTTTGCACTCGCTGCCTGTTTCAGCCAGCGTACACGCAATAAAAAGGATAATACACACGAATACACAGGAATTCAGCTGCAGACACAGATAGCAGCACATCCACAAATACCCATGCAGACACCCAAGCCGACTCGACCCCAACAACAGGAGGCAGCTGCTGTCCTGTCCTGTCGGGTCGGCTCGGGTCGGATTGGATCGGATCGGCTCAGTTCGGATCGGGTCAGGCTGCACGAATAATAAAGCCGGATTCGACGAGTAGGCACCGTGCGGCAAAAAAAAACAGGATGAAAGGACACGCGGTGCGTTTATGAAATTATTTGTTGGTTTGCAAAATACAACAGGAATGGAAAAAAGCATGTAGCAGGAGGAAATATTGAAATATGCAGGCTGGGTTTTTATAGTCCCGCCATAAAAGGCCTGTCGGTAAAGGCTTAAAGGAGGAATGCCATATTAAAGTACAAGGGGGCCTACAGCAATTTAAATGGGGGATTAAAAACGCACTAGTCTGCCTTAAAGTACTGACTCAGAATAAGAAACTTGGGGCTAATTAAGTTTAACGCCGTGTTTGACACCAACGTTTCATGTGCCACTGGTTTAAGAATAAAAAAGAAAGAATGTGGCACCAAAGGCATCGTACACAGACCTGAGAAAATCCACCTAGGCCTGTTTTGTCCTGTGCCTGACAGTCGGGCTTAGGGGCAAATTATATTCAAGGCAGCCGTTGCAGAGATTTTAATTAGATGTAATGTCAACGTAATGAGTTTTATCTCATCTGGCCGGTGGATCCAGCCACGGGTGTTCCACGCCGAAGTTAATCCCGCCTGGACACACCGCTGATCCTCATCCCAGCCTAAGCTGGGCCATAAAAACCCACTACCTTTCTGGTCGCATCTTGGGCTTATCCAACAGTCAGCTATTTAGGACCAGGAGTGGGATTAACCGCGCCAGTGAAAATCTCAGCTAGCAGCTTGAGTTGCTCATTAGCAGCCTAGTCGCCTGCGTGGGCACACAAGGATCTCGAAGGAGGTAGCAGGTCCTGCCTCAATCGCACTGCACGACTCGCAGGGCAGACAATTAAATGACACAAACACGGATTAGCGCCGAGCTAACAATGCGTGAGCAACGAGGACACTCCCTCCATTCCGGCATTTATGGGCGAGGCATTAAAATAATTTTTATGAAAATTAACTCGACTAAAAAATAAGGCAAAGGATAATCGCAGAACATAGTGTGTGTGTGTGTGTGTGTGTGTGTGTGTTCGTGATAATTGTCGTGTGTCCTCGGGGCAGGCTGCCTGTCTGCTGCTCGCCCAACGCCTGTGTGAACTTGGAAACTTGATTTTGCGGAAGAAGACAGGCAGCAGGAGCGACATCTGGCGCTAAGTAAAAACCGTGATACACACAGACAGATGGAAGGACTCGGAGCCGGGACATTCGGGGGGAGAGGGGGGGCGTTTGCGGGACCCCGAGGTTCCTCTTGAAGCTGAAGCTTCAAAGCTAAGGCCCAAGCAAGCGAAGGATGCGCGCGCAGCAGGCGGAGGACGCCTGAGAAAAAGGAAGTTGGGCCGGCAAGGACTGCGAGTCCTGCAAGCTGAGGAATTGAAAGCGCCGCTCGACGTTTGCCAGGCAAACTTTAAAAGGCGGCGGTGGGATGGTGAGTCCGGGGGAGGGGCGGGGCAAGAGCGGTAGGACATGGCCGGGCAGCGTGAGAACATTTTCATGCAGGATATTTTTTCAGTTCAAGAGTGGAACACACCCTGGTGGGAAGAGCTACCCCATCGCTTTCGCACACACACACAAACACACACACACGCACTCATACACATACGCACACACCAACAGCTGTGAAATAGACTGCTTATGAAATTTCCCAGTATTCCCAACACTTCCGCGTTGCTCTAACCGCTCTCTCTCTCTCTCTCTCACTCTCTCAGCTCTGCACATGCGCTTTTGCCAAGAGCAAAGACCACAAAATACTGGGATGTGCCCCCGTCCCTCTCTTCGACTCATCCCTTGCCACAGCACCGTTGGTGAAGTGCACTTCACTGGCTGGGTAAATATGTATAGCTCTTCTCTTCTTCTTCCCTACTGAGTTTTTTTTTTTTTTTTGGGTTGAGCTCTTCTCGCTCTCCCGTTCTTCTGTTCCCCGCTCTTTGGGTAAGCTCCTTTCATGCCGTCGCTCGTGTGGTCGGGGGTGTTATGTATTTTTTACAAGTGTTTAGTCAAATTCGTTTGGCATTTCAGAAGGGGCGCCGACTCCCCACCCCTGCCCCCCTTCGCGCCGTCATCCGTTCTCGGCGTGCGGTGAACTTAAAGAGAGAGGGAAAGCGTGAGGCTGTGGGCGGGGCGATTTGTTTACAAACGTGACGCAAAGCCAACAAGAGAAAAGTCCCTACCCCTCGCTTCCCTTGAAAGCTGAAAAAGACGGAGAAGAGGCATTTTAAAATGAAATTGATTTTTAGTGTGACGAAAAGCGGCTGTGTGCAAAGGGAACCAAGGGGGATGATGTAAGGGGATTAGGTGACATACGGAATATTTGGCGCCCAACATTGGGCTAGTTATACGAGTCAAGGAGAAACTAAACTCATTAAAGGAATGTTTTAGAAATATCAAACGCTTTACGTTAAAAATGATCTAAACAACAATTGTAACTCTGCAAAAGCTTATCGGCTTCTTTATTTTTAAGATTTTAATGTATTTACATATACATATGTATATGTATATATATATATATAAATATATGTATACATATAAAAATAATACCTATTATTTATGAGGGAAGAACATCAGATCCCAAAGATTTTGACTACTTCTGTAATTGCTTAATGAAATTCTGCGGCACTGTAAAATGCACAAAACGTGGATTCGTTAAAACTGGTCTCCCTCTGGGCGTTCGAGTGTTCAATTTTCTCAAGTGTCTTACAAATATTTCCAAAGAACAGGCTACGATCGCTTCCAACTGATTTCCCTCACACAATGCTCTCCAATTAGGCAGCTTCTTCCGAACAAAGCACAGTCTTGGATGCGATTCACAGAGATCTGCTCAACCACACAGATCCGCTCAACCACACATCCCCAGGCAAGGATCTCGAAGGACCATTTAAATGGCATTTTAGGGGCAGCAACAGATGATTGACAATTCGGTCGGAGACCGCAAGACAAATTTAAATAACTGTGCACTTAACGAAGTTTCTGGCCTGAGTCCTAAAAGAGTTGTCCCGTCTTTCGAAGCAAACATTCAAACAGATGATTGCCAAAACCAAAACAAAAGCAGGTCGAGACACTGCCCCGAGAAACAGCTGTCAGAGAACGGGAATTTTCGGATGGAGGGGTAGAGACAGAGACAAATACAGCTGAGGAGAAAGAAAGAGGTAGGAAAACAGGAAAGTGCAAGGTGCAAAAACCAGAAATGCGACCGAGGGGGCCTCAACGTGGAAACATTAAACAGAAGCAGCCGTAATGAGCCGCCTGCTTCGAGAGGTTCAAGTGGTTGGTCCCACCCGATGATTAGTCCGCTAAGGACCAGGATCGAAAAAGGTTGCTCACCAGAGGGTCTCGATCAGGTAGTTCAACCTGCATCGGTTCCGTCTGTTCCTCGGTTGAGCAGCTGTCGTTAATGATCCGTCGGATCCTAGAATGGTTCATTTCTGAGTTTTTATTGTTACTGGGATGTTTACGGAGCAAATGCAATCTCCGCTTACAGCACATCTAATCTTTTAGCGTGTTTCGGTTTCGGATATGGGATCGAGTTTTAGCGCTCTGTGAAAATTCTATTTGTCAAACAAACAATTTCGTTTGCATTATTCACAGTCCGATCTGGTAGATAAATAGGGTTCGGGTCTGAGTGTGAGTTTGAGTGAGTGTCGTCACCGCAGGTTGTCCTGTGAAGCAGGTAGAGGATGGTAGAGATAAGGGATGTGGTTTCAGGTGATCCTCAACAGCTGAACCGATATTTCCAAGGAACTTAGTTATTTGATTAAAAGGATTTTCGTGTTTTTCTTACGTTATGCACACGTAACGAGGGGGTTTCTTCCCATATCTTTTTTTTGTGGGAGATAGCTATGGGAATGGGAAAAGGAAAATATATCCAGTATACTGGGAAAACATCTACTAATAAGCGTAAATTCATTTTTACATTTACTTGATTTTGGGCTAAGAATTACACTGATTTGGTGTACAAAATACATTAATGAAAATGTACTTTTTTTATAGGGATTTTTATATATTTTAATGTCAAGATCAACTTTAAAGATCTAGGTTCACATAATTTAAAATGAAAACGAAAGATTTAGTAATGTAATATCAATTAGGAAACTAAAGCGGTTAGTCGGACAATCATAACCCGGTGATGTAAGGCTTTGAAATCATTTTAGACAATTACAAAATCGCATCTCTATTAACCTCACAAAAAACTCTTCACACTTTTTGACAGTCGATTTCCCGTTGATTAGCGTCATGCTTGACAAAGGTCCCCAGTTCCCAAGGCGAAACCACCCACAACGCTTAACACCCAGCCCAAATGAAAGCCACAGTCTAAACACACACCACCCCCACTTCGCCCCTGAATTCATGGAACGACCCCAACTGCTCGTCTCCACCCCCTTTAAAGGGGACAAACAAGTCGCTTGCGCATAAAACGCGATTTTAATCACTTTCCGTTCTGTGTCGCTGAAGTGTGACTGCCCCAACTGCCGTCCACTGCCTTCACCACTTGGGCCTGCTCCTTGGAGTGTCCTGTCTTTGGCTTGTCTTTGAGTTCCTTTTTTTGCCTGTGCTTCGTGCGAAAATAATTTCATTTAAATATCCACACATAAAGTTCGCCTCGGGTCTGAGTTGTATGTTAATGTAATTTTTATGCTGATTGCGAATTTCCACATTTCCGGGCGGCTGTTCGCTCCTTTGTCAGAGAATTAACGGGGACCCGCGTGCGTGCTGTTAGCCTTCTCTCGTTGGTTCTGGGCCGTAATGCCCCCGATTATGATGTTTACCCATCGCGCTAGGCTCGGTTTCCCTTCCATCCGCTTTCGCGTTCTTCAGATCCTTCCCTCAGCTGAATTTTCGGTCGGCTTTTGTTGTATTCGCTGCCTGTTAAGTGCCGTCTTTTGTTTATGTCCTCGTCGCGCAGCCAGTTTTAATCAGCAGCATTAATTTAATTTAATTTGATTTAATAATACATACATTCCCGCATATGTTTTCCCTCTGTGGGCACTAAGTACGTCTAAGTGGTTCGTGCCATTGCGGCGAGTAGTCCGAAACCGAATCTGAAGCCGACTCCGAATCCAACTCCAACTCCAAATGTGATCTATTGTGTAGCGAAATACGGCTCCATTGTAGGAGAATCGCTCTTTGTTCGCCCGTTGGGCTGCTCATTAAAAAATGTACAAGGATTATGGCCAAAAGTTAAGGCTGGGTGGCTGTCCATTAAGGTATATATTTATGCCGTAATGAAGGCAAATTAAGTTGGAGGCTCAAGTGGCTCAGGTGGCTTAAAGATTTTCTCAATTTAATGAAAGCTTTCGTTGATCTGGTAGAAATGTGAACAGTGAGAATTTAATAAACTTCAGTGCAAAACCACCTGTTTTAGTTTGCACTCTCACACCCTACCATTTACATTCATTATTTCCTAATCACTTCGATGGGTATGCAATTAAAATTACTTCGGCTATCTCATTTTGGCCTCACTTAATGCCTTACATTCCTTTGATTTGGGTTTTAGGGCTTCGGCAGGCAAATAATTTAAATGAATTTCCCGCTTTCATTCCAATTTCGAACTAACAATGTTTTAGCAACACTTCAAAGGTTTCAATTTCAACAACAACTTGGCAACGGAGAGGGGGAGGGGCAAGGGCACGGGACGTTCGGTTGCCACATCGTGTGGCACAAGCACAAATACACACGCAGGCACATGGAAACACACACACGCACACACACACACACCAGCACAAAAATAATCAAAAATGGCATATAAACAAACACGAGAGCGACAACGAACGAAAGCAGCAATCGCCAGTTTCGCCCCTCCGGCCCTTCGTCCTTCGTCCTTCGTCGTTTAACCCCCTCCCCTTCCCTTCCGCCCTTGTGCCCTCTGGCGCCGCTTTTTGCTACCTTTTCTCCGGTTCTCCCTCTCGCTTGCTCTCTGTTTGCTCAAAATGTTAAAATCCTGTTTATTGGATTCAATGGTTTGTTAATTGCCAATTTCAACTCCTTCCACCAGGAAAAACTTTTCGCAGTCCCGGTGCTTGTGTGTGTATTTGTGTCGTTGTGTGTGCGAGGACTACCCCTTAATGTGCCAGTGTGTGTGTGTAAGTGTCTGGGCCCATCGATGCCATAATAATTTCCTGGCTATAAAATTCATTAGATGTCGTTGAAGCTCCGACCACCTGTAAAAGTTGTCGTCCCTATCGTGCGGAATCGTGCTTAGAAACTCTAACTACCAGGACGGTAGCTTCGGTCATTTATCCAAGTTTTCTGACTAAGTGTCGTTTAATCAACCACTAGTTGGCCTCGTCTTCTGTAAACTTTTCTTCGAATAATTTCATACTGTTGATCCATACTCTGTTGGATGGTTAACTTAGATAAGTCTTATATGGAGTTTAATATATGTACATATGAATGAATTTGACCAATAGTAGTCTATTTATAGTCTGTAGAATCTTTAAAAAACACAGAATTGGGTAAGTATATATTTCTAAACAAAACAATCACTTCAATTAAAAAAAAAAAAAAAAGTTAAAACATAACTATGTAGAATACACTAATATTTTTTTTGTAAATAAAAAAAAAGTAAACGAGGGTAAATTTATATCCATTTTTTTTTAGAACTATAACTTTACTTGAAGTTAATAAAATCATTCAGTCGATTCCTAGATGTGTTAATTGGATAATCTTTGTGAGTGAAGACTATTGTGTTTATGTTCCAAGAAATAATGAACAACTTGTTAAAAACATATAAAATATATATATCCCGCTGTAACCCACTGACCTCAAGGTCCGAAAAATATTGACTCATCTTGGAACTTAATAATGTATGTCAAGTGCTTCATAACAAATGTTATACACATTAAAAAATACCTATTGGCACAAGCATATGTAAGTGGTATGTGTTCTTACTTTGTATAGCGTCAACTGCCTTCTTACAATTTCAATAACCAATATGTTCTTTCACATTTGGTTTCCTGTAAGAGGTTTTCGTTTCAGTGCTCCAAACTCCACAGATAGTTGACTGGTGTCACATTTAATTGAATCGCTTCTGCTGCTGCGGAGGAGGCACAAAAAGTGGCAACAATTGCTGCACAAATGGGAAGGCGGAGAAGAAAGACAAAGGGGCTGCCAGCTGCGATTGCAGTGTCACTTGGGTATGAGCAGAGTGGGATTGGGTTCAAGGGAGCTTCGAGAGGAGGGAGCTGACACGGATATGTCGCACAAGGATGGCAGGATATATCGGAGCGTGACAGCAGCAGAAGTCAGCCCAAAGCAGCCGGAGACGGCAACTCACGCACTCGACAAAAGATTCCACGGCTTAGAAGTTTTTTTTTTTTTTTGCTGGCGTCAAGGAAATTTCTGCGGAGGGTATGATGCCCACCCACACCCACCCACCAATTTGAGTTGACAACGCATTTCCGCATCGATGAATCTGCATGAGGGGTCTTCAGCCCCCCCTATGTCCTCCTTTTTGGTTACTGGTTGAGCCTTTGTTTGATGCCGGGCAGTTCATCATTTTTCCAAAACCTTTTTTTCTGCCCGATTCTGTTGCTTCACATATGCTGCGGAAATGTCAGGGAAATGCGCATGGAAAATCGGTATCTTCATGCTTTGACAGATGTCGAAGACCGTTGAATATTAGTGAATGGAGTGGAGGGATTAGGAAATCATTCTTCTCTCTCTCTTTCTTTATCACTGCTAGCCACAACAAATAGATAAGTTGTCCCTGTCTCCCATGGACTCTTTCACTTGCTTTCTACCTTTCTCCGGCTGGCGGCAATTGCCAAATAATGTAGAAGTCATGAAATATTTAAAATGCCACGACTGAAGAGGGGTTCTCTCTTTCCAATCTCTGGTTACATCCTCACTCCTTTTCTACACCCACTTTCCTTCTCTTTTTGGGTTTCCTGCATGCGACACAACATGTTGAATTTTTAATGCGGATTTTTGCCAAATATTTTTTCATCCGGCTGCTTGAAAATATTTTAAAGCATACTTTATAGAGCACCGTTGATCACGGGAACGGTTTTTGGTTTCAATACATGAAAAGGAAGAATAAAAAACACGTATAGAAGTATAATGTGTCTAAAGGGTTTTTATCAGCAACTTAAATTGTAGGTGTGAAGGGTCAAAAATGCCAAAACAGTTTAAATTTGCACATCCCACAAAGGAAAAGATCTGGGAGTGAGAATTAGTCGAAAGTGAGAAAGCCATTTGGATGGGAGGCGGTGGGCCAGACATCGAATGAATGCCAAGCATCGCACGAAAGATAAAGCAACAGAAGCCAGCTCCTGACTTTTGGCCTTCACTGTGAACCGAACGAAACGCATGGGAATGTATCAGCACACCCGCTCCTTCCCCAAAACCTCTAGATCATCCCCGAATCTTTATAGTCTACCCCCCACTCACACAAATAGAACAGACAGACTCCTCCGGCAGAAACACAGGCATAGTCAAAATTTTTTGCAGCTCTGCCACGATTTGCTCGTTTTAATTTCTTTTGCCATTTGCCTGCTACATATTTTCACACTTTATCGTCACTTCCATTCTGCTGCTACAAACCCCCTATCCCCACCATTTTCCCAGAGCCCGCCCCTTTGTTTGTTTGCCCGCCTGTCTGTCAAATGAATTATTTGCATAGTTTTGGGTAGCAGATCCAGCAGAAATCGCACAATAATATCGAATCAGAGTCTGAAAATTGCATCCGACTGAATTGTTTGGTCTAAGCATGGATTTCCACGCCCTGCGCCGCCGTGTAAACATTTATTTGATGCCTGAATAAGTTTTAAATATGCATGTCCTGGAATAGATGTCTATGCACTCCGCCCCCGGATAGATATAGATAGAACTGCCATCGTCCGGCTAATCGAATGTGTGATATAGACTTGAACGCTGTTCGGTGTGGTAAGTGATTGAAAGCTGGAAAAACCGTGAATCATAAATGAGTTTGAGAAAGATTTGCAACAGAGTGAGTTTTGAGAATTGAACCCAATGTTTTGGGCGGGGAAAATCAGAAAGAAATGCATTTGTCAGTTTAAAATAGCATCATAGATCCATTTAGTTTTAAAAACTTTAAAAGTAATTTTGAATTATGTATTATCCAAAGATCCATTTAGTTTTAAAAATTTTAAAAGTCATTTTGGCACGCCAAGGTGGGCCAAGGTGGGCCAGGTGGTTAATCACATAAAGTTCCCACGGTCTCCACTCTGGGACTCTATTCAATCTGGCTTAGATAAAGGATCGCTTTCACCGTCGATTGAATACTCCAGTCTCAACAGTTCTGTCTCAATTGCTTTGGCTGCTTGCACACAACGCGCTAATCAAAGTCTGACTGCACTTGAAACTAGCTGGGGAATAATTGCAGAAGCCTTTCAGGCACCGGACCTTGCCCTTGCCACTTGAGCGGCAAATGCATTCAGGGCCAACTATTCGGTAGCGAGTTGATTAAAAACGCTCTGTGGCAATGAAGCGCAACGAAAAAAAAACGGCCGAAATAAATGACTTTCGTTTAGCGAGAGGCGGAAGCGACAAACTATGGCCGCCATTGTTGACCAGGATCCTGCCTAGGATCCAGAGTCCCGTCCAGGAAACTTTTCAAATAGACATTTTCAAAGGCAAACTTTGTGCCTTACTTAACTGCCTGTTTGCCAACTTTTTTTATCAGCGACCCCAGCCCAAAACCAGAGACAGAACCAAAACCAAATCCAGAACAGAGCAGAGCAGAGTCTGACCGGATGTTTAGCTGGCGGGTTAGGACGCCGCTGCAACGGATTTGTGGGGGTGGACAAGTGGTGCGAATCGGGGATTGGAGCTTCGCCTGTTTCGTCCTGTGGTTAGGCCATTTACAGCTAGGACCTGGGCCAGCAGACTGTCCACAATTTATGATGTATGCAAGTTGGCCGGCATGGGGATTGGGGTCCGGAGTCCGTAGTTCGTAGTTCGGGCTAGCAACACCCGCATTTATGTGCGACTATTTGGTTTATTTCAAATAGAATCACATTCACACACACACTGGGACACTTAGTGGTCTTTATTGGGTTGTTGTTGTTGTTGTTGTTGTTGTTCTTGTTGCCTCTGCTGACCCATGGCTGGCACCCACAGTCGATGCGGTTGTTTGGTCATCTCCCCCTTGCTTTCCCGGACTTCCCGCTTTTTATTTTAGTTGGGAGTGAACCTTTTTGCAGCATTCTCATTCAATTTGGATCCACAAACACACGCACACACATTTGTCATTATAGTTTATGTAGTTTGCGGTCACATTTGGCCAGGCAATATGGGTTTGGGTCACCCTGTGGCCTGACCGCTGTGTCCCAGCCACATCCCCACTCTACATAAATCCAATCCCTCGGCCTTTCCCAACTCACAATCGAGTGCTAATTTTAAATGTATATGGATATTTTATTGCTGCCATTAGAGTTATTAGACTGAGATCTGCTAGTTGCCGTTCTTGTTTTTGGTAGTTTGTTAAGTGGTTGAGTAAGATAAGAGTTTGCCAGGCAGCTGGGATTGGAATGCATGGGTGAGGAGATGAAAAGTCAAAGCGATTTGGCTGTGGGTTAACAGAGTTTACATCGCAGAAGTGGGCTTCCCTTTCATTAAACTATAAGAAAATGTCCAAGAATACAGGTCAATTCCCTATGGATTGGTGTTTGGCTTACGAGGAAGCCAAAGCATTGATGATGACTATAAAATTTAATTTAAAGGGGCTCAAAGTAGGCAAGCTGGAAGAACCAAATGTTGATGAATCAATGAAGAATGACCAATTTAAAGAAAATATTAGTATTTTCCTTAGAAAACCCCCGAGAAATCAATAACGCCGCAACGTCCCGAAATACACGAATGCGTGTGCTAGCTAGATATTAGGAATAAGGGTCTTTGCCAGTTATCCTAAGGACTTTGTTATCCAACACCTTTTTATTTCCACACGCTCTCGCACACCCAGACACTCACGCACACCCTCCTTGGGGGCGACCAATTTGTTTTAGAGCTTTGAGTGCTTTTCTGGGGTCCGCCAACTAGAATTTCTTTTGTGGCCCGTTTTTCGTGCGCTATTTATTGCCGTTTTTCGGCAGACCCCTCCGCACGCATACACCACGCCCTCTTACCGCCATTCGACCCCTTTTTTCCCACATTTTGGGGCGCAAAACCCCAGCTACAATTTCGCATAAATCAAAATAACTGTCAACGGAACCGGCGCCCATAGTTTTTCGGACACCGTAACGGAACGAAATGGAATGGAATCGAATGTGGGGCCGTGAGAAGGAAATCGTTCGGAAGAGGAGTGGGGGAAAGAACAAAAACGAGGGGGGGGGGGGGGCCCCACAAACAGGAAGGCCGTGACCATGTCCATGGTTCAGCGTTCCTGTCCGGAAAAATCTGAATCGGAATCCGGTGTGCCGCATAGAGTGCAACGCGACTCTGAAAGGACCAGGGTTGCCACCATCCCAACATAAACGATGTCGCCGTTGTCATTGTTGTCGCCGCCATTTGGCAGGCAATTTTTTCCCATTTTGTTCTCGGCGGCGGCGTCATCATAATTAATTGCCCAACTTTTGCGGTCAACTGTGACTAGCCAACACAGAAAGTCGCACCACAATTTGAATAATATTTCATGCGCCATAATATCAGCTAATAAACTCCATCAAAGTGCTCGTTGCGCTTCCCTCTAGAAAAGTCAATTACCCTGAATGAACCCCGATGAAAAGCAGCGAGTTTCATTTCATTTCGTACGCTAAGTAATGAAAACAGACTCTGACCCCAGTCAAAGTCCATCATTAAGTCCCGAACTGCTGTTGCCGCTCTTGCTGCCTGAATTTGATGAAGTTTTAATAAAACCAGCGACAACAAACACGGGAGTCCCAAAAACATCTTTTTGCCGTTTGCCTTTTTTGGCCCAATCAAAAATTAATGAGTGCCAGGCGCTTAGAGGTGATAAATCACCTTGACAAAAGGCTCCGGACCAGAAGAACAAGGACCATGGACGATAGTAGGATCTGACAGAAGGAATACGGGAATAGAAGGTGGAAACTAGAGGGAGATGGACAACAGTTGCGGAAAGGAGAAGCTCTTGGGAATGCTTTCCATAATAATAATGAATGTCGCCTTTGGTAATTTGCTTTAATTGCCGGCAAATTCGCCACACCGAAAATATAAGATACCAATGGTGTAGAGGAGTATTTTTTCAAAGCACTAAATGTCCAATGCCATTAAGCCTATAACTCAAAATTGTCCAGGCCACAGAAATCAGGGAGGATAAAATAAAAGCCTGATATGACCAAATAAGCAATTAAATGAAACTGCAGAGATTGATATCTGGTATCCATGGTCCCTTCTTCAAAATTGTATTGAGATGGTATTCTGGTCTAGAAATTTGAAAAAATCAATTTTTTTTCTTTTGCATATATTGAATGTTAAGACTTTTAAAAATATGATCCTTAAATGATTTTTCAATATTCGAAATATTTTAGGGGGTACAGCCATTTTTGTGACGTTGGGTTCTAAACTAGAAATGCGTTTTTTTCGAAACTACTACTTTAAAGTTATACTGAACCGATTCCTTTGAAATTTGGTGTGTGTCTTGTTTACACTACTATCTTTTGCGTCTGCCTCTGATTTGATTTTTGATTTGGAAACATCTAGTTGATTGTATATTATATATATTATATGTATTAACAAATATAATATAATATAATATATAATATAAATAAATATAAATAGTGTTGCGATACAAGTTAAAATATATGTATGATATAATATATTTATATACAAATTTTTAAGAACTTTTAAAATATATATAATTTTGGTTTTTTGTTTTTAGTTATCCGGGAAAAGAAAATTATCGCATATCAGGTAAATACTGGGTTTCTTTGTGTCTACAATCGAAACTCTTTCTTCGACTGTATAAATTTACAGAAAATCTCACGGTTAATCCGAGTGTACAGCATAAAAAAGAAAATAAAATGACAGAATGTGACTTAGGGTGGAAAGAGTATTGCATGTTCGCTGCCATTGTCCTTCCTACAAAGAATTTCGTGGGGTGGAAGTGGGTGAGGGATGGAAAGAAGACAGGCCACGCAGCATGACGTGGTATTTATTAATTTCTTTGACAAATCTGTTGCGTTGAGTGGCGTTCTCGTCGTGTCGCTCCTGAACCACCCACCCCGCCCACCTGTCCCGCCGCCTCCTGTGTCCTGGTTTTGTTTTGAAGCACTTTGTCAAACTTTTGCAACAACTTTGTGGCACACCACGGGGCAAAGTCGCAGCAACTTGCTAAATGCCCAGTTACACACACACACACACCCACACACACATCAAATGAGTGGTGGGGGAAAGGCATATAGACAGGGAGAGAGAATCACTTGAAAAACGCAAAAGTAATAAACTTAATTGGTTTGTTCGCAGTTACTTGTGCTCGCTCAGACGACGACTCTCCAGCATTATCACCACCAGGAGCCCCCTGCAAATCCTGCCACAACAGTCCCATACCGCCACAGCTGGCACCACTCGAGCATTGCGTTGCGTTTTGCGCTTTTAAGTAGTAAAGTTTTTACTCTCGCCTTGTTTTACTTTATTTTCCGTTTTTTTCTGCTCGCTTTTCAGCCAAAGTGTTGAAGTTTGCGCTTCGAGTGCCTGCCGGGCTAAAATTGAAAACAGGATGAGGCACACACACAGACACACAGACACATAGACACACAGACACTCACACAGAAATAGAAAAACTTTTCCCGGCATTTGCAACAACAACAAAAAATCGCTCATACGCCACGTTGACTCGAACGCTTCTCCTCAACTTCCCAGCCTCAAGTGCTTATTATTTTATCTAATGAATCTGTTTGAGTTACCTCCAAAAGGAAAGGACGAGGAGAAGAAGTAGCAGACCGGGTCTAGTTTATATATGAATATGGCAAAAAGTTTCTCAAGTGCTTCAGTTCACTCGGAGGACTGCCGATGCCACATCCTTTCTCTGCTTGATTTCTAAAGTTTTTTTTATTGCCCCCATTTAGTAGCCCGTGTGTGTGTGGTTGAGTATGCACCCGGAGTAATGGATATTTATAATGAATTTTTTTGTTGCCGAGGGAAAATAGAGCTCCGAAGAGCACTCGAGAGTGTGCTATTTTGATGCAAATTTAGTTCGGCCAACTGCTGTCTGACTAGAACATCCTGCCGCAGGCCACGCTCGACGCGGTGTCAACTCAGTTGGCCGCGAGATGATGGCACATAATTATGGCCGGGATACACGGAAAGTCAAAGGCTTTGCAGACAATTTCTAGCACCAAAGATGCCAAGCTTAGCACGTTGAGCACACACACGAAAACTCTTGCTCGCTAAGATATAAACATATAATTATATATATATATATATATATATATATGGTAGGATAAGGACTTGGGGGAGGAACATCCTTTCTGCGGCTGCTGCTCCGGCTGCCTTTCGCCCCGGCACTTTCGACTAATTGAAGCCGCAGCAGGATGCGAACTCACCTGCCAAGAGATGGAGAGAGCAGAGCAACATTTAGAACAAGACGGCACAAAGTCGAGCCAGGCAGTTGCTTTGGCTAACTTTAGTTTCCCCATTTCACGGGCCAGATAAAGTTAGTAAAATCCTGTAAATTATGTTTAATAGATAAAGGCAAGGCGAAGAAAGTTCTTCGCACAGGAGGCTGTCTAGACCAGCGACTAATGGAGCCGAATCAGGAGTGGAAGTGTGCCCGTTCCACCATTCCACCATTACCCAGCTTACCCAGCTGCTCGACGCCTGCCAAAATTTATAGGAGAAAAGTTTTCGTTTGCAGCTCGTCTGCGCTGCACTTGCAGTCAGACAGTTGACAAGAGAACTTGGCAGCCTCGTGTCATATTATGTCACCCGGCAAGCCGCAGGATCCCCTCCCCCATACTCCCCTTTTTGGCCCACAGAAGAAGAGTTTCCTTTGTTGGCCTGCCCTCGGGCAAAAGTAATAACCCAGCGACAAAGGGGAACAAACAGAGAGCCGGGCCCAAACAGGCGCGTAATGAAGCTGCCTGGTTGGATGAGTCAGGTTCAGCACGTCCCGCGTCGCTCCTGAGTGACCATATGATGCTGTCTGGACCTGACTTCGAGCAACTGGCTGCGTCTTGGCCGGGGCCGTGTTTACCTGGCTGCAAAGGGCCATAAAAACAAAGACAAATAAAACCGAGAGACGCTGTCGAGGCGAGGAACTAATGTGGAAATTCAGGTTAAACTGGCTTCGCTTCCTCGTTCCCCTTGCTCTGCCCTTCTTACTGGGATCGCTCCTAAAAAGAACTCTCCTCCAAGGATGCAGAGTCATAACTCAAAAGTCTAATAGCAGAGCAACAAGAATGGTGAGGGCGGAGCAGGGAAGGGCGGGGTCACATGGCGCACGCCCGGCAGACAGACAAACATGTGACTTAATAGTTGCCCGAGACGGCAAACTGGAACTGAGGCAAGATGCGGATGGAGGGCGGCAGAAGCCGTCTGTGGCAAACAAAAAACTACAGCAGCAAGGAGGAGCAAGTGGGGAAAAGGGGAAAAGGGGCAAAGGGGGCAAGGTATCAGACGTTCTTAGCATGGCCCACAGATACACACAAACATATGTTGCTCGGTTTGGTAGTTGTTGGTTGTCGGTCTGCGTCTCAGCAGGTTGTCGCTACCACAGCCCCTCTTTTTGGTCCTCGGGCCCACTAGTTTTCCCATCAGAAGCAGGAGCAGGAGCAGGAGCTTAAGTCAAATGCTAAATGGCATTTGGGGACACAATCGCACACAAGAAAGCGAACTGGAGGGAACGAAGGGCCTTTCTCCGGGACAGAAGCTTGCAACACTCTCTCAAAAAAGATAATTCTATGTCAAGCAATCGATCCAGGCTTTGAGCTCATTAAAATAGTGTTTATTAATAAAGAGTTAAGTTAACAAAGAGAGAGAGAGAGACTGACCCAAACACAATGGAATTGTGATTTAAGATAACAATAAATAACTATTGTAATCTAAAATTTAGTAAGACAAGTTAACTCAACAAAAAGTATAGTAATTTAAAAATAATTTTTTTTTTTAAATCATTTTTATTGTTTCTGGTTTTTGAGCCACTTTGTAGACCGAATTATATAATATAAATCGTACCAATCGTACGAACCATTCCAAGCTTACAGTAACAACATTTTGAAACCAAAAGCAATGCAAACACCATTGATTTATACAGTGATCTAATATATAGTGGTAGATCAGTTTAAATAAAAACAGATTGCCTTCATAGATCAAATCATAGCCACTGAAGGTAATAATTTCAAGGACTTGAGTTCCTGATTTATTGCATTGCAAGTCACTTTAGAAAATTAAAACAACTCGTGTTAGGGTAAACGACAGAACACACACACATCCACCAACAGCTGAGCCCGAGTCGAGTTGCATGCTGAATCTGGTTCTGCGTTTGGGTTGGGTGCCTCCAGCAGCAGACGCCGAATTTTTACGTTCCCAGCCCTCCGGCCTCAGGATTCTGTCTGCGGTTTTGAGCTTTTTTCTTCGTCAACTTTTTTGGGGAACGGAGAAAAAGGAGTGTTAAGTAGCGATTCGGCAGACTCTGTCTCCTCCCCCTCGGCCCACATGTGGCTAGGTAGTTTTGACTGGCTTGTCACTCCCTGTCAGTTGCAAGTAAGTGGCTTGGTGTTGGCGTTGGTGGTGCACACTCTGCTGGGAGCTTAGCTGTGTCTCCTCACCAGCGATAAGATCGGATCGGAACGGAACGGAACATGCTGCAGACTTGTTTACATATGCCAAGTGTTTGCCGAGCGAAAGTGATGAGCTGCATGAAAATCGTTTGAGAGCCAGCCCCATTGAAGCGACTTACAGTACTCTTACGCAAGTCGTCGAGCAAATCCCGCACTAATCTTGTGTTCCCTGTAAGTACCTTTATGGCAACCCTTCCATTTGCCTGGGGCATACCAGCTGCCCGCAAACATAATTGCTCGAATGTGGCAACAATTTCGGGACATGTTCGCCACAGGACACAGTGCCCGTATCTTACTCAAGTCCTGCCAGTCGAAGTGTGGCAAAAGTACAGGCAGGAGAGCAAACTACGGAAAACTAAGGACAGCATTTTACTTACAGTTACTAGGCGAAAGGTAGTAAACTTTTTCCTTGCCCGGCTCAAACTTTCCGGCACACACACACGAGGCGGAGGAGTGTCGCGGGGGGGGAGTCCTGTGTTGACAAAGGCCAACCGAGAGGTAGGGACACACAGCTTGATAAATGTAATGGGCAAAAGTAAAAGTGAAAATGGCAGCAAATTAAACGCAAGGAACTTGAAAGCATCTGAGCGGCTGAGTGATGCCAGGACGAGAAAGAAAACTTTTGCAGGGGAGCCAAAAGGGTTTGTACCTTTTCCTGGCAATTTTAATTAAAATAGGAAAATGATTTTATGATTTACATGGGCCACTGGCGCCAATTTAAAGCCATTTCCCTTGCTTAAAGTTGCTTGCTGTGGCTCGAGGGCCTTTTTTAATTTGTTTTCAGCCAAGGATCGCCTGAAAACTGCCAGAAACACGCGCATTTCCAAGTGTTTTTTTTCGCTCCCCGTCGGGGAAAAATTTACATAATCCTAATGCAAAGTTTGGAGGAGGATGGGTAAGTCCTTAGACTGCAGACAGCGAAGCGTCAACGGACAGGACAGCAAACACTCGAAGAGCGGCTACCACTTTCAGCACATCTTAAGGAATTGTACATCCAATCCTCCTGATTGCCAAATTCAATACCCTTCGCGAGTCACTTGGCTGCTGTATAGGCAGCAAGTGCCTGCAAATAATGGATGCCGGCGATTCGTTCCGGCGAACGGGTTCGTATTCTGCTCCTCCCGCCGTGCTTTTTTCCGTGTGTGCGCAGAGTTGACAACAACAGGCAAATAACTAAGTTGGCTGGCTGACTGGCTGGCTGGAGGAGTGGTGGCCCGAAAAGTCAATTGAGTGTGAAAAGCCAAGCGAGTTTAATTTCCAAATAAAAGGGCCGTGATTTCCCCGAAGCGAAGGGTTGAGTCCGGAGAGCCACCACGAACTATTAGCACACGTCTCGAGACGGGCAGACGGGCAACCCTTGCAAGGAGCGTGCTCCTTCTCCTTCTCCATCTCCTTCATCTTGCGGGTTGCGGTTTGTATCGTTGTCACAGTCCCCCGTTCCACCGAAATCCCGCTATCTCTATTCAATTTACAGCCCTCGCAGGCCTTTACAATTGACAGTCGTTAGCATAATTATTACACAAGGCTTAGCCAGGCTCGATGGCATACGGAGGTTGGTAGTGGTGGTAGTGGTGGTGGTGGTGGTGGCGGCTAATCCTCGAGAGCAGCCCCCGAGAATGTCAACACCCACTGTCCCATCTGTCACCCTCGCGAGCTGAAGTCCTCGCTGAAGTCCTCGCTGAAGTCCTCTGCCTTCCTAATTCCTCTTGTCATTTAATAAAAAATTGTTTAAGGAATTTGAGAACTTTTTCCCTGCACCCAAGGGTATTCCGCCGACAGGGGAGGAGTTCTCTTCGCTCGAATACTTTGAACATATGATGTTAATTTCTTTGTTGTTTCTAAGGAAATGGGTTTGGCAAGACGGAAGCATAGATTGAAGCGAGACCCAGAAGGGGGCGATTTTAAATTCGGCATTTTCCCAGGAAGGTGGGGAGTGTTGGTCAGGACGGATCAGGAAGTTCGCTATTAGGAGTTGACACCGCCCATTCCACCGACTAGCCTCTCAGTTCGCATCTTCCCACCTTTGCAAAGGCAAACAATAACGAAGTCTAAGAAAACACTATAATTAACTATCTCACCACTCGACTGCCCCCGAAATCAGACTCGTTGCACCGTTTAAAAATTAATTTATTCAGACAGAGCCACAGACTTAGATGGAGTCCCGCCATCTGCGACCAGCCAACTCGCCCTAATGACAGTTGATGTAGTGGGTCCGGACCGGGGGCTTATAGATAGTTGTGTGCTAGACGGCATCAGATCATTAACTCCGGCGATTGCGATTGCGAATGCTAACGGCAAATGAGAATCGAGCACGTGATTTCGAGACGCCCCCCTCGGGCACTCGACCAAATGGTGGATGGATGGGTGGCAATGTGGCGGAGCAAGGTGACTCGGGGAATTTTAAAACTAGAGGGCCACCGAGTCTGTTCCGAGTCACAATTTGAATTTCACAAGCCATTGATTTTTATTTGATTACCACGACAATGAAGCGACGAGCGCGGCAAACTCTTTTTGGCCAAGTCAGGACTCCCGCACAGGACAGCTGAGCTCTGGGGTGCTAGTGGTGAAGGTGGTGGCGGTGGCGGTGGCGGTGGCAGTGGCAAAAAAGGCACAAAGTTGAAATGATTTTCGGTAAAAGTTTCGTTTTCGGGGCGACAACTTTGCATGTCATTCAAATGCCGCTGCCGTCTCTGGTATTTTGAGTTTCCTTTTTGATATCCAGCACTTGTGGTTTTTATAGGTATATTGCTTTTTGCATATAAACGTAACAAGAAAAGCGAACATTTCAGAAACTAAACTTGTGTTTAGTATTAATATATGTAAATATACGAAAGTAACGCTCTAAAAAACTATAAATAGAAGTAGCTATGGTCTTGTTTTGAATATGAACACACCAAAATAAGAGATATGTGTATAACCTTAATATGTGATTAGTACGAACATGAGTAAAAAAACTAATTGTGCTCTCACGGAAAAGGTACATTTCATAGCATTTACGTGTGAGTATTGTTCGTACTTGTAGAGCTTAGAAAATAGCACTGTGAAAACCTGTATATAGAATGTATCTATGGACTTATTTGTGAATATTAACACAAAAAGAAGAAAACGTTTGAACTTTAACTCATGGTTAGTGTGAATGTAACGAGAAGAAAACCAAACTTATGATTTGTATTAATTTAAGTACAGCTAGAATAATGGCAGATTCACCAGTGCATAGGCTCTACTTTGTCGTTAGATGCCCTTATAGGCTTAATAGTTGTCATGGCTGCTTTTGAAGGTAAGTTGCTTTTACTCTGGGACACTGGGTATTTAAAGTTCTAGCCGGGGCATTGAATACCTACTTCTTTTTTTACAATTTTTTTGGGGGAACTGAACGGGCTACGTGGACCCTTTTCTAATGTCCTTGGTCTTCGGTTGTGTTGCATTGCAGGAATTTATTGCAGCGCCGCACGAAGGAGCGACTTTGCCAGGATCGGAGGACAGGAGCAGCTGTCCTGGGACCCAGCAGGCGCTCCGCTCCGGCTGTCAGAAGCATGTCAAAGGCGTCGTCGCCGCCACTCGGTGGTGCAGCCCTATGTACTATGCACATCTTGCCCTCTTCCAGCTTGTGGTGCACACCACAATCGCAAAAAACTTGAGACAATCGAATCAAACTCATTCGCCCGAAATCATCGACGTGTAAAATTACGAGATAACATTGTTAGCTGTCCCGGCAGAAACGTCCTCCGTGTTTCCCTGTCCCTGTCCCTGTTCTGTCCTGATCCCGAAGCCTGCTCCTGCTCAGCCACTCGTGGAAATGTGTTCAGGATTTGAAATTGAATCGCATCGCGCTTAAGCAAGAAATCAACGACACAACGACACCCATTGACGACCACATAAATGTCGAAATATGCAGTCAACCCGATGGCAGGGGCGGGGGTTTGGGGGCGGGGTGCGGGTTGGGCGGCAAGGACATCGGTTAGTTGCCAGGGGAATGCCAGGCCAACAACTGGCAGCTGGGACCATGGCAGTAGCCATGGCACTATCCCTCCGCCCGGCTGCACATTTCTGAGGTTTTCATTGTTGGTTAGTTGAGTTCTGCTGTTTGAATTGTCAGACGTTTGATGGCGCCCGGCATTTGGCATTTGCTTGCCTCAAACTAAGTTTAATTGGTTTATCCTTTGTGATTGTGCGGCTCCCCCCCTGGCGGCCCCGCATCAGTCAACCTTAGACCTCAAGCCCCCCCCCCCCATACTCCATATACCCGAGATTCCAGGAACGCTTTGCGATGCTTATGCTTATGAGTGAGTGTAATTAAGTCGCTTTTTGGCAATACCCGTTCCGTGGTGGCGGAGGGCGAGGGGAGGTGACAACTGAGGCATGAATGAGAGGATCAGTGAAGGCTGATTAAAGAGTGAATAAGGGGGTTGCAGTTTTAAGTGGCTTAAAAGGTTATTGAACGACAGTTAAGCAAGCTATTGCCATCCAATTACTCACTTGTGTTATTCGTTTTTAGGGAGGTGATGTTTTATCTAATCGCGTTTAATCAGAAAAAAACAATATGAGGAAATTGCTATTTCCCCGCTATCCTTTAAAGAGCATTCAAATCGTAGTGCAAGGCCTTTAAGCTTTGCACCTCCTTTCATTTCGCTGCATAATTTATATAGTTTTAAGGGCATATGGCAGACAAGCCATCTCCATGCCAGACACGTTTGGCAAAGGGTTTCGCTTTCATTCGTTGGTGGGCAGGGCACTCGGCAATTCCCTCCGTGGGCAGACCGAGACAATCCCAGAAACTTTTGGGAACAACAAGCATCTACCCCAGTCTGCTTGTCTATCCAGAGGAAACAGCGTTATTATAGTCGCAGAATGTCCTTCATTTATAATTCGCACTAGTCGGAGTGGGAGGACAAGGACTCCTCCTACCGTTCTCACATCCTGAACTAATCGGGGCACTATCCCCGGGACCAACTGCTTAACAGTTTGCTGTCTCGCCGGCATGGGCATGTCCAGGGCCAATTTCCAAGAAAGCAACTCAAGAGAATTTCAAGTTTAACTTTTTACGCTTGAAGCGCCTTTCGCTTCACTCGGAACTCAGGTTCAGGTTCATGTTCAGGTCCACGACCACTTCCACGACCAGGTCCATTGGCCATGCCCCAAACCAAATGCCAAGCATGGCCACAGACCACTGTGTCTTACACTCAGACAATAATCGAGGATGCTGTCAAATAAGATGTACGATTTGGTTAAAACTGGTTACAAGAATGCAAGAACGCTATAGAGCAAACTAATTTCAAAGAGCAAGTTAGAGTAGTAAGTATAATTACTAAAGTGCATGCAATGACGCACATAGAACCAACGCTAATACATTTTAAAATTTATATTTATTTTTCATAAAATTAGTTTCCTTAATTTTAACAAAAACCTTAAACAAAAAAAGTAAGAACCCAATATTAAATATTTTATTCCAACTCCCATGAGCATAAGTTGAGCCTAGACGACTTATTTAATAGGCGTTTGTTTTCCAACAACATCTAGTTAAAGGGCGTTAACTCGCTTTTTCTTGGACTTTATCGCACTTTTTTATGAGATTGCTTGCACCTTAATTATTTACTTAAAAACCACAGATCTATTACTATTAGAGGACATCGATTTTATGACAAATATTTTTAGAACCAAATTCAAAAACTATTTCATGGAAAGTTGCCCAAGACTTTTGTGACTCATTTACAAAAGTTCATATTGAATTGAGGTGAATTTCTTAATTATGATTTAGTTGTTAATTAACGTGGAATTTTGAGTACTAATTTCAATGCATAAGAAGTATTTGTTTTTCTTTTTGAGTGTATATCTTTACCCCTTCTTTCTACGCCTTTCTTTCTGGCTCAGACGTCACCCTGCCCCTAATGCATAATTTCTCCTCCATGTCGGCCTCCTTTACCCCTTTTGCCCCTTTGCCAACTTCTCCGACTCCTTGTTCCCCTCCCAATCGCCTTGACTTGGTTTGCTTAGTTGGAAGTTTGGCCTGGCACTGCTGCTGTTTTTTCCGCTTTCTGCTGAGAAATCTGTTTTTAAGTTTCAGCAATTTAATATTTTAAGTCCACAAATTGTTGCCGGCAAGGATTACTGGATGGTGTGCATTCTAATAAGCTGCTAATTGGTTGCCGGTGCAGACCGGCAACGACAACGACATTGTTGCTATAGCTATAGCTACAGCTACAGCTAACTGTAAGGCTATACTGCCACCTAAAACTCATACCCCGATTGTCGCTGGCAGGCTCAAATGCTTTTAGTTTAAAATTTCATTCTGCGAATTAAGAACTTAATAGCTTTGCCAACGCGTTTTTCTCCCAGCCAAACTATTTAGCTTTTCCATCATAAATGTCCTCCATCTCCCTTAATTTCTCCTGTCTGAGGTTTAATTAGAATCCGCATTCCCCTGCAGCAGCGCCACCTCGATTGGCTCATCTGGTAATTTAAATTTACTATCAACCGAGGACCTTAGCGGATTGCGATTTTCTCCACCTCAGCTGCTGTGGCTTCCCATCCTCCATTGAACTGCAATTCGATCGCTCATCTTTAACTACACACCGGATAAAGACTTTTCTCTGTCGCCTGACGAATGTCCCTTTAAGTGGTTAAGTCCCTTTGAAAACCAAATCGGATCATTTCAGTTTTGAAGATGACAGATAACGCTGCTAAAAGGCCACCACAGCTGGGGGTTCTTTGTGACGCCCGATCGCAATCTGAAAGAAATCCAGCCTCTCATGTGCACATCCTATTTTCATGGTGCCTGCACAACAAAACGCTGTCTCATCATTTGACTTCAAAGGAGTCATTTTCACAATACTTTTTCTCCGTCTCTCCATTCGCCTTGTCCGTCAAGGAAGGAAGTCGGCGGAAGTTCTGTTCATTATGTCCTTGACAAACAGCGCCTTGACACGAACGCTGGACATCCCTAATTTGCTTCTATTCAGTGTTGCCAGGCTTTAAGAGCCAAATATTCAATGGTTCGAGTTTTGAAACTTGCTGAAGTTTATTTCAAGTTAAATTGATCTTCTTTGTGAACTGTTGATAATTTAAAAAAGAGTTGTAATAAGAAAGAAACTTAAGAGAACAACACATTGATATTGTCTTGTCCTCTGGTAACAGTTTCACAAGAAAACGAACAACAAAAACTGCATGTTATCATTAAGGAAGATGCTCGTTTTTAAAAGGGAATTGGGTCCCCAGCAACTTCTTGGCCTGCAACTGACGGCTGCAGGATGCGAAGGACTCGGAAAGGAAGGCGGAACAGGGATAGCGGCAGGGGCAGGAGCAGGACCCTCACTTGGTCTTTTGGCCGCCGCCAATGTTGATTGAAATGCGATTAGGGTCGGGGTCGGGCCCAGTCAGGGAGAATCAGAAGCGAGATTTGGCCACTGGCGCATAACAATGCGAGTGATGAGGGCAGACAGTTGGGTGCACGGCACAGAGCCATCGCAAAAGGTCGTTGGCGGGACGGGAGCGGTAATACGTACACACACACACATACCATACCCACGAATCGCTGATGTGATGTGCAGGGAGCGCACAAATCATCTGTGCGACGGATTATGTAAGGTCCGCCTGTCCCGCAAAAGCCGCCTCTTCCTCTTCACCTACCTCTAACTCCGTTTGATGGAACTGCGGAATACGCGAGTTAATTGGCATTTCGTGCGGTGCGGCCAACGCTCCGCTCGAAATATTATAATTATTGGAGCTTTAATCGGGCTTATTACGCTCTCCCGAACCCACTAACCCACCGCAAACGAGCCGGGAATCATCATCGTCATCATCGGGATCAGCAGTTACCATTGACATCGAGGCGGTTTCGATTATAATTGAAATTCGGGGGAGGACAGGCCAGTAATTAAAGGCGCTGGAGTTGAGTGATGATATCGAGGGTTGATTAAATAGATATCCCATTGTTTTTTGTTGGTTTTCATTACGGCGATTGTTGCGCCTATGAAGTTTGGTTGCACAGTTCATTTGATTGATGGTTAATATCGGTAATAGCTGCTATTTCCAGGAAATTTGTCGACTCACACATAGCCTTTTAAAAGGGTTCTCGCTGCTAATGACTAGTCGCAGGAAAATATATACCATCATTAGGCACGGGCCAAGCGAAACGAGTATCAGCTTACTTTCTAGCCTCCACTGTCTCACGTTCCCCAACTAATTAAACGCCAATTTGGGGCACATTTTACACTTCATTGCACAATAACGCGCCAAAAATGCGGAAACTCCCATCGAGGAGTCGAATGGCCAATCTCCGATAGCGCTCTCCGCCTGCCAAGTTCAATATCGCAGCTCGATAATCAGCCAAGACAAGATTTCGGGGAAGAGGGGCTGGGCTGGACAGACGAACAGACGGACAGTGTGATATTGACAGCCATGGACAGGGGCAACAACGAATGGTCAGTCGCTCGGGGCACATAAATCAATTCCACTTCGAGCTGCCGCCGCGGGATGGAGAGCAATCCAATCGGCCTGACTTGATTTCGCTTTGGATACACTAGTGAATAGGACAGATCAAGTTTGCTTTTCATAGTCAAAGACTAAAGACTCCTTTTTAATAGCAGCAACATTCATTTCAATAATTAATATAACAAGTTAAAAGGCCTTAGCAACAAAGTAGAAGCAAAAAAGGCACTAGTCAACGGATATTAATAACAACTTTTTTTTTTAATAACCTTTTTAAAGTTAGAGCATTCAAGGTTCACTTAAAGCTTAGTTAGCTTATCGCTGGCTGATATTAATTTCGCTTTAATTTGTGATTGAAAATCTGGGCGTAGAGCGAAACATGTTTGGCAATTAATTGGTTAATCAAAATGATTAATTTGCATGAGCCCGAAGCACTCTTTTGCCATTCACCATTCGCAGCAAAATAAAAACGGAATTTATGCGCTAGGAAAAGCTGTGGAAAATGAACAAGAACCAGAAAATTGGGCTGTGGAGGGAGACGGGAAAAAATTTCAATGAGACCATAAAAATGTCTGAGAAGTTGACCAGCCGGATAAGTTGGTTTTGTGTGAGTGTGTGAGTGCTTTTTTGGATGGGGTGCTCGTTCAGAAGGTTCGATAAGGAATTTGTTGTTATGACAAATGAGCCGCCACGGATGATAAGAGTGCTGATTGTCACGGGTGAAGAAAGCAAAGTATGAGAATTGAATCCTGTGGAGTTGTCTACTTTTGTGCAATTAAAGCCTAATTAAATCGAGTTAAAATGGCATTAAGTATACGCCATGTAGGAGCTCAAAGACCCCAAAAAGGCCGCGCTTAAAGCCAGTTAAAAAAAATGAAAAGGAAAAATACTGGTATGAAAAATTCAGAGGACAGAAAGTCGATGGGGGGATGAGTAACGTAGTAGAACCAGGGGGCTTTAGCGATTGGGTGCGCTGATAAAAAGTGAAATAAGAGCAGAGGAGAAGGCAGGCTCAAGTGGATGAGTGGGTGGGCGAGTGAATGGATGACTGTCTGTCTGACTTACTGACTCGACTGACTCGACTGTCTGATGGCCCCAGCGAAAGGGGTGTGCCATTGAGTGAGTTGTGCGAGCTCAGGCGTTTGCTCTGTAGGCGCAAAATGCGACACACAAATGACACTTCATAAAAATGAAGACAACGATAATGCCGATGATGATGATGATGATGATGAAGCGAGGGTGCGATTGGGTGTGTGTGAGTGGGATAATAATGATTTCAAATGGTTCCATTCGAATGCTGTCTTCAGTTTTGGTCCGTTTGCTCCCTTAGAACAAAAAACGAGAAATACTGGGGGTTCCAAAGTAATGTTTTAAATTAAGTAATTTGCATACGAACATGGGACTACCACGCAGAACAAAACTTCCCTTTCAGTTGCTTGGAATATCGCTCAACGAGGCAGAAGAGTTTGCATGTAATAGAAATGCTGTCCACGTCAATTTTTTTTTTCATTTTGCATTTGCATGCAAATATGACGAAATCAAATCAACGCTTGTAGTTTGGCAAATTTAATAGAAGAACACTCGGAAAAATAAATGTCAAAAAAAGTTCGTTTACACTGAATTACTTATTATTTTTATTTTTGTTGAATTCTATTATTAAATTATTCCAAGGATTCCAAAACGAAGTAAATAAAATAGTAACAAAGAAATCATAATATCCGACGTGTTAATTTTTTTGTTTGCAGACCAAAAGTTAGAAAAACATTTGTAACTAAATTACACAAAAGCTCCTTTCAAATTTTTAACATATTTTGTAAATAGACAGTTTTGTACTTATATGGTGCATTTTGCCTTGTTTGATATTCAAACAATATGAACATTTTTCAACAGCAACATCTTATCTAGAAATTTTCCAATAAAGAAATTGAAAATCAAATGTTTATCCAAGAAATTAGGGTAAATTAGTTAACGTGCCTACCTCATCATTGATTTAAAGGTTTTGCCAACTTAAAGCACACTGTCGTGGTGTGGGCCCCAGTGGGTAATATATCAAGCCAACCGCTTCAATTTGCCAGGGCCCAAAACCTGCTGCCCAGCCCCACCTAAGGATTAGATTTACTGCTTAACTTTCGCCTGCGTTTCGGTTTCAGCCCCAGAATCTGCTCTTTGGATTCCACAAAGGCACAATAGGCAATCCTCAAGTAGGTGTATTTTGTTGCTGCCGTGCCGCATAATTAAAAAGTCAAGTGAAAAATCACATTTTAACGCAAATTTGGAGGGAGTGGGGCGAGTCTGAAAGAATGAACGAAATTTTTGCGCTTGAAAGCAGACTAAAGTAATAAGTTAGCGCTGAAGGCGCCGAGCAAGAGGCCAGGGAAGCCAAAGGGGTGATGGGGTGACGTCGCATACCACACCGAATTGCGTCAAATGCAAATGCGTCCATTGTGCTTAGAGCCATAAACAAACGGGCTGCAAGCGGCATTCCAAGGAACGAAAGGATCGGGCATTTCTGTTGCTCCCTTTGGCCAGAAAGGAGGAGGACGCTTTTGCAGACCCTCGCCACAAGCACTTGAGGCACGGCGACACAGAGTGGAAAATCCGGAGCTGCAGCCGAAGGAACGTTGTTTTCCTCCGGCTGGCTTTGTTTTTTGTACACCCAACCAACCACTTGCATAGCAGCAACAGAAGCCAAAAAGCAGCAAAAAAAAAAAAAAACGGCCAAAAGTGGCAGCATGCCTAGCCAGGACCTAGGGCATTATGCAATTAAATATTTAAAGTTATGCCAAACCCTGTCCGGTCAGTAAAGTACGGTCTTAAAAACATAAGGAACATGTTCGGGCACGAAATGCTAAAAAAAAGGGCTGTGATTATAACAAATTGAGTTCAACATGTTTTATTACCTCTAAAAAGAGATACAACAATAACATAGATTAAACCAGAATGAAGTAAGTAAATATCGAGTACGTTATTTTTTATTCAAATAAATTACCCATTATATAGGATATATTATAATAACTTTTTTTATTTATTTATTATTATTAGTATATCGTAACGCTACAAGTACAGGCTTATTTTTATTGCGTTAGTCACAAAAGAGAGTACTTAAATATTTACAAATATAAAAAATAAAAATATATAAAAAATTAGAGTTTAAATAAGAGTTAACAATTTCACAAAGTTTGACAAGAAATTTACTTTATGTAAGTTAAAACTATCCTTTGGTTTGCAGAAATTCTTTTTCTTTAGAAATGAACTGAGGCGCGCTTCTGATTTCAAATATTCCGGTACTCTCCATTTTAAATTTTAGCCGGCCGCAAAATCACATCACATAACCAACTTAAATTAAAGTAAAGATCATCTGCCACATTGATTTACTAAAACTTTCCTTGAAGTGTTTCTCCAACGAGCCCCAAAAGCAACTTAAATTTTGTTTACTTTCAGAACCGAAACAAACTTAAAGAGGAGGCAGACCACAGGCCTTCCTCCAGATTCAAGACAGCTGAGTGAGGATACGGCAAGTCAGTGCCTCCGTTAAGTGCTTACAAATTTCACTTTTCCGTTCTAAGCAGCCCCCCATTGAATTGGAGATTTCGAGTTGTTGCTGCTGCTGTTTCCGAAGGAAGCTTAAGTATTTCTACTTTTTTAATTTCATGCAAATTTTCTTTTTCAAGATTAATGTCTGCGCCAAAAAAAGTTTTTCGAGGCTTGTAAGGAAAACGAGCAGAAGTTTGCAAAGCAGAAGCCAGTTAATAAGAAAGAACTCGAATCTTGTAATGCCCTCTTCCTAGGCAGTTGAAGATACCTCGTAATAGCATCGGTGTAGGTTATGAATTGAAATTGGGGGAAATAAATAATAGATTTTCTTTAAATGGTTTTTTTTTTTTTTATAATAAAGGAAATGCTTAAAAATAAACTTAGTTATAACCGAGTATATATTTACCACTAGGTTTTTAAGAAATTTTTGCCTGTTTCTAATCCGTAGGCGAGTTAGTTTAAAAGCGGCCAAAGAAACGTTCGGCCAACCTTGTTATATTTTCTTTGTTTTTGATAAAATTTGCATTTGGTTATGTTATGTTTTTGATTTGAAAGGCTTGTTATAAAAGATTTCCGCAACATGTTTTCAACATGTTTTCGGTCGAGTACATTATATATTAGACCGTTGTAAACTCAAATAAACGTTGCTGTATTTCAAATAAAATTAATATAAATAAAGGTATGCCGGTCTATATTATATATATACCGTAAACAATACTAATAAATGATTAGTTACACAAAGCTACACATGCACTTCATTAAGTACCAGGTATCTGATTGTCGATTTTTCTTTTTTTCCTAGGAGTAAATATATATTCAAACTTTTGTCCGTATGGGCGTGGAAAAGGCGTTATCGGGGTTGACGGTTAAGTTATGTCTGTCTGTCTGTATCCCATCCAAAAGCAAAAAAAAAAAAAAAAACAATACAAACAACCAAGACATTTGAAATGAATTCCAAAGAATTTTTTTTGCTCCCTGTTCCTTGTAAGTGCATTGAAATTTAATTAAAGCTTACCCGCATAACCCTTAAAATATGGCAGTTTGAGGCAAATAAATTCATTCTCATTTCGGCACTCGTAATTTAGACGCTTAATCCTTAATCCCAGTTCCAAAGCCAGTTGGTAAAAACTTTTTAATTGATTTCACTTATTTTGAAGCAGCAAATTGCTGCTCTTCCTCTTTACTTTTGTTTCAAATTGTTCTTTTTAATTTCCCTTTTTTCTTGGCACGCTTTGTCGCCTTCGAATTGTGGACGGAGGATATTTTTCTGTAGGATAAATTTGACTAAAGCTATAATGTCGGAAATTATTCTGGCTGCAGGGCGATTTGTGTAGTCTAATGGCTGAGCAAAATGTTTGATTTGACTTTAAAAGTTTTCCATGGAATCGATTTTGGTAAGCCTCAAAACTTGAAAGCAGCCGAAAGATATTTGTCTGACACTCAGATTAAATATTATATGAAATATTTTCCCCATACTCTTGTTTGTAATGGATTCACTTTCAACTATATGTTATTGAAAACCATTCCAATCTCAATGTAAATTTCATAAAAATCCTCTACAAATAACCGTGCAAAAAGCCGCTTGCAAGGATCGCTGAAACTGGCAACAAAATAAATAAATCCGATGCGAACCCACGCGTTGGCTCTGGTTGAGGCTTAATGACGACAGTAAAATGACTTAAATCGCTGTCAATGTTGACACTTTAACAAATTTTTTCACTTATGCGCTTTTAAATGCAACACCGTCGACGGACGGACGGGCGGAAGGGCGGACGGGCGGATGGACGGATGGACGGATCCTGAACGGGGAACATGGAAAATAATTATGCGAAATTTTTCAGCACACTTTATCCATTGTGGCTGTTGTGTTGCTTTTTCAACTCGGCTCAGCACAACTTTATTTTGCTTTGCTTTGTTTTGTTTTGTTCGGATTTTGTTTGGTTTCGGTTCGGTTCGGTTCCATGGCAAAAGTTTGTACAAAAATGTGTGTTTATTAAAAAACGTGCAAAATATTGTTGTTGCTGGAGTGAAGTTGTTGCATCCTGACAACGTTGTTGATGATGATGATGATGATGATGATGATGATGGCGATGGTTAAGTCGTCATCATTGTTATTGTTGCTGACTGGCTGACTGGCTGACTGCCTGGCGGGCGTGTTCATTCAACCGCATATAAATCGCAGCAGCGATCCCATGGACGGACATTGAAAAATGCAACGGAAACGCAAAATGCGCGGCGGGGGCGTGGTCCGATGGTTTTTGAGGGGCGGGTGGCAGGCGGCACCCAAAAACATCAGCAAGCAGCCACAACAACTGGAAAACAACAGCAGTTCGAAGACCCGTGTTGCAACCAGTTGATTGGGGACTTTAGGAGCAACATGGCCCGCGATGGAGGTGGTGGTGGGTAGGTAGGTGCCCTGGAGCTTTAGTTGTTTGACTGACTGACTCGGCTGTTTGGGCGGGCATGCGAGGTGTGCGAGGTGCGCGAGGGGTGTGGGTGGGGCACGGCCTGCGGTTATCCGCGGCCAGCAGGTGAGCCCCTGGTTTCCCCGCAGTCCCGACCTTTCGCTTTTATCTCTTGATAAAGCGCGACTTGCAACGCGTTGCGTGGTGGAAGCTCCACTCGGATTCCCCGCTCCATCGCGGAATTATGAGAGCACGCTTCGTAAACGTGAGGCACTGGAACTGGTACTGGTACTGGTACTGGTACTGGTACTGCAATTGGAGGGCAGGGAGCACCGCCTGCTGCCTCACATTTTTCATACGGAGTGCGCTACACTTGATGTGTGTGGGCATGCTGAATTGGATTGCTACATCGGCATATGGTTTAAGTTTCGGTGGGAGGTTGATTAAAGGGAGTGGTCCCGCTGTCGATGAAGTCATTACTTAGCGGGGCATAGTCTTAACGATTAGTCGAGGCAAACATAGATGGTTTTTGCCTGAATAACAATTTTAAGGTTGGCCAAAGGAAAAATCTCATTTGTTAAAACGATAGACTTTTATAAACGTAAAGCATTAAATGGATATTTAAAAGATTGAATTTGAACAATGAACTTTAAATGATTGAAAAAATCAAAATCTCATGATATTTGTAATCTTCCGAAAATGTAATATTGAAACTACTATTAAAACTATTAGGAATAAAAAAATACTGTAAGAAAAAATATAAAAGATACATAAATGACTATTGAAGCATTTCTGAAATCTTTAAAGTATATTTTTGAAGTATACGAAGCGAAAAATCGATCGGTAGGCAAGTCATTCTCCTAAAAATCATCCCAAACCATTAGCTGTTGTCTCTGGCCATGCCATCATTGTCTGTTGTGGATTGGTATCAATGCTATTCAATACAATCCTTTTGCCCTTTCCACTTTCTCTTGTTTACCCTTTCCATTCCCTTTCAGCTAATCGGATTGTGGTCTAGTAGGTCTGCAGACCATCCCTAAGTAGGGCACCCGTTGTTCGGGGTGACCCGAGTTTTCAGCTCTTGCGCATCTTTGAATGCCATACATCAGGGGCTATCAGCCTGATTCCGCCCCTCCCACGAGCAGCTCCCCCTCTGCCCCTTCATGTACCACTCATAATCTTCTTCTGTGCATCGGCATCGACTTCTCCGCCGGTTCCCCTTCTCCTCTTTCATGTAATTGAATTGTTGCTGTTGTTGTAATTGCTTTGCTACCGTTTTTAAAATCAACCAGCATACCGAGGCAACTCATGTGGACTCCTCACCACCGATGCCCCTGCCCCTGCCCCCGGCCTTGCCCCAACCGCCTTCGTTTTGCCCTGCAGCAGGGCACTTAGCTTCATTTAATGCGCTGTCTGCTGCTGCCTCTTTGCCCATTTTGCGAATTTCAAACTGGTTTTCCTCCGCCGCATTTTTTTTTTTTTTTTTTACACATAGCTCGTCGCATATTTCTGATGTCGGTGCGTATTAATTTCAATACACCTTGCCCCTGCCCCGAATCGCCGTGCAACTCCATTTTTGGGCACCTGGAGCGCGTGCGTTCGCATGCGTAATGAGGCAAGGGTTACGCATACGCCGGACCACGGACATCGGACCACGGACATCGGACATCGAATGGATGATGATGATGATATGATGGCACTCGCTGCCGCACTCGTGTCGCCTGCACCTGTCGATCGATCGAACGGGCGTCATGTGCCGCTCGTCGCTTGTAAATAATTCATGTTGACAACTATTTTAGCCGGTCGCAGCTCTAGTTGGTCGCGGCTGACAAACGACGGCAGCGACTGCGATTGACTGTGTATAAAATTATGATTGACACATTGACTACCTGGCTGCCCGACTGAATGACTAACTAACCAACAAACCGAGTGAGTGAGTGCGGACGAGCTCTTATCTTCATTAGAGCATTGAACATTGGAGTGGACCTCATCTGTATGTAAACCATGTTTACCAAGAGCCAGTGAAGCAGAAACGGTTAAGTAATTAGGGACACCATCATAAGGGTGTTTTAAAATGGGTCAATATAGGATAAGGTGGAGCAGAACCTTTCAGAAGTCTGAAAACGAGTTCAAGATTTCATAAAATTAGGAGTGTAATTGTTAGAGATATAATACAGATATTTAATTTTGCAGTTTGTTTCTGAAAGATTTGAGAATTTATAGAAGTTTGTCTTCAACAGGTCCACCCAAATGCATATTGTTCTATACATACTTAACACGTTATCAGTCAACGCTGGTGTTATTGACCTTAGTTTGGAGGGGAGTTTCAGAATGTTTACACTTCGAGTTTCAGCTGTTGACTTTAAATGGACAGGCAGCAAGACTCTTCTCGGGGGTTTGTGAATTAAAAATTGATCCCATACGGGATTGATGGTGACACCCCGCTGGACTCACCGCATTTTGTTTTCTTAGCGGATTAAGCATTTTAATGTCTGGTCGAATCCTTACCTGCAACGAAATCAAAAGTGAACAAGAAAACATGTTAATTAAAAACTTTTTTCGATGACGGAAAGGGAACGGATTAAATGGATGGATGAGGCAAGTAATGGACCAACAATTAACAATTAGCAAGTTTATTGCCGAACTGCACAAATCATGTCTGGGGCCAAAAGAGAAACCGCTCCAATGAGGCGTGAAGCTAAACTGGTCGTGAGGGGATGAAAATTGTTAAAGTCAGGGCTACAGAGCCGAACTAGGAAATCCCTTTATATATCGACTTCGCTTCATGCTGCCCTGGCATTCCGCCTGCATTTAGTTGGGAAAAGAGGGACGGCCAAAATAAACAGCCCGCAAGAAAACACAGTAGGAAAAAAGCAAAACAAATGCGAAAGTTTTCTAATTAAAATCGCGTAAGTTTTGCGCCAGCCTCGTTAAATTTGCTGAAACCCAAGTTATCCTGCATGAGAGCAGTAAACCAGTTTTCCTCGCATTTTCCACAGCCAGGACATTTTGATGTTCCTACTTCGTAACCATCTTCATCTTAGTTTCATGTTCGTCGTAATTGTTTGTTAATGCCTCGGCAAATGAGCGGCCGTAAACAGGAAAAGAGACCGAGGAAAGGCAGCAAGCTGCCACCATTTTTTCGCGGTGTCGTCGGCACACAACATGACGAAAAGGAAAAAATAAAGTACGGAACCAAAGGGGGAAAATTAAATTAAGTGCTCAACACGCAAGGCGGAAATCACGCGTGACACGAAATGAGAGGCGGCAACAGGCGTCTTTCGGGGTCGAGGTTCATTTTATTGTTATTATTATTATATTCCATATTTATAGTTGTATTTACAGCTGCAGGGAGGGGGGATGTAGATGATGATGATGATGTCGGTAATGAATAAGCCAAGTCGGACCAAGGACTCGGAGCTCGGGAGCAGTCCGTGCCGTCGTCTAGACACACAAAACAAACATAAAACGAAGCCGAGCGTTCCGAGCAGCGGAAGCAGCCCCACATAAACGTATATGTATGTCCTGGCACCACCCACAGTATCCCCCCACCCCTCAACTCCCCTCTAGAATAAACTTAACGCCTCTTTAAACTTATAAAACATTGTATCCTGCGAGACGCTTAGCCAGGGTTGTCGCTAAAGCCTGGGACTCCAATCCTTCTCCCCCGGGCGGGCCAATCCCCCTCTGTGCGTGGTGCAAAGTTTTGAATTCTATTTCAGAAATGAATTCTTGATTGTGCAGGGTTGCCACACTGAATCAAAAAGTAAAATATCTGGCAGCTCCTATGAATGCAAAATGCGACGGAGAATGGAGAAATTGTTCAGAGAAAAGACGAAAAGAAGGCGTGATGGAAACTACCTTATCAGCAGCAGTCGAAAAGGATATGAAGTGGAAAAAACATCAGAGAGCTTGACAGGGCAATTTTAAAGTCGACTTATGAATTACCTTCATTTTATTAGGACGACTTATGTACAAATTTTTAAAAAAAATTCTAAGAATTCAATTATTTTTGGGTTTACGCGGACGTTATATAATCGCTTAGCTAGAACAACAGTGTAATAACCAATGTATAAAAAGACCACATTTTGAGTATATTCTGTATGATGTTAAAAAACTCCTTAGCTATGTTTGCAAAGTTCAGAGTCCGAAAAGGTGGAAATGTCATTTGTTATGATAGAAATGCACATAACTCGAGCTTTAAATCAAATCTGATTTTTATCAAATTCTCATCCTTATGATAAGCTTAATATTAGTTGTAAGCTAGGAAAGCATTTGGAATTTTTACATTAGCAAGCTGGTTTTTGCGTAACGAAAATATCAGAAAACTTAAAAAATGTTTGCGATCTTTTAGGCTAAGGTTAGCTCAATGTATAATCAAACTTATTATTATTTTATAAGATGAACTAGCAACAATGAAGTATAAATCAAGTGACTATGTTTTCCGTCTTGAATTGGTTATCGCGGCTAAAAACAAAAGTTATGAAACCATAAAAAAGTTTAATACAGATAAAATCAATACATATTTTTTTGAGATGGTAATTATGTTTTTAGATTCGATTGAACTACTATTTTTATGTATTTATTCCGTAAATTTTATATGTAAGAATCTTTTCATAGCGAATTGAAGGAACTAAAGCGTACTTCCTTGTTTAAGTTACAGATTTCGAATCCTGTTAAACCGAAGTTAAAATAACCCTAGACTTTTCATTTGAACTTTTCATAGAGCATTCTTTGGCCGATGTTGAACCCCTGGGTATTAAAACCGAGCGGAATAAAAAAATCAGCAAAAAAGTGAGCACGAAACCGGAAGGAAGGAAGACACACACACACACACAGGGAGTCGGAGGGCGAGAAGGATACCCACTCACACAACGATAGGCAGAGGGAGCAGGATACGCACACACACACACACACACACACACACACACATCGACATAACGACAGTAAAGTGCCAAGCGCCTTTTACAAGGGTCGACAAATATGAGGCAGGCTCTCGTGGCAGCAAACGAACGAAGTCGCCGGGTGGCCAGAAGGGAGCTGCGGCGGGGTGGTAACGAGAAAAGGCAACACATTGAGCGCTTTAATATACCAAGCTACCCCCCCATCCCCCGTAGTCCTCCCACGAACCCTGCTCCTGCCCACCGAACGACGCCCTTTAAGGCCGTCTGCCTGTCTGGCCTCGGGGGTCGCAGCGCACCCCTCCGGCCACCGCTGTGTTAACTTAAATATTTTATGGGGTGTCAGCATTGTCGATGTTGGCGCGATTGTCTCCGCCACCCCCGCGCCACCCCGCTCGTAATACCTCTGAAATCCACCTCATTCATGTGAAACGTTCGTTCCTCTTCTTTATCGGGTGCGTGGCTTGTCTTTTGTGTTCGGGGCTAAAGTAATTTCAAATTGATAAGCATCGCTCTGCCGAGGTGGATGGTGGGTGGTTTGGGTGGTTTGGGTGGTTTGGGTCTATTTTCGGGGGTGGGTATATTAAACTGATTTGTTCCGTGAAGAAATCGAAGCAGTCAACGTCGCTCGCTTTTCAAAGTCAATTGAAATTAAGTAACAGATTTTCGCAGAGAGTGGGACGCGTTTACATTGAGGAAAAGGGAAAGGAAAAGGAAAAGGAAAAGGGAAAGGCAAAGGCAAAGGGAAACTGAAGCTCCGGAAAGTGAGGAATGCAATTCCTTTCAGCGTGAGTATCTCTGCTGGTGAAACTTTCGCCAGCCACTTGAGCGAAGGAGGGGCTGCAGCCCATCAGCTGCAGAATGCAGAATGCAGAGCTCAGAATGCACAAATTTGCATAAGTTTATTAAGAGTCCAGACCTGGGACTGAGCCACTCGAGAGTGCTGCCAGCTGGTCAGGAACACAGAGGCGGACAAAGTCGTCTGACAGACGGACTTCAAGTAGCCAGAAATCGGGGAGACAAGAACTACAGCAACAGCAAATACACAACAAAAATTTTAAAGGAGAAGTTTTACCACTATATTCTTTAACATTTCCTTTATTATTGTGTGTTTTGGCTGGCTCAAGGTTTGGTTATTTGTGGTGCCTACACTTTCTTTGTCAAAAAAAACACTTTCTTGTCCTTCCTCCAATATATTTAAAACCATTCACAACGACCTTTCTTGCGGAGTTATCTGAGCTATAAACATTTCCTCATTAAAATTTGTTAATATTTTCTTAACATTACAAATTAGAAGAATTATTTTTCTGAGCAAAATTCAGTTTAGGTTTATATTTTCCTCCGTGTACAACCGCAATGAGGACAACCACTTCGGCAGCTGTTTTTGGCTTGTTGAGCCTTCGTCAGCACCTTCAGCTGCAGCTGGTGGAGCGGCGAACGTTGCGTATGCGTATTATCAGGAGTCGACAATAAATTATGTGTCAATTACAAGAGTCAATTGCATTAATCATCGCAGCGACTTGGCTGCAAAGATAAAAAGGCGCCTGCCATCTGTTTTGCTTGTCAAGAACGAGGGCGTGGTCACTCGGATCGCAGCTGCAGCTCCTCCGCCCCGCACTCCCCCTCCCCCTCCCCCTTTCCCCAGCCTCCAGATGGCAGTGCAGAAATTAGAAGGAAACCCGTTCGCCAGCTACTTCTTTCCCCAGATAAATGCGTAGATTGTCATAAATTTAACGCAGTCGACATGGAGTTGCAAACTTTTTGGCAGCAGCCACTCCAAGAGCCCCTTGCCCCGCCAAGTGTCATGTAAATGTGCAACAGCCCGGAGACGTTTGCTGTCGACATTACGTTGGAACGGGCAAAAGGGGAGAACCCAAAATCACGACTCGGCTCGAAAAGCCGCCAACTGCTTTTAACTGTCATTAATTATGTCAAAATAAGATTTAAATGCTTTTTGTCTGTGTAAACATTAAAGGAGGAGGCGGGAGAGGCCTCCAACCCCTAAGCGACAACCCCTAGACAAAGGTTCCTTCCAGAGACAAAGTTTGTAGTCTAACTAAGCTGGCACTGCATGAATATAATTTGTTTAGTAAGACTCCGCGACCTTCTGTATCTTATATGTCTTTCGGCATCACCACAAAGGTGTGGTCTCGATTTGGGTGATCTTTTCTTGGGTTTGGGGACCAAATCAGCCAGCTGTACAAACACAAACTTTCATTAATTATGCGCATTCGGCGGTGGACTGGTACGGAATAATGAGCTGAAGTCGGCCTGGGCGGCTGCCCTTTGTTGAACTTGGCTAATAGAATTTTGAATAAGTTATCAGTTGGCGATAACAAAGGCGTGCAATTGCTTCTGCAGCGTCAACAAATCACTGATTCATGTCTCAGCCAAGAGAGTTGTATCCTGGCGCAGAACAATGTGTTTGTCCTCGCTGCAGCAGAAAGCACAATTCAATTGTGGCTGCCATTGTAATGCAAGTCACTTCTGCTGCTGTCAGTCAGAAGGAGTACCCACTGCCCCTCCCCCTCCCCTTCCCCCATCCCTTCTACTTCACTCGAGTCGAGCCACTCAATGCAACATGGCCAATTAATTACACAACAGCATGGCACACTGCAACCCACCTCCACCACTCCCGGGGATTCCCACCCACCGAAGGGCGGCCGCAATGACCGCAACATTCAAGTGTCTAACCCACACACCTGCAGCAGCCGCTTCTGCCGCTTCTGTCCACCTGGCCAACGCGGCGTATACTTTATCCGGCCGAACCCATTTGCCACCCACCCCCCTCCAAAATGCCTGGTTTCTTTCAGTGTCTCTTTTTTAATTTGCATAAATTACGGAGCAGGGAGCCCTGGCACCGTGGACTGGAGGTATTTTCATTGAAAAACGCGCTTCATTAAAATTAAATTTAAAAGCATACAAAAATGCGATTCAATTGGTGGAAATTTCCTCCTTTTTGCACGCTTTTGCATAGTTACGTCTGGTCACCCACCCCTCTTGTCGGAGGCTCTTGAAAAGGGCCTGGAGGTTGAAAAATTTCAATGATTTTGCCGCCCAGCGATTGCAGTTTGCATTTTAATTCTACCGACTGCCCGGCCGCCAGCACTCGACATCCGGAGAACGGGCTAATCAGGGTCCGCCAATGCTTCCGGGCAGAGCACGATTGCACGATTTATGTCGTCATCATTGTGAAAGAGTCACCGATCCGGCTTAAAGCTGACTTTAAACCGATAAAGTTCCCAAACGAATTTAATGGTTGCCATACTTCACAGGGCTTGGGCTAGTCACCCAAAATCAAGTGTCCACAAAGTCAAACACAATAGTTTTTGCCTAGACATATCTATAAAATTAAAATTTTAGCCATTGTAATTTGAAATTGCTTCCCTGGAGTAAAAACAAATTATAAACTAATTTTAAAGTGAAGAGTTTTCAATTAATATGTCCCGTTTTCTTTTGACTACTTTGGGTAGCCTGGTAACTGGAAGTGTCTGCAAACGGTTGCTCCAATCCATGGGCAACTTTTTCGCTTTCTTGAAGACGCTTCTGATGTGCCTTCTGAAGTCTCTTAATTTGGCGTTGCACTTTTTCGCTTGGACGTAAGCCAACAACTTTGGTCATCCGTCTCCCTTTGGCACTGGACTTCTTAGCTCGCCTGCGCACTCCCTTTTGCCGTCTAATTGGCCGCTCTTTGGCTCATTTATCTTGCTCGAACTCGGACTCGTTCCCGTGCCCCCACTCTCTGGCTTGTCCACTTTTAATTTGGGTGAAATTTTCCTTATTTATAAGGTTTTTCACTTCATTGCACTGGTTCGTCGCCCGCTTTTTCCGGCACTAGACTTCGTCCCTGCCCTCGCCTCTGGCTTCGACTGTGGTATCATGTCACTAAATCAGCACAAATTGCTCAACTGATTTATAAATTTTTTGGCCAAGTGCCAGCGATATAATCCCATTGCTTGTAGTTTTGGCCAGCCCGGCCCAGCTCCCCCGCTGCCGTTTACATCATCGCCGCCGTTGTTGCTTTGTCTGTTGCCATTCTGCCTCTATATAAATGCTACCAAATATGTCAACGGGCTGCGCTGCTCTGAAGTTTCTATCTTTTTGTTTTCCATGTGTTCTGTGCTGTCTGGCAGAAGTCTTCGTTTCGGTTTTGAGGTCATCTGGCCAAAGCTGCAAATAGATTTTCCTGTCCGAGTCTTAAGCCTTTCCGACTTGGCCCAGGAAGTTGGCTCGTTATGGGATCGATAAAAGTTGCCAACTAAGCACTCTTCACCGCCTGATTGCTACCATACTTATCGTCGTTCCCATTTAATTTCCTTGCCAAGCTCTTATTTAAATTCATGACTAATCCCTTGTATCAACTCGACCAGAACCGCATTCTGCAACAATTATCTTTTGGCTTCAACTTTTAAATGTACTTTCCAAAAACTCACAGCGCGACCTTCAGCCAAAACCGGCAAACCAACAAGAGCCAGCCAGCTGGCCAAGCACCAAACAAACACCACGGAAAAATTGCATAGAAAAACAAAAACTATATGCATAGATATGGTATGTGTTATTGTGTGCAAAAAATCAACTAAAAGCGGCAGACAAAGTTAGAAGTCAGCTGCGAGGGATACTGTTAAATGAAGTCAATATGGTCGAATAATGCAGCTTGGGTTTCGACTACAATTTACCTCACAGTTTTTTGTAGGATATGTATGTCCCTAGATTCATAAGACTTGTTTAGGACAATAATTTAGGGAAAATATTAAAAAAAAACTTTAGACCAGATGAATTCCATTAGGTATTAATAAGCACTAAAATCTAATCATTTACTTTAATTAATCTCTTAAAATATTTAGGACCACATTTAAGGGAAGCGTTTAAATAGGTTTATTTATTACATGTATTTTATTAAAAAATCATAAATACCAACATTTAATCATTAATGATAATTCGTCTTTAAGCTCTTATTTTAAACTGTCATACCCTGCAGAAGAGGTAAAAAAACGTTAGCACTGCCATAATCCCCTTCGCATATTCGTTCTCCCCTTCGCTTCCGCTTTGCTGTGGGTACCAGTTGATAGTTTTGACCATTTTGTGCGTTGTTTTCAAATAAATTTCGTTGGCTAAAACTTTTTAATTCGCATGCAGCAGCAGCTGCACAAGCTTTGCATGTTTATGGTAATTGCATTTACAAGTGGGCTGCGGGGCAAGTTCGCTGCAAAGCTTCTGCGGGGAAAGGGGCACAGCGGCGTGGATCAGAAATCCCACTCGAACTGCTTGTTTATTGCAAATGCATTGATGATAAGTGACTGCACACATTTAAATTTAAATTGAGGTCCAAGTGCAGACATGCGGGCCAAGCTCATCATTTAATTGAACTGAAACCCCAATTGAATAAAGACCAGATCGCAAACAAGAAGACAGCCCAGATCGATGCTTTAAACTAAAACAAATTGTTACTCGGAATGGGAACAAAAACAAGCGCAGTCGAACTTTCTTAGATATAATAACTCACGGGCAATCTTTGTACACTTTAACTTACTCAGAACGTAATAAGAAAGCAAATAGTGTCCATTTAGGATACCATCTGAACAAGTATTCTCCCTAACAGCCCAATAAACTCTTTTTATGGATTTCATGCTGTTTTGCACTTGTTATCAATAAAATAGTTAATATTAGTATTTCATTATCATTTATTAGCAATACAAAGACAATTTGAATACTCAATTTGCAATTAGTTTCTAAAGGTAATGAAATATTTATTGATATTTGACCAACGCTCTCTGCGACTCGATGACAAATCGATACATTGAAGTTTAACCCCGGTTTTCTTTTTGTTTTGAACTTAAACAATTGTTTAATATATGCGTTTCGCTCACTTGACATGGGGTTTGCTTTTCGACGGCGTTCCACACAATTGACGGAGTATGGGGATGGGGGTGGACTAGGGCAAAGGACCCCTGGCTGGGTTTTTTGGGTCCCGCATTTTTCAGCATGAGCGGCGACAGGAGCGCGCTTCGTATTCAAAGGAGCGTGCGGCGTTTTCAGCCGCCTGTTGAGGTGCCCTTTGGGAAATGGGAGGGGATTTTCCGAAAGTGTGGAGGGGGGTGGTGGTGGTAGAGAAATGGCTGTCACCGGAAAGCAATCAGCAAAATAATCGAGTGAGCCCAGAGCCTTGTACGAGTATGTGTGTGTGAATGGAATTGGCCCTTGGGGTTCTGATTGTGACATGTGTGCAGGCACAGTGAGTGCTTTAAGTCAGTCAAATGCTGGCGGACAACAGTGAACACTTGTCGCGATGTGATCGACTTTGAGCCAAATTTTAAATTCGCCAAATTCAAATACCGAGCAATGATTTCTTAAAGGCGTTGAAAAATAAGGCAAGTTCACAGGAACCCCAAACTAACATAAGTTTGAATTACAACACATAACAGTTGCCAGGTTATAAGAAATTTTCCAAACCTTTTTTTTGTAAGGAATGATGGATATTTAAGGCATATATGTATGTATAGGTATTCCCCCAATGATCTGATTCATGATCTGGGCCACCTACGCTCCTCATCTCTTTGCCGCACTTGTCGCTTATTAACTGCCACACGCTTAACCCCCACTTGCCCAATGGGGTCTGTAAGTACTTATTTGAAATTCGCTTCTTACACTTTAATTGCTAACAGTGCGGAAAATGTACTCACTCTTCGATGTTCTCATTTTGTTTTCTGCTTTTTCACTTGATGATCCCCTTGTGCGATTCTCGTTTTCATTTGTTCCATTTGCCAACTTGAAATGCAATACAATGGGCATTAAGTAATTGTTGCTGTCGTTGTTGTTCTTGTTGCTACTGCTGCTGCTGCTACTGCAGCTTGTTGACAAATCCGCACATTTTTCATAAGCTCGGCCAAGTACTAGCACACAGCACTCACACAAATATGCCGCCCGTACTTGTTCTTTGCATACCCTATGGACTATTAGGGTTAAGGGTATATTAGGTAGATGGGAAACTACTAAAATATTGACATATTTATATTAGTGTTTAAAATTTTTATAAAAATAAATCATGCATGAGAACTAATGTAAGAAAATTCGATTGGCTGTTTTCTTTTCCAACCATAAAATGCACCACAAGTAAAATCAAACTTAAAATCTATTTTCTTAATCACTGACGTTATACATTTTTTTTCCAGTCTAATTATTATCAAAAATATCAATAACAAGACTCAGACATTTATCGAAATCACAGAAAATTTAAAAATTTTTTTTTAAATTATAAGCAGTTTTGTTTTGAAACAAAGAATACATTTTAAATATAAATTTACGTCACCAAATTTCTTAGTAGAGAAATTAGTCTAGAAATTTTGTTGAATTAGCAACCTCACTCACATTATTCTGAGTGTAAGAAATTTGTAAAAATTAGTGGCTTTTTTAATGTTACATTAAATTCTCAAACCTTTAATTTTTTTTTTAAATATATTTTCTATGGTATCTCAAAGCCCTATACTCGAACTTAATGTACACTCGCAAATGGCAGGCGATTTTCATTTTCGTTTTGACTGTCGTGCAGTTTTTTGCGCCGATTATGACGCGGACGTGGTCGCGACGCTTCAATTGGAGTGGAGTGCCTACCATTCCCATTCCCGTTCCCGTTCTACCCAATGCCACTCCCGTCGGCAGACCCACTCCCATGGCCATTTATGAGGGCACATTATGCCATTTATCGCAGCTTAAATGCCGCTCATAAAGCCCATGCAGGCCTTCCTTGTCCTCGGATTATTGGCTTCTTGCAGGGCGGGGACAGAACTCACGGATCAGACCCGACCCTCATGTGGCACTCGGAGGTTGGTGCGACTTGGTCTTGGATTCAACCGCTGAACTGGCCTGGCTGGGGGTCCGCGCTAAAAATAGTGCTTGGTTTATCATTGCAATCAATTAATTGAAATTATTATTTCGCCAGGCACTCGGATTTTGGCTGCCATTAATAATGTTTTCAGAGTTTTTCATTTACCGAGGCTGCCAATTGTTGCTGGCTTCAAATGCGAGTCGTAATTGCTTCCTTGGTTCGAGCAAAATAAAGAATGAGTAATTGTGCATTCACCTTGACTTTTGCATCTAAGCATATACTTAATAATTAGATAATGACGGCATGAACAGCCACAGCCACAATGGAACCATTAACAATGAAATTGCAGCGCGGCTAGCCACAAAAATAAAAATGTATTCAACCTTTTGCATTCATTTTTTGCTCGTTTCCATTTTTTCGCAAAACTAATTCGCAGAAAAGCGAAAAAAATTTAACTCGGCAAAAAGCATACAAAATGATGTGGATAACCTTGAGTTTTTATATTTCGCTATCCAAATGCAACTAGCGAAAAAAAATCAGCAAACGCCTTTAAGTCTGCGGGGGATGGAGTTGAAGCCACATTACCTATGGGATTCAGAATCGGGGTGTGGAGAGTCGTAAAACATCGGATCTTGATTTGGGATGCTGATACTGCGATGGGGTCACTCTTAAAATTGTATTTATTTAATATAAAGTTCGTAAGACAATACAAATCCTGGCAGTAACAACAGAATAATTTAAAAGTCATTTGTTTTATAAATAACTCGTGAATTTGATATACAAAGTGAAACAAAGCGTGAAATAAAAAATCTTAAGTTTATAATACAAGTATTTCAAATTTATGATTTTAAAAAATATTTGTTTTCCCATTCATTAAAAAACACACAATTTTTATGGCGTGAGATTTATAATGCTTTAACAGCTTAATTTTTGAAGAAGATTTGTACAAGAGCAATTTCCATACCCTATACCAAAATACAATTTTTTTTTTTTAAAAAGGTAAACAAGAAACATCTTTGAACTTTCGTTTGGAATTAAATTATGATAAATCGAATCAAGATATTCCTAATTCTTAATGAGAGACTAATAAAACTCCACACAGGTCTCCAGTTTTAAAATTAGACCCCAATAACTTTTTATTTAGCATCCATAAATCACAAACATTTCTGGCAGCGCCTGATTTAACGATTTTCCCTCGGAAGGGAAATACAATACAAGGAATGGGCCTAATATTAAACCTCTTTTTAATTACACGCACAAATTGGCCAAATGAAATGAATTCAAAAGAGTTTCATTTGCATTTTTTCTCGCCTGCCACACAATAGAGTCCTAAAATTGACATAAAATCGTTAGAAAATTCCAAAATAACATAAAAACTGTTTGGCTGAGGTCAACACGGAGTCGTAAAAGATATGAAGTTATGGGACCCTCGTCTCTGAGCTAGAAAATTAAGTTTAATGAACATTTTATGCGTCACAGCATGGGACACACCGAACAAGAAGTATTTATAGATTGATTTATTTTATTTCTTAGCAGCGAAACATAAAATTAAAGATGCTCCAGGGAAAGAGAAGGGAAACCGATCGGCTGAAGTCAGTGACTCACGATCGCCTCCAGTTGCAGTGTTTGCGATACAAGTTTGCGTTTACGTAATTGCAATGCCAAGTGCTGCATGCAACGCAGTATTTTGCCAAAAAAAAAAAACAAGCAACATATGCAAAATTATGAAACTTTTTGTCTGCTGCACCGTTGCCAAGCTGCCAATATGTTGCAACATCAGCCGATGATTATTATTTATATGCGACTTTGGCCCGAAGTTTTGTTCGCCATCCCCTGCACTGCACTCCCCAGAAACGATATATGTTTTGGCTGGCTGGCAAACTGTGCCAAACTGCGAATTTATTGCTGCTGCAAAAGTTTCATTGCCAATTTGCAGGGGATAGAGCGGAGGAAGCTATCCAAAGTGCTTAGGACTTGCTTAGGAACTTTGCGAAGATTGCAATATCGATGCAGGCAAAGCCAGGATAAGTAAACACGACGACAGAAAGAGTTCCTCAGACGCTTTGATTGGGGATAAGCACAGGATTTGGGGGGAAAACTAATAAAAACGGGAGATACTCGAAGGCACAAGTAGAGCCGATACAATTGGGATTATGTTTGCTTGCTAACTTCCAACCTTTTTCCAGATCCCTGAGTTCTTGGTGCCCGGAGCACTGTTAACCCTCCCGGGGTTTTGTCTGTGGCCACCAGGCCCTTAATCACATTGATGTCCAGCATTGTGGTCCCAGCAGGTCCGCTGCTCGATTTTAACTCTGTCCCCGATCCGAATCGCTATTCCAATCCCAATTCCAATTCAATCTGGAGAACGCCCACAGACAAATGCCGGCAATCAACGCCATCTAGATAAAAACAAATATAAACAAATAGCGGGCCGCGATTCTGTTCGTTTTCAACATTTTTACATAAAATTCCAAGCAAATGCAAAACGAAAGGTGCAGGGGGAGGGGGCAGCGCGGAAAGGGAAGTGGCCATTTTATTTATTGTTATTTCATTTCGACCGCAAATTAAAAGCTATGAATAAAAGCGCCAAGTGGAGCACGAAAAAGGGAAGAGCAAACAGCGGAGGAGCGCAACAAGGGGCAAGGGGCAAGGGGCAGGAGGAGCTGAGGAGCTGAGGAGTAAGAGAGGAGTAAGAGAAAAACGGCATAAAAAGCAGCCAGTGAAACATGCTGAAAAACGGAAATAAAAGCTTATTAAAGCCAACACAAAATGGATATGAAAAGCGGCCAAAGAAAGCTGAGTGAAGGAGGGGCGTGGAAGGCAGAGACAGGATGAACGAAACGGAAGCGCAGAGCTAAAAAACAAACACTAAATCAAACATTACACCCGACGAAAGTGGAGAGAGCAGGAGCAAAGGCAGCAAATATACAAAAAAGTACAAAGGAAAAACGTGCAGAAGGAAAAGAGGAAAAATCTCGGGAAAATAGCAGAAGGAAAGCTGCCCCAGGGAAAAGGGCGCCACGCTTTCTATGCTCGCAATCGCGATACGCAGGCCGGAAAAACTCTTTTTGGGACCAGATGGAGCGTACCGAATGACATCTCAAAGGATATTGGGAAAAGTAACATCTCTTTAAATCGATTTCGAATTACCGTTATTATAGTACAGATTATTTAGCTTCTAAAAGTGTGTTCTTAAATATGTCCACCTGAAAACTCTTTCAGTTTGACATTTGAACTTTTAATTAATATTTTTAATGTGCTATCGTTTCTAATCACGTTAAATATAAGCTTTAATAACAGTATTGCTTATTTTGAAGATTTCTCTAAACTGTCAATAATCACATATTGAAATTCAACAAACAAATAAAAAAAATTCTAAAGACTCACAAAATATTTTACTTTTTCGATAACCTACACTTGCTCAACATATATATTAAAATGAGATTTTTTAATCGATAATTAATATTAAAATGAGAGCATTTGATCAAGAAGATAGTTTTGTGCCTCTAAAGGGTTTTTTTTTAAATTTCAACCCGAGCTGGACTTAAATATGTCCACCTGAAAATTGTTTAGTTTGACATTTTAACTTTTTAATTAATTTTTAAAATGCGCTACCGTTTCTGATCACGTAAAACGTAAGCTTTGAGAACTTTATGGTTATTTTTTTTTATTTTTTCCAAATTGTCAAGTATCAAATAATAAAATTCCTTAAAATTAAAAATATGTTTACTATACAAAAATATACAAAATTCTATAAATTCCCAAAATATTAAACTTTTTGGAAGCTCACTATACATATTAAAATAAGATCACTTAATCAAGAAGACAGTTTTTATGACAGTTAATTGTTTACTGACAAAGACTTGGTAAGTTCTAGAAAGTATTTAATACTGAGTGGTAGATATTCATAGGAAATAGTAGGAAGTAAGTATTTTAGAGTCGAGACATTCTTGCCCAGCAGTTTATGCTTTATTCACTTTAAAGCGCGTAGAGCAAATGCAAGGACTTGAGTAAACATCAGGCCAAAGGAAAGTGGGAGCAAGACAAATGTGGGCGCCACCACGACGCCACCGCCACACCCTCCCCACATTCCCCACATTCCCCTCGAAGCCCCATCGAATGAACCCCTCTAAGCCAGTTCGGCATCCTTTTTGCAATATTAAACGCAGCAATGACACCCATGGGGTGCAGGGCTGCCTGCGGGTTAAACACTGCCTCTGTGTGGGTGAGGACTTCTAGACAACTGAATATATACACCTAGTTATTTGTTGGCATTTGCCTGCTTTTTGCGGCTTTTGTTGACACGACAGGTGAGGGGAGGGGAGGGGAGGGGAGGGGGGAGGGGAGGGGAGGGGAGGGGGGGGGAGGGAGGGGAGGGAGGGGAGGGGAGGGGAGTGGGTGCAGGACGACGGCGGCAAACAGAGTGAAATATCAAGGGAATTAAAGACATGGCTTGGATTAGCGATGAATGCCCGGCGGAACATGAATAGAAGACAACCGAGGAAATGGGTGGGGCTACACTTTGCCAACTGGCTTTTATAGCTTTAAGTTTCACCTAGAAAAGTACCGAGATCGTAATGATGGGATCAACTTTCGCTTGGGAGCATACTTGTTCCATTTCTTAATCCACTAACCCTTTTTTTTTATTCACACACTGCTGGCAAAAAACCTAATCCCATGCAAAGTGCTTCAGTTTTGTGTAATATGAGAGAGAGCAATGTATAGTCCAAAGGAGAAGGCACGCTTTTAGCTGGATAAGCCAGAAGGATATGTGGACCCCAACCCCACCCCTAACCCCAAACCCTTTCCATTTTCTTTCACCCCGCCCCGCCCCTTCTTCAGTTTTCCGTGCAACAATGCCAGCAGAGAGCTTTTTGTCATAGCATTCCGCAGAAGAAAAGAAAGCGGGGTGGAATTAGACTACAAAAAGCGAAGGCAACATGAAAAATTTAGTCTAGCTCGAGCTCAAGCACCAGCTCAAACGTCGAGCCAAGTTTTCCGCCCGCTTTTCCAGCCCACGAAGTCATTTGAATGGTGCCAAGCGGCCACCGCTCGAAGGCATTTCCATGATTACAAGCAAAGGACATGAGCCCCAGAACAGCAAAGCAGCACTTTGAAATTGAAGCGGCTGGAAATGAGGGATATGCGTATGTATGGCCCTGGGATGCAAGGCATCCGATTCTGAAGTCCTCTCAAGCCAAATTAAAGACTCGGCACCCCCGAACGCCTGAACCCTCGTCAAAGTGCTCCGAAAAGATCTTGGCCCACTGCCAAGCAGCAGGAGCTATCAAGCTTAAAAGCCATAAATGAAATGGATCAACTACAAGGCCTTGGATACCGCTTAATTTACTAGAAGTGCAAGTCAATCGAGTGACAAGAAACAGAGGAAAGTAAAGGTGTAGAACTCTTAAAATCATCAAAATAGTATATGCATTACTTACGAGTAAACTGAATATAAAAATTACTTATTTATATTTCCGTTTCAATAGTTTGGTTGAATTGGCGGCAATCGGTGTCTCTTTTGGTCTTCTCCGGCCCGAAGCCATCTCGAACCTGTCTATCAATCCCAGGCATGCCCTCTTATAGATCGGGATAGATTCCGAAAGAGAGGTAATTGGAAACTGGTAACTGGCCAGGGGGAGGAGGGCTATCTGCTGTGATGGCACCTCCAGGAAATGTCTCATGCGGTTATCAGGGCCGGTAATCTTATCAGTGACCGCAGGCACTCGGCACTGACAAATGTTAGACGTAGAAGTGCATTTCTGGCCCGATTGGGTTTGTGGGGAAACAAAGAGGACATTGACTGCAACTTCTCGAGCATACAATAAGGGCAAGGGAAGGGGCAGGGGCAGCAGCATAGCGGACACCATGTGGCGGAGTCAATAAAACAAATATGACAGGCCAGCGGATGTCGGGGAACGACGTTAGTGTAATGATAATAAAAGTTTATGACAGCAGCTCATGAGCTTGTAAGGCTAATGTCAACGTGCCATTTGCCGAGGGGCGAGCTAAAAGGGGGTTGGTGGTGATAGGGTGCTATGGTACCAGGGTGAGGGGGTGAAGCTCTTTGCAAGTGCAAGTGTGAAAGCGCTTTCATGCTCCACCGAGCTTTTGGCAGCGCAATGAGGCAAGATTTTAAACGAGCTCGACTCCAAGGAGAAACGACGACAAAGGCGTTGCCGACGGAAGAAAGTCTTGTAGCACCTTTTCGAAAGACCAACTGGAATGGGCTTGATGGCCCCCCGCTCGGTCATCGAAACTCGCTGAACTCTAGCCCTAATCACCGATGAAAATCCCTTTGCTGAGCCCTCAGATATGACAGGAAAACATTGTTTATCGTCAGGTTTTTATGAAGAAATATATTTTTCGTTCTATAAAAATACATGTTGTTAAAACATATAGTCGAATTAAAAAGGAAGAAAACTTCGACAAGCTGAAGATTATATATCCTTGCAGCTATTGCATAAGATAAGCCTGCTTTACAACAACTATATTCCGATTTTAATGCCTACAAATCAGTGTAGCTTTGGTGATTTTCCGATAAATTATTCAATCGTATCTATGGTAGTTTCATGGAGATAGCTTTAAGACTGAGAGACTAGTTTCTGAAAACGGACGGACGGACAGACTGAAGTTCACTGACGGACGGACAGACGGAAGGACAAACGGACGGACAGACTAAAGTTCAGACGGACGGACATCAAATCGTCTGGTGATGCTCTTCAATGCGTTGCAAACGTTTGACTGAAATTATAATACCTTACACAAGGATATACAAATGTTAAATCTTATTAAAGCTTAGGGCAATCATATTACCTGTTACGAGTTGGTGGAAAGAAAGGGACTCGGTGCTACGGCTGAAGCAGTTCCAATTAGCTCCGATAATTGGTTTCACTTGCCGCAAAGCTGCTAACGTAACCGATCGACTTAATAAATGCAAATCAAATATTTAATGGTCACTGCAATAATAACCCGTTCGCTGCGAACCTCTGTGGCAAGTGTATAATTAAAGGCACACACAAACACACACACATGGAGGCAATGGCCAAGTGCCGGGCAGAATTTGTAATGGCCCAAAGAGAAACAATAAAGAGAAACACGCACAAACAGTGGGCCCGCAAAAGGGGGAGCCAAGAACTGGTTGCTGAATAATTCACACTCATTCACTGGGAGTCAACAGAATAACGGTTCATTGCACAAACTAATAATTACATAATGAAGCAAAACACAAGTTAAACTTTGACCCTGCCCAAAAGAGGCACCGGAAGTTCCAGCCAACTTTTGCCATGTGTGTGTGTGTGTGTGTGTGAGTGTGTTTGGTCGAGGGAGGAAAATAGTAGACCCCCTACTAACAAGGGAAAGCTATTTCCATAGTGCTAAGTAAATAAGCTTTAAACAATGTGCAACAATTGCTTGAGAGCTCAATGAGAGATACAAAATAATTTGCTAATGCAGTGCAATTGAAAGTTGGATATGTTGAGGTAATCAACGCTTTGGTACTCTCACTTTCACAATATTGTTTCAATTACTGCTACGAAAATACCCATTGACCTAGAAAGAAAGTAACCATAACTCCATAGCACAGTGGGCCCTCTCTGTTCATAGAGCACAAAAGAGTGTAATGAACTCCGGAAGGGATAAGCCGACTCTGGCCATATGTTGCGACTTAGCCAACTCCTAAGCAGCTTGCACTCGGCTTTAAAACTGCACCAACACGCATACTAAACACTCTATCCTTGGGTTACTACTCTGCACACTGTTGTGGCCAGCGAACACAAAACAACTTCAATAGGCATTCTCCAAAACATTGTCTATGCAACGTCCCTTTACCACGGCAAACGGCCGGTTAGAGGTGGAGCTGGAGTCTCGAAGGGGGAAAAGACACGAGAGTTGCAGTTACAATTGGCCATGTGTGCGGAGGTCAATGACAATGAGCCGAGGCCTCGGAGCCCCAAGTCCAGGCCCAAGTCCAAGCCCAACTCCGGTCCAAGCCCGGGACCAAGACGCAGGCCAACGAAGCATGCATACTAAGCACTAGCAGCAGGGACTGCCGGGAATCGAGGGCGGAGAGGGGTGGCCGCAGGGGACCAGCTATGTGTGACCATTGGCCAGATCCCAAACCCTGTCCCAAAGCTCCACTGGAAAAAAAATCATGCGACACTCGAAAGAGCTTGATTGGGTATAAATTATTTGCATTGCATTTAAGCAATTCTAATAAGTTTTTTTAAGGCCGTTTAAATCGTAAAATAAATATTTATAAAATCAAAATTAGTCATTGTTAAAGATGTTATAAAAAATTAAATAGAACATTGGGCTTGAATGCCAATCTAATATTTTTATATAATTCAATTTTACTTTAATAGGATCAAAGGCATATATTGCATTTGAACAATTCTAATAAGTTATTTAGGTCGTTTAAATCGTAAAATAAATATTTATAAAATCAAAGTCATAACCATACTGTCATTGTTAAATGTTATTTAAAAAATAAAATAAGACACTGAATTCTACTCCAATACTTTCAGTTTAAACACAATTTCAGCATATTTTATATATAATTTACTTTTGCTTCAATAAGATCATAGATATGTCTTAAAATTGGTGGTAAATATACATTAACTGTATGCTATATCAAAACCAACTAGCTACTAAGCTAAGCCATAAGAGAGCTATCAAATTAAAGAGTTCTTTATTTTTGCTAAATATTGTAAAGTGTAGACAGATAATAAAATTGACTCGCCGTTTACAACCAGCTTAAGAACATTAATAAAACTAAGAGAAAACACATGTCCATTTGTGTTGTTTAATCGCTCATCACTTTAGGAAGCGATACTTGACAGAAAGCTGTTTACAAAAAATGGTTATTGCTTTTAGCAGCAGAGCCATTAAACTTTAGAAACATTAAAGATTTTACTTATATAAAGACTGACTTAGAAGATCAATAACATCGTTTGTAAAAGGAAGAACCTCTGTCTCAAAATTAAATTCATTTTAGTGTTTAATGGCGATTTTGCCTCAGTGGAGTTCCAGTCGCATACACAAGCCAAAATGCATTCGTGCGTACGCCAATGACGATGACGACGCTGCCAGTTAACAACACGATTTGTTATTGTTGCAGCCCCTTGGGCCCCTCTGGGCCCCACTCAAAACCCCCGAGCCCCTTGGAATCCCCTTCTCCGCCCAAAACCTTCGGCAGGCAGAACCTTAAGCCTAGCAACCTGCTGGCTTTGCTGAATTTATTAGCAGTCCGGAGTTGGCAGTCGGCAGTCGTCGGTCGTCGGTCGGCAGTCCATAGTCCATAGTCCGCAGGCCGCAGCCAGTGCAGCAGCTCGCAGGCAGACGGACATTCTGAGGGGAATACTAAAGAGGGGAATGTGGGGAGAGGGGCTGTGAAGAGGAGTTATTCTCGCCAGAAACACCGCATGATGCACCGCATTCCTCGGCAATCGATGAGTAAATAATGACCAACGCAACGCAGCCAAAATAGGGCGAACATCAGGGGGCGTGGCATTGGAATCGAGTGGGGAAGGGGGTGGAGGGGTCTGCTGTGCGGGGATCACCCATCGGTGCCTGTGCTTTTGTTGTAATCACACTCAGCATGCATTTCAACATGCCACTGCCCCCTCTCCTGGCCACGCCCCTTTAAATCCACAGAAATCCATTCAATTCCCCCGCTTAGCATATTTTGTGGTTTCTTATCGTGGTTGTGGAGGGAGTAAAAAAGGCATGGGATTGATTCACAGAAGCGGAATACGCACCGTTAACGCTGAATTAAGGGGTCATAAACAGTTAGAGTTACAAAAAAAATTAGAGTTAGAGTTACAAAATTAAATTTCATATTCTTCCGGTTAACATTTTCGAAGTTATACCCAAATTTAAAAAGCAGTTTCAGAGTGTAGTACAAAAGAAACAGGAAAAAGAACAAAAGCAATCTTTAAACGCGTTTTACTCAAAGTGGTGTTTTCAAAGTCGGTGACCAACATTACTAGAAAACGGTTAAAATTTTAACACGAGCTTCTTAAATATATTTTTATGTAATTAATCGAACATTTTTTTTTCCAATAAATATTTTCTTTTAGGAAATTTAAGACCGAAATTTTGCTCAAAAATCAATTTTTTTGTTTAAGTAACCGCCATTTGTTCAAAAAACTTTATTTTGCTTATTCCTTTGAGTAATTACTAGATTCGACAAGACTTTAACATCAACTTTTTGATTTTTTTAATATCAGAAGATCCAGTCCAAAAATAAAGGGCACCGCAAAACGCCTTTTATGAGAGAAGCTCCCGCAGATTAGCTGTAGCTTCTTTCTTAATAAATATTATATTTTTACAATACTTAGTCAAAATATAAGAAAAAATTTTCACAAAATATAAAATTAATAAATTTAATAGTTTTCTCAGAAAAAATTTCAAAAATTCGCATTTTTTCGTCTTTTTAACTGTATATATTATTTTGAATTATTTTGTACTTCTTCTGAGAACCTTTCTATTCAAAATCGATTCTTTTAAAATTTTTGGTCAGAAAATTGCCCAATTTTTAGATTCTGTCCGAGCTATTATAACTTATGCCTTAAACTTGCATTATTTTGTACTCCTTCCGACTATCTCTGCTATTTGAAATCGTTGCTCTGTAAATCTGTTGTCAAACAATCGCCTCAATGCCCATTGTTATGAAAGGGACTTAACCAGCAGGAGGAAGGAGAAAGCAGTGAGATGGACATTGCACGCACTGCGTCCAGCCTAGTCGCCCCATTATAATTTGAGTTAATTACGTATTTTAGCTATATAAATATTTCATTTATCATGCATGCATGCAGTTAGCCGGCGCGCCGTCCCCTGCACTGGACTCCATTTATAGGCTTCGTGGAGCGTTATCCAAAGAAAGGGGAGATCAACAATAACAGCAGAGCTGCCACCGCAGAGTAAACACATTTTTGGCTTGTGTTGCACACGACCTTTGGCTTTGAACCCAGCCCCACCTCCAAGCCCCGCCCCTCCCACATTGTACCCACACACCCCCTTCGACAGCACGCGTAATTGAATATGAATTTATTATGTGCCAGGGAGATGCATGGTTGCTGTGCTAGTTTGCGAGCGGAGGGAGGCTCAGATAGGGCGAACGGGTAACTAGGTTGCCAAATAGAATTATAAACAGGATGCACACCCTCAGCTGAATCCCAAAAGCAATCTTCGGGAGAGCAGGGCCCCAAGGGTGTGGCCAAGTGGGAGATGGAGCAAGTCAACAATAAACAAGGATCCGGCTTCATTTGATTGGCATTAAGCCCTGGCCAATCGCCTCAGATAAATGAAGCGAAATATTTTTAATGGATTCTCCACTGATGTAGGAGGATGGGGAGGGTGGTAAATTTTGAATGAGCTGTCGAAGTCAATGAGCAGGAAATTCAATTTGCAAAGACATATTACAAGAGCACAAATTAAGGGGGGAAGTACGTTAAATTAATAGCCTTAATCACAAGAGAATATATTGTAGTTTTATTTCTTGGATGGATGCTTAAAAAATGTATTTAAAGTCGAACATCCAGAGAAAAACTCATGTCAAAACTGTAAAAAATCCAGACCGAACAGGGTCAAAAAGTGCGTAGGTCTGTTTGTTGAGAATTTATAAAAAATAATCAACATTTAATACAAAACTAAAGTGAAGCAGAGCATCAAACAAAAAAAAATTTGTTCACCATAGTCTGGGATTCGAGACCTGAACTTTAAAAGCTATCCCACCTTTAAGTATCCTAGACACTTGCCTAGACAACCATTTTAAGAACGGAAGGTTTAAGCTTCCAAAAGCGATTGATTTTTGTGAACAAAATGAGAGCAAAAACAGGCGAATGAATTATTAATAAATCATGGAAAATGTGTTTGATTTTGTTCGTTATTTTTTTCTGGGTGAAGTTATCAACAGTTTGAGTTTTAACTTGTTGTCTCAACCCTCGAGTAGCTTTCTATAGTCAAAATCGTTGGGATAATTGCATAAATCTGTCATTCAGCATCCTGGACCAAATAGTGCAACTGGCCACAAGGCAAGGAGTGGCCCTCCCCATGCGAAGCTCCTACTTCGGGAGACAACTTAATTAACAATTTGCCCCTGGCCTTTGCCTGGCCATTGCCATTTCCCTGAAAACACCCTTTTGCCGGATCTTGTATTACGTGGCCAGCAACAAATTGCTTCGCAGAAGAGCAGGGAGCGCGGAGACCGAAAACAGAAACTGAAACAGAAATTTTCACACGCTCCCAGGGCGCAAATTCTGACCAGCTCCGACCGATGGCCATTAGCACTCCGGGGCGGGGAAGTTGGGCCGAGGAACCTTTGGCATCCGAGGGGCAACTGCTGCGGCAATTGCCACAACAGCTGCAGCAGCAGCAATAATAATAATGGGAAATGCAAATACTACAGTGGTTTTTCGTAACGTTACCTGTTGCTATTGACAATGACCAAGACCAGCTGCCACAGCCACTGCCACAGAGTTGGCCATTAAACAGTAGCCCCTGAGCATGGCGCAGTCAAGACTCAGAGACACTCGCACTGCATGCCTTGCAAATTAGACCAAATTAACGCTGCCAGGCAGAAATATGTATTTACCTGCAACGGGAGAGGAGAAAAAGACATCAGAATGCAGTGCGGATTAGTTGGCTGAAGCTGGTGTATTTGCCCAAGAAATTAGCCTGGACAAGGCAAGTCTCCAAGTGATGACTAATTGGAGTCGCGCCGGAAAGGCAAACTTAACTGAGGGCCCTTCCCTGACGTCGGGTTCAATGAACTGACTGACCAATCTCTAGAGACTGTATACTGGGATAAACTTTCTAGAATCGACATTCAAGGCTTCATTTATTGAAAAAACAAAATAATTCGTGTAATATTTTAGAATTCATTAAGATCCAACGTTCTTTTTTCAGTTTTCCTAGCTTTTATTGTTACTTAATTTAGCAACTTTTTATGTAGTTTATAGTAAATTGACGTGTAAGTTTGCTAATTTGAAACAATAAACCAAACTTCATTTAATTAAGATGAGATATATTACAATTTGTATATACTTTCTGACCAGCGTTGTGATTAAATTTTTATAATTTAGCACTGGCTGCAATTGTTTTGATCTGTACTTGTGCCAAAATCCAAATCTTTTCAAACTAAATTATCCCTCTAAGTAGCCCATAATGGTCGTTATCAGTTAGGGCTTTTCCAACCCCAAACGCAAAAGAAAACCGGCGACAATGAACTGTGAAAAGGAAATTAAAAACCATTCCTGTAAGGGCAACATCTTGCCGCCTGAACAGAGACCGATAATGTGGAAAAGGCTAAAGAAATAGAAATCCATGTGCAGCGTAAATGGCGACCACAAATCTAAATTACTTCGACCGTGCACTAAATCAAATGCCACCGGGGCAGGGGAGTTGTAGCTCGGGACTCGGACTCGGACTCGGACAGCCCGAAAGGGAAACCCAAGAGCCGCCGCAACGGCAACAATGGTGGCCAAAGGTATACGTATATATATTAAACAAGCGGCATGCGGCATGCGGCAAGCGGCAAGCGGCATGCGGCATACGGCAAAGCCGAATGGAAATTCAACTGGTTACCCTAGAAGTGTGGCCCACAACGACGAAGGCGACCGCATTTTGGCGCCCTGGGGGGATGATTGCCATGGTCGATGGCGATGTGCTTGGCTGGCTCTTCGGACTACGGACTACGGACAACGGACAACGGACTTCGGACCCTTGGCCCCTTCGCGTTTTTTGTTGCCTTGGTTCTGGGCCCCACCAGTGCCCAAACCCCTTCGACTGAGCTTGTAATTAGCCATAATTCACTTGCCTAGACCGAAGACAGAATGAAGCATAAAATATTTACGCACTGGCCAGCCAGGCACCGGAAATATGCAATTTGACGCAATTTGCATGCAAACTCCGCCAGACAGCGACTTCTTGCCACTTCCACTTGCCACTTGCTACTTGCCAATTGCCAATTGCAACTTGCAACTTGCAACTTGCAACTTGCAACTTGCAGCTCGCAAATGCAGTTTGCAGTGAATGGCACGTGGTTGTGTTAGGTGATGCAATCATTTCCGCTCTGGCGTGCATATTGATGCAGATTGCCAATGCTCTGGCAGAAATCAATTTCCGTTCCGCAGTCGACTGCCAACCCGTGAACCTCGACAGTGCATTCCGCAGTGTGTTCTCAATGCGATCTCTAAAGTATGGGAATCGCCGCAGTTATGATTATTCAAAGTGAATAGCTCTCCAGGACCGTTTTTCAACCTTAAGCAGGCTGGTTATTTCATACCATACAATCTGCATAGAAACTGCTAGTTGTATTTCATAAGAGTGAACAAATGTAGTTAAACCAAAGTTATTTATTAAACTAGAAATGAATAATTTTTCATTCTTTAAAGTATTTGAAACAGAATGTAAATATAATTAATAAGCGGATCTGGATTTTTCTTGACCTTATAAACCAAAATGTCAATACGAAAGAGCGGATGTAAACTTCATTTCAATTAAGCCAAAATAAATGATCAAATATTGTTTTTAACATTTACATTATATATTTTGTTATGATTGAAGCAATAATTCTTCAAAATTGTATTTAAAGTAGGTAATAAGTTTGAACTTGAGTCACTACAGAAAATTCTTTGATAAAATATTTAGAAAGGAAACAATTTCCGGAAACCCGAAGTTGATAAATAAAAATTTGCATATATAAAAAATATTCATATACTATTAAAAGACTTTATATAGATATGTATTTTGTGATTAGCGCACTAAGAAATAGCAATTTCGTTGTAATTGTACTTGTAGCGTAAGGAAGGAAAGGTAACTTAATAAAATAAAACCAAGCAGCTATAAAATATAGTCGTCCGATAAAGATTAAATTAATTAATTTAACTAACAAATGACTGAACATGAAAATATCTTCACCATTGCATTGCAAACTTTTGACTGAAGCTAAAATACCCACTAAGAGAGTATACAAATCAGAACGGATTTTAATCTCCGCTAGCTACTCATAAATAGTCACGATGACTCAAATAGCTGATTCAGAAATTCCAAGAACCGGACTTTGCTTTATCCATTAGTTTACGGCTCAGATTAATAGAGTAGAACTGATTTCAGAACGTATGCCATAAAAAAACTAAACTTTGATATCATATCAGCTGCTCATTAGCTGGTAATCAGATCGCATTCACCGCAAACCGGAATGCTCATATGTATGTATGTAATATCAGCTTAACGCATTTAAAGTTTAATCTGTGTATTTTTTATTTGTTGCTCGGCTCTGTAAATGAAACCTGCCTTGGCAAGCTGAGTTGTAAAAATCAAATGCTCCCCACACTCGGTGAACTTTTTTTCCCAGCCTCTGAAATTCCCCTCTAGCCACCTATTCTGCACTTCTGGTAGTGCAAACATTTTCTTTTCATTAATTCATAAAGCATATTTTTATTGAGTGGCAACACATGATTCAAGCGGGGATCGGGGAAAACGAAGGAAGGAGGAGGGATGGCCTGTAGTCATCGTGGGGCATTAAAAAGTTGCAGTAATGGAAATTGTTTTGTGAAAACTGCAAACTGCCAGTTAGCTTGTTGCCATCGAGTGATGAAAAGAGGGAAACGGGGGCAAGCTGGTCTTGTGGGGACTTGGGGAATGTGCTTGGAAGTTGTTTTGGGCACGCTTCGTTTGCCACGGGAACTTCAAATAGAATACAAGTTAACTTGATGCTACTGATAATTTCCTCTCATTTCAGTAAGTTTTTTCCTCTGCTTTACCCAATGAATTGTTGCGGCAGATGTGACGACTTCGAAATGTAATGAAGAGGGTCCAGTTTACAGTTTGGTTTAAAAACAGGTTTAAATGTTGCAAACAACCTTATGTATAACATGTTCAATTTTTGAGTAAAATCTTAAAGGTTTAGTTTGTTGGCTTAATTTTAGTTAACAATTAAAAGATACAGGAAGTAAAGTCTCCTTGCAATTATGAAAAAAAAAATGTAATACAAATTAACAGACCACCCTCGTAGTTAAGTCAATCAGCAAACTCATGTATTGTCAACTCTCAAGTCTTCACATATTTAAACAACTTCTTCAGTACATATTGCAACGGTAAATATATATCTGCTTTAAGTGTTTACACTCTTTACTAACTGACTGCTCTCCTTTGACGCCCCAGTGAACTCAGCTCATCTCTGGCGACTTCTCGTTCAAATTAGTTGTATCTTAGCCTCCAGGCGGTTTTTATTCCACTCCGGGGCATTGGAGTTCTCCAGCCGATTCGAGTTCCGAAAAAAAAACAGAAAAAAACTCCCTCGGTTGTTTATCTAACAAACACACCAATTCGGGAAACAGCATTTTGTGTACAGACGAATAGAATGTTTATTTTGATTTGTCCCCACTCCACACGCGCTATTTGTTTTACCCTCACCCTCACCCCTGCACCGGGGCCTTATCCAGACCTCCATACTTTACACTTATCAAAGTTTCCAAGAGGTCGGGTACATGGGTATACAAAACATAAGGCATCTTCAGGCCACATACGGACTGGTCCATAATTTTGTTTATTTAATTTTTATGTCATGAACCGTTCGGACGCTTGTCGCTTGTCGGCTGTCGGTCTTGGCTCGTTCGTCAAATAAGCCGCCGGAGACATGGAGACTGGGAGTTGGAGAGAAGAACATTCAGAGGAATGGCTATGATAGAAGCGTGCTCTAGCCACCCCCGTCCCAAGATGCATTATCATCATCATCATCATCATCATCATCATCATCATCATCGTGGCCATCATTGGCAGCAACTTCTACGGGCCTGCTCCTGGCATAAAGTTGTCATGCCTCAGTTGTTTGATTGCCTCTGCTCGCTTGCAGTGCGGCCCCCAAGGCGGTGGATGGTTGGATAGGTATAGATCCTCTAGACCACCGTTCACCACCCAGATACAGCTGCACGCAAGCAAGTAGTATCGGGATATAGGAACGTTGGTAAATAGATACATGTAGGTTACATATTGTTTCTAAGTAGGGAGAAGTCGGATTTGACTACTTTTCACTGGATCTAAAGAATTCGCGATTTTATTTTGTTGATTTACATGTTTAAATCCTCTTGTTCTAAAGAATTCGCGGCCAAATATTATTTTGGATTACGGTTACTCTTGCCCTCCATTATATTAAAAAGGAGGCATGTTTTAAAGAATTAGTAAGTTTTAGAACAAATATCTAAAATGTATGAGCGAATGCATAATACTTTACAATGTATAACACACTTAAAAAGTTTGAAAAACATAAAATATCTGTACGCTTTTTTTGTTGTTTAATCGCTTTTTACTTTATTTTCCTCGACTGTAACTCAGCGTATTCCCCAGTTGAACGTTCCTAGTACAATATTTCCCACACACACCCAGGCAGACGAGTCGCCTGCACTTGGCTCGAAGGAAGGTACTCGCAGACAATTTTATTTTCATTTTCCATTTGGTATTCTTCAGCTTCGTTTCGTTTTCTTTTTGCCGCTTCTTTTTTTATTTCGGTGTATCTATTTCTCTCGTTTCTAATTTTAAATCTTGGTTGGTTGATGGCCCGGGCTGAAGCGCGTTGTTTACGGAAGTTTTTTCTTGTACCCCCACTCCTGTTACTCTCCTCGTCTGAGTGCATTGCCATGTTCCATAGGCGACCAACTTCATTGTCGTCGTCGTCGTCGTAGCCGTCTTCGTTGTTGCCATTGCTTTTGCTGTCGCTGTCTGGGCCTGCTCTTGTATCTTTGCATCCGAGTATCTGAGTATCCGAGTATCTGAGTATCTGTGTATCTGCAGCTTGAAGTCAACTTGTTGTTAAGTCAATTCAATGTCGTTCTTCGACCAACTTTGTCGGCTGCGGCACAAACTTTAATTTCAAATCTATTAGACAGGCTGTAAACAACCATCCGCTGGCCCGGTTAGCCAACTTCTAAGGTTGCTGCATCGTTTGTTATTAATTGATTTCCTTATTAAGCCGTGCTGGCCAGACAGAGAGGGAAATGCAGCAGATAGGGAGAGCGGCATCCGGACTCGTTGACGTAGTTTGGCTAATTAGAATGTGATTAAAATTTGTCTGGACCCGGAACCCAGCCAAACAGAACAGCACAAGTTGAAAGTTGTTTAAAGTGTGGACACTGTCCCTGGCTTTTCCCATTTGATTTCAGAGAAGTTTCCTGGCTTCACAATATCCACATTTTGTTGCAAACTGTGTGCATCAGCTGTAACTTAGCTCTTTGATAGTCGAATTGTTCGCTTGATTGGATAAACTTATTTGAAGAAATGATTAGCAGACCTCTCTATCGAAAATCTGGCATAAAAAGAAATTTACTATTTTGAATATTTTCCCAGAGAAATGTGTCAAGTGTGTTTAATTCCAGTTATGGCAAATAGCTAAACGGTCATTAAACATTTGTCCATAACTATGTTGGATCTGCACAAGTAAGCAATTGAAGAGGATGCTTTTCAAGTGAATCCTATTGCCAAGCAGTCTCTCCATTACACACATTCGGATTATAAATTTTCCTTGAATTGTTTGCTTTGCTGGAAAACCCTTTTATCGCCATGGACATTTAGCCCTGAGTATTTTGATAATATTAAGAAATTCACCCTCTGCTTCCTTCCGGTGCCGTTGATTTGTTGATTTTGATGCACCCTCGAGCAATGAGTCCACTTAGTGTTATTGCAATATGAAGTCCAATACAGGCAGCCAGACGAGGGCATGTGTGGGAAGTGCTGTTGCATAACTTTCGGGTGGAGTGTGAAATATATGTGTGTATATAAAATATGTTCTACCATTTTCAATAAAAAAATAATTTTAAAGTACTTTGGCCTGGCGGGTCCATTGAACTTTGGTTTTGATTAATGAAACCAAATCACCAGCAGCGAAATCTGGCGGTTAAGCCTGTTTAAAGTTATACTCAACTGATTAGCATTTTTGCTGCTGCCGTCGCATTAAAATAAAAAGAATATTTGTTCGCGTCGGTCGAAATGCAATTTAAATTTTAATGCGCTTCTTTTAGCAACGTTCGAAAGCGACGGCAGCGGAAAAGAAAAAAAAAAAGGCTGAAATTCGAAATAAAGCAACAAAAAACTTCAGCACACATGGCAAATGGCTAATGGACGGAGGGGAGAGCTTGGTGCTTGTAGTGGGGGCAGTGGCAGTTGCATGCCATTTCAGCCTTTTTGTTGCCCCGGAGCCCAACACGGTCCACTCCAATCACCCCCTCCACTCCCGCCGTCGCCCTCCTATTCCTCTGGCTCTATCCCGAACTGCAAACTGCAAACTGCAAACACGCACTGCAACTTTTTACATTGTATTACATTTAATTTGGTCGATTTCGCATGCAGTGTTTCTGTCGGCCGATCTGGCAAATGTCAAAAGTTAGCATCGAACGCAACTCATTAAGCTGGCAAAAGTGTATCTCACAGATACATTTTCAATCTGCGCCTGATAAACGCCTTCCGTTGTAATGAAAACCAGCACGAAGTACTGCTGCTTTAACATGTCTACCAACACCCTGTATTTTGAGTTATATTCTATGCCCTTTAACATCAATTTTAAAATACCCTCTCTAATTTTAATCAAAAGTCATCGAATCAATAGAAGACATGTTACCTTTACATATTTATAATTAAATGATTAGTGTCAGCTTTAAAAGATTTCACTTTAGCTGCAGATGTATATTAGACTTCGTTAGTTAGCTAGAAAAACAGCACAGATAAACTAAAGCCTAATAAGGAGGACTGCCAAAAAATAAATGTATTTGCAAGCTTATTTGATTTTAATTAAAATTTCCATCACCCCTAGTTTGCAGTCCCGTCAATTTCCGACTTTAAAGTGACTTGCCCATGAACAAACAGACTTCCCTCTATTAAAAACTCATCTCCTCCGAAGTGGACACCATGCCCGTTACCAGGATTTTCCCGGCCCAGCTTGACCCACTTACGCGACTTCCTTCTCTCCGGGGCAAACGGAATCTGCCGCCACTCAGAGCCCAGAGCTTTGGCCATCCGGCAGTCTCAGCTTTTGGCCCGAAGTGGCTGACTCCGGCTCCCTTGCCACGCATTAATCATGACAACTCTGCCATGTCAACGTCGTCACCATGCAAATCCAACAAACTGTCACTAAATGTGCGACTTTAAGCGCTCTTATCCTGCTCGACTCGGCGAAGGGGGAATCCACACAGTGTGTTTTTTGTCGCCGGCCTCCTTCCCTCCTCCCCTCCGGCCACCCATTCCCGTCCTCACCCATCCGACCGTCACCCGGTTCCTGTCCTGTTGCAATATTTCCTGGGCGCGATTCCGACAGCCCGAATGTGCGCGAGAGTTTTTCCCAGCCCAAAAACCAAAGCGAGACACATCATCCACATCCGTTTAGTTTTTTTGCCATCGCCCATGTGGGTTTTGTTTTGCTACCGAGCTCTTTGAATATTTCACACGATTGCATAGCTGCACAGTGTGCTGAATATGAGGCAGGACAGTAAAGATACCTCGCTGCGAGTACTGAATTTTTTTAGAAGTAGGACATAAGAAAAGAAATTGAATCAAATGTCAATTACAACAATTGATAAAAGGAAAAAAAATTTAAAACATTTTCTAAAGATACCTGAATTCTTTACATATTCGAAAGCTATGAAAATAGTAATTGTTGGGGAAACAGAAATCGACAGAACAGACTAATATGGGAAAAGGTTACGTGATTGGTTTGATGATTTTAAAAGCAACAAAGATAAATACATCATCTATTTCTTTGCTGAGAGTATATTAGTTGGGACAAAAGTATTTTTATATGTAATCGTTCAAAGCTAATTGAACTAGTAATAGGAACATGGCATTTAAAATGAGCCGCTCGTGTATTTTAAGGAAAAATAAACTTAAGGCCATATAGCCTATGAGATAATCTTAAGTTATGTTATAATAGCTAATAGACTTGTACAGTAGCGTAAAAATAATTTAATACACAGGTCGTATTTCGATTCAAAAAAAAAGTAGGTTGGGGAAAATATGGTCGCTCAGTACTCACTACACATTAAATATTTAGAGTTCATTGTTTTCTTGCTAAATTTAGTATCTAAGTAACGGTAAAGGTCGTTGTGAATTGTAGCCACTGTACCCACTTCGTTGCTCCGGCCGAGTGAAAAATTACACCATTTTTGCACTATTTGCAGCACAGAACAGAGTGTTCGGAGCTGTGCAGCTCGAAAATGCAGCCCAGGGTGAACAGAGCCAAAGTTAATTTGTAGCGACGGCGAAACAAGCTATTAGCAGGTTGCACACAGGCGACAAGGGGACAGTGTCCGCAATCGGGGGAAAGGGGGAAGGGGGGCGGTATTTCAGCGGGGCAGGGGCGGGCGGTTGAGGATGGGGGCGGGGTCGATGTTCCTTCTGCCTTCTGCCTGCATGTGTGTTACTTGCTCTGGCCACAACTCGTTTTTTCCAGCATTTGGCCTGGCCATGGGCGCTGATGAACGTGAGCAGCACGTTGACGCTTTAATGCTCTTCACAGCGCTTCCCCCCACAACCCACAACCCACGGCTTAACACGGCTACTGCAGCTACACAGAGCGAAAAATATCAAATTTAAACATATATTTTTAGATCAAACAAGATGTAGTAGATTTATTTAGATTTAGGAGGATTTTGATAATTACTCTTTTTATAATCATAATACTTTGATAAACGTTTTATGCTAATATTATAACAACTGATTCGTGTGTTAATAAGCGATGATTGGACTTATGACTTGACTTGTACGAGCTTATTAAAATGATATGCTGGTATCTGCTTTAATCAAATGAGTATCAAAAATCATCAATGAGATTGCCTTGAATTTCTCTTCGTGCATGTACCTCGTACGTGTGTGCCTGCGCCGGCGTATCTGTCAGATACTTTAGCACAAGTGCTGCAAAACTTTGTAAATAATGCCCGACTGGGGAACTCCCCGGCCTGCCCTCCCCCACTCTCGACAGGCTGTGTGCATTCAACATGTCATGAATGAATAATTAGCCAAGGCATGGCAACACCAAGGGGCAGGGGGGAGTAAACTAGGAAGCCGAATGCATCCATCCACACATGGCAACACGTAAAATGTTTCCACACACTGCGCTGCTTTAATTAATTTAAGTTGAGTCGAGTTCAGTTGACTCGGCAATGGCTCAGTTCTCAGTTGGCTATAAATCCCCTTGCCACAGCCACCCGGACTAATTTCATTTTGATTTGTATTACTTTTTCGTAAATATATTTTATTATGCCATCCTCATGAATATTCATAAGAGCCGCTAATGCCCCAAACGGAGTGCGGCCCGATGTTTGTGCCCCTCCGCCCACCCGTTTTATTAGCCGGAAATGCAAACGTTTGTTATGCTTTTTGCCCGACTTATCTTTTATTTATGTGCATTTCCATTGCACGCAGAGGAGTGGATAGAAGGGGGGGTGGGGGATGGGAACTGGGCTGGGAGCCAAAGCTGGGAGAACGGTTAACAGGTTAATAAACAGCCAAGCTGGCGTCCAAAACCTGTTAAAGACGCATATTTTTGCTTTACTTGTATTTAATATACATGACTTCCTTCGCCAGCTAATTTATGCAACCTAAGTTTGCTTATCAACGGCAATCATCTCGGCATTTGAAATTCCCGGCTGTGCGGAAGGAAATGGGAACCCTAATGGATATTTCAAAATATGCGTGTATAAAAAATGTGAATTATAAGCCGAATAAATTAAGCGAAATAGAAATATATATAGGATAGGCGACCATCTGCAACTAGTTCAACTGATAAGCACAAACATTAGGAGCAAATAATTGACTGATCTAAAAGGTTTTTTTTTTTGGTATCTTTATGACGAGTTTTACAAACTATTTGTACATTTCCATTATATCCGATGTTAAGCGACATTGAAAATTATGTAGCCGATACAATTAAAATAACCTTAATCATTTTGCTTAAACACATTCTCACCGCTTTATGAAAAACAGTATAAATATAAAACATTGTCAATGTCTTTAAAATATCTGATTTTACTCTTTACTTTTTATTGAAATTCTTATATCTATCTACTTCTAATTATTTCCTTTTTATACCCTTGCAGAGGGTATTATAATTTCAGTCAGAAGTTTGCAACGCAGTGAAGGAGACGTCTCCGACCCTATAAAGTATATATATTCTTGATCAGCATCACTAGTAGAGTCGATCTAGCCATGTCCGTCTGTCCGTCCGTCTGTCCGTCCGTCTGTCCGTCTGTCCGTCCGTTTATATGCAAACTAGTCTCTCAGTTTTAAAGCTATCTGCATGAAACTTTCCCAAAACTTGTCTTTCTATTGCAGGTAGTATATAAGTCGGAACGAGCCGGATCGGACGACTATAGCATATAGCTCCCATAGGAACAATCGGAAAAATAATTGAAAAAAATATATAACTTTGCTGTTTTTTAATTTTTTGTTTAGTTCTTCGACATATAGCAATGGTTAATTATTTCAGAATTATGGTTTAAATTTCATCAAAATCGGACGACTATAGCATATAGCTCCCATAGGAACAATCGGAAAAATAATTGAAAACAAGAAAGAAAGCCAACTTCGGCAAGCCGAAGTTCATATACCCTTGCAGCTATCGCAAGAATTAAATATTTTTTAAAACATTAAAATTATGATTTACTTGCGTATATGTTTAAAAACATTGAAGCTATGACGATTTGCAGCTTAATTATTTGATTGTTCTTTTATATATTTTTATTATTTGTATATATAGCATATAGCTCCCATAGGAACAATCGGAAAAATAATTGAAAAAAAATTATAACTTTGCTGTTTTTTAATTTTTTTTAGTTCTTCGACATATAGCAATGGTTAAATATTTCAGAATTATGGTTAAAATTTCATCAAAATCGGACGACTATATCATATAGCTCCCATACAAATAATAAAAATATATAAATGAACAATCAAATAATTAAGCTGCAAATCGACATAGCTTCAATGTTTTTAAACATATACGCAAGTAAATCATAGTTTTAATGTTTTCAAAAATATTTATTTCTTGCGATAGCTGCAAGGGTATATGAACTTCGGCTTGCCGAAGTTTGCTTTCTTTCTTGTTTAAACTGAATTTAAATATTAAATTTATAAAAACTGTTTCGAGCTTTAGTAATAAACTACAAATACCTTCGTCGGACCGGCAATCTTGTACTAGCTTCTTTCTATGTTGGTCTATATTCATGTATTGTAAGCATGAGAATAATAAATCATTATTTATTTATGTTTAAATATTTCGAAAATTTAAATTAGTTTGCAAAAAGAGATTGCCAAATGGACTTTATCGGGTCTACAACCCCACGCAAATTATGCAATTTATGCGTTGGCTATCTTCTTAAATAAAATGTTAACAAATTTCTCGTGTATCGCAGTTAGCTGCTGTTTTCACACGTTCCAACGGCTGTCCCCGAATGCGACACATAAAAGGCCATACAATTTCAGTACCGACGGCAAAAAAGTGTCTCAATCGTTTACATAAATTTGCCGAGCTGTCTATCAATAAATCTAAGCCAAGATAAATTTATAGCATTTCGCTGTTGTTGCTATCTGTGTCTAACATTTCCCCCCATTTTTCTCCTTCTCCGAGAAATCCGAAATACGGATTTGTAGTCAAGACTACCTCAATACGAGTTTCGTTTGCCCAAATTATTTTTTTTTTCAGTCCCAGCTCGTGGGAAACGAGAGGCGTTGGGTGCGGGGGAAACGAGAATAACAAGCGTGTAGAAATAATAAAAAAAAGAGCAGAATCGTTTAGCATATTTTAGCATATTCAGAGACCGCGACAGAGACAGTCGCAGCCCGAGCGCCTCGCCCGCTCTCTGTCGCACTCAATTATTACGAAATGCTGCCCGTAGTTGTTGCATAGTTGTTGTAGTTCATTAGCACCTGTCAGTGACAGGTATCTGCCCCCCCTCCCCAACCCCCATCCACTTCGGCAAAGATCTAGGTTCAATTGCCACAAAGCGATGCCTCAATGAAAGTTTATGGGGCCATTGTGGTTGTTGTTACTGATGATTCCCTATTATAGTTTTTTTTTGCGTTTGCGGGTTCTCTGGTTTTGAAAGTGAATTTATAATTAACTCGGTTAATTTTTAGCGTTCGACGCTCTTTGCCATTAATTAATGTGGGAAGTTTTCGAGATGAGCGGATTGTGCATTAAATTTCAAATTAAAATGGCCAGCAAAATTGGTTTTGACACTGGCTTTGGAAATCTGATTTATCGCGTTTATGTTCAGAAATCGGATAAAAAAATGTTTATATTTATTAAGCCTTTCAATTGCTTGTATTTTAATATAACATTATGTGATGAAAATCAATTCTTAATAGACAAAGCGTTATAAAATATCAAGTTACATTGTCCATTCAATTGTATTAATCGTCCATAATTTGATGGTTTACGTAAGCCTAGAGCTCTAAAGAAAATTCTACAGTCCCTGTTACTGCTCAAAAATTAAATAAAAACTTATGTTTTTTTCTTACTTATAAAATTAAGCAAAAACACTTATTAACGAGGTAAATAAGTTGCGACGATCGGACTTAAAACATACAACGTTTCTGACATAAACTTTGTGACGATAAATGCTGGTTTAATTTTAACCTCCGTCCAGCTTTAAAAAAGAATTTAAGCTTTTTTTTCACAGGCATTTATTAATTCAGCGTGCCGATTTCATGCAATAAAACTACTAAAGAAAAAACTACAGTCTCTGTTACTGCTCAAACATTAAAAGAAAACATACATTTGTATCTTACTTATAAAATCAAGCAATGACACCTCTTAACGCGGTAAAAAAGTCGTGACGATCGGACTTAAAACATACAACGCTTCTGATATAAACTTTTTGGCGATAAATGCTGTTTTAAAATTTTGACGAACGCTTTAAAAAAGAACTTAAGCTGATGATTAAAATCAATCACAGGCATTTATTAATTCAGCGTGCCGATAACAACTATTTTATAATTTCGTAATTTTACACTTTTGCTGTTATTTATCATAAGCTAATGGATTTTCAGTCTTGATTAGTTTAAAGGATAATTTCTATCGGAGTATCACTCGCTCCGATCAAACCTTCACCGTCTTTTAACCATTATGTTTTTTTTTACCCAACTAGAAACAAGCTTCTATTTATTTTAATACCCCAATAGCATTGTTCGATTAATAATTATTACTGGTTATTTGGCTACTCCATAATTTTAAAAGTTATTAAATGGCTAATAACGCGTTATTATTTAAAACATTTCAAAGAAAACGACTTCGCAGCTCATTTATCTTAAAAGGTGAATAACCTTCACACCGGTGTTCCGCTCCTTAAAACATTTCCCCCGAAATCTTGTCCTTTACCATTTACCACTGAATGGCATCTGAAGAAATCGCCGACGGCGGAATAAAAACAAAAAGTAAGTCGCTCATCGCGAAATCGTATTGTGTCGAATTTGTATTTGGCTAATTCGTTGTCAAGTGTGCTCCCCTTCAGCTCGTTCCCCCTTGGCTTTTTATTTGTGTTGTTATTTTTATTTTTATTTATATTTAATTTGATGTGTCACTTAAAATTGTCGACAAGCGGGGGAAGCAATGGCAATGTCAACATTGAGCGAGTGAGAAATTAAGATTTATTGTGGGTGAAACAGTCAGGGGCGCAGCGGAGAATCTACATATGGGTTTCTACGATACATATATGTACGAATGGGTGGGTGGTGGAGGTTGGGCAGTCGGTTTCAGCGTGTATCCGTGAATTTGTATCTGTGCATCGGAAACTGTGAGCGAATTCGAAGGTTGTCAGACTACAAGCGAAATAAAATGTTTTTGACATGTGCATCTCACTCCGTCAACCTGAAGATTGCTCCTGCGTTTGGGCAATGAACTTGAAAAGCAAAAACACATCGAAATATATATGCCAGACTTTCGGTTACAAAGTTTGCTGGTTGAGCTATGAAAATTCCTTGCCACGATTTTAATCAATTAATACGTCCCAAATATTCCAATATACAATATATTTATTGGCCATTTGCAGTCAAAGACACTCTAAACATTTGTGTGGCTTGTGCCTTGGGGCAAAGTTTCCTCACAAATAAATTCAATTTAAATTAATTTGCGCCCCAGGTCACTTACAAATTATATATCATTTGGAGCCAGCTGCTAATGACCCAACAGCGGCAAATGCTGTAAAATTTATACGTTTTACGGCTGCTGTGATTATTACAAATTTTTGGTGTGCCTTTGCCCGCAAGAGAATCACAACATTCCGAATGTTCAAGTGAGTTACAATTAATTATGAATGTTAATGATCTCGAAGAAGAGCCAAACCAATGTCAGGAGGCAGGGGAAGATGGGCCCTGAACAAGCCAAAGCCAAAGCCCAAAGCCAAACCAGGAAGTTTGCCCAACAAACATAAAAACATGCTCGCAGAAAAGCGAGTCAAGTCCAAGCTGCCACAGCTGTTTCTGATGTTAATTTCATGCGTCCAACAGGTTTGCATCCACTCGAGTAGCAGGCACTATGCCTTGCCGTTTTCTGTGCCATATTTCACGTTAGTTTTAGTAATTTTTCCATTTCGCCACGCTAACTACCACACAGCGTGCACTTAAGTGTCGCCGCTCCGCCTGTGAATGCGAGTGCATGTATGTATCTGCAAGTACGCGTATCTGTATCTCCCAGCCACACACCACCACCACCATCACTCGGAGGCGAAGGCCCGTCCCCTGTCTCCGTTTTAGGCTCAGGCTCTGGCTGAGACTCAGTCCCCAATACCAATACCAATCCCAAACCCAATCCCAGGCTGCCTAACGTTTTGCTGTTTTTAATAGGTTTTTGTGCGCCTGGGGCCAACACACACGCAGAGCCGAGATACCGACTATCTTGTAGATACTTTATCGGCCACGGTTTCGACTTTAACTCGGAACCGCCTTGACTGGCTTATGTTTAATTACAGTACGCCATTCGCTTGTGAATTAGTTTCGAGAGCCGAAGAGCTGTAAACTTGTACTTGCCATAAATAAGAATGAAGACGCGCGCTACTAAGAGCTGTTTCAAAATTCCAAGAAATTACTTCCCTGCCCTGTTCTAACGAAAGGATAATGATCCAACAGTTGGCACTCGCATAGAAACAAGACCTAAACACTTAAATCAAAAAACTGTGTCTGAATCGTATACCTATTTAAATGCTGTGCAATTTAAGTAGCAATAAAATACAAGGCTTTTCGAAACAATCTCTTTAAAGTCGTCAATTGTTAAACACATTTCTGAGCATTTTGTATCGGATGTATGCACATACTCATATGAAACCACAGCTGCTGCAGCTGGCGGTGCCTTTCAAGCCTGGTCTCAATAATAACGTGTATGCAAAGAGTGATTCGGCCGAACGAACGAATATGAGTGCATTCGAGGCATTTTGCCCAACGACAACCATCATTTACACCCGGCCCGAGAGCAGTCCTCGATACCTGTTCCCGATCTTCCGCAGAATCCGGACGAAGAAGACAAAGGAGCTGCAGACGCGAACAAAGAAAGGAAATCATGTTGCCAACAGCCGCTGACTCACCGACTTGCTGGGTGATGGAGAGCAGTCAGGGTTTATGGGCTGGGCCCGGATTGATATAGGGAAAGGTGCTGGAAACATGGCAGTCATTGGATACACTTAACAGTGCCAAGCGCTTGCGAATTCCCGATAAGTTTATTAGGGGTGGAGATGCCTTTTAACTGCCCTGCCAGGAGGCCAACGGGCATCTCGGCTGACACTTTTTTTCAGCCGCTCTGCCGCTCTACCACTCTGCCTTGAGCAGCGAAATGCGGAGACAACGGTCTGATAGCCGTAGATAAAGCGCTCAGGGCCACTTGGGGATCTCGGCGACTTGGCTACAATAAATTGGATTCCCGTGAATTTGTAATGTGTGCTCAAAAGTTCCAAAGAACCAGCCAGAGAAACAAAAGTAACAACAAATATTGTGTCTTGTCTGCGGAGCAAAGTATTCGGCACACACTTATTCATAGGAAACACGAGGGTCTGAGATATGGCGACCAGACAAGCTGGCATGTGTAAAGCTGAGTTTTGCCGGCAAAACTGTCAACAGGCGAGCACTGGGAGAAATCAGCGGTCGCATTCGATGAGAAGTAGATAGGTAGGCCCCACTCGTGGATCCCTTTTCCTCAGTGTACCACTCCGTGTAGTCTGATGGACACATCAGTCAGTTGTAAATCCACACACACACACACAGATACACACACACACTCTCGGGCGCACAAGTGCTAACTTAATTATTTAGCATGCGAACAGGAACAGCAACAACAAAGGAGCAAGAACAACTTTAAACTTGGCAACAAAGAAAGCCCGCCAGAGCCCCTCCCCTTGTTTTGCCCCCTGCCTCCCCTCACGCTTTCCATCCAACAAGTGCCGACAAAAGCCAAAATCTCAGCAGAAGCAGCAGCAACGTCGCGAAGTTGAAGTTTCGTTTTGGGCTTTGGTCTTGGTTTTGCTTTTGGTTTTGGTTTAGGTTTTGGTTTCGGCTCCAGCTTCAGATTCAGATTCAGTTTCGTCTTCGGCTGCCTTTGCCTTCCTTTTTTCTCCGTTTTGTTGTTAAGTAGATTTATGCACGTCTAGTCTGAAATTATTTGAAACAAGTTTAAAAGGCATATGGCCAATCTTGGAGGAGAGACCCCGGCGATTCTGCGGCCACTCAGGTAGAGAAAGAAGGGCGTTGCAGACGACGGCGACGAACCTAAACCTAAAACCACACAGCCAGCGTGCTGGGGACGACGGCCACTACATGAAATCGCCATGAAGTATACAAAATACAACGGCAAACACATGTCGACGTCGGCGACGTGCCAAAGATACAGGTAGTGAGATACAGATACAGATACAAATGTATCTGCGCCACTCTGCCGCTTCCCATCCAACTGCAATGGCCTGTCCCTGGCCCTGATGCTGCTGCTGCTGCTGCTGCTGCTGCTGATGCTGCTGCTGATGCTGCTGCTGCTGCTGCTGCTCCCCCGTGACATTGGCAGAGTTCAAGAACTGCCCCAAAACGAGAGGGTAAGCTCTCCACGTCGCTTCCACGAATTTCACACTTTTTTGGCTCGCTTGATTATGATGATTACGAGAGCCCCTCGATGGCGATGATGAAGGATTGAGATGCGCTGTCTCGGCCTCAGCGAGATACAAAGATATGTACATTTGGCAACATGCGATATGCGGCCCTTACGACTGCTTCTTTATGGCCCACATTGCTGCCCTCGCTTATGGGGTCAAGATGAGAACGGAGGCGTGGCCCCATAAGAGTAACACTTAAAGGCGCCCGAGATGTGATTCGATATCAGCGGCCGTGGGGTGAATTCCCAGCAAAATATATAACAAACAACAGGCGCCATCTGTGGACAAGCTCAAGCATTTGTTCAAGGCCTTGTGGGCCTGAACAAACCCTCATCAGGCGTCCAAGCTGGCCAGGACAAGATTTGTAATCAAGCGTAGCCACCAGGCTGGGCAGTTTGCTGATATCTGCCCCCTGGGTGGGGGTGGGGTGTGGAGGGGTTCTGCGGCCAAATCAACCCTTCTGACGGACCGAACACCCTCATGTGTGTCATGTTGTGTCCTCAGCGCCTTTCTGCGGAGTCACCGCCGCTGCTCATCAATTGCATTTGGTCAACGCCCCCGAGGACGCTACCACAACGCTTCATTTTTGTATTTTTTTTTTGTGGGGCTTCCTCTGGCATATCGCGTGACTCGTCAGTCCAACTGGCAAAGCTTCTGCAGGGCAGGGAAGGAGACCAGTACAAGGGCAACGCCTCCGATCGCCCAATGGCCGCCAAAGTATCCTCAATTACCTTCACCGCGCGCCATTTAAAGAGGCCCACAATAAGTCCAAGCTAAACAAAATACCAAACGGAAGTCTAAATTTGGCCCTTTTCGGTTAACGTTAGCTTCTCATTATTCCAAACTTGACTTTTCAACAGCTCGCAGTGTTGGCAGTGTTGGCGGGCAGGGGTTCCCCCCTGAAGGCAGAAAAAATTAATTTATTATGTTAACAATGGCCACACAAAAGTTTTGTAATGTTTAAGCCCCGGCAATTAAGTGACAGAAATTATCTTCTCCCTGGGATCTTCACATGTGTCAAAGCGGGGGTCTGTCGAGGGTTAAGGGCCGTCGTGCCAAGTCCCTTTCCAGCTCCGGTTGCGTGTTTAATAACATTATGATTAAAATCATTTTGTGTCACAGACAATTGTCGCTCACACTCGCACATGTTCCTTGGAAGAGGAAGCGGACATGGGTCTTGTCAGGGCACCAAGGACACTCCCCTGCAAACACAGGAAAAGCCCCCTGTTTTGATCTAGTGCCCGCTAATGAGCGTTTTTCTGGGATAAAAAAGAGGGTTACACAAAAGGCTGTGCGAATGACACGCATCGTAATTGGGAAAATTGTTAAAGTTTAATTACTGTGCTTTATTCATTCTTCTGTGCGAGCTGTACTTTCCAGACCAACAATGGATGAGCTTACAATGACATTAAGCTTATTGAAGATTACCTGAAAAAAATAGAAAGATTTAATCAGTACTTTAGCTGTATGAAAATATTTCATTTATTTGTTATTTTATAAAATGGTATTGATCTTTTGTAATTACCACGATGACAAACTGTCGTTTATTTAAAATAGTTTAATAGGTACTTCAGTTTTAAGAAAATATTTCATTTGTTGATTATTTTGTAACATAAGAATGAGCTTTGTTAACTATACGATGACAAACTCCCATTTATCATATTTGTAATAGTTTAATAACTCATAATTGAATAAATTACTGCTGTAATTTCTGATAAGAAAATTCTCCGAAAAGTCATAAGAAATCTCAACAAAACAAAAATAATGTGTATGAAATTAACCATATAATAGACCTGTCGCGCCACATGGTGTTATATGCGACAGCTATAACAAGTAAGCCCCGGATTTTTACCGAAATATGGGTTATCAGGTCATGCGTCATGAATTGCGTTTGGTTCCCGGTTTCGTCATAGTTTTATACACACAATTGAATAGAGTACAAAGAATTTGTGATATTTTTATTTTAATTTCATGTTTTGCTTTACTCACAGCGAACCCGAGCTAAAGCCCAAATTGATAAGAACTTCGACGCCGCTCCCCACTTGCCCAGACTTATGCAACTATAACTATCTGATTATCTGATAAGTTGAGCTTGGGGGAAGAGTGACGCGTAAATGTCACCCTGAGGTGGCTTCCTTTATATGGCTGGGCGACAACGTTAACCCTTTGATCCCCGTCTCCTCCCCTTAGGATGTTTGGTTTGTTTTATGTCTTGGCAAACATTTGATAAAGCAGAAAAGAGGAAAAAATATAAAAAATCCAAAGGCAAATATCGGGCGAGTAAAAGTTAAGCAAATAAATAAATATTTGTTGATTATTTCTGTCACCGACTTTTCCCACTGATTGTGTCCATAGCCGCGAGGTTTTCTGTCGTTGAACTTTCCGGCATTTGTATGTCAATTTTAACGAGCGCAGTTAACAACATTTTAGAGGGCCAAGAGAAGTGGTTCGCCCAAAAGGCGTTCACCACTTCGCACTGGACAAGCTGCGAAATTTGCTATATTTTCTTTGACATTAATGGTTTGATTTACTACAGACATTTACGACTGCCGCCCAACGAAGAAAACGCAGACTCCGCCCACATATGGGTGGACGTACAAAGAAACGGAGCCAGAAACGTACAAAAAATTCCCTCACGCACTTTCCCACTAAATCGCTTAAGTGTCTTTTAATTAAATAAAAATAAATGTTCAAGGCACGCTGAATGCCGAGATCCGAGCTGTAGCGCAGTTTGCAGGGAACAGAAAATATCTGAGGAATGCCAGGACGACTTTTGGTTCAGGCATCTCATCTCGGTCAGTTATCAGACATTTTTCTCGTTGTTTTTTTTTTAGCTAAAGGCATTTTGCAATAAGCACGAAGACAGCAAGCAAAAAGCGATCAGCAGAAAAATATAAAGAAAATAAAAAAAGCATTTCGTTCCTATTTTATTCATAAACTTTTTTCTTACACCCCATCAGGAACTTTGAAAACTTTGGCAGGGAACCGGTATTTTGCTGCCTTCCCATCCCTATACATAGTATATGTATATATAAAAAGATATATATATATACATATACAGCCGACTGCAGCAGACAGAAGCAGATGAAGAGACAGCAACGGCAGACAAGGCCTGGGCTAAAGTCAGACAAAACCAAACCAAACCAAACCGAAAATGTATCTTACGGATACACAAACATGCCGCACGTCTTTGTCTACGTAAATGGCCCATGAAAATGAGACAAGAATGTATATAGACAGCACCAGGAACAGCACCAGCACCAAGAACAACAAGGAACTCGACAGGAACAACAGCGAAAGGACAAGCGGAGCTCAGCACGACAGTCGCCGTCTTCGGGGCTTCGCTTCGTTGGCGACATCTTTATAAAATAAAAATAGGAATAAAAAAGTGCCAAAAATCGCGTGTTGATAACAGCGCGTGAAATGGAGGTAGGGTACCCCACATGGGGCAGGGGTGGACTTGGTAGCCAAGAAGACAAAAAACGCTGCCAATGAAGTTATTAAAAAAAGCAAACCACGGTTATTTTACAAGAGAGCATGACTTTCGAAAGGCGTTAGGGCTTAAGATTTTTGAAGTTGGATTACCACCAAGAAGTGATTGTTTTAAACTCAAAAGCGATGGGAGATAAACTGAATTGGCACGACCATATTGAAATCTTAACTTCAAATGTTCTTGTAAAAACGAGTTAAGCTAAAAATGTTTCAAGTCTTAGGAACATAAGGACAAATCAGAGTTAATATCTCTTTGCAGATTAAAAAAGTCAAGCTGATTTATTCAGTTAGATTTCTAGAAATATATTGTTTAATAAAATAAACAATCCCTACAACTTTTTTTGGTTGATGTGCAAATAGTTTAACAACCAATGGGGCTATGTAAAATTGGTACGATTTAAGGAAGCAATAGTATATAACGAATAACTTATTCCTGTTCATTGAGCTTTTAATCTATTAAATTTTGTATAAAAGCTATTAAATCGATGGCAGTTGCCAGAAAAAAATGAATTTTTCAATATTAGAGAGCGGTTAATTGCTACGCTTCGTTTTATACTGATGTAACTTATTGTTGTTTGCAGTTTGTTGTTGTTTGTTGTTGTTTGCTGTTTCTTGCTGCTTGTTGTAGCGGAAAAGCCAAATTGAATTTTTAATGAGTTAAGCATAAAAATTTAATAAAAATTAGCTGTATAGAGCCAGAATGATATTTATATGCAAAATTTTAGTACCTCTATAAGAATTTGATTTGATTTTTCAGCTTGCAGCTATTTCAGAATATTAACTGATCCATAAACAAACTATTTAATATACGACTAAAGGTGTTTAGCTAAATTTATGGCTTTTTACTACTGACGATTATTTTTCATTCATATTCCAATATCTGTATTTCAGGTAAATAAAAATTAGTTGGGAATGTATTTTTTTATACGAAAAGAAACAATTTTGAGTTTTGTTGTCTGATATTTGAAATAGTTACGTTTTAGGATAAAACCATTTTAATTTATAAGATAACTTCTCAGCCAAAATTCAATCTTAACAGGATGTGCCTTTTCAACTAAGGCAAAGCATGGCAGTGTTGATTCGAAAAAAGAGTTTATCTTTACTGGGTGGAGGGAATGACTGATTGGATGACTGGCTGCCTGATACGCTTCACTGATCGACTGCCATTTGGCCCACAGCTCAATGTTAATTACATTTCCATGCTGAGCAATTAAAGCCCAGAATAAATTGTATTATATATTAATTCGAAGTCGGTATGCTCTTGCAATGTTATATTTCTAATGTTTTTATTTTAATTTTTGAAACATTGCAGTTTTAAAATATTTGGGAATAAAGTTGAAGTCTTTAGAATAAAAAGTATTTAAGCTTATAGATTAAAAAAAAAAGATAAAAAAATATTTTGTTTATTAAAATTAAGTTTAGTATTGAGTTTTTAACTTTTATTTTAAAATTATGTTTATTTTCCTAGCTTAAAATATTTAACATGATTTATTTAATACATACTCACAAATCAGTGGCGATGCTACCCGATAATTCATGCTTCAAAAATAAACGCCATGTGGAAATAATTTTATTTTAATATTTATTAAAGATACATTTGGACGAAATTATTTTCCTTAACCGAAGTGGATACAAATCTTTGTCTCCCCTTCTACGAAACTTATCCCCGACCACTTTTACCCCCTGTGAGGGTATTCTGATAGGTTTGAGTGCTCAATTGGACAGCCGACAGCGGGCCTGGCTGTTAAGTGTCGGTGCTCGAGAGAACTGGTTGCCCACCGTGTAATCATAAGCAACATTGTCAATTACTCAATCATTGACAGAAAAAAATCCACGCGAATAAATGAAACGGTGGCGTCCACTATTATAGTAATTATTATGCTTTGTCGGTCACTGTGTTTGCCTCTGGGGGTGTGAAAAAGGTCGAAAGCGTTGATTACTTGCGAAAAGACAAAAATTTGAGTAAAAAGGCGTTAGAGAGTTTACAAAGTTGAATAAATGTTGCACCTGTTGCACACAAACCGTACATTTTAAACGTTAAAGTGCTGTTTAAACTTCCTGCATTTACTTTTAGCTTAATTAACTTTTAATTACCATTTGGTTTGGTTTTCGCTTGGACTGCCGCTGGTCGTGCTACCACAAGCAATTTGATATAATTTTATTTTAAAATAACTTTACGCAATCAATTTGATTTTAGTTCAGCTAATTAGAATCGCAAACGTTCTGCCCCCCTGACCGCAAACTAATTTTACGCGCAAACACAAAGTAATCAAACACAAATAAAAGTGCACATATTTTCAAACAATTTCTGTGACATTGCCTCTGGATATTTATTAATTAATATATTTTGACACAGAATTTGATGTCTAGTCAATGAACCAAACAATCACCAATAAACTCTATGAACGACAACAAAAATTTAAGTTTCAGTTGACAATTCAATTCACTTCGATCAAATGTCAGGGTGACGCTTTTAAAGCCGATTATAATGGTTGTTTAGTACCCCACGCTCCCTCATATTTTATTTCCCTAAATCACTCCCGACTTTATTTTATTGTCTGTTTCGAACGATGTTTTGCTATTATATATTGATATTTTCTGTTTCCGACTTTCAATGAACATTCCATTAATTCGCCTTCGTTTACTTTTCCTTGCCTCACTTTTTCGCGCGTCAGCTTTTTTCAATTTTTTTTTTGTATTTAGCTTTGTGATATTGTACAACTTTTTCGATTGGCGTTTTCAGTTACACTTTTCCTTTTGAAAGCTTCTTATTTTGAGTTTGTGCTTCGATTCAGCTTCGAAATGGAGCAAGTCACATGTCAAGGTCAATGCCATGAGAGCCATGAAAAGAGGAAGTGAAAAAAATAACTACGGAAATTCTTCCCTTTCAACCTCCAACCTTCCAACCAACCTTAAAAGAAATTCTTAAATTAAGTCGTTTATTTCTTATAGAGTAAAATTCAAAAGAAAAAAAACATGCTTGATAAGAATGCCTCATAGGATTTTACGGGATAACTAAATTTTATTATTATTATCTTATACATATTTTCTTAGCAATTTTAAAGACGATAGAATTTTAAAATTTTGGAGTGTTGGCAGATATTCGCGATTTGTGGGCGTTAGAGTGGGCGTGGCTCCGTTTTGAAGTAAACTTGTGCTCCGTAAAAACTACTAGATTTTGATGAAATTTAAACCGTTATTCTAAAATATTTAATCATTTCTAGATCTCGAAGAATATCCAAAAAATTAAAAACAGAAAAGTTATAGTTTTTTTTAAATTTTTTTTCCGATTGTTCCTATGCGAGCTATATAGTCGTCCGATCCGGCCCGTTTCGACATATATACTAGAAAACTTTTGCGAATGCAGATAACTTTAAAACTGTAAGACTGTTAGGACAGACGGGTGGACAGACGGCCGGACGGACAGGCGGACATGACTAGATTGACTCTCCTAGTGACGCTGATCAAGAATATCATATATATACAGATGTCTCCTTCACTGCGTTGCAAACTTCGATTGTTCTATTGTTCCATTGATTAACCATTATTGGCGTAAAAACAAACAAACCTTAAACAACTTAAAAACCCAATTATCACCAATTTTGAAACAACACACTTTTTAAAACATCAGTTTGACTTAATCTTGTATTTTTGCTGTTTTCGACCCATCTATTTCATTCGGGAAGCCCAATGATATGCCATTGGAAATGCGATGTTATTGCATCAAATGCATATCTAACGTAAACACGTCACTCGATGAATGTTGCAGATGCGGATGCTACTGCAATTACTGCGACAGTTGCCGTTCTCGTGCTGCAGGGTGGCGACAGAATGATAGCCACAGAATTGAGTTCAGTTTTTGGACTTATCACCGCATGGCCATCATGCCCATCACTCATACGCCATGTTTGTCCAGCCGATGCTTAAAAAGTTAATGACTAATTTTCGCTGGCGCACAGCTCGAAAAAAGCCAATTTCGGGATGCCTGTCTAGGCAGGGATGCCAGTTGGGTTAATATTGGAGAGGTATGGGTATAGCTTTTCAATGTGTTTCACTGCTTTGCTGCTGTTATTTCAGCTGCACTCCGAATCAAGGGGGGACTGCATGTGTCTGCCTGAAAAAACACACTACACTCACAAATAAAATTGCAGAAAAAAAACTAACTAACTAAAAAAACTAACTTTATTTAATAAATGGCGAAACAAAGAATGTCGCATTACTCGAATTTCTTCGTATGTTTTCGAACGCTGTTATATTTTATACCCAGTATTTCGTGATTTTTCAATATATAAACTAATTATGAACATATATATATAAGGTTTTGCTTTTAAAATGTTTTGAAACGGTTTTCTTATTTTAAGATAAATTTCTACTTATCATTTAAACATAAAGTAAATAAATATTGCTTAGGTAATGAACATTAGCTTTTTGTTTATTTTAACAAGAAAAGAAAGGGTTTTCTGTAATATAATGGTGATAAAAAATGGGAAGTAAATGTTTGAAAAATTCTTCAGCCATTGAGAGACTTCGTTCTTCAAGTGTAGAGCAATGGCAAAAATGGGATGAGTTAGCGAGAGCAGAGGACAAGCGTCCATCGCGCGCCGCCTGACGTTATAATTAATGAAAATTTGCCACGATTCAGTATATGTATGCTGTTGGGCCAAAAGTGTGCTCACAAAATAGATGCAAAATCCGGCATAACAGCAACGGACCACGCCGCATGCAGACATTTGGCTAATATGATTTTGATTTTGGTGGCCGGCATTAGAATGCCATTAAGTTGTCGGTTTGTTGGTTTGTTGGTTTTCTTTCCAACGGGGTTTACACACTGCGATTCTGGTGCGTCGATTTGCACATGAGATGTGTAAGCGATGCATAAATTATGCATCTGTTGCACAAATGTGCTTATGGGGGCAGGCCCTAAATGGAATACTTGGGGCGGGTCAACAGACCCATGAGTCAGAGCACTTACAGCCGTCTGGCTGGCACTTCCTGTCTCGAAAGCCCTAATTTAAGAGCTGAATTATGTGCTGCAGAACGGGATTGATTAATTGGCATTGAGACTCACTAACTAACTGAACTTAGTATAAATTTGTATGTAAATTAGGGTTATATAAAAGCCGTTAAATAGCATTATTGGCACTGATTACTATGTTTTTATAGATAAAAACTGGAATTATAAATTTTTCAGTAGATAAAATACTCATAAAAATACTCAGCGAAATTCCCGCAGTTTAAATCTCGTAGTACTGGCAAGTGTCTGGTAAATTTGTCATTTAAGCTTATTATTGCACACTTTTCCTGCCATGTTATTCCCCTAATTTCCCCTAATAGCGATTTTCACTCCCCCAAAATTGGCTTAACCCAAAAAGTCTCTGCTTGAGACCCGCTTTGAGTTTTGCCTTTTTGATTTATGGCCCCGAAAAGTCGCGCACGTATTGCAACTAGCTCGACCACCTCCCTCGTCACCACCCCCTTTTGGGCCCTCTAGCCATTGTTTGTAGAGACAAAGTAGCGTGCGAGCAGGGAAAACAACTGCAAACGGCAAAAAAAAAGTCTGCATTCTACAATTGCGAATTGCATTTTCCATGGAACGTAAATAGAAGCTATTTAGCAAAATGTGCACGAAAAACAACAAGAGCAACAACAACAGTGGGGAACAGCATCCAGCTAAAAAGATACAGCCATGAGGGGGGCGTGGCAGGGGCAGTGGCAGGGACAGGGGCAGGGGTACGGCGGCTTTGCTCCGTTTTGAGGTCAATGTACAAAGCATGCAGCCAGGCAGCATTTATTACGACTTAATGCGCTCCCTGAGGGAACTTTGTTTGGGATGGGAGCAGTAGTAGCGGTAGGAGCGGCAGGGGAAGGCTCTAATTTCGTGTTTAAACTGCTTTTCACACAACCACTCACACATGCGAGGGCATGGTTGCTTGTTGCTCACAAAAAGAATATAAAAAGTAAAACATGAACAGGAGGTTTTTGAGTACCCAAGTCGTAAAGAGAAACAGAACCTTCCGCAGAAAAATCAATCATGCCGAAAACCGTTTAAATATTTTTTACATTTAAGATTAAAGTAGACAAACGGTACTTTAAGTTTCAAGTACAACCGTTTTTTTTTTAAGATTTGTACCTGTAACCTAAAGTTTAATATATTTTTTTAATCACTTTCAAGGACAAATTGTTAAAAACAACCATAACGAAGAGCACAAACTAAAAACATATGTTTAAAACATACCTATAAAATCTCATAAGATCTATTTCGTAGTATAGTTATCTAAAGCCAAGGAAAGCATATAATACCCGCTTCAAGTAGGGTATCAGAACATCAAAAGCAACAACAACAGCAACAACCTACTAAGAATGCGGCAAACAAGTGGAAAAAGCAACAAGGGCTGACAGCAGGAGGTGCAACAAAGACGGTGTAAAAGCAGTGGCGGCATCGAAAGGGGGCTCTGCCACAAGCAAAATACTGGGTTTCCCGTCACTACAACAGAACACAATCATAATTTACAACGAAAACACTAAACCACAACAACAATAACAATAAATAAAAAATGTAAGAAAAACTTCACCGATTTTTTAACAATTAAATTCAAAAATAGCTAAGTAAATTTCGTGAATTTTGGGCAGAAGCCCAAACTAACTAACTAACTTGTATCCGGGCATATGGTTAAATAAAAAAAAATGTTGAATTTTTTTATTTCATTTTATTTGCCAAAAATAAACAAAACGTCCACACCCATTTCTGATAACTAGGCAAGGCGTTTCTAGTTTCTTTCTTCTAGGTGTAAAACCTTTAAAGCGTGTTTTAACTAGCCCTTCAAAATGCTTTTTTCGATAATCGATACAAGATGGCTCATGGACATAAATGGGTCCAATGTCTACAATAAAGTTGGCCGACAAAAAACGAGAGTGCAGCTTTGGCCCCAAAAACTTGGCAAGCACCGAAATATAAAAGACCAAAAGGAGCCACCAAATGGCAATGCCAAGAAATGGCAAATAGCATCAAGAAGCACGACCACTAAAGATACACGACCCACGGAAAAAACAAGCACAAGCTATTGCAACTTATTATATTACACTTTCAACGTCATCGCGCGATGTTGCCGCTGTCAATGCAATTGCAATTGCTGTTGCTGTTGCTGTTGCTATTGCAGTTGCTGCCGTTTCGGAGTCACTTAAACGAGATAAATCAACGTGGGCGATTACACAATATCTCAGGGTGATTGTCTCCCTCTCGCTCGCCCGCGCTCTGCCGTCTCCCTCTGCCCGCTGTGCATGACTTGGCGAAAAGTGCAACAGCAACAGCAACAGCAACTGCAACAGCAAAAGCAACAGCAACAGCCCACAATCAGCAAAAGACTCGCGCCATTGGAGCAGTGGGTCGCTCTTGGGGTCTTGTGGAAATATGTGGAAAAACGTGGAAAACCTGTAAGACAAAAGTCGACAAAATCAATAGCACACACACTCGCTCAAGCGGGCGACACTGCAAATAAACAAAAATGATGACAGCAACAGCAATATGTGCAGCAGCAACAATTGCTGGTGCTGAAGTAGGCAGTTACTCTTGCCGTTGCTGTATTTTCAGCTTTATGAGCGATAATTAAAGTTAAATGCCTTTGCTACGAAGCTGCGGATGTTACTTGCTAGCTCTACTCATATGTACATATGTATATATACTGGCTGGCAAAGACTACAATTTGTTTTGTTTCGTTTTTCTGAAAGAAAAAAAATTAAATTTTAATGACTACCCTCACTGGAAGTGCAGTGTTTTTTTTCTGGTTCACGTTGTCTTCAAGTTTGCTGTAGTTAAAACAAGGCAGCGAATCGGGGTCATTAAAAGAGAATTGAGCTCGCCACAATCGAAGACTATCGGTGTATCCTAAGCTGATCATCTTGGGAAAAACATGCAGACAAAACTACATGTTCAATTTACCCATGGACTTCATTTCAGTGCTGTTACCAAGATGCAAATGGCATCAAAGCTTCACAGCTCTTCAAAGATTCACTCTTGCAAAGACTCGGACAAAAACAATGCAAATCAAAATAAAAACAAGCCCAACAGAAAATAAATAAAAACATGGAAAACAAACCAAAAGCAACAAAAAAAATTTCATGTTTTGTGTCGGCGACAAAAAATACGCACACACACACACAAAAAACCAAAAACAAACAAAATAAATAAATCAAAAAGAGTTCAACGACCAAAAGTTGAAATGATTTCCGACTGCCAACGAAGAGGAGCAACGACGACATCACTCACCAGCCGACGAGAAAACGCGAACTTAGGGGGGGTGGATGTTGATAGGGCGGGGAGGGGGGCGGTGATGAGACCAATTGACAAAACATCGCGACGCGTTAAGCGTACTGAAAGATACAGATACAATACCGCGATATCACATGGAAAGTATTTGATATGCGCGACCTGCGTATGAATGGAGGCAGAACCAAATTAGAAATAGGGAATCGACCCATGGCTAACTAGACTTATGCATGATTTTCATGATTGATATGCAAAGAGCTGGACAAAGACAAGAGTTTTCTGGGAGCACAACAAACACGCGGAGAGCAAAACACACAATCATCCAAGTTTGAAGTTTCATTTGGCCAGACCGCATATGTATCTGCATGTACATCTCAATGCAGCCAGGAAGCCGCCGACGTTTGCACTGCCGCCCACGCGCCGCACATTGAAAATCAGCCGCTACTGCGGCTCATCAGCGGCCATTTGTGGCTGATAAATGAACGCATGTTGTGCGTGCATATCTGCCAGATACAAATGCCTGCAGTCCGTTGCGGCCTTTGCTTTTCTTTGTTTCCAGTCCGCCGCTGCCTCTGCCGCTGCCGTTGCCGCCTCTACTGCGCTGCGCATTTTTAATGAGCGGAAATTAGTTGGCATTGCGGCAAGATGTTTTTGTGGCTGCCCATTTAAGTAGATACAAATGTATCTGTAAGTCATAAATTAACAATCTATGGGGCGCGTGCCTCGTGCGGTCTTCACAAGACTTGGCTTCGCACAGGTGCAATTATTGAACCGATTACATGTCAGATAAATTTAGCACAAATCGGTTATTAGCGTTCTCCAGATCTTTCTGCTCGTTGGAGATTTGATTAATATCTTAATTATGTTTGGAATGGGTTGCATTCTATTTTGGTTTTGTGTCTTGTGGATCATACTTTTGGCTCACTTTTTGGCCGTGCAACGCGCGGATATATTTAGAGAACCCGCATTTAGCTCAGTCTTGGCACAGCCAGCCAGCTCGCAGATACACTCTTGCATTTCCGTTTATAGCCAGCCAGTGCTACCAAGAGATACATTTGGCAGCCTGCATTGTTAGGTCATTTTATGACAGTGCATTTAAAACTTTGATGGCGAGAGGGGAACATGTTGTTGATTATATTAACCAAGTTCAACGTGAAATATGAATCCCAATAATTCAAAATTAATTACATGACAAGTACTTTAAAAATGTGTTTTCCTATATTCATTATTAAATGCTTAGAAAAATTCTAGTAGTCAATGGCTTAATACAAAATTAAGCATGAACCCATCTCAACTCTCTAGCATTTATAGTTAGGTCAGCCCTTTGATAGAAGAAAGTATACTATTCTCTACGTTGAAAGGGTATAATTTTACAATGATATTGTTCATGCTTCAATGTAACATATTGAGCCTTGCAGAGCTAAATTAGAACGAATTAGAGTGAATATATTATTTGCATGGCACAGATTCAGTAAAAGATTTTAGTACAAGATAAAAAGTTGTGTGTGGGAAACACAGAAAATCGTACAATCAAAATCAAATACAAAACGCTTCACTTGATGAAATGATGTTTGATACTATGCATTAAACTGTACTCTAGAAACTGTCTTAGTCAGTGAGTTTGAGTGTCCGAGCCTTCGCTGTTGAATTGTACACTGTTTCCGCATTATAGCCACAACACCACAATGCACTCACCTGTCTGATGACTCCGATGAATCGTATCGATCCAGACACCGCTTCTTGGATCCCCTCGTGCCGCGTTCTCCCCCTCCGGTTGTTCTGGAGGCTGTTGTTACGATTGCTGTTTTTCCGGCTCCCACCCCCACTCCCAGTCGAGTTGTTGTTGCAGCCTTCCTGGCGCCCTGATATAGCTGAGATCGCAATGCGTTTATATCCAATTTGGCGGTCTGGGCGCCAGCCCCGCCCCCCACGCCTCCCGCCCCCCGTTTGGTGCCCTGCACGACGCCAATGCTGCTGGGCGTGCTGAAGGGACGCGCGGGCTTTGCCGGGGGCTTCAGCTCAATATTTGAGGTGACAGAGGGGGCGGTGGGAGGTGCGGGGGCTGGCAACAGTGTGGCGGTGGGTGTGGCTGCGGCTGTTGTTGTAGGTGGTGTTACTTCTGGGTTGCTGTTGTTGGCGACGCCGGCGCCAATTGTCAAACTGTTTAAATTGACGCTGTTTTTCAGCTGATCAAACAATGACAGAGCCGCGTTGGAGGTTAAAGTTTTCTTTCCCGCTGCTGCTGTTGTTTTGGCGATGGGCGGGGGTGGAGGGGTTGCTGCTTGAGCTGCCAATGCCTTAGTCTTTAATGCCGTATCCTTTGGCTGAGTGGCTGACATTTTACCTTGCTTTGTTTGCTGTGTGCCTTGAAACTATTTCCCCTGTTTTACTATTGTAACGATGCGCTTAATTGCTCTCAACTGCTGCCATTACTCCTGAGTCCCTTTGCCACTTCTGAGGGTTTATTGTTAGTCGACAGAGCCAATTTTAATTGCTTGAATCTAAAAGTTCTTAGTCAGCTATTCAAAATCGCACTGCCTTTTAATGGAATTACCATTTCGATTTTCCCCATTGGTTTGCACAAATTTGTACTTAAATTTTGCCACGAACTTGCACTTTTCCGGCTTTTGTTGGTCGGGCTCTCGAGTTACGAGTGGTGAAAACGATTATACAAATTAAACATAAATTCATTTAAATTGATTGCATTTTTGGGCATTTCACATTTAGCTGCACTTCACTTCTGCACTTATGACACACATTTTTTTCGATTCGATTGATATTTCAGACGAGAAATCACTTGATCAGCATTTAATTACTCAACGTTGCGAGATTGATTTTGGTTTTGCGAGGGGTTATTGGATTACGGGCTGCGTTATCAAGTGTTTCACTGTGCTTTATGGCTTTGTGAATGGCTGATTGTTATTTCGTTCTCGTTTGTTTCCGGTGCACACCCAAAACTCATTCTGCAAGACTGGCAGAAACGCGAAAACTCGCGAATTCAAAAAAGCAATGAAACCGAAATCGAAACAGAAACAGAAACCGAAACAGATGCCGAAACGGGTATGTCAGGTTGACCGGTCCAGCTTTGTTCAGTAACAACGATGACAGGCCAGCAAACAAATCGCAATCTAATCAAATGCATTCCACTGTGCCACTCACTCGGCAAACTAGCGATTTGCTTATCACGGGGCCAACTTGTCTGGCGAGCGCGCTATTAATAATTAATGCAGTGGCTCGTTCACTACTGCTGTTAATTGCTGCCAATTGCCGTGTAACCAAATTAAACAAAGTCAAAGAAACGATGCACTGCAAACTGCGAATTCCGGAAACCCATCGATTGGCAAGCGAAAACTGCGATCTCCCCACGAAAAAAGCTGCGGGCTGCTCTTGCTCTGCCTGCCGACTGACTGGCGAGTGGGGCCGAGTGGAGTGGGAGTGGACCGAACGCCGCGGCCCCACCCGAAGCGGGAGCCGACTGCAACCGAAGCGGCGGACCCGAGTGGCTCAGCCAACTAGAACCGGGCACAAATCAAGATACGAAGCACGCGAGGCAAGAACGAAGGCAACGAACTGCCGTTCGTGTATTTATTTGGCGCCCATCGAGGGGCACTCTTGAGGGGGGCGAGTGTGCAGAGTGTTCACTTTTGATTTCTGTGCAGCGGCAGCAGGTTTTGGAGAGAGCGGACAAGGGACAGAGGCATTGGGGGAAACTGGGGGAGCTTGTTGCGCCACAATGTGTGACTGTGTGAGTGTGTGCGTTTGAACTTCTGGGGAAGTTCAGAAATTCAGTATTTCGGTATTTCAGCATTTGGTGGTTTGCCAGTTGGACCGTAACTTCCGATATGTCCGCGGGTGTTTGAGTAGGTGGCAAGTTCACTCACACACACGCAGACCGAGCTGCAGCTACCTGTTGATATGTGTGGGAACTAATCAGAATACGAAAGGTTCCTGCGGTTCAGCAAAACTCTAAACCGGTTCACGCAGCCGAGCATAATAGTTACATATATGGAAGTTTGAAGCCAAATACAGAGGTGTGGACAATATGCACCCATATTCAATGCTTTGGTTAATTGTCTTTTGGCCCACTCATTTCATAAAGCCAAAATAGCCAAGAAAACTGAAAAAGTAAACAAAGCCAAGGCAAAACCAAACAATAACAAAACAAAAGCACGGGGAGCCAACTCACAAATACAATCCAAAATCGCCACTGTTATCAGAGACCAAATAAAGACCAGAGAAGGAAAGAGAGAGAGGGAGAGCGATCGCTCACACACACAGCGAGCGAAATCTTGTCATAAAAGCAAAAACAAAACCAGAAACTGGGTCTGTTAGAGGAAGAGGGACAGCACAGAGGGTTGAGGTGGGAGTGAGAAATCAAACACAACACGTGCTTTTATTACGTTACAGGCAAGTGTGCGTACGTATATGTGATGCATCTGTGGGAGAATGCAAAATCGAGTGGGACAAAGACAGCGCATGTTGACGAGAGCCTTTTGCGGGTGTGTGCGAGTGCGACATAACTCGTTTGGTGGCTAGCGTTTTTGATTTTATTTTCCCAAGAACATTTTGGTTCTTATTGGACTTTTTACACTGCACTTAAAATGTGAATATAAGGTCCAGAACATCCAGTAAAAGCGAATATTTGATTGACTTCCGGGGATATATTATATGTACATATGTATGTATGTATATACTGAATATCGTATGAATCAACGACTGCTAAAATACATAGCTACGATTAGTCTTGAATTCCATATGTACAATGTACATATGTACCTCTCAAAGCCGCTCAAAAACTATTCTAAATTTTATTTCGAACATGAAAAAACTTATCAAGTTAATAAAAAAATACACGGTACGCGAATGCACAGCGTGAGAGCGAGAAGCAATCTAAGATTGTGTTTTGCATTTTGCAATAAATTTTCCGTGAGATAGGTGCAAAGATAGAGAAAATATGAACGGGAGAAAAAATAGTGAAAATTGGTATGGAGAACAAGAAACTTTATAAAATTATTTCAGCGCTTTGCGATAATGACAATTTGAATTTATAAAAATTTTTAATCATTGTCCATCGAAAAATAAATTTCAATAATAAATGAAAAGGTATTTGAAAATTCGGTGTATTTGTCTTGAAAGCAATTTAAGTGAAAGCGACAGCTCTTGAAGTGAAGTCAAACCCATCACTAAGTCACTACCATCACTAAAAGAGGGAGTGTGAAAGTGTCGATGGCAGACATGCCTGGCAATATATCGATAAATCAGGCGCTAGACAGGCTCAACAATTGTAATTTAAAATTTAAATAAAAGTAAGTAAAACATGAATATAATCAAAAACAATTTTTATACAATTCTCAGATTCGTGTTAATCTGCAAAAAATAACCCGGCAGCATCACAGCGCTGCCAATTCTATTTTTTTTTTTTATAAAGTTTGCCCATCTCAAATAAAAATATCATCTCAAATAAGTTAACGAGAAAATGAAAAATTATTTTAATATTTAAACCGTAGTTCTGAAATATTAAATATTACTATATGTCGACGAACTAAAAAATAAACTTGAAAACAGGAGTTTTCACGTTCGAAAGATTCACTCGGATTCGAATTTCCCAGAACTGTTCCAGTTTTCACTTCCGAAAGATTCACACGGAATCTAAATTCCCTCTGCTAATTCTCTGTTAATTCCGTAAAAGCCTTACGGAAACCATACGCCAAGCAATTGGCTGGCGAAATCAATTCCGCAAGCACAGAAATTAATTGATTTAAAATACTTTGCGATAAGACGATATTTTTTCCTTACTCTTTAATGGTTTAAGAACAATATTGCTGTTCAAATTTGGTTTATAAAAACATATTTGACCTATTACAAATTATTTTGTGATTGCGTCTCAGAATCGATTCAATTCTAGACTTCGGCATCGTAGGAGTTCTGCCGCCCCTATTCTAGTTTCCGAACGAATTGAACCGAGACTAGGGAATATTAAACTATTACTAAATCTTAAGGAACTAAAAAAAAATTAAAAAACAAAAATGGTATATGTTTTTTTTAAATTTTTTTCCCGATTGTTCCTAAGAAAGCTATATGAGATAGTGGTAAGATCTGGTCAATTCTAGTCCTATATATTTATAACATTCTTCTAGAAGTATTTATGGCCGCGGCTCCCATACAAGCCCGACCACTGTGCACCGACTCGGAATACTTGTTATTCAGCAAAACAAAATAAACCGGCAGAATCGCAGCGTTGCCAGATCTATCTTTTCATGTCGAAATAGATCCAGATTAGAGATGTGCTTTTCAATATAAAAAGTTCATCTCAAATAAAACTTTTCATCTTAAAAAAAAATACGAAAAATTGCTGCCGCAACTTGCTGCTGGAAACTAAATACAAGCTGCCGCAACATGTTGTGCAACACATACTTTTTTGGGCACGCCATCTGTTGCTCGTTCTTAAAAAATTATATTCAGATTCAGCAGTTTCTTAACTGGTTAGCTTAGACTCTAACCGATTATAAAGATAGTTAACTTTTCCACCCAATAAATTTCGTATCACTTTAAGCCTTGAAACCAAAAGCAAAAATGAATCCTTTTTTAATCCGAAAACTTACCTTAAAAAATCTTTTTTTTTTTTTGGTACGTCATTTCTCCCAAACTGACAAAAAAGTAAAAAGTTTTTCAATATGTCGGCAATTTCAACATATTAAGACTCAGTTACACTTTGTTTGTCGGTAGATGGCGACAGCGTGAATTGGAGTTTTCCCACCTTTCGTTTTATTAGGGTACCGCAACGCCTTCACAATGTAGAGTAACACTTATTTATTATATAGCATGTACATTTGTACATTTTACTTTGATCTCAAATGCCAACGCGCCATCTGTTCCTTTTTTCGGTGAACTAAGGAATTCAAATAAGATTCAGCAACTGCTTAACCGGTTAGTCTATTGGCGCAAACCAATTGTACAAAAGGTTATTAAACACAATTGGATACATTATTCAGATTACACTGTGCAGCATAAAAAATGTTGCTGAATTTTTAACTTGGGATTCTAAATTTACTCAACCAATTGCTAACACTAATAATTTTTCTCATTTTCACTAATAATTTTTCTCATTTTCACGAATTTTTAATTGTCCTTTAAAAATATATCAAAATCTAACTTAAAATCAATAATGCGCTATTATGTTCAAGCTAGCTGGCGAAATAGGCCAGAAAGCTCTAAATGGGTTCTAACTAGTTCAGAATCTGAAGTAAAACCCCTAAAAATGTTTCACAGTTCTATGGTACATCTTAAGTAATTTTAAGACCATTTTAAAATATCTTTGTATATAATAAATTTAATTTAGGGAAGAAAAACACAACCATACAAAATGATTCTTAAAAAAAATGTTCTTTAATAAATTGCTACATTTAAAATAGCAATACTCCATTATTTTAATACGTCTTAGAAAAAATGTGCGAATGTCACAACAACTTGGCCAGTATTTAATTACTGTCTTTAAGCCTCTCCCAATGTTAACACCCATGCTTATTTAAAACAAGTCAAGAAACTGTGTGTATGTATAGCCAAGCCATTTTTATATATTTTCTTACAGTTTCGATTACAAGTTATGGATATAGCTAAAATGATTGCATTCGAAATTGATTCGTTTCGTTTACACGGGGTATGCGCATATATATTTAGCTAAGAATCTCTTTTAAATAGTAATAGGTTCTTTTATGGGGTCACATACATAAATATTTACATGCATATGTGCACATACAATTGTAATAATTATTGATCATTATTTATCGCTTTCACGTTTCCAGTTCAGATCCATTTCTAAGGCTCGTCCCAAGCATCCGTCTCCAGCGTCGGAACTCAATCTTGTATCTAATTAAAAAGAGATTATGTCGCATTCATCAATTGCAATTGCTAGTCAGGCGATAATTACAGCAGATACAGGTTTATCGGAATATCAACGGCAATTACAACCGAATACACTCAACTCAACTCAACTCAACTCAACTCAACTCAACTCAACGATTAAAACTCAAACAAAGGCAAGCAGAAGCATTTGCGGTGAAGAGCGACATTTAACGCATGCACCAGACACTTAACAAATCTGCGACAGTTTCGAATTGCGTAACAACTAAACACTAAAGTAATCTTTAATATCTAACCAGCACCCAGCAGCCCGTGCCATCGTCCCGTCGAAAGTAGCGCGGCCGATTGTCCCTGAAAACGGTGACGGCGGGGAACTGGTTCTCCTGTATAAACCTTATGGTGGCACGCGTCTGAAATGTAACAAAGTAATTTGATTACACAGTTTATAACAATATTCTTTGGATTAAATAACTTCGACTATTCCATAACAAGAAAGGAAGCATCCTTTGGCAAGCCGAAGTTTATATACCCTTGCAGCTATTGCAAAACTGAAACATCTTTAAAACATCGAAGTTTTGAATTATGTGAGTACATATAAAACCAATTGAAGGTATGATGATTTTCACCTCAATTATTCGATCGTGCCTATGGCAGCTATATAATAACGTTTTCCGATTTAAAAAAAAATTAAAAGCCTAATTCTGACTTATGAAACAACTTCTATGTTTAAGGGAATTACAAAAACAAATTAATGTTAGAGAAGTTAAAATTTGCTTTGATATATATTTTTTTATTCCGGTTATTTCCGTGGTTCCCACTTATGTACTACCTGCCATAGGTAGACAATTTTTGGGAACGTTGCATGCAGATAGCTTTAAAACTGAGAGACTAGTTTGCGTAGAAACAGACGGACGGACTGTCGGACATGGCTTGATCGACTCTCCTAGTGATGCTGATCAAGAATATATATAGTTTATAAGGTCGGAAATGTCTCCCTTACTGCGTTGCAAACTTCTGACTGAAATTATAAAACTCTCTGCAATGGTATAAAAATATTGTAAAATCTAGTGTAAAGCTTTTCTATATCCATTAAAAACAACGAAATGGTTTTTCGACCAGCTATCAGAGGGTGATTCACATGCAAATGCAAACACACCTGAGGAGCAAAGTGAGGTGGCTCCACGTCGGGACTGGAGGACAGGTGCTGCAGCAGAAACTCATCCGTCTGGGACAGCCACAGATCGGCGCCGCGCAATGGATCGTAGTTGAAGGGTCCAATGCGCAGCATACCCAGCGATGAGTCGTATACATCCAGGACCTGCCGAGTGTTTAGAAACCATTGGTATCGTCCAGTGTTAAGGATCACTGCCCACTCACCGATTGCGCTCCCATGAAAATGCGAGCGTCGCGCAACTCCCGATCGGGTCCTCGGTCCGGAAAAGAGGCCGGAAAGATCTCACCAGTCTTGATGTTGACTCCCACGCCGTAGATTATCGGGCAGCTGATCTCGCCGCGCATCATGGTATTCAGTTCGCCCACGCATGCCTGCGTCAGATCGATCTCAAGAAGGTGATTGTGGAATGATTCTGAAACGCGAAAAAAAATATTTAATTTTAGATGCCTTTGGCTCTTTAACGACATGTCACAGAAAAAAAATATATAACATAAAACTCAAGGTTTTTATTCTTAATTTTAAGTAAAAACATATCGCATGGCGTTAAATATAATATATATGTTTAAATGTGAAATGGTACAGCGTTTGAATTAACCAATCTGCGCCAATTCCTCAATCTAAAATCAAACGTTGTGTTCGGGTCCGCCAAATTTGATAACCATTTATTTTATCGCAGACACTTTAAGGTTCTTAACAATGATAATAAATAAAAGAACCTACATAGTTTTGAATTTAAAAATTCTACTTTTAAAAATTGTAGATTTATGTTCCTTTTTTTCACAGAAATATTTAATAACGTATCTTTTAAAATTGAATCAAATCTGAATGAGAAGTTATGGAACATTTAAAAAGGCTCATATTACGCATTCAAACCTAAAGTGTTTGATTAGTTAACAAAAGAACAATGAATTCCCAAATTTCATACTAAACAACTTACTTTCTTAAGGCTACACCTATTTTTTTTAACTACTGAATTAAAAGTATATATTTAAAATAAAAATAAATGTCCTTTTTCTGAGTTTGTTTTGCGGTGACCAAAATTCTAGAGAACTGGATCTTGAACATGAAACAAAATTCGTTTAATAGATTCAGTAAAATAACACTATTCACTAGCCTTTTTATGAAAGATTTTTAAAAATATGCATTTTTGACAAAATGGTAAGCAATTTAATCTTTTTTTTTCGATTTCCACAAAAAAAAAAACAAATATATATTATATATACAAAAAAAACATTTTTTTTTCGAAAAAAAATGGAATCGAAATCGAATCACAGATAGCATTTAATTATTATTATTATTATACTTAAAATAAATAAAAAGAGAAATTTGTAAAGCTTGAAAGTTGTAAGATGGGTAACGCCATAAACTATTTAAATACTATGCAGTCCAATAGAGTAGGTACACTTACGCATGATGCTGAAGAAGACGTCCTCGCCGTAGCCCTTGGCATCGCGGTAGCCACCAATCAACTGCAACTCGATCCGACCCTCCGGGTAGCCGACGGCCAGCTCCTGGACCCGCGACACCATGGTGCACACAGCCTCGTCCACGCCGCTGCCATCGAAGTGGGCCAGAGCCACGGCTCCAGATCCTGCCGCGAAACGGTGGGTTAATGAGCCAAATGAAGCCAATTTATGGGGCACAGGGCGTTGGAGTTGGAATCGGAATCGGAATCGCAATCTTACCCGAATGGCGGACCACGACGATAATACAGGTGGTGGCATCGTCGGCGCCGATGATGTTGACGTGCTTGTCGTGCGGAGCGGAGGCGGCCAGCTCCCGCTGTCCCACGTAGAGCAGCCCCACCGGACCCACCGACTTGGCCTGAATGGAGTGCAGCTGCTGGGCGTAGTCTCTGTAGACGGGATGCTGCAGGAACAGGCTGTTGGTGTCCATGGGGCAGTCGTCCTGCAGCACACCGTTCAGCACGAGCACCATCCTGGCTGTCTGTTATGTCCTTCCTAAACCCTCTTGCAGGGGTCTCCTCGCTTTAAATTACTGCGGCGGCTTGTCTCGGGCAAGACGAGTAGCAGGCAACTGCAAAGGGGTAGAGAAAACACGGAATGACTTAGAATCCAAGCGAGACGGGATATTACAACTTCAACTTTATCCGCTTGGAGCTTGGCTCCAACTTCAACTTCAACAGAAGCAGCAGCAGCAGCAGCAGCATAAAAATCAATTTACGATGCCCGCAACGGCCGCAGATTTGCATGTTTGATAATAATTTCATGCAGCCGCGCTGAGAAATGTGTTTACACCTCGATCCCTTCTTGGCTGACTCGTAAATTTAGCCAGCTCTCGAACAACAAAGCGCAAATAAAAATGTCAAAAGCTGTGTGCCTGCGGCCGAATCGATTCCCTGCCCTGTTCGCCAGTTAACCAACAATGGACACCCTGAAATTGGTTCGCAGGGGCGTGGTTCGAAAGGGGGAGGGGGGAGGTGCAGCCGGCTCGTGGCTTTGGGTAAATCTAATAAAACAATTAGAAGGCCACTTGGGGGGGTCATCAATTTACGGAGTGATACCCACTGCCCATATGGCCGGCAATTGAGGCAAACACCCGAAGTCACAGATGTCACACGAAAGTTAATAACCATTAAGTGGCGGCCAGCGAATTAACCAGCAAATGAACAACAAATTTAATAGAATTTAATAATGCTCAGCACCCCACTCGGTTTCTGAGTGCAATTGCAACTCGAGCTGAGTCAGCGTCGCTGGGTAATTGAATTATTTACCTACGGATGCTGTCTAGTTTCAATTAAGTGAAATAAAGACAAGTTAAAAGTTCAAGTATAAGTGCATATGCGAGTAGTAAAACAACATCGTAGAGACTCATAAACATAAATGATTACATGGGCAGTGAAAAACAATCGTCAGGGCTAATTCCCGATGCAAAATTCGTTGTCTGCCCGAAAACCCGAAAAAAAATTAAGTAAACCAATATGCAAACAAAGCTCGAAAGAATCCCGGCCAGAAACAACACTATTAACTTGGCCCGGGGCGGAAAACAATGGAAAAAGCTGAGGAAAAATCAAACAGCAAAACGTGAAGAGCTCTGGATGCCTGGATGCTGGATGGTGCAGGAACCCAGCTAGGATAGCAATTGTTATGCTGGTCTTCGGCCTGGTCTTGCCTGGAAGCAATTTAGCCGCGATCATGCATGAATCTTGATTAGATATTCAACGAGAAATAATTTGAAAATGATGACAGTTGGCGATAGGCGCGCTCCACTCTCGAAGCCAAAGGATGGATGGTCACAGTGAGAGAAAAGGGATTAAATATATATTAAAAGAAAATCTATGCAAATATTGTATAAATTATAATAATTATATACACTTCATTTTCAGTTTTCAGTGTAGTTAAATTCAAACAGATTTTAGAGTCACAAACAAATAACCAATCATCATCCTCTTCTAAAGAATTCGCGTTTTTACCAACTCGTAACTCACAAAGAGTAACACAAACATCGCCGCGAGTTCTTCAGAAGAAGACGACCATGTAAATACTCGAATAGCGCTATAAATAAATCGACTTTACAAACCGCTTAATTTAGTGGTACATTCTTCCTGATATTTATACTTGTAGACCAATTTCATAACGATTCCAAGCAAGCTGAGAAGATTTGTATAAATAATAACACCAAATAGCGATTATTATCGTTTGAGATTTGAAAATTAAAATCACAATTAACAATTATCTGAGAAAAAACACATTAATGTGTTCAGAATTGTACTATAAACAAGAGAAGAAGGCGACCTTCATATTTGGATTTGACAGTCTGTACCGAATAGTTAATATTAGGCCAAATTTGTCTTGTCCGATAAATATGGAATTTGCTATTAAATATGTTGTGGGTGAAAATTTGAGAAAAACGATCAAGTCTTTATTTTACAAAATGTTTTTTTAAGGAAATTTTTGGTATTCGTAGAGATCCTAAGTCTATCAATCTAATTGTCAAAAAAAAAATCATTTCAATTAACTAATGTTTGAGCTTTGTGAAAATAAAAACTCAAACGAATATTTCAGATGCATATAAATAAAAATCTAAAATAATGATTAATTAAGGATGTTGGCGAGTTTTATTCATAAAAGTTATTATTGTTACGGTCCCTGTGTGTTTCGGTTAAAGTGCTAGAGATTTCATCAATATACTCCTGATTTTTGCTGTGCAGGAAAACGAGCAGGGCAATGGAATGAAGCTGAAGCTGAAGCAGGAAAGGAGCCGCTGAATGCAGGCGATCTATGTAGGTGAGGCAGGATGACCGAGTTTCCCCCAACTGATTCCTAATCAAAGACCCAAAAGTTCTGTTGACTGAGCTGGCTGAGCGGGCGGTCTTGCCAGTCACTTCGTGCCTGGGCCACAGATTCCCTCCACTTGATAGGCCCGAAAACCTGAATCCCGAGAAAAGCCAGCCAACGAGGAGTCCCCAATCCCCAATCCCCAATCCCGGCGTGATCGATGGCAGTCGAGTGGATGGCAGCAGAGGAACGCAGCAAACAAGGCCATCAGAAACGATTCAATTCATTAGGCCGGCGACGAGTCTATTACGTCGACTGGTCCGGACTCCGGAGAACTCGTTACGGTTCTGGCTTATAACAATCACAAATTATGGGTTTGTGGCCGAGCGGGCAAAACGATCTTGTAGACTTAACACTGATAGCCAGGCCAGTGCCGGGCCGAAAACAGGTTCCATTTGTCTACTGGCCGGGCATTCTTGGCCACATGATTGATTGCAATTTTGACGACTGCAACGGCGGCGGCAACTGCAACTGACAGCAGCAGCAACAGCTACAACTGCTACTTTTCGTCTTGGCTCTGGCCGTTCTGACCATTCTGGCCACGTAATTTACACCCAGCCACTTCAGCCACTACTTGCTGCTCATCTGTCCAACTGTCGGAACACGCTGGCCGCGCATTTCAAATTCTTTTGGGCAGCCCTTTGCACGACACAAATGTCAACAAGCGCGAACAAATTTTTAGCCAAAATACGAGCCACAACACAACTGGTTTTCGGGGGCTGAGATTCTGGCCAAAATGAAGCAATTGCAGGCGGGAGGAAACCAAGTCATGTGACAGGGGAGAAGGCGACCTGAGTTAGAGGAATCAAAGCGACTTGGATCTGGCCAAATTCAAAGTTGCAGTGGAAGGCCCTCTTCCGGGTTCGTGATTTTTCTTTGTTGCTGCTGCTGCTGCTGTAGTTGCTGCACAAATGGTTGCTGTTGCTGCTGCTGCTGTTGCAGTTGTCATTGTTTTGCACACATTTCATGGCCAGCATGCGGAAATATTGTAAAATTAATTTCAATCGTTTGTTAATCGAAAGATAACTCTATACAGCCAGTGGGTTCTGCTCTCCGCCGATCTCGATTTCGATCCCCATGCCCAGCCATTTAATGCCGCACTGACAATTTAATTTGGCCCAGCTGCAGCGGATTGTTTTGGCCCTGGCCCAAGTCCAAGTCCAGGTCCAATGGCTTTGGCCAAACGTGACTGCCAATTGACTTCCACACAATTTCGCTTTGGCACGCAAATATCGTGAGGCCGGCTACCTTCCGAGCTCCCCAAGAAATGGTCACCAAAGACAAAAAAAAACAAAAAAATGGAAATCGAAAGTTTACATTGAGTGGAAGCTGGGCTTCGTGTTCCTCTCCGGCGGTTACAACTTTCTGGGATGCCAAAATCAGCCGAAAGAAACAGCAACAACCGGAGGAACAAACTGAATTGAAGTTGACATTTCTGGCCATGTTTTTCGTGTTTCGTTTTTTTGGGTTTGGGTCTAGACCAACGACTCCGTCTTGCTGTGCCAGATGCCAATACATGTACATATATATAATATATGTCTAGTCAAATCCGAAAATCTTAAAATCCAAAGTCTAAAGTCGGAGATTTCCTGAATAGCTCTAATTAGAATTGCCGATCGTCGTGCTCCCCGTGGCTCAATGTGCTCGAATCAGCAATTCAATTCTATAATTCTATTTCATCCAGATAATGATTAATGATGATAGGTTCATTATACGCGTACTGTCGTCGCCTCTCATTCAATTAGAAATGCAGTAAAATAACTGGAAGTTAGTTATGACCTGGTACTTGGCTGTCAATCACTCAATCACTCAATAGATGTACCGCAAAGGGAGTGTCAGTTTATAAGGAGTTGACAATAGAAACATACGATTACAGAACAGAAACGAAGAAGATAAAAATAGAAAGTAATTTTCGGGATAAGTTACTTTAAATAGGCCACATAAAACATTTCATTTTTATCTTTGATGGCATACCAATATTTATATTATTTTTAAAAGAATGCTATCTTCTGTTAAAAGGACAAACACACAAAAAAAATAATCGTAAAGTTTGATAACGACTGTTCAATTTGATATTTACAAGAGATTTTGATTTTAAGCATTGAAAAATGTAAATTTGATGTTGGAAAATGATACTTTCTCAATAATAAAGTTTTGATATTAAAATATAAAATTTACAACATGGTCGATTCAACATTTTAATATCAAAAAAATGTTTAATATATTGATATATATTCGATCATATCAAACTGATATTTCATGTATCACGCATAAAATGATACGGAATTTCATCAGAATAAATATCATATTTTATCTTTTTTTTTCTGTGTATACAAAATTTTATATGCTAACTTTATTGTTTTATATTTTTGTCTTCAAGAAGTAAAGAAATAGATACGTAATATAAATCAATTTAAGCTCTTTACTTTTACTTTTAGGAAGGCACGAATATAAGGACTGTATGTATAATATAAAGTTTTTGAAACAGGCTCTCAATAATTAATTAATTAATTAATTAATTACCTAAAATGTTAAAATAAATTTGGTGAACAATGTTTTAGTTGATTTCTTGGGTTCTTTGCTTTATGAATTGATCGTATTAAAGGTTTTGGAAGAAGCTATTTGAGCTCCCTGAGTGTCCCTGTTTAGTCTACCAGGATAAATCTCCCATTTAGTGTCATTTGCGTTGCACAATTTCCCAGACTCAGCCGAAAAGGAAATCTATTTTCACACAGCAGTGAGGCCCAAGAAAGGCGAATTCCCACTAAGTCTCTTGTCCCATTACTAAGTTGGGATCGTCTGCCGTTGTTGCTGTCGTGTAGTATCTGCTAACTGGCCGGTGTCTCTGCTTTTTTAGCGAATGCCTCCGCCAGCTGGTTGTTTTTCCTTATTTTGTTTTTATGCCTGCTTATGCAAATGCAAATGCGACTGTGGCGCGGAGTGTGCGTAAACGTTTGCGCCTTTTGTTCACATGGATGTGGATGTGGATGTGGATGTGGATGAGGTCCGCCGATTCCGAAAGCGTTGCGCTGCCGTCATGTCCAGTAATTAGCATAGCACACAGTCCCAAACGCAGTCGTTTTCTTACAGTCTGTTTTTTTGTTTTTTTTTAACATTTTTTTTCCGCCGATATTGTTGCTGTTGCTGGTTGACAACCGCGGCACTTTGTTTGTCCTCTCCTCCGCAGTTGCACTCGTCAAACAAACCCGCCGTCGGTTTGCATTAGCTGAAACCAAAGTCTGACTTACTCTAACTAAGTTAAACTCGTTTGACTTTTATGGACTGCGCTTTACGAATGAACTGCAAATTTCTCGGAATATTGCTGGACTTTTAATGTTTAGATTATAAAGCCATGGAGAATCCGACAAGGATATTAAAACGATTTTAAGAAATTCTGTAGTTTATCTACCATTACTTTTATGCAGTGAATCCTTTTGTATATTAATTTAAAATTACTTCTTGCACAGATTTTATCTTTTAAAATTTGTTTGTGGAGTAGCTATTTTTTAAGGGTATACTTGATAAAACATGTACTCTCACAGTTGATATTTCAAATTACAAATTTCAAATTAAATTTTTTCTACTCCTAATAACCAATTAGGAAGGATTTGCCGGCGAAGTATCTCACAAGTATTTCCAAATTCATATGAATTCCGATCAAGGATTGTCCATTGCATTCGCGTTTGTTTTCTTGTCTGATGCGCCGCCAGCGTAGAATATTTGCCAGCGCAATTGGACATGTTTTTCGTGGGCTCATTTCTGCTTTTTTATGGCCAAAACACACACCGACCGACACATATACAAAACAACTGCAGCAGCAAGAAACGACAAAATCCACAGCAGTCGGCTGGCATTTACAACATGCCTACAACGTGGTAATGGTAATGGCAGACCAACTGCTGCACCACCGCCGAACCACACCACAAAAAAATGTTGGATAATTTTGCAGTTAATCACAGTATTTTAAAATTTAATTTTTAATAGGCATGTGTGCGAAATTGAATGCAATATTTTGTTAAATCTAGTGGAAAGGTATTCTATAGGTATTCAATAGGTCTTTAGAATCTTACATTGATAGGAGGAGCAAAAACAGTTTATAGTAGGTACTGTTTCAAAATCACATTGAATTTGAATTTAATATGTATATATATTTCAGTAAGAATACTTTACGAAAACATTACATTTTGGGACAAAAACTTAAACTGACTACAAATATTAGTTTTCTTTATTTTGTTGACAAATTCTTTTTTTCTGAAGGTTTTTTATTTAAGTGAGATGTTTAAATAAAACGAATTAGTACTTAAAATTAAATTTTGTCCAGTGCCCTGCACCACTGAGGCGGCAAGTTGGTCCCGTCTTGGAATACCAAATTTCATAGCGGTACACTGCTAAATATTTTGCAGCAACAGGCAACAGTAACAGGCAACCACAACAACAACCACAACAACCACAACCGAATACGTGCGGGGGCGGAGGTTTGTTTTTATAGCCGCCCAACCGCCCAATCGGCCCTCCCCCTTCGGTTCGGTGGTATGTGGTATGTGTGCACCACCGGTTTGATCTTGGGCATTCATTCCGCATGCGGCACTATAATTTATAACAACTGCTGAAGGCGCTCGCCGAGTGTGCGACTCTTGCAGCTCCTCGACTCCTCGACTGCATCTCTCCAACTCTTTTCTCTTCTCTTCTTTTCTTTTCTTTTCTTTCCTTTTTTTTTTTTTTTTTTTCCTTTATTTTATTTTCTCCTCTGGCCGGCATACGCGCTGCGTTCATCCTTTGTGGCCTGAAATTGCAGCTCATTGTTTGGCTTTGCCTTTTGTATACCCTTTAAAGCGAGGGGTATGATGGCAGGCTATCATTCTGATGCGACCTCGCTCGATTCTGATGCTACGCCATAGACAATTACATCTTTTGTGAATTTACAATTTGGGTTTATGCCTTCGATAGGTGTTTAACAGATTACTTTGTTACTTTTTAGTCTGAAGATGAAGTTGAGTTCATTAAAATTTGGTAGTGTATAAAATTAGCTTCCCTTTTAATTAATGCAGTGTTTGTTGATTAAATGAAATATTTTCAGTGATCCTAAGCTCTTACATCCATTTTAAAGTCTTTAAGTAATAAAATATCATATAAGTTATAAGATGTTAATATATTCTCATAACATTAATATGAATGAATACAAGGTATTTTAATTAAGCAATCTTTATAACCATACAATTAGATTAATAGCTGGTTGACAGTAACTTTCAAGGCATTTACTCCTAGCATTTTCTAGGGTATATAGATTTCGCCATTAGATTTGTCACTCCTCGATTTTGTGGAGTGGAGTGGCAGGCACGCCTCTATCTGCAATGTGCGATCTATTGCGACGGGCGCTTTCCTTTGAGCGGAGCAACTTGGCCTGCGAAGGCTGTGAAGCTGTGGAGCTGTGGAGCTGTAGAGCTGGCTGGGATTGTATGTGATTGTATGGGATTGTATGGGATTGGATGGCAGGTCTCCAAATCGGAATGGAGCAGTGCGAGCTGGGTCTTGCAGGGAGCATCTAATGGCCGGCGGACGCAGCTCCATTTCACCTGAGATTGATAGTCGTTGACGTCGTTGCAGCTATTCGGCTTGGTTTGGTTTTGAAAGCCGCTGAAGGAACTTTTATGATTCGGCCCGGTGAAATATATATATATATATATTCCTGGCCAGCGCGATGGAATCTGAATAGATGATTTCCTTCGACGCTGCTGCCTGGTGTGTCTCTTCGGCTTGATTTATAGGAAGCGATTGTGCATTTTGCAAATTACGATGTCTCGGGAGCTCTGGGGATTACTTGCTGCCCGGCATTATTAATACCTGAATGCAGGCACACCAGTAATAACAACATCATCATCGTCGGCTCTTTGGCCTCCGCCTCCGCCTCCACCACCAAATCCTCCCTGCTCCTTCTGCTGATTGAATCTTTTATGTGTGGATTTAGGAGCCATCAGCGGCAGGAGCAGCAGAAAGCAAATCCGGAGTTGAAATTAAATATTTATTAAATCGACAGCACACACACACACAATGGCATATAAATCAGCTTAAAAACTATTCAATGAATATTCCAATCAATAGACCATCGCACACAAAACAGCACGAGAGGTGGGTGATGTTGCTGTCGAAGCTTTAGAAAATCTATGACCCCTGACAAAGTCGAAGGAGGAAATTAAAATGTTGGGCAAATGAGATGGCCACAGCTCGGCCACAGATTAGTGAACATGGCATTTTTAACATACTTGCAGTATGAGAACAGATTTATCTTACCAATATGAATTGTTATTGACAAAACCGTTTTCTAAAAAAAAATGTTTAAATATCACATCATATATAATTAGTAGTTCTGAGAATTTTTTTGCTTTTTATATTATTTATACCAGGTAACGATTTTTAGAGAGATAATTATCGAATTCTAAGAGGTTGCCAGGCCGATGACTAATGTAGTTGATTGTAAGATGTTTTTCCATGTGTATATTTCATCCCCGTTTTTAAGGCTCGGTGAAGACATCCTCTGCTGATGCAACCTTTCAACTTCTGTCGAGAATCTATTGTAGCAATTATGTCCTTTTCTTGTAAGGACCTCTGACGAGTGACCGGCAGACAACTTGGGGCCAAAAAGGGAGTTGAAGGCAGTCCAAGTCATTGTCCTCGGGTTACACTGACCAATTTCGAAAAGTACAAATTGAGCTGCACTCACCTGGCTGCCAGGCGGGGGGTGGTTATGCATTGTGCAGCGAGAGTTAGTTTAATTAATTCAGCATCGATGGCTGTAAACAAGCTTCGGCCAGGCCAGCAAGCAGGCTGTCTTTGACAGCTTACTCGAAAGAGGTGTACAGGCACTTGTCGTCAGTCAGTGGAGCGCTTTTTCGGCCCCCATCTCGAGAAAATCACACACAAACTGAAAGAACTTTGACCCTTGACCCGGTGGAGCTGATGCTAGCTGCTGGCTGCTGGGAGAGTCCCCTACGAAGTGGTGATGTTGCCTTCAATTAGCGCTTTGGACACAGATATTAGTTGGAAAAACAGTTACTCCAATTTTTAATGGCATCTTTTTTGGAACACTTAATGTAACAGAGAGAGTTTTTCGGCTTGGCTCTAGGGTGTTAGTGGTGTTAGCACATCTATACACCTTGGAGTCTGTCGGTCGCCATAAAAGATCTTCGAGGGAAAAACTAATTACACAAGTCGTAAAGTCTTAGCAAACCTAAAGGCAAACCAAATGAGATGTTTCGACACTTGACGGAAATGGACTGACAGAGTCAATCTGACTCATGCCGTCTATACTTATCTACACTTTGGTTATCGGGGAATTTTAAATATTTTTAAATAAACAAGTGGGTGTTTATTTACAATAAATCACCACAAAAAAAAAAAAACAAACATTCTTATAAAATGTTTAATCTTTAACAATATATTTTTGTGTTTTTAAATAAGTTTTCTTTTTGTACTCAAGAAAACAAACACTTTCAACACTTAATTTGCAGTTAAATTGTGCAGATTATTTTTATTTTTCATGTTTTGCCATAATTTAAAAAGATTAACACCCTAATAGTTTTTTTTATTGTTAATTAAAATGGAGGCTTAACTGATAAGAATAGAAAAGATCAACTAAAAACATTTCTTGTTTCAATTAATATATTTTTGTTTAGCTCAATTTATATTAAATAACCCACTGCAATGTAGCTCGCTATCGGATTTAATTTAAACGAACCCCCATTTAGATTCTTGTTCTTCCCTCATCTTTTCCATCGATGAAGATAGCCAGAGTAAAATTATTTTTAGACCAGCTAATATTGATCATCTAGGAGGGCTTGATTGATCGCCAGGGATAGCGGAGGCGCGGACTCCTTTTCCCAGAGTCCATGATCAACGATTGCACCGACGATCGATCCATTGGCCGGCGAAATAAATTGTTGCTACACGTATAAGACATCGTGTACGACAAGTTAAGACAACGATCTGCTCGCCTCTGCGGCTTCAGACTGAGTCTTGGCCAAGAGTCTGGGTTCTGGCCAGAGATTTGGGCCCAGCGATCCGCATCATGTGGCGTTGGTCGCTGCAGGACCGCCAGTCTGCAGATCTGCACTACGAAGATCGCCTGCTTCGGTTGCGTGGACACTATTGCGCAGTGTGTCTATATCATTAATTAATTTAATCACTCGAACATGATTTCGCTGTGCGCCTGTTCGCTGCCAGTTGTTCTCACAAAAGTTATTAATTTCGAGGAAAAGTGATCGATAGCCGGGGAAAACCCGGCGGGAAAATCGAAGATAAGGCGCTGAGGATCCCGCTCTGAATGAGGCAACACAATATAGATCTCTGATGCATATTGCTGAATAATCAGCGTCGTCCGCTTATCAGCTCCTCGCAGCTCCGATCCCATCCTCTAGCAGCGTCCCATAAATATTAACGATCTTCTGGCAATGCGAGATAAGAAGGCATTTTTTTTTGGTGATTCTCGTGTCTAAATCTGGGAAATCAAATCTGGGCAGTGGATGGGTCCCAAGAAAGATTCAACTCACTTTCGTTGGCTTATAGAGAGTGTTACTATAACAGCGAGTGTTACTTTAACCTCTAAAGATTTTCCAACTTACCCTGATCTGCAGTATCAAACTGAACTTGATAGGGCTTTTAAATAAACATTTTTAAAGGCTTCTAGCTAAATTATTGTTTTGTTGTTTTGTTGTTGTATACCACAGAACCCCTAGATTTATCTGCAAAACATTTGAATGTATTTTTTAGTTTTCTAAGGTTTCCTAGGAATTATCTTCAAAAAACTAACTTTCTTTTCGATATCTGACTGCACTTGATCGGTATATAAAAAAGTGTTCTATGCGTTTAAATGGTATGTTTTACATAGTTTATATATTTAATTTGTAGAACATAATCTTCTAGAACTTACATTGATTTGCAATTTCTCACTGCACTTAAAAGGGTTTCTATAGTATTTGTAGTCACATAAATGGGATCTATGGGATGGTTTCTTTCACTGTTTGCACTAGGCCGTCGGCATTTGTTTACAATGTTTTTTATAGACAACTTTTCTTTAAAAACTTTTGATTTTATAATCTTGTAATTTTAAATTTTTTCTTGATTTTAAGGGACTTTTTAAGCTTAGTCAGCGAGTGCGCTGAATTATCCGCGAGACGACGAGAAGCAAACCGGAATGAGACTGAAAAGCAACTGAGCCGCAAGTCCAAGTCGAAGTCGAAAAGACACTCGGCGAGAATAAAAGAGCAGCGCCAGCGCCAAAGCCTTTGGAACAGTTTCCAGTTGAGCCTGCGTTGGGCAGAAAGGGAGCGCATGCTTGCTGCCGGCAACCTAATTGGACCCCTCGTTGCGACGCGCTCTCTCGCGCTCGCTCTCCGGAGCCTCTCTCCCCGACTTGGAGCCTCTCCCTTTCGCTCTCTTGGGGAGGTGCGAGCGGGACGGCGCATGGAGCAACACGTGTTCTTATCAGTCGGTCATTGAGTGCATTTTTAGATGAGTGACTTGAGTTTGATAGCCAATGAGTGGAGTGTTTATTCTTCGAATTTGGCTTAATTTCATTAGATGCCGGTCCACTGTCACTCGCTTCGGTAAGTGGTCACTCGTTCACTTGGGGTTGCAGTTCTTTTGGTTTCCTAATTGGTCAGTGGCCAGCGCTTTATGTACAGCAAATGCATTTGGGATGGCCCCTATCTTTGCTGTATTTAATAAAAGTAAAACACAAAGGGTTTTCCATAAAAAAATTATGAGTTGTAGCAGTCTAAATCTTGCACAGAAATTGATCTAATTTGGGACCATCAGTTGACCACTTAATCATACATGATATAATTCTTACAATATACTAGCAAGACCATTTTTTTTATAATTATAACCATTTGTTAATTTTTTATTGTTTAAGATTTCATTATTTAACGACCTATTTTTCAGAAATCCAGTTTTATTTTTGTTTTATATATCTACTTACGTCTGAACTCCAAAAAATCTATATTTTTGTACGGAACATTATTTACAGTTGAGCTTTCATAATGTAAAATGTTTTCAAAAAATTTGTATTGCTAATAGAAAGTAAAAGCATAGTTAAAAGTAATACTTTAACGCATTAACTAAAACTTATATAGCTTATAACTTATAGCAGTCTAAATCTTTTAGAGAAATATATCTAATTTTGGCCAATCATTTGACCACTTAATCATACAAGATATAATGGTTAAGGATAATTTCGTACGAGATACTAGCAAGCCCACTATTTTTAATTGTAATTATTTATTAATTTTTAATTATTTAAGATTTCAATATTTAACTTCTTTTTTTTTTTGAGAAAACGTCCTATTATTAATCCAGATTCACGGATCTTAAAACGCTACAGCATTCATTCATTCTCCAGTTTTATTTTGTTTTAGTTATCTACTCATTTCTGGATCTCCAAAAAAAACTATATTTTTTGTACGGTTAAAAGGTTTTCTTAAAAAATTTGTATTGCCAATAGTAAAATTTAAAAGTAATTTTTTAACGCATTTACTAAAACTTATTTCGATGGGCTATAGAACTTCGATTCATTAAAGTTTTAAATTTATTTGATTTTAAAGTTAACTTAGCTGCTTTATTCTTGCCATCCAATCCCCAATGGAGTACTTGAGTTGACCATCTGAAACTGGAGCACAAAATACTCACTCGTATCCCCCCATCTCCTTACTCAATCTCCCAACTTTTTATCCCAAAATGCAACCTTTTCAACGAATACCTCTGCCTGAATTGCTGCTTCATCCCGAAGGTGGCACAAAAGCCATTACGCACCGCTGTGAGATTGTAATCTAAGCTCTCGTTATTGGAGCAGGCTGGGATTTAATTAGACAAATGTCCCACAATTTGTAATGTCATTTTTCTCAGCAGTTGCGGAAAATCCGAATGTAAAACTTTTTGGTGTTGAAAATGCAAAAGGTGAACGAAGATGTGGAAAAGCGGCAAGAGGGGCGGCAGATAGCACCCGAAGTAAGAAGAAAATATGTCTAATTTTGCACCATGTGGACAGTGGTCATTATTTTGGCCAGTGATGGACTCTAGGGGCGTCTGGGGGGGGGGCTTCCAGGTACCAGAAATCTTTGCCAAGCCACTTCCCCGCCCCCCTCTATTTCTGCGAGTGTGTGTGTGTGTGTGTGTGTGTGTGTGTGTGTGTGTGTGAAACAGCATGCGGTCCCTCGACAAAAAATGAGATTTGCTGACCGGTGGTCATTAAAGCACATTTACAATGAGCGAAGCCATGTTGGCTTGTGGCTAACATGGTCTAAGCCAGCCCCTCGCCCCTCCCCCCAATCCACGGTCTATGGCCATGCAAAATGACCAGAGACAAGCGATCAAATCGATGCCGAAATTAATTTATCTTGGCACTGGCTACCAAAATTTGACAAATTGCAAATGTATTTGAAATTGACTGCAAGTTGTTAGATCCAAGAGGTTCGGAGGGGGGAAGTTTATTGCAGGGGATACGGTATAAATTGAACAAGCTGGTCCTGATAGTTGATTAAATTTTCATTTGGCTTTTGCAATATCTGGGCATTTTAATTATGTTGTTTAATCATCGATGATTTTATTATTCAACAAAATGAAGTTTTTGGCAACTAGCTTTCCGGGTTTTTCTTTTCAAAAATAATAGTTATGATCCTGTCTATTGCGTTAAATATTTTACATTAATCCTGCTGATAATAAAATTGTTAGTTTATGAGCCAATTATTTTTGAATTATTTTAATGAATGCGTAAGTAAACAAGCATTATAATATTATAAGGGATAATTAACAAATGTATACATTTTATTCAAAAACAATATTTTTCTCTAACAATTAAGAATGTACCACGTTAATACCTAATCCTTCGCCAAATAACCCACGTAAGTAAAAACAACTCTGTAACTTAAAGTTCTTATTTTTAAAGAATATTTTTTCAATTTTTTCATAACTCAAATATGTTTTTGTACACTTTACTATACACTTTGAGCTGCTTTTACAGAAGGGAGAGCCAGTCAATTAATCTTATCAAGTTGTGAACTTTGTAAGATTTCCCTGGCAATTGCCTATGTTGAGGTCTGATCAAACACAACCCAATGAAGCACCCATCTTTTCCAGCATCCCGCTCCAAAAACCGCACCCACCATGCACGCAGTTGATTGCACTAATTGGCAAAGAGCGTGACGATCGCTGGCGATGGACATCAGCGACTGGACAACGCTGATGGGGAGTTCATGGGGAGCTGGATGAGACAATGAGACAAGATTTTCATTCATAAAACACTCGCTGAGTGGACCGGAAGTTCTTATTTGATTGCAAATTGTGATAGGTTCCAAGAAAGGGTAAACTGGAGCATTTCAAAATCCTATTCATAATTAAAACTTAAAAACAAAATTTGTTGAGAGATTTGCTCCTATTTAAATAATACAAAAAATGTTTATTTTTTTGAACTGCAAAATAGTTTAAAACATAAGAAAAAATAGTTGTTTCAATTTTAGATTGTTAATGTATTAACACAATAAACATTATTATGATTTATTTGAACCTACTTGAAACAATGTACTTTATCAACTTTATTCTTCGTTTTCAACTGAACTTACACGACCAATTAACGACTTGAATTCAGACCAGCAAATGTGGTGCACACGTTATTGGTTTTACACTAGATTTTATTTGCAATACTTATTGTTAATGGTATAATTTCTAATATTGACATCCAAATATTTGGGGTTCTTATAAAAACCTATCAGATTAAATTGATTCTTACTTAGCCAATAATTAAATATATCTCAAACTCAAGTTATTTTGTTTTTAACAACATTTAAGTTTCAGTTATTATTAGTAGTATGAAGTGAACTCAAAGGTAGAGTATCCCCGTTTCCGAGTGTTCAGAATAGCAGTTACTTTCTTGTTCCTATGCCAGCAATCGCCCAAGTTCAAGAGTGTTAATTAAAGCAAAAGCCTTAATTATTGCTATTTGTTTGTTTTTCCCTGTTGTTGTCACAGGGGAAGTATTTCCGCCAGGAGTGAGCTAATCCGGTCACAGCTGCCGTCGCCTTGGTCACCGTTCGGGATCGCATTTCCCCGGCCCAGAGGTCAGGGGTCAAATGCAGGCAGAAATATGTAAATGCAGGGCGCTTGCGTGGAGCGATAAAAACAAATCGAAAAGGGAACCCACTGCTAACCGATTTCCACTTCAATTTCGAGTCGGGTCATAAACTTGCCAGCATATTGGAGGAGCAGTTCTGGGCAGTGGGTATGGCAGTGGGTCTGGGTATGGGAATGGGTATGGGTATGGGTATGGGAATGGGTCACGAGCTCGGCGGTGCAAGCTAAATGCTTGTTAAAGGGCGGGTACGCGATTGTTGCTGTTGTGCGGTTGGTTCGTGGCAACCACAAAAACAAATCAGCCGTTGTGGAGCGGAGCGAGGCATCTGCATCAACATCGGCATCGGCATCCCGGCAATTGGCAAATTCGATTTGCAATTTTTGTACAAACGCTGGAGGATCTGCTGAGCTGCTGGTTGAGCAAACAATTTAGAATGAAGTGCAATCGGGAGTCAGAAAGTTGATTTGCAATTTAATGGCAGCGGCAATTTGCACCTCATCATCATCATTATCCCGGCAGATCTTTCTCCGGGTGATGATCTTTCAATCGTTCAATCAGGCGGTCCAGCGTGGCGAGGCACGTGCAGGTTGCAACCTACAACCCGTGATCCGTAACCCAAAGCCCATTGCCCATTGCCCATTGACCACAGACCGAGCAATACAACGATCCTCAGGATGTCCCACATATTTCTCGCTATCTCCCGACAGAAACAAACTATTCGTATCATTTTGGAATTTCACCGACTATCGTGGCCGCAGCTGGGCAAACCAGGAAGTCTGCCTGCAACAAGTTGCCGCAGCAATGAGAAAAATTTCGCTAGATAAATAATGCATATCTCACGCACTAGCTTGGCGGACCAAAGTTGAATTAAGGCTCAATTTTACACAGAGAAACCTAACGTTGCAAAACCAAAATTAATACAAGATATAAATGAAAAATATTTTCCATAAAAATAAGTTTAATAATAGCCTAACAATATACATAAAGTCGAGTTTCTTTAACTCAAAATTGATTCATTTGAGATTTCATTAAACCGAACTTGTTTTCTTGGCAACACAAAATACAAGTACAATTAATTCAATAACTCGAAGTCTATATAACTCGACCCGATAAAATCATAAACCATTTTAATCTTTTTTTGAGTGCCAAAATATAGATATAAAAAAAATATTATGGATTAAACAAATGTCAATGAAATTAATAATTATTTTTAAATATTTACGAAATGTTAACTTTTATTAAATATTTAAATCAACATTCGTTAAATTTAATATAATTGGATTCCTTTTTTAATACGTATAACTTCTTATAAAGTTTGTGGACATTTCCTATATCAATATGATATGATATAATAACTTTGAAAAGTTAAGAATATTTTTCTTGAGCCAGTCCCACTTTCAATATGAAAATGTTTCGAATATATGACAAAATTTGGTGACATTTTTTTTCGGTGCAACTGAAGTTACTGCTTTTGGCCGTTTAATGAAGGCCTAGATCCGATGCCTGGCCATAATAAGCAATGGCCAACAATGAAATCTTGGCTCCAGCCAATTTATGCGATGGCTTGCAGTCTGGCTTTCTGGCTTTCTGGCTGCTTTTTATTTGGCTTTCTTGCTTTTCAGCTCCCTTCTCGTGGCTGCGTGTTTCGCTTTGGCGCGATTGCTTGGATTAATTTAAGCCCTGAGCTTGGCAGCCTCGCCGAAAAGATTCATTAATGTTTGATTTTGGGTGCTTTCCTATTTACTTTTTCCCAAGATCAAGCGAGATTTACGCCAAATTGCCAGTGCCCCGAGCTTGGGCGAAGCATCCGCTTCTGTCCCGCCAACTCCTCAATCCTCAATCCTCAATTCCAGATCTCGTATTCCTCCCCCGACTTTTGTTTTTACCGTTTCTGATGCCGCTTTGATAGACAGTACGGACCAACTGCAAAATTGGTTCATTAAATGCAACAGTTTGTTTAGTGGAATTGAAAAACCCGCCTACAGATAAACATCTCTGTTCCAGTTTTCTATTCCCACAAAATTAGGTGAAAGCGAAACTGAGAAGCTTTGCTATTCGATTAAGTTTTTCGGAATTGGAATTAATTGACTAACATTAAGACCCTATACAACCGCTTAAGATTCTTGTGGAAAAATTTTAAAGAAGGTACAGATATAACATTTTTCTTAAAACAACAAAATTACACATAATATATTTGTAAAAGGTATGTAAACTAAAAATATTTATGGTTGAATTGAACCAAAAAACAAATTTTATCACATCTTGTTTCTTAATCGTTGATGTCATAAGTAAGTATTAAGTTATCATATGGGTCTCCTCAGTCAAAAATGAACATACAAATTTCCACACAATTTAATTTTAATAATGTTGCATAAGTCAACATCATCATCTAGTGAAACAATATTTTCATTCAGGGAAAAATTTCTTAAATTTTGTTTTCAAATTTTGTACTTTTAGTGTGTACTTAAAGAAAAATAAACAATAATGGAAGGGGGTCTTCTACTCTCGCAGTTTTAAAAATCCGATTTTTTTCCTTCATTATCAGGGAATGCGCTTCAAAAGGGTTTACCGTAAGATACCTATTTCAATAAAGTTATACACCGTAATTTACCTTTAAACGCGTTTACCCGAAAGTATATTTTATAAAAAAACTAGCCCGATTTGAATAATTTTGTTATTCCAATTGTTCACAAAACATACCGCCATAATTGGCCGAGTAGGATTTTCGATATTTTTTTGTTACGATTTTATAGCCCCTAATAGGTTAAATAACGACGTAAGAAATTGAATTTTTCACTTATTGTTGAATAAGTGCAAAATAAATAAAAAAAAGTAGAAGACCTTTTTAAACAAATATATCCTTGCATTTATAAAAAAAATATACTTGCATGGCTCTTATTTTATATTTTTCTTCTTATTTAGACCAGAAACGGTATTGAATAATACGGTAGTTTTGTTGTCAAAATGACACAATTTTTTAAAATTAAATGTTATTCGGAGCACATCTATAAAAAATACTTCTGATTAGAACGGAGGTGGGAGTTAGATTTATGCTGGCAGATATTTGGTAACTTTAAATAAATAAACACTACTGTTTTATTGCGTAAGTTTAAAAACAACGAAGATATTACGATTTTTCTATTTTCTGTGGCACACACGTATGTATGTACATATGTATAAAAGTTTTGTAAATATAAAAGCCCATATTTCTGAAATCAATTCTGAAAAATTGAAGATTAGTTTGCGTAAAATGCCTTTTAAAATGTTTTTTAAAAGACTTGACATTTAAGTTGATTTATCACCTGTTCAACCCTGTAAATGAAATTCTTAGACGGCAATATTTTAAGAGTATTAAAAATAATAAGATTGGGTTCGCAAAGGAACTTTTAACTAGGGTGTTTTTAGGAATACCCTTAAATGTGGCAGGCCTCCGATCGAGCTGTCTGGTTAATTAGTGTTATAACATTTACAAATTGCACCCACATGGGCAGCACAAAAAATAATTCGATAATGTTCAGAAAAAGTAGCGGGGAGGGGGAAATTACAATGTGCAACTCGTCAAATAACCACGCGATGAAATGACCGCATTAAAGGCTGCCGAAAAATTCCTAAGCAGGCGGAACATTTGCCCCGGTTATTAATACATTATTTATTACTTTTCCATCCCCCGAATTGAACTGAATAAGCAACCATTAAATATTTGTAAATACGACAGTCAAAAGCCAATTGGCCCTATGTTATTGTTTTTAGAAACATACGATTCTGGGTGGTAAACCATACACACTCACTTTTACATAGCACCAAATGGTTCCGCGATTTTCACTCGTTTCGTATATCTTCACAATTTTCTGTTTAAGCTCATAATTTATTGGTTTTTAGCTAATTTTTACTTGCTAGCAGCAATATGTTGTTTATTTCTTGCGTTTAGTGGAACCGCACACAGGTATCCCCAAAATACCTCCAGAAATACCATCGTTGAAAAGATACCAAACAGCTGTTGTCTGCACACTGATTTCAAAGTATATAAAATCATTTTGAATTATAATTTTTGAAAGAGCATAAGTTTTAAATAAAAGATTTAAAGGGTGATAGATAATAAACATGTAACCGGGAAATTATACCAGTTAGTTTTTAAACCGACACTTTTTAAAAATATATTTAATCAATTTTTTTGTTTTGACTTGAACAAAAGATTTTAAATATGTTTTCAAATATATATTCAAATATGCTTCAATCGGAGCCATTCAAGTTTAAAAATTGAAACTATTAAAAAGTCTTTTCTAGTTTTTTTGTAAAGTGCGTATAATTGATTTTGAATAATAGATTTGAAGGTAATAAATAACAACAGCTCCGTTACAACATAAGGGACCAGTACCGCTGATTAGTTAGGGATAATGCACGTCTACATAGCCTGAACCAGCATCAGAAGATCTTCTTTTAAGTAGTTTAGATCCGCCTGTTCGGTGGCAGACACTCCATTTGCGTTGAACAGCAGCAAGGAGTTGGGAATGAGTCTGTGCAAACGAATATTTGATTTATACAGGAATAACCAATAGTTTTCTTCCACTTACTTGCAGTCGAATAATGTCTTTTCCAGATCTTCCTCGCCCAGTTTTCCCTCGCTAGTGGCCACCAAACTAAAATCCAGGCTTTCGTCTGCGAGGCACGATTGCACGAACTCAAACACGTCGGCTATTTTCTCGTACACATTGAAAGTACCCTGGAAATGATTCACCTTGTAACCAAAATTTCTCATGGATGACATCATCATCGTATTGACTTACTTGTATAAAGAGTCCATTGGGAAATTTGACTCTAACTAAAGCGTATCGGTACATGCGCAAATTGCGTTGCTCCTCGCGTTCGCGCATAGCCTTGGTCCTCAGCATCTGGGACTGGGCAATGGCCTCCGACCGCAGCTGCTGCTCCTTCTTGATCTCCTCCGGCGCCAGGCGGTAGAATTCGTCGGGAAGCACCACACGCCGTGCTTGCGATGGGAGCAGGACCTTTATATTTCGATCCAGCTCCAGGGGAATGGTCTCCGAGTTCTTGAGAGCCTCCACCAGCGTGGGCAAGTCAAGATCCTGTTCGGTCTGCTCTCGGGTCCACAGCAGGAATTGCTCCTCATCGATCTTCACCTCACTGAAGCCAGCGGCTTGAAGAACATCCACGGCACCCTCCACGTAGCGCACCTTTTCACTGAAGATCTTGTTGGACATTCGTATCTTGCAGAATTTTTCCTCCTCGGGATTCTTGATAAGGTTCTCCAGATATCGGATAAGCGTGGCAATGCACTCGTCGGCCTTCTCCTTGACATTGCAATTGTGGATGATCAGGCAGGCGGTGAGGCCGCGATCGGCCTCCAGCTGCTGGTAAAGGAACTCCTTGATCCGGGCCTTCCACACGCTTTTGGGCAGAATCTCGTCGCTTATCATGGGGCAGCGGAAAAAGACGCCTTCGCAGGCCAGGTTGCGATTGTCACCACCGGAACTGGAAGTAGACGTGGTGGTGGTCGAGGCCGTGGCCTCCGCCTCCTCCTTCTGGCGACGCTCTGCCTCCAGTTCCCTCTTGGCCTGAGCCTTCACAGCCGACAGCGATGTGTTAAAATCCCTGGAGGTCTTCTTGTCAATGCGAGCCAATGCTGCATTTGCAGCTGTCCTGGCCTCGTTGCTCAGTTCATTTCGTTTGGGGGGCACATAGGCCTCGTACTTTTGGCGGGAGCTGCTGGAAGGAGCCTCCTGTTTGGTGGAATTCAACTTATGACCTGCGCCCATCGAGCTGCCCGTGAGCTTGAGCTGTGAAAATACTTTACGATTAGCAAATTGATTTATATAGTTTTAGTAGGACGGAACGCACCTTAAAGGCCGCCGCCTCCTCCTTCTTCCGCGAAAAGAACTTCTTGATCTTCGACATAGTTTCTAGATGCGCGGCGAGTGTTCCTTGGGCAACTTCAACTTGGCCACCGACAATTTCAGCTCCTCGATTTCCTTAAGAGTGCCTGAAACGCATGACATTATCACTGTAACGTTTAAACCCCTGAAATCCGATTTCCAACCGATTCTTACTTGGCCTGACAAACTTCTCGGTGATGACTTGGCCGTAGACGGACCACGAATAGCCGGCTAGGACGCAGGTGCCCAGGAGCAGGATGATCAGAACCTTCAGCAGCGTAGCCTGCAAATCGGTAAAGGCAATGGGTCCGTTCTCCCAACGAAAATCGCCGGTTAGCGATTCCAGATTTCCACGCAGATCGACAGCTGCTCTCAGTGCAACGCCAGCAAATTGCTCTACTTGTCGCGCAATCGACTGCAACGTTGAATTGAACGATTCCACGTAGAAATTGAAACTCATTGCCCGTTGAAATAGTGTCACGATCTTGTGTAAAAACGTTTTTTTAACGCTCCTTTGTTTATATCCGTCGCATTATCCTCTTTTTTCTTCTGTTTTTGTTGCAAGTGTGGCTGTTTCTTGTCTAGTTGAAAATACCTCAGAGCTTTCAAAAATGTACTAAATTTAGAGCACCAAAACTGGTTTAATCGATAACTTTGTTTTTTCCAAGTGTTGGTAAGTGCTGAAAGGCGTGCATTAGGCGCCCTTATTGAATTTAAATTGTAAACAGAATGAGGGAGCAGAAAATAACTTAATGACCCTAAGGGCCTGACTTCAATTGATTTGCCCTAATTTTTGCACCCGCATCCTGTAATAATTGAATGCACCTGTTATTGACCTTGTTGAGTTTTTTCTTACCAACTAAGGACGGTAATATCTATATTTTAATATTATTTTTGTAATTACAATTTCAATTCCGTTTAATTTTAAAAATAATTTTCGCAATTGTATTAATATAAACATTTTTAAGCATATAATAATCGTTTGATTTGAAAAAAAAATATTTTTGAATAACAATAATATAAACAGTATGCTTATTAAAAGAGTGATATTTTCTTTAAAATGTACACTTTTAAATGTATCAATATTAGAAACATACAAAAATTTAAAAACTGTCATATTCCTAATGTGGCTTGGCCTTAAAAAAACACCAACAGATTTTAATTTTACTTGATTTACTTGAACCATTTCCGAACTGATCTGTTTTTCTTCTGTGTTGGTTACTTAATTATATTTCGGGAAGCACACGCCCATTATTTATATGCAGGGCCAGCTGTCGTAATTGAATGATTTTCGATCGTTTCGGCAAGTGCTTTTGCTTCCTGTAATTTTCGGCTATTTGTGCTGGGCATCTTTCCTTTCCTTTCGGCGGTGTTCCCTTTTTGCATCTGCGATTGATTTTCGATGGCATCCTTAAACACGTTTCGGGGCAAGTGATTTGGCCAAGGAGGATGAGCAGGAGGAGGAGGAGGAGTATCACCATCAGATGGAGATCGCGCTCCAGTGGTGCGCTGCGGGTTCAACAGCCAGCAGAAGCGCCGAAAGTCGAGCGGGGCCAGCGAAGAGAAATCTCTTGCAGCTTATGGCTTCCGTATGCGCCATGCCTCGCGCTCCACTGGCTACGTGGAGACGGCGACGGAGTCGGAGTCGGAGACCCCATCTTATTCTGCTTCTCCTCTTTGGTTTAGGTTTAGGTTTTGTGGCTGCTTGGCTATTTGGCTTTCTGGCTTTCTGCAACTTCAATTACACCAGCGACAGAGGCAGACACAAACAAGAGATACAAATGTCTATTCTATTTCGCTTTGCCTTGGTTTATTTATGCTGGCTCATTTTTCTGAGCGCTCTGCTCTGCGACTGCTCTGGTCGGTTGGTTTCTGTTTGCCAGCGCAATCAGCGGCTGGCAGTCTTGGGATTCGGGTCGGGGCGTGGCTGGTGCCAATGTGCGATCCCCCCGGCTTCCTCTTCCCAAGAGCACTGTGTCCAGGGCCATTATATCTATCACCATCACGCGATATGTTCTCACTTGCAACCAACCTTCAACTAACCATCATTCAACGTCATCCACAGCCAATTCGGCCCAGCGCATCAGTTGCAATTGCAGTTGGGTTCTCCGCTGTTTTTGCGCAATTAAAATTCCACAAATGCCTCGAAGGGAAGGGGGGTTCTGGGCACCCAGAGCCGTCGAAGGAATGCAAGACTGGCGCGCATGCGCCGTCCTCCGTTGTTCGCTGTCCGCTGTGCATTGCAATTGTTGTTATCAGCCATGCGCCGAACCTGAAAAACTAGTTTCGATTGCCAACTGAAGACAGAGCGGTGTGTGGCCAAGACTGAGCAAGAAAGAGAGAAGAAAACTGGGGGTCCTAGAGCTCCTGGGGTATGCTGGAATCCAGAAAAATAGCTGGGGTCCATTAGTGTGTCGAAATAGGGGAATTTGGGCTTTTAAAGTAAATGTTTCTTTTTAAACAAAGAGAAAACTGCTAAAGGTCAGTTAATTTAAATATGAGCTTCCTAGATAAGCTGTATTTTAAATTATAAAAAATTTATTTTTGTACTTATAAACTTTATTCTATTTCAATTTTTGTATACTCTTAAAAACTAATATTTTTCTAACAAAAAGACAATTTTATCTTTGGGGTGCACAAAAAAAGACAAACAACTTTAAATATTACTATAACAAAATATTGCCAAATTTAATTACATTAAAGATTTTCTTCCAAACTTTTAACATAGTTTTCTTAGTTCTTCATATTTTTTGTTTCATATAACAGCACCTACATATAAAAACTGTTTGTATTATTTAAAATACATCACAACTTCGTATTTCGAAATATTTTACCCAGCTCTTCCTACAAGATACTCAACCTGTCGATCAGTCTGCTCACCTGCATTCCAGCTGACGTACTTTTTGCGCAAATTTCATGGTTGGGAAAGCCAGTAAAAGCCTCATCCATTTGGCCAATGCCTCGGCTCGGCTTTTCTTTTGTTTTCTCCCGTGGCCAAAACTGGTTGTGCCAATTTATGGCCAACATTGCCGTGACTTTGTGCACGGTTCGCGAAAGTCAAGGTAAGAGACACTGCCGAAGCCAAGGGTTTCCTTTCCTGCTCACTTTTTATTGTTGTTTATTTTCTTATCTTCAATTGATATTGTCTTGACTGAAGAGGCGGGGGAGGGGAATCTGGCTCGCTCATTAAAATTTATGCACAGGAAACGGAAGCGCGGCAGACGACGAGCAGACACACAGTTGTGTCTCTAGGCCTCCTTGCTAGCCCTCTTTCTCCTGTTGCCTGCTGCCTGGTGCCACTCCCCCCGCCCCTTTGTGCCACAATCTTTGGCTACGCAAGCGGCGTGACAAACAGGCAGAAAGTGTCACTCAAATTGGCCGCAAAATTGAAAGTGATGACACGCCCACACAGTCACGTTGCCTTGCATAAGCAAGCAATTGAATGGGAAGTACAGGAGATTGGGGGAGTACGGATTGGAGCAGTTTATGAACTACACTTGCAAAAAAGAGTCTTTTTGAATTTAATTTCCGAATTTTTTTAATAAGGACCACTTTAAACATAAGTAATGGTATCAGCTTTACAAACAGAAAACTAAAATGATCCAAAAATTTTAACAAATTACTAAGATTGAGGAAAATTCTCCTAGTTCTAGTAGTACTAGTTTTATGGATCTTGGTAGGGTTGAAGGTATTTCCGAAAATAACCACTCAGTTAAGCTAAAAATACACAATATTCTAAGATACGGTAAAAGTTACAAAAAAGTAAAAAAAAAACATCTTTGATTACAATTAAGTATAAATAAATAATTTTTGGTCAATAGGTTCTTCTCGAAGTTGAATTATTATATTTTGTATACGTTCTAGCAATTATGTCTGGTTGCAGAAACATAACTTTATCTTGTATTTATATGCGGTTGAATTATTACATAGATAAGATGTTAAGGGAGTTTTGTGGTCTAGAAATTTAAAATAATCGATTTAGTTTTGACTTTCAAAAATATGGTCCCAAAAGGATTTATTCAAAATTCTAATTATTTTTGGAGACACAGCCACTTCGGTGACGCATAGTCCGGGCCCTTAGATTCGTTTCCTAATCTTCAAACGCGTTTTTCTCAAAACTACTTTTTTAGAGGTGGTGGACCTGATATATCAAGTTCTACCTAATCGATTCCTTTGAAATTTGGCCTAAAATTCAAGCTTCTAGACTAAAATACCCCTTAATGTGAATTAATAGGATTCATTAGTTCAAAATGGAATGTTAATACTAAATACACATCATTGCCGCATTCTTTAAAAGTTCTGAATTGCTGCTGTCGAAATGAACATTTGTTTCTGTGTAAAAGGGTGTTTTCATCTTGATTGCCGTTTGTACAAGGAGCGAATCATGAATGAAGGATCGCATTAATTATCGTATTCATGGCTGGTACTCGTATCTAATAGATGACTGCACTTGTTGCAATGAGGGGGGATGTTATCCCCTCACAATCTTGGACCCCACCTCCCCCCGCCACCTCGTTCCTTCACACTTGACTTACCCGAGCCACAAAGTTCGTTCCCATGAACTTCTTCTGGTGTGTGGCAATCAGACCGCTCTCTATGCACAACAATTTCCCAGCCACAGTATCTCTTTGTGTGTGGGTTCTGCTGGCAATGACAGTTTCTTGAGCTGCCCTGAGACTTTTGTCTTGGGCATTTCCCTCAAAAAAAAAACAATTCACACACAGCTTTTCCAGCTCCCATGAGCGTGGGAGTGAGAAAGAACCCGAGCCCCCCAAAAAAAAAAAAAAAAAAAAACCGAAGAAAAAACGCAGAAATCCAATCCGCTGAACTTCAAGTGCTCTTGAATTCGCTGAGAAGTATTATTTCATCTAACGCGGCCGGAAGTCGCCAATGTGAGCGGTAAGAATTTGGCCCCCTGGGAGGGCCTGGCACAACATAAGATCTGAATTTGGAATTAAGTAATTACGCTTTCAGAATTTGACTTTCCCGCTGTGGACCGCCCGAAGCTTAGAAATACTTTGGGACCTTTCGGCAAGGGGTCTCGTATTTTTTCAACGTTTTGAAACCTACTAATGGTGTCCAAAACGTCGCCTTATTTCAGCTTGGGATACTTTATGGCATCCGCTCCTCCTCTGAGTCACCTGCGTGGGTCGTAATGATGCGTTTTCTTCGTGCATCAGTTCGATAAGGGGCTGGGATCATAAATTCTTTGATGCTGATGCCCCAAACATGTTTAGCATATTCTTTCGGACCAGAACAAACAAACGAGAACCGAACAACAAGTGGCTATCCCAGCATTGTGTGTGGCTCCAAAAACTCTTTCCATAAATATGTTTTTTTCTGTTTTTTTTTTTCTGTTGATTCACTTCATTTGTTTACCCCAACGGAGTCGGAGTTTCGTGGGAAATATCGCGCCAGTGCAGGCAATGAACTAATTAAAAAATATAACATTGCTGTGGAGTTCTGGAGTCTTTCGTTTTATGCAATTGAAAACCCATCCTATCGAGCTTCCTGCGACCGAGCAGCCACTTGAAGACGGAGTGAAAAGACTTTTTGGCTTAGTCATTTCCTACCCGAAACGAAATTCAATTACGGCGCCGGAAAAGCGGAAAAAGCATTTCTACAAATTGGCAAAAGACAGAAGACAGAAGACCGAACATCGAACATCGAAGCCCGGTAGCCGGTTGGTCAATGTGGTATTATGTGGTTTATGGTATTATGCGGCATTGGTCGGAAAACAGTATAACGATCGACGGAACCGTCGTCGGTTTCCGTCCCTGTCCACTTCCGTCCGTTTTTATTGTTTTCGCACCTCGCCTTCCGTTCGCCTGCCAGCGGATATTCTACTTTACATAAGCGGCATTTCCTCAATTTTCCCGGTCTTTATATGATTTATTTGATTCGCCGTTTTGTTGTGCTCGTCGTGTTCGCCGCAGTTCAATATGTCTTTATATCTTGGTAATCGGTCATAGGAAATAGTTATGGTTGCCGCACTCGACCAAAATAAACACACTGCCGGCCACGAGGCAAAGACTCAGTGCCAGCGACATGTATTGTTCTAAGCAAATTAAATCAAAATAAAATAAGCTCATTAGCAAAGTAAAACACATATTTACTGATCTCTTTCAAGGGTAGTGTGTCCATTATTGCCGTTTTGGAGGGTTCTTCGTACAGCCTCCGGTATTCCGTGAGCAAAATCTCTGATTTTAGACGCACTGGCTCTCTGCCATCCTCATCATCATCTTCATCAGTTAGAACACCATCCTGGTCCGCGGAATTCTGGCTTTGGCACATCTGCAGATAACGATTCTCTTGCGACTTAAGAAGAATCTCACGGGCTTCACGCTGCCTTTTTGCATATTCCAAGGGACAAAGTTTCTCATCGACGGCTGAAACCAAGGTCTGTTCGATCACTAAACTATGATCACACGCCGGCTGAAAAGAGTTCCGTGGTAGCTTCGATATGCAGGTCATATATAAAGAACTGGCCGACTGGTAGATCTTTACGGGAATAAAACTGAGGTGGGAAAAATACTAATAAAACAAGATATCAATTTCAGCACAACAAACCTCTTTAAAAAGGCTTTGCTTGACTGCATTTTAAAATTTGGTCCTTCTTGTAAAAACTATTTTTACACAATTATATCTTGTTATGAGAGGAATTAAAAACGTTTTGTTATGATTTCAAACTCAAGGCACTGTTGGTTTTTTGAGCTTAAGAAATTTTGTAAAACTTAGGTAATACTAAAAAGATAAAAAAACCCTTGATTCTTTTAGAAAATATAACACAAGTATATTTTATGTTAAAAACTCTATGTTAAAAATTCAATATTAAACTTTTCAAAGCTTTTATAATCAACATTTCATAAGTTCAATGAAATAATTCTGGCTTATCTGATAAACTCATGATCTTTAAAATATACAAGAAATTAGAAACGCTTTGATTAGAATTCGAATGAACACTGAAAGCTTATAAATCCGACTTTTTTTAGTTTTAGTTCCTAATGTGTTACCATAAAGATCACTTTTCATGAACTAAAAACATGAATTTATAATTTCAAAAATAGTTGTAGTAAATTAAGAAAAGTAAAAAAGAAAATCGAGTAATGAAAATTGGTGCCCTGATCTCATAAGCTTGTATTTTGTGCACTCCTTACTACCATGTTTTGTGTTAAATTCGACTGTTATAAAATAATATAAAATACAAAATGAGAGTTCCACGAAATGTGATCCCTTAAATGTATTGCCATTGGTTTGGTTGGTTGAACAGTTAACTTGACCTGCCCAAAATTGTAGATATTCAGGTTCTGCCGAATTGTAATAGGAGTTCAAATTCCTGTTGCGCCCTTTTTGAGCTCTTCGGATGCAAAGGCGTCAGCTGGTGGACATGACCGTGGACTGTGCCCCTGGTCGTGGCATGTGTCAGGTTGCGACATCTGTTGCCGCCTCGGTTTGTGTTTGGGTTTCTGTTTCTGTTTTACAAGGTAACAACCGACCAGGGAGCTCGGGTCTGGCTCATTTGTCTCACTTCCTTTACCTTTAACTACATCCCGGATGCTCCCGAAAAGCCGACAACCGAACTGCACTAAATGCAAACTTACAAAACCCGGCGACAATGAGCCACATGGAGCGAAAAAGCAGAAGCAGCAGCAGCAGGAAGAGCATCCAAATGTATCTGTATCTGCGTATCTATGCATCTGTGTATCTGCCCATTCATAGGAGGCACAAAAAGAAAAACCTAAATGAAATGAGCGGATGCACGGGCGGATGGAGCGCTTTGAATTTGTATATATGCCATCGCTCTCTCTCTCTCCCTCTCTCTCTCGCCAACACACGGATGTATCTTTCTATCTATCCGGGTTCTATTTGACTACCGATGCTGATTATCGTTATCCGTTATTGTTATTTTTATTGTCATAATTGTTCCGCTGCGTTTTTTGCAACAGCTGAATTTAAATGGGAAAATTTCGGACCCATTACAAGTAAATTGCCGGAAGAGTTCTGCTTTTTCGGTTATTTGATTTTCCTTTTTTTTCTGAGAACTATGAACTATTCGCATTTCATTTTTATGCTTATTAAATATATAGATAACTATGTTCTTTGATATAATGAACCCCTTTTCAGTTAAACAATTTATCTTCCACATTGAACATTTCAATGTGCTTATAAACTTAAGACATTTTAATTAAATTCGCTTTTTGAATGATGAAAAAGAATAATCAAGATTTTGAATGTTTTAATATTTTCTTTACTTGAAAGTAAATAGTGAGCAGTTTTTAAATTAACACCCAAACATGAATGTGATCTCTCTCCTTTATTTATGTACTAATACATTATTGTTTACTGGGAAGTAACTCCGGTTTCCTCATTTGACTTCCATACTTTTCTGGCTATTTGATTTCCCTTATTTACTATGAAGTAACTCCAGTTTCCCCCCCATTTCCCCACCCTCTTTAATCAAACACAATCAAACACACGAGAATAGACTTAGGAAAATAAACACTTTCTGGTGATCTATGTAAGGCCTGCGCCTAAACAAATGTTAGCACTAACTTCTGGCCAGCAATAACAAAGAGTTTATTGCACTTGTCTGTGTGTGAATGTGAGTAGTGTGGGGTTCATCGTCGTACCCCTTTCCGTCCAAATTTTCATCTGAGAACATTTGTTGGGACTTAATGATGTGCTAATTGGGCAAGCGTATATTTCACTTGTCAATGCGAGTTCGTCTGGGGGAATTGTGAAAGACATAAACAGAACATTAAGTCCCAAAGAGAGCGGTATTCCTAAAGACCCGTGCGGAATCGGTTTTTTGGGACTACTTAGCAGACACTTCGCTGGACAGGAGGGCAAAGATCAGAGATTCAAAAAACCCAAGGGGTTAGCACCAATTGCCATGCGCAAAATGGCCCTTTTCGTTCATTTTCATTTTTTTTTAAATTTTTAAGAATTAAGTATGTAAGTTAAAAAACATTTATTCTTTGTTCGAAAAAAAATTGGTTTAGTAAATTTACCCATGCAGAGTTATTATAATAATTTCAGACAAAAGTTTGCAACGCAGTGAAGGAATCAGACGATTTGATTTAGCCATGTCCGACTGTATCATATAACTCCCATTGCAATAATCAAAAAAAAATAAATGAAAACAAGCTATTTCAAAAGTTAAGATTCCTTAACACAACAACATTCCGATGCTTTCGAATGTATGTATAACAAGAACGAAACTTTGATGAATTTCCGCTACATTTTTTGATCGTTCCAATGGCGGCTTGTCAGATTATAATAACATTAAAACCGTAACTTTAAAATAATAAACTATTAATAAACAATTGAAAAACAGCGGAGCTATAATTTTTTTCATATGCTTTTTTCATATCATATTTTTCCAATTGTTCCCATGGAAGCTATGTGTAAAATCTTAATTCCAAAATATTCAACATATTTATTTTTATATTATATATTTTATAGAACATTAGTATAGGTATAAATTGGTCAACGATTATACAAATTTATTTAGAGAAATATGCACCTAATGTTTGTACTCCATTGGCAAAATCAATAAACTCATCTCTTCAAACTTTAGGATATAACCTAATACGACACTAGAACGACTCAAAGTATTTTGCATGGCAAGAATAAGTAAGTTTTATAATTTGTTAGCCAAAATAAATCGACAAAATTCTCATCAAAAAATTTAAAAATATACTTGTTTAAGTTTTTCATACCATGCAAATATTCTTTTAATAATATAAAATTCGGTGTTCTAATGTTCGTTAATGATTTTTTCTACCTATATATTTAATTTTTTTTAACGATTTCCGTACGGAGCAGTTCTTGTGTTTGAACCTTAGTTCATTTAAAAATTGTTATTTATATTTTTACCTTTACCTTTCGATTCCAAAAAAAACACCAACTTGTTCAGTTATAAAATTTCATTTTATATTTTCTTCAGATGCGAACTTAAATAACTAATAGGACAGCATTTTAACTTCACTCTTTTCTATATTTTATTCGACTCCATTCGCCTTCCTTCCGTATGAAATGGGAGTCTGGAGCAATCTTTGACAACATTGAAATGCATGATATTATGGCTAAGACCTAACTAACGAGAGCACTAGCGACTAGGCATTACAACTAGCAGAACTAGGCTAGACTAACCAAATCCTAGAGATATATACAACCAGAGAGGTGTGGGTATCCGTATCCGTGAGGTGGCGGTGACGGTGGCGGTGGCGGTACCTACGAGAGCAGGGCCATTGCCCGGGCAAGTCGCACCCGGAAGTCGCGGTAGAGCATCTTGCCGCCCACGGGAACGCGACACAGGTACATGTCCAGGCTCATCAGGCACAGGGCCTTGCCGTTCATCGGGAACTTCTGGGGCAGCTCGGCCGTGACTTCCAGTCCCTCGGACACCGCCATGTTGATGAGCCACTTCCACACATCGGCCCGCGTCCAGTCTCGCGGATCCAAGGGCAGACCATCGGAGCCCATGGGATGTAGTAGACTGGTGTTTCCATCCTCGCCGCCCATCAGGCGATTGTTGTTGTCATCGGAGGAGGAGGAGGAGGAGGCACTGATCAGGGTCACTCCCCCGCGGCACTTGTCCAGCATTTGGTAGGGATGGTGCAGCAGGTGGCGTTTGGCGGAGGGCGTGCCACTACCGTTGCCGCCCCACAAATCCTGACCCGCATTCACCTGCGAGAGGTCCAGAGGTGGCACACGTCCGGCGTATTTCGGATAGCTGGCCTCCACTTGCATTGCGCTTCCGTTCGTTGGGTGCTTGCTCTGGAATTGGAGAAAGAATGGCTGATTAATGGATATGACTCATATTTGGAAGCGAAAGCGGGACAGTGGGGAAGTTAGTACAACGGAAATGCTTTCACAAGCTGGCAATTGTTTTAATCGCTGCAACAGAAACAGCAAAAAACAAAACAAGCACATAACTACTAATACATACAATAATACGCATACGCCGCGTTGTGCACATCGTGAGTATGATGACCCTCTCTTCAACGATTATAGGGTTATATGGGTTTGGCATTACTCACTAGGTGTGATTAGCTCAACAAGTTTATTACCGAATACTTTCTAGATGTATGTGTTTCTTGTTTCCTGACCGTTTTAATCACCCTTCTTGAGAGCACTATTATTTTTAAAACTACAGTAAAAAATAGTTTATTATTTGTTTAATAATTCTTTATTATAATCATTATGATTCCAAATGGTTGCCACTTAGTAGTGGATGAATAGTCACATATTTTTGTACTAAATATTATGTTAAAGTCGTAATCAATCAGTTGGCTAAGATAAGAGCTATAAAAGACTCAAGTCAGCGAGTGTATCTAAAATTCGCCCGACCGTTATGGGACTTCCTTTTCGAATTCATATTTTGTTATTAAATCTGACCTTGTTGCCGGAATGGGCGGCGTCAGCGGATCGAGGCGGATCGCATGCGAAAGGAACCGCTGAATAATCATTACCAAGCGGCTGTCATATCGATCGCCGGTCACATTTGAGAGGGGGGATTGGTGGGGGGCGGGGGGCGGTTCCGGGCAAGCGGCATGTGGCTGACATAGAAACACAGGCCAAGCTTCGATTACGATTACAAACAACATGGTCAGAGATCAGGGGAAGCCGAGCCGGGGAGCTGGGGTCAAAACAGAGTGGAGCGGAAATAATTACCAGCCCAATTGGCAGCTGCGAATGTGGCGAGCAAAACAAAGCGCCACCGAAATGGGTATATGGCAAGGGATCGGGGGCACTAAAAAAATAAAAAAAAAAAAAAAAGCAAGCGAAACATCCGCCGACGGATCATAAAAGGTGTCAATGCGAATGTGGGTAAGAATGGGAATGGGAATGGCAATGGCAATGGGAAGAGAAGCCAGCGGAAGCCCAGCGCTGAGATTTCAAGCTCGCCAAAAGGGAACCTTAATAGTTTTCCGGAATGAAGCACTCCCGAGAGCTTCCGTTCAAGGAAATGCGTAAGGAGTCGCAGCGATTTTAATAACACCGCTCATTGCCAGCTAAAAAGAAATTCCCACGAAGCGTTATTCATACAATGAAAAGGAAACGGGGTTGGATATACTTATGATAACATCAATAACTTCACTTATTAAAAACAGTTACCCGTCGAAACTTTGTTAAAAATAAAAAAGCCGATAAAAAAAATAAGTACGAATGCTTAGCACACCGGAATTATTTATTCACTTCTCAACACAAGGGATTTTTAAACTTCAGAGTGAATCGACGCAGCCTTAATAAATTGGTCTCTTATCGAAGTCCAATAGATTAATGAAGAAGAGAAAGCCATTAGTGCGTCCTACGCCTATCAAAACGAATAGTGAGTCAAACAACGGATACCATAAACTATTCGAAAGCCATGTGCAGCGACATTTTAGACACTATAAGGTGAAAATAACAAAGCTCTAGAGATACCCCCCGGTGAAGAATGACCCATAAACAAGCTCCAAGTCTTGCCGATCTTCAGGCGGTCCGCAGCAGGCGAACTACATAATTGTATCTGCTCTATTCAATTATTTCATTTCAATTTAAGTTCATAAAAATTAACGGAGAATCCCACCCATCAGGCATACACAGTGAGAAAATATATTATTAATTTTAAAGATGGATTGTGATAAACATATTATATAATCATAATTCAAAGTGTTCATGAATTTATATTAATTACTTATATTTTTCGGGCCTAACCACTTTTTCCGCCTACGTTAGAAGCCAATCAAAACACTTGAAGTTCATTTCGGATTCCCACTCCCACGCCCGGGAAAAGCGTGTGAAAAGCGGAAAAGCGGACAACCAGAGCGGATTAGTCAGCAATTGCCAAATGGATCTGTCTGCGAGGCTTCCGCCGACTTCACCCCACCCACACCCACATCCACACCCGCAACCGCTCGAGTTGGGTTCGAAGTGATTGATTCGTGTTGTCAGGGGAATGCACTATACAGCATATACCTACATACATATAGCATATGGCATTGACATTCGAGTTGATCGGTAGCTCGTGCTCAGCACGCTTCGCTTTGTTTTTGGTGGATGGTGATGATGATGGTGGAAATGGAAATGGAAAAAGGAAAAAGGAAAGGGAAATGGTTTTCAGTTACTATTCGGTTGACAAAAGTCAATGGCAGGAAGTCGAGTCGTCGGTGCAACGTTCGCATATCCGCCTGCGCGCACACACAGGATGCACTCCCCCACCATTTGTCCCTTTTTCAAGGAAACGCCCGCAGATACACTCGCACAAATAAATGAGGAAATGCGCCAGTTTTAATTACGTTCACGAAAACATCGCGTTCTGGGCTCGCTATTCTCGTGCTACTTAGTAGCAGCCACTAAACCAACACTCACGCACACCGACTTTCGACTTTAAGTGTGCAAAAGACAACGAAACGTAAAAAATCGTAATTTGAAGTTCGTAAAAATGACGCGTTTCCTGTCATTTGGCGAGCACTTTAAGTGCGTAATTTGCTATCCGCCAAATATATGTGATTCTCCGGGTCTGAGTGTGTATCTTGTCTGTTTTGTCGACGGGTGTTTATGCCCCACAATTTCCTCTTTCTCCAGGGTTCCTTTTCATCTTCCGAGCGGCTTCCGCTTAGCGAAACAGATTCTCCTGCGTGGATCACAATTTTTGTGAATTTATCTGGCAGGCTGGCTGGCATGACATATAAACCACCATAATTAAAGTTTATTTTATTTTATGTTTTTAGTCAAAACTGGTTACATATTATACATACTCGAATGTCATTAATATATATCAGAATTGTTAATCTATAATAATGTCGAAACAAAAATGTGTTGCGGTTTTAAATGTGTAACACATATAAACTTGTCATTAAAAGCCAGTAAAAAATTATATACACTATGAATAATTAAATCCAAGGAAATCCATAAGCTTTTTTTTATATCCTCTAAATATTTCAAGATAATCAGTGGGCTGTTTGGTAATTTGTTGAAATTATATTCTCATTTTCTTGGCTAGCTTTCAAGGCAATAAACTCGTCCATTCATCGGAGCGCAGCAGACGACAGATGATCATCTGCTGAATATTGTTAAAAATACATTTTTGCCCGTCTAGCAGTCGGGCAACCGAACCGGATTCCATTTATGTACATGCTGCTCTTGTCGTTGTTGTTGTGACGTATGTTCGCTGATATTACAAATCATGTAACGCCATCGAGGCAGCGAAAATGCATCGTCTGCCTGACGTCTGCTATTGCCATCTCATTCTCTGCCTCTGTCCCGCTGTCTCGCCGTCTCTGTCTGCCCCCAACAGACCCATTCATCATTTCCATTAAACAGTGAAAGAAATCCCCATGAACTGCAGGATATGATCCCAGAATCCCTTAAAAATACCCTGGTATACAAAATGAAAATAGCTTTTATGAATTATAGATTACGTCTTTGAAACCACAAGTATTTAAATTTTAAAGTCTGGGTTCTATTAGTGGATTCAATGACACTATAATAAAACCAATCTTTTCAATTATAAAACGAGTGATTTCCAAAGGTAAAATATATGTGTGCTTTCCCTAGGCACAAGCTTTTCTCCCAGTGTCTGGCATTGCGGCCCCCGATGTGTGATGGACGGATGTGTGACGACTTTCGGTCTTGTTGTCGGTGATGCGTTTAAAAATATAAGTACTGTGCGGAAAAATGGCGCCAAATGCATTTCGAATCGCTTTGAGTCTTGTCAAATGTGCAGTAGCAAAGTAAATTAAAATAAGCGAAAACGGGGGGGCCGAAGAAAGGAGAGGGTGTGGTGTGTGTTCACGCCTCGCACGTGTCACCGCGAAGTGAGGCAAAGCAGCCGAGCCCGAGCTCTAACTCCTCACCGTTGGGTCAGCAGGAAGTAAGTGCCCCTCAATTGCTTATCAAAAAGTGGCATAGTCAGAGGTTTGTCATTTCCCTCTTTGCTTAGCAGTGGCGAACCGGAGCTGAGTCAGCTGGGAAATTAATTAGGCGGGCGAGGCCAGGTGCAGATCGTTCGGTTTCAGTGCTGCAGCTGCAAAGATTACACAGAATGCCTCCTGCAACCCTCGACGCCTTTACTACCACACATATCCATATCCTTTGCGCATGCGCGCGCATTCAATGAGGAGCCGAAGAACAGAACAAACGAGAAACGGGGCAATAACTGGGGAAACCACGAAACCATCCAGCCGAATGCATCTTTATCGACTTGGCCACAAAATTTCTTTTTGCAGCTGCCGTCTTGGCATTTTAAGTGTCGCTTTGTTAGTGCCCAGAACAAAATAATATGGTATTTTGGGATCAGCTCTGGTAAAATTTTTTTTTTGTTACCTTTATATGTAGGTTAAGCTTACCAAATCAAACATACGATATATTGAGCTATTTTACTTTTTAGTCAAAAATAATGGCACCTAAACAACAATTTCCTCATGCAAATGCCAGCTTAACATCTTAAGGGCCTGGTTAAAAACTCTTCATCAACTTTCAAATTGTAACTACTACTCGGTTTCGTTTTGGCTCAGTTATGAAAACACAAGTTTGGAGGTCAATTAGCCAGATTCACATCAAAACAGACAGACAACTTTTGTCGGTTTGACTGCAAGACGACAGCTAGCAACTATAAAAGCCAAGTCAACTAAAACCTTCGGAATGTTTTTCGGTTTTTTTTTGTATTAAGCTTGGAGTGTTAATGAGGGCCATAAAAAAAAATATGTAAACCGACTTACCTTGATCGAAAATATTTTAATCCAACAATAGTTTGTCTTGCGAATCGTCGTCGAGGTTGAGTTGATGGAAAAATTGATTTGGGTATTTTCAATTTTTTCAGCCTTTATTATTTGTTTGAATTTGGTTGATTTTATATGTATGTTTTAATGGTATTTGCCTTTTGAAAATTGCACTTTGCTAAGGCCGCTCTCGCTCTCCCAATGGGCTTGTATCTCTCGGATACGTTTCACAACTTTTGCAGCAAGTAACGTATTTTTCACGCTCTGAACTACTTTTTCTATTTCGCTATGGCTCGGGTTTTGTAAGTTTTTTGTTGCTGCTGCAATTGGCTACGTTTTTCACTTAACACGAGTTGAAGTTGCGGGTATTGTTTTGGTATTTTTCTTTTATTTTTTGGGTGGTAAATCCAGTTTGCCAGTTGCAATCGTCTGGCGCACTGCGAAATGTATCTTCGTATCTGGCGGATGAGTGAGTAATGCGCACTGCAAATGTATCTGAGTCCCAAAAGGTAAATCTATCTAAGTTCTGTTCACGCGCGCTCCACGTTCTCAACTGATTGCGATCGTGCCCGTGCAGCGCGTTTTGTTGTCTGGCTCTCACTCTCCGAGTTTGCTCTCTGCGCATGCTCTCTCTCTCTCTTTCTCTCTCTCGAGTCTTTCCCCGGCTTCTCTCAGCTCTTTTGGCCGACAGCTGTGGATACATTTGTAGATCGTATACTGAGAAAAATTAGGATAAAAGAGATAAGACCGCTTTTATATATCGCATCTCAAAAATACTTTTTGGAGTTGGAAAAAAATGCTAACGACGTTAGTCAGAAAAAGTTATACAAGTTGAATTTCTAAATTTTAAAAAAATTGCTCAAAACAAAGTTTAAAATCAAAGGAACATAATGTCTTCACTTATTGTAAGGTCCATTTGACAAGCTCCTTAATCATAATAAGTGAAGATATTTTATTCAATTATCTGTCAACTTTTTGCTTTAGATGGTCAGACAAATTTTTTTAGAAATAAAAACTATAGGGTAAAATCCCTTTGGCGAAAATTCGCTTGAAGTTATGTACATTTTAATTTAAATCTAATAGATCTATGGATCTTTTCGATTATCTTTATTTTATAATTTAAGTCCATTACATCATATAAGAGTTTTACTTTCGTATTCAATTTGTAACTTAAATTGGTGTCTATATTTACCATACTTTCAATTTCAAATATGAACTTTTTCCATGTGTACGTACCAGCAATCCCGCATCTCGGACAGTTTTTGCTGCTGATTGAGTCAACAACTAAGGTCAATGGAAAAAGGGTCCCCGAATTCGAAAAAGAATGAAACAAAAAATAATAACTCTCCCTTGGCCTAAAAAAAATGTGGGTTAACTTTGCCTGGCAGCCTGCACTTTTTGTTCAAGGATTAAGGGATTTTAAAACAGACTTTAAGGTATTTGTTTTCTTATTTATAGGGGGATTTTGAAAACAGCGATATGGAGAGGGAGAAAGGTAATCCCCTGGGTTAATTCCTTCATCTAAATGTTCCAAAATTCTTGTGGGATGCTTTCATCAGCTATTCATATAGATTTAGCTTTGAAACACCCTTGATTTAATATTACTGTTCTCTGGTTGGTATCTAAATCTGTTACAGAATTAAGCATTCGTTCTCTGAAATTAATAATGAGTAAATTTTAACATTTTTTTTGATTTTTGATGTAAAAACTCTTGGAGCTAGTTTGTGAGCTAAACAAATCCGATGCCCTTGACCCAAATTGGCGGCTTACTCTGTAGGACGTGCTTTAAGGTATAATCCATATGGAAGATTACCCAACTAGTGCTTCTGGCAAATCTCCATAGCTAAATCCGAACGATTTTAGCATTTAAGATTCTCATTTATGTCAAGCTAACCGCCTTAACTCAAAATTAAAGATTTTTACAATCCTTGTAATTTATTGTATGCCTTAAGCACAGAATTTTGACATGAGTTGCGAGATACCAGATGCGCATAGAAACTAATAAATCGAAATTATGTTATGAAAGATTTGTGATAGAAACTCTGTAATGTAAAGTTAAGTTTATTCATTGAACTTTTATTCTGTTATATGTTGCAAAATGAATGAAAATTTAACAAAACACTAATACAAAAAATGTATATAGAATTGTATCTGCAATTTTTTGATGTGATGATGAAGTATAACATAGCTTATTCATTATTATCATACAAATTGTAATAGTTTTCAAATCTACCATTTATATTTACCTTTAAGACTTAAAAAATAACCCACTACAAATGGTACTACAAATGACATTAAATTTTCTTTAGTTTTTTTAGACAAGAAGTCCAAGTCCCTGAAAATTACTAGAGTTTCATTGACTAGACTCCGTTTAGTTTTTAACTCATCGCCCTGACGTGTCACCCAATTTATTCCCATTTTCATTAACAATTTTCAAAGATTTATCATTTTACCCATGCACTTGTGCATTCATTTATCCTGTGAGTAACTGAATCATTAATTTTTTCGAACATACCTAATTATTCAGCCAGCACTGATCGCCGAGTAATTACAGGAAATCCCTTTCCTGCCGCGCACTAAAAAGCATTTCAATGTTTTGCGGCTGACACGCATGCCATTCGATTTCTGGATATCTCTGAAGATCCTTTTGGGGATCGGATCGTAATCGTAGCATATGGCACATACTTTGGGTCAGCCATGTGTCAGATAGAGAGCTGTCAAGTGCGTGCCCGAATCCTTTTGCTCCTCGCGTGAAGCGGGATCATGCCGATGATCGAGTTACGCCAGTTTACTTGGAAATTTTATCAGCAGTTGCAGGACCACGCCCCCGCACGCGTACGCCCTCAAAAGGTGCGCATGAAGGATCGAATTGGATCGGTTGAGATGCACTCAAATTGCAGCGCAGATGCTGCACCTCCTCTTTGAAGCGGTGTCCTGTTGCGATCTCAAGTGCATCTAATGGCTTGTTTATCAGCAGTTGTCGATCGCCGGGCAAATAAATTGAGTAGGTACCATTTTCCTTAATTGATTGCGGCGTCGCTCTAATCATTTCTAATTGCGATGCGAAGGACGCACACAGATAAACACACAGCGAAAAAAATCTTTCTAAAATATAAAATTATTTATGCTTATTGTACATACCAAACCAGTTCGAGACAACCAAACGACTCATATTAAATCAGTATTTTATATATGAAGCTAATCTTTGAAAAATATATATTTTATATTCAAGGAAAATTATGTACAAAACATATATTTAAAGAAAGAAATTAACCAGCACATATCAGCTTGACCTGTATTTTTTATTTTTTCCTTGCGTTAATAAGTTATCTTTTGGTTTTAAAATGTAATGTTTGTTAGTATTTAAAAGTATCCAGGTCTAATGAATGAGGAACGATCTTGGCGTAATGCTAAATTGCTGTATATATTTGCATTCGTTATAAAAATAAATGTAGGTAATATTCTTAAGAATAAATTATTCTGATCACAAACACCCAATTTATCTGAATGGATATTTGCAGTGCACATATACAGTTAATCCCTGGCTCATCCTGTCCACATATGAACCCAAGCCAAAGCAGCTGCCATGCGTCCAATTGCAACGTTTTTTCCCTATTGTCCGGCCAGGAATCGGAATTTGAATCTACGCATTAGGGACGGGTATCTCGAAAACGATAAGAATCGACATGGACAGGATGCGCAATGAGAGTTGCCAAAAAAATAATAATAATACGCTGGAAGGAGAGGCCTGAAAAGGATGTTTACTTAGGCGCTCGTACGTGACTCTGTGAGGTAATTTCTGTGTGTCCGGCTGATAATTGCCCAAAGGAATGCCTGGATATTTGCTTAGTTTTGTTGATTTTCAATTACGTGCCTGAGTCCGGATTGTGTTTGCGCATAAATTGCAGGCAAAGGAAGTTAAACCCCCAACACGATCGGGCACGATAGTTAATTTACACTCATGTACATCTGGCCGCTGTATGGGCATTGGCATTGGGAATGGGGAGCGTGTGCCGTGGAAATATATCAAATTCCCTAAAATATCCATCCAACATTCGTGGTGTCGCCAGCTATATATAGAGCTAAGCCACCCCCGAACTAAACGATTTACGAGCCATATATATTTTCGAAATTTTCCTCGGCTCCAGCTAGAGATCCCGTCCACAGTCATTAAATGTCTACAAAAATATACAGAAAGTAGATGCAGCGACAGTACCATAGAATAGGATAGTACTTTTAACGATCGCGCAGGGGGATTTCCCCTACAACAACTAATCCCAAACAGCTTCCAGTTCGTGCTCGGCGTTTTATTGGCACTTTCCCCAGACTATAAATCAATAAACAGATTGTGTGGCATCTTCCGTCATAAAGTTTTCAGCGTTTTCCTTCGGAGAAATCTGCCGGGAGGCGTAGCAGCTGTCATGTTTTCCCGGGTTTTCCTCGGATTCCATAGGGTTTTCCCCCGCTTTCTCAAGTTCCCAAGAGAAATCTTATTACGAAAACGTTCGAATCAATCAGTAGAATAATAATAAAACCAAATCAAGTAACCGTAAATAAAAAAGCTGGAAAAATAAGACGCGCTCGTAAAGAAACAGGCAGACACAAACATCGCAACGAAAATGCCACACAGTCTGTAAGAAATACTACACTAAAAAAATGCAACTCCTTTATTTGGCTTTAATTAGCTTTTAGCTTCCCAAAATACTGTTAGGCAAGAATTTTCCTTAAAAGCTTTCTATATATTTTTTAAAACCTTAAAAAAAAACAAAAATAAATTTGATGTTCAATTGACTAAGAACGATTTCATAAGTAATATTTAGATTCTGGTTCGTAAACTGTCGAGGCAAAAATTCGCTGCTATTTTTCCAAAGATGAATCTTTGTATAATCCGTTATCGTTCCGACTGTCAAGTTTAAAACGTCTTTAGTTTTGATTAAAATAAAGTTAATCGTGATATTAAAAAAGCATAGGTATTTAAATCAATGTTAATTCTTTCCATGCCATTAAGACTTTGGCTCTCAAATATTTAATATAATTGCTATACAAATTCTGAAATTTAAATGAAATGCAACTTTCTTGTTTCCGAGTAGAATTTGCACTTAAGTTTTCTTGAGTGTAAATGAGATTCCAAGGCAAGATCTGATGGGTATATCACCGGGAGCTGGGAAACCGCGCACAAAATACCGGAGACAATAGGGCAACAAGCCACAGCCGACTTCCGCTTTCGTTTCATAAATTCGGATTAAGGCATTTTCAAATGATAACAATGAAAGTAAATAAAGAGAACGGCGGTGAAGAAATGCTCGGTGAATCTGATTAACGGCAACAACACCGTCGTCGACAATGGCAACTTACAAAACGTGTCACGTAAATGGTTTGTGGTCCAACCCACCGGGCAATAAACTAACAACAACGTGCCCAGAACAATCCACGCACAGAACAGAAATAAACACCACAGAACTACAGAGGAAAGCTCACCGTATTGTCTCTGAAGGGAAATCTCTAATGAGGCGACGGTTCTTTGTTAGTTAAACCACTTACACAAATCCGATCCGATTACGATTGTGTCGGAGAGAGGTAGCAAAATACTTGAGGCTTTAGGGAAATCTTTACCTACGAAAAGGTCAAGTAACTACCTATGTATTAATATTTAATTTAATTTTGTTTAATATTTTATCCCAGCGCTACAAGCATGTACTTATCGTTAAGGAACCAAATCAAATTTTGAAATATTTATGTAGGTTTTTTGGAACGCTATTACCTTAATGGTTAATTCATACATTAAAAAAAGTTTAAGATAATAAAACACACAGTTTTGATTTGAATTTTTATATTTAAGTATTAGATTCACCCAGCCAATAATTGTCATGGAAACTAACTATTGTTACATGAATTGAAAACTATTGGGCATAAACAATTTTTCAATAAGTATTAAATGAATACTTCGAGAGAATAAAAAAATTAAACTAATGTGGTTTAAAAACTATACCTTAGTCTATAGCTTTAGACTCTGCGGTATAGAAATAATAGTAAAAAGTAGAACTGATAGAACTTTAATACTGTCTGTATTATTTTTCAAGACACATTTATTAATTTTTTTTGGTGGACAGACATTTATAGGCTAAGAGTCTTAGTAACTAACACAAAAATGCTAAAAGACTAAAACCAACACGTTTTATGATGGGGCTAGCAATATCAATCGATATTTTATCATCGAACTACAAACTCGTAAGCACAGGATCTTATAAAAAATATATAATTTTACGAGTACTCATTTCAAATGACCCGTTTTATCCATAGTATAGATAAGTCATATTCTGCCAATTTTACATATTTACCTTTAAAGCTTGATCCTTTTTTGGCCACAAAAGGATAAATTGTTTAAATTTTAAGAAGTATAAATGGATCATATTGAATCAGTAACAGCTAATAACATGGTTTAGTCCTTTATTCCATAAGCCTTTAACTTATGCCAATATTAATTTAATGTATATTAAAACATTTAAAATTGTAACTAATCAAATTTTCCACCGTGTCAAACAAAAAAAGGATCTAACGGACTCCGTTTGGCAAAGACAAACACAACAATGGACAGATACCAATCGACAAGCCATAAATACGTGCATCCGCTGAGTGAATGGCTCGTCGCATTTGCCAAATATTTGAGCCTAGACAATTGCATTTCCTGCCCAAATGCCTGCTGTCCCGCATCCCGTTCGCCAAACAACGCATGGGATTAGGTTCTCCTGCAGGAGCCGCAGGATTCATCTGTTGCTCGAGGTCGAGGGTGAGGGCAGAGGGCAGAGGGCAGAAATTAAGGCTTCTCCTGAGCGGAAACGGGAATCGAGAAGAGAAGGCGCGTTCGCTGTACACAAAACAGGAGCAGGGGAAACACGAAGACGAACGTAGGGAATTGTAAAAACAAATGTTGGCAAACAACAATAACAAGGAAAAGGATGTCCTGCTGAGCGAGGAAAAGTGCGTAGAATGCTATGCGTTGCAATTAACATTTCTACACTCACGAAAATAAAATCAAATTCAGATTTGATGGTTAACAATTTCGTAGCACAATTGAAAATAAAACTGGTATTCTTCTTTTGTTTACGAACCAAAGCTGTGTCTTCAATAACTATCAATTCTTTTACGTTTACATTAAAAAATGTAAAGCAAGTGAAATTATATACCTCTTGTTAGCAATCCCAAAAGTCATATCAAACGTATAGAACTTTATTTATTTTCTATTAGCATTACTTTTACAAAATCAACGAATTTTCTTTCAATATCAATAATTTTTATAGAGTTTTTTCTTTCAAAAGTAATTAACATTAAGCATTTCCTATCTTAACAACCAAATTTCAATTCATTAGGCAGAAATCTGTTACCTACCAACCATTTTTCAAGATAAGCAAGGAAGTGTATTTGGCTGTATCCTGCTGTGTCGTGGCCATAAGTACGAAATACTTTCACAAGTTCCTGCTTGTTTGTTGTTCTCAGTGTACCCATGCCGACATCCTCTCCGCAGGACATGTGGCAAGGCAAACGCAGCGGGGAAACCAAATTAGTTTCTCGTTTCAAGGCAGTGTGAAATGCAGCGCAGGAAGCTGGTGCAGCAGGCTCAATTTGATTGCGGGTCCATTGTCCGCTCACGTCCCGCTCAGGTACACAACTTCCAAAATATTGCCGGTGATTAGTGACTTTTGGTCGGTGGCGATGAGAAAACGCCTGCGGCGTTAATTGTTTGTCCCTGCTCATTGCTGTCCACGTCTTTTGATTTGCACCGCTCTAAGCGGTTAATCTGGGCCACAGGAAGCGGAAGCGATAGTGCCCCCGACGGACGGAAGACGGAAGCCAGAAGATCCGGAAATTAGTTGGAAATTTGCTGGTTTGTTGCAAACGAGAGAAACAGATAAATACACGGATTATTATAGAAGCAATTGTATGCGAAGTCAGATAAGTATTTTGTGCCCAAAGCGAACTAAAAGGTACTGAAAATCAAAACCCTTTAGAAGATTAAGTAAAGTTTGATATCAATAAAATGGGTAATTTTTATTAACATAAAACTATATGATTTAATGTAAAATCTCAAACCAAGACTGAAACTGCGCTCAATATGTTTTAAAAATGGTTCAATTTGATGACCTCTCAAAAGACATACTTTTTTATGACCTATGAAATCTAAAATTTTTTTTTATTTTTTGTAAAGCTTTTTCACCCGTTCTTAGGTCATTGCTTCAAGAAATGTAGTTAAATTTTCAGACTTATTATTAATTTTATATTTCAGATCGATCCTGACACAGCAAAATGTACACAGTTTTGGTCTTCCAAGCGCAGTCAACCTTAGACAAAACCTTATCATAAACGCTATTTTGTTTTTGAAAAATTCTGTAAACAAGGTCGAAAATAAAAACTTTTTGGATGCTTAAACGGTTTGTTATTATGTTCTTTTATGACCCACTACAAACTCCAAAAGTTTCCTACCTTTAGTTATTTAAATGAGTACCTAACTTCAAAATTATTGATTTTAAATTAAAAGCCATGATCATATTGGGATTGAGTATTAACTGGTTTATTGTACAAGGAATCTGGGGAATATATAAGAGGAAGACTTGAGAATTTTGGGAACTAAAACCATAAGCCACTTTGCGCCTGGTCGAACTCATGCACTATACCGATCGAAGGACAAACCCCAAGGGTCTTCGATGCTCTACAATGCATAATTTCGGAGTCGCGGCTGGAGCTGGAGCTCAGAGCCACTTTTTAGCGGGTGTTCGACACTCTGGACTGGCACTCTTCTCGCGGCAGGGAAACTGGGGCAAATCCTTGGCATTGGCCATGTTCACATAGGGTTTCTGGTGTAGCGTCACTCCGGCGGCGGTCCGCACGAGTCTTCGCCTGAAATTGGTGCCCGCCAGGAGGTAGTTCACCGGAAACTGCAGCATTCCGGGTCGGTAGTGGGCAATGGGACTGAGGCCCAGAAAGGTGTTCTTGCCGCCGCCCTCGTTTCGATCCCGGCTGGCCCCACAACCCGCACATCCAGTGGCTGCCCCTGCGTTCTTGCCATCCGGGCACTCAGTTGATCCCATCTCCTGCCACCGGCGACCTTCGACCTGGTTGCACTGCCGGCAGCGGGAGTGCCGCTGTCTCGTAGACCCCTTGCTGCGACCACGCCCATCGCCGCCTCCCGCCTTCGAGCTGGAGCAGGGGCCGCGGCAGTGGGACTTGCAGCCCTTTCCACAATCATGCGGCGATCGGGAACAGGCTCCCTTGCAGTCTTTCTTGCAGAGATGCTCCTGGCAGTTGGGCAGAAAGAACGGGATCTTGGTCTTGGTCTTCTTATCGTGATGCACATTACCCACAGAGTGGGATCCTATCGAATCCTCATCCACGCTGGCTTCTTGGTGGAGCGAAGTGCTTGGATGGAGTGCAGGCTTCGGGGTCCTCAAGCCGTTACTGTGACTGGAACTCGACTTGATGTTTGGCGAGGGTACCGTACTAAGCTTCGCTTTGCTCCCGTTTTTAGACACCTGAAGGCTCTCCTCTTGCGGGGTTGAAGGTTTCCTAAAGGGATTGTTTAGGGCCAATTCTGCCTTTCTCTTAGCCTTCTTCTTGATTTTTTTAACCTTCGTTTCTGGATCTTGCTTTTCTTTTTTGGCGTAATGATTGCTGACGAATATCTCAAGCGCCTGGGCTATCAGCATGGCCAGCTTATCACTGCTCTCGAATCTTTTTTGGCAATGCTCGCAGGGGCAACCATTGGCTTGGTCATTCATCGGACTATTGTCCCAAGGACCTTGCTTCTGGTACATCTCATTTCCAAAGGGACAGTCGTAACTGTTGCAAGAACTGGGATGCTGGTATCTGTCATCTTCATATGCTGAAATATAGAAATGCATAGCAAGTGTCGCTTCTTAAAATAGTTGTTTCAATTATTTTTGGTAATTTTGGTAAATATAAATATTTTTTATTTTATTATAATCAAAGAATTTATAATCAATTAAGTTTATGTTAAAAACAAAAAAAAAAAACACTTTAAAATTGTAAATGTTTCTGTTTAATGGCAATAGTAATAATAACGTTCATATTGAATGTGAATAGAGTTTTTTTTAATATATCAAAAATATTATCTTAGTATGTATCAAGAATTGATTGAGGCCCAACTTACCATCTCTGTTGAAGTAGGGATCCGTTGGCCAAGGCCCCATGTCGTATCCGTAGTCGTACCCCGCTTCCCTTTCCGGTTCGTACCACTTGCGGTTGGGGTCCACATACTCGTAGTCTATGTAGTCGGTTAGTGGATTATGGTTGTGAGGGTGGTTAGGATAGTTATGCGGGTAGTTGTATTCCGGCTGTGTTCCCGTTGGCATATGCACTTGACCTCCGCCGCGATTTATTGCCGTTGTTAGTTGATCAATTAGCGCATGATTGTTGCAGTCTTGAAGGACAATGATGTTGAAGGGCTGATCACCAAGCGGCTGTCCACCATGCTGCTGGGAGCCATATGGACTGGTATTTAACTGGTGCCATTGACCAGGTGACTGAGGCTGTTGCGACTGTGGTTGATCCGGTGGATTCGCTTGATACGGACATGGCTGACCCGTCCCCTGTTGACATTGTCCCTTGCACTGAACGTAATAATTGTCCACGGCTGTCAGGACCTTTTCATTGCACTGCGGACAAATGCTCTGACCTGGTTGATGGAGTTCCTGATGTTGGCAAACCGGGCAGGTGCCACCCATTCGACGATGGGGATAAGGATCAGGTGCAAACTTTGATGATTCTGACCTCAGTCCCACGGATTCCGGTAGGCTCTTCTGGGATGCAACATGCGATTTCCCCTGAACCGCACTTTCGCACTGACCTGTGCACTGAGTACTCCTTTTCGCACATTTGCAATTCCTACTGCACGGCTGCACCGTGTAATCCTGACATCGATCGCAGTTCCTTAGGACGTACATACTCTCCGGTGCGTTCTGACTGCCGGTACACGATCTTTGTGGCACTGGACGTGGCCGCTTACACACATCGCTGCGACTGTCCTGCGAAAATTCGGTTTGGCTCTCGCAACCCGCACAATTTCTTCCCTGCTCCGAGCTCCGGCAGTGGCTCATAGTTTGTTTGTTGACGAAATGATTCATTTTAAAAGGGTTTGTATTCGGACAAGAGACTCGTTGCCTATTTTTTGGCCTCCACCGGCTTTGCGGACTTGTTCGGCTTTTTGCTACGCCCGAAAATCTGTCTCCAGCTCCAGGTTCCCATATTTTCGTTTCCCGTCACAAAGGGATCTCCAAACACCCAGGCCTGCAACTGGCTCAATCTGGTGTACTTCACGGGTAAGACAATGCCCGGACTTCTTGGTGGTTTAGGCAGCTCCGTGGTCTTCTCGCCTCTTTGGTGAATGGGACTCAGAAGAGTCGGAGGCGAGTCCCGTGGGCAACGCACCTTGAGGAAACTTCCTCTGTAGAAGGGATTGACCTCGGTGCCCAAGTAGGAAGCTGCCCTACGATTTGGCTCCATTATTTCTGGCTCCAATGAGGCAGGAGCTAAATAAGCTGGTGGTAGATCTGATGGATCAGGCTTATTGGAAGATGCTGGTCCAGATCGAGATATGTTGGAAGGTGCTGCTGGTTCTGGTTTAGATCTATAGGAAGATGCTTCTGGTTCAGGCTGAGATCTATACGTATGTGCTGGTTGTGAATGTTCCTTGGGATCGAAGGAGCCTCTATGATGATGGATCTCTGCAATTGGCGATAAGGCCCTAGTTCTATGTTGAGGAGCGTTTGCAGGAGTTGATTCCCTTTCACTCTGCCTTCTTTCCGACTTTTGCACTAAATTTCCAGCAGCTGGTCTTTCTCGGGGCTGACCAGATGGACTTGACCGCTCCTGGCTCACATAGGAATGAGCTGCTCTGCTCGGGCTTCTTGTGTGTCCTGTGGGCTGTAAGTGACTCGTCTCATTCTGAACTGACGCAAATGGTTGTCTGAGACCTTAAAGACATAACTTGGCATAAGAGAGTTAAGATTATTGCCATGAATTAACTAACCCTGTCGGTGGGTCGACATCCTTGAAGGCGCTACCTGATTACCTCCAGGCAACACCGCCTTGGCCCTTCTTTTCAGACCCGTAGCAATAGTGCCCGTCATGTAGTGGGAGTTCCTGCCGCCCTGACAACGCTTCTTGCAGCAAATGGTCAACTCGTATCTAGTCTTAGGTACTTTCCTAGGCCGACATCGCCCCAGGGTCTTGTAGATAATGCGGTTACTCTATTTGGTTTTAAGAAAATGGAAAAAACAAAAATAAAGCCCATAAAAGAGTGTCACGACTACGAAATACACGTTACACTATTAACCAATTTCAAAATAAAATCCGTCCTACAGATGGAGCCACTGGCAATTCTATTGGCGCGGCAAACAAATTCATATGTGGCGCCATCTGTCGAAAAGGTATATTTATCTGCTAGTGCTGTATAACTTCTGAAATAACTGTAAGATTTGACACATTTTTTGTGCGTTCACAAGACATAAATCGAATATATAAAAATAAATATAAATATATTATCTTTTATATTTTTTGTACGAGATCTTAACAGAATTTAAAAGTTTGCAAGCGTAAGAGCTTGAAATAAGCTAGCGCTACATATGCATAGTGCGATTTTTCTGTTCCCGAGACCTGTTAAAAGGCGTACAATAATATTTTATAAGTAACGGGTATAAAAAGGAATTTTAAAATTGGTTAGGAAAGCCTTTGAGTAAACATAAAACATAGAATTGGAAATAAGTTGACTGCTTCCAAAAAATAGCAGTAAGTGTATTAAGAAAGACATAGTTATATTTAAATAAATTTATTATATCTTACGCTGGCGATTTCCGGAATTGAAATATTTGGCATCATGGGTAGTAGTCCGCACATGGGGCAGCATTTCTCTGCCATCGAAGTGACACATCTCTTCGCAAACGCACTTTTCTGCTTTTGGGGCTTCATCTTGTTGCACTTAGGACAGAGTTTTCGACAGGACGCACATTTTCCGTTCTCTGGACAACTGAAACGATAGCTCTTAACTGGTTTTTCCATTAGGGTTTCGTTGGAGCAGATTGGAGGTCCTTTTCGAGAGCCACTCCGATTCTCCGTGCTGGGCTTACTGCAACTCGGACGCTGCACATACTCCGCGCTGTAGCTCTCCTGAAGCATATAATTTTCATCGTAGCTTGACCGATATTGCACTAGAGGATTTCTGTGGACCTCATTCCGGACCTGACTTCGCTCCATGTAATCCCCATCGGAATATCGATTGTAGTCCCTGTCATTGCAGGCGGTGTATCTTTTATTGCTGGCTCTTTTTGTGGAATTCGTTGACCTTGATCTGGGCGTGGGTTTTCTGGAAGTGGGTGGTGGTGCAGCACCGGGGCACTTTCGCTTTGGGGCAGGTGGAGGTGGAGGAGCAGTTCTATGAACGTGCGATTGGGCATGACAATGAACAGTGCAAGTTTGAGCTGCAGGTGTGGGTTTCTTCAGGCAACCACTTTTACTTGGCCGATTTGACGTCTGCACGCGCTGCCTTCCTGGCGAGGATCCAGGCAAATAGCAACAATCGGAATCCTTGTGCTGCTTCCGATTGGTCCTCTTCACCTGCTGCCTTCCTGGCGAAGTGTCCAACTCACAACTGCAAACCGAGCCTTTTCTCTGCAGCCGCTTACTTCTCTGAACTGGCTGCCTTTCGTGCAACGAGTCCGATCCACAGCTGCAATCGGACGTGTTTCTCTCCAACCGATTTGTCCGCTGGTATTGCGGGCTGTCCAGGATAGGATTCTTTTTGGGCGGTTGCTGGAATTCCCTGAACTCCATATAGTGCGAGGAGGGTGTTCGGTAGGCCCTTTTGCCTGGCAATGGGTCGCAGCCACAATCACTGCCACTGCTATCGTTGGGTTGAGATTGGGTCCTTTGATGTCCTTGCTGTGCATAACATGGCTGGATTGGACTGTTGTCATAGTAGCCCGTCTGGCACGGTGCGTGTCCTGTTCGCTGGTAATTTTGGCCATAATATTGACCTGTGTCCTGCTGTTGACTATTTTGACCCTGATACTTCCCGCGATATGGGCAGCTGGACACGCACTCTTCCTGATCCAGAATCTGACCACTCCTCACAACCAGTGGATTGCGCAGTAAATTGGAGTGCTGGTAGTACTCTCCATCCCCGCCAGAAACCCTATTACTCCTTTCGGGAACGAGGCTTAAGCCTACGAAATTCGATCCAAAAACAGTGAACGAAGGACTTTCATGGATTTCAGTGATCTTTTTCTGATCTGAAGATATCTTGTTGTCTTCAATGCTGGCATCACAAGTTTCGGTGCACGTGCTTCTTCCATTTGTAGGATTTTCTATGATCAGGATATGCTTACCATATTGATCGGGCAAGCCAAAAGGAGCATCCATCGACATTTTTTTTATGCTAGCAATCTGCGCTCAGTCAGTTTCCATTTGGATACATTCAATAAATTTAGACAAACAACATGTAAATATTTATTTTTACAATTAATAAGTTAGTTATATTCCGACATGTTTGACTTAAAACTCAGTGTAAAACAGTACATTTTTTATTTGAAGTGGGAAGAAAATCTCAGACCAAGGACAAATTATTGGGCACAGCCTTGTTCCCCAATTTATTATATTTTTTGGTGGAACAAAGCTGTGTCTTGGGATTCGTCGATGATTTGAAACTGGCTTCTCCAGGGTCAGTTAACAAAATAAGTCTGGGATGTCTTATATCTCAGTGCAGCTTCGGTTAGCTCCCGGTAAAGTCAGCAAGCGGCTATATGCCCTATTAAGAGCTCTGGCGGTTATCGGCAAGTCCTCCCACAGTCGCCAGCTTTGTTTCTCGTCGAGAGCGGAGTTTAGGGATCTCTGGCTTAGCATTTTTAACCCAAATTTGGTTGAGGAGCGGGAACGACCACGAGTTGGGTTACGTGTTCGGTTCGAACGACCTTGGGGCTTGGAATAATCGGGCTTGGGCCAGTGAAGGGGTCTTCTCATAGGCAGCTGCGATTGCATACTGGGGTAGGGAGTGTAAAGATTGCCCAGGCGGGGATTCAAGCGCTTCCGAGAACGTCTACGACGGCCAACCCTAAAATGTAAAAAAATTTATTTTTTGATCATTGCTACTTCAATAATTTGAAAGTGGAGTTGCTACAGAAGTCTCGATAAACTCTATGGAATTTGTACATCGGAATACCGAACTCAAAAAAAAGCTTTGAAAAACTCTTCTGAAATTTTAATTTCCAATCATCTCGAGATTTATGTTGCAACATTTTTTAATACTATTTATCTTAAACTATTATGCTTTCACTAACCTGGGATGCTCTGCTTGATAGGTATTGCAACAGCGATTGGCATACTCATCTTCCTCGTGAATTTCTTTGTTGTTAGCCAACTTCGGATCACTGCTGGGCGGCTCAACTTTCGGTTTTGATGGATTCCCGTCTTCGTCCTCCTCATCGGAGGTAACCACGAGGTACACAGAGTACTGCTTCTGGCCACCATTGACACCGGATCCTGCCGGTAAACGACTTTTAGGCTCCCTTACGTCCTTCTCACTTTCCCTGGACTCACACATGTGGGCCACCAGTTGCATGAGTGAATGCAACATGGGATTGCCCTCTAGTCCCTGGATCTTTTCATTTCTCAACAGCTCATTGATGTTTAATTTTCTTGATCCCCGACTAGTAGCTGAGGTGGCCGATACGACTTTCTGAGGGCCGCGTTTTAAAATGTCATCCAGAGGATCTGACTTAGTGTTTGTGGCTTTGTCGGTCAACGAGGTTCGACTCTGATATCGACTCTTTGACTGTTCGTGTTCTGTGGTCAGTGTTATGGTGCTGCTTTCGTTTCCGGAGTCCAGTTTTCCATCTTGACGATTGAGAAAGCGTTTTGAAGACGTCTTACCCTCTCTGTTGGATAGATCCAACTTTTCTGGGCTAGCACGGAGCTCCTTTGCAATATCCTCCCTGGTTTTTTCATAGGAGAAGCTCTTGGACATGCAGCTTTGAACTTGCTTCGAGGCTTGTGGTTTTATTTCTGAATTTGCTGCTGTGTACATGGAGGTTTCTGCATACGAGTCGCAACTACAGCCTTCTATAAAGTGGTTGGCCCATTTGCCGAAATTAAAGTTCTTGGATTGACCTAGTTGCTGCTGGGCCTCGCGATGTTGCTGCTGCTTCCTTAAGTCCTGTTGGTGTTGCAAAAGATGTTGCTGCTGTTGCTCTTTTTGGTGTTGCACCTTTTCGCGCTCCTTCTGACTCTGCAATGATTGGTGTTGTTTCAGAAGCTCATGTTGAAGCTGCAACTGCTGCAGTTTCTGTCGCTCTTTCTTCAGTATATTTTTTTTCATTTTCTTATTTGGTTTGGGTGGAATCTCGGGCTTGAGCTGTTGAACTGTAGGCTCTTGATACCTGGCAGCTGTGTTTTTGATCGTCACTCGCTTGGTTTTCGAGGGATTGGGGCTCTGCAGATCTCTGCCGAAGTGGTGGCCAGCTTCATATCTTGAAGAGCTTTTCAAAATACCAACAGGCACTGCTTTCTGTTGCTGTTGCATTAGAAATTGCTTGTGCTGCTGCTGCACTTGATGCTGTTGCTGTTGCCATTGCATGGGGCTCACTGTTGCGGGATAATCGAATAAATTCCCCTGATTAAAATGAGGATGTTGCTGGGGTGTCGTTGGTGCAATTCCCACTGCTGTTGCTGTTGCTGGTACATTTCGGAAACCCTGGTTTTGGCAGGCGGCTAAAATGGATCCTGGTCTTAGCAGAGCTGCCTTCGAAACCCCTTGACTTAGGCAGGATCTATTTCCTGCGGTGCGATAGACCTGTTGGAATTGCACTTGCGGATGTTGCTGTAGCCCATAGTTTGGAATGAAGCTCTGGATCGGAACTGCTTCCCTGGGCACTTTCATCAGCTGCCGACGCAGACGATTCAATTTCCGGCTGCTGACCTCCGGAGGAGCTATTACCGCCATTCGGGGCATTGCACCACCCAACTTGTTGCACACGGAATGCCAATATTCCGGCATCGAGGCAGCCACGGGATTTCGGGCATATTGCTGCTGATGTTGCTGCCACAGCTGCTGATAGGCGTTCAACGAAGCCTGCTTGGCCGAATTCGTCAACACCCTTTTCCGAACCATTATATAGTCTACGAATTAACTTTTATTTGGGAAGAGTTGCGTTCTCAAGCTGCTGACTCGGTAGTTTTCAGTTGATTTACTTTGCTGTTGGATGACTTTTTTTTCGGTTTATCTGGCGTTTGTGGGTTCATTGAAAATTTTGGATGCACTTGTGTGCCATATTTAATATGGCAAGAAACTTTGACGAGCAAATCAACGCCTGAATAGAGTTCACAATTCAAACCAACCACACTTTTTGCATGAAAAAATCATAAATTGTGTTTTAAGTTTTTAGGATTGCAATTTAATACCCAAACAAAGATATTTGTTTTTTATTTGACTTATATTTTATTTGACTTATATTTTTAAATTTGATCAGTAACAAATAAATATATTCCAAGATAATATGTTTATGTCCGAAGTTTAGAAACTAAATTTACTTGGGGCATAATTACCCAAGTAAAATTAATTTCTAAATTTCGTACATAAACATTTTCTTTTGAAACATATTTTTTTGTTCCTGATTAAATATGGTATTTTTTCTGAGTGTCTGAAAAACTTTTAGCTGACGTCAGTCGTCTCCTAGTGCGTAACTTCCGCTCTCACTCTCTCTCTCTCTCTCAACACTATTCCTATAACTCCCTTAACCGCGCATATCCCGTTTTAGTGGTGTAGTGGAATTCCCGGCTCCGTTTCATTCAGTTGGCTGCTGGTGGAGAGTTGAATCAATGACCAGCTGGAAGGATTTCATTCATGGAGCGGAGCACCTTCCAGGATGCCAATTAGTTTGGTGCGTATTCCAAGCTGCGCAGGAAGGAGAAAAACCGTTACAACAGCAGGCGCTGACTATGACTTCCCTTCTAACAACAAGGAAAACTCATTTGATTTCCCTGTTTCAAGAGAACACAATAAAACTTTCGGTTTGGAATTTTCCGTAATAATTTTTATTGAATTTATCAATTTTATACGAGCGAAAAATGGTGACCTTTGGCTGTGTGGCAAAACTTCTGAGCGGCTTCGAGTGCAGAGCAAATACTTGGGTCAAAGCCGTAAATCCCGGGTGGTACATGGCCCGTGCTTTTCCTAAGACCATTCTGATCGAGAAAGTGCGTCAGGTGGCTCAGGCTACCACCAGGGTGACTCGCCAGCGACCCCAAACCGCGGAGTCGCCAAAGAAGTTCAGCAACCCAAGGCGCCAACCATATTTCTAGGTGCCAAAAAGATATACATAGGTACCAACAAAAGGTTTTAATTGGTAAGCGTGTTTCCCAAATTATAAGCAAAACATTTTATTTGGAGTCCAAAAGTATGTCAAGTAATTGATGCCGATTTTCATTTCACATTTAAATGACAGAAAAAAGGCAACACATATTTTTGGGCACTCGTTCTATGTTGTCTAGTGCGCATCACTTATTATCGTTGCTGTAGGAAGTAATTGTCTTTGTACTTAAAGATCAGAATTAGCGTCAATGGTAATTTAAACGAATTAAAAACTAAGAATAAAACTTTGAAATTTTAACATTACAATTAAGTATGTATATGGCCATTAGAGCTAAGATAGGGAAATATTAATGGTTTTATTTTTAAAACCACTCTAAACGTATTTAACAAAATTTTACTCATTTTCAGATTCAGATTTTACCCCAATGCAGATTCAGAGTAAAAGTAAGTATTCCAGAAATTTAAATCCAAGATCAGTGTTGAATAACATCCGATTTCGCCCACAGAGTTGATATGCAACCGTAATCGATTTCGGCATTTTCTCTCCAGCGACGCATGGTCACACCGAGTCGGTGCCGAGTTTTTGTTTCGCGAGCAGGTGGTGTTGTCCAATCAGAATCGCCGTCGACGGCACTAAAAAAATTCCAATAGAATAGCCGAGGGCGATTATTTGTGTGTGTTAATGTTAATGTTAAATGCAAAATTACGCGTCGCTCGCTTCGCCCACGCGAATCCGATTGTTCAGTGCAAACAACCAAGTGAATATAATATGTAAGGCAGAGGCACGAAGCCAGCAGCAACAAAGCGCCAGTGATAAGCGCAATAATATAAATATAATATAGTATAAATTCAACGTGAAAAGAAATCTCGCCAGCCAAAGAAAAGCAAAAAGCAGAGGCAACAACTCGGCGACAAATGGAAATAAAGTAAAATGAAGGAGAGAGGAGGATAGAAATCGAAATGTGTAAGCGGGACCAGATCGTATGAAAAAAAAACAAAGAAAAACGTCGGAGCGAAGATTAAATAAATTTACAAGTGTGTTTTGTATTTGACCAGCTTTTGTGATTGTTCTTGTTGTTGCGGAGGCTGAAAGAAAAGCGGAATAACAACAACAGCGCTTTTACATACGCGTGTGTGTGTGTGTGTGCGTGTGTTTGGTGAGCAACTATTTCCAGTGATGAGCGCGTGACACATGCCGTCGTGCCATTATACATCAGTATGAAGTGTTAAAATGCCATCGTGACACACGCAGACATCTCTAATGGCCACTGAGATGCGGAAGCTAAAAAACATTCATGAATGGCAATTATGTACCGTGCGCTGGGGCAAGATTTACCTTCGATTCGAAGTGTAGAAAAAAAAACAAAACTGCGCGTACGATTTTCCACTTTGGAAGTCGTGACGTTTTCCCATGCATAACGGTGTAAGTGTGTGGGGGCTCTCTTCTCGCTCTTTCGCTCGCTCGATGGTGTGTGTGCCTGCGTACGTCATGGCAACTCCGGTAAAACGCAAATAAGGGGCAGCGAAAAGCCAATTGCCGTTGAGTGGTCTAATTGGACACCTTGCGCATTACTTGCTTATACTATTTACCATTTGGCGACCCGTTATCAATTGCAGGTGCTTTCTCCTGTAAACACTAGTGTGAGAGTTTAGGTGTGTGCGTGCGACCTCGACAAGTTTTTTTTTGTCCTCCACACATATGCAATTACACGGAAAGAATATGTTTCTTGATACATTTTTTTTTTAATTTTTGTATATATTTCAACTCGACTTAAACGTTTCAGATCGCTATCTTTCAAATATATTTCTTTAATTTATTTCTCTAAAACATAAGTACTATGCTCTAAACTTGAAATTATTAATTTAAAACAAAATTACATATGTATGTACATATGTATCTTAATAGTTCAGAAACTATTATATTTGTAAACTTCAAATTAGGTTGAGAGTTTTTTTTTAGACTTCGTTGATCTATTTCGACCATTAAAATGACACACTGTCTTCCCTATAGCCTATAGACTTAATATTGATGTAAATTATAAACTTTAACTTTTGGTCTTCATCAAGCTGTTTCTTATCTGTGTTCTTTAAAGTTGAATCCAATAATATTTGATTTAGTTTGCTTCTTCAATAAGTTATAGTTCCCAAATGTTTTTGACTTTTGTGTATGTGCGTGAATTGTAGATTTTGTACTTTTTTCAATAGTTTTCCTGTGAAATTCCTTGACTCCTTACAACCCCAAACACCTACACAAACTGTTGCTGCGCCCCCGCTCACACACATGCAAATTCTGATGGTGCCTTCTCCTTCTACCCTTTGGAAATCGATGGGGAGCTGACGACGGTCTCTCGCATGTTTGCTTTGCTCTATCTCCCTCTTCCTCCCCACACACCTTCCACTCCCACTCGCCCCCTATCTTTCCGTCTGCTTTTCTGTCTGGCTTTGGCTGCTGTGTAAGTCCAAGTTCTCTAGCCCCTGTTGTTGTTTCTGCTTTCGGGTTTCGCCTTCCCTCATTCGCTTTCGGCTTGTTGCCTCATTTATTTTACTTGTCGTTTCTTCTCGACCTTTCGCTTGCTGTTGTTTTTATGTTTTTTAATCATTTTCGCCTCTCTGATTTGGTAAAAAAAGAGCCAAACAACTGGGATCGCTACAGCTAGTTATCAGCAGAATTGGCCAGATACGTAGTGTTGGTGCAGAGCAGACCCGAAATATTCCCGTTCTAAATGGACTTTAATGTAATGCGATTAAATGACATATGCTACCAAGATTATTTCGTCAAAAAATATAATTTAAATGCTTTGTTTTAAACATTATACTACTTGAGTCTGTCCAAAAATTTTAAGAAGTTGTGACTAATAAAAAATATTAATAAACAGAATTTATAATATCGCCTTGGGATTCTGTTTTATTGTGTACCATATTTTAAAAGTAAATTTTAATGATTTATGATTTATTTTGTTGTACACTTAGAAGTTATTAATCCTTATAAAATGATGATATTTTTGCTCCTCTCTTCGACTTTAAATTTTAAACAAATCAAATAGAAATTACCCTCGATTTTGTGTGGGAGTGAAAATATTTAATTCAAAAAATGAACGTTTGCGCAAAAGTCCCAAGTTCAACTCACTTTGGTAATTTTTTTCGAACATATTCAGGCTACCAACATTTTTTTCTGAGTGATTGGCTGGTGATTCAGATTTTATTGTTTTGGGTAAATATAATTAATCAAAACTTTTGGATATTCATACATTAATATTTTATTATGTAGGTTTTTTCAAATAGCTTAATTTTAAATGTGCTTGCTGTGAGATAATTTTTTTTACTTGAATAGTAGGTAATTTATATTCTTACACATTAAGGGCACATGATAGTAAGACTAAACTAGGAAGTTCATAGCAAAAAACGACTGAACACAACTGACCTGACAAACCATGATGTTAAAAATATTTATTGTAATTGCTAATTCACAAAACAAATTTTTTTCATTAAATATGCATTAATTTACTATAAACATTTATTAAGGAAAATTTTACATATTTAGGTTAACATAAATTTTATACATATTATTGAATTTAGCAAAATTTAAATGATCGAAAGAGAGAGTTTAGAGTGTAAGAGGAAATTTTTAGCGGAAGCAGCACCTTTGACCTGGTGACGTCTTTCGCATCCCCACCTCACCATCTCTCTCGCTCACTCCGTGCCGCTTGCTCTCTCTCTGCGCTGGAAGTGTGCTGCTGGCTGGAAGCGAGGCCGCAGCCTCTCCGGCTTCAGTTTCGCCGAAAAACTTCCAAGTTGGAAGTTCATTCAGCTTTGACTTTTGACTCCGTGCGCTTCGTTCTCCGGTGTTTTCGGTCTCCGGTAGTTGCCACCCACTTGCTAACTCTCCATTCCCCGAAATCTACAACTGTTTTGTATCTTTCCCATGATTAATGCAAATAAACAAAGGAAAGCGTATCGAAAACTTTTAAGAAATGTTAGAAAATGTGGGGGAGCGGGAGGGCGATGTCCAGCTGCCAGTGCTCTTTTCACACCCGCGAAATATCACGAGAAAGTTGGCGGAAAACAATTTGTTTAGATTATGTGAACGCGAGTGTTGGGTTAATGTTTGATCACCGTCGTCGCCGCCTGCTTCCTCTTCCTTGCACACACTCTGCTCTAAATTGATTTCAATGAGCTTTTTTGACGATTCTCTGGCCCCCGTGCTCCCCTGTGCTATCCCTCTCCCTGTCTGTTTCTCCCCTCTCTTTCGCTGGGCGATTATGTGCGAATGTGGCTGTGCAAGTGCCCGGTTTTCATACGACCTTGATGCTGTACATTAACCCATTGAGAGCCCCTCTATCACTCTATCTCTCTTGGTCCCTCTTCGCTAGGCGATCGGCTTACGAAAAAAAACCAGACATGGGCCCTGTTTTCTTCTTCTTTGTGGTACCTCTGTCGGTTCTTTTACTTTTAATTTACACTGGGCGGCAAAAGTAAGCTTGAAGGAAGCGCCACTTGAAAAATGACGGGACAATTCCTTAATAATAATAATATAATTAAGTTATTAAAATTATCTTTACAGTAACAGCAAATATCAGAAAATGTCATCTATATCTGTTGAAAAATAGATAAAAAATGAAATATTATAAAACTGTCAATTCAACGTGCATGGCAGGAAAAATATTTCATGTGCCTTTTGTTTTCTTTGAGATTTCTGCGCGAGTAGATAACACTGGCTTGTGTTTTTTATTTATTTATTTTTTTTTTTGCTATCTTTGGTGTTTGTTTTGCTCATTAGCCCACACGCACACACGTGCCACGCCCACCCGCGATAAAGAAAACAAAAACCAAGGTCAAAAACTACTCAAAGTGAAATACTTATTTAATAATTTTCTTTTTCCCCAAGGCGGTGACAAAAGTGCAATATCGAAATGTGAAAAGTAATTTGCGTTAAACAAAGACCCATAAAATTGAGACTTGAAGGCGTCGTAAAAAAAACCGACAAAGAATAAAAAGTTCGAGGAAGTGCTGTTTAAATAAATAAAAATAATATAAAGTGAGAATTGGAGTTGCCAGGTGGGCATGGCCCACTGCCCGCCGAGAAACCGCTGGAACGTCCGAACGAGAAGCTGCCATTGACCTCTTAATCGAATTAAGTGAATATTTTAGAATCCACAAGCTACGCATCTCGCTGTTGCTGGCGGCGGCTCTCCGTTCTCCAATCTCCCGCATCCCGCCTCCAATTTTCGATTCTCCGTTTCTCCATTCTCCGGTTTGTTAGTCTCGCCGCCAGCAAATGAGCTCGCGCTCGAACTCCGCGACAAAAGAAAATGCATTTTAAGTGAATTTCCTGTGCGCATAAGGCAACTACGCAGCTGATACCCACTCTAAAACCACGTGCCAGCCCGATCCCCTCCGGAGCAGAGCAAGGCCTCTGCGATGGCCACCACACCAACGGCTGGACCAGCAGCTTCGACCTCAACGCCACAGAACTACAAGGTGCCATCGACCAGCAAGATATCCGTGGACAAGCTACTGCGGGTCGGCTACTATGAGCTGGAGAAGACCATCGGCAAGGGTAATTTTGCCGTGGTCAAGTTGGCCACGAACATCGTGACCAAGACAAAGGTGAGTTCCCAATCCAATCCCTTCAATATGTCCCGATTCCCTCAATTAACAAGTCGAAAACTAGGTATTTGTTTTTGACTAATCGAGTGTTTGTCTTGGCAATTGGCAGCGTTTATATAGTAAATGCATAATTAAAAATGCAAGAACAATAAATGTATAAAAAAATGTTTAAAATTGCATCTAAAATGTTGGGTAACGTTTATATTTCTGACTCTCTCTAAATCTTTCGTAATTTAATTATTACTTGTTCTTAAACTCTTTCAATGGATGATATAGCATACAAAAGATGAAAACGCTAAAATACCTATTAAACATATATGGGAATACTCATACTTATGTATGTACATATGTACAAATGCAAGTACAACCAATATGAAAATAAAACATGGATAAAGATAAAACTGGACTGTTAAGCAGGAAATTCAGCATCAAAATTATATAATTTTCGATGTACTCTCATCTGCCGCCTTTCGAAATTATTTAATTGTAGTTTTCAGTATTGAAAGTCACATGTAAATTGGATGTTTTTCAACTAACCAGAAGTCACATGTAAATTGGATGTTTTTCAACTAACCAGTTCATGCTTCTCGACGATTTTTTGCGCATTTAAATTGATTAAATTAATTTTAGTTGTTGTTCTTTGATGATTTTGTTTATTGCCGCGTAAATACATATGTGTACAATAATTATTTACACAAGTTATTGACAATCAGATGATTCGATTCGATTTCGGCATCTCAGTCTTTCTGTTTCGGCTTCGGTTGCTTGGCTTTTTATTTGCTTTCAATTGACAATGTCCGGGGAAGGGAGAAGTGTGATCTGGAGGTGGCAATCGACAGATGCTAATCGAATCGCATTTGTAAGGCGCTTTAAAAGTGTGAGTTTCTGCCATCTTTCTCATTGATTACATTACTCCCGTGTGTGTGTGTGTGTGTGTGTGTGTGTATGTGAACCTTTTGAGGAAGTAATTTAATTTTGCTTATTGTTTTTTGATGACATTTGCATATACGAAACTTTTTCTGTTGTTTTTTTTTCCCTTTAAAAATTTCCTGCTATAAACCCAAGTTGATGAGCTGGGTAAATCACAATTAAATGCCTTTTTTCCTGGCCAATATACTATAGACGTTACTTAGAGCGTTCAAAAGATTGACTCACCTGCATCCTTATATCTTTCTTCTATCGGTATTTGTGAGTGGGAACGTCAGATGAAGTGCTAATACAACCGCAACAGCTGTGACACTTGATAATTGGGATTGTCAAGAGAAATACTCACTCATGGCAGCCACAATAACAGCAATAAAAACATATTTTTAATCATTTAACGTAACAGAGCGAGGGAGGAACAAATAAAAAAGGATTAAAAAGGGGAGAAGGGGAAAAGCTGGCTGAGGAGAATGCAAATTTTTAGATCAAACAAATGAATTTTTGCATAATTGACAACGTTGAGGAATCTGTGAACAGCACGTGACTCGGTCAAATTCGATTTTATTATTTATCGCCGGATATGTCATGATTGAAAAGGTTCATCCAAAAATTAAATGTTGAGAAAATTGTTTTTTGTTAAATACCATATCAAAAAAATGCTCAAATCACAAAAAAATGTAAAATTGTTTTTTTTTTATTTTTAAATTCTTTCTGTAATAATTAATTTTTTAAATTAAAAATTAATATTCTTAGCGCATTAAGGGGTTTTTTTTCATTGTTATTAAATTTATCTTTCTGATATTCACTGTATATTTTTCATTCAAACTAACAGCATTTCTTGTTGTTCTTGTGTTAAATCTTTAAAAATTAAAAAAAAATTAATAAAAAGAAAAAAGGGATTTAAAATAAAAGTTCGAAATCTATAATCATGTTTAAAAAAAATGTGTGCAAAACTTTGCAATGAAATTTCCTTACATGAATGCTTACACCCTCCAAGTATACTGAAAAAACTCCATCTAGACTCGCAAGCCTTTGTATTTTTATCATGTTTTAGAAATTGCTCTACCATTTTTGTCGCGTGTGAAATTCATGTATTCATTAGCTAAGTTGTTTTAACATTGATAGAAATGATTATGAGCTATCCTAAACAAAAATTAAAAAATAAAAAAATCCTACTTTTTCATACATATTTTGAATATTAAAGTGGTTAGGATGTCGCGTCCGAAGCCCTAGAATGGCCCAGTTGTTACATATTCCAAACGACTTACAAGACTTATAAGGTTGCTAAAATATTTTTGATAGACAAATAATGTTTCTGATAATGTGTTTAAAATATATGCACTGTAAAAAATTGGAGCATTTCAAGGCAGATAAGCAAATCAGATCAGCTTCTGTCGTTTAGACGAATTGTTTGTTGACTGTTACGAAATTAAGTTTACCTCGATAAGAACACAGCTGTTCGACAACTTCAAGGTCCAACGGTGCATACTTATCTTATTTTTGCATTGCCCATCCAATGTATGAGTATGTACATTGAACTCACTCTATATATAATGTATATATTTGTTGGTACAACATGAGTATGTTTTGGATCTATATACATATGTAGCCTTAGAGCCCGTGGCTTATCTCTCTTAAGCACATTTGCCAATAATTCACTATTATCAATGGAGAGTGGCAAAAGTTCACTTGTACACATACAAATAGGTACATACATAGCAAACACACGCGCGTAGGTAAAAAACTTAAAATTTGATTATTTGTATAAACCTAGGAACGGCAGAACAATCGATAAGAAAAGTGCGGTATGTACTTCTTTTAACAAAATATCATAAATCCGAACCATAACCTATTCTATTAGGCCCAAATAACATTAATTGCTTGCTTTCATTGTTTGAAGTTCTACGCTCTCTGATCGCTTTCACGTGTCGCTTTTAGTTTCCATTTTTTGTGTGGAATGTGTTTGCACTCAATTGGCAAGTTTCTGTTTAATTGAATTTTTTCGCAGTTGCCTTGGCAACTGTTTTAATGCTCCAATTGATGCAATTAAGCACTATCCATGCAGCGTTGCCACTTGATGTTTGTCTCGTGTTTGCCACACAAAAAAAAATATTTATTTGCGTTTTTAAATTTATTTGATATTAAAAAAATTGGAAAGTAAGATAATAATCAAATAATATTAAGCAAATGTGTTTACATAAATAGTGTTGTATGCTATTTTTTAATCCTTTCCCTATGAAAAGATACTTTTAAAAGAAACTTATATTAAATAATTAAAACAATAATAGTAGATAAAAACTGTAAGAAACTGATTTTTACCTCATTTAGTTTTAATACATCTGATAACTTATTTTATTAAAATATAATTTTGTTAATAAATGTTCCTTTCTTTATTTTTGTGGAACACTGTAAATATTTTACTAAATTATAAGAATGTGACACGGAATGCTACGGTGTATTTAATATCCTTTCCTGCTATGTTTCTCTCCGTGTAGCCCTATTCTCTTCCCGTCTCTTTCTGGGCCATTCTGCCCGTCTTGTTCGCATTTGTTGATTGATCTTTCGCTATGGGCAAATATTTAAGCTGCCGTCTGAGCGTTGCCTCTTGGCCAGCAGACCGAAAACATGTTTGAACATCTAACACGCGTCAGACCGAATCGAACGGGTGGAAGCAGGACGGAGAGAGTGGGCGAGCGAGATGGGTGGATGAAATCGTTTAACAATTTTTATTTACCTTTTCATTAACAATTTCGCGTCTTTTTGCAGCTCGCTTTTTGTTGTCTGCGGTTTTTATAATTTTCGTGTGTGTTTACAAAACCCAAAAAATCATGCGCACTAAATCTAAGGTCGTCGTTTTTCTTTTCCTTACTATTTCCCGTTCTTATTTGTCTGGCTGCGATAGTAATAAAAGTATGTCTTTCTGCAGCAGCAAACAGACCCATACATTGGCATACCAGTGATAACCGAAAATGTTATCAAGTGGTGATGTTTCTTCTGCTGATTCTTTCTTGGCGATTTTTTGTCCCCATCCGCAAGAAAAGTAAATTCGCAAATCAGTCACGTGCGTTCGCCCACTCTTTCGTACACCCACTCCCACAGCAGAGAGGGAGGGTGTGTGGGTGTTGGAGGGAGGGGGAGGGAGGTAGACAGACGACGAACAGCACGCGCCAAGTTAATGCTCCCTGCATGATTCTCTCCTCACACTCACAGGGTTTTTTCGATTGTTTTGTTTTTGATTTGACTTTGCAAGCGATAGCAAAACAAATAATAAATCAGCATAAACTCAAGTGTTTCCTCCTTAAACAGTCAAAACTTCCATACCTCGAACTGTTGTAACTCGAATTATCTTAACTTAAAGTTAAATAGGAGTCAGTGTAAAACTCCTCAATTTTCCAACGTCATTTAATTTTTATCGTTAGTAAACAATTTAAAATTTTTAAAGTAAAAAATAAATAAATTAAGACACAGAAATATCTGAGAATGAAAATTATAGTTGAAAATTTAAAACTAACATTATATAAACAGAAATTTCTGAGAATCAATATTTTACTTGAAAATTAATTTGATATCTTCAAGTGTATTTTGTTTGATGAAGAGCGCGAAATACAACTTTAAAATGTGATTGTTTGTTTCTTTAAGTTTTATAATATTTTATATATATCTAAAAAAATATATTAGATATTTATTATTATTTATAATAAATAGAAACTATTACATAGAAACTAAACTATTGATACATGAATTTTAAACTATTAGGTATCAAAATTTTTCAGTAAGATGAGAATGAAATTAACACCACGAAAGTATCAAAATAAAAATTATGTGGTTTAAAAATAAGGACTTAAACTACAGTTTCACACTCTATAGAAATTAAATTAAAAATTATTTAGTTTTTAATCATTAATTATAATTAAATAATGTCTGTAGTTTATCAACCCGCACTTATAAAAACTAAATTAAATTCTTTCAAATTAAAAAAATCTTGTGAACGGTTTAAGCTTCTTTTTTTAAGTATACATTAAATTAAAGAAGGCCCACTGTATTTCCCTAAACAAATTTTCGGTAGCCCATTTAAACTTGATTAGCGCGCCAAACTTCTGATCGACACTTGAGGTTGTCACATGGATTTTCCGCACCGAATGTACTGATTAGAGATAAGTTAACCACGAAGGAGGTCTTAACTCCCACTCTGTTTGCCCCATTTCCATGGGCAATTAAGTAGGCCATGACATGGAAACTGTAATTGTAGTAATCAACCAGGCAAGCCGAATAAAGTTTACTGACCCCGCGCATAGGAGAAGAAGAATAGGTGGTGCAGCAGCCACGATAGTAAAGAGAGAGCGAGGGAAAGGTGAAAGCGAAGGAGGTCGCATATCGATTAAACACTCGGAAAGAGGAGGTGGGTGGGTGCGCTGGCAACACGTTTGATTACCGCGTGTAAATAACAACAACACGAACACTGCAAAAGTGGCAAGGACTCGTACGTTGTACGTTGTGCAACAATCACATTTTACAGAAGCCCCATGGAAAACCCAAAAGTCGATGAACAAAAGTCACCGGCTCCAAAAGGCCAGGCACCCGAGAAACCCATTCGAAAGCGGCCTCAAGTCAAAATCCAAGCCAGAACTCCAAAACCAACACCCACCGCCATAATCTGTGAATTGACTCGTTTGAAAGCGCAGCAAAAATATCTTGAGTGCCATCAGGTTAAGTTAATCCCTAATAATTTTACACTCCATGATGACGAGGATGCACTGGACTCCGATCCAAAATCAGGCGATGAAAGAATTGCTTTGGAAACCCCAGAAACTACTCGAAATCCACGTCCGCCTAGCTCTTCCACTGCTGAATTAATTAGTCTGATCAACGAAATAGAGCAGGAGAAAGAAGAACTTAACGAAAAGTTGCAGCAATATCGCACCGCCAAGCGTGGGGAACTCAAGGACATGTGGCACTTTGTGGCCACCATAAAGGAGGACGTCTTCCGTCCAGAGCGTCTCAGCCAGTATACAGTAAATGCTTTGAGGGAGAAAATCGTTGGTGTAAATGCCCAACTATATCGTTTGACTGCCCAGAACTCAAAAGAACTTGAAGATTTGAAGGTGGAGTACGAGAAATTGGAGCGAGAGAACAAACTTTTATGGAAAGGTAGCATGTAGATTAAAAGATATCAACTATTTTACACCGTTTGCAGCAATACTTGTGAAATACATTTTTGAAAACAAGAATCAGTACCAATAAGCCGCATAATTATAAGTTTATAAAAAAAGGAATCAACATAAGTATTGATTATGATTAATTGTAGACCTTTTAAATGTTTATGGTACTTTTGAATAAAAAATAAACAAATTATCAAACAACAGTGTTCACTGTACAACTTTCTTGCTGCATTAATTTGCATTGCCTAGAAAATAAAATTTTTCATTATACATAGCAAAAAAAAAACATGGATAATTTTTAATTCTCAAATATTTTAAGAAAATCATTTTAATGCAATTCAAATGGAACCAAAAGCAGAAACCACTTTTAAAAATAAAATTTATACAAAGTCACACAATCTGCAAGCAGCTTTAATTACGTATAATCCATTAATTTCAAGAAAGTATTTCAAAAAAAATCGTTTTCCACCACAAAGCATTACGATTGCTATGAATTCCGATTTGCAAATATTTTTTGAAATTCTTGACATTGTTTCAGGTGTCTTATTTAATGAACGACACTCGTAATCAACAACATTTTAGACCTTGCCTTGGGCTTGCCTTTTAAATCAATAGGACCTTTTGATACGATTTTCTTTTGCCTTCGGCTGAAGGATTCCTTAAAGAAGGCGACACTGGTATTTTTTGCTATGACTGTTATAGTTGTTGTTATTTCTGGCTGCGATTATTTTGAAATGTCTCATTTGCGAGCAGGGCTTGAGGTTCATCGCATTCGCCGGCGACCAAAAGGAAAGGTCAAATGGCACGTGGCAATGGCATTTCTCTTTTTTTTCCCCCCTTTTATTTTGCCTTTTATTCCGTTGTTAGCTGAAGTTCACACTGCTCACGTGGCATTGGCGATTTCTAGAGCGTAATATCAGTGCAGAATCAGCTTTTGTTTCATGCAATTATGTAAAAATGTCAAACTCATCTCGCTACCGTGTACTATCTGTTTCGCTTAACAGAAATTACGCATACGCCGCATTGCACTGCACATTTTTGTCTTTATTATAAACAAATAGTTTGCATTGCACACTGGCCTCAAGTTCAAAGTCTCTCACAGTTGTGTTAATATAAATGTGATTATTTTTTATTTTTGCAAGGTATATGATTAAAAATGCAATGTCTTGTTTATATTGATTTAAAAACAAAAATATATATATATTGTTAAAAAAAAATCTTTAATTACTCAGGAAACAGAACGAATTTGTTGTTGAGCAAACAATAACAAATATGCCCAAAGAAACCGGTGGTGATGATGCTGATTTTTCTTAGTGTGGGTGAGCGAGAGAACAAGAGCTGAAGAGTGAGAGACAGGGCGACTGAGTGAGTGTACGCTTACTTGTGTTGTTAATTATTTAACATTGTGTTAAATTTTTTAAATGTTTTGCGAATACACAAAACAAAATAAACAGCCAGCGACGGCAATGTCGTCGGCGGCAAACGAAAGTCGTGAGCAAAGAATGTTTTTGTCTTGCCGCCCCTGACCGCCGCCGCCCCCGCACCGCCGGTCCGCTCCCCTTCCGTACCGAAATCATCATCTCTCCGTATCGCATATTCACATATCGGTAGTGATCCCGAGATCCGAACACGCGCACCTTGTATGGCGCTGTCATCGTGTGTTGCTGCTGTTGGTATTGCTGCCGTTGATGTTGCTGCTGTTGGTGCTGCTGCTATCGACGGTGCTGCTGCAGAATGTGCGCCACCAATCCACCCACCTAGAGGCCCTGGCAACAGCTACGCTTACAGTGACTTATATTAATACAACCAATTCTTAAATTATCAATATATGAACATTGATTACCTACTGGCATAATCATGTTGACATGACATAAAGGACTTTTACTTGCATACCAAACTAACAACCTTTTAAGGTACCTTGTCATTGTTTTAATAAATAAAAGATTAAACATAATAACCAACTATAAAAATGATGTGTCCGAATTTCTATCCCTCAAACCACATTGTTTAATAGTTTATAAGTTTTAGTTCTAGGGCCATAGTTTAATTCAGTTGACTTACAAATTTATATATATATATATAAATAAATTAAACTTATATATATTTATTTATTTTCCCAACTTTCCCAAAAGTTGTCTTCCTGTTGCAGATAGTACATAAGCTTTGCTGTATTTTAATTTTCTTTAGTTCTTCGAGATGGAGTAATGATGTAGATCCTCTATTTTTGAATTTTTTTAAAAAAGTCTTTTGGAAACATTTGTTATTTGATAGTTCAGATTTACGAATTTAATTTAATTCAAATCAGAAAACCATCATGGATTCACCATTTTGAAACATATACGCATATAAATCGAAATTAAGTGTTTTCAAAAATAATTAATTTTTGCAATAGTTGCAAGGGTATATAAACTTCGGCTTTCCGAAGTTTACTTCCTTTCTTGTTTTAGTTTGTTTGAAAAAATATAAATCTATGAGTGCTTCCAAATTGAAATGACTGTAGCCATGGGCAATTGTAGGTGTCATGGAACTAAGGGAAATCATACTCACCAAGTTTAACTAATTTTTGGTCTAAAAACCAAACTGTGAAATATTAAGGATAGCATTCGCATTTGTGATAGATTAGCAAATTAATTTTGTATTAACTTGCGTAATTCTCATGGATCAATACTTACCAGGGTCAGCAAGCAAATTAATTCCTTCTACATTCAATTTTTGCTGACGTATTTCAAGTATTATATAAAACACACATAATGACTTAACTTGCTAGTAAATGGTTTTGCATTATTAAACTTTTTTCTGTTTTTTTTTTTTAAATCATTAAAATAAATAAGGATTTATATGCTAACGTCTATTACTACAATTGTTTATAATAATTTCACTACATTCAGCAGCTTATACTCAAAAATAAATTTTTTTTTATATCCAATACTTGCTTTTGTGCCACTGTATTCTTAGCGAAGCGAGACACGTTTTTTTGGCCAGCCCACACGGTTTGAATTTCGGGGATCTCTCAGTCTCCCCCACATTATAAAATCTCATTTTTCGCCCTCTTCTCGCTCTACTGACAATGTTCGTTCGTTCACCTGCGGCGGCCAAACAAACCAGGGGAACGACAAACAATCCGGCGGAGAATGACATTTTGGTTTCCAGACTAAATGTGTTTCCCTATTTGCTCTCGTGTTCTTTTGCAGGTGGCCATCAAGATAATAGACAAAACATGTCTGAACGAGGAGTACCTGAGCAAGACGTTCCGCGAGATCTCCATACTGAAATCGTTGCGGCATCCGCACATCACCCGACTCTACGAGGTGATGGAGTCGCAGTCGATGATCTACCTGGTGACCGAGTATGCCCCAAACGGTGAGATCTTCGACCACCTGGTGGCCAACGGCAGGATGAAGGAGCCGGAGGCGGCACGTGTCTTCACCCAACTCGTCTCGGCCGTCCACTACTGCCACTTGCGGGGGGTGGTGCACCGCGATCTCAAGGCCGAGAATGTCCTGCTCGACAAGGACATGAACATCAAGGTGAGCGCGAGTCAGCTTCTCATCACTGTGAGATGCGTCAAAAATAAGATACGGCCCATATAGCTTTAGAAATACAATGATATTATTATTAGAAACATTAGATAGTTTTACATTTTCTATTTATTGATGGATTTTAAAACAATTGTAAAGCAAGCATTATAATTTAATTATTTTCAAAGCAGTATATCACTATGGACGACAGTACATGTAGTGACGATGATCACCAGTAAGCGTATGCAAGGAGACTACTATATATAGACGCAATAGCTAAGAACAGTCCGATCTTAAAAAATGTTCTATATCATTTTCATCAAATGGTCTCGCTTTTATAAGAGTTTTTGGTGCAAAAGTGCAAAAGAAATTTTGTCTTTTACTAGAGCTATAGGAACCGATGGAGCAAACAAGTCTTTGAAATGGTTAAAATACCAAAATCAACTTTGTTACTTAACCATTTCAAAGTAACCATTAACAAAACAAATTTAATAAAAAAAAAGTGTTTTTTTTTTGGTAAAATAAAAAATAGTCGTCACAAAATGTGATATCAAAATCTCTTACAAATTTAGTTGTACTTCAATTTTTGAGATCATAAATATATTCTAAATATTCTAAAAAAAATATATTTCACTCTTGCAGCTCGCAGACTTTGGCTTTAGTAATCACTACGAGGAAGGTGCCACTCTAAGGACCTGGTGTGGATCCCCGCCCTATGCTGCCCCAGAAGTTTTCCAGGGATTGGAGTACGACGGACCCAAGTCGGATATCTGGAGCTTGGGCGTCGTTCTGTACGCCTTGGTCTGCGGAGCATTGCCCTTCGATGGAAAAACAATTCTGGAGCTGAAAAGTCGCGTGGTGTTGGGCAAATTCCGCATTCCCTTCTTCATGTCGCAAGGTGAGTTAACAATCGAAAGACTATATTGATTTGTGGAACGACGAACTGTAGCATTGAAATCTACGATAGTTGGTCTATCCATTGAAAACTCTTTAATCACCTAAAATCGTTTAGTAGACTAATTTGTTTAACTTTTGTCTTTCAGAATGCGAGCAGCTTATCCGCAATATGTTGGTGGTGGAGCCTGACCGGCGGTACACTATCAAACAGATCATCAAGCACCGCTGGCTCAGCGAGTGGCAGTCGGAGATGCAGGAGGAGGAGCGCTTCGAGGCCCTGTCCTTTGTCTCTGGTTCGGGAACGGTGTCCAAGTCGGCATCGACATCCTCGCTGGGCAGTGTGGCGGACTCACCGCCGCAGCTGGACTCGGTGGTGATGACACACATGCTCCAGCTGCCCGGCCTGACCGCCGACATGATCGCTCAGTCGGTGCACGAGCAGAGATTCGACAACATCTACGCCATTTACAATCTGCTGCAGGACAAGCTGCAGCAGAGGCGGCGCGAAAACCAAAGACTGCAGCACCACGCCAGCCTGGCCTACTCTCGATCCCGCAAGACGAGCATTACGACGGGCGTGGTGGATCGCTCGGAGCCCGTAAAGCAGGAATCTCTGGACCGGCTTAGCCCGCTAAGCAATGCCAATGCCTCCAGTTCGGCTTTGGGCTTTGGCTGGTCCGATGTCGCCGTGGATCTGGAGAAGTTTGGTGACTTTGAGCTCGAATGTCTGGCACGAGCCAATGAGGTAGGAGATAGTCAAGCTGTGAATAACCGATAAACTCTCTTTCTCTCTCTTTTAAATTATTTATTTTAATGACTTACAATTCATTTTATGAACTGACCACCTTTTACCTTCTTCCCTTTTCAGCCTCCGGTTAATCCGCAGCACTTGAGCGCCCAGGCTGGCGGAGGCGTCAACGGGGCGAATACGCGACGCCATACAGTGGGACCCGGAGATGTGGCCCACGAGCAGGCGCTGGCCAATCCCCATGTACCGCCCATCGACTTTAAGTGTCCGCCGCAATGCAGCGATCCCACACAGCCGGTACCGTACTATCCGGTTAACCTGCCCATGTTGCAGAATCAGCCGCTGCAAAATCTCACCATCAAGGATCAGCACCTGCTCAAGCCGCCCGTAGTTATGGGAGCCAGTAAGCATTGATTGTTGCTCAAAGAAACATGTTGTCTACTGTAAACTTTTCCATTCGTTTAACTAGGTTCATTTGGACGACGTGCTTCAGATGGCGGAGCGAATCTTCACATCTTTTATCCCGCCACTTGCTCCGTTGTGGGTCCAGCTCAGGGTCAGCAAATGGAGACGGCCGGATACTACATCAACCCGAATTGTGGCACAGATCCTTTGGCCGTGCAGGAGTTGTCGCCGCTCAACGAACAGGCAGGGACTCAGATGCAGTGCTGCCAGGAGAATGCCACCGGCGAGTGCAACGAGGAGCTGCAGAGGTTGACTTGGATCTCACATTCTATTTGAGGCGAAATAATAATGTTTTCCTTTGTAGCTATATGCTGAAGCGTGGAGGAACCCAGCGACATACGGTGGGCTGCACGGAGGATCTCTCCGTGACACATGGCCCGGGACCAGGATCACAGTCCCAGGTCCCAACTACCTCCTCCAACATGCGGCAAAGGAGAACGGGTCTGCTCACGGTCACCGAAAGACCGCCAGGTGCGTTTAGTTAGCTGCATACCAAATTGATTGGGGAACCATTTTAATAATAGCCCGTGAACGAACATGTTGTTTATCAAATGGAGTCATTAAATTTAATCCCAAAAGTGTGTTAGTAGTTTAAAAAGAAAAAATACCATTCTAATGAAAGAAACAACAAGAAGAGAAACTAAAAAGGAAGCAAAGTTCGGCAAGCCGAAGTTTATATACCCTTCCAGTAAAGTTAATGTTTCATTAAGATTTAAACTGAGAGACTAGTTGGCCTAGAAAGGACATGACTTGCCTAGTGATGCTGATCAAGAATATATATACTTTAAAGTAACGGCTGACTGAAACTATAGTACCCTCTGCAAGGGTATAAACATGATCTAAACCATTGATAATCAAAACATGCGAACAACTTAGCTGCGTGGCTCTATAAATAGCTTTATTTCCGTCTTAAATTTTATAATTAAGTATTTTATTTGTAAATCGATCAGTTGTTAATTTTTGTATACAAAGTTTATTTATAATTTTATTACTGTATTAATTTGATGGTTTGCTTTTTTAAACTTTCTTTCAAAGTTCGGCAAGCCGAAGTTTATATACCCTTCCAGTAAAGTTGTTTCATTCAGATTTTAACTGTGAGACTAGTTTGCCTAGAAATGGACTGACTTGCCTAGTGAAGCTGATCAAGAATATATATACTTTAAAGTAACGGCTGACTGAAACTATAGTACACTCTGCAACATGATCTAAACGATTGATAATCAAAACGTCCGATCAATTTAGCTGCATGGCTCTATAAATAGCTTTATTTCCGTCTTAAATTTTATAATTAAGTATTTTATTTGTAAATCGATCAGTTGTTAATTTTTGTATACAAAGTTCATTTATAATTTTATTACTGTATTAATTTGATGGTTTGCTTTTTTATACTTTCTTTTTATGTAAACTTTTTTGGTTTATTGCGATTGATAATTTTGCATCGCCCGCTACTGCACAACAACAACAACAACAACCGCTACCGCTACCACTCCCGATTTCGCTGATCTCGCTGCTTGAATCCCTTCCACCTAATCCGCATAAACGATAGTGATTCCCCCCGAGCTAATTCGCGAGGTTGAGTCTCGCATGAACCGCGACTACCTGCCACCCACCCTGAAATCTCTGAGCCAATCGCCCCCCAATGGTACATACCCGGTGGGCGTGGCCCTACCCATGGCCATGTCGAAGGGCATGTCGCCGCCCCACTCGCTGCCCCTGGTGGCAGCCGCCGGTGGCTCCGTGCCCCAGCTGGCGAACAGCAACCGGCGCCTCCATCGTGTGGTCCACCCGAAGTTGCCCACCGTTCAGGAGGGTGGTAAGTCTTGAGTTTTTCCTGGGGATCTCCTCCTGAAATTAGGTTAAGAGTGTCTATTAATCCTACAAATCCTAAAATTGAAATTCATAAATCAGATGCTTCTGATTAAAAGAACTTATAAGGGTCTTGCCTCAGCTGAAGCTTTATTTACATAACAATCTTTTTTTTTTAATTATTTTTTTTAAAAATTTAAATATTTGTTTGATTTAAAAAAGAAATACAAGTAATAAACGTTACAATTCTTTTTTATGCATATACATATATACAAGAATTGAAAAGCGTATCTTAATTACTTTCTTTAACTCGAACCTTAACTGTAGCACATTATAATATATTCGAATCCCTGCTTAGAAAACTATATAAATGAAGAGGCCTTGACATTTAGCTGACATTCTTCCTCCATTTCCTTTTTTTTTTTCCGTATTTTTACCCCCGCCGCTTGCCATTTAGCGACAATAGGACGCTACAGTCCAGTGCGACGTGCCTCGGAGGGATCCAAAAGCCAGTTCCAAGGACCGCTACAGGAATGCCAATCCCTGCAGAAAGGTATTGCACAGAGAAACTTTTTGGTTGCACCCAGTCCGCCGCTTTTAGAAAATTCGATCAGTTTGCCAGGTAAGAGACGAAGACCAAAATTAATGCCACAAGCTTCAACACAAGCTTATCATCTTAGGAGGGGGGAAATGAATAATTTTCAAAATAATTTTGTTTCCATAGGTTCGCCCATACATGGCAAACCAGGCATGGGCTTACAGTTGGCTCTGCGGCGTGGCCATGACATCGAAGTTCCTCCGGATGCCATCAAGAATCTGATGCCCGCCCTGGACCGCTTGGTCAAGGAGCAGCGCGTTAGCTTCGAAATAGCCAATAAGATTATCTCAACGCATGTGGTGCCGATGGATTTGGCTCCGCTGCTGGGACTCGCAGCTCACGCTTCCAGTGCGGCGGCTGTGAGTGGTGGACACCTGGACCAGAGTCACTTGTTGTATCTGCAGCAGCAGCAGCAGCAACAACAGCAGCAGCAGCAAATGCTCAGCTTCAGTGTTTCACCACTGAGTCTGCCGCAGGGTGGAGCGGTGAATGCCTCACTGACCTCCGCCAAGCAGATGTTTGGCCAAATGATCTGTGGCTACCCGCCATATCAGCCAATGAGTCTGGCCCTGCAGCCGCAGCCGCAGCATCAACAGCAGCTGGTGGGTCAGTTCAGCAGCATCAACCTGGGAGCCAGCAACTCAAATTCGAGCAGCGGCTGCCAATCGCCGGTCTACAGTAGCAGCTTCAGCGGCAGTTGCTCCCCCAATCCTTACCTGCCCTGTCCGGCCGGTGGCTCCTCGCCGCTGCACCAGATCACCAAGGGCATCTCTGGACTGAGCACTGGTGGGGCTGGTGGCTCCATCACCAGGGGCACTTCGGCAGCCAGCGAGGGGGCAGCTGCTGCGGCCGCTGCCAATCAACCGCTTGACTTGTCCATGGACGTTTGTGGCGGTCTGATGGATCAGCAGTCGACGGAGTATGCGGCCACCAATTGGTTTGTGCCCACGGCTTCGTATTACGATCTGAAACCGTTGAATCTATCGCCAGCACAACCCGTAAGGGTCGTGCCCACGCCGCCGGCGTCACCCAATCTGTGCATCATCCAGGAGGAGAATGGAAATGGGCAGATGTGTCACACTATCAGCACGGGCACTCCATATGCCGGCTGTACCGGCGGAATTACGCCGCAGATATGCCTCACCGACGTCCAGGGCAGCGAGATTACATTGGTGGCTCTGTCCTCGGACAACAGTCGCGATAGCGAGGATTCTCTCGAACAGCACACACCTGTTGTGTCCCTGCAGGTGAGATCAATTAACTCTCTAACTGTTAAATTTAATCACTAGACTAGGTTGAAAGAATTATCATATTGACTTTGCAACTAATTCTCCCTAATTAGGGTCTGATTATTACGGAACCCAGCAGCGATATGCCTTCAATAACCAGGGGAATCGGACGTAAGGCCAGCCTGGACTGCGAATCGAGCGGCGGAAGTCATTGTCCGGTGGCAAGCAGCTCCTCCCATCCCGGCCAATCCCAGGCGCAGGCTCAAACCGAAGCCCAGTGCCGGCGAGGTAGTGACAAGTCGCTGGGCTTCTCGGACGACTCGCTTAGCAACGACTCGAATAACCTGTCGCCCTGCCAGGAGCCATCCGCCAGCTCCGGCTTCAAGTCGGATTCGCACTCGGAGATGGGCGATCACACGGAATGCGGCCATCTGACACCCGATTCCATGTGCGATTCGCGGCGCATGTCGGATGAGATGTGCTACGAGGTGCCGCTGCCACATGAGTGCTCCAATCTGGACTCCACCCGCATTCTGGAGATGGTCAAGCAGACCATTGACTCCACCATGCCGCCCAAGGGCTTTGTGCTGCACAAGGGCAGCATTAGCTCGGAGGATAGTGGGGCGGAGTCGCGACACAGTAGTGCCTCGAATGCCTCCAGCTCAAATCCCTTGGCATGCGAAGCGGCTTCCCTGCTGGCCTCACACTCTGGCTACGGAGAGCCAACCACCAATCTCAGTTTGGAGTACTCGGGCGGCCTGCAGATCGAACTGCAGGTGTGCGAGGGACGCAGCCGGGATCACCATGGAGCCGGCAAAGGCATCAAATTGCGCCGCATTTCGGGCGACCAGTTCGAGTACGGCAAGATCTGCCAGCAGTTGATCAGCACCATCACCATGCAGCAGGTGGCAGGCTAAATTACGGATTCTGCCCTGCTAGCTACCCAAAATGACTACTCGCCTTGCCTAAACTCTGCGTAGCTGTGATCAAAGCCGATATGTACGATATAGCCATCCTAAAAAATAGCAATTGGACAGGAGTTAGCTTTCCATTTCCCAACAAAGTTTATTCCTTTACCTTTCCCTTGCCCTTTCCCGTTTTTCAAGTTCAGTAGCGTAATCAAAATTTTTAAATATCAATTATAAACACTTTTTTCAATTGTTCGTCGACCACACCGATTCTTAGCTAGTTTAATTCTAAACGGAACGTGTAAATACGTCTAGAGATAATTTAAATATTCGCAAACAGATTATATAGATTAACGAATAACGCACATGCCAAGATAGTTTAGAGAATTTGTAATACAAATTGGGTGGCGAAAGGTTTTTCAGCAACAGGAGCAAGTAAAATACATTCCAGTAGCAGAAATTTCATACAAAGGAAACCAACGTTCGTTCTAGCCGTAAAGATTATTAATATTTAGAACTACTATATATATATACATATATATATATATATATATCGACTAATGTTACTTTCAACTTTTGTGCAATTCGTAAACAAGATAAAAGTGTTTATTTTGTCAACTCAGTTCAATGACGATACGTACGTCTATATCTGCATGAGATATAGATAATCTAAATGTTAATATATATAGGTGATTATTAAATCTGTAGTTAGTTTGCAGTGGCAATTCGTAGCTCCGATTAGTGGTAAGCTCTTGATTCCGTTAAATTTTAAACATTTTTTTATGAATGTAGTGAGAGTTTGTTCAGTTATTATACGATATATGGTTAGAGTTATATTCTACGAATTAAACACAACATTGATAAATCTATTTTTTAATGAAAGACTGCTGTGATTTTAAATGTAATTAATTAATTTAGAGCGAGTAAAGAAAGAAGAAAACAACAAAAAACAAAAACTACAAACTTGAAAACAATTAGTTATATCATTATATAAATAAACAATTCAACTTTATCTTAAATAAATTACCAATTCTCCAAACATAAACGAATGTTGTTTTACATTTTTTACGATCGAGGAATGGTGGAATTTGGAACACTGGGCTGTTTTTTTTTTTTTTTTTTTTTTTTAATTTCTAACTTAATCAAAAAAATTAAATGTAGATTTAAGAATAAAAAGATCGAACAACTCAAAAAGGTTTTCAACAAATTGGAAAGCTGCAAATACTTAAAATTTGCATTTGAGAAATGGGCTAAATATCTCCACAAAATTTAATCAAAATATTATGCATAGCAGTGAAAAAATTACAATAAGCAATATCATCGTGTTCCACGATGCCATATATGCAGGCCATTGGGGGTATTTTTAATTAATTTTTCAAAAAAAAATTTCATCGAAATATTATGAGTGCGTTTAAAGAAAATCACTTATCAGTGGTAAATTTTTAAATAGATATGAAAATGCCTCGCATTCTATACATAAACCAGTTCGTAAGCCATGGCACCAACCAAAATATTTGGTGCCATTAAAAACACTACTTCGACGATAACTTTTGATTATTTTCTACGCATTTCGCAGAGCGTGTTCCAATCCGAGCTCTATTTTCAAAAACAAACTAAAACACCTCTTAACGAGGTAAAAAAGTCGTGATTATCTCCCCTTCAACAAATAATATATCTGATATCAAATTCTGTGACGACAAATGAATAAGCGTTCGACTAAATAAATAGCATAAACTGAACCCAGTTTCTGGCGCCATCTGCGAGTAGGTGGCGGAAACAGTTCGTGGCAAATGTGGCGGGTCAACAGGGCTAAGTGTCAAGCACTGATCTGGAGAGAGCATTTCTATTCTTTCGCTGTTAAGGGGCTTGCCGCCATAATTGGGCGGCACCAGCGATCTTTTCCCTTTGAGCCTTCCACCAGAGAGGTTGATACCGCAGTCAAAAGTTTTTTTTATGGCGCCAGAAGTTTTTACTCGGAAGGGGGAGAGACGTTATACCCAGCCAACGATTCAAGGTGTTAATAAAGTCAACGAAATTAGGTGAGTCATTGGGATAAAGGGCAGATAAAAAGTTTTTTTTTTAGACGCTGGCATGGAGAGGGAAAAAAAGAGAAAAAAATGTGTTGGCAAAAGAATAAGAAAATTATTGTTCGCAGTAGGCCTGCAGCATTGCTGTATTTTTTGTTACAACGCCCGAACAAAGCGAAGTCTAGTGGGAACACTCAAGCCGATCACCGAAATCCGCCTACGCCTGGAGTGCTTCGAGGGAGGGGCGACAGTGGCAACGCGACCGCCTCGCAAAGCGAGCGGAGGAGTTCGGCGACGAAAAGTGCTAAAGAAATAAATATTAAATTATATAATTCACCCCTGTCCCGACCCGAACTAATGTGCTAAACTTAATTGTGGCCCGTTGCGGCAAAAAAAAAGATATATCGGTAGTGCGAAAAAGTAGAAATTTGGCGGTGTAAAAAAAAAGGAAAAGAAGAAATTAACACTAAAATCAAGAAAATTTAAGTTGTATTTTTTAGGTATACCAAATAAAAGTATTTTGAGAATAACTTTTGAACGGAGCATCAGATCCAAGTAAATTTGTTGTCATTCGACGCGTTTGAATAAAATTTAAACTGTGTTAAAAAAGTGTAATATGTATTTTACCAACCCAAACTCCAAATAAATTTTTTTTTAGTATGACACTTTCAACGCCCTTTCTCCTAAACCAATTAAATCTCCTGAAGTCTTGGTATGCAATCCTTATTTATTTGGCGTTACCTTTTCGGCCATCACAGCAGATTTTCAATTCTACGGCTATATATACAGGGTGGCCCACAAAATATTTGCGTTTTAAAATCGCTTTAAAAAAACAACGAGAAGGTTGTCGAAAAAGTCTTGCGGTATTTTCGCTAGTTGGCGCTGAAAGCGCGTAGTTCTTGTTTTATTCGTCGCATCAGGTCACGCGCTAACACGTCTTTGATTGATTGTCTTTTATTTTAAGTCGTTCGTGAGTTATAGCGTCGCAATCATGGAGCAAAATAAATAGAAAATACGGCATATTCTACAGTTCTACTACGATAAAGGCAAAAATGCATCTCAAGCCGCCAATAAAATTTGTGCAGTTTATGGACCCGATACAGTTTCCATTTCTCCCGCACAACGATGGTTTCAACGTTTTCGTTCTGGTGTAGAGGTGATCGAAGATGCGCCACGCTCCGGAAGGCCTGTCGTCGAAAATTGCGATAAAATCGCTGAATTGGTCGAAAGAGACCGGCATAGAAGCAGCCGTAGCATCGGTCAAGAGCTGGGCATGAGTCATCAAACCGTTATAAACCATTTGAAGAAGCTTGGAGTCACTAAGAAGCTCGATGTATGGGTGCCACACGAATTGACGCAAAAAAACATCTTTGACCGTATCGACGCATGCGAATCGCTTCTAAATCGCAACAAAATCGACCCGTTTTTGAAGCGTATGGTAACTGGCGATGAAAAGTGGGTCATTTACGATACGTAAGGCGCAAACGGTCGTGGTCGAAAAGCGGTGAAGCGGCCCAGAAGGTGGCCAAGCCTGGATTGACGGCCAGGAAGGTTCTTCTGTGTGTTTTGTGAGATTGGTAGGGAATAATCCACTATGAGCTGCTCCCCTATGGCCACACGCTCAATTCGGACCTGTACTGCCAACAACTGGGTCGCTTGAAGGCAGCACTCATGCAGAAGAGGACATCTTTGATCAACAGAGGCCGAATTGTCTGCCATCAGGACAACGCCAGTCCAGAAGCTCGTATGGGAGGTTCTTTTGCATTCACCGTATAGTCTGGATCTTGCAACGCGCTTGGTAGTCTGAAGTTAGCAACAAGAGAGTCCTTTGATAATTGGCTCCAAGTTTTTTGCCAATAGGGAAGCGAGCTTCTATGAGAGGGGCATTATGAAGTTGGCATCTCGTTGGGAACGCGTCATTGAACAAAACGGCGCATATTTGAATTGAATCGCATTATTGTAACCAATTTAATGAACAATTGAAAATGCAATAAAAATACCGCAAGACTTTTTTGACAACCTAATATTTTTCAAAGAATTTTTTTTTTATTGGATAGCTTCAACGTTGCGGTTTATGTATGAAACACCACTTCGTCCATAGTAATAATAATAATGAAAATATAAATAATATTGAAAATGATAATAACGTAAATAATAATAATATAAAAGAAATAATTGTAAGTAATGCAATTTTAAAAACTCAAAAAAAAAATGTAAATATTAATATAATGAAAAAAGGAACCAGATAGGCCGGTCCCAGCTGCGAATTCCGAAAAGAAAGTCGGCTGAATAAAATAGGTATTACGAAATGATAGCTGAGCTGAAAATATTGAAATTGAATTCTTATGAGGCCCATGTGACAGCCTGTGATCGACAGAACTTTAGGTTTTGCTGCCCATGTGGCCTCGTGGTCCAGTCGTCAAGTTCGTTTTCCGGCCACCAACGAGTCTGCCGGAGTCAAAATGTTTCACTTGATGAAGTTTTGCAAAATAGTCCTGTAGAGGAGATCACAGACCAGAAAGCCACCTCCCCTCTACAGATGTCAGAGACGGAGCGGCTTTTTTTGTCGCCGACGAAAACAAGACCGCCCGACTCGGCTATTGTCTGTCCGTCCGTCCGTCTGTTCACGCCACGAAGACGAAATATTCGGAATAATGGCATTCTCACGCGGAGGTGGTTGACCAGACCAAGTCTACAGTTGGTACAGTTTTACCAAACACATTACAAAAATTGCAACAGGAACAAGGCGCGAATCCCGAAGTGCCCAATATGAATGAACGTGTTTGACGAATGTTATGAAAATTCACTTCATTTCACATCTCTCGAACACAATCGTGCATGCTAGGAAGGCAGTGAGCAATAAATTTGGCGAAGGTCAACCGGTTTGTTCATTTTGTGGGGAGAAATTTCGGGGCAAACTTGAGCATCGGTCCCATATGATAAAGAACCATTCTCGGGCAAAACTTCCTTGTGAAATTGACAAGCGGACTTATATCTCCCTAAGGGTGTTTATTCAAGCATTGTGGGAAAACAATTTGTCAATTTTAATTCATTTTTAAATAAGCTGCGAGTGCAAAAATGTAACAAAAGAACAAAAATGCACCCAAGGTGGGGTAGAGATAAATACGACCATAGGGCTCACATGGTTGGGCAACATATGGAGCCCAAGTTTTATTGCAATATTTGCCTGAAAACGTTCTCGTCGATAAATGGCTTCAGGATTCAGAACTGTGCGGTAGGTAAAACAATTTTAATTCATTAGAATAAATTCTTTGTTTTTAAACGGGAAACTGCACCAAGGAGAGGGATACGAAGGTGCCAACCTATCATAAGATATGGTTAATTACCTAAACTTGACAGAATCAATTAACATTTAGATTTTTGTGCGCCTGCAGCGCTTTCTTTCGCATCGTGCATTTTCTTGCTGACATGTCAGACCTGTTAGGTCTTCTCATTTCGAGCTTTCAGAGAAAACTAAGATACAAGCGTTAGATATGTGAAAACCTTAGAGATGAGTAATTAAGAGATAGTTTTGTAAAATATCGATAAGAGTATGGCGATGCCACTCCGCTTCAATTAATTAAGCAATCATTTAAAAATTACGATTTGTAGGCAACCGTTTCCTGTCGTTTTATTGTAAATATTTACCTTAAAGCAAAAAAGTCACTAAATAAACATTTTGAATTACAACTAGGTCACCAACTCCAAGTTATACGGGGATCTTTGCTCGTTTTTAGAAACTGTAGTGGTCTCTGCAAACCCGTCAAACAAGTTGACAAATGCCTTGATAGCATTATGGATTTCCTGCTGAGTATTACAGATTTCCGTAACCTCGCTCACATTTATGATTTTTAATTCATATTGGAATCAATGAATTCAGGCACATTTAAAAAAAGTCTACTTATGCGGTAATGGAATCAGGTTATTACTTGTTTAAAAGAAGCTTTGTCCTATTTTGTAATTTTTTGTTAATAATTAAATAATTAATTAATTAAATAATTAAACAAATATTTTTAGACTTGTAAAATGTTTGCGCAGTGCACGTTGTGAGCAACTCTCTACAAGGGTATTAAGGGAATATTCTGGTGTAGAAATTTAAAAAAAATCGATTTTTGTTGTTTTGAAGTTTTTAAAATATTCGAAAAGGTCGAAAAAATGGTTAAAAAACATTTGTTGTTTTGAAGTCGACGGAGTTTTGTTATTTGTAAATATTTTTTTTTAAAGTGGTCAATCCGATTTCGGCATCTTTACTAATGAAAAATTATTTTTATTTTTTTCCGATCTCTACAAAGGCTGAAATCGTGAAAACCAGGACGCAACGATTTTTTTGAAGACCACATCTCGGATTTGGATTTTTTTTATTTATATATATTTTTTGTTTTCTGAAAATGTCAATAAAAACCATATAAAACTATGTATATAAGAAATGTTTTTCATTTCTTTGTGATCTTTCTTGAAAAAATGCTTAAAATTTAGTCTTCTAGACCAGAATACAGAATAGTAAACTTCTGTTCTCGTTTTCAATAAAAGTAGATTTCTAATTTGTTATAACGTTTCAAAAAGTGAATTTAGTGCGCAATTTGGTTATCGATAACGAAACCACTGAATCAGCTGTTGAGTGAGTAATAATTTAACGCTTACCAATACTGCGTAAGTTTTTACCTGTAAATGAAAACAACAAAATAGGAAAATAAATTTTAATTTATTTATTTATGATTAGAAAATAGGGACTTCGAGATGGCTGAAACTAAAGCCAATCCCTTCGACATGGACAGCTCCAGTTTCGATGCGGAAAAGTATCTGGAGAGACTGCTGAAGGTGAGTAGTGGCGGATGCACTGAAGTAACACCCAACAATTGGCCGTATGTTTTGATTATTTTGGGTGAAATTAGGACTGTTCCCTGAAGCAAATTATGGACACGGAAGCGGCGGTGGTGAAGGACACCCAAACTTTGCATTCGGACATGCAGACTCTGGTGTACGAGAACTACAATAAATTTATCTCCGCCACGGACACGATTCGCCGGATGAAAGACGACTTCAAGCAAATGGAAACGGATGTGAATCTGCTGATGACCAAGATGCAATCCATAACCACATTCAGTGAGCAGATCACTGGCACCCTGCAGGGCACCAGATCGCAGCTATGTCGCCTGTCAGAGAAGCATTCGCTGCTCAAGCGGCTGCAGTTCCTCTCCACGCTTCCGGCCAAGCTGAAATCCCTGATCGAGGAGGAAAACTACGCCCAGGCTGTCCAGGATTACCTGCATGCCCAGAAGGTGTTCGCGCAATACGGCAGGCAGCCCTCGTTCGACGGCATCCAGCGAGATTGCGATGCCATCATGTCGGACCTCAAGGACCAATTGCGCAAGGACTTTCAACGAGCGGGCAATACGGCCCAATCGTTGACGGAGATTGGTGAATTGCTCCTGCAGCTGGACGAGAAGACCTCGGATCTGGCCAGCGAGATGCTGACCTGCGCGGGCAAGCGACTGCACGAGCAGATCGTCATGCTGCAAGATCAGACGGAGCGCGATATGCTGGAGTTTGTGGACATGGGCATCGATGGCTTCCTCAACGATCTGGCCCTGGTCGTGACCTCCTACTTCGACATGTTTGTGGCCAAACACTACGAGCAAGAGCGGTATATTAAGTGTATGATTCTCCCCGATCTTATAGAAATAATACCCTCTCTTAGTGACGACTTTCAGGAGAATGCCCTGTTGGAGCTGAATGTCTTTCTTAACCAGAACATCGACAAGTACCTGACACTCGTCCAGGATCGTGTTGAATCCGACATTGGCTACGGGGACACCCAGGTGATGCTGCGTGCTCTGGATCGCCTGCATCGGCGCCTGCAAGCCATGCGGAACATCTGCCCCGGCTTGGAAGTTCAACGCAACACGGTCTCCATTATAATTTCGGCTGCCCATCAACTGTGCGATGCCCATGCCAAGAACCTCAAGGATCACTTTGCCGATAGCCTGAGTGCGGTTCGATTGTCCCTGGTTTCCGCCAAAAGCGATGCAGCTGCTGGTCTAAATCTCAGCGATCTGATCAGCAACCTGTACGTGGCCATGGTGGAGAAGATCAAGGGCGTGCTGCAGGATTTGCTTATATTCCTGCGCACCGACTGGTCGTTCAACATCAAGGCGGAGCACAAGGGCGCTCTGTGCGTGGAGGGCATTCGGGAGAATCTGCTGATAGGCTTTCTGCGCCACATCGCTAAGGTGATGTGTGGATTCGGAGATGCCTCCAGCTCCAGTCCACCGAATCTGCTGTTGGTGCTGTCCAAAACGTGTCTGGAACTGGAACAGCAGGGCGTGCACATACTGGTCAGCATTCTTAACGCAAGATTTTCAAAATATTTGCCTAATAAACCGTTTCCCCAGATCGCTTTGGTGGATGACCTCTACGAAATCGATTCGGAGAACAGTGCCACATTAACCCACGAAACCGAGATCTGTGCGGAGATGCGGGAAACGGCTCAGGCACTCCTGGACTCCTATGTGCGGCTGCAGGGCACTAACATCTCACAAATGCTGCGCAAGAGCGTTGAGACAAGGGATTGGCTCAACTGCCTGGAACCGCGATCCGTGCGAGCGGTGATGAAGCGCGTGGTGGAGGAGCTGGGCAGCATAGAAACGGTGGTGGCCAGTCTCTACGAGGCAGCCACGAATACTGCGTCTGGATTCCGCACCACAGCCAGCAGCGATTCCAGCCGTAAAACATACTTCAGTAACTTTGCTTCCACCTCCAAGCCACAGTACCGATCCAATTGGTCAAACTACACGCCCTCGCAGCTGGAATCCAGCTATGTGTCCAACATACATCGCCTGTTTTCGGAGCGAGTGGAGATCTTCACTTCGGTGGAGTTCACCAAGGCTTCCATTGTGATGGGCATCATTAAAATTGGGCTTAAGGTAAGAGGTTACGCAGAGAGATTAACATGATGTTTATGTGAATCTGCTTGTAGACCCTGTTGGAGTGCGTGAGGTTAAGAACATTCAGTAAATACGGACTGCAGCAGATCCAGGTGGATGCGCACTACCTGCAAATGAACCTCTGGCGCTTTGTTAGCGATGAAAAGTAAGTTCACTACCGATTTAAAGGCATTTGGAATAAGCAAAACTAATGGTTTACAGCCTGGTCAACTTCCTGCTGGACGAGATCCTTGGTTCAGCTGTCCAACGCTGTTTGGAGTCCGTTTTAATGGAACCCAATGCTGTGGAAATCATTTGTGAACGGGGTTAGTATTGACTCCCACAGCTGAATAATGCATCATTCCACTTAAAATCTCCGTCTATTTCGTAAAACGCTGCTAGCCTAAGGATCATAAATTAAACGTCTCTGTAAGAACGAACTTGGCGGAATGGAAATTGAGAGAATTTCATCATTTCAGAAATTCATCAGATTCAATACCGCCAATTTGTTTTGTAACAGAGATGCAAATACATGTAACGATTTTCAACAGAAATGTGCTTTTAATCTGTGGTATCGGTACTAAGACACAGGGTGAACTCAATGGTGTCGGCCTTGAGATCCTCGTCGCCGTTCGCCAGCAGAATACTGTGGGTGGTTTCACCACCATCTCCGCCCGTCGAGATGCTCAGAATGCTGGGCGCCTCCTCCTCGGCGGCCTTCCGTTTCTCGGAGCGTGCCTTCCGCGCCTCCTCGAACTCCTTGGGATGACACTTCTTGCGGTGCGTATGCTGATTGGCATTCGAGTTGAACGTCTTTGGGCAATGGGGACACTTGTAGAGCACCTCGCCCGTGTGCGTGGTCATGTGCTCCCTCAGCGTGATGGCCTTCTTAAAGGCTTTCTCGCACACGCTGCACTCGTGCTTCCGGTCCGAAAGATGCACATACCGCTGGTGACTGAGCATGGCGCTCCGGTTAGGCGACACCTTGCCACACAGGTCGCAGGTGGCGGCGGTGCCATTGTGTCGTCGCACATGCTTCTTCAGGCTGTGCTTGTTCTTGTGCCACGAGCCACAGATGTCACACTGCACCTTGGGCTCTGTGACGCCGGCGTGCTCCAACTGGTGACGCTGAAAGGCCGCTCGACCGCGAATGACCTGGGCGCAGATGTCGCACATAGTGCCGTAGTTGCCGTGGGCCATCTTTACGTGCGTGCTGAGCAGAGATTGGTTGGGGAACCTGCATGCGCAAAAGAGAATGGTTACTAAAGACTACTCTGGATGGGTAATTGTAATACAAGACTAGCCTCCGCTCGCAAAGGTTGCACACCACATTGCGCTCCTTGTGTATAACGCGATGCTGATCCAGCAAATACTGCTTCGTGTATTTCTTGGGACACTGCTCGCACATAAAGGTCTTCTCCTCCTCCGGATGGTGCTTCAACAGCTCGTGATTCCGCAGGCACTGCTTGTCCGCAAAGCGCTTGTCGCACTGCGTGCATCTGCAATGAAATTTCACATTGATTAGGAGCCCTCGCGCTATGATTTCTCTACCAGATTGGCTTCCTCCACTTTACCACTCACTTAAACTTCTCGGGATCGGCATGACGATCGATGTGATCGGTGAGGAAGGAGCGCTTGTAGAACTTTTTGTTGCAGCAGATGGCATACCCTTTGCGATTGTGCTCCTGCATCATATGCTTGCAGAGGAGCAGATATGTCTCCTGGCCCTCGTGGCAAACGTCGCAGGTGAGCCGCATGTGGGCAGAGATCTTGGCATCGATGTCCAGCATGCTCTGTTTGTAGTTCGGATAGCGCTTGGTTTTCTGCGAGGCTCCTTCTCCTGCCTTACATAAGTTTCTCTTTCCTCGGGATTTTGTTGCAGGAGGCTTGGTTTTCCCGGGAGAAGGCACCGGAGCAGGACCGATTGCCTGATGGGATCTGCTCTTGGTGGTGGACCGCGTTTCCCTTCGTTCCTCAGTGGGTATGGGGGGTATAAGCGGTATGGGATGTGGGATATTCCCCAGCTCCGTTACTGGTAGCGATTCTTCCTTTACTGAACCTTCGTCCAATGACATGGATTTACTTTGCTCCTCCTGCTGGGCAATGACATCGCTGAGGAACTGTTCGTTGTTGAAGGAAGCACTTTCGCAATCGCTGCTGGGCAAACCAGCCTCCTCATCCTCATCTTGCTCGTCCTCCGGAAACTCCAAGCTCTCATCCGGCACAGCTTTCGCCTGATCCTGCCCAGACTTTAGCGAAAACCTTTCCGTCAGCAAACGATGCGCCCTTTCCACCAACTCGTAGAACTGGTGAAAATCGTTCACCTGGTTCCAGCAGGTCAAACAGATCACCGTAGATATGGGATCATCGCTTTTTGGCTGCAATTAACCAATTAATAATTATAGTCCCTCAAGAAAACACTCCGAATAGCTCGTACCTCAAACCAAAAGTATTTGGCCAGCACATTAGCCACATTAAGGGAGAGTCCATCGTCCTCGAATATCCGTATCGTATCCGAGTCGTTGGCGTTGTTCAGGCACAATCGGCAAATCATGCTTAAGTCAAAGCATTAAAACTTTTAAAGCAAAAATGGTTTGTTTGTTGACTTTTTTGACCAAGTGTGGCTGTATATCAGCTGGTTTATAAATACCAACAAAAAACAATCGATATCGAAATCTGTATCGTTAATCGTAATCGAAACCAGTCGCGAAATTTAAAAATTATATTTGATTCAGTAAGTACGATGTTAATTTATTTTAAACTTGTTGCCCAATAAAAATTAATTTTAAACAAAACCCGGACTTTGTTTGAATTCTATTGGAAAGGAGGAGAAAGTGTCTTTTAATGAAAGAAAAAAGCGCACTATAAACAACCCAAACTTTGAGCCGGGCAAAACACACCAGAATAACAAACCAGGTCACCAAGAATATTAAATATTATAAAATTAAATTTTAAAACCATAACCATATTTTATTGTTTTATGTTATCTTTTATCTTTTTCAATGTTTTATATATTACTTTACCTTACTTTAAGCTCCCACACTCCAAGCTCAAAGTGAAAATTTTAAAACACCATTCGGTTATTTTTGTAGAGTTGGTAATTTATTTAAGATAAAGTTGAAGTTTTTATTTATTTGTTTGCAATTTTTGTTTTTTTTTTCTATCTTGTTGATATTATCTTGATTTACTCGCTTTACACAAAATAATTACTTTTAATACCACAGCAGTCTTTCATTTAAAAATAGATTTATCAATGTTGTATTTAATTTGATGAGTAGCTTTAGATCGATTATTCTAATTACGTGCGTACGAGATATTATTAGATGGTTTTAATTTTGTTTGAATTTAGCTCACACCAAAATCTACCATATAAAACGGTGATTATTTTTGGAACAGCCAAGGGTACATTCATATTTGTTTGACTCTTTCGAATGAGCTCTTAGATTAACAGACCGATTGTAACATGCCTTTCTCATTTATTGCAATTGCTCTAAGATTGACTTGAGCTCTCTTTGTTAATCAGAGCTTTGTTAATGGGAAATTCCAAATGGGAGCATTTCTACTGATAAGGAACAAATTTAGTTCGTTTTATAAAAGTTGTCTTGAAGCGTGCACAACATGAGAGTGTATCTGCTTGTTTTTATATTAATTTCAACTTTATGGACGTCTTTTGTAGCAGCGGGTTTGTATAAAATATAATTTGTGTTAAACAAATTAAGCTAATTACATAACTATTTTGCAGATTGTTTGACGGATCCCGTGACAATGCTGTGCATTTTGGACCCAGATCAGGGCAAATAAGCATGTACCCATGTATATGAAGATGGTTCAATAAAGCAAAAAAGTCGATCATGAAGTGGGCTTCTGTATTCTAAGTAATTTAACAGTCACCCCAGACTGAATTACGTGTGGCAAATCGCATTAAACATTCCACGTCCTCCGTCTCCACACTTGCGGACAACTTTTTTTGTGTGGACTTTCGTTTCTGGTATTTTGAAGGTATTTTGATTTTTCCATGAAGTTGGTAACTTAGAGGAAGAGTCGATTTAAATATATTTTTTCGTGGGACTTTTGTGACGGCAGCAGCAGCCATGAACAAACATTAAATGGCTCTTATAGAAATTTTATTTGCAGAAATTAAGTTTTAATTTAAGTAAAGGGACGAGCTATAGCAAATGTTTTCCGCTTTTTAAAGTTTTCTGTAAATAACATTGTAGAGGGATTTACTATTTAATTATTTATATAGACAACCCTTATATAATTTTCAAAGGGTATTTCTGACTTCTTTACCTGTATTAAGCCCAAAAATTTTTTTTTTTTTTGCTGTGGTTCTCTTGTATTTTGGTGGGAGTTTGTCTGCCCGCTGGCGACCGTGTCAAGATGAATGAACATGGACAAGTTTTTGCCACTTTCCGAGAGGAGAAAGTTCTCTGTGCTGTATCTCGCATCTGAGTCTCGTTTTTCCACTGCTATCCCATCTGCCTTTCCTTTTCTTCGTTTATATGTTATCCCTGTTTCTAACGCTCTTCTTTCTTTGTTGCGTCTCATTTCAAATACATTAACATTTTGACCTTTCGCAAAAAAGTTCGAGCGGTTGCCGAGGCCGAATTTAATTTCGAGTTGTGTGCAGATTGTGCAAATCACACGCTCTTCAATATCTCCTCCTCATGTCACCTGCACTGAGCAAAAATGGAAAAAACTGTTTGATATTTATATTTATACTTCTTTAAGCTACTTGAGGCAATTTTATTATTATTAACAGTCAATTTGTCTCCGACAGATGGCGCTAGCAATTTAAGGTATATCTGACTGCTTGCAGTGACGTTATTGACTTTATTTTAAATCTGTTGCTTTAAATATTTTAATGTTACTTAAAGTTTAGAGCTGATTTTAATAATGCAAATAATATTTATTTTTAAGAGAGCTAGAAGAGCAGAAAAGCTTTCAATCTTTATTAAGCGAACTTTCGAGTATTATATGGCACTTAAACTTTTGATCAATGGGTATTGTACCGTACTTACACAGCCTTTTCAGTTTGTAAATAGGTTGCAAATACTATTTTGCAACCACTGTTTAAACATTTAAATTTCCTGTCAATATAACATTATTACAAAACATTTAAAAGCCTACTAACTTTACTGTAACAAAGATAATTTCGAAGTACTCTTTGCTTTTTTTACATTTAACGTGATTTAAATTTATCAACCAATGATATTACATAAAATTTACTGTAAAATACATTCAATGTCATTTAAATTTAATTAACCAACTTTTTTCTGTGTTTAACTAAGCTGTTTGAAAAAATAAAAACTCAGGACTATTGGCCAAAATGGGTAACATTTTTTGTCAGTGTAAAAGTGACATTGCATACCTGCAGACACAGGATTCTCTGGTAGTCCTTACACACAGGGGCACACACACTGGTGTGTAGCGTGAACTTTGCTTTCATCAAACTGAAAATTGAATTTACGTAAGCCAAGCAAAAGTCGCACAAAACAACAAAAAAAAATCTGAAATGCGGGAGAAAGGAGGAGAAGGCGCTGTGAAACGTCGAACGTGTCAAGGTCAAGTTGCCATTGTCCCAGCTTTCCCACCCCTGTGCGCAACAGGAAAAGCTGCCTTCTCTCCCATTTCCACCCCACTCATATGTTTTGTGCAGTTTGAAGTGCGCCAAGTCGTTAAATTAATTTCAGTGCACTCAAAAGCAGAAGCAGCGGAAACTGGAGCACAGCGCTCATTTTAAACGGATTATGTGCACGGCATTGGAGTGGGTAGCAGTTGGGTGGCCGGTGGGTGGCAGTTGGATGGCCGGTGGGTAAGTAGTGACTGTGGGGGGGGGCAGGGATTACTGGCAAGTGGCCGCGCCAAGTGAAGTGAGGCTGCGTGAGTGGACAGCAAATGAAAGGCAAACAAGTTGAGCACCATAACACAAAACTTTAAGCCGAAGTCAAAGGTTGGGTGGTTTTTCCAAAAATAAACTTTGGGTGGGGCAAACTCAAGTGCCATGGCTGATTTCACTTCGAGTTTTACAGCTGACACTTAAAAGCCATTCGGCTGGAAAAAAAATTGGCACAAAATGGAACACTAAGAGAGTTCGAAATACGTGCACATTAAATGGGGCATTATTGACTGAAAGCAGGCGTTTTGCCAATAAATTAAATTCAACAATTTTTGTTCAATTTTATTAAAGGCAGCGAAAATTATTCCTTATTACTTGTTTCTTTGGCAGATTGCTTTTATTTCTTTTTTCGTACTTGTTGATAATTATTATAATAATATTAACACAAAAGGAAGACAAACAGTTTTTCGCAAGCAACATTTGCAATCCAATAAACTATTAAAAAACAGTTTTTTTCTGCGAGTCCATTTTAAAGAAATGTAATTAAAGCGACGAAAAACAAAATGTGGAAATGTGTCTTAATAAAATCATTAAAATTTAAATGTAATGTACAAAAAAGTTCACAGGAAAATATGTTTCTATATTTCTATATATAAATATGAAACAAAAAATTCATAAAAAAATATCTACAACATATAATCATATTTAAAAATTAAAATGTCAGGGAAACTCGTTTTCACTAACGTGATATGTATATCATAAATGGGGAACAAACTTTTCCCCATTAAATCCGGCCTGAAATTTAAGTGCGGCGATAAGGTTGTCAAGCGTCGACAGTTTTATCAGGCGCCAAAGCAAATGCAATTTAAGTGCATTCGAAAATAAAAATGTGGAGGATCGTGTAAAGCCGAAGGATATGTGCCCATAAAGACCAGCACACGCATGCGAATATACATATATACATATAGAGTTCGCATGCAGATGTATTTCCCACGGAGGATTGGCCAGGGGCGAGTCATAAATCTGCACGCAAAGTGCTTCCGGCCTGCCAGCCAAAAATGGCTGATGATTCTACTTCCTCGGCTGGGAAGCGCTTTAATAACGGCAAAGTGCCGGCCGCAGGTGTTTACCTGTGGAATGGGAAAAAGTGGAAAGCCTGGCGGGGTGAAAACATCGCGGGAAAAGTGATCCAAATGCAACTTCAGCTGGTGTTGCAGCTGCAGCACAGAATCAGCGACTTTTGCTGCACTGTAGCACTTTGTGGCTGCAACGCTCCTTTCGGCTGTGTCACCCTACACTGTCGGCTGCTATATTGTTTCACTTTTCCTTCCTTGCGGGAAATGATTGAGAGATATCGAAACATAAGGAAACATATCATACAACTTGGTCAATATTTAATGAATTCTTTTGCTCTACACTCTCTTGAGTCGTAAATGTTTGGAATTTCTATATAAAAGTGAATCTTAATATTTCATAAGAAGTCATCCTTCATGCCTATGATCGTTTTTTTTAATCTTGTATATACATAGTTGGATTTGCTAACAAGAGTAGTAATACTTTATTTGTATCAATCGATTTGCATTAATGCGAAAACATTTTTATTTTCAGCATTGCATCAAAATGTTCCCGACTAGTTAAAATGTTTTTGACTCTTATAAATTTCTGCCTGTAAACACCCTAAAACCAAATTTGTTGATTTTTAAGAAGTTTTAAATTATAGTTTGAGATTCATTCGGAAATCGTCTTATAAATGTTCTACATAAAGTGTAAATTTTCCAATGAAATTAAGTTGGGTTGTCCGAATTTCTTAACGGTTCGTGTGAGATCAGCTCTTTATAAATTTGCCAATCGTAAAATTAACATTTCGTTGGGAATGTGGAATTGTGTTTACCCCTATAACAAACCAGTAACCAAAGAACACATTGGCAAATCGGACCTAAAGTGCTTTTTACATTTAATGTATTTTTGACAGTATTTAAAGTGGGTTAACAAAATTTCTGTTCTATTGATTTAGATATTTTGGTTGACCGACACCAATTGCTAGGATGTCATTGCCTCTGATTTCTTTCGGTGTGGTTCCTAGACTTGGACCCTCCTCTGCCGCCGTGTTGCTGCTGTCAGTTGGCGTTGGCGTTGTCAATTTTTTATTGCCCTTTGGCAGATGTGTTTGACTGCTCAGGAATGGAGGGGCGGGGGAGGCTGGGGCAGGACGCTGTGTGTATTGCGCTTTCGAGGTTAGCGGGTCACGTGCCGCTCTCGACCTGCTCCTTCGACATTTGCTGCGACAAAATCAGCGCCGTGGCATCTTCGCCAGCAATTGAATTCAAATGAAGCCGGGCCAAAATGGAGGCGACGCCCCAGAAGAATAAATGCGATGCCATAAATCAAGCATAAAAATTGACATTAATTTTGCCCACGAGAGGAAATACAAAGCGATAGAGTGGGAAAGAGAAAGGGGATAGCTACAGTGAGAGGGAGATGGAGCACTGCTTACGTGTGGGGCTTTTCCGAATTCAATTCGAGGAAAGCAAAAGCTCTGCGCTTCGCTCACGCTTGGAATATTCAAGTGACAATCAAGCGAGAGGAGCTCATCTGCTTATCACCCTCCTAAATTTTTCCATTTTCCCTCACCTAATCGAATCTCAGGGAACGAAAAACGAAAAAGTTTTCCATTTAATGCGATTTGTATCTGCATTAGTTTTGCGGTTTATTTCGTAAATCGCACTGCGATTTAATGGGAAACTAGCATTTGGTATTAGGCAATTAAAGTTCACCCTCAACTATGTTTATAACAATGTGGTTTTTGCAAAAATAACTAACTAATCAAACCGCAGACACAACGACGAAAAGTGCTGACCACAGAATTGGAATTCCAATTGTGCAGTGAAACGAAATAAAAGAGTTTATGGTCTAATAATCAACATTTTATTCCTAAATTTAGAATATCAGAAGGGTTAATTTGGGTGTTCTGCTTACAAAGGGGTGTTTTGGGGAGATGCTAGGTACATTAAGTTATCGACTGTTGACAAAAATAACCGGAAACAGGCCGGAATTGATGGCCTAGTGTTTTTGTGTATCTCTCTTCTATCACTGTCGCCATTTTATAGCATACTTTTCAGCGAATTGAAAGGCACTGAAATGTTTACGTGTTTGAGAGCCCTCGGTTGGAGTTTATGGCCATCTGGGGACTTGATCTGGCTAACACTCTTCTCCGGCTCCCCCAAACACACTTCATTGTTTTGTTTGGCCTGGAAAATGAATGGTACTTCTGTACAAAATCGGAAAATAGCCACAGCACACTCAAAGAAACTCCGTTGTCAAAGGTTAAAAAGTAGATAAACCCAGTGGAAGTGAGACAAAAAAATATTATCCCTCCCGCCGTGAATAGATAAAGATCTTTTTGTGCGATTCTCTACGTTAATAAAGGTAATTGCCATGACGACTGTAACGCTGTTGAAAGCAAAGTCCGGCAAACTCACATTTGTACAGTGGATGTTTGATAAATTGAACATGCATGTTCTAGAAACTAAAATTTCCACGGGTGCACTAAAAAATGCTTGACATTTAAAAATGTATATAAAAGGGTACAATATGAATTGTTTACATAAAATATTACATGTCATTTCATCACATACATATTGTGCCATCTATTTTCGTAATTTAATTTTGAGGTTTGGGACGCTTAAATGAATTGAATTTTAGGAAGCATGAAATAATTTGTTATTAAACTTTTTGGAGTCAACTAATTTAAAAAAATATATATTTTTTAAAAATCTTAACGAAATTGAATTTTGTGAACTATCAGAAAATACTTACATAAAATATGTTTTTTTTTCCATTTTTAACATTGGTTGAAACTCTCTTCAACTAGGTGTTTCTGTGTGACAGCTTGGTTATTGAGATACGGAAGTTCAACTGTATATATACCAACTCTAATATCCTGACGTCGACATATGGCAGACGGGTGAAAAGGCCAATGTTCTCACGTGACAAGGGGATGTGGTAGGGGAATCGGGGGAATCCTCGACAGACGCGTTGCCACATGGAATCAACAGTTTACCTGGCTGGGTGCTACTGCTGTTTACCCACAGGTTCGGTCTGGCTAAATGGCTTAAAACCCGACCGAAACTGACAACAAATACAGCTGACGATGATGATGATGATGGTGGGGTATTAAAGGGGGCGGCAGGAGAAGGCACAATTTTCCAGACACAGGCGCATGCACAGCGGCAATTACTCATGGAAATAGTTTCGGATGAGGTCAGGGGTGGGCAGAAAGGGGGCTCTCATGAATTACGGTTAGAATTTCCGTTGCTGGGGATACGCCCGCACACAGTTTCCCACCCCACGCCCCCTGCCAGGCCTTTTGTTTATTTGTTTACTCTGCACTCCGTTTGCTTAAAATCAAAATTCCTGTTGCTGAAGCGGTTGTTTTGCTGTTGATTTTCCACAGGCCAAAGAGGAGGTGTTAGGGGGAGGAAACTATGGAAAACGGTGAAAATTCTGGATATCGATGGCAGCGATATAATTTGCATCCAGCTCACTTTCCTCGTTTCTCGTCACTTTTGGACATGCCAGCAATAGTAATGCGATACAAAGCTGAAAATGTAAACGTACGAGTATTCGAATATGGCTGATGCCGATTGTGATGCTTGTGATGCTGTTTTATACCATGCATCCTTGCTGTTCTTGGCATCCTCGAGGCCACAGGACAATCAGCATGCATGATTTAACATTTCCCCAAAACAAACATCCGAAATGCCATAACACATTTTGCAGACAGTTCCATCGCTCGAGTTCGCTTAAATCTCTTAAATCGTAGGTTCGATAAGTGCGATCATTTATGAAAATACTGAACAATTTATATTTGCATCGGTATTAATCAATTTTTCAGTTTTTTTCATTTACAAATTTATGGAAAAATTTATTGGAAACTGGGACTTATTTATTAAACACTCTTGCATTCGAAAGATGATTTGTTATTTTAATAAAATTTTGTACTAATGAGTCCCCAAGTGTTTAAATGTTAAATGGTGCCGTTCTACAATGGTGCTTTAAAAATTTTTGTGGAATCTATAAATAATTGCTTGAAAATTAATGAATAATAAAATGTTTTTTGAAATTAATATTATACACTATTACTTATTCAAAATTTTACAGAAGTCTTTATTTATTTGTTTTAATAATTCATTCAGTTACGTTTTGGGTATTATACATTTTTTCAGTAAAAAAAAAGTTTTAAACAGCACCCTTTTTTATAAACATAGGACTGCATTCTATTTTCAGAGAAAGGCGGATGTGAAAGGTGGAATGGGATTTCCTCACTAGAAAGCATATGCAGCTCTGTGCTCTGAAAATGTGAATGCAGAAAAAGGCAAGCCTCTGCACATAACTAACTGGGGACTTCAATTCGGTGTTGGGGCATATTTTGTGCCAATTTCCATACAAATCTCTCGCACACACAGGCACTCACTCACTTACACTGCCAACTGTCGATCGTATATGGAAAGCAGTTTGCATAGTTTCTCCCCGAAAACTAAGCCAACGAAACTCCGTATGAATGGAACCAAAAAAAAAAAAAAAAAAACAAGGACCACAAGAAAAACAAAGGCCCACACATGCGATAAAGAAAAACAAAGGCCCAAAAGGTGGCAGCAACAACAACTAGGTAGGGAGCAACAATAAAAACAAATGCTAACTGAGGCTGAGAGCTAGGAGAAAATTAAAAAGTAAACACAAAAATTCACGTGCTTCGCATGCAATAACAGTAGAGGTTGCCAATGGGAGAGGGTAGCCGTGGGTGCAAGGAAGAGAGCGAGTCCCTTATGCGTCTGCGCAGTGAGCGAAGATAGTAAGAGAAAGAGAGGGGAGCGGGAGCATAGGGCGCATGATCGGGCTATTGGAATTTGTGGGCTGTATGGGAATTTCTCTCATGCAAAATTTTGTTTACCGTTATGATGACGTATGCCGTTGTCGGAGGAGAACGCTGAGCATATGGGGCCTATCGAATACTAAGGATGCACAAACTCATGACAATTTTTAACATACGCTTTTGTTACTTTTTTAACCACAATACGTAAATCTAAGACTTATAAAATTAATTTGTTTTGAATTCATTATTTTCTACGAGGAATTTTTTTTTCATAGACAATATAACTGTTTTGATTTAGAGAATATTGACTGCTTATTCTAATTTTATAAGATCAAAAAAAATAAAAGTATGTAGAAACAAATATGTGCATATGTACACCTTCTACAATGTAATTACAAAATTGTCATCATCTCAATCTTTTAATTGGTTGCATTTTTTTAAGTTGTCACACAAACTGTTCAAAAGTTTGAGTACCCATTTTAATTAGTTTTGAATCTTTAGCGATTTCATTAGCAGAGATAAAGATATTTAACAGATCCTGCTGGCCTACAGCATCAGAGTCCCTTCCTCTTCAAAACCCCTCTCACTCTTTACACCTGCCTGCAGGAGTTTACTATGCATAGAGATGAGAGTTGAACCTCCTTATATGCAACGTGCGTATTATTTATGCGTAGACATTGTGGCGCCGGGAGAGAGATAGAGAGTAGTTTCAAGAGAAAAGCACCAATGAGAGAGAGAGTGCTTATGTGGGGATATGGTTTTGCATAAATACGCGAGAGTGGCGCTTGGATCCTTAGAAGTACGTCAAGCTTCGTGGAGAGCGGACGTGCGCTGCTGCTCCTGCGAAACCCCCGCTCTCGGGCAGCTATATTCTACCAACATATGGCCAACACAGACACACACACAGTTAGACACGCACACCTGTATACCTAGCGCGCGCGCAAATCGTTGAAATTAAAACAAAGCGAATCTGAAAATGCTTAAACGTCCACGTGAAGCGGTGCACAAAATAACCAAGTAACGAAATCGATTCAAGCCAGTGAAATTAAAGTAAAGTTAATGTTTTTTGGAAAAAATCAATGCCGTTAACCGACGCACACGGATACACATAAACGCACACGTGTGCCCCAAAAGCCAAAACACACCAATACAACCACACACACACTTACACACGCAAACAGAAGGCCTAGCAGAGTAAAAGTAACGGAATTAGCAGCACAATTGTGAGTGAAAGTTGAGTGCATAAAAATAGAAGAAGAGGGGAGAAAGGAATGGCAAAGATTTAAGGCATAGCCCTAATAAATGCAAATCGCACTTGGTGGCTTTGCAGAGTTGGGCGCTTAATTCTATAATCTCTTTGGCTCATATTCTTTATCTTACCTTTCTTCTCAATTTAACGCATGTGTGTGTGTGCGTGTTTAAGTCGGTCATAGTTTGACAAAAACAAAAACAATAAACCAAAAAGGAGGACTATAAAAAGCATGCAACAAAAACAAGCGGCAACAGCAGCCGCCAACGCTGAAGCTACCTGAAGCAAGATAAACACGCAAAACAAAGCGAACTGGGTCAGTGTGAAAGGAGGAGGAAGGAGAGAGGAGGAGGAAGGGCGTAAAGGAAAAGGGGAAGGAAAAGTGGCTAAAATGGTGCATGTGCTGCAGCCAAATGTGTAGCATACTTAATGGAGCAAAGGGTAAGTCACTCAACACATGAAAATCCTTGGATTCCGATATGCCACGCATATTTAACCTTGAAAATAACTTTAACCTATAAGGGTTTACAAAATAGGAAATTCAGGGGAAAAGGGGGTTGCAGCCCGTTGAAGGATATGCGCCGCGAGTCGAAAAGTAAATGTCGAAATGCCGAAAGGAGCAATAACAAAAGGACAGCAGCAGTAGAAGCAACAGCAGAAAGAAGCGGGAAACAGAATAACAGTAAAATAAAATATCCTTGTGAATGTTGCGCTTGCAGGCGCCATTCCTCCCTAGCCCGTACCTTCTACGGCTTTCCCCGCCCCCTATAACTCCCTAATGTTCATCCACACCCACCCAAAATCATTTTCTTTTTAGCCACACACAGAAAAATATTTCTTTTCTTCCATTATTAAATACTTATATATTTTGTCCTTCAAATTATTCACAACAGAGTCAGATTTCAATAGCTTAGGATCACATATCGAGAAAAGAAATTGTTTGCTATTTATAAAAGTAAAACGTAAGTTTTTTAAACAAATAAAAATAAATGTTCAAAATAAATAGGTAAAGTCTATTGTTAAGACTTAAAAAAAAACAAATTGTATCCATATAGATAAAATTGAAAATGGTTCTCGAGAAATTTAAAATATTTCAATTAAAAATATTTGGTATAAATAATAAAATGCTTGAAGAAAATTAAAAACGGGCATTTCGGATATAAAAATATTATGTAACAACACTATTTAATTTTTATTTCTTTAGTAAAAGATACAATGTTCTTCTACAAATTAAAGTTATTTTTTTCTTCAGTGCCGGGTTGCGTCCAGAGTCCTTCTGCGTTTGTGTGTATAGCCCTGCTAGTGTGCTTGTGTGCGCCTGATGTGGGTCATAAATGTTACTCCATTTTTATGGCCAGCTTGCACACGACGATGGCGCTGGAGCAGAGCGGAGTAAAAGGCGAAAAGCAAAATGAAAGAGCTGCCAGCATAAGCAAATGGCAAGGATATGGCGGGAATAAACCAGAATAGACCAAAGTGAGGGAAAAGGCAAGAAAAAGGGACATTAAATGGCCAGGGACATCGAGGGCAGCTTCAAACATTAAGCCAAACAAATACATATAAATATTCATTAGGGTCGCCATTCAGATTTCGCTCTTTTTAGTCCCTTAGTCTTTACCAAATTTACCAAAAATTGGAATTAATGTTATTAGTCGGCATTAGGCTTTCGCTGGGAAAGAAAGTGTAAAGGAAAATTCGATCAGCACCCGTTTTTCTTTTTGTTTTCCTTGGTACTGCTACGAAAGGCGATTTACTTCGATGAGCCTTGCTGCTCAATAATGCAATTGCGTGCCCGTGTTTCAGTTGCAATGGCGTGTTGCAATGCTCACTGCAATTGTAAGTGCAGTTATAGTTCATGCTGCTGCTATTGTGGCAATTAGCAGGGTGTCTCGGCGACATTTGCAGTGGTCGCCGGCTTATATAATGGTCGTGTCAGCCTTTATGGCCCGCAACTGTTCCATTTGCGGTAGGCATCGCGTGACCTTGAGTGGGTGGAACTGTGGATGGGTGGGTGGCATGCAAATCCATTGAAAGCGCACGGCTGCAGTTCAAGGCTATTTTTACGTTACGCAAGCAAGTGCAAACACAGATACACACCAACATCCAGTCTGTATCTGTGTGTGTTTGCGTATCCTTGAGCGTCAGTTGGGCGCCGGGCATGTTGCATGCGTTGTCGCTGTAGCGTTGACATTTTTCCCATTTTCCATACTGCCACTAAGGTCCTTTTCCCTTTCCATATCTCCTAGTCATACAATACACGTATATGATTAAGCACCTACACATTTTATACGTTTTGGCTGGCTTATGCAATCGCTGGCAATCCTTTCACATTCTATTCAGCTTCGCTTCCTTTTCCCAGTTTTCCTTATTAGCTGAACTAATGTTATGCAATCGCAGCAAAGTTCCTGAGGTCCTCTTACATTTAAAGCAGTTTGAAAATGATTCATATTCATTAATGACAGCCAAGTCAGTGGCTGCAATTACAGTAATTTGCTTGCCTTAAAGGCAGGTTTTATAACTTGAACAGAAAGCAGGCTTTTATATATATTCTAAAGATAATTCTTTAATGTTCTTAAGTATCCGATTCTTATTATTTGATAAGCTTTAACCTTCTCTAGCTCCATTTCAAATTTAAATAAACCACTAATCTCTTAACTTTAGTTGAATTAATATGACATTTTTAATATAAGCTTTACTATCTGCATAACATATTCGCAATACAATATGCTATTGGGGTAATATCGTATGTAACTTTCTTCTCCATGTCACCCTATTAAGCTTTCTTTAGTCTTTGCCTCAATGTCATTGCATATTTGAGAAGGTTTGTTTAATCGAAACGCGGACGACTCCATGCTAATATATAAAATATATATGTGGGGGAGTGGAAGCGCTGGAGGCGTGGCATGTGTGCGTGTTGGCATACGACAGTCACTGGTCCTGAAATATGACATAAGTGCAGGAACTAGCTGTTATGCCTTACAAATATAATTGCAGTGGATCCTCATTGAAGTCGCGCCCATAAACTAATCAGTTAAGCAGAATGACAGTGCCTAGCTGTCGCTATATCTTTACTTCCATTTGCTTAGCTATAGTTTTTTGCAGTACATTTCTTATTAGAAGCAGTCTGAAGTGAAGTAGCACTTAACATTTGCCGCACGAAGGCTAAAAGGGATCAGATCCCGCGGGTTCGTTAATTTCATTAAAAAGTTGTGCATCGAAAAACTTGCTAATTGCCGCCAACAGCAAACTAAATATAAAGCCGAAAAAAACTCGTAACAAAATTGTATAAAATAAGTAAAGGCAAACAAACTATGTTATTATAAGTTATTTGCCTTATAGATATTTACCCAAATTATCAGTTGTACGTAATTCAATGAATAAATTCGCTCAAACAGAGCAATTTATAATGCATAAAAACCGACAAAATTACTCAACAAATAGAAGCATTTATCAATTGTTAATGCGAATGGCACGCAACTCTCATTTGACTGGGACTTTGTCAATATTATTACTGGTCAGGAATTGGATTTGAATGTAATTTGTGACTTGACCTGTGTTAAGGACGGCTGTAAATACAAATCAACGGAACTGGGCAAACTGCACAAATGCCGCAATATAAACTTGGCCACGAAACAAATCGCGGAAAGGAACAGGATGACGAAGGCAACTAAAAACAATTTGCCGTAATCAAAACGAAATCAGCAAAGCGCAAGCCGCAGCGTCGCAGCGGAAAGTGGAGCAGCTTTGGCCGGAAAAGCTATGGAAAACTTCAGTAGAAACCGAACCTTTGTTGCCCTATAGAGTGGAACATTTGCTGAAATAAAAAAAATCGAATATGTTACGATGAACATTTTAAATGAATTATAAATCACTGGTTTATTAGTAAAAGTTTTACAAAAGTGTCGAAATGAATTATGTTAATGAAAGTCGATAAAGTGCTATAAATTAAAGTAAATTTATTGAAAAATACATTATATACTTGACCAGGAGAGATAAAAAGATAAGAGTGGTAATACATCAAAATTCAATTCAATTCAAAAAAGGATAAACTCTTGAAATAAATAAAAAATAAATAAATAAATACAAAGACTTATGTACATATATATAATTGGTGAAATTCGAACTAATTTTGTTAAGCAGATCGGTTTTGGAAAACTTGTTTTTTAAGCTATAATTTAAGCTTAAAAGTCTCAACAATCTACGTGCGTTAAATAAATTATATGGAATGTCGCACAATTGGGGGGACAAAGAAATTCGTTGGGTTGAAATTCGGTTAGAATATACAAATAATGTACATACAAATTTCAACCAATTCTTAATTTAAGTAAAAAAAAAAAATTCTAAATAAGAACCATAAGAATTGGCCATTAACTAGTATCTAAATTAATTCGATAGTCTGTCGATATTAACGCATCAATGACATTTATTATCATTTATTTAATATATTTTAACAGTGACACTCTAGGAACGAACTAGAGAAGTAAAACGTAATCAAGAAAGATCTGTGTACCCACAAACATATATTTTTCCTTTTAAAATTCCTTATACTGTTGAAGTTAGATGTTGAATACATTGAATATATCTGTATTTAATCAAGTCTCAAGCGGTCAGACGGTCCTATCTTTTTCCAATTTGCTCATATTAAATTTGGGGTATACCCCATCTAGTTAGAGTAACCTTCTGCAAAAAACATTAGAGAGGGTGGCACTGTTTTCCAGGCAAAAGTCAACAGAGGGGCACGGCTGCATCCATTCAGGTACTCTGGTATTCCGGTTCTAACCAAGAGGCAAAACCCGGGGAGTCGTCATTATATATTTGTTGTCACTTGAAAAATATTTGTGCTCTGCGCTTGATTTATGCTTTGCTCGTTGTGGGAAACTGGGCGAAAAACGGGTTGGAATGTAGGGGGATATAGTTGCAAATGGCAAACAATGCGCGGACTGTGAGCGTGGAAATGGCGGATTGTCGGGAGTCAAACTGAAAACTGTAAACTGGACTCTTGCGGTCGGGATATGCAAATGTTGAACGGGCAAAAAGTTAATAGAATCGGCTGCCAGGACCACAGAACCATCCAATGCAGGTGAAGCTATCTTCCTATATTCCCCATTGACTCCGGCTCAAATACAACCAGCTGGGAGGTGGGGATGTAGTTGGCAAATGGGTAAAAGTAGGGATGCTTTTCCTGTTCTGTTGTCACTGGCAGTCGAATGTTTGCATAACGCAACAAAGGCCAAAACAAAAGCTGCCACAAAAAGGGTTCAACATAAATATTTTCACCCGGAACGAGCCAAAAGAAAATCGCATTGATGGCAAACACGCACACAAAAGGCAAAAAGGGAAAAGGTTTCTGTGCCGAATTAACAATTCAATTTAAACGGACCGGGGGAAAACCGCTTGACATCTATTTTCCAGCGTGGACATGGACGTGGATGTGGATGTGGATACGAAGGTGGGGCTGGGGCTGGGTGTACTTTGACACAGAACTGAAGCCATGGGACGGGTTCAAAGGTTGACGCACACACTTGGCAATGACAATCGTTTGTTTTGCTGTCAATTGTTGCTGTCACTCCCGTCGCTGTCACTTCTGCTTTCGCTGTTGACTTTGGACACACAATTTAATAAAGGCTTAAAGTTGCTTGCCCTTGCAGCAAGCAGCAGGATGAGAACAATGAAATGAAAGGAAAATATATAGAACGGATAACGGGTGAGGAGCTCAAAACTTTTGCCATTTGCCAGGCCAAAAACTTTACCGTCAATCGTTGTTGCTGCTTTTGTTCCTTTTATTTTTATTTGTATTTTTGTTGTCGCAGGTGCTCTGTTCCGCCCACCAGTCGCCCGACTGCCACGCCCACATTGCGTGCAGCGAAACTCTTTGACATTGTCATAGTCTGTCCTTTTCTGCGGCGGAGTTTCATGTCCTTGCCAAGCGTGTCCTGCCCCAAAGACGCCCGAGTTTCGGTCCTTCGCTTCGCTTCGTTCCTTGGGGAGGGAAAGCTTTATTAAATTTTCGCTAGCTTATAATTCAAACTGTAAGCAGACAGCACAAATAAAAGGGAAATACGGGGCGTGGCCAAAGGGTCTGGGAACGGGGGTTTGTCTGTTGGCTAGTAGTTACCTTTGTCCTGGGTAATGCTTATTCCTTGGCGACATTGGCGCGCACAAAGAGAAAATATCTTGTGTATCAATAAAGGAGTTGCGGAAATAAAAAAAGATTTCATTTATACAAACCTAACCAACAACATTATTTGAGAAATGCTTAGCAGGTAACTTTTATAAGAAGTTTTAAGAGTTAACTTGAAGTAATAAAAAATATATTCTATTATATAAAACTCCATAAAAAGAAAGCTTGAATTCTTTGACGAATTCAAGATGCAAACAATTGAGGAACTATTTAGATTATAGTTTTTGCTTTTTAATGCCAAACAATCGATCAGAAAAACGGATTTCCAAAAATAATTACTTTTTTGCAAATAGCCTTGCTATTCGATCGAAAGCAATATCATAAACATGTATTGCCTCTGCGCCGAAATGCATTATTAAATATGCAAAAGAAAATTCAATATAAAATTGACAGACAAAATTCATCAAATTTGAGTTGGCTTTCCTCATTTGCATATGTTGTTGTTCTAAAAATATTTAAAAAAAAATTTATATTTGTATTAGTTAAGCTTTTTTCTCACTGTTCTGAGTGTCCTTTTTGTTTTTGGCCGTCTGGATTCCCCGTGGTGCAGACGTCACCATCATTTTGTTTGCGTATTTAGATTTTAATTTGCGATAGAAACTTCTTAATAGGATTTTACTGTCTCGCTGCTTTCACTTTTGTCCCGCTTTCCTTGAATTTGTCATGGACTTTCCTCTCTCTCCCACTTTCTTGCACACACATGCTGACACATTAGCAGACATGGAAAATATTGTTTCGACATTCGCATTAGGTTGTCAGCTGGCGTGAAGCGAACTCCTTTCCGCCTGCTAATGAAGCTCGAATTTGGCAGCAAACATTTTTGTGCCTATTTAAGTGGACGAAGGAAAATGGGAAAAGTGATAAGGAGTGGCCGAAACATGGAGAGAGAGGAGAGGGGCTGCAATACTCTAAGGGCTTTTAGACCATTTTTGGGCTTTTCTTAATTGTTTGACTTGACTTTCCGGCTCAGGCTTTTCACCTTTTCTCTTCATTTGTCCTTTGTCTTGTGGGCATCGCGGTTTTTCGCTGACGTCGCTGCTGCTGTTTCTTCACCCAGGTTAACTGTCTTCCTTGTCGTTCCTCGCCCAACAGCTCCTACACATTTTTCTCATCTGTTGGATGCGTGGGCAGCTGCTGAATTATGTAATAAGCGTCATTGGCTTTGTCTGTCAGAAACAAGGGGGCAGATCATTTCTGCTTTAATTTATGGTGACTTTGATAAGCGGCAAATGCTTGTAAGTGACATAAATTACCCAAGACAATGCCTCAAGATGAATCAGTAGCCTCCAACGCCTCCATAACAAAAACCTTGAATAAGTAAATTTATCCTGTCTAGACGGGAGGGGAGAGAGATAAAGAACCAATATCGATTCCATTCATTAGGTAATTGCCCTGCTCGGCCCAAGTCATACATTTATTCAGTGACCTACGAAATAATCGACTCGAAACGAAATGATGAAAAAACCCAACAAACCGTACTCGGTTTAGTCCCTTTTTTCCCGAACTTGAATCCACGTTAAACTCAATTAAGTTTTATTTAAGGGGTGGGCTTAAATGGGACATGTGGAGATGTTTAGTGATATCGATAGGAGTGGCCTGGGAATGTGTACAACTTGTGGCATACGGTACGTCTAGTATACGCCATGTTGGCCGGGCCATAATGCTCTGACAAATACTTAGGGCAAACACGATAAACGTTTTAAGTCATCGAATCAAGTTGTTGCTGGGATAAAAAAAAAAAAGGTAAACTATTGCTTAGTCGCTGCTGACAGCCAGACATGCAATTTGGAGCGGATTTCCCGCACTCTCTCAACTGCCAGCTCATATTTATAATCAGAAGAGGGCTGCGGGGTGGGCAAATCCTGTGGGCAGGTCCTGCAGTCTGACATGAGACCAGCTGGCAACTGCTTCCGTCACTCAAGTGTACTGGATTCGGAGCATGAAAGTGGCTGCCAGGTGCGGCTCCATCTGCATCGCATGATGATCATTTACTTGATGATGCTGCTGTGGCTGATGAGCACTCTGTACTGGCTCTTCTCCCCTCAAGGGAGTTTTGCATGTCCGGCTGTAGTCAGTCAACCAAGAAATGTCTTGGCTCATATGAGTGCTCGAGACTGTGCTGTTTGAAAACTCTTGGCTAGATCTTGAAGTTCTTAAGCTGAATAATTTGTTGAGCACACTTAGATTTAAAAGTATTTTAGGTAGGAATTGAGAAAAATTAAGGTAAAAATATTTTTGCTTTTCATGTAGTATGCTTATAAGTGTATAAGTGTATGAAAGTGTCAGAGGGTATTATACGACGACTATAGCATATAGTAATTTTTTACATAATTAATTTTTGACGTAGTAATAATTTGATAGTTTAGAATTACGTTTTTAATTTTATTCGAATCGAAAAACAATAACATAGCTTCAATGTTTTTAAACTACACACAACTAAATCATAATTTTAATGTCTTCAAGAATATTTAATTTTTGCAATAGGTGCAAGGGTATATGAACTTCGGCTTGCCGAAGTTTGCTTCCTTTCTTGTTTTTTAATTTTTTTATAGTTCGTTTTGAAATAGTAATAATTTGAGAGTTCAGATCTACGATTCTAATTGCATTCAAACCGGAAAACGATATCATACAGCTGCCATAGAAACGGTCGAATAATTGAGCTGAAAATCATCATAGCTTCAATGTCTTTAAACATACACGCATATAAATCAAAATTAAGTGTTTTTAAGAATGTTTAATTTTAGTAATAGCTGCAAGGTTATATAAACTGGCCGAAGTTTCCTTTCTTTCTTGTTTGTTTTTTTTTTTCTAGGGAATCCATTGAGCAATACTGTTGCATGTTGTGGGCTGCATCAAAAGTGTAGTCTACGTTCAGCCAGCAGCGTTGACAAGGGCCAGATCGGGCATTTTGGCCATTACTAATAATGGGCGTGGATTGTGTGAGTGGCTATGTTCCGCCCTCGCTTCCTTTCCCCTTCTCTGGCGGCGATGAAAGTATGTCAAGATTTACGCGCATCGTTAAAGCAATGAACAACAACGGCAGTCCTAAAAAGAAGGCACGAAAGAAATGAAAGAAAGTTGTTTGCCGCGCGGAACGTACGTGTGGCATGTGTGTTGGTGAGTGGCAGTGTGTGGCTGAGTGGCAGTGTGTGGGAGGGCGTGCCACACGCAAGCGGGCTTCGAAGTGGAATCTCCCAGCTCTTCAGCACTAACGACACGTCAGTCAAAGTCAACACACACTTCAATTTCAGCTGCTGCGGGGGATGAGCCAAAAATTTAACACTGTCACTTTTTTCAACAACACACAGGAACACTAAAAAAAAATGTATAGCAATAAATGCGCTGTCATATGTGTGGGGCATTGCAGCAGACTGCGAAAAGTGAAGGGGATCCAGGATTTTTTTTGTGCCCTTGCATATTTACTTTTCAACTTTGTCACATGCCACAGACATTCTGATTTGCAACCTCTCTCCACCCGCCAAATGAATGTGTCGAACAGCAGCTAACCAAATGTTTTATTAACAGTGCCCTGTAGCCCTGTAGTCCCCATTTTTCTCCTCTTTCTTCCACATCCTTTCTGTCTGAGCTGCAGATTGCTATACTCTTTCAAAGAGTATGACAATTTTATTAATGGTTTTATTGAAAAAATATTGGACCTTTTGGAATAAGTTCACTGCTGAAAGCTGCTGTCATTTAATACAAAAATACAATAGTTAAAAGTTTTTATCAGTCCTATTTATCACAAATAGAATATAGAATAAAAATAGCATTTCAAATAAATCTCACATTCAAAGTCAACTAATTTTTTCTTGGGAAAAATATAAAAATATTTAAATTTACTTTAATTATTTGTAAAAATATTTAATTACATTATTCTGGTAAAATATTTGTTTGTTTATAAAAAATTGTATTAAAAACATTTTTGATTCGGATTTTAAAATTATAAAAATAATTATAAAACTTTTAACCATATAAAAAATTTTTTTTCCAATGCCGTAAAAATGTAGTTGTTTATTCCTGAAAGGGTATTCCCAAGTACGGCCCTAGAAAGTAACCTGCGTTTCGTGTTTTCATTTGATATTTGCGCATTTCCGCATTGCTGACATGTCTGACATGCCAAGCGGACTAACACAAACACAACTAAGGAGTGCAGCTGCCACGCCCAACTGGAACTCTGCCCTGGGGTAATTAAAAGTGCTTGCAGCTGCTCCGTTTTTCTCATTTCGCCAGGCCAACTCCTTCGGGCAGTTAAACTGTTCCGGCAGAATAAATTCGCTTTTGTTTTTGGCTCCACGTTTAATATATTTCACTTTATTCTACCCATTTTCATCCAGCCCATATCAAATAATAATGCCCCAGACTACCGAGGCCATTACGTATACGCAGTGTAGGGAACTAGCTAATTTTCTAGATGCTGGCATCCAGCTGAACGTTGGCCGGTCCCCAAGTGTCCGAAGGTTTGCAGGCGGCACGTACTTTCTAAAAGGGGAACATTTCAGAGAAATACGTGGAATATCGGTGGAAAGGGGCCAACTTACCTGCCCGAAGCTTCCAGGCTGGCGACGCTGCTTATAGATGGCATAGAAGGCCCAGGCCGGCAGTTGAACCAGCCCCAAGGCCGCCAGCAAAAAGCCAAAAACTGTATGCCGAAAAAGAGCAGGAATAGCCTTTAACAAAAGCCAATGACGAGTATCTATGGTCTTACCATGAGCCAAGGTGGGATAGCCCACACCCTTGTACTCCAGAGCGGACATGTCGAGCAGCATATAGATGAGCACGGCGATCATCAAACCAGGCGTGATGAAACGCCAGCACAGACGCCAATACCAACCGGTTTCAATGCCCATCATGAACTTGATGTCCGCGCAAAAGCGATTAACACCTTCAAGTTTAAAAATACAAATTTTTCATTGGGAAAAAAAGATAATGGCCTCAGCTGGAATTTATCGTTTTCCAGAAAAAAGTTGCGAACTTAATCTTAGTTACAAAGTACCCACCATAAATCCAAGCAACTGCCACCAACTCGCCAATGGCCAGGATTAGGGCGGTGAAGGAGACTCCGTAGAAATCCACTAGGTTCAGGACAAACTGACCGCCCGGGGTCATGTAAACAATGCTCACCGAAAAGCCCATTACGGCCAGACCAGTGGCCAGTTTCCAAATGGGCGGCGAGCGCAGTCCGAGCTGATCCCTAACGACACGCAGGATGCAGGAGCCCATGCCCACCGTGCTGCCAATGCCTAGGACGAAGAGCATGAGGAAGAAAAGGACCGCGAACATCTTTAGGTAGTTGTGCTTTAGGGCGCCCACGGCGCTGTGCGTTCGCGATACCTTACCTGTGGCACATACTCGAACCTGGCAATGGCCTCCGGGTACGAGATGAAGGCCAATCCGGCGCCGCCCTTCACCACGCTGCCGATGTCCGCGACCCCAGTCTCGCGGGCCAGATTCCCCAGAATCCCGAAGGTGATGCAGCCCGCGATAATGGACGAGCAGGAGTCCATGGTGGTGATGATTACAATGTCGCTGGGGGAGAGTTATTTAAACGAAAAATAAGTTTTTGAACTCTTTAATAACCAGAACCTCGCTCGTTTTAACTCACTTGTATACATTTCGATTAAAGTTGTTGTAGCTGGCATAGGTGATCAAAGTGCCAAAACAGATGGCCAGGGAGAAAAAGACCTGTGTTACGGCAGCATACCAGACGAGTGGGTTCAGCAGCTCGCGCCACTGCGGCTTGAAGAAGTATATGATGCCATCGATGGCTCCTGGAAGGGTCACGGCTCTTAGCAACAGGATAAGCAGCACCACATAGGGAAATACGCCCAGAAAATAGGCCGCCTTGCCACTGCTCTTGATGCCGCGAATAAGGACTCCACCGATTACTAGCCAAGCCACGGCCAAACAGGCGACCAACTGCCAATTTGGGACTCCCACTCCATTGTCAATGTTGGGCACCTCATGGAGGATTTCGCGTCTGAAATAGGAAATGACAATGGTTTCTGGTAAAGTTAGTGTTAGTTGATCCCCTATAGCAAAGTCAATAGCATCAGCAGAATGAGTCACCCAAAGTTATTTTTTTTTATAGTTCGTTTATAATTTTATAATCGATCGAGTTCATAGACGTTACTGATCTGGGAGGGAGTTACGCAAGTGCTCAACGTCAAATCGTTCAATTTAACGTATATATCCTAAGCTGTAACTTTGCCCATAAATAAACTGAAATTTTTAAGAAACTATCTAGCTATATAAACCACAAATAAAATGAAATTTTTTAATCCCTAATAAAATTCATTTAAGATACATTTTTAATCTGTCAAAGGTATCAACTTATAAAACCCAGATTCACTGTTGTTGCGTCGGTGAAATAAATAGTTCTGCACTTAGATTTAAAATGTACAGTTGTTTATTTTATCAATTCTGTTTTAAGAATGCCAAGCTACTTACTTGTAAACCTTAATTAGTTTGTCTAAATTAATTTTTAATGAATTTCCGTTGTTTTCGGGGTACTCACTCAAAGTACAGCTGGGCTGGCGACATCTTTCCGCTGCTATTCACAGCACTTCCGTCATGGCAATCACTGCCCCAGCTTTCCCAGCAGCGACTCCACGGTAACTCAGACCCAAAAGAGGCCACCAGAAATCTCAGAGTCAAGGCCATGATACTGGAGTAGTACGTAATGGAGGCGCCTGTGGCCAGGACCTGGCCCACCGCCACGCCCTTGAGCAGGGGAGCCATGTCGAAGGCCTTGACCACGCCGCGACCCGTGAATTGGCCCAGGGAAATCTCCAGATAGTAGACAGGACGTCCAATTACCAGCAGGGCAATCAGATACGGAATCACAAACGTACCGCCGCCATTCTGGAAGGCAATGTACGGAAAGCGCCAGATATTGCCCAAGCCCACGGACAAGGAGATGCACGAAAAGAGGAACTCCAGGCCGTTGCCCCACTGCTCCGCCGGCTTTTCCGACTTTTCCGACTTTGCCGACTTGTTGGAAATCTCTAGCTTTGTCATTTCGCAGAACTGTGCACTTTGAGATGGCGCGCTTAACTAACCGCAATCGAGATACTCACACGCCTTGATACTTGCAAACTCAGACTGCCGCCAGCTACTCAGGTTCAATGCCAGGCCCACGCCACAAATTCTGTGCGGTTGAATATCTAGTTTGGGGCAGTCTGTGGCTGTAATCTCGTCAGAAATAGCTCAAAACGCATCGTGAAATTAGTCGTAATTGGCACTAATAAAAGGTGCTAAGTGAGATGCAGATGCCAGAGGCAGAAACGGAATCAGATTCAGAAACAGAGACACTGTGTAGAGATCCATTAGAGGGATCGTGTTTATTGACCGTCCTGACCGATGAATTAATTTGTACAGGCATGAGGAGGGGGTTAAGGCACCTGGTTTGGATAAGCTTTAATTAAAACCGACTACGTAAATTGAGCAAAACTGTGAAATTTGAATAGCCTGCGACAAATTGTGAAATAAGGAAGCCAGTCGAGCTAATCTAGAAAGATTGCGGTCCAATTTGATAAAATTTAATTACATAAAAGCATGAATTTATATTGGCTAAACTTTTGAATCATAAACTTTTCTGCAGGGCTTTCCAAAGTTATTTGCCAAGTAAAATATATTTCCAAAGCTATACAAAGAACCTGTGATAAGTCTTAAAACATTTTTTATTGAAGTACTATATTACCACTAGTATCTTTCCTTCTCTCGTCTGTCTGACAGCATTGGAAAGTTTTTAATAATTTTCAAGAGTTTTCTAATTAACATCCCAGGCAGGCTGCAACTGAAGTTGGCAAGGGAAGGAAGCGGGCCAAGAAAATAAAGGGAATGGATGCTTAGGAGGGTGACAAGGGAGGTGGGAGATAGCTGGTTAAATGCCATTGAGCCGGTTGAGTGTGCCATTACGGTGACAATTTTAAATGGGGTTTTAACAACTTTCGCAGATTTATGGCAATTAAAAGCCTTTGATAATGCTGATTGCCTCCGGCTGCTTGAATGCGTGGGCATTGCAATCCCTGGTAATTGACTCTAATGCACATCAATGCACTTTCAACAGTTCTTATTCGTTTCCTTCTGGTTTTCTGGGATAAAAAGTTTTATTGGGATTTTATCAACCCACCGTATAAGTTACCACTTTATTTAAGATATCTGAATTTATCTTTTTATGAAAATAGATTTCATTAATTTATAAAGCAGAAGCAAGTCTAAGCGTTGCACATTACACATAAACAGATGGTGAAGCAGAACCCATAAATATTTTGTGTTTTCTAACTTTTTAACAGTATCGATTGCAAGTAAAATATTTTGGAAATTTAAAAGTAAGTTAAAATCCACACTCAAAACTATTTTTTTTTATTTGAAAACATTTTTTTTTACAGTTAAAAAAAGAGGCAGCTTAGAAAGAAACACAATAAATGTAAAAAATTTTGAAAATATTAAAAAAAAATTTTTTTAAGACAAATTTTCTAAAATACAGAAATATTAAAAAAATATAAAATTTATTTCTGTATTTTAGAAAATTTTTCTAAAAAAAATATTTAGAAAATATTTTGCAGTATATTTTAAAAACCTTCCTATTGTAATTTTTATTGTAAATTGAAATCATAGGCGATTTTCTAAAATAAAGGCAAATTTCTGTTTTCGAAAAAAAAATGTTGAGTGCATAGTGAGTCCTTTATCATGCTATGTCAAAGCCATTGAATACATAAAAATTTCATGGAATACAGAATAGAAACACAGGTTGGTCATTTAAGAGTGTTTCGTTATTTAGTTGATTGTTATTGGACTCCTCGCACTTGTTTTTATGGTTTTCATACCACAAATTATCGCACATAAATTGCCATTAGCAGGGCAGAGAGCGAAGGGGTATATAATTTCTGGTTTTTTCTCCTGGTGTTGGGTTAATTAAAGTGCAGTGCATTAGCTTGTTGTAGAAAATGGGAAAGCGGGAAATGCTGGAAAAGCGAACGGAGGGGGATGGGGAGTGCCAACTAACTTTAATTGCAGCTGTAAAATGTTGTTACTTGCGCACGCAGATTTTGAACGAGCAGCAACAATGGCAGCGAAATGAGGCAAATAAAATTGGGGGAAAAAGTTTTGCGATGCCACAAGCAGAACAAATGTGTGTGGGCACGGGGATGTGAGCATGTGTGGGTTTCAAGGATCGATAGAAGGAGGGAAACTCGAAGCTCGTTTGCAGGCCCATTAACAAGCAAAAAATGAGCGCTGCAATTAGTTTTCCCTTTCTTGTTTTGCTCCTAACTTAGCCCACTTGGTTTCCGTTGGCATTCTCTTGTTTCGGTTTTTCACCTAACAAGTTTACTTTACAAATTGATTTCAACGGACTTTGCAACAACTTCCGTTCCCCCTTCACCTGCCTACGTACTGGTAATCCACCCACACACACTCACTTGTGTGCCCTGTTTAAGTTTCGCAGTTTTCCGTCCAATCAATTCTTTTTTGCTCTTCCGGCCCGCAAATGTCACAGCCTGTCAAATGCCATGTTTTTTTCCTTCTTGTCCCTCGTTTGGCTCCACTATTTTTAACTACAACTTCATTGAGTTCACATTTAATTTCAAATTAATTTTTAATCAACTTCAATTGAATTAAAATGGGTTGACTGCGACAGCTCGCTAAAAATTAAACTTTTACCTTGAAATGTACCTCCTTCTCCCAGCGTTCCGCAAAATGGAAGCCCTGCGGTGGTAGGGCTGTAAATAAATTAGCCTCATTTATTATTGAATTGAAAATGCGTTAAAATTAATTATAAATTACGTTTCATTCATTCCATTTTCGTTGCAGGTGCCACGCCAAAGCGGAAATTAACTTTCGGTGAGTAGAGAAACTACACAACTAAGTGCTGCAGCAATGTGTTATGCTAGCTTATGAGGCAACTACGTGTAACTGGCCAAATGGGCGGCTTTTCTCCATCCCACGCACGACCCATTCTATCAATCTTGTTACAGGGAAAACAAAAAGTTAGCTGGCAAAAGTTGCAGCACAGTTTGTATCTACAATGTGTGAAATTTGATTGGATATTCATTTGCCGAAAACATTTTTGTGACAGCAATAATTAATTTTTACTTTCTATCTATAAACAATAAACTTGTTTGCTTGCAGCAAAAAACTTAGAAAACACATTTTATTTAAAATGTTTTAACTCTATTTTAGTCATGTTTATACCCTTGCAGAGGGTATTATAATTTCAGTCAGAAGTTTGCAACGCAGTGAAGGAGACATCTCCGACCCTATAAAGCATATATATTCTTGATCAGCATCACTAGGCGAGTCGATCTAGCCATGTCCGTCTGTCAGTCTGTCCGTCTGTCCGTCCGTTTCTACGCAAACTAGTCTCTCAGTTTTAAAGCTATCTGCATGAAACTTTCCCAAAAGTTGTCTTTCTATTGCAGGTAGTATATAAGTCGGAACGAGCCGGATCGGACGACTATAGCATATAGCTCCCATAGGAACAATCGAAAAAATAAATAAAAGAAATTATAACTTTGCTGTTGTTTAATTTTTTTTGTAGTTCTTCGACATATAGTAATGGTTAAATATTTCAGAATTACGGTTTAAATTTCATCAAAATCGGACGAGTATATCATATAGCTCCCATAGAAATAATAAAATTATATAAAATAACTATATAATATTTGAGCTGCAAGTCATCATAATTTCAATGTTTTTAGACATATACGCAAGTAAATCATAATGTTTTAAAAAATATTTAATTTTTGCAATAGCTGCAAGGATATATGAATATGAAGTTTGCTTTCTTTATTGTTAATTTATATATAAATACTTTTATTAATAAACTATACTAATTTGTTGATGTCTTAGAAAGACTTGAATAATTCTATAATTGATATTTGAATTTGGACATTATTCCAGATTAGTTGTTGTCTTTAGGCCTTTACCAAGTGTTAAGGATTTTCTTTATAGTTAGCTCCACACTTTTCCTCTGTGTCTAACGTGAATTTAAAGGGTTTAGGGCCAGCAATCACTTCAGCTGCTGTTGCAGCTCCGCTTGTTATTTGTTTCGCTTAGCGCGTGCCTCAATTATGGCCAAGGTAACATCCACTTGAATGCAACGCGCAGTAACGGCAATGGCAACTTAGTTGCCCCGGCCAAATGTCAAGGGAGGAGGTGGAAGCCGGGAGACGGGCGACAGGCAGTCGGGGAAACTCGGGCAGGAGCCCAGGTGGAAACTCCGTCCAAGTGTTTAACCCAGTTCGCAGTTTGGCGCACAGCTCCTGATCCAGCTTTAGTGGCCGCCTTTGTTGCCATTGTTGTCGATTGCCGTTGCTTTCGGTTTGTTTCGTTGTTTGCCGCTTGTTTGTTGCTCTTGCACTTGCGGCACGTAATTGTTGCAGTGCTTGTTATTTTGCCGTTGCTGCTGGAAAAGTTATTAAAATGAAAAAGGCAAGAGCGAATCGATTATGCCGGATGCAGCAGCACAGCAGGGCGTGGAACTCTCACAATTGCGCCAACTTTGCCATACAAAACTTTTATTTCGGCACCAAAAAAAAAAAATCAAAAAATCAAGGGAAGCAGAGAAGAAACTTTAAATTGACATCGAATGGCAAGACCGAAAGCTGCTGTGGCAATACCTAACAAAAGTGAAAAGTTGTCGAAAGTTTTCTTTTCCGAAAAAATGATAAGCCTCTTCTATCGTATCCCCGATCCCATCGACAAGTCACGCACGCTTTTCGATTAAGCGAAGATAGCAAAAGACAAAAGTCTAAAGTCCAAAGTCCAAAGGAAATGGACTACGGGGCGTATGAGTAACAAGTTTTTTCGTATGCACGACCAGCAATGTCTGTGGCTTTGCGAGTAATGCGAGTAATGCGAGTTTAACAACTGAATTGTTGACTGACATTTAAATTTGCCAACACAATTTGCATTTCTTTCAACTCTCCGCCTGTCACTTGTCGGGGGCTTTGTGTGTGGAATTTATGCAAATAATAAGCATTTCCTTTCGGTTGTCTCCATTACTTGGTTGGCACGTCTAATTTCGAGCAACTTTTCGGGTGCCCCATGTTCGTGTTTGAGTTGGCAAACAAATTTCAATTGCAAGTTGGGGGCATTTCTTTTGCTTTCTTTGACTTTGATGTAATTTAATGTGGCATTTGGCTTGCACTTTGGCTTTTGGTGTTTGGCCACATGTTCCCGTACCCCGCAGTGGCAGCAATTAAATATGAAAAGTAATTTTCATTGTTAGCCAGGGAAAAGCTGGCACAGTTCAGGACTGGAAATCCATTCGTTTTGCGCTTATCTGCAGTTCGCCGTTGACAGCTAAAGAAAATGGCTCGGTAAAAGTACAACCAAATGCAATTTGCATGCCAAGAAATAATTTTATAGCTCTCTGAGTCTGCTCTTTTTGCAGAAAATAGCAAATTCAAGGAAAATGTCTTTGGTAGCTGGTAGAACGTACTTAAATTCAACTTGACATCTTCTGGATTTAGAAGTTTCCGCCCTCAACAAGTGTCGTTTGAGCAAAGCTCGCCTGGCTCGTCCAACGAAATTCTGCAGCGTAATTGGCAGTGAATATCTTTGGCTTGTCCACCCGGCGTATGCGCAATCTCATTGACAATCGGCTGGGACGTGGCACACTGACAAAAATAGTGACACAGCTTGAATATTTTGTGCGCATTGCCTTAATAATAATTATTTGCCGGCTTTGGCCTGGCATTTGGCCAACTGTATAAGCCGAAGCCAAGAGGGCCAATGCCTCTTGTGGCTCTGACAGCCGACAACTGACACTTGAGGCGCCCGTTAACGTCGTTTACCATATTTACGCTTTAAACGTTATTTATTTGCCACTTCGGCTGCCAGAGGAGCAAACTGCTGCCGCTGTCAGCTGCGCCACTCAACTTTGATATTGTCAAAATGTAGCACGCCCAATGTGTTAACCAGCTGCAGAAGACCCAACACGATCTCCCTGCCGTAAGCCCAATTGCTTGTGGATGAGGAGTGTGCACAGCATTTTAGGGCAGATTTTCCTGGCTTTAGTTAAGGCCGCAATGCCACACTAAGTGGCTTTTTATCAAATGTCCTTAGTGTTCCTGCTCACATACACACATGCGCACGCACACGTATTATTTGTTTGGCTTTTGTGCCATCTACGTGCGGTAGGGCGGTTGGGCGATGGTGGGGGCGTGGTCAGTGGTGGCACTTAGGCATTGGAGAGCCTAAAATAACAATGATTAAATGTAATTTTAGGAAGTCCACCGCCCCCTTTCGCGCCCCTCCACCGGGAGGCAGCTCTCAAGTCTAATTACAATTGGGTTTGTTTTTACCCGGACTTTGGGCAGGGGAAACTTGGGAGGTGGCGGGTGCGTTGGTGTTGGCCAATTCCTGGGCCCCTCGATTGTGTGAAAGCCTGTGTGTCATCGTCAAGCGTGAAAAGTGCCGCGAGAACTTTACCAACATGTTCGCCAACAGCAACGAAAATGAAGTTGTTTGGGAGTTTGTCCGCTCGGCGCGTCGCTTCCCATGTTTGCTCTCTGTCTCAACTTGTCACGAACAAAAGTGCGGCCACGACCTCTTCCTGAAAATGTCTGCACTGGGGCAAAATTTGATATGTTTTAACACTTTATAGGTATGCCCATTTCTTTTTATCCGTAACCCTTACGTTGTTAAATAGCAAAAAAAATAGCAAAAGATCAATTGAAAAATCAGATATTTTAAATAGTTAAATGGGAACAAAATTTGATATTAATTTAATTGTATAAAGCTGATATGTTACGTCTGTACAAATTAAATAAGAAGGAACGATTTAGTCGAGTGTTTCGACTACTAGATACCTGTTACTCAACTTATCAAAAAACAATCAGGCTTAAACGCAGGTTTACTACTACAAGCTAGGAGCAAGCAGCAGCTCTTATTTTTAAATACAAAATTGTACGTTTTAAAATAATAATAATATAATAATAACACTTGTTTTAAGATTCGATAGATATTAACCGAATATACAGCTTATAAACTGGCCTATAACGTATCTCAGAGTGACATGACAGACTTTCTTGATTTGTGCGCGTTGGAGTGGGCGCGGTAAGATTTTGAAATAGTTTTTGCGCTGCAAACTCAAAATTTGAATCAGCATGTTAAGATAAAAATTTCTGACTTTTTATAATGACGGACAAAAATGGCTAGATCGACTTGGCTGCTAGTCCTGATCAAGAATATGTATACTTTATAGGGTCGAAAACGTTTCATTCTATTTATAACAAACTTTTTTACGAATGCTATATATATTTTATATTTTTATATGTAAAGTAACGACCATCCTAGATAATTTTTCCTTATTTTACCAAGATTTTTAAATTTGTTCAGCTCACATTACTTGTTGTTGTATGTTGTATGATTAAGGTGTAAAAATAATTAAGTATTTTCTTTCTGTGCACTTGTGGGTGTAATTCAGTTGTGTGCGTTGTTTGGGTGCCGCTGCTGTGGCCTCTGATGTTGGTGCCGTGCATTGTCAACAGCAACAGCAACAGCAACACCAACAGAAACAGCAGCAGCCCCACCACTTGATTCAATGCACAAACAAGGTTCGTCCTGCCGGTCTCCTTTGCCATGCCATGCCACGCCCCTTCCCTCCCGTTTCTCCCCCCTCCATCCGTCAAGCGTAATTACACGCCATGTCTGTTCCATTCAGGCGCCACCTCCCCCTCGTCCCGCCCACTTCTGTTTGATGTGCGTGTTTTATTTCGAGTGCCATTTGTTTTAATTAAAATTATTTAAAGCGTTTTCAGCTTGAAGTGCTTCGACATGGCGACAAGCCCAGGAATTAAATTTGTTCACTCGCCACAATTTCGGTCCAAACGAAATACAATGAACAGCAACCCACAGGTTCAAGAGTCGGGGTTTTGAGAAATAGTTGCTTTCGGAGAAACATGAGATAGGGTTATCCAATTTATCCAATTAGTTCGTGACCCAAGGGAACGTGAAATAATTGCTAACCGACAGTATGAATGTCAGTGGATGAGAAAAAGCTCAACTTTAAAGTTTCAAATTAAAGGACCATGGTGTACAAAGAGAGCAACAGAAGCAAAAAAACAACACCCGGAGGCTAAAAATAACTTTAAACGTTTTGAACAAAAGAATGCCATTTAATTGTTAACATAAAATTAAATTTTGGAGACGGTCTTGACAACACTGCAAGTTTAATGGTCACAAAATTAGGAGAAAATAAAGTGGGGCTGATCTATGTTGATTATTACAAAAATATACAATAAAAGTTGGATCTATTTTTATTTTTGTTAATTTCTTATTAAGATTTTAGCCAATAAACATGGATACAAAACGAGCCTTTAATAACAAAAGTTTAAATCGATTTTTAGCAGGTACTAAATGGTGCCATACATGAGTATGCAGGACATATTGTGTACTTTTTATCCGATTTCATGCTCAAATAGAAGACAACATATTATTTGTGTGTTTGTGACTCTCTTTGCATATTGCCCTGCAGCTGTACTTTATTGTCCACCTAAATTTCGTTTTGCTGATTTGTTTGCCAACGAATCGGTTTTTATTTGTGTTTTTTGCGGTAAACACAAGCACACCTACACCTACATCTACATCTACATCTACACCTACACCCACAACCTATACCCTAACACAGGCAATATCAAACGCAGCTAAAAGAGACACTTAACAACGGTTCCTCGGCCATTTTGTTTGTGTTACTGCTATTTTTTGTTGTGTTGGGTTGTGCGTTTGTTTGTGTGCATAAATGAGAAAAACCAACGTGGCAACCATAAAACACACACACACAAACACACACACACATATAGAGACATTCTCATGTTTGCACAATAAAATTTCAACAATATACGCGACAGGGTCTTTGTACTTGAGTAAATTGGATCTGTGCAGCGGGCCGTGAGGGGGGATGTTAAAATTAAATAAATATTTGCCTTAAAGCCCGCTGCTGCGGCTTACAAACCGAAACAAGACACCCACACAGCGGTATTTAAAGCAGCCAACCACAACAGAAACAGAAACCGGGCCGAAACAAAAGTCTCGAGTCTCAGAAATCTTTGCGAAAGTATTTCCACTTGGCAAAATAGCAGACGATGGGGGTAAGTGGTTTTTTCCCTGCCCCAAAGGGTTCATTCATGAGCTATAGAACTCTGAATCTGGGGATTTTGCGACGACAGCTGTCCATTCACAATGGGTGTGGAATTACTCATTTTATTATTGCACTGTTTATTTCATAATAATAATATTTTTGTGGTCGTAGTTAAATTTAATTATGGGAGTGCGCAGGAAAGCTTTCTAAATTAATGAATATTTAATGACTGCAATATTGGCACTCTATATAACAATTAATAATTTAATTATCATATTTTTTTTATTAAGCCATTTCTATTATACACTCTTTTATATAAAGAATTAGAGTTGTATTGCCTTGTTCTTTAATAAGTTCTTATAATTAGTTATTTTATTTTTTATAATATGTGCTTTTAAATTTACGTTAATTCGAAATAAAAAGCAATAAATGTTCACTTGTATACAGCTTTTTTATATGAACAAAACGGAAAAAGAAAACAATGTTTATGAGTAATAACTATAACTTCATAATTAATCAACACATTACAGTTATGACTTACAATGAGTATTGTTTGGAATATTCATGTGTTTCATTTAAAGAAAGGTGATTAAAAAAGTCCCTCACAACAGCTGTTTTCAAAGAATAGTCAATTTTTAGGGCGCAAAGCGCGTAGCTTATAAAAACTGCGAGTTGAGCAAGAATTAACTCATTTTAAAATATGAAAATTTGTGTAATATTGCTGGTGATATCGCTGTCCGCCCTTTCCGACGCTGCGGGGCGTGGTCGGAGTCACAGTGTGACTTGGGGAGTCAGAACCTACAGGGACATGCACTTACGGCGGGAGATCATAACGGAAAAGTCCAAGTTCCTGCGCGTGGTCACAAGGGATTATGTGTTTAATCAAAAAGTTGGTTATCCCTTTAACCAGTTATTCTCTCTAACAACTTTTTCCTGTTTATTTTTTTTTGTAGAAACTACCGCGCACCATCACACAGATAGTGATTACGGATCAAGTTAGGGACGGAAATGGGGGCTATGCATACTTAACTGCTGGTGGACCGCAAAGCACTTTCGCTAAAATTCATTTGAAGAGTCAACGCAACGAAGGTTTCAGCTTCATCATCGACATCTATGGCATTTAATCAGAAATTTTCCTGCTTTTAATGATATTCCACTCCATGCTAGGCTCCCTACAGATAGCTTGTTTATTTAATGGCCAGCACATATTTACATATTGAATATATATCCGCAAGCGCACTTATGTTTCTGTATTTATATGGGCATACAATTGACACAGGCTAAATGAACTGCAGCTAATATACAGTTGGCGAACGATACATATAGGGCTACTGATTGATCTGCGGTTGGAGCGATTAAATTTTGGTTTTGTTGGGGAGGGGATTTTGAATTTAATGCTGCTTTTATTCATGACATAAAACGCTAAACAATTGAGGATAAACCCATGCGGAAACCACTGCTTATTAACTGCAGGTTAACATATCATTCAATCACTATTTTGTTGTTATTTATTCTCTACTTTTCACTCAATATTTGTACCCATTATGCTCAGTTATTGACTAATACATCAAAATAACAAATAAAGTCTACACCTTTTTTGTATTGCCTTCCGGATTGGCAAAGAGCCAATTTTGAAGGTTATACGCAAAGTAAGTGGTGAGTTGTGTGAGGGCAGTTTTCACCACTCGTAATTACCCAGCCATTTCGACTAACGAGGCAAGTGCAATTTTCGGTTGGGCAAATGGGGAAAATATAACCCGCAAAAGCCTGTGAAACCCTTGGTAGGCATTCAGGCATTCAGGCATCCAGGCCCTTTGCCATTTAGCAAATGTCAGGCACTTAGCCTCGCAACACCCCCTAAACCACCAGAAAGTCCTAAAAACCACCTACCAACCACCCATCTTCGATGCGATGCCATCACCGAGTATGAAAGTCAAACAAATCCAATCAATGTTACGCAGACACATGTGCATATATATATACAAATAAATATATATATGTATATATCTATGGCCGTACGTATGCCTGCATATATGCAAATTAGCTGGGGTTATAAAATGTAATGTATTGGCTGTATCCCTCGGCTACGGGAAATCAACCATTGATGCGTGTATATACGGGGAAGTGAGGATACCATCAATCGCAACGAATTAAAATTTTATTATGCCATATTCCCCAAACGAGCGGAGAAGGTCGTCGGCGCTCGTATCTTTTATGGTTTTCGATTGTAAATGGACAAAAGTCTTCCAAGCAGCTGGGCAAATGTGGGTTAACAGGTCCTGGGTCCTCTCCTCTTGGACCCAAAGGTGCAACGAGTTGCAGTAGTGGCATTTCTGATTGACGGGCATTTTGCATACGAGCTGGCATTTGGTCGGGATGAGGATCTCACGCAGCACCCTTCGGCGACCTCAAACGCCAGTCAATGCCAGAGCAGCAAGCTTAAGCAATATACCACCCAAGTGAGCCAGGTGAGCCAGGTGAGCGAGGTGAGCTGCCATTCCAGAAAGCAGTGGAGCAAACCGAAAGCCATACATTATGCAGGTTGTTTGTTATCGTTCGATAAAGTGTAAATTATGGGAATGTTGCCAGGCAGCCAGGTCAGGTCCCACCTGACCATGCCCATCTGCCCACCTGCTCAACTTTTGCAATATAATTTCTGATATCTGTAATGTGTGTCTTTGGTGCGTAGTGTGCTCAGTGGTCTTGAAGTTTGCATTGTTAATCGAACAAACGGCATTTGCATGCTCGCATTTGAGTAATTTATGCTGAGCTCTGGAATGCTTTTTAATTGCCCGCCCAGATGTTCGATATTCAGGGGCTGTCACAGGTCATAGGCCATGGGAAACTGAGTGGAAACATCACAAGGACTGTCAATCGCAACTGGAGGGTCTTATGCAGATTTCCATTTGACTTTTGCCGCACACAAAGCAAAGTGTTGACCCCAGTTTCGCTGCTCACTGCTGTCACAGTCACAGTCACTTCCTTGTCTTCTATGGCAACAAAAGACGTTTCGTCGCCTCGTCTCGTTCATTTCACAGCCAATTTTGTGCATTTTTTTGCTGTCCTCTTCCAGCTGGATCCTTGGCTTTTTTCACCACTCATGTCCCTGCTGCCACTTTCTGGCCCTTTGTCCTGCGTGGAAAGAAAGTGTGAAAGCAGCAGGCGAACGGATTTCTGTTCCCGTTTCACCAGGGACTTTTGTTTTTCAATTGCCATTTGCCATATTTGCAGCAATTGTTTTCGTTTTCTCCAGCAGTAAATGCGATTGCAGCAAGTGAATGTTGTTGTATGGCACTGCTTACAGTCTGCACTGAGGAAAATCGACATTCCAGCCATATAAAAATAATGTTAAAATATCTAAAATTTGATATATACGCGTATAATTTTAAAAAACATTCAAGCTATGATGATTTTCAGCCGTATTTTGGATATATTAAACCCTTACTATTTGTCAGAGGTTAAAAAAAATTTAAATGTCATTCAACCAAATTAGTTTGGAATAAGTATTAAAGTGCTGAATGATTTCGATTAAGTTGGGTTAAAAAAGGTTTATATCGGTTTTAACATATCAAAACCATTGCTTCTCGTCTTCTCAAACTTCTGCATACGTATTTTTTTCAGTTACTTACACTGAATTTCCGGCTTAAGTTTGACTAGAGCAGTGCAACAGACTTTAGCTACTGTTATGGCGCCTCCGGTTAGTCCTATCAGCTGAGAAAGCAAGGAGCGGAGCAGCACAAATGGGATAGGATAGAAGCTTGTTATGTGCAGTCGCTCGTTGGAAACACACACTCAGTCGCACGCACTTGTTAGTTTCCTTTGGTTGCCTCCATTTCTTATGCTTATCAAGCAAAGCTTTTCCAACGTGCTAACAAACGAGCAAAAACAGCAGGAAAATGCGAAGGATAGAAAGCAGTGGGCGGCGGGGCAGAAGTTGATTGCCCGCAGTTGTTTTTCCGGCGTGCAGTTTCCACTCTGTCGATGCCTTGTGATTCCGTCACCGTTTAACCTTTCTCATCTTTGTACTAAGTAATATAAGACAATCTTGCTCCAAAGAAATTAACTTCACATTGGTTAAGTCTTCTTAATATGTTGTCAAGGTTTTTTTTCTTATCATAATCCAGAATATATTCTAGCAATTAACTTTGATGTAGGGTCTTTCCTTGCCAGCTGCTTGCCACTTAATGCCATATAAGTAAACCATTGTAAAATTACAAAAACGAAACAATTACTCGGGCACATCCATATGGATAAAGCTTTAAGCTATGATTCGGTGCTCTGTGGCGATCGTAATGTTCTTGACTTACAATTTCTCTTAAGGTATACATTAATTTCGTTCTCTTTTTCTTCAAGTCGATTTTGAGAAAGCTTTCGAAAATGTTCCACAAGCTGTTAGGCGATATAAAAACCTTGAAAAATCAATCGAGAATATCATTAACAGCAGAATATGTTACGTATTATTTGTTACTTTGTTTGTATAATGGGCTCTGCCGCTATAACCGAATATTATGAAATCTTCCAGTCGGGGTTTTTTCCTATAGCAACACAGTACTTTTCTTTTCAGTATTGCTTGAGCTTGGATCCTCCTCCGTAAACACAACACCTGATTGACAACCTATGAACTGCGTGACTATTGACGCACCTGCTAGGCACAATCTTTGGGATCATTAGCGTACCCCTTTTAATACATGAAAACAAGGACCATCCTGGGGTGGCGTGTTAGAAAAATATACCTCCTGTTCTTGTTAGAAAAAATTGGTTTGACTTTAGAGGCATGTCTTAAGTCCAATACCGTAGACCTTATTCATGACACTGTAATTTCAGTTGATACCAGAAATGAATAAGACGTATTCTGGAGCAATATGCATGTTTCTCCTTGACTAAAAGTTAATATTACAGTGGCATAAGGCCATTAACCGCAAAAATACACTGTGGAAATTTGAGAAAATACCATTTTATTATCAGATATAGTTAATATATAGCTAAGGTTCTTTTTAGGGCGAGTGCTGAGTTACACGGACTAATTGAATGCGCATATATATATATAGGGGGTAAAAAGATAGTTCTAGGTTTTGCTACGATTGCTTTGCCTTTGATAAGGGCTTTGGTGGTCGCAGATAGGCCTGGATATAGAAATTTCCGAACAGATACATGAAGACTAAGCCCTGTAGCATGTTCAGATACAGGAGACCGTGAGGAACACCACAATTCGTTGAGAAGAATCGCACGTAAGTGGCGTAGCTGAGGAGCATGAGGAACTGGCAGAGCTGGGTCAATGTTATATATTTCTTCCACCAAATATTGGACTTCACTTGGGGATACTCCGAGGACAAATAGTAGTAGAAGTACATGACCGTGTGCACCAAGGAGTTAAGTAATCCAACGGCATTAAAGTGTCCGCCAGTGCCATAATATCGGGTCAGAGCGTAACTGCCAAAGGACATGAACACATGGTGATATATGTGCAGGAAGGTGACCTGTTTATAGCTCTTTCGCAGCACAAAAAACACGGTGTCCATCAGATCGAGCACTTTGTTGATCAGGTATGCGGCATGCAACACCCGTTCTATCTGCTTGCGTTCATGACCCTGGGGAAAACTCTCCATGCAGTGTAAATTACATATACCGGCGATGAACAGATAGTAGAAGACCTTGAACGGAGAAAGATACTCAATTAAGATGATGAACCAATCTAGTAAAGGTTTAAACATACCACTCCAAAGTAGATGCCGTTATAAAGCACCTGAAATATATTGTAGACCTTTAACACTGTCCTCAAATCATATGCCTGCCGATTCTTCATAAAGATCTTGCCCAGTTTGAGCACAAACAGTAGATAAGCCACTAAAATCAGTAGAATTGGCCATGGTGATCCAGCCAATGGTATGGGGTTCGGATCTGGTCAGATATAGGCAAAAATTGTCGTACATATGTATATATATATCGGGTTAGTTAATCTCCGAACCCACCTGCCTGAGGAATGCGCAAAAATCCGAGCATCGTTGATGGGTGATTGTCGATTGAGGGACCACTGGTGACTGTTTCAGTTGCCTTAAGACATTCCAGTCTGTTTTATCGGAATTGGGCAAATCAAACAAAATAATGTTTTATTCAAGTATTTGAACCGCAATGTCTGTCCCACATTTTTAAATGAGAGACCTAGCACAATAGGCTTGATCAATTAACACTCAATGGAGACCAACTCATTTTTTCGAAAGAGAACTACAATTTATTGCTCATTGCTGTTTGCTCTTGGCTTTGACATACGTTTGATAGTAAAAGTTGCCGAACATGACAATCATGGTTGTGGATAGCGCCAGTTGGACGAACTGTAGGTACAAGGGAAAGGAGCAGCCGGGATTCAGCCACGTTGTCAGTATACCTTGGGCGAAGAGGATCACGAACTGCAGGAGCTGCAGTTTGGTAATGTACTTTTTCCACCACAATTGCCTCTTCATTTGTGGATGCCAGGCAGAGGCAAAGTAGTAGGAGTACATGACCATGTGCACAAATGAGTTTATGTAACCCATCAGGTTGTATTGTCCTCCGGCACCGTAGAAATAGTAGGTTAAGGGCACTCCCAAAACCATCACTGCATGATGGAAAACGTGCAACACGGTGATTTGCTTGTAGCTCTTCCTCAGCACAAAGAACACCGTGTCCATCAGGTCAATGACCTTGATGAGGAAGAAAAAGTAGGTAAACAAACGATCGGCTTGTTTGTCTGGATGATCCAGCGGCAATGTGGTCATGCAGTAAAAGTTATAAGGTTTTGTCACAAAAAGATATTCAGACCCCTGTGTGAAGAAAAGCGTTACAAAAATACAGAACGAAAAATATTAAAATACGTTTACCTTTACAAACACAATAAGATTCATCAAAACCTGACAGAGATTATAGACCAACATGGCGATTCGCACATTGTAAGGTTTTCGGGACTCCATAAAATCGGGACCCACTTTATAAACCAGCAACAAATAACCCAGAACAATCATGATCGAAGGTATTGGTGTGCCAAGCAGGGGCAGATGCACGGGATCTATCGATAAAGATGAAATTCCAAATAATTGGTTAGTATTCCAGGAGCAATGATAAAGTTTACCTGCCGGCAATCCCCGGAAAACATCCAAAAGCGATGAGTTCATGGTGGTCACGAGTCTATATCCGTAGATTACTACTGAGGCTCACTTTGGCCATTCGCCTCTTTATATACGAATGCAAGTGCAACCAATGTATTCCGACTCCAACCACTGGTTGCCCCAAATGCTCTTGCATACACTATGCTATTACTGCGGCTCAACTCACTGGACAAAAAACGAACAGCTTTGAATTTCTAATTTGGAAATTCTAATTTTTCCGCGGGCATTGCATTGATCAAGACGTGGGTCAGCTAAAAAGGTTTCTAAACGTACAAACATGAGTTTCTAGCTGGCTCATACAAATAAAAGATTGTTAAAGCACGGTCTAGCTTGACAAAAAAGAAATTTAAAATATAGAAATTAGAGTCAAATAATCAAGCTACTAACAAGCTCAAAATCAAAAGTAACATTTTAGCAAATATGGCAGTATCCCACCGTCGAAATTGTGAATGGCGTCTGGCGGATAAATGCAATACTTTTAGCTCAGAAGTAATGGATTACATTTGCTGTTTTTGGTCGGCGAAGTTGTAATCGATGCTAACACGACTTCGTTATTTCGTTTCCGATCCGTCACATTTGTGCTCCGGAAGTCCAAAAATGGTTTAGGTATAGGAGTTAAAATATAATTAAGTAGTGGTCCAGACGTTAGGAAGTCCTACAAGTAAAAATTAGAGCCAGGTTCGATTCCTACTTGGGAAAAGAATATTTTTTTTTTCGTAAGCCCACTGAGTTACAACTTATACATTGTTTTTATTGTATATTGAATGTTAGTCGGCCCTCAGCTTTCGCATACTTTCGCATACTTTCGCAGCCAAATTGCAAACATATTAAGGCAAAATCAACTAAGTATATTAAACTTGTTTGCAGAGCCTGCTTTTGCCTTGACTTTTCTAACCGATTCTTGTGTTTTGTTTATATTTACAGAGGTTCAAAGCGTTTTTGGCAAACAATAGACCATGGCGCTGGACAACATCAACAGCAGCCAAAGCCAAATCGGGCGAGGCCATTACAGCATTAATCCCAGAATAGGGGCAACATCAGCAGCAGCAACTTCGGAAGAAGCAGCAATGGCAGCAATAGCAACAGCAACAGCACCAGCAGCAACAACAAATCTAATTACAGAACAACAATAAGGTCAGGCCCTGGTGCCGCTGATGATGATGATGTTTGGAAACTTCCGTTTTGCTTGCCCGGGCGGAAATGAGGCGCAATATGTCGTCCAGTCACTGCTTACCTTTCCAACTTTGTGAAAAGTGACCTCGAACGTATAGAGCAGAAGGAATCTCTCCACCCGGCGATTGCCTGGAATTTAATTAAAGCGCAAAAAAAAACACAAACCGAACTCCGGCGAGGGTCGAAACAAAAGAGCAGTGCCCCAAAGGCGGGGCGTGGCGGCGGTGGCCCATAAATCTAACCGCCCACCACCCAGCACCCATGCTGCACGTTGCTGCAATCGAGCTGGCCCACGTCCACTGGCCAATTAGCTGCTGCAACAGCCGAGAGCGGCAATCGTTTGGGCTCCATTGAACGTGTTCTCCTGCCTCTCTGATGACTGCCGCCAAAAGACGGGCGGGCAGCAGCAGCAGCAGCAACAGCAGCGGCAGCAGCAACAGCAGCAGCAATGGCAATGAGCAGCATTCCCTGCAGCAGCAGCACGGCCAGCAGCAGCATCAGCTTCAGCAGCAACATCAGCAGGCCCAGCCACACGAGTACCAACAGTTGTTGCAAAACCCGCACCATCACCACCACCAACACTACAGCACCAACAGCGGCAACAGCAACGGAAGCAACGGCAACAACGGCAACCACCCACAGCAATACCACCAGAGACAGCAGCAACACCAGGCGACATTGCGCGATTGCTCCGTCAAATTGCCGCTGGATATCCTGTGAGTACGGCCAACAAATCATTTTGGGCTCCCGTGTTCTGTTCCAGTGGGCTTTCGCCTTTGCACGTAGCCGATAAGGAGGCCACCAGTCAGCTCCGAAAAAGGTCAAGCCACTCAATCTCCCCGGGGAATCTGGGACGGAGATAGCCGCACGTCTGGCTGGTTTAATAAAATTTACATTTTAACAACGCGAATGAAAATTGCATTAACTTTAACGGGACAACATTTGCTCGCTTCGATTTTCCCTTCCTTTTTTTTTTTTGTTTGCTGCACAGAGAAGAAGCCCCGGAAAATGAATCAGAAAATTATAAATATTTACCCAGGCGACGACTTAAGGGAGGGGAAAAAAAGGAGCGACTACGAGATGGGGACAAATGAAGCATTTCAAATGCTTAGCGCTGGCAAAAGAAACTTATCCAGTTTTGTCAGGATTAGAGCGCCTGAGCCTGTCTTAAAGCTTTGCGTTCGGCGGGTATTTGGCTTAAAGGCTGCCAGCCAGCACAAAAAGTGTGTGACAACGGCAGTAAAGAAGGAAAGAGCAGAATTGGGCGGAAGGCGGGGTGGTACTGCGTTTATGCAGATCGCAGTCAAGTGGCGGGTTGCCTTGTTGCCAAGAAACGAGGCCAGTCGCAGCCCGGCGTTTGCACTCGGAAAAATGTATAAGATGATTACTTTTCGGATAAAACTTGTATTAAGCTGTTAGGCTTACAAATAGCCCAAGTTGTAAATTTATTTTTTTAAAAGCTCTTTTGATATTAAGCTCAAACGGTTTCAAATGGAAGTTTCATTTATTTCTTATATTGAATCGAATGTTATAATACTTTGCAAAAAAGGTGTTCAACAATTTGGTTTTCTCTTTACTATATTTATTAACAATTATTAATTATTAACTTTCTTTAGAGAGTTTCATGCAGTTGTTGTTAAGTTATGTCTGCAACATAACGAAAGTTCCCACAGTTAAGTCTTTTAATCCGATTTAAATGCTTATATATCTAATCTTTCAAATCTAAATGCCTCTGAACGTCAAGTAATGACATTTTATCGAGTCAACAGTATGCCACAGATATATTTTTTAACTGGCGTTGACTAGAGTCATTAAACCGTTTTGGACCCAAAACTTATGTTTTATGACTTCCACCGTGTCAGGTATGTGCTTGGATTTATTAAAAGGTGGTTAAAGATGATGTCTATGTCACGAAGACTTTATTCATTTTGTTAGATCAAGCAGTCATGAAGTGTTGTTCATCAGTTTGAAGTCCCAAATTAGGTTTAATGAGTAAGTTTAATAAGTTATACATATAGACCGGATTGAGTCAGTGCAGAATCTCATTAACAGTTTATCTATTTAACTGGGATGCAAACGTTCTGCAATCTTACTCCAAAAAGACCTATTAGTAACTGGATTCCACTTGGTTAAAATCCTTGTAGTAAATAAAAAAAAATTTTCCGAAGTTACTTTTTAAAAACTTTAAAAGTGATTCGATAAGATTTAGGAGGACCATATAATTGTTTATTTCCAGTGTTTTTACTGCAGCTGCGGGCTTAAAACGTTATAAGAAAGAAAAAAACAACTGCTGGGAATATTAAAAGAACTTAAAGCGTGTCGACAACTATCAGAAAAAGGGAAAGAAGGGACCTGGGACGATGTGAGATGGAAAATGGAAAATGGCAGGAAGTCGGTCGGTCTTGCTCTGAGGTGCACCGTGCGCCACAAACGGCGCCGTCGAGTGAAGTGCCTCGACTCCTTGCGGGCCTGCAGGCCAGTGTGTCGTTACTTTTAACGAGGTGTCGCATGCGAAGCTCGAGCAAGTGGACGGAGGCAAAGGAAACTTCGAGGGGGGGGGGAAAGGGAAGCCACCAGTTGCCACACATTTCCATCGCCGCGCTCTGCCCTACTCTGCCATCCTTTGCGCCATCCCCACTCCACTTCACTTCACTCTGCTCTGCTCTGCTCCAGTCCCGGTATATAAAAATGCACTTAGCCACAGACTGGCAGCAGCTCCTGCTGTCACCTGCTAATGCCACCGCCCCCTTGCACGCCCCCATTTTTACCGCCCAGCTGTGGCATGCTGCAAATGAAGTCATCCATTAGGCCACGTTACGTATACGCCTAGTGCGCTGCAATGTGGTGCTCATAATAATGCTGCCAGTGTTTGTTGCGGTCTAAGCGGAAACGTTTATAATGGAATTCGCTTAAGCGCCGCCGGACGTGGACGAGCAGCAGTGGTTGCTGAAAATAGAGTACGGCTGCCCGAGTGTCGTCTTGCTAATTTAGCTAAAGCCAGCCGGAGAAAGGAGGTGAATTGGGGCAAACTGGGAGTGCAGGTAGGATTGCCAGCGTTAATTACTCAGCACAGTCGGAAAGGCACTCTAATTAGCTGCAGCGGAAACGGGTATCGAGAACAACGAACAACGAACACCAAAACCCAAACCCAAAACAAAACCAAAACCAAAACCTAATCGATGCCTTTTGTTCTTCTCTCCGTTGTAGATGGCTACCGAAATCGGCGATGCGACCGGCGGGTCCTGATGCCTCGCCCACCGACTGCATCCTGGTGGTGGGCGTATCCCGTCCGAAACTGGCCGTCGTCTTCCTCACGGTCATGTTGATCTCGCTGTTCCTCACCTTCCATGTCCTCTACGATAGTGCCGTGTACAATATCCAAGCGGCACAGGCGGTCCACGAACGGCATCGCCTCTCCTTGGCCGCCTCCGCCTCGTCCATGGCCTCCTCCTCGTCGTCCAGTTCCGGCGGCTCCTCCTTCTCCTCCTCTGGCGCCGCTGCCCCCAATCATCTGCCCGTTTTCGTGAAGCCCATACCCAGTTCCAATCAGCTAAGCCATCCCATGGTCTTTCCCTCCAGTCGCGTGCACTTTCCCAAAACCAGCCGTCGACTGCCACAGGTAAGTTCATGGGTTCAGAAAAACGGACTTATCACTTGGAAAAATTATCAAATAGATTGCAGTCAATAAAAAATTTTTCTAATTTTAAAATTAATTTTAAAACGCAACAGAACTGTTTAGTGTTTAGTATGCCTATGGGCGTAAAAAAAATTGTAAAAAATTACCATTTTAACTTTTTACGCTTAAAAAAAGGTGTTATGTATTAAAATATTAATGTCAATTTTCGTAAGCAAGGAGACTTACTGCACCAAAAAATATTAAACTTTTTTCTGTTCTGGATCAACTTTTTTTATTAAGAGCAAATACCATTCACAGAATGAAGCTTATAATAGTTTAAAAATATTTTAAAAGACTAGTTTTTAATGACTATTAATTTTAGTCTACAATATTTAAAAAAAATATTAAATTAAATTTATTTACTTATTCATTCCACCAATGGATTAAATTCTTATCTGGCTACCAAGTTATAAACTTAACTCTAAGTATTATAAATTATCAATTGTGTCACCAGGCTGTCAAACATTGAGGGATTCCTTGATTATCCCTTTTCCTTTTAGTGAATTTATTATCTTTTACGAGAGGCTCACTAATTAATAGTTAATTAATAGTTGTAACATAAATTTAATTTTAATTTTACTAAAAGATAGTTGCGGTTTAAAGTGCATTGTAATAACTAGTGTTAGTGTTTCGAAGTGTATATGAATACGTATTTTGGGAGCTCTGGGCCCGGGAGTGTTCTTGTCCCCGACTAATTGCTACTAATTTGCATGCTCACGTTCTTTGGGCTTGATTTCCGGTCCCAGGCGCTCATCATCGGCGTGCGAAAGTGTGGAACGCGGGCGCTGCTGGAGATGCTCTACCTGCATCCACGGATCCAGAAGGCCGGCGGTGAGGTGCACTTCTTCGACCGGGACGAGAACTACCTGAAGGGTCTGGAGTGGTATCGCAAGAAGATGCCGCACTCGTTCCGGGGCCAGATAACCATCGAGAAGAGTCCCAGCTACTTTGTGTCGCCAGAGGTGAGTGCGTCTAACCCCTTCGTTTCGTTTCGTTTTGTTTTGTTTTGGGTTCGCTTTGATATCTAATTGGCAATTAGAATTGGCTTTCTCTCGGCCTGGCCGTAATTATTAATTGACTGTCTGCCGGCAAGGACAACTGGTTGCTGTGCTGTCCTGTCCATCAGTCCATCGGTCCATCAGTCCATCAGTCCATCTGTCAAATTAAAGTGAAACGCTTGCCATGTCCTAGCCAATTTCCGTGACCATGTCGGAGCCGGAGCGGAAATGTTTGCAAATTCATTTGCCAAAAGGCAACGTCTAACACCCAACTCGAATCGCTTTTTGGGCCAGGTTTTATTATTGTTTCTTTTCCGGTGGCGTTGTTTTTGTTGCCCGCAGAGTGTCACAAAATTGGGTTTTTGGCCTGATGCAATTTTGCTGCGAGCCGGAAGTTGCATGTGTCACAGGGAGAATGGGGCCGAGTGGGTCGAGTGGGCCGAGTGGGCGTCCCAGCTTGGTTAGCATCCTGACCGGGCTGACAGGGCAATATTTTATCCAGTTTCATTTCAATTTTAACTGCCTTGTTCGACTGCAGTTGATGCAGTGTTTCAATTTGTCTGCCACATTTTGAGGGGAATGTGGAATGAAGTTCGCTGAAGGGCAGTAGTGGAGACACAGGGCTTGTGCTTTGATGTAGATATATCTTCATTAATGTTGTTATTAATATTTATTGAGATGCACGAGGGGAAAGGGGGTGGGGCCAACTAATGCCGCCCGAGCGGATCTCACTCTGCGGGAAATGTCAAATTATCCTGTAAAGCACCATAAATAATGCATCTCCCTACGGCGTACTTTGGCCTCAACCCAAAGCCCTCGATCTGCTCTCTGGAGGGCCCGGAACTCTGATATGTCATGGTGCTCCAAATGCATTTTGGCCGCATTAAAGATTCAGCGAAATGCATATTCCCGGGGGCGAGCTGAAACTGTAAATGGTTCATCAACGTAAATAATTCTGAAACGCTTGAGTACTCGGGGGGAGCTAAGGAGAAATTATAAAACAAAAAGAAAAAAGTTCATAACTTGTTGCACGGCCTGGTGGCTCTTATTGAAATTGATTAAGTTTATTTACTCGGCTCGTTTCGCCCATTTGCGAGGCTATTTATACAACGTGGCAAATTCAAGGACCCCGGCGGAGCCGAGTCCGGGGCCTGCCAACATTGTACGGCAATATTTTCCGGCTTAATTAAATTGTTCACAGCACACTTGCTGCGGAAGTGCAGCAGCAGGGGGCGGACAGACGAACGGGCGGACAGGCGGACAGGGGGCGTGGCTGCCGCCACACAAGGCAGCAAATTAAAGGCAACAAAAGGGGCGCCCAAGCTTCCATTAAAATGTAGCACCCAGAGTTTGCAATTATTATCGATTGTTGGCCCCCGACATAAATTCATTAATTGGAAAGGCGGAGGCCCAGCATCAGCATCAGATACTGTGTTTACACAAGGTCCACCTTGAGAAAACATTGAAAAAACCGCATCATAATTTCCATATGCAAAAGAAAATTAACTATTTAATTTCTTTACCTATGCAATGAAGTTGTTTTAAGCAAATTTTGTTTTTAGAGCTGCAGTACATGCAGTTTGCATACAATCAAGTCGCAGAAACTATTAGTTTTGGGTGGACACGAAAATTAATGAATTTGCACATAAATTACATTTTTATATATTCCATTTTTGTGGGGTAAAAAATCGATTTTTTTTCTTAAATCGGGCCTTAAATTAAAGTTAAAAACATAAAATAAATGCAGGGTTCTTAAATACTTATAATTGTTAACTCTTAATATATAAAAAAAAATGTTGTGTGTCTCTATAATTATTTAGTTGCTTAATATGTATTTGTATCTTTCACCCAAACTTAAAAAAAGTCACAACTATAATATACCCGTTAAAATATGCCTCAGGTAGATGGCGCCAGCAATTATAAAGTAGAAAGCGACATCTGTTATCGAAACCTGTAGGCATATTTGTATGCATATCTTAATTAAATCTAATATAATAGTTTGGTTGGGAAAATGTTTGATATGTCGATAGTTTAAAATACTGCCCGATTTGTGGGCGGACATACCATTTTACGAGTAAAAGATACATATAAATATCTTTGATAGCCTTAAAGTTTATGCACACTCAGAAAGTTTGAATCATGATCTTAACTTGTTGTAGGTACCGGAAAGAGTGCGGGCCATGAACGCGAGCATCAAGCTGCTGCTGATTGTGCGGGAGCCAGTGACCCGGGCCATTTCGGACTACACGCAGCTGCGTAGCCATGCGGCCACCGCCATCCTGCCGCTGGCCGAGAAGGACCCGCCCACTCCCAGGGAGAGTTCCGGGGGCGGAGCAGGCGGGGCCACCGCCACCGCCAATGCAGCTGCCAAGATGCCGTCACAATCGCAGCTGTATGCCAAACTGCAGTCGGCCCGTGGCTATGACAATGCCCTCGTGGGTGGCAGTGGGGCGGGCGCCAAGGAAACCAAAGGATCTTCTTCTACGGCCAGAAGACAGCCGGCGGGAGGCGGAGGAGCTGCAATGACCACGACGACACTGTCGCCAATGGCAAGCGCCGCCCAAATGGCTGCCAAGTAAGTGAAGTCCCTTCCATCCGCTCACTTTTTCCCTTTGCTCCTGCTTGACATGCAAATAAAATGCAAACTGCAAATGAAAGTTGCCCAAAATGCGACTCTTGTCCTTGGCTCTGGCCCCCTTTCTCTGTTCCAGTCCCTTTCCCGCTGTTGGGGAAACTTTCTTGTTGCGGCCTCACTTGTTGACAGAGGGAGTGAAGTGGGGCAAAGGAGCCAAGGACTCTGTTTAACATGGTCGAAATGTGGGGCATGGGGAGCTGCTCATTTGCAGCTGTTGGCAATTCAATTTGCCGTCCTTGTCGAAGGAGAAGAAGATTTAAAGCCCTCATCTCGCTCACCCGTTCGCAGGTCCTTTGAGGAGCTGGCCATATTTCCCAATGGCACCGTTAACGAGGCTTATCGACCGCTCAGCATCTCCATGTACCATGTCCACCTGCACCGCTGGCTGGAGGTCTTTCCGCGGGAACAACTGCTGGTCGTCAACGGCGACCGCCTCATCGAGGATCCCGTTTCTCAACTGAAACGCATCGAGGCCTTCTTGGGTGAGTTACTTTCGCAGGAGATATTCGGGATTTTGGGGCTGGCTTGGAAAAAACTTCTTCAATTAATTTCTGGCTAAGCTGGTTTTTGAAATTGGTATTAATGCATTACTTTTTATTTTATTTTATTTTATTTTGTACTCCTTGTTTATAGACCATAAAACAATAGCTTTTGGTTTTTCCAGGTGTCGCCAAAATACCAAGATAGCTTTAAGCAACAACTTGTCATAAAAAAGGATTTTTAATACTTTTTTTTTTAGGCAAGAATCTTCGATATTTTTTATATTTCTAATAAATTTCTTTGAAATAGCTGTATAAACTAGACTAACCAGCAGATTTTTTGGATTAAAAGCTTGTTAGCTTTCCTTATGATCCCTGTTCAAGATACAGCAATACAATTATTTTCCACTGAACTTAGTAGTGTGCTTTTAAAGCGCTATTTATGATAGTGGATCTTAAATGTTATCAAAATTTCAGGAATGTTTTATTCATAACTGAAATTGCTTAAGCCGAGTGTCATTTTCTGAATCAGGTAGTCCAAAATTTCTTTTCAGCAGAATTTTGTCGCTTTAATTTTGTAAGCCAGTGTTATAAGAAACGGAAACTTTGAACATATGTTGAGTACTACCAATGGTTTATCAAATATTCTCATTCAATTTCAGGCATCGAGCATCGGGTGAACAGCGAGCACTTCTACTTCAACGAGACCAAGGGATTCTACTGCCTGCGCTACGACAACGGCGATCGCTGTTTGAGGGAGACCAAGGGTCGGAAGCATCCGCATGTGGATCCCGTGGTGGTCTCCAGATTGCGAAAGTTCTTCGCTGAGTACAATCAACGCTTCTACGAGCTGGTGGGCGAGGACCTTGGCTGGCCGGAGGAATAAGCCAGCACTAGGAAATGGCTGGCAAATGGAGAGTTCTTCGTTGGCCTGTTTGGCCAATAAATCTGCCTGTGGTCAATCGCTTGGCCCGCTGTGCAGCCAATTTAATTACTAGAAAGGCAATCATGGGAAAAAGCTCAAAAAGCGATGCGAAGTTATCCCGCACCATTTTCCGCTGCATATTTTTACGGGGGGAGGCGGTTGGCAGTATTTCTGCCTGGCGGAGTAGAGCCAGCTAGCTCTGACAGTTCAATTATGTGCGCGTATTGAAAAATTGCATTCCTATTTGCACAGCCCAGCCAAACCGCCCACATACCACCATTTCAGAGCGCCACATGCAAATTTGCCTTTACACCTTTACACCTTTACGGAAGAACAAGGAGCAAAAAAAAAAAAAAAAAAAAGAAGGAAATATAGTAAAATAAACTGCACGCATTTCGGTGTGCAGCAGGCCATGAAAATGTGTGTGCATCGTATATATATATCGTATATATCTAGCATATATATAGCGAAATGAAAAGCAATATCTACATGATGTTCGAACTTCGAAGGTTACACGTTTTCTACGTCTGTTTGTGTTCTACATGTTTGTTCTCTCTCTCCGTGTGTGTGTGTGTGTGTGTGTGGGTGAATTCGAGTGTCTGAGAGCATAAAAATTAATTAAGCAACTAAATGTGATTATATAGCATGTAAGCATAGGACAAATTGAAAATGATTGCGAGTGGGTGGTAGTGGGCGTATGGAGAGGGAGAGAGAGGGAGAGCATTGAGGGAGTAAAGGGGCAATTAAAAATGTATTTAGACTAACAGTCGGCTGAATTAAATGTGTGCGTACAGAAACATGAACAAAACTAAACATATCACATTTAGCGTAGCATAGAATAGTATATACACAACATATCAGGGGTACTCGAGGTCCTCAAGCAACTTGAATACTGAATATGAATATGAATATGATTGAACTAATGCAATTCGTACGTTATGTTACATATCGAAAGCTAAACCAACCATGAAATCGAAACATATCAGCTGCATCGTCAGCAAATATACAAGAAATATATATACAAGCATATCTATATATTATATACAAACGTATCGTAGACCCTAAGTCGAGCATCAAATTTATTGTAAATGATTTTGATTTTGACCTAGTTTGTAGTGTGCGATGTGTCACGGAATCGTCATAGACAAACTTATAGTTGAATATAGCAGTATCCTAGGTTAATATCGCACTGCCTAAACCAAAAGAATAGTTATGTCTGTTTAGATAATTATACTGCACCCACTTAGGTGATAAGTTTATCAAAGATAGTTTTTTAATGCATTTTTAAGACAGATTATTTTATATTCCTAAAGAGAGAAAACCATATCAATTACGGCAACTCTACCTAAAGATACACATACTATATATACACTTATCAGCTGTTTGGCTAACGTTTAAACATTTCGTATGCATATCAAACTCAATGTGAAAAACTCAACTTAGGCTAACACTTTCCGTGACGATCCATCCAATTTCGGTTTACAGCAACATAAACACGTATATATAGAGATATATATCTCCCTCTTTGGTTCGTGTACCAGTTCTAAGGGATCTTCAGCACAGAACTCGACTAGCGCTAAATCAATACAAAACCGAAAATAGACTATGAAAATGTATTAATCTGGTTTTTACAGTGTATCTCCTTATATGCATCCTATGCTGATCCCTTAATGACAAAGGAACCACAAAAGGAATGAAACTAACCAAGCAATATGAATTCAAAGCAAGACTGAAGGTCCTCCGCAGAATATTTTATTCTCCTTTTATTTTGTCAATCAGTGATTTGTTTTGAATTATGTAAGCCAACCAAAAACAAATATAGTAGCAAAGACAACGAACATTTCTAATTTGTTTATATTTTTATACAGAAGCGAAAAGTAATTTAACCGAAATCCAGAAACTAAAACCAAAATGGAACCAATTTCCGTTTTAAAATATATTAAAGTAATGAGAAACGATATCTTAATATACTCAAAGAGCAATCTGAAGTCACATTTTGTCCTTGAACTTGAACTACGCCAATTGCATACAAAATACATATCAAAAGTTTAACTCAACTCTAGATCCTCCATTGATATTAATATATTGATATTATTGATGTATTGTCTACTTAAATTGAACGTGCAAAACTCAAAAACTATAATGTACCTTAAAAATCAACTCTCTATTTCTTTAACTTTAACTTAAACTAAAACTCTAACGATAACTCAACTCTTGCAACTTATTCAAACTTTCAATGTACATACAAAAAGTATTAAAAAATTAAAAAAAAAAATAAATCAACAAATTACGAAGAAAAATCGTATAGAAATTCAACAAATTGTAAGAAATACGACAAGAATCGACATTTTATGCTATGAAAAATTTTACGCATGCAATAAATAAATGTAATTCGAAAAACTGAATTTGTCTTTTTTTAGATCTATTTAATGCTGAGATTTGATGTTGATGGAGGATGATTTTTACACTTTTTCTATAACTTTTGGTTTGAAAGCTTTTCGAAGTCTTGGACACAAACCTTTGTAGGTAACAAGTAAAATACATGTTCTAAATGCCAAGGGAATCAAAGCATATTGGAAGAAACTACACTTTAAAGCACAGTTCTGAAAACAAATTCTAAACTGTATGTCTAAAATAAGTTTAAAATAAATCAGTTTTAAACTTTACGTTACTATTTGACATAAAAAAGCATTTTACGTTAATAGGGTATTAAAAGCTAACATATTTTGCACGCTTATTTCGAGAGAAGAAAGCTTAACCTTTGTCATACTATAACTTTTTCCCTCGATTCAGTTGCACTTGACTATTTCTCGCCACCGGTTGCTGCCTGTCAAGCTTCGGTTTATTTCCATTCGATTCTAATTATAAAAGCTGTTCTAGTATATAAGTAATATATTCAAATTTGAACAACTTTTTATTTTCATTATAATAAATATGTGGAAATATTATACAAAAATTATTCAACGACAAAGTCCAGGCGGTCAGCTGTGTTTTGTTAGGGATTTATCAGTGTGTGAAAAACTCAATCAGCAGGTACGATATTAGATAGAAAGAGAAAAAGCTTTCAAAGAGCACAACTTTGTTTACAAACAATGACTATGTATTCTTTTGCTCAGACCCAGTTGGAATTTGTGGGGACTGCTCGCATCGATGAGAAATGGCAACAGGCCAGGCCCTATGGAGATATGCCAGGTCCCAGCTCCCTGCGAATGCTATCATATTTTCTTCCAGGAGGTAAACGTAAAACACAATTGCCAATGTGGTGTTTTCACCTCATCAGTATAACATTTTTTTATTGTATTTGCACTATGGACTGTGAATAGGCGCCCTTCGCAACACAAACTTGATTCAGATGAACCGCCGCATGAGAGAGATGTATGGGGATATATACTGTATACCTGGAATGATGGGCAAACCGAACGTAGTCTTCACCTACAATCCGGAGGACTTTGAGGTGACCTATCGCAATGAGGGTGTTTGGCCCATACGTATAGGATTGGAGAGCTTTGATTACTATCGCAAGGTTCATCGACCTGATGTCTTTAAAGGAGTTGGTGGCCTGGTATCTGAGTGAGCAGTAATCAATTACTTCTTATGATAATATTGAAATTATAAAATAATTTTAGCCAAGGCCAGGCCTGGGGTGATTTTCGTAGCAAGGTAAATCCGGTTTTAATGAAGGTCCAGAATGTACGGCAAAATCTTCAGCAACTGGACCAGATATCAAAGGAGTTTATAGACAAGTAGGAGTTATTTCTGGCCACATTTATATATTCTAATAAAAATGTTATCTTTTTAGATTGGAAACTCAAAGGGATCCAAAGACCCACACCCTGCGTGCAGACTTTCATAATGAGCTCAAGATGTGGGCCTTTGAATCCATTAGCTTTGTGGCATTAAATACGCGAATGGGATTACTAACTGATCAGCCAGATCCGAATGCTGATCGGCTGGCCAAGCACATGGGTGACTTCTTCAACTACAGCTTCAAGTACGATGTACAGCCCTCAATTTGGCCATTTTACAAAACCCCTGGTTTTAAGAAGTTCCTCAAAACATACGACGACATTACCGAGATTACGACCAATTATATAGAGACAGCCACGAAACGCTTTGAGAGCAATGAAGATCGTAAGACCAAGTGCGTTTTGGAGCAGCTGTTGGCACTGAACAAACAGGTGGCTGTGGCAATGGTTATGGACATGCTAATGGCTGGAATCGATACGGTATGGGGCAACTGTTCATGGAAGTACTTCTTCTCAAGTGTACTTTTCAGACATCTTCTGCTTTTCTAACGATACTGTATCACCTGGCACGCAATCCCGCAAAGCAAGAGAAACTGCGAGGGGAACTACTTCGTATTTTGCCTGAATCCAAGGGCTTCTTGACGGATGAAAGTACGAAAAACATGCCTTATTTGCGAGCCTGCATAAAGGAGGGCCTGCGCATCACCTCTATAACACCCGGAAACTTTCGCATTACCACTAAGGACCTTGTGCTGTCGGGATATCAGGTGCCCCGTGGCACTGGTGTTCTGATGGGCGTCCTGGAGCTATCCAACAGCGATGAGTACTTTGCCCAGAGTGCTGATTTCATGCCAGAACGTTGGCTTAAGTCCGACTTAGCACCTGACATTCGGGCGTGTCCAGAGGCTCGATCGCGTAATCCCTTCGTATACCTACCTTTTGGTTTTGGACCACGCACCTGTATTGGCAAGAGGATCGCGGAATTGGAGATCGAGACGCTACTAGTGCGACTTTTGCGGAACTACAAGGTTAGCTGGCTGCCCGAAACTCCGCTGCAATATGAGAGTACAATCATCCTGGCCCCCTGCGGTGATATTCGCTTCAAACTGGAGCCAGTCGGTGTTTCAATGTGATATCTTTCCTAGCCTCAAGTACAGACTTCCGGTTAAGTTCAGAGATTTACTCGCAGTATTCACTAACAATATGGGAATGTAAAAAAATAGGAAAAAGCTAGCTGGCTAGGAGGAAAATCGAACGACATGACATGGATATATCCAGGGTCTAGCGCCGATTGCGTCCACGGTAGCGTTGGTGGGAATGATTGCGCTGACGCTGTGGCTGCTGCTGATTTTGCTGATGCTGATGCACTTCTTTCTGGGTTTTTGGTGGCTCCGGTTCTGGTGTTTGCGCAGTTGAGGTATTCACCACTTCAGTGGGTTGATCTTTCGGCTCCGAAGTGGGGGTGGAGTGGGCTGGAACGCAAAGTGATATTAGACAGTTTGAATACGAGAAATGCAATTTAATTACTTGCCCAGGACGGATTGGATGCTGGCCCTTTTGAGAAGAGCCTGGGTTCCTAGGCTAGTATTGAAGCAAGTGGGTGAACCTGGTTGGGAAACAATATTCGTTAGAGATATAAAAAAGGCAAATCAAAACTTGCTTAAAATGTGGAAAAGTTAAACAATAACTAAAGGTTTTAGGATAAATAGATTTTTTTAAAACTAGTATTCTTATTTATTTGGCTGTCATTCTTAGAACTGCAAGTATAAAACTTATTCTTACTGCTCTGAAACACGCAGAGAAAATCAGCAACCAAAATACCCTATTGACCTAAAAAGTGTTATTTGTTTTTAAGGCCATAACTTGGAACCAATTAAATTTAAATTTTCCCTATCATTAAATTCACTTTTTAGGTCATTATTTCCAAAATGTATTGTAGGTTACTTAGATACTTTTTAAGAGATTTTTTGTTAAGTTTTTAATGTTCTTTGAATTAATTCGGATGCCAGCCAAATAAATAACAATAATAGTTTCTCAATCAAGCAACATGCAATAGAGACTAGCAGTCGAGGACACACCGATAGGGCTATAGAAAATGTCTTCGGAGGAGGTGGCAGGAGTTAGGGTGTCGACTGTGGGATAGTTGGATAGTTGTGTGGCAGCCTCAAGGATCTGTTCGGTTTGGGTATCTGGCTGGGTCTCGTTGGATTCGACATCCCTTTGGTAGACTGTGCTGCCGGTTTGACTACTGCCACTGGTGGTGCAACTATCGTCTTCTTCGTCGTCGGATTCTTCATTTTCGGTTTGGGATTGGGATGGGATTTCGGTTGGGGGTTCAGGATCGGTTTCGAGCTCTGCTTTTGGTGCGGGCTCAGTGCTGGCTGTTGTGTTTGAACACATGCACGGAGTAACAGAAACAGAGACAGAATACTAACGTTAAATTGTTAATTGGGACCACACGGAGCGAATCTCGCGTGAGTTACCTGCAGCAGCAGCGTTATTGTAGAGCCGGGTGTTCATCATGGCGGCACTCATGTGTCCTGGTGAAGACTTCCACTGCTCATCCTGCTGGCCAGCTGCTATCGTTATCATTCGGGTGGGAAAGGGGGAAGAAACAGAGAGAGATTCGAGGTCAGGGCAACGGGAAGGATATGAAACGAGAGGCCAAACTCACAAGAGGCTTGGTGATTAATTTGGAATTTTTCGGACCTGCAATGGATGGATGAGCTACGGAAATGACAATGACTGAGATCGAGCACGAGCTTTGTGTGTTGCAGTATCGGTATTGTATTGTATTTCATGACAACGTTTCAAGTTCAGTTTTCATCTACGCTTAAATCGATAATCGATACTTGGAGTTAACCTAGACTTAGGGGGCTACGCACGAGAGTCTTAATAATGTTCAAGTTCAATGTCCATTACCAACTTCCGCCTGCTCCTTGTCGTTGTTTCCATTGCTGGTTGTCTTTACGTTCAGTTTGCCCTTATCATTCTCCTTCTCCTCGGCCTTGTGCACTCCGTTTTCCACCACCGCACCAGCTGGTTTCTGCTTGGCCTACAAGGCAAAACTTGGTTAAATCAAGATCAAAGTTTTGTGGTGGTACAATCCCCACCTGCTCGACAAGCTTCTCCACATCGTCGCTGCTCATTCCCTCGCTGGAGTGAGTCTCGGAATCGCTGTCCTCGCTGGTGCTGCTGCTGCTCCCATCCTCCTCTTCGTTGGGCACAAAGTCGGAGTCATCCTCGGAGTTCTCGTTGGCGTACTTGGCCAGCATCTGATCAATGGTTAGGTTATGATCGGGATCGGCATTGGAGTCCTCCTCCCGCGGACGCTTCACGACAGGTGAGTTGGTAAGACCCTGTTTGACAAGGTTAATGCTTGATGTACATTTGCTAAAGTGATGACTTACTTGCTCCGAGTGGCGCACAAACACCCGCCGAGTGCTATTGTCCTGCTGAACTCCTGGACGGCACATAGCTTGGGAAAACCACTGGGTGAGCTTCTGGGTCAGACCCTTGCCACTGCCGTAGGACACCTCCTGCTGGCGGTGCCTTATGACCTTCTGGCCATGGGCTCGGATGGCTCGCAGCTTGCGGCGTCGGGTCTGAATGAAGTAGACCATGTCGGAGGGGGATATGGGACCATTGCCGATCATCAGGGCTCCCACCGACAGCCAAATGCGCGTGAGTCGCAGCAGGATGATGAGCAGCAGAAAAGGACCCCAAGGCAAAGGGCGTTCCAAGGGAGCGGCAGATTTCTCTATAAGCCGGAAGGGAATAAACTTAGAGTATATTACCTACAAAAAGGATCTATGCTTACCCTGCGGCAAACTCCACTTGGCCGTATCCTCGATCATTACCAAGGCCCGATCCGCACGTTCGATCACAAATTGGCCAATTTGCGTGCTGGCAAATCGCTCCGCCTGTTCGCGAACCCGATCGTAAAAGCTGCGCGTCTTCTGCAGTTCGCTGACTTCATCCTCGTCGATATGATCGCGCTGATGCTGATCTTTCGCTCCCGCCGCCGTCTCTGTTTCCAGTGCCATCTTGCTGATTAAGGAATGCACATTTTATTGGTTTTTAATTTATAATTTACTCTAACTTCAAGTTAAGAGGCTCAGCTGATCAATCCTTTGACCAGCATCATTATATATTATTATAGGATTTTTAACTCGCCATTTTTACGACTTTTAAAGTAAGCATAAGTTTTATATATAAAAAACATATATGTTAAATTAAATTGTTGGCGATAAACTTCATAAAAACAAAAAAAGGAGTCCCTCGAACCATTTTTACATGAAAGAACGAGGAACGCTGTAGTGGAGATCCTCTACTATTGAATATCCGTCACTTACATGCTTTCTAAGGAATACAATATACCCTTTTACTCTTCGAGTAATGGGTATTAAAATTACTCCAGAAGAAATAAAGGCAAGAAGGCAACCATGGTCAGTAATAGTACTAGTACTTTAATTCACCTTATAATATGGACTAATAATTAAATAACTGAAAAGTATAAACCGGAACAATTTTACAATTATTGTTGTAATTAAAATTTTAATATAAGTCGGATTGTGGCTCTTATCTCGAAAATAAATCCATATATTTTGACATGAGTTTTGCGTAATGGTAATTATCACCAATTACTATAACAGTCATAAAGGTATCCGTGCAATTCGGGATTGCCGCGTGATTACTGGCTGAACAATCCGAGAATATAGTAATAGAGTATTAATAAACCTGACAAAGCGAGGTCGTCTGCTAGAGGAACCGAAAGTGGATCGCTTATCGGAGCGGATCGGCACTTCGCACTTGCTTGAGCTCGAGATAGAGATTCGTTGCTGTTTTGCCAGACGGAAAACTTATAGTCGCTATATAGTACTTTATACCTTTCGCCGACAATGACTAACGGCAAAAAATTAAGAAGACCTAAGCAGAAGCAGCAACAAAAAATCAAAACAAATTAAGTATATTAAAATTAGACCATCTGAACTTTGTACGATTCCGCCTGGAGTAATAGTTGCGAACATTGATTACGGGAGATCTCCGTCTCAGAACAATCGAGACAGTCATTGTGTGGGTGAGGTTATTAGTTGGGTTATTAGTGATTTGCAAATCTGCTGCGGTTCATGAATTTACGCCCTATCACGAAGCCAATAAAATGCTAGATTAGCTCCTCTTTCGTTCGCTTTTGATCACATAAATTACTTTTTAAATGCTGATCGTTTGTTGATAGCTTCCATTCTTATTCTCGCCGCTATGAAAGAAATCTGGCATATAATATAAAATTACACAAGCATAACATTCATTTATTTTATATTTATAGCGCTTATTGCATCGCCCAGAAAATACGCGAATTCTCAATTAAGTACAAAAACAATAAAATTATCACAAAAATTTGTTCTCGGGATCAAAGTGTATCTTCCATAAAATGCAAAATTAAAAACACAAACACATGGCGCAGGGGAATGAAAATGAAAATTAATCGATGCGAAACCCTGTTGGCCAGTGTAACGAGATGTAAATGCAGAAGTTCTCGGCGAGTGAAGGCAGTGTGAAAGGGAAAGGGGGAAAGAGAGGAGGAGCTGAGGGAAAGTATAAAGTGCAAGGCACTGGAAATCAAGCTGATAACGGTAGTTTCGCTTTCCTGCAATAATGGCGCTCGAGAATCAGCGGAGAAGGCGCAGAGACCGACTAAAGCATGCCCACTTACCGGTCTTTATGATTTCCTTTTAGAGCAATATTCGGACAATTCTTCTTTTGAGTATTCGAAACTTTCGAACCAGCCGCTAGTCTCGAAAGTCACGCTTCTGAGTTACTAAAAGGGTATGGAAAACTATAAGCACTTTTTTGGAATACTATTCCAAGTCCGCCTCAAAATTTTCTGGACCAACGATTTCAGGTTCCAAGCTTCCGACTGCACAACTCCCGACTGACTGACCAACGGCTCTGGAATTCTGAGTTCTCGATCCGCCGAGCCGGAAGATCGTCTTCTACTCGGCTCCCGAAAACGAGCAATCGTGTCATCTGTCAGAGGCTTCGGCATTATCTGTATTACTTATAATCTCTCTCTCCCTTTTTTAATCTCTCAAAACACTGTTTATAGGAAAATTGAGTGCTAATGTAAGGGAATTTGGTTATCTGCAAGAACTCTGGAATATGTTTGAAAGCTTTTATGATGAAGACAAAAAGAGGTAAAGGCTTCTAAATATAAGTGGTCCAGATTTTGTTATCACTATTAATAAGTGTAAGCCTTTAAACCTTATACGAAACTAACTTAATTAAATTTATTTGTAGACGTCGGAATTTTAAAACATTTACTTCTAATTAAACTTAAAAAAACACAAATTTTGGTCAAAGAATGATATTTGTTTTTTTTAGGTTTACCTAACAATGACATTGAAAACCAATTAAAAATTGGTAAAAAATAAAAAATTATTTGAGAAGTCAAAACTTGTTTATAAATGTTAATCTTGCTTTGTAAAAAATAAGTATTTTAGCAAATGTTATACCATTTTTTTGTATTTACCTTACAAATATTATGTTATTAAGTGTCAATACTGTCCATATTACTAAATACATTTTAAGCTATGCGCCTTTAGAATTTTTTAAAGGCGATTAAATTGAATATTAAAAGTAAACAGTAGTTTTTACAAAAAAAAACAAACTTCAATTAAATAAGTATTAACATTAATAAGAATACTAAATGCAAATATTAACTTACAACGTATTTGCAATAAATAAGAGATCAGCAAATTAAAGCTTCCTTTATTGGTTTTAAAGTCAGTCACCAATGACAATCGTATTTACCTGGTTTGTTTATCCCGTTTGAAGGACCCTTCGTCCCATCGGCAACTTTGAGCAATCACTCGACCGAATTGCACTCAATTTTGCTTTTCGCTCGGCGGGAAAAGCTTTTGGAGCCCAGCAAACGCCGAAAAGCTTTTTGCGAGCGTTCAGTTGCGCGAAAACTCTCCACGGCAGCGGACAGCATTGCGGAGCGTGTCGACCTCTCCCTCTCGCTCACTCGAAACGCGCGTTCTGTGTCAAATCAGAGGGACTCCCGCTCCCTTTTCCCCACGCGAAGTTCTGGAAGGACTCCCCGCCCCTTTGCCCCGCCGAAAAGCCATTCATCCCGCGTGTGTGTGCTGCGGAAATCAAAGAAGGAAAAGTTTAACCGTGTGCAGTGTGTTGTGAAAAATTATTTGGCCAACTGCAAATGCAAACGGCCAGTGCAAGTCCAAATGGGAAAATAGGAAGCGCATTGGAAAATAGCGAGGAGTAGCAGCAGCCAGCTAGGAAACTTGGAAAAGCGAGGAGGAGGATGTAGTCGCGAAATTTAAATGCACTTGTCTTGGTGACCTCACTAGCACACTCACACACAAGCAGAGCTGTCAGGATGTGTAAGTGTTAGTGCGAAATAAAAATTTTTGGATCCCAGGATTGCCATTGATAAGCCAACGTAGCACCTGGCTAAGCCAACGTGAATTCCTACCTGTGACAGCTGCTCTCGTGTGTTGTATTTTCGTATTTTTAAGCAGCCCTCACGTAATACGTTATCCCTTATCCTTTTGGGCCCGCCCAACTCCCTTTGATGCTGCCATATAGACGCTATATAGCTGGTATATACATAGTTAAATGCTGCCACTTGAGCAGCTGAGCCGTTTTGAAAAGCCAACGCCGCACAATTTGGCCAGCTATTTTTATGCGGGTTGAGTGCGGCTTTGGCTAAATTAGTTTGCGCATAAATTTTGACCCAGAAATGGGCGGTTTAAGATATTTGTAGAAAAAACAACACACAAATAGCTCTATTCAGATGAATTTATGAAATCATAACGACCTAATTTCTTTTGTATCCCAAAATAACACCTGTTCAAATATCAAAGAAAATAAACATTAAAAAAGTTCTTGGACATTCTAAAAAACATTTATTTTTTTTGTGTACATGTGTCGATTCCGTTATGAAAAAGTTTCACCTATATTCATATTACAGTTCACGCCAAATAAATAAAAAAAAAACCAACATATTTCTGAGAAAAACAAATCAGTGTTTTAATGTTCTCTATTTAATAAAATTAGGATGAACTATTTGGAATTATATTGAATTTATAAAATAATTTATTAACTAAGAAATTAAGTAATGCTAATATGCTTAAATATATCTGTGCGGAAATGATTAAAAATGTTAATATGTTATTTAGGTAACGAATATTTGAAAAAATTTGCCTGAAAAATTTTGCAAACAAAATTTAAATATATTTTAATGAACCGATTTTAGATTATGATATAAATTTGAGTAATATACAAAAATTAAAAAATCTTTCAAACATTTTCCAAGACCGAAAATAATTTAAATTCCCAGTTGGCATCATAGAACGTGTCGGGCACCCCTCGCCATGATTTTGGCGCCATGTCAGCAAGGGGTTAGGACCGATAACCCCTGAAACGCACAGGTTCCGCGAACGTTGGCGCTGCCATTTCTCGACATTCAGCTGCTGTTGGACTGGACATGCCAGTTATGGCGTCTTTGCATGCCGCTACGCTTCCGGTCCATAGCCACACACTCACACACACAAGTATAAAGGCACGCAAGTACGGCAAGTATGGCTAAATGAAAATGAGTGGCCAACACACATTGCTAGTGCTGTTCTATTCGGTTCTGTTCGGTTCGGTTTTTTTGTGGTCTGTCTAGATGTCGCGTGCTATTTGCCTGATATAGTTTTTAATTATCGCTTGGCGTTCATTTCTCAGCTCTTCTTTTTCCCACTTTGCCATTAATTTGTTCCCGTTTATGTGGCCATTTGACAAATCAACATCTTGGTTGGCCCAGAGCGGAAGAACTGAGGGAAGGAGGAAGACAATTGTCGCCACTGGTGGCCTCGAGTTGTCTGCCCTTTTCATCCCTGTGCTCCTCGACCCCACCTCCCGCTGTTTAGGGCCTCATACATTCGTTGATTGAAATTGCAGCAACCATCTGCAAATTGCCTGATGGAAAATTGGACACAGCAATTCGAGCACGAACGCGTAAATTGCTTGTTTGAAATCGCTCAGTTGCAGCTGGGAGGGAAGTCAGGATGAAGTTTCCAAGTTGTCCTCTTGGCAAGTTCTTCTCACATATCAGGGGGAAAAAGCTGTAAAAGAAAAAGCATTTTTACCCGCAGTGACAAGATTCTTTTACTGCAGCTCGTTTTTCCCTACTCAGGGAGACAACTATAAAATCCATTTAACCTATAAAGATTTCTCAATATTATTTAGATGTTTTAAAGTATTTAATATATCAAAAATAATTAAATGTTGGATTTGTGTTAGATGTCTCTGTACTTAGCTGTCTCGAAATTTAGGTATGTAATATTACTAATACATTTGGAGATGGTTTTCAAAAATATTAAGTTCTTAAAGTTGGAAATCTTTTGAGATCTGAAAACGTACTTTGTTTAAATTTGTTTATTGCTGTTAATTATAAAATCTAAATTGTAAGGATCTAAATTTACACATACCTATTTTAATGTAACAAATTAAGTACACTGATGACCAATTTCGGTTTAATTTTTCTCTCTGGAGTCTTAGGGCTGCTGTTTGACAGCAAGTTGTAATTACTCGGCTCCGGAATGGCTGGCCCACAAAGGTAACCCAGTTAATTAAAATAAAAGCTTCGGGCCAGCGCATATTGTGGCTCCCCAACAGCCACGTATTCTCCGGATTCTTTCCCGAAGGGCCGTCAGACACGTACAGACTTTGGTAATCCCTACTTTAGACACACTCTTATGAGGCATCAGTGTAAGCCAGGCCATCAAAAAGACTGGCACAATCCCGTTTAATTTCGTCATTATCCTGGCAGTTAATTAAGCAGCAGTCCATTCGGAATCTGCTGCATTTATGGGCTGCCAAACGAGCTGTCCATCAGTTGGGCTCACGCTGCGTATTCGCAATTTACATACGGAATTCAGTCCCCACAATAAGACCTCGTTTGGTGGGTCCTGCAATTGCTGTGCATTTCTAAGAGCCTGGACTTCAAACAGGGACACAATTCGCACAAATAAACCATGCATAATTCAGCACTTGAGCCGAAGCGCAAAAACAACTAAATCGCCAGCTCTTAGGGGCTGGTAGCCGAGAAAATATTGTATATATGTTAAAGAGAAATTCCATGAATAATTCAGAGTCGCAAACAAATTGAGGGAAAATCATTTATCCAAGACCAACGAACGTTGAGAGCTGTGCAGCGATGGGAAAATGCAAATAAAAGTTAAGGAATTTCCCATCGAAATTTGAGTTACTCGTGGCAGATGCTTGGCTTTGTTTTGTTTGGCTTTCTGTCAGCATCAGAATGTGCTAATTATGAGCGTCTGATATCCATATGGCGTAGATAAATGATTCACTTGTCTGGCGAAAGCATATAGAAAACCAATAAAACAATTCACTCATTTCGCCTGGTTGCCCACCTGGGGACCCAAAAGTAACGCCTTGGCTACGACAAACGATTTAACTTCAGGCCTCTGATAAGTCGAGTTTCGGTTCGTTGCGTGCTCGGTAAACATGATAATCAGAACCACAACAAGCCCACTCAGTTGGGCACAGTGGGACAACGCTAACAGCGACAGCAAACGGCAAAGTCAGAAACAGCGGGACATCCAGACACGGGTACATGGAGGCCGATTTTTCATGAATGGAAAGGGGATTGTGCTAGCCGGCAGTGACGTCATTCCCTACTATATATAGGGCCAATGAGCCAAAGGGCAGAAAAAGACTTGAGGACAACAATGCAGAAAGCAGTTTTTGTGGAAAAATAAACTTTTGATACACACTTGGAAAAATAAGGACAAATTGTTAAATTTTATAGAACCGTATTTTATAAAGATTTTTGTTACTTTAACTGAATATAAGTACAATACTAAATGAAAAAGGTGCCTTTAATTGTTGTACTAGATATTTTGATACTGCAAATAAAAAGTTATTTCAGCTAAACAAATTTAAAATTATTTACATTGTTTTTGAATTAGAAAAATTATGTATTTTTTTTCTAATAGAAAAAAGCAATGAATTTACTGTCTTGTGTTCTGCCTATAACTTAACTCACTTGCACACATGCTAATTGTACCATATAGTAGTGCTCAAAAAGCTCTCTACAATTCTAGTGTGTCTGTCTTTTTCTTGTGTTTAATTTTTAATAGTTTTAATAGTGTTTTAATTGTCAAATTACAAAATTAGTTCGCATAATTTATATAATTTAAAAGCGCTATTAAAAGCTTATAATCACTGAAATAATTGCTTTAAAATTTTCTAATTTTCTAATTTTTTCTTTCGATTTTAGTGCAAAATTAAATTGATTTCATTACAAGGCTTATAGAACATTTCTCCCAGTGCAGACTCACGAAAATAGAACCGCTGAAATGTCAGAAAAAGTCAACAGGTGAGCACGGAGAAAGAGAAGCACAGTGAAAGTGCAAGAGAGACAGTCATATAAGTGCCATATGACACTTGCTGACCCATGTCTAAATAATTGATGGCTGACCTCGAGCTTGATTTATTGACTAAAGTTGTGTTACAAACCAAGTCCGTGCACCATGTCAAATCCATAATTGATGTCTGATGTTGTTTTATATTACCCGATTACGCAGGCCAATTATCGATATTGAAACGTGCATGATATGCCGAAAAAACAAAAACATTAATGACACTGCGTTTATGAACCTCCAGCAGTGGAAAGGATATGCCTCCACGTACAATTTCATTATTTTGGCCATAAAAAGGGCGCTAAAACATTCGCTTTTTGTGCTTATCGAAAGCACGTGCTGCAGATGTGATCATTAGGCTAACGAAATGCCGCTTGCCATTGTTAATGATATTAAATGAGTGCCGGCCACATGGCGTATGTGCGATGATTTGAAGGAACTTTTCCTTGCGCTCAAGGTTTATGGCCTCAAACTTTTGGCGGCTTAGCTAATTGCAGCGCGCAGCCAAGGTTCAAGTAAATTTATTTTGTAACAAGCAGCAAGAACACTTGAAAGCCCAGAAGTATGCAACACTTTTATGGCCACACACTGGCTTCCAAAACTATAATGCCCAGGGGAACTACGTTTGTGTGCGGCGCAAACAGCACCAAAAAGTTGATGAAACATATGTGTGGTGTGTGGAAAATTGATGGCCGGCCCATAGGCCACAAAGTGCTCCACCGGGAATAGTTTGCCACAAATATTCGGAATTACTTGGGTGCGGCCGGGGGGTGAAAAGCCATCTAACCACACCTGAAAGTGGTCGTTGGTTAGTCTGCACTTGGCATGCATTAAATTAATTAAAATTATATGCAAAGGCATTCGGTTGCACAAGAGACAGACAAATTGCTATTGCAGCACTGGAGTACTTGCCAGGTTCAAACCCGAGACCTCATTCTATCGAGCTCTCTCTGTTTTCGCTTCCATTTCATTCATTAAAATAAAACAAAATGTGTAAAGGGTCCGAGGAAATACCGAAAATATAAAGCTTTTTTTGCTCGGGGTGCGTAAAGCTTTGTCGTTTATCCCACTGACAGGCTCACGTCCACATTTGCATTTGGTGACGCCATCGTTGGATGCTTTTCCGATTTGCGCGGCACCGGAGTGAAATAAAACCAGCTGCAGCATCGCGGGACATTAATAATGCAAGAAGGTGAGGCCGGCAGAAAGCCACCCACAAAACCGCTCAAGAGCACCCGCAACACCACCCACCCACTACAACCCACCACCACCCACTCACATACAACTCAATGCCACACACACACACACACTCGAAATCGTGGCATAAACTGTAACTGTGTGTGCGCGCCTTCGTTAACAATAACAAATGCCAAACGAGAGCAAAAGTTACGGTTGCAAAAAGGGGGCGGTGGGTTCAAGGGGGGGCGTGTATGGCACCACCACGGCAGACAGCGAGCCCGAATCCGAAGCAGTCTTCTAGGGGCACTGCCAGCGTGCAGTTCGCCAAGCTCCGCGTTGGGAAATTCGTGAAAAACATCCGAGTCATAAATCATAACTATTCTTGTATATATTTTTCTTATTACCACTCGGTGTTAAAATACATATTTGATACACACTAAATATTGCATCTTTGGCCTTTAACTAAAGTTCAGGCAATCAAAAAGTGCTGACATCATTTATTTATTGCAATTCACCCGAACTCGCGAGTGTTGGCCATGTCATGCAACCGCTGCATCTCCGCAACTCATCCAAGTGCTGTGAGAACTCAAAGAAGCCACAAGCCCTTGCGTTGTGCCACAGAATTAATAAAATATTCCCAGCCACAGGTAAAAGTGGGAACCAGGAGTATATAAAAAGATAAATATAAAGAGAACAGTCCTTTATTTATTAAACATACATGTAGCTTAACAAAATCCAAATGGATTTTGCCGTTCTGTGGATAACCAAAGATAAATTGTAGCAAAAAACACATCCACTTATCATAAATTTAACAAACTAAGCAGCTGTGAAAACAACCCCCCTCTTTAAAAGTTCAGACGATGCGCCGTGCACTTTATGGAAATGTTTTTGCAGTATATGTGCCAAGAAAGGAGACATTTATAGGTCACACGTTGTCAAATTTGTTTTTTATAGGGTAGTAAATTAAGTAATAGAAAACAAAAAGGCTTTAAATTTCTTCCGCTAATGGGCTTATATGAAATATTTGCAAAAATTGCTAATGACTGACAAACATGTAAACCTAAGTGTCATGGGTTTCCTGTTTGTAAATTTGTTTATTTTACAATAGCCCGTATAATATATTGTGCAAATTACTAAACTATAAGTAGCTCAAGTTTTATAAGTGCTGGCATGATTTTTCTCTATTCTTGATGACCGCATCGCCAAATGGAAAGACTCATTCCCATTGCTTTTTGTAATTTTCATAATTAAGACAATCGCAAAAGAGCAGTGATGTCATGGGTGGCAATTGAATACGCTGCAAACGCTCATGTTTCAGTAAATACAGCGTAGGGTATATGTGCCTGCCGCTTTTTATAGAACGTGGCTTATCAATTGGTCGCTGGATTTTTGTTAAATCGATTGTGGGAGTTGCGTGCCAGGTGAAAACAACACTTACCCACTGCCACATTCCGCTTTCTGCTTCCAGCACGCATCCACTACGTTGATCAGGTGGAACAGGAGGAGCTGGATCTCCAGCAGCAACAGCATCAGCAGCATCAACAGCCCGGCAGCAGCTCCACCGTCAGTGGCTCCACCTCGCCACTCCGGATCTCGCCCCACGGCTCGCCAAAGTTGCAGCAATCGCAGCGCCTGGGCAAACATCTCAGCAAGTCCGCCTCGGAGTTGAATGGCCACGACTGCCATCACAGCGAGTCGCCGCACATATCGCCCAAGCGGGCCAAGAGCGCCGTAGCCCAGCAGCTGGCCGGCGGCGGGTCAGGGGGCGTGGCCAGCGGCGTGGGCGTGCTGCAGAAGACGCACGGATTCTTCAACAATCTACGACACCGCTGGAGTCGGGCGAAGAGCAAAGATCGCCTGGGTCGCAAGTCGCCCAGTGATTTCCTCGAGGAGAGCACGGACTATGCGGCCGATTACAGTTCGGAAAGCAGTTCCGTGACGCAGAGTCCGCGACATCGCAGCACCACCATCGGTGGCTCACCCCTGGCTCGGGAATTCCGGGCCACGGCCAAGATGGCACAGGTCATCCAGCGATTCGGCGGCTCCATGGAGGGCCGGATAGACGAGCATCCGGAGAACGGTTCGGCCGGCGGCAATCAGCAACCGGAGCTGACCACCCAGCAGCAGCTGGAGGCCCTGCAGGTTGGTGCCTTCATAGTTTGGCCTATTTCGCTTCGCTTCTGTTAACAATTGGCATGTTTTCTTTTACTGAACCGGCGGCACTAACTGAAATTTCCTAAAAATTTCTGAAATTTTCGATTTTGCTTTTCCAACGACTTGCTGTGCTGCACAACTCTAACCGAAAAATGAATACGCAACTGCTATCGATCAGGCCGACGAGCTGCGTCGCAAGCGCGAAGCCCAATTACGTCAATTCGTCTTCTTTCAGCTGCGCGTGCATCTCAAATCCGGCAGCGACCTGGTGGCAATGGACAAGAATGGTGAGCTGGCACAACCCCAAACCCCACTCCCCCCCGCCCCCTCCCAATTCCACTTCCAATTCCATTAGCTGTACCCCAACCCACACCTTTGTGCTTAATGAGGCACTGGTCACAATGCAACAGCCACTGCAGCGAGAAATTTCTTTTGTCTTTCGCCCTGCCGCAGGACTGAGTGATCCTTATGTCAAGTTCAAGGTCGGCGGCCGCCTCCTCCACAAGTCGCGCACCATTCACCGGGACCTGAATCCCGTGTGGGACGAGGTCTTCATCGTGCCCATCGAGGACCCCTTCCAGCCAATTATAGTCAAGGTGAGTGCGGGCAAAGTTTGACTCGGCCTGTCAGGTACTCCACAAAAGTTGGGCTCTGCTTACACACAGAGAACTTGTTGCGCAAATTACCTGTGTTTATTTATTGTTCATATGTTTATTCATTTTTCAGCGATAAATTAAATTTTTCATATTCATACCAAATTAAGAAAATCATAAAAACTGGATGGCACCAAAAATCCGAGAAAAACAGAAAAAAATTTGGGTGCTTTTTCTTTTTTGGAGATTATTAATGCTTATAAAATAAAATATACTCATAAATGACTTAAAAATAAAGTGTATTTCTTGACCAAATCAATTAATATAAAAATTATATATATAAGCTTACAACAGTGATTGAATAACACTTTTTTGTAAAATTAATTTTCTGCTCGAGATTATTTAAATCTCAACTAAATAAAAATTGATAACAAAAAAAAATGTACTTTCACATCAACACGAATTCCAAATTATGTAAAATAAAATAATTTTTTTCCATTTTAGATTAAAATTTATAATTTAAAACAAATAAGTTGTGCCAATTTAAGAAAAAGCCTAGATAGACTCAACTGGATGCATCAAGAATATTTGTTCTTAAATGGTCGAAAATTTCTTCTTCAATTTTTAAAGATTACCCGAAGACAAAGCCTAAAATATATGTACGTCGAATGTTTTTAATTTTAATTTTGTCCAGCTGTGTAAAGTTTAAGTTTCTGGGAAATGTTTCAAACAAATACAGTGTTCAAAATTAAAAGAAGAGTCCACAGCCCTGAGGGTTCTTCAAATTCACTAGTGCCTCCACAAATAGTTTTCCCCAGATAAGGTCAACGATAAGCGATAAGAAGTGGGCCGCGGGCCCTCAGCATGGTAGCGTGGCCGAGCGGTCTAAGGCGCTGGTTTAAGGCACCAGTCTCCTCGGAGGCGTGGGTTCGAATCCCACCGCTGCCATTAGGAAATATTTTTTCTTATTTATTTTACTCTTTAACTGGAAGGCTTGTACTTTTTAAAGTGCTTGAAACGGCAATCGATTGAATACCAGCCGAATACAACAGAGCACCAATCTAAGCAGAAATCTAATCGAAATTAATTTCTGCTTCCCCCTTTTGCTTTCATTCCACTGCCAGGTTTTCGACTACGACTGGGGACTGCAGGACGACTTCATGGGCTCGGCCAAGCTGGATTTAACCCAATTGGAATTGGGCAAGGCCGAGGACATCCACCTGCAGCTGTGCGACTCGACCGGAAATGGAGGAAGCGGCTTGGGCGAGATACTCATCAATTTGACGCTGTGGCCGCGCAGCCAGGAGGACAAGGAAATGGTGAGTGGCATTCATAAATCCATTTACCTTATTGTTCGCGTTCTGCGGGCAAGGGGAAGGTCGGAAGGTCGGAAGCAGCTCGTTTGGGCCATCAATCAGCCCTTCACCCGGCCGTTTTCCACGGTGAGCTTAGCGATTGTCTCGCTGCCTTTTGTCTGGCCTTCTTAATTGCCTTTCGACGAGCTCCAGTCCACCCTCAACTTTGAGCCAACTTTTATTTATAAGCGTTTGGTTAGCCACTAACTTTATTTATGGCTCAGCTGAATTGGTTAGACGCGGATTGGTGTTTTTCCGGGTAGACACACACGAAGCTTTTACTTTGATCTCGTGTCCGCAACTAACCTGAACTAAAGCCAAACAATTGAGCTGTTTTTCAACAATGACTAACTCATCATGACTAGCTTTTATGTGGAAAGCCCCACGATCGCTGTGGCTCAACAAAAAAAAGCTTGAGCTGTCATTTTCATTGCATGTTATCTCTCAACGGAGGCGCTCAAAAAGCAAACAAATGAGAAACGGGGAAATACTTGTATTGTAGTGACAAAAGTCGAAGACCAGATACCCTTTGTTTACATAGCCATATAACTGGGGAGCTTAAAATTGTATACATTTTAGGACAAAAATCGGCAAGTTAACAGGTTTGAAAAGCGAATTAGTCACTATCACATTCTTTTTTATACCTAATTGTTAGTTTTGATAATATATATTTAATATATATATTTATATTTAATAACTGTTTTTAAATTAACTCAGCTGGTAGCCAAAATGATCTTTTTAGGACAGTGAAAAATGTAACAAGCCAAATTAACATTCAGATGTAAAGATGCGTCATCCAACTCTAAACCTTCCTTCACTTACGTGTGCATGTCGCCTAGTCCGGCATACCTTTTTGTTTTGTAATGAGAGTACAAACTTTTTTCGTAATCGCAAGACCTCAATGTCCCAATGGCTTTAGTCACTGTTCGAGCGTCGATAGCTAAGTGCGGCTTTTCGTTTCGATTCGGGGCCTGTGTAATTTACTATCCGCTTTGTTGTGGGCGCTCGATCGCCGATCATGTTGGGCAACAATTGGCCTGGTTGCAAGAAAGCTCCTCGCATGGTGCTCAAGCATGTGAGGCGGCAGCGCGAAGAGCTGCGGGAGCAACTGGAGCAGGGGTGCGACGAACTGATGGAGGTGGCCGAGACTCATTTTCCGGAACTATTGCAGCACTTTCAGCGCAACTCGAAGCTGGCCGAGTCATCGAAGCGATTGAAGTCGCAGATCTGGAGCTCGGTGGTCACCATTCTGCTGGTCAAAGCCAAGGATTTGCCGCTAGCTGAAGATGGCAGCAAACTGAATGACACGCACTTTAAATTTAGGTGAGTTGGTGGCTGAACAACAACAACAGATCAAATTGAATTGTTTGCAAACACTGTTGTACTTTTCATTATAAAATTGATTCAGGCTTATAGAGTACTTACTTATAATAAAGAGTGCTTTATAATCCAACTCTGCTTTTAAATTCAGGCTGGGCAACGAGAAGTACAAGAGCAAGTCTTCCTGGACGGAACGCTGGTTGGAGCAGTTCGATCTGCACCTTTTCGATGAAGATCAAAACCTGGAACTGGCTCTTTGGAACCGTAACACCCTCTACGGCAAGGCCATTATCGACCTGAGCGTTTTCCAGCGCGAGACAACGCATGGCATCTGGAAGCCCCTTGAAGATTGCCCCGGCGAAGTCCACCTGATGCTCACCATCAGTGGAACCACAGCCCTGGAGACGATCAGCGATCTGAAGGCCTTCAAGGAGGATCCCCGCGAGGCGCAGTTGCTCAGAGATCGCTATCGGTTCCTGAGGTGTCTACAAAATCTGCGCGATGTGGGCCACCTGACGGTGAGGGTTTTTGGGGCCACTGGACTGGCTGCAGCGGACATAGGTGGCAAATCCGATCCCTTTTGTGTCCTAGAACTGGGAAACGCCCGTCTGCAAACTCAAACGGAGTATAAAACACTTACGCCCAATTGGAATAAGATATTTACTTTGTGAGCATGAGTTTTTGTATTGAAGGGGCCTCAAGTTCATCGAATTCCCATTACAGCAATGTCAAAGACATTACACAGTCGCTGGAGATCACCGTCTTCGATGAGGATCGCGATCATCGCGTCGAGTTCCTGGGAAAACTAGTCATCCCCCTCCTGAGGATCAAGAGCGGAGTCAAGAGATGGTACACACTGAAGGACAAGAACCTCTGTGTGCGGGCCAAAGGAAACTCACCGCAAATTCAGCTGGAGCTGACGGTAGTTTGGAACGAGATCCGTGCCGTTTGTCGAGCCCTGCAGCCCAAGGAGGAGAAGCTCATCCAGCAGGAGGCCAAGTTCAAGCGGCAGCTCTTCCTGCGCAATGTCAACAGACTCAAGGAGATTATCATGGACATCCTAGACGCAGCGCGCTATGTCCAGTGAGTTAAATAAGTTTACTTTAAAATAATTACTTACCTAATTATTATTTGTTTTTATAGGAGCTGCTTTGAGTGGGAATCTCCTGTGCGTTCCAGCATAGCTTTCGTCCTGTGGATTGTGGCCTGCGTTTATGGTGATCTGGAGACAGTACCCCTAGTTCTACTGCTCATCATACTAAAGTATGTTATTAATGTTTGTTTTCTACAACATTATCTATATACTAATCTGCTTCAGAAACTGGCTCATTCGCTTTATAACGGGCACCACGGATTCCGCTGCACACTACGATTACGAGTACGATGAAGATGATGACGACGACAAGGAGAAGGAGGAGAAGAAGTCCATCAAGGAGCGGTTACAGGCCATCCAAGAGGTCTCCCAAACCGTGCAGAATACCATAGGTTATCTCGCCTCGTTGGGCGAAAGCACTATCAAGTGAGGGTCTTTCATTGCGGAATGTGTAACAGATTGACTGACTGAATTTCTTGTTTGCCATAGCACATTCAATTTTTCCGTCCCCGAACTGACCTGGCTGGCTGTGGTTCTGCTGCTGGGTGCCATCCTGGTCCTGCACTTTGTCCCCCTCCGCTGGCTGCTCCTCTTCTGGGGCCTGATGAAGTTCTCCAGGCGTCTGCTGAGACCCAATACCATTCCCAACAACGAGCTATTGGACTTCCTTTCACGCGTGCCAGATAACGAGGAGATTGTGAGTGATCTTTAGACCTTAATGATTATAGAAATAACGAAAACGGAAGCTTAAGTCGGCAAGCCAAAGTTTTGATTCCCTTGCAGTTTTACCAAAAATTCATTGGTGATATTGCCTACATTTTTATCCATCGACAAGATTTTATTTCAGCGTGCACAGCAAGTGTATGACAGAAATGAAAAATAGTCTACTTAAAGATTTAAACCATTATATTGAGCAAAAAACAAAGAGATATTTGGAAACAACAAATATTTAACAATTTTACGCGTTTTTTATCTGATCTGCAACATTTTTTCATACAAATATTTGGATAGAAAAATATATTTGGATAGTATTCAATGAATATCTCTAAAAAAATTAAGTAAAAAAATTGAACTTTTAACACCAAGCCAACATAAAAATATTTAGAGGGAGGGAAACAACAATCCTTGGTTTTATAGAAAACTTCGGCAAGCCGTTCCTTATATACCCTTGCAGCTTCTTTTATTGTATTTTGATTTCATTTCGGCTGTATTTAGATTTTTATGCGTATGTGTTTCGTAAGAGTGAAGCTATTCGTTGTCCGATTTTAATCAAATTAAATTATATTCCAATACAATTAAAAAATTGTTATAATTTTTTCATTTATTTTTCCGATTGTTTTTATGTGAGCTATATGATATTTTAATTATTTATTTATTTTAATTAGCTTTAAAACTGAAAGACTAATTTGCCTATGGTTGAAAATAAATATACCATTTGCGTATAAAAAACGCATATTCCAAAATATATAGTTTTTTAAGCCTCAAATTTATTAAAATTTACTAAAATAATAAACAATAATTATGTTTTTCAGAACCAATATCGAGAGCTGCCGCCATCGGCGCCCACCGACCAGACCCGCAACAATCCGAAGAAGAAGCTGAAGGGATCATAGTCCATAACCAGCGCTGATGCGGCAATGGCGTCCCTTGCGCCGCTGCAGTCCAGCGCATTGGGAGGAGGACTAGGGGTAGGCGGAGGCGGAGGCAGCGGATCCGGCGGAAGGCAGCACCAGCTGATGCAGCGCTTCCGGGCCAACACCAGCCAGCTGAAGCAGAAGTTTGGCCAGGCCAAGAGCCTCAGTCTGAGCCATAGCGAGTTCAATTAGACACCAAAGTTAGTTAGATAGTTAAGAATCGAGGCGCGAGGCGGCACCAAGTCAACCAACTCCAGCCATATACGGAACATCAATTCAATTTGACTCAATTAGCAATCAGCACAAAGTTTGCTTCACTTATTTTCCTAGAATTATTTATACACAGAAAAGAATTTGAATATATATGTAAGTGTACACAAAACAGCAACTATTTACACAAACCGATTATGTACATACACGATAGTAGCGGATGTAGGACTTTATTTGAAACATTGCATGTACCTAAGGTAACCTCTCTCAAAGATCTATTCAAATATTTACTAAAACTCAAATTGCTAACCACCAGATTCCTTTTGCGCGAATCCAAATGCGATTAATTGTTTATTGTGTATTTCAATTTGTGATATTTTCAAAGAATTTTGCAACTAGGCTTACTACTTATGTGACTTAACCCACGGAAACTCCAAGCCGCACCGAAGTTTCCCTCAACTCTATTTACAATTTACCACTCAATTGCACTCGACTCGTTTAAGGACGCTTCTTCATTATATACCTTTACATATATACCTAAATAAGCCTAATCCTAACCAAATTGATTGTAATTATTTCATTCGGAAAGATTGTTCAAAACGTTTTCTAAAATTTATATTTATTAACTATGTCTAGGATAATCAGCTCTAAAGGCCCCGGCCCAGCCATACAAATATATATATATAAATTAAATGCTACTTTAACCCACTCCGATTGATCGATTTGATACATTTTAGATAGTTCAACTATTTTATACCCCACAAAAGAGCAACAACAAAGTTTTTATATACATACCAAACTCAATTAATTAATTAGCACCTAAGTTAAGTTTGTTATTTTTCAATATATATATATATATATATATGATGGCAAAAATAAAAAAATATTTTTGGATTTCGCTCAAAATATAAAAATATGATGAGCTTTTAAAACTGTTTTGGCCACTGATGGTTCAAAAACTATATAGTGCTTGTCAAACACTCTTTTCAAATCTGTAAGCTTTTTGTTTATTTTTCGTTGTATGCTATCACATTTTTATCTCTGTTTGTTTTGCTCAGCTCTTTGTTTATTTGTCAATTAAGTTTTCAAGTACTGGAAATAGGTTTTAGATAAAAATTTGTCTGTGTGGGAGTGTCGAACTGGGCACTACAATTAACACCATCATTTCGATAGTGTTTATCAGCAGCAAAACACTTCTCTTATTCTAAACTATTATGCAATGAAAGCAAGTTTTTCCATACGATGCGATAAACAAATATTTATATTTACGTTATGCATACATAAGCAATTGGGAGAGGCCAAAACGTTTGCTAATATTGAAAATTCTCTTTTTCCATTAGAGCGTAGACATCTGAGAAATCTCTACTGCCAAGGCCTTTGGCAATTAGGGAGCTGTAGATATTATGGGTCAGCAAGCCCATGGGAATGGGGGAATTCGAAGAGTTGGCTACATTTGCAACCAGCTCCAGATCTTTGTTGATTAATTCTATGGGAACCTTGTTGGCTTGAGTAGAGGCTGTAATTCCGGGTACTGGATTATAGAACTCCGAGGTCCAACAGCGTCCAGTTGAGGAGTTGAGGATTTCGGTGAAGATCTTGGGATCCAGACCTTGGCGAACGGCCAGATTCATGGTCTCTGATACTCCAATCATCGATATGGCCAGCATCATATTGTTGCACAATTTGGCAGCTTGGCCCATTCCAGGTACTCCGCAATAGATGATGCGTTTTCCCATACACTGCAGGATGTCTTTGACTGCCTTGAAATCTTTTTCAGCTCCACCCACCATGAACGTAAGAGTTGCTTGCTCAGCTCCTGGAACTCCACCGGAAACTGGAGCATCCAAAAATCTGCCTTCCGTTAAACTAATTCTCTTTTGTAGAGACTTTACTAGTTCTGGCGAAATCGTGGAGGAGTCAATGAAAATTGTGCCCTTGTTGATACCTTCTGATAGCATTTCCTCATAGGAAGCATTAACAATTGAATTATTTGGCAGCATTGTGATGACTATTTCCGAGTTCTTGGCGAGATCGGGGGTTCTTGAGTAAACTGTTGCTCCTAGGGCCTTCAGATTACTGCAGGCCTTTTTGGATATATCATGTACATTCAGCTTATGTCCAGACTTTATCAGATTGCTGGCCATGTGCCCACCCATGTTGCCGAGTCCAATGAAGCCAATGTGGCTGGAGTTCCTTTGTAAAATGGCTTTCTTCCAAAGAAGTAGCTTACGAGGGGATAAAAGTCGCAGAGACATCATTATTTCCAGTCTTAACTAGTACAAGTTCGAGAAAAGACTGTAAAAGACAATGTATTTTCATTATTGTTATAAGCACTAACGTTTTTGGTTTAACTTTAAGCTGTTGGATTCAACTCAATAACTTTTAATATTGATTTCAACAGGTTGTTATATGATATTTTCTAAGGAAACTGGTTGTGAGATGCTTTAAAATAGATCTAGTACTTACGATTTCAGCCTACCAAATCACAGAACGTCTCCAATAATGGCAACTGAATGACTTGTGAGAAATATATTTGATAAAGAAATGTGTTTAATTTGTCCTCACCTCTCTCTTAATTTACGATAGATTTTCATTTATAAATTTGCTTTGTTGTTTATGCTGAGCAAGAGCTTCTCAAACTGTGAGCTTTAGTGCTACGCACTGGAAATTATCCAACAAAATATTCCATCAGTGCCTCTCAAGCGTTGAGCTTTTGATAACCACGCCATAATTTCCATTCCCATTTTTCATTGTTGTTTGTTTTGCTCGGTCCTCTGTTTACCTGGTGAGCTTAATGAATTAAAAACGATCACCATGCGGAATCTCATGCCACGAGTGCAGGAGATAGGCCACAATCGTAATAGTGGCAATAAACTAAGGCCCCACAGATGTTTGACGACGCTTATCAGCTCTCGGAGTTCCACTCGTCAGACGATTCACAGACCCAAGCAGACCAGCCCACGATTACGCAACGGCATGGAACTTTTTCACTCAATACGATAAACGAATACGTCTTTAATATGCATAGAACATGGTGATTGCACGGTCGAAATTGCCAAACTTATGCTATATAAATGCAGGACTGGTGGGGATCGCAGCCGAACTTAGCCAGTAAGTAACCTAAATGCCGAACTTCTCCTTCTTCATCAGGTCGTACACGACGGAGAAGTCCTTGTTGCCCAGACCCTTTTCGCACAGCGACTGGTACACCTTGTGGGCCAGCGAGCCCAGCGGGATGGGCGAATTGGAGGAGTTGGCCACGCCGGAGGCCAGACCCAGATCCTTGGTGATCAGGGCCGTGGAGAAACCGCCGGCATAGTCCCGGTTGGCGGGGGCGGTGGGGCAGACACCGGGCACCGGATTGTAGATCTCCGAGGCCCAGCAGCGGCCGGTGGACGAGTTGATGATCTCGGCAAAGACGTTGGCGTCCAGTCCCTGGCGCACGGCCAGATTCATGGCCTCCGACACACCGATCATCGAGATGGCCAGCATCATGTTGTTGCACAGCTTGGCGGCCTGGCCCATGCCGTAGACGCCGCAGTGGGTGATCCGCTTGCCCATGCACTCCAGGACGGCCTTAACGGCCTGATACTCCGCCTCGGTGCCGCCCACCATGAAGGTGAGGGTGGCCTGTTCGGCGCCGGGCACTCCGCCGGAAACGGGGGCGTCAATGAAACGGGCGCCCTTGCCGCTGATCTTCTTCTGCAGCGACTTCACCAGCTCCGGCGAGATCGTGGACGAGTCGATGAAGATGGTGTCCTTGTTGACGCCATCGGCGGTCATCTCGTCGTAGGAGGCGTCCACAATGGCGTTGTTCGGCAGCATGGTGATCACGAAGTCCGAGTTCTTGGCCAGCTCCGAGGTCTTCGCGTAGACGGTGGCTCCCTTGGCGGCCAGACCATCGCAGGCGGGCTTCGAGATGTCGTACACATGCAGCTTGTGGCCGGCCTTGATCAGGTTGCTGGCCATGTTGGCGCCCATGTTGCCCAGGCCCACGAAGCCGATGTTCTTGCTGCCGCTGCCGCCCTGGGTGGACATGGCCCGGACGAGGGTCTGGCTCCAGGCGCTGAGCATAGCGGGGGACATCACGCGGAGCGACATGGCTGCTGGGGGGAATATCATTTCGTTACGTAACCACGCACAGACACTAGCCCCTGTATCTCACCCACCTGTTGGTCTAGAAGTCTGGGGGAATAGGGCTGAAACTGCGAAAGTTCTACGCGATCGGTACCGCTGTCAGAAGCACACTGTTCCCCGTCGCTGGCGAGTCACGTAATTTCACTTCGTTCCAGCGGCTGCTCAAGAGTTGTCGAGTCCACCTAAGCAGCGATTAAATGGTTTCAATATCTTAAATTCCAAGATCTTTGTGATATACCTCTCTTTGAATTAATTATTGTATTACTTTTATAATTTGCACAGGCTTTAAATAAAAGTGGTTGCAAATCAGATCTTAAAATTTTGAACTTATGGAAGGTATATAAGGTTGGTCTTTCCTAATTTGCATTCTTTTTAATATTTCCTTAACATTTTTCATATACCTACAATACTATTAGTGCTAATGAATATTTGTAATGTACCATTAAAGTAAATATATGTCGTTCGTCTTTTTGAATTTTTATTATTATTATATTACCTTTATAATTTTTACATGTTTTAAATAAATGAATTCGCAGTAAATGTATAAGGCATACATTTTATTAATTTTTTTACATTTTTCATATATAATACATGCAATACTATTATTATTATTGGAAATATGTAATGAACAAAAATAAAAGTTTGACGAGAAAATAAAATTGATAGTTCCAAACTTTAAGGGTCAAGTACATTTTAATTGCCCTGTTGTTTCATGGATTTCTTTAAAGAGGGATCTTTTGGCACCCCGACAACTCTGCCAGATCAAAACAAGTTCTCTACAGCTTCGCTCCTTCTCTTTCACACCACCATATGGCTAGCACATATGTACATATAGTATTCCAGTGACGCCGGCAAAAGCTTTTATTCTCTGGCCATTCCAATGCTTTTATTTGATTTATGTTCTAATTGGAAGACACGTGCCGTTGTTTCCTTTATCAGCTTGGGCAAAACTTTCGGTTTCATTTACTTTCTCTGACCTTCAGCGTTTCGGGGGGCTCGTGTGTGTGTCTGGGGGTCTAGAAATTGTGGGTGTGTCGGCTTGTTGTCGAGAGCCGCGACCAGAGGCTCCCAAACTGTAAGCTTACACGCTGATAGTTCGATTTCAATCAAAGCGTTTACTTATAGAAATAAGCTTTATAGAGCGGTCTGGAAATTTAATTAAATTCTGCTTTTTTCCCATTGAACTTTGTCGGTTCAACGCCTCTCGCCTTGAATGAATGAATGAATGAATGACAACTTGCGAATCGCTTCAATTGCGCGAAATATCGTGCATAACTAAATTCGCACGCGCAATTTCAAAACTGATGTTTCATTTTACGCTCATTTCAAGGGGATGTTCAGCTTTGGTTAAAAATTGTTAAAAACCAAAAAATATTGAAAACAAATTTTTTTTAATGGTCAGTTACCTTGAAATACCATAATGCGGCAACAAAATTTTTCTCCTTAAAACTTATTTTTTTTAAAGATTTTAATACTTTGTAGTAATTTCAGTAAAATACGGAAATATTATTTCTTTGTGACACTCCAATACTTTCGAGTGTAAACTTTTTTAGGGTATTTGGAGTTCTCATTTTTACTATCGACCTTTTTTATTGTTTTTACTTTTTGCACCTTTTTGCCCTAGAGCGCTGCCAATACTTGATCCCACAATAAACAATTTGATGTTTCGCGATTTTGTTTTCTTGTGCTATTTTTATCACAGCTTTCCGAACCCCAATTGGCAGAGATAGCTTATTCACCCAAATTGTACAATGGTCATAAGGTTCGATGCTGTTACTGTAGTTGTTTTAATGTTGTTGCTCACATAAAAATCGGCATGCATGAAATTGCAACTGCTCGAGCTGCGTTTCGCAAAATCTCGGCCAATTTACAACCCGCCTGTCGTGGCCTGAATCTTACGCAACCCGGACTTCGCTGTCAGCGCCTGCGTTAGCCGCAACATCGTTATGCTTTATCAAAAGAAAACAGCTGAGGTGCACAGGGAAAAACAATAATTTCGATCTGCCCACTACTCTCGGCGTCAAATTAGAACATTTCAATAAACTGTCTTGTTTGCATAGATTGTTTTCTGCAAGAACGGACTGAAGTTTTGGGGATTAAGGCAAAGGATAATTTAATATAATTTTTTATCTTGTCTGGCTCGATTTCGTTCGTTTTGTAAATTAAATCACACTTCCAAATTAGAAATACATCATTCTTTGTACATATTTTATGGTATATCACCTCGTATGCTAAACTTGAGAGCTCGATGTTAGCCAACCAATACAAAATGCTAGCCCTTTAATTAGCCAATTGATAGCCATGTTAAACCTAGGATGTTATATAAAAAAGTACCCATGAGCACCCGAGAGCCTAACAGCTATGATTTATTCCAGTGTAAAAATAATAAAATAAATACAATTTATTGTATCTATTATGCACGACTTTAATATGCTTACTCATTTTAATTAAGAGAAATTCATTCATTAGAATCCTATTTAAATTAAACTAGTTGGAAAGCTTTTGGAACCTCCTAAAGCCTTTAAAATTCCGATGGTATCACACAACTTTTATGAAAAGTAGTTCTTACATATTCTATGAACTTCAATATAAATGGACATTATATATATTATATATGCCTCATTCGAGCAAAGCTTATTGTGGCAACCATATACCATTTCTTTCTCTGCAGCAGTCATAAAACTAAACTCGATTTCGCCCAAGAGAATCGCTATATCGCGGTTGTCGGTATATTCGATCTCAGCGGCCTCTGTGCGAACCGCCGTTGATGATTTAGGTGATTTATCTGTGGCAGCGCGTCTGCAGCATCCGCCAACGTGCGACGCTCGCTTAAGTGCATTTCAATTTGGGGAGTGGAGCGAATCGAGATCGCGACAATGGCGCAAAAATCACTACGAAAAGGGGACATCGTCTGCCCAGCAGCGCTGGCTTACATAATCGGTTGTCAATTGTCAAAATACCAGCAAGACCCTTATCTAACGCCATAAAGAGCAATTCAGCGAATGATTAACACAAATATGGGCCGCAGCAAACGACAACAATAACAAGTGCGAAGCGCGTCTCTTTGAAACAATTTATAATTTACAAGCCAAAAAGCTAAAAAGCCGAAAAGCCAAAGGCGCCAAAGAAGCCACAAGCGAAGTGAAGCATTAAAGCGCAAAAACTACGAGCTTGAAGTGGACCGTTTGGGCTTGGCTTTGGAAAATGTTCATGTTCATGGCGTTTGTACACACTCTTATGCTCATACGCATGTACATCAAGTATACGCAGCGGTGGGCCAAGCTCATTAGCCAGACATTATAACATTTCTCCGCAGCGGTTGAGCTCGTACTCGTACTCATACCGCTGTCGTTGCTACTAATTTCCATGTCAAACAGACAGACAGCGAAATTTCACTCATAGTCAACAGCGCACCCACAAAACAGCTTGCACTTGAAGGCGGGTGAAATAATTCACATTGAGATTGAATATTATTTGCCCGCAACATTGCATTTATAGCGAACATTACAGTGCGTTGCAGGAGTTTAGGAGTTTTTCGATTATTATTAGTCTAATTTTGAGATCTAAGATAACGTTGTAATGTTTCATTGGCCATAATCTTAATAAAGTAAATGTAACTACATTCAGTTATAAGGTCTAAAATCAATAAAAAATATACATTTTATTTTCTGTATCCTGTCATTGGTAAAATACCAGTTTTGATAAAATGCAGTATCTCAGGTAAAGTACTGTTTAATTTTAAATTTTAGTTTCGAACCACATATCCTTAAACATTTTTTTATTTAGCATAATGTTGAAGAACGCATATTTGTAAGATATAGCCGAACATATTGGAAGGTTTTTAAATGTTTTTATTATTGCAAGCAGCACAACAAACACAGTTATACAAAATTTGTACACTGAATTGGTGATCAATAGTAGAAAGCTGAGTAGTAGCACTTGAAACTGCTTTCAAAAAATAATATTGGTATCATTTATCTTTCTTGTCATAGTTTTTGTCGTGCAGTTTCCACTTTACTCTTGATATATATTCTTGTACTGTATTTAAGTCACTTTTACTGCCACGAATCGCACTGTATCGCCTGGATCTGGTTTCTTGACCCGCCCTGAACTCGCTGCACGCAATTTGATGAATGAGACAGGTCGAAACTATATATCTGCATGCCAGAGCGTAGATCCGTGACTCACAGAGGAACACATTACAATTTGCCAACCATCGGTTGTGACATCGTGAGCGACTAGTGGCATTTTCGGTCAGCCTGTCTTCGATTTCGTTTCCGGCCAGCACGTAATTGAAATTACATTAAGCCAGAAATTTTGGCAGTGAAATTGCGTTCGATAATCACTTTCATGGGATTTAATTGTTTCCCTGTGCTCCAGCACTGGACTTTCGCTCTCCACCGACCGACCGCTCTGCTCTCGATCACACATTCGGACCTACATTAACATGCCAACTGAAGAGACCACTCCAAAACGATATGAAAATGAAAAACTATCCACACACACACACACACACACATACGCCCAACACGGAAAATTGAAATGCAGTCGGAGTCACTGCAGCGAGTTTGGGAAAGGAAAGTGAAATTATCATCCCCCCGCTACCATTTCCCCAACTCAACCCAACTCAACTCAGTTCAACTCAATTCGTTTCAATTTATTTTCGATTTCATTCGGTTTTTGAATCGTTTCTAAGGTTCGCGCTTTTTAATACGCCGCATGCATAATTATTATGTGTACATACATAACATATGTACGTATCTCTTCACTTAGTCGCCTTTTGCCGACACCCTGGCCTATAGTTTCGATACGGCGCAGTGAAATTGAAAATCATTTTTGAAAGTGGTAAAATTATTCGCTGCCCGACAAAACACACATTCCATGTGACCGTTTAAAGCGAATGTTTTTTTTTGTCGTAATTTTTCATCGCGATGTTGTTTTTGTTTTGGATATATTTTCCATCTGTTTTGTTTTTTTGTTTTTTGGTCACCGTATTACAAAATTTTAATCGCAGTCGGCAGAGTGAACCAAAAGAAATGGAGTTAAGGAAAGTGAAATGCGGAGAGTGGATGCTCTTTGGCTTGGTTGGCAGGTAATTGAAACATTAAATGGATCTTTGAAAGGGTTAATAGTTGTAGAGATTTCCCATAAAGTAAAGTTTATGTTTGCATCGATAAAAGCAGCAATAAAAGTTTGAACATGTTTCCTATACATATTTAATGGACACACTCTAATAGGAACAGGAAAAATACTTAACAGCATGCACCAAATTAGCTAATTAAAACCCCATTGTTCGGGCCGATCTCCTGCTGTCTTCACCCACTGCCCGGCAGAGTTGGCTCTGGCTCGAACACCTTGCCCATCTCGCCATCAGCGGCATCAACGTAAAAACCAACCAAAACAGCTCGAGCGGTAGATAAATGTTTGGCTAACCCAAATCCACACACAAGGAAGGAAACTAGTGAGGCGCTCCAAGCAAAAGTCGGCTCGAGAGGCTCTCCGCCGGCAATCCAGTTTAGATTTCGACCACATTTTGACCAATGCACTGGTGCAGCGGGAGCAGGAAGCGTTTTCTGGCCAAAAGCACCAGCAGCAGAGCCAGCATTTTGGACATCACCCGAGGGAGGGGGAAGTGGGGCAGCGGCAAAAAGTTGTCTTACTTTCGTGAGCCTAAATGCATTGGCTCTCGATGCGTCGACGCATCGACATCCCAGCTCTCTCCTGCGGCCACTGGATTGCATAAGCGTTGCTTATGTCTTCTTGTCACTGTTGCATCAGCCACTTGAATATCGCCTCCTGGCCCAATGATTCTACAGCTAATTAAGCCGAATTATGCCAGAAAAACATGCCCAATTAAGTTGATCTATTTGGTTGCTGTGGGAACCATTGGACTCGATTTATATGCAAATCTCGCCACTCTTTTCCGCATACGTCGTGGAAAATGCGCAAAGAGCCTGGGAAAAGTCATTCATAAGCAGGGCCGAAGGTCGCGATCTGTTTGCTACCTTTGCCATTTGGCTTCGCCTTGGGCGTGTGAGCCACCTCAGCTAGACACCTGTGAAAAGGTCACCGCTAATTGCTCTCGACCGCTGGCCGGCAATCGATTGCAATTGCGATTGCGATTGATTCTCGTACTCTGGGGCGAGTGAAAGTGCTTTGTTCTAGTGGAAATACCAGTCGGCGGAAGCTCGAGGCGGTCACAGTTGAATGATCTCCGAAAGACTGCGTCACATAACTCAGGCCGCGAGATGGAAACCTTCCTCGTACGTCACCGCGAATGGCACATAACTCACGCCCACCTGGGGCGGCAGGTGAGACAGGTGGGCGCAGGCGTTATGACAAGTTGACTGATTGGATTTGCGGCGAGGCTGCGTTGCTGCGATGCTGCTCCTGTCAATGCACTCGTACACTCGCCAATTGCCACAGGAAAATTGAAAACGCCATGCGAAGGAAAAGCGAACAGATCGTCTCTTGTGTGGATTACCCAATGCATAATGGGTATGCTAATTAACTCAATTTCCACGATCCATAAACGTCTCACTTAGACAATTGTTTGCTTAGCGGAAACTGTGCGGCTGCCGCTATGAGAATGTTTTAATTGCCCGCCAAAGAAGCTGAAAAAGACCTCTTTTTAAGGCCAATTCTTGCCGGCCACGAAATATTTGGCAACAAAGTTGGCACACAGAAAGAAAAAATTTACTGGTCTTGCACAACAGATTAGAAACATATATTCTACAAAGAATTGGACGTTACAATGTTAAATATTGAATTTAAATTGCGAAATTTAAAATGTTTCGATAGCTTGCTAAGCAAGGAACGAAAACAACATTAATGTTACGCTAATTATGGCAAATATCTGAATCATATATTTAAGCTTATAGCATATAATAGCATAGCATATAGCATTGCCATCTTATTATGACAAATATCTGAACCATATATTTAAGCTTATAGCACCAGGTTTGGCACTCATTTTAATTATGGTTTTTAATAAGTTTGTAACTAATTTGTAACAAATCCTAAAAGGTCAACCGAAAAAAATGGTTTCTACGCCATTTAATTGGTAAATATCAATCGGTTTATAGGTTTCCTAACAAACCAACCGAAAATACGAGGAAACACATAACAAAAAACCAAAACAAACGATTCAATTAAACTCATAATGGAATTTGTGTAACAACAAAACGACCTTGGCTGCAGAGCAAAGCCTAAAAAGCCAATTAAAAGCTAGATGCATGGCACTGACTCAGAATTATGGAATTGTTGTATTGTGTTGTGTGGTGTGGTGTTGTGTTGCTGTTATGTCTGCTGAATAGTCGTATCGATATATATCAGCGAGGGGTGTAACACGATTCATGGGACCCACACTCAGTCGGATCGATTTTCCCAGCAAAAACTTGTCGCCAGCAGATTGCGAAAAAACTGGAACAGCATCGCCGCAACTAATGCTAAGACATGTTAGCATTTATGGCCGACTTGATTTGCATTTAGTGCATTCTTGTGGACACTCCCCCTCGTAGTGTGGCACCCCCTCACCTGCTGATTTCAATTAGCCACAACAAATCATTGGAGGATCTTTACGGCTAGGAGCTGTGCGCCTGCAACAAGTCTTTTGATGGCTCAAAAGCTGTATGAAGCCACTTTGGCTTAAGACCGCTGCGGTTGCGCCGACGTCGACGTCTGCGTCTGCGTCGACTGCAGCTGCGGCTAGTCTGCCGACGGCGACGTCGACGGAGGCAGTTGGATGAAAACCACGAGCGAACCACTCTTACTTACTTTGGGCCGCGACGCTTTTCATTTCTTCAGTCTGTTAACGGCACGCCAACGATGCAGACGCGGCTAGAAACCAGCTCCGGCTAACTGTTAATACAAGCTAGTAGTAACTTGATCTGCCAGTGTAACACTCATACGTATCGAGCATACGCACAGTGGTACCAGCGACATTTGATTTTTGTCTTTTGCCGATAGTGCGTGCGACTTCCTGCCGTTTCAAGTGGATTCGTTCAAAGTGAAATTTTAAAGAAATCAAAAGTTGTATGCTAAATTAGAAAGAAAAGTAAAGCTGGGCAAATTAAGGTCTTAATTGAATTAAGCCAAGTGAAAGAGAAACATCAGCGGCTGTCCAGGAAGACGAAGAAGAAGAAGCAGCAGCAGCAGCAGGGGAGAGCGGTAAGTGGGGTTTTTATTTGCTTGTTGCCAAAAAAGGCGAATAGAAATTTAAACTCTCCACTCAACTAACCACACACACTCAACGCATTTGGCTGTCTTGGCAATTTTGCTGTTTATTTTTTCATGCTCTAATTATTTGGAAATTTCATTTTGTTTCTGCCCACCGACACTCGTTAACTGGCATGCAATTTGTTTGCCCAAAGACCGATGGTCCATCCATCCATCCATCCATCCATCTATCCGTCCGTCTAACCGAACAAACAGCCATGAGCCATCCATCCTCTAGAGAGTCACGTTGAGTCAAGCTTTATGGGCAGACTTCCTCATTAAAAGATAAGGTGGCCACCGGCCAGACCCCTGACCAAAAGAAACTGGTCCATGGGTATTCTTTGGGTTCGTTGGTTTTCCATCGCCGACGCCACTTCATTAACCCAATTTTCACCTGGAGAAACTCTTGGTTTCGTACAAGAAAAATCTTGTTTATCGGGCCCATTTACATACGCGACTTTCTGCCCTGGGCCAAACATTTCTTTTCCCTAATCTCCGATCTGGCCTCCGATCTTAACGGAACTAATGTGTGCACTTATTCGTTTGTTTGTCTCTTCAACGCGAAGCCAAACAAAATAGAGGGAAAAATAAATTACCACGCATTTGTCGCTTCTTTTTTGTGCGATATTTCTATTTTATTTATTTTTATGCGAACATTTTTATATGCGAGCGGACAGCGTTTTCGAAATTAAATACTTTCTAATTACAATAAACGCAGGCGATGGCCGCCGGCCGGCCAATTGCCTGTCCCACGTCCATCTGTGTCCACATCGTAGCCTTTGGCAGCGGACTGAAATCACGTAGCCGCCGCATCGGCCAATGCCAGCCAATGCTAGCCAATGCCAGCCAATGAAGGAGGGAAGGCTGCGGCGAGGGCGGGGAAAACAAAACCCGCGAAAGTGTCAAGAAAATATAATACCGCTCAGGTTCACTTTTTCTTTATTGTCATGTCTTAATGTGGCGCCTGATGTGTTTATTTGCCACTGCCTCCTCCCCTCCCCCTCCCCCTCCCCCTCCCCCCGAATGAAAGTGAAACGTGCGAATTGCTTTGCGTAGCTGCAGAAGCTTCCAGCGCTCAGCACGTGCCCAGCGATCCCACCCGTGTGGTCGTCGTCTTTCGCGGCTTTCAATTACTCAACCGCCAAACGCTCAATTTGTCAAGCGTTGAGCCCGGTATTACGACTTTCCCAGCGGGCCAAACAAAAGACTTAGGACCCAAACTTGGCTTTGTCCGCTGGAATGTGTTGCAGAACCTAATGGTCGCTGGCTGTGGTTTTAATGAGTTGTTAAATTGAGAAACTAATGCAGCTAGGCCATTAAAATTTAAATGATCAATAGTTAAACTGATATTGGTTATACAATAGATTAATTAGGGTTAGATCATCCATGGAGCTGTATCTTGTCTTGAACTATACACCTAATAAGTAGTAAAAAATCAAAAACCATTGCCAGTAAACTTAAATTATATTTTAATACTTTATAAATCTTAAATGGTTTAGCTATAAGTTTTCAATGAAAGTCTAAAATACAAGTGTATGAAACTTATTGGATTATACATTCAGTCTGACTAATGATTGCTTTGAACTTTATTGGCTATGAATAAAATAATATATGAATAATAACAAATTTGTCATGAAACGTTAAATAGTAACTTTTAAATGCCGACATGATTTTCATTTAATATCTACGTTTGTTTTAATGTTTACAAGTTGTGTATATTAAGATGCTTGTAATGAACAAAATAATTTAAAACAAAATGACTTAGTATGTTGGTTATAAATCACACGCTAATTCGTTAAACTGCGTGTAAAATATAAGTTACTATGAATATGCAACACCAGATGACTAATTTTGTAATCCAATTGGATCCAATCTATTTGATGCAAAGATTAATATCGTTTATGCCCAGCGGTCTTTCAAAATAATAATTATCCAGCACTTGTGACACGCACTGAATTCTAAATGTAAGTAATTGCTATGCATTCAGCAATATCAGATACAAAGTGCACTTAAGCCGAGCCAAGAAATCAATTCAAATGGCTTCCAAAGTTTTGCTTGGTCCGCTTGATCCAAGTCGTGATCTGCAGTTGCCAGAGGTCCCCCCTCCCCCTTCGTTCACCCACCCCCCCTGTGTGAAGCCCACACAGTTGATTAGTCAGCACCCGGCTGCCATTTGGGGCTTTTTGCTCCGTTTTGTCTCTGTGTTTTCCTTCTAAACCCCGCCAAGTTGAAGTGTCTTGGCCTACTGAATTTTTTCTCACACTCTTGTCTTGGTCACGGATGTGGATTGATTGCTAATGTTCATCTGGGCATATATCTGCGGCAGGCGGCAGTCAGCTTATGTGGATACCGCTTATGTGGCGTTGCACAAGTCTACTCTGCTCTGGCCTGGTCTGGTCTGGTCTGGGCCAGAATGAGCCCCGCTTTGAGACATGGCCAACCAGTACGAGTACTGTTACTGCTGGCTGTTTATATTTTTTTTTTTTTCGAGCCACTCTTGCTTTCTTCAGCTGCTCCAGTTGGCTGCTGCTTTGTTTTGTCAGCGCTTGCTTTATGGTTTTTCATATATATATATATGTATATACTTACTATATATATATGGGGTAGGTAGCTAAAGTACTGCTCTGTTGCAATTGTCACATTGTTTTGGGCCAGTTATCTGCGGCTCAGTGGCGACGCGGCCTGTGGCAAGAGTTTTCGCAATTAGCTTGGCCCATCATTTGCGCAATTCGATTTGCGATGAGCGGGGTGATAAGCGTTTCAGCCATCAGCCATCAGCCATCAAACTGTGAATTCCGCTCGTCAAATGGAATTACGGAGCAGCGTATCCGGTTTGTAGTGAATTGCGTAAACTTCGCTCCCCCGCATGCCAAATATTGCGGAGAAATGCTTTCGCTTTCAAATGCTCAAGCATAAATTCTTGGCATTACGCAAGCCAAGGCCCGCGGCGTTGTTTTGGTTTGCTGAACAGGTGCCACCTCCGCCTGAACCTCTGCCGCCAACTAACCACTTACCTCATTTGGAAAGCAGCGAGAAATGAAAGTTTTTGTTTTTTTTTTCTCTGCGTTGCGTGAAATTTACATTTCGTTTAATAATTTCGAACATTTCTTCGGGGTCGCTGTGGCATAAAATCTGAGGAATTAGTTGAACAGCAAATGAGTGAGTGATTTTCCGACTGTTTTCCTTCTGGTATTGGCGCTCTTTCCGGCAGGCTAGCCAAGAGCTTGTAATAGCCATAGCCACGCCCCCTGAATGGCAGACGGCAGACGGAAAAGTGCATTTCATTGTCGCTTTCGTTTTTTTTGGTTTTTTCGTTTTATCGTTTGGCGACGAGTTCATTGGCAGCGCATAATTTATGAGTTTGTTAGCCCAGCAGCAGATCCTCGTTAACCCAACCGCTAATTGGCCGTTACTATAGCACTGAAAGATGCCGGATTTCGGCAACAGTCGATACTTAATGCTTAACAATTGGCAAACAGTATTTGGTATCCCGCCTTGGCACAGTTTCGGGCGTATTGCCAATAGTGAGTCACTTGGGTCACGCACATTCTTGGGCTTCTGCGCTCCAATAAGCCAAAAAAAACAAAACTAGGAGTAGGTGTGTGGCCAGCCGAGCGTGACCGCTGCAGCCTCCAGATGCAATTAAAGCCAGAGGGCTCTAGAAACCGAGATGGCTAAAAGTATCTGCAGGTGGCATTACCACATCTCGAGAGCCCAGTTATCCAGCTATGCATACATCTTGTAATCCCTTTTAATTACCCGCCAACTAATGCCACATTGTTTGGGTCTGCCTTTTCAGTTACCGCGACGATCTTTGGGCCAAGTTAGTTAGCTGTCGACTGCTGCCGCTGTTTATGGTGAGTGTGAGTGTGAGCGTACAATGGAGCGACCTTGCGGGATTACGGGGTGTGGTGGGTGTGTGTGGGTGTGGGCACAGGTAATCTAATTAGATCGCACCCAAATGATCAGCAAACCGATGAAACAATGTCAATGCCAGTCAGCCAAAAGGCGGATCTCAGCCGAACTGTCTAAGCGGCTTAGGTCTTGGCCTGCTTACATCCGGCTCTATAATTTTTGGCCAGCTACCAGCGCAATTAATCCGCAAGATACACGCCCCCGTCAGCGAGGAAAGTCCGAAAGTCCGATGCTCCGAAATGAAAGGGAAATGGCCAGTTACCTGGAGCGGCCCAGACATCCGAGGGCATTGTCGCTTCTGTCACATTTCACTTTCAGTTCAAGTGCAGCCAGACCCCTTTGAACAAAAAAAAAAAAAAAAAAAAAACCACTGAGGTGTAACGATGGGCTGGCGGAGCTGTGTTTGCTTTGCTGGGCCTTTTGATAACTGGTTGGCGAAGAAGTGGTCCGAAATATTGACCGCAAGTCAGACTAATTTCTATTATTTACCCGCCATCCCGCTCTGGCTGCAGCCAGTTGATTGTTAATAGTTAATAGCACAGTGAACTTTCTTCTTTCACTGTGCCACCGCCACCTGTAGACAGTGCCCACCCGACTTGCTGCACCGCTGCAAGTTCCGTTTTTCGCTGTTACGATATTTCGCATTATTTCGTACTGTTTTCGTTGTGCGGACTTTTGCTTTTGCTTTCGTTTAACCCATTTAATGCGGCATCCGTTCGGGGGGGCATGTGTGCGATTAATTCAGTGGAAAAGTGAAAACGAAAGTGCCCGCCGATCTGCAGTTGTGTGCTCACTTGGCCACTGGTCAGTGGTGGTCAGTGGTCAGCGATCAGGTTTGGTCGGTTGGCAGCCTCACTTTCGTTTTCATATTCATATGGCGAATCTTCTGGCACTTAGCTCAAAAAAAAAAAAAAAAAAAACAAAAACAAAAACAAAAAAAAATGCAGAAGGCTGATGATGCAATTAGCATCTGAGTCGTATGCAAAACCGTTTCGCAATGAGGAAATCTGTCGCCGATGCCGATCATTGATCGCGGTTCATGGATCATGGCTACCCAATGGTGCATTACCACAGCCAAAGCCACAACCAAAGCCACTACTACCATTTCGCCTTAAGTATTGCAATTTCTCGCATTGGCCAAATGAAAACAAGCGCACAATTATGGCCACTTGGCTGGCAGTTATGGCCCGCTCGCCGACCAGTTGCACCGACAGTTACACTTGCCACACCAGCGGCCAACTTGCCAGATGCCGAGCAGAGACCAAGACTCACCAATTATCTCTTGATTTACGGCACAGCCCAGCCAGCGAAACGGGGAGAAACCTTTCACTTGCCCCCACTGCCAAGCGATCGTGAAAATGGAAATGCAAATGCAAATCCAATTCAAGAATCCAACGCCCAGCGACCTTGGCAGCGGGTTGGCCAATCGAACGGGCACTCTGGGAATGGGAAAACAAAGATCTCATTGCGAATTCAGTGACTTAGCTCTGCGACTTTGCATTCGACTGGGTGTGTAATTACATGGGACAATTAGTTACCGGTTCTGGGTGATCCGGTTTCGAGTTTTTGGCATTATAGTTTTTGCCTTTTTTCTGGCATTAAACCCGCCTTTTGTGACCTTTCGCCGAAGTTGTTAGATCTGCCTTAAAAAGCAACCTGTAATTCATTAATGTTTTGGTTACTAGCATTGTGAAATTTTTATAATTTCATCCGAGTTACTTTATTACAAATTGGCATAGATACAGACAAACAATGGGTTAGCTCCTGTACTTGGGCTGTATCGAATATTGACATTTAAAGAATGTTTTGTATTTATTTGATTTTGTCTAAAGCTAATAATTCAAAATGTATTCAAATTAAAGCATTGTTAAAATAATGTTTTTTTTTTTCAATTGGAACAATCACTTAATGTTATAGTGAAATGAGCTTAGTTGATAAAGTATTTAAAGTAGTTAACAAACTTTTCAAAATTTACATTTTGGCTTTGAGCCCAGTTGCAGTGCCTTATGCTGACGTGAAATTTACCTCCAGAAGGTGGAGTCTACTTAGTCTTCTTGGGCAATCGCTATTGAGAAGATTAATGGCAAGGTGGTTGGGATGGTTTGCTGGTGTGTCTTTCACTGAATGGCTTTGTTTCTTCATAAACTGTTGAAACGGAGAGGGATCTCCTCCTCTCCGATCTCCTTATTTGTAGTAAAGGTATGGGCCCCTCCAATAAGATGAAGTGTCTTGTTCTGAAGTCTCTGTAGTATCTACACATGGGACTTTGCCCCAGTGGTGACTGTACATCCAGATAGACTTTGCAATGGCTTTTCAAAACAGCACTTAATAGGGATGCAGCTTGGATTTGGATATAACTAACTTGCAGATCAGCCTCTTAAGTAAATAATATTTATAATAAATTTAATCAAATGCTGATCTTATCTTAAGGTTTAGTTCTTTCAAATAAATAGTTATGTAATTTTATTCAAACCCCTTTCCTTTCCTTTCCTTTCCTTTCCTTTCCAGGCACTTCAGCTATGAAGCGGGGCATGCAACTCACCGCCGCCTGGCTGTGCCTCTTGGCCACGGCAAGTGTGGCCCAAAGCCAGGAGTCCTCCGCCAAATGGTCGCGGCAACTGGAGAACGTGGCCACCGCCGACACGGATTCACTGGACTGGGTGCCCCTCGCGCAGCCCCTGGACGGCAGCAAGGACCGGACGGGCAATGGACGCGTGCTGACCTACTCGCAGACCTTCCCGCCCAGCGCCCGCTTCGGGGATCTGAGCAAGACGGGCTCCCAGTTCGACTATCCCTTCCAGTTCCAGCGGTATCCCAATGGGGCGGGTCAGGCGCTGCCCCTTCGCCAGGCTCCACCTCCACCGCCGCCTCCGCCGGCCACGCTGAAGGGATCGGGATCGGGAGTGGGAGTGGGCCAGGAGCCCACCTCGCAGTCCTTCTTCAAGTTCGAGATGCCCTTCCACGGCAATGGTGACGGGCAGGCTCAGGCGCCGCCCACTCTGCAGACGGGCTACCAAATCCAGCACACCTTCGGAGCAGGAGCTGGTGGCTTCCCCGCACCCTCCTCCATCTTCAGTCCGCCCTCTCTCTTCGGGCAACAGCAGGCGCAACCCTTCGGAGCCGACTTCCACTCGCTGGGCTCCCAGAAGCCGCTGGCTCAGGCCCTGAACAAGCCACTGCATCAGCAGAACTACATCCAGGACATCCTGCCGCCCAAGAGCCTGGGCAAACCACTGCCCACTCAGCCCTCGCTGCAGAGTGTTACGCCGCAGGTCTTTCCCGTGGATCCCGAGCCGGACACCCTCTTCGGATCGAACAAGGCAGCTCCTTCGGCTGCGCCGTCTTCCTCTCGCGACCAAGATGTCCAGTTGCTCTACGTGCCCTATGACACCCTGTACAACCAGCAGCGCCAGCAAACGGGATCAGGAACGAACTCCAACTTCGAGGTGAATAAGTTCAATGTGAATCCGGGCCTGCCGGCGGTCAATCCCTACCAGATCAACCAGTTCTACACCCAGGATCCCAGTGTGGGCAGTGATTTCTTTAGTTCGGGAACCACTACCAGACCAAGTACCACCACCAGTCAGCCCCAGAGCATCTTCCAGAGCTTCGGACAGCCCCAGCCCCAACCCCAGCAGACGCAGTTCACCACTGTGAAGCCCAAGCCGAAGGCCCACCAGCCTCCACTGGCCATGTTCCTGCTGCGTTCCAGCTCTCGACCCTCGCAGTCGGATGTGGTGACTGCTTTGAGGAGTGCCCACAGCATCTCCGTAATCGATGCGCCCACCAAGCAGACCCCGGAGATCTTCGTCGGACCCGCCGGCATGCCCATTCCCGATGGCTACGTCAAGTTCGACCTGCCCTATCTCTCGCAACTTAACTCCAATCGCGATCTCAGCGATGTGTCCTTCTTTGTGGCGCCTCTGAGCTACCGCACACCCAACGGCTTCAACAAGATCCTGCTGCCGGAGCCCCATGTGGGTTCCATTGTGGTCAACAGGGCCAAGGACATCGGCAGTGGCCAGCAATTGGCACCCGCTGTGCGTCCCCAACGTCCTCAATATGCCGCCGTGAGCAGCACCCGCAATCCTTTCGAGAGCACCACTCAGTCGCAGTTGCAGTTGCAGTCGCAGTCGCAGGGACAGGGTCAAGTTCCGGAGCGAGGCAACAAGTTCAGCTACTACTATGTGCAGGATGGCATCCAGGAGGTGAGCTCGCCCAAGGTGCCCGCCAAGCAGGAGCGGCACAAGAAGAAGCGCCCCCAGAGCGTCCAGGTGCAGCAGCCACTCTACCGTCCAGCGCCAACCAAAGCCCAAGCGCACAGTCAGAACCCCTTCGATAGCCTCAACCAGATTGGCGGCGACGACTTCTTCAAGACGCTGGGCAGCAAGCCCACCACCAGCTCCACCTCCAGTACGTCCACCAGCACGACCACAACCACGTCCACCACGTCGACGACGGCTGCTCCCCAATCGCTGTTCACCTACAGCACGCGTCCGCAGATCGAGTTCCCCGGCTCCAGTGGCCAGCTGTATCCCCAGTTTGTCCAGGAGCCCGTGCAGGAGCCACTGCCCCGACTGACCACCCGACCACCAACCGCCTCCACGGCCGAGGAGGAGCACCGCATGAAGCAGTACTTCCGTGAGCAGAACGCATTCCGCCAGCGGCCCCACACCACCAGTCCTCCTCCCTTCGAATACAGCCCCAGTACGGCGGACTATGAGGTCCCGCTGCCCACCACCACCACCCAGAGGATTAAGACCAAGCACCGGGTCAACCTGTATACGCCCGCTGCCGTTCCGGTGACCACTTCGGACGTGGGCTACAACAGTGTGGTGGAGCAGCAGGCGCCGCCGAACCATCGACCCAGCTACAACCAAGTTCAGAACGAAATACTGGACAACAGCAATGTGGAATACGAACCGAATCCCTACCATGTGCCCTCGGAGCTGCCCCCTCTGACGCCCGACATTCCCGGACTGGTCAACAATCTGCAGGAGAAGGACAAGCTGCAGCCACCCATCCCGACCATCCCTCAGGCTCAAGTCGAACCGGAAGCGGAAACGCGTCCCACCAGGCGCCCTGTGCTGCGCACTCGCAAGCCGGCGGTGACCAAGGTCACCTCCTCGGTGTCCTACTCGGAGTCCGAGTCCAGCGGCAAGCTGCCCACGCACCGGATCAGGAGGCCCTACAGCAGCCGCGGTACGACTGCGCCGGACGCCTCCGTCGGCAGCGGTGGCGATGGTGGCGAGGAGTCCGCCGTGACCCCCACCCGCCGACCCACCAGTGCACGGAATCCGCTCATCCGCAATCCCAACCGCATCCGCTACAGGCCCACGACCGAGGAGCGGCAAACGCTGAAGACGAAGCCCCGGAAGGGATCGAAGAACGGCCGACCGAACGAGGACCAGGACATCGACTACCAGCGGGATGTGCTCAAGCAGAACTATCCGGTGTTCAAGGCGCCGTCCAGGCGGCCAACCAGTCCCACGGCCATCCCGAGCTCGTACGACGTGCAGGCCACCACCGAGGGACCCGCCTCCGAGTCGCAGCAGGTGTACACGGTGACGCCAAGCAACAGCATCGATGGCCCGCCCAGCGAGCAGAGCGGATTCCCATCCAACCTGCTGGAACCCATGCAGATTGCCCAGCACTATCAGGAGTTCTCCAAGGACAACTACGGACCGGGCTACTTCCCCAACCAGGAGGACCTCAATCCCACGGAGGCCATCGTCCGCAACGAGGTGAGCCCGGTGTACACCACGCTGGCCACCACAACGCCATCGACCACCACGACCACCACAACCACCACAACCACTGAGGCGCCATTGACCACCACCACGACAACGCGTCGGTCGCCTTTTGTGAGGAGGAACTACCCGCGACTGCGGACGACCACGACGACGGAGACACCGGTGACCTCCACCACGCCCTCGGAGGAGAGGCCCTCGGTAAGATTGAATCTTCGTCTTAGTCTGCCCAACTCAAATTCGTTTCATACAAATCGAAGTTTAAAACTTAAGGTCATGGTTGATTTAAAACTTCTATAACACAACGTTTTTGACCACTTTCATCAGACTTACACTCCCTAGGGAGTGAATGCGACTATGATAACACTAGTTAGTTCCTTTTGCACGTCAACTCAAACTCATCAGCTATCGTTGGGTATAACAGCTGAACGTCGAAGTTCAAGTTATTCAAGCAAAAACACCAATTAACGAGGTAAAAATGTCGTGATGATCGAAATTTTAACAAACAAAATCAATTTTGTGCCGAAAAGGGATTACAATTTCGACTATATAAATAGAGTTGGAAAATGTTCCCATTCAGTCAGTCAGGTGCTTAAATGTTTCGCCTACACAGTAAACTCTACTGTTGCTCATGAGTGAGTGAAACAAATAGTTGTTCACAATGAGTGAACTGAACATGTTCACAATTTTTGATCTTTTTTGCTCATTTGTTCGCCTGTTCAGTTGTTCAGTTACTCACTTGATTATTTGCTCACTTGTTCAGTTGTTCAGTTACTCACTTGTTCAATTGCTCAGTATTCAGTTAAGCAGTTGCTTAAAGATCTTTATTTCCTCAATTGTTTTATTTGCTCTCTAGGTATTTCCTTATATTACTTAAATAAATATGTATATGTTCTCAAATAATTCGACATTTGGCATTGTACTGATTTTATAATCTCTGATAAGAGTGATGTTAACAATAAAACCAAACAAATTGTCAGCAAGTGAAACTTGTGACCAATCTTAATCAAATAAACAACTAAATTACTGAGCAAATCAAAAACTGGACAAATGAGCAACTGAACAACTAAATAAGTGAGCAACTAAAAAAGTGATTGAACTAAGTGAGTGAGTTTGTTCACTCAATGAAAAGTGAGCAACTGAACTTGATCACACAACACTAGTAGCCAGATGGACTGTTAAATCATTTATATTTTTTTTAAAGCTATCTGCTTTTCGATATAGACTAATTTCGAATGTAACAACATAGATAATTAGTTTTCTGATTCGGATGGCATTGGTTTTTAATGACCTGTATATGAGTACATGAATCGATGTTTAGATAGACTCATAGCACATTTTTTTAACTTATTCCTAAAGATCCGTTCTCGACTGCCACCCCGTCGAGTGGTGAAGGTGCGTCAACGACAGCGTCGTCCCACGCATCCCGCCTCCTCATCAACAGTGGCGCCCGAGGAGGAATCGGAGCCCGTCACCCAGAAGCCAAGTCTGCGTAAGCTGAGCCGTTACAACAATCAGGAGCCCAAGGAAAAGGAGGCAACAGGGGTACTTATATATATATATATTCTTAAACATGTTAACCTTTTCTAATATGAACCCTATCTATAGTCACCCATCACCCAGCGTCGTCGGTACAAGCAACCCTTCCAACTGGAGGGTCAGGAGTCGCAGTGGTCGCCATCGTCGGAAACGGCCAACAGCAATGCCAACTCGAACAGCTTCAAGCCGCTGAGTCCCAAGTACAAGACAGAGACGCACAACTTCGAGAGCGAGCCGGAGATTGTGACCGCAGGCCCAACCAATCAGCCGGAGACCTACGAGATCAATGTGGCTGCAGATCTTGGTGGATCAGCCGTCCAGCGCACCACCATCATGGCGCCCAATCTGAAGTAAGAACTTAATAATCTTTCAAGAGCTTTGTACTGATTAGTGTCTTGTAGGCCAGAGAAATCCTTTGCCGAGCTGCTGGAGGAAGTGATGGGCAAGGCGCCGGAGGAGTCGACCACTGAGTCCACCAGCAGTTCTCTAAGTCGCCTCAGCAGACGTGGCAAGTGGCAAAAGAAGAATCGTGGCAGCTCGGATAACGCCGAGAACTTCGAGACGGCCGAATCCCAGAACCTTGGACCTCAGCTTTACAATGCTCTTCAAGCCCAAAGCGAAAAGGAGGAGCTGACCAAGACCACTACTCCGCTGACACCCGCCACCGAGGCTCAGACGGAAACGTTGGCGCTGACCACCACAGTAGCATCACCCACCACGCCCGAGGAGTACGAGGTGACCACCGCCCGTGACGTCGAGGAGGCCACCATCACCTCCACCCTGCCCGTGAGCGAGGAGAGCGCCACGCGTCGCATGGACACGGCAGCGGATGTGGACGACCTGGAGGTGCAGCCCAGCATCTTCTCCGAGGTGAAGAAGCAGCTGCACGACCTCTTTGCCGTCGAGGAGAGCGAGGACGAGGCGGTGACCGCCGCTCTGGCTGCCGTGGGCAAGCGTCGCCAGGAGTACACGAGCATCCGGCGCACCAGTCCGTCCACGCCCTCGGAAAAAACCACTCTGGCGCCAGCGGATGAGGTCACCACCACTGAGGCCACCATTGCGGAGAGCAAAAAGGACAGCTTCCACAAGGACCTGATGGAGCACGTGGTGTACGCCACCTCCACGTCGACCAAAGTCACCTCCGAGACGGAGATCTGCTACCGCGGACGCTGCATCCGCTCCGAGGACCTGCCCGCCAACCACAAACTGCACTGAGCACCCTCCTGCGGCAGCGGAAGGTGAAGAGATTCGTCATGTACATAGGGGCAGAGGGGATACGGATGGGGTTCAAGGGTCCAGGACGATGGAGGGTGGATGGGACAGCTCTTCCGGCTGCTATGGCCCGAAAGGCAAAACCGTATCCACTTGTAATTACCTAGCTTTAACTACAAATATGTTAAGGATAAGCAACTTGGATCCTGGAGTTCCAGGAATCTTAAAAAAAAAAATTTAAATAAGATAAAATTGTACTCCATAAGAACAGTAAGAAAAATTCTATTAGAGAACTTCACCCACATTGAGCATCCCTGATATTCCCATTTAGAGCAATTAGTTGATAGGTCTTAGAGTTAGCATTACGTCAGGATACCACATAGCCAGCATATAAGTCTTGTACCATATGTACATCGTTGTGTACTAACAATACAAATGCAAATACAAATACGAATACAAATACAAATACCAATAAAAACGAAACGAAAAATCCACACAGAGTGTTCCAATGCTTTGTACATAAATAGTATATATATATATTCCGTTTATATGTAGACATAAATATGTGTCATGTGTTTAGCTAAAAGCTAGTAATACGATACTAATTGCGATTCATCAATTCCATGGAATGCTTCGCCCTCAAGGTACAAAAGTTTCACATTTACAACCAATCCCTAGGCCTCGTTGTACGTTATTTTGTTATGCGTCCATAAGCGGAGCTCGATCCTCGGCAGCCTCATGTGGCTCTACTCCTCCTGCAGGCGAAGGAGTCCTCGTCGTCAGGGGAGCGTTCCAGGATTGAACCCTTGTGCGTCCGAAAAGCATAAACAGCAGATTGCCAATGAAGTAAACAAATGCGGTGAAGAAGAACACTATCCGCCATTGAGCCGGATTTGTCTGGGGAAGATTAAAAGGGATGCAAAATGAGATCAATAGTAAGGATAGTTAATCCATAGTATTACCTCGTCCCAAACTATCAGTCCCACGATCAGTGGCGCCAGTATGCTCATGAAGTTTGCCGCACAGTTTGTAATGCCCATCAATGTGCCCGCATAGTTGGGTGACAAATCGATGTGGTTTACATGGAAGCCCAAATAGGTGGCCGAATTGGTGGCCACCGCCGCGGTGAGCAATCCAATGGCCAGCCGGACATTGGCCTCTCCCTCCGTGATGTAACCCAAACCGATCAAGGCGAGCATGGGCAGCCACATGCCCAGCGTGTTGAATAGCTTCCGGGAGAATCCCAGGGGGATTACCGTTCCCCTTTGTTTCAATGCGTCCGACAGCCAGATGAAGACACAGGTCAGCAGGATCATGGCGAAGTAGGGCAGCGCCGACAGCGGTCCGTTGCTCTTGATGTCCATGCCCAGCACGTTCTTCATGAAGGTGGGAATCTCCGTGAGCAGCGTCCAGAAGCCCCAGTTGTTGGCACAGTGGGCGAGGACGAGCACTAGGAAGGGGCCAGAAGTGCAGATGCTCCACCAGGGAGTCGGCGGACATGGCTGCTCCTCGCGTCCCGCATCCGAGGGCCTCCTCGCCTGACCCGAGGACTCAATGTACCTTCGCTCATTCGGCGTGATCGTGGGGTGTTGGGCAGGAGTGCTGGAGCAGTAGTAGAACCACACGCATGCCCAAACGATTCCAACGCATCCGGGAATGTAGAAGGTGCTGGGCCAGCCCAACGAGGAGGAGGCAATGTATCCGCTGACCGACAGCATCACCACCGTTCCGAATTGAGATCCGCTGTAGGTGTAGCCCACCAGCCGACCGCGCTCCTCAGTCGGCGCCCACTTCGATAGGAACGTGTGTGTGGACGGGAAGATGACGCCCTGGCAGAGGCCCTGGACTGCCCGGAGCACCACCACCAGTTGCCAGCCACCGAGTTCGGCGCAAAACGGTGTCAGCAGGGCCAAAAAGGAACAGATGAGCACTCCGTAGAAGAGCATGTACTTGGCGCCATAAATCGCGGATAGATAGCCGCCAGGAATCTGGGTGACCACGTAGCCCCAGAAGAAGCTGCTCAACAGGTACGATTTGGTGCTCTCGTTCCAGTCGAACTCCTGCGGATATATAATGTTTAATTTAACCAATGAATCATATTTTAGTGATGTTCCACAACACGGTGTCTTTTGAAACACCCTGGGATTACTGCGGATCCCTAATTTGCATACTTACAGGAAAATCCGGATTGCTGGCATTGCGATCCGTCATGGCCACAATGGCCACCGAGAGATTCACCCGCAGGGAGTAGGCCACGGCAAGTCCGAAGAACACCAGGATGCACTGAAGGTGACGAACTCCAAACCGAGGACCTGAAATACATATAATGCGCAGTAAGCACGTATGTATGTATGTAAGTATTTGCGTATGCAAAACAAAGGCCAGAAGGTCATGCCATCTCCTCAACCTCACCCGTATTCCCGATCTGCTGGTATCCATTGCGACTGCAGCAGGGCAGGCATCCGAGCACCATATTGCAGCTGCAGTTGCAGGTGCACTCTCTTCCACGTAGCCAACTAAGATGCTGCGTTGGATTAATGCGACGGCGAGTCTTGGAAAAGGGGGGCGGGGGAATACGCGTCGGATGAGCTCCCAAACATAATACAGCTGATAGCAACACACCAGCTGCTGCCCACTCGCTTAGAGGCGGAACTATCGAAACTATCGCTCTAACAAGTGCGACGATAGTTTCGGGAGACGTGATTATATTACAATTTTATAAATCTTATTTTTTAGAAAAACCTCACAATCTTTCACAAAGTATATAAACAAAAAATCTGTGATTTGATTTAAGCCAGAAGTTGCGAACAAAAATACAAAATTAAATTTAGTGGTATCAAGCTAATTTAAAAACAAAATTTAAAATTTAAAATATTTCAGTACCTTAATCCGGACAGGAAAGGATAAATATTTGTTTACCTAGGTAAGTTATAAGGTTCTAAAAAGATATACTTACCTATACCAAATGTAACGTGAGTATCAAGTAACCAACTGCACCACACACTGTAATTTAATGAACCAATTTAATAAGTGCCTTATTACTTTGGTTTGCAAAAATTTATATTTGAGTGCGATTATTTTTTCTGATATTTTTTGCAACGTTTATTATAAAAACAAAACACAAATTAAGCACATGTGCATCAACAAACACAACCAGTGAAAACCGTATATCATTACTCCACATTATTCGATAGTTGCATTAGAGTCGATAGGTTCACTTTTATCGATAGACAGCCATCGGCGTATGCCTATCAAATTCAAATGTAAGTTCAAATAAAAAACACAATTGATTTCGGTACAGTTTGACTTTTTTGCAGCTGCCATTTGAGCTGTTTTATTCATGGCTAGTATTGTCTTCATCATTCTTTTTTGCCTTTTTTAGTTTACTTTCTTTCATCACAAGTTTGGTTTTCGCTAATGCCTAACTTAACACTAAAACATAACAATTACTAGAGTTGATGTCGCAGCAGCGAACACACTCGTCGCGGGCTTTGTCCCTATTTACACTGAACGCTTTCTCAAGTTGCAAGTTTAATTGGTTTGTTTGATTTTGTTTTTCTTTTTGGATTATGTACATTATGGAAAATACTGCAAACAATAATAATTTACGCTGCCTTAGGACTAAGCAATTACCGTATAATATCGCTAATGGAAGCACGCGATCGTCACTAAAGTTAACTTTCAGCTCGTCTGGTCTCTAACTAACTAACTACGCCTACGAAACTACGAAACAACAGCCCGGATGATTCTGGAAGCGGTGCAAAATTGCCAGCCTCTATTTGACCTGGCCATTGGGCGCGAGGGGCGTGCCCTGCTCCGCATCCTCCTTGTTGTCCCGCGGAGAGTCCCACCACTGCACCTCCGTGCGTCCGAAGATCACGAAGAGCAGATTGCCCACGAAGTAGAAGGCGGCGGCCAAAAAGAACGCCATTCGCCATTCGGCCACGTTTGTCTATGGGAACAGAATAAAATCATTACTAATGGTTTCATTTCGAAATGAGGGCTTTGGAACTCACATCATTCTCAACGATCCAGCCAACAATCGTTGGAGCAATCCCACTCATCACATTGGCCGCTCCATTCGTGAGACCCATCAGAGTGCCGGCGTAGTTCGGGGACAGATCGATGTGGTTCACCTGGAAGCCCAGGTAGGTGGCCGCACTGATTCCCACCGTCAGGGTGAGCAGAGTCACCGCCAGCGCGGCGTTGTCTTGGGGCACATAGCCCAGGGCGATCAGCGACACCATGGGAATCCAGTGGCCAATGGTGTTGAAGATCTTCCGGTTGAAGGCCAGCGACATTCCCTCCTTCCTCTGCAGTACCTTCGACAGCCAGACGAAGAAGAAACTCAGCAGCAGCATCACCATGTAGGGGAGCGAGGCGAGCAGAGCACCATTCTTGATGTCCACATCGTAGATGGACTTCATGTAGGTGGGAATCTGGGTGAGCAGCAGCCAGAAGCCAAACATGTGGGTGCAGTGCACCACCAGGAGGGACAGGAAGGGCAGCGAGCTGAAGATGGCCCTCCATGGAGTGGGCGCCAGCTTCTCAGCCGTTTGCATCTTGCCATCGCTGCGCGATTCCGTGATGAACTTCAGTTCCTCGGGCGAGATGAGACGGTGCTCCTCGGGCGTGCTGGCCGAGAACACGTACCAGAAGATCATCCAGACAAAGCCGCAAGCTCCGCCCACATAGAAGATACTCGGCCAGCCCATGAAGGAGTCCGCGATGAGGCCACTCGTGGCCAGCATCACCACCGTTCCGAACTGGGCGCCAGAGTAGCAGAGCGTTCCCAGCAGTCCTCGCTCCTCGGCGGGCGACCACTTGGCCAGCAGCGCATGCGTGGCCGGATGCACTGCACCCTGGCTCAAGCCCATGACGAATCGCATGCAACAGAGGCCGAACCATCCACCAAGTTGCAGGGACAGCGGCGACAGTATCGTGATAATGGCGGCAATTCCCAATCCGTACATCAGCATGGTCTTGGCTCCATAGCGCTGGGCGAAGTAGCCACCGGGCACCTGGGTGACGACGTAGCCATAGAAGAAGCTGCCCAGCATGTATGACCTCTGCAGTTTGGTGAAGCTGTAATAGCGCTGAGGGGAAAAGGGGGAGTTAAGTATTAGTATAAGATAGTGTTTAAAACCTTTAAACTTAGGAAACATTTTCACATTTAGTGATAATCAGTTCTAACTATAAGTTCATAATAAAAACCTCAAAAGCCACAAAAAAAATTTAAGTGCTTAAAAATAAACAAACGTAATATGGGAGGTATCATGAAAAACACGTTCATTTAAACCTGCCCTACTGTATAAATAATGAAAACTATTTTACAGCAGCATTTGTAGCAAAAGCGAAAGTTGTGTGGTTTTAAAGTTTTTTTTTTGTTAAGCGGCGACCTTGAAGAGAATATTTACTCACATTTAAACAAAGTCATATGAACAAGAGAGTTTGAGTTAGATCTGATTATGAAGGATGGCCACTTACCTCGGAATTAAAGAAGTTAAAGTCATTGTCGTCCACTTCGCCACTAAGATCGGTGTTGTTGTGGACCGTCCTATTGCCGTCCTCCGACATGGCCACCACTGCCACGCTGAGGTTCACCCGCCAGGCGTAGCTCATCGCCAGGCAGAAGAAGCACAGGATGCACTGCACATGCCTCACCCCGAAGAATTTCTCTGGAAGTGAAAGAGCAGGTGAGCATAAGGATCAAAACAGGGTGGGGAGGGGAGGGGGTCGGGGAGGTTAGGCTAACATCACATGTGGCGCTTTTCTCCAACTCTCTCAGCCCCTTATCAATGCCCAGTGCTCTCTGGGCTCTCTTACTCTCCCTCCCTCTCTCTCTCTCTCTCTTTTGGCTGCTCACTAAGCCCCAAAACTGGTAGCCATGTAAGTGTATGTGGGGCGCGTTTATTTATAAAACACTTTGACTATGTCAAAATCTTGTTCACGCACGCACTTGCCAGCGGGCCAGAAAGAGATGGGTGGAACATCACGTACACAGAGACACCCACTCGGCCAAAGTTGGCTGCGAATATTGAGCATCGGGCATCGAGAGATCCGTGTTATTGTTTTTGTAAACTGCAGCGAGACGGTGCTGTACTATACTGCAGAGTGTAGAGTGTAGAGTGTCGAGTGTAAGGTACATGTGGCCCACACTACCTGTTCGAGGCGATCGGAAGATCGGGAGATCGGGTGATCGGGCGATCGTGATCCTCACGTGACGATATCTTAGGCATTTCGCTGGTATCGGCCTTAAGCGGATTTGTTTTCGTGCGTTTGGCTATTTTTAAACCCGACTTTGGTTTGCCATAAATGGCTTAGTCTTTACAAATAGGAGTGGGCAGTTGGCCGGTAGGCGGTGTGCGGTGTGCTGTGGGCGGTGGGAGGAGGGTGGTGCGCATTGCAACACCGCTCCACCGTTGGCAACCTTGCAACGCGGCCTTACAAGGCGTTGGGGTCTGTTGAACTCCAAGCTCGAGTTTGATTCCAAGCCCATAATTAAAATCACAGTCCGAAGTCTCTCTTTTTCGAACTTCCCGAAATCTGATTTAGTAATACACTGTTTTTGTATAATAATAATAATTAATAATCATGTAGGTTTTAAGTTGATAAAGGGGTATAATTGTTCATAGCATTACTCGGTAAGCAAAAGGAACTACGGAATACCAATGTAGACAATACTGTTTACTTTTGATAAGGAACTACAAAGACCTTATTTTCATCAACCTCTTTAGCTTCCATAAAAAAACAGGCTAAAAATATATTTTTTTTTCCATAAATGGTGATTCAAGCTACACAAGTTTTACTGTGGTTTCAATAATTTCACATTTGAATTGCCGTCCGAAACTGACGTCCGAACTTTGAGCTCTCTCTCCCACTTCCACTTCCATTTCCATTTCCTCTGGTTGAGTGGCGCTCCCTCTATCTCTCTCTCTCTCTCTCTTCCCCCTTCTTTCTCTCGCCCCCTCTCTTTCCCCTGTGGTCGCACCGTCTCTTTCGCATGGGTTTATCGTGTTGAACGCGACGATGACTCGTGGTCGTGTGAGAACGCTTTATCTGACACGTTTTTAAATTTATTTGCGCAATGTCTTCCCCTTAGGCGTAACGCTCGGCAAATTTATGGCCAAGATATAGAACTTTTTGTCTCGAGACGAAGAGTGCCCGAAAAGAACACCCCCGACCAAAATAACGATTGCAAACCAATTTTCTGTGGAATACACGACGAGCCAAATCAATCAGCATTTATGAGCCCCCCATAATGGTGGAGCTCCAGCTTGGAGTGTTTATTGGATGCCATTTATAGTATATTCGCGTATATTTTGATTGATTGCCGGGCCTTGGGGTACAGTCACCGCTTTTGTCCGTTAGTGGGACGGGACAAGCGAAGGACACACAGCACTAACTGAGTCAAGTGTGCCGTATTGATAACCGATAGCCCGGTCCGGACCCCGATAAAACTGGAGCGGAACGTCGCCGCGCTTTCCAGGCGCGGACAGAGGTAACCGCTGGGCGATAAGATAACCGCTGGTTACAGCGCCGCTCTTCCCGTTATCCCACCCACTCGGGCTATATGTTTACCGTTGGACACTTTGAAAGACGGAGCTGGCGGGGGTGGCCAAGCACACATGCATTTGGAACGTGTAGGTGAACAAACGGCGGACCGTTTACAACAGTGAATTTGTCTTTGGGTTTTCGGCTAATCAGCTGACTAAACTGGCGGCCTCTCATCCCACCACAACCCCCCCTTCCACGAATCCGGGACGACCGGATCTATTTAAAGTTTTTTCATTTCATTGGCGCAGAATCACTGTCTCTCTTTTCTCGTTTTTCTTCGTTTTGTTTATTTTTATCACTCGAAAGTGCTAAAATGTGATTTTATTTTGTTTGTCAGCGTAACCAAAAATCACAGAAAAAAAAAAAACGCACGTAAATAAATTGAGGAAAAATTAAATTGTATCTCGGAGGATGCAGTTCTGTGCAGTGGAGGTCGTCTATAGTGTGTGCGAATGCATCATTATTTCAGATATATTTCTGAACTGCTGAAGCATCGCTTCCAGCTAAACGGCAACTAGGAAGAGTGTCTAAAAATGGAGCGAGCTGTCGACTGAGACAGAGATCGAGACAGAGATAAAGATCGAGATCGAGATCGAGATAGAAATATGGGAGTGCTGGCGCTGGAGAACCAATTAAGCGGTTTCCGGCAACACAAGCTCGGATCAAGTCGAACGATCGCGGCGCTTACATAAGACACGTGCTTTGGACAGTTGTCCGAGATCCACGGCTCGGAGAGATCGGAGCAGCTCGGTGGGACTTCGGTGGGGGTGTCTATATGTTATGGTACTTACCGTTGGCGTATTTACCACCCGTTTTCACCATGGTTAATGCGGTGGTCATGTGTGCGGCGCGGGTTGAGTTTTTATGTATACTTTTGTTTCTTATATGTTTCGAAACGCTAACGCTCGCGTTTGGGTCACTGGAATTTCTCGATATCTCACGCAGCGTGTTCCGGTTCCGTCATGAAGTTGCGGCACATGTGTGGCTGCTGCTGCCCGAATTTCTATTTCTTTACGCGTGTTTTTTTGTGGTTTCGCTCGGTTTGGAAACGGTTACGGGTCCAGAGATTCTGGGCGTAGGACTTTCAGAATTTCTGACTTTCTGACTTTTAGAATTGTGTTCGACGACGAGCGGTTTTGAACGTTCTGGCGAACGACTGCGACTGCTTGAGTAACTGGCGGCGGTCGATTCTTTTATAAATATGATCGAACTCGGGCCGCCCGACCGCTCTACCGCTCTCACCAACACACACACACGGATCGCCATCGCCAGAGAGCTGAGTGTATCGCGTGAATTCCGCTATCAGTCAAAGCGAACACGCTGGCACTCACAGACACAGATACTCTTTGTGTGTATGCTGGTGCTGGTTGGTAGTGCTAGTGGATTTCTCTCTGTTCGAGCCGGCGAACGGGAGTAAGTAAACAACACCCAGACCAGCACATGGTTATCAGTTCGGGCCAAGTGGTTACCGCTCGCTTCCCGCTCTAGACCACCGCTTTCTGGGTATCGGTATGGGTATGGGTATGCGTATGCGTGTGGGTATGGGTATGGGTATGGACTGCAGCAGGCTGTAACATTAGTCACAGATCGCTCTCTGCGCGCGCTCTCTTCGGGGCATCTGGTATCTTCCAGATACAATACATTCCGAGCAAAGGCATGAATGAAACGCATCCTGCAAACGCCTAGGTAAACAGCTCACCCTCTGGAATCGCGAGATAATGTGCCACGAAAACCTCAGGCGAGGTCATTGTTTCGCCTGATAAGGACGGCTCAGCCCCATCTTGGTCCCATCCCATCTTCTGAGAACTCTTTGTGCGCACTGGCTAATGACATAACCTAGCCTCGAGGCGATCCATTACACCGCTCTTAGTGATCGATGGACACCCTTGACTCACCCGCTTGCATAAGTCACAGACCCTTTGATCAATGCAATTTTCACTTCAAGACGACACGGTCCTTCCTTTAGGCCCCTTTTCATTTAATTACTTGACTTGTTTATTTGGCTGCCCTCTCTGTTGCTTTTATTGTTTTCCCCACACTCGTCTTATCAATATATAATTGCTGAAAACGAAATGACTTAAACAAATTATTTATGCTTATCAGCGGACAACACTTCAGACTTTGATTTTCGACTAAGTAAATGAGCCGAGCACTGGCGATCCCCATTTCTACTTCTGCCCACTGCCGCCCAGGAAACGCTCTGCAAATTCATTCTGATTCTTACAAACACCTAAGGGACGTTGGCCTGCGAGGGGGGAGAGGGTCCAGGAGTCAGGGGCCAATGACGACAGCCGCTGGCTGGTAACACTCCACTCCCATTCCCGTTTTTACAGAGAACAAAAATACAAGTGCCCCATTTTATTATACTTTTATGACATTTGATTTGGCAAATTAACCATTATAGGGGACATACATTAATAGATACCTTGAAGCACGCAAAACTCAATCAACTAAAAATAGCGCTTAATTGATTACAGTGCTACGTTAAATTTACAAAACATTCACTAAGTGGTTTGATCTTACTCTGATATTTTCAATAAAAAAAAGTTTTTACATATTTGCAGACTATTTTTTGAAGATGTTAAAAGACTATATCTAGGAAATGTTTATTTTAAGTTCATAATATTTTTAAGTTCTAACAATTATTAGCAAGCAATATCATTATTTAAATTTTTGCATCTAAGCAAAAGATTTCTTCCCCCATTTAGTTAATTCCAAATAAAAATCCAATCCGGTTCAACCATTAAATTTATTTTTCAAAACATTTACAGAAAATACTCTCAGTGATGGACTTTTACTCATATGCTATATTTATTTATTTGCCGTGCATTTCGCCGATGGCAAATCAATTTTGGCACATGGCAGACACGTTTCAAGGCACGTTCATTTGTTGACTGGCTGACGGGCGAATCTCGAGACATATGAACCTTATCGGCTTCCGAATTCGGAGGGCACTCGATTAGCCAGGCCCCCGGGACCCAATCCATAACCCGCTTATCGGCACCGGATCCGCGGCTAAAGAATTAGCCATCGCCTCTAATGGGACACTTTTAATAAGTGATTTGGGGGAAATGCGGATTTATGGCTGGCTAAAATTAGAGAATGTCGAAAAATTTCTGCGATGGCAATCTAATCGAGTGACACGCCCACTTCAAAAGGCAGGCACTGATGGATGTGATTGTTACAGCACCAGATCTTATCGCCTCACGAATGGTAAACAGTCAGTCCGCTTGACGTCAGTTATTGGGGGGAGAGGGGCTGCGGGTGTTTGGGGTAGGATCGGGCTTAGGATCCGGGGATGGAAGCTCCACCATATGGCGCACCCCCACATGTGGGCACTGCTCTAGACTAATTAATATGCAGCTTTTTCTTGGGCGAATTGTTCAAATATCGATCTCTCAGTGGAGAATTATTTACGCTGCATTACGTATACGCCAGGTGTAACCAAACAAAAACCCTCTAAACGGGCTAATTGCGCTACATTGTTGCTGTGTACCAATCTATATCGATGCTTAAGCTCCTTTCCACCGCTCGTCGGGAGTTTTTTTCCACTGCTAATCACGATGTCCCCGGACAGATGGACATTGTTTGAGGCGTTGGCGCCAACAGCATTTTGATGCCCTCCACAAATGTTGTTCTATGGAAATTTGTCATCATTGGCACTCTTTAAGGAGGGAATATCACAATATGTGGTGCAGTTCGTCAGCGATTGATCTTGAGGCGCGTTTAAGAAATCCTGCTGATGGAAGTTTTTTATTCTGATTGATCTATCCATTCGCAAATATAATTATTTATTTATAATATTTTCATTGTCTAAATCAATAAACACATAGCTGAAATTTTAAAGTTCGAGAAATATCATAGTTAAACTAAATTAATAATGTGAAAGACTGCATACCATTTATTAACTAGAGACTTGTAGATTAATACATAAAATATTATGTTCATATATGGACATATAACTATTAAATACTGTTTGTCACCGTCCTTAGATTTATGCAATACATAAAACAATAATATTCAATCTTAAAACCACCCTCCAAAAACTTGTTTTATAACATTTCTTAACGTACTATATTTAACGAACATCAAACTTGCACCATTTAGATACTGTCTAACTTGGCAAAAATGTCGTGAGGCACTCATAAGCCCGAGAGCCGTTACCTAACATCTTTAAATAGCAGAAACTTTTCCATTCCTAAAGATAGCAGTAATTAATTTTAATTAATATCAGTTACCGTTTCGCAAGCCAATAAAGGCCAATAAATTGAAAAGAGTATTTCTACGTCGATCGCTGTGATTCTCCCAAGTTAAGATTGCTTTGCATACAAACAAGTCCAGATTATTGATCACAATATTGGAATTTATATTTCTGTGGCATCTAAATGTTTGGGCAAACGGCTCATTACAGCGGGGGATCAAATCGATTGGGATTGTGTGAATTCCTAAGGCATATTTGAGTTACCGACTGGCGGCGTAATTGAATTGTGTCCAATCAGCGACAATTGTCCATTGTACACTGCCACCCGCCAATTTCAATTAGCGTGGGTCCACTGGCACTGGAAACTTTTATCGGATGTATAGCATATTTGGATATTGATCAGTTGGGTGGGTGTGGCCGGTGGGGGCGTGGCTCTTCATTAGCACCCTTTCAGAGGGAATAAGGTCTAGGAAATTGTCTGTGGGTCAGCCACTTGGCAAATAGTCAAAGACTTGTATTTGCGGAAAAATGTATTCAAAATTTAATTTAATTTAATTGTAGGTGGAAAGACCAAGAGATGGCGATCCGCTTTATAAATAGATCATTTCGGGGCGCCTATTTCCGCCGGAGGTAGAAAAATGCTTGCCTTGCCTTGAGTCACTCGACAAATCTCTCGTGGACGCAGTGCGACTGCAGAATCTAAAATCTTATCTCAGGGAAGATTTCGAGGGGCCATAAAGAAAGGCGTATTTCACATTTATTGTGTAAGCGTTATCATGTGCAGGCGGCTAAATGCCAGTAGCGCTGATTTATCACCTGCGTGACATCACTGAGCTTTTAGCGATTATCTAGCCACTAGCCACACAGGGCTCGCTAGAATGAAAATCCAAAGATCAGGCGAAAAGTGCCTGGGGTGACTTGGCAGAAATAGGGCCGAAAAGTACATAGATAGCTAAAAACGAGCATCGCGTTGGCTGTGAAATGGGAATTTAACAATTCATTATCGCCGCGGAGACAGCTGAACACTCGCTTCAATATAAATACGAATATAATTTGTGGCAAAAAACAACAAACAGCATTGAGTATTTGCGTTAACAGTGCAAAAATGATTAAGCGATAACCTTAAAGACGGAGACACGGAGACACGGGACAGGGAGATCGAGAAAGAGGGAAAGGGAGTGGTGGACAAAGAATGCGATCGGAGAGAGAGACAGCGAGAGAGAGAGAGAGCGTGAGAGAACGAGGCGCCGCACTGTGCTAATTGTTTTTGCCATTTTGCAGGCCCCAATCCGATCCGCATTCGCCTCTCTCGGCCGATCTTTGATCACGTTTCCCGCACACGACGAAGGCACCCGATTCAGTCACTCGGCGCCTCGTTCACGTGATAACCATGTGCTGGCTCGCCTCTCTTTATGTCTTCATGTCGAAAACGAGTCACAAAATGAGTTTGCCATTTTTTGCAACTGTGGTGGGGGAGTTGGGGGCCCATCCATGGGTGTGCTGCCCATGATTTCACCACCGAGGCGCTCCGCAGAGATTGTGTGAGAGAGAACGAGAGAGAGAGAGATAGAGGGAGAGACGGTCGAGAAACTGCCGATTCACACCGAGTCGGCCGACTATCACGCATTTCTCATTCCCCATTCCGGTCGAGATTTGCACATTTTATTTTGGGCCCCCGGCACAGACCCCCATCCGACCAGTTTACGGTGATGGCCAGAAACCGAGGCCAGAAGCATAACGAAGCCCTACACCGGGAAAATAGTAAAGATTCATTTTCTGATATCTGCTACATTTTTATTTTAACACCTCATCAAAAATCATTTGAAACTTTAAGAATACTGAAAGCATTTTGTACTTTTGGGTGTTGTTTAAAATATTCTCCCATATCTGCACTTTCTTATTTATTATTTTTAACATCACCTCATGAATTTTAAGTGTTTCTATTTAATTTATTTTGTGATAAGAAAATCTACATTTCCTTAAAAAAAGATAAGAAATTTTGACATTCAAGAAAGGTCAACGGGTTATAAAGTCGCTTAGTTGATCTTCCGTTTTTGGTTATTATAGACTAATTTCAAATATCAAGCTTTTGTCAATATTAAACTATTAAACATTTTTCAAACATTCGAAATGTAACATGTAGGGTAATTCGCTGAAGCTCGAAAGTTTTAAACTTGCATAACTTATGTAGGTAGGAAGATTCGAATTTTCATAGTTAAGAAATCTATGAAAATTATAATCTTACTTTTTTTTCTAGATTCAAATATAAAAAAAACATTATCAAAAATTTTGTATACTTTTCCTCTGTGTAGAAAATGGCTTGTTCGAGTGGCCACGGTTCAGTTTTACGGCTTTATTGCGACTTGATAAGATCACTCTAGATTTCATAAAAATAAGTCCATTTAAATGGGCATTTAATGGATTCCCTTATCATTAGCTTGCCTAAGAGCTCACGATTCCTGAGCATGTGCATGAGGAATGAAAATTGCTGAGTCCCCAGAACTCGGAACTTACCCAGCACGAGATCCAATTCGAAATGCTAGTTTTACTGGGAATCGAATTTAAATTTGGTTGACTCAAATACTCTCGCATTGCCGTCACACAACTAAAAATACTTATGTGTTTATATATGTATGTCGATGTGTACATAACACTGCCTTTGTTCATATCGCGTGCTTGAAAAAAAAAAAAACATTTATTCAAATTCCGCTTATCAACAAGTTTGCCCCGCTACTGCCAAGAGCCCCAATCTCCCCGCTCCAACCGCCTTTTTCCTCACTTTCCATTTGCCCGCCGAGTCCGAAGCTATAAAATGTACACGGCACTCTTTATAGCATGTGAGAGATACGCTCGAAATGGGGATTATATGATTGCCAAATTGATTTGCCAGCTCGACTTAATTTTGTGAACCAACTTTATCTGATGGCGCAGCCTATGGGATAGTTTTCAGTTAAAATCTACATTATTTGCTACATCAGCAAGGAGTCCCTTTTAGAGAGATTGGCCTTATATGGAATGGCATATCTAAAACACCACGTGTTTGGCAACACAAAGTTTAATTCAGGTTGATTATTACTTATATAACTCCGTGCTATCGTTCGCAGATCCTCCATATTTTACTTATACATGAATTCTACATGATTGCTACATGTGCATGTAACTTACACACTACTTACTTTCTACATACGATCTTTACCTTTTTGGAGCATACTTTCTGGGGCATTTTCAAAGTAAATAACTAAAACTTTCATTGATCGATGTGGCCATTCATTAGTGGACACGCAAATACTACGAGTACTAAACAAAAAAATTAAAAAAAAAAATATATATAAAAATCAAGAATGGCAAATACTAATAAAGTAGGGCGGCCCTCAAGGTCAGTGATCTCTTTATGGAATGCTAAAGTCAAACCTTTTTTATTTTACAAAAAAATAAAAAAACTGAACCTTTAAACTGAAAAATAAACTTCCGGCAATAAAGTATAAATTATTAGTTGAATACTGAACAAGTAGAACAACCTATATGTTATTAGTTTCAATTCTATACCGAACAGATTTTGATCTGTAGCCTAAAGCCTAATTTTAAAGCCATATAAGTTTTGTTTTGATACTTTTGTGGATTTAAATTAATACTAATTTTATGGAGAAAGTTTTAATATCAAATAATTTAAAATTCATGTATCAATAGCTTAGTTTCAATGACCATGTTTTTGGGTGTAGGGTATATTATATTTTTACAATTTGAATACTAACAAGACCTGGTAGGAAAGTAAATTAAATATTTCTAGCCAAATTCCTTTTAAAAAAGTAATCCCTTCACATTTCTTGATCTGTTACTATAAAATACTTATTTTCGTATTGAATTTTTGGTTCACGTAATCCCCGACCTTATCCTCTACTTAAGAGTTTGTGCTCAAAATACCGAATCTTGACTTATATTGATAACATTTCTTCAATGTAAAATAAAATTATCTGACCTTCACAAAGCGAGCAGTTCCATCGGTATATGACCCCACCCACATTAAAATCCCACCACAGGTGGGAATCAAACATTTCTGTGGTTTTCTTTGCACATGTTTTACATGCGTATTTTATTATTTTTTTTTCGCATGGTTGATCTTATCAATTAGTCTATACAAGCTAAAACTTAGGTCAAGGGGAATGCAAATACAAAGTAGTCACAGTTAACAAATACAATTTACAAATATACACGCCCAATGCGAGAATGCATTGCGCCAGGCTGCAGTTAGGATTGACAGTTGAAGGGTTTGGAGCAGAACGAAACTAGCTGACTAGCGGATCCTGGACCCAGTTCACCAAACTCAAGCCCCGCCCGTCTAGTGCTGCGACTCCACCTGGGGCGTGGAATTGCGACGAGGCTTCGCCGGAGGATCGTTCCAGGGCTGGACATTCGCCTTGCCGAAGATCACGAAGAGCGTGTTGCCCACCAGGTAGAATCCAGCGGCGATAAAGAACACAATGCGCCACTGCTCGGGATCGTGCTGGAATATAGATAGTGGAGTATATGTTAGTAGTGAAATTTAAAAATTTGCATTTTACATAACATTTTGATTTTGGTTAAAATAACATTTTCTTTTTAATTCCAACAATTTTTATGCATATTAATTTTAAAGATAATTTTAGTTGCACAGACTTTATTTTAAATCTCATAAATCAATAAACATGATTCTAAATTACTTCTGAGGACTTTATGTACTGGACTCAAGAAATAAAATATTTGTAGTTTCAGTAACTTTGCTTTTGGACTCACCTCGTTTGTGACAATGAAACCCACGATCAGCGGGGCAATGATGCTCATGATGTTGGCCACTCCGTTCGTGATGCCCATGAGGACGCCCGCGAAGTTGGGCGACAGATCGATGTGGTTCATGTTGAAGCCCAGGTAGGTGGCTCCGTTCATGCCCACGGTGAAGCAGAGCAGTACCACAGCCAGCTCCGACTGATCCTTGTTCACGTAACCCAGGCAAATCAGTGTGATCATGGGGATCCACAGACCAATGGAGTTGAAGAGTTTCCTGCTGGTCACCGTGGTGATGCAGTTCCGGTTGTTCAACTGCGCGGAGATCGTCGAGAACACAAAGGACATGGCGAACATGCACACGTAGGGCAGCGAGGAGAGCAGGGCGTTCGACTTGATGTCCTTGCCCAGGATGTTCTTCATGTAGCTGGGGATCTCGGTGAGCAGGGTCCAGAAGCCCCAGTTGTGGACGGAGTGGGCCACGATCAGGACGAGGAAGGCGGGCGAGGTGAAGAAGCTCAGCCAGGGCGTGGGCAACTGCTCCTTCGGCAACTCCTGGGCACTGTTCACCTCGCTGGCCTGCGTCATCTCGATTAGCTTCTTCTCCTCCGCCGAGATGCTCTTGCACTCCGCTGGCGATCCCGCGCCAAAGAAGAAGTACACCACCGACCACACGCAGCCGACTCCGCCGGAGATGTAGAAGATACTGGGCCAGCCGATCGGCGATGCGGCGATCACCCCGCTGGTGGCCAGCATGACGATCGTTCCGAACTGGTTGCCCGAGTAGGCGCACGTTCCCAGCGTCGCCCTCTCCTTGGGCGGCGCCCACTGGGACAGGATCGTGTGGGTGGAGGGGAAGACCACACCCTGGCACAGACCCTCCACCACGCGCAGGGCGCAGACCAGCTGCCAGCCCCCAATACGGGCGCAGATGGGCGTGAGGATGTTCAGGATCGAGCAGATGGCCAACCCCGAGAGGATCATGATCTTGCCGCCATACTTGCGGGCCAGCTGACCCGACGGCACTTGGGTGACCACGTAGCCCCAGAAGAAGCTACTCAGCAGCAGGGACTTCGTCTTCTCCGACCACTTGTATTCCTGAAAAAATTCAAGTAGTTCAAAGTTAGTTTTTCTTGATTACAACAAAATAAGTAGTCAATCGATTTGGCTAGAAAAATTTACGTTTAAAGTTTATAATTTACAAAAAAAAAACCAATTAAAAGGTGTTTGTTTTAGTCAACAATTTACATCTAAAGCTTACAATTTATAAAATATATTTTTTAATGTTGTTAAAATACAATATTAGTTACATTTTGCATTTTAGAAAATGATAACGGTATGTTAGCTTTAAGTTTATTTAAACTTCTTAAAACTCTAAATGTTTTTAAAACTTTTTGCAGGTAAGTGCAGGTATAACTCAAACCTTTTATTTTATTTTCAATAAAATGACGATGTCTAAATAAATAAATATATAAAGATTCATTTGTCAAAATCACCTTCACAACAAGATATTAAATACATTTTTAACTTAATTAATAAATATATAAAGATTCATATGTCAAAATCAACTTCACAACAAGATATTAAATACTTTTTTTTCTATTAAGTCAGGCATACCAAAAAATGTAATCATTAAAATTTATGTTTAGAATGTTACTATACGTTTCGTGGTTTTTATGGCTAAAATTGTTTATTATTAAAATAAACATTTGAAATAAAAAAAAAATTAATAAAAAATACTTTATTATACTTACAGGGAAATCGGGGTTGACGGAGGCGGCATCGGTCATGGCCACCACGGCCACCGAGAGATTCACCCGTAGGGCGTAGGCCACCGTGAGGGCGAAGAAGAGCAGGAAGACCTGCAGGTGACGCACGCCCAAGCCGGAATCTGAAAGCAGCCAGAACGCAATCGATTAGGTTACGTATTGAACTGAAGACCAGCCCAATCAATGGGCAGTCAGTCATCGATTAGCCACGCTTATCAGCTATCAAGCGCGTTATCAAAGGCATACATGTTATGGAATTGCGGCTGTGTCTGTAGGTCACCTGTAGGACGCTTGTGGCCAAGATTCGGGATTTGCCGTTGGCGTTTTCCAGTGACGCAACAGGCAAAAGAGCCGAGAGCGGGCCCCCAGCGAAATAGATTTATGACTGACAGTGTAGAAGGAGCTGGCGCTTCTTTCGCCCATTATAGCCGTAATTTACGCCTAAATTTATCATCCCTTATCAGCCAGACAAGCGCTGGAGACAAAATTATTTGCCTTTCTATTTGCATTAGGGGGGCAGCTTCTGTTTCTGGTTTCTGGATTACGAAAAAAAATTCCATTCATAGATATGGCGCCGAAATGTCGGCGGTGTCTGGCACTCTGCACAACCCACATTTAACCCCTTTGCCCCTCCGATTTTAGATATGAAACTATATACCTACATATGTAGTGGGTTAGTTTGCTGTGTTTGTTTAATCTCAAGTTTGCTGACAGGGATTAACTAGCTATGAGTGCGCCATTAAATACCAGTTGCACCAAGTGCTTTAGTGCACTCGTAAAGTCCTGAATCGCGCCCCTTTTTGCTTTTATATGCTCTGGCTGAAAAATGGGGGCTCGTCTTTTATGGATATTCTCTTATCATGGCTGATAAGAGATCCTACGCCATTTCTTTTCAGTCTTTGGAGAGCTATGTACTCCAGGTGCACCTTAATCTTAAAATATCTTGGGAAGAAGCTGTGGTTAAGTTTGGACTGCCTTGAGGTCGAATGCATGTTCGTTTTTAAAATTATTTGACAATACTTTAATCGCGATTTAAAAATTTACTTTACAGGATTTAAGAAATTCTTCTTATCTTTTGGGAATTTTCAAGATAATTTTATTCAATTTTATCAGAAATAAAAAGTAAACTTTCATTGGAGATTTTTTAACTTCCCGTCTAGAAAATACCAAATAAAACTTTCCGCAAGACTAACAAGTTTTTAAATTAATTAAGTTCTATTTTTAAGCACTCAAAAAAAATGATCTATCTCCTTTTTTTAATATTTCAGAAGAAAAAACCAAATTTATCCGACAAGATTTGACCCTTATCAGGTTCTGTTTGCAGAACACCTTAAGGCAGGACCCACCTTCCTCCTCAAAGCGACGATTCTTCACAGTGGTAACCATAGTTGCGATTGAGTTAATTAGTTCTCAATTAAATTATGTGGTAATTCACAGCCAGGCACTACCGTTCGGCTTGGAGCCTGTTCACTAACTGATGGCTTCTTGGCCGAGCATCCGCAGGTGCTTTACGCAAATAGTCAGATCACCTAACTAGCATCGCCTGCTGGATGTGTAGGTATAAGTATCTGTAACATAGAGCTACTGCTCGGGGCGCATCTGTATCTGTATCTGTATCTGCATCTGTATCTGTATCTGGGCCTGTGACGTTAACTGTCGCTATGATTTGTTGGCTGTGTAAAAGCGCGTGGCAGTTGCTCGTCGAATGCAAACGAGCAACAGCTTCACACACTTGCACCCACGAGAACCCCTGAATTTTTGAACCCCGCGGGGGTGGAGGTTATCTGCAGCCTTTGATGTAACCAAATCAGGCATTATGCACCGATTTACTGATCACTGGGCCAAGGCGTGCTGCACTCCTATCAGTGATCCAAAATTATCTGCGATTTATGGCCTGCCAATTTTGAAATCGTTTTCCGTTGGCTTCCAAGTTTTGAGCAGGGGGAAATTGGATCGTAGTATTCAAACTAGAGCTTTTCATTCAGTCAAAAAGCTCAAGCCCCAAAAGCTGACTACTAAAAGCTCCAATGTTATTGTTTACTACAGTGGGCTATCACTATAACGAATTGTAACTAAACTTTCAAGCTCTTGTTAACCACAAGTCACGCAATTACAGATGTAATTAAACCAGCTATCACCTAATGGAATTATAAACTTTAATTAAATTCTGTTCCCACACTGATGCATTTGCACTCAATGAATGGATTTCAGTACGACCTCTGGACACGCTTCTGGCGTAAATCCATCACCGCTTGGGGGTATTACCGCTATCAAGGCTGATAAGGATATGGCACCGATGGCCGATGTGGCAGTTGGAGTGGAGTTTCCCCCGAACGCGTTAATACCAACGACTTTCAAATGTCCAGGCACTTCAGTTTCGCATTGGCCAGATAGCGAGCGCCACTCGATGGCATTTTCGATGGGCCCTGATAAGTGGGTGGGGGTCTGGACATGACCGTCAAGTGGCCGGTGTATCCGACATAGGTGTCACAACATGCCACAGACAAGGCCCAGCCACTGGGCCACCTTGTGCCGCTGGATAGTCGGATGGATGGATGGATGGGTGGATGGATGGACGGCTGATAAGCCAGCTTTTTGGCCGACTTTTTGACCGGTGTCAGCTAAACGCACGAAAAAACTGGCAGAGCGGGTTTCGCTAAGCGCTATAACCACCCCCAACACAGCTAAAAAAGTTGATCATGTATAAAGATCGAGATAATTGTTTAACGTTTTTGGAGAAATCTTGTTTTCAATGAAAATTATTAGGATATTAACGATCAGAATTGATGAAACTTACATTATCAAAATTCATTTTGATGATTGACATATGAATTAACTTGAAAGTTCATTATTGATTTTGTTTATGATGTCTAACAATCTAGTTAGATCTATTATAGATGCAATTTTTTGCTGTGGAATTGGTGGCCTATCAGCACCCCATAACCTTCCGTTCTACCTGTGATTTGTGACCCGACTTGCGGTGTCAGCCTCGTCTCGATTTGTGTTTTATTTTTTTTTTGTTGCGTTATTTATCGGGCGCCATGGCGCCTGCCTTGCCGATTTGAATATCTAGCGAAATTATTTAAATATACAATTACAAGTAATCCAAACATGGTTGTTTATTTTGAGCGCACTTGCGTAATTTATGCTCTGACGGAAGAGCTCCCCGCATTTTGTCAAGTGCTAATGAATTTGCATGCAGGCCATTTGGCGCCCGATAATTGCACGCAGCTCTAAATAAAGATTTGCGATTTATCAGTGATAAAACCAGTGTGTGTGTGTGCGTGTGTGCATATGTAATTAGCTAGGGGCCTCATCCCTAAAGGCTTGGCTCCCCTCCCATATGCAGCCACTTATCCACTTCCCCCTCGGCTGGCATGCCAAGTAGTGGTTGTTGCTCCGTTTAGTCAAAGCAGGAACATAATAGGAAATATGTGAGATTTATGTTTTCGCCATATACGCGGCCGACTCTAATTGTTCAAAGAATCGTATCGCTCAATCTGAATCTGTAGCCGATGCTTGCCGTTGTTTAGTCGCAGTATTTTTGCAATAGTTGCTCATTAGCCGCCGGTACTAAACTGGATTCGCCTCAGACAGCCTGTCGAGTATTGGCTTCAATCTCTTTGTGATCTGTTTTGTTTTTTGCGTATTCCACATACGCCCCGTTGACTGCCACCCAAACAAAAAATGAAATCAATTGAATAGCTGTGTGTGTGTTTGCTTTTGCCCTGGACGCAGATTTGCATACAAACTTTGATGATTTATATTTGTGGGCACGCTTCCTGTCTGTCCGATTTATCCGTTTTCCGGACAGACCCCTCAGGCTCACAACTTCACGCGAAATAAAAGCCATATTTAATGAGCAGCCGTTTTGGGCCATAATTAGACTACACTCGAGCCAGTGACTAAGCCACTTCGAGCCAAAACCCCAGTTGGTACCAAGAAAACACTTGTTGCAGTGAGAACACACATGCCGAATAACGTCTAAACAAAAAGTTCACTGCGTCACTGCCACTTAAGATTTAATCACTTTTGCTGAAATTAGCAGTTTACCCGCACTTCAGTATTAATTGTTCAACCTAATCAAACAGCACTTCGGGTTTGGAAAAGTTTCGGCGATTTTTATTGGCGGCATTTAGATTACTATGTATATTAGAAACAGGTTAAAAATTAATATTGCCAGTAACAGTTTAAAGCTTTCATTCGATTTTTTGATTGTGTTTTCTATTTAGAGTATGTCGCACATTTTTAGTAAAGTTACTAAGATTTTCATAATTCGTTACTACCCTTAGTTATTATTTTAAAAACGTATAACACATTCCATGTCGTAACCCACTTTTTAAACGATTTTTCTAATCTATTTTTTAACGCGTTCTCGAGTGCATTTATGAGCCCCCAAGTTAATTGTCATTTTCTACGGACAATAGTTACTTAAGGCCCGACTTACTGCGGTTATCTAACCGTAGTTCGCTGTTATCGAACTGCTCCACTTACGTTTGCCCACGGCCTCATCCTCTTTTGTGGAGTTTTTCGCGTCCATGTTCATGGATCCATTGCTGCCACCGCAACACAAGATCTTCATGATGTCCGCTTTTTGTTGACTACTTTTAAATTAAATATGTACTATACGAAACCCTCTTCGCTGAGAGTTGGCAGTGGTAGTGGGAGGTTTTTAGTTGTACAAGTATTATTCAATCACTTTTACGGCTGACCGTTCTTAATGCGGCGTACTAATTGAATATTGGCCAGCGTTCGAGGCAAATGTCACCATATTCACAACTGTTGCAATTGCTTTCGTTACTGCCCGCTGATTTCGGTTGGTTTGATGTGAGCCACTTGACTACCGCTCTCGCCGCCGCCGCGTTTTCAGACCGACTGAACGCTGAGACGGCGCGCGGACTCCATTTATACGCTGCTCGATCGAGATCGGCCACTCAAACACGCTCCGCGCTCGCACGCCGACGCCGGGGCTCCAGCTACGTCACCGGAGGTTCGAGGCACTGCACTCCACTCCACTCCACGGCACGAAAACCACTCTCCACGGCGATTCCGGCGAAGGGAGAAATTCCTTGGCCACTTGCCCGGTTCGTGGACAGGTTGTGGGGTGGGCGTAGAGATATCCGTGAAATCGAATCTTATCGAACTCATCTTTAGATTACCCCGCCTTGTCAGGGCCGCCTTGTACTACATACTACGACATACAGCACATACTGTGGTACCGCTCAAGTGGGCGGACCTCGCACCCAATCAAAGGAGCCCCTCATATGATGCTCTTGACACAATGATATATTCGCGGGTATCAAACATTCAATCCCGAGGGCGGTGCGATGGCCTGCACCCCGAAAGCACGGAAATGGGCCAGTGGAAAATTTATGGCCCATGGGGTCTTCACTTCGGCGAATGAATGAAACCTTTTTGGTAAACAGAGATTGGGTTATTGGCCATGGGCGAGACAAGGGAAGCCCCGAACCGAACCGAACCGCAAAACAAAAAAAGAGCGTAGAGTGGCGTAGCTTTAAAACTGGTTAAGCGATCACTTGCCGTACTCGTGGATGCCACGGAACTTCAAGCTTAACGATGTGTCTAACTATCTAGGGGTTTTCCGAAATTCCTGCCAGTTAGTGGAGTAGAGTGTGTAGTGTAGTGTAGTGTGTGATGCTCTTGACATTAGGGCACTTTCACTTTCACTTTTCACCCGTCCAAAAGGGGGCAATTAGAAGTGTTCTCGGTAACAGCTCAGCCGCCGGGTGTTGATTAAAATTCTTAGTTATGCATAGTTCATGCTTGGTCGCCCCAATGGAATTCGTTTCGGATCTCGCCTCTCTAACGCTTTGTGTTTTTTTGCTCATTGTGTTTTTTTAGATACCAACTGGAATATCTGCAATTACCCCGCAACACGTAGATACAAGTATCTCATTGCCTCGAATCTCGGGCTTGGTTCGCACATTGCCAAATTTATAGCAACGCGAATGAAAGTTCGATCTAATGGTGCGTCAGCAGGGCAAACAAGTGGCTTAGATAGCTTGCAAAGTATCTGCCAGACTTTGCCGAAATGAAAACAAACGAATGCAAACTGATTATCTACAGACGCTAACAACGGAGTCGAGCATCGAACAAAACCGTCGAACGTGTGCTCCCTGGTAGCTGTGCTAATCTGTCTTAAATCCTCCCAATCAATCGAATCTCAAATCGGTACCAGGCGGGGGGACGACTCGTCAGTAGCCCACCTGTCGTGATGCCTCTATTTGATTTCCGATCTCATCAAGCGAGTTTCGGGTCAATGAGAGCGAACTTAACTCGGTTTATTGTTGGTAGACGAGTCACGAATCGATTGAAGCTGTTTTGGCAGATATTGGGAGTAGGTGTAAATAACTATAATACCCTGCCAGCCGATTTCATATTTCATAACATTCCATTAAAATTCACTAGAGATTTTAAAGCTGTGATGGATGTCTAAAAGGTTGATTCAAGATCGCTACATTTATTTTTGTATTTATTACAAAAATTCCCATTCTTAAAGTTCCTCACATGACTAAATATCATTTTAGATTTCTTAGGATTTAACAAATAGTTTTTAAAAATTATTTTTTGAACTCTTATTCTGGTAAATAAAAAAAAATGTATAGATATCTCAGAAAATAATTGGATAAAATTCCCCTTTTGGATCATTAACTAATTGCACCCTTATAGATATTTTACATTTATAACTATCATAAAACGCTGATGTAACTTTAGATTCGAATGCATTATTTAAGCCTTTGTTCGCCCAATTTAGTTTGTACCTAGTCTGCCCTATAAATAATTGAAATCCCCACTGACAGTACCGAATTAATCATGTTCCGATGGCCGAATGTTATTTTAAATTCACCGATCTCGTGCTAGGCACAAATGGTTCCCCCACAAAACCCAAATGTTAGCTCTTAATAGATCCATCAGAGACTAAAATAACTCGCTGTCGGATGGAAATCGATTATTGGTTTATGTAAATTGGAAAGGCCTGTCACAGGGAATCTTTTCCGCTGCTGAATGATGCAGCATTTTCCGATCTCCAACGATTAACCACCACCCCAAACGACCGATCACGCTATGCTCCACTGGCAAAACTGTGTTTTTGTTTTAGCTTTTCGCTTTTCACGTGTCAACTGGCCAAAGGGGCGGCGAATTGGTTCGAAATAATTGCCCGTAAATGCAATTACACATCCTCCGTCCGTTGGATTTTATAGGGCGGTTGTTCGGCCAATTACATTCCGTTACACATATTTTCAAGCCAGCTGTTGTTGATGAATTACAGATTTGCCGAGCACCTATTAAACAGACTTTCTGCGGATTGCATAAGTGCAGGCTTCCCCCGATCGGCCGAGATCTGTGATGAGTGGCTGTCAAGTTCTTAATATGCAAAACGTGCTGGTTTTGTGTGAACTTGGCCACAGACAAGTCAAGTCGACTTTAGTTCCTCAATACTAAACTATAGCTATAGTGTTTACACCACCCCCTCGCTGTGTCACATGGAAATTCAAGTTCAAGTCGCTCCGTTCAATGGAAATCGAACGAACTCCCGCTAAATTGGCAAGCTTTGTTGGCCCCGCCAATAACTGAGTTAAGTACGACCGATGTTGGCCATTTGGCTGTTTGAGCGGCCCGTTGCGCATGTTAATTGCCGACCGAAAGCCGATTTTGGCCGGCGATTAACGCGCTCAGATGACATTGATGGGGTACTTCCCCACTTCCACATACCACCTCCCCTCCAGAACTTGGGTATTCCGATAGCGAGTTTTTGCGGTCTTTCAACCGAACTCATCATCTATGTGTTGCACCAGAAAAAATATAGTTTTCAATTTCATAATTACAGAAAATTTCAAAAGATTTATTTTCTGATATAACTGACAGTGCTAATATAACTGGCAGTGCTTCTTAAATGAATTTATATTTTATGATCAACCAGAAATTATTTTAGTATTGAACATTCACCACTATAAAATACATATATCCTACACAAAACATCAGTAATATCCTTTTAGTCATAGCTCATTGAACAATGAATTAAATGTGCCAAAAAACTTAATCATAAGATGAGCATTACTTAAATGATTCACTTCGATGAGTTTACTGAACCGTAATTAAGATTTGTTAACGCGAACTTTTACTCTGTAATGCCAATAAGTATTTACCTTTTATAAAGGAGGAAAATTCATTTTATGACGGATTTATGTTGACTAGAACATCATAAATTGTTTTCTGTGTGGGGAAGCTCAATATGTAGATTTCCTTGGGGATTTCATGGGATGCAAACATAAACGTCACTGTCATATATTTTTATTAATTTTGCGCTGCGAATTCGAAATGAATCCGATTGAATTGGGCTACGTTGTCTTAGGCTCGCAGGTGCCCACCTTGTCGACGTCAGAGCGAAATTGAACAGCCAATATGAGGCACTTGTTAACATGTTAACGCGATTTGAGCCAAACAGAGTTGGCAGCTGCGTCAGCTGGCCCTCCTAATTTCAGCTTTTAGCGCAGCTTATTCGAGGAATTTTCCGCGCCACTTGACAGCCGCGAAACACAGAGTCTTTCACATCCCTTATCTAATCGATGCTGGCCGAAATTAATTACAAATCCATCAGTTGCCAATTTGCGACAAGCGCCATAAAGCAATACAGTCTAATCGGCCACTTCCGTATCAGGAGCGCTAAGTAGTAAATACTGTGCAGAGGGCAAAATAAATCCTGAAGTAAGATTGTCAAAACACAATCAAAAACATAGGCCCCTGAATGCGGCGATAAGGGGCATAAATAATTTCTCCGCCCTGTTCGAATTCCTTTCCGCTTCAGCACACAGAAGCTATGTATGTTCGAATTTGTAATTGTCACAATTTTACAAAAAAAATACAATAACTCACAACAAGTGCCTTTTAGTACTGCTAACAAAAAAAGCCCCAGACGGGTTTCATCATTAGCTTTTGTTGGTTTATTTTTAGCCACTGGCTGCAGTTCAAACTAATTACAGCTAAGTTATTAAGAGTTAATTTTTATATTTGAATTTGCATTTATATTTAAGAAACGAGCGTGCGTCAGTTGATTTTTGCTCTATGTTTCAATATCAATTTTAGAAACGTGCGTCAGTTGATTTTTGCACTATGTCCTATATTCTAACTGACAAAAATGGAAGTTAAATATATATATATATATGTATATATATGGCACAAGAATTAGAAATCTACTATTAGTATCAAATTTAAATTTACTAAAATGTATTGTTGTGCTCTTAATTTTTATTGCTAACTCTTTTTAAAAATAGAATATTTAAGTTGCGGTGCAGTTAAGAAAAGTTAATTTTTAAGAATGGTGGAGCCTAATGTCAAACGTTTCAATTTTTTTTTTCATTTTTCAGAAGTTAAGACTCGTGGACTAAAATATTATATCGATTTTGATGATCTATAAAGTCAAACGTTTTTCAAATGTTTTTATTAATTTTATAAGAATTCAAACTCAATTGTTTAATTTCTACGAAAAAATATTTACTTTATGTCTTTTTATGAGACGCTTATAAATAAATTATATAAATTATAAAGTTTCAAACAAAATAAAAATACTCCAAAATCCGTTTTACAATATAACTATATGTTTAAAATGAGTGCCGGAGTGCACTTAATAGCTATTAAAGTAAATATTAAAAACAAAAACGGGAAAGTTTAAATACAAATTCAACTTGCAAATGAAAGCACTTCTTAGAAAATTTCGTTTTTTGGCTTTTTTTTACCAAGGCGACGAAGAGTTGAGGCAGAACGCAACCGTCATCTAAAAAGATCTAAAACCTATTAATTTCTAAAGCCAAAAGAGTACATCCGTTTCTAGTTGCTAAATAAAAAAATAAGCTTTTTGAATGTTTCGATGACCAAAATTGGATAGGTAGAACTGAAGGTAAAAATTAAATACACACATTGCAGGCCTTTCAAAAACAAATTATTCTTTAAAGGAACAATACTTCTATTTTTTACCTATATGTTTAACAACAAAGGAACTATTGGTTTTATTTAGATAGCTTTAAAACTGAGAGAATAATCAAGGTTTTATTTTTGGAGGATTTAGCCGTGTAAGCCTTCATTAAGAAATTTTTTCACGATGAACGAAAAGAGTGGTCTTCTCAAACTATTGACCCAAATTCGACATGAGTTCTAAGTATTGTGGAGAAATTAAAAAAAGAAGATTTATTAGCTTTCTGAGCTTACTGAGTTTTCTGGCAAACCCCAATTTTGGTACAATCTAAAGAATCTAGGCAATTAGAATTGTTCCTTAAAAAAAGATACCACAAAAATAAACCACAAAATGTTAGATTACTTTAATGAAAAACATGTGAAACGTTTACGTAATTTTTTTCAACACAGCTTAAGATAAGATAAAAAGACTATTTCTTTTAATGTTTATATGTTTAGTAATTGTTTTTTTATTTGTTTTTCCAGTTTTTTATTGGGAAACTTTATGAACCGAATTCCTAAAAGTATACAAAATTACTATATTTTATGCGTAATAAAAGTTTTAAAAAACAAGAAGGGTTATTATTTTTTCTACTGCTTTTTTAAGTTGTACGTTTGCAGCTATATGATATAGTCGTCCGAAACGGTCAGTTCTGATTTATATACAATACAAAAAAAAACACTTTCTGGATGGTTTCATTCAGATAATTTGTAACTGACCGACTTGTTTGCCAAAACACAGATGGGCAGACGGACATGACTAGTGATGCTGATCAAGTAAATACATAAATACTTTATAAGGTCAAAAATCCTTCACCGCGTTCCAAACTTTTGATCTGGGTTGCATTGCTATAAAACCCAATCAGTCCCTGAATTCTAATTTGAATTTCCCCAACAAGTGTTTGCAGACTTGTTAGCGAACACGTCAACCCACCCTAAAAATAGATTCATCGATGGGGTCATCAACATTTTCTCATTACTATAGTTTGGTTTAAATTAATAAAGCCTAGTACTCTGATCATTTTGACTGAATTTGTAATTCTCTGCATGGGTATAAAATGCCAAGAAGTGCCAGAATTCTTTTTTGAATTTCCCAACAAGTATTTGACTAGAAACTTTAAAAAATAATCAAAAAAATGGAAATAACAGAATAAATTTAAATATATTGGTAATTAAATAGTATTTTTTGAAATTTTTGAATTGCTATTTCTTATTGTTATTATTGCGGTCACAGTGACTATCGGTCAAACAAAACTAGAGGTGGGGAAACACAAATGGTTGCGGTTATCGATTTGTTTGATGTTATTGGCGGAAAACCACTTTTTAAAATTGAATGCTCCATAGAGATGGATAAACATCGTTACACCGGGTGGAATATCGATAGGATCGATATTTTTAAATAATCGATGACACCGATGTTGGCATCGATGTTTCACCACCTCTAAACAGAACGTGTGAGACTTTCCCAACTTTGTACAAGTAAAAATCATTCCTATATTATCAAATTCTAGAAAGTGATATCTCCGATTTACGACAATTATAATATTTGTGAAATTCTTCGCTGCAGAACACAGACAAGATGGCACAAAGCAAATTGAATGATCTTGCGGGCAAGCTGGGCAAAGGTGGTCCGCCGGGACTGGGAATCGGACTGAAGGTCCTGGCCGCCGTGGGAGCAGCTGCCTATGGCGTCAGCCAGTCCCTGTACACCGGTAAGGATATAGCCGATCTTAAACCGCCACCGATTTAAGGGGTAAACAGCATAAACATGGAAACACAAGCGGCATGTGCACATAACCTCAAATGGCTGCACATACATGGATGATTGTGTGTGTGTCTCTGCTGTTTCCCGGATTTCATAACTTACAATTTGATTTGCAATATTCTTATTAGAAGCCAATAAGTCATACCCATGAATGCTGGTTATATCAAGTTATCAGTTCTCTTGCCTCCTTTTAATTATTGTTATTATCCAACCCACGATTTCATATTTAGAAGATTGCATAACAAACTCCATTTATTTTTGGTCAATGTTTACTTGGCCTCTCATAACCAAGTTCAAAATAAGAAAGTACTTATTGATATTATCGGATATCAATAGATATATGTATGCTAACTTACTATATATGTAATTCTAACTTTTACTTATTTTTATCATTAGTTATAAAACTTGAAAAATATTTTATAACACAATTTAGTACATTTTCTGTAAACATTGTTTTCGTTGTAATAATATAACTAAAACTTAAACTATACTTCATTTAACAGTTGAGGGTGGTCACCGGGCCATTATCTTCAGCCGCCTTGGCGGCATCCAGAGCGACATTTACTCCGAGGGTCTGCACGTGCGCATCCCCTGGTTCCAGTACCCCATCATCTATGACATCCGGTCGCGCCCCCGCAAAATATCGTCGCCCACTGGCTCCAAGGATCTGCAGATGATCAACATCTCGCTGCGAGTGCTGTCGCGTCCCGATTCCCTCAACCTGCCCTTCCTGCACAAGCAGCTGGGCGTGGACTACGACGAGAAGGTGCTGCCCTCCATCTGCAACGAGGTGCTGAAGAGCGTGATTGCCAAGTTCAACGCCTCGCAGCTGATTACCCAGCGCCAGCAGGTTAATATCTTATTGTTTACTTTATTAAACGTGTACTATATGCCAAGATGTTCTGCTACTAGGTCTCCCTGCTTATTCGCAAGGAGCTGGTGGAGCGTGCCCGCGACTTCAACATCATCCTGGACGATGTGTCCCTCACCGAGCTGAGCTTTGGCAAGGAATACACGGCCGCCATTGAGGCCAAGCAGGTGGCTCAGCAGGAGGCCCAGCGGGCCGTCTTCTTTGTGGAGCGCGCCAAGCAGGAGAAGCAGCAGAAGATTGTCCAGGCCGAGGGAGAAGCCGAGGCTGCTAAAATGATATCCTTTTACAAAAAACAAACTAACCCGAAACTTTGAACCACTCACACTTCGCACTTAAAGGCTGTTATTATCTCTTAAGCTAAAGAAACTGCATTGGTTTCGTTAGATTACCAGCTATTATTGGCCTTAAAGTAACGTGTGAATGGGGACTTTTGCCCTTCTTTATTGCCACCACATGGTTCTCCTTAACTGTTATGTTCACTTAGGTCTGGCCGTCAAGCAGAACCCAGCCTACCTCAAGCTGCGAAAGCTGCGTGCCGCCCAAAGCATTGCCCGCACGGTAGGATTGTACTCACGCCCTAATCTTACCCAGAAATAATTGAACACTCGTTCCGTCCACAGATTGCCAGCTCACAGAACAAGGTCTACCTGTCGGCGGACAGCCTGATGCTGAACATCCAGGACTCTGGCTTCGATGACATGACCGAGAAGGTTTACAAAAGTAAATAGCTCTCGTTTTGATTAACAAAAAGAGTTTACTTTTAAGTTGAACACACACTTGTGCTTTTGGTTTCAATCACATTGGCCCAAAACTTAGACGTTTAGCCCTTACAATTGAGTAATTCTAACGCGTTCTCCGTACCTCATCTCTCTTCCATTTTTGCTACCAAATTTCGTTCTGTTAACGTTTCTCCCAAATCGCGCCATCCAGTAGCCGACGACTTGGACTAGGAGGCCTTCCACATTCGTTGTTAATTAATTCGTATTGCAATTCCTTGCTAGAGCTAGAGCCTAAGTACCGTTTAGATTTAACCACCCAAAAGCGGCGCGTCGGCTTCATTTTTTCACAAACTGTCTGCCAAGTGCGAAAAGTCCTTGCCACCCGGTGGCAGCTTCATCCCACATCCGTTCGCCGGGTGCCAAGGATCGGAGCACGGCATGGCTCTTAGTTAATCAATGATACCCGGTGCGGGCAGACGGCCGCACCAGCATTTAACTTTCCTTGTCCCATCATCGAGAATCACGTGAAACGTAAACGGAAACTGATAATAAATGCGTACTGAGAACTGTCTGCCGATCGTGTTGTTGTCCCTCTGCCAATCTGTAAATATTGAAGTTAGCTCGAAGCTGCCGGGGGGCAGTGTCCTCGAGCAGCGATCCCTCCACTAATCCCAATCCCCCGTCTTTGCAGTTGGCACCGGTCTGCCCAAGGACTGGCTGGATGCCCGGAAAATGGCCGCCAAGGTGGCCCAGCCGCCGGAGAAGGAGAAGAACGTGGCCAAAGTGGCAAGCAGCATGGCCGAGCGGATGATGTGAGTGGCTCATCTCCTTGGCACTCCATTGGCGGGGGCTTCCTCTCAAGATCCTAGTACAAAGCGCACTGAACAGAACGCCGACTTCGTCGCACACGATTACGAAACACATACTTATCGTTTTAATTGCGTGTATAAAATACATAAGAATAGTACATAAGAGTGTATACAGTACATATAGTTTAAGTGTATAGAGGTTTATGTATGTAAATTGTAGGCAGATTAGGTTGCTTCTCCGGGAGTGTGTGTGTCCCCGCCCGCGGCATTCCCATGTGTTGTGTGTGTGTGTGTGTGAGAGATCTTGACTAGAAACGTGTGTGTGAGTGTGTGTGTGTGTTATGGGCTCGCATCCATCGAAGTCGATGTTCATCCACCGCCCGGGACGGTTCTCCTCCCAGTCCTATAAATATTCCTATATCTATTCATAACGAACTCGAACAATCAAATTCCTGCATTAGGCGCGTGGGGTTAGCTTTGTATGTAAGTGTTAGTTTGTAAGGTGGCTTCAAAAGCGGCGCGACATGGACCACGATCAGGCCGTCGCCGGTGGCTTCCCCTCCGCCGGATCCGTTGGCTCCTCCGCCGCTGCTGCTCCCGCTACCGCTCTCACTGCCGCTGCTACTAGCATTGCTGTTGGCCCGGCGGCTCTCGGCCAGACCCGGAGTATCCCGTCGATGGCGACGCAACGTGGAGCTGGCCGAGGGCGCCGAACTACTCAGCGCAATGTTGGCCGTGAAGGCAGCGGCCTCCGCTCGACTGGGAACGGTCAAAGTGCCACCAGGACCCGTGGACGGAGGCAGTGCTCCGCCCGATCCAATGCCATTGCTAGCGCCGCTCGCTGCGGCTGCGGCAAAGGACTCGGTGATGCTGGCCAAGGGTCATAAGTTCGTCGTCTGCACCAGGCCGCGCTCCAGGTGGAAGCACTCGAGGACGGCGGCGCCCACGGAGCTGCGGCGGGCCACCATGGCGTTCACCACGCTCCACTTGTTCAGCCGCGGATCGTAGCGCTCCACCGAGTTCAGCGAGGAGCTGCCATCATTGCCGCCCAGGGCGAACAGTGCGCCCTCCACCTCGACCACTTCGTGGGTGGATCTGGATATGCAAGAAGATCCAAGGATTAAGCAAGGCCACACTTTTGATAGTACTCCAACTACTCACCTGCGCGAGTGCATGGCGGCAATGGGCTCCCAGCTGTTCCGGCGCAGATTGAACCGCTCGCCGCTGGACATGCACATGGTGCCATCATTGCCACCGATGCAGTAGAGATGTCCGTCGGTGGAGGCCACTCCACAGCTGCTCCGGCGGGCCGTCATGCTGGGCACCGGCTGCCAGCGACCCAGACGCGGATCAAACCGCTCCACACTCGACTGGTAGTTGGTGGAGTCGAACCCGCCCAAGCTGTAGATGCAGTTCTCCAGCACGGCCAGGCGACAGTAGCGCCGTCGCGTGCTCATCGCCGGACATGAGCTCCAGATGCCGGTGAGCGGATCGTAACGCTCCATGCTGCTCAGGCAGGAGGCGCCATCATAGCCGCCGCACACGTAGATCAACGCGTCGTAGGAGCAGATGCCCAAACAGCTGCGCTTCGTGCCCATCGGGGTGATGTTGCTCCACTTGTTGGTCAGCGGATTGTAGCTCTCGGCGGTGGCCAGATCGCTGACCCCGTCGTAGCCCCCAACCACGTACAGCTGCTTGTGCAGGGCGGTCACTCCGGACCGGGAGCGTCGCCACAGCATCGGAGCCACGGGACTCCAGGCATTGGATCGCGGATTGTACACCTCGCACTCGTTGTGGATGGCAAAGAGGCTGCCGCCGCCGACGGCGAACACGTAGGGCTTCATGCCCTCCGGACGCCGCTCCTGGGTCCGCTGGCTGCCCATCACGCTGCGCTGCTCCGGCAGCAGATGGTACTTCATGGCCTCCAGCAGCAGCTCCTTGCACTCGGAGTCGTCGCGCATGAGGGTCTCCGTCTCCACGCAGCTCATGAGGAAGTCCCGGCTGACCAGCGGCAGCCGTACATTGGACATCAGCTCGGCAATGTGGAGGCGGCGGGCGGTCAGGTCGTGCCGCACCCAGTTGATGACGGCGGCGAAGACGCGCTCCTCGGAGCTGATGTTCAGCTGGCTGTTCGAGATCAGCTCGCGCACCTCCTCGAAGGGCAGCAGCAGGAACTCCTCGGTGGACACCACTTGCTGGAAGTTCTGCAATGCGTACTTGTGGGAGCGCGTGTGCAGCTCCTTGCAGGAGTGCGCATCGGCGAAGCTCCGGATGCCCAGGCAGTTGGAGGGGTGCAGCTGGCGCAGCAGGAACTTGCAGCACGCCTCCCGCACCGAGTGCATCTGCAGCAGTCCGGAGGCGGGCAGCAGCACCTGCACGTTCTGCTCGGTGATCGTGATCTCGCCGGTGTACGTGTACTCGATCAGCTGCCGCAGCGCCGAGCTGTCCACGTCGTGCAGCCGCACCAATCCCTGAGTGCGCTCCAGCATGTCATCTGGTGTGCGGTGGAAAGGGTAAGTATTAGATCATTATTAATATTGATCTTGGGATCAAAACAAAAACATCATATGAAAAAAACCTGACAAAAATTTTGGGAGCAATTTTGGTAGCCTGAGTACCAGGCCCAAGTCAAAAAACATATATTTCTAATAATTAAATAATTCTTGATATTATAATTTAAGAATGTATACCTACAATCAGCCAAATTGTAACTAACAGCTAAAATCTATTCTTAAAAATGGTAAGACACTTAAAGAATATTCTATTTAGTTTTTCCGGGGAATTGTTAAAAAATACGGCAATGGCAGCAATTACTTTGGAGCGCCTAGGAACCAAGGTTGGAGGGCAGTACTCATCATAGCTCGCTTCTGAATTCTCTAAAATTCAAACTATATCTTTAGGTAATCGAATTGCCCGGGTAACGTCGTGTGTGGTCTTACGGAATTTTTAACTTTTCACTTTTTGAGAACACTTAAAAGTGAAAAACTCGGCTTTTTTCGAGCAATAAAAATTACTCAACGATATTACGATCGATGGCATCACATCTAAAGCTTGGTATTCAGGATACCAAAATTGCTCCCAAAAAAAAACATGAAAAAACGGAACAAAAATTTTGGGAGCAATTAGCCTAAGTCAAAAAACATCTATTTCAAATTAATAAATACTAAGTAAAAATAAAATCGATTTCTTGATATTATAATTTGAGAATCTATACCTACAATCAGCTATATATTGAAGGAAACATTTTTTTTACTATTCTAATTTATAAAAATAACTTTTTTTAAAATAGTAATTGCAAAGGTCCAAAAAGTTCAAAAATGAAAAAAAAGATTTTTCTAAGCCAGATTGAATTTATAAAACAAATCAAAATGTTGATTTGTTTGGTTTGCTCTACGTTTACATAAATTTGGTGCACTCTGTTGAATTTTAACGTGGTAAATTGTAATTGAAAAAAGTTTTAACAAGATTTGCTGCTTATGAATAAAGTATTTTGCAGAAGTGGAATAAGAAAGAGTGGCTTAACTCCTTGTCAAGTGAACTCACCATTGAACATCGCATAGAAATAGGGCGAGACGGAGGCCAGGACCACTCGATGGGCGTTGATGGTGTCGCCGCCCACCTCCAGACGAACATCGCAGAGCTGCAAAGGGCAGGAGAAATGTGAGTGGAGAGTGAAGAGTGGAGGGCTGTTGAGACATGGACTTTCTTCCTGAAGGCGCAGACAAAGTGTCGCTTTACAAATCCGATTAATGCCCGGCTACGTGCTCAATTTGCACTCCAAATCCTGCAATAACCCCCCCCACCGCCTGGAATCCTTAGAAGGGCCATTCATCAATAACTTTTGACAGGGTCCTCACAGTCAATGACCCCGACAGTGGAGGCACTTTTTAAAGGCAGAGTGTCGCTTACATCACGGCTCGATTCTGGTTAAGGCGAACTCATCCATCCAAGCCGCCCGCTAGGCGTCTAAAGCGGCAATTTGCTCTAATAGCCTCACCCAGCTGAACTCTGTGAGAGGGGGCGGTTTCGAGCGGCAATTAATGTTGCCGACTGCCCAAATAAACGAGAAACGAACGCAAGACATTATGTATGCGCCATGTGGGCAAGCTCAACGTGGACTCAACGACGACCTCAATCACGCGCCCATTCTAAATTCATATTTTAATTATGTTCACGCCTAACGCAATTAGTACGGCAATATCAAGATCTGTCAATTGACGGAATGAATATGATATGGGCTTGCTGATTTCAGTGAAAGCAATCGATCTGGCCATGACCCCAACTTGATTAGCAGAGCTGCAATTTGCTTTCTGCTCTTACCAGTTGGGTTATTCTGCATCCGACAGCAAATAACAGAAAATCCCTTATTTACTTTTAAGTCATAATAGAGAAATCCCTGATATTTCCTACCATAGATAGATATTTAACACCCGCTCACCTGTGCATTGTTCCGCATCTGGTTAATGGCTGCAAAGGAGGCGATGCAGTGTCCCGGATTCTGGTGGTGCGCCTGGGGAAGGACCTCTTCGTTGGGTCCCGGTGGGCTCAGGTCGCTGGGCGTTTGCGTGGAATTGTTGCTGGTGGTGGTGACATCCTCGTTGTTGCCACTCGCCTCGCCAGAACTGCAACGAGAATTTTGATGAACCCGTGAAATCCTCGCCTCCACAAAATCATCATCTTGTAAACATAATGGTAATGCTGGCGACAACGCGTCGGCAAAAACAGAAACAGGAACTCATCCCATGCTATAAACCCAGGGGTTGTTTATGCTTCATGTTCATGTTTATGCTATGTCGATGGGGCTTTTATATTTGGGGGTTGAATGGAGCGAACGTGGAGCATGAAGTCGCCACTCGAATTTCACTGGGCTTTAATGCCCAGCAAAAATTGCAGTTATTTTATATTTATTGAACAATTATTTTACCTAATAAAAATGTGTTGATTAAAATAATATTCAATATCAAAAGCAAAACGACATTAAATCACCAAGGTTCTACTTATTATTTACTAAATCCAATTTATATGTTTTCCTGTTTTTTTCTGTGTACTCACTGATTTGATTTCACGGGCAGAAACATTGCGACTTCGTGTGGCCGATGTTTATGCTAATGATGGGGTAAGTGGCGCTTTTCCCTTATCGCAATGCTGCAGCTGCTTGCTCCTAAAACATTTCCTCGATTTGGTCCTTGGTTGATGTCTTCAGTTTAGTTCAGTCTTTTCATTGGCAGTTCAGCTCCAACTTCGGCTGGAATGGAGGGAGCAAAAATCAATACCTGGGACAATTGTTGTGGCCACCCGCATGGAATAGAATAGCTTCAAATTTGGGTCAGGCGGATAGAAGGAGGGTTGGCTCGTCATGATATCATTCGGCCTTTTTGGCATGTCAAAGTGAGCGAAGCATCTGAATGAAACTAAAAACTGGGTTAAGTGCCTCCTCCACTGCCTTAACCATTGTTCTCGCGGCAGCGGAGCATTGTTGATGTCAGGATATGGAGTGGCTATGGATGGGGGCGTTTGGAGGACCCAGGAAATGGGGCAGGATGTGGCCTCGCCAAATTGCTTGTCGCATGCAACTGGCGCATTTTGCCAGCGATTCTAATAAACTGGCAAACAAAAAAAGCTAAGAGATTTATGTACAGAAAAAATATACGATGTGGATGTCGGAACTTCTGACAAATAAGTATGCACAGTAAGATCAAGAGAAAATATGTTTGATAAATTTTACTACAAATCATTTGAATAATATCTTGAGATACTTAGAGCGTTCATTAATTGTAAGTTCTGCTATTCATTATAATAATAACAATTAACTGCTGTACAGATTGTTGTGTTTTAGTCCTTTTTTTTGTAGACTAACTTAAAACCTCTCTTTTCATTATTCATACACATATAATTAAGTTTTTTGCAGCTTACCAATTTTTTAATAGAATATTTTACTACATTTTGATCTGTTTTATTTTTATTAAACATTTAAAAATACCCATTTTTCAAAGTGGAAGAAAGCTTTCATATCACGCTTGGAAAGTTCTCTTTGGGGTCAACAAAACGTGTCTCTGGCACATGTTTGTGAATTTAACGTCACGAATTTATCGCTGCATTAACAAAACAAGGCAGCAAAAAAGCAGTAGCAGCAAAAGCAGCACTAACAACCAGCAGCCGCTTAAAACATACAAAATTTCTCTTTGCGCACAAAACGAATTAACGACAATTTCAGTTTGTGTTTTTTAGTTTTAACTGAGCAACAGCCAGCGAGTCGGCCTGCCATGCTTGAGGGCGCAATTGTGCTGGAGGGCAATGTCCGCGCCACGCCGCGCAGCACCCCAAACCCCCTGAAGAGAAGCCCCATTAGGCTAAATGTTAACTGCCCTGCCAAATCAAAAGCAGGCCACTTGCCATCGTGGGACAGCCCTCGATTCGTGGTGCATTCTGCAGCCAGTTTCCCCAGTTTCCCCAGTTCGCTGCTCACTTTTGGGCGGGGTCAGCGTTAGTCGTCACACTCGGCGTATGAGTAATTAAAGGTACCCAGCCAGGGTCAGAATGTGGTGAGTCCGAGTCTCAGTAACATAACAATAACAGTAACACGTCTAACGGTTGCTTGTGGCCAACATAAAACAATGTACTTGTGCTTAGAGGTGAACTTTACCCACCAGTCGGTTAAGTTTATTTCTGCATACAGGAAAAGAGTTTGTTATTGATAAGCAAATGTTGAAGAAAAATTTAACATTTTAAGGTAATAATTAAAACAAATCTTCACTAGTTTTTAAAGATAATTTGATTGCTATGTTTGATGTATACATACATAACCCATTTTAAAATGAAACAATCTTAATAACTAAACACTAAATTCTAATATTAAAAAAATCTATTAATAAAAACTTAAACAGTTTTATTTCGTAAAATGTAGCAAACTTTAATATTCAAATCTTTAATGAAAATATGAATTCTTTATTGTTAGCCTAAACATTTAATAGTTTTAAGATATCAACCTCGTATTATTTCTCTTTAATGATTATTGTTACAATTTTAAGAATTGTATTAATTAGTTAACTTTTTCCCTGTGTACTTTAAGGGGCAATCATGTCTAACACACACGCAACACCGCAAAAAGGGGAGGTGGAGGCGGAGGTTCAGGAACCGGAAGTGGCGAAGGTGGAGCAGGAAGCCGGTTTAAGCAAGGGTGTAACTCTCGCTGACCTTCAGGTGTGCGATGAGCTGGGGGCCAGTGAATCAGCTTGCCGGGGTGGCATTATACATATATATAACAAACCTTACTAAAAATATGATTATCAAAGAAAAGATTGGAAGAGAGAGAGAGAGAGAGTGCGGGAAGCTGGTACCTAGCAACATCTGGTCGTAGCCAGTGTTTGTGTTTCGAGTGTGAAATTCAAATTAACAAGCCAGCATGCTCCGCACGTAGAGCCCGAAATGTGGGTAAACCGACGACCAGAGCCGCAGTCATTCAGTAATATTTAATGGTTTTGGCGACAGAGCAGAGCAGCGGAGAAAAAAAAATAACAAATAAAAGAACCCAAAACACACGGAGCCACACAAAAATTGTGCAAACATTGAACCGGTTGTAGTTTTTGCCCAGCCACTCGCCCGTTTGTTGTTGGCCACCTACATATGTATGTTCCATCCAACTCCACCTCCACGTGACTTGGCCAGCTTAAATCACAATGCAAAATCGGAAGGCCTTAAGCATGCTTCTTGAACGCTTCATTGATGATTAACCTGCTATTGTTGCTGCTGGTGCAATGCAATATTCTGTGCCCTCCAAGGTTAACTGCTTTGGCAATCGAGCGGAAATCGAGTCAGCGTTAGTTACAGCTAAAAATCAGTGAATAAGATGCAAATTATAGCAGCTAACTTATGGGGGGAAAGGGGGTGTTTCCAAATGTTTGTCTGATGAAGCTTAACTCTGAAATGGGTACTTTTCTGTTTAATTTTCTGTGTGGGTAGGTTTCTATAATTCTTTACTGGAATTTCGGTTGTCACATACATCGCTAGATATTTAAATACAACAGAGTACAATAAAATAAAATTGCTTAAAATGTTAATCTGATTTCTTTTTAGTTTCAAGCATTTAAAAAAAAATATTCTTATCAAAAATTTGTCTTAAAAACTACATGTATGCCCAAGGAGTCTATACATATATTGCCCTTTTGTTATTAAAAATATTAATTTCTCGTCAGAACTAACTATTCAGTTGTGTAGAGCAACCCAAAATTCTCCATTCACCCCGTGAATAAGTTCCATGAATGTTTAACACATTTTTTCGGTTTTAGCGAAAAGAACAAGAGTCACTTGAAGCCGCCCGCGCCCAAATCGAATATCAAGTGCCAGTGCGTGCTTGGTAAAAAGATTCCCACCTCCGAATTTGGCTGAGGGTTACAACTGGATGTGGGCCAAGTAATCACAGGCAAACAAAAACCAGCGATGGGCAGTCAGCATTAAGTATACGCGGCGTAAGCCGACAGATTGGTCTATTTGGTAATCACATATGTTACAATTAAGAGCGGGAAAACGAAACGAGGAAAATGAGATAAGGGCTGGGAAACGCACTGAACGAAAGTGAGTGGTGTGTAAGCCGGCATTTCGGCATTTCGGGCTTTTGGTCTGGGTTTGGGGCGGGTCGTCAACCTGCTGGCAGCGCGGGAAATGTGAAAAACAGCCGTTTTCCCCAATGGCGCCGGCGCACTGGCGTGTGAAAACTCCATGGGGTGGCCAAAAAGGAGTTGTTAAGATGCAACGGCATGTGCACAACCTCCTCCCAGAATTAAAAAAAAAGAAAGAATACCCGCCGCACCTTTAATCCAAAAGTAGCGTGGATTTCCTTTAACACTCCTCTTCCTTTAGAGTTGTTTATTATTTCTTGCACTTCAATTCTTTGGAGGCTCTTTTGTGAGTCCTTTTTTGGGTGTCGTACACTTTTCACTACGAATTTTAACTGCTGTGAAGCCAATTATTCGGTCGCAGCTGCAACTACAGCGTTGTGCTAACGAAAACTTCGCGGCACGAAAGCTCAAGAGCGACTGAGCGAAAACACAGTGGGTTTCAAAAACCATAGCCCCAAAGCTTTTATGGAGCGGAACGTTTGGTTTCCGGAATACTATAAAAGCTCGAGGTTCTTTGCGAATTTTGTAAGCCCTACAGTCGAGAAGCATACGAATATATGAATAATACGTATTACACTGGCTAACAAATTTAAATCAACAAAATACTCCAGAGATCAAACCTCGATTTTCCAGCCCAGTGTTAGAAAATGACACTCAAAGTGCTTTGTATAGTAGCATTTTTATTTGTATGGGATTAACGCTTTTTATTTTGAATATTTTATTTTTAACTAAAGTTCTGAATAACCGATGGATAGCTTATTTCATTAGAAATAGAACGTTCTATGGATTACATTGTAAGGATTTGGTTTGAAAAATCCTTTAATATCTGTAAGGGGACTTACTTAAATGAGCGATTGCTACTATCTTAACCACATAAAATCTTTCAGTCACTTGGTCTAAACTGCTAGGTTCTGCCAAGCGCTCCATTTAATGATTTAACGCAATAAAATGCTTAATATAATATTTCAATATTATTATAATATTTCAATATAATAACTATTGAAACAACTCCAAATATATTGCAATACGATGAGATGTTGCTGTCCTACTAATTAGACAACATTCGGTCAACATAAGCATAAATGTAACCTTTTGGGTATTAACAAATTTGAGGTACTGCTCGATTTTAGCTTGTAGTGGTAACCCTATCATTCGACAGATGGGGCCACCTAAAACCCAATTGTTTGCTGGGGCGAAAATGTTTTGAAATTGAAAGGCTGAGTAACGTTGTACAATTTAAAAATAGAAATGTTGGATATTTCAAAGTTTTATTTATATTAATTTATATTTCAAATGAGCATTTACATATTAAATCGTATTTTGAATATCGTAGTCTTAAATTTTTATATAAGATAACCAGTTAAGTTAGCTTCTACTTAAATTCACATGTTTTCAGTGGGTTTTAAATACGTTTAAGATGAAATAAGAAAGAACGTCGGGTTCCCCGATTATTATATTTCAAACTAAATATTCCTCCACGAAACAATCTAAATCAAATCAACGTCAATCACAGATCTTTCTTGCTGTCCCTCTACATCAGCGATCACCAGCAGAGCACCGGCCAATCAGCAACCGAGCACCGGCAGAGCGTCGGCAGCGGACTTGTTAACTTCTAAAATAATATCTCGATTTTGAAAATAATTGTGTTTACCAATAGATATGACCGAAATACACACGCAGAGCCCAACAGCTTAGGTCTTAAATGTCTCAGAGATACGTGACAGAGTTTTGCCATTTGTGGGCGTTAGAGTGCATCCGGTTTGAAATAAACTTGCGCTGCGTAAGTATTACTAGAATCTGCATTTCAAATCTCAAATCTCTAGTTTTTATAGTTTTTAAGATCTCGACGTTTAACGGACGGACAGACAGACGGACATGGCTAGATCGACTTCGCTATTGATCCCAATCAAGAATATATATACTTTGTATGGTCGGAAACGCTTCCATCCACCTGTTACATACTTTTCAACGATTACAATATACCCTTTTAGACTACGAGTAACGGGTATTAAAATATGGTACATTCAATTTTACAAAACATTATTATCTTTTTGGGTATTATATATAATTCAATAAAAGGTATGTTTTTTTGTGATTGTTGTATTCTTGACGCCTAAAATGTCCCGCATCTTAAAATAAAATAAATAACAAAAAATAAAACTAAAACACACTATTCTTTTAAGTTGATTCGGGTCAAAATAATTTAAGTAGTTGTCTGTGAAAAACTTTATAATTTCTTCGTTTTAAATCAACGGATTTCTTAAACAATTTTTTAAGATTTAATCAAATCCGAAACCAAAATCTCTGGTAATTTTTACTGCAGTTTGTTTTTAAATCAAAAAAATTAAAAAAAAAACGTCATAATTAGCTAAGCTATATACTAAATTATAAACGATGTTCACTTAATTTTTGATTGCAAAATTATTTAAAAAACTTATGTTTATTGAGCTGAAATTGATTTAAACTTCGCCAAAGGTAAATGCGCCGTGAGTTGACTTCAACTAACTTGTAATTGAAGCTTAATTAACAAACAGTTTGTGCTTGAAAGTTTTTTAAATGCTTTGGAGGCAAAGTTGGCGTCCGCCAGACCAATGAACCAATGCAGCGAGGGGCCAGCAGAACTCCGGACCATTAGCACGCCCAGCGTGCCACAAAGAAGCTGCATGCAAATCTAATTAGGAGCGGGGAGCGACCAAGGCCCTAAGGTGGTGCGGCTCCTGGACGGCCAAATGGATGCACGGCTCACAATGGCCGGTGGAAGCCACCACCGGAGCCAGCCACTGACCCAATTATGCTAATACGGCGGTGGCCAATCTCAAAGGCAAAGCCTTTGACGTCATGTCAGCCGGATGCCTGGGATGTCTGGGATGCCAGGGAATAAAGGTGAAGCAAGACCGGCTTACACCTGGAGCAATATCGGTTGCTGGGAAAATTGCGCAATATGACAGGATAATTGCATAAAAGGGTCCTTTGGCACACCTGAGCCTTATTGAACCGAATGGTGGAATGGAATCCAAAGCGGCACTTGGACACTCGACTCCCAATTGCCATTGCCGTTCGCCATTCGCCGTTCGCCATTTCCGTGCATATTAGAAAATTGCCAGAGCTCAAGTCGCACTTCAAAAACCAAGTAAAGGTGACACGTCCATCCGGCTGGTGCGCATGTCCCCAGCGTCCTCCACTGTGCCTGTCCTGCTCCTCTCGTCGGGCAACAGGTGCTGCTGGCATGGTGGTGCATGGTCGGGGTGGCGGTGGCGGTGGCCGAAAGGGTTCCCGTGCAGCTGGGTTTGGTCCGCAGCCCGCGTAGAGCTATAAAAGCGCACGGTGCGGGTCACTTGGTCGTCAGTCGTCAGTTCTCCGGCGTGGAATACGATCTGTCTTGGAAGTGGGAGCAGAGCAGCTCTCTTCTTTGGAATTTCACCACCCTCGATTGAGATGTGTTTGCAAACTATTTAGCGTTGGTGAATCCGTAAAATGAAACAACACCCCGAAGGCGGTCATTAAAAACGCAGCCACATAATGTCGCACCTGCTGATGAGGCGACGGATTCTGCTGATGGTCCTGCTCTTTGCAGGTGAGTTGGTTAGCTTACAAGTCCCAAATGACATCGGGGATTGCCAGAAAAATTTAACCAGCACTAAAAATTTAGTATTTAAAGCCTTTGGTATCGAAAACTAAATAAATTCAAATCAGGTCAAGTTTTAGCTTATTCTTATTATTACCTCTACTTTCACTCAGAAACCAAATTCTTTAATTTTATGCAAAATTACTACATTTTTGGTATTAAAGATGAGCCTAACGTATATATTTAGGAACAAATTACATATTTCTAAATAGCCCGCTACACGGAGTTTATCATTTATTGGTACACTTTTTTTATAAAAAACTTGTGAAAAATGTTATACACGGAGTTGTCATTTATTGAGTTTCTCAAAATCGTATGAAAAATATTATACAAAAAAAGGTGTTTCAATAGTATTTTTTTTATTTCCGACTTATAATGTTTGTTTAATTTATACCAAGACATTTTTATAATTTCTTTTATTGCTTCTTAGTAGTTTTTTAAGAACTGACTATGTTATACGCTCAGTACAAAATTCGCCTTGTTTTTATAAAATCGGTATTGATTCAAGAACAATTTGCCTGATTTTTTCCCAATAGTTTTAGAAAATGGTTTTTTGAATAAAGAAAACGCTTTTCATAAAAGTGTGTGGCACCTAATCATAATGATAATGCAAATATTTTTTATTTTTTTTAAGCTAACAAGCTTTCTAAACTTAAAGGTAAATGTTTTCTTAAAAACTTTATTTTGTAAGTGTGTATTGTAATAGTTGAAAGGTATGTAACAGGTAGAAGCAAGCGTTTCCGCTTCTTCTTACAACAAATACCCAAAAAACTCTAGTCAAAGATATTTTGTACGATTTAAAAAATACATTTCTAATAATCGACCATACCACTTAGCTGCATGCGATCGCAAAATCAACATAACTTTATTGTTTTTACACATATACGCATTAGAGTCGTTAATAATAAATAACATTTTTGTTATTCCTTTCATTTTATGTGGTTCAGAATATAGATCCCATGGGGTAAGGTTTTTGAGTAAAATAGCTCACATTGTCACCCGTTTTTCATTGCTCGGTACTTGCTTTAATATGAAACTTGACCTTTTATTAGCAGTCATTGCGCCTATCACTAATTAAAATCTATAGGGTGGGAGCGGAAATTGGATGTCATGCCGTTTGGCGACGCCAACCCTATTTGTTCCTAAGTGACTACCCGAAATCCTGCGGGAGCACCCAATTAATGGTCCCTTCTGCCGATATGTGTTTTCACCGACAGCTCCACTGCGAAACGCACCCCTCGGCGGAGCACAGGTGGCACTAGCAACACCAACAACAACTGGCCGCGACCGCCAAATTCCGCCGGAGTGGCAGCGGGATTGGGACTGGGACTTGGGTCCGGACTGGGACTTCAACGGGAATGGGCACTGGGACTCGATGGCGCCGCCGACGTCACGCGCTTCCGACGACCTTTACCCTGTTGACAGCGGAAGTCCCGAGCCGAAATCGAGTGGCTCGGAAATGGACAACCAATTCGGAGATAACTATTTGGCCCCCTATCCGGAGATGTTCGGTCGCCAGTGGCAGCTGCGGCAGCTCAAGCAGCTGCAGGTGCAGCACAAGTGGCAATCTCCGCCAGCTGCTTCACTCAAGGCCAAGAGGTCGCCCCTGAAGTGGCCCCCCGACGACGCAGACCAGATGCCCCCCCTCGCCTACGCCTACTCCTTGCCCTGGAAGCGCAAGAGCCAGCCGCAGCCGCCCCGCTACAGGCCCTCGATCAGTGCTGGTGAGTATGGGTTGTGTTTGGCAGCCATTGCTGTGCCAAATTGCAGCCTAGTCCATGACTTGTGGCGGTATTTTTGGTAAAGGATCACTTTTAAACAAATGAGTTTTATGTTATGCATATGTAAATTACATTACGTTACGTTTACATTAAAACCAAGCATTTGAAAAGGCGGCTTTAGCTCTCTGAAAAGTAGAGTATCGGTTGTATGTTAAATTTTTAAGTTTTACCTTTATGCGGAATTTCCGGTAAAGGATCTAAAAATGCATCACTTTTAAACAAATGGGTTTTTTATTATGCATATATAAGCTACATTACTTTACGTTTTCATTAAAACCAAGAATTTGAAAAGCCGGCTGTAGCTCCCTGAAAAGTAGGCCATCACTTGTATGTACTATTTTTAAGCTTTATCTTAATGCGGAATTTCCAGTAAAGGATCTAAAAATGCATCACTTTTTTTTAAATTAGGTTTACATTACGTTAACATTAAAACCAAGCATTTGAAAAGGCGGATGAAGCTTTCCGAAAAGTAGGTTATCGGTTGTATGTATTTTTTATACCAGAAAAAATCTACAACTGCTTACTTAAACTGTAAGGAGCCGGACGGTACCCTATATGTTACTATGACTTATATAGGTTAGAAACGTCCGATTCGTGGGTATTTCCAACTTGAGCTGCGTGCATTTAAAAGATAATGAAACTGAAATAGAGACACAAACTCACTTGCCTAATCATGCTGATAATAAATATATATATCTTTTAGTATGGTCACTTTGGTTTTTTAGTGTCACTAGCTCCATTGAATCGAAGGTGACTTTACCATTTTTATGACAATGCTTTTCTTTTTCTTCCGTTTTAATTTGGCTTTTTATAGAAGACCAGTTTTGAACTCGAAAAATATACGATAGTTTTCTGATCAACAAAAGGAATCTAGTTTACTCTTCGAACAACAAGTATGTTGTATTCGTTGAAAATTATGTAACAGGTAAAAGGAAAGCGTTTCCGACTATATAGTATAAATATTCTTGATCATAAATAAATATTCTTGATGTCCGTCTGCCTGTCCGTCTGTCCGACTGACTGTATAAACATCAAGATCTCAGAAACTAAAAACTTGTTTTTTGACATGCTGATTCTAGTAATTCTTACGCAGTCATTTGGTTGACAGAAAAATTCTTAATATCAATCTATTATTTTAAAAATTTTTAAGTTTTTAAGATCGTGCCGATCGCTAAACTAGACAGATCGACAGATGGTGCCCGATTGTTTTCTTGGGGAATATTTAGTTTGAAATTTGTTAGCAGAATTATTGATAACTCGACTTTATTTTTTTTCTTATCTTTTATTTTCGAGACCATTTAATTCCGACCATTTGATTTCAAATTTATGTTGGTATCACACCGTTGTTAGTTCCGATTTCCGTATTTTCCTTCCAGGAGCCATGACCAATCTGGGGGGCTTTTTCAATCAGCTGGAGGCGAACCTGCGCTTCGCGGAGCAGTCGCAACTGGGCGAGTCCGAAACGCGAATGCTGGAGGGGAAGCACCCCCATCCGCTGCACTTGCCGCCCATGCCACCCGAGGCTCCGGATGAAAATGACCAGCAGCAGGAGCAGGACCGGAAGACATCGAAGCTCCTGCACGCCCTGCGCAGCTACAGACCCTCCCAGAAGATCCGATCACTGGTGTCCCGCAATCCGCAGGGATACCGCGGCTCCCAGTTCATAGACCCCAGCTACATGTGGGTGGGCCTGGGAAAATGACAATGAGTCTACCGGCCAACCTCCATTCAACAATAGGTACCTAAGAAGCTGCAACGAATGCCGCCCCGAGACATATTTTAAATTATGCCCCTCTGTGTGTGTAGAAAATATATTTCAATGCCTGTCAGAGCAAAAATTAAGAATGTTGTTCGAAGCTTAAAGGTTTCAAATTGGTATTCTTTGAGCAGAATTATACCTTTAATCATATTCTTCCTTAGGGGCTGTCCATATATTACGCAATCATGGAGAAATATAAAAAATAAATATATGGACACCTCCTTACCTACTCCAATATATTTACATTTTAAAGAGTACCTTTGGGACCTAGAGTGTGTCTTGTTGACTGACTTTATGGATTCCATCTGGTGCTATAAAATCTGTGGAAAAAAACACGATTGCGTCCAATTGGATTCGTGCCTCATACTCACAGCAAGGAACGCCCGCAAAGATCAGATTAAATACCAAATTACAAATTACCTTGAAGGCCACCGATTTTGCAACTAGCTGGTGCACTATGATAACCGTCGTCACACTGGAAATATTAATGACTTTAGGGCTTTGCCCATAATTCGATAAATTACTAGAATCAAGGACATCATCACTCAAATGAGTTGCCCCCTCTTGAACGTAAGCCAATTGATTTAAATCTGAGGATCGAACAGTGAAAGGAACATCGTAAAACCTTTCTGTGCATTCAGTCAATTGGAAATACTCGTTAGGCTCCTAGCTTGGAATAAATTTCTTTGAAAAATCTCAATGCCACGGATAAAAATCACGTATAATCACAGACTTAACCAGCACCCGCAAAGTAAGTGTAAAGTCGCCCGCAGATATTATTTTGTGTTTTGCCTAGAAATATCGTTAGTCACGCGATTAGTAAGTTTGAAACTGTAGCAAAGCGCATAACAGAGTCCGGAGCTTGAAAATAGTCTTTTGGATCTTGTACAAAGATTTTTCTAAATTTCGGAAATATTTTCTTTAACTAGGAAACTACAAAGAAATTTTTTAAGGAAAGTTTTCTTTAAGGTGATTTCGATTAAAGCGTTTTTTTTAGCTTGTAAATATTAAAATCGCATTTAATTGCAGGAGTTTGTTCTTATTGAACATCAGTTTTTCTTAAAATACATGTAATTTTAGTATGCAATTATTAGTATTAATTGATGTTAGATTGTCTTTTTTTGAACATATAAAAGTACTCTATCTATCTCGATTTTGACGTAGAGTAACCTTGTTGTCTTAATAACCTTTTGTTTTTTGTTTTGTACTGACAAATTTGTTGATTGCTGTGTCTATGATTAAATTATAAATAGGTCAACTTTAAAACACTTACGTCACCCTTCGCACATATACTACCAACGAGATGGGATTTTCCCATCCCAGTATATTTTAAATTGCCTTATCATATATGTAGCATTCTTTTAAAAGCGTACATTTGTCTTTATTTGGCCGAAAAAGTATTTTTCAACATATTAATGAAAGACCATTGTTATCAAACATCATAACTCATTTACATAAAATTCCATTTAAACTCACTTTGTAAGTAGCATCAATCTAAAAACCGAACGAAAACGGAAATGTTTCACCAACCAAATAAACTCTTTTCCATGCGTATATAGAAAATATATTTTATGAGCCAATCGAAAAATGGTACTTGGCAATTTCAGTCCAATAGATACAAATACATCAAGTGCTAGTTAATATGTATGTAAGAATGTGAAATGGCGTAATGGCCAAAAGAAACTAAAAGAATTAATTGTACAACAAATATCGTTCCTTTGCTGCATCGAATTTACCAGGTAATACCCAATTTTGGTGTTTAAATACGGGCTATAGACATTTTTTTTTTGTAAATTCGAAAAGTATGCGATGCAGACAAAGTTCGGTTTAGATACATCTTAAAGGAGCTTATGCCCCAGCCTATATCTTGGTGTAGCTGGGATAGGAGTTGGTCTGCTGGGTTGGCGGCGGGATCAGAGGGCGCTGGATCTCACTGGAGGCTTGGATCTGCTTGAAGAGCGAGTAGATGCCGTAGTAGAGATACCAGGCGAGCACTGAAACAAACAAATAGAGAACAGTCATCACCGTGTCTGAGTATAATTACTGAACGATCAAAAACGCCCGAACGATAAGCGCAATGGGGATTCACAATTTCGCCACAAAGGCTGTGTATACCCATTGGCACACAGATAAAATATGTCTCACATATATATATATTTGATTAAAGCGGATGAGTCACGTTTAACTTACCGAGCATGGACAGAGAGAGCAAGATGACCGGTAGGGCGTTTATGAATGGCGTCGAGGATTCGATAAGCTCCGCCCACAGAGTAATATGGGCGATGATTCCAGTGACCAGGAGCACTCCGTTGTTGATCAGCCAAGGAAGCAGAAGCAGATGGCGTTCCTGCAAAGTAAAACATCGTTTGAGAATTACGCATTGATCTATTTTTAAAACCAATTGTGAGTTAGAGCTTGGTATAAATACGTGGCTTTGTAATAGCTTATATCGATTTAAACAAGTTGAGTGCAATGCAATTCTTTCTTAGATTTCTATGAAATTCTGCCTCGATTGCACCATAGATTAAAGGTGCCCTGATTTTACGATGTTCCCTAGACAGTGAGACGTGTACACAGATCGACTTACCTTAACGGTTCCCACAACCAACATAACCGATGCCAAACAATTGATCACCTTCAGGGCCAGGTAAACGCTAAAGATTATGATGAGCACTGAGAAACCACAAAATTGTAAGATTATTGCCTTGGGAGTGCACTTTATGATTAAGCCTTACCGGAGCGAACCTGGCTGACAGTTACATCGGGATTTTTGTTGGCGTCGACGATCTGCTGCGCAATTTCATCAACGAATCCCAGGGCCACGGCCAAAAGGATCGTGGCCAAGAAGGAGAGTATGGCGCCGAGCCATCCGATGACGACACCGTAGGTGTTCAGCCGCATGCAAAAAACCCTGCTCAACATTTTCACTGGATTAGGTACTCCCCTTTTTGCGGTGTCGGAACAAAATCAGAACCTCTTCCGTTCGCCGGCGTAATAAAAATGGAATTGTGAAATGAGTCGCTGTTACCTGACAATAGAAAGCTTTTTTACGAAAAGCGTTGCCAGATGGGTGGAATTAATAAGAGCAGCCACCGTGACTAGTTCACTAACATGTGACTTTTTCACGCTGCCAGTATAAAATATTTTTAGTAATATACTCACTTTAACATTTTTATTTAAAATTTGACTAATAAATGCTGGGTTTGAAACATGAAGCTAATAAATAATTGCTTATGGTCTGAATTACCCAAATTTGATGTGTTCTATTAAAACAGTAATTATTTAAATTCGTCAGCACAAGTTACTGGCTGTTTTTTAAGGGTGATCTGACTTAACTTTATTTTCGAGTTCCAAATTAAAAAAAAATATTTTAAGCTATGTTTTATATTTCGGACCTTATTGCGAGACTCCCACACTTATGGCTACAACGGCAATGGCACGGCAGGGATAAAATCAAGAAATAATCTAAAAAAAATTAAGGAAAGAAAAGAAAAAAAAAGAAAGAAAAAAAGCAAACTATATAATTTGTTGAACTTAAATGTATGATTTTTTTTAAATTTTTTTTATTTTACTATTAATTATAATTTGAAATACTTTGTTATTTGATCAAGTTTTTCTGGGTTTTCTTCGTTTTCGTAAATTAAGTTCGTACCGATCATACGTAGATCATTTTAGTCACTTCATGGGTGAAGCAGTATTTTCATTAAATTTTAATAAATTTTTGGACCAGTGATCATGTTCATCTGCTTAATACGCTCATTAAAACTTGACCTTTTTTATAGAATGCTGTTGGTCGTGCTCAGGTGCCACGATTTTCTAAATTTGGATTTAATGTTATTTGGCATTTTGGAAAAAGGTGGAAAAAAGCCAACATTTAGAAAACAACCAGACTTGACGAAAAAAACGGTAATGGCAGCACTGATGGCACGGGCATAGCTTTCATCGGGAGCTTCGTGGGTAATTTGTGAGCTGATCATCTCCTCTAGATAAACTTAAAACGGATGCAGCTCTGCACGCGATGTGAATTGACGTAAGCTTCGATAGCCGATTGACGGACAGCCGGGACTTACAGTTATTGATGGCCTTCCTATACACTTCCATTAAAACAACGGATAATTTAGTGCATTCAACTTAATATAATTCACTTTACGATAAATAAAAAGGGTTGCAATAAAAAAATGATGCTTTAAAAGATACAAAATAAAAAAGTCTTTGTTATTAATACGAAAACTGAGTTTGTTTAAAAAAAAAACCCATGTTTTCAAAAAATATAAAATTAAAGTAAAAGAAAACGATATAAATAATTTAATAAAAGTATCTAAATTTTAAAAATAACTTATGTCTAAGCCTCTAAAGAGAAGCTAATTAAAAATTAAAGTAAACAAAAAATCAAATAACTTTTTAATTATTCGAAAATTTGTTTGATAAAAACATTCTATTTTTAACTGATTATAATAAATACCAAATAGGGCGGTTTAACATTTTAACATTTAAAAATGTAATGTTCATAGCCAACAAATTAGTCAGTTTCAGTGTAGACTAAGCCTAATTAAAAATGGCGTCCTTAAGCTTATCGATAACCGATCAGTTTTCAATCTGCCTTTGGGTTTCCAGTGCGGGAAGAATATAAAATGCGAAATATTTCCGACCAAAAATTGGCCAGCATTATGGAGAACTTCGAGAAGGTCTGGCAGAGGAGCTGCTCCAGCAGCTCCGCCAGTTCTAGCAGCAAGGATACGATCCACGAAGTGGGCGACCCCTTTGCGGAGTATGCCATCCGCCCAATGGTGGTCACCAACTGCTCCGAATATGTGGTGGCCCATGCCAGACGCGAACTGCGTCCGGCTCGCCAGTTCACAGAGGTCTCCCTGCTGCCGCACATTTTGGAGACGATGAGGAAACTGGGGCTGAACGGACTGCTCCGCCTGCAGAGCTACACATGGCCCCATTTGGCCGGAGGAGCCGGACACGGGGCAATGATTGTGGGTGCTCCTGGCAGTGGTCGCACCTTTTCGTACGTGCCACCTGTTTGCCATGCGGTTTGCAAGGCCATCTCGGAAAGCAGGAGCAAGCTAAGCGGTCTGAAGTCGGGGGCCTGGCAAGCGGATCAGCAAGGCGCCAAGGTCTTAATCCTGGTACCCGACCTGCGTCGCGTCCGCCAGGTGAGCGCCCTGTGCCACGCCCTGCTGCGCAAGGCATACAAGGAGGAGTGGTTCACCCTGACCCTCAATGTTCCCTCGACCAAGAGTTCGGAGTTCTTCCTGCGGCTCCTGAACGGAGTGGGCTGCCTGGTGGCCACTCCTGCCCAGCTGGTCTGGTTCTGGCAGGAGGCTCCTGGTCTAATGCGCTTTCCCTGCCTTCAGTTCCTGGTCTACGATGATGTGGATCTGATGTCCGCCGAGCAGCTGCAGGGCGTCCAGCAGGTGCTGCAGGAGATCCTGCCCCTAACACACTCTCCCCAAGTGGTGATGGTGTCCCAGTCATATAGCTCCATGCTAATGGCCAAACTAAGAGCGCTCAATGATCAGCCGGCTCTTGTCTTCGGCGACATAATGGAGGCAGCTCTGTACGGTGGAACACGCATACGGATTTCCCTAGTTCGCTCATCAGCCAAAGTTAACGCAGTGGTTCAGTTGCTGCAGCAGCGTCCTCCCGACGATTACCGCACGGTGATTCACTGCGCCGATGATAGGGATATGCAGCGCCTGGAGATGGCTCTGAAGGATCAGGGCTACGATTGCCTGCCCTACTACCAGACTTCGGACCTGGGTGTACGCGAACAGGTGCATAGTTGGCAGGCGAACAGTCGTGGCGTAATTTTACTATGCACGGACAACTGTCCGGAGCTGAGCATCCGAGATGCGCACACTCTGATCCATCACAGCATGAGCGTCTCGTGGAGCAAGTTCAAAATGAGGCACCTCATGCTGTCCGACAATCTGCACAACAGTTTGGCGTCCAGGGCCAGTCCAGTGAAGGTGTCATTGCATTCGCTGGTGCTCCTTGCCGAAAACAACCACCGGGAACTGCCGCGTCTGGTGGACTTTCTTCAGCTGCACCAGAAGGTAGATCCCGGCGTAGTGGCGGTGGCCAAGCGTATACGCCAGGAGATGGGCAAGGCCAGGAACGACCAGAAAGCTCTGTGCAGCCAGATTCTAGTGCTGGGCAAGTGCTACGATCCCGTCTGCCCAGATCGTCATCACGTAAGCCATTTGGACAGACGTCCTGACTATATGCCTGCGTCTGGAGATGTCAAGTTGCAGTTGGTCAAGGTTTACTCGCCCACGCACTTTTGCGTTCGCCTACTGGAGCACATGCCGCCGCAAGGCAGCTGGCAGACGCTTCCCTCTCCGGCAGTGCAGGAGATGCGCATGCAGCTGAAGCTGGAAAAGGAAGCCCCACGCTACTGGCCACTGGTGGTCGGAGCCATCTGCATATACCACGGCACAATCACCAAGGAGCGGGTTCGCGTGCTGAAAGTGGCGACCATACAGAACGTCAATATAGTCCAATCCGATTTGTCGGTGGAAGTGCAGGCCCTGGACACGGACACGCGCATCTTTTCCACCACCTGTGGACGACTCTTTGAGTGTCCGGAGGCAATGCAGCGGGAGCCACCGATGGCCTGCGATCTGCGGTTGCTCGGCTTGGTGCCGTACTCCGGGGAACGCAGCTGGACTGAAGAGGATTGCCGCAATGTCAAGTATATGCTGACCCAACTGCCCAAGGAACACTTTCTGCAGGCCAAAATTCAGTTCTCCGCCGCCGGCACACTGTACGTTCGGGATCTGGTGGCCATTGTGTATGCGGACCAGTTCAAAGTGCATCTGCGGCATCTTAATCTAGCCCAAAGAATGATCAAGACCACTTTGGTAAAAAGATGTGAGCAGGCGACCAACATGATCCTGAACTTTTTCGAGGATGTTTTAATAGATAAAGATAAAGGGGTGGAGGAGGAGAAGAAGAAAGATGCTCAGGAGTCAAAGGAAAGTGTGGAGAGCGAGCCCAAGGGGACAGTGGAGGATCCGGAGAAGCATCCAAGAAGCCTTTTAAGCGGCAGATGCCTACGGCTGGCGCAGATTGCTCTTGAGGTGGGCAAGGAGAACCAGCTGCAGCAGGAGTTGCTGGAATCTAAATCTACGATTGAAGACGCATCAATAATCAATAACCAGATGGCCAAGCCTTCCACCGAAACTAAAGAAGATGCCAGGCCGCAGTCCAACAAAGACCCACTTTCCGAGCTGTACGAGTGTTTTATGAACTGCGCCCGCTTACAGCTGGAAGATAAGAAAGAGTCCGAACAGAACTCCAGTCAAGCGGCCACCGATCCGGTTGATCCAGCTAACAAAGCTCAGATACAAATCCAACTACCGCACAATGTGGTACGGCCATCGGTGACCTACTATCAGACCACCACCACCTTGGAGTTTCAGGTGTTCCTGCCGGAAGATGATTACGAGTACCAGACTATGCTCATTGAATCGCAGCTTTTCTTTAGGGCAATTTCAAAGTCCTCGGAACTGATACAGCAGTTCATTCTGACCCTTAGATTGCCACTGGGTGTACTGCGTCATCGCATCAAGGGACGCACCGTGTATATCAGTATCACAAAGTCGCTTGCCTGCAGCTATCCGCTGGCATTTGCCGAGTACCGATTCCTTAAGCCCAATCACGATGGGTTCGACAAGCAATATGACCCCCGAAAAAGGGCCCTGCAACGTTTAAGCCGTTGTCTCAAGGATTTCAGTTATATAAAGCAAGATATAGAGCTGCAGGACAGGAGCGAGGAAAGTGAAGATGAAGAGCGGAATCTGGACGGGATCGAGCGTGTTGACTACAATGAAATAACCGATTAAAAAACCAAAAAATTCACTTTGTTTTATAAAGTCTCGTGGGATTTGCTTTTACATCAAACTACATGATTGATTCACAACAAGTTTTAATTTTTTTAAACTTCTTTTAAGTCAGTAATTTGACTTTTCGCTTTAGAGGCCTTGATTTTAAAATATAATTATAAAGTGGAAAAAAATAAAGAACCATTTTTAAGGGAATAAGAACTTCTAAAACCTTTAACAAAGAGAAATTCTCAAGCTTAAATTAAATTCTTAAACTGGATGAATGGTTTAAATAATCCTGTTCAATAATAAAATGTTTAAAAGATCAAATACGTTAAGCTACTAACAACTTATAACTCTTCAAAGAATAACAAACTGATCAAACGATGATTTTAAATCACTTAACAGAAACTTAATGAAATAAATAAAATACTGTTTATATTTAATAAGTTTATTTATTAAATATTTTTGTACCAGGTTTTACTTTGTGCTCCTACTGGAAAAGCTACTTTTGGGATTTGAGGCCTTACACTTCATTCGGTTTTACCACTACCGGTTAATCAACCATCAGGTCCCTTAAGACCCTTAAGTAATGACTCCATAAACACTATGCATTGAAATTTGATAGACATTCAACTAATTATTAGAGACGAAATTTCCATGGTCGGAACAAAAAGGTTTTGGTTTTTAGATTAGAGAAGCATTAGCTTAATCAGGCGGATTTGAAAAGTCCACCAATGCTATTCAAACGAAGAACTAGACAAAAAATATATCCACCCTTTTGCTTCCCGCGTGGAACTCTAGGCCTAGTTTGATGATTTCCACGGACACAAAAGAGAGAGCGAGAGAGCCAAAAATTCAAAACAAAAACAAATTCCATAAGTTCTGTTTTTGGGCACCTGCGTTTGAACTCAAGTAATACTTAATTTTTAATTAATTTTTACTAAGAAAACGTTGTTAGCATATTGTAAAATAATTTAAAAATATATTCCTGTGTTTCCACGCATTTTACTCTCGCAGTTTAAATATTAACAAGACCTTTAACAAGTTACTTAAGAATAGACGGGCACACAATCAGGGCTGCAAACCATTCAAATAGTAACGGCGGCAAAGAAGTTTAAAATATGTTTAAAATTGAGCTGTGATGACACCTAATATTGAATGTATAATATATTTAAACATCTACCCACTCTGCTATTTTTCCGGTTCACTCGCAATTGTATTTATTAATTTAAACTAGACAACATGTAAAAACTTTGTTGACTTATTTCAGACTGCAAAGAACACTAGCATTCCTATAATTGCTTATTCTTAAGTTGCTAATTCTTTTAAAGTTGTAAATCCTTTTAATGCCCATTCGCTTACGTAAAACCTTACATTACCACAGAAATAAATGTAGGGTAGTTTTTCGTTTCTAAGACTCCATGTACCAAAACCACTTTACGTAATCAAAATTGTGTTTGTTCTTGACCCATCCTACCGACCAATTTATCTGATGGTTCGACTTCAACCCTCTTATCACGCATTAAAGCTATCGTAGCATAAGGACAACTCTATGTTAAAAAAATACTAAAACTAAATTAAAAAAAAAAATAAATTAAAGAAGCAAAATATAGAAGTTTTCAAGTTTATATTTTTGTAAGCAATAAACAACAACTTTGTTGTCCAGTTTCGACCAACTGTTGCTCTCTCAGAGACGACTGCTTATGCGATTCAGTAGCTACTCGATTCTTGCCAAGTGCGGTCGTTTTTCCGTGCGCTAAGAGATCCCAAACCGGTTTAGTGCCGCCGCATTGTTATATTTGGAAAACTTAGAGGAAAATATAGAATCTCAAAATGAAAATCGACCTTGTGGTAGATAATGGACCGTGCAACACTGAGCTGAGGAGTTGGTGCCTCGGAATAGCGATCTACTGGCTCGTTACCATGACTTTTGGCGTGCTCTTGGCTCCAAACGGTAGGAGAAACTCGAGGCGTGGCATTTGTTTATTTCCAGAGATGAACACCCAAGCTGACGCTATTATCATTCAAAATATATGCATCCATAACATATATTCGTAAACGTCGAATACACAAAATAACAAAATGGGATAGTCCTTCCCAGACAAACTCGTTCCAATTCACAAACATTTTGAATACATCACTTCTATCGATGACGACATCGGTGACAAAATCGAGCTCGTGTCTTCTCATTCTAGAAATGTATTTTGTATACATACATGCGATTATCCAAACTCAACGCAAAATTGGGTGGCCATTTGGTTATATCTTTTAAACTTTCATTACTTATGCTCGTTTCGTATGCGTTGTGATAAAGAAAAATGATGTGGTATTAATTCCCATGAAGAGGGAATTATAATCAAAAGCTTGCAACGCAGTGAAGAAGAACTTCCGGACCCTATAAAGTTTATACAGTATTGGTCAAAATAATAGCACTTGAGGCAACATGAAATGTTTAAAAAACATACTTTTTAAGCAAAACACTCGTTCTTTATTTAATTTTTTGACAAAACAAAAAGAGTTTATTCTTGTTTAGTTTATTCAAGGCAATTAAAAATGTTAATTATTAGCCAAATTTATCCTCTTAAAATATAAATCTAAAAAAGCTTATACAATTTTGAGAAAAATAAATATTTCAATATTAGTCTTAGTAAGTTTTTTAGAATTACCTATAAGAAAGTATAACAAAAATGTTCTAGCTGCTTTCAAATTACTTTATTTTGTCTTTTGAAAAAGGTTAATAAGAAATATTTTGATCGCAGCTGTACCTATTTTCTTGATTGGCATTACTAGCTGCACTAGAAACTTCCGAAAAGACTTTTATTGCAGGTAGTAATAAATCGGATCAGGCCAAATCGGATAACTATATCATACAGCTCCCACAGGAAGAATTTAAATACTAAATCAAATTATAGAGCGAAGGCTTACTACTTTAGAATTACGGATTTCACTTTATCGTTTTTGGAGTTCTTATTTTCGTTTGTATTTAGCAAAATATATAAGTATAAATCACAATATAACATCCATCTCCGCTCAGATTCTAGGCTTCAACTTGAATCAAAAAAATTAAAATTAACCGAGAAAAAAAGTATTGAAAAAATGATGATTTACGTTGAAAATCAAATGACTCAAAAAATGACGAACGTTTTTATTCAATATGTGTACCTACCATATGCATGTTTTGTAACGAAAACTTTCTTTGCAGTTATCAACTTTATTGGATTTGCCATCGTTGTTGTCGCCAATATTTGTTTGCTGATCGGAACTCAGAGGGTAATGTTGATAAACTTTTATGATTTGTTTAAACAAATCCGTCATTTATCAATTCCAGGAGAAGCATGGCCTGGTCTTCGTCTGGCTGATATTCGCCGCCATCGAAGCCATTAGCTTTCCGTTTGCCGTTTTCGGTGTAATCTTCCACTACGGAGGTTACCGTGAGGCCGTCGGTACTAGTAGCCTCTTTGGTGCATTGCTCATCTACATCATTACGCTCTGTAAGTAATCGTGATGCCATGCTAAATTTATCTGACATATTCTCCTCCAAAATTTCAGTAATTGTTGCCTTCTGCGCCCGTATTGTGTACTCCTTCTACCTGCAGCTTAAAGGTCGCGCGGACAGCAATCCTCCACGCACCACGAATGTGGTTTAGTGCCTAACCTTTAGTTTATTTGTCGGGGAAGGCCCGCATTCTACTTAATCCACCGTTTTGAATAAAGTTAATTCTAGCCTTCTGCATTCATGTTGTAAACTATTTCTACCTCCAGCTTAATAATCGCGAAGGCAGCCATACTTCAGTGCCTAATCTATAACTTATTTTGTCGGGGAAGCCCCCCAAAATTCTACTTAACACAGTGCTGTGCTTTTAATAAAGTGCGATTTGTATTTGATTGCAGTTTGTCGTTAAACACTTCTTTTATTCACATCGACTGGGGGAGCAACTATCAACAGTTAAATACATTGGTTACATACATATACATACAGGGTGCTATTGGCTATGGGGCTACCGCGTTCTTAAACACTCAACATTTAAAACGATCGATCACACTACGGACATTTATAGAGTATACTCGACCCAGTTGTCTATCTATATATATATAGTAGCTAGCTATCATACTCGGCATCGTCTTCTGCTCCATCTCCTTACTTAGACATAAAATGGAAAGTTGGTCTTCTTATTGCTGCTGTTGCTGCTATAATTGGTGCTGTTATTGGTGCTGTGGGTCTGCGTGAAGCTCGTCTCGGCATTTTGGCTGGTTAGCTTGGCCTGCACGGCGGCCAGGATGCGGGCTGCCTGGCCAGCACTGCCCGACTCCATGGCAGACTCCATGCCCAGACTCAGATTCAGCTTGAGCTCGAATTGCGACCCACTCGCTTGGATCTGCGACTGTGTCTGCCGGTGGCCAACGGCCGGTTTTCATCTTGGCGTCGTTATGCTGGGCAGCTTCTCCAGGAAATCGTTGGCCAGCACCTCCTCGATCTCCTGCAGGCAGTTGGCCACATCGTTCTCCGTGTCTGCGAAGTTACGCGGCTGGGGGCAACTAATGCCCAGCGTGGTGAAGAACGCATACAGATCCTGCAGCGATTGCAATTGCTGGAAGTGTAACATCAGGTGTCTATCGCGTGGACGTTGCTGGATCTGAACGTAACGTAACAAGCTTGAGTTTAGTAGTTGAAGCACATGAAAGTGAGAAAATAACTCACCGGCGAATGACTGGTGTACTTCATGTCCATCAGCCTTGCCACACGCCTCACATGCGGCACATACAACGCGTTGGGCAATGTGGCCAGGTTGTCCAGGCTTCCGTTGGGCAGGCCCACCTCCTCCACGTGCACATCGAACTCGGTGCCCACGAAGGCCCATCGATACATCTGGAAGTGTGGCAGCTTGGTGGCCGGCAGCACGCATCCCAGCTCCAACAGTTTGCACGCCTCTAGCTGCACCGATCGCCAATGCTGCATCGCAGTCTGGGAGCTGTAGCCATTGCTGGCTCCAGCAGCAGAGGACCACGACACATCGATCCCCGAAGGCATGCGCAGCTGTTGGCTGCAAGTTTTGTGTAAAATGGACGTTAGATTAATGGATCATGTGATGTGACGGGTGGACAGCTTACCTCCTCTCCTCGCTCTCCGATTTGAGCTCCTGTTCCATTTGCAAAAACACTTGCACCATTTCCGCAATGATTATGGGCCACAACGAGGTGACGTGGTCGGGTGACATGCGTAGGAGCAGCACACGGAAGCACAGTAACACGGCGGCCTGCACGGAAGGACCCATGGGAACCAGTCGCAGACTGTTGGCCAGTTGCTCTGGGGAAATATAAAAGATATATATTTGTGCTTACATCAATTAAGTTCCTAAAGTAATGAAATTCCTAATTGCTGAACATTTAACATGTATTAGGTTTGTTTCAAAAGTTGTTTTAGTCCCTGATCTTGGTTCTTGTTCATTGGTTGCTCATTTACAAAATAAAGACATATATATAATTCGTGAGTTTTCCTCGTAAACTCACCCTGGATGTCTGGCATGTACTTGTTGTGCTGGTCGAACTCGCTGCAGTAGATGACGAAGGCGAGCCGCTTGAGGAGCATGGCCCGCTGCTCGTACTCCTGATCCCGCGACGTGAAGATGTTCAGGCTGCCGGCCTGGGAGAGCGAGACGCGGGTCATCAGTTCGCGGAAGGTGGTGTTGTCGTACGTCATCAGGCTGTCCATGATCATGCGCCAGAAGGGCAGGCACGAGAGGTGCATCTGGAAGAAGGCGTTGTCCAGCAGCAGGTCCAGCATGTCCTTGCGCCAGGCCTTTCGCGTGTACTGGTAGCCACTCAGGCTGGCCAGCAGAGCGGAGCAGGCATAGAAAAAGGGTACGTTCCGGGCCGTGTGGTTCTTCAAATACGGCGTGATGTTGTACAGCAGCGGTGTCACTATGTTGACCACCTTGTCCTTCTCCTGCGAGCCGTAGGCCACGTCCAGCAGATTGGATAGAATGGCGGCCAGGACGCTCTGTGCCTGCAGCGAATATTGCTGCACTCCGCCGCCACCGACGCTGTTGTCCTTGGTCAGGCCATCGGTGTCTTCTTTCACGGCCAGATTGCGACGCAGCCAGGTGGTCTGCTCTAGGCAGGATCCAGCCACACTGGAAAGCGAGTCCACCAGGCGGGAGGTCACGTCGTGCAGCTCCCGCACCTCCTTCTTGTCCTGGAACGGCATCTGCGGGCAGCGCTGCACAAACTCGTTGAGCAGCATCAGCAGAGCGAACTGCGCCGGCGGTGTCAGATTCAAACCGTCACGGATGAGGGCCAGCAGTGAGCTCCAGGCATCCGCCAGCTGGGGTGCTGGAGCGGATCGCATGTAGAAGTAGAAGAGCTCCAGAGAGCTGACCTCGATGCTGAGCTGGGCCGGTGGTCGGTGGATCGGCGGTGGCGAGCGCACCACGTGGTGCAGCGTCTGCACAAACGAGTCCATCGGCATCACCCGGATGCTGGAGACCAGGGAAACCAGCGACAGCTGGGCCGGACACGCCTGCAGCGTGGAGTTCCTCTGGAACTGCTCGGCAATGCTCAATCCGCTCATGCTCGACGCCATCCCCCGTTGCTGCCAGGTGACAGCCACGGCGGCGAGGAAGTTGCAACCGTGATGCAGCGACACCGGCGAAAGGAACTCAAGCAGCTGCTGGCGAACCGGACGCAACTGGCCCAGCTCACTGTCCCAGATGGCGGCCACGCTGCTCATGATCCGCGGCAGATGCGAGAGGACTGCGTTCCGAGCCGCCTGCAACTGGGGATTCCTGGGAGCCGGTGCCGAGGCTGAGGATTCGCTGGCCGAGCGGAAGGAATGCACAATGCTGTTGAGCAACTGGCCCGTGCTGGAACTCTGCGCCGAGGAGCTGGTCTGCGGGTAGGCCTGGTTGAACAGGTGCGAGAGCGCCGTCTGCTGCGTGTTGTCCAGCAAACAGTAGTGGCACAAGATGGTTAACGCCTCCAGCTGGGACACCACATAGTCGGGCGGGAAGTGTCGCTGCTGGGGCAGAGCCATCCGGGCCAGGCGGTCCAGATTGCTGCACAGCTGGTGCACCACGCTGATCACAATGTTCGTGAGCGAGCCAAAGGAGAAGCAGTTGAGCGAGGAGGTCACCAAATCCGTCCAGTTGCGATGCAAGTGACGCAAACGTTCCTGCTGCAGGGCGCCCAGCACGGCGGCCAGGAACATGGGCTGCTGGCTAATCAGACAGTTGGGCAGGTACTTCACATTGGCCGCCGCTCCCTCCGCCAGGCGGGTGGGGGACGCGTTCCCTGCCGAATCCTCGCCAGCGGCGGGCGGCGTATCCTGCCGCAACTGGTGAACCTCGTGCTCCAGCCGTATGACGGCCAACAGCAAACGCAGAAGCTGCAGCTGGAAGCAATCCGCATGCAACTGATCGTCCTGGGGATCATTGAAGCTCAGCACCTGCTCCGCATAGCTGCCGCTATTGGAGCTCGCCTTGCGGCCATAGCTGCACACTGAGCTGTTCAGGCAGTGCAGCATCACCTTCTGCAGCTTGGCGCGGGCCAACAGGTCGGCAATGTAGTTGGCCAGCCCCCGACCCATGCCCTTGACGATCTCTATCAGCTCGGAGCAGATCAGGGTCAGCAGCTCGATGCTCTCCAGCTGTATCCGCCGGTTGTTCACAATATCCTGCAGCATCGGCGGCTGTCGCTGGGCGTCCAGCGATTCCTTCTGGAAGTAGCCACGGGCGTAGAACAAACACAGCGTGACCAGCAGCTCCAGTTGCATGCAGCCGCGATATCCTTGGGCATACTCGGAGCTGCCCACTCCGCCGTCGAATCCCTTGCCCGAAATGCTTTTGCGATGGCGGACGAGCAACTGCTTCAGACTGGCGCTCGAAAAGGATGTGGTTATCGACAGGCACAGGAAGGTGCGGCGATCGCAGCAGATAATGTTGCGAAGCGTCTGCAGCGCGTACAGCGTTTGACGGGTGTCGTATATGGCCAGGTAGATCAGCAGGTGGTTGTGGTACAGGTGAGCCGCATCCGGCAGGGAAACGCTGCTCTTCACCGAACTGCGCAGGCTGATCTGCTCTTCTGCCGCCGCCGCCGCCGCTGCGGCTGCAGCTGCGTTATTCTGCCGCAGGATCTCCACATTCTGTTTGCCCTTCTCGAGGGTTTTCTGCATGTCGGGCTGCAGTTTGCTGGTCTCCAGGCTGAGGTTGCGTCGCTTGTCCTCCACATTGATGGTGGACTCGGTTCCCGGCTCGGTAACCTCCTCCTCTGGCTCTGGCTGCTCGGCGTGCGAGCCGCTGAGATTGCTGTCTGTGGAGGTCTTTGAAATGCAGCTGAGTCGCTTCTTGTCGCCGGCAGTCAACAGTTTCTTCCGTTTGCCCAGCTTCTTGTCCTCTCGGAAGTACTCATCCGCCGGAAGGGCATCTGCCTGGAGGTCCGGCATGCTCTGATGATCGTGATCCTTTTGCTCCAGCGAGTTGAGACTGGTCTCACCCGGTGTCTTCTCTCTGGTCAACCGATAGGTCTTGCGGCTCTTGATCTTTTCGTGCTGGGTCAACGCCTCGGTGACACTCTCACAGTCGCCCACAAAGCGCTTGACATCGTCACTGACACCAGCACTGGAACTGACCGTGAGGCTGTCCTCCTTCTCCAGGCTGGTTTCCCGAAGCTCCGAGTCCGACTCGAAGTCGCTGCTGTCCGAATGGTCGGTGATGTCCTGATCATATTGGAGACTCTCAACAGCCGGATGCTGGGGCGGATGCTCCTGCGAAGCTTGCTCACTCTCGTCCATCGCGCAGGCCAGTTTCTGCTCCAGCGGCGTCTCCTTGTGCGGGATCTCAATGCGGGGCTCTTCCAAATCCGTTTCGTCATCAAAGTCGTTGGCATTTTCCAGTGGATTGATGATCAGGCCGATGGTGTTCACATCCTGAGCCGCCTCGTTGCCAGTGGAGACAGTTGATTTGTCGCTCACGAAATTGGACACCTTGTTGGCCTTGCCACCGCTCAGGGTGACGCCAAAGATCTTCTTGGGGAAGTTTCGGATGGGACTCTTCTTCTTGCCGCCGCCGGAGGTCTCCATGTGGTGGTATTTGACATTTCCCTGCTCCGAACTGATGGCGTACACATCGCGCTCGAAGGCGGGCGTAACCTCGGCGTCCGCTTCGCGGTACAACTGCTGCATGTGGACGATGCCCACGCGCTTGGAGCTGGCCGAGAGTAGGATCTTGTAGAGGGGCTTGGTCAGGCGGGCGAGATCGCCGCGGAGGAGCGACGCCTGCAGCCAGTTGGTCACGAAAGTGCGCTCGGACATGTAATGTGGCAGTGCGAGGGTGTCCAGGACCTTGAGCAGCGTCTTCTCGAATCCGCGAGTGGTCTGCTTGTCTCTGCCCAGATGCCACAACAGTTCGAACTTCTTGAAGCTTCGGGCCTGGCTCTCTCGCAACCTCTCCGTCGATTCCGTGGGGCACAGGAGCTGGGCATCCGCCAAACGCTCCATTTGGAAGCTGCGAAGGGCAGTTCTGCCCAAGTCTGTACGGGATGGCGGCTGTATTTGGAGCAGGTGCTGCGCCTGCATTCGATTCCCGATAACCGTTTCCACCAGACCGCTTTCCAAGCAGCTGTGCAGCTGATGAAGCAGTGCTGCAATCTGGGCAGGATCTATGCCCGCGGCTCCTAGGTAATCCCACAAAATGGAGCTCACCAGCTGAAAGACTCGCGTGTACTGCTCCATGTAGCTGACATGTCCAAACCTTAGAAGCGGCAGCATAACCACGAAGGTTACTCCCGGACTAGTGTTATGCTCAATTTGGGAGCGCAGTAGACTGAAAGAGTTAATAACGTTGAATGGCTTAAATAAAATGGAAAATGGTATTCGTTTTCACTCACCTTATCAAATCGAAGAGCGTGGTTATCGAGGACACCTGCAGCTCCTTGTCGCTCTGGGCAAAACAGGCCACCAAACACAGGACTTTTAACCAGTTGGGCAACTCAGGCTCTGAAAGGGAATAGCAATGAATCAATGAATCAATTTATGAGTTGACCAACTGGCTTTAGTCAAACCAAACTAGTAGTGATTCAATCTCTTCCTTTATCCCATCTTAATCACCAAGTGTTACCACTCACCGTTTTTGTCCAGCACAAAGTGTTTGTTGCAGTTGGGGAAGGTCGACATCTCCACGAGCAGAACGGCCGCCAGTTTGACGGCACCACGCAGCGAGGGGCTCAACTGGAGCTCGGCCAGCTGCTGGACACTGCGCTGGGTCTGTCCGTCGATCAGCAGGCTCTGCTGCTTGTCCTCCGGCGCTTCGCTGTCGCTGCTCAGCTCACTGGCACTGGCGGGCAGCGGCAAGGATCGATTGAGCAAGCGCTGCAGCTGCTTGGAGCGCGGCACAATGTCCACGCGGAGCAGGTTGAACAGCCGCTCGATTTGTGACTCCCTCACCGGACACTCGTGCTCCAGCACCTGCTCGGCCATGAAGAGGTTGGAGGTATGGCTGGTGCTGGTGGTTCGCTGCAGCTGAACCCGCACTGCGCACTCCTTGGGCTCCGATTCTATGCGCAGCAGTTTTCGAGCCAAATATACCTCGAAAAAGATCTCGTACTGGCGGATGCACTTCTCCAGAATGGAGAACCCGCGCTGTTGTGTGGCCCGGCTCTCCTCATCCAACTGGAACTGCGGCGACTGATCCGGCGGAGCGCTTTTCGGCTCTTCTGCACTGGGTCCATCGCCCAGTTCCGTGGAAACATTGGATTGAATCAGTACTATATCCTTGGGTCGCTGTTTCTTGGGGCTACGTATGAAGGGCACTTTGGCTTTGGCCTTCAGCTTCTTGATGCTCCGCGGCGTGTCCAGATCCGAGGACGACTGCTGGCCGGTGTCTGAGGCGCTGATCTGAATTTAGAGATGTATTAATTAAATATATAAACTTTTTCCCGTTAACGACTACTCACATCCTTGTCCAACTCTGAGAGTCGGGAAATTGACTTTGCCTTCTTCTTGCTGGGACTTTGGCGGCCAACGCTCTGATTGGACGCTGAGCGCCGGATGAGCTCCTCGTCGTTGGGATCCGTGCCGTGCAGCGAGTTCTCTGCAAGCTGATTGAGCCGCGAGTCGGACTTGCTCTTCTCTAGGGAACTGCCCTGTGCTGTTGTGCCCTCCACTTTTCGGGTCTCACTCGCCGAATGCACAGTGATCTTCTCGTCCGACGATGAGCCACCGCCCTGCTCTATCACCTTGCTCAGTTTTATGGGACTTCTGCGGGAAAGAAAAAAAGATAAGGGGGTTACTAAGAGTCGCCTGATGCTCCATTGTTTCGTTGTTTTTCGCTTACGTTATCATGGGCTGTACCCGCGAGACGATCTTCATGCAGAGCTTGAGCGAAGCGGTGATCTCGCTGCTGCTCACGTGATCCATGTGTAGAGAGAGCAGCTGGGTGATGGCCAGGAACACCTTCGGCAGATAGACCCTGGTGGTCTCTGTGTACATCTCCAGAGAAACGGTTTCCAGCAGGAACTCGGTCAGCACGCAGATCTCCATGACACAGGGATCCCCAGAGCCCACTTCACATGCGTATTTTCCGGTTGTTTCACCCGCTTGAGGATTGTCCTGCGTGGAGCTTGCCTGCAGGCAGGCTCTCTCAAACATGTTGGTCATGTAGCTCCAAATGTACGCTGGGTCGAAAGTGGCAAACAGCAGGTTGGCCGACTTTAAAGCCTCCGCATTGCCACTCGAGATGTACATGGCCCTTATAATGTCATGAAGCACGTAATCCAGTACGGCACTACCAATCTCCGCCTTGTCCAGAAGGGACAGCATGATCCTGTAGGGCTTCAGGTCCATGGGCGCACACTCCAAGCTCAGTCGCAGGGTGGTGATTAATGCTCTGATTAGAATGTGCCGCGAGTGCTTGACGAAATATGGTTCCGGCTCCTCCTCCAAAGGAGCGTTTGAGGTGTCCAACGATAGGGTGTCGTAGGTTGGCGAGTTCTTGGCCACTTCGCTGCCCAGAAGCCAACTAAACAGTCTCCTGTTCAGCGACATATCTCTGCGCAGAATGGTATTGAGTCCGTTGGTGACCAGTTTCACCAAGTCATCCTCGCTGAGTAGGGCTGTGTGCATGGGAAAGCCGAGCAGCAGGAACTCCAGGGTGTTGCGCTGCACCAAGATGAGCGAGTCGTTCAGGCAGACACACAGGGCCGACATCATGATCTCCCTGTTGTGCCCCATTATGTAGATCTGCTCCTGCATGTCCAGCCGCTTGTTGAAGTGCTCCAGCAGGTAGGTGATGGCCGGCAGACGAATGGCCGCGTTGTTGGCCACCGACTCCCAAAGAACCGTGTAGAAGTGCATGGGATTGACGGCATTGCACACTTGTTTGAGCAGGGTGCTAATACGCTCGAAGTGATCCAGTCCACAATCGTAGCCGGGAAGAACGCCATTGAGGAATCCACTCAGAGCGGGCCGTAGTTTGTCACCCAGGGGCACGAAGTAGGTTTCATAGATGGCCAGCAGGGCGGGACGCACATTCATGGCCGCATAACCAAGGAGCGGGAATAAACCAGCACTGGAAAAAAAAAAACTCATAAGTTAGACGACAATAGGGGACAACTGTGCCACTGACCTGTATATAAACTCCGTGGCCAGGCGCTCCGGCCCTGTTTTGCTGAATATCACCGAGTAGGTCTCCAGGGCCTTGAGATGCACCCCGGAGGGCAGGGCGGGATGCATGCATTGGGCCAGACGCTTGGCAATCTTCAGCCGCCGGGGTATGACCTGGTACTGCGCATTGCTCGATATGGCCTATGGAAAGAGGAGAATGAATGTTCAAATATTCGACTGACTCGAGATAAGGGTCTGTGTGTGAGTCCCCGGAAATCGGCCTGTGAGTCAGGCTGCTCCGGTTCTTATCTGGATTGCCACAAAGGCAACTATACCTTGCTGAGCTTGCCGAGGGCCGATATGAGATCCGCCCATTCGCTGGAGTACTCGAAATTGCGCAGCGCCTTGTCGATGTTGGTCATGTAAGTGCGGTACTTGGCCTCGGCCATGAGCTTCTGCTCCTCGACGAGTGCGTCCGCAGATTCCATGGCGACGTCTTTTGCCAGTGGGCTTGCTGGCTGGCACTGACTCTGGCTCTAAATCTTGACTTTCGGCTTTCGGGTCGTTGTGTATTTTGATGGCTTTTGGGTGGCAGAGCTCTGCGAATAATCAATGCCAATGAAATAATCAATTAGCAAACACTTGTTGCTGCGTCCTTGACTTCCAACTCCCACACACTTGGTGTGCTTTGCTTAAAATTTAATGCGCTGCATAGTTGAGCAGTGTGGCAGGCGGAGCACCTGTGAAAAACTGGGGATTCTTTGTGTTGCTGGTTAACCAACTGCCTAATTGGAGGGGCTGCCAATTGACCCTATATCGGGTCTATGTATATTATATCGGCTGCTCCGCTTCGCTCGACTGCAATTTCGGTGCGAAACTAACGTCGCGTGGCAGGAGCAAAATAAATTTCTGAATAAATTTCAGCACTGCTCTCTCTCTCGGCAGAAAAGTGCAGTTAAGTGGGGAGAGAGGAGAGAGCAGTGAAAAGAGACGACCAGCTGATGACGAATATTCTGCTGATTTCATGGATGAGGGCGGGGTGGGGAGGGGGCGCGTGACGGGACAGACACACTTTGTTGTTGTGCCCCAATCGTTATTCACCACTCCACAAACCACTTTATAGTTTTTAACTATTCGCCCCCTTACCGCAGCTTAGTTTTGTCAGTTCTAACACATTTTACATTGTTTTTATATTGCACTTTTGTTTTTGTGTTCAATTTACATGGCAAATTTTTTGCTGTAACTCGCTAGCGATGGACCACCGATTGATATTGATAACCGTGACTTCTTCACCAGTACTCTTAAGCCGCGATAACCAATATGTGATATGCGTGTTTCACAACTCTGCAAACTGTTTCAACACAAGTTTTAAAAACTTAATTTGTTTAAATATTAACCAACTTTGACTACAAGTTTAACAAAATAAAATGCTGATTACCAGCACTTACCATGATAATAACAAACCACTTTGTGACACATCACTAGGCCATGATATCGATAACCAGACCCGTAATGCTTAATCGAAATTTAAAATTAAACTCCTTTGAAAGTCAATGGATTTAATGTTTTCTTCACAAACTCAATAAATTACTAACTGAATATTTAGCCATACTTCGAATAAAAACGAAAGTTTTTTAAATGCAAGCGCATAACTTAAAAGAGATGAATAGAACTGTGCCAGTTCGTGACTAAGGGTTGCCATCGAATGCGTGATTAGAAGATTTGAGGTAAAAAATGTCCAGCATGGTTAATAGTTATGAAACGCGATTGGCCTTAGCCCTACTTCTTCTTCTTGCCCTTGCTCTGACCACCAGCGACTGGGACTCCAGTCAGTGCCGCCAGTTGGTTCTTCAGGGCGACCAGGGTGTCAACTTCGGGCTTCCACACGGAGGCATCGCCTGAGGCCTTTAGGGTCCTGACCTTTTCGCCCTGCTGAGCAATTTTGTCTTCCAATGCTTTGACTTGGGCAGCGTCTGCAGAGGGGGAGGCAGCAGGAGCAGGAGCTGCGGCGACAGGAGCTGCCTTGGCTGCTTTTTGTGCCGCTTCCAGTTTCTTTTTGAGGTCCAGCAGAATGTTTACTTCTGGCTGCCACACTGCTTTGTCTTTTGTGCTGCCCTTCAGCTTGCGCACCTTGTCACCCTGCTCCTGGATAGCCTTCTCCAGATCTTGCACTGATTGTGGGCCATTCGTGGGAGTACGAGCGGTAGCGGGTGCAGAAGCAGGAGCGGACTTCTTAGCCTGCTCCAGCTGCTTCTTGAGTTCCAGCAGTTTGGTCACCTCCGGTTGCCACACAGCCTTGTCCTTGGTGCTCGCCTTCAGCTGACGCACTTTATCCGCCTGAGCCTGCACAGCTTGCTCCAAATCCGCTGCGCTGGTTTGACCTTGGACAGCAGTTTTTGTTTCTTGGGCTCCGCCGTACTTGCTCTTGAGTTCATCGATGAACGACTGCTCAAGTTTGGCAAACAGTGGAGCAGGTTTGCCGATTTTGTGACCAGCGGGGAGTAGCAAAGTGGCCAGAGGTTTTCTGGTATAAAACATAAATAAGAATAAATTTAAATATCAATTATAAAAGCACTTACTCCGCATTGAGTGGCGTCTGTTTAGCGTTGAGCTGACCGAACAATGTCCTGGCCGTAGATGGCATGTAAGGGAAGAGGAGATTGGCCAAGAGGCAGGCAATGTTGGCACACAGACCAATTATGGTGGCCGCACGCTTCTTTTGATCATCGCTGCCCTTAAGCAGCACCCAAGGTTGCTGGGCTTGCATGTAACCGTTGCCATGTCGAGATATAGCCAGCAGGTGACGGATGCCATCACGCAGCTTCGTCTTTTCCAGGGAGTTGATGTAACCGCGTAGCTCACGGTTGATCAAGGCCAGCAGCACAAGTTCGTCCTGAGTGGCAGCCACCTCTGGGACAGTGCTGTTGAAGTTCTTTTCGCAGAAGACCAGAGCGCGGTTCACAAAGTTGCCCAAGTTGTTCAGCAACTCGGAGTTGTTGCGGGCAGCGAGATCGTTCCAACTGAAGCTGGAGTCCTGACCTTCGGGCCGGGCGGAGGCCAAATAGAAACGCCAGACATCAGCCGGAATGCCCGTCTCCTGAGCATCGTTGCCAAAGACACCAATACCACGGCTCTTGCTGAACTTGCCGTCCTCGTAGTTCAGATACTCGGTGGCCATGATGTGGGAGACCAGCGTGTGGCCCTTGTTGATGGCTAGCAGGACACTGGGCCACACCACCGAGTGGAATGGCACGTTGTCCTTGGCCATGAACTGGAAGAGCTCCACGTCCGTGCCCTTGGCTGGCTGCCACCACTGCTGGTACTCCTTGGTGTAGCGCTTGGTCATGGACACATAACCGAACGGAGCATCGAACCACACGTAGAATACCTTCTTTTCGAAACCCTCATGAGGTACTGGGATTCCCCACTTCAGATCGCGGGTTATGCATCGCGGCTTGAGACCCTCCTTTAGCCACGCCCTCGTTATAACCTTGGCGTTGTGGGTCCATCCTCCCTCCGACTTGTCCACCCATTCCTTGAGCTGTGCTTCCGACTTTGGCAGATCGATGAACAACTGATCGGAGGAACGCAGCACAGGGGCGCTGTTGCACACCTTGCAACGGGGTCGGATCAGTTCGGTGGCATTTACCAGCTTGCCGCACTTGTCGCACTGATCGCCACGGGCATCCTCGTAGCCACACCCAGGATGCGGGCAGGTGCCCTCCACAAATCTGTTAGGAATGTAAAAATCAGTTTGAGTTGCTGATAAAAAAAAAACTGATGCACTCACCGATCAGCTAAGAAGCGATCGCACTTCTGGCACAGCAACTGCTCCACGCTCTCTGTGATAATGTAGCCAGCTTTCAGGACATCCTTGAAAGCCTCCTGCACAATGCTAGGTAAAACGAAAAATGGTTAGTTACGGATTATTAGCTTGAGAAGCCGTTGCTCACTCTGTTTGCTCTTGGGTGGTGGTGCGTCCAAAGTAATCGAAGCCAATGCCGAACCAGCGGTAGATGGCGTTGTGCAGTTCAAAGTACTTGTCGCAGATCTCTCGAGGAGTGAGGTTCTCGGCTAAGGCCTTATTCTCCGTGGCTGTGCCGTACTCATCCGTGCCGCAGATCAGCAGTGTGTTGTATCCAGCGGAACGCGAGTAACGGGCATAGATATCCGCTGACAGGACACAACCAATGATGTTGCCCAAATGGGGCACATTGTTGACGTACGGCAGAGCCGAGGTGATGAGCACGTTGCGCTCACCAGCTTTGGGAAGCACAGTTCGCTCCTCCTTTATTTCCTTGGGAGCTGTGTATGTGAAAGCAGCTTGTGCCGCCGAGATCTCCTCATCCGTAACAGTATCCGCCACCGTGGGCGTGGTATCCACCAACAGCTTGCCCGCATCAGCCAGGCTGAGGCGTTTCAGTGGGACATGATGCAATCCGCCGTACCGATTGGACTGCTGAAGCGCATTGAAGGTGAGATCCTTAAGCGGCTGCTCGACCAGGACTTGTTGCACCTCAGGCAGGGCTTTGATCCTACCATACCAATCCCTCAGGCTGTCCACGTTCTGGGCGCCCTTGAGGGTGCCGTCTGGAGCCAGGAGCGACCATACGGCGATGTCGGCGGCACTGGGTTTGTCGCCAGCCAGGAAGGGCGAGGATTTGAGGCTGTCATCCAGCTTCTTGACCAGAGCGTTCAGCACGGGCAACGCATTGGCATCCGCCTTGTGGCCCACGGCCATGTGGTGGGCCAAAGCGGGAGCCAGCAACGTGGCAGACCACTCCAGCCACTGCGGGGAAGCACACACAAATTAGTTTAACCTTCAGGGGTCGCGGCCCAGCATAATTTTTTTTTTTGAAGCCCTACCTCATCCCGCAGCTGCCCCTCGTCCACGAGAAGATATTTGGCAATGGCAGCCGGCGAGAAAAGTCGCAGCCCGTTGTCCAGTTCCAAAGTGGGCAGCACCAGCAAATCCTTGTACTTGGCATCTGCAACGGTCAACAGTTATTGCATCAGAAATTAGTCACTGGAGTGCATTTCCCCGGAATTCGTTAAGAATCCGAAGGGGAACTCACCATTTAGGTTAACCAATTGCATCTGCAACGGCCGCTTGGCGAATTTGGCCAGCATCAGCAGCTGCAGTCCCAGCGGATTGCCTTCGTTCGTGTAGATTATCATCTTGCCGGGATCTGGCACTAGTTTTATTTCAATTTACGTGGCAAAAAGGGTTAAAAATCCAAGATAATTGTGGATGCCCACGAGAAACTATTTTTATTAGAGATGGGACGATCGGAAAAGCTGTCACGCCGTCAGTGCTGTTATCGATTTACTTTTCAAGCTAGGTCTGCCCATTCGAAAATATCGCAAGCTACTGCAACCACTTGTTCTCTATGTACCGCGAAATATCCAAAGTGAATAACTTCTTTACAAAAAAAATAACTATTTAAGAATTAAATTCTACATTTATAAACCTTCAAAAGCCAGCGTGAATGTCGTATTTATTTTGTTTTCTTTCCGATTAACTGAGAGGGCCACCACCAGCGGCTTCGAATCAGCTGTCTCTTCTGCAGTTTTATAGCATTTAGCTTTTGTCTGGGAAATTGACAAGTTTTTATTTACGTTTTGGATTCCAAAGAGCAAACGTTTTCTTAGTTTGAGGAGACAGCGACTCCTAGCACTTCCAAAATGGGTGAACGCAAGGGTCAGAACAAATACTACCCGCCCGACTATGACCCTAAGAAGGGCGGCCTCAACAAGTTCCAGGGCACCCATGCCCTGCGGGAACGCGCCCGCAAGATCCACCTTGGGATCATCATCATCCGCTTCGAGATGCCCTACAATATCTGGTGCGACGGATGCAAGAACCACATCGGCATGGGCGTGCGCTACAATGCGGAGAAGACCAAGGTGGGCATGTACTACACCACGCCCATCTTCAAGTTCCGGATGAAGTGCCACTTGTGCGACAATCACTTCGAGATTCAGACGGACCCGGGAAATCTGGACTATGTCATACTCTCGGGCGCGCGACGGCAGGAGAACCGCTGGGATCCCCTGCAGAACGAGCAGGTTGTGCCGGAAACCAAAGAGGTGCAGAAGCGCCTCTTCGACGACGCCATGTACAAGCTGGAACACCAAGCCAAGGATGCCAAGGCAGCGGCAGACGCCAAACCGGTGCTCCAGAAGCTGGTGGAGCGCAACATGAGTGTCTGGGATGACAGCTACATGGCCAATTGTCGCCTGCGTGCCGAGTTCCGCCAGCAGAAGCAGGAGATCAAGGGCCAGCAGGAACAGGACCGCCAGCTGCTGGCCAAAAGCAGTCTGGACATTGCCCTCCTGCCGGAAACCAGTCAGGACCGGGAAATGGCCGCCCTGATGAAGTTGCAGACTAAGTCGGCTCTGGAGAGGGAGTCTGAGCAGCGGCTGGAGCTCCTCATGCGCCCAGCGCTGCCGGGAGCAACAACCACCACTTTTGGTGGCCTCAAGCGGCAAAAGGCGCTAAATAGCCAGCTTCAACTTCAGGATCTGGGCATCCGGCGCCGAAAACTAGACGAAGCTAAAGCCCCCACTTCGAATGCCAAATCCCAGAGCTTGGTGGGCGACTACTCCTCCTCAGACAATGACAATGACTCAAACGGCTGAATTCACAAGGGATTTGTTTATCCGTAATACAATAATTATAAAAACAGAACGCTGTACCAAAAAAAAAAATCCTAATACAATCCTTCATTTTCATCGGCGGGTTTGGCGCCTTCACTTCCATCATCCGGATTCACCTCGATGGGTTCCTCGTTTATCCCACCGTCTATCGTCTTGTAGAGCACCGCCTGAATGCGCTTACACAACTCCACGTGCTTCCCGTCGTTGAACATGTCGTTCACCAGATCCTCGACCAAGCGCAACTTGTTGAAGCACTGGTTAGTCTCCTCCATAATGTCGTCTCTCCGCAGGCTAAGGGTCTGCATTTCCCCAATCAGTTCCTTGAGGGCATCATCACTGGCGTTGACTGGGGACTGCTCCTTGGCGAAAACACGCGGCTTGATGGGCTTGATCACCGGTGCATTGGCCAAGGACTTGATGTTCTCCAGGCCCGGTGCCTGCGAATCGAAGAACTTCTTGAACCATTGCAGGAACTCGAAGTTGTCTTGGAATCGTCCCTTGATCAGACGATCGATGGGCACGGTTTTATCCAGTTTTAGGCGATTGAAAGCCTCCTGGAAGAGCCTGAGATTGTGCAGATACTCGTGCTCCAGTTTGGCGCTCATCTTCACGCGCTTCAGGTTAATGCAGTTGGGAAAGATCATCTCCATCATCTGGCAGTAGGCCGCACCTTGGGAAAATCATCGCTGTTAGCTTCGTAAAAGTAAACATTTTGGGGTTTTTTTTTTTACCAGAGCAGAGCTCCTCGATCTTCTTGAAGTGACCCTGAACCATGTTGTTGACCCACTGCAGCATATCGTGTCGGGACATATTCTCCCCATTCACGCTGGTTAAAGCCACGGTTAACTTAAGGTCAGTCATCGTTCTTCTTGGATGGTAGAAAATGTCAACCTTTTACTGTTACTCCTTTACTTGTCTTCAAGGGCTTCTTTGTCTTTAATTACCGTTTACTCTTTTTGATATTTGGTGGATCGTAGTATGTATATAGACTATTCAGTGAGCTTACGGTCCAGCCTGCTCTTCCTCTCACACAAAATAATGATAGAGTTTTATTTGCTTAGTTTGCTGATCAATTTCCTAGTCGAAATGGTTTGCAATTTCTTTTACTCCGATTCCCGATTGTAATGTTTCCAGGATCAGTGATGGGAGGCATCTTAACACGCCTGTACCTAGCTGCTTAACCAGGTACCATTTTCAGTATTTTTTATTCCCTTTTAAAAATATAAAAATAGAGTTATGCAAATAAAGCTTAAAGCCCATATATGATAAAAAAAAAGTCCCTTTAAAATGTATAACCTGCTCAAAAAGTAAATCCAAATGAAATGTAATCTGTATTTTGCAATTGATGTATATTTTTTTATTTTTTTTTTTTTATTTTTAAAAAAATTTAATGTTTAACTCTTTTTGGTTACCCTTAACTAATTACATTTTGGTATGCCTTTATTTTAAAGCCCAACTTAGGTAAAGTGCAAAAATGTATACCTTCCAGGATCAAAACCAAATAAGATATCGATAACAACACAAAACCGCCCTTTTTGAAAAGGAGGCGTCTTTATAAAAAAAAAACATTTACAGCGACTTAATTCTAAATTTGCGTTCCACCGTCTTTACAAACTCGATAAAGTCCTGGTAGAGCACCTTTGGCACCTCCAGAGCGGCAAAGTGTCCACCCTTTTTGTGGTAGGTGCTGTGCACCAGGTTCGTGAACTTGTCCTGCAACTGGATGTCCAGGAAATGCATGATGTCACTCTTGAACCGGGCACATCCCGTGGGCACTTTAGTGGGAACCCTCTCCAGGCGCAAGTTCCGCTGCTCCTGGGCGTACTGCTCCGCATACAGACGCTGCGAGGTGGTGATCGAGTTGGTCAGGTAGTAGATCATCAGGTTGTCCAGCAGGGCGTCCATTTTGTAGCGCTTTGTGAGTCCACCATCCTTCAGTGATCGGTAGCTGGGATTGGTCCACGTGGAGAACTTCTCCAGAATATAGGCGGCCAGTCCCACTGGATTGTCGGTGAGTGCGGCTCCAATGGTGTCCGGTTTGGTGGCTTGGATGTGGAAGTAGCCGCTCTCCTCCATCAGGTACTTCAGTTCATTGGACTTCGGGAAGAAGAAATCCCCAAAGCCGGAGGGCGCAAACAAACTGGGCCAAAAACCGGCCGCAAAACCCTTAACCAAGGATTTAGGACTCATACTGTTGCACAGGTTCGAGTGGTAACCAAGGACATTTTCCGGATATAAGGTGGCCATGTTGCTGCCAATGATGCTGCCCCAATCTCCACCCTGGATGAAGAACTTGTCGTAGCCCAAGCGCAGCATAAGATTCCTCATTATAACGGCCACCTGAGCGGGACCCAGACCCTTCCGCGAAGTGCCCTGCAAGATCAGAGAAGGATTAGCTTGTGAATAGGTCTTCGAACAGGAGCACACCAACCTCCGACCAGCCATAGCCCGGCAAACTGGGCACCACCACGTTGAAGATGTACTTGTTGTTCTTGTCCAGGTTGGTCTGGTGCAGCAGATGGATGAGGTCGTAGAACTCCCGCACCGATCCCGGCCAGCCGTGCAGCAAGAGCACCGGATAGTGCTGCTTGCCCACTTTGTTGTCGTCGTAAACCATCAGGTGGAGGAAGTGCATGCGTAGCCTAAAAGTCCGTTACTATCTGTGGATATGATAAGTGCCGCTCTTATCTCACCCCTGAATTTCGGTGGTGAAGTGGTTGAACTGCCACAGGAACACCTCGCGTTCGCGCCAACGAGGCAGGTAGTCGTCACGCCAGTATTCCACGACCTCCTTCAGGTAATCCGTATTGAATCCGTATTCGAAAGCCACGCCCTCGAGGGGAGGCGTTAAGCGCAGGGTGCGATTGAGGCGACTCTTCAAATCAGCAATGGTCTGCAGATAGTCCAGATAGTATGTGTCAATAAATGTGTAGTAATTAAAAATCAAATAACAGATAGCCCCCACTCACCTTCTCCGGGTAGCTAAGCCTATTGCCAATCACCTCCGAACTGTTGGCTAGGTAGGCGGCATAGTCCTTCGGCTCGGCTTCATCGCCCCACCACTGCTGAGGATCCAGCTGGGGAATGGGCAAGTCGGCCCACAGTTGGCTCACATTCCTGTAGACCAACCCGCCTCCAATGGCCAGTAACAAGACCAGAATTTTAGCCGTAACACCCATCCTTCGCTGTCGGCAGATCCACTCACACTGACTGACTGGGATCGTTGCTCCGATTCCGACGATTCCGATGATTCCGACGATTCCAGCATATCATCGTGGGCGCAGCTCTCGTTTTCGTCGCTCACCATGATAAGCGACTTTGAGTGACCACCCTACAGCCGATCAGTTAAGGCTTATCGACGGGTTCACTTTGGACTCCACTGAGACGCCGTAGCGGCTTCCCAAATCGTGGATGACTATGACTCGGCTGGAGCAGCTTTATTGTTTATTTACTCGGCAAAGCTTTCGTGTCGGTTTTTGTTTGAAGCTTTTTGGTGGGGGGGGGGGCCCATAGGTACATAGAGAAAGAGGAGGGGGGGCGGGTATAATTGATATTTTGCGACGCAGCTGGTGTTCCAGGTTAGGTAGATATACCCTATATTTTGGATCTAATCAAAGATAACCTTGATTTATCATCAAAATGAGAGTTTAAAATTAAATTTTTGTTAAATGTTTTATAGTTTGACATACAAAGTTTTAGTTTAAGATAAATATATCTTTAAGATTTATCAAAAATTAAAGTTAAAAAGAGCTTAAAATGTTATTTTATTTATTACTAAATATAAATGATGCAAATTTTAATATTTACTTAGCTTTATAAAAAATTAATTTATTTAAAAATCACTTTATACAGGGTATTTCCAAGCCGACTACAGACAACCAGTGAAACTTACGTAAGAATGTTCCCAGCTTAGATTTATCTGTGTATGTATATAAATACCTTTAGAAAGCAAACACAAAACTGCCCCTTGGTTCTCCACTTTATCACTTATCAAAGTTTCCAAACAAAAAACTCTTCCACTTTTGGTTTTCAAAGCAGATAAGGCAAATTCAATCACCAAGCCGATTTGTTTTAATTTTCGCAACAGACACAGTCTACAGTAACACAACATTACAATGCATTCCTAGAACTAATTAGGAAAGTAGTCAGTCAGGACAAATCGGCCTTCTGGACAAAGCTAACGAAGTCATCGTACAGCTGCTGGGGCAGCTCAAAGGCAGGGAAGTGACCGCCGTCCTGGTGGTGGGTACTGTGCACCAGATTGGGGAACTTGTTGGCCAGAACCGAGTCGGGGGCGTGCACGATCTCATGGGCAAAGCGAGTGCATCCAGACTTGGCCTTGATGGGCAAGCTGTCCACGGCCAGGGCGAGCTGCGAGGCAACCATGGATTCGGAGTACAGGCGCACGGAGGTGGTAATGGAATTGGTCACGTAATAGATCATCACATTGTCCAGCAGCTGGTCGTAGGTGAACCTCTTGGTGAGTCCGCCATCCGGAAGCGATCTAAATGCGGGGTTCGTCCACGTGGAGAACTTCTCCAGAATATAGGCAGCCAGTCCTGTTGGATTGTCGATCAGGGCATTGCCGATGGTGTCTGGCTTTGAGGCCTGTATGTGGGCATAGCCCATTTCCTGCAATATAATGCCGAACATGTGTCCCAATCCCTTGTAGAAACTGGCGTGCTGGCTGTCCACAAACCAGCTGGGGAAGAACGAGGCCAACACCAACTTTATCTGGCCCAGGGGGCTGTTGTTTCCGCACATGTTCGAATGGTATCCCAGTACGTTCTCTGGAAACAGTGAGGCTACATTGGATCCAATTATCGAGCCCCAGTCGCCGCCCTGCACCAGGAACTTATCGAATCCCACTCGCAGCATCAGGTTGCGCATCACCACCGCCACTTGGGCCACACCGAATCCAGTTTTCGAAGAGCCCTAAAAATGGTAAATTGATTGGTCATTGAAAATAAACTCTTAGTAGATTTACAATGCAAATTATTGAGTTAGAATATTAAGTAATGAATTTTCTTTAAAAGATACTTATTGTATGTTGTGTATCTCTTAAGTGAAAAATATATTTATCATATAATAATACAATACATTTATATTAGCAAATAAATATTCAAAAATATGTTGAAATATGTGTTTTTAACAAATTTTTGATCTCGAAAAGGCTAACAAATAGATACAACAAGTAAATAGATCGATAAAGCCAACATTAATAATAAATACAAAATATTTATGATAATAATGTGGCGTAAGCACAGAATTGCACAAAAAAAAAAATTAAAAAATTTGTTATTAAGTAGTTTAATTTTAAATACTAATTCTCAAGGCAAAAAATATTTAATGGAATGAGAGTACTTACCTGAGACCATCCATAGCCTGGCAGACTGGGCGCAATCACCTCGAAGACGTAGTCGCTCTTTTCGTTCGGCGTGGTCAGCAGGGGAATGAAGTCGTAGAATTCGCGGACGGTTCCGGGCCAGCCGTGCATCAAGAGCAGGGGCAGCACCTTCTTGGGCTTCTGGCCCTTCACCTGGGCGGGCTTGGCATGAATAAAGTGAATTTTCAAACTGCGAAAAGAGGAAAGCGTTTGGAGTCAAGTCTCGGGGTTAATGTGCAAATGCAACTAATTATGCATGGGGGCAATGGATTGGCATTAGAGTTCCGCTACTAACCCCTGAATCTCCGTTTGGTAGTGATCCAGCTTCTTGAGGTACTGCTCGCGGTCGCTCCACTTGGCCAAATAGGTATCACGCCAGTATTTCACCACCTTGGCCAACTCGTTGGCATTGAAACCGTATTCGAATCCCACACCCTCCAGCGGCGCCTGGGCCTTCGAAGGACGACTAAGCTGGTTCTTCAGATCCTCAATTACCTGGGCAATTGAAAGGATAAGGATTATTAGAAAAAGGTGTAAGTAGAAATATCTTAATGATTCTGTTATAAAATAATATATGAACCTATAAAAAAGGTCATTTTATATCTTTTCTTGATTACATTTTATTAAATCGTATATAATTACAATTTCATTGTATCACTTCATTTGAAGCAAACATATTTCAAAACTTGGGCAATACCTGCATCATTAAATATCATGATGATATTTTGGTTATAAGACCCATATTGACAAGGAAGAGTACAAAACGAACAAGCTGTATTGTACGTACATACATATGTACATATGTATCTGGTAAACATGTTTATATGATTTTTTGCTATACTCGAATCTTACCTCTGGCTTAACGCTGATGTCGTAGGGCAGGATGGCCTTGTTCTCTCGATAGGGTTCCTTTAACGCTGGACCCCAGTAGGCATTGTTGTCCAGATCGGGTCTCTTGCCGGGCGCCGAAAGGTCGCGATAGTTCTTATAGCCGACGGCCGCCAGTATGGCCAGGCCTCCGATCAGGATCCGCACCCAGACGTTCGCCATTGTGTCACTACTATATTCTATATATATATACTATACATATATATTTGGGAGCAACAACTGCACAGCTGCTTGTATGCGATCACCAAGCACAAATGATTTTAAATTGACAAACAACCGGCAAACGAAAGCTTTTGCCGGCTTGTCGATCGCAAGTGGATCGCAATTGGATCGTATGTCCAGCTGCACTGCAATGTGAGCATGATAAGGCAAATAATGCTAGAGAGAGAGAGAGAGCTTTTGCACACAAATTGAAGAAGAGCAAGTCATGAAACATAGCTTTAATGTTAGTAATGAAGATGATCATGCAGTTGCGTTTATCAGTTGGTCAAAGCTGCAAAGGCGTAGAACTAAATTGGGGAGAAGCGATTCATGCTTAGAATGTAAATAAATAATTTTGGTTGAGCTGAATACAAATAAATAAAATAATGATGAACGCGAATTTCAATTATCAACACGCGACAGCTTCGATACAAGTCAAAAGACAATCAATCGCATTTATGAAATGACAGTAAATAAGGTACATTTCAAATCAATTGTTTACAACATAAATACACTTTGGCTGTCTTATCGTAATCTCGATACGAGACCTTTGGAATTCTTATTTTATATCACAAACAATTAGTGAGGGTATTAGGCTCCACTTTTTACCAGTCAATTGCTTGCATGTTATACCTGTTACTCGTAAGGTAAAAGGGTATATTGTATTCGTTGAAAAGTCTTTAACAGGTAAAAGGAAGCGATTCCGACCAAATAAAGTATAAATGTATATTCTCGTAAACTATTAAAACTAAATATTGGGACTTGGCACACAGATTCTAGTAGTTCCTACTCAGCGCAAGTTTTTTTTTAACGGAGTCACGCCCACTCTAACGCCCACAAATCGTGAAAGTATGAACTGTCACTCTGAGACATATTAAACCGTAGGTGTTGGAATTTTTTTTTTGTGTTTCGGTCTTTTCTATTATCAGTAGAAAAAAAAAAAACAAAAAAAAATTCATCTTATATTTTAGAAGTTATACGGTTTTGGAGTCCTCTGCCTCGGAATGTTCTGTAGGGAGAATACTTAGTTTGAAGTTTATTGGCTGAGTAAGGGGTATCTAATAGTCGGGAAACTTGACTATTGCGTTCCCACTTGTTTTTTTTTTAAGACATGCATTTCAAAATGAGAAATAAAATGTTTAAAATATTTCGTTTAAACTACGTCACTATGGACGGCTGCAAATGTAGTGACGATGCGCACGATACTAAATATAGCCGCAGATTGGAAAATTTGCTGTCATTTAAATAAAAAAACAATTTAGCTACAAAAAATCAATATAGATTTTATGGCCAATTTGTATTGATCTTTCGTTGCATGTTTAATTTTAAAGAAATTTACATCACGACATTAGAACTACAAAGTAATAGGTGCCTAGTTTAAACAGCACGTCAATATACATATATTATATATCAGGTCTGGTTAAACCACAGTACAAAGATGGAGCGTTTGTAATAGGAAACAGTTTATTTCTTCTCCTCATCATGGAGACCAATCTTGGCGGCAAAGGCGGTGAAGTCGTTGTACAACATGGCCGGCATCTCCAGGGCGGCGAAGTGGCTGCCCTGCTGGAAGTACATGGAGTGCTTAAGGTTGGGGAACTTGTCCCGCAGCTGCCAGTCGGTCACCGAGGGCAGGTCGAACCGGAAGCGGGCACAGCCCATGGGAACCGGGGACTGCACGCGGTCCAGCTGCAGATCCCTGTACGTCTTGGACACGTTCTCCAGATAGAAACGGGCCGCCGTGGTGGCCGAATTGGTCAGGTAGTAGACCATCAGGTTGTCCAACACCGCCTCCAGACCGAAGACCGTGACTATGGCGCCAAAGTCCTGCTGCAGGCCGGGATTCGTGCAGGTCTGGAACTTCTCCAGGATGTAGGAGGCCAGGCCGACGGGACTGGAGGTCAGGGCCGCTCCAATTGTGTCCGGCTTGGTGGCCTGGATGTGGAAGTAGCCGCTCTCCTTCAGCAGCATCAGCCACTTGTCCCACACGGGAAAGTGGTGGTCTACAAAGAATCTGGAGGGCAGGTACTTCTCCGGGTAGAAGCTGCCGTAGATTCCCTTGATAATGGCCAGTGGCGAGTGCAGGACGCACATGTTCGAGTGGTAGCCAATCACGTTCTCCGGATAGAGAGTGGCCAGGTTGCTGCCAATGATGCTGCCCCAATCTCCTCCCTGGACGAAGAACTTCTTGTGGCCCAGACGGAGCATCAGGTTCCTCATCACGGTGGCCATCTCGGCGGCATTAAATCCGGGTCGGGTAGCAGCCTACGGTAAAGATTTTGTTATCAGTGGTATTCAAAGATTGTCATGTGGTTGATAAGCTTTTTGGTCTTTACTATTACCGTTTGACCAAAGCTTTGGATCAGTTTAAATGTTTCCCTCACAGTTACTCACATCAGACCATCCGTAGCCCACCAGCGAAGGAGCCACCACCTCGAAAGCAAAGTCCGAGATGTTTTGGTCCTTGGTGAGCATGGGTATGAAATCGTAGAACTCGCGCACCGATCCTGGCCAGCCGTGGAGCAGCAGCAGCGGATACACGTGCTTCCTGGCCTTGGCTTCCTCAGAGGCCTGCTCGTGAATGAAGTGGATGTTCAATCTGCAGGAGAATCAGGTCATTGGTATGCCATTCGAATATATAAACAAAGGCTCTTCCACCCACCCCTGGATTTCGGTCTTGTACTGCTTGAACGAATTGAACAGCTCCTGGCGCTCGTCCCACTTGGTCAAGTACTTGTCCCGCCAGTAGTCCACAAACTGCTCCAGCGCATAGGTGTTGAAACCGTACTCGAAGGCGATCCCGTCCAGCGGATCGGTGAGTTTCAGGGTGCGGTTGAGTTCCTTGCGCAGCTCATCGATCTCCTCCTGCGGCACTTGCAGCTTGAACTCGTAGATCTTCTCGTCGGGCACAAAGTCCTTGCCGTCGCCAGGACCCCAGTAGGTGTTGTCCTTGAACTCGGGCTTGGGCAGTGGTTTGGTCAAATCCGTAAACACCACGTAGCCGTAGCCCACGAAGGCACCGAACAGGGCCACAATCAGCCCGAACACTATCAGGCACTTCATTCTGGCCGCTGCCGCAATTAGCTTCCGTTCGTTGTGAATTTAAATGAGTCTCGCACCTCCCACCAGAGATAATGGTTTCTGATCCCAAATCCCAGTCCAAATCCGAAACAAAGACGACCGTGCTCCCAGAAAGCCGCTGAAGAACTGACTGCCATCGCATTTTCTCATTCCCAAATTGTCTCGCAAAGCTCTATCGAAATTCGTTGTCGCCGTTATAGTATACGTTCGTATTATATTTATAAATTCGTTTAGATACCGCTGGCTATCGTGCACAGTGGTGCAAAATGTGCTCATCACCTTGCTCTTTGCTCATTAAACCCATTTGCGGTTATTATGTTTTATTTCAAAGTTCATGTTTTCGGTGCTTATCTTGTTTTGTTTGGGTCAAAACATTGCCATTTAATTACTGCTTTTTGAAGCACGAGCTCATGGGTCAGCCAGATGATTTCATGAAGCACTAAGCTAAATAGTAAAAACTTTTTTGATGTCTTGCATTAGTACTTTCAGAGTTCTGTTTCCTTGGTTAACAGAAACTGCTGTATATATATTTTTTTTAATTCTATGATAATAGGATACTATTACCACTAACCATACCATATGGTTAGTGCTATTACTTAATAAAACTTTCAAGCCATCATTCTACATAAATCTTTAAATCTGTTTATCATACCATATTTCCAATAGTACTCATATTGGATAGGATATTCTAGGTACTAATAATAATTAATAAATATATATAATTATATATTTATTTTTTCCAAAATTCGAAATAATATGTATTTTCGGATCATGGTTTTATTATACTTCTAAAAATGTTGGTTGCTTTGGTTTCATCTCTTTTATTCTGTAAAACTTTTCCTGCCACATCTCATCCAGAAATTAAACATTTCATAATAATTCTTATCAGTTTTTATAATGACTCGAGACCAAGGTGCGCTTTCGGGTTAGACTGGGCTACATACCCACGTCTGCACCTTGAATGGCCATCGATTTCGGAGCGAGATAGGCTGACCCACACATGAGTATGTGAGACAAGAGTGAGGGTGACTTGGGAATAGTCGCAGCTACTTAAAGGCAACGTTTATCTTATCGGGGCTCTCTCGGAACTTGTTTATTGGTAAGCGGTCCGCCGGCAACTGATCGTAAATCTAAGCCCTTCTGCCACTGATGATGTGGCTCCAAACAAAAAGCGAAAAATGAATGAACTCGGTTGATCAGAAGGCCACGTGGCTACTATCACTTTGTAAATAGAATCCTAGACCCCATCACTAAATTCACAGCCCCCGCAATGGCCCATCAGAGCAAAATCCTTTGGCTGTTTTCTGAAGATGGCCCTCACCTGCAGTACCATGTGATCATCGATGAGCCCATGGCCGCCTATCTCAAGGATAAATATGCTAAGGCAATTGGCGTGCACCCTAGTTCCCTGATCCTGGTCTTTGATGGTAAACCAATTCAGGATCAGGACACCTTCGACTCTTTGGCCATGGACGAAGATGATATCATAGACGTTTTAGTGTCCTGATGCCATGAAAACATGTTTGTTTATTTTTGATTCACGTAATTGCAGAGCAGAGTCAATGAACTAAGCTACCGCATGTACTTGGCAAGCACAGTGAGAAATTGATTAGGCCGTTTGATGAAAAACATAAGTAAATAATGCCTGCTTGTAATATTTAAAAGTCGGAAATTAATTGTTAAAAAAATGTAGGTTTTCTTTAATAAATATTTAAATATTTTGTTATACTAATAATAACAACATTAAACAAAGTATGAAATTACAGCAGTTTTCTTTCTATGTCCGGGTATAATTTCTGTAAATTGTCAGCAAACTATAATGCTGTCGACATGCAACTATGGAAGGATTTGGGCGGCGGGGGTCTCGAAAAATCCACAAAAGTGCCGCCAAACATGCAAGACACCGAAAAAGGAGGCGTGGTCGCCGTGGCAAAAACAATGATGTGAAAGGTAATTCGAGTGAAATTAACGCAATTACCATGCCGCAGTCAAAGGACTCAAATTCACTTCCGATGCACTGCAGCTGAAAAAAGTAAAGTTTGTTCGCGTGCCGCAAACAAATCGCATTGATACTTGGAAGCGTGTCAAAGCTGCCACCTCCGGGGGCAATAGAGAAGTCTCTGTTCCGGGGCCCAATCGCAGCCCATTAATGCCGGCTCTGCCAGGCTAATTCCCATTTTATTGAGTGCTCCAGTTAGGGCTAAAGTTTGGCACCACGGCTGCCCATGGCAACCCACCTCCCACCCCGAGGGGGCGTGGTCTTAATGGCCGCAATTAGCTTTTCATCCAGCTGACACGCACTTGTCGTAAAAGTACATTGAACCTTTGGCTAAATTGATTTTCGTTCGGGCAGGCCAGGCAAAGTGATTCATTTTGTTTTACATATTAAATATACACTATTTTTAACAAAAGGCCCAGAAAAAGTATGCCAAATCGACCGGGTGAACGTTGGTTTGTCATAACCACCTTGGCCTCGTGGAACTTAGTGAGCGGTTTCGGGTTTTACGCCTACATTCTGGATTGCTACTGTTAGTTAGACCATGCTCTACCAAATAATTGATATTCATTGTTTACTTCAGTTAATTATCCACCCGAACACGAGAAAAGGCAGTTCAAATATCACACATTTTCCGGGAGAATTAACCAAGATATTGTTATCGGAATTACTGTGGTTATGTTTTTCCAGATATTATCCACGATATTGCTGTGCCTGGCATTAAATGAGGTGAAACTTGTGCTATAACCAAATAATCTATAATTATTAATTACGTTTCAGACCAGGCGAAAATGTTTTATTTACGGAATTTTTATTAGCATGGCTTTTCCGTGCGCCTGTCTTCCGGTTTGGCCTTTGGCTGGTAAGTTTTCCATTGCTTTACAATGATAATCCTGTCCTTCAGTTTTTATTTTTAACAGTGACACATGTCTCCATTGCTTTGGTAGCCCTTAGTTACTACTTCGATTAAATTAAAATGTTCTTTGATTTACAACCAACTATTTAAAGGTTAAAACTCGAGTACGATTTGATGAAGCAAACAATTAAAGATGGACTTGTATTTCAGATTCTCTATTGTCATCAGCCTGAAATCATGCTACATAAATGTATTTTCGTGGTCATTGTACGTATAGTTTTTTCAGTGACTTACATATTTTTAAACAAAAGCTGTACTTGCAAAAATGAACACTATCAGTCATAAAATGATTATGAAAGTTAAATTTAATACTTTTAATTTTTGTTTTTTTTCTATTATTTGCCAATTTGCCCCAAGCTCAGTTTTACATCATCCCAAAAGTATGTTACAATTATGACTTTTGTACCATTACTGATAAGCAGCAAGTGGTAATTATAGTATAATCTTTGAATTATTTATATATATAAAAAGAATTATTGAATATAAGACGTATGAAAGATCCCCAAACTTTCAGTTTTCCTGGGCATCATACGTCCAAGGAAATTCTTCCTTTTCCGGTGGTCCTTCCCCTTTTATTCCGATTTCAAGCTCCTGATCATCGGCTGATGATTGGCAAGTGACGTGTCCCAACTGTAAATAAAACACGTTTTTTAAAGATTTTTTATATACATTTTTTCAGTGCCCTTTACTCACCCAGAAGACCATCAGAATGGCCAAAGTGTTAATAAATATCGATTGTATCAACATTTCTCTTTGCTGCCTTGTCTGTCGACTGCTATTGGGAAACTGTTTTCGTGTTTACATATGCCCTCTGCTTTAAATCAATTAATGCGTATTAAATATTTATGTTTGTATTTTCGATTGTTTACATACAACGCTCTTTATCTGCCGCTGTTGCTGATGCGACAATTTCAATTTAATCCACAGCACAGTGAAAAGTTCAATCATAAAATACAACTTTGGAAATAAAAACAAAAATAAACAGGAACTGTATAAATTAGTATTCGCCTGAATCCTTAAAAATACACTTACTATATAGTTGTCAATATTAATGCGAAGTTGAAATTAAAATCTGTTGGGAATCTGCTGTAGAATTAAACATGTAGAACTCTTTCGAATTTTGATTTAGCGCGTTGCAGGGATTTACTATTCGGGGCTTTAACTGCTTTCTGCTTTAAAATTAGTCTTGCCTTTAAGACCTTTATATATACTGTTGAAATAATTTTCAGGGGGAAATACATCAATTTACCCGAGAAGAGAAACAAAGTGAGCTCGAGGACCTCATGCTAAACAAAAACACCCAAAATATATTAAATTGTCCACTATTTAAGTAATCATTTAAGGTAATCATAATATTAGTAATCTACAAAAATATAATTATTTAATTTTTACGAGTACATAGCAGATTTCATTAATATTTAGATAATAACTCAGCACGCTTCATAAGAATGTTGTTATGTTGTTTATAAAATATGTACGGGATAAAGAACCTTTGTTTTTTTTTCTGATGAGGGCGCGTTGGGGTTTCCCTTTAGGTGACCTGCAATCGGTTACAATTATGAGAGAATTATCACCACAAGGTGACGTTCTAGTGTAATACATATATCAGATAACTAAGTATATAAGATTGCATCGGGGATTTCTTTCAGGCTGGCAATCGGCCTATAAAAGAGCTTCAAAACTACAGCAGAATTATCAGTCAACAGACTCAAGTCTTCTCATCGAGATCAGCCGAAATGCAGTCTACCATTATCTTCGCCATGCTGTGCTGCGCATTCGGCGCTGCTTTGGCTCATCCGAATCCCGAGGATCTGACCATGAAGCCCACCCCACCACCTCAGTATCCTCTCAATCTGCAGGGCGGAGGTGGAGGTGCCCGAGGCGATGGATTCGGCTTCAATGTTGGGGGTCGACAGAATGTCTGGACCAGCGACAACGGACGCCACGAGATCGATTTGACCGGAAGATATGGCCAGCACTTGGGCGGACCTTATGGAAACTCACCAGCCAGCTATGATTTAGGAGGCGTCTACCGCTTCAGATTCTAGAAGATTTGGCGAAACATATTATCAACTATAAACATACGAATACCTGCCCATAATTCGCTATCTAAACTGTCATCAAATAAGTTTTTGCTTAAAAAAAAAATATTCATACTTTTGAGAAATATATTACCAAATACAACCAAACGTATACCTGACCATAATTTCCCTATCTCAATTGCCATCAATGTCCTTGGCGCTGTGTGTTTACCCCGGAACATTCAGGCAGACTTCTAGAGACAGAGGTTGGGTCACAGATGATCTTGCAGTTTGGCTAATTGTTGATACATCTTGTTTGGCCAACTCCGTTGGGTAATAACAAATTACGATGACAGGCGGTCTTAATGAAACCTGCCAAGACAAAACGTTTTTTGCTAATTGGATTTATTGCGTAAACTGTCGAAAGAACCTTCGATGGAAATTTATCATGCCGCTGGCGCATCATCCGCAACATCCGCAGCCTAACCCGAAGATTAAAATATTACGCCATCCCCAACGAAAGCGAATGAATGGCTAACAAATAATTCATGAAGAGGCTGTATTCTAAACTCTTTTACATACAAATTGGGGGATTACCAAATGTTTTTCACATCATTAATTTGACCTAAGGAAAGCCAAATTGAGTTGACCTTGCAAAATGATGAATCGATTTGGGAAACTGAGTTCTTGCCTGGGGAAGTGAAACCTGTGGGTTGATTATTTTTATTTTTTTTTTTAGGTACTAAGGTTTTGTCGAAAGTTTTGTGTCCGAGATTCTTTTTAATGGGAACCCGAAGGTGGAATAGTGATTAAAAGTGATTAAAAGCCAGAAGATGAGCTCGTGATATGTGCTCCCGAAATAGTGCTACAGAAGCTTAAAATTTATTGTCTGCATTTAAAACTGGGTCATAAAAAAGAAAGTATCTGCAAGAAAGATATGACTAGAATTTGCTAGTTATCTAGCATAATGAAAAACAAGATACGAAGTTAATTGCAAATATAATAAATGTACCAAATATATAATTGCTTTGAACCTAATAAAATTATGAAATTTCTTAACGCTATTTATTCAAGAAGATAATTCTTGTAAAAAGTTATAATTGTCGATAGAATAAATGTGCCAAAAGATAGAATTATTCTTTTTAACCTAACAAAAATAGGTTATTTCTTAGCGCTATTTATTCAAGAAGAAAGTACTTAGAAATAGTAGACACAAATGCTTCTTAAAAAGTGATGACGATATAATATATGCATGCATGTGCTTTTTTCTCCACGAATGTCACATTTATGAAGTGTACTTAGATGTAATAAGTTGAGTACTCCCCCTTTAAGCGCATTTAGGCGATTATTAACACAGCTGCCACTCATGAATGACTTTTAAAGCCAAATACCTCTGCATTCATTGTTTCTGGTTGGGATTCACTCTGTCGTCTGCCTCTGTTTGTAGAGCCTACACATACTTCTTATCAAAAAGATGTGGGGATCCACTAGTGAACCACTGGATCGGTGTCGTCTAGAATGGGATTCCCTGTTGGGGGATTCATCTGTCAAGACTGATAAGCGACCGATCTGAGGTATATAAGACCTGAGTTCGATTCCAACCGTATTCAGTTGACAAAGTCTAACCAAAAGCAAAATGCAATTCGCCTCCAGTTTTCTCCTCTTGGCTTGTGCCTGTGCCTGTGCCTTCTCCAGTGCCTTGGCCTATCCTTATCCTGATCCCCGAGATATTGTGAACCTGACCCCTGAACCCTTGGCGGTAAGTTGCTAAAGAAAAATGTATATAGCTTAAGGTTTAAGCTAGTCTATTTTCCAGTACTCCCCCAATTTCGACGTTGTACCCTTGCAAAGAGTGCGTCGCCAGTTCCAATTAAACGGCGGTGGCGGTGGAAGCTCCAAACAGGGATTCGATCTGAACCTCAACGCCCGTGCCCCAGTTTGGCAGAGCCAGAATGGACGCCACTCCCTTGACGCCACGGGATCGTATGCTCAGCACCTTGGAGGACCCTATGGCAACAGTCGACCTCAATTCGGAGCCGGAGGAGTGTACACCTTTAGGTTCTGATTAGTTTTCATTTCATAATATTTATTTAGAATAAATAAAAAATCATACTTTGAAAACAAATTGAATCGTTTGTTTTTTTTTACCTTTTTTATGTTATCTCACTTATATAGTTACTCTCCTTTTCACGTTTAATACTAAAACAGTATTTAACAAAAAAAAAACGAAATATGTTGTTTTTGCAACTTATCGTTACAAAATTAAGTTTCAAAAAAAGTTCAGCAATCTTTTAAAAATAATATGTTTTTTTCGAATTCTAGGCCGAAAAGGTTTTATTTATTAAAATAGTAAATGTTAATTTCAAAATTCTGTTTTGGCCTAACTTGATAAATTTTGCACTTGCTAAGAATTTCTATGCCCAATTCAAGATAAACGGCTTAGACGTAAACGTTTTTTAAATAGAAAGTACAAAACACAAAGAAGGACGCAAACTTCAACAAGCAAAAATTTGTATAGCCTTGCAGCTATTGCAAAAATTAAATATTCTTCAAAACAACTTTTTTTGGATTCGTATATGTTTAAAAACAGTGAAACTATGATGATTTTTTGCGGAGTTATTCGATCATTTGTATGGCATCTATATGATTTCGCTGTCCGATTTTAACAGAATTAAAACTATAAAATTATGAGCCACTACTATATTTAAAAGTATATTAAACAAGAAAGAAAGCAAACTTCGGCAAGCCGAAGTTCATATACCCTTGCAGCTATTGCATGAATTAAATACTTTTGAAAACATTTAAATTATGATTTACTTGAGTATATGCTGAAAAACATTGAAACTATGATGATTTGCAGCTCAATTATTAGATAGTTATTTTATATATTTGTATTATTTCTATGGGAGCTATATGATATACACGTCCGATTTTGATAAAATTTAAACCATAATTCTGAAACAATTAAACATTGCCATATGTCGAAGAACTAAACAAAAAATTAAAAAACAAAAAAGTTATAATTTTTTTTCATTTATTTTTCCGATTGTTCCTATGGGAGCTATATGCTAAAGTCGTCCGAAGACCGTCGAAGACCTAAACAAAAAATTAAAAAACAGCAAAGTTATAATTTTTTTTCATTATTTTTTCCGATTGTTCCTATGGGAGCTATATGCTAGCTTTAAAACTGAGAGACTAGTTTGCGTAGAAACGGACGGACAGACGGACATGGCTAGATCGACTCTCCTAGTGATGCTGATCAAGAATATATATACTTTATAGGGTCGGAGATGTCTCCTTCACTGCGTTGCAAACTTCTGACTGAAATTATAATACCCTCTGCAAGGGTATAAATAATAAAAAAAAAAAAATAGCTAAGACGGCTCGTCTCAGCTTATATACTACCTGCAAAATGAAATTATAATACCTTCGGCAAAGATATACAAATTTAATTGAGTGTTTATTAATATGAATTTATTTTCTGATCCTCAGGCTTTTATACTTTAGATCAAAGCATATTGTTAAATACACACACAGCTCTAATTCCAACATAATTTTTCGGCAAAACCAAAAAGTCAAATAAGTTTTTAAAATTACCCAATCAATTAAAAAAATGGGTACTGTGAATATTTTATTAAATAAATAATACATTATAAAATAAAAAATTTTATATGATTTAAAAGTAAATGACTCATCTGAGTATGTAGGTATGTATTTATATTATTTATTAATGAAGAATATAAAATATTTATGTGCTTAACTGCCCCAGGGCATCTCCTTATCAGTCTGATTTGTAACGCTTGTGGCAGGCACATCGATGGGCAGTGCCATCTATGAGGCAAAAACCGAAAGTGTCGCCATCTAGTGGTCAGTTGGGTGCCGCGATTGGGGTAAGAATTTTCGGAGACGAAGAGGCAACAGAGTCAATTGTCATGATCCCGGAAAACGGAGAGTTATTTTTTGGGGGCTAACTTAGCTTCCCGCCCAGAGCCACGAGCTGCTGGCTTTCTTTCCCTTTTCGGCAGCCATCGAGTGCGGTTTAGGTCAGTTGTAAGTCTCGTATTTAATTAGTTGGTGAAAGTTTGTTTGAAAATTATATCTCTATAGTGGCCTTGTGTAAAGTGACGGATAGAATATCCAGATTATATATATAGCGCTAAATCCTGTTTATGGGTAAGAAAAAATGAAATGGTTGCTAAGATTGTAGACACAAAGGTGATTTTTGATTTAGGTTTGGCGCTTAGTATCCGATATTGGATCCGGCCGTTGCTGTAGAGGGAACAATTCATCAAGTCCCCCTAAAGAAGAGCGAAGTCATCCGACGGAGAAGGGAAATTATCGTCGCATAAAGGGTCTCAAAGGCCTAAGAGTTCCCTAAGATAATTATTTAATCAGCTTAAGTCGCTGGGAGCGGAGTTAGGACTAAGAGAGGGCATAAGAGTCAAAAAGAACTCGAGATGTAACACCTGCCCAAATTACACATAATATTTATATTCCCTCTTCATCATCTTCGTTATCTCCCGCCTGCGAGCGAAACTTAGCGAAGCTCAGTTTGACAGGCAGTTTTTCGGCGCGCTGATCTAGTTTAGACGTTTCGGTCCACGCTCGGACGAAAATTTAATTTAACTCGTCGAACAACAATGCGGAATAATTGTTAAGTCGCCGCACGGAATGTAAGGCAGTTCGGAAAGCCAGAGATCGGTCGGAGTTCGCTGAAAGTGGATAGGTTATAAGCTATTTCATAAGTTTTTTTTCCTCTTTTTTTTTGCGGTCTAGGTTATGTGAAATAAGCAGTGAGAGTGGAAAAGTAAGAAAAAAGAAGGGAAAGAAGAGAAAAGTGCAGTGATGGTTAGAAGGCCAGAAAGGCTTTAATAATGAATAACTAGAAGCACGAATTGCTTTAGGCATAATTTATTTTAATTTTTTTTGGGTGGACAAACAAGCCAATGTGTTAAAAAAAAAAAAAAAAAGAAGGAAAGAGCTGCAACAAGAAAAAAAGAAGAGAAAAATTTTGCGGTTGTTTTGCACAGTGGGCTTGCAGTGTGTATATGAAGAAATTTAAATTTTCAGCCTAAGGTGCACTTACGGAAGCGCTTTCGTCGGTGGATCTCCGGAATGTTGGTGAGTCAGATATCACGTTTTATTAATATGTCTTTGTAAAATATATATATCAAATGAATTACTTTGCGTCCCACCGTACAAAACCTAGCAGTTCGAATAATCCATAAAGGAGAAGAAAAAAAGGAGCGGATTTACCATCTCTCTTGTCTCTCGAATTTTTGAGCGAGATGAATTTCGAAATAAGTAAAACAAACCACTCAATTTGAATTCGCCGTGCACTCTTCACTGCAATTTTCTGCCATTTCCGTATTCTCGCTCTCGAATAATATTTTTTTTGATTTTTAAATTCGTATTGCTATCTTACTGCAAAGATTAATTTAATAATTCAATTGTATTGCATGCATTTATGTTCTCATTTAATATCTTTTCAATATGTTCTCTAATTTTAAGAATTTTATTTAGGTTTTAAATACATTTTATAATGATTAGCTAAATTGCATTTTTGTTTGCCTTCGACTAGGATGAGTCCCCGCTAGAACCCGAATCAGTAGAAGGGGCCGTTCGATAGTATGATGGGAAGTTTTCGGTAAAGAACGGCCAAGGCAGGGAAGGCAAATTTGGTTCCGTTAGAACACCCGAGGAACTTTAGGAATTCCATGAGTAAAATAACTATCCCTCTTCGTGCTGGCGCGGATTCACATGATTTCTCCTACCCCATACCACTTGTCGCTGCACGCGAAAATTCGATAAAATTTTAGAATTTACTGGCTCGTGACGAAGGACAAGATCACCACCCCAAATAGCCGACAAGGAGCAGCTGGACCATCGCGCGTGCGTCCTTATCGTCATGCAACAACACCCTAGCCACGTACTCGTTACAGTAATAATAATATAATTCTATTAATCTGGCGCCCAACAGTGTAGGCCAAAAATCAGGGTTTAAGATGTGAAAAAAAATGAAAAACAAAATTTTACTCTAAGAATCCCGCTCACACAAGAAAAAAACTTTAATTTTCATCTAGTTGGTAATGCAGTATCACAGTGGGTTGAAAGATGTGTTTACATCCCAGCCACGGTTGCTGCGGTACTCATGCCAAATATCTCGTCTCTAGTCTTACCTTAATTTCGATATTAGGCGCATAGGACATATAGTTGAATATGTTGTACGCAAGCGTTCAACTAGCCACGGCTGATGTTGAAAGTAAGAGTGGGGCAAATCTATTCTATTTACTTTTTTTCGGGACCTAAAGCAAGGGTTAATTAGACGCTTGGACATGCAGGTGGTAAACTTATCAATAAGTTTTCACCTGACCACGGATAATGGGCCGGCGCTGAGGACCCATCTATCAAATTTCATGCAATCGCCATCGCGTCTGTCAGGTGCATTGGATAGACAGCCGAAATCTTTAGAAAGAGGTCGACTGGCCACGGTTGACAGCGGAAAACGTAGGCCAGATTGCAAAACAAGAGAGAATTGGAAGAGAACCGATCAGCTCTCTTATAGTTGTTGTTTTAGTGAATCTGAGTTTGGCAATAGTCGAAGGGCTAGCCACGTAGCTCTGCATAGGCAGCAATTATATTATTTTTTTCATCTTCTTTTACTCACGGATTCCGAGTTAAACTGCTGATGAGGGTTTGGCAGGGAGAACTCCTATGTTTGAAGGCAAACTGTTTATACATTTCTATCGTGTTTTTGATTTTTCTTACAATTTTTTTTAGCTTACTTAATACTGGTACTCTCTCATTTATTTGTTCCTTTCCTCTCATTTCTGACTTAGACCCGAGTTTCTCTTGAGTGATTTTAGAAATTGAGTGTCTTTAAGAATTGAGCGTAGAAAATAAAACAAATCAGCTGGTCCGCTTGTTAAGGTCATTGACCGCAGGTGTAGGAAAAAATAAAAGCAAGGAAGGAATGATTAAATGTTAGGGATTTTAGCCGAATATAATTAGTAACTTTAACTTACTCGTTCATTTAGCTGTAAATTAAAAACATATTTTTAGGATTTTAGGTTTCTTATCTTTCTCATTGGTTGAAGATCAGAAAAAAAGGCCAAACAATGAGCGATGCCGATAAGGTAGAGACTCCAACGGGGTCTAAATGCAAATTGTGCGAGAAAGACTTGGCGATCTCCACAACTTACAAAACGAAATGCGGTCATGACTTCCATAAGACTTGCATAACTAGTCATTCGAAGACTCATAGAGAATGTCCGATTTGCGGAATCATTTGTTTTCAACTCCCACCGAGTGGTAAAACGATTGTCAATTCGCCAGCCCCCTCTGGGAAAACCGGCGAAAATCGCGCTGAGGTAGACATAGGGAATTTAGTGACTCAAGCGGTCCAGGGGATGAAAAATGATTTACTCACTCAACTTTCTCAGCAAATGGCTCAGATTATACAAGCTAATATTGCTGCATTGGTTCCTGGGAATCCCTTAGCACCCCCAAACCCAAGCACAAACACCAACTGGACGGATCAAGAGAGACAGCCAGTCGAAAATTTTGATCAATTCCGGAGTGAGTCCAGATTTACTCCTGTCAGCGTAGAATCCGATGCCATTTATAGACCAGATAGGGTGGGCCAAATATTAAATAGTTGGAAAATTCGTTTCAATGGCAGTCTTGATGGCATAAGCGTGGACAATTTTATATATCGAGTTGAGGCGTTAACAGAGCAAACATTAAATTCAAAGTTTGAAATTTTAGCTAGCAACGCTAGCCTGTTGTTTGATGGTAAAGCTCGCGATTTCTATTGGCGATATCATAAATCCTGCAATGGAGAGGGGCTCGATTGGAAAGCTCTCTGCCAGGCTCTTCGAAAACAATTTCGGGATACCCGCTCCGATGTCGATATCCGTGAAGCAATTCGGGATAGAAAACAAAAAGAGAAGGAAAATTTTGATACTTTTCATGATGCCATTGTCTCATTAACGGATGGGTTAGAAGTGCCGCTCTCGGAAAAGTCCGTGGCAGAAATACTAGCTAGAAATTTGCGCCCTGAAATACGACATGAACTTCTTCATATCCAAATTAATTCGGTGGGGCAATTGAGAGAAATTTGTAGGCGAAGGGAAAGTTTTCTAGAGGATGTGAGGCGGAATTATGCATATACAAAGGCAACTCCTTACCGGAAGCAAGTTGCTGAACTGCTTGAAGATCCGTTGCCAGATGAAGCCGCCGAATTTTCCGACATCGAAAGCGAAGTGGAAGTGGGAGCTTTGGCTTTGATTTGTTGGAATTGCCACAAAGAAGGACATCGTTACCAAGATTGTGAAGGGAAGCGTAGGATTTTCTGCTATGGTTGTGGAAAGCCGAACACTTACAAACCTTCGTGTAGCAAGTGTCAAAAAAACGCGAAGGGGAACACACAGCCTCGTCAGCAGCCGTGTGTTCAACGCCACCGCCCGACGAATTCCGAGGCAGAACAATAGACATTGAAAATACTTCTGTAGAAATAGAAAATCCCAAATCTTCAGCACCAACGTCTGTTCAAAAATCTTTTTGGTCGAAGAAATTAAATTTACAAATAAATTCATCTAAAATACATAGTTGTTTAAAACATCAAAAGTCTCAATCCAGAAATGCACAGCGAATGAGAGGGTATTGGGCAGCTTTGAAAACAATAAATACGATTAGGTATAAGGAGAAGGATAAGCGTCCCTATGCCGAAGTGAGTCTTTTGGATCGTATTGTTATGGGGTTATTGGATACGGGGGCAGCTATTAGTGTTATAGGCGGAAACCTGGCTCAACAAATAATAAGAAGTAAAATTACTTTTAAGCGTGGAACAACTTCAGCATGCACCGCCGACGGAACGAAGCAAGAAGTCGTTGGTCGAATAAAAACTGTAGTAAAGTACAACAATCAGGAAAATGAATTGGATCTCCATCTAATTCCAACTCTCAGTCAAGACTTATATTTAGGGATTGATTTTTGGACTAAATTTGGTTTATTGCCAACAGAAATGCAGATCTCTGAAATTGTGTCTGACACCCATAGTCTTACGGCAAAACAAAGTGAAGATTTGCAAAAAGTCGTTAGTTTCTTTCCCTCGTTTTCCGTTTCTGGGTTGGGAAAGACAAGTATTCTCTCGCATTCGATTGATGTTGGAGATGCTAGGCCAGTAAAACAGCGGCATTTTCCAGTATCGCCGGCTGTGGAAAAACTTTTATATGCCGAAGTAGACCGTATGCTGAAGCTGGGTGTAATTGAAGAGTCGGATAGTGCTTGGTCGTCACCGGTTGTGCTGGTTCAAAAACCAGGGAAGGTTCGCCTTTGCTTAGACAGCAGAAAAGTAAATGCAGTAACAAGAAAAGATGCGTACCCGCTTCCCCAAATAGATGGCATCTTAGGGCGTCTCCCAAAAGCAATGTATATTTCAAGCCTTGACCTCAAAGATGCTTACTGGCAAGTGCCTCTCGATCCTCAATCTCGCGATAAGACGGCGTTTACTATACCTGGAAAGCCTCTTTATCAATATAAAGTCATGCCGTTCGGACTGACCAACGCTTCACAAACTATGACTCGCTTGATGGACAAAGTCATTCCTGCCGAACTCCGTAACGAAGTATTTGTTTATCTGGACGACTTGCTGGTTGTCTCAGATAGTTTTGAGTCGCATTTAAAGGTATTGGAGATAGTTGCGGGGCATATAAAGGCGGCTGGGTTGACTCTTAACGTCGAAAAGAGCAAGTTCTGCATGCGATCCGTCAGATATTTGGGTCATATTGTGGGAGAGGGTGTAATAAGAACGGATCCCGATAAGGTCTCAGCCATGACAAACTTTCCGCTACCAAATTCATTGAAAAGTCTGCGAAGATTTTTGGGAATGGTAGGCTGGTATCGGAAATTTATTAAGAATTTTGCATCTGTGGCTTCCCCATTAACAGATTTGTTAAAGCCGAAGCAGAAATTTGCCATGACGGCGGAAGGAAAACAGGCCTTTGAAGAGTTAAAAAACATGTTATGCTCGGCGCCAGTTCTTCGTAGTCCAGACTTCAATAAACCATTTTTTGTGCAGTGCGACGCTAGTAAAACTGGTGTCGGAGGAGTTTTAGTGCAGAAAACAGCTGAGGGTGATGAGTATCCGATAGCGTTTGTGTCAAAAAAATTAAATAAAACACAAAAATGTTACTCAGTTAGTGAACAGGAGTGCCTGGCCGCACTAGTCTGCATTAAACGATTCCGGGCATATATCGAGGGTCATGAGTTCACAGTTATTACTGACCATGCGTCCCTTAAATGGCTTATGACTCAAACGGATTTACATTCTCGTTTAGCTAGATGGGCTCTGAAACTGCAGGGATTCAATTTTAAAATTGAGCATCGCAGCGGAAAGTTAAATGTTGTTCCGGATGCGCTGTCTCGAGTAAACGAGGAAAATATGGCTGCGTTGGATGCTGGACATGGATTGGTAGTGGATTTGGAATCGGCAGAATTTAAATCTCCAGAATATGTGGAATTTGTGGACCGACTAAAAGCGAACAGCGAAAAGTTGCCAGATATAAAGGTTACCGATGGTTTGGCGTACAAGAAAATGGATTACGCCACAGGGGATTCACTTCACGACGAGTTTATTTGGAAGTTATGGATCCCGAAGGGGTTAGTTCAGGAAGTTTTAAAGAATGCTCATGATCATCCCATGGCTTCGCACGGAGGGATACATAAAACTTTAGAGCGTGTTAGAAGATATTATTATTGGCCTGGTCTGGTAAAGGATGTAAAGGCCCATGTACTTTCTTGCGATACGTGTAAAATGACTAAGGCTCCTAATACAGTTCAGAGACCTCTGCTAGGGGTACCACCAGAGTCGGGAAGATTCTTTCAGAGGTTATATGTTGATTTCCTGGGTCCATATCCACGTTCAAAAAGCGGTAACATAGGCATTTTTATCGTATTAGACCACTATTCGAAGTTTGTGTTCTTAAAAGCAGTCAAGAAACTAAATGCGGACGTAGTGATTAAATATCTGCAAACGGATCTGTTCCATACGTTTGGAGTGCCAGAAACGGTTATTTCGGATAATGGGTCACAATTTAAATCAGATGCGTTTCAAAAATTTCTTCGGAACCACCGGGTAACGCATTCATTCACGGCAGTGTATTCGCCACAAGCAAATGCATCGGAGCGAGTAAACAGGTCGGTGATAGCCGCAATACGATCATATGTTAGGCCCGATCAGAAAAATTGGGACGAAGAGCTGAGCAGCATTTGCTGTGCATTAAGATCTGCGGTACACTCTTCTCTGGGAACGACACCCTATTATATGGTATTTGGCCAGCATTTTATAAATTCCGGATCGACATACAAGCTGCTAAGAGCTTTGGGGTTGCTGGATGATCGTTCTGCGCTATTTTCTAGAGAAGATTCTTTAGAGTTAGTGCGGAATAGAGCTGTCGAAGTTATGAAAAAGCAAAATGAGAAAAACGAGCGACTTTATAATCTGCGGGCTAAGGACGTTTCCTATGACCTTGGGCAAGAAGTATTTCTAAAGAATTTCAGGCAAAGCAATTTCCAAGCAGGCTATAATGCTAAATTGGGTCCGAGGTATCTTAAGGCCAGGGTACGCCAGAAGGGGGGAAATGCTTACTATGATTTGGAAGACTTGCAGGGACGATTAATGGGTAGATATCATGCTAAGGATATGAAACAGTAAGGTAGCTGCCTCAAGCTCAGTTTTGGTCAGCCTTGTGTGTGTCACCCCCAAGTCTGATCTTGTGAGGGGGGAATTTGTAACGCTTGTGGCAGGCACATCGATGGGCAGTGCCATCTATGAGGCAAAAACCGAAAGTGTCGCCATCTAGTGGTCAGTTGGGTGCCGCGATTGGGGTAAGAATTTTCGGAGACGAAGAGGCAACAGAGTCAATTGTCATGATCCCGGAAAACGGAGAGTTATTTTTTGGGGGCTAACTTAGCTTCCCGCCCAGAGCCACGAGCTGCTGGCTTTCTTTCCCTTTTCGGCAGCCATCGAGTGCGGTTTAGTTCAGTTGTAAGTCTCGTATTTAATTAGTTGGTGAAAGTTTGTTTGAAAATTATATCTCTATAGTGGCCTTGTGTAAAGTGACGGATAGAATATCCAGATTATATATATAGCGCTAAATCCTGTTTATGGGTAAGAAAAAATGAAATGGTTGCTAAGATTGTAGACACAAAGGTGATTTTTGATTTAGGTTTGGCGCTTAGTATCCGATATTGGATCCGGCCGTTGCTGTAGAGGGAACAATTCATCAAGTCCCCCTAAAGAAGAGCGAAGTCATCCGACGGAGAAGGGAAATTATCGTCGCATAAAGGGTCTCAAAGGCCTAAGAGTTCCCTAAGATAATTATTTAATCAGCTTAAGTCGCTGGGAGCGGAGTTAGGACTAAGAGAGGGCATAAGAGTCAAAAAGAACTCGAGATGTAACACCTGCCCAAATTACACATAATATTTATATTCCCTCTTCATCATCTTCGTTATCTCCCGCCTGCGAGCGAAACTTAGCGAAGCTCAGTTTGACAGGCAGTTTTTCGGCGCGCTGATCTAGTTTAGACGTTTCGGTCCACGCTCGGACGAAAATTTAATTTAACTCGTCGAACAACAATGCGGAATAATTGTTAAGTCGCCGCACGGAATGTAAGGCAGTTCGGAAAGCCAGAGATCGGTCGGAGTTCGCTGAAAGTGGATAGGTTATAAGCTATTTCATAAGTTTTTTTTTTCCTTTTTTTTTGCGGTCTAGGTTATGTGAAATAAGCAGTGAGAGTGGAAAAGTAAGAAAAAAGAAGGGAAAGAAGAGAAAAGTGCAGTGATGGTTAGAAGGCCAGAAAGGCTTTAATAATGAATAACTAGAAGCACGAATTGCTTTAGGCATAATTTATTTTAATTTTTTTTGGGTGGACAAACAAGCCAATGTGTTAAAAAAAAAAAAAAAAAGAAGGAAAGAGCTGCAACAAGAAAAAAAAGAAGAGAAAAATTTTGCGGTTGTTTTGCACAGTGGGCTTGCAGTGTGTATATGAAGAAATTTAAATTTTCAGCCTAAGGTGCACTTACGGAAGCGCTTTCGTCGGTGGATCTCCGGAATGTTGGTGAGTCAGATATCACGTTTTATTAATATGTCTTTGTAAAATATATATATCAAATGAATTACTTTGCGTCCCACCGTACAAAACCTAGCAGTTCGAATAATCCATAAAGGAGAAGAAAAAAAGGAGCGGATTTACCATCTCTCTTGTCTCTCGAATTTTTGAGCGAGATGAATTTCGAAATAAGTAAAACAAACCACTCAATTTGAATTCGCCGTGCACTCTTCACTGCAATTTTCTGCCATTTCCGTATTCTCGCTCTCGAATAATATTTTTTTTGATTTTTAAATTCGTATTGCTATCTTACTGCAAAGATTAATTTAATAATTCAATTGTATTGCATGCATTTATGTTCTCATTTAATATCTTTTCAATATGTTCTCTAATTTTAAGAATTTTATTTAGGTTTTAAATACATTTTATAATGATTAGCTAAATTGCATTTTTGTTTGCCTTCGACTAGGATGAGTCCCCGCTAGAACCCGAATCAGTAGAAGGGGCCGTTCGATAGTATGATGGGAAGTTTTCGGTAAAGAACGGCCAAGGCAGGGAGGGCAAATTTGGTTCCGTTAGAACACCCGAGGAACTTTAGGAATTCCATGAGTAAAATAACTATCCCTCTTCGTGCTGGCGCGGATTCACATGATTTCTCCTACCCCATACCACTTGTCGCTGCACGCGAAAATTCGATAAAATTTTAGAATTTACTGGCTCGTGACGAAGGACAAGATCACCACCCCAAATAGCCGACAAGGAGCAGCTGGACCATCGCGCGTGCGTCCTTATCGTCATGCAACAACACCCTAGCCACGTACTCGTTACAGATTGTAGGCAAAGATTGTGGGATCAGGCTGAGGTACCAAAAACTATAAGTAAACGTGGTGATTTATAATATTTAAAACGAAATTCAGAAAGCAGAGAATCACCTCCTCCCCAATGTTTCCCGTGTCACCGCCTACAGAACGCCCTTGGATGAGGCTGAGGCCAAGAAGATAGAGAACAAACCACAGATTCAGTTTGTCCAACATTTCAGAGGGAGATGCTGCGTCCGACTGAAATCAGGCCCTCATTTCGACTGCCTCTGGACGCAGTTCTCAACGTCGACCGGCTGATAAGACCCTGATAAGGCCGATGGGTGCCTGGATGTGTGTCAAGAGCTTGCTGGCAGACTAGAGACCATTGCCCATGGAACGGAGACCGGGTCAAAGCTAGACCCACAGCCAAACCCAGCTGAACTGTATTAAATTTGGGGAACGTGCAACTGGCAGCCAAATTTGGCACGTTTTCTGTTGAAATCGAAAAGAAGCCAAACAAAAGCAGCACAGCAGACCCGAAAAAAATGGAAAAGCAAAACAAATTTAAATGTTAGAAGCAACACAACAATGAAGGTCAGGCTATGATGACTTTTTTCCTGCACCGAAACCCCATCCTACCCATAAAAGACAAAAAAAAAGCAGAAACAACCGAAACAGAAATTTCGTTGCGCTTTGCCTCTGTTTTGTTTTTGAGTTTGAATCGTTGTCTTGGCTTAACTGGGCAAGTTCCTTTTTGATAGCTTCAATTTCAGGCCAATTTTTCAATTTTTTTTTTTATACCCTGCGTTATGGTTTATAATCTGAGCTCAGTATTTTGTACAAAAGAAAGAAAAAAAAATATTATCTTAAATCTTCTAAGTCGCAAAAAAGATAATTTCAAATTTAATTCACTAAAAAAAATTTTAAAAACATATTTTATTTATTTTGCATGTTACGAAAATATGAATAAAATCAAGAGCTGAATTGTCGAATAATTTCGAAGAAAAATAATTAATTTTGAAAATATTAGAGTATTTGATGTTTAAACTGCCCAATGACTGACATCATTCAGCTGCACTTTTCTCCTCTTTGTTTCTGTTTTCCATGTCATTTTCATATGGAGAGTGCTCCAATTCAGTGGAAGAGCTATTTTCTAAATCAATGCGCAAATTGTCAAAGTCAAAAGCGGGAGAATTCTTTTGTTTAGCTTCGCTCTGTTTTCCTTTGGTTTAGCCTGGTATAGAGGCAAATTGGCTCGTTCGGAAAATTGTTGGATCGAAGGCAGAGGAGAAAAGGGGGCCTAAAGTGGGTGGATTGTTTTGCAAATTGCACATGTGGCAGCCAACTCATTTGTCAAGTGGCAAATCAGTTTAGACCAAGACAGTAACAGAGAGCCAAAGACCGAGTTAGAGACGGCGATAAAATCAACTTTGCATTTTCCATGTACTTGGAGTTGGAGTTGACGGTGGAAGTTTTCCCGTCGCCGTTTTTGATCGTGACGATCGACGGCATTTCCCACGCAAACTTGCCTTTGCACCGAAGGCAGTTAAATTGTTTGACACACTCAACACTCGACTCTTGTCTTTGATTGTATCGGAAATCGAACAAACATTGCTGAAATTTATGCTCTCCATTGGAAAAGTTTCTAATTAGAAAGTTGCGAAGGGTGCGGTTGCGGTGGCGGATGATAGTCAGCGAAATTCATCTCCCACTAATGGCTTTTTAATGAAGCCACCGAGAACCTGGCCACCAGCGAGACTAACTAACTCAAATTAAGCGTATTAATTATGACTGACACTGTTGCTGGCAAAAGAAATGGCCACAGCGAAAAGTGCAAGAGTTAGCAGGTGCCAGACAGACTCTTGGCTTTTCGCATTTGCATTTGACATTTGCCAAGATGCGCCGACCTGCAACCGCAACTCCAATCCGCTTCACTCCACTCCACTCCACTCCCGCTAGACAAAAAGCGGGATCGCGGCATTTTGGCCTGCTTACTGCATTTGGCCAAAATGTCTATAGTTCAATTGCTGATATTTTGGCCAGACACACGACGAAACACGTGACCTATGCAACGGAGCAGCAGCCGATGAGGCATCGCCACAGAGCGTGAGTCTCGCGATGGCTGCGTGACACGAAAAGAGGAGCGGAATCGGGGTCAACAGGCAGCTGAAAGATGGGGATCGGTTGCACTGACAGTTTGTCGTTTAATATACGTTTCATATACTTATAATAACCTTTTCTTTTAAATTAAAAAATATAATATTTGAAATATCAAAAACATAAACTTAAATTGATACAAGTTTTAAGCAGTCATTAAATGATTAAATTTTGGTTACCTACATAGTCTCACAAATCTATTCGTGTTGTTTTTACTTCGAGTATCCTTTTGTAATATTTTCAATCAACTAATATGTTTGTACATAAACTCAATCTAATAAATACATAAGTTTTAACCGTCATTAGGTGATTAAATTTTGGTTAACTACAAAGTCTAAAATATCGTTGCCAGTTTGGTTAATTCTTAAATAAAAAATTTAAATTAATTGCAAAACTTTAATAAAACCCAAAAATTAAATATAATATTGGGAAAAAATGGAAATTTGAAAAAGAAAGTCTAACTTAAAATAACAAAATGCAGAACATCTTTAACGTTCTATTATACTTTTATAATTTTTCTTCTTAATTAAAAAAAATCATTGAGTGATCAAAAAATATATTATTCTGCTGTTATTTAACATCAAATTAGTGCTACCCACTGTCATCCCTGAAGATCTGCTTAGCTTACGATGGGCAACAGTTTAATAAATTGTTCAACTTCGATTTAAAATAAATCGACATCAAAAGCTGCACAAGTCTTTCGGCGCAGAATACTTATGCTTTTTTGTCTCCTAATGAAGGTTGCTCGTTGTGTTTGTTGCTGGTTGCTGCCAGCTATTGCTGTTGTCATGCAAATTGGACTCACGTTTTGCACATTAAGCAACCGTCAATTGTTTCAACAAATGCAATGATTGAGTTCTTGGCACCTGGCCAAGCCTCGATGGCCCTAGCTCCCTCCCCACTTGCTTTTTAGAGCCATCAAAGCCCGCATGTGTTGCATGGGGAGTGCTTGGCTAATTGGAGTCCAGCAGCAACCGGCAACCAGCAACCAGCAACCCGCAACCAGCAGTATTGACCAACAGGAAGGAGGCAGGGAATGATGCCTTAACTTCATCTCGATCTTAACAGTAAAAATGAAGACAAAAATATTTACCGTAACGCATTAAGAGAACAAGAACAAAAGTTACTGATGCTGCTGATGTTGCTGCTGGCAGTTGCCAGTTGCAAGCTGCAACTTGCTGTTGCAGTTGCTATCAGTATCAATAGTAATTTGAGGCGGTTTTTGGGGGAGGAGAGATGGTGTCGTAGGTCAGGCAGCAGCAGCAGTTTAAGCCGACTGCAATTTGTGGCCTACGAGCAGCAGCAGCAACTGCAACCAGCAACAGCAGCAACTGCAATGACGATTTGTAGCCAATTATTTCAAATATTGTATTGAAATTGTAGGCCAATGTGAGTGTGTGCTTGTATCTGTGTGCGGTTATCTCTCGATTGGCATCTGCAGCAGGCCCAGGACTGGTATCCCTGCCCCCTCCTGCCCCTCGAGCACTCCACAGTCACTCTCCAGCCAATTTCCCCAATCTCACGTAGCCCGTTCGAGTGTGTCACAAGTGACCACTGCAGGTCCAGCCAGTCCAAGTGGTTGCCAATCGATGGCCAATCTCAAAACCAGCAGTCCGACTCTCGGCTAAGGTCGCAGACTCCGCTCGATTCCCACAACCTGACGCATCTTTGTCATGTGTCCAATTAATCACCACTTTAAGCCTCAACTTCACTTCCAGATTGGCTTGATTTGGCTTGGCTTTGCCAACGGGTCACGTCAACTGGCAACTGGCAACTGGCAACAGCACGCGCTGGCTGACCTTTGTTGCAGCAGCAACAGCAACAGCAACCCATCAGCAACAGCAGCAATCTGACATTCATACGTTAATTTTAGCTTGTTGCATCAGTCAGATTGCCGGGTGTCATTGTCTTACATTTACACTGAACAGCAAAAATGTTAACGAAAATAAAGTTTCAATGATCAGAAAAAGAGTCGGAACACAGTGCATACTAAAGCAAATATAATTGCAAATATTTATTACTTTGAAATAATAAAGCCTTTGTTTTAGCCCAGACTTAATAGGGTAATTTTCAATTTTAACTATGCAGTAAGTTCGAAGATTCATGTAAAAGCAATTATTTATATTGTGAATAAATCATTATAAGCATGCCAATTTATTGGCGATATATCCGATGCTGCTTACGATAATTCAAGTATTGGCAACGATTTATATTTCATCATTCTGCGAATCATATTCCGGCTTTATGGGCAGTCAAGCCCACAATCCATGAAATCACTGCTGCCTAGTGTGGATTGGTAATCGTGCATTTAAAATTCAGCAGCACGATCAACAAAAACAATCGGCAACCGGCTAACAACCAACAAAGAAGCCCAAGAATGCAACGGCAATTGTCTGGTCTTGGCCAAGGCAAAAACTTATTAATACCTTATTAGACAAGGGTCGAAGTCGCCGGCAATCCGTCTCCATGGAATATCAATGAGAACGGAGAACGAAGTACCGACGACCGCGGTGGCATTTCCGTTGGTCCGCCAACTAGTCCCATGGTGCCACCATGGGCGACAAAGCAACGGTGACCGATCAATTCGCGTTTCGGCTTTTGGCCTGCAGCTCAAAGTCGCAGCCGCAGTCGCAGTCGCACTCACAGGAAATGCAATCATAAATCGCCCATGATGACGATGACCATGGCAGCGTCATAGCGAAGCCCTGTCCCAACGGTCGATGTTTATGTTCATGGCGTGGCAATTAGCCTGGCCAAGATCTGGGCTCAACCAGGAAACGATTCTCAGCACACTATGCGTAGGGTATTCTAATTTTTCTTAACTCGCCAACGCTCAGGAGAGACTGTTTTTATTGAGATTAGTTTATTTATATTATATCCTAGAGCGATGTACTTATATATAGTGCGCTAGTCGCTATAGATGGCAGACAAAAATCATACTGTTAGCTTAGGTATAATTACTTAAACACTTTTCTTAACGATGATTGATACAATAACTATTATTGTTAAAAAAATTACTTTTTATTTTTATTAATTTATAATTTTGGATTGTGTGGTACTGATTATTTTATTTTTTATTATTTGTAAATAAATATGCTTAATCGTTTGCAGCCATTGTTTAAATTGTCTTATTAATATTTTAGCATTTTCTTTTTTGATATATACACAATTTAACTAGTTTATAAAAAAATAATTTTTAGTGAGGGATTTTTGTACTTATACAGAATACATTTTATTTTAAATGTTCCTAAATATTCTCGCCATTCTTAAAACTCCATAAGTCACACTTTTTAACCCGATGTCTCTATTAGCCAAACTAATTTTACTGGCACTAGAATGTAGAACTCGAGCCGATTTAGGTGGCAAATGGTGGTTGAAATTATGGAAGTTCGATTGAAAATATTTATTAATAAATTGAAATACGGCTTTATGAATGGCGAATAAATATTAAAAGACATATGAATAAGTTTTACTTGAAAAGTACTCATAATATTCGAAAGGGCCTATAGGGTAAAACCGCTCCTGTTAGGCCAGCCTGGTTTCTGATGCTTTCCATCTTTTTGTTCGGACTAAACACTTGTCAGATTGCATGTTCAATTCTAATAATATAATCTTCTCCTGCAGCCGTTATTTTGCACTGCCTCGGAAATATTTGCGTGCCTGGGCATTGTCCAAACGGTTTGCCCCCGCCTTTCACCCCTTTTACCCCTGTGCGGTTTTCATTCGCGGGGTGTCCGCATTACAACATCATTAGAATTTGATTTGCGTTTCCTTGCGATGCGGCTGCTGCCTTGGCTTTCGCTGCTAACGTGGCATTAAAGCCCATTTAGCTGTCGTGTGGCAATTATTGATCAACAAGGTGCCACAATCGGCCATGGCCAACTGGCCATTGGCCGGCGGAGGGCTGCCCCCTTCGCTCCTTCGCTGGGGTACACTTCTGCGCCTGTTAGTTCTACGTGGTCTTCTTGGCCGGCATTTGCATAAAGCCGTTTAACCGTTTTGCCGGCTAAAAGCAATTTTATGCCTCTGTGCAGCCCCGCCCCCCAAGCCCCTCGCCCGTCACTGACCGCACTTAACACGCTTCATTTGGCCAGGCTTTCCCTCAACGCTCAACGCTCAACGCTCGCCGTTCATGGCCGCAAGCGTTTAAATATTTATGTCTTGTGTATTTAAGTTAATCACATCCGAATGATGAGCTTCAACTACTGTACTGTGGCATCTTTTACTCGGAGGCTGCTGAAACACTCTAATGATTTGCATGGCCAGCTGAAGGAGGAAGACACTAAAAGCCTGCATCACTCGGAAAAATTAGATAACTTTTGACTGGATAAAAATTCGTCCTTTTATTATTTATTCAAATATGTGAGAACTAAATTTTTTACGAATTTTTATACCCTTGCAGTATTATAATTTCAGTCAGAAGTTTGCAACGCAGTGAAGGAGACGTTTCCGACCCTATAAAGTATATATATTCTTGATCAGCATCACTAGTAGAGTCAATCTAGCCATGTCCGTCTGTCCGTCCGTCTGTCCGTCCGTCTGTCCGTCTGTCCGTCTGTCCGTCTGTCCGTCCGTTTATATGCAAACTAGTCTCTCAGTTTTAAAGCTATCTGCATGAAACTTTCCCAAAAGTTGTCTTTCTATTGCAGGTAGTATATAAGTCGGAACGAGCCGGATCGGACGACTATAGCATATAGCTCCCATAGGAACAATCGGAAAAATAATTGAAAAAAATTATAACTTTGCTGTTTTTTAATTTTTTGTTTAGTTCTTCGACATATAGCAATGGTTAAATAATTCAGAATTATGGTTTAAATTTCATCAAAATCGGACGACTATAGCATATAGCTCCCATAGGAACAATCGGAAAAATAATTGAAAAAAATTATAACTTTGCTGTTTTTAATTTTTTTTTTAGTTCTTCGACATATAGCAATGGTTAAATATTTCAGAATTATGGTTTAAATTTCATCAAAATCGGACGACTATATCATATAGCTCCCATACAAATAATAAAAATATATAAAAGAACAATCAAATAATTAAGCTGCAAATAGTCATAGCTTCAATGTTTTTAAACATATACGCAAGTAAATCATAATTTTAATGTTTTCAAACATATTTAATTCTTGCGATAGCTGCAAGGGTATATGAACTTCGGCTTGCCGAAGTTTGCTTTCTTTCTTGTTTTTTTTTTTATTAGTGTATTTTATAAATGTAAATACATTTTTTTGTGGGAAATAGATACAGTTTTTCAGCTTTTTTAAAATTACGAAGGTTTTAATAATAAACTTCGTTTCTTTTCAATATCATATACATTTTTTCAAGTTTTGAATGGGACAAGTAAGTTAAAAGAAAAAAAAACAAATATTTGTCAGTCTCTGTTTATTTTATTATGTTTTGTTTTTCATAAAGTTTCTAATAAAGTTCTTATTATTATTATAACTAACAACCAAATATTTATGAACAAAGTTAACGATTTTGATCTGTGTATGCTTTATTGTATGGCACTGCTAGAAGACGCAAACTTATTCCTCCGCTACAGGTGTCATTTGTTTGCATCTCTTTATAGAGTCGTTAACATTCCTGTGTTTTCCCGTTTTTCCCCCCTCCCGTATCACTGGATATTTTAATTATTTAGTGGAGAAACCTGAACAAAACCAAATAAAATCCAAACACGAAGCCAACAAATTCCCTCACATTAAATGGGAGATACAACAAATTACCCCGAAAATGGCCACACAATAAGCGCCGAACAAGGTGAGACACACTCGCCGAGTGCGACCTGTACAGTGGGGCAGGGAAAGGCGGAGGCAACGGCAATAGCAAATGCAAAGGATGCTGCCTTCCCATCGGTTCCCATAAACATGTCCCCTTCCAATTTGCTTGTTCGCAGTTTGCGTTGCCGCGACTGCTTTAGCATTTCATTAATTTATGTTTATTGTTAACACACACAGCGACATCGCCAATTGGCCCGGCTAACTATTTTTGGACCTGGTCCGTGGGTCTGGGACAGATTAGGCTCTGCCAATTTGGTGTGAAGTTTTGCATTTGCTCCTTTGGCGGCCAAATCGGCGACTAACGGCAGCTGGCAGAGCATCAATCAATGCAGTTGCAGTTGCAGTGGCATCCACCAGAGTTTGTGGGAGGGGATTCCCGGAGTGCAGCATGCTGCCAACTGACCTTGCAATAAGGAAGTGGCATTCGTCACTGTCTCTGCCAAAAGCAGCAGCAGTAAAGGTGCACTGGCAACAAATGCATTTAAAAGCCAGATTCCCAACTCTTCCTTAAATAACAAAAAAAGTAAAAATGCCTTTATCTATTCCTAAAGTTCAAACACTGATTTCCAAATATATAACAAATCAATTTTGAAAATTTTGATTTCTATTTTCCCAATAAAAGCCTGAGTCATTTGTAGATCTTTAAAAAAACTATTAGTGTTTTATTTTTAATATTTTCTATTGCAGTTAAACAACTTTAAATAATAATAATGAGATCTAGTTTTTTTTCACAATTATTTATTATTACAGTTAAAATTCTTCTTCAAAATTTATTAACCATAAACATCGCAATATGATTTATAATCCATATTCAACAAAATGTTCTTCATAGTTTCTAAGGTAGTGCTGCATAGGTTTTCGTGTGAATTTCCCATCCAATTAGTCAGGGCAGGGGCGAAACCTCAGTTTGCGTTCTGTTCTCGCAGCTCTACTCCATCTGGTCCCTCCCATCTGCTGGCCTGCTGGCCTCTAATGAGCTCAGCCTCCGTCCGGGTCCGGCTTACATCTTTTAATTTATTTATTTTTAATATGCTGCACACTGAACACTGCACACTGCACTCAGCGGCACTCGCACTCGGACTCCTTGCAGCCGCCCGCCAAATTTTACAACTCAATAAATTGGCAAAGGCTCTTCTATCTGCACGCTCCAATCATATGTTGGCAGTATGGTGTGCGCGCAATTATTGTTCTAACGGCATTTCAAAGCAATTTAGTGCCGCCTTTTTGGGTGGGCAGCAGTCCAATGACCGCGGTCCGAGCTGCATTGTCTGCCTCTCCTCGGTGGATATACTATATACATAGAAGCTCCCAACTTCAGCTCCAAACTCCAATTTGAGGCTCTCTGTCTGCGTGCGCCGCCAGCAAACGGCCATGTCCATGACTTTGGCTACAAAATTCCTACTCTGACTATGGCAATAGGCCGCCGCACACAAAATCATCAACATAAATTTATTTTTAGTGCGTTGGGCAGACAGGGGGAAAATGTTTGGGGAATGGGTATGGGTGTTGAAACTCATAAAGAGAAGCGCCGCTTTTGGCCATAAAATTGACAGCTTATGGCCGGGAAATTGATAAACGAAAACAATGGACAATTTAAAGCGAGCTAAAACTATTCATTACGATCGATAATTTTGATATTGCCAGATGTCCTATGCTATATCATTTTAATTTCATGCTGTAATGTTTTTAGAGTGGCTACTTAACTTTAATTTTAGTTCAATTATTGTAGAACATTTAAAACTTTAAACTTAAAACTTTATCATGTTTTAAGCAAGCTCAGATATTGAACTAAACCATAAATTTTGGGGAAACGGACAAACGAAAACAATGGACAATTTAAACCGATGTCAAAGCCAAAATATGTTAATTTATTTTATTTGTTATCCTAAAATGTTTGCCATTAAATATAATTAAATATTTATGTGTGCATTTTTCAAACTTGTTGATATTAATTGGTACAACTACTTTGTTTAGTAAGAAAAAAGTTATAAGAATATTAATAGGTACAACTTCTTTATTTAGTATGAAAAAAGTAATAAGAAAGATAGATATAAATAGTTAGATATAAAAAGTTAAATACGCATTACAGTCTACATTTCAATTATGTAGTCAATATTTTCTTTACTGACCTTTTAAAATTAATTGATTGTTTTTATTTATTAATATTGGCTTATCAATCCATTTTGGGTACGTTTTATTTTTGTAATTATTTATTTGAATTTGATGTCTTATAAAATTAAATAATGATAGCTAATTTTGAATTTATTTATAATATCTTTTTAAACAAACGTTAAACGTAATCGACTATTAATTCTCTTTTTAAATAAAACACGATATTTCTAGCATTTTACTATGTCATTTATTTGAACTAATTGGGACTATCTTTAGAGTAAATTAATTTATTTTTCTTCATTATATCTTCTTCTGATATACGCCTTTAACATTTTTAATATATGCATTTGGAACAATTTGTGGGCCTCGGCACCTATTTGTGGTTTTAATTATTTTCAGGTTCTATTTTCTTTGCAGCCACTTATCAAGCTTGGGCTAATTTGTTGAGCGCTGAGGTAAAGAAATTTCTAATGAATTTCTTTTATTCACCTCTCTTTCTATTTAGAATATGCCATCCGAGGGGGCGAAAGAGATGCAAGTGGCGGGCGGGCAAGCGGCGTTAAATGTTTCCCTGGCAGTTTGGCACGGCGGCCGGAGTACCGTTGTTTGTTGTGCGTTATGGTTTGTTGATTGCCGGCGACAACTTCCGACGCACTGCGGCCACAGTGGCAACAGCGGCAACAGCGGCAAAAACAGCAGCAACATCAACAATGAGAACCACCCGAAACTGGACGCTCCATTGCGGGTGGTGGTCGTCGAGTAGTTCGTGCCCGTTCTGGTGCGGAGTTCGCCATTCTTTGGGGAAACACAGAAAACAAAAAGCCAGAAAAATAACCAAAAGAACAGGGTTAGAACAAACCGAGAAGCATGCCGAAAAGTGTATTTAATTTAGCAGTTAATTAAATTTTCTACACTTCGAAAGCACCCGTTCCACTCCCTAAAAAACATAAAAAACTCTTATGCTCCTCTTTTGTTTTAATAACTTTGATTGGTTGCGCACAGCTCGAGGCGAAGTTTGTGGTTGTGCCGGCTTGTCGGGGTAACATGGCCATAAAAAGGAAATTGGCAGAGATGACAACACCTGCTAATGACCCAAATTGGCGACTGCAGCAAAACGCTGGAAAAGCTAATGGACAACACCTGCTGTTTGCATAATTTTATTGCCTGTTTCGCTCCCCTTCGATTCTCCCCGGGCTGGTCCCATTTTCATTAATTGGAATTTCGTTGGTCCGACTTGAATCCCGCAGTTTGTAGCCTGGTGGTTGGCTTCGACTTCGGCATCAACTTTGGCTTCTTGTCTTTTGTCGCGCTTGAATTGCCACCAGTAAACAACGGGGGAAAAGCTATCAAAGGAAACAATGAACAAATGAATTAATAAAGTTATGAAATCACCAAAATGGCTAAGAAAAAGGTTCACAATCGAACCGTGTTCAATACCATATTTATTTTTGGGTGTGGAGGCATTCAGTGGGGAGTGGGGCCAACAGTAGCCGGAAAACAATTCAATTGTTTCGATGAAGTAATTACAATTTGTGAAAATAATTGAGGCCAGCGATTTGAAAGCAGGGGGAATGTGTTTATCTGTCACTTTTGCAGTGGGTCAGACCAATGCTTGTCTTAGATTAAGCGATTCAATTAACTGAATCGATTTTCATTGATTTAATGTAGGGTAATCCACATCGCTCAACCTATAGATCTAGTTTATTTCCAGCTGGAATACTTCGCCTAGGGACTTCGAATTAATCAAGGTGAATATTAAACGACAGTATGTGACTTAACCAAATACCTGTTGATTAATCCCAAGGCACAAGATGTATTTGTTGCATTTTAACAAAGGCGCTAACTAGCATTTTTCCAAAACAATTTCTGTTTATATGTCCTCCAGTTTTCTGACTCCTAAGTTATAATGTCACGTTTTTAACCATATGCGAAAAATAATACATTTGTTTAAAGAAACTCAATTACATATCTAAGCTTTTTAATATTAATTTATCATTTAAGGAAATATAAAAAAGTTATATAAATTTTTAACATCTTCGTTTCAGAGCATGTAAACTGTTGAATTTAAAGGATGTTCGCCTAAGCGAACACATTTCATTTAAATCACTTAATATTTATGGAAAATATAAAAAAATTTTAAATGAATTATATGTTGTTCTGAATAAGTTTTGATTTTCATACGAAAATACTTCATAGATTTCACCATTTGACATGCTATTAATGACAGACTTTAAAACATTCCTCTCTTAATGGAACGAAAACTTATACTATTTGAAAAATTGTAAATCAATAACCACTTTAAATGCTCACCCCCAAAAAGCAGGAACCAATCAAGCCAAGTGTTTCGAGGGGCCAAACTTTGGCTAATTGTTGCAATTGCACTTAATGAAGTCATCAATCGGGCTAAAACTATTTCGATTTATTTCCCCGCCAGCAACTGCAATCGAGAAGAGTGAAAATTTGACTCAATTTGGGCAAACACTTGAAACTGTTTATTTATTTATTTGCTTATTTATCAACACGCCATGGCAACCACCCACTTACTGAGAAAGGCAGCTCGCAAGCCACCACGGAAGTTGAGAGAGTGTGTGTTGGCCAAGTCACAGCTGTTCAGCCGGTATAACAGTATGACACGTAAAAAAGGTAAACAAACCGGCTGATGCAGTTTTACTTCCGTCGAAGAGCGGCTGCGTTTTCCAGCTAAGAGAGCGGACCAAGAGGCAAAGAGAGGCTTGGAAAAGGCCAAGTCATCTGAAGGGATTTGGGAAGAATTTGGACATGGGAGTACGGAGCTAATTGCCTTTATTTGTTTGGCTGTGGCCACACTAGCGAACTGCCTTGGATTTTTGGCTCTAGGCCACTTTTAACCAAATCTACTACGCTTTTCTACTACTATTCGTGGCCAAAAGAGCAACAGCTGGGGGCTTGGTGGACTTGATGGGCTTGGTGGGCAAAAGGGGGCCCAAAGCCGAAGCCTTCGACTTCGGGCCATGCCGGCGATGCACGAAAACCAGTTCGTGGCCAACTCTTCCTCTTATACTTGGCCAACAACGCTTCAGTCGCGAGCGTTTTTGTTTGGCATTTCAGTTGAGCTTTGCCAGCCGAACGAAAAAGTCGAATACGACGCTGCGTTTCTTTGCGTGTTGGTTTTCCCTATCCTCAATCCAAATCTCTCAATTCGTGTCCGCGCTACTGAAAACTGAAAACCCAAAGAAGCAGCAATATCACTCGGAGCAGCAGCAGCAGCAGCAGCAATAGCTACAGCAGCAACATCACTTGCAGTAGCGGTAGCGGCAGCAGCAGCAGCAACAAAATCAAAACACGTTTTACACCCGCACATTGAAACGGTAATTTGAACCCAAAAACAGAAAGCACAACAAAATTGTTGAATTAAGTATAGACGGTAGCCTGTTTTTTGAAATATATACATATTTTGCGAGACATTTTTGGGCAAATAATACAAGTGTTTGATCGCAAGAGAAATTAATGCCAGTGTGGCCGAGTGTGTGTGTGTGAGATGGCTGCCTTCTAAACAGCCTTGAAAGCTGGCTCGCAGCCTCTGTCAACCGAATAGTTGCTGCTGCAGCAACAACAGCAACAACAGCAGCAACAGCAGCAACAGCAGCAACATCTAGCGACAGCAGCAGCAACAACTGGCAACAAAAGGCTGGCAGCAAGTCACAACAAAAGAAAACAGAAGCGGCAGCTGACTTTATGACGTCGCCAGGCCTGGCGTGTTAACCTGGCCAAGAGCAGCTACCTTAGCTACCTGGCTAGACATGAAAGCTTGTGGTGTCTATCTGTTGCAACTGCAACCTAAGCGCTCACCAACACACGCGCCCACTAAGCCCAGACTAAACACACACACTAATGCACATGTGGAATGAAATTCGCTTTTGTTTTATGATTTTCATAAATTCTTCAACAGCAAACAAACGAAAAAAGTTTATATTAAAAAGAAGAAAATAGCTAAAAGCGCGCAAAAAAAAAAAGAAAAGAAAAAAGTCCCTGTGTGTGCGAGTGGAAAAACCGGTTGCAGTTAAGGTTCCCACTCGCTGTGTGTGTGTGCGTGTGTTTGGCTTTTTTCGCTTGGCACAGGGCGAAAATAAATAAAAGCGATTAACTTGAGACAGTTTTAGTAGCCAGTGTCCCCCTGCGCACTCTCTCCAGCCCTTGATAAAGCCTTAATCCCTCCAGAATCCAGCGCGGAATTAGGGGGACTGCGGAAGCAGGGGGCGGAGGGGAAGGCAAGTAGAAAGGAAAATTTGCAGACATTTGCTTGCCGGCAGATTTTTTCATAATTTATACGGCTAGGCTTTAGTTCTTTAAGAAATTTAATTTCTATCATCAACGACTTCTATCATGTAATTTTTCTTGATTATTTAACGGGCATAGCTTTGGTCTAAGAATTTGTTTTTAAAGTTGCGTATCATTTGTTCTCAGAACTTTTAGACAGATTTTGTAATTCTCCAAAAAACTCGAATTTAAAATAATTTGGCTTATAATCCAACAAGCATAATCTTATATTAAAAATTTGTTTTAGAGCTATTGCAATTGTTTTCCTTATATAACAATATTTTGTTATTAATTTCATTACTCTTCGTTAATTTTTTATTTCTTTCTTTATTTGCAGTATTTTTCACATAAACAAGGATTTAGTTCCCAACCAAAAACCATACAAATTGGTTTTAATTTCCATAAATATTTGTGCTTGTGTTTTTGAATGAAAGTGTGTAACCAAAAATAAGGAAATTTCCCTTATAAATATTAATGTGTTTTATTGAATATTTGTGTCTTTTACTTTGAAGCCGGTTTCGTTTTTGTGTCGATATTTTGCATTGTTAATTACAATTTACGTTCATCAAGTGGAAACAATCACAACAGATTGAAAGACAATTTCAAAATAAGGAAAACATCGGAACTTGACAAAGTGAGTTGATAATATGATATTGGTTTTCCAGGCTGTGCTATTCCAAAAAAAAACTTTAAGCTATGATTAAATAAAGTCCTCATTAATATTTCCCTCTTACTTTTATTCCCTTTGGGACTTTGAAGTAAATTTGCCTTAATTCCAATTTAAATTTGCAATTAAATTGGATTGTTTTGCATCTCATTTGCACCCCCATTTGCCTTCCTCAAACTGCTCGTACTTCGGGTGTAATGCTATCTAATCAGCATCTTTCAATTATTTAATTGTGTATATTTACACACTCACACTCACTCACGGCAGCCCAATATATATTACCCATACGACATGGTAGCCCAGCGAAACGTGCTCGGCATGCTCGAGTGGGGCAAATCAATTAAAGTCTCTGGGATTTTACGACTGCACTAACTAAATGATGATGCTTGCCGTTTAAAACTCTTTTCAAAGGAGGGTGACGGGCCTCCAAAATCTCTCCAAACAAATATCAACAAACGCGTGCAACATTTGCATAAACTGCCGCTCTTTATTTATTTCTGTTGCTGCGTTTTCATCGATTTATGTTTTGGCCAACTCTCGAATATTCAAAAGCCAATTGGGCAAAGCTTTTTGCAAAATATGCAAATATAGCGGCGAATATTTTTTGTTTAACATTTTTGTTGGCATTTTATCTGTTTTTGTCGCATTTTGTGGCAATTAAATGACAGCGAATTAATCATAAAAAAGGCGTAAAATTTTATGCACAACATTTATTCGCCAGCTGTCGATGCGGCACGGAAGGTGCGATACATAAGCATAAGTCGGTTGATGAGTGTAAATGTATCTTTAGTTTTCAGCTATAACTTCAGTTATAACTTTGCTTAAAATGAACATAGAAAACTTCAACGCAAGCATCGACTTTAAATGTCTTGCAATTTTAAAAAAACTAATTTATAAAACAAATAATTTTGTACCGCACTGTATCACTGATTGTGTAGAATGAAATATGTGTACAATTGATGCACGTGGGCATTGGTTGGCTTAGGTCGAATCAACTTGATTTATGTAAATTGAAAACAGTTCGCATAGCAAAACAAAGTTGTAATTGAGAGACGAGATTAAAATGCATTTTTCGATTGACTGCCGTGAAGCAGCAACATACAAGGGCTTATGAATTTCGCACTTGACAAACAATTAAATTCCGTATAAATACTAGAACATTTAAAGGAATTTGACGATGGAATAGCTGCGGAAATGTTCTTAACAGAAAACTTGTATTTGTCCAAAAATAAATTACCTTGCCGACTTAATTCTGAGATAATCCCCAATGGAGATTCGTCTCAGTTGGACCAAAAATATTTTCCACTTGAGTGCCGGAACAGAAATGCAATTAAAATCCACTAAATGCAGCAGTTGGCGGGCGGAATTATTCTGAATGATTTTGCAACTCCTCCTTTCCCTTATTTTCCTTTTGCAGCTAATTAATTTGGCATTAATTTTAATGCAATTTGCTGGTTTATCTCAAATGCCAATAAATCAACACGGGAATCGGGGTCGCATAATTCCAAATGCAGCACATAACTCATATTTGCCCTGGGTATGGCATTAATAAAGAAAAAATAAATTCCGTGCAAAGAAAAACAAAAGGCTAGGGCAAAAAATAATGAATAAATTGCGTAGATCAGAAATTGAAGCATTTCTGCCCTGTCGAGTGTTAAATTGAAGATAATTTTTAATTATGGCCGCAGTCGGCCCAAGCGCGCACGTTAAATTGCCTTTTAAAATTCAATTTACATTTCGGTTTTGCTTTTCCGTAGAGGGTTCGGTTTTGGGCTCTCTGGTCCAAGCATCATTAATTTGCGAGGGCTTGAAGAAGAGTTTACGACGAAGAAATCCAACAAGATCAACAGAAAGAAGATATATCATAATAATGAAGAAAGAGTGCAAGTATTGTTGGTTTATAAAATGGTGAGCACTAAGTATAAAATGAATTTATTATTCTCATTTTATAATAACTGAACTTAGGTTTTCAACCGATTTTATGTGACACAAACATAGTTTTTGAAATGTTATAAAACGTATTAAATATTTTTTATATTCATTTCCCAATGTACTTATTATTTTCATTTTATAATAACTGTACTCATTTTTTCAAGCGATTTTATGTGACACAAACATAGTTTTTGAAATGTTATGAAACTTATTTTGAGAATTCTAAAATGATTACGGAATGCTCTGTAAATTTGAATGTAACAAATATTTTAACTACTCCTAATTCGGACGGAGATGGTAGTTAAGTTTATGTTGGCAGAAATTTGCTAAGTTGGAAAACAAATTCTGTACTTATATCTTAAAATTTGCATTGAGTTCTACGCGAAACTCTTCAAACTGCCCCCTCCAAAATATGATGGTCTTGAGTTGAGCGCGACCTGGAAACCGGAGTCAGGCAGAATAAAAACAATTACACGCATGTGCGTAAGACTTTGGTAACTTCGTAGCTGGGCCAACTGGAGACCTGAAGATTGTTTTTGGATCTTGGGGTCTGGGATGGGGGGTTGGGGGTCTCTCCCCTTCTCTGTCTTTCGGTTATCCCTCGCTCTCCTTGTCTACAGGAAGCTGCGTGGCTTTGGCATTTAAAAACGTATTAATTTTGACGCGCCAGCCCGTAGTTGTTGTTTATGGTTGTTGCGTGAGCCGACACTGATGATGGTATCTGTATCTGAATCTGCGGCCATGTCCGATGCCGCGGCATTGTATCGGCGGTAAGGCTCTCCCGATGAGAGGAGTGATATAAATGCGAATAAGTTACGTCAATTTTTGTGTGTGTCTGGCCCGGCCGTTGGAATACTTTATCATTTCGTTTTTGTTCTTCCTACTCCTCCATCTTCAAAGCCCCTTCCTCAAGCGAACTCCCCCTTCGCGCTGTTATTCTGGTTCTTTTCTGGTATTCGCTCTGCGAAGGTCTACAACCTTGGGAGAGTTAAGTCAGCTTTACTGGAGCTGGCTGTCACTTCAACTCCAGCGATATAGAAGATTTCTTCTTGACAGACTGTTCTGCTGAGGGTACATGAGCTAAGATTAGGGCTTCGCCTCCCACACAACATATCTAAAGGGAACTAGAGCTGTAAACTGTTTGCTTATCGAAGTTACAATTGTAAAATACCTATTCGAGGATATAGGATAGTCTTTTCCGCACCCTTCAAAAATTGTTATTAGTTAAAACCATTAGTTTTAAGGTTCGATAGATGATAGAGCAGGGTCAAATAAAAAGTTAGGGAATTGCAAAGAAATTTTAAATACCTACTTATAGAGTATCCCAACCTTCGCCCTTAAAGCTACCTTCGATTTCCTTAGACTTGCTGCTTCAGTTTAATTATTGGCGCATAATTAGCTGCTATAAACTGATTGGCTGCCCTATGACAAATGATGTGAACGGGCCAACAGAAACAGAAGTTGGTCCGCGTGCTGGATGTGCGAGTAAATATTTGCATAAATATTACATATATTAATGCTAATGAGCCATCAAACCGCTGACGATTAAGGGCGAGTTGAGTGGCAGCGGCAGTGGCAGAAGCCAATGACCCACAGAGCGCAGCGGCGGAATAAAATGCTGGATTGATAGAATCTCGGCTCTCGGGTCTCGGATCTAAAGAAGGCCAAGTTCGGAGTCCGGCCCAAGTGCCGGCTGGTGTTTTGGTGTCTGTTTTGGTGTTATAAAACATTTCATTACACGATACAATTGAGTGAACGCCTTGAACTTCCGCTTCAAGAAGTTCAGCGCAGTTCAGAGCGCCAAGCCAAACCAAAGCAAACCAAACCAAACCAAACCAATGTAGTCAGAGTTGGCCAGCGGACTTTGTTGTTGTTATAGTTATTGTTGTTGTTGATATTATTATTGTTGTTGTTGGTGGTGGTGGCGGTGGCGTTGGTGAGGAGGAGGTGGGGAGGTGGGGCGCTGGAATGACAAGACGAAGACGAAGACGAAGCCTCGTCCGCAGTCATTTTGTGCTGAGTTGTATCTGTGTGTCTGAATCTTTATTTGTGTGTCTACACAGCCAGAAAAAATCAGCAAAAAACCACCATTTTAGCTTTTTAAAACAAAATTCAATATTTTTTTTTAACTAAACGACAGTATTTTCTGCGGTATAAATATTTCTAAAGGCAATAATAATTTGTTTGCCTAAAATAATTTATTAAAATCTAAATCAGTTAACAATTGTAATTATAAAATTTACTTGTTTACTTAACTTTCTCACGTGTTTACTTAACTTAAGCTAAGCAAATAAAATCGAAATCAAATAAAAGTATAAGTGTTTAAGAAATTGGCATAGATAAACTGTAACTAAATTTCCGAAATTTATTTTCCACCTAGCCCAGAAATTCTTTGAATGCCTTACAAACTATGTGTGCTGGAATTTAAACGTGTGAGTAATGATGAAAGATGAAATGTGTGCTGTTAATCAATTGATTTTAGACCTAAATGCTGAACTATGGAACTATTATTTGTTACATTTCTCTCGCTGTACATTTGTGTGAAGCCATGTTTCACACTTCAGAGGGCCTATCGGCGGCCGCAGCAGGCCAAACAAATTGTAAAGTCATAGGCAAGAGTCGAGACCAGCCGCAGACCCACGGAGCAAGTCCAAGAGCAAGGCGAAGACCAACGCAGACCAAGTCCAAGACCAAGTCCACGTCCAAGTCCAAGTCCATGACCAACTCCAGATCCTCCTCGAGTGGCTGCGGCGGGGGGAAGCAGGGGAAGGAGGGTGTTGGGGTGTTCAGAGTATAAAGTTAAGCAGTACAAAAAGGCTTTTAATTTTAATTTGCATATGGCAGAACGCGCTCGAGCGGAGCTGCAGAACTCAGGGCAGAACCAAGTATCTGTAAGATACGTATACATGCAATGCCAAGTAGGAGAACGAGAACTACTTGGGCCCTTCGCGGCGGCGGGGAAAATGCAAGTTAAATTTAATTTATTTCTCCAGCAATTGCTGAGCTTAAAGAGGAGTTTTTGGTTTTTTTTTATTTTCATTTTTGCCATTGTTGTTGCTGTGTGAAAAACGAGCAAAATAGGAGTTCCAGCGCGAGTCTCACTCTCTTCTTAAGTGGGTTCAACTCTAATGACCGCGTGTGAAAATGAAAATGGAAAATGCCTCCTCTTCTTGTGTCTGCGCTGTAGTTGTAGCCTCAGTTGTAGTTGGCGGCGTTGGCGGCTTCATCATCATCTCCGCGCTCCAGTGCATTTACCACGGCCAAGGAAAACGCGGGGAACAACATGTGAACTTGTGAAAAATCGAAATTCCAATTCCAAGTCGCAACTTGCAAGTTGCAACTTGCAACGCCACAACGTTGCTAGCCAGCGTTGAGAAATGATTTACGCTTAAATAACATGTTGCATGTGGCAAGTATGTCGTTGTTGTTGTTGTTGCCAGCCAGATCGTGAAGTTCTTCTGCAACTTCCCTCTTCGAGTGGCCCGCGGCAATGATAATGAAATTCTACCTCCGCCAGGAAATAACTCCAAGAAAAAGTTGGGCACAGAATAATAATAAGAAAAAAAAGTAAAGTCCGAGAGACAGCAGCCACAAATTAAGGGACTCGGTTGGGGATTAGATTCAGGTCAGCGCAATCGATGCCCGCAAATTATATTCAATTACAAGTTGCCATATCGAGATTTCAGCAAATCAATTATGCCCCAGAAAAATTGCCAAGAACGAATCAATACTAGGAGGCAATCTAGAGAGTAAGAACAGTGAAAACAACCAAACCCAGACGAAATGTTAGTAAGAGATACTAGGAGAATGTTCTTTAATGGCACTAAGATTAGTATAAGTAAAGAAGTACGATTTCCTGGTAAATATTCATAGATTGCCAACATCTTTAATTTTTAATGCAGGTCGTTAGCCCTTAAGTTTCGAATGCAATTGCCAACGATTCCCAACAACCGAAAAATATTTCGCTTAATGATGTGGTAAACTTCGATTCTTTGGCAATTATTTTTGAATTTGCCAAGTTTCGCTTGAAAGTTACAACTTACCGAAATTGGTTTTCAAGTTATGAAACTCACTGTTCGGAGAAATACAATAATGAAGTCATGAAAACAAAAACCAATTGGTGACAGTCTGGACAAAAAGCCAGAATGAACGAACAAAGGCAAACAACTTAAGGGAAAAATGCAGAGATAGAGGTGGAAAAAAGCAAAAGGGGAGTGCAAAAAAGCATCAACGACTACAAAAACTATTTTCGAGGGGGAACTTGAATGACTCGGGCACGAATTGATGATTTTTGCGCACATTTTACATAATTTTCCCTTTCCACAAGCAACTCAATTTCAAATTTCTTTAGCCTAATGCAGAAATTCACAGAGATTATTTTGTAATATTTGCAATTCATAATTTGGGCCCAAATCGTGTCTGTTTTTCGATTATTTCAGTTGGCAATACCCAAAATTGCAGCTGACAATGTAAACAGTGCAAATGGCTTTTAGACAAATCCCTGAGGGAACTGTATCCACATTTTCCCCTCAGCCATGCGCACTTTTAGTTGATAGAAGTTTGAACAAATTAAATTTTACTACAGTTTACTGGTGGCTTTTTGCACCTTACTTTTTGTTTAATTGAACAATGTGGCGAATTTCAATGTTTTTTTATTTTCAGAAACCTCACTTTATTCACTTGCAGCAACATCTGGCACAAAAAATTTGTGTATTTAAAAGGGACTTCATTTTCCGGAAAAATTATAGAGCTGCCAGAAAAGGTATTGCGCCTTTAAGTAAATAATTTCATTAGCCGAGGCCAAATGCAGACAAAGGAGTTAAAAAAATTGCCTATTTGTGGGCCAGCATTTTTTCTACATAAATCCAGTTCATGCATGTTTGGTTCTTTTTGCTTACAATTTTTTGCACCGGACATGGCCGTACAATTTGGGGCACGCGCCCACAGACTAACAAAAGGGGTACGAGTTCGTTGGGAGCGGGGACAGGGGCTGGAAAAAAAGCATATTGATATGTGTGAAAAATGGCCAACTGCATTGGCAGCGACACCAACAATGCGCAGTCAAATTGGCCCAAAAAAGTGACAAATACCTCGATACAGGACCGACAGGTAAACTTTTCCACTTTTCCACCCAGCACTTTTGTGGGCCTGGGTCTCAGTTGTTGCGACATCGCACTGCAACAACAGTCGATAGACAGATGGCCAGACAGTTGGCAACGCAGACATATGGGGCTCAAAAAACGCTGCTTGGCACATGCCAAAATGGCAACCGCAGCGTAAAAATGCCAAACTAACAAAAAATGTGGTCGGAAAAAATCCAGCGCAGCGCAGCGCAGTCAAATGCCAAATGATTTGTCAGCAATTGCTGCAGGGGTGTAAAAGGTTTAGGGAGAGAGCGTTGGGTTGAGGGGCAGGAAGTGCACTGCCCCGGGGTGCACAGAATGGTGCAGGAACTGAAAAGGGGAAGCGTTTGATGAAAGACCTCACCAAAGTCAAAGAATATGCCAATATTTGCATGCGATTTAGCAATTTATATAATAAATTGAATCTATTTTCTGTCATTCAAAATATTGGATCAAAAACAATTAAAAACTAAATAGGAAGCAAAATTAAACATCAAAATTTTGAATATGTGAGTACCCATTAAACACCATTGAAGGTATGAGGGTTTTCATTTCAATTATTCGATATATGGCAGCTATTTGCTATCTTTTCCAGATTTTAATAAAATTTAAAGCGTAATCAAACCATTCCTATATCCAAAAGAATTATAAAAAAAATTTTTAATATTTCGATTGTTCCCATGGGAGCTATGTCCGATTTTGATAAATTTAAACCGCAATTCCAAAATAATAAGCTATCACTAAATATCGATAATAGTTAATAATTAATTAATTAAATTTTAAAAAGCCAGTTTTGCGGCTCGAGATTCTTAGATTTTAATTATATAATAATATTTAGTCATTTTTTGTCGAATATATATATTTTTTTTAATTGTTGAAGTACAATACAAATTTAGTTTTCCTATAACAACAATTTTAGCTTAGGATTATCTTCAAAGTATTTATTCCATGTCTATATTTAAGTAATATTTCTTGTAAAAATAATGATTTTTGAAGCAATAACCCCCACAAAAAAAAAGTTAAGTTTTAATAAGTATGTCTTCAAAATAAACTCGGACAGTATCAAAGTATAAGTATTAATTCATTAATTCAAACTAAATAATAAAGCCCCTATACTCTTTAGTTGTATTTCTGTACCGAAGAGTCTAAATGTGTAGTCTAAATTCATGTAACAATAGTTAAGTTTCTAACCAAATTTTTTTTTTTGTGTACTTATTTTGAGTTATCTTAACAATCGTAAATTTTTGTAATGCAATGATTGGTAGGTAACTAACGGTTTGAATTTCTTTTTAGAGATAAAAAAGGATTTTTCTGCCAATAAATTAGTTTATCTTCAGTACCCTTGATTGCTTTTTATTATTTTAACTGCTTCCATCGATCCTCTTTCTCCAATCGAACCACTCATCAGATTTGCATAAGTCTATAACTGATTGATTTGGTATTTAAAAACAAATCACCTTAAGCTGAACCAGCTGGCTGTAAAGCGATCAATAGATCACCGAGTTTCCTCTTAGCTCTCTCGCCGTTTCTGCAATCCGGAGTTATCTAATATGTTTGGATCGTGATTGCCAGACAAATGACATTTGACATGTTGTGCGGCTCGGCCACTGTCTCGCACACAAAACCCAACTTAATTGCTGGCTGCATTGGGGCCCCTCCATATGGCAACTTTATGCTTATCTGGAAACAAGAGGAAACCGAGAATAAAAGAAGTGAGTTGCTCATAAATTTGTTTGTTGCCGCTGCAATTGTTTAATTGTGGCTCGGGTCCGGCCTAGACCAGTCAGCAATGCGGCCCGGACCAGCTTGGCCGGACTGGGTCCGAAAGCACTTTTGTTTGGCGCTGATAATCGGTTTAAAAGTGACTCAACTTTTTGGCTTGCATGGGGCAATTGTCCGTTGTTTGCCGCTACTCGCTGTTGTTTGTTTTGCTGCCGTTGCTGCTGTTAGAAATTATTGTCAATTGTGTGCAGCATAAGCTGTATTAATTTCCAAAACCATTCAACAAGTTTTAATTGCGCCACAGAGAAAGAGGATTTTCGGGGGATTTCCAGCAAATTTTGTGGTTACCCTAAGCCGGCTGGCGACCTTAGCAAAAGGTTGGGGCGCAATCAAAAATCTGATTTTTCCCTTCATAAAGCGGCCGCGGGTGATGTCAGTCAGTTAGTCTGTCAGTCTGTCAGATCGTGATCGATGCTCACAATTTTCATCGGGCTTGTTATTGTTCTTCATGGAATGCGACCGCCGCTTGGGGCTAGAAATCGGCTTCGATTTGACCGGGCCAACTGTCAACGAGCCGCAATCCGAAATCCGCAATCCGCGGTCCTCAATCCTCAATCCGCAATCCGCCGACTGTTAACTGTTAGCGGGCAATTGCAGCTGCAGCCACAAAATATGGCCCATAATTCCCAAGTTTGGCCCTTTTGCTGTCGCTAAATCGTGCTGTCAGGTTTCTCATAGCTCATAGCTCACAGCTCACAGCTCTAAGCTCCAAGTTCCCAAGTTCTTAACCCTGCGATCGTGTCTTTGGTTTCCCTGGGTTCTAATTGCTAATCGAGTGAACTTATTTAATTTGTTGCTGTTCTTCTGTGGGTCATTTCCGGGGCATGTTCACTCTTAAAATTCTGCAAATATTTATGATTTTCTCAGAATCAAGAGGACTTAGTCCACTTCAAAGTCGCCTGAAACTAATAGTCATGTGTATTTTAATCTTAAAGCAAGCCAAATTAATGTCGATTTTACTTATTTGTTTTATTTTATTGTTCAATTTTTAAATTAAACAATAGGAAAAAAAACTTTGTTTTTTTCATCCATATTTGGGTAATGCTAAATAATTCTACCTTAAATTAAAATTCAAATGTGAATTTTATAAGCATTCTATAATTGAAATTAAACTTCGTTTTAATTGCACTAAAAATAGTCAAGTGAAGGGAATCTATTTATTTTATCTTGGGGCCATTTCCTGGTCATTAACATTTCCATTTTCGGTAGAGCAACTGTAGATTATGATTTTCTTAAATTAATTACAAATTCGACAGAGCTGTAATTGAATCTATGCACTTTGTAGAAGCCGCTCCAATGTTGCCCAAATCCAATCTCCGAGCCAAATCCGACTGAAAACTTTGCTGCTGGAAAAGCCCGGAGCCAGAAGTCTGAAATGAAGATAAACACCCAACATTTGTGCACATGTTTTGGGGGGCGGGAGGGGGCGTGGTCGTTTGCCAGAACTTGTGACAAACTTGGCTAACCGCCATGGCAGAGTTTGCATGCTGCACACTGCTCTGTTCTGTTATGTTCTGTTCTGTTCCGTGCCATTCCATGTTCTGCTGGCATGCATGGCGTATACGCAATATGCACAAATAAATGTCAACTTAGAAGCGGCTGCAGCCAGCCAGCTCTGCTCTTTTCCTGTCCCGTGCAAAGCTGAGCCCGCATTTAATAAAAGCGAAATGAAATTAAATATTCCACAACTGCTGACAAAATGTCAAGTGTTGCAATAAAGATGGGATAAACCAGAAAAGGGATAGCTGAAGCAGCCATCCTAATGAATTATACCAAAATGCGGGAGAGCGCAACGAATGAAAAATTATTTAAAGATGCACAAAAACAAAAAAAAAAACAAAAAAAGCGACGCCGAAGGAGGAGAAAAAATTAATTTAGCAAATTTTTAATTGCTCATGTCGTTTGGCGAGGCAGCCAACGATCGCATCAAGCTTGGCTGGAGCTGGCGGCTATTTGCTTTTGGCCCGGCTTGCGTGCCTTCTCCTTACCTCATTACCTCTTTTCCTCTGTTTTTTCGCTTTTTTCGCCTTTTTTCGCTTTTCTCGTTTTCCCCCCGACCTGAAGTTGAAGTTTAAGGTCAAAGAGAGGATTTGGCCAAGGCGAAGAGAGATATTCGCGCTGTCAGCATGGCTGAATTTCGCATATGCCGCTTCTCCTTCCTCAAGTTCAAGAGCAGCAACGTATCTTGCCATACAAATGTACTTTTTTACTTCAAGCAAATCGGCTTAACCCCAGAAGAGCAGCTGTCAACTGGCGCTGATGAAAATTTCATGTTCGCCTGCCGGTCTCAAATATTTTTTCCATTGCTGTCACGTGTGCATGTGCGAGAGTTCAATTGAAAAAGCATTTCTATGGAGAGTTCCTCAAGCGAAATTGATTCCCCTACAAAGGGGTCGCTGTAAGCGGATATATTTTTACAGCTTGACAGTTTCGATTTTACTAGAGTATATCTGAAATATTATGAAAACAACAGCTGGACTGGACGTTCAATTTCTTGATATCTGGCGAACGGAATATTATTAAAATCAAATCTGTTGCAGATGGTGCTGTATTTATTGGTGGTATTTTCTAGTTCAGGTAGTACTTGTTTGATTGCTTCGATTCCGATAATGCAAGATTCTGGAAACTGTAATAAATTTAATAGACCTTCTCATTTGCAACACGTACAACTAGTGAGTGTTTTAAACAACAAACCGAAACTGAGCAAATACACAAAGCATATTTTAATTAAATTAGCTGGCTGTGTTCATTTAATTCAAAGTTAAGCCAGCTTAGCAAATACCAGACTGCCTGCCCGTTTTCCGAAATTTGTCTGTGTCCATGAAAACGCTTGAATATATATCGGAAATGTTTTGCCTAAATCCGAGCAGCACTCAACGTAAATGAGATTTAATCACTATTTGCCATTTGAGAACATGCGTTTGCAGACGTTGTTGCTAGATCTGTTCCCATGCGGCTTAATTTGCAAATATTTTTCTGTCGCCGCAACAAATTGCTACCCATTGGAACCCCCTCTTCACGGAAGCCCATCGAAACGAAACAAAATGAAACGCATCCCATGGGGATCGATCGGCAGAATGGTGGCTCTTGGTGCTCTTGGCCCGTTTGTCAGTTTGGCAGCTGGCTCATAATTTGTAAGCCATATGACTGCGGGCAGGAAGTTGGCAATTGGCCAGGAAAGAGCGGCGGAGAGGCGGGCCGCAAGGCGATCCATTTAATTGCCTATGTGGCAGGATACGGTGGCAGCCGACGATGCGATACGATGCGATGCGATGCACCGGCCACCACTGCCTCATAATCGAGTGACCAGATGGAGCTAATCAGCCATGGATATGGCCATTTATAAAAGCCAACAGAGAGCTTCTCTTCCCATGGCAGTCGCCCGCTTAAAATGCAAATTTGCATTTGCCAAAGCGATTAGTTCGTGTCGAGCAGCAAGAGCATTCGAGAGCAATAAAAATATTTGCCATTGCAGAATGCAGCTGAAACAAAACTGAATTAATCAAGGGCGGGGGAAGTGCGGGGCAAAGTGGCAAGTGACATCCGTTGCTCGTCAGCTTCCGCAGACCAACGGCCACACTCAGAGAAATATTGTTCAGGAGCTGGAAAAACTTTTCTGCAAAAAATAAGAAAATGGTTTTAGTCGTTTAAGTACATTGCACCTAAAATTAGTTATAATTTTTACAATATATTTAAACCAGCACAAAACTCAAAAATATTAATTAGCTTAATAATTTTATTAAAATAATGCATTCTTTAACTTAATTGAAATATAGTTTTGCATCTTAACAAGCATTTTATAAAAATAGGATTTTTTTCAATAGATTTAAGATAACTAAGTTGTAAGAAATTGAACCTTTTTCTGTTCCTAAAGACTTTTAAAATGTTTTAAAGCTTCCCACTCACTGATCTTGTATTGTTTGTATATTACAATAGAGTTTAACAGCTGTTAGGAAAAAGGCTATTGGCCCATTTGAATTAAGTGATTTGAGTGCAAATTTTTTCCGAGTGCAGCTCTTCATCGGCTGTGTTCTGTTCGTTTTGCTTGGGGCCTCCCCAAAGACCGAACAACGGAAATGTTAAATGCCGCCAAGAGGCAACCGCTCCAACCCCCGAGTGCGCCCCTTGGAGCCCCTTGGAGCCCCTGTCAGGCCCTTTCATTGATCATTGATTGAGTTTCGTTTCATTTCGACTCGATTCGATTCGATTCGTTGGGCTGTGTTAGGACTGCAGGGTCCAGGTTTATTCGCATTCACATTCGCATTCGCATTTCCATTTGCCCAGCCCCGATTCCTGATGGCGACTCCCTTTGGAGGTATTTTTTCGAGCTGCTGAATAGACATGTTGGCCATGTTTGTTGACCAGCTTGGAGCCAACTCCCTCCATCAGCTACTTATCGCTGCTGCCGCCTGTGTGTGTTGTGTGCTAAGTGTGCTGTGTGTGCTGTGTATGCCGACGTGTGTATCTGTGGCCATCTGCATTTGTGTCTGTAAGTGACTTGCGACATAAAGTGCTTTTATTGATGTTCATTTGGTAAGGCAATTTGTAGCATTTTGTGACATTTATGCGTCTGGGCCATTTAAATGCCATTATGCAATTTGTTGTCCATCTGTTTGGGTGGCGCAGAAGGGATACAGAGACATGGAGAAAGGGATTTGGGAATTAGAAGTAAGGGAGAAGTGTTGACAGACATTGACCCCTTCGATTAAGTGGAAATTCTCGTTGAGTTGTCAAAGATATTTGGAGTGTTTGCCTAATGAGTTTGGATGAGATAAGCTGCATAAGAATATATGCTACAAGTTAAGCAAAAGCTTTGAAATTAGGTAAATTATGATGGCCCTTAAGTCAGAACGAAACCAGTTCGTTTCAGTTAATTAACTTAAAATTCGAATATCTGAATTCCAGTGCAAATTGTGGTTTGCTTACTAAATGCTGCCTAATTAATTTGGTGTAGTATATGTGGCTTTTTGTATAATATCACATTTAGTAAAATTCATAATCTTATAGTTTAATTTACAAACAAATGTTGAGCTTAAAAATCAGATTTATTCGATTGCCACATTAAATTTATCGCATCAGTTCAGTTCGTTAGAGAATAAACTTAATTGTTTTTTATTTCCGTCAAGAATCCTTTTTAATCATTCAACTAATCGAATTTAGAAAGTAGTCCCGAAAATTGGGTTTATTGGAGCTTACATAATTTACTCTTTGACAGATCAGTTAACAAGCCTTCACAACGCATTTGGAATCGATTAGGCCCACACTCAATTGGCATAAGCTCGTGCATAAATTACACATCTCATTTTATTTTATTTATTTGTCGACAGTTGGCATTCCCAACCGAGTTTGGCTTTCAACACTCGAAGCAAACCAAATCAACTGACCTGCCGCAACTTGATTTGTTTCACATTTTTTACGAATAAAAATATTCAGCTAAACGTGAACGTCACTTGGCTTAAATATTCAGTTTTAAATTACTGAAATATTTTTTGTTTCGTTTGGTTTCGTTTTGTTTTTGTGCTCGGCATCTATGTGCTACACATTTAGAGTAGAAACGAGTTTTCATAACCAGCAGTTGGGCAATTTCGGTTCTCTCCCACTCGGCTGCAGTTCATATTCATTAATTTATCACCGCTGCGGGTTGGGTAACTCTGTGTATAAGCAGATATTTGGGAGCGTGAATGTTTGTACTTTGGTGTGCTACCAATTAAGTGTGAAAAACCTTTTTGCTTCTCTTTTTTTCGACTGACTTGCGGCCTTGCCGCGGTGCCAGTAACAGTTACTGTCACAGTAAGCCAAGGAGTAACCGCAGCAACGAGTTCGGTTTTGGATTACAATGAAAAATGGCTTAAAGGCGTCTGCGGAAGTGCCAGGCGATAATGATGGAGTGGGCCAACCAACTCCTGAAGAGGGTTTAAACTTTAAAGTGAAAGGAAGAAGTTGGCAGGTGAGCGGAGGGCAAGGAAATTCAAGCCTTAATGAAGGTTGCTTTCGCCCGAGATTAATTAAAACAATTTATGGGCCAAATTCCTTGTGGGTTTATGGAAAATGTTCATAAAAATATCTCGACGCGAAACTTCTTTAAATTAATTATTTTTTGGCCTCAAAATATTATGCGTATTATGACATTTATTTTTATTTATTTAAATATATTTTTTAAGGCAAACTTCCTCATAAAATATATTATATACTAAGTGAGTGTAAGTATTTATTTTTTATTTATTTTATTTATTATTTAGTATTTATTTAAGTATTTTTCACAAAGCTGCAAGTAAATGAATGTATTTGCTTATTACTCAATAAGTTTATATGTTTCACACTCTAGTAAATATTCAATAAGTGGATTGAGTAGATCTGCTTGAAGAATATTAAGCCACAATATTAAAATAGGAACATAAACTAATTCGTAGGTAAACGAGGAAGGTGAACTGTAAAAAGGGGAACTATTCACTTAGCCTTCAATCCTGTGTTTGTCTTTCTCCTGCATTTTTTTTTATTTTTTCCATTCGATGAATATTTTATTCGCAATTGTTGTTGCTGTCCGCCCTATCTCCCCATAAATTTCACATTCTCCAGCCCGTACTTCTTTTATTTTTACTTGCTGTGTTCCAAATGATTTGATATGCAGAGTCGTAAATTCCATTCAAAAGTTTTTGGCACTCAAATCTCAGTGTGTATTTTTCAATCTTTTTTTTTTTGTTTGTTGTGGGTATGTGTTTTTTGCACCTCTAACTTGGCATTACGTGAGCTGTCTGCCCTGGAGAGACTGGAAGTCGAACTTTGAGAGGGAAACAAATCAATGTCTTTCGTTCAAGCCCCCGAAAACCCCCAACCCCTTTCTAATCCATCGATGAAATTGCATTCGCGTTTGTATATGTGCTTGCTTTAATATGCGTTTAGAGTAGCGGCTGACGGTGCTCAGAAACCAATTTACCAATACAATTAACCAATAATACATTTGGTATTTTGAAAATGTGGAAGTCGTGTTTTCAGCCTTGATTCGAAATAAATATTAAATTTACCTTCTAGCTGATCTCACTTTTGACATAATTCTGTTCTAGTTCTGTATTTGTTTCACCCATCATCGATATTACCAAATAAATAAACATTAAATTTTTATCGATCTGAATTTTTTTCACACTGCTTCTGTTGTTTTCCCAACATGCCACAGTTCGATTTAGATTTTCCACCCAGCTTCCACAATTCCCGCAGCACTAAAAACTTCAACGAAATGCATTTGCGGTTGAAGTTTTTTGTTTTTCTATTTTTCTTTGCTTTTTTAGTTGCATTTGTCACATGTTGTTGCTGTTGCTGGCGCTTCACTGTTTGTGCAACGTGTTTGCGGCTGTGTTTGCCAAGCTTAAGTTTATTTTCAATTTCAGCCAAAAAACAATAACTTGTTTACTTTCGCTCCGCAATCAAATCACATGTTAGGCAAATAAAGCGTTTTGTTCCATAAAATTGCATTTTTATTCTTTAAGCTTTTTGATCTGACCAAGGACACACTTAAAAAGCGCAATTTATTGGCCATATTTATTATAAATCATGGAGCTCAGAAATGGTTGAGAGCCGGAAAAAGGAGAAGCGGAAAATGCGAGGAAAATGCCACCAAGAAAAATACGAGAAAGCCAAAGTCTCTGTTCAAGTTGCTGCAATTTGTGGCATAGCTGCTGCTGCTGCTTTTCCTCCAACCACTTTTTCCTCCTCTTTAATCCCATTTCCACTTTTTGTGGCGTGGCGATTCGTCTAAAAATAGCTTTTCCACACGCTTTCAGTGTGTTAAAAATAACATAATATTTTTCATAGTTCTTGTGGCTGTGCCAGTTGCTATTGCACTTTGCGCACACATTGAAGTAGTGTGTTGCAAGTTCGCGTGTTGCTGAAGGGATCGGAGCGGAGGGTTCAGGGCGCTTGCAGCTAATAGTTAATAAAATGCCAGAACTCTTAAAGGCAGTCACAGTGCCCGACCCTCTGAGTCAACCCTCCCCTGGCCGTAATCAAAGTCAACAGCAAATGTACCTGTTAGCATGCTCAACACTCGCACACATGTGTGAGCACCTGCCAGCGACTTGGTTTGACTTGAGGTTGAGTCGAGTTGACTTTGCCGCCTGTCATTTTACTCTACGAAAGGGTATATAAATTAAACCAAACTATTCCTTTAAAATAAAATATATAGCTACAAGTAAATGTAATAATGTTATATTAAATTTAGGATTTGTTATATATTTTTAAATGATAAAATATAGTTATTTTCTATTTAAATTTATTATAAAATTTGTTTCTACTCAACCTCATTAGGAAGAAACTTATCCTGTTTCTTATCCTGTCCTATAAATAACAACAATTGTACATGCTTTATATCTTCATGATACAAAAATGTTTCAATAATGATTTGTGATACTTCAAATTCACATTCACTTTAAATGTTTTATAAGATATTATTTGTTTTTAAATTAAAAGGATTAATATCCAGAATTTATATTTAATTGCCAGAGTATTCCCCAACTCGGGTTCTCGAGCTAATCTGCTCCTTGCGGCTTCCTCTCTCACCTGTGTTGTCTGTGGCAGACTTTAATGCCTGCGTGTCATGAATGGCATCGCAATGTTTCCACTTTAGGGCTGCCTGCACACATATGTGCGACGTACAGAGTTGGCTGATAAAATTATGACATATGAAACTTTGGCTGACATCAGGCTTAGTCCGGGCGAAAAGGCATGCAAAGCTGTTTCGGGTTCCTTTTTGCCCTTTGTTTCGGCGTTTTGCCACACCATTTCTCTCTGGCCATAAACATGCACACTACATGGCCTGATAAAGCGACTCAGCCAAGTTGAGCTCCTCAACGTGCACTTGATTAAAGTGACTAAGAACTGGCGATTGGGGAGCTGGGGGCATTAAGTGGGCGGAAAAGGGTCGAGTGTTCGTGGAGGTCACGAAATTTCCTAGGTAATTCTGTGGCAGCCGCAATCGTTAATGGGCGGCGAGCACATTACGTTACGTATACGCCGTATGGGCGTCGTCAGCACAAAACTTGTGGAAAGAAAAAGCGGCGGCCGAAGAAGGAAAAAGCACCCAAGTCGAAGGACTCTCCCTTGAGAGCTGATGTTGTCATTGTCGCTGCACATTTGGAGTTTTAATTAAAACGAAATTAACTCGCAAGCGGAGGGCAGATGTTTGTGGCAGTTGCGGGCGAGTGGACACAACCACGCTGATGTAAGCCACATTTTTTTTTAATATAAATTGTAATAAGTTAAAAATTGCACTGCGGTTGAAATGCAATTACCAGGTGTGAGTGGATGTTGAAGAAACGAAAGTTAATGCATATCAAACAACAATATTAAGTAAAGAAGCCTCATTGATTGGATGTCACCACTCAGTTTTTTCATTAATATATTTTATTATTACTCCAAATTAAGTTGGATTGTAATAAGGGTTTAAATCTCTTCGCAACTTACTCATTACATTTTAAAATAAAATGTAGGTTTGGAAAAAATGTTTTATATATATACTAGCTCCCCACGAGATTACCTTCTAGGTTAAACCCGTCTTCCATATATTCACACCACTTTTCCAAATCTTTTCACACCATATTGCCATCGGATTTCATTTTTTCCCGCCCCTCACTCTCTGAAAGTGCTGAGAATTCGCGCGAACAAGTTGATGATGATCCGATTAAAACTCTTATCATTTAGTTATTCCTCCCACCGACACGAATATCCTTATAGTGCAGCAACTTAGATTGCCCCCAAAGATGGGGAAATCCGAGGGGATAAAGAGAGCTGAAGTAAAATAAATTCTGTTAACAGAAGAGGCAACAGAAAAAGGGGCAACCAAGTCCGGCAAAAAGGCGCAACGAAGCGGCAACAAAGTTTCAGTTTCAGCTTTTTTTATATGTATATATATATATATATTATATTCTTGTTTCGCCAACTCTTTATGCCAAAGGGTGTAAAGAGCAGGAACAGGGGGGCGAAAGGGGGGCCCAGAACAAAAGGCCGACCAGGGCTACAAATTTCGCTGGCTTTGAATAAGTTGGCTTTTTGTTTCAGACCCGGCCGCCCATCTTATAAATAAAAACATATTTATGCAAGGCTAAGACCAAGGATAAGGATGATCCTTTTCGAAACGGCCGGATAAGTGCTGCAGCAACTTTGGCCCAGAACAAAGGGGCTGCGGGCAAAGTGGCAATTTTTATGTATTTATTTGCCAGGCCTCGGGCCAAAAGAGGCGATTGCAACTGCGGAATGAAATTTATTGCAGGTCGCGACGTTTTTTGTAATTAAATGTTTGGTCAGTGGGCAAACTTTAACTCTGAGCTCGCAAAAACAATGTCTCGGAGCTGCCTGAAGTCCAAATTGCAACAAGCTCTCGGCCGCATCAATTTCGTAATAAATTCTCAGAGCCAAAAGAATACAGCGAACAAAATGAAGGTATTTGGCCTTGATTGTGGGCGTGGTCGTGGCCAGCCCCTCTCTGAGTTGCACAAAGTTCTTTCGAAATGCTCAGCATAATTTATTTGCTTTGTTGTGGCTGCGTTTTTTGAGTTTCTTCCGAAACGCCCTGGAAACATGCAAATTAACTTCAATTTTGATTTTATTTGATCCCCTACTCCCTCTCTAAAGCTACAGCTGAGGTCAAAATAATAGCAGATCCTATATGTTTAAATAAATTTTAGAACTATTTATGTATTTTCGCATTTAGTTGTTGTTTACTATTTAAAGTAACTGTAAAATGTAGCTTTAAATTATTGAAGTAGTACTTGCAAATTGCTCAAACCTTTTTGAAATTTAAGACTTGTTTGAATATACAGAACTTAAAAATAGAATGCTTTTCGTTTTTTTTCTGGGCCAACTATTATAATTGTGAACAACGTTTAATATTTTTTCTGTTTGCCTCTTCATCGAATGCGAAAATATGCTTTTGTTTGCTTTCATTTTTTTATGCCTTTTCCATCAGCCTTTTTCTGTTTTGTGGTCGCTGCTTTAGTTCTTGTTTTTGTTTTATGATGTTATAATCTGCTAATTTGGTTAATTATGGGTTTTGATTGTCATTCTGCGTATCAAAAGGGGTTTTAAAGAATCCCAAAGAATTTGCCTCTGATGTCATAACGTGAAGTCATGTGTGTGAGAGAGTGATGTTGAAGGTTTTTGGCCAAAATAAACAAACAGAAAAAAAACAAACAAATTTGGGGAAACAGCTGGCCAAATAGTTATCCGCATTTCGAGCAATAAATTAATATTCTACATTTTCCATGAACACATTTTGATAAGCCAAATGAAAATAAAACGTTTATACAATGTTTGGGTAAAACAGCTTGACAAACAATTTCCAAATGCATGAATTTCCTAGTATGCATTTATTTTATGCCATTTTTTGTGACAGCTACAGTTACACATTGAATTTCAAATGCTGCATTCGTACATTTGTGAATTTTCCTATTGCTCATTGTTTGCAATGGCTGTTCTGTGTAAAAGGGAAATTGAAAATTTGAAATTTTGCTTATGCCAGCTGGCTGGCAACTTCAATTGTATTCAAATACTGCCGACATAAATTATCATTTTGAGAGCCAAAGTGCATACAGCCCCCGCCCGAAACCCAACTTCCTACCTTCTACCTCCCACTTTTTGTGTGGGCTGCAGCGGCCTTGTTACTAATAACCTCAATCCGAGTTACAGACAAGCACATACACACACACACCGCCTCCCTTGGCCATCTTCCATTTGTTGTTAAAAGGGTAAAAGTCTTCGGGGGGCTCTCATGTTTCTCGCCGAGAGTTTTCCCTTTTTCGGTTTCACTTTTCACCAGCCGAGTTCTCAGATTCGGATTCATGTGCATGACGAGCAGGGGCGCTGGGGAAAATGGCCAAAGGGGGGGGGCGAGGCGACCCTCATCAGCGCGAGTGTGAAATCTTAGCCAAGATGGAGCGGCCACAGCTGAAGCTCATAAGGCCTGATAATTAGAGTACAAATCAGCTTGCAAAGCTCCAGCGAGCAAGGGAAAGTTGGGTAAACAAGGGGTAAACTACAGTATAGTATGTATCACATATTCGCTTATACTAGTATGTAGAGTAGACGGCAAGATGCGTGCCATAACTGTATTGAGATAAATGCATAAATTGATGATCGGCAGCGGCATGCTGAAAAGGCAAATTACCAACAATTTAACCAGAACCGTTAAGGCAGAGAGCCACGTTCATTAGCCGGCGGCTTCTGCTCCTCGCATTTCCGCATCTGTGCCAGCCATCTATCTACGGGCATCTATCTGGCGATCCCCAAGCATTCCATCCTATCCTATACTATCCTATCCTATCCCCATCCCATCAGCTACAAATTGTATCGAGTGCAATGCATAGAATTTATTGCTTCCTGCCAGTGCGCGATGCCAAAACCCAAAACAACGACTCGAACTCAAACTCGAGCTCGAACTCGAACTCAAACTTAAGCCGAAAACTAAAACCGCCGACGACTGCAGCAGCTGCTGAAGCCGGACTGGCAATTATGCCATTTGACATAATTCATAACTGCTGCTGGAACAGCACACTCAAAACAATACATCATGGAGATTGCTTAAAAGTTAGAACAAATTTAAAGTAGCATACTTTGTAAATACGACACTTTTGTTTGTTTTGTTTTGTTTTGTTTTTGTTTGTTTTGTTTGTTACAACTGTTGAAATAAGCTACCAGTTTTTTTGATTTCCTTCTCAACCAAACTAGATTTGATAATAATATTTATTTGTCATTTATTTTTGTCGCTGTGCACTACGCGTCCAGGTCCAGTGCAACCAGTTTGGATAGCCAACTCCGATTCCCGGCCTTTGTTATCATCAATTTATGCGAACGAAAGTTGTTTGAACTGCGACTTGGCTGCTGCTGCTCCTGCAACTGCAACTGCTGCTGCTGATGATGATGCTGATGTTGATGAGTATCAGTGGTAACATGAGGGAGATCCGTGAGGGGTTTCTCACAAGGGGCTGCCACGACGAGTGCATCCAGCAGGAAACTCTTCCTCCAGCTGACCACGTTGGCTTTGCCTGGTTTCTCCTGGGAATCAGGTTAGCCTGGCTTGCAGGGAGAAACCATATTTCTTCGCTTCTTAATAAATTGACAAAAGTTTGTCATATGCATTGTTAGCCAAGAGCCCCTTGGGCACAGTTTGCCCCCTCGGCTCCCTTCCCCTCTGTTGCCTCTGTGGCAGTAACCCCCTTCGAGTTGGCCTATTTACCCGCTTTAACGCCGAGTGGGTGGCTCTGGTCGTTGGCTTTGGCTGCGACAAACTGCAACTGCAACTGTGGTTATGCTGTTTTGATGAACTTTGGGCTGCAACTGTGAAAATTCCTCATTTTCCCGATTTTTCCCTCTTCCCTCTTGCTTCCAATGCCCTAAACCCTGAGATTATGGCTACTTATTGAGGTATATGGGTTAGGTATGGCACAGGGAAATGGCTATCTGTAGATACAAGAAGCATTCTTCACTACCTATTTCACAGCTTACATGAATTAAAAAAAATTTTATAGGTAATATATGCAAACTATAATGATTTGCAGAAAAAAGTAATACACAGTAATATCGAGTCTAATTTTGTATAACATCTTTTAATGAAAGATACGATTTTCTTGTAACAAGTTTCTGTTAAAGTTGTTGAAAAAGTTACAGTCTTAGAGTACCTGGCCTTACTATGTTCTTAGCTATACTTAAGAGTATTTACCATTCGTTTGATTGCCCCTATTTTCTTTTTGAAGTTTTACAACTTTGCCGACTGCCTTTCATATTATGAATTGAAACATGCGCACAAAGAGCATTCGGCAACTGTTTGCCGCAAAGAATCCGCTGCTGCCCCCTCGATTGTACGTAGAAGAATTTAATTAAAGTAGCAGCAAAGTCTGGACTCGTCCGCTTTATTTGGGTAAAAAGAACGCAGCAAACTGCAGTTGCATTCGACATGAGCATGGGCAAACAAAACTGCTGGCTCTAATTACCTGTGCATAAACTTTTCCCAGTAAATGTTCATATTTATTTTCGTAGCTGAGCCATTTTTTCGAGGTTTTTGTTGCCTTGTGAGCATGCAACACAGCAACAGTTGCTGCCTCTGCCTCCACTGCCACTGCAATGTGTTCTAGTTGTTTATGCATTATTCACATACTTATGCTGCATGCTCAGTTTCAGTTTCAGTTCAGTGGGCTTTATTTTTACTTTCAGCTTACTGCAAATGTGGCACATGACAACGGCAACGGCACAGTTTGCAATCAACAAACGGAAGGAGAAAGGGCGCCTCTTCATATTTGTTTGGAAAACATGCTGAAATCCCCGCTGGTGGGCCAAAAGTTTTCAGCAGCCAGCCAAGAATTTTCACTTTTCATTGCTGCAGGGCAGCGGCAACATTGCATGCCGCATGCAACAATAGGCAAAGACAGCAGCAGGTTACAGCCTTGTTACTGATTATATTTATTTGTCAATGATTTAATTCGGATTCGACTTGATTGACAGACACTCGAAAATCTGCCCCAATCATTTGCCAGTCACTTCTGACTTTTGCAATCGCAGCTCGGCATCTCGGCAACTTGCAACAGTTCAAGGTTACCAGTAAACAAAGGGCCCAAAACTTAATTCACTGCTAGTCTATCGATTATTGTCTAGCCGAAATTCATCATTTTAGTTGGATCGAAATAGGAATTTCGCTTATGGTCTGAGCAGCTTCCTCTTTGGGGCTGTAGTGCAAAATTGCACTTTACATGCATGGCCGCAAAACTAATTACCAACTGAAAGTGTCAAGCCATTGAGGCTGCCTCTTGTAGTCGAGTGTTCATTCGGCTGGAGTTCTCTCGGTTCAAGTGTCAAGTTGAAAAAGTTTGTCGGCAACAAAGACTGTAACAAAAAAGGGGCAATGTAGACCTACACAAAATGTTCATACGTAACTTTAAGTGCAGCAGACAACATGAAAAATGTACAAAGCCAAAAAAAAATCACAAGAAGTGGAATAGAAAAAAGAGGAAGAAGCAAAAGAGGTTGTTCACCTGAATACAGAAAACTTAATACCCTGTAAAAATAAAAAAAAAGCTCGCAAAAAAGCAAAAAATAACAATTGTAAAAGAAAAATTACCGCAAATATGCATACACATCGAACGAAAATAGGCATTGACATAAGCTATAGCGCATATACTGACTAAGTAAGGGCGTTAAAAAGGGTATAAAATATAAGTAAGTTATTAAAAATGCATGTTGAAGGAAAACAATCCAAAGACTTTATACAGAGAGAACAAATTGTAACTAACAAAATGCAATCTAACTAAAAATTTAAAAAATTATGTCATAACTGAAACCATATAAATCACTAAACTTATTTTATCATTTAAAATGGAAAATTAAGTGATAAAATAATTTTTTTTTGAGCATTTTTGTATATATTATTAAATACTTTTTTAAATTAAGCACAGATTTTGATATGCAAGGGAACTTGATACACCAATTATTTCTTAATTTGCTGAGCCTCTAGCAACCTAATTAATTAAATTAGTTGTAATTGCATATATTATTACTAATAGCACTAACCATACAACATATTGTAGCTAGTAAAACTTAATTACTTTTGTCTCCTAACAGTAAAAATGGCAATTTGAAATGTAAATTTAATCTTAAAATTAAAATAACTATAAATCGCTCACATTTGCTTCCCCCTAATAGTGTATTCTGTCATTTGCACAGATTTTTTCAGTGCAAAAAGCGAATTTTTCTATTTAGTTTCTTCGTTGCTGTGTCGCTGAAAAATGGCTGCAACATAAAAATTGACCTCAGCGACAAAAGGCGGCCAACGACGCCGGCAACTTTAGGAAGCGAATACAACCGGACAGAATGGGGGGGGGAGGGGCTGCAAAGGGGGGTCGGAGCAGAGCACACACTCAAAAGTAGAGCAGCAAATGCAAACTGGCCCGGACCAAGTCGTGGGGGCAACAACAACAACAACCGGCTGGGCAAACGCGATCAACAACCCAGCGAACGAATGGACGAACACATTGCAGCCAAGTTTGGGGGCTTGGAGATATGGAAAAGGGGGCGACGAGGGGGATTGGGGGTCGTGTCTTTGGTGGGCAGACAAATTACAGTAGCCAGATTTTCTCGTCTTCAATGTTGTTTTGCATTTTGCACTCGAGCCACGCCCAACGCCCCCCCCTCCTGTTGTTGCTATTTAAGTTGATGTTGCTGCTGCTGCTGCTACACGCGCCGAACATGTTTTTTGTGGTCCGGCTATTCATGGCTCTATCTTTTTGTTGTGCCTGTAGTTTTATTTTTCTAATGCTCTCAAGAATGTGGTTTACTTTTTGGATGAGTTAACAAGCTAGCCGCAGTACATGTGCTGGCCATTGTTGCCGTATGCACACGAGTGTACCTCGAGTTTGTCATAGAAAGTGTTTGCTCCAACAACCCGTACATCAGATTCAAATGATAATTTAAGACGAATTCGCGACGTGACTCAAAGCGTAAATCAATTTATGTTTACTTTACGTCCCATAAATTTTGCACCTTTTGATTTAATACCTTGCGAATAACTAAAAACCATGTTTTACCTCGTTTACTCGTTTCAGAAAAGCTTCTGAATTGGTTTTGCCGCATCTCAACGTGTTTGTTTGGGTAAGTTGGGGATTAGCATTTTTAATACATATGTTACAGAATAGAAGTTGCATGTGATTGAAGGCTAAGCTCATATATACGTTCAATAAAGAATTCACATGTTTTAAGTCAAGTTTCTTGCCATAAAAACACAATTAAAACGTTTAATGCTTTACAATTATGTGCTAGTAAATTTATTTATTTATTGAAAACATGTATACTTTAGTGCTCTTAATGTGTCATAACAACTTCTTTAGGACTTTGAAAGCTGTTCCCATTTTGCACTGGCTTGGCACTAGTTCAAGTGCATTGCTATTTTCCTGCAATTTATTAAAAATAAATGCAAATCAAAAGCGAGAAACCAACTCTGTGCCAAATGTGTCAATTGGGGAGAATCCGCTCCCTCTTCGCCCGAATTTCCGTCTCCATTGGTTGGTGCTAAGTGCGTTGGCCTAACGGCAACTTTCTGGCTTATTTATGTTTGTGGCAGCTCGCACGGGCTCATATGGAAATGAGGCCTAGTTTTGTTGACCATAAACAGATTATGAACAAATACTGCAGCGCTCACTTTTCTTTTTATTGCCATTAGCCGTGGAGGAGATGCTTTCAAGTTGAGTCATAATCTGGCATAAGCTTGATTATGGCTCTGGCAGAGTGTTTAATACGCACTTGATGCCACCTCTCACTCAGGAGATTTTTGGCCAACAAGCTCGTTGAGGCGTGGCCCCATTTGCCACTGACGTCTTTTTTGGTTTGCTAAAGCGATGGGTTGCGGGGGAGGGGGAGGGGGTTCCGACCTGCCCACGCTTCTGGAGATTTATGGCCAAGTGTGCGCTCGGCGTCAGCGTCGCTCATTCTCAATCTAAATCTGAATCTGACTCTGATGGTGACTTATTTATGTGACTGGCGGGCTGCTGTTGCTCTCTCAAGTGGCGTGGGCAGCACCGCGGCTCCAAGTGCTTTTCACTGCCTTTCTGCGCGTTTTCGGCAGTACAAAACGGTTGCAAAGTGCTCCAAGTGCAGAGAAAAAAATGTGGCACACATTTTTGTAAAAAATTTATTTTTTTCTTATATTTTCATTTATTTCCCTATAATCTTTAATGTCAAATAAATTAAGAATATACGCTGAATGATATAAATTATAAGTCACTAAATAATTCTCTAAAGCCTTCTCATTTTTTAAATTTAGTTTAATCGCAATAATTGTGTGACTTTATTGTAAACAACTAATGCAAACTTAGTAAATCTCAATAATAATGTTAATTAATAAATACACTACTTTTAATTACAATCTATTTGAGCTTTTAAAAAACCGCATAAGGACGTTTGAAAAACTTCAATCGATTTTGGTTCAATAAATGAAAATAGAGCTGAAAATAAAATCCTTAAATCTATTGATCGATGCTTTTATTTCGCAATATACTGACATACACAACGTAGAGTTGAGAAGAAGATAACAAAAATAATTGTTATTACAATTAATTTTAGGAAAGTATTTTAAATTTCTGGCAACTTTAGCCATTTCAAACTTGTTTTTAAGTAGTTAGGAATTTCAAATGATTGTAGATTTAAGTTAACTATTTGCTGAGCTCTCTCAAATAAATTATTTTAAATTACTTACAAAAAACTACTATTTTATATCTACTAGAGATAAAATTCATTTAGCATATCAAAAATCTTTAAAACAAATTTATAAAGCCTTGAAATTGTTGAAACAACTTTTTGTCTGTGCAGCGCGTTTCCCTTTAGTGGAATTAGTTAGTCGCGTTCCGTACTCGCAATCTTTGATTTATTGCTAATTTCGGCAGCGAGAAATTCCCTTAGCTGTGGCAGTTGCAATTCGGTAGCATTTTGTTGCTTTGACACCAATTGGTGTTTTCGGCTGTCTGTAGCACGCTATTGTGCATTGTTGCCGCTGTTGCTGCTGTTGCTGCTGCTGCTGCCGATGTTGCTGTTGTTGATGTTGCTGTTGCTATTGTTGCATGCCAGTCACTCAAATGGCTGACAGCCAGCGAACTTCGTGTTCGAGTTCGCGTTGTTGCTGCAGAAGCTGTGCGACGGTTTAGGCCGCCTCAAGTGGCCCACTGAAGGTCAGGCAATTGGTGTTGCTAATGCTATTGCTATTGCTGCCATTGTTGCTGCTGCCATTGCATCCGAAAAGTGATCGAAACAATGTTTTGAGAGCCCTCGAAGTTAAGCACTTGAATGGTCAATGTCGCTATTGTGGTCACACTTAATATTGTTTGTTTTATAATTATTGTTGGTTATAAATATAAATTTGAGCAACGAAGATTACACCATTTGTGGTTCATGTACTCGAACCATTAATTCAATTTTTTCATATTTAATATAAATAAACTCACAAATTCAAAAGACAATCTTTAATTGGATTTATATCAACACTGTTATTTCAGATTAAAAAATAAAAATAAATTAAAAACATTTTTTAATAACATTTCAAATTCAATGACTTTTTATGTTGCCGGCATGCATACAGAAAGAACGAATATAACTTTGAAATGATTTTTTCTTTGCCTTAAAATTCATTATGAATATTATAAATTATTCTGCTTATTGAATATTGATGTCCCAACGAAGTTCCATGACTCAATCTTAAGCAATTTTGCTTGCCAAAAGGAAAACAAAGCCAAAACAATCAAAAACTCAAATAAAACAAAACATTTGGCATATCATGAATATTTTATGAACTGAACCCAAACCCAAACCCAAACCCAAACCCGTTTCGTTCGCCACTCGACTTTAGCTTTAACTTCGACTTCATCTTCGTCGGCGGATCCGTTCGACATTTTTCGCGCCGGCTCACTCACTCGCCCTCATTACAAAACACAAATCATGCATTGCGTTTACTTAACGGTTAACAAAAAGCTGACAAATTTATTGTCGCCGCTGACATAAATATCGGTATCAGACTTCTGACCCACTGGAAATGTGTCAGGCGGCGGTGGCTGCCGCGAATTTGCCAAAAGATCGTGCTGTAATTGACATATATACGGGTATATAGTATATCGCCATACATCAGGTTCTCATTATGCATGGCTTGGGCCAAGACAAAAGGCTGAGATGGCGGCGAGAAACCGCTTGAGAAAATAATCAAAAACGTTCTCCGCAGTGTTTGTGTGGTCGCCGCTTCAAGATCAAAGGAATAAATACATGAAACTTACTTTTAATGAGGGTCACATGGCTTTTGCTTGTACTTTCCTCCGAGGTTTATCATTTTGAGCCAACTAATTTTGGATTCTTATCTTACTGGTGACACAAAAACAAAACATTTAGCTCAATTAATGTTTCCCAACGGAAATTGTTAAGCGTGTGATCCACTTCAGGTGTTTTAAAACAGTAGCAACAATGAATTTGTCATTCTCCAATTAGCCGATTAATATAATCTTACAAATTCTGAGATGTTTTCTAAGATCTTGACTTGGTTAATTAAATTGATTGGCGTTAATTAAAGTTAAATAAGAATCTTAAGGCTTTTCCATAGAAATTAAACATCAATTGTAACCTTAATGTTTTATTGTTTACATTGTATAATAAGTTTAATTTTCTTTTGTTTAGCTGAGAAATTTCTGCAAACATTTATGGGCAGCTCAGGCGTATTTTTTACAGTCTTTCACTTTCCACTTTTGTGGCCTGTATTTGGTACTATCTGATTAATTTTATGCATATTTTGTAGCTATCTTGCTAATGAACTGCTAAATGCCAAAATTGGATTCTCAAAGCGCGTCTAAGAAATTTCACTTTTCCAGCAGAGCATTGCGAATGCCAAATCCCAACCGGTTACACACAATATCTAGTTTAAATTAATTTCTTTCTCGAGCTCTGCCCGCTTTGTTTTTTGCCAATTTTAATTAAAACATTTCTGCTGAGTGAAAGTTTTCCCCTTCGCATTAGCAGATCTAGCTTGTTTTTGCTTCTTTAATGGTCAATTGTCAGCTTCCGTTCTGCAGAGCAAAAAGAGTCGAAAAGGCAGAGGAAGACGAAGATGAACAAAAGACAATTTTAATTAAAGCACAAACAATGCACAGTTTGTGGGGAATTAAATGGCATTTTTCCACTTGACAGCCCGGCGAGCGAATGACCAAAATGTGCAAAGCCAACAAATTGTGAAGCCAGTTAATTAATTGCCTTAATAGTTCACAGATGTTTACAGTTAAATCTGTATGTTATTGTTTTCGGTTGTTGTCCGAATGATGTTTTCATCATGCTGACTTCATTTGAATGTATGTTTTTTATTTTGGTTTTCGCTCGCCCAGCTTGTGTTCAAGCACTTGAGGTGCTTCACAATCCGAGTTTGGAGCTGGAAATGTCCTTCTGCAGAGCCAGGGAATTCTTCGGAGTACATTGACTTTGGCTTTGGCTGTGGCTTTTGGCCTGCAGTTCGCTTTGGCCAGCAACCATGGGCTGAATTTAACACCTTTTTTGTTACGGCCGCGCATGTAAAGGCCCAAAAGCAGAACTAGACAGAGTAGCAGTCCCAACAATGGCTGTTGCTGTTGCAGCTGCCGTTGCCACTGCCACAACAATGACAACAGCAAATGCAACTGCAACAAGGGAGCAGCAGCAGCAGGAACAGCAACATCCATGGGCAAAACCCTTTAAAGGACAGCGGCAATGCACTCAAAAAACTGACGACCCAAGAGCATGAGTCGGAGATCGTGACGTGACGTGATGCGACTGACGAGCAGAAAACGGACAACCATCCGCATTTAAGTCTCAAATTGATTCTCCCCAGACAACAATGCGACCTTGCTTTTCTTCCAGTGCACACAGAGAGAAAATATTAACAAAATTGGCCAGCAATTCGAAGATTTTTCATTTTTTCATAAACATTTTTGTTCTCCCCAAGTAAAATACATGTTTTATTGTCTTATTGATTATCAGTTTATTAATGTGGTAGATGCCTAGAAACTATTTCAAATTGCTTTACAGAGTTAAACATTTTTTAGGGAAATAAATATAAGCTTTATTTGAATAATGACTATTGAAAATTGTTTTAAAATCGTTGAACTTCGTAAATAATTCGGAACATTGACTATTAACATAATACATTCTTTTTAATCTATTATAATAGTTAAAGACTAAATTATATATGATCAAGAAACTTTTTAGCTTACTTTACTACAAATATGCATGCATTTTCTGGAAATAAAAGAGCTTAAATTAGATGACTACTAAAAAATGAATATGAAATGTTTTAGCTTCTTAAATATTTCAGAACATAGATAGGTAAATCTCTTTCACAGTTTCTCTCTGTGCATTTGTTCTAAGCTGCCATGGATGCAATCTGGGCCCGGCAGCCCCTTAGAGACTTGACAATTGTTGGCCATAAAAGTGCTAAGCAGTTGGCCATTGGGCCCAGCATTAGAGCCACGCACAGCGGCCGCATCAACGAAAGTATAAACAAAAGACTTGGGCAACAAACTTGACCCACCCGGCCCGCTGCTGTTTTTTTTTTTTTGCTGCTTTTTGCTGCTTTTTTGCTGCTTTATGCTGCACCACCTAAACAATGGCGCGTGCTGCGGCTTAAAGTTATAGCCAAAGCCCTGGCCAAAGAGTCAGAGCCTGTTTTGGGCTGGCAATTGCGTAGAGTGTTAGTGCTCGCTGCCCAAAACCTGCTCTGGTCATGAAACTGACTGCACATTACTGGCACCGAGTTAGTTCTGCTTTCCGCGGTGTGCTGTTGTTGTCGCTGCGATCTAATAAAGTCAGGCCAAGTCAACCCGGCCATGTGGCTAACGAAAGTTATTTATGCACGAGCCAGTCTACTTAGGTCGGCCTGCATGCGTCATCGGTTGCTGTTCATAATTTATGCCAAGTCTTGGGCCCCGGCAGCAGCAACCAGCAACCAGCAACTAGCAACTAGAAACCAGCAAGCAGCAACCAAAGTTGCTGGCGTGGGTGTTAATGGCAAACAGAGCGGCAACAACAGCAGCAAAGACACAAAAATGCTCCACTGTGTGAGTGTGTGGAAAACTGGCAAGAACGATACCGCAAAGTAATTCGACAAATAACTACCCAACAACAAGGTATATACATAGGTGTAATTTCAAGGAAAACGAAGGTAATTTTCGCTAGGAATCTAAAATACAATTGATCTTTGATTTCAAATTATCTAAATTCCGTCTTAATATAATTCACTTATTTTTATTTTTATGAGTACTTTTAATAATACTATTTAATTTTTAAAAAATTATATGAATTTATAAGCACTTAAGGGATATTCATTATATTTTGCCTCTGTTGCTCTCATGCTATAAACCTACAAGGTAGGCCAACAAAGGTTTGTAACTGCTACTAGTTTTAATTGCCAAAAGAGGCTGAAAAAAGTTGAACAGTAATCAATCTCAGTCTTCTGAATATCATAAAGGGGCTTCCTGCCCATTTTTCTGGCTTCAACATTTATGGCATGCAATTTCAATACCAAGCCAAGTAAAAATATACCCTTATGTTTGGCAAAAAAGCAGGGTACACGACAAGAAGAACAGCGGAGTGGAATAGAACAGCAGCCATACTGGCAAAGGGTCGACGACTTCCAGCGCCCGCATGGCAGGAAGGAAGCCTGCCACGGCAACAGTCGTAACTGCAACTGCAACAGCAGCAACATCAGCGGCAGCAGCAGCAACAACAGCAGCTGGCAATGGCATAAAGCAAACAAATGGAAATTGTTTAAAGCCAGCTTTGGTTTATGGCCTTTTGCATGGAGCCGGGCCAATGCTAATTGCAAAGGAATGTCCAAGTCCGCAGCAGCGGGCGTGGGTAGCTCTTGGCCTGCTCTTGGCCACAGTTAATTGCCAAAAGATAGGGGCAGCGAATAAGGAAGGTCCATCCAAAATAAATATGCTAAATCCTACTCTAAAACCACGGCAAACATCTTTAGTTGGCACAATTAAATTTTAAAGCTAAGATCAAACCTATAGTAAAACTAAGATGATATTGCAAAGATATAAAAAGTGCTTGCTTTTATTTAAGCAAGCAAACAATTTTATGGAAGAAATAAGTCTTTATTTTGAAAATTCCTTCAAAATCAAAAATATGTGATGACTCCATAAGCAAAAAGTAAAAGAGTGCACAAACCATAAATTTGCATATTAAAGTTTTGGAAAAATGTGGCAAAACAACTAACTCCGCTGGTTGGAGGGCGGAAAAGCGAACGCCTTGAAGGACTCGCCCGCTCCGTTAAAGAACTTGGACTGGAACTCCACCCAGTGGAGGCGCAGGGTGTGCAGGAAGGCGCTCAGACCCTCCATCATCACCAGGATGGCCACCGTAAGGACGGCCCAGGCGAAGAAGGAGGCCATCAGCATGGGCACGGCGTAGTACAGCGGCAGGTTGTTGGAGAAGCCCTTGTTGAGGACCATGTGCCACAGGACCTCGGACAGCTGGTCGTGGGCCAGCGAGAGCGCCCAGAGGCGCAGATAGGAGGCGGTGTGCGACACCGAGCCCAGCACCGTCTCGATGGTGTGGATGCCCGAGTGGATCCAGATCTCCGACATCTCGAACTCCTCCTCGTTGTCGACGCCCTTCGCACCCTTGCCGGACTCGCCGTAGTCGTCATCGGTGTAGCGCATGGTGGAGCGCATCTCCCGGATCGTCTGGCGTCGCATCGGCTTGAGGTCGCGCGACTCACGCAGCTTCTGCTTGCGGCGGCGGAGCAGGTAGAGCGGCTTGCCGGCCAGCAGGATGGGCACCGTGCAGAGGGCCAACACCACCAGGGCGTACTCCACCAGCCGCTCGAAGGGGTACATGTCGCTCAGGCAGTTCTCCGGCGGCTGTTCGTTCTTCATCAGCATCATGTTGATGAAGGTGATCAGCACCGAGGGCGCACAGGCCGAGTTGTAGGGCGTCGGCTTGTGACCGCCGAAGGCCATCCACTTGAAGAAGATCAGGAAGACGAGGTAGCAGAACAGACAGATCATGAACACCATCTGGGGGATGACCACCAGGAACAGGTCGGCCTTCTTCTTCAGCAGCACACAGTTGGCGGCCGCCAGGCCCAGGCCGAACATCATCTGTGAAATGCCCAGCACGATGGCCAGCTTCATCTTCATCGAGTTGGTGGTGGTGATCGAGTCCTGGCCGCACACGGCCCACACCGGGTCCATGCCGATGGGGTACGGGTTGCCCGAGTAGAAGTTCGGATCGGCGGCGTTTAGGGTCAGCTGGGACATGTGGTCCTCCAGCGTGGTCGCGTTGTACCGACAACTCCAGCTGGAGTCGAACAGATTGAACCCCTTGGACATGACGATGTTGTAGATGAGGCCCATGTAGGCGGAGAAGATGCCCATCAGCAGGATTATGTAGCGACCCGCGAAGAGGATGTTCAGGATCTCGTTCTCGGACGTCGAGGCAATCTGGTACTTCTGGATCTCCTTGTGCTTCCAAATCATCAGGCTGGCAAACAGGATCAACAGAAGGCCGTGTCCCAGGTCGCCAAACATCACGGCGAAGAGGAAGGGAAAGGTGATGATGGTGTACGGAGCGGGATTCAGCTCCTTGTAGTCCGCCATTCCGTAGGCATCGATGAGGTTCTGGAAGCCCCTTGTGAACCTGTTCAGTCGAAAGTACGTCGGCGGCATGTGATTGACCAATCGGTTCTTCTTCAACAGAATGGCCCTCGAAGACATGTCCTCCTCCGGCTGGAAGTCCCGTTTCATTCTTTTGCCTATTGCTGCCTCTTCGTCCTCGTCCACGTCCTTGTCTGCGCCTCCACTCATTCTGGAGGTATTGTGCAGGATTTTCCGCACTTCCTCGACATCCGAGGTCGGTATGTAGACCTCGGCCAGCAGATAGCGGGGCACCTCCAGTCCGCCCACCAGCCGCAGGCGATTCATCAGGTCGTAGACCCTGAGCGCCTTGCGCAGATTCACCCGCACAATGAAGAGGTCTTGGCCAGCCACCTCCAGGATCTGGCGGCGCATCGCCTCGGCCTCCTTGAGCACCTTCTCGACGTTCACTATCTCCTGGCTGAGCTCCCGCACCCGCTCCTCCCGCTCGCTGGCCGACCGCGGGCAGTCGTAGACATTGACGTGGTAGTGGCCGCAGATCTTGAGCACCTTGGGCCACAGCATCGTGGCACTGGCCATCAGGAGGAGCGCAAACTTGCGCACCTTCTCCGGCCGCTGGCCATGGTGGTACTCGTAGACCGGGTCGGGCATCTCGGCAAAGCGAACGATGAGGTTGAAGGAGCACAGGCGGTAGAGCAGCAGCTCGAAGCTGTAGAACTTGTCCGCCCGAATGCAGCCGATCAGGTAGTTCAGCTGCGACTGATGGGCCGCCGCGCTGGCGTCCTGCACCAGGCCCACCATCGTGCTCTCCGAGTAGAGCAGCTCGCTGCCCATGTCCGCGGTCATGTACTTGTTGGCTTTGGCTATGGCGAAGCTGTGCTCCATCATGCGGTACCGCCGGTTATCCAGCCGGTAGTAGTGCTCCGTGACGGCACTGGCCTCCACGTGGATGCGCTTCAGTCGGGTCTCGTACTTGGCCAGATCCTTCTCCCGCATCCGCTCGTCGCGATCCACGTCCGGGTAGAAGACCTCGTTCACATGCAGCTGGGTGATCTGGTTGTGCAGGCTCTCCACCACACGCAGCAGGTCGTGGCACTGGGCCACCTTGCGCGAGTAGAGGTTGTTCAGCAGCCGGTCCTCGTCGTAGACGTTGTTGAACTGCGCCGATCCGTGGTGACCCAGCTCCATGAGGCAGTCGAAGGCGTTGTCCGTGTGCAGCAGCAGCTGGCGCAGCTCCATGTCCTCGCTGCGGAAAAAGGACTTGACCTTCGTCTGACGTTTCTTGAACATTTTCCTTGTGCTGAGTGTCGGTCGCACAACACAAGTGATCGCCAAACAAAAAAAAAAAATGATACAAATGTGACGGGTTTTTCGAATCCGTTTGTTTTACAACCTATGGTACTTCAAAAAACAAGCATAATTTTTTCAAAACTCTGTTCAACATTTCAAGTAAATTAGTATAAAATCTGAAAACATTTATTAGGGCTATTAAGCTTTTCTTGTAATTTATAAATTCTGCAATCTTGCTAATACAATTTGGTATTTGTATTATTTTGTAATGCAATTACCTACTCTCTTGGCCAGCTCTGTTCGCTTTGTTTTCGTTTTAGGTTGGGGTATTTGACTCCTGCTAATTGATACGTTTGCCTGCCTCTCCTTTGTTGGCCCTCGTTTTTTGTTGTTTATTTAATTCGAGTAGCAAACATGTCCAGGTCCAAGCCGAGCTGCCCCCCACTCGAGATCAACTGCAGATAATTTCATGCTTTGCATGCAAACTCGTTGCAGTTGCCATTGCAGCCACGCCCACACCGCCGCCCCCGTCGCCGCCACGGTAGAGTGAACCAAAACTGGCCAACTGCAATTTATGCCCTTGTCTTCTCGGCTGGGAACACTCATTGTCAGACAGCTCAGAAGTTGTGGGAATTCTTGCATACGGTAATTTCATTATACCAAATGTGTCATACTTGAGTGAGTTTTATAACAAAATTCTCACTTCAATTAGATGGTTGCAAAACGCTGCAAGAATTTATCATAAAAATTATAGTTTTAAAAAGTTACCAGCAAATTTGTAATAATAGTTCTCATAAACCGTAATACGATTACCTTAAGCAACAAAAGAAGCATAAATGTTTTGTTTGGCCAACACAGCTCTATAAACTTGTCACAACGATTTGTTGACATGGCACAATGGTATAAATATTTATGATATCATTTAATGATCATTTAGTCTTATGGAACGGTTTTGTTTAGAAATTTGGGAATAAATTAACATATTTTGCTATTTGTAATAAAATCAAAGCTGAGCTTAGAGTTTTTAGGACTTTATTTTAGTTAAAATTAAAGCTTTCTTCAATTGGTTTTGATCAAAGACAAAGTGTTTGTTTTAGCTTGACAGTATTTCACTTTTGTTTTTCGGTAATACATTATTCTTACACTAAAAATGTTGTTCACACTTTGTTGGATATTCATTTCATTTCCAATGGCAAAACATTTTCCCATAAAAATCGACTTCACATCGCATTCAAAGACATTGAAATTGTTTGGTAATTTGGTCTGTGAGTGACTGACGGCCCATTGAAATGGGTTCGAAAAGCATTTTTGGCTCATTAGCCGTTGCTAAAAGGAAAATGGACATTACACACTCAAGTGAAAATTGTTTTGGGACCGCTTGTTCGTTTGTTAGCACTTCCACGACAATGAAAGTAAAAGTGCCACAGCCGAACTGCACTTGATAATTTCTTTAGCAAAGCTTTGACAATAAAAGTGCTATTGCTATTGCCATTGTTAAGCGGCAGTTCGATTTCATTAGCCCGCTGGCGCTGCAAAGAAATTAAGTCACCGAATTGAAAGTTTCGAAAGCAAGAGTGAACAAAACCAAGGCAGAAAGTTTTCACTTTTCGGCTGTGCGCGACAATTGCAGGCAATAAATCAAATCGAAATCGAAGTCACTTACAGAACAACGGGGTAACATGTGTTGCCGCCTTGTGAGCGTGTCTAAAATAAATAGGGAAACAATGTCAATATGTGGCTGACGGCAAAGGCAGTTTTTGAGATCTTTTGAAGAGCTCAGTCCATAAGGGGAATCGAGTTGAGGAGTTCATTGTCTGCTTGAGTATTTCCACAAACTAATTTGCATTTCTCTTTTGCTTACTCATGTGTTTCTCCCCGCTTCTCTCTTTGCAGTGGTAATGTGATCGGCGATTTTCGGGAGCAATTAGAAGACCAAATAAAAGGTAAGCAGCAGCTGCCATCGATTTTGGCATTACGCCCTCGCACATCCAACTCAAGTCTCGGCCCAATCCAATCCAATCCAATTCAATCCCATCCAAAACAATCCATTTTATCTCACTCACTTTTCGCTGCGGCAAAGAGAAAGTGCATTTCATGTTTCTGGCCTCTTGGCCAAGTCTGTAATTTGCCAGAACCCGCAATTAACGCCTAAACAGACTGGGCCCAGTTATCTCCTTCAGTGTGGCAGTGCCAATCAAGTGCGTGGCTCGGAAATCAAGTGGACTTTGAAGTTAACATTTCATTTCGTTTGCTGCCTTTTTTAATTATAGAGAACCCGTCTTAAATTGCTGTGTGGGTGTTTCCCCGCAGAATTGGGTCAAGTTTGAAGTGACGACGGGGAAAACTGGTAGCGAAAGTTGAAAGTGACATTTTAGGCCCTATATTTGGGAGTTCTTAGTGTTTACTCATAACAAAAAAGCAAAGTCCAGAGCTTAGGTAATCGCACGCACTGGCTAAGCTCATCAGGTTCGTCGCTTAAGTCATTCGTTTTGGCCTCAGACTCCGGTGCGTGGACTGATAGATAGTTAGACCCGTGGACTTGGCACCGTTACCAGCCAGACGGCCAAGAGTGGCTGCCTCAAATTCTGCCTGACGGCGGCTTCATTAAAATGTCTGCCTGCCAGATTGGCCCGACCAAAACCGTTTTGTTGCTTTTTAAGAATACCTTTTAGTTATGGCTTAGAAGGGTAGGTTGATTACTTAATACTAAATATGAAGCAATTAAAGATTAGACGTAATCCTAATGAATTAATACATTTTTTTATATACATACTACTTATCTATTTTATTTTGTTAATTAATTTATTTTTATTAAACCGTTAAAAATAGCAAAACAATAATTAAATATTTTACGTTAGCCCGTTCTCTACGAGGAGGTCAAATAATTAACTTAACCAATAGAGGTTAAGTGTAACTTAATAACAGGTTTTCCTTAGCTTGATTTATTTATTTGTATTTAATAGATTCTTTAATTGCGATTTCTTATGAAGTTTGTGGGAATAATACAAAAAATTAATATAAACTAATATAATTTATTTATTTAAATTGCTATTATTATATATAATAATTAAATATTTTGCGTTAACCCGTTCTCTACGAGGAGGCCAAATAATTCACTTAACCAATCGAGGTTAAGTGTAGCTTAATACCAGTTATTTCTTAGCTTGATTTACATAGTTGTATTTAATAGAATCTTAAATTAGTTAATTAAATATTTAGTGAATTAAATATTTTGTGAATGTGAACTTAGTAGGAATAATACAAAAAATTAATAGAAATTTGTATGAGTTTTTTATCATTATTATTATATTTTTCATTCATTGATTTTATTTTTTATCCCAATTCGACAAGATAACAGTTACAGCTGCGGTCATTATAATAGTAATGGGACAATGTAAAGTGCTTGAAAACATACCCTTTAGGCATAGGAAAATTTGTGTTTCTATTTTTCTTAATTTATAGTTACCAATAAGCCAAATTTGGTTGAAAACAATTTGGATATTTTTGTTGTTTGTTAAGAAAAAAATAATTCTATAAAATTCACTTTTTAAAATACTTTAGTGGATAATTTTCAAACAATTAAAATAATCAAGATTCCACATTTGGGGAAGTGGTGTATTTCAGAGGATCAAGAGTCAAAGTCAAGAAACCTTCGTTTAGGGTATCTTAAAGTTCGGCAGTCGGTCAACACAGATTCTCTCGTTTGAAATTGAAACGTCTCTGTCTGGTGCTCTGGTGCGGCGACTCCAGCAGCTGGGGCTGCAACTACTTGCGAGTACCTTGGCAAATGCATCATCGTCTGTGGCACGTCGTGGATGTCAGCTTATCTGGCCAGACAAACGCATCGCAGATGGTGGAAAAGGGGATGTTGGGGGGGAGGGGTGCTTATCTTTGGGCCCGCTCAGGGTCTTTTCGTCCGAAGCTTCCGCCTTGGCCCGGTCAACTTCTACTCTAACTTCGACTTCAACTTCAGCTCGAGACTCCAACGCCGCCACCAGCGAGCAATTTTCAATTTGCCAATTGTAGCAGTAAACTTCTTTATAGCTGTTCTTTCTCTCCGGCTTCTCTGCCATCTTCTTGGCCATACTCTGCTGGCCCGGGTACCGTTAGCTTGGGTGCTCATGTGGATGGGCTTTAGGTGTTTGTCTTGACTCCAGTTGGCTTGTCTTGACTCCGCTTCACCTGTTTGCATGTGTGCTCCCACCGTGTGTGCGTGTTGGGCTGGCCTCCACTAATTTGCGACAATTGGCCAGGCCATTAGCCGGGCTCTCGATGGGCCGGAGGGGGCGTGGCACTGACCATGGTCGGACCGCAGTTCAGCCGGTGAAGTGAAGTGAACCAGCATATATATCAATTTATCGAGGAATTCTGGCATGAAATTATAAATGCAAAGATCTTTCTTCGTATTTTGAGTGACTTAACAAGCCGTTGGAAGGGCACTGGCCGCAGCGAGGGTTGTTACGGAAGTTCACCATAAATCGGAATTCCTATTTAATTGGATTTGATTGTGTATTATAGGGAAATAATTATGTGCGAATTCAAGGAAATCAAAGGTCAGATTCACTGACGTGTGTAAGGTTGAAATGTTTCTATTTGGAAACTTTGAAACATATAGTTAAAAACAAAATGATGTCTTCAAATATCATAACACAATTATCCATCGAAGGAAGCACTTATTTTTACCCAACAGAAACACAATGAATGAAAAATAAGTTAATTGTATATTAAATTTAAATGTTTTTTAAACTTGTAAAAAACAAAGCAAAAAAGTAGTCTAATTAAAAGTGTACCATTTCATTTCAACTTACGAATATGATTTCAATCACTGAAAGATAGCTAAGAGACAAACAAAAATTAAGCTGAACATAAAAAGCAGCTAGCCCATAAGCTAATCTGCTGATGGCTGTAAAAGAAGACTAAAACGGAGGTTTCTTTGAAATACGATCCCATCTGACTCATTTCTAAGCCAGCCGACCATAAAAACCTCTCCCCATAAGCGAAAAACCCCAATTAGTGAATGACCCTTCAGGTTGGATTTATGTTCCATAAATATCGAACAATTGACAGACAGTCGGCGTTATTCTTGTAGCAGTGGCAGCACTTTGGCGTAACTGCAGCGACCACAAATCTTGACCAGTACTTTTCCGCTAGGCGGGTAAAAAACTGCAGCCACACATGGGTGGAAATTCATTAGACACACGCTGGTTTGCATGATTTCGGCTTAGGGTTTCGTTTATTTCTACTTTTTTGTTTTGTTTCGTTTCGTTTCGTTTTTTTTTTTTTTGTTTTGGTTTGGCAACATGAGCGGCCAAACATGACCCAAATTTCGCCTATGACCGCACACATGGGCTGCACCGGGGTCCAGGCTGTAAGTTCCACCCCCACAGGGGGGCATTCAGAGCCCCCACCCATTCGCGGCTTGAGTTCAAAGTGAAATTTTGTACTTTGATTGTTGTTCACATGACCGCGATTGGTTTGTCAGAACCCAATCAACACATCATCAATAACAGTGGGGAATAATTCGGCGTGTTCTGGCGTTGCTGTCTGATTGGTTCTATGCTGGAGATTAATGGCACACAAACTCACGGACGAGCAATGCAAACACCACCTCGGAAAACAAACAGCAAACAAATGGCCAAAGCAAATGCTGCGAGGTGGGGTTAGGGGGTCACTCCGAAATGGACGTTGATTATGGAGCTGCCAAAACAAAAAAGCGGCTGAAAACTTAATGTAAGCCAAACGGAACAGTTTGTGGTTTTTTGTACATTTTTCCAGCGGCTCGTGTGGGTGTCTGTGGCAATCTGATTGCCACTGTCCACTGGCAATTTGATTGCTCCTCTGTGTGTCTGAGTGGGAGCTACTGCTGCTGCAATTGATGCCTGCAATTATCCCCAAAAGCCACACAAACAATGCGCAAATTAAACGCAATAAACAAAATCTGGGAGTGAAGGGGAGCGGGATTTGTGGTAGCCGACTAGCTGATTACTCGTTGAAAAATGAGTAAACTGCAGGGGATATAAAGCCTCTATGGACGATATAAGTAGCAGAGGATAGTTGCATACTGCCAACTTTATACATATTATTCTAAGATATTAAAAAAAAATGTACTTCATTTCAATTATGTTAAATTAAATAAAAACATTGTTTGCACATCATTATTTTAATGTTGGTTCCATGATTTTCTTTTCGACTTAGCTTTAAATATTACCAAACAATGGTAACAAGTTTCTACTACCAAAACAATGTCATAAATTAATATCTTGTCTATCTGTCTCAAATAAAAATATTTTTGAATTACCTACTGGTAAGTAGGTCAACCAATCTATTACTTTAACTAGATCTAGAACAAAAAAATAAACTGTACTTGAAAACAGGAAACGATCTAATAAACGTTGGCCATGAGTTATTAAAAGCATATAACAAATACTATAAAACAGATTATGGGAGCACACACCCAGCAAAAAAATGGGATTAGGAAGCTCTTTAGAGTAGCTAGTGGCAGCAAAATCCAGCAGCTGCCGGCACAGGGGCGTTGGGGCTGGGGTCGCAAACACCCCGCAGCGGGGGGCAATGTAAATATTTTACGCCACAATTGGCGCGTTGATTTGTTGCATATTAAACAACGGCCGCAGGCAGCGTAGGCCGCTCTACTGAACCACCAAATCACCGAACCACCGAGTGCAGCACCACCAATCGCAACGTATGTTTGTGGTGCAATTAGCTTTTTTCCGCTGTGGATTTCTGTGGGGCATGGCATTGGTTATGGCTGCGGCGCTCCCGTAATTTGCTCATAACCCGGCTAATAGACAGCGTCAAAGGCCCGAAAGCCAAATTGGGTGTGTTACAGTGTTGCCAAGCTATGTGTGGCTGGCGAGCACCGTCAGCACTCAGCTGCTGCCCGATTGTTCAGATGGATGGTTTTAATGCGCCAACCGATTTTTGGCCACACTTGATGGTGGCCAGAGCCTCGTAACACGCGCCAAGAAATTTGTAGAGGGGCAGGGCCGTATATACACATAGTTGTTGACTAGCAAGTGCTAAGTAAGCCGACCATGGCCATAAATAAGATATTAAGTGGCAAAATTTATGTTTGTAAAAAATGTATAGCCCAGTGAACAGTGTTCATTAAGCACGAACTCAAAACATTACGGAAACATGGGGAATGATGGTTTTTAGAAACGTAAAGTGTGCTTTGCTTACACCATTTAATAAAAGTATTGTAAAGGGTATTTTCTTAAGTGCAATTTATAAGATTACAACCAGACCAAATACTATTTCTTTCAAAAAGCTCCCTTTCCCATTAAGTCTAAAATATTTTAAGGTTTACTGCATGTCATTATAAGCAAATTTTAGAATGGCAACTAAAAAACCTCGTTTCCATTTAAAATTTAAAGCCTGCATTACCATTAGCATTTAACGATGCTAATTACTTTCGACATAAATAAAACATTTTCAAAAATTAGCTTTAGAATCACTTAAGTAATTCTTGACGATCTTCAGCGCGCTAGCCAACCGCTTTATCACGCAATCAGCCCGTCAAAAGATGTAAGCGACCTTGGCTCAAAGCGCATTTTTGTGGCTTAGATGTTGGCGCCTTGTCATTGTTTTTTTTTGGTTTGTTTTTCTCTGTTTGTTTTCATTTTTTTTTGGTTGGGTCTGGTGTGTAAATCCGTGAATTTATTCATGCGCTCATTGCCTCAATTAATGCGACATTGAGCGCAATTTGCTGTTTGTCATCAATCTTCTTTTCGGTTTATGGTTACGCTCCAAAGGTGGTTGCTGGTGTGATTAAAAAGGGTTTGTTTGTTTAACGGATGAGGCAGGAAGTCGTTGTCGCAGGCGGCAGCGAGTTAATCAATTTCGAAAAGGGTGGCCTGATTGAGGATCTTTTGGCAGCGGATTTCTCAACGTTCTTTGTGTCCGGCTCACGTCCTAGCACTCGAACTGGCTTTCTGGCCCGGTTTCAGAAATTGCCAGCGTTTGAAGGGGCACGTATTACGTGCATTAGTAGCCCTTTGTCACGGGGCCACAATGCACTTGCCAGCAACTCTTCAGATTGGTTCCAGTGTGTCGAGCTTCTCGGCTGCAAGATTTATGACACTTTTGTTTAAGCCCCTAGAGCACATGGCCAAAACCTCAATGCAAAATCAATGGCGCTGATGCTTATCGCTTATTGTTGGCCCGCTTGTCAAGGGGTTTTCTGCCATGGCTTAATTCTCCCAGCCAGACTCTCTCCCTTCTGCCGATTGAGACGATATCTTGAATGATTTATGCTTGACACGCTTTATTGAAAAGCTCTGGTTCGCTCTGTGCTCTGAATGGGGTCATCAGCTGATAGCATTCTGATTTATATGCGCCAGCGGTTGACATTCATATTTTATCTGCTGGCGGAGAGGAGTGAAGTGGAGTGGAGCTTGCCTTGCCACTTGCTGTGCTGCTGGGCTGCTGCTCTGCTGCCTTTGCCTCTGTGCAACGTGTCGTATGAGTGACATTAGCGAGAATCCCCCAGCTAACAAGCTGCCATCTTCAGCCAGGAATAACAGTTAGACTTCATCTGGCTCTCTTTCCTTTGCATGCACACTGATAAGGCCACAAACAATGACAGCAGAAGCAGCAGCAGCAGCAGCAGCAGCTTCAGTGGCAGTGGCAACCTGTCCCAGTCCCATTCCGAGTTCTATTCCAAGAGCCCAGTCCCAGTCCGTATGTGGCTGGGCACCCACCCCCAGAGATGCGACAACTCATGTCTCAACACACACTAACAGAAACGACTGCCAAAAATAATATTTATTTAAGGGTCTTTATTGGTCACTAGAATTCTTTCTTTTATAAAAAATCAATCATTTCTGTCAGCGAAGGATGTCTGATTTCTTTAAGCAAAATACGTTTTTAAAAAGTGACCATAAATTGCACTATTGCACTATATTATTATATAATATGTATCTAAAACAAAAAGATTATAAATGATTGCAATGTTTTAGTTAAAAGACATATACATTATCAATATAGCTATCACACATGTGGGCTTGGGTTTCTGTCACAGGTGAAATTCTACCGTCTTCAGTTTTATTATGTTATCTGTTAGTTTAATTTTGTCTAGGTAGTAATGAGTTTTTGGTAATTTTGTTTTTTTTAAACCTCTTGAACAATCTCTTTATCTCATGAGATGCCAGACCTACTCTCGCACTAGTATATGATTATTTTAAAGTTTTTAGTTCTGGTAACATTATTAAAACCAATTTGCATAAATTAAAAAAATTACTCAAGTGCTAGAAGTATTAAAAATATTGGACTTACCTAACTTAATAAGCATTATTAAATTTTGTTTGATTTACTACATGACCGAAAGCAGCCGCTTTTACTTACATTACATAATTTTATTAGATTCCTAAATTGTATTTAATGTTATTCCTTGAACCATTTTAACCTCGTGTCGGATTTTCTCTCACTGCACTGTTTGCGGCATATACTTAACAGTAAAAATAAATATTTTACTATAAATCATGCATTAGAGTCGCCTGCTGGCTCTGCCCCATCCCCCGGCGGCAGTCAGCCCACTTTTCCCCTTTTACCGCCCCTGCCGTGTTCCCTGTCACATGTTCGCCTGTGTCTGAGGCTGCGACTCACGACATTGCTCGGAAGTAACACACATTTAGCGCTTGGCAGTCACAGAAATAGTTTGGACATGGAGCCCGCGGATTGGCATGGCTAAGAGATACCCGTTTTTGGCACTGCCAGCCATTGGCCAAGTGCCGGCAATGCTGGCTAAAACAGACAGCCACAAACAGCCACCACCAAACGGCTAGAATGTGATTAGGCCTGACTAAAGAGAAAATACTTAAAGAATTTTTTAATGATTTAGGGGAATCTTTGGTGGAGAGGCAGCTAAAAATTTTAATAGATAATTGGGGAACATTTTATGGAGTGCTTCAGGAACTCAACTAATGAGAAAATATGAGAAAATTCAATAAACAGGAAAATAACTTGGGAACTTTTAGGTGTTCCAAAATAGAAAAACAATGAAGATTAAATATACAAAAATATGAAAAATATATATATTAGATTTTTAAAAAAAAGTTTAACTTCCCGACATTGGTAAGGATTGATAGCATTAATCAAAGTCGGTTATCGATCACGGTTAATATATAAGATTGGTTATAATGTTTTATTTTTTGAGATTGATTTTAGTGTCTCAAAATAAACTCCGATTAAAATGTATAGCTAAACCTAGCTTTAAATCCACACTTGTTAACTGGATCATCACTGACGGTTAAAGATTTTACACAAACTCCAGCGTCTGCTTCTTCGCATTGGTGACATTTAACTGGGAAAATGTTTATAAATAAATTGCTGGCGATATATTTGTGTTTGGCACACGCAACGGCAACAACAAATGGCCGGCATAGCATAGACAACATATTACGTATACGACACGAGTGCCGCCGCCGGTGCGTTGCTTTTTCCCAAAAGGCGAAAAAGCATCAGCCGCAACGCATGCGCTATGGTCAAGGCAAGTCTTGGCCTCGTAATCGATGAGTCCGCTGCACATTTGGTCAATAAACGCATTTCTGTCATTTTTGCCTCCTTTACAGCTCCGGTGGCTGAAATTTATGGCGCGATTTGTGAGCCGCAAGTTGGCTAGCGACTAGCGACTTGCGACTAGCATCTTGCAACTTACACGTTGCACATTGCACATGGCACATTGCACATTGCACGTTGCGCTTGCCAAATGCCATTTTCATTTTGACTTTGACATTAATTTGTGTGGCTGCCAGTTGGCCGAAACCAGGAAGTGCTGCTCCTCGATGGAGAGGGCATTCATCATTCATCTTTCCATATGCAAAGGAGCCAGGGGAACGGATCGGAACCATTGTCATTGGGCCAGCGGCCAACTAACAAGCTGCAATCGATTTATGCGTGCAGAAATGATGATGCCACTGAGCCTGCGTGGAGATTGCCTTCGACCAGGTTGGCTCCACTACCTTTTTGCATTTTGCATTTTCCATTTTCCCGACCGGGACGGGACCCATGTCACATCATTATTTGTGCCACTGACTTCGGTTTCGGTTATTTATGGGTCTCTGGGTGAGACAACGGGGTTTTTCTCTCTGTAGCCTTAGTTTTCCAGATTTTTTCTTGATTTCCTCAGATTTTCCCCTTGGCTTTTCGTTTGTTTTGTTTGTGACAAACCGCTTCAACGGTTTGGCTTATATCGGTAAATCACAAAATCTCCTTGGCCCCTAACAAGTGCGCAGGTACAGAGTCAGAGTCAGAGGAGATGAGTTGAGTCGACTTGAGTTGAGTCGACTAGAGTTGAGTTGCCAGCCTTTTGTGGCCGAAACGTAGCCGAGGCGAGGGTTTATTAAATTTATGCAAATTTTATTTATAAAAGGCACTGAGGCACCGGCGGAAGGAGGAGCAAGTCTGGCAGGGATTGCCGTGGACTCCGCCGATACTGCCAAACTCCTCCTCACGTTGTCAGCTGCAGTTGGCTTCCTACGCCTCATGTGTGTGCACCGAAGGCATCTCCACTCCACACCCCACCACTCCACTCCACTTCTCCCCCCCGGGAATATTTTATGATTTTTGATTTAGTTTGAGAGTTGATTGGTTTTTAGAGACGTCAAAAACGTTGACATCGCTGACATGGCGCGGGCGTTACAGCTCGATTGCCATGTCTTTATTACAATCAGCCGGCGGAGGGGAGCCGCTGATTGACTTAGGAGTTTCTCGATTTATATGCTAAAGAGCTCAGTGGCCGGGCATCGAATTGACAGGCCCAGCGAACTTGACTCAATCCGAACCCGTGACCCAGTAAACGGAGGGAAAAACACAGGGCCTAATTCAATTGCGGTTCATTAATCAAGCGGGCAGTCTGGGCTATAATTACTAATTAGGCCAGGGCTTAGCTAAATGAAATAGTCAAGGGGCAACGCCCCAAGCCGCAGCTCGTTTCGATATTAAATATTAATTTTTAATAATGCCTGCAAACAGCGGAAACATCAAACATACCTGTCATAATTTTAATTGTTAACTGGGTCGAACGGAGATCGAACCAACATTGATTAATATACGAGTTCCATTCGCCACCGCCAAACCCAAAATAACAATGATAGACGAGCCGATAAACAGTCCATGTGTTGAAGAGATATTCATTAAAAATTCGCCCAACAATGCGAAAATTGCCGGGCAGCCTGGAGAGGTAGTTGTAAAAGGCGGAATCGGGGATGCAGCAAACCCATAGGCAACACAACAGATACAGCAGCATAAACGTGGGCGAGTGATTAAAAAATAACAAGCTTAAAATGCACATAATAACAATCGAAGACTACAAAAATCGTATATCGTGAAATTGAAACACAATATATGTAGGAGTGGATGAAAAGGCAGTGGAATTAAAGACGTACAGCGGGCATAAAAAATGGGAAAGAAATAAATAAAGAGTATATTATTTGTTATCTTAATCCCAAAATAACTAAATAAGAAAAATCATTTGAAACCCAGCATAAACTTTAAACTAAACCGGGTACCAAATAAATACATTTATTGAATACAACAAAAACTATATTTCAGTTGAGGAGTTATATATATTTACCAAGTAAATTATTTGAGATTAAAAGCTTTAAACGGTATTAATCATAGAAAAAATTAACTTTAAGCTAAAAATAATTAAATTTTGGGCAAGCCGAATAAAAACCCTACTAAACGAGTTAGGTTATGGGTTAGCAAACACAGCGGATAAAAAATATATGTTTGTTTGCGGTATTAAGTACAAAAAGCTGCTAAATAAAACCATAGGAACTAGATAACGGAATGCTTACATTGAAAACTGTCGACGAGGTAAAAATATAATTTCAACTTATAAAAATAAAACACATATTATTTTGTATATAATCTTTTTTAGGTATAATCGCTTTGTTGTAAAATAATCCTGACAGGTGATGTATGAAAAAACTATGTAAATGTACATAACAAATCAGTAAATAAATAAAATAAATATCATGTTGAAACGGGGCAAAAACAAACAGCACCTAGAAAAAATAAATCAAACAGTGACAAATAAACCTTATAAAGTATTTTATTTAATTTATGATAAATTAATCCCCATAAAAATCAATTTAAAACAAAAACTAAGGAAATACAATTAATGGCAGACAAAAACCAAACAACATAAAAACATACATTCAAAAAATATCATATCAATTACAGTTTTAGGAGGGAGGTTTAATTCTCTGTATTTTACACTATTGAAACAACAAAGCCATTGACATTGCCCGTTTAAGTATTGAAAAGTAGAATGACAGACAAAGCAAATAGAAGACCGCAAGCAAACAAAAGTAACTGTCATGTGCAGTCAAAAAAATAAATTGATGGCCAGTAAAAATATTAGAGGAAAACAAATCGAGAAAGACATATAGATTGACGGATAAATAGATCAGAAATGCATTTAAGCGGACGGGGCCACTCGAAAACTCAACTGTAAATCAATATCAATATCTTAGGTTTGCTTGGCTTCGAGTCGGTGAAAGAACCTGACCACAAGTGAATGACCTTTCGGAAAACGTTTTCTCTGACGGCGAGTGTCCCGCCCCAACTCCCTCCCCACTCTTTCTCTTTAACCCCAGATCGCCCCACCTATCTCCATCTGCAAGCACACGCCCACTCCCAGACTTGCCAATTTAACACCTTTCTATTCTGCGTTGCTGCCTTTTACTCGGCTCACGCGTCTCGGCGTTACATTTCAATTGTTTAACCCAGAAAAGATGAAGCGAAAAATTAAGCTACAGCACTAATGCTTCACGCCGCATCGATACGATATCCGTATCTATGACCCGATCTGTATCTCCATCTGACACAGTGCCCTTTGGCTCATCTTTAGGTTTTTGGCTCTTAGTTTCGGTTCATTTACTTCCTCATTGTTTGCCGATGCTACGAAGAGAAAGGCTTTGCAATTTCAATTTGTTTTGGCGGGCTAATTACTTAAGCGATATGTGTGTGTTTGGCAACAGCACTTGGCCTAAAACAAAAGCAACACGACACACACACCCTTTTTGGCCAATAGATGATTAATGGGTCGCGACAGCCCCCAAGGACAGGCCAACATGCAGGCCAACAACACTGACACTGACACTGAAACACAAACTTTGAACAAACATTAGGTATATCCTTACCAACTGGCTTAAAATTGGGGTTTTGTAACTATAAAATAAAGTTTTGCAGATTGTTGTATTTTTAAACCAACTGAGACAAATCTTAAACCCTTTTATAATTTCCATTTTCTGAAATGTGTCATTATTGTTATATATATAAAAGATAAGATATTTTAAAATATTGGTTAAAGATAGTTTAAAGGTATTAAAACTAGTTTTAATTGAGTTGCTATTCTCATAATGAATCAAAGGTATTTAAACTAGTTTGTAATTTGAGATGCTATTTTCATAATGAAACATACATTTAATTTTATCAAATAGTTTTAATGGTTATTTATACTCCAGAAAATTAAATGGAATCAAAACTAAAACAGGGATTTCTTTAAAATCGTTTCATTTCAATTTAGAGTCTTTACAAATAAATAACGCTTTATGTATTTGGTTGAAGTATCTAAAAACTTAGCCAAGCTAATCCATTGTTAATAAGCGTTAAAACTTGTATGTGATTTGGTAAATTACAATAATATCGCCACATTATTTTTGTGAGTGTACAAAGAGGCTCGGCCGGGCCAGGATCGTTCGTTTCGACTCGGATCGTTCGTGGCTTAGTCACCTTGCCGGCATTTTGTCGCATTGAAAATATATAAATTCAAATTGTGTCAATTACGTCTCTGCCGCGGTCGCTGCCTGTCGCTTATCGTTGCCACAAGGCAGCGGAGACTTTGTCCGTCCGCCCGTCTGTCTGTTTGTCCGACTGTCAGATTGTCGGACTGCCTGACAAACTGCTGAGCTGCAGTTGGACTTGAGCGGCTTGCTGCACTGCAGTCGGCCCGAGTTTGACAAACCTGCGGCGGGCCAGGCAACTTTTAGCCATGAGGCCAAATCTGCGACTGCGATTGCGACTGAGGCTGCGACAGTGCCTGACATGTCTGCAAGTTGTCAGTGCTTGTGGTCGAGTGGGGGGAGTGGGGGAGTGGGCTGGCATTGGGCGGAATTATGGCCGGCTTAGCAGAGGGTTGCCTGAGTGGTAAGGATTTTTGAAATTCCAAGCCAATCGATTGTCAAACTTTATCTTTACAAAAAGCAATTGCATAGTTTTCTTTACAATCAAGAGCAGATGTTTAAGAAATGACACTTAAATAAATGTAACTTAAAGTTACACTTTAAAATTTACTGAGAATACTCTTGCCATACCCCAAATGATAAAGATTTAAATTGATTTGTAGGAAAATTTGAAAATTTTCTTATACAGAAGAAGGAGTTAATTGCAAATTGGAATTTCCCCTTAAAACCGAGTCGTAAACTGATTAATAAGCAGTATCGTTTCTCATTTAAAAACTTCATTAACTACCCACCGTTCTTCCAATCGGATGTGTTTGTTTTCGATAGCCCTGCGGGGTTCCTTCTTGGTCTAATTGAGTTTATAGATTCTGCTGCTTGATTTCGTGTTATAGATGTGAGACCTGGGTTAATGTCATCCGCTGCTCGAGGCTGCGATCAAGTAGAACAACGGCAGCAAGAGCAAAATTTAACAACTAGCTCAGCAGCAGAGCAGCAGACCAGCCAAAGAGTAAAAGTTGAAGTGGTAAGAAGTATGTCACGGAAATGACTTGGTTAAAATGCGTGCGAGGGCACTCTGTCCCAGGGTGTGGATGCCCCGGCATCCATAAATGTATCTGCATTAATAAACCAAATAGAAATCGAAACGGAACGGAACGGAGCGAATCGGGAGGCCTGCAGCGAACAACAGAGCCAAGACATCGACATCCTTTAATGGCCAAGTTAGTCAGTCAGTCAGTTGTTGTGGTTTTTGCTGTTGCTGTTGCCGCTGCCACTTGAACATGCAGTGCAGGCCTGGCTAAATGCAACTCTCAACGGGCAAAAGGACTAGACACGACAGCAGCAGCAGCAGCAGCACCGCAACATCTGCAACATGGGTAAAAAAAATTTGTGGCGGTGGGGGCAACAGCAATGAACGCATCGTCAAACATATAGACCAGGCTATGTGCTATAACTCATTAATATTAAATGCCTGTGCCAAGACAAGCCCCTCTCGGCCAGAAAGGGAGTCGGATTCGAGTGTAGTATGTGGTGAGACAGATGCCCGAGGAGATGGAGATGGAGCTTGAGCTGGAGATGGAGATGGAGATGCCTGTCCCTGTCCATGGACTTGCCTTGACGTTCGCTTCGTTACAAAATTTATGCGCATTTTGTTTCAATTTCATACACACACGTGACTTGTAAATTATCCATTGATGTGGCAAAATAAAGCAGCAAAAGTAAGGGCACCCAACACATAATGGCATGAGGAATTTCGCATCGGGAGGCAACAACAACAGCAACAACAACAACCCAGACACAGACTGCGAATTCGCCAGATCCTCTTGGCACCAAAGATAATTCCTTGTGGCGACAAAGGAATACGTACAGGAATGCCCTTGAAAGAGTTTTAGAAATTGTTTAAAAACATGAGGCAGTCAGTTGGAAGTCTAATACAAATGAATCCATTTGTTTCAATTGAATATAGATTTTAGACTGAATCTTAATTAATTTTCAAAATTCGTGTAGTTCTAGACCATCTATATTGAACAACGAAGTTTATAGTAGTGAAATGTTTACATTTGTTTTCCCAAAACCAAACGGAACAGAATATATGCGAAATTCCGGAAGACCCTCACGGGCAGAAAACTTTCAAGTGACACAGAAAAAAAGAAGAAAGGGAACTGCTGTAAGTAAGATAAATTTCAGACACCAACTGCAACAAAATTATGTCATGAGGCCGACCGAATAAAAACATAAAATCCAGCCAAGGAAAGGAAAAGTTAACCCAAAGAACGGTGACAGCACCCAGCGCACACAATAAAAACAAAATAAATATGTGAAAAAAAAGTGAAAATGATGACACGTTATGGCTGTTGCGTGAAAGTGTGGAGTGTAGTGTGTAGTGTGTATCATAAATACGCATATTAGCCTCGTTTTATGTGGGGGACGCTTAACGCTTCCGTCGCCCTCACCGCCCCCCTCACGCTTGAAGTCATTGTAGGAGGTCGCTCACACACTGCTCTTCCACTTTTTTTCTGTACTTTTGTCTCGCTGCCAACGGAGCATAGTTCTCATGCTGTAATTAAGCTTAATTACCTGTGTCAACAACAGAGAGTCAGATGATTTTGACGGATTTCACTTGATGGGCACGCAGGAAATATTCAATCTGGTCTGGGGACTCTGGGCTATGGGCTCTCAAATCTCAACTCTCGACTCCGATCCCAGAAACCCGACAGCAGACATGTGAAGATGTGTTGCCCTCATCTGTTTCTGTCTCTGCTTCCTTTGGTAATTATTTGCATGCAACTCCAACTCGTGCAGGCCATTTTGTGGTCAACATTAAGCCCTGGACTAGTCCCGCACTCAAATTACCCATATATACGTTCTGACCCGATCCGAACCGTAGGCACAGCTGAACCCACGTTAATAACAGAGGTACACTGGGAAAATAATATGGAGCAAGATCTTGAAATTGTAAGAACATTGATTTAAAAACATCTGCGGATGTATTGAGCTGAAGAATAAATATATTGATGGAAGATATTGGTTCCAAACATCCGACTTCTAAAGAATTTTACCAGCCCCATTAAATTCAAAGTTAATATTTTTATTTTAAATTTAAGTTTTGATCAAATACTTAAGAAAATAAATTTTATCATATGTAAGTAAAAATTGTTAATTAAGATATGTATATGGCTTAACTATTAAAATGTTATAATCTTAAAAGAAAAGGTAATCCAACCTCCTATGTTTTTGAAAGTGTGAGAACATCTATTTGAACAAGAAAGAAAGCAAACTTCGGCAAGCCGAAGTTCATATACCCTTGCAGCTATCGCAAGAATTGTATATTTTTGAAAACATTAAAATTATGATTTACTTGCGTATATGTTTAAAAACATTGAAGCTATGACGATTTGCAGCTTAATTATTTGATTGTTCTTTTATATATTTTTATTATTTGTATGGGAGCTATATGATATAGTCGTCCGATTTTGATGAAATTTAAACCATAATTCTGAAATATTTAACCATTGCTATATGTCGAAGAACTAAACAAAAAATTAAAAAACAGCAAAGCTATAATTTTTTTTCAATTATTTTTCCGATTGTTCCTATGGGAGCTATATGCTATAGTCGTCAGATTTTGATGAAATTTTAACCATAATTCTGAAATATTTAACCATTGCTATATATCGAAGAACAAAACAAAAAATTAAAAAACAGCAAAGTTATAATTTTTTTTCAATTATTTTTCCGATTGTTCCTATGGGGGCTATATGCTATAGTCGTCCGATTTTGATGAAATTTAAACCATAATTCTGAAATATTTAACCATTGCTAAATGTCGAAGAACTAAACAAAAAATTGAAAAACAGCAAAGTTATAATTTTTTTTCATTTATTTTTCCGATTGTTCCTATGGGAGCTATATGCTATAGTCGTCCGATCCGGCTCGTTCCGACTTATATACTACCTGCAATAGGAAGACAACTTTTGGGAAAGTTTCATGCAGATAGCTTTAAAACTGAGAGACTAGTTTGCATATAAACGGACGGACAGACGGACAGACGGACAGACGGACGGACAGACGGACATGGCTAGATCGACTCTACTAGTGATGCTGATCAAGAATATATATACTTTATAGGGTCGGAAACGTCTCCTTCACTGCGTTGCAAACTTCTGACTGAAATTATAATACCCTCTGCAAGGGTATAAAAACCCACAGAATGGCTTTTTTGCTAAGGAATAACTATATATATATGCATATTTTCAGAACTTGTACACTTTATAACCTAAGGGATTTTAAATTAAAGTCAAGTTTTGATACCTAATAATAAAAATTTTGTATGATAAGTAGGAGTTGTTAAATAAGAATATGGTTAAGAAAGTATATCACTTTGCTTTTAGAATGTAGTTAGGGGTATCTTAAAAGAAAAGGTAATTCCCTAACCTCCTTTGTTTGGTTGAATTCTCTTAAATAAAATATATATTTTAATTGATATTACAATATTACGCAAATATTTCAAAAAGCACTGTTTTAAGAAAAATATTATTATTATTGAAGTTAATCGACAGAATTTTTAATTGTAAGCAAAAAGCTCATATTTAAATAATATAAATTGGTGATAAAAATTTATGATTAAGCTGATTTTGGATACACATTTTCTCAAGTGCAGAACTCGTACGAGCTGTAAGCTGAAGATTTCTGCTCATCTCTGCTCTTCTCGGTCTGCGGTTGATTTTTATGGTTTCATTAGTGGCACACACACTGGCTCCCCAACTCCGGCTGGCCGGTCTTCTTGGCCTTCCTCCTCCCGATCTTCTTCGCGCTGCGAGCCTCCATCTGCGCATGCGTAGTCAACTCCGTTGGCCTGTGTCCACGGCGCTGGCCCGCTTGCCTGGCTTTGCGCTGATTGCGGCCTGAGAAAATTCTACTGACCCACAGAACTTTAACTTTTTGAGTGGCATTGTTCAATTTAGCTGCAGAAAGCAGCAACAGCAACAACAGCAACGATGGCAATAACAATACCAACACAACGGCAACGGCAAAGGCAGACAACTAAGAAATTTCACAAGCCTGGCGGCCATTTTCTCCCCAATATCAGGCTTTTGTAGGTGACTCCCCTCCTTGGCCTCTGTCTCTGCGGTTTTTAGGCTTTCTAGTCTTGGCTGGGCTGGAGTTTTGAATTTTTATTTAATGTCTGCCTGACTTGTTACATATGTAACGCTTATTAACTTACGGAGGAACAGCAAAAAAGTTGCTGTGGAGGAGCTGCAGAGTTATAGCCAGAAATAGGTAAATTGCAGGAAAACTCATTACTCTGCCAAGGAATTGCATTGCATTTTTCTCCATCAATGAGCTTTACATATTAACATATTAGCTTCAGGCTTTTAACAATAAACTCATTATTCTCATTAAATCTAAATTGTATTCCAAAAATTCAAAACAATTTTAAAATTAATGAATGTTTGTATTATGTATGGTAAAGTTATTTCCTGTCAAATAATCTCTTTGCTCATATAAGCAATACTGAAACTTTTTAACTTCTCGTCAGCAGACGCAATATAAAGAATCTTAAAAACTGAAGCAATCCAAAGCTTAAACCGACCCATTGGACCATATCCACCACTTAAACCGCAAATGTGATTAAAGCGAAATGGAAATGGCTCGGAACGAAAAATGCCACGACCTGTGCGACACATTTGAGCAGTCAATTTTAATAAATTCGTGGAACGTAAAGGCTGTAACGACTGCAGCGGCGTTTAGAAATTGCGGAAATTGGCTATCGAAATGGAAAAAATTTTCATTATTTGCCCACCGCTTGGCTGGCCATAAACAAGCTGCGCCCAGGTGGGTGTATGTATGTTGAAAATTTATGGCTGAAAACATAAATTCGTTGGTTCGCCTGGCTGAAACATACTTTTGCTAGTTTTCGCGTGAATTGTCAAGCCGGTAGGCCATATTTTACATTTTTCCCAACCACTCGACACTGTGACATTGCCATTGATTTATACGAAACCGGGAAAAGAAGCTGTCGATGTGCACAAGTTTGTTTTATTTTCTTCCTGCTTCTTTATAATTAATTGAGGTTGCCCATATCCCAAGTGCCTGTATTTAATTTATTTAAACGTGGCCAGGACTAAGGTTCTTGACATCCATTCATTACCCAAAAATCGCCAAAAATTGCTCGAAAAAATGTGTTAAAAGGTGTGTTCAAGTTGGCGCACCTCGTGATTTATGCTATGCATTCAAATGCAATTTTTCGGGGTGGCTATGCTCGGCCGATCCGTATGGCAGCAGCCATAAATATGTCAATATAAGCAGTCCGACAACAGCCGCAGCAATAACGGAGAACAACGAAAACATTTCAATAAAAATCAAAATAAAAATCAAAATCAAAATCAATAGCGCAAAAAAAGTAAACACAATTCGAAATCATTCACCGGACGCTATCAATTTTTATAAGCCTTTGTTGTTGCACGGGTGCGGGGATTGGGGATTGGGGATCGGAGATTGGGGATTGAGTAATCGGTTATCCAGGCTCTGCCATCGACCATGTCATTGCCAGCCAGTTTTTGTTTCATTTTTTCGGCTTCGTGTGTGTGTGCGCTTTGTTTTTGGCCTGCCCATGCCCAGGTGTGCTGCAACACACGAGCCCACAAAACGGAACAGACCCAATTTCGTTGCATGACTATGACACTGTTGAAGGTGCCCGTGCCCCAGCAGCCGCCCCAAGCCGCCAGCAACAGCGGCAACAGCAGCAACAACATCCACTCTGCCATAGTGCCACACTGCCGTATAGCGCATGACTCAGGTTCAAGTTGCCGCACAATCAAATGCACCGGGTGTCTGTCAGCCAAGTGAAGTCAGCCAGCTCGTTCGGGCCATGTTATATGCCGCATATTGGACTCACCTGAAATATGCAAAAGATCCGCCGGAGACCAAATTGCGGGGGCTAAGTTGATGGAGGGGAAAATGGATTTGCCTGCTAGGCATCCGCACTGGACCACCCCAAAGTCTAAGCCAATGCCAGCCATCAATATGTAACACTGAACAGTGCAACCTCTTTTGCAAAAAAAATCTGTCTTATATGTAACTTATTTTAAAGTTATTCATGAATTTGGTAGACTTACATTAATAATAATAATATATAATATACATTTTTAAAATAAGAATATCTTTTTATAAACATAAAATTCATTACATTGTTTAAAATAATAAACGTGAACTTCCATACATTTTTTTAAAGACTTTTTTGAAGATCATTTATGGCATGATTTTACAGTTTTTATTTATTATTTTGTTAAATACAATGTTTTCAGTTTTTCTCTTTTTTTTTGTTTTTCAACTTTTATTAAGGATGAAGGATATGACTTTATAAACATAACGAAATAGTGGAAATTAAACGGTATGTTGCAGGTATGCTTAACGACCATATAGAGGATAATTATAATATAAAAAAAAAAATTATATATACAAATTGGGATTTAAAGTGCTTCCTTCTACCTATTGCAAACTTTATAACGAAAACAATATAAGCTCATGAGATTAGCTTGTGTTAAAATATGTTCACAGTTAAGTGGATATTCTTAGCTTCGAGCGCCTACTGTGCTGACCCACTTCTGATTAATAAAACAAAATACTAAATCAAGGCAAATTGGCCAAAAAGAAGCATACACAAAAACAAAACAAGAGCGAGCGATTTGAAGGCGGCAAAGCGGGGTAACCTACATGGCCAACTGACTGAATGAGTGTCAAAGCTATTTTGCGCTAATTGCCTTTTACGATTATTTTCACATTTGGCCAACACACAAAGCCAACTTGGACTCCTCAAAGTAACCTAACGTGACCCCTCCCCCTCCTCCACCCTGCTCCCAGGCCACTCCACATCACCCGTACTCCCATTAAGCCATACTTCTTGGCCCGAATGCCCGTGGCTCTTCCTGCAGGCCAAAACACTTACAAGCACGCACGAATGCACGGAAAAAAATGATATCAACATAATACTCCATGTTATTTTAAATTTTATTTGTGTATTTCAAAGAAGTTAAAAACAATATTATGTTAGTCCAGAAAACAATACTTATTTTGATACCTTCAATGTATATAGCTATGATATTGTTTTTTCCTGAGTACTACAGTTACATTATTTTGTGAACAGAAAATTTATAACATTAAAATCCCTATTAGAACAAATAAAACTGTTAAAACTTCATTCAAAACGTGTAAACCTTTGGATAGGAAAAAATATTTTTAGACATGACTTATTTTGTCATACTGTTTTACCTGTGTGCACTGAATGAAAGGGGCGGGTATGATTGAGGGGGGCGTCTGTAAGCCAAGAAGATTGAGGTGGGGCATGCACGAATGCGTCGCATTACACACACAGACACACACGCTCGCATAGAAGACCGTAGATATGTCTCTGCATCCATGGCACGCAACATATTCGCTTATTAAATTGAATTAAATTTTTCGTACGTTTTATTTGCGGCTCGCGACGTGAGAGAGTTATGCGGAGCATGGTGGATGGGGGGCGGAGGGGGAAATGTGGGTAGGAAGTGGGGTTTTTTTCTGTTGTGGGTTAATGTCAAAGATGGGGCCAAACCACACAAACACGCAAACATACTCACACAACCGCAACAATAGCGAGTGGCATTCCTGCTTAACTTTTGGTTATTACGCTCAATTATGGCTAACGGGTCAAAGAGCAAAAGAGAGAGCGCCCACATAACTCCACCGCCTTGCGACAATAGAAAACCATAAAAATCAACATTTCCGTGAGTGCATGACCCTTTAACTAAATTAAATACTAATTAATTATGTGCTAAAAATCTGGTTTGAGGTGAAATAAACTCTTTTAACCGAAACTATCATTTGTGAGGCAGTTATTGTATTTAAATTTAAGCTTGATTGTCATAGTTTGTTTGCACTAGATAGCTTAAAACCAAAACAATATACGCTTTTAATAAGGTATTTAATTGATCAAAATTATTTATTTTTAACAGTAACAGTAAAAATGATTCATTAAATTAATTACCCAACATTAATAAACTCTAATTAACATACAAATCATTTATTTAAATATGTACATTTATCACAAGAAATAAACAAAGTTATTTAGGAAAATATATTTCCTAGCACAAACCCATAGTTAGAAACACCCCCTTTCCACCCCTCCCAGGGTATGTTAGATAAATTAATTACCTTTTAAGCAGCCACAAACAAGCGATTTTCAGCATTGGCCATTTGCTGGTGTGCAAATAGTTAATCATGCAGCACACTCAGGTGGGACTCAGTGTCTCGTCTTGTGGTCGTCTAGCGCATGTCTAAAAATAAATAAATATAAACAAAACGAAGAAGAATCTGAAAACAGCATGAAGAACAAAAGGCAAACATGTTTTTCAGGCAATCTTAATCGGTAATTGTCTGGCGAGCACTTGGCGCTTAATTGCCAACACAAAGCCACAATTGCCAAGTAACTTTGCCGGATTGATGTAACTATTAGACAATAAAATAACTTTGGAGTTGGAGAATTTACCTGTCCGGATGGAAGGGGGTGGGTAAGCTTGGGCCAATGTCAAGGTGCGATCATCATTATCGGAAGGCCGACAAGGTCAATGAAGTCATCGCAAGATTCTAATCAAAACCAGAGATGTATAGTACTTCCAATAAACATCTTCGCAGGTAATATAGAAAAATCAAAGAAGGCAGTGGACCAACGAAATCTAATATTTTTGGGTGGAAAACCGCCTTGGTCTATGTTACATCTTGGTTATTACTTTTTTCACTAATGTATACACCTCAGAAAGCAATAATTAAAACTCGCTTGCGGCATGGAGAATGTGTGCCAACATTTTAGTACAACTATTCGAAGTGCGCCATAAATTCGAAATCCATAAATATCACCAGGCATTCGAAGATGGAGATGTATTAAGCCGCGACTCATGTCGGATCAAGTTGAAGGCGATCATTATTGCCTAGAAGATCGGCAAGGTCAGTGAAGTCATCTGCGCGGTTCTGCGAAGTGGAAGCCCGGCTTCTAGCGCGCTTAATGGTTCATAAAGTATTCCCAATAGAAGTTTCTCTTTTCCCGTTGATTTTTATCGCAGCCAGTTAATGGACATTTCAATTGCACGTTCGGGGCGTGAGTGGGGGCGTGGCCGGAGCTCTGTCAAGGAAGTGCAGCCGAGATTGAGCATTCAATATTATAATTGATTGCGGCTCAAAAGTTTCGACAGTGTGTGTGTGTGTGAAAACAAAGGAAAAATCTTGCGCTGGGGAAAGCTGGGAAATTGAGTGATTGACTGCAAAGGAATGCAGCACGTGTTCGCATCTGACAGATGGCCGAGCATAAACAACAAATTGATTGGGCAAATAAACATATTTACTATTCGTCGTGACCGACTGTTTGAGCCAATGCAATCAATATGCAAATTGGTCAATAAAAGTCCATGGTCAGAACGGCGGTACGGCCATATCGCTGATGATCATGATAATGATCGCCGAGATAATTATCGTCTTATCCCACGTCTGGCCAGAACATAAGGCTAAGAGCTCTAAGCCAAGGTTGAAAGCGCGTTTTTTTGTATATTTTTTTTTTGGTCAAGCGTGGCAAACAAACCCAATCTTTGTTTGCCGTAAGCCGAAGAAGCTGCAAACTGACGGGCGATATTAGTCAAAGTTAAATAACTCGTTGCTGTGGATCTTTCACTTTCATCATGCTCGACGCTATAATTAAGCGAATGCGTAATATTTGCACAGTTTCTCTCCCCATTTATGTCCGATGAGTTGCCAAAAGGTAGCCGACTTGCTTGGGGGTCAAGTGCATGAAATTCGTCGTGTTACGCGATCGGACCACCAATCTGCGCCGATAATCACGATGATAATGCAATGTAAATCGTAATTAAAACCAACAGTTGGCGGGCAGATGCGCAGAGTCTCGGTTGTTGGCCAACTTGTGTTCTAGACCATGTTTTGTGTGCATTTGAAATTAATTTATGCCAGCATTCGTTCCGAGACATGACGAGCACCAACTGCAAGAACTTCGACTCCTCGGGACCGAGTCTCAAACTCAGACCGACTCTGACTCAACTTGCACTGTGGGCTTAAGTTCGACTCCGAGTTGGAGTTGGAGTTAGTTGGTCGCATACATAAATAAATTAAAATTGCTAATGGCTTGCGGCCAGAGAGTTCTCTTCCCCGTTTGCAACGCCCATAATTAAAAGCAACAAGAAGTACATACACAACGCCAAAAAAAAAATGCACAATAAAACCATGACCAGCTCAAGGGGAACACGAAAGGTGTTTGGTTGGCAAAACCGAAGACTGCAATGCTCTCACGGATCCGCAAAGTCCCATGGCAGCTGTAGGAAGTGGTCCCTATTATGCCAATTTAATATTTTTATTAAGTTTAGTCGCCATGCAATGCATTTTTATTGGTTGGAATCAACATGCAAACTCCAAGCTTTTGATATAAACAGATGTCCTTTTCTTTTTATGTTTTCATGTTTTAGAGACACATGATATATGTTTATGAACCACTGCTGAGGTGAGATTGAAAAAAATACTCGCGGATGCACCAAGAACAATATAATAACCAGTTTTTTTTATTATTGCAGTAAAAAGCCAACTTGATAATAATCCTGTTAAAAGTTTTATTCGTCGTTTCAATAAAAAGCTGCAGGCACGGAGAAATTTAAACGTTAGAACGGGAAAGTGTTGTAGGAGACTAGATGGGTTGGAGAGTTTTAAACTTCTAACCCCGCTGATACTGCCATCCGTAAGGGTATGAAAAGCTAAAATAGGGTTCCGCGAACGATTTCAAAGCAGAGAGTCCCGGGCATAAATCAATCAATTTATCGTCCGCAAAAGTAAAGGCAGAATACTGCCACTTCCTACTCATCCGGCAATCCAGCAACTCAATGCGGAGGAGGAGAAGCCGCATCCCCATCGCAATCCCAATCCCAATCCCCCATCCTCGAGCATTTATAAGCGAGTGGGAGGTGAACGAACCCGCTCACACTCACCTCTGAGCCAAGTTACCAGGTTGCCAGCGGTCTCCCCCGCAACCAAAGCTTGTTTGCATACGCCGAAGACACCGCCCCAGAAGTTCCCTGGAAAATTGCAACTTTGCCACAAATAAGCCAAGCAAATCTCCAGCCACCTTGCCCCCGAACTCTGGTGGCCCTGGTGGCCAACCGTAATTGGCCGTCTCCGCAGTTAAATGGAACTTGCCTCGTAATGTTCTATAATTCATTGCCGCTGGAAAAGTTTAGCCGAAATGGAAAAACATGGACATAAGTCAGCGACGGCGACAGAGAAAGAAGCCTGGCTTAAATATGTGCCGAATAAAAAATGCAATTTCGTTTGGCGAAAATAATAATTTCTCTATTCTATTATGATGGCCAAGACTTCAGCTTTGGCCGCTAGTGCTTGCGCTGCATGCAAAAAAGATCGGGCTGCAACTTCAGGGGAGCGGCTACGAAAATTGGCAATTGAAGTGCCAGCCATGTAATTAACACTTGGCAGCTGACACAGCGGCAATTCCAGCACGACCTCTTAATTCTGTTGGCCTTCTATGCGGATTTCTTTTTTCTGGGCCATTATCAATTGGCAGGCAACCACATTTTTTTTTGGGGCGAAGTCATCGGAATAGCTAGAATAATCCACGGCATATACATATGCAGGCCTTGCTAAACGGACGATTAATTTGCTTCTTGGCTCCAATTTTATATATATCTTAAATATATATATCTTAAAATCAAGATAATTATAAAAAATACAAAACAGGTATTCTCTTGTTGTTTGTTAATGATTAATATTGGATTCTTCCATTTTTATATTTGTATAATTAATATCATTTCTTAAATTAATTGGATATTTATCAAATTTGATTAGATATTGATTTACTATTAAAATATTTTAAACATACTAAAGCATCAGCATGCCAAAATAAAAACAAATGATTTACTGCACCAAAGATCGATTCATTAAAGTAATACTTTTTTGTGGATTCCTAAGATCCCTTTAATGGACAAACAATGTGTTTGATGGCTTATTAAGGCGGCTCGTAGTGTTCCCAGAAGAACGCCAAATTGATGAAAGGCTTTCCATCACAGCTGTCCACTAAAACGTTGACAACACACACTCGCCTGGCAGCGATGCATCAAGTTTAAGGCTTAATCGATACCACTTACCCCGCCCCGTGTCCCCGGACTCCAAAAACGCTGCAATCGCAATTCTCAGTGCTCTTTTTTTTTGCACTTCTTTTCCACGCTTCGTTTGTGTCGACAGCAGCTTTTCATTAGACAATTTCCCAGGGGGACGGGGCGGAGAGGGGGCGGAAAAGGGGCGGTAGATGGGGCAGCAGATTTTCATTATGTCGAGTCGACACTAACAACAACTTTTACTTCCACGCTATCTCCTTCTCACTCGACACTAGCGTGTGGTACATTGTTAGCTTAATTGTTGTTGTTGTTCTGGCTGTTAGAATGTGCGCATTATTGAGTTACGTGCTTGGCGGCACAGCAGCAACACCAGCAACAGCAGCAACACCAGCAACACCAGCAACATCAGCAACAGCAGCAACATCAACAACAATTGCAGCCAGCAGTTGCAACTTGGCACGTTTCTATTATTTAACTGTCAGCACAGCATCCTCGCTAAATAGTAACAACAGTGCCGAGAGTTAGAACAACAAGAGCTCCACTAATTGCCCGACAAAAATGTCTCGCACTTAACATTAGTCTTCTTCATTTGCCAACACTTAATCGGCGACGAAAATGAGCGGAAATCTGCAACTACCAATTCGCAGGCGTTGCTGGGGTCTTGATCCCTGGTTCCGAAAACCCTAAACCTTAATTTAAGCCTTAGTCAGGCGACACCTACGCCAAGGCATCAAAAGTTTGCCGCCGTTAAGCCCACGCTGCGTAGGAAAATATATAAATAAATGCACAGTGACAAACAAATTTTCTGTTTAATCAAACTATTTTAAAATCTATTTTTTAAATTTGTTTAACTAAAATGACTTTGTCTTACTTTGTTACTCTAAATATTAACCTTAAAAAAATGGAACGGATTTATGTATAATATTATTTTATATATTTTTGAAATCTATGAATTATTTCGCTGTAATATAATACTAAAATCAGCAAAGCTGATAGGCATATTAAGCATTTGACAAAAAGCTATCCCTCTTTAAATTATGCAACCACTGGGATATCCCATCAGATAAAAACTGCAATTGCAGGCTTACTCTTACGCTGATTGCAGATTTTGTAGCCGTTCATTATTCTGATTGAAGGCGGCCAATGAAAGTTTTATCCACGCCCACCCACGCTCGATTTCTTCCCGCTGCTGGCTAACTCCCTCTCTCAACGACTGCCATTTGCACTTATGTTGTTGCTCTCGCTCTTATTAATTGGTAGTGCATAGGCAGGGACAGTGCGGAACAAAAGTATATTGGCTTGCTAATGTGAGCTGAAACTTAAGCTTATCTGAAAGTATTTTATTGTCAAAAACCTTTTAAATTTGATGTTGTTATTAAAATAGGTTAAAAAAAATTTAAATTTATAGAAATATGTATAAATATATTCTAATATAATATATAATATTTTAATTTAAATTTGGATAAAATTCAATAATTGTAATATTAAACTTTGTGTTCATTTAGACCTTAAGCATCACTAAGTTTATGTTTATGCAACGCACTGAATGCCCATTTGAATGGGGGAATATCTTGATGGCTTTTCGACGACACAACGGTAATTGCTTCCCGGTTTAAATAACTGAAGCTGCACGTGGGTTGGTTTTTTTTTGTTTTTTGTAACCCTTTTTTTTCTGTCGAATCGGCAAGAGAAATTTATTAATTATTTATTGCTGCAATCTCGACGGCGTTTGGTTTTCGGCGTTTCGTCGCCATTGTTCGCTCCAGTCAAAGAGATTTCTCTATGAGCCAAGGCAAGGTCACCGCTGTGAGCTTTAAACTTAACGGTCGCCTCAGATACTTTTTGTATCTGGTGTATGGTATATATAAGTCTTTACAATAATACACGGGCACGAAGTCAGGGCGCACAATTCGATTCAAGGCTTAAACGGAGGAGAGCTATGCAAATAGAGCTGGCAAACCCAATAAATGGGCCGCATGGTGAGCGGGATGGGAGGCTGTGTATATATTGAGGGGCGGGGGGCGTGGCAAGGGCAGGGGTGGGCTGGCAGAAGGCGCCCACGCGCACTTATCAAACCGCTTTTGTTCGACGAGCGCTGTTTGTTCGCTTTAAACAACTGTGACAACTTCTTTAATCAAAATCTCTTTCAAAGAGCGGGGCGTGGCCATCCCCCCGCCCCCTTGGTTTCCCCACTCTTAACCAAATGTGTGTGGGCCAACTTTTGTCTCATTACAATTTTGAAGCTCTGCCTGACAACATTTGATTTCTTGTTTCTGCGCGAGTGCGTAAATCTTTGTGCTTATGTCATTTAGTTTAATGGGAATAGCAAATTATTATTTGATTCCGAATCTGGCTCGCTGTCTGCCGATCCGTTCGATTATGATTATAGGCTCACATTTGTTTCGCGCCTGACAACTGCTGAAAGTTTAATGGGCTCAATAGAAAAATATGTATATATTAAGTCAGTTTGGGAAGTGACGATTAGTATACGGACAAGCAGATTTTAAATATCAACGCTTACGCCATTTAGCCTAAAAAAATCTTAAGGATGAGTATATGATTCCAACACACTTTTTTGAATGGATAAGAAATACAGAATAGCATTGAAAACTAAATCAAATTAAGCAACAAAATTATTTATAAAAAAATGTTTTATCTCGCGTTAAAATAGCATAAGATAATCTAGCATGCATTCGGGTCTGATTTAATGTTACCTGAATGGGCAATAAAATTTCGTTTAAAGATTAAACTGGGCGATTTATTTTGTTTTAATGAAAATAAACTGAAATAAAGATGACTAGATTATACCAGCAATATCTGTATCCCAAATGTACCCATTTATTTCCCTTCAAGCCTAATATTTTTCCTCATAAACGACTTCTTTCTTTCTACCTTTTAAATCGCCACAAAGGGGCGTTCAACTTGCCAGTAACTGTTTTGGTTAATCCATCCATCCCCACCCATTTCTTCCTCTCATTTACATTTGTTAAACTAATTTCGTTTCCCCTCGCTCAACATGCTGACCTTATGGCAAATATTAAATTGTTGTTGCCATCTAAATTTTCTTGCCATTTTTCGTGTATTGTTATGCTTTTTTTGTGATTTTTTCTTGACAAATTTGCTGGCCACAAGCGTGAACGACAAGTGACGGACGGACCGAACTGGACTGTGGGGGACATTGACGTTGACGCAGGCCGATTGTTTGGAATCAAAAAGCGTGTGAATCAAAGCAAAATAAAAAAAATCCAAATAATTTTTTTTTTCTTTATTTTGCCGGCCTGGAATGGTCTACAAAATTAAGCTTTTGTGACGGTCTGCTTTGGCGGCTCTATGTATTATTATTGACAGCGATTTGCGTTGATTTGGTGACCATGAAGTGACGGCTGCTCTTGGGTTCAATAAGCTTTTGTTTTGGCTAATTTATGCAGTGCGGTGCGGGAAAATGCCAAAGCAACAGCCTGAAGCAAAATAAATTAACTGGAGTTAAGTGCAGGAAAGTTCTTTAATTAAATTTCCAATTTAAAACACTTGACGCCTTCCAAAGGGGCGGGGCACGGGGATGCAGCAGGCGCCACGCTTTCATTAAGGAATCGCTGTGGCGACGTCTAGACCTGCAAAAGATGATCAGATCGGACCTGACCAGACTCAGTCTAGAAATTAATGCGGCAAACTTGTTTAGGCTGCTCTAGTGTTGGATATGCGCCACCTGTTGCTGTTTGTTGTGGGAACAAAGTGAAATTGTTTGAAAAATGTATAATTTGTTGATCGCATTTTGATGTTGTCAAACGTGTGAGAGGAATAATAATTATGGAAGAATATTGTACAGCCTGAAGGGCAGAACTTTACCCTTTACTTGTTACTAAAAAACTAAAAAAGAGCAAAGATTACATATTAAGAAAAAGGTTGTTTAATATTTGAGTTTACAATTAATTTTTGGTATTAAAGAAAAATAAAAATATAGAAAACTATAAGTCAGCTGTACAAGACCCTCATTTACATTCAAAGATTTTACCAATAACAGTTGAAAAGTTTGATATTTTTCCAAATTACGCATTTTATTCGCCCTAAAATAAAGAGGAACGAAACCTAAATCAATAACATAAACGTTTTTAGTACTTGCAAACCATTTTCAAAGAAATTAGACATGTGCTATAAGAAAAAGAAAAATTCCATATAAAAAAATCTTTAATCATGTTCTATAACAGTTTTGTTTTGTCATCACATTTTTACTGCTTTATCTATTACCATTACTTTTTATGTCTTTTACTTGAAACTAAAACATCAAAAAGAACACTGGAAATAAATTTCGTAATTGGCTTTACAATTCCAACTTTCAGTTGACTTTATTACTGCCAAATTTGATTACTCAATTTGTCATGCCAAGCCCACTTTCCAATGCTTGCTGTCAAGTTCACTTATTAACTTTCAGCAGACAAGTACTTTGTGCCACTAAACCAGAATTGTATTTTTGGAGCCATCAAGCTGCAGAAAAAAAAGGTTTTTTTTAGTAATTTTCACTTAATAAAAACATAAAACATTTAGTCCAACCATTATAAATCAGTTTCTTTTTGAGCGCTGTTGTTAAAACAAATTACACATAAATGTTGTTAATGCTTATCTGGGATTTCTATCTATTTGCAGGTAAGTGTGAGCCGAGAGACCGAAGGGCAGCTGACCCCATAAACCCAAATAGAATCGTGGCACGCGTGAGTAAAAGCTTCCAAAACGACCATCAGACCATCAAAGCGGTTGTGAGATAAATCTCGAGGCGGAGTCGGGATTCACTTTCTCTGCTTTTAATTGCGGCCAGCTTAATTTTGATGCGTGCGCAATTTAAATGCAGGAAAGAAATCCTCCGTCGCTCCGGCACTTCCACTCTCTGGCCGGATTTTCAGACATGTCGGCGGCATCGCGCGTACGAAAAGTGCGCAAAAGAGCTTGGGGGGAAGAAGTTGGCCAGAGGAAGCCGGAGGAGCAGAACATTTAAGCGGCTTAACCCACTTCCGCGCCACATTATCGTCAACGGCCCGAGCATCATTACCATTGTGTTCGCTGTCGCCTTTGTCGCTTACCTTTTTTAATTTCTTTCAATTACACCGCACTTGTCACACGCACACTGTGGATGAAAATACTACCAAAAGGTTTCAACCATTGGGTAATATTTCGTAACCACTTTAAGTAACCGAATAGAAAGTCTCTTGAATTTCTGCCTTGATTCAAGAATGCTCTAATCTTGACATTGGAATAGTTTAAATACTGCTAGACGTGATTGGTTTAACACAATTAAGTTCTAACTATTAAATCAAGAATATATATTTATATTCGCGTTATGTATAGTAAGCTAATTTTATTATATATGTTATATGTTATGTTATTAATAACATAACAAATATATTTTAGAGAATTCATTTTTATGTAAAATTCGTATTTTCATTTCAAGATCTCAAATTACAAACATGCTTGTGTTCACAGAACATTTTAGTTCCGACAAAAAAGTTCACCTTCTCATTCATTAGCCGCTCAAAGGCAGCTTTCTTTCTAATTAGAGACGTGAATCATATTTTATGGGAAGCGCACCAGAATGAAGCTAATGACGTAAGACGGCTGGCAAGTTGCAACGAAAGTTGCATCACAGTTGGAGTAACAAAGGAAAGTTGGCCTTTCTAAATGCCGCAAATGTTATGTAGAATAGAGGCTGCCACTGCCAAGTGGAATGGCCATTGCAATTGATGCGCCACAAGCTTGGCAGGCCGAGCAGCCAGCGAACACAAAACCAATTTAAAAGCCCCAAAACAGGCAGGCTCAGACTCAGACTCCAGGCTGATAAAGCCGGGCCAGAAGATGGCCAAAAGCATCGGCAAAATGGGCAGCAAGCCGCAGCGGCAGAGCAACAGCTTTTGTAATGGACATGACTACAAAATGCCAGGCAGTAAAAACAAATGAAGCCAAGCCGAATGCAGGGGTCTGGGTCTGGGCATGGCTAATGCAATGGCTATGGCTATAGACTTGGCTTTAGTTTTGGCTCTGGCTCTGGGTCTGACTCTGGCTTTGGCTTTAGCTTTGGCTTTGGCTTTGGCTAACTAAGACCCGTAACCCTCTCGCTCCGATGCCAACTAAGACGCTGACCGGGCGCACTTTCAGTTTTCAAATGGCCAAGACAACGGCAGCAGCAGATAACAAGAAAGTTGGTCTTACTTGCGAGCTTAAATCGAACTGAGAATGCTCTTTCAGGTAAATGCATTTTGAGGAAAAAATTAAAAAAGTTTAAAAATGGTTGAAAATTTTTAAAATTGATGAACTTTTCAATGTAATGAATGTAGAATAAATGTGTAAAGATATGATAACTTATCTGAAGCCATGAAATCAAAAATCAGACTGGAAGGAACAAATATTAAACTGTATTTAAATTTTTTTTCCGGGAGCAATCGTAAAAAACCATGAGATTGAATTCTTGACAACATTGTAAGCCAAAGAACAAAACAACTTAATAAAATTTTTGTCGATATCAAATATCCAAAAACAAAAAGTTATGTTTACTGATAAATATTTTAAGAGCCTTCGGAACTCTATGAAAAACCTGCAGAAATCAATCAATTTCAGCAGGTAAGACAAGATGAGCTAAACATCATTTGTTTACACCACGGAAGAGCCCTTCCTTTAAAGACCTCTTTGCGGCAAAATAGCCAGAATCTCAAGGCAAACAAAATTTGTTATCATATTTCAAACGCAAACATCATTAGACCCATCTCAAATGTGCCCCATCATAGTCCAATCAGTTGGAATACCCGAACTGCATCCAATTTGGTGCCCCCGCCCGCCTCCTTTCCCTTTTCGATGGCCAAACATTATGACCAAGTCGTAAATACCCTTTTTGGTAGTTACTGCAGGCGGGCCAAGCTCGATTCGCTTTTATGGCAAAGTCAAATAGGAAAACAAAATAGAAGTTAATCTAATAACAAAGATTGAGCGCAATAATTTTAGCGATTGGCAGCGCAGATTTACCATGGCCAAGAGCTAAGAGTAAGAGCAAGTTCCTGGCCAGCCAGTCGCACAAAAGTAAAACCGTCTCGCGGTAAAAGGGAGCGTCCTACCCGAAACGCCAAGACCAAAATGCAATCGCTGGCCAAGACGGAGAGCGTGGCCAAAGTCTCGTTAGCGTTTTGGGTCCAGACTATGGCTTTGCCTCTGACTCTGGCTCTGACTCTTTCGTTTGACTTTGGCTGGGGCAAGCAGCAAGTGCAGCTGCTGCCACTTTTGCTGCCGGAGACGCTGTGGCTGCTCGGCTCGTTCGTTGCACTTGCCGCCTCCCGTATCTGCGGAGCAGCCCAGATAGCGTATCTAATGGATACATTTAAGTGCACACACCGAACGTATCTAATCGGCTAAACGTTTTATTAAATTACGTTAGTCTAAGCTTTGTTCAGCTGCCCAGCAGTGGGTGGTTTTTGGGGGAGGAGGAGGGAAAGGGAAAGAAGTGGGTTGCCCGACTGGTTTGGTTTAGTTATTTCGCTGAATTTGCCTAACTGACCTTGCCCAGATGCCAACGCCGATGACTCCAAGTTCAAGGTTAAATGTTTGGAATTTACGAATGACTAACTATTCCCATTGAAATTCTATCTTTGATCGCATTTGTTCACATGATCAACATTAATTAGTTTATAACGCGATATACGTATTAATAAGTAAATTGAATATCATCAATTTTTTAAGTGTTTTTCTTTTTGTTTCAATTACTTTTGCTTTAAGAAAAACGTATTACATAAATGACCTTTTATTTATTAAATGTTGTTTTTTAGAATGTCGTAATGATAATAAACAATTTCAAAGTAAAATAAATTAAATAATAAAATTGAAATAATCAAACTTGTTTAAAATGTTTCCTTAATTTAATTAAATTCTACCGTCCGTTTGCATTCATTTTAAAGTAATTAAGCATTCAACGATTTAAACTCAATTTTAAAATGATTTTCTGCATAAAGACTTGTGCAATCAACTATTTATTAATTATTTCTGTTTGAACAAGAATAAAGACCAACATTAAAAAAAACTATTTGTCGGCTGGAGGCTCCAAACGAAAATTTTTCCTTGAAATTTGCATCGAAAGTTTCACCAAGTAGGAGGCGGTAAATGGGCGTGTTTGAGGCTCACAAAAAGCCAAGCAAACAAAGCCAACAACTGGGGACAAAAGCCAGGACCAAACAGCAAAACATTATTTGAATGTTCTCGTGATAGAACTCGTATTTTGCCCCGCTGGCATTTGTATAAGTTCAATGTGCTGACTTTGAGATCAGCAGAAAACAAATATAAATAGACCAGAAGTTGTCAGGCAAAAAAGAACAATTGCATGCTGAGACAGCCTGCCGAAGACCCACAAATGAAACTGAAATTGAAATCGAAATCAAAACATGCATATGGATGCCGAGGTCCACACAGTCTGAGAGGAGTTTCTGCCAGGAAGCCACACATAAACTCCAGTTGGGGGGATTCGGGGGCAAAAGTTAGCACGACATTGCCATTGCTTCCATGCAAATAAGCAAATGAGCAAACAAATAGCAGGAGCTAGAGGGTCAGCGGAAAAGTGCCAGCATTGGATTATTATTGTAGCTGATACTAAAAGAAGCACACTGAGTGATGCACACAAAAAAAAAATGCTACAAACGTATGCCACGATGTAATAAAAAGGACTTAGTCAGGTGTCGAAAAAAATGATTGACCATAATCTCCTCATATTCTGCAGTTTTACCTTTATTTCAGAATCCATTTTAAATGCGATTTTTATTGAAATGAATAAAGAGAATGGCATTACCAATTAAGTGATTTTTGCTTTACAAATAATCACACATTAAAACGATGTATTTCCAGTTAATAATTTATGTGTACAAAATAAATGCATTAAATGCTTTCAATTAGTATTAAGCATAAGTAATTAAAGGGCAATTCAAATTACAGGCCTTTAATTTAACTATGTTTATATATTTATAATTACAAAACAAGGAAAACAAAAAAACATCGTCAGCCTATTCGCATTTTATTAAATACTAATTAAATGTAATTAAATGTAATGATTATTTAGGCACCTCTTGAACTCTTTTAAACTCGACTTCAATGGTACTCTTCTGAAATAGTAAAAAAACATTTTGCTTTAAGTGCAGGCAAGAAAAAGGACAAAAAGCGTTTATGTGCAAGCGAGTCAAGAAATAATTGCTGCAGTTTTTTTTTTGGTATATATAGGTTTTGTTCTTCCCCTTTTTCAGTAGAACAATTGAAGTCAAGCCCCATTGCATTTTAACTGCCGGCAAAAAGAGAGTCGAGTCGAGTCGAGAGTCGCTCCTTGATTTGTTTGCTTAGGGCGAAAAGCCGGAGACAGCGACTCCTCCGACCATTTGGGCTGCCCTTTTTAGCCTGCAGCATGAATTTATTTGTTTTGAAATTGTAACTTTTGCACTCATCCGCATCCGCAACTGCAACTGCAACTGAAACTGCAGCAGAAGCAGCAACATCCAGAGCATCCACATCATCATCATCATCATCATCATCATTGCCAGTGATTGACTTTTTCCCTTTTTTCCTTTGCTGATTGTGCGGTTTCGATAAGAATGCAACTGCAGTTGCACTCGGTAGCTATATCTTCTCAAAAAGAAGAAGGGTTCAGGCAGCTAAGGAGCACACACACTCATATGTGGCAACGATAAATTAGCAAAAGGAAAAGGAAGTGCATGACTGCCAAAATGTCAATTGGGGGCTACGAAAAAGTGAATACACAAAGCCAGAGAAATGAGAACTGAGAACGGAGGGGAAAGCCATAAGCAGAGCCAACGAATTTTCACTTTATCCGGCAGAGAAATTAAAATGGGAAATGCAGGAGCAAACGTCGTTTGGGGAATGCTCTGCGAAGGGATTTAAATGCGAATTTCAATTGATTGCATTTTCTTATCATTCGCATTGATTGTTCCCAATTTTTCTGTTCACCAGTTAAGCCAGAGGTGACTTACACAGAAAGAAACGCAAAATAATATTTATAGTACATTTTAGCAATTATATAATACATACTATATGTGGGCATAAATAAACTATAAATAAGTTTTAGCTATATTCTGCATTAAAGCACTTTAATATTTTAAAAGATCAATTTTGATTAGTACTTAAAGTTTAAAAGGTGATACAAACATTTAACTTATAGGAAATATTTAAACTATTCGATTCGATCCATTTGTATTTGTATTTTAATTCTTTAATAATTGCACTTCATGCTATATTTTATTTGTTGGTAATTTAAATGCTCAATAAACCAAATGCTATTTAGATAATTTAAAGAGTTAATTTCCTAGCTTTTATATATAGTGAAATCTTTTTCTATTACTTATTTTAGTCTTTATTTTTTGAGCTAAAATGTAACCGTTTTTACTAAATTTGAATATTATTTAAACATTAAACATTCATTTTATATTTAATTTTTACGGCATCTCTTTTCCAATTTAAATGTATTAAATACTGGATCTTCAAAAAATTATGGGACATACCATTTACACTTCTACACTTAATTGATGATGGATGTTTATACATGGCTCTGCCATTTTGGTGTTAATTTTTATATTGTGTATATCGTTATTGTGTTCTATTAATTTCCTCACCAATTGTTTCTCGATTCTCAGAGCATTGGCAAGTCGCCGAGTGCCATTTATAATTTAAGATTTGTTTTCCTCTATTTGCAATTTTCTCCCAATATTTCGCTGCTCTCGATGCTCCCAAACGTGAGCGCGTGCAGAACCGCCGATCTTGAGGGGGATGTTTTGCGGGGGGGGATATGGTTGGGATGTAGCTGGGATATAATGCGGGTGGTGACGGAGGAGTCGGACAATGAATCGCACCGAGGAGCATACATTACAAAGATTGCTGCCGCTTCTTCTGCCGCTGCAACTCTTCTGGTTCTTCGTTTTGGCAGCAACTTTTACTTATTGCTTTGGCTCTGAGCCGTGTTTATTTCAATCTTTTTGTGTGTGGTGCTGGGCTCTGGGCTTTGGGTGTTTCGCTGCTTTTGTTTTCTTTCAATGTGCCAGAAGTCGGGGCCGTGTTCTGCTGCGAATTCGTGAAACGTGATGCCGAAAGTCGTTTCTTCGCCTGTGTTTTTTTACCATTTTTCTCTGTTTTTTTGGGGTTTTCCTTTGGGTTTCTTGTTGATTTTGGTGGAGCTGCCCTTGGTTGTGTTGTTGTTTCGTTTTCCGTTTGTATGTAGGATGCGGATGCTGTACATGTTTGCTCGCATTTGAATATGGAATCCACCGCTCTGCCGGCTGACTTTACTGCCTCTGGCTGGGAGCCGTCATCCTTGTTAAGCGGATCCATAACAGGGCATTGTTTCAGCCAGTTTCGGATGCTGCTGCCAGTCGAGCTTGCAGCCCTATTAAGGCTCGGATATAGAAATAGGAAACTACAGAGATCGCTTGAAAATGTACTCTACTCTTGCTCGCTAAAAAGTTCGCCAACCAAATTTCTTTTAAAGAAAAAAGCAAATTTATTTACAAAGATATATATATATGTAATTAAATAATCATTAAAATTTTTCAGAAATACCAAGGCAACAAAAAATTGAGGACAAATATTGTTTTTGGGCATTTATATCCTAAGAAATCATTGTTTTTGTTTAAATACTTAGGCCCTTATTTTCATCTCATGTTAAATAAAAGAGATTTTAAGCTGATATAAGATTATAGAATGCACAGCAAAAAAAAACTGTACTCAATTTATTTATTATATTCATTACATTTAAAAACAATAAACATTTTTTTAATTATCTTAAAATTAAACTTTTTTAAAGTCCAAAAACTATTTATTACAGATTTCCGAAATAAATGGCGACTGATAAGGCTTTTTTTTGGTGTTCCTAACCACATTCTTAGTTTATTGTTCTTTCTATTCAAATTCGGAATTAATTCGAAATGTTGTAGACCTTTATGTTATCAAATCAGCTTTCAAATATTTCACTGAGGAGTCCTTACTGTATCCAACTAGCAAAGAACCGAAAGTCGCCTGAGAACTTTTCACCCATGGCCATAAGTGAACCGAAAACGAAAGCCAAATTGGCAACTTTCAGCCATTCCTGTCGCTGCTGCTGCGCTGCCGTGGAGAATGAAAAATGTCCGCGATTCTCGCCCTAATTGGTGGCGAAACGTTTGTCGCACCAAATAAATAATGATAATGGCACCCGGAGCGTGAAGTCGCGGGTTCGATTCCTTCCACCGGCGAAATAGCAAAATGTTTATACTTGTGGTTCTGGTTCTGGTTCTATATTTGCTTTGACTTCCACTAAGGCCATTGACTGGCAAAATGCTTGCTGATTGATTGACGCTGCCTTTGGAGCTGCTCACAATTTCATTGCTGTTGTTTTTGGTGGTGGTGGTGGTGGTGGTGCTAGTGGTTTTTGGAGGTATGGTGGTGCGGTTGTATGGTGGAAGTGGCGGTGGCGGTGGCCACGTTGTAATGTAATTAATTGCTTTCCAACCTGTGTCCAAATCACAAAAGGGCAGTCAACAGTTCCAGCGGCGAAGTGGGTCAGCTGTTCACTTGATGAATGTACGGACACATGGTGGTGTTAGCGGGTGGGGGCGGTACAGGTGGTGCCACAGGTAGTGGCAGATGCGGAGATAGGCAGCCAAAGAATGCAAGTTGAGTTGTCAGTCAGCTATTGTATGAGTTATGAAAGTAAATATGGTGGCGAGGGTGGGATGAAAACTTTTCCGATGTATAAACATAAATATAAATAAGAAATACAATAGAATACACCCTTTTTGACAAATTAATAGAATCGAAAGAAGTAATTCTTGAAAGAAAATTAATGAAAATTTATAGCTGAGCATGACGAAGTAAAATTTAATTTACATTTCATTCTTTTACCAACTTAAGCGATTAGAATTTTATTTTCTTTTGATAAAACTATCCAACTGATATAACATCAACATTTTATTAGTAAGAGTATTTCGAATATTACAGGCAAACGCTTTATTTCAAATTACAACTGTAAAAGTAACTTTTATAATTTTCAAATAAAACATAATACAGTTGGTTGTGTATGTTTCAATTAAGTTAAAAAATTAAGTATGACTAGTTGGCTTATACTGACAGGACGACCTGCAGCACATAAAAGACCACTCTTGAGTAAATAATCTGCAAGCTATTCAAAGCCATGTTTAAAAAGTTTTAAAGGTAATGATAGCTTTTATAACGGAAAATAAAATTAAAAGACCATGAAATATTAAATAAGAAATATAAATATATATAAATACATAAACCATATTTTTTTGAACCAACCCAGATATCTTTTAAGAAACCCTCGCTTGACCGCTGCAGTTGGCGGGTTCAGTGAACCGCCGCACTAACTAACTTTTCGTATGAATCAAACGCTAAAACATCAATCAAAGGCAAATTAAGCGTAAAATTCAAAGAGCCGGGGCCAGTCGGCAGTCAAATAATGTAAGGCACAGCGTCCGAGCTTGGGAAAGATGGAGACGGACCAGAGAAGGGAGGCCAGCGGAGGAGGAGGAGTGCACAAATGTTGGGCCCGCACGCCGGAGTCGCCATTCAGGGAAGACCCAGCCCGCATCTGCAGCGGGCAATCAATCAACGGGCGGACAAGCTTTCCAAAGAAAGGCAAAGCGCGGCAAGAAAAAACGCTCAAAACTGAAATAAAAACCGAAACGGCAAATAAAACAGCGACAAAAGTGCAAGCGGAGTCACTGAAGCCTAACAAAAGTTGCAGCTAATTTTAGATCGCAGACTCAGCCGCTTCAACTGCTTCATTTGCATGAGTGAGTGGGCAGCGGAGTGGTGCAGAGTGTGGCAAAGTGGTGCGCGATGATCTGCAGAGTGTGTAGTGTGTGCAGTGTGTGGGTTGCTCGCAGAATTGGCGCACGCACAAAGGCGAACAAAAGCCTGGAGATTTATTTTAGCTGTCTGGCCGCTGAGTGTGTGTTATGCAAATCTTCCGACAGTTTCCTGATAAATCCCTTATACCGTTATAAGCGATTTCCACAAATTTGATAAGGCCAAAACGAAAGACTGAGGCAACGAACTGGCGCTGATAAGAACAATCTTTCGCACTCATGCCTTTCTGAATTTTCCCCGCCTCTTCTGAATATTTCTGCTGTCCCTCCTCATGTTTTTTCACTTTTATACATACATATATGTTTTCTTTTTATTATGCACCGGTACGTGCTCGGCATGCACAAGGCCAGCAATCAAATCTTTTCCTATGCATTTCCCACACGCCTGTGCATTTTTAATTTAGACAGCCTGACTGAAAAGAAATTAAAAAACAATATTTAATCAACGCACATAATCTGCATTTTAAGCACAGACTTCAAAGACCCTTCGATATGGGTGTTGACCATTTAACGCGCCCAGCGAAAAGCCAAACTTTGTTAGATTTTTATCGACCGTTGCGTCTTGCTTATGCCTTCGCTGACGGACTTCCTTGAAATCCGCCTGAGTTTTCGGTCTTGTTAATCCTTTGACGTGATGTCTGTTCATAATTTGTGCTCATATTTCATGCTTTGCCTTTTTTTATGGCTCTTTTGATGGCTTTGGCCTTGCGGCATTTTGAAAGGTTTTTATGCCAGAGCGATTGAATATTCTAAAGTTTACTTATCGTAAATCATGTCTGTGACAGTTTCTCCAACCTCTCCCCCTTTTCGCACGGAAATTGCCAGATTGCCATATTGCCAGATTTAGCATGCATTACAGGCCAAGTTCATTGCCTCGACTAAGTTTCGGCAGCCACAGTCTTTCACAGTCTTTCACAGTCTTTCACAGTCTTTCACAGTCTCCCACAGTCCCTCCCAAATGCCAATCTTCTGCTATAAATAAACTACGAAAAGGCAGGCTCTGCTCTTAATTTTAATGAACCATAAAAAATTCACACGCACCGCACACAAAGACGCAGAATATAACGATGCCACCAAATAATGGTTGACACAGACCTTTCCTCAGACCTTCGAGATGTTAATGAAACTTAAATACCTGCGAGAGTCGCGTTTCTCGGCAAACAAATCAAACGACCAGCAGCAACATAAAAATGCTCAAAATTCAAAGAAAACTATTAAACAACTGTTTGCCGTTTATCTGAGGGAATCTCTCGTCGAGTCCCGAATCTCGAATCTTGAATCTCTCACCGTCCAGCGTTTGCTTAGAAATTAGAGCCCAAAACAAAGCGGGAGATGGATGGAGAGAAAATAGCGTGTATATATATATAGATATATAGGACCGGTTTAACATAGCCCTGTTAAGTCGGGCCAGTTAACAGCGACGGCGACGGCAACTGCGACTGCAACGTCGACGTCAACGCCGGCAGCGGACTTAGCTTAGCGTTCTGGCCACTCAACTCTCGGGATCCCAGAACCTCGGCTTTTCATTAGCTTGGAGCTCGTCGCTCCGACCGGTTCGGTGTCTTACGCGATCTCAGTGCTCAGAACTTTTGCTGCCAGATATCCAGATATTCATATATCCAGATATCCAGAGAACTTGAACAAATACAAATACCCAACGTCGAGAGCGAGTTAAGATATTGTGCGCGTGCGCTTCGACCCACGCGAGATTTTTCTTGAGCTGCGGCTTTGATCATCGCACAGAAATTCGTTTCGTTTTTTATGCAAATTTGTGCGGGGAAAAAAACATAGTAACATATAGCACCCGGGTTTCGTCACAGTGTGAAAGTATAATATTCTTTGTGCGAAAAAGAAATTTCCAAAGTTCAACAAATATTACGAAATACTTACGTTGCTTGGCAAAAAGTGTGTAAAAAGCATATAGAAAAGAGAGTTTGGATCTTTGTGTGCGTGTTAATTGATCAACAAAAAAAGTGTAAATTTGTATTTGTTAAACTTAACGGCAAATTGTGGATTTCAGTTGTATTTTTGTGGAGCAGAAGGTGAGCAATCGGTGGCAAAAAAATATTTAAAATACAATTAGCGTCATGCTCTAGAAATTGGGTTAAATATCGGATATTAATAAAGTGCTTTTCGGATCTCTTTTGGCCCATTTTAGGGCCAGCCGTTTGCGGGGGAAATCAGTTGCCAATGAATGACACATAATTACAGATCGGTGAATTAGATTTGACTTTAGGGAAGATGTAATCAATTTGGGGCTGTCGAAATGAGGTCATGTTTGGTTGGAGGAATCTTTGGGGACTTCAACGAGATCGGAATTATATTATGAGATAATAGTTTTTAAACTGGGAAATATTTCTAAGCCCTTAGTTATACTTATACTTAAATAAACTTTATTGATTTCTTTTGTGACTCATATGTAAATTGGTTGTAATCGCCTTTTTAGTATATGATGTGTCACTCTTTAAGGAAATTTAATTTTACAACTGATTTCATTTAATAAACGTAAGCTAACCCACTAAGGGTAGGTGCAATATTACTTCCTGGTCAATTTGTGATCATTGTTCCAAATAAGTCTAAAGCACTATAAATGTCCGTATAAAAAGTTTAATTTATTTTAATTTCCAAAAAGCTGTTATATTTTTATTTTTATATGTTCTTACATTTCTATATTGATAATTTGTAACATTTAAATATATTTAAAACATTTACAAAAATATTACATATTTTTTAATATTACCTACTGCCTTTAGAAGATTCCATTTATATCGTGTTATTTTTGGGTTAATTAAAAACTATTGAAAAACACAAACCATTTAAGCTTTATAACTATTCCAGTTAACAGTTATCTATCCCATCATTAAACCCATGAGAATTTCTGATAATTAATGCTTTCACTCCGAAGAACTTCAATGCAGCTACGCCCCTTCAACAATTCTTATTTATGGAGATCTATTAACCCATTCATTATCGGTTTCATTAGCGTGGACCTCCACTCACAGCTGACAACATAATACAGATGTGTCCCTTCCTAAGCCCCCCCGTTAACACAATTTTACGGGCTTTTCCCATCACTCAACGCCAACGCGTGGAAAACATCTTCGAAAGACATTTTGGCTGATAGCGTTTTTCAAAAATTTCACTTACAAACAAAAAAGGCGGGCGCAACATTTTCTTATTGTATTCCGTTTTCTGGGTCAATGGAGAGGATGGTCGGGATGGATGATGGCCCGGCCCAGCCCAAATATGAAAATACTTGTATATACCTAGCCCAGCCCAAAAAAGGGATTTCCCTTTTACAATGAAAACTTTCATTGCTATCGCAAGAAAAAGAACGAAGAAAAGTGTCAGGGCAAAAGAATATGCAAACAATAAACACTCGTCAGGCATAAATTAAAGTCAATGAACATTTCGGATCCAAGGCGGCTTCAAAAGGCCACAGCCAACGGTTCTTTGACGACGTTTGGACTGAAAGCGGGAACATCGAACCAAATACGTTGGTCCAACTGTCGTTGCATTTCGGTTTCGATTTCCTGTCCCCAGACAGGGAATCCCGATCCCCCCTCCCGATTGCCCGATCTTTTTGTGCATTCAGCGCATGATTAATAAAAAGAGAAGTTCTCGTGGTTCTTTCCCACTCTTTGACCGCTGCGTTGATTAGTAAGCATGTCGACATTTCAATAAAAAATCAAAACCGACAACGAAAAAACAAAAATCATCAGCGGGGGCAACTCCTCATCAACGTCACATTTGTATAAATTTCTACCCTATGAGACGCTCTATGGCTTTGCATTTTAATTGCTTTTGGTTTTGATTTTGAGTTTGTGATGTGCCCCCGCTGTTGAATCGGGGAGTTGGGCGCGACTCAACCGATTGTTCAATTTGGCATCAAATCGCAAAATACATATTCACAGACGAGTGTGTATGTAGCTGATCTGAAAGGCAGTTAAAGGTTTGAATTTCTGAGAAGGGGAATTTTAGAAGATTTTGGACATTAAGTGGTTGATATAATTAAGCAAAATTCAAAATATATCTATATTGCAATATGGGGAAATAATAATTAAAATAATTCTTTAAAGAATATCAAAAAAGAAAACAAAAATTAGTTGAGATATAACTTGATAATAATATGAATGAACAAGAATTAATATAACCGAAAAACAATGACATGACATAGTTTTTATAAAAAAAATTCCTTTTACGAATTGAATCACAACTCTTACGGGTACTTAAAGTTGTTTTATTTGCATCATAAGCTTTACTTCATACAACGCACTTCTCATACAAAACATCATATTACATTGAGCCACATTTGTCACTCACAATGCGAAAAATTGGAGACAAAGCAATATTTACATTCAAGTTTCGCATAGGTATTCTCCCAGAGTTCCGATTTTATGGCTATGAATTGGAGGTGACCGTGGAATTTCGATTCATTGGACTTACCTTTATCGAGGGCGATTGAATAGCACCTGTAATGCCAAGGGGAATTCCATTTGGTTAATCATTTACTATTTTTGGCATGTCAGTTGGCTTGAGTTCTTATTCCATTTCCGCCATCGATTCGATCTACATCTACGTCAGTGGGAAATCTATTTATAAGCTATTTATCTTCTTTTCCAGCTAAGCACTAAGGAGTTTTATGGATGTGATTAATGCTTTTTAAATAACAGCCTGAGCAAGCAAACTTTTCCACTTCCCCTTGCGAACACGGTTTTATTTCCTCTTTTATTGTCATAGAGTAAATTAATTCTAGTGCAGACAATTCTTTTTGGCAAACCTTCTTTTCTATTACCCTCGGAGAAACTTTATATTTTATTGTAGAATAGTAAGAATATTATTCAATAACCTAGATTTTAAAACATTCTGAAAGTGTATATATAGTGAGGAAAAATAAATATCTTTTTTGTTTAATATTTGCTTGGTACAACATTTTAGTCAGTTTTGAACATATCTTACCGAATGCGGTTGAAAATTAACATACAGCATTTTTAGTAAATGGAATTTATTTCATTATATTTATACAAAAAAAACTTTTCCGGTTAACACTGGACCCACAGATATTGTGAAAATCCCTAACAATAGAGTATTTTAACAACGATTCAGCGCCACTTGACAAATGAAAGCAAAAATCCAAGCTGTCCGCAGTGAGAAAACCAAAAGCGTGCAAAAAAAAAACACACAGAGATAAACCAAAATAAAAACCAACGAAAACAAAAAAAGAAGTCAAGAGTGGTCAGCGTTAATTTTTCATGGCGGGACAACAGCAAAATAATATTATTTCATTTATTTACATCACCGCTTTGGTTTGGGGTTGGGGATAGGGATGGGGATGGGGATTTGGTTGGGGACTAAACAAACGCAAGCGTTGTCCATGGTCCACAACGTCATTAGTCACACCGGAACAGGGGGCGGGGGGCGTGGTGGCAATGGAGGTGGGTTTTCGGGGGAAAATCCGGGCGGGAGGATAGGATATATAAACCAGCAACAGCAAACAAAAGCAGAATGCTGTGAGCTATGAAACCCGCGGCCAAAGCGGATAAAAAGTAATCAAAAGTGCTAAGAACGACATAATAAGGCAACTGAGAACTGGAAGAACAAGAGTGAGAAAAGGGGAGATGGGAGTTTTGAGGATGAAGGTGTTTCCTTCGCACAGAAAAATGCTCGACAAAGAGGAAATGAAATCAAATAAATGAAAAATAAGCACAAAAAGCGTCTCCTCGGCAGGAATATTGCATTCATGTTTGAGTCATACAGTCGAGCTTCTATAACTTTAAAAATGCTTGTGTTCTCAAAAAAAATACTTTTATAGAAAGTTTTAGAAACTACAATTTAGGTTTTACATTTTAACAAAACATAACCAATACGACAAGGCCAATTCTTAAAACTGCAACATAACGTAAACCATTGAATTTAAAGAAAAATTTAAGTTTTACGTTTGACAAAACAGAACCACTTACGATAAAGACAAATCTTAAAATTTAAAATTAATAAACATTATTTCTAAAAACCTTGTAAAAGAAAGTGCCTCTAATAGGAAAATTTTCTGAAGACAGTTTTAAAAATCTTTGAAGGGATTTTAAAAATTTAGTGATTTATTAATGGTTCCCATTTAAATCAATGGTTTAATTTAGCTTAATTTTTTTTTTGATTATGGAGAATTGTTGTTGTTTATTGAGGTTTTACTGTGGATTGGTGGAGAGCGTCAAGTGTTGGCGTTGGCGGACGACGCGGATTTCTAGCCGCCTAAGCCTTGAGCTCTAAGCCGCTTGTCGCGCGAGATGGGCGCGATTTTTAAGCCGCAGCTTAAAGTGGTGACAACGGCAACTACAGCAACAGCTTTTGGCTTTGGCTTTGGCTCCGGCGTAGAGTTGAGTTGAGTTGAGTTGAGTTGCATTTTGTAAAACTCTTTAGTGTGATTAATGTGCCACACACTCGCGTGCGTGTGAGCTCTTTGGTTTACAAGCAGGTCGTGCTCCTTACACTTTTCCTTTTTCCGTGAACTCCTTCTCCTTGCTATTTTTTATACATTTTTTCTGCTATTTCTTGCCTTTGTTGGGACAAACAAAAGCCCAGCCACCCACACCTTCGTGCACAGACATTTTCCGTTTTCAGGCGCTCGCACACATTTCCAGCTGCACTGCCCTAATCCTTTTGACGTGGCTTTTATCGCACTTGCCCGCTTTTTCGCCTGCAGCTTGTGCCGAAAGGGTAGCAAAAAGGATTTTCGAGTTGTACCAACGGGCTTACCACATGTGAAGCTGAAATGCAAATTCCAATAACAAGACTTTCTTTTTTCTTCCATTAGTTATGCTGTTTTTGGTTACATTTAGTTTATTGTTGGTGGAAGAACATTTGTAAGTGCTAAAACATTTTTGCATTAATATATTAAATTAAATACTAAAAACAATATCACCTATATTTAAATTAGTACCCATAATAACCGAACTTTGATGCTTACAAATTTTTGTATTTCAACTTGGTATACAAATTCTTAAATCTTATTACAATTTCAAAGTAGAAAATTGAAAAGAAGAAAAACCATTAGAGAGTATCGGTTAGTCGGCTAGGCCTGCGGCGATTCCTTTTCTTTTTTCAAAGCTTTCCGTTTCGTTCTCGATTTTTTCAGTTCTTTTTTTACATATTTTGCGTGTGCTAGGTATCTCATTATGTGCTCGAGCTCCGTCTTGGGTTACATATTTTTCATAAGCATATGTACACATGTGCATAATAACTCCCCTCGCTCACACATATTGACTCTTTGGGGGCTTCATTTGCTCAAGTGTTTTTTGAGGCCCCTTGGGGGCGGTGGCTCTTGGCGCGTTGCACAGGAAGCAGGCACAACAAATAGCAACAGGCAGACAGGATGTTGAAAAGGATTCCGCAAAAAAAAAAAAAAATAAAGGAATAAATAATAAACCTTTTGTCGGGCTTCATGCCAAGTCATCTTGTGTCGTGTCAGTCATAAATTAAGTGAGTTTCTTACAGCTTTTTTTTCCCCGATTTTTTTGTACATCTTTCCTGGATCTTGGGGCAGCTGCTTTTGTGCCACTTTCCAGTGCAAATTAATTAAGACATTTTCGATGAGATCAACTTAAATGCGAGACGAGGCCAAATACAAATTACGAGCGCTCCGCACGTGAAAAACTGTGTCATTGTGTGACATCAAAACCAACAAAAAGCCAACCGAAGCCGCAATAAAAACGAGAGAAAAATCCAGACACGTACGGGCCAGGAAACAAGACAGTTGCTGCAGCTTCAGCTTTAGTTTTAGCTAAAGCTACAGCTACAGCTACAGCAACAGCTACAGCTATTGCCGATGCTGGACCAATCCTCTCCAGCTCGCTAAGACGGCTCGGCGGCATCAATTTTTGTCCAGTAGCCGAGAAAATGTCACGTTTCCACATAAGTTACAAAGGCTTTCGGCCACGTTGAGCGTGAGAATTGGCAACTGGCAGTCGCTCTCCTTGGGTCCGTGTGTGTGTTTTCCTGCTCCAGGAAAAGGTACTTTCCATGGTGAAAATTAATTGCCGACCGTGTTGCAGTCTCACTCTTTGTCTCGCAATTAATTGGAAAGCAGATCCACTAAACAAAAGCAAGTTGCAAAGGTGTACGCCTGACATTTCCACACACTCACACACACACACACACACACACACACAGAGGAAAAAAAGTGTACATGTATTTTTATACCCTTGCAGAGGGTATTATAATTTCAGTCAGAAGTTTGCAACGCAGTGAAGGAGACGTTTCCGACCCTATAAAGTATATATATTCTTGATCAGCATCACTAGTAGAGTCGATCTAGCCATGTCCGTCTGTCCGTCCGTCTGTCCGTCTGTCCGTCTGTCCGTCTGTCCGTCCGTTTATATGCAAACTAGTCTCTCAGTTTTAAAGCTATCTGCATGAAACTTTTCCAAAAGTTGTCTTTCTATTGCAGGTAGTATATAAGTCGGAACGAGCCGGATCGGACGACTATAGCATATAGCTCCCATAGGAACAATCGGAAAAATAAATGAAAAAAAATTATAACTTTGCTGTTTTTTAATTTTTTGTTTAGTTCTTCGACATATAATAATGGTTAAATATTTCCGATTTACGGTTTAAATTTCATTAAAATCGGTCGACTATAGCATATAGCTCCCATAGGAACAATCGGAAAAATAATTGAAAAAAAATTATAACTTTGCTGTTTTTTAATTTTTTGTTTTGTTCTTCGACATAAAGCAATGGTTAAATATTTCAGAGTTATGGTTAAAATTTCATCAAAATCGGAAGACTATAGCATATAGCTCCCATAGGAACAATCGGAAAAATAATTGAAACAAAATTATAACTTTGCTGCTTTTTAATTTTTTGTTTAGTTCTTCGACATATAGCAATGGTTAAATATTTCAGAATTATGATTAAAATTTCATCAAAATCGGACGACTATAGCATATAGCTCCCATAGGAACAATCGGAAAAATAATTGAAAAAAATTATAACTTTGCTGTTTTTTAATTTGTTTTTTAGTTCTTCGACATATAGCAATGGTTAAATATTTCAGAATTATGGTTTAAATTTCATCAAAATCGGACGACTATATCATATAGCTCCTATACAAATAATGAAAATATATAAAAGAACAATCAAAAAATTAAGCTGCAAATCTTCATAGCTTCAATGTTTTTAAACATATACGCAAGTAAATCATAATTTTAATGTTTTCAAAAATATTTAATTCTTGCGATAGCTGCAAGGGTATATGAACTTCGGCTTGCCGAAGTTTGCTTTCTTTCTTGTCTAATTTGTATCCTAAAATAATAAAAGTTCATTGCAAACTTAATTTACCAGGGGCTTTTTTATACCCTTGCAGAGGGTATTATAATTTCAGTCAGAAGTTTGCAACGCAGTGAAGGAGACATCTCCGACCCTATAAAGTATATATATTCTTGATCAGCATGACTAGGCGAGTCGATCTAGCCATGTCCGTCTGTCCGTCTGTCCGTCTGTCCGTCCGTTTATATGCAAACTAGTCTCTCAGTTTTAAAGCTATCTGCATGAAACTTTCCCAAAAGTTGTCTTTCTATTGCAGGTAGTATATAAGTCGGAACGAGCCGGATCGGACGACTATAGCATATAGCTCCCATAGGAACAATCGGAAAAATAAATGAAAAAAAATTATAACTTTGCTGTTTTTTAATTTTTTGTTTAGTTCTTCGACATATAGCAATGGTTAAATAATTCAGAATTATGGTTTAAATTTCATCAAAATCGGACGACTATAGCATATAGCTCCCATAGGAACAATCGGAAAAATAAATGAAAAAAATTATAACTTTTCTGTTTTTTAATTTTTTGTTTAGTTCTTCGACATTTAGTAATGGTTAAATATTTTCGATTTACGGTTTAAATTTCATCAAAGTCGGACGACTATATCATATAGCTCCCATAGGAACAATCGGAGAAATAAATGAAAAAAAATTATAACTTTTCTGTTTTTTAATTTTTTGTTTAGTTCTTCGACATTTAGTAATGGTTAAATATTTCCAATTTACGGTTTAAGTTTCATCAAAGTCGGACGACTATATCATATAGCTCCCATAGGAACAATAAAAATATATAAAATAACTATCAAATAATTGAGCTGCAAATCATCATAGCTTCAATGTTTTTAAACATATACGCAGTAAATCATAATTTTAATGTTTTCAAAAATGTTTAATTATTGCAATAGCTGCAAGGGTATATGAACTTCGGCTTGCCGAAGTTTACTTTCTTTCTTGTTTTCAATAATCCCGGAAAAGTCGTTCCGTTTGTAGCTCTAAAAAATCCGTTAACCGTTAGCATGCCTCAGCCGGAGGGTAAAAAACATGTAATAAGAGTTGCGGAGCAACTAAAGTTCCGGGTTATTGTATTATGACCCAATAATGACCGCAGATGCATTTCATTTCGGCAGGAGGGTTGCAGTCCCTCCCCCAGGCCTCGTTAAATGCTTTATGGCTGCCTCTTTATGGCCACAACTGCTGATGCTGCCTGGGTTTCTACGGCTACTGACTTCCAGCCTCGCTCCAATTGAAATAGGAAAGCAATTAGAGATGAATGTTCTTCCGGGCAAAGGGAGGCTCAAGTCCATTGGCAGGCAGAATCGGTAAAATCGTTAGGATAGCACAGCAGCAGGTGCGGTCACTTTGCTAATTGCCAACTAATTTACTGAAGTGAATCCCACACATTAGAATTCCATATCCATCCCCCCGCCCAAGGTACCATTGGCATAATGGGCCAATATTGCAAGCAATCAGAGCTGACAAACTAGCTTTTTTAGATCAAATCATATAAATTCTTTGCTAAAAAGTTTACTTTGAACTTGGTCAAAAATGTTACAAAATTTCGGATAAACTTCCGAAAACCCCCAACGCCCGATCATATTTTAGTCAGCAGCATAAGTTTTTTTGGGTGGGAATAAAAAAGAGCACCGCTTACGATTTTTGTAAAACAAAATATTAGTTTTTGTTATTATTTTCTGTTTGGTTTTTTTTTTAAATGACTATTTTGGTCAATATCTCATTAAATATTAACGTTATAATTTTTTTTCATTTATTTTTCCGATTGTTCCTATGGGAGCTATATGCTATAGTCGTCCGATCCGGCTCGTTCCGACTTATATACTACCTGCAATAGAAAGACAACTTTTGGGAAAGTTTCATGCAGATAGCTTTAAAACTGAGAGACTAGTTTGCGTCGAAACGGACGGACAGACGGACAGACGGACGGACAGACGGACGGACAGACGGACAGACGGACATGGCTAGATCTACTCGCCTAGTGATGCTGATTAAGAATATATATACTTTATAGGGTCGGAGATGTCTCCTTCACTGCGTTGCAAACTTCTGACTGAAATTATAATACCCTCTGCAAGGGTATAAAAATTTTTAAAACCAAAAACTGTTCTTACACTTGTTTTTCAAGAAATCTCGTTGCAGACTTTGACCTATTTATTCATAATCAAGACAATTGGAAAATGGTCGTGCGTTGGGGCTTTTCAAAAGTACAGCCAATAATTTTATCACTGCATAGCTACACATATATAATGCAAATTTTAGCCAATTTCTGTAATGTGTAGTTGGGCAACACTGCCAGCAGACCACGCAATACAACATCCCACTTCACGACGTCTCGTAATCAGCCGCATTTATGTTTGGCCATAAAATATGCAAATATCCTTTAAGTACTTTTAATGTCTTGCCATTTGTTGGCCCGCAGGCTGTTGGCCCATGGCCAAGTCCTCCTCCGCAGACTCCGCCTCCCTTTTGTTAATGGCATGTTTGGCATTGTCGCAGAGTCGTCTTGTCTATTCTATATGCACGTTCCCCTGTAGCTTGCATTTTCATTTTGTGCACTTTGCCATTTCTTCAGTTAAAGTCTTCTTCCTTACTTTATGGCCCTCATAAATAACACCCTGTCGTTGTATCGGTGTCTTTATGCATACGTATTTCCCTGTGTGAGAACTTGAAGAGCTGATCTGCGGACACAGGAATATTTCAACTTCGAACCAAGGGGGGAGAAATTTGTTGCCAACATTTCATTTAGCTAATGTCCACTGGGTAGCAAAAATGTGTGCGCATTTATCTGGTATCTTTGTGACAGCTTAGTTTACTCTCTAAGATTATTTCCTTAAGTTACTAATGGAACAATCTACGAAATAAGCATATCTATTTCGTGAAATATCGGAATACCAATGTTGTCATTTATGAAATCATACAAACAACAAAGAAAATAAACCAGAATGGAAGCAAACTTCGGCAAGTTGATGTTTATATACCCTTGCAGATATTGCAAAATGTTATAATAATTTTGACACACCACTCAATTTCTTGTAATTTAATTTAATTTTTTTTGTTTTTATTCGAATTTAAGGATACAGAATTCATTTGTAAGGACCCCTTGAAAGTTTTATAACAAATTTGACCGGCCACTCTAAAAAGTGAAATATTTTTTCCTGGGAAAACTTTTTAATGAGGGCTTAAATATGTTTAGGGTCATTATCCTGCCTGAATTTGTAATTTAGATCCTTGTCTTACTCAAAGCTGTCTTTTCCAAAGCTAAATAAAAACTTTCTATCACGATATTGCCAGTAACATTTGAAAAGGAGTTCTTGTGTGATTCCCATGGAGAATAGTAGTCTTTGGGCGCCTAGTTTACGTTTTACCACCATATTCAAACAAATAATTTTCAGTTTTGTTAGATCGCAACACGTTATCCCTGTTTTGGCTTGCTTGGCATTAAACAGTAGCTTTTCCGTATTTATATAAGCTATAAATATAACTTTCATTGCCGAGGGTTTCTTCAAACCTTCTCAAATAGCCTTTTTTTTATTAAGCAACAGGAAACTAATGTCATCGATGATTTAAGAGATTTAAATAAATCTGTTTCGATTGAAGTAGTTAAAAGGTCTTCGCCGTCTTGGTAAAAAGATAACCAAAAACTAATTTCTTCCTTAGCAGTGCATTCATTTAAAAATATAGTATATTGTTTAACCTTTTGTTTTCCTTTTCTTTATGATATTTATTTTAATATGTAGCTCTGTACTGCAGTGTAGTGTACTGCACTTTGCGACCCATTTTTAGAATAAAAGTTGTATTCGAAAACGAATTTTCACCAAATTTTAAATTATGCTTAACTTACCCTAAAGTACTTTAATTATACCTATATTTTCGAAATAAACTGATTCTAAGCTGCAATTTCGGTGTAAATCGGTCGCGTTTCTATTTTATCTTTCAGCCCAAACATGTGGCTAGCCATAAATTTGCTACACACTGCAAGTAATCAAGGCTATTAATAAAAGAAACAGAAAAGTATGGATATCAATGATCTACGTGTTGTTAGTTTGAAGTCAAGAACTTGTCTACATATTTAGGAATTGGCTTTTAGGTGCAGATGAATGAATTTGTCGTTTTTATTATTTTTTCCACCACTGGAAATTCAGGCAGTATTGTGCTCTTGTACGGAACACATTTTCTGCTCCACAAAATTAAAAAAATTCTACAGTCTGTTTGGGTACCTTTTATTAACAAAATTTTGTTGTAAAAAAGCTAATTTTTGTTTTATTTCTTTTATCTATAATAATGGTTTAAAAACATAGAATACCATTTTTAATTTTATTCAAATCGGAAAACAGTATCAAATAGCTGCCTTAGAAAAGATCGATTAATTGAGTTGAAAATATTCAAAAGCTTCAATGTTTTTAAGCACATACGCATATAATTTGAAATTGAAATGTATTAAAAAATATTTAATTTCTGCAATAGCTGCAAGGGTATATAAGCTTCCGCTTGCCGAAGTTTGCTTCCTGTCTGGTTTTTTCATTAGTTTTAATTTCTCTTGCGCGGGATTGTGCACTCTTGCATATTTTGTGAGCTGCTTTTCCCCAGACATAACTATATATCCTTGCTTTTGTGAATGGGGTCTTACATTGATTAATGTTCGCTCATTTTTTGTGGTTTTTTGCAGGACAAAGAACTGGGAGGAGAGCAGCTTACCCACTGGAAAAGTGAAGGCTGAAAAAAGGACCATTCGCACACTGTGGCCAGCGGAGGAGGAGGAAATCGAACCGAATGCAGTATCTCAACTACGCTCTGCAGACATCCACGCGACTGCTGACGTACCAGGGCCCGAACCAGGATCTCTATCCTGACCAGACCGGACTAGCATCCGCCCACGAGGAGGACATCAAGCACGCCTGCTGCAGTCGCGGCGCCCAGCTGCTCAGATTGCGCCACCGGGAGCTGGCCAAGCGACGTGCTCTCGAGGATCAGATCAACGCCAACCAGGAGGAGGAGGAGGAGGAGGCAGAGGACCAGGAGCAGCAGCAGCAGCAGCAGCAGCAGCAGCAGCAGCAGGAGGATCTGCAGGAAGAGTTGGACAGCGAGCAGGGAGCCGTCGGCGGGGAGCAACTGCATCCGCAGCCAGTCCAATGAAACTTACTCTCATTTAATGTGCAACTGGCGCGCAGCAAGCTGCTCTCGTTCTTCAACCGCGACATGGCCGCCACCGACGGCCAGATCATATTGGCCGCCTCCCGCTTTGGCGATGCCACGCCCGTCTACCTGCGCGACTTCTCCAAGCAGCCGCTGCCGGCGGTGGCCAAGATCCTCAAGGGCCAACACCAGGCCCTGGGTGTGCCCACCCTGTCGGCCCCCTCGCTGCAGAGCACCGCCCTCTTCCTGAGCGCCGGCAAGAAGTACCAGATCCTGGCCCAGCCCATCAAGATCAAGGAGGGTCGCAAGCCCACCAACGTGGGCGCCAAGGTGCTCATCCCGGAGACCTACGGCGGCTACTTCGAGCTCCTCAGCGAGGATGGCCGCTCCACGCGCTGCATCGACTCCGTGCTGGAGCTGTCGCGGCGACGCAATGCCCGGGTCCTGGTGCGCGAGACCTTCCGCTGCCAGCAGATGAACCGCACCATCCACGCCGGCGAGCTGCTGACCACCATGAACGACAACGGGAAGTACCTGCAGTGCCGCAACATCAAGGACGAGATCATCAATCTGCCACTCGATACCAAAGCCAAGTTCTCGCCGATCGCCAGGGAGGACAGCATCAGCGGTGTGCACACCGTCAAGAATCTGCTGCTCAAGCGGATGCCAGTCATTGTGAGGTGAGTGTTGAGATCAATTTATGTAAAGCTCATTCAAGTTTTAAGTCATTAGTTTTGGTTTAGGAGGAAACTTACTTAAATCATCTTTAAGGACCACTTAGTTCCTTAAATTTAAATGAAACCATTCTAAGCTATATATTGCCTTTTCTACAATAGAATAAGTACACAATTTTTAGATTATAAAGCATATTTTATCACCCCGGAACACGAATTCGGAAGGCTAAAAAAATATTAATTTAAAACATACAATGTTGGGATGGGAACTAGTATGTTTTGTTTTCAATGTTTCTGTAAAAGTATAACTCAGATTTTACTTAGTAGTTTAGTAGTTTAGTAGAATATTTAGTTTGTATATATATTCCAGGGCTTATATAACCTGAAATAGAAGGGTTATCCTTAAATATTGATACGGATTTAATGATATACTTAACCTGGAATAGTAATTTTAGGAATTGATTTAGTCCAATGATTATGAGGAATTGCTGTATTTAATGCTACTTTTACTTGATTTTTTAAATTTCATTTTATTTTACCATTTATTATTCTTTCTATAACAATAATTTATTTATTAGTCTTACATCAAACAGGGTCTTATAACCAAATTTGACTAAATTGAAATATTGAGAAGATTATTTTACATTTAACCACATTTATATTTTAATGATATGTCAATTATATATGAACTATATATTAACCACCATCTTTGATCTCCAATCCGCAGACTCGTCCACGGCAGTGCGCCCAAGGGCCTGAAGCAGCCCTTTGTGCCCGAGCTGCGACTTCTCGGCTGCGTGGAGATCGACAGGATCTTCGCCCTGCCGCTGCAGAAGGACACGGATTTGGTGCCGGTGCCGCTGAACGCCAAGATCAAGCTGCAGCGGGCCAAGAACATGGAGCAGCTGGAGCACTTCATCGAGTACTCGCGATTCCTGGACAAGGCGCAGCGTCTGCTGGCCGATGCACGCGATCGCCTGCAGATCGTCGATCTCAAGCTGAGCGAGAAGGAGAAGAAGGACTCCAAGTTCAACAGCCGCAACGGGGGCAGGCTGCCGGTGGTGATGCTGCCGTCGGCGGCTGGGATGGCCAGCGGACTGGCGGAAAGCGGGTATGTGTTGCGCAAGAGTGCCAGCTGTGACTCGTGGTCCAAGCAGCAGCAGATGGCCCTCAGCAGCAGCGAGATCGCCGAGGAGTACAACGAGATCGATCATATATACGACTATGTGAGGGGCCTGACGCCGCTGTCGAAGGGCTTGGCCCGCTTCGAGCCCATCTGCGAGTCGCCCACGCTGCGGTCGCACCACACGGACAGCGGCAGCGGCAACTACTGCAGTCTCATTCGGGCTCCCGCTCACCAGCAGGCCTCCACCTCCGGCAACAACAACTACAGCAGCCTGGAGTCCAACAAGCACAGTAGCAGTGGTGGGGGCGGGGGCGGGGGCGGGATCGGGGGTCACCATCCCAGTCACCATCATCATCATCAACACCACCTGGTGAACCACTATCACCACGGCCATATTCAGGAGGACATCAAGCCGGTGCCGCCGCCCATCGAAACGATTCCGGGCAAGAAGCCGGCGGAGAAGCGCCAGCGTCCCACTCTACCAAAGCTTTACATCAAGAACGCCCACAGTGCTGGGAGCAGCAGCAACGGCAACTCCACGGGCACCACCCACAGCACCAGTCACAGTCACAGTCACAGCCACAGCCATAGTCACAGCCACGCCCACAGTAACAGTCACGGTCATGCGCAGGCGCAGCAGCAGCAGCCGCCGACTCCCAATGGGAACACGGCCAATGCGGTGGCCAATGCGGCGGCTGCAGCGGTGGCCGCTGCCCATCACGGTTCCCACGGTTCGCACGGTTCGCACGGCTCACATCCGCATCCGCACACGCATCCGCATTCCCATCCGCACGCCAGTGTGCACGCACATCCGCATCCCCATCACGGCAAGGTGCTGACGCCCAACAACCATCTGCCGAGCAAGGAGGCCCTGGAGCCACAGTCGCCGCTATTTCACATCAGGTGAGCCGATCAATTTAGCTTAGGAATACCCAAAATAAGTTTTGAAATGTTCAGTAGATATACTCTTATACAGATAAATCTAATCGGTCAGATATATTATTTATATTTAATTGAAAATCAACATGTATAAAAAGAGGTCACAAAAAATAATGAATGAATGCTAAATTTCTTCAGAACATGGACAGAAACTTTATTAAGGGATCGACATGCCAAATAAAGAACTGTAAATGAAATCAGTATTAAAAATGCTACCCTAAATTAATTAAACAAATAATCAACTTAAATTTAAACACAGAGAAAGCTATTTTTTTAATGTTCATCGGAAGGTGACAATGAATTATTAGAAAATTGTTTAATACTTAAATGCCGATAAATGCATAATAAAATGGGTAACAGACTAGTTTTTCAAATAACTAAATAAAAAAAACTGAAAATTTTGAACTCATTAAAATAAGAGAAAAAGCAAAAAACATAATCGACTCAAATAATTATTTATTTATTAAATTTTAACGCATCTTACTTAATAATTAAAAGTGTGTTTTAAAGTTATATTTTGGCTGTGTGTGCAATGACAACTTAATTTTTAAAATGTAACCTTAAATCAGCAGTAAAATGTTATTAATTATTGAAGTACAGGCTCAGACATATATATAACTCCCTTGGCTTTTGATCACCCTTAGGTACAAGAGTCTCAGCAGCCTGCAGCTGACGCCGGACAACAACAACTGCTCCTCCGTGACGCCGCCGACGATCTCAGCCCACGGCAAGTCATCAGTAGCTGGAGGTGGACCGGGTGGACCAGGAGCAACTGCGTCGGGAGCTCCGGCCACGCCGGGCACTCCGCCGGATGTGGTGCTCAAGTGCGGCAGCATCCTCAACGTGCACGGCTACCTGTCCAGCCCGCATCCCCTGCCATTGCCACTGCCCCACAGCCGGAGCTCCAGCAGCAACAACCACCACAATCCGCGAGAGGGTACGCTGGACTCGTCCCGCAGCGGAGGCCGGACTTCGGGCGACTCGAACAAGCTGCCCGAGAAGAAGACACGCCGCCTGTCCCGGCCCAGAAGTCTGTCCAATCTGGTCTGGGATCTGCGTCCGTCCAAGGAGAAGTCAAAGAAAAAGCTCTACATCCATCACTTCGATCAGCGGCAGCAGGCGACGCTGTATCTGTAGGATTGTGGCATGGATGTATCTCCAGGATGACGACGAGGAAGTAGCAGCACGATGATGATGATTATGATGATGATGATGATGATGATAATGATGATGATGATGATGATTCGTTGCCAACTCGTTTCTAGCTGCCATCGACCCCCACAAAACAGAAACAGAAACAGAAACAGAAAAGTAAAATAAAACACAATAAAAGAAGAGCAACTACAACTTTTGGCACGCTGTGTGTGTTCCTGCAGGTGAGTTGAATAGCCATGCAAATCGTGCTGCGTTTTGATTGTTTTTTTTTTTTTTCTGTTTTTTTTCTGTTTTTTGCGCTTATTAAATTCGTGCAACAAACTAAACAAACATTTCAAACGTCCAACTAATGGTTCTTCCCCCTCCACGTTGCAGCTTTCACCATTTAGCCTGCAGCAGCAATTTTAATTAACATTGAATTGTGCCTTTCCCTGCTACGCCCAGAATTATGCTTTAAAACCAGATTCCAATGAAGTATTTGACGAGAATATTTCGACCGGATGGAACCCCCGAAAACGAAAGGCTGCCAGCACACACAGAAACACACTACAATCCCCCACATACGCAATGCAACACACACGTACACCACACATCAAGTCTATAAAATTGTGATTTTAATTTTATGTTTAATTTAATAATTATTGCGAAACATTTTCAAATTAAACGAAAGCCATTTACGCTATTCAGAAAAAATTCACAAAACAAACTCTAAAATCGACAAAAATTAGTTGTCTACAAACGAGATACTTATATATATTTAAAGCGTACTGTTTTTAACAGGATAGCGAAAAGGCAAATGTAACTAATAGTAAGTCAATATTATCAAGCAACCATATATCAATCATTTAGAGAATGTTATGCAACACTTACAGCTAGCTAAAATGAATTTATAAATTAATGCAATGAATTTCCTCCTCATAATTTAAATGTTGTGCAAACTGTTGATTGAATGCAATTAAACCATAATCGAACAACTCTTGTTTAGTAATTAGTTTGCTCGGAGCCAGATACTTCCCACAACGCCCCTCGAAACCCCTAAATACCCACTTCCCCATAATCTGCTCGCAATCGCAATTGCAATCGCATTGTCTTAGTCGTTTAGTCTGTACATTTTAGTTGTATTATCCAGCTTATATGGCCTATAAATAGGGAGTATATATACACACATATATGTAAAACTATAATATAACTTGTATTTGTGTCTAAATAAATGTCTCAGAAAAATAAATGTATATGCAAAACAATCTCGAGCGTTGAAAGTTGTCTTGATTCCAAAGTGTGGGCGGCTAAACTATCCAATGAAAGCTTAACGGCCTGGAAATCGACTCAATAATAACCTGATCTGACCATAAGCGATTGTCCGTAAGCAGGTGAAAAATTAGGGGGCTTCAAACGGAGGAGATAAAATTTCAATAACTTACTTATTGTGGGTTATAATGTTTCAGCGGCTTATAAAGGTAAGAAGAAGTATAGTATAATTACTTATTTTTAACTGTTTAAGGCATTCAAAGGCAGCTTTATAATTTTTAGAGAGCTTGGCATAAACTCTTATCACATAAATAAGAAATCAGCCAAAAAATATATTTTATACTTTTATTAGCATTGTTTAATTTACTATGTGTTAATAGAGATGGATGCGTTCTTGAGTTTTGACTCATTTATGCACTTCTGCTGCATTTAAAATATATAAAGCGTAATAGTCAACTATACTTTTCCAATATAAATATGGCCACTGCGTAACAATTTACTGTAATAAACCTACATGTTAGAAACCCGAGAAGACTGTGACTGAAATTTAAAATATTTCATATAAGTAAAACAATTTTCTATACACCACGAGAAGCTCACTAGAAATTATACATTCCCGACACGGAGCCACCATAATATTCGAAGTGATCTCACATGTCTAAATACACTGCTAACTAAACCGTAAAAGGTGCCAATAACAGCAAAAGCAACAATCCAGCTCTGACCAAAATCAATGAAAATTGCGCAGTTTTTCAAAAACAAAAGGAAAACGCAGAGCGTAAAAAAAATCAGTTTAAATAAATGAACGCATGCCAAATGCTTCCTGGCCGCAGACAATGAGCCGAAACACCTGCCCCATAGACACCTGTCCGCGTTTGGGCAAAGAATCGAATTAAATCTCAATTGCTGGGGGTTTTGGGTGATCAGGGGTGATCAGGAGTGAGGGAGCAATGCGGAACCGAGTGTTTATGAAGACGAAATTGCGTTAATGCTGGTAATTAGTTGCAATATCGAAAGGCTGCCACGCGAGTTCGTTGCTTTAGTCTTTCGTAATGCCGCATAAAAGCGCTATGCAAATACATTGTACGTACACGGAGAAAATTATTTAATATTCAATATTAAAAACAAAACGAATTCAGATCAAATCTTAGATGATTGGAAACCTTATAATCGTTGTAATGTTATAATTTGAGAATTCAATTTCTCTTATGGTATTAAAATATCTTTTTCAATTATAAATCCTATTTATTGTATCATAAAAAAAGATTTTATTTTAGTTTTATTCGGAATATCTATCATTATGTTTGTAACAAAGAGCCATTAAAAATTAAAATGGTTTTTCACTGTGCAAAAACTAGAGCTGCAGCTGGGCCAGGAACTGGAGCTTTGGTGCTGGAGCTGGGGGCAACGAATTGAATAACATGAAAAATGCGCTTGCATTGCGATATCATCACGTTTATGACGTTGGCACAATTAATCAGCTGCATGCAAGCGCTAAAAGGCAGAGGAGACTCAGGGGACTCGGTAGAATGGTGGATTGGGAAGAGCCTGCAGATCAGGGAGAACCATAAACGTTTCTCTGCTCATCAAATGTGCAATTTATAACCACCACAGACGCCCACGCCGAAGATCTTTAAAGCTGCGAGTGCGGCTTGGGCTCAAGTTCTGGCTCGATTTAACCCTGCATACCCTTTCGGATATATCCGAAGAACATTTGTATTTTAAGCCTTGACAGGCTTTCGAACATCTTTGTGTTTCATTAGATTTCTAAACAAAGCAATAAAAAGTGAACTTCTAATAAAGTTCGACTTTCTTGTTTGGATAAATATTTTCTTTTTTCGAACAATTTTAATTACTTATTTCTGAAAATAAGGAATGTAAGGTAAGTTTTTTTAAAGTAAGTCTACATTTTATTAAGCTTAAAACGCAATTATTTTCATTTTAAATATATTATATATAGTCGCTAGCATAGCAGGGTAGCAAAACAGGGACATGAGCCTGCAGTAGGTTAAAGTTAAGGTGCGGGTTGGGAACCAAGAACCGAGATTGAGACTAAGTCCGGGGGACCTGCATGTTGCCTGGCCATTTGCTACAGTTATGGCACCAGGAAGACTGGACCTGCAGCTGCTCCATCCCCCCCAGCCGCACCACTCCCCTCCCTCATGCCACCCCCTCAGAAGAACTGGCGATTTGTATCAGGATGTCTGTTTAAACTGTGTGTAAATCGCCCTAAACTACGCATCAGTTTCGGTTTCAATCTCGGTCGGTTCCATCGGTTTCCCGCGGTTCTTATGCTTTTGCACTGGGAAAAAAAATATTTCGCAAATAAATAAAACATTTTACTAATTGTAGTATTTAATACTAAATTAGTTATTTACTTATTTTTTAAGATTTACTCTTTTTGCAGGCAGATTTATGCATCTAAACGTGTTTGTTCAACCAAAATCAGTATTTTAATGGTTTAAGATTTATAATTCAACAAACTAAATTGCATTTTTTTAAATATTTTTAAACAGAACATTGGCATTGTGGAGCATTATACATTTTTTTTTTTAAATTATGATTAAAATTGAACGCATTTTATAAGCTTTAACATTTTGAAATTCATTTATTTCAAAAATTAAACAAAAATTAAATAGAAATCAATGTAAATCTGGACTTTCTAAGCTCAAAAGAACTCAATACGGTGGAATAAAAATGTATATTTATTATGTTACAAAATTAGTTGATTAACCTTATACCAAAGTTCACCTTGTCAGTGGTGAAACACAATTTAACTCAGTAGCCCAGTATTTTTTGTCCGTGTTACATTTATATGCAGTATTTACTTGAGGAAGTAGCTGCGTTTAGCGCTGCAGCTTTATCGCGATGGAAGCGATACGTGGCGATATAGCGGTAACAAATTGGCTTTTGCTTTGGAAATTCTGGCCCAGTTCGAAAACGCTTCCGCGACACAGGCACACAATTAAAAGTTCTCGCAGCTCAATTACCCGGCTATCGATCAGGAAAAACGGGGAGCAGGAGGTAAAGAAAAGAGGAGGAGGAGCTGAAAAATGCAAACTTCCCTTGCACTCACATAGCCAACTCGTAGATTTATAAAGACCTAGGGTCTTTGATCCATGTGATCTGCAATTACGCTCCGCTCGTCGGCTTGTTTATTTTGTTTTCTTTTTTATCCAGCTCGTCTGCAGCAATTGCGCAACTGCTGCAACAAATGCTGCAACTGCAACTGCAACAACTGCTGCAACTGGCTCGATAATCATTCAAATTTACAAGAAAACAATCAAAAAACAAATTCCTAGAACACAAATCGACGAAACTCATTTCATTTCAATTAAAGTTGCACGCCGCGCGCCACAGAACGAAGTTGAATCGGAAAACAAGGAGGAGGGCATGGGTATGGAACAGCTTGAGAAAAGTCCATAAAGGAAACAAGAAATGGATCTGGAAGTTCGGTGATGGGAACGATTTTAAAATTACCTGTAAAAAACCATTCTTATCGGTATGTATTTCTTGCGAAGCGTTTAGAAATTTTCATTTAGTTTGCATAAAAAAACATGCAACAGTATTTTTTGTGGTTCGTTCGACAAGGAGATAGCTTTAACCAAAAAAAATATATACTAAAAAGAAAAAAATATATAAAATAAAAATCATGCCAATATTTTGTTTTAAAAATAAAATAAGCTATTTTAGGCGGAACGGCGTATGGTCTTAATTATTTTTGAGTCAATTTAGTAAAAATGGCATTTTATCTTTTATTTTATCCTTTGTGTATTATTTTTATTGAACCAAAATTTTATAATTAGTGGTATTTATTTTATGTTCATACCAAAATTGATAAGCTAGAATAAAAAACTGCATACGACAGTGCAATGTTTAACCATTAAAACTAAAGAATTCGCGGAATGGTATTTGGTTTTTTGAGGTTAGTTTTTATGGTATATTACTCGATCTACATTTTACTGGGTATTGAAGTATGGGAGAATCTGGCGGGAGTAGCTGCAGAAGAATCAGCAGCAGAAGAATCATCAAAAGCAGCAGCAGCGCAAAGGCAGCGACGTAGAAAATCGCAAAGAAAACAAATTTAAATAAGACAAACGTCAACCAATTACCGTCAATCGCATTTCCCGCAAGAACAACAACTGGGGGCAGAGGGAGTCGCGCAAAGCTGCAAAATTGCCAAGCGGCCAATTGGGGGCGGTGGAAAAGGGACGGAGCGAGGGGTGGCGGAAGCAGAGGAACAAGGCGCGCGCATGTGCAGTTACAATTGCGAACGTCGACGTCGACTGCGACTGCGACTGCGTCACACGAAGAAAGGTCAAGAAACTGTGAGAGACCATTTGAATAGTTCTTACAGGTGTGGGAAAGGGAGGGGGGAGAGAGAGAGTAAGCAGGAGTAAAAGGTATACACTAAGGGAAAAGCACGATCTAATTCGACATATAACACATCTCGGTCGACTTTTTCGGAGATCAGTTCATAAGTTAGATTTATACAAAATAAAATTTGTGCGCTCTTGGTTTATTTATTTAGTTAAAGTCTAAGCAAATATTTTTTGACTTGCCATTTTAGTTCAAAAAAATTACTTTATTACAATTTATTTCTAATATTTTTAAATTTTATTGGTATAAATTTAAATTGATAATAATTATTGTAGTTACCAAGTGTTTTTGTAATCAAAACAATGGAATTTTATTCACTTTCTATGTATTTTAAGTATTTTCAGACAGCTTGCTTTCCTGTATGTATTTTTATTTTTTGCTGTGTGATAGAAGTACTCTGCCTGGAAATCAAATCAAATCCAAATCAAACAAACACAAAAATGGTGGAGCGAGGCAGAGGGACTATGAAAGACAAGCCATCGAACAAATTTCCATGCTCCGCTGTGAAATTCCACGATGGAATGGAACGACAACAACGACAGCATTGACGACTCAAAGAAGTTTCCGTGCCAGCTTGGCTTTTCTTTACTTTTCTTATTTATTTTTTTTTCCTCTTCGATGGGTGAGCGCAATTATCCGTCGCGTGGTGCGTACAGTGGACCCTTGTTACACAAACAGGAACATTTTTAGTTTAAATAAGTGCACTGTTCGTGCATGGTAAGAAAAGTAGATATCTATTCCACTATCAAAACCAAATTAAATATGTTGGACCAGTTTGCTATAATTTCCACTATCCGTTGTTATTAGAAGTTTAAAATAAATAATAGTTTAATATTCAAAAATGTATATTCCTTTTTAATTGTATAATACATTTTTTTGTTATTTAGTGTTATTATATAAAAATATAAATATTGCTTAAATTGTAATAAATAGTTTAGTATAAAACTTTTATAAAAAAAATAGGAATATATATGTAGCTTGCCAACATACATTATTATAATTATAATTTTATAAGTTAACTAGAGGGTTACAAAATTCTCGTTTGGTGGAAATATTGTCATTTACGAACAATACTGAAACAATTACTGGAAATATTGTCAATATACTTCTATAGAAGTATAATATTACTATTTAAATACAAGATAAAATAATTTAAGCTTATTTACTTTTGAAAAGCAAAACGTACCAGCAATTTAAGTGAAGTTAATGCTCGCAAAAAATCAGCTATTGAGGAAGAAAAAAACTTTCCTCGCACCTAAATTGCCCAAGACAAGCTGCACGTACTGACAGCTTCGGCTGACATTGCACTCAGGCCGCTTTCCTCCTTTGCTGCTCTTTTGGGCCCAGATCAAGTTGGCTTTGGCAGTGCATCCATCATCAGCTGCCGTCGATGATTCTCATGCGAAAAGGTCAGCTTCAGACGACTTTGGACTGCGACTTCGTCTGGGAGTCAGTTCGGATGCAGTATTCCGACTCTGGTCTTAGAATTTCAATCATCGGGACCAGTGAAATGTGGCAGCAACATTGGAGCCACGTCGTCGATGTTGCTCCTGTGCGTCTGCAACATTGTCTCTCCGATCTTCTCCAATCGACTCGCGATCCTCTCGTTTTGCCCACTTTGTTCTCGAGTCGCTGAAATTGCAACCGATCACGTTCATTGCATGCATACAAAGCAGCAACATCTGCAGCAACAGCAGCAGCCGCGCAATGGCAACAGCAACAGCAACAGCAACATCCCAGCAGCAATTGGCCAGCTCTGTCGATTTCTCATTCGATCCATTTGAAATTGTTTGATGCCAGTTTGATATGGTGGCCATGTTCGCCGCTGCTGCCTCGTTACCTTCGAAAGTACTTCAATCATATTCAGCAATTGTAGCAATTGTTGCACCCTAACGATGTCAGCCCAGGAATCCATTACTGGCCCCTTATGGGTGCCCTTAATGGGTTTTGGGTCAACCAGATCTAGGTGACCAAAAGGTGTGCGAGAACAATAAAAGGCAATTACTTATGAAAACCAATAGATAATTTGAAATCATTTGTTCCGAGTCATACATTGAATATCTAAGAAAATCATGCACAAAAATTAACTAAAAGATTATCATCTCAGTTTATTGTTGCTACAAATTTTCGGTAGTTTTAATTAAAAATTCGCGTGTTAAATCGTCCAAATCAAAATACTAACAAACTAACTATACTAACTAAAAAAAATGTTAATTTTATGATTTCCGTAGAAGAAATGATTTAGGAATGAAAAATTAAAATCGAGATGGTTACAAAAAAAAAATATTGTACTAAAAGTTTAACAAATCATTTCCTGCTTAAGCTAGCAATAGGTTACACAACTAATTAAACATGGACTTCCCGACACATTATTTACTTGTAGTTCATGTGTTTTCGTGCATGTTTTAAATATCTTGTCGAGATTTCATTTTGCCAGGTATAGACCGTTCTTAAATATTTTTGGCCTATTAATTTAGATGCCTAATAATGAAGTTGAAAATGCAAGTGCAACTTGGTTCTTAAGATTTTTCGCTTGCTTGATTTGTTAATGCCATTGTCGGAAATTAAGAATTTAAACAACTTTTTCAAATATCTAGAAACAATATAATAAGCCTTTAAAGACTGAAATCGGGAAAACAAATAGGTGTTCAACTCGCATCAAACTTCTGCTTTATTCTGAATATTTATATTAATTAAATAATTAAAAAAGTTTACTCAGTATATTTTTGATTTAATTAAACTTGTTAATCCTTAACTTGACTGCAATAAAACTAAAATATTCATGTTTTCTTCCACAGAAACCTTAAGTGCTTTTAAAATATTTTTGCTACAGGGTTTCGCTGTTTAAAATGCTGGTCCACAACAGCCTAGCTCCCACTCTACTTACATATTTGGCTAACCTTGGTTCTGGAAAAAAATAATAAAGCTATCCCCATAACACCATGAATCAGCATGTGATGGCTTCAACAGAAACGGAAACATAAACATGCATTTCATTTCGGGGCATGTTCGAAACGAGAGCTAAATGCAGCCGAAGCAGCACGGCAGCAACACCATCGACTACCGGCAAGGTTGCCTTCACATACACAGCATAAAATCAATAATCCAACACACAGGCACACTCTGCACCGCAGCAGCAACAGCAACACTAGCAACAGCAACAGCAACAGCAACAGCAACATCAACAGGAACAACAGCAACACTAGCAACAGCAACGCACCACTGTCAACAGTCAAGTGGCAGTGCATTAAAATTGTAAACTTGAACAGCAAACAAAAGCCACAAACAGACGACGATCCACGCTGGGTTGGACCTGGCTCGAAAGGAGGAGCTGCAAGTCAGAGCTGGCTAGCATTGTGCGCATTTGGATGGCGGGTATTGGTATCCGGCTTATGAGCCCTCCGCCTTTTTCCAACTCCCGACTCCCGACTCTCGACTCCTGGCAATTTCAAATTGTGCGTCACGTACACGCATAATGGGCAAAAGTAATGAAAACATATGAGCAGACACGCAGGATGGAAGGTTGAGGTTGGATGGGGAGTGCTGGCCAGTAGGCACTTGCAATTGCAAATGCACAAAATAATAATTTCGCAATACGCGCAGTTCAATTACAACCAGCAGCAGCAGCAGCAACAGCAGCAGCAGCAACAACAACTGCAACTAGCTATCATTCTGGGCATTTATTTTACAATGCATTGCCGTAATATAATTGATATGCTCTAAGTAATTGGCGCTGACCACGCGAGCAACATTTCATGTTGCTGGTGCTGCTGGGTATTCTGGGAGTTGCTGCTCCGGCTGTTACTGTTGCAAGTGAGAGATCAAGCAATCGATTTGTATATCGACGGGATGGATCGATCGATCGATCGCCACACTGGCGACATGGCGGACCACCCCGCCAGGAGTGGCGCCTAATTGCAGGGACGGCAGTAGCAACATCATGCCAACAGCAGCAACTACATCATTTTTAATGCCCTAACTCGCTGTTTGGTTGTTAAATTTTTGTTTATAAATCAGAGAGGGAGCTTGGACTTTTTTTGTGGCTGCTGCTGAAAGCTTTACGCTTTGATGTCGCCAACGAAAACTGCCATTTATGGGCAATTAGGCATCGATTTGAGTCGATGTTGCTGGTGTGTTGTTGGTCCTGCGCGCGCCATTAATGCAGTGTGCAACAAATCATGGGTGCAATTAGTGCGTGTTTATGACTTTCAGCTGAGAGGGCGCCATTTCAGCGCTCAATATTTTTTCGAGCTTAGTTTGGCCAACTTTCCCGCCCCCCTTTGGGCCTTTTGCGAAACGTTTAAGCCGCCGACAATTTGCATGCTGCTGCCGCAGCAGCATCATCAGCAGCAGCAGGAGCGACACATCAGCAACATGGAGCCACCGCCACAGCAATCGATGATGGCCAGTCCATCGAGTGGCGTCAATAATGGCCTGTCGTTGGCTATAAACGCCCGCTGGCCATATTGTTTAGTCGATAGTTGTACTTGTTCGGACGTAGCACTAATTGCCGCATATCGCATATGTGTGTGCGCGTAATGGCATAGATCATGCTAATATAATTACACGCTGGACAGCAGCAACATGGCCGGGACCCCATCAAATTTCATATGAGGAGGAGATCCAGCTGGTCCATAATAATTGTTCGGAATTAAGCTTTTAAGAAAAGGATCTTTAGATTTACGATTGCCGATTGCCGATTGCCGATTGCCGACCGCCTTCAGTTTTTCTCCTTGGCCTATAAATAATTTCTATATCAAAAGCCGGCTTTGATGATGGCCTAATTTGGCTGCGGGGCATTATCGGCGACTAGTGATATATCAAGTGGCTTGAGCGCAAACGAATATTGCTGCTGACGCTTCATCGCTGCCAGCCAAGAAATGCAATTTTCGGCAGCAGCAATAGCAACCACAAGGCGAAAAATCTAAAAAGTATTAAATAAAAAAAATGGGGAATATTCGCCTATGCTTAAAATTCCAAGGCAAATTGCGGGCAAGCCGCACAATGCTGTTGCATGATGCAGGCTATTGCTGTCGCTGTTGCAGTTGCTGTTGCTGTTGCTGTTGCTGTTGCTGTTGCCGTTGCTGTGGGTACGACAAGCAACATCAACACAATTCAGCGTCATCACAAACATCAATTGACCCTTCGGTGCTTTAGGATCAAGCGTAATAATCGCCGGCATAAAAACGCTTTGCACTTTTGCGCCAGAATAATGGTTGAAAGGTTGCAAGTTGGCAGTTGCATGTTGCTAGTTGGCGGTTCCCAGCGTATGTGCCTTGACCATGCACTTGGCTGGTAACTAATAGCTTTTCTCAACATATAGACACAGTGTGATAAATAAAGTGTCACCAATAAGTAAAACAAACATTATTGTTTTAGTTGTTTTATTTTCCCACCTTTTTACGCTATATTCACCCAAAATCGACTCTTACAAGTGTCTCAAAATTTAAACAGATTTTATTTCTCAGTCTAAAGAATTTATTATGCTTTTTTCATATAATGTACAATTTTGAAAATTATTATTTTTGAAATTTATTAGATTATCATCTAAAAAATTATACTTAACTTTTTGCTCAATATGAGAAAGAGTTACCTGAATATTTAACTAATCACGAAGATTAATTAAAATGAAAGTTTGCAAGTTTTGTTTTACTAATATATATATTTATAACCTTGCAGTCTTGTTCCAGGAAAAGCCTGCAGTTTTTATTCAGGGAATCACATCCATAATCCACGCTAGCGAAAAGTTTCCCTTTCGTGTTTTTGAATCTCTTTTTAAAGCACTACGGAGCATGGATTCTCCGCCACTTTGGGTCACTTAATTTCCTGCCCTTATTCTGGAAAAAAATTTCAAATTCAGGATGGACAGAGGAGATTTGGAGTGGTTTTGCCTGGTTCGAGTTAGACATTCAAAATACATGACGGTGCGGATTCATTCATCAATATACATGGGACAGCACGGCGATGAGATTTAGAACTCCCGAATGGGTTTGCTGTATCCTTGAAAAGGGTACGATTGAGTTTGTAAATCTACTTTGCGTTAAAGGAAGGCACAATCCTAAAAATTTCTTACATGGGAAACGCGGTAAATAAATTAAAATAAGATATCTAACTAATTCATCTAAACGGATTAAAGTTCATTAGGTTTAAAACCGTTCGTAAGTAATATACAATTCCGATTTCCAATTCTTCTGTTAAAATATATAAACCAAAAGTAATTTCACACTTTTGATTCTACTGCATGTACATTAATCATTATATTGATGGGCATATTATTATATAACATTTAATCGCTTTATTTGCTTCCAACTAATTATGAAATTATTTATAAAACAAATTTACTTTTTACCTAGATTGAAGGGTATTTTATATGCGACTCTCAGCATACCATATTCTTTTCGGGCTTTATTTTGCGCTGCTTTTTTTTTTGCTGAATTTTTATAGCACCCGCCCATGGGGTCAATTCTGCACGCTGGCTGTCATGTGTGCCCTGGCCAAAGCCCAATCCCAATCCCAAGCCCAAGCCCAAACCCAAACCCAAACCCAAACCCAGACCCTGAACCCATGCCCAATTCCAAATCCATGGACTCATATACCCGTGGATGGCAACGCGAAACGAGTGCAACACGAACTGTTTAATGGACTGGGCATGCACTATGTGCAACGACCCACCAGGTTCGGCTCAGTTTCTCAAACTTGGACCCAGAGCCAGTCCCAGGTGGAGCCTCCATTTCATGGCCATGTGAGAAGAAGACATCTGGGTCCCAGACACTCATACTCATTTCCCGCCGAAGTGTGTGTGTAGGTTAATCAGTTTAGCCAGCGGGCTTTTCATCAAAGAGCGAGCGGCACCCACACAGGCGACAGCCTATTGGTAAGGGAAACACTCAAAAAACGCAATGATCAGCAAATGATCATCCCAAATGTTAAATATATATTGGGTTCACCTGACTAAAAAATAAATATAGAGTATATTTATCGAAAACATAAACATAAATGTAATATTTTTTATTTGCGACGTTGACAGCTTGTGGGTTCTTCTCATAAAAACAAAACCATATATACTTTTGTCTGACACTTTGTTTAGGGAATGCAAATTTATCTTAAGGTAAGAAATATTTCTGAACTGGCTAATTTATTATCAAAAGATAATATTTGCAGATAATATTTCCTTTAAGAAAACACCTTGTTTAGTTCAAACTTATATTTTTTTTTACAAAATTACCTTTGCTTTCGCTCAAAAAAGGTTATTTTCTTGAACAATTAAATTTCAAGTGCAGTTTTGCAAGGGGAACAGATTAAGCATACGACGTGTTGTGCAGTTATCATCGAGATGGCAACGATTCCTAACGGAACGCCATGCGTCGTCGTCCCATGGCGGAGGTCTGTCCCCATCCCCCTCCCCCCGCTCCCTGGTCGTCGGTAATTTATGATTCGCAGCGCACGGCCTGCAAATGATCTATTGCCCATTGCAGTTATCCGAACGGCGGAGGAGGAGCAGGATAGGACTTTGGATCGGCACTTGTTGCATCAGCAGCGGTACAGTATAACAGCTACAAGTGATTTCTTTCGCATCGCAGCCTCCAGGCGCTCCTGACAGTTACAAAGTGCGCCCACTAGTTGGCGGTCAGGCTAAAATGACCCAAGCCACAAGCCAGGCACAATGCAATGCATATATGCGTTGTCGACGCCATCTCCCAACCTTTGATTAATGGACTTTTCGTGTTGGCTTCGATTCTGGCCCGGCGTCATAAATAAACCCAAAACTGCAACAACAGGCAAAAGGTGGAGCACGTCGGTGCTGAGCACATTTATCATTGGTAAACTTTATTCTTTACATTTACATACAACACGTTAAAATTACTTGTCCAATTTTATTTCTTTAGATATTACAATATTAGGCTTATTCGTATGGATATCGTAATTGAAGTTACTTGAAAATTGAAAAATAATGTTTACAAAACAGAAATCTATGTCAATTTTAAACTAATCTGGCTACTATAAGTTACGATTTTGTGTGTGTTCCGGCGGAGCGCAGGATGGGAGAGCTAGAGAACGATCGAATGCTGACGAGCATGAGTAAGATCTATACAATTCGAGCTGGCTTGGCTCGATCTATTGCTTTCGCTAACGCTGATCCTTTCGCTGTGGCTTCTGCTGCTGCTGGAGTTTCTGCTGATTGCTTAGACCGACTGATCTCGACCTGCTGCACTATAAGGGGGCACTATAAGGACGGCGGGTCGTACTGGAAGCCCGGGTTGTTGAACTTAAAGCGCGCAATCTCGAACTGCAGTGACTCGTACTGGATGTCGGCCAGCCGCTTTAGCTGATTCGCAATCTGCAGAGCATCGCTGCTGCTCAATGCGGCGCCAAGCGAACTCGGCTCCCGCTCTAGTTTTGTACTGTGCAGCGGCGGCACTGCCTGCATGTTGGAAATGCATCGCGGCGCATTTTTAACTGAAATGTTAGAAAAACATTCAAAAATTGTTATAATTCGAATGGACAAAGGAGTTATTTGCTATCTAAACACATTTTTAAGGACGAAAAATCTATGAGTAAAGTTGAGATACCAAACTAATTTCGGTAATAATTGACCCTTATATGTTTGAATATAATTGAAGTTATTTGAAAAATCATGTCCATCTCGGAACATTTAGCACATGTGTCTGATCGCGGTTTAAATCTAATCAAATCAAATGCAATATTAATTAAATATATCAACTTGTGTGCTTGCTTTGGTATAAGTTAAGGGACTTGACAATTTAAATGCTCTATTGAAAATATTTGAAGTTATATGACTTTGGGACATAGAAAGACAGACTAAGAACCAAGCAAACAAAATTCTGTCACAAGGAAATCAAGCGTTTCCCTTAATCGAATTGCATTAGGTACCTTCGTAGATGATCTGCTCCCTGGGCTGCGTCCGCATACGCTTGACGGGCAGCTCGCCATTGATCAGCTTGTTGCCGGATGAGGCCGTACCCGGATTGATGACTGCGGCAGCCGGCCTACGGGATGTGACGAATTCCACGGCGTGAGGCTGCACCGTATGGTGGTCGTCCTCCACTTGCTCGAAGGATGTGTTGTCCACGACGATGGTGCGATAGGTGCCGCCGCCTGTGTTGACCGCAGTGGTGGACGCCGTGATGCCGGCCTCGGCCAGATTCTCCTCCATCATGTCCTCGTGGTCGACGTGCTCCTCCACCATCTCCTCCTCGTCTACCTCCTCGTTGATGGCCTCCTCCACGGCGGCCTGCAGTTCCTTTTGAAATGCCGCCGAAGTGCGCTGGCCCAGTTCCTCCATGTCGTCGTCGTGCTCGTCCTTTTCGGACTTCATGTTCAGCAGCGTTTCGCCAGTGGTGCTGGGCACTTTGCCGAAGAGATCCAGAGCTCGGGTCTCCACGGAGGTCATCGAGATGTCCTTCTCCGTGGACAGCAGGCTGCGTCTGTACTTGCAGCGCGTGGTGTTCTTCCAGTCGTTTAGGCGCTGCATCGGGGAAAGGGATAAAAGAGATTAGAGTAAGGGGACATGGGGTATCCAGTGATCACCTAACCTTGCGCCACTCCTCCGGAGTGAGCGTGGGTCCGGAACTGCACTTGTTTAGCCGGTCGGAGAGCTCCTTCCACTTTTTGGTCAGATAGTTCAGGTCGTAATCGCGCGGCACTCGTCCGGTCGCGAAAATGGGGTCGCTCTCCATCATGTCGATGTACATTTGGTATTGCTCCGAGGAGGTGCGCTTCTTACGGCGGTCCATCTTGCCGGTCATCCGCTGTCCTCGCTGAGTCCTGGAGTTCTGCTTTTCTTGATAAAATCGGCCGCAAAAGCGCTAAAATGCAAATCGACGCCACAAAAAGATGCGAAGTGTTCACAAACAATTGCACGCGTTTGGGATTTTCTGGCGCATGTTAGTTGCAGGCGACGCAGGGTTGTATTCGGCATATCAGTGGTGCGCATTGTGCATTTGGCGGGAAACGCCAGACGATAGTTCTAGATCGAAAAAAATTGCGACATTAAAAATAGCTGTTTTTAAATAACTAAAAACAATCTGGCATTTCCACAGATTTCTAATAAACATATTTCTAAAAATAGTTTTCTGGCAAAAAAAAGTTTGGCCCCTCCTTTGCTGCCAAGTAAATCCCTTAAATTAGCATTGTTTATTTCTCATACCAATAAAGTAACAAAAATAGTAAGAGGTTTAGCATATGTGGTGGTCAAAAGTTGGCCTAGATTTAAAGTAACGCGACTTTATACAACCTTATATCCATTGGGCTAATTAAGCTAGCATAAAGTGGCGTCCTTAATTTTGAGTTGCAGCTTAAACAAAAATTAAAAATTTAACTTTTTCCACTAAACTTTTCGAGCGTTTCTTTTCTTCTGAGTGGCCGTGATATACTTCTTCTAGCAAATTTTCATCCAGTAAGCCAAAAAACTGAGCTTGCGTAATACAATGGTTGAAATTTATTATACACTTTTTATCACAAAGATATTTATAAAAAGTACAGTGATTTTGGGTCCCCGAAAATTAAAGAATACAAATAGAATATTTTTTCCGTTAAAGCATATGTTTTTCAATTCATTATTAAAATATACAGTATTTTCAATTTTCGTCATTAAAAGATGTCAAGTCGATAAGTGACAATCAATCTATTTTTTGGCAAACCAAAATGGAAACTTACGTATGTATTTAATCAATATTTTCAACTTAAAACTATGTGCGATATAATAGATTGTCGAATAATCTGCCTATACAACTGCGCTTATAACGAGTAATATTTTTTTAAATAAACATTTATAGTTCAAAATCATTACTTTCGTTTGCATCGATCGTTTCTCTGAACTAATTTAAACTATCAACCGAAGACCCTTAATTCTTCGCAGAATTAACAGGTCCCTCAATGCTTACATACTAGATTGTACAAAAGACTATTAGTTACACTGGAGCTATAATTCCGGGACATACTCAAATCCGGGATTATTGTACTTGAAGCGGGCTATCTTGAAATGCAAAGAGGCCTCGTGAATGTCCGAAATGCGTTTCAACTGCTTCTCGATTTGTTTGCCAAAGGAGGCGATGGGGTCACTTATGGCGGACTGCACGGGTGTTGCTATATTCGTTACTAAAATAAAAAGGTTTATATATACGATTAGATATGATTATATCCTCTACGAATCCGGAATGGAAACTACCTTGGTAAAAGATCTCCCCGGGACCTTCCAGCCTTATCCTTTTAACGGTATTGTGTCCATTAATAATCGTGGGGTGAATTTCCTCTGGTGTTACAAGCTCGTGGTACTGCTCGTAATCCTCTTCGTGCTCCTCCAAATCCTCCTCTTCGTCCTCCACATGCTCCTCCTCCTCCACTTCTTGAAAACCCGCTGAAGCAGGGAGCTCTCGATATGTCGGTTCAAGGGAGAAAATTTGCAGAGCTCGGTTTTCCAGCGGAGTTATATTCTTATCATCCGAGCTAATGCTGCGACGATATTTGGAGCGCGTACTGTTCTTCCAGTCATTCAGTCGCTGAAATTAAGGGTCAGTTGCCTGGGACTATATGTGTGATCCTCTAACCACCAACCTTTCGCCATTCTTCGGGCGACAATGTGGGACCATTGGTGCATTTGTTCAGCTGATCGCTCAGCTCCTTCCATTTTTTTGCGTCCAGAGTGCGACTCAATTTGTTGGCCGACATCAGCGGATTCTCTTCCATGAAGTCCAGATAGATCTCGTACTGGTAATAAGATGTGCGCTTATTGCGGCGGTTCATTTTGCTCCGGAATATAAGCCAGCAATTAAAAACAAGCCAGTTGAAACCGACGCCACAAGAATGCAATAAACGAAGAACTATCGATAACACAATCAGTGCTGGCTCACTAGTTCCTCAGACCAAAAAAAATACCAAAAACTCCACTATCAAAACAATCAATATGACCAATATTAAATAGAAGTAACTAGAAGCTTTTTAACTGTCATTTCACTTATTATGAAATTGCTAAATATCTTTTATCCGTTTTGCATTGGTTTGTTATTTTTTAGGTCCGTTGTGTGTGGATAAATTCAAGGTTTACCTTCTGCTAAAAATACTTATACATGGCCTTTCACAATACACAAAAACAAATTATGAAGAACAATTTGTTAACTCTACTACTCCAAAATTAATAGGGAACATAAGATCAATAAGCATTAGGCGAAGAACTCGTAAATGCGAAATTTTACATAGTCAACGAAATGGTACATAGTCAACGAAAATTGTTGAACTTACGGAGGAGTTTTCCTTCATTTCATAGTACTATCAATTTATTTTAGAAAAGACAAGCAAATAATTTTATATATATATTTTTTAAAGTATTTAAAAAGAAGTTGGACCGCCACTTTGAGCAGTGGCTTGCAGCATTTCCCGGTTCGCGAGTAACGGTCACATTGTAGTGCACAAAAAATCGAGTTTCCTGCATTTTCAGTTGCTTAAATACCCGAGTTATAGTGCGATTTCTGGTCTGAAAAGAGTGCGATATACAGGTGCAGACCCTTGACCATCTTCCAGACCGGAAGAGACTACGGAAAATGTGGCCACAGGCCCGTAAAATGACCGTGGAAAACGACGCATGAGACCCGAATTGCGAACCAGATGATAGAGTAGCGTGCCAGCGAGAGCGAGCGAGAGAGCAACGGAGAGTGGGCGAGAGGGCGAGAGGGAGAGGTAGAGAGGGGGAGGCCAGAGTAGACACAAAACTCCGAGCGGAGTTCTCGCCCATTTTCCGGCCGATTTCGCAGTCCATTCGGTTGCCATATAGTCCGGAATATGGCCGAGGAGGCGCCGGGTGTCAATGCCGGCGACGTGCCCGACTCTGGGGCGGAGGATGTGGGCGCCTCGGTGATCGTGGAGCCGGGATCAGAGGGCTCCAATGCCGGAGTCCGTACTCTTCCGGCTGCAGCGATGAAGTTCGCCGACCTCACAGAGAGTGGCAGCGAATCCGGGGACAACGAGGGTGAGGAGTCCGGGACCGTGGGCCCCGAGAATGGCAATGCCAACAGTGAGCCGGGGACCAGTGCGTCCGCCACGACGGAGGACGCAGCGGCACGCTCCTCGCCGCCGCCCAACTGCGCCATCTGCTTGTCCCGCTGCCGGCGCAAGTGCTTCACGGACTCCTGCATGCATCAGTTTTGCTTCAAGTGCCTGTGCGAGTGGAGCAAGGTGAGTGGCCTACTGAACCGTAAACGGAACCAGTCCTCTAAAGCTATACCCTTCTGTCCCCCACCCGCAGATCAAACCCGAGTGCCCGCTGTGCAAACAGCCCTTCAAGACCATCATACACAATGTCCGCACCCTGGACGACTACGATCGCTACCCGGTGCAATCGTCGTCGCCGGATCACCCTTCCCTACGATTCCATATAGTCAGGCGTCCCAGGTTCATGCCGCTGGTGCAGAACCAGGCCGTGATGACCAACGACATTGAGGCGGGCCTGGCCGCCGGAGCCGCGGGCGAAGAGGTCCTGCCAGCAGCCGAGGTGGCTGCCGGCCGTCACTCGTACAACCGCTTCGAACCCTACCGCATGGAGCTGATGAACTTCTACCGGCACGACCAGGACGCGGCCACCTCGGGCTCGCTGAGCCAACTCTGGCGGCGCTACGTGTACGACCGGAAGCTCTATGCCCTGCCCGTCAGCGACAGCCTGACGGGTCACTTTCGCGAGTGGAGTGCCCGCTTTTATAGGTGAGTGCTGATACCATCCATTCTACTCTTTGTTTTCCCCATGCTAAGGACTCCCGCTTTTTATTGCAGAAACAATCCCGCCCAGATGCATCGCCTGATGCCGTGGATCCATCGCGACATTGTCTGCCTGCTGAGGAATGCCGCCCACAGCGTGAGCACTGTGGTGCAGCTGATGCACGACATCCTGCCCATGACCAACATACTGGGTCCCACATTCCGTCGCCGGCTGTCGCCGTATCTGGGCGAGCGCACCAGCCACTTCATCCACGAGCTGTTCAACTTTGCCCGCTCGCCCTTCGACATGATCGGCTACGATCATGTGGTCCAGTACTCGGCACGCGTGGCCGAGGAGGTGGAGGTGGACCTGCTGGACATGGTGGAGACGCAGTCCTCGAACGGCAGTGATCTTCACCTGGAGGTGGCTGACGGCGAAGGGGAGGCCGCCAATGCCGAGTCCTCGAACGATTGGAGCACCGCCAGTGCTCGCCGTCCGTCGACCAGTGTGATTGTGACCAATCCCGGTGCCACACATTCCTTCAGCGTGACAATGGCCAGCGATGGCAGTGAGCTGCCGGGCATCTCCATACGCCGCACCACCACATCCAATGTGGGCTCCCAAACGGTGGCCATCAACCTGAGCATGCGGCGTCCAACGGCGGCGGCTGCGGCGGCGTCAGCAGCAGTTGCCAGCGAAGAGGCGGAGGTCATAGAGATCGACGATGGCGACGCCGCTGCGAATGCAGAAGTGGCAGCCATCAACGATGGGAGCAATCCCAGCCGGAGGCACGCCGGTGCCACTCTCCCCGTGAGTGCCCACATCGAACTGCAGAGCAGCAGCAGCTCGGGCGACGAGGATGAGTGCGTCTTTGTGCTGGAACTGAAGCCACCGCACCTGCGCACACCCGAGCAGGTGAGCTTGGACTCGAACAGCGACTCTGATGTTGTGTTCGTGAACGAGCAGAACGAAGCTCCTCCGGCTGCGAGTCACGACGACCAGGCGATACAACCCACTGTGGACCAGTCCTCCAGGGATCAGGGCTTGTTCATGGGCCCCAGCACCAGTGCGGCGGCCAACAGGGGCAAGAACTGGAAGCTGGTGGTGGAGGAGGCTCGTCGCCTCGATCAGTTGCGCACGGTGCGCTCAACGCGCTCGACACGCTCGAAGAGATCGCGTCAGCGCTCTTCCATCCTTGTCCGGAGTGCCAGCGGCAGCAGCAACAGCAGCTGCAGCAGCTCTTCCTTCCACTTGAGCAGCAGCAGCGAGGACAGCAGTGCCAGCAGTTCCTCCAATCCGGAGCCAGCCAAGAAAAAACAACGCAAGAAGAAGGCCTCAAGCAAAAAACGTTCAAGCGAATGTGCAAAGGGCAAACGATCATCTCGCAAACGGAGACGCCGCGCGGAGGATGTGGATCAGGGTCTGAGCCAGGTGGAGGAGGCCATTCTGGAGCTGCGGAGGCGGATGGAGCGGGAGCATACCGAACAGCAAGCCCCGGAGCAACCGGACAGCAGCAGTGACAGCCACAGTTCGTCTGGTGACGAATCTGGTGGCGATAGCACCGAGACTTCCGGTTCGTGACGATTCTTATCGCAACATTGCCTACATTGATCTATTGAATACATTGCTGTAAATATGGTAAAAAAACGAATGATGATTATATTCTGAACATAATTTTGGAAAAACTGCGGACAAATATGGAGAACTTTATACATTTATACTATTCTTATCGCAACGTTGTCCAAAAGTTTGCTTTAAAGATGATTCGAAACTAATATTACAGGATAGTTCCAAACTTATGTTCAGAGTATAGTCATCAAGTTGTTTTTTACAACATTTAAAATTACTGCAATGTATTCAATAGATCATTGCTGGCACTTAACTAAGTAGTATTACATCTCTTAAAAATATAAAGATAATTAGATAAATTAGTTATCTTAACCCGAGAGGATAAGTTGTTAGTGCTTTAAAGAAATTTCAACCTGATAAATCTCTAATATTATCATAAATTGTAGAGCACATTGGTAAATATTGGTTGTGTAATACCAACTATCTTCTAAAACCATCTGAAACCAAAGATAATTCAAAGCAATTTCACAAATGGTTGAAACCCCTCTAGTTTGTATGGATGTAGATAAGTAGAAGTGTTGTATTCTCTTCCATTTCGATTTGTAAACAATGCTGTTTGTCCACTTTTTCCCCAGGTCACCCCAACACCAATAACAACAACAACTCCAGCAGTGATGATTCAGATGATGACAGCACCGAAAACCTACAGCTAAGCGCTCTGCGGGCCACTCTAAAAGCAGAGGCAACTCTGGAGGATCGTAAGCCACTCAAACTGGAACTGAGGATGCCCGATGGCGATGAAGGGGAGCCGCAGCCGGAGTTGCCCCAAAACGCAGAGACGCTTCCAGCGCCGCCGGCGGACGCCGAACCGGGATGCAGTGCACCGAAACGGCGACGCAGCTGCAGCAACAGCAATCAGTCCAGCCAGAGCGCCAGTTTGGCCAGCAGTTCAACAGCCACATCGAGTTCGGTGCCGCCCAGTTCGTTCAGCTGGAGGGCAGCGGGTTATGCCGGCGATCCCCTGATGCGTGGTCCGGTGGCGATGGAGGAGCACGACATAGCCAACTCCCTGATAGAACTGTCCACGCTGACGCAGCCGCGGGAGATCGGACTCTTCAACGAACATTCTGATGGGGCAGACATGTCGCTTAGTTTTCTGCGCAACACACTACGCGGCAGCTCACATGCTTTGGATCAGGATGACGCTCATCTGGGCATCTACTCCGATGCAGATGCAGATGAAGATGCGGATCCGGATCCGGAGCCCAGTAATGGACAAAGTCCCATGGAAGCAGCAATCGGCGTGATTGGAGAAGCAGAGGTGGAAACCGCCGAGGATACAGCCACTGCCACTGAAGAACAAGATGAACCGGATGAGGACGAAGACGAGGACGATGAGGATGACGATGACGATGAAGGCGGAGATGAAGATGAACAGGAGGAGGAGAAAGCAGAGGAGAATGAGGTGGAGGAGGAGGATGATAGCGACAACAACGATGAAGAGGAGGAGGACCCGGAACCGGAACCGGAGCCGGAGAACAATGACCCAGACGATGCAACCTGGGCTCTAGCGTTTCTGGCTTAAGCGATAGATTCGATTTTTATTTAAGTTGTTTATTTAAGGAAGTGTTTAACTGGTTTCCGTCTTTGCTTGTTTCGATTCCTGAATCCCCTGAACCCAAAAATATAATAGTTATTGTAACCTTGCTATGTAAGTAATAAAAACCAGTAAGTGTAAGCTCAAAGTAGATGTACTCTAGCAATAGGGTTGCCATTTTAAGTTGTATATATTCAAACCCCTATATCTCTAAAATTTAAAGTTTAAATATAAATGTATGTTTACACACCTTTCAACTGCAACATTGTTTGCATGTTCTCGCATATAGCCCATCCCCAAAATCACATTCTATATCCCCGAAGCTCAGTCCCTTCCCTTCCCATCCCAACATCGATTGTAAATGTATTTATTTAAGTTAACCACAACCTACATATACTTACTATACTTATGGAAACTAGCTCTACTGTTCGTAGCTTATAAATCACAAAACTGGCGCCGATCAATATGTATATGGCGATAGTGTTAATGTTTTTTGCATAAATGGGCGTGGCCAGTTATGAATTTTAGTGTACTCTGCATACAAAGAACAAAAATATCTATAATACGAATCAAATACATAATGATTAAATGTAGACCATTCGATTTATTATTTAACGGGTTGGGTTTTTCAATGGATAAAATCAGTGCAACTCTTCTGTGCTTAAGCTTGGAATTAATGGTGTTCGATTCATTAAAAAAATATTTGAGAAATTTGAATTCATTAGCTGAAGAAGAATCTTGAAACTTGTATTTTAATTTTAATAATAGCGAACTTTAGTTCTTTTAATTAATTCAATTTTTGCTATAGCTCCAAGAGCAAGGAAAAGTTTATAATTCACTGCTTCGAGTAAACACTGTAATTACAAAAGTTAGTTCTCATTTCCATCGTTCCAATTTTCTTTCGTCGTATCGTGCAGAAGGCCTTAAGTCCGATAGTACAGTAGGGCACCATAACTCCGTTGTTTCTGCGCAATAAACAAAACTTGATTCAGTAGGCTTCTTATTTCGGCTTATGTGAATTATATTGGTTATTGTTGAGTAAACATGACCAAATTACTGGGGAAAAGGCTTGTGTGTCCAGGTGACAGAAGTCAGGGGAACGATGGAATCCGATTTGAGACTGACAACTCCAGCAAATTCCTTTGCCCAGTCACTTCGAGCTGAAGTTTCGTTGGAGTTGCACTAAGTTACATAATTTTTGATAGATCGGGACTAAGTTAGTAGCCAGTAACTATGATGCCCCGTTACATGGTCCAATGGCGAGTGTACGTCTATGCCAACTCGCTGTATTCGCTGCCGGAACGCCATAAGTCCGACTATCGCGATGTGTCGCCGCAATATTTTAGGTGAGTTGTAGCTCCCAGCGGAAAACTTGAATGATCTCTGCGAAATCCTCATATTTCACAGCCGCAATCCCTTCGAGATCCATCGGGTTATGAACTGGGTGAACCGGGATATTTCGGTGCTCGTTAAAACCGGTAAGGCGGATGTCTTCTGTCTGTACGAGACGATCCTCGACCTGCTACCCCGTGTCAGCATGAAGAGCTCGAGCTTCAGCTCGGAGCTGTTCCTCTACATTGGCCCCAAGACCCATCAGTTTGTCCACGAGCTGATCAACTTTGCCCGATCCCCGTACAACGACCTCATCGCCTACGAGTGTAACACCCAGTACAGGGCGTTGCCGGAGGATGAGAATGCCCCCAGCACCTCGTCGATGGCCAGAATGCGTCGGGATTTGACCCTGCGACTGCACAGCTTTGTGGAGTTCTCGCGTCGCATCAACCACGACGATTGCGGCGGCTTCGAGGCCGATCTGGAGCTGGAGGACGAGGACTACGGGGAGCTGCAGGATCTGATGAGAGAGCAGCTCGAGCAGCCTTTGCCGGTGCAGCTGGGCAGGCCAACGCCGGCCCCCAGAGCGAGCCAAGTGGCTACTGGTCAGGGAGGTCAGCAATCAGCGGCCCAAACAGGCGGACAAACCCAGCAGCAGCAGCAGCAGCAGCAGCAGCCGGCTCAGCAATCCCAACAGCCAGGAGCACAGGCAGGAGCACACCAAAACCAAAACCAGCAGCAGCAGCAGCAGCAGCAGCAACCAGGACATCAGCCGTCTACATCCTCCTCCAGCGGCATGCTAGCGAACAGAATGCAGGTGGAGGATCTGGATCTAGAGATGGCCATCGAGCGCAGCATGTTCGATGCCAGGACAGGACAGGATGGCAATCTCGTCCTGCCAAGCGGACGATTGATCCGTGTAGGCAATGCCCGTTTATTGCGCAATCTCCACGCACACGCATTAGGATCGATATCCGGATCTCGGCAAACTGCCACTCGCTCCCGTCGTCGTCATCCGCGCTAGGATAAACCTTTAACTACAAATGTCCTGTTGCCACTTTTTAGGCTCATGTATAATACATAGTACCAAATGCGCTGCGATCTCTCTGAATGCTCGCGAATACGGCAAATAAAAAAGGGTTCAAATAGCATTAAAAATTGATAACGATAACTGAAAAAGGGATGGCCCATCAATAAGAACAGGCCGTGGAAAATTGCGTGCCAAATATGCCTTTAGCGCATATTTCCTTTGTCTTAATTCCGCCCAAAAAGGTAGCAGTGCACCCCCCATCCCCCCTCCCTCCTCCTCCCTCCCACATCCCTTGTCACATGGCGCATGAAAAATTGAATTACACGCACTTTTGCGCATGAACGAGAGCTAAAAAAAAAACCAAAAATTGTTGAGTGAAAAATGCGGCCGATTTAGGGTTTTCGCCGGCAAAATGGGCCCGGAGTTACGGGAGTTACGGGAATTACGGATGCGGAGGTGGCCCAGCTGCTTGTGGTACCAAATTCACGGCCAGAAAATTGAGTTAAATATTCCTTTTTTTTTCGGTGCGGCTTGCTCGCCTTTCCCTGTTTTTTTTTTTTTTTTTTTTATCGACAGAAGGTATAATATAATTGTCCTGCCGTACACGGTAATTCAATGCATATTTGATTTTATGATTCCGTCGGCACAACGGAGCATTAATGCATATCGAATAAGGCCCTCCGAAATCGAATCGAATCATCATAATTGTCAGGGGGCGTAAACTTCGGCCATTAGGCCAGCTAACTGAAGATGAAAGATGCAGCTCGGCGGTGTAAAACTAATTTTATCATATTAACCTTTTTTAAATTGAAACATTTCAACCAAATTGTGTTAAATATCAATAAGAAAGAGTTATCTATATTGGATAAATATCAAAGACTCTTAAAACGTGTTCGTGATCATATTGACTTTTTCTAAACTAAATTTTTTTTGTCATCAAATTGTGTTTTTTATTTTTAAAAAAGGGATAAACAAATATTGAAAACTATTTAAATTATTAATGTAAACGATTTTAAAGATCATTTAATCTAAGAATTATAAATGGATACTAATTGCATTCGTTTATATGCACACTCTATTAACACGTTGCCAGGATAAAAAAAAAAACTTCTACCATTGGGCCAAGACAACTGTGGATGAAAAACGCAGTTTGAAGCTGACTAAAGGACTCCATCATTCATCACGGGATCTCGGCTTAGCTGTGGAAAAGTTATCCCTTAGTCTAAATGTCATTAGGGTTTTGTCGGCTGCATTTGCTTGGCTCGACTGACAAACTAATTTGCGTAATGTTGACGAAAAACTTTTTATTTGACTTGCTGACTTGGCCCAAAGCCCACCCACATTGCCGCCATCTCATTTCTTTTTCTTCGAAAGACAGCCAACGAATAAAAGCGAGACGATTCAAAACTTTGTGCCAGTTTGCGTTGCATTTCAAGACGTTGAAATGGGTCGGGGTGGCAATTGTCAGGCTGCGGTGCCGTGGCTAAAACTAGTTTGCCAGCCAGGATTTAAGTTTAAGTTGCAAATTACGCCGCCGACTTGAATTAAACGTTTCAGATATCACGCATACGCACCGCTGACTCGCAGGCGCCTCCTGGCCTTTGGCTTTAATGTGCATTTCATGAAAATGACGTTCACGATCTGCATAAAATATTCATATATACCGCTCAAGATGGCCGAGATTTTCCGGGACCCCAACGAATTATCCGGCATAAGGGTTCTTTTCCGAGTGTTCGTTGCGTTGTTTGGCTTATCTCAAATTATTAAATTATGCGCGTGGCGCAGCGAGCAATTAATCAAGACCACCGCCAAATGACATGCGGTGCGGGAGTTATGAGTTCGCATTTAGGCCGAATATTTTCGGGCCAGGATCTGATTTATGAGAGGACTCCGGCCACCTGTCGCCCCCACAGCCCTTCGCCTTTCTAAGCCCTGGAGAAAGCTCCGACAATCTGCTCATCGTCCCGCTCGATATCCCGCTGCAATGTGTCACTTTCGGTTTTATTCTTGTCTTGCCTCAGATTTCCGACCCTCATCCGTGGATTCCGATTTTGCAGGGACAGAAATGTATTTTACTGTTTATATGTTTAAGTAATGAAAACGAATTAATTTAATTTAAATTTTTAATAATGCATTTTCACAAAAATAGTTAAGTCTTTTGATTATGTTGATCGTCTGGTTGTTATACACCAATATATTGTTATTTAAATGTGCATAAAATACAATATTGTTGTTTATGATAATTTAAATTGCATATTAAATCGTAGGATTTATACCATTTTGCAAAGATCGAATAAAGAGCCTTTTTGTATACTTGTTTTCAGTGTAAATATCGCATAGAAGTATAAGTTGTCAATGAGCCACTTATTTATAAACATATATAAATAAATAAAAAAATATAATATAATCTGTATTAAACGTTAAGTCTTTTATATGAAATGATGACGAATATTGCAAGCAATATCAAGTTTTTTCTCAGTGCACTCTGCTGTTTTTCCCCTTTCGGCACTTCCCAACTTTAATATGTTGGCACAGCACGGAGGCACGGCGTTCGCGTCGAGTTTCCATTACATTGCAGCGGAAGCCGGATGTTGAAATTGTTGAGGTTGCTTCGTCAGCGTGGAAATGTTGTGTGTGCGGGTGTAAGCAGCTTAGCAGACTCCTTCGACGGCTGGCGGTGTTGAGGAAATTGCCAGGAATACCAACCATGGCTACCGCGACGCGATTCGAAATCGATTCCGGACGCAAACACGAAACCCAATCGCGGTCGTTCTTTAAATGTTCAATCAAAAACTTCTCACTTCTCTCTCGAGGAATGATTCAATTTTCGCCACAATTGTCGCAGCTTAACTCTTAAGCGGAAACTCGCCTGTTTGGCTACGTAACCGAATTGAAGTGAAAAAGTCATAAAACAGTAATCACTTTTCAATAAACATAAAAACGTTCATATTATTCAGCATTTAAATCTTTCGAGTATCGCTAAGTATATTTCAAGGGATTTTAAATTTTAAGTTGATTAGTTTTTGTCTTGCATTCATTGAACATACATTTATGTTTAGTAAATTATTTAAGGAAGAGATTATTGGTTTAATACTTGTAATTATAGTATAGGCTTTATGTTATTTTGTATATTCCATTGCTTTAAACATTAAACATTCAATTGAATTCAGCCTTAACAATCGCAATCGAACCTTCAAAGTAAGTGTTGATTTCCGAGAACACGTTTTTATTTTAATTTCTGTGTAAATTGCTCACCATTCTCAGGCTGAAATAAATATTAATGTTCTTTAAATGGGTGATTTTCCTTTACTTTGCTCTGTGCTGGCCTGTTGCGTGACATTCGATATTCGTGTTTTTCCTTTCCGCTGCCGCTGCTACTCCACTGAAGCTGACTTTCCACTTTCTTGCCGAGAAAATGCGTGTGTCATAAATCTACTCCCGCGCCTTTCGCTTAAAATCAAGCTATTTATCACGAGGCGGCGAAGACGACGTCATGCTGCTGCGGTGGCAGCCAGGATACAAGGATGCCTGGATTCAGGGATGCCAAGATGCCGGAATGCCAGAATGCCATAACGCCATAACGCCACTGTGCCGCACTCTTATCATCATCGAAGTGGGCGGAGGCGCATATGTTCCGTGGCTGTTGATGCCTCTCTGCTGGATTTTTTATGGGTCTGCCAATGTGGACCGCCTGCCGAGGTAAAAAGTTGCGGACAACAAACTTTTCTTCACGCTCGGCTCCTTTCTGCTCCTGTTTCGGCTCCCTGGTGCGGGCGAAGGTGACAAGAATCCGGTAATTTGTGCCTTCAAGGTTAAATGTTAATGTTCGCCATTATACAAACATTCGGCGTTTTGTTTTGGCAGCAGCAAACGGGTTATGAACACGTGCGACAGTCCGAAAGGTCCTCGTTGCGTATACGTAATTTTTTATTCTCCTGCTAATTTGACTGCCGTCAGGTAATAATGCTCCCCCACAAGTTGCCATTAGTTTGCTTAGGCTGCCGGCCATAGTTTAAAGAAGCCAAACTAAACACGACCAACGACAATGTTTATGCTTAAATGTTTTTGCCCACTGAGCGGAGTTGGGCGAGCCCAAAAGCCATACAGTCGGACCTCACAAAATTAAATTTATTTTAGATTAATTTTAAGATTAGTGTGAGCAGTTCAGTTAGTGGTTTTCAAAATATTTAACAAATTGTAGGAACGAGTGGCAAAAATTTTTTAAAATTTTAATTTTGTACAATTTTTTTTTGTTTAAATTATTTTATTTAATTTTTCTCAGAACAAAACTATTATTTTAAATAAAACAAAAGAAAACAACCTTGAATAACTTTATTACCGCTTAGCTGAAGATTAAGGTTTAGTTTTTCAAAAATTCAAAAAATCATTTTTCTTGTTTTTTCCCTTAAGTTAAATTTTGGAACGCAAGTCTTTGAAGATTTTCAACAAACTTAATTAATTAAGGTACGATATCTATAGTTTGTGCTATAAATGCCATGGAAGTATGACTGTCTTTGCGGAATGACCTTTTTGGGACTGACTTGCGAGAGCCTTGAAATGGCTGCTAGGCGACCGTCTTAATGGCAGCTCCAAATGTTGCTAATGTTAATTTAAGAAAATATCCCGACTCGGCTGTGTGTGAGTGTGTGTGTGTTGCCTGGAAACACTTGCGGTGCGGCAACATTTGTGCATTATTATTTGCGGTCAAGTCTTTTGCGGCTTGGCCTTTTAGCATATCCAAACCCCTTTGGAACCGCAGCAAATAGCTTTGCCAGCAGCGAACTAATTAAAGAAATATTCATTTCAAAATACTTGTAGCTCCGGCGGATATTACACACACAAAAACACACACTCGCGCTTTGAAACACCGCTTTGGCTTCGCTTGTGTGTGACGTGCATGAGGCAATCAATTACGGCGAACCGTTTTGCCAAAAAAAGCGTGTTGCCTACTTTCCGGCGCCCGCGTGTTTGCCAACACAGCAGCACAATTAATTATGTACATTGGGGCCCCCTTTTTCCACTACTACCCAAACCATCGCCACACCCCCTTTCCCTGCTGTTTGCCCAAGTCTGTGTTTGCCAACACGCAGGAAAAATGTTTGCGGAAATTATGGATGAATTGGGTTTGCCAGCAATTCATTTAATTCGTTTTTGTGAACTCTTTCTGATACTCATATAAATTAAAATGCTCAATTGTTTATATCCAAAAAGTGATAAATTTAAAATCACATTCAAACAGGAACATTTGAGAAATTTATAAACAATATATTTTTCACGAGCTTTTTAATAGATTTAAGTAGCATTATTTTTAGATAGCAGAATGATTTAATATCCTCATTAAAATAATTGAAATACATATATTTTCATCTGAATGAAAGTAAGGATTTAAAAGTAAGATATTTTACCTTTGCTGTCATTTCTCCCAGTGCAGAGAATAAGCGGCGGAGGATGAGAGTCATCCTTGAGCTTAGACGACAGCATATGCTCATGCATGCCTAATTACGATAAATCCTTGCCCTTGCCCGCTCTCACTTGCCAACTTTCTCAGTCTCTTGCTTTCACTTTCTCTTTCGGGACAAACTTAGTTCGCGGGAACAAGCGCGCCCAAATGAAGTAGCCTGAAACAAAAACAAAAACAGCAGCAGCACTTCACAAGCATCCTTTGGCTGTGTGTATGTGTGTGTGTGTGTGTGTGTGGGGTCTTTGAAAGTATGAGTGCGTAGGCGTTCATAATTATGGCCGTATTTAGAGAAATTGGTTATTATGTGCTTAACGCCATTTGTCTGACTGGAAATAGTTTGTTTTCCGTGGCCCCCTGTTGTTGCCTTTGCCTTTGGGGAGGTGTGCTTAGCCACTTTCCTAAACCGGAAATATGGCTTAGGAAGCTTTCAGCAGTTTATATTTAGCACAGCTAGTCTCAATTCCAAGGTTTTTTGCAGGGAAAACCATAAAAATATAACGTTTAAGTAAAATATGAAAAACATAACAATTAAATTTATATTAAATACATGAAAATAAAAAAATATTTGAAACTTTTGATTATAGAAATCAAAATTAAAACATATCAAAGACTAACCTACTATACATTTATAAAGCATTGAAGCTTATATTGCGACCTCATTGCCAAGCCCAAGCCAACAGACCTACAATTTTAATGGCATAAATAAAGATATTTAATCTTTTTTTAAAATTCGTTTTCATCTGAGGTTGGATAATTTTGTGAAAAGTGCTTAAATATATACTTTAATTTAAAAAAACCTTTATCTCAGAAAAAAAGTTCTTGATTTAATCAAACCCTATCTTAAAAAATCAATGTTTGCAGTATTTGTTCGTCTCTTTAAATTTTACCCAAGCACTAACATACTTATATTTTTTAATTTAAAACTAAATCAACTTTACAAAACTATTACTCCAGCGCTACTGATTAGGCTTATAGACTAACGCACTTAAAACACAGCCCATTTCCAACGTCCTAGTCCCTTACATATTGCAATTAATTAAAATTCCAGCTAACTAGCAACTCTTGTGACCACCCTCTTGGTTAGTTGTGCTTGCCTAATACTTGAAATTGTTTGCTAATTCGTTATTATTGCCACTTTACCACGTTGCTCCTGTATTGGACGTCGTTCTTTGGGCAATTAGGCCAAGGCGCTGGATAGCAGTGCCAAGTGTCCCCTTTTCGAGTGGCTTTCGCTTTGAGATCCGGATTCCCTGCATGCATGTCCGTCCATCAATAATGTATCCTGGCGCCTCCTTGCTCGTTCGTTATGCCATCTGTCAATTGACCATCCATCAGCTCTAATTAATCATGTTCGGGCCTAATGAGTTGCTCTCAAATATTCTGGGAATGAATGGATGCCACTATTTCGAGCCGGTTGCTAATGGAACTGATGCTCGGCCCATGCGATTCAATTGTCGCCGAATCGATAGCGTTGTTGCACTCACAATGCAATACTGGCACTACGCATTTGCAATTTCAATAAAACCAACAACTGCGCAGAAATCCTGCAATGAAAGGCATGCACTGGGAAAAAAGTGTCAGTTACTAATGCTAAACGAGCACATTGAAATTGCCTAATTAAAGTTAACCATACTGTTTAAATCTATAAGCATGTGAAAAGATTCCTTCAATTTTAGTTTCAATTATTATCACAAAAAAACTTAGAGATTCAAAAATGTCTTATGGCTTTACAATAATTTTATTTTTTGTTAACAAAATTTAAAAGTATTTTTGACTGGGATTAGAACCGACAGGTTTCTATAGGTTCAAACAATATAAATATTTCGATTTATATGTTATTATATTATTTACCGTAACCAAAACGTTGCGGTTACTGGTATTGTATCGGCTTAAATAAAACATTTAATTTCATTTTCTTCTACCACTTTATTTTTAATGCAAACATTAAATGAACAAAGCGAATTACTTTTAGTGTATAAAAGCTTTGATTTTATTTACTTTTATATATTTACATATGTACGCTTAGCAACTTCACATAACCTGCATATAACATTATTTTATATATAACATTTTTTATTACATTTTTGACTTAGGGTTCTATGCGCCATGCGAGCATTTAAAGACACAGCGACATCCTATGAATAAATGTTAACATTATCTCTTTTTCTTCTTTTCTTTGCATTGATATTGATATGTATTGTGAAGAAATCCTAACTAAACTGGTCCCCTAAAAGACAATTTTCCTAATTTTGTATAACCTAATGAAATCAAAAATATTATATACTCATTAAATTCAAATATTTATTTATATTAATATTTTCGCTCTGTGCTCGGGAAGATATAGCTATGGATATGGCGATGTTAATGGGGACTAACCTAGAGTCCGTCAACAACTTGAGCTGCCATGGCGATTGTGTTGACATCTTTGTTTTGGCGCGCTCATAAATCGTAATTTTTTGGGTTTGTTTTTGTTTTGACTGAAGCTGCGGCTTTGTTTCAGCTGGCTCTTTTAGCGGAAAATGTCTTGACGCAAACTCGATTCATCAGTCGATTGACAAGAGTCTGTCATGGGAGACAAGCGAATGGCCAGACAAAAGACCAAATGTCTGGCGAGAAAGGCAAATTTCAGACCAATTATACAGAAAGTGGTGGCAGAGGGGAATGATTCTATTCATAGAATACTAAATATTTACCACATAAAATGGTGAAAATATTAATTAAATAAAGTGAAAACAAAAGTTCTTCTTATACAAAAATTTATATGTATATTTTAATAGAATTCATCTACTAATGTGGTCCAAATTGTGAAAAGCACGTGGGTATAAAAAAGCTTACCTAAATTTTATATTACTTGTTCTTTTATCAGTTTCAGTGGAAACCACTTTGATATTGACTTTTACTTTTACTGCTTTTCTAAAAATTACACATACCTAAATTATCTGTATATTGATGATTATAATTAAATAAACTAAATACAGCACTTAAAGGTAGATCAGATTTTATCAGCATTAAATAATCTTGTAGTATTGCTAGTTAATAAATTTTCCTTTTAGCGATTTCAATTAGCCTTGATTCCATAACCATATAAAACTCGCGTGATATTTGTTAAGACATCAATTTCCTTTTCCTATATAAGTATCAATAAACGCCTTTATTTCTATAAATATTTAAGAAATCTAGCATCTAAAATGATTCACGCTGGTGGAAAAATGCGTGGGCACCGATCTGTTTCCTTAGCATTTCTTTCTGCCGAACTAAGGAAAAGTGAAATCTTAAAGTGGAAACTGCGGAATAAGCCAGAACAATAACAGGTAACGATACGTATTCAACAATATATATTTGCTCTTGGACTTTCTGCGACATTGTAAAAAGCAAACGGAATTTTTAAAGACAATTATGGTGTATATATTATATGTTATTATATAGAATGCATGCACAGGTTCGTTGGGGTCGGGTGAAGCTGGGAGACAACAAAAGTGCTACGTGAAAGTGGGAAGAAGACACTGAAATATTTGTGGTACTTTTGTTGTTGCCTCAGGTTATATTTATAAAATTTCACCTCAAGAACGGCTGATCATCAACCGCCCGAGAGTCGAGCGGAGCAAAACATTCATTTTCATTTCTGGCACGCTCGCGAGTGGACGTGCGGACCGATACGCCGATAATAGCTATAGCCCAGTTCGATACCCATCCATATATATATATATATAGTGTATTTGGGGAGGTGCAAAGATCTGTCCATAGATCTTTCACCTGTCGCGCAGTGCGTGAGGGTGCGATATATGCCAAAAGCACCAGTAACCGTGCCGCGAGTGTTGGTTTAATCCGGGGAAAATACATATCAAACCTGAGATTGAGAGTGAAGCCAGTGAAAGTCCTTTTGCCGCCAAGGCATGCGAATAAATTTGCAAAAGTTTCGCGAACCATCAGCAAACAGGAGAGTCCAACGCAAGTGAGTCGGGCAGGGAAACATCCTCATTTTAAACCCGTTTTTGGAAATGCATTCAAATGGAGATGAGCTCGGCGCATTCAATGGCAGCTGATTATGTAAAAAAACGAACGAAAAGGCGTGAGAATCAGGCGAGAGAAGGAGCTCGTGAAAATGTCACCTGGCTGACAATTCAGTTTTCCCAGCAGCCCGCACACCCTCACACTTTCCACATTTGTGAAAAGTTGTCAAAATTATTTTCATCTTCTTCGGATTCGCGTTCAAAATTTATTAACACATTTTGACATAATCATGTATACAAATATATGTAGATGAGGATCTGTTATATATATGGTGTGCATAGCTCATCAAAAAGCATGGCAATAATTTGCCCACACACCAACACACACACAAACACAAAGACGCACATTGCTCATACGCCGTGTTGCTGCCTTATTTTTAGTTCGATTCAATCAGCGACATTTTCAGAGATTTTCTATTTCCATTTTTGCTGTTTGCTGTTTGTGTTTGTCTTTTGCCCGCTACTCTCTTATCATTGATTGCTTTGTTTGCTTTTGTTTCGGTTTCGGTTTTTCTTGTCTTTTCATTCTCTTTCGGCTTCCTTTTGGAATGTTTGCGGTTCGTTTCTTATATTTATTTTCATTTTCACACCTCTCACACAAAACATTTTATTTCTCGTTTCGAAATACCAAAAACATGCTGAAGATTAAACGAGAGCGGTTGGGTTTAAATTTATGAGCCGCCTGAAAGTAGGCAACAGTTTTTCAGTTTTCCTTTTAGCCTTATTGCAAGCACTCGGCCCTTTTCCTCTCGCCTTCCCCTTCTAGCCCACCACCCCCTTCCAATCCACTCGCTCTTTTCGAGAGTGCTTTAGCTTGGCGGAAGTTCAAGGTCGCTGGCTGCATTTAAGAAGTGCCATTGCAGTTGGCTTGCAAGAGATACTCACTCAAACAAGTTTTGAAACTGGTGGCCCAACTTACAGACTAACTTGTATTGAGCTGAAAATGATCTTAAGGATTGTATTAAGCTTGAAACATAATTTTCAATAGTTTCATGTTTTAACCTTTTTATGTAATTGGCTCAATATATTGATACAAAAAAACATTGCCAAATATTCATACTAAGTACGAGCAAACACTAAATATACCTTTTAAAAAGTTTTTACACTTTCAAATGTAACTTTTTTTAAATGCTAAAAGGGAAACTTTTAAGCTAAAACACTGCCTTATCATACAAAAAGCATTCTAATTTAAACACATTTTATTTAATTTATAAAATCAACTTCAAAGCTGTTAAATCCGGTCTGCATGGTTAATTTCTGTTAATAATGTAATAAAATGTATCTAGATTCTCACTCAATGCATGTATTTTTTTTTGCTAAAAAATGTTCAAAAAACATAAAGTACACCAACAAATTTTTAAATAACTGGTGTTTCGGCAACAAGTTTTTTAAGTTTTTCATAAAACATTTCAAATTATTTATTGTAATATCTACAAAAACAGAAAAATTATATTAAAAATCAATTAAAATCTCAGTGTAAAGTGTATTTTATTGCTGAAAAACAAACTTAAGCAAAGCCAACCGCTATTAGCTTGGACTACTCGCCGTTAAATCGAGTTTAAATATTTTTATTATTATTTTATTATTATGGTTGCCAAAAGTTTGTATTTTTAATAGTAATACAATGAAGCATTTGCCCCTTACAAAACAATACAACTGTACAATAAATAGGTCTTGTAAAAATGGTGGGTGTTAAATTTCTTTTTTGTGTTCGATATACTGATGATTCCGCGGAGGAAGTTCGGAAGAAGTAATGTCATTATAGATTCGGAAATTGGTTTTTCCTTGTTTTATTGTTTCTGTTAATTGGAAGCATCTTTCCACCACCTTTGCGAGTTAATTAAAATGATCTGCTTTCGATGCCACATGCCCGCCCACTTTGGTTCATTCATTAACCTGGTCAAGTGTGTGCAACCAAAGGGCTTATCTGTCGCACTGCACAATAAGCGAACCGTAAGCGCATTCCGAACTTCACTACCATTCACTGTGAGCCGCCCAAAGACCATCGAGCACCGCCCACCGCCCATCGGTCTTCATCATTGTTTTGCTTACCGCAGTCTTTGAGGCCGTGTAATTAAGTTGGCATCATGCGGCTTATGCGCAGCGTGTTAATGGCCAGGTAAACGGCTGCTGGTCGCTTTCTCCGCCCATTTCGATGAGATAGATCTGACCATTGAAAGGCGACTGATTCAATGGATGTCGCCAGGGCGTCTCTCCCGGTTCGATTTGTTTCCTGTTGAGCTGCGGCCAAAAATGCCATCGATTAATCATCAATTTTGGCAAAGTCAATTGCTTTACCTTCAAAATGCTTTTTGTTTATTTTCAGCCAGCAGAGTTAACAGCCGAAGGAACAGGCCCCGTTCAAGGGCGCCTCGGATACCGCAGTCGAAAACAAAACCAGCAGTACTAACTGTAAGTAATGACCGCTGAAATTGGAACGTCACAACACTTTGTAGTGTAAAGATTTCCCCCTGGGAGTGCGGGATCTTGCAGCCATATTTCCTAAAAGTTTCGATTGCGTTTGCTCCTCTGTCTGCTCCGTTTATTTATAGCCCACGACTACTGTGCAGTTCTTTTTTTGGCCTAGGAGTGCCGACTGCAGCCTGTGAATTCCGGGCTAGAGAGTTTCTATTTTCAGTGCATTCCCAAAAGGGAGATAGACAGATATACAGAGCCAGCGAAACGAAGTTCTGACCTTGAGAAGCGTGCACAGAAAAAATAGCTCCGGAAATTGGATAGTTTTCGCAAATGTTCCAAGTTTAAAAAAAATGTGAAGGAGTTTTAAACTTTTGAGTGGCTATTAATGTTCATTTGGAACTGATTTTAATCACGTGTTCTTCTCATAACAGTTCTAGTTTTAAAGTTAACGGTCTTATTAAGACCGTAATCAGTTTTAGTTGGCCTACATTACAGAATAGAATATAATAATAATAAATTAATAAAAATTAATTTTCAAAATAAAATTCGGGCAGGCTTAAAAAAAGTGAAATAAAGAACAAACTTGAACTTAAATATATATTTACTTTTTAAATGTACCCAAAATTTCAAAATTCAAACAAAAAAGAGTGAACTGCCGGACTTAACTTTGATGAAAGTGAAAACTTTGTAATTAGCACGGCGTAATGTTTGGCGCGTTTGCCGGAGGGGCGATAGGCGGCAAATTCGAGCGATGCTCGCTCCAATTTTCAATGAAATTTATTTTTAGGGCCCGTTACAGCGAGATACACAAAATCTCACAAATAGCCCAGCAATGGGATATATGTAGATGGAAATTGCCGGCGTGCGTCCGCATGAGCAAACCAGCTCAGTTGATGACGTCAAGCGTGTGCGTACAAGTATGTGTGTATGTACCGAATTCGGTTGCGATAAGCCATTAAGTAGCCGATGTCCAGGTCCTAGGCGAGAAGTGAGAACTCCATTTCGGAGCCACGTGCAGTGTGAAGTAGTCATTTGTATCTTTGTATCTCATTAATGGACTGCAGCCATAGGCTGTACAGATACATACGCACGATGCCAAGAATATATTTTTGCGTTTGGCTTACGATCGCGCATTTTGTTTTGTTTCGCTCTCGCGCTGCTGGCGATATACATAAGAATCCGCAGATACACAGCGAAAATGGGAGAGAGTAGAGTGCCGTGGATTGTATATATTTAAAATATTGTAGACTGCTCGTGTGCTTGGCAATTTTCACTTGCCCTCAGTCGCTTTTTACATTTCCAATCGAATTCTACTAGGCGCGTTGCACAGCACAAAATTATACAAAAAATTATAGAAAAAAATTCAAACGAAACCGTACCGATTTAGATTTATAGAAAGTAAAGTAAGGCGAACGGAAATCGATTGTACACATTTAATGAAAGTGCCCAGAACGTGTTGGAAACGATTGAGTTTTAAGGATACTTGCATTGCCAAAAACCAATTGCATTTTATGATTGCCTTCGAGTGCCGCTTTGACAGCAACAGCAAGGATTGCCAAATAGTTTCCCATTTCTATTGGTGAGTCGGGTTGCTATGTATTTTTATGCTTATTTTTTTTTTTTTTTTGAATTTCTGTTCAACTGCGGTTGACCCAAATTTCATCGAATTCATTTCCATTTATTTGTGTTGATTTCAATTTTCAGTGCTTTGCGTTGATGATTTTCTGTCACCAACTGTCAATAGCGCGAAAGTTTGACCCATTTTGTTTTGTTTTTTATATTTTTGGCACACATTTTTCTGACGGTCAAGTGTGGGTGTTTCCGTTTCCTGTTGGCCGTTTACTTCTTCCTGTCTTATAATTCGACTTGGTCGTAACCCCCTCAAGGTTAATGATTTTCTCGGCAATTCTTTGTGTAAACAAAACATTGAACAACTGTCGCCATCAATCAGCCTTTTGAATAAAAACAAAGAGCAGTGAGCAAATTTAAAGGAAAATCAGACAACACAACGTTCTGGCTCAAGAGCATTTAAGATTTTCACGGATTATTGGTTTGGTATTCTAAGAAATAACTAACACTGCTTGCGAATGCATTCAAGGCTGCATAGGAGTATTCCGGGAATTTAATTTGGCAGACATAGCCATATGACCTCCCTGTGCTTTCCCGTTTAAGCCAAATGTGAAATGGGGGTTCCGGCAGTTTCTGGTGGTGGCTTTCATTATGCTGGCGACCAGCTTTTGGCTATTCATTTTAATCCTTTTAGCAGCGATTCACAAATGCAATGGCTAAATTAGATTCGCCACACACACTGCACTCCGCTCGAAACCAAAAAAGGACCTCCACTTTCTGAAAGACCACCCATTTGCCTTTTTTCGGCACGCACAATTAGAGCGAACGACAAAATTTCTATTCAATTTGATTTTAAGCGCATTTTCCAGTTAATTGCACTTCGCTCGCATATGTCGGTAAGCTCATACATATATCCACTCTTTGCAATGGCATCATTGTGAACTTTTGGCCGCATTAAATTGATGCTTTAAATATCCGAAACCAAACCGAGGCAAACACGACAATAATGGCAACCAGGCGCACGACAATTAGTGGTGGCCAGCATGGACATGGAGCAGCGATTCCATGACTACTTGTACATCCTCCCACATTCCGCCTTTATTTACGAGCAGGAAGTGCGCATTGGTCCGAGTTTGTGAGCGACACACGCGGCGTATACGCGATGCATATTGCCAGCAACTGCGAAATCGTATTTATATTTATACTTCATATACGGCGCTGGCTGCTTTTCTTCCCTCTTAATACGAAATATGTGTGTCATTTTTATTATTAAAATCTCAACTGCGGCCAGCAATGTTCCCTTTTCCATAAGGAAAGCGAATGTGAGGAAGATATTGCAGAGTCTTAAAATATGTGGCAAGTAGCTTATGAAATTGTGCAATACAAACTGATATATATTTTTGATTCATAGCCACAGTAAAATTTACTCAAAGAACATGCAGATTATTTGAGTTATTTGCTTTTAAGCAGTGAAACATTTATAAGCCAATATGATACTTTTTTGGCTAAAAAGTTTATACCCTCTCTGTTTTCTTGCCAAATTAAATGGATACATAAAAGATAATCGAAGTGAAACGTTTAATGAAAATTCATTATGACATCTACAGGAAATGCATGACACCCGTTTAAACGAATCAGTTTCGGTTTGTCTTAATATGGATCACGAATATTAAAAAGTCTTTTGAAACATAAACTCTCATTATTAAATCGTATTTTTCATTGCTTGGTGAAATTGGGAACTGATATTTAAATAATGCTTGAATTTAAGTGCAGCGAAACAGGAGACACACATAACATTCTGAATTCTCATGCCAAAACGTCGCTTTCCTCGGATTTCATTTGCTGATGAGCGAAAATAGAGGGGGAGCGAACATCTGATACTGTTGAGTATCTCGGGTTCGTCTAAATAAACTTGTCAGAGCCGCTTTTAATGAAGCAGCCATAAGCAGATTTGTGGCTTAGTGTATTTACCCGGGCCAAATGAAGTCGGCTCGCGACTTACGACAACGAAATGGTCAATTTATTGTATGACTTTTGGGGTCTGTGCTGTGTGCTCATTCAAATGCAAGAATTTCGTGGGAATCCGATTGCTCGGGCTTTTTTTTGGGCCGAAGCTTACCGCCTAACAGACGGCCTGTCGTCTTATGATGAGCTTAGGTGGATCGGGGAAAGGGGAAGGGGAGTTTGGCGGTCCTGAATTTATAATGATATGAATATCAAATTGACAGCGCCTCAGCGGTAAAATCGAATCAGGCCTAATGACTGTTTTGCATTTGATTCCTCTCCCTTTTCATGTCAGTGAGCCATGGAGCAATTTGAGCAGCTGCTGACGTGCTGCGTCTGCCTGGACAGGTACCGCATCCCCAAGCTGCTGCCATGTCAGCACTCCTTCTGCATGGAGCCCTGCATGGAGGGACTGGTGGACTATGTGCGACGGCAGGTAAGGCGATCATCATTAATCATCCCACTGTGCGAATGCATGTAGCCGCTATTCGTTGAGTGCGTGCGGCAATTTGGTTAACGCCGCCTACGTCACACATCGCAGATGTACAGTGCGAAAAACTTACATTTATATTTAAATTACATACGAATTGAGATTTGCAAGCAAGCAAACCTATCCTTTTTGCAAAATTCCCATTTTCTGTATAGCTTTGCCTTTAATGTTTTTAGTTTGCAGTAGAAAGGTGATATAGACAATATTCATAAAATTTGTTTTTATCAGTATTTTTAGCTCATTCATAAACACATTTAAGTTGTAGTTAATCTAAGTATTGTCAAAGCTTATCGACATTGTTAAAGTTGTATTTTAACCTCATTTAAATTGTATGTCTATTTAATTCAGATTTATCTGAAAAATATTTTATTTCTTTTGAGATAAATAATAATTAGGAACAAAAAACTATTTTCCACAAATACATTATTGTGAAAATATTAAATTAAATTTAAATTATAATGGTACTACAAGATTTCTCCTCCAATTTCATATTGTAATATATTGAGTTTTGATTTGATTTTCACCTCAGTGTAACTGCTTAACTAAAAATCTCGCAAGGGAAGTGAAACGAAATGAAATGGGAGGAAAAACAAAAAGGCGCCCAACAAGACGCCCCCGAAAATGTTGTATTTATCTTGTTGCTTGCGGCGCATTTGCGTAGATATCTTGTTGAAAAATTATATAGAAAGGCATGGATATATGTAGGCTCGAATGAACCCACAAGTACACGAAAGTGTGTATCTGTGTGGTGCGCTACTTATAGAGCGCCTCTGTCTGCATGTATTTATAAATTTTTGTTTTGGCCTTTAGCCAGCGCCACGCAAATAATTGGGAAGCATTTTCATTGTGTTGGCCAAACTCAAGAAAAGAGAAACCAAAAAAAAATATTTATGTGGGGAGAGAAAACGCAAGTTGCAATACCTGTCATGCTAAAAGAAAAGCCACAAACTGAAATTGATCTTTATGGCAAAAAAAATTAGATGACAGGAGATGAAAAGCGCACTCAAGATGCCTTCGCATGCAACTAACAAAATGTGAAAGGTTTTTAAAGTTGCGAACAGATGAAAAAAATGGAAAAGGTCAAAGGGGTTTAAGTAAAAGTGGATCTAAATATAATTCTAAAGCTTAAAGCTAAGAATTAGCTTAAAAGGGATGTTTACATTACCTTTAAGGGATTTCATCTTTAACTCAAAGCTTTAGGCAAATGAATTCCCAAACTAATAAAAACACTTTTGCTAATCATTTAGGTAAAATGCCCGGAATGTCGCGCCGAACACCGGATACCCTACAATGGCGTGCAGGCCTTTCCCACGAACGTCACCCTGCAACGGTTCCTGGAGCTGCATATCGAAATCACCGGAGAACTGCCCGATCCCACATCAGGTATGATTAAGTTATGCAATTTTAATGTTTCAAGTTTCATAAAAAAAGAATTTCCCTTTGGGCAAAAAAACCAATTACACGCCGGCAAATTCCCAGGGACAAATAGTTCAACTTAAATATAGTCCAGTGCACAAAGAGAAAAGACAAATAACCATGATATTAATAAAAATTATTGCCATGTAATCATTGATGTAACTTTAATTAAATTCCACTGAAAACATCAAACGAAAAGTGTTAGGAATGCTGACGGATAGCAAAGGCTCAAAAACTAGCATTTGCCATTATGTTTGGCTTTCCAATTAAAAAGTCAGGCACTCTTGCCATCTGATAGCAATTAAAACTAAGCAAAGCCAAATTGATTTCGTTTGAGCAATTTGCATTTGGCCCAAACCAAAATTTGGATCAACCACCTCTCAAGCATGACTACGCAATGCTATTCGACAGAACTTGATGGTCGTGGGTAAATATGCAAATTGCTTGCAACTTTTGGCCTGCAATCAGTATCAAGAGTCAGTTAATAAGGCAGACAAAGCTCTTTGCTTTAACTATCGCACCGAAAGAAAATGAGATAGTGTAAAACTTTTTAGGGAATTTTAGATATTGATTTTATTGTGAATACGCAAATGTTTGGTTAGGAAGTAGGCTTTACCGAGTATAAAATGTTGTAACAACTTATTTAAGTATATTTTTCCAGTTATAAAAATTCTTTTTTGTGCATCTCCAAATATATTTTTTTTTTGCTTCACAAATTTCCTGAGCTATGCAAATGTGTGAAACAAAGGAATCCTTTTCGTGTTATGGATATGGCAAGGACAACGAGCAGTCGTACAACTTTTATGTGGAATTTACAAATTCACTTTTCCATATGATTACACGAGAAAATACAGAAGCCAACTATTGGCATAAAGCATTGCCTCTATCCTCCTGCTGGTTTTTTGTTTTTTGTCAAGCGGGAAAAGATGGGCGAGCTGGGAAAGCTACTGAGGAGGGTTCATCAGGCATTGCCAATGCCAGCAATTGATGCAGAAAAGTATACTTTTTCAAGCTGTGACTGCTGTAGCACAACCGACAGCTTCATCGCCATGTTTGCATTGTAGCCCCATTGCTGAGACTCGTTATTTGCATTGCCTCAGCAAAGGCATCCTATCGCCAACAAGCGAAAGAATCCTTTGCCAAAGAATTTGACACACATAAAACGAGGGGCACAGCGGAAAAAATCGTATGAATATCATGACTTCCATCTCACTATAAAGATCTAAACAGTTTTGACATTAGCATTTGTCTTTGGTCTGGCTATTAAGTCAAATTATTAAGCTTGAACAAATGTTTAGTATTCTGGGAATAAAACTATTAATTTTATTAATAATCCCTTAAGTTGAAAGATATACCGTTGCGAATACAAGAAACTTGAATTTTCTAGCTTTTGATTATAAGAAAAACACTAACATTTGAAGGTCAAATAAACATTATTATCTTAAAAGTAGGTATAAAAGTATAGTATTGTGGGACAATTTTAACATTTGAACAACATGAAATTACAGCCAAGAAAACGAACTTTTTTGAACATTTTTTTAAATGATTTTCACTGTTTTTTTTAACGATTTTAAAAACAAGGTACTTGGAGTCAAACATTTAGTCTGCTTTTTAGTTCTCTCTGTGCAGAGATATGCACACGACTCCAGCTGCATAACTGGCGCTTAGGTGCAGTTGATTTCGTGCTCTTGAAATCGCATTAGTGAATGCAACAGACATCCGTCTCGACATCCCCATCCCATTGAGCTCCCCCACAAGGAATCCTTGGCATGTGGCAAGACATTGTTGCCAAGAGTGCAAATTGATGAGCTTCTGCTGCTGCCGGCATGCTCGGCATTTTATTGTCCAACTCAAGCAGGCAGAAAGTCGTTTGTGAGGCCCATTTGGGCTTTTTGCTTTTTGGCTGCCAGCAGTGATTAATAATTGCTTCCCCTCTGTCCCTTGCAGGTCAAATTATGGAGCGTTGTGGTGTCTGCTCGGAAAAGGCCTACCTGTCCCACTGTGCGCACTGCGAGAAGAAGATCTGCGAGGACTGCAAGAGCGCCCACATGGATATCCTGCGGCGCGAGATCACACGATTCAACTCACAGGTAAGGACATATGCAAGTTCAGTATCGGTATAGCGAAACACTTATTTAGTTCAAATAACATAGCCCAAGCAAAGGTTAAAGTACCTATTTCATCGGGCCTTAAACAGTAATAAAAATTTATCCAAAATTAATAAACTAAATTTTATTGAATTACTTTTGCGACAAATTAATAATTAAAAAAAATCAATAGTGAATTAAACTAGTAAAATATGGCAAACAATGTATTTAAGTGTTTAAATTCCAGAATCAATCTTTAGTTTACATTCACAACTTGTATACCATTGTATACCATTCGTTTTTTGATTACAAAAGTTACATTTGGTTCTTCCATAGATGTAAAATGACAATATTGATTAAATTGTATGGCACTGCCATGCCTTTTATTTGTGAATGACAGCTTAATAAATACAAGTTTTTATGCCCTACTTATTTGCCAATAAAATACCAAAAATACCGATCGTTGCCAAAAAGGATCGTATAATCGTAATAAAAGTTACAAAGTGGCAATGCACTGAATTAGTTAATTTTTTACCATTAAGGACTCTTTAGAATTACACATATGTGCTAAGATCTAACTCATCCTTAAACCACCTCCTCCCGTAGATCCGACGCAGTTTGCACCGCCTGCAGGACTCGCTCGCGATCATCGAGAAGAACACGATGAGTCTGCAGACGAACGCCATCAGTGTGACGGAGGAGATCGATGAGATATACCAGCGCATCACGAAGGCCATTAAGGATCGCTCCGATCAGCTGAAGGGCGAGATAGATCGCTACTTGGCCGTGGAGCTGCGCAACCTGACCACCTTGAAGGCGAACCTCGATCTGGAGATCACGAACATCACCAGCAACTGCGACACGGTGGACAAGTACATGAACGAGACCGTGGAGTGGGACGACTGCGAGCTGATGGACACCAAGGAGATCTTCCTGAAGACGGTGGAGTTCCTGCGGCACTTTGAGTACGAGAACAACGACTACAGTCGGCGCGTGCGCTTCCTGGTCTCCATCGATCCCAATCAGCTGGTGATGAACCTGGCCACCTTCGGTGACCTGAACATAGCGCCCCATTCGACACCGAGTGGCGGCTCCGTGAGCAGTTCCCACCTGGCGCCGCCCAGTGCCCTGCAACCGGGCTTGATGCGCTCGAAGAGCGACCACCGTTTGGCCACCCAGTTCCGCCAGCAGGAGGAGCGCAGTGGCTATAACGACGAGCCCGTGCTGGGCGGTCGCAAGTTCGGCGAACGCCCGCAGCGCAGCGCCACCCAGGCGAACAACGATCGCTACGGACGCAGTGGGGACTACGATTACGAGAACGACTACGAGAACGAGGGTTCCTCGGGCAGGGCGGGCAAGTCCTCCCGCTTCCGGTCGCGGTTCGTGAGATCGCACCAGAACGACGACTCCGACAGCGAGCAGCAGCAACAGCTGCGCCAGCAGGAGCTCAAGGAGCGCAAGGATCGCGTCCTGGACAGCGAGGATGTGTCCCGCGGCCAGCTGAGTGGCATCATCCGGTTGAGCGATTGCTCCCGAGTGGTCCAGCGGCTGGCGGACATTGGCAAGGAGAAGAAGGAGAAGAAATCCGATGCCGCAGCAGCAGCTCAGGCGGCCGTCCAAGCCGCCATCCAGGCCCAAAAGGCGGCCATGCAGCGCCAGCAGCAGAAGAATCAGCAGACCGCCGCCGACGAGGAGGAGCTGGCACGCCAGAAGCGCAAGAACGCAGCATCTTCTTCGGCGGCCGGAGGAGCGGCCACGTCGACGTCCACCAGCGGAGGTGGTGGCGATGCCGCCAGCGATCAGCGAGTGACGGCCCTGAAGAATCGGGGCGGCGAAGAAAGTGACGGCAGCTCTAACCAGGCGGCGTCTCCAGTGCGTAATAGTGCGGCATCTGCGACGCGGGCTGAGGTAAGTGTGAATGAGGCAAATACAGAAGAAGAAGGCGTGGCCAGTGACTGCAGTGACGGCGAAGAGGAAGAAGAAGAGGAAGAGGAGGGGGAAGAATCTGTAGAGGCGGAAATCGAAGAGGCTCCCAGGGAATCTCTTAACCTTCCAGAGGAATCTCTGCAAGCAACCTCTTCCGAAGAAACCGAAGAGGAAGAATCCTCATCGGAATACGAAGAAGAAACAGCCACCGAAAGTGAAGAGGATGGGGAGGGGGGAGAGGAAGAGCAAGAGGAAGAGGAAAGGGTAGCTGAAAATGAGACTCAGAATCTACCAGTGATCAATGTACTACCACCCGAAAATGATTTAGTTCAAAAAGTGGATGTTTCACCGGAAGATCACGTAAGCAGTCAACAACCTCCAGAAGAATCGGATAAATCTACTGAACAAAGCCCAGAGGAAGAGGAAGAGGAAGAGGAAGAAGAAGAGTACACGGAAGAAGAGATTGAGGTCACAGATGACGAAGAAGAAGAAGGAGATGAAGAGGAGGAAGAAGTTTGAGAAATTTATTTATAGATAACAAAAGGCTAGTCAAAGAGAAGATCAAAGAAGTAGCACCGAAATGTCAGTTAAATACTGTTGATAATATATGGGAAAGCGCAACTCGAAACAAATAATTATACCTGATATATTGACGTAATGTTCCAAATAGGAATAAAAACTAATTTCGTCTAGGGTTACAAATCGAAAACCAAAAAGAAAATGATACTTAACGTAGTTATTTTAAGTACGATGATATTTTACCAAGTAAATATCAGGTTGCAAATTACTTATGTAGAACTTTAGATCGCTGTCACTGTAGCCTGGCTCAGTATTTTACCCTTGTGTTTTGCAAACTCCCGCCGAAAGAAAGTTAAACGATAATTGCGTATACGCCATGTGTGCTTCGTTCTTTATTTGTGCTCCATCGTTCACACTTCCCCTCCGCTCCGTAAGTGTTCTCCTTGTTATTTTGTCGATCCAGTCGAGAGAGCAACTTAACATAACTGTTTATCGTTACTTTTACTGTTAATCTTACCTAACCAAAACCATTTCCCCCAAACTTTCTTTTCTCATTTCGTTTCGTTTTGATTTATTTTGATTTACCTACCCTATTTTCTGTTCTTGTTATTTAATGTGTACGTTAAGTTCTGTCTTTATTTATTTATCCTGATTGTTTTTATTATTTCCATTTGGTTAACTTACGTTTATTGTCTTGTGAGCGCCTTTCACCTAATGCTGCTTTGGGTCAGAACCTTTGGCCCCCCACTAAATAATGTGAATGCAATGCGCGACAAAGTTTCGGCCCAAAGCTCGGACATCAGAATTGTACAATATTGTATACACATACATATATGGATATATATATTTTTTTATTTATGTAGTTTAACATCCTTTACCTTATCGTTAGTTAGAGACTGCACAAACTTAAAGCAAATAAAGCAACCAGAAATTACAAAATTCCTTTGATGTAACAAGTATTTTCTTTCAATTCTTTCTGTTTCTCCATTTCTCTCTCTATCTATGTATACCTATCTATATCTCTATCTCCATCTCTATCTGTATTTCTACCTTTAATCTACATATGCATTTCTGGGAATCTCTCTTGCAAGTGGACAAACGATGTGGTAGTGATGTTAATTTGCTTAAATGTTACTAAATTTCTTTGGCAAATGCTGTCGAGCTGAATAAACCACAGACCCTGATCAACAAAGCGACATTCCTCCCGTTTTCTCTCTAAACTGTGTTTCTCTCCCATCATTTCGAATACTTTTTATACCATTCTTTATTTTGTCGTTGCCGTTTTGTTGGTTTACAATTTCTGATGTCCGCTGTAAATATTTCTGTTGTGTATGTATTTCTTTACCCCCTTCCAGATCCACCTCCCCCTCCCACCCCCTTTTTTCGCCTGTCATGCATTCACCAAACACATTGTTGCCACGCCCCCGCCGTCAGTCGCCCCCGAAAAATGGCAGACGGAGCCGGGTTCAATGGCGAATATTTCACCATCATGCGACTGTCAGCGATGCGGCTGCTTCCGTCAGTTTAACAATGTTTCCAGCTGACAGTGTGTGCGTGTGTATCCGTGTGAAAGAATACACCATACTATACTGTACTATACTATACTATATATAGGGTGTGTTCGTGTAACATGTGCCATAGTGACATATGCACAGTTGCTGCATATTTGTCTTGCTTTTGGCATTTGCCGAATGGGAATAGGAAAAGGTTGTCTGATCAATTAGGGCCACATCAAAGAGAGTGGACGAAATATCGCATCTAATGAAAAGGGTCTGATGCCAGGCAATTCTTATTTCTTATTTCCTCGAATTTTATGATTCACTTAGTTGGTACTGGAAGCAACTGATGGCCAAGAATTCATCGAGTCATAGAAACGAGAAAGTAAATTTTTACTTAGCCAAAAAACTAATGGGTAATCTGGCAACAAAAAATACTTATGTTTATAGACACCAATGTAAAGAAACCCTTTTTTTTCAGGGGACCTTTTGCAAACATTAAAATTAATCATCGATTTTTAAAGTAAAACAGAAAAGTTTACTAAAACTAAAGACGAGACTGCGATTGTCAGCAACTTTTTCATTTATAATATAAAGCTAATTGTGAATGACTACTTGTATTTGACATTCAAATTAAAAAAATTATTTCATTGAAATGCATCATTGAAATGCATAGAAACAAGAAGCAAAGTTGAATAATATAAAGTTTACAAAATGTAGTTGCACAAAAAATAAGGAAATTTGAATATCTAACGTAACCGCTTAACATCCTCTATTGTTTTAACTAATATACAACTGCAAACAGAAACATTTTCCTGACGTGTTATCTTTTTTTAACCAACTTACATGCAGGCGTTGCATTTCTTGAGCCCCTAATGAACTTCCCTTCGCCCATCCGACTACGAATCTCCCAGTCCATCTGCAATCCACATCTCAACATCGCCATCGCCATTGCCAACGCCATCTCAATTTCTCAATCTCTAAATCTCTATATATTTTGCATCTGCACCGCATTCGTTACTCGTTTCGTCGCTTGCCAACACCGAAACTGAACTAACTAAGACCGCCAGCGCCACAGACTCTGATGCAACTCCCACTCCTACAATCCAACAGTCAAAGCCGCCCGTGTCCGCGCAAGTGGCGGCGGTGAAGAAGACCCAGCGATCCGGTAGCAGCGACAGCAGTGCCTCCACCGAGAGCTCGGCGAGCTCAGCGGCAGCGGCGGCGGCTGTGGCAGCCACATCTGCAGCCCCGGCGGCACCTGCCTCCACTGCCTCCAGTGGCAGCAGCAACTCCGCCGCCAGCCAGCCGGCCAAGGCGCCCAGCTCAGCCAGGTACTCCACTGCCAGGGACAGCACGGCTGTGCCGGAGAAGAAGCCCTTCGTCAGCCGCTTCCTGCCGCAGCACAGTACCGCCAATGCCTCCAACGGGTCGGCGGACAAGAAGAAGGCGGAGTCCAGTTCCAGCAGCGAGGAGGAGACCAGCTCGGAGTCCGAGTCCGAGTCGGAGCCGGAGACCAAGGCGAAGACCAGTGCCACCAGCAGTAGCACCACCAGCAAGTCCACGCCCAGCAGCGCCGCCAGCTCCACCACGGCGGCCAGTGGCTCCACCACAAGCGGATCCTATCGCGATCGCCTGGAGGCCCGCCGAGCCTCCCGCGACGACAGCTCCTCGACGGCCGCCGGGCGGAGTAGCTATGCCACGCCCTCGAGCAGCGGCTACGGGAGTGGCAGCGGCACCAGCAGCGGACGCACGCGAACTGTGCCCGCTCCCCATCATGCGAGCGAGAGCGAAGACCGCTATGGCAGCGGCACTGGCAGCAGGTATTTCCATCCACCCCTTCCCAAAAAAAAAAAAAAAAATTAAAAAAAAAAACGGTCTAGCGTTTCGTGATTTTGTAGTTTCTATAACCAAACTAATTTGCATGGCTAATGAGGCGAGCGGAACAGATAATACGGAAAAACACACACATAAAGTAGTCTGCACAGAGAACTTAATTCCACAAACTTCTAGAGGCATCTGAAAAGCCTTTGTTTCTATGCCTTTGCTTTCTAAAAGTATGTCCATAATTTCTTTAATTAAACATATGTTTAGTTGAGTTAAAATTTTTGAAACCAGCTAACTGATTTAATTAAATAGTTTTGTTGAAAAGTTGGTGGAGCAATTAGTTAGCAAATAACATACTCTCAGTTACGTTTAAATAGTCACTTTCCCAACATGAATTTCGACACACTATGAACTAAGTTTTCTTTAAAATAATCTAGGAGTTTAATGATATCAAAATTGCTTAAAGTTTAATCAATTTAATTTGTACATATTGATTTGGTTTAAAATACCTTGAACTTTATTTACATTTGCAATTAGAAAATACATTTTGAAATCTTCTTAGAAAGTGACACGCACACATTAACAGGATAAAATCTTGTATGCCACTCAATTGGACGGCAGAAATAATGTTTCTAAGATTTCTAGAGAATTTCGTGTTGTTTTGTTCTCTGTGCAACCGCTTAATAGCTACCACTTTTTAATAAAACGATAACGATACATATCTGATGAGCATGGCATATAAATTGTGTGTGTCAAATATTGCAGTTCGGTGATTTGTTTTCCTCGTTTTATGCCACACTAATTGAATTATTTGTAAAAACACGGCCTGCAATTAATTTACAATTTTAATTAGGTACACATTTGCACACACGACTGCAGAGTGGCTTTAATCGATATGCCTAATGGATAATTGCGTTTGGTTTTGGTTTGGTTTGGTTTCACAACGAGTTCGATACCTTTTAATGTCTGCTTTCTAAGACTCTCTTTTGTATCCCATTGTATCTCACTGCTGCAGCTTTGTACAAGTGCTCCGTGCTGGCATTAACCTGGCATTGGCCACCTTATTGCTCATACGCCTCGTGTGGCGTCTAATTGTCAAGTTCATAACCTTTACATAGCAAACAACAAAACACATCTGAACACAACACAACACAACACAACACAACACACAATCCCCGATAGGTAAACACACACAGTACACACCGTTCTATCAATCTTTTTTTCTTTTTGTTTTCTTTGTGTTCTCTATATAATGATCTTTGCAGTGCACTGCCCTTTAGCATACCGTACATAAGCAGACCCAGCCGGGCTCGCTACCGAAAGCGACTCACCGATGTCTAGCCCGATATACTATATATACTATATACTGTATTATATATATATATACACCTATGCGAAACTCAGGCCAAAACGACTCCGAATTCAATGCAATTCATAGTTCAATTGTTTGTTAACCCGTAACGATGAATGAGTTCTCAAATCCCCCGCCTAACCCACTAAGCCAACTCATGTTAAACGAGCGCTTAACCCTATTGATTAAATATTTGGATGCTCGCTGGAAATAAAATTGAGCAAGTTCACCGTTGAGTACTCGGAGTCACCTTCAATGGGCAAATAGAGTCGTGATGATGGGCCCTTTCAAAGAGCCACTCAAAAGGGCCGCTGGAAATTAACTTTACTTCTCGCTTTCCGTCCGTCGGTTTCTCTGTTTTTCTGTTTTTTCCGCCTTTATGTCTCTCTGTCAATACCCTTTTCAAAGGGATCAATGCGGCCCGTTGCGAGTCCTTTGTGCCTGGGCGACAAAACTTCTTTAATTTTACTTTTGCACGACAACAAATACCGAACCCTTTTTCCCCTGCAACAAATCTAGCGTAATGTAATTACCACAGTCCCTCCGCCAATTTTGCACCACTCCCACTTAATCACCCTTCCTCGAACTCGAATACTCCTCCCAGGAACAATGCGATAAATTGGTATTGGTATTTGCCATCAGTCCGAGTGCCAGCATATATTTTCCAGAAGTCTATCAGTCAGTCTGTTTATCATGGCCGTATTTATTCTGGGTGTTTGTTTAGTGAAAACTGAAGCTGGATTTATGCTTTTCACGAGAAAGCTACAGTTTCCAGCTGCATATATTTCAGTTTTAACAGGGTAACTTGGACTTGCGTAAATTGATAGATTTAAAGGGGATATTTTCACCAAAAATATTAAACTTCCAGAATCCAATTACATACATGTTTAAACCAGCCTCAAAGTAATTTTTGTCTTAAAGGATTACGGTGAAATTATTAACAATCTTCCACCATATTAGTTGCTGGTTTTGGTAACGTCATTTTCCATTTGCTTTTATTCCGGTCTTAATATAATATATCAAGGTTTTAAAACTAAAGTTTTAAGTATATTTTGTTGTTACAAAAACTTGTTGTGAATTATACGATTGCCTTTGAAAAATAACGAGCAATTAAATAAAAAAAATAATAACCATATCAGAGGTAAACACCTGTATTCCAGATTTATTAATTAACACCGTTCGTGTTCGTAATTTGTAAAACGATACTCCTAAAAAACTCTTTCAAGTTGCTAAATATGGCACAGCAGGTATCGGGTGGTCGTCGCTTTTGACTATATTTTATCCACTTGTTTAAGCTCCTTTTTATCGTTGGCAATTAAGCAGTGTAAACAGATATGCAGTGGCAACTCCTGTCTTTTATTTTGCAAAAATCGAGCGGCAGCAAAAAGTGCTGCCTGCTTTTGTGGGCTGCTGATGATGCTGCCTGTTGCTTTGCTTTTTTTGCCCCATTTGCACCATTTGCATTGCGTTTTTGCACTCGTACTCACCTAGAATTAAGCATTTAATTTATGTCCTTTTTTCGTGCTTCGGTATTCGTTGATCTTTTTGTAGTAGTTGTTGCTTTCCGTGTTTCCTAACCAGCCCAACCACCCACCAAGCAACCCAAAACACACACCAAGAACACACAGACACGGACGCCTTTTGGCGCCATAATTTCAAGTACTTAACCGAACTTTTCCCAACTACTTTGCCTAACTTTCGATAATGCGAAATGTGAATTTAATTAGAAACTTTCTGCTCGGGTTCGCTATATTTAAATAGAATTAAATGGCTAATAAATGCGACCTACGCTCACAGGTACAGACACGAACCTAAGCTAGTTAAAAGTTAGTTAATTAAGCGGTGGTTGTCCCAGGGATTAGTCTATATTATAAAATGAGACACACAGCAACAGCTACGGCAAAGTCGAAAAAATACGCACCATAAATACACAGTTTTAATCAACGACAAAACAAAATTTTATAAAAAAGCGTAGAAACCAAACCGAACCAAAAACAAAACCAAAACCAAAAAACCGAACCGAACCGAATCAACATTTTTGCAGCTACACAAGCCGCTTTCTAAACAAGAGCAAGAGCAGCGCCATTGTAACGCAACCCTCGCTATCCACGCCCACCGCCTCCTTCGATGAGGACGCCACCGGAACGGGAACCGGCGACGACTCGGACAGTCGGTACGGAACGGGCCGCTCCCGCTACCTGGCCATGAAGGAGCGCCGCACCCGGCTGGCGCGCAGCCGCTCCTCCCACCAGTTTGGCAACGATGACGAGGATCTGGATGAGCCGGTGTCCCCCACCACGGTCTCGCCGTCCGCTTACCTGGCCTCAAGGTGCGCGTGAGACACCAGATCTTTCAGCTATATTCCCCCCTGCCCCTGCCCCTGTCCTTGCCCCTGCCCCTTAGTTTGTACATACGGGGTATATCGGCTGTATATAGACATACTCGTACTATATTTATATATCCCGTCCCGATGGCATATTGTATTGTCGTGCGCTGGGCGCTTTCATTGTGCGTGTGCTGTCCCCCCGGTTTATATTTTTTTCTCTAATTTTTTTGAATTTGATTTTATGGTTTCTTACTTTTGAGTTGAGTTTCTGTGCGTGCCACGTCCGAAGTTCGCCACGTTTCGTTCTCGTTTATGTTGCACTCTACACTAATTCAACTTTTGGATTACTTTTTGGTTTCTCTTAATTTTGTACTTTTTGGTTTTTATTAGTCACTCGCTTGTGGTTAAGGAAGAATCAAAATTCTGCGCGTTTTCAAATTAACCGACATTAACTGGAAATCAACCAAGAAGTTTGCCCCTTCTCTAAATCTCTATGTACATAAGCAGCACTAGTTTTCATGCACTAGTCTCATTTAGATCAGCAGACTGAGAAAAAAGTTGTTCTGAAACCAGGAATACTAATCTGCACATATCAGTATGAATTATTTTTAAAACGAACTTAAGTTGGAACAATTTTTTTTAAATACTATAATAGATTTAAAATACTAGATTTGCTTTGCTTTTGAAATACATTATTATTGTGTAATTTTGATTACATCGTAAGAGCAAGTGCAATTTTTTATTTAAAAAAAGGACATTATTTTCTTTTAGAAATTTAGATCAAAGACCAAATAGTTTAAATTCCTAAAATTTTAGTTGTATGTTATAGGAAGAATGCCAAAAAAATGAGAGTGAAGCACTTCGTAAATATATACAATAATGAATGTTTTATTGACATGGTAAATTTTATTTGCATACCTTTTGAACTTGGAAGATGACATTCTAGACTGCTTTAATTAAAATTATTAAACAGTAAAAAACACATATTTTATTTCTTGTTTCAAGTCATTTCTTTTATATGATAATTTGTATAATATATTCTTTTGTACTAAGAGGTAAACAAAGTAGAAAGTTTGATTAAACTAACTAAACACATTTAAGGGGATGGGAAGCATTTGTCTTGTTCCTGATTTCAAATACAGCTTTTCTTCTCAGTTGAGAGCGCCTCATCATGTTCGAAATCAGCCAGAGCACTCGAATCCATGCCATTTCACCATCCACCCATCCCCGCGGGCTCGTCCCCGAGACCATTTGCTAATCGAGATGCCGTTTCAGGTACAGCGGATACGGCAGCAGCGACCTCTCCCGCAGCCGCTCCTCGCACGCCCTGAAGTCGCGCGACAACTCGCCGATCACCGATCGTGGAGCGGGATCCTCGCGATCCGGCGGTTTGGGCGGCAGCTCGGCCACCGACAGCAAGGACGGCGAGGCCTTGAGCTCCTGGGCACGGTACCTGAAGAACAAGTACGGTAACAAGAGCAGCAAGGACTCGGCCGGAAGTAGCAGTGGCGCACGCGATTCGCACGCCGCCAGCTCCACGTCATCGGCGGCGGCGGCGGCGTCGTCGCATGCGCACGGCTACGGGAGCGGGACGAGCGGGGCGAGCGGACGCAGCACCGCCAGCGACGTGTCCCGCCGGCTGAGCCTCGGACTGCCACTGCGGCAGGCCAACGAGCTGGCCTCCTCCGACGACGACGGGTCAAAAAACGGGCTAGGCTCCCCTACGTCCCCTACGGTAGCAGCAGCAGCGGCAGCAGCCGGTATAACCGGAGCGGCAGGTACTATCCCTAAGCAGGTGTACCTGCGCAAGCGCCAGCAGCTGTTCCAGCTGGGGGGCCGGGGGAGCGAGCCCGGATCCTTCACGTGGCCGCGCGGCCTGGCCGTCGGCCCCGACAATAGCATCGTGGTCGCCGACTCCAGCAACCACCGCGTCCAGGTCTTCGACTCCAACGGCATCTTCGTCAAGGAGTTCGGGGAGTACGGCAACGGCGAGGGCGAGTTCGACTGCCTCGCCGGCGTGGCCGTCAACCGCATCGGCCAGTACATCATAGCCGATAGGTAAGTGAATACTACGCTTTACATAATTCAAATATATATATGTATTATTATTTTTTTATTACATTTTGTAAATGTTGGTTAATTAACTAATAAGAATTATTTTTTTTATAATTAATAAATATATTGATCTTTCTGGCTATATTAACAATAATACTTTTGAAAATGTACTCAGTTGATTTTATATTTAACTCTGTTTAATGTTATTATGTAACCAAAAGGTTGTAACTGAATTAAAAATACATTTTTCCACCCCTTGTAACTAAATGTAAAGTCAAGTGAAATAAGTATAAATTACAGAAAATATATAGAAAAAAAAATATGATTATAAAATTAAATTTATTAATTCTTAACAAATACTTAAATACCTTAGTGCGTCGATTTTCACGTTTATGACTTGCCTGCAATTTATTCAATATCATCAAGAATAGTTTTTCGTTTACCTTTAACTAATTTGTTCGTTTTTCTTGTTCTGACTCAATATAAAGCAAAACATTAAATAAGTAAAAAATATACAAGAAATCGTTAAACACTCATTGGCAAACTTTTGCTATGCCTCGTACTTGAAGACAAAAAGGTTATAAGGAAACCTTCCCTTAAAAGCAGGGTATAAAAAAATGGCATTGGCTACTTCGCACCCAAAACTTAAGTAAAGTAAAGTCTTAATAATACAAAACATAAACAAAAAAGAAAAACCGAAACAAAAAATTACATTTATTATCACTGAACAAATACTTAAACACCTAAGTGAGTTGACTTTCACGTTTAAGACTTGCCTGCTATTTATTCAACATCAACTAGGACAGTTTTTCATTTTGATTGGTGTAATTTGTTAGTTAAATAATATAAGACTAAGTTAAGCTATATTCAAGTAAAATGACTAAAAATTGTTGCATATTCATTTAAAAACAGTTGCTTTACCCGCACTTGTAGAGTAAAATGTTTTAGGGAAACCTCCTGCCAAAAGCAGGGCATAGAAAATAAAAAATTGATATTGGCTACTTTTGGCGGTGATACTTTATCTCCGACCGGGTGAGCATCTGCTGGCGGTCAGTCTGCGTTTTAATTAAGTCGAAACAAAGGCGCATGATTAATTCGCAGGCCCTAGCTCCGCCTCTAATTGGCAGGACTAAGCGCATAATAGCCGCGTTAATGAGAAACATGTGCCGGTTCAGTCGGGCGGAGTGCGAGTCCTTGGCGCTCCTGCACATGTTATCTGCAACCTTTTTACGAGTGCTCCCTGCTCCGAGCTCGCTGTCATTGTTTGACGCAAAACCTCGTTAAGCACCCAGAGTCGGGGGTATCCTCATTGTGTGAGTCAACTTTGATTTTGCACGTTAAGCGGCTTAAGCCTAAGCCCGACACCCACCCACCCATCCACCTATCCACCCACGCCGAGCAGCATTCACATCCAGCATCCAGCATCCAACATCCACCAGCAACCAACAACTTGAAACCCACGACCGAAAACCGACTACCCACGCCAAACACCTTGGAATTCCGAGGCGTCGCGTCTTGGCTAAGGGACCCGCGAATCTTTTTTCGGGGACCCATAATGAGATCTCCCTTGGCTCCGGTTCACAATTAACGGGGAACCCGCCAACTTGATGGCCCTATAAATTGGCCCGTCCATTTACATTGAGAGAAAAAGACCCAATAGGTCCTTAAAATCTCTTTCTTACCGAATTTCCGGATTATATCTGAAAACTTTTTTAAAACTTCTTTATATTCAAAACAAAAAGCACCATAACAATTTTAAGGTTGCAAAACTACTTTTTTTGTTTCACTAAAAGAAAACATTTTTAAAATACTTTAAAAGAAAAGCATTGAGCAACTTGACACTCTATACAATGTAGTTTCAGTTAGATGTTTGCAAAATAAGTACAAAAATTATAACTTTGCTGGTATTTTCATTTTTTTTAGTGCTTTCACATATAAAACTGGTTAAAAATTTCTGACTTAGGGGTTTTATATCATTAAAATCGGACGACTATATCATAAAGCTCCCGTGAAACAATAAAAATAAAATAAATAAATAAATGTTACTTTTCTATTTTGTAACTATTTTGGAACTATCGAATAATTGAGCTGCAAATCATCATAGCTTGAATGTTTTGAAACATATACGCAAGTAAATCATAATTTTAATGTTTTCAATAATATTAAGTTTTTGCAATAGCTGCAAGGGTATATGAACTTCGGGTTGCCGAAGTTTGCTTCCCTTCTTGTTTTAAACTAGTTAAACTTGTAGAATTTTTTTTTAAGGTTTAATTACGACTTTTATAAATTTTTTTGTCCGTGCATTCACTTTTTTCTCGATTGCAGATACAATCATCGCATACAAGTGCTCGATCCGCAAGGTCGATTCCTGCGCGCCTTCGGTTCGCAGGGCACCGCAGATGGCAAATTCAATTATCCTTGGGGCGTAACAACCGATGCACTCGGCTTCATTTACGTGTGCGACAAGGAGAACCACAGAGTGCAGGTGAGTCGGGGCATGGATATGGCCATTTGAGGCTCCGTCCTCAGCCTTTTTTCGGCTCGCCTCCATCTTCAATCTAGATTTGCATGCAAATATTTATATATTCAGTGGGCAAGTGGATAGTTGGGGCAGTGGCGGTGGCAGTGGCGGTGGCTCGGGCTTGCCCAATTTGTCACACTTGAGCAGCACCACCCGCCGCCTCCTCTCATGCTAGAGCAGCAATTTTCATGGGTTTAACTGGAGTATATATATATATATATGTATATGCTAGTTTTTGTGTACTCTTCTGCACGGTCCATCCTGGCGAGTGGTCCTGCCCATTTCAATTTGCCAACTTATATCGAATATTCGCATTCGTCAGGTTTTCCAATCCGATGGCTCCTTCGTTGGCAAATTCGGTTCCTGCGGCCGTGGCGAGGGACAACTTGAGCATCCGCATTATATAGCCGTATCGAACACGAATCGTGTGATTGTTTCCGATTCGAATAACCACAGGATTCAGGTGAGCCAAATCCCCTTCTCATGCCTGTCTGGTCATGTGAACAATTTTAATTAAAATATGCTCGCCGTCGAGATTCGTTTGCAATTTATTTGACCTTCCTGCACCTTCCACTGTCACCTTTTCGCATCCGCAGATTTTCGACGTGAACGGCAAGGTCCTGTCCACGGTGGGCGGCGAGGGTTCCGACGACGGCCAGTTCAAGTTTCCCCGGTAAGCAAATCGAATTGCCACTTTTAATTGCGAAAGTGCTAAAGCGGTGGCTCAATTTTTTTTTTTTTTTTGCAGCGGTGTGGCCGTGGACGATCAGGGCTATATATTCGTGGCCGATTCGGGCAACAATCGCATTCAGATCTTCAATCCGGACGGCAGCTTCCTGAAGACCTTCGGCTCCTGGGGCTCCGGAGACTCCGAGTTCAAGGGACTCGAGGGCGTGGCCATCATGTCGAACGGCAACATTTTGGTCTGCGATCGCGAGAATCATCGCGTCCAAGTCTTCTGATCGGAACGAGGGAAACCCCATGGAAGAACCATTGCATTATCTCATCTTGAGTTGTCTTTATTTTGTCTTTAACTATTATTTGTTACGCAGTGCCAGAGCAATTGTTGCCACTATTTCTATGCCTAGAAATTGTGTCAATTAGCCATGCGGAAAAGTTGAAAAAAAATCGAAAAACTTATTGTTAAACTAGAGCGAAAAAAGAAACCTTTGAATAAAAAAAAAAGCGAAAACTCGTCAGAGTTTGAGTGAACGAAATGTTCGTTTCCTTTCGGCTTATATGTACATTTTGAGTGGGGGCCCAACTGTTTATTGCTGCATTCAAGTATTCCCTAATTGAGATTTATCTGCGTGAAGCCCAACAATTTCCAAATCTGCCGCACGCCCCCTTAGTTTTCCTGCCCCGGGGCACTTTATTAAATTAAGATGTTCTGTGCCAGCAAATTGGAAACTTTTTTCGTAGCTTTTCGCATAAACTATTTGCCTCCAACTGCCAGCTGCGTATGGCGTGTGTAACAACAACAACAACAGCAAAAGCAACAGAAACTCTGTTGGTAGCAGCAACTGTGGCAGCTTCAGTTACAGGATTTATATGTTGCCGCATAAATTTGTTTTCTAGCAAATGTTGCGCATACGCCATGTATGTAGTACAAATACTCCAACGAAAATGTGCTGACGCTAAAAAAAGGATAGAGAACGTTGACTAAGTCAACTAAGAACGAGTCATTAATGCTCTTATGGAACATTAAATTATCAGAGCTTTTTCTAACTTACGGATCAAAATGAAAAAGCAATCAGCCTTGAATATTTACATAATAGAATAGTTATTTCGTTTTACAGTTTATGTATGCTGTATAAATGATTTTAAAACAATACTTTACATAAATATATATTATCAATTACATCATATGAAATCTACTTGTAAACATTCAACATCCCCTTGTTAATATACCCTTCTGGTATCTCACATACATCGCCTGCTTCCATCGTTTTCACACTTGCCTTTTACAAATGACGCAAAATGTTGCCAGGATAAGTGAGTTTTATGTGATTAAAATGCATGTGAGTGCGAGTGGGTGTGCGTTCGAGTTGCGATGAAACTTTATGGCTTACTTACTACAACTTATGGCACCCTTCAACTGGGATATTACATAGCCGCTGTTACCCGCTCCCGCATAATGAAATTCTTTGATTTGCAACAATTTGCAATTAACCTTTGATTGACTAGACGTAAATTCTTTAATGAGGCACCAGCATTTCCGATTCACATCCTCCCCCGCTGGCTTTTACCTTTGTAATGCGACAGTTTTGCCATTCAATTAGCGAATACGAATTGCAACATTTTAATCAACATCGCGCATCAATAGAAGCCAGCGTCAAATTGGAGGTGTGCGTAGTTCGTGAGTGTGTGGGCTATGCATGCAGAATTTAAAGCATAAAAACAATTTGTTCAAGTGCCCCTAGTCAAGTTTCACTCTGCTTTTTGTTTCTTCTCCCATATTCAACAATTTTACGACGCTCATGGGCGTGGCAGCTGTGAGGCTGCGACATTTTGGTGTTTTTGGTTTACACAATGAAAAAATATAAATATGTTTAGTCTTTGTATGTTTATGTTTATTAAACATGGCATATGGTATATTTTATATATATTTCCCTAAAATTGAAATTTTTTTAAATTTATATTTTGATCTTATTTGTACTCAGCTGTTTTCGCTGTGGAAATTTTAAATTATATTCCATGAGGCACTGTATCGACAAATTAATCGTGAGAAAAGTAATCAAGCTGTATTCATGAATATTTAAAATCAAATGCTGGCATTAAAAAAATATTTTCGTTTGGGAAAAATTTTTATTTTAGTGATTTTAGCAGTATATATTATTTATATATAGAAATTTAATTTCACACTTCACAAGCTTTAAGGGAATTTAATTAAATTCATAACCAGCTATCAAACGAGATAATTTAATTATTTACTGTGTAGTTTCCGTTTACTACACTGTTTCATGAGCGAAACGATGGCTCTGGTTTGGGGGAGTCAATTTTTATGAGTTGTAATTTTTATTCGCCATATTTGCATGTGTCACGTGCCTTCAAACGAAATTTACAAATTTCATTTAAATTAACTATACTGGCGGGCGGGGTGCAGCTGTTGGGCGTTTAATTGGAACACGTTTGACATCAGGCGATGGCTGCTCAGCTATTTTACGACGGCCAAATGGCAGGGCCCGTAAAAACAAGAGCGTTCCTCCTGCTGCCGTCGACCAAAACTTGGCGCGCGCAGTAAAGTATGCAGCGGCAAGCTGAAAACTTTCAATAGTCTCAGGGCCGCGGATGAACGGACGATTCTAAGCAACTTTTTCGGAAGCTTAATCTATTTACGATCGCTGCGCAAATTTGGACAAGTGGCAAGGTGGCCGTTACTTTTGATTTTCATCGCCCAGCGTTTGATTTTCATTTGTTTGCGCTAGCAGCTGGGCATCTAAGCGACCCAGCGTCTTTTCCACCGAAAGGAAATCAATCCGCCGGACCACACAATCTGAACGCGGCACAACCATGCTGGCTACGTAAAACCCCATCCTCCCATTCCTCTTAGCTGAATCTGAATCTGAATCTGAATCTGACCCCGCTGTGCAATTTTTATGGGAATTCGATTTTGTTCGCTTGTTTCTGAGCGTTTTATGAGCTGGTAAAAGTTTATGCACCGACCCGACCCCCAAATCCCCCCACATGTACTATGGATGAGTGTGTGTGTGTTTCGCTTTAAACGAAAGTTGCATAAAAGTGAAAACTGTTCAAGTGCACGGACGATGGGTCGGATGGCGGAGCGGGCCACTCTCTTTGTTTGTTTTCATTTGGCAGCCGGATTTGGTTTTTGGCTTACATTTCAGTGCCAAAATAGTTGTAAATTTATGGTAAATGGAATGGCAAATGGATTTTTTAGCTAGCTATATATATATGCATCATAAGCAAAGAGTAGACTAAAATGTGGCTGCAGCGAGGTGGTGCTGGAAAAAACATATCGTCAGGCATTTTAGGTGGTTCAACAAGTCCACATGTGGCAATGGGATCAATTAGTTTTTCAATGCTTTCCGACATCAAATCTCTCAAAAACAAAAAGGGCTCAATCAGGTTTTCAGGGCTTTCACATGGAAAATCCTTTGATTGGTATTTGTGTTTGAATTTGTACCACATTTTACTTGAAAGAAGGAAATCGGTTTCGGTTTTCGAATATAAGTATGTTCATATTATTTAGCAGTTCAGAAAAAGTGCTATTAAATACACCCTACCTTCTTATGAAATTAATTTTGTCCAATCAAACGGCAAATGGTTTAAGACAAGTTAACCACTCAAGGGGGCCATTTAAAGTGCCCCAGTTAGTGGCTGTCGTTGACAGATGCTCCTCCTAGCTGTCCCTTTTGAATTACACCATCCTTTAAGCCGGTGTTCAAGGGTATTGCAGGCTTCGGTGCACCGCAATAGTGGTGTCCTGGTTTAATTTCTCTAAACATTCCCATTGTTGCTGCGCTGGCCCCAGCTGTGTGTTGGGTGTTGGTCAAAATGAAAAACCCTTTTCGCTTATTACTTTTATTTTGCCTGGCTGCTGTGTGCTTTCCGCATTTTATTGGCGAGTGCAGCGGTCTTATTTCATTTTTGGGGTGTTCGTCTCGTGCCAGCGCACAATAAAAATTGTGTAAAAAGCAGAGCCATTGAGCTCTGGATTGGCCGAAGGCCAGAAGCAACAGCTGGCCACCTTTTTGGCAGTTAAGTGTAAAAGAATGCCTAATGCCTCGGACAGCCGCACAAAGTTTCCAAATAAATAAGTGGGCTGGAGGTGCGACGAGTGGACCACTCAGTTTCAATCAAAAATAACACGGCAAACAGAGAAAGTCGATTCCAGGGAAACCAGCTTTCTTCATATCGAGGGCACACATGCGAACTGGGGCGGCGGTATGTGTGTGTTCTTAACCTTTTGTGCTGCCAGGTGCTCCTTGAAGTTCCCATCCTGCCTTCCAGCATCCGTTTCCGCTCCCCTTCCAGTTTCACTTGCCGCTTGCCACTTGCTATTTCCCATTTCCCATTTTCCGATGCCGACTGCACTTGGTGGTACATTTAATGCCACTTGAGTGACTTTTTATGGCCAGCAAAGCAGTCATGTGTGTGTGGATGTAGTGTGTAGTGTGTGTGTATGTGTGGGCCTGGTTTGTTTTGTTTTTGTGTTCATTTGGACTTAGCCTTGCCATTTGTCCGCCGTTTGTTAGTTCTTTTTCTCCTTGTTGTTTTAGCTTGTATTTTTTAAAACACTTTTCCTTTTTGCTGTTTTTTTGCAACGTGTCAGACATTTTTATATGCATCCAGCTAAAGCTAGAACTTTTCACTTTTATTATTTCCATTTGCAACTGGCTTTTGTTTTCCATCTCATGCCCTGTGATAGAAAAAAGAGAGCAGCTGGCTGCATTTAAATAAATATTTTAATAAATAAAATGGTCAGCTCTAGTCGTGGCCACAGTTGCCGGAGCGGTTTTTCAACCGCTTCTGGTTAGGGAGGGTATACAATCAATAGTTATGGCTTAAAATTTGGATTTCCTAAAAAACCCTAATCAGGCCAACTGAGGATGGTCAGCGGCAGATCTTAACTACCAACAGCTTAAATCTGCGGGAAATACCCGAACAAAGGTCTCAAGGTACGGCCAGCTCAGTGGAACCTGTGTAAATAGCACTGCAACAGATAATAAAGGCGTTGCCCCACACACAAAGACGAACCAACTTTCACAGAGTGCTGGATAAATAGAAGGAGAAAGGGGCTGGTGAAATGGTGAAAGGCCAAGGAGGAACACATTGCTTTTTAGTGCTTTTTAGTTTGCGTAAATCAAAGTAAGACAAAATTAAACTTCAAACTAAAAGCTGCTTACAGTTTCGAGCACTAAATGGATTTAGACCTTCAATCCCACTGCCTTTGGGGTGAGTACGGTGCAGTCAAGCTATCTTGTTTGGAATAGCTCAAGGCTTATTACTTTAACTTTCAGGAGGTGTGAAGACGAAAAGCTATATATTGACAAGGTTTTTCAAATTCTTGTGTTAAATAATGTTTTTAGTGGGACTTTATTATTAGGAAACGTTGATGCAGTTCCCGAAAATGTTCATCGCATTGATCTTAGTTTTACTGGAAACTTTTTTAAAAATATTTTTTTTTAAGCTTTTTTACTGCTTTTAAAGGACATTGAATATTATTATTCTCTGTTTGAACAAAATCGAACTAAGATTATTTCGTTGCATAATAAAATCAGTTAATTTCAAATCTTTTTTCATCCGTGTCACGCAACCATCTCAAACTGGCTACAATGGTGGCAGATCCAGCGGTTGAAATTAAATTGCAGTTACGCAATCAAAGGCAATGGCAATGGCAATGTTTTCAGGACCTGCATTAAGTAATTACATTGATTGTTTGGAACGTACCTGGCACAGGACTGGAGAGGTGACGTCAAGTTTGTTTGTATCCTTCGGAGGAGGTATGTGTGCCACACATATGTGCTCGTGAAGTGTTTCTAACCCACAGCCTCATGTGGCATCGGGCAAAAGGTCAATGTCTCGGCCGGTCTGGAGGAAAACGAGCTGGATCGGGGCCATCAGCAGCTGCTTGCCGCTTGGCTTTTGTTGACGAATTAACATTTATCATGCGCCACGTGAAATCCATTTATCACATCCAGCCCCGATTCCTATTCCAATTCCTATTCCTTTTTCGCTGTTGCACAAAAACAAAGCCCTGGCAAATCGGCAGAGAAATCGCATTGATATTATTCGTATTTGGGATCTGCTCCGCTCCGATTCATCAAAGCGGCATCACACTCCCAATTTATGTTAATAAAAACGGACGAACACAACAGGCAACAGGAAGGCCCGAGTTGACCTTGGCAATGGTCGTTTGTCTAGCGGGGGACTACTACAAGCATTTGATTTATATTTAAATGCCTATTGGGGTCACCTCGTGTTCATAACTCTTTGTATCGGCCAATTTATCATAGGGTGTCCTTTGGTGTTAAATTGAAATTCCCCACTGTGTTATCCTTCCTTTTTCCAGACTGGATATGATGCTTCTGTGGCTAGGCCCCTGAATACCGTGTTAAAGAGCTGTTTAACTGTGCACTTAAAAAAAATGTAATAGAATCTGATGCATAATATGAATATCATATGTTATGTAGGAATCAGGAATAAACCAGAAGAGCAAGAACAGAGAAACACACGGAGTGGACGTCAGTTCTGACAACACAGAGAGAGATCGCTAATGTATGCGTGCGTTTAACAGATCAAGAGAGAAAAACTCTAATAAAGTCAGTTGATGCCGAAATCTCACGCTAAGCAGTCCACAGAGACACACTCCACTTTGTAAACTCGTTAAAGTTTAAAACACCACACAACACTTAGTTTGTAATTAACTCAAATATATAATAATAAATAAAGCATTAAAATAATAAAACTACGTCGTCCTGGAAGTAATTCGCACTAACGGAACTCCCGGGGCCACAAATTTGGGGGGCTCAGCCGGAATATTTGGAACTATTACAAACCTAAGTCACTAAACTTAGTTGAGTGTTAAAAACCTAAGTCTCTAAACTTAGTCGTGTGGTAAAAAAGTGGAAAAAACTCTGTGAATTGTCGTTGCAGACAGTTATAAACTAAAGCAAGTGTGCTGCGCAAAAAAGAAAGACAACAAATTTGCAAAGCAGGGCAGCGTGAGTGAAAACGAGACGGCGGGTTTGCGCATCATTCGAGCAGTTGTGAAATTCGTTTTTGGCGCAACGAATGAAAGAGGCAAGAAACTGACAAAGAAGGCGATTGAACAGCGAGTGCCATTCTGGAGGCAGCGTAAAGACTTTGTGGTGAACGTCAACAAGCGAGAGGCAGGATCGTTGGCGGTGGTCATCTGGACAGGGTGGAGGGCGTGGAGCGGAAACAGTGGCAAGCGGATCGCAGAAGTTGTGCGTCAGGAGAGGGCGAGGACACGGGCGTCAGGAGGCTGGTCAAAGCGAAAGAAGGAAGACATATCTGGTGAGGCAGCGAGAAGAATCCAAAGCTGTATTGGTGACACGGCGAGAAGACATTTCTGATGAGGCAACTGTACAAATCCAAAGCTGTATTGCTGGGCTGGTGAAAGAAAACGGTTGAAGAAATTTGGTGAGTGACAGAGATAACATCGAGAGGCGAGACAAGATTTTTTGCAACTTGGCTGGCAGAAGGCGCTGTGCCAGAAAAGAGAAGTGGAGAGCAGCACTGACCAATTTTGTTTTAAAGACCTCTTGTTGGTCTAATTGGAGAGTAGGAAATAATTTGAAATTTAACAGATTGCGTGCCTGCAGTCGGACTGTTGTGTCAACAGCTTAAGTTAACATAGTATTAAGTTTGACATTCATTTCACATTAACTTAGAGTAAAGTAAAGTACAGTTTACAGTTTGAAAGTCCAGTATATATATAAAAAACTTAACTTTGCCGTGCAGGCGGATTTGATAAACATTTTTGTATTTTATAAGCACTATATTTTATATCCTTATATTCTATAATTATATTTAAGTAAAAATGAACAAGCAAGAGATTTTGGCACTGCTTGTGGCAGAGTTGCGCGCTAAGTTGTCAGAGCTAGGTCTTAGTACAACCGGAAGAAAAGGCGAATTGCAAAACAAACTACTTGCTCACTATGGTTTGCAAACTGATGAAAACGATGAAGTTGCGATTGAAGTGGATGATGATGAGGATGGATCTTTTACATCAGTGAATTCAGACAATTACCAGGCAGGTGCAGGTGCAGGAAATGGTGCGCACAGGGAAAATCGAATTGTAAGCGAACAGAACAGTCGAATTGGAAATGCGAACACAGGTAGATCGTGGTTTACATTAAAGGATGTAGAGGGGAGTGTGTCACAGTTTTCGGGAACTGGTTCACCTGACATTAATCAGTGGATCGAGGAACTTGAAGAGTGTGCACTTACGGTTGAATGGAGTCAGTTGCAGGTGTTTATATATGCAAAACAATTACTCAACGGAGCGGCTAAGCTTTACGTTCGTAGTCAGCGTAAAATTGGCGATTGGGGCTCACTGAAAGCTGCATTGCTAGAAGAATTTGGGGTTAAAGTTACATCGGCAGAGGTTCATCGTAGACTTGGCAAGCGACAACAAAAGAAAACCGAAACGTTACAAGAGTACCTGTACGCGTTAATGGAATTGGCGAAGCCAATTGATTTAGACGATGAAAGCTTGATCGAATACTTTGTCGACGGTATTCCAGACTCGAAAGGAAACAAGGCTTTACTTTATCAAGCCAAGAAGCTAAAGGAGCTGAAAGTTCAAATCGAGGCATATCAGAAAATGCGAGGATCGGTGAAGCACGTCAAGTATGACTCTCACTTTTATAAAGGTGAAAAGGAGACAGTGAAAGCAGTTGAGAAGGTTAGGAAATGTTTTAACTGTGGTGATGAGTCTCACATCAAGAAGGATTGTCCAAAGAGAGACAACAAGTGCTTTAGGTGCAACCAGCCAGGACATAGAGCAGCCCAGTGCAAGGTCGAGCTAGAAACTAAACAGGAAAAGGCAACTAATCTAGTGCAGATGGAAGGCAGGGAGAAGCCAACAAGCACATTCACGTCTTCGGGATTGGAGTTGAAGCATGTTTCGTTTGGGAAAGTAACCTTCAAAGGATTAGTAGATACAGGAGCAGACTTGTGTTTATTGCGACGCAACGTTTTTATAAGGCTCGGAGTAGAAAACCTAACAGGAGGTGAAAAATGTTTGACAGGAATTGGGGAAAGCCAAATTGTGACTTTTGGAAGCCTGACAATACCAGTGCAGATTGATGGCATCAATCTCAACGTTGAGTTTCACATTATATCGGACGAAGACATGGCATTTGATGCAATTTTAGGTAGAACTCTTCTAGATAGTGTCGATATGAAAGTGACAAAGGACGGAACCGAGTTGGTTCGAAGATCAGACAGTCGGGTCGGTAAAGGACAAAAGTTTGAAGTTCGTGAGAAAGAGAAAAACGGAAGTTCATGCTCAGAGCTGCTGAATGAATTTCAGAGTTTGTGTATGATGACCATGAAGCAGGCAGAAAGCAAGCTAGAGGTAGACGTTTTACATTTGCCGCACTCGCAGAGAGGTGTTGTGAAACGCATGATAAACGAATACAAACCAATTAGGAATGTTCATTGTCCAGTCGAGATGAAGATTTTATTAAGCGATGATGTGCCAGTTTTTCAGCATCCTCGACGTATCGCTTTTAGTGAACAAAAGGTAGTTGACGAGCAGGTTCAGGAGTGGCTTGAACAAGGGATAATCAAGCCCAGTACTTCAGAGTACGCTTCTCCGATCGTACTTGTGGCAAAAAAGAATGGCCAGAAGCGATTGTGTTGTGACTATCGCAAATTGAATGAGAAAATAGTGAGGGACAATTTTCCTATGATACAGATGGACAACGTGATTGAGAAGTTACAGGGAGCGACAATTTTTACGACACTGGATTTGACCAACGGTTATTTTCATGTTCCGGTAGAAGTAGGCTCCCAAAAGTATACCTCATTTGTTACACAGAACGGACAGTACGAGTTCTTGTATGTGCCGTTTGGCATTTCAAACTCGCCGGCAGTTTTTACGCGTTTTATAATGGCAGTTCTCAGGGAGCTCATCAAAAACGGTGACGCAGTGGTTTACATGGATGACATTATAATCCCAAGCAGTGATGTCGTAGAGGGAATACAAAAGCTGCAAAGAGTTCTTGAGGTCGCAGAACAGAACGGGCTGAAAATCAATTGGACCAAGTGTCAAATTTTGCAGAGCAGGGTAGATTTTCTAGGATATATCATCGAAAATGGTTCGATCACACCCAGTGATGAGAAAACACAGGCCGTAGCAAACTTTCCAGTGCCGTCTAATCAAAAAGCCATACAGCGATTTCTTGGTTTGACATCATATTTTAGGAAGTTTGTGGATGGATACGCAGTAATAGCTAAGCCATTGTCAGATTTGCTGAGAAAGGATGTAAAGTTTGAGTTCAAGGAGTTACAGCAGGTAGCATTCGAGCAATTAAAGACAGCGTTGACTAGCAAACCAGTTTTAAAACTGTACAATCCTAGATTGGCTACAGAAATACACACGGATGCGTCGAAGTTTGGTTTTGGGGCAGTTCTTCTACAAAAGGATCCAGAGGATGGACATTTACACCCTGTCATGTACATGAGTAGAAAAACTAAGCCTTGTGAAGAAAAATATCACTCATACGAGTTGGAGGTCCTAGCAGTCATAGGAGCGTTGACAAAATGGCGAATTTATGTTTTGGGAACGAAGTTCAAAATCATCACAGATTGTAACGCGTTCGCCATGACGATGAAAAAGAAAGAAGTTCCGTTGCGAGTGGCTAGGTGGGCAATGTATCTGCAAGACTACGATTACGAGATAGAACATCGATCAGGTACAAAGATGAGGCATGTAGACGCACTGAGTCGAGTAGCTTGTTTTGTGTTGACTGACAGTGTAATGCACAAGTTGAAGGAAGCTCAGGTGGCAGACGAGTGGACAAAGGTAATCAGGAATCTAGTTGAAACAAAGGGGCATGAGGATTATTACATCGTCAATCAAATATTGTTTAAAAACCCAGACAGAGAGTTGATTGTAATTCCATCTCAAATGGAGACTGAGATTATACAGATTGCTCATAAGCAAGGTCATTTTTCGGCAAAGAAAACACAGGAGCTGGTGGAGAAATCCTATTTCATTCCAAAGTTGAGGGATAAAGTAGCTAAAGTTGTAGGCAGCTGTGTGGAGTGCATCTTGGTTAACGCAAAATCCGGAAAACAGGAAGGATATCTAAATCCTATCGATAAGGGGGACAAACCTTTAGTCACTTATCACATAGATCACGTAGGGCCGATGGAGACCACCAAGAAAAGATATAATCATATCTTAGTAGTTGTCGATGCATTTTCGAAATACGTTTGGTTGTATCCGACGCGTAGTACTGGAGTTGAGGAGGTGCTAAACTGTTTAGACAGGCAGGCCATAATATTTGGAAATCCCTTCAGGATCGTGTCAGATCGTGGTGCAGCTTTCACATCGCACTTATTCAAGGAATACTGCGAGAATGAGAAGATCCAGCATTTATTGATCGCTACAGGTGTACCTCGAGGTAACGGGCAGGTTGAGAGAATGCATAAGATCGTGGTGCCAATGTTGTCAAAGATGAGCCTAGAAAATCCAGGAAATTGGTACAAACATGTGGGTAGAGTACAGCAGCTAATAAACAATATCGAGCCTAGGAGCACAAAGGTAACCCCGTTCAAGTTGCTAACAGGTGTGGACATGCGTGTAGTTGACATTGCAGAACTCAAAGAACAGGTGCAGCAGTCTTTGATAGAAGAGTTGGACGAAGAGCGTGAACAGATACGCAAACAAGCCAGGGAAAACATTCAAGCTTTACAGGAGGAGAACAGAAGAGCTTTTGATTCAAAAAGGAAAGAGGAAAAGCAATACAAAGTCAATGACTTAGTTGCGATTAAACGTACTCAGTATGGGGTGGGTTTAAAGTTGAAAGGAAAGTATCTTGGTCCCTATAAGGTCGTCAAAGTTCACAAGCATGGCAGGTATGATGTGGAGAAAGTGGGAGATAGCGAAGGACCTTTGAAAACTTCCACAGTATCTGAGTTTATGAAGGAGTTCGGGACGAACACCACGTCAGGAGGGCCGAATGTAGGAATCAGGAATAAACCAGAAGAGCAAGAACAGAGAAACACACGGAGTGGACGTCAGTTCTGACAACACAGAGAGAGATCGCTAATGTATGCGTGCGTTTAACAGATCAAGAGAGAAAAACTCTAATAAAGTCAGTTGATGCCGAAATCTCACGCTAAGCAGTCCACAGAGACACACTCCACTTTGTAAACTCGTTAAAGTTTAAAACACCACACAACACTTAGTTTGTAATTAACTCAAATATATAATAATAAATAAAGCATTAAAATAATAAAACTACGTCGTCCTGGAAGTAATTCGCACTAACGGAACTCCCGGGGCCACATGTTATATGAACTTAACACACAAAAAATGTTTGACTTTAAATGATCAAAACAAATCATATATGAACTTAAACAATAGAAATGTCTTGATTCTTATCTTAATAATTTTGTAGAACGATTTGTTGGCAGTCATTGTTAATTTAACATTGTAAGGATTTTGGTACTTTAGTGTTAAGTTCAGAGAAATATTATTTGTAGTATTTATTCACAAGTGAAACTTCATAATCCATCTTTGGTTTGAGATATAATTTTAGTTTTTAATATAATTTATTATACTTTTAAACATTGAACAAATGAACGATGGGCACACATAAAAAATACTGATAGAAAAGAAAAGTAATTCAAATTATATATAAAGAAGAAGAATTTTATATATCGATCGGTATAATTTATAATTTTATAATCGTTTTTTCCGGTGTTCCCAAATCCTAAAGGTTGTTGCGAATGTGGATTGTCTTGGCCGGGCGGCAATTAAAATTTGTTGGAGCACTTTAAGCTCTTGTCAATATTCTGGTTATGGCTTAGGAATCTTATTTTGTGCGGCCGACATAATTTATGGTCTCGCAAACTAAATTCACCAAGGTGGCCTGGCTTTGTTAACCCTTTCTTGGGGTGGGTGGGGCCGAGAACGCCCAGTTTGCTCGCCTTTTGGCAAGTATTACAAATTTATTGCCAACTTTGACATGAGACTGGGCTATTTTGAGCCAATTTTTACCGCAGGCGCTGCCAACAATTTGTATGCAAAGTAAGCTATTATCGTGAGAGCATGCAATTTGAGGGCGTGTCCAGTTGGTAATGTGTGTATCGCATACATCCAGCTCCACTTGCATGGTAGCGTGCAACAATTGGAGCACACATTATTCCTGCCCGGGCTGTTTTTGTTATTTTGTTTCGGCCATTTAGCGATTAGACACACGAAAGGCGATTCAGATACGAGTCCGAGTACGTGAGGTCAGCGGCGGGGTCAGTTCCGGTTCATGTTCGGCCCTGTTGCATGTCGGGACCTGAAAATTGATATTAAATGCTTTGGCATAAAAACATCAAAAGGATCGCTGGCCTGCTTCGTTTACCTGCATAATGGGGCCATTTTATTAGCTGGTGTGTGGTGTGTGTGTGTGTGGCGTGTGTGTTGTGGCATATGGTGTGGTGTGGTGTGGTGTGGCTCTGATATATGCACCGCCATTTGTTACGGCTGCTGATTGTGCAAGAAATGTGCCTGGCCGGCCGCTCGGTCACTGCAAATTAATTTGGGATTTTGCGTCTATTTGTTTTGCCTTTGCTTTGCTTTTGCTTTGGCCAGGGCACAAACAACGCATAGAACACATGATACCTTGATACCTTTATACCTGCTGCCGGCATTCATCACAATCACACTGGGCTATCGGCAGGGCAGGGGCTTGGGCTTGGGCTGGGAATGGAGCTGAGCCCGGGGTGGCAGATACAATTTATGTTCCCGGACTCGGCTGTCTGGAATCCCTGGACATTTCAAATGCTGCCAAAGCCCAACTGACATCTGATATATTGGTCGGGGGCCAACTCGACAGCTGCAACATGCGGATTCCTTTGTAACTCTAGCCCTCACCCATTTCCCCATTCGGTTTCTGGTCGGGATTGGGTTGCCTTTCTGCGCTTTTCAAGCATGTGTAATTGCTGTGCTGGAGCGAGCTCAAGGATTTGGCTGAGCTGAGTCCTTCAAGTTTGGTCAACATGTGCCAAACTCATGCATTGAGGAGTTCCCACTTAAAGCTGGCATTTTCGGTCAGCTGCAAAATCTGTTTCCGTTTGCGAGCTGGCTGGCTGTGCCGGCCATTAGTCACTTCATTAACATGGCCAGCACTCTCTGAATGAAGATATAAATGCAGCGAAGCAGCCCACGAACGTGCCGAAAATTAACAAAATCCCGAAAGTAGACATACTACGAGAGCAGGCGGAACTAAGTCAACACAATTACACGAACAAAAATTAGAATTGACATCTTCTTAAAACAATAAGGTTATTTGAAAGCTATTTTACTAATATTTGCAGCCCCATTAAAGTAATTTACAATAATATTTAATAAAATAGTTTAGTAGTTGTTTTAATTATGGAGTTCACCATTTTCTTTTTTTCTCTTTATGATTTACTTACTTTCTAACATATACTATATTTTTGATTTATTTACAGATATCAATTGTTTTGTAAGGCACCTTTTCACACAAAAATACAGTTAAGAAAAGCTATTTTTTGCCCAAGAATAAAAGAACTGGCGAATAATTGGACTCTAATTTGTGTTGACATATTATGATTATCTGATTTGCAACAAAAACACAGCTCATTTTTCCATGTGCACCCGTGCATAGAGAACTATTGTTGCCCAGAAGGTTTAGCACGCGCTGAATTTTAATTTCACAGTTTTGCACTGCAATCAGAGGGAATTAGCCTCCATAAAGTTGGCGCCCGAAACACCACCCAGCACCGAGCCATCGTCCAACGCCCACCGCATCCGCCCACCGCCTCCAGAGTGGGCGGTAGGTGTCAACTTTCGCCTTGCATGCCATGGCCGAGCTGCCACGCCCACTTGGAAGGAGCCACTGCTGTTGACTGTTATTAGCGCACTTTGATTTGTATTTGGCTAACAATAAAATGACAGCTTGCGGCTAAATGGCACGCAACGCCCAGCCAGAGAATCGGGGGGTGAGGAAATGGGTTGGTCCTGCCTTTTGGACATGACCTGGCCGGAAATGCCAGTGGAGTTCGTAGTTAGCTGGCGTGCCGGTTTGCCTTTCATTTCGATTGCTGTGGTCTAGGGTGGAAGTCAGGTGGCAAGTCGCCGAGGCACGCCATAAATTCCAATAAACGAGTGCAGGTGAATTGCAATGAGTCGCTTAACTGGATGTTTGCAACCAAGCAGAAATATGATAACCGCTAATTAACGCCCGACTGCTGCCGGATGCCAAAACGGAAAATTATACCACAAGGAAAAACTAGATCAAATATTCTATACTTTCTTAAAAACTGTTACTATGAATGAAAATTCCTTATTTATTAATTTTCAATTTTATTATTTGTATTTATTTGTAATACATTTATATAAAGAGTGGTGACATTTCTCAATAACTAAAGTTAAATTTTGAAACCACAAAACTTATCAGCAATAAGTGTTATATAGATAAGTGCAAAAAGATGAGATTAAGTGATGGATATTAGTTTATTTAATAGACTAAAATAAGTTTTTGGCTTATCATATCATGGAGGCTATAGAAAATCAAAATCATTTTGATACAGAAAAGATATATGTCATAGTTACAAACCAATTTTGTTTTTGGTGGGGGCAGCGAGCACAATTTAAACCATTTCATTTCACCCAGTTTTGCTCAAATTAAGCAGAAAAAACTATCTAGTGCTCATTTCGATTCTGTTTACTCGCTCTGTGCCAACGGCAACAGAAAAAAGATAAACGAGCAGAGGAAGTTAATGGGAAAAGAGTTCATAATAATGAGGGAAACTGGTTACAGTAACAGCCAAAAGGAACGTGACGGCACGAAGTTACCGGCAAATGCAACCCCTCCAATGCCTCCATCCCCAACTTTCCATCCTCCCGTTTGACGTGCTGATAAGATTGGCCTAACTCTACAGACCACGCTGCGTATACGTGACGCGAGGGGTACTGGTATAAGAGTGCGTGTATAAGAGTGCAACGCAAGCCATTTCACTGTATAAGGTAAACAGAAAATCATCTATTGGCAAAAACGCAAAGAGAACCCGTCTGCGTGTAGACTTTTAAAGGTAAAAAGGCGAATCGAGGCCGAAACCAAGACCGATGAATGGCGAAACGAAAACGAAAACGAAACTGAAACAAGCACGCAAGCGGCACAAAGCAAAGCCAGAAAGGTGCGAAAAAGGCGTGGTAGGATGTCGGTGGCCACGACATGCAAGGACCAGGAGGACCAGTGCTGAACTAGCAACACTGTTCCATCCGATAAAGGGTCCAACAATTACTCACCATGAGATCATTCCCAGTCTGCCAGGGCTTGGCCATAATGAAATGAATTCTGATTTCAGGGTGACACAGCTGTAGTCTATGTACTCCTGACTTTCTGCTTCGCTATCATCAGATGGTTAACAGCTGCGGTTATAACAAAACTTTGGGAGCGACTGCAGAAATCACTTGTACTTGGATATCTTGTAAAATTACTTATTCATTATTTTTCATTGCATACATTTAAACACCCTTATAATTCGTTTCAAAACACAAGTGATTTTGCTGGCATTATTTATTGGGTTTCTTCTTCACGTACACATTTCCATTACAAATGGTTTAATTCCCTCCTTTTTAACATTTATTTTGCATTTGCAATGTTAATTAGTAAGACTAAATTGCACAGGTAAATCTATGACTATCAAAGCCTTTTATTGAAAGGGGGATAAAAGGATTAATATAATACCCATAGATAAATGTATAAAAATACCAACAATATGAAACTTTACTTGGCGTCAATTAATAAGTTTTTCTTTTAGAATAGAAAAAACAGTTCTAGACAATTTAAATATAAAATTGAAAGGAATATTTTATGGTTCAAATTGAATTCGTTTTTTGTTTGTGAATGAAATGAAAAAAGTTGTGAAAAATTATGTGAATTGAGAAAAAAATTGCACAAAATAAATATAAAGCACCGTATAAATAATTCATAACGCGCGTTCAGTAGCACATTTGACAATAATAGATATGATGATGACATTACAATGTGCACGCCGGTATATAAGTAGCTCTGTTAATACGTAATACTTCCCACTTCAGCGAAATCAGATCGCGTGGTGGTAAATTGCCATAAATCCCATCAGCTGCATATGCAAATCGAGCGCATGCAGATGTTGCTTTCGCCGTTGCAGCTGATGATGCTACATTAAATTTCAATTTCGGGTTCATTTATCGTGGCTGTGGGCGGCTGGCACGGAAGTCACAATGTCAGTGTCTGAACTTAGCCAAGGCCGCGCAGCCCAGCGGAAAGTTTACCCTTCAACTGTGCGAAACTTGGCGGGGCAGCAGCGTAGCCTCGTTTACGCAAGTGTTCGCCTTTCTTCCCCTCAGCCACCGCCAAGTAAATATGCAGAAAACCAACAAGAGCAATAACTGCTCTACACAAACACCAGCGCACGCTCTGCCAGAGATACACACACGCACACCCAGGCAAGTGCATAAAAATTAAGCAAACGGCACTTGTAACTGGCAACAAGAAGGACAGAAACAGCAACAACAACACCAACAGCAATAGCAATAGCAACAATGGCAGCACCAGCACCAGCAACAATAACAATAACGCCTGCAACAGCAACTACACACAAGCGTTTCCTAACTCGTGCACGGAAAAAAATGCGATGGAGGTCCATTTAAGTTTTGTTATTTTTCGGTTTACTCCTTGACAGAATCTATTGTTATTTTTTGCAACATTTCGATATCGAGTCATTTTTAAAAATCAATTTTTAAGGCATACTTTTATATAAACATTTGTATAACATTTTATTTGAGTGGGAGGGTATTAGTCTCAAAATGATATAATTTTAATAGCATCATTTCTAAGTTGAAATATTGTTTAATATGAATACTTAAGCTAATTGAAATTTAAAATACTTCGAATTCATAATATTCATAATTCATCTATAATAGTATTTTTTTAAATTATACAATTTTTAAATATTGAAACAAACAATTAAAAAAAAAATAATGACCGGTGACCTTAAATCTGCGGAGGCGCCTTGAAAAAAGTTGGATACCGGATTATCAGAAAATAAAGTTGATACATTTTTCGAGGTTCCGACTTATGTACTACCTGCAATAGACAGAAAACTTTTAGGAAACTTTCATGCAGATAGCTTTAAAACTGAGTGACTAGTTTGCGTATAAACGGATGGACAGACGGACGGAAAGTCGGACGGACAGACGGACGGACGGACAGACGGACATGGCTAGATCGACTATCCTAGTGATGCTGATCAAGAATATATACACATTATAGGGTCAGAAATTCTCCTTCACTGCGTTGCAAACTTCTGACTGATTTTTTTGTTTGTATTTGACATTTTAAAATTTTGATATTAAACTAGTTTAAGATCTATTTTAAATGTGTATATGTTCCTATGCGTTTCCGGAAAATCACATGCGGTTCTATTTTTTCGGTGCTTATCTCCGCTCCCAGTTGGCAGCTCGCACCTCCCAAAATGCAACAGTCGACAAGACGGGTTGGCAACTTCCGCTGTGCGTTGAGCGTCATGCCGGTTGCACATACCCAGCCCGGAGTTTCGAAGCCCATTCCCAGAACCTAGTCCTAGCTCAAAACCCAACCCCAAGCCCAACCTCATCCCTAGCCATATACCAATGCCTCGACGCCCTTTGGCGGCAGGAACTACAAATGCAGCAAGTGCAAAACTTTTGCCAGCAAGTTTGAGTTTTTTCTTCCGTCGTTCGTGCTTGGCCAAGGGCTGCCGGCTGCCTTTCGCCTCATCTGCGCTGTTGCAACTTTGCCAGCTGAAACTTTAAGCCAGGTCCTATCTCTGGGCCAAGTCTCGAGCGTTGTCGCTATTGCTGCTGCTACTGCTGCTGCTGCTGGTGCTGCTTCGTACGTGTTTGTGTTCATTACGTACGTGTCCTTTTTGGCATTTTGCGCTAGTTGTCAGCGCCAAAAGCTGCTGGCCAAAAGAATAAGCTGCACTGACATAACAGCGGTCTTCAAGCTAACTTCTACAGTCAAACCCCCAGCAAAGGGGTGATTTTATCGAAGTTTTTAAATTGCAAATCAAGTGTAATATTCGACTTTGTATATCGATTACTTCACACAAAATTATACAAAGCAGCTTAAATTTTTTAAGAGTTCTGAATGTCCAATTTAAAGTAGTTCAAGTGTTATAATCGACCTAAGAGGTGCTTTCATATCTAGGTTTTTACGTTTAGGTTTTCTTAAAGTTCTGGATGTCCAATTTAAAGAAGTTCAAGTGTTATGATCGACCTTAAGGAAGCTTTCATATCTAGATTTATTCATACAAAATTGTTTCTAGAGTTCTGAATGTCCAATTTAAAGAAGTTCTCCTGTGCATTTGTCCCAAAAGTGCAAAGTTTCCGAATCGTAGCAATCTCCGCCCAAAAGCTGCTTGAGGTGAATTGTGAGAGCTCCGGACTCGTTTTTTGATGGCGTGGAGCATTCGCTGAAATATTGAGCGGCTGCTTTCATTAACTGAAACCCTAGACGGATACTTACCCGTCTGGAACTTTAACTTGCTTGCACTCATTTTGCGTAATGATTTCAATTATTTCGTAATTAGTGCAGACAGGCACTGGCAGCGGCAGCGGCAGCGGCAGCAGCAGTTGGGCAGGCAGGCAGGCAGGCAGGCGTCCGACAAGCTTGCTTGGCCAGCACCTGTCCTTTCAGGACCTCGATGCTTGGCCACCTGCCCACCCGTCCACCTGCCCACCTGTCAGTTGTCCATGGCTGGGCCAGGCACCACAATGCGGCATCAGATTCGAAGGCAACGAAAAGTGCACTTGGCCGCAATTTGCAAAGAGTCTTTACAAAGTCGAAGTTTTCCAGCGCGGTGGACACTCATCTTTTGTGTTCTGGGCAAGGTCCATTCAACGGTGCACCCCCGGCGGTGTCAACAACTTCGCAATGAGTTTGTTGCTGCCAGGAGCTTTAAGTACTCCTGCCCACCTGCTTATGTTTTCCCACCATTTCTTGTTACCGTTCCATGATGTTAACGCGCTTTTACGAGCTGTCTCACCTGCAGCGCTTTGATGAATAGCGTTCTGGATTATAAACACCTCGATAGCTTTTGGCCACAGTCCACAGCAGTAAAAATGCAACAGAACAAGGGACAAAATAGGACTTGTAGTTTTCAATGATTGATTTTTGAATATTCCAATAAACATTTAGTTTTCAATAAAGGGGAACCTTTTTAAAGTAATGTTTGCATTTGCCTTGTCGTCGCTTTCATGTGTTAAAGCAAAGTAAATAACTCAGTTCATTTTTTCCCGTGCATAAGCGTATAGTTTGGTCTTAGTAAAAGCCACGACCATAAGCCCTTAATCATTTAAAGCAATTTGCACACTCTCAATGCGATTCAATTAAAAGTTACCCACACACTCGAGGACTCTAATGCGGGCAACCGATAGATACTTGGGCCACACTCATTTCTGTTTTAATACTTTTAATACCTTTTGAATTGCTTGCCCGAAGTTCGCTCCATGCGGCTCAAGGAGACTTCAAAAATTGATGCCCAAGCAAACAGAGCAGGGCTTTGGGCTTTGGGCCTTGGACCTGCTGCTGCCTGAATGCCAGCGCCTGCCCCACTCATGTGGCGTATTACCTGCCCCCTCCCCCAATACCCGGATATACCCGACTCCTCCTCACCACGTCATCCCATCCCATCCCATCCCATCCCAACCCATCCCATCCATCCGATTGTTCGAGTGCCACTCGATATTTATTCGATTTATGGAATTTTTTGGCAAAAGAATTTTTTAATAAAACGAATTTTATTGGCATTATCCTGCAGCTATTGCCATTGCTGTGTGCCAGGGAGGAAATTAATAATGCTACTAGGCTAATAAAGGCCTGAGCACACAAGCACGCACCTCCACATGTGTGTGCAGTGGATATATCGATGATGTGACACATTCGGGCCAGTCGTCCCTTGGGCTTCCTCCCGTCTCATTTGTCGTTTGCCAGAAATTGAAAACTTTCTCCAGTGGCTTTATTATTATTTGCATGGCCTGACTGCTCAAGTTGACGCTATTTAATTTATCATTATCCCCAACTTTGCTGGCAGCACAAATTTCCACTCACTTTCCAGACAGATTTTGTAATTCTTTTCTCCTTTTATTATGACGCTGCCGCAGGGCACTTCCTTCGGGGCCAACAGGAAATTAAAAGTGTTGGTAAATATTGTTCTGGGTACGCATGGTTGTGTGTGGATCCACAGTGAGCCCACCAATTATGAGATTATATACATAAAGAATAGACTATTACATTTTCTGAAGTTTGGTTATACATAAATTATTTGCTTAGATGACAATTATACGTCAATGTTTAAGTCAAGTAAGCATACATTATTTCAGTTTAAAATATATTTTAGCTTACTATTGCGAGTAAAAATGATTATCGAAAAATATATATTTAATATGTGGATTTCTATATACAAATTACTTTTTAAAATCTATACACAAATCGGTCTATCTAAGTAATTTAAGCTATTGAAGTATTTGTTGCAAAATTAATTTGAGGATAATTGAAAAAAAAAACTTTCCATGAAATAAGCAGTGTTGGAATTAGTATTAGTTTTTTGGATCTAGGTAGGGTACAAGGTATTTTTAAAAAATTGTCAAGTATCTAGATGAGGTCAAATGTTAAGAAAAGGTTAAAGAAAACTAATTTTGTAGTACAATTTTTTTTAAATTTAGGATATTGGGGAAATTATACAGTTTTAATTTATTAAGAACAAATATTTCAGTACCCAAATACCTAACATATCACATTTAAAAGATAAATAAAAATCTTTACCAAGTTAATGTAAAAGGTAGCATCACATTTTTTTTACAAGTATCTAGGTACAGCCCAACACTGGAAATAAGGTCATAACATTTAAGGATTTTAAATTGGCAAGTGTGGCTACGGCCCATTGACTAATGGCTCTTCAATGCCACACCTGACTTTCGGCTCTTGAACAACCACTAGGCACTCAGCACTCCATTTTCCATCTGTAGAGAGCCACTGTTAATAAGCTTACTTGCAGCCAGAGACACCTAGAGGAGAAATGGGGTTGGGGGATGTGAAGTACCGAAATGTATTACACAAATTCCCCTGACGAGCCCTTGGGTCCTGCATGATGTATCGATTTTTTGTTGCCGGTGCTTCTGGGCCATTTGTCGGCTTTTGCCTGTTCCGGCGTTGATAATGCCAATGCGTAATCCATCTCCTGCGCTGCCAGACACCCACCACCCACCGCCCACCGCCCGTCGGCCACTCCCACTCCCCACTGATGGGATGAAGTGAGTGTGCACTTGAACTTTGACATTTCAATGCGCTGACATTTCGCCTGGCTGCAAACAATACAGACGTGCGTGCGGTCGAAATTGGGCTGAAAAGTTTGTCAATTTAGAGTCGAGCACCGAAGCACACACCGATGACCATTCGTGGGTCCCAAAAACCCCCGAAAATATGCCCTTTTACCCCGCCCAGTGGCAGGATATCCCTGAGCCATGAATAAAATATCGAGTGCAGGCGGCCTTCGCTTTTGATAAAACACAATTTTAATAACTTTGACATCAAGTACACATCGAGAAGTTGCATAAACACACACACACACACAAAACACATACAAATACATATCAGGATAGACATATGTACGCATTTATGTGCATACCGAAGCGTATTAGGTTTCAACTGCAGCATTGCATTGACTTAATGGCCCTTTGGTAGGGACCACATGTATATATATAGTTGTTCTTCGAGTGGTTGTTGCTCTTGTTGTGGTTGTAGGTTTTGGTTGGTTCACTATTTGCTAAAACTGTAAGTCCGTTTATTTACAAGAAAACTTTTCAAAAATTGAACCATAAATATACTATACTATTATATACTATATATACGGCTAGGTACGAATGCGTGTGGCGTATAACTGCATATCATGTATCATGGCTTAAACTTTTTGTTGCGGTTTCCTGGTTTTCCAGTGGTATGTGTATATGTGAGGAATATTAGCAACAAAAGTTTAACTTTCGGTTTTGAATTTATGCTAATTTTGCTGAACAAAGTTGGGAGTACTTGCCTAATTAGCCGTGACGTCGGTGGCCAGCCCGTTGTGTTGTTATGCAACATTAAAGGATTCAGTGTCGTTATGAGTTTGCTGTGTAAATTCGTTAATTTATCTGATATTGACTTATATGTATGTATGTGTACTTATCCAATTGAAATAATTGAGCATTTCGCAGCTTAGACTATAACCAAACACGTTCAACTAACATAGAATATAAAAGCGTAAGAAGTTATTTGGACCCAGCCTATAACCGATTATCTTCGACCTCCGATCACTATTCCTCCAACTTACTTATGGTTCTAGGGTTTCTACATATACTACTCTCGGGTTTCTTTAAGACACGGGGAAGACTTTAGAAATATTTATAACTTACATAGGCATAATTTATATTTAGTGAATATCAGCTACCATAATTCCATGTTTCATTAACGTTATTGGTTTCGGTTTTCATAATTTGCATTCCTTTTTTCGGGTTTTGTCTTTTTAAGGGGCACGTGTGTGTGGTGAGGAATTTTAGTTGTTCAGTTACAGCTAGGTCGGATTGTCACTGCTAAAACATCGTCTCTACTTGCTAATTACACCCTATACAATGCCAATTCCGTAGCATATTGCGTTCCAGTCGGTTCCGTCCTTGGCTTTTTCCCGCCTGACCTTAATTACAAATACTGGTCCTCGTTATCCTTCAGTTGAAATCAAATTTTCGCACTGCGTGCTCTGGCCGCAGCCTTTCGACCGAACAGAATCCTTTTGAAAGCCCGTCGAAATTCTGGATTAAAGATGGTGTAGATGACCTGGCAAAAAATGCAAATGATTTTTCATTATACAAAAATATTCAAACTTGGATCTAAAAAATCCTTTTATATTTACATAAACATATAGATCAACGTGTTTTACTCGTGAAAAAGGCAGTTACATAAAGTTCGTTTTGATTGTTTTAAAAATTAAAAAATATTTTTATATACTTTAAATATTAACAAATTTAAATTTTTTAAATTTTTTTTTTTTATCGCGTTTTACGAACTGTTTTTCAAATTCAACTTATAAACAAGAGAAACATGAATGCTATATAAGCGATTTTAGCCGGATTTAAAATGTTTAAAAACGAAATTAAAATTATAACCAAAACTTAAGAGACCGTTTAGGCCAAGGCGAGGCAGTAATTTACATACCGGATTCAAGGTCGAGTTGAAGTAGCCCAGCCAGAGGAAGAGCGATGCCACCGCCGTGTGGATCTCGCACTCCTTGCACAGGCTCATTGTGAGGGCCATCACGAAGAACGGTAGCCAGCAGATGACGAAGGCCCCGGTGATGATGGCCAGAGTCTGGGCCGCTTTCCTCTCCCTCTTGGCCTCCAGGAGCTGTCGCCTCTTGGCCAGCTTCTGGTGCGGATTGGCGATGCTGGCTAGAACTCCGCCCAGGCCCACTCCGGCGCTCTTTCCCGGACTGCTGCCCTCCGTTCCGGCTCCACCGGCACCACCTGCTACCCCTCCCCCTCCCCCTCCTCCTTCATTGGCGGAAGGCAAGGTCGTTGCCAGGCAGCCAGCACCGCCCATGGCGATGGACTGGGCCAGCGGCGTTATCGCGTTCAGATGCGAGGCTATCAGATGGTGCTGCGTGGCATGGGCCACCTGCTGCGACAACGTGATGATTTCATTCGCGTTGCTGGTGCGGTACTGCGGATGGAGCGGGGGTCAAGGGTTAATCTCACACTAACAAAGCTTTACTTTCTAAGGCATGCAGATAGCTAAATTAATCATTCCATATTAATAAAGGATATTTAGCTTAAAAAACGTAAAATAAATTCATAGTAAATCCAAATATTTTCACCTTGAACTAAATATTTTCTGCACTGATTTAACACTTAAGTTTTGAAAAATAAAGTTTAGATTAACAAAAATTTGAAATCTATAATTTTACTTTCGAAAAACCCATGTTTTAATTACATTATAATGTTTTTAGTTTATTTTTATGCTAAGCTTATATTGTGAAAAACAATGTTAAATTCAAATATTTTAGTGTTTACTCGGTTTTTCTCTGGGTGTAGTAAAAGTAGTCTCTTTGACGATGCCACAATAATTAATTGTAATCATGTATACCCTTTAAAAATATTTTTAATTAAAGACAACATTTTATTTTAAAAAGTATTATGAGTGTTTTTTGTTAACCGACTAGTTTCTATGGGTTATGGAACACTAAAATATTAAATGAAATTATTTTTTGACTGTGCTAACATAGTACATTGATATCGATCGATTTCGATTGTTTAAATTTGATAATAATTTGCTTTATAAATTTTAAAAAATAACATTTAAGCAAAGCACTATAACCAGTTTTTCGTTAAAAAAAATTATATTAAAAAGTCATTATTTTGCTTTAAAATTTCCCAGGTAATAACAATAATTGAGCTCTACTATAATTTGCCATTACATGGCGTGACAATAGGCGCACTTACATCGTCCGCATCGCTGGAGACGGTGGTGAGCTCGGTGCCGGCGTGGCTCTTGTTGTCGTAGTTGCTGGTGCTGAACTCGGTCTCCTCCCGCGTGATGGCCAGGCTGGCAAAGTCGACGGCTATGGCGGCCATCGATCTGGCCACCGCTCCCTCGGACCCCGCCGCGATGTTGGCCGTGTTCGTGTTGCGGCCAAAACATATGCGGATCCGTTTGCGAGGGCGCCGCTGCAGCTGCGCGTCCGCCTCCCCGCCCCCGGGCGTCCGCTCACCCGCCTCCTGGCGCTTCTGCTCCGCCCGCCGCTTGCCACGTTCCTTCTTCAGCTCCCGCACCGTGGAATCGCACTGGATTTGGTACAAATAAATACGTGCGAAAAGCTTGTACTAGACTTGTTTACGGGCAGTGCTTCTTTATGAACTTGATGAAAGCTGTTCGGGGAAGCACATTTGGCTTGTGTCTTGTCAACGCATTAAAAAACAATCAAATACTTTCGCTTGCGCTTTAGGTATTTCAGGTACACTGAGAAAATATAGTTCTTGTTTTACTATATGACAAGTCAACTCCCTAACTCTATTGGTTTGTAACTTTTAATTTGTAAAGAATCTATATCCGCGAAATTCTCTAAATATTTTTATGTTTCGCATGCACATCTAGTCTATAACAAATATAATTATAACGCATTAATGAGCCCATGTGATCGATTTTTAAAATGTTAAAAACTTTTAAATATGAAGATTTAATTTAAAATTAGCTTGATTAGATATTGAATTAATAACAGTGTTGCTATCTGCCGCTAAAACAGTGCCACACATTGGGGTGATCATAAATCTCGGCTGGCATTTGTTTGGCTTTCGCCGCAGCGGCTCGCTTCGAGTGCTCACTTGGGCATGCTAATGAGCAGCTGAGGACTTTCCCCGACCTCCGACCTCCATTCGCATTATTGTTTCTGTTATTGACACACTCATTATGGCAGGCAAGCAAATACACTTCTCGAGCAGCGGCCTCAACATTCACTCGTCCAGCCCCCGAAAAAATAGAGGGGAAATGTGGAGCATCTTTGTTTGTGCCACTGGGCGTATGAGTAATTTGTGCACTCTTTCCTCGGAGGCTGGCTAAGTGGACACTTGGCATTTATCACTTGGATTTTGTGAGGCACTTAGCTTCTGCTGAGATTGTCTATTGATCAACTTACGTCGGTCTCAGTTAGTGTGACATTGAAGGACTTCTGGGCTCGCCGCTGAATGCGCTTCCTGGCAATTATGTAGATTTTCCAGTACAAAAACAGAATCACCAGCAGCGGCACATAGAACGTGCAACAGGTGGCGAATATCTATCAGGGGTGCAAATATTAAAGTTTTATTACAACTAATCAATTTAAATTATCAAAACATATCGGTAAATCATTTATAATAACCATAGAATGAATGTTAGTATATGGAATACTATTTAATAGTTCATTCGATTCAACCTAAGCTTGCTAAAATACAAAATTTAAATAATATACAAAATTGTAGTTCAATTTAATTTAAGGAAGAAGCTATTAAGTAATATTAAGACAAATTTGAAATATAGAAGATAGTCTTATACCAAATTGTATAGTTTCTTAAGTAACGATAGCTTTTTTTATAGTAATATACATATTAACACATATGTATAACTACAATTTACACGTATACATACAGTTTTATAGAAAAATGTGTTTTATATTTTAAATTTGTCTATATATTTCTACATGGTATCACTTCTAACACAAACAAATTGCCACAAACTATGCTCCCCAACGGAAGATGACTGCAATCAGTATGTCTCACCTGATAGCCCACATCCTGCGACACCATGCAGTGCTGCTCCTCGATGCGCTTCATGTAATCCGGATCCTTCCAGCCAAATTGAGGCGCCAAGGAAACAATCAGGGCCGCAAACCAGACGCAGAAAATCATGAGGAATACGCGGCGCGGCGTCCGCAGATTGTTGTAGTCGATATTGGTCACCGTCCAGTATCTGCAACGGAAGGAGGACCAAATTGCCATCTGTCCGGGACCGGGAAATAGCTAAAATAGCTAGCCGACTGGCAGCACTCACCTGTCCGCCGCAATGGCCACCAGGTGCAGGATGGATGCTGTGCAGCAAAGGACGTCGCAAGACGTCCAAATGTCGCACAGTTCCGGTCCCAATATCCATCCATTACTTATCTGCCGGCGGAGAGTTTTCATTCATCCAAAAGGGGGAATAAAAGAAGAAAGGGAGTGACATTTAGCAACAAATTGTTTGCCAGTGATGATGTCATTGAAACAATTAGCCGTCCAACAAACGAGGTGGCCCAGGGCCAGTGTCTACTCTTTGGCGCCTAATTTCATTTGCCAGCATTCCTGTTCAAGTTTCCATTAGGGTAATCGAGTTGGTTCAGCAATGGCAGTGACAGTGCACAGAACAATACAATTGGGTATTTAAAACTTCTCATTTTAGTAATATTAGCTTACAATAAATTACAATTACTGCTCAAATAAGTAATACATTTCCTCATACAAAAATAAATATTTTTGAATTTGATTTTCAGTAACAGTAAAAACTCTATTGTGTTTGTATCGCTGGGATCTCTATTAATTTGAATAAATTCCTAAACTGGCTTTTTAGCCAAGTTTCATTGACTTGTATTTGTTTCTTTCTGTGTAAGGTGGGGGAGAACTTCAACTTACCTCGTAGACGGCGCCAAGCGGCATCACAAGACAGGCAACAAATAAATCAGCCACTGCCAGAGATGCAACCAAATAATTGGCAACATTCTGCAAGTTTCTCTCGAGTATAATGGCGGCAATTACGAAAACGTTGCCTGTGGACAGTGGAACAGAGAAGAGAAACGCCGTCAGAAAGCGATAAATTGATAAATTAATATATTTAGTGAGGCGGTAAATGCAGCACTAAGCTTTCCGTTTCGTCGGCGATGAATAAGTAAACGGGCTCGTCTGCAGTTTACTGAAAACGTTGAGTGGCCAGAGTCATTAACTTTTGTGTGTCGTTTTTGGGGGGGGAGGGAAAACTTTCAATGTATTCGTGCAAAATCAATCAGTGGCAAAGACTTCGTGTCAAAGGAGTCTTCAGTTGCCAGCCTAATTGCTGGCAATCGTGCATGTGCCACCTCCCCAGCTCTCCTTTTCCAGGATCTCTTTGGCCGTCCTCGCCTGTGGGATGCAAATGAAAACTGGATGGCAGCCGGCTCCATCATCGCCATCATCATTGTCGTTGCTTGCTTTGATTAAGCGCATGCAACTTGGCAAATTGTAATTGCCGCAGTGATCCCCCCTTTCCCCTTCTCGCCCACACCTTGGACCAAACCGAAACCCAAACCCCCCTTTCCATGGCAGCCAGAGTGACGCCAGCCCCCTTCGACTTCCCCCCTGGCGTACCCCCCTCGAAGCTCGAGCTGCTTTTGGAGCTGCTGAGACAGCGAGCTTGTCTGCAGGTTGTCAAAACGTTTTGTCGTCGCTTGGCCCGAGCCAGAAAATGCATTTGCATATGTCTTGCCGGGGAAATGTTGCGCATACGACGTGTGCTCGCCTCGGCACCCAAACTGCCGGCACCTGTGTGGTGTGTGTGTGTGTTAACACGTAGCAAAATCTTGCAGAAATTGGCGATTTGTGCGGTATGGCTTTTGGGGCAAACACACTCTGTCACGTTTAAGGTAATTTCAGAATTATGCTTAGTTCAGATGAGTTAATTTTGATATTTAGATGGCCAAGAAGCTTCAAAGTAATTTAAACAACGTCGCCTTGTGCATTATGAGCAGAGACATGCTTAACAGTTTGTGAAATACAATTTTGTTGATTCACTTTACATTAAATGTTTAGCTTGTACCTTAGAGTCGCCAAAAAAAAGGAACTCTTGGCATTAATAGTAGTTTTTAATTCACAAAGAATCCTTTCAAAAATTATAAATTTGTTTTAAGTTTTAGAGGTTAGTCTCAAACTTTCGATTTGTCAATTAATTGATTTCGCTTAAAAAGGACTCCGAATATGTAAATCCAAATCTACACCACCTGAATGGTTGGCCTTTAATTCATGTGAGCACACACTATGGCGGTTAAGAGGAAAACCTTAAAATTGTCATACAAATGTGGACCACTGTTATGCACCTACCTATATACAAATGGTAAATAGACTTGTCAGTACATTAATTTTAGCCTACGATTTACAGAATTTCAAAATGACATGTTGACTTATGCAATACAAATTTAAGTGTCTCCATTTTTATGTCTTTATAAAAAAAAACAGTAAAAAATGGAAAGCCAAGTTCATTTTTGTTCTTTGTGAAATTACTTTAAAAAAGAAATAGGTTTACTGAACTAATTTTTTTCCCCTGTATCCCAACCAACACCGTTCTAGTGTGCCAAAAGTGTATGTGTGCTTGTCGTTATTTGCATTTGACGCCTTGGCGCCGTTTTAATAGCATTTCACGTGCCGCGGCAAACATTTTTGGAAACTTTGGTTCGCATCCTTGCGGCGCCCAACTCAAAGAACTCCTCGTACATCATCCAGCCAACCAAAACAATCAGCCACCCTTAAGCATCCGACACCCATCACCCATCATCCATCGCCAGGTCTATGCTCGAGCCCATTTCTTTGGGCAGGCGGCAGCAAATCATCTTTGTAAGCCCAAAAATCAATAAAAATCTTCCAAGGGGGCCGCAATAAAAATCTTCTGCATCATAAATTTCACTTCATTTACAGTTCAGTTTTCGGCGGCGTTATGGAAACTTTTGCCAGCCTCATCCCGGCGGCATAAATTTGAGAATAATTTAATGCCCCAGCCCCAACGACACTTCCTTTTGTTTGGTAATTTAAATTCGGATTTGATTTTGATTAAGTACTTGCCTATGATGGTGACGAGTATCATCAGTCCCAGGACGACGGCCATGGCGATCATTTTGACCAGCAGCCAGAACTCGACCGCCGCCCTCTGCTCGGCGTCCATGTCGAGTGTCGATGTGTTGCCGCTGCCATAACCGTTTTCGCTGCGATTCCAAATGATTTGGCTGAGATTGCTGGTCGTGTCCAGCAGCTGGGTGAGATTGCCATTCAGCTCGATGAAGAGGCTCTCGTTGAGCAAAATGGCTGGCAGTTCTATTTCCAAAATGCTCGCTGCCACATCGTCATCCGTGGCGGCCATTGCTGTTGTCACAGTTTTCAGCATCTCGTTCGTGTATATCTGGCAATGGATTTGTATGTAGGTATGTCTGGATTGGGGGCGTGTCAATGTGTGTGACTACAGTGCGATGTGTTGCTGCTGCCGTCGCAGCTGTTGCTGTTGCTGATGTTGCCGTTGTTGTCGCTGCTGCTGCTGCTGCTGTTGCTGTTGCTGGCGTGCTTGTCGTTCGTGTTGCTGCCGTTGTTGCGGGTGATAAAGCGCCTTAATCGTGCTTGCCAAGCACTTAACACGTAAACTGCAAAACACAGGGCGGTTCGAGAGTCAATGGGGAGTCAGAGATGAATGGCAAACAACGGAAGATAGGTCTATGGAAAGCAAGGAAAAAAACCTTAGACGAAATCATAATGTACCGCCCTGATATAACACCATTTTCGTTTTATTTTTCATTTCCCCAGTGAAGCCGAAGCGTTCAAATTAAGTCCACACCATGATAAATGATGCTCGTCTCGACGCGCTCAGTTTACCTCGATTCCACCAATTAATTAATCATTTCAATCGAGCGAACTCTTTCACAAGTTTTTACAAGCTGCCAACCCACTGTGAGCCCCTTAACCCCAGCATCCTTATCTCGATGCGAGCTGGGAAAATCCCGCACACTTAAATTATAATGTTTGGGATGGCGTTTACATTATAATTGAGTGATTTTACAATTTATGCATAAACAACATAATGTCTTAGTGTACACAAATTTTATGTAGATATGCAAAAGCATTACATTACTGAGTGAAAATTAATTAAATATTAAAACTATGTAGCAATTTTAATTAGTATTTTGTTCCACTGAAAATACTGTTGTTTGAAAATCCCTTTAAAAGGTGGCTATAAATATTATACTTTAAATCTAAAATTTTAATGCATAAATTTCCACACAGTAGTGATTTCTGTGAAACTCCTGATAGTATTAATATATTGCTAATAATGTTTGGTCAACTAGAATATATTTTTAACTAATAATAATAACTTTAACTAAAAATATACTTAAATCTTTAAGTATTTTTCTATGTTTTATAAATGTGATCTGTTAAAAACGTTTCTCTCCGTGCTTTCTACACTCTGCTTTCGGTGTGCTGACGCTATTCGTGCTATCAGCTTGTTTTGCTCAGTTCCAATCAAAATGTGGCTGCTCACACTTGGCTTCACGATGCAGCTCCTGCTGCTCTATTCGCTGCTGCTGCTGCTGCCCCACCCCGGATTTTCCCTCGGAGTAAGGGAGCCCTATAGATACGACAGGTATGAGGGCAACCCCTTCCTCAACCGCCCACAGAATTTGGAGCGAAACTGATGTGCATAGCCGTACCAAAGGGGTTTCGAAAAAATACAATAAACTATTGAATCGCTGGGTCATCTGCATTCCTGCTTCACTCGGTCATGGAGGTTGCTTGGAAGGTTGGTTGTTTGGTTGTTTGGGTGGGTGGGAGTGTGCTGGGTTCGGCTGCCACTTGCCCTTTGTGCGCCCAACACACTGCCTGACCTTTGTCTGTGTCAAGGTGTCCCTGGGTGAAGGCAGTTAACCAGTCTGAAGCGAACACTGGGGCCAACGCCTGCGAAGGCTGCTTGATGGATTGCAGTCGGCGGAAATCTCCATCTCCGTTGGCAGCGAATTTCGTGGGAAATCATCGCCCAACCCTCGCTGAATAGTTGTTGCCTTCGGCCTGGCCCCAACATAGACTTAAATGTTAATGGCCAAGCAGCTCATGTGTGAGAAACATTTTCATAGTCAAGGTAATCGTAAACAGAGGTTTTCTTGGTCCCCAGCTGAAACTGCTATTAATAAGTGCACTAAATATATAGCAAGGCACGTTTAGCAACGCTTTCATAGCATATCATATAAACCCGCATTTATAGTTTTTGCGTTTGTTTGCATTTTTACTGCCCAAAAGTATACTTAAAGATAAGGGCTTATAAAATTTGAGTGCATTGAAAAGCATCTAGTGGAACAGTCCAGCCAAAAAGAGGTATCAGCGAGGTATCCTGAGGTCGCCACCCTGGGACATATATTTCTGCATTTTAATTATGAAAGCGAGTTGTTGCTCTCACACAGGAACATTTTTTTTTTCGTTTTTTTTTGTTATATACCAAGGTCGTGTACATGAATTACATTCGCCATACACACACTGGGTGGAGTGAAAAAAATGTGCTAACGTTTGCAACAAAATTCGCCTTAGGGGATAGTCGAAAAAAAATGAAGAAGAAAAAAAGGAAAATCGCGTCGGGCTGCGGTGGCCCTCCCCTGGCCCCTTCCCTTCCCATCCGTTCTACGAATCTGATTCAGAATGTGCCCCGCAGGCTTAACTCTTTCCCCGCACAACACACACACATACACACACGGCTCATACTTGAATTAATTCATACTCTAATAAATATACAAAAAGTTCTGTTGAATGTCTGCTGCTGGCAGTGGCCTTTCTTTGTCGTTGCTGCTGCTGTTGCTGCTGCTGTTGCTGCTGCTGCTGCTGCTCCCGTTGTGTCAGCGTAATCTCTTAGCAGCCTTTTGGTTTTGATCACCCCGGGTCCTCAGAATGACTCGCACAATAAACCAATTAGCAGGGGATGGGGTGTGCTAGTCGAATGGGGTCATAACTCAGTTAGCGGCTGAATGGAAACAATGGATTGGCTACAAAACAATGACAGAGTTCATGGACTCGTGTCGCAAACTTTATGAAGATGATTGGACGACAGCAATTTGCACTCAAGTTTCAAACTTGCCAGCGGAAACTTTTCCCTAATGCAGTTGCCTAATTGCAACCCAACACAACCAATCAAGTTGCGAACCAATAAACTTACCCGAAGAACAGTGCAATTGTGCACCAAACGAACCAAAACAAACCAAGAGCACCAAGAGCAGAAAATACAGCCAGACGGATGGCAAACAAAATGCACGAGCTCCTCGAGCGCTTTTCGTGAAACAAAGTGCACTGGCAGCCCCCTGCTGGCCTTGTGGAATACAATTCGTATTCATTATACTCACACATAAGCATAATTATGTCCTTTCATTTTCATTTTGGCCGCTTCATTAGCGACGCTCTGCCGCAGGTAGATTCGTCAACATAAATATTTATGCCGAGTTGTGACAACGATGACGACAGCAGCGGCGACCACGAAGGATGTGAAGATGCTGATGATGATGATGTTCCCCGCTTCCGGAGGACCTCACTCACACACAACCACCACCGCACACACACCCATATGCGGACAGCTTCCGCTCGGCTTGTTGTTTGTGTGCGCCTCGCCTCTTTGGCTGATTTGTATTTGTATTCGTATTTATCTTTTTTTTTTTTGATTTTGTACTCAGTCTGGGGGTTTTTCCTGTTTTGCCTGCTAATTATGCGGGTCTCGCTTGTTTTGGTTATTTAATTACTCAGAAAAAAAGGTAACTCGCGGGACTTGAAGAATTAAATAAAGCATTTTAGCTGCTTTCTATACCCGTATTACTTTACAGAGCTGTGAGTGCGATTAGTTTTGATTTTGGTTTTCAGTCTTTGACGTTGGGTCTTTCAAATTTTTATTAAATATGTTTGAAGAATTCTAAGATTTCCAGCTCGGCGTTCTTTAAACGGTTCGGCGGACGCGTCGCGTCCTGAGCGTAACTATTGACAAACTGCTTCAATGTGGCCGTTTCGAGCAGACGGAATCACCGAAACCAGCTGATTACCCTGTAGACTTTTCCGGCCGACGCAGGCGCCGCAAAACGCTCTCTTATACGCAAATTGTGGCAAGTCTCCACGGCGGCGAGTTTAAGAGAACCCACTTTTCGAACTCGAATTCACATTTTTACTCTCTGCGCTCTTCGCTGCCTGTTGAGTTTCGAGTCCTCAGCGCAATTATTTTTTGGAAATTAAGCCAGGGAAATGGGAAAATCTGCTGGCCGCTATTCTGCCTCAGTGCGTTTCCGCTAATGGATGCAAACAAAACGCAATTGCGGACAATGCAGGCTCCACGCAAAGTCCAAAGTCCACAGACTGCTGGACATCCTTTAATATATCTAATGCACGTTCCAGGGCGGCTAATGCGCATTAGGCCTTTGTCCTGCTTATTGGCAGTTTCGATAGGTTCGCCCGCTCGCCGTCAATTTGATGGCCATTTCTATGCAGCGGCCGTAATGCGAAACATTCCGGAGTTCTCGAGTTGGCCAAACTGCTTAGGCGTTTGCCTTTTGACTTCCGTCGCCTTTTGTTAGTGGCTGAGGCAAGCAGGAACAGGACTTCGACATGGACTTCGACTTGGACTGCGACTTCGACTTGGGCCAGGATCAGGACCAGAAGCAGTCCGGGGCATCGTAAATTAGCAGCGGTTTATTGCCAGTACGTGACATTTTGGCCCTGTTCCGGCCTCTGTATTTTCCTCGGCAATAATTACGACCTTCATTTATTTGCCTGCTCGGGCTTTTCCTGGTTTTGCTGCTTTTTCCTACTCTCAAGTTGGCTGGCTTTGTGGCTTGCGGCTGGAGCCCCGGACTTGCCTACCGTATTTGTTCAACAATAAAACATTGATTGTTGCAATTGGTTACCCATTGCGCATACGACGCGTGGGCCCAGATTGAAACCATGCCGTGGCATTTAGACCGCAAAGAGTGCAATTTATTTCTATGACCGGAACTATCTTAATGTGCGCGTAAGTAACTATCTTTGTGCAATTTTGAGACCCTCAAGTTGCACACTTTTAATATTTTAAAGCATCATACTAATGAGCCAGAAACTTTAACTGGCTGCGCGACGTCCTTCGCCGCAACAGCACGTAAAACTCTAAATCCCCTTCCTCCTTTTGCGGTTTCAGTTTAAGCGTGGTGTGCTGGGGAGCGTTAAGCATTTTCCAGTGCGTGACTTGCGGCCCCTTCAAGATGCAACAGCACACGGACAAAAAAAGGGATACCTCATACCAAAACTTACCTTTGATTTCAGGCTTTAATAGGTATATGTACGTACCTTTGAAAAATAGAAGAAGTCTTTAAGACTGCAGAAAAATATTTATAAAATATGAACTTACAAAGTGAGTATATTTAAACCTTTGAATTCTAAGAATACAATAAATCTCACACAATCATATAATTTCGGGTAATAAATATTTTGTTGGTGGTTTCATAGAAATAATTGGGTTCTACTTCAGTCTAGTTTATATTTGACTGCGTTTTGAATAAATATTATGTTTTTAAAGGTGCTCTTTAAATCAGCAAACTGACCTTTTAAATACTTAGTTTCAACATAAATTTTAAAAATTAAATCATTTTACGAACTTGTTTTAGCAAACAAAGTATTATTTCTAGTGCCATTTTATTTTGGTTTAACGAAAACCAAAACCCAGAGACCCAATAGCCTTTTGAAACCTTGTTAATCTATAAAATTAACTAATTAAATCTGTTTAATTAGTTATATTTTCCTTATTAAGGCCAGAACAACCTTTTAATAAAGTAAAAATCCTTTTCAATTTAAAACTCTTTCCTTTCAGTGCAGCAATAGCAGCAGGATATAACAAGGACAAAGTGCAAGCTGCAGCAGTGAAGGTTGTTGACTTTGCTCAATGCGTGTGTCATTGTTTCAAATGGCTAAAGTTAAGCGAAAATCTCAAATAATTTGCCATTATAAATGGCACCGAGATAAGCAGAGCCATCAAGTTTTTGGGAGGGGAAGAGCGAAACCGAAGACCAAAGTTCGACAGCATCATCACTTCATCGAGGGTTCGACTTTTATGTGCGAGCGCAATAAACTTGCCCCGTCACCGTGCATAACATAATAATTATAATAAAAATAATTTTTTTCTTTGCATTTTACGAGACGCATTAAATTGTAGCATATTCCCGGGCAGACGGGCTGACCAGAAAAGAAGCACGGAGCAGGAGCAAGGAATTTACTGATGAATTGCGGTTTAGTTTTATGAGATGCCCCGACATGATACACGATATGTGTTTATATAGCATATAGTATATGGTATACATGTACAGGGGCTGGCTGCGTGTGGCTGTGTTCTTGAGCCGTCAATATGAGACAGTTTTATGAGCAGCCAGGAACAAAGCCGCGGCGCTATGTCAACATTTTATGCGCCTTTAATGCTTTGTTTGTTAATAAAATCGACAACAGTCGAGACGCTTGCTTCGTTACGAGAGCCGTCACTCCTCCCCGGTGTTTTATATTATTTTAATGTGCGCACTTTGACACTTTTAATGAATCCCAAACATTAATTTTCTTAATGAGCGCGCTCATTTAAAGCCCGACTCCTAAAGCATCCCGTTGACAAATGCCCGGCAGGCCATTATTAAACGAAGTCTACTGCAATGACAGTGCGAATGACAATGGCCCGGCAATTTCCTCTCCGGCTTAATGAAGTTTGAACAAAAAGGCATTGGCCCCGACACCCGACACCCGGTACTCGGCATTCCGCTGCCAGGGCACAAACATACACACATGACTGACACTGTCCGGCTTAATGAGCCGCACTAAATTCACACGAAACTTTCCGGCCAAAAGGGATCTGTGCCCCTTTCCTCGTAGAGCGTGTGGCAACTATTTATCGCCGCTGCCGGACAAATGTTCTACACTCGGTCGACTGTCAGGAATTTATTGACACACTCAATCGAACGCTCTGATCGTAATCCCTTTTCCAACACAAACCACCCCCCACCCCCCAATCCCTCTGTCGAGCCCCTCGGAAAAGTTAAGTCAAGTTTGCCTCCATTTGTTTGTTTGTTGTTCTCCGTTGGGGCTTTGTTGCCAAAAGTTGCGGTCAGACTTTAGGGGGTCAAGTGAAGACGTTATTTACTTTCATTTAGATTGTTTATGTTGCTCTGCAAGCGAAACTAAAACTTATCGCTATCTATTCATCCAATGATATGTCATTTCCTTGATCGTTGCAGACACAAAAATCATTGATCTCGTAGGAGAAATCCTCATAGAAGGAAAAAGTACTTTCTGGAGGAGCTGAAGGTTCCGGAATCTCGTGGACTTCCTCTTCGGGAGCAGTGGGTTCGCAGGGCATTGTAAATTCCTGACTGGAAAAAGATCTCTCCTCAACGAGATCAGCTAGTTTTTGACATTTTTCCACTTCTTTTTCTTTGACCAATGGTCTTTCTAAGACCTTTTCCTTTTGGGAAGCTGCTTTGGCGGCAGCTGCCTGAGGGTCGAATTTGCAATGGTCAAGCATTTCTTCTTCGTCGGGAACTTGGCGGTCTGGATCCAAACGCAGTCCACATATGACATAAATCATGGCCAGCATCGATAGGCCAGTGTAAACTGCAAGTAAGTTTGTATTTTATCATTTTTTTTTGTAATTTCAAAAGAACCTTCACCATCGATAACAATGTTAGAAGCATGGTATAAGTTGCTCTTGGCCAGCCAAAAATCGTCCTCATTGTAATATAGGTGGTGTATGCGAAATATTAAAAGGGCAGCTGTTTCGCACATCCAGTAGAAGACCGACACACTCTCCCTTTTCACAATCCTCATCATGGTGATCACATTAAACATCACGTTGAATCCATACAACAAGACCCACTTGACGGGATAATCTGGGAGCGATTGGTAGTGTTTTCAGTTAGTTCTGTGGCAGAAACCGTGACAGCCACACCCACACCCACACTTACTCTCGAGTGACTTGACTAGCTCCACCACCCAGAACTGGAACAGGAAGAAGGAGTAGACGACATTCATACAACCCACGGCTAAGCCCCAGTCTGCCCGATTCACAAGGCACTGGCACATCATAAACTTCACATAAGCTGCGTCCATTTTATTCAAATGCTACAAATTGACTGGCAGTCGGACAGAAACAGAAACAGAAACTTGTGCTGGCATTAAAAGTTTCCAGGGATTTCGTTATCGCTCACTGAAAATGCATAATTAAGTCGAAACTCCCAACACCACATGTTCATGCCACACAAATTAGAGAGGACTTAAAATATTTGTGAAGTTACAATAAGTTTGGTATTTTTTTAAATACCAAACAACTTTTCAGTGTTTATTTGAAATCATCTGTTTCGATAGCCTTTATAAATTCAAGCAACTAATTTAATGATTTCATATTTCCAACAGTTAGCTTGATTGATCGTTATATGTTTTGTTAAGCTAGCTATGTATTTTTTGCTAGTTAAATCTGAAAGTGCACTATTGTGGAGTGCAGCAAAATATTGAAGTGTCCCCAGATCCCATAAAACCCAGCCATATATGTTTCGCTTTCAAAGTCTCTGTCCGTAGTGGAATCAAAAATTAAAACTGCAAAATTTTTGCCAGAGCAGGGAAAGTTCATTTGTGCTCTTTGTGTTTACTTAATCCATAAACTGCTGAGAATGGTGGTGCCAGTGTGGGTGCGTATGTGTGTGTGCAGGGGTGTGTGAACAGAGCGGATGAGGAAGGGGGCGGGGTCGACTTTCCCCTTTGGGGCACTTGAAGCCAACGTGACAACATAAAACGCAGCAGCTTCGCCTTTTTATGTGCCAGCCAAGGCAACAACAAAACTTGTTGTGAAATATTAGAGGGAACGATATGAAAATGCAAACCGCAGTAACCACCAAGAGTCCTATATAGATGTTTCTGTTGATGTTAGTGCGGCTGCATTTGTGTGCGTCCTGGGGTGTTCCCGTGTGTGTGTGTGTGTGCAGTGAAAGTTTAGTTGAGTTCAGTTTAGTTAACTGCAGCAACAGCATCGTACGTACTTGATTGCTCCGTTGCTGCTGTTGCTCCTAGCTGGTTGCAGTTTTTGGCTCAAACCAATGAACCACATAATGCGGCTCACCCACACACACTCTCGATCCACACACACACACACGCACGCACGCAGCGTTCAAGTAAGCGTGTGAATTATTTGAATTATTTATGAGCGGCACCGACAGCCGAAATATGCAAAGGGCTTAAAGCCGGGAGACCTCTGAACTCACCGCCTGTCGAAATGGCAAGTGTAAACTATGAACTTACTCAGTGTCAAAATCAAAATCTCTCCAAGCGAAACGCTGCTCGGAGAAAAATTTAAAATACATTTAAATAACGTAAGATAATAATCCTTTTTTTTTCATTTAAAACTGACTGAATCGAATTCCAAGTACATTCTTAAAAATTAAAGTCAAAACTTACTTCGTTACTGATTTTAAAATGTTACATTCTCAATATATGCCAAACAATTTTTGTTTTTTTTGTTGTGAAGATATTAATTTGTAGTAGGTTTATGCATTGTAGAAAGGCTTTATTTGTTTAAAAATGTATACAAAAAGTTACATATGTTTTATAACCTAATGTTGTTCATAATATGAATGGAATAATGGAATTTCATAAGAGTAGAAAAGAAAAAATAACAATGGACATTGGATCAACAAAGCTTTCTTTAAAAGAAGTAATCAAAAAATACATAATCAAACAAGAAATAAATAAGTACCTACAGCTTTAGGAGTTTTTAATTGGATATTGGGTTTTTTGTACAAACCATAATCATAATCATACCATAGTATATTGACTTAATTGTGTTTGTTGAATAAACTTGTGATATGTGTATGATAAAGTAAAATATTTCTGGAGTCCAATCAGATTATACCATAAGGTTGTCAAATTCTTTTTCTGTGTGGCAAGTCAGAAATAAAGTTTGAAAACTCGGAACAAAGAATGGGAGGGAGCGAGTGGAGCGGACTTCAATTCCCCGGGCGCTGCTTAAACGGCCGACAATGTCCGAGGGGCCCAGCGATTTGATAAATGTGACGCAATTGAAGTTTGTCGGGCAAAGTTGTTCGGTCAGCTAACTGTAAATGTTAATTCCCAGCTGAGAAATTTATTAATAGGCCCGGCCCCGGCGAGAAATGAAACAAAACAAAAGTAATCTGGTGAATGAAGGCAAACAAACGGCTCTGCTGGTCAACGAAAAGTAAATAGAAAAATTTAAGTTTGTGATGCAAAAATATTAAACTTGGCTTGCTGGGGCAATGCAAGGGTATCCTAAATGAATTTCAGTCAGTCAGTCAAGAAATGATTACACAACTCCCCAGGGGAGGGCAGAATTTCTCGATTTGAAGCGGAGAAGTGGGACCGACATTCTGTTTAACTTACACTCATATCACGCATACGACCCCAGCGACTTATGGCCGCAATAAGTAGAAGTATATGCCACTTAGTGGGGGAAGGGAAGAGTGGGTGGTTGGTGGGTGGTGGTTACGTATGGCAATATGGCTGCCAATTGCACGCACTTTTGTCGTTCAATTTCAGTCGGCATACTCTTGTTTTCCCTTACGGAGGGTTCTTTTTGGTTGGGTGTTTGCTAAGTAGCTCAGCGGTTTTGCTCGATAGGAGGTCTGCTTAGCGCCTCTTTTTTTGTGGCCCTAAGACCCCCTTTTAGCCACGTGTGTTTGTGCGTGCGGCTATGTAATAATTTGGTCTATTTGTTGGCTGCCATTGGGTTTATTGAATTCGGCATTTGCATGTTAGACGAGTCATGTCGCGCATGTGAGCCTCCTAAAATGCCACCCACCCCCCAGTTTTTACCCCTCCGCAGCATCAGTGGCTTCTTTCTGCCCTCTTTGTGGCTTCTCTGCTGAAAGCTATTCAATTATTTGGCAGTAAATATTGCAAATAAAGTTGTTCATGGTGCACGATGTTATGCCAATTGAATTTGCAGCTCTGACTGTTTTACATGCCCGTGGAGGAATGGCAGGTGTGTCATTGGCAAAGACAATTAGAAAGCGTAACACCCGGCGTATGATGAATATTTGGGGAAAAAGCTGAAGTGACCTTCAAAATTGTCCTCCTTGTCGGCCTCTCAGCGCTTCAGGCTGATTTATGCGAACGGCGGGCAGGAGCAACAAACAAAAGCAACCGCTAAACAAAATGAGGGCGGTAAAGTGCAAAAGTGAATTAATTATGCACATTAACTTTTGCCGCCTAATGCGCTGCCAACTGGCCAACTCGCCAACTGAGGTGAGAGCGACTGATTCGAATTCAGCAGCGGATGGGGACGGACCCTGATGCGGATGCGGATGCGGATGTGGATCCTTAGTGACCCAAGTCGAGGCCTTGTTTGAGTGCGCGGATGACTTTGAAAAATGGCAGCCGGCGAAAGCTGCTTAATTAGTGCGTAATTTGTAAGTTGAAGAAAAGAGGGAAAAGCTCAGCTAAGTAGAAAGCCGAAGAAAGCCGGCCAAGAGGCTAAACAATGAGAGAGGTAAATATTAATTACTCGCTACCCGCAGTGAAACGAAATGACTCGGCCTGGACCATCTATCAATCGGGCTATCAATCAGGCGAAACCTTAAAAAAAAGCCTCTCCGATTAAGCCTGCCGTTAGCCGTTGTTGATTCTGTATAAACCTTGTTTATTTTCCATTTGCACCCTTTGAGCCTGCTGCACATTGTACATGCTGTTATTTTTTTATCTCTCGGATGTTTTGTGGCCCGGCTTGTTTGTTTAGGCTGCGGTCTTGTGGCCACTTTGCTGACTGACCGATTGCCTTGGGCCTGGTTGTATGGCCAGGTGTCAATTAGCCGCTTCAATTTGTGATTAATTTGGCCAGATGTTGTCTCTTACGCCTCTCGGAATTTTGCTTTTTTCATACATGAAATATATGTGAAAAGTCCCTGAATTACACGCAGGTAGAAAGGCGGGCGGGACCTGTTTTAATTTCCGTTGAACTTGCACAATTCTGGACGGCATGCGCCAAATTGTATGCCACAAGGCCTCCTTTTCACCCTCTTCACCCATTTCCCCCCCACTAAAAGCTGAATTGTGCGCAGAAAAACGCCACCTCGCACTCTGCGGCTACCATTTTCCAGAGCACTTTAAGGTCGTTCAGTTAAATGCAATGAAATTATTCTTCCACTGCGGTGGCCCATTGAAATGTTAATTAATGCCCGGGCAGCAGCATCAACAAAAGCATACGGAGGAGGAACCTTGGCCGGGGATCGAGTTCCATTATGTCCATGTCGCTGGTCACCTTTGACCATCGCGGCATATCGCCGCCGAAGTTGGGATGCTGATGGTGCTGATGCACTTTACGGGGCCGTTGAGTAAGTCAGAGCAAAGGGGAGGCAACAGTATCCGCCTTGCCAACTCCCATCCCATCTTCATCAGCTCGTTTAATGGGATAAAAACGGAGTCAGCCTTCTGCTCGAGGGTTTTACCCGACAATTGGCTGTCGTTTTATACCCTTTTACGGGGTATTCTAAATTCAAATAATCTACTAAAAATACTCTAATATTTGAAGTACCGATGACAATAAATTTGTTAGTTAATTAAACTTTATTCAATTCCACTAAAATTAAGCAATGTAAATTAATCAACTGATAATTTTAACAAGTCCGTATTCATAATCTCTTTCGTAAATCTCCATTCATTTATTTTATTCAATTCACTTTTTTTTATCAAAAAAGAAAAAATTAAAGGCAAATTCAAACCGTTCCTTTTTAATTAATTCTTCAATCAAATTTCAAAGGTTAACATTTTATGTTGTTGTTAGAAATGTTCTAACAAATTGTTAATGCACTTAATGGAGTTCTGGAAAGAGCAGTTCGAGTTTCGACTTGCCAGTAGTGTTTTTTCTTTCTTACTCATGCGATTTTCTTTCCGCTTCTTTTTTTTTGGCATCGCTGGACTTTAACAAGCGGCTCGTTAACGGCAACCGCGCAATTACACTCGAAACGCTTTAAATTTTAAGTGCTGCCCGAGTATGTGCTCTGCGTTTGGGTTTGAGTTTGGGTTTTGCCCGGGTGTCGCACCTGTTGGCGACGTTCTGCCAGCCAGTTTTCCACGCTGCCAGCCGGCGAGCCACTCACTCGACGCGCTCGTCCATTGTGGGGCTAATTGCGCACAGAATGCTTGGTGCACGGTGCTTGGTGCTCGGTGCTCGGTGCTTCGAGCCCACTCGAGTTTCCCTCTTTCCCTGGCCACTTTCCGCTCATGAGAGTGTGTGTGAGTGTAAGGGAAAGCCCTGCCCGCGGGTCTAAATTAATCAAAAATTGTTCTGCCATATTACTTGAGCAGTCGACGTTTCGATGGGGTAAGCACTCCAGTGAAAGACGTCCGAAAATTGCTTCAATTAATGTGTAACAAATTGTGCAGCACGGGCACTGAAAAAAAAACCATTAAGTCATTATTATGTGAAGAATGTATTCATATTGTTTATGGCTTAGACTTATAAAAATGAAATGCATGCTGGATACTAGTACCTTTTTTTTAAACGTTTATATAATATATATAATATAATATAGCTATTTTTCCTCGGGGACGATATCCCGAGCTTCTTTCCTGTGTTTTCGTTTCGATTTCTCCCATTTAATTTCGTGCGAAATCCCGTCCGATGGATGGAGGCACTGGCACTTCCCGCTGGCCTGAAAATCTGCTGTACTATGTTTTCGTTGGCCCACTTCCGCTTGCCTTGGGCTTCGCATATTTTTCTTCGACTGGTCTGTGTAATTTTAATTCTTCGAACTCTGGCGCTTATTTGTCTTTATTTTCGTTTTATTTTTTTTATATTTTTTACTGGTATTATTTTTAGCCGCCGGCAAAAGAGCACTATTGCAAGTGGTGTCCAGTCGCACTCGGCGGATGGAAGCAGAAGCAGTAAGCTCAAGGACTTTGATGGACGCTCGACCATTTATTGCTCATATTTCATATTTGCCACATATTCGCTTTTGCAAATGAAAATGAAATTTTTAATAAAAACGATTCGCGTTGTTTTCATTGCTGTAAAAGCTGGCGCCGTTGCTGCCGCTGCAGCCAGCAAAAAGCTGAAGCTAAAGTTGAAGCAGGAGCAAAAGCAAAAGCTGAAGCTAATGCTGATGCTGAAACGGCTTCTGCTGTTGATGTGTAATATTTAACAAGGGGATATATTCTTGGCATTTTCATTTTGCCCGAAAGTCCCTTCAGCAGCAGCAGCAGCAGCAGCGTAGTGATAGTGCACAAAAAATTGCCAGTTGATTGAACCAGGGAGTCCGTAGCGAAATGCAGCCACAGGGGAGGAGCGGATGCACAGGATAGATGAAGTGCCAGCTAAGCAGGTGTCTGGCCATCAACTAACGCACATCCTGTCCCTGGCCGAATGCAACAATTAAATTTCAGCAAGGACACCCGTTGGCTATCGCCACCACAGCTCCGTCCATTGTGATAAATGGACCAGGGGGCGGCCGGAGCAGGACATTGCATTGTTGCAGCTGCAATTTAGGTGAGTGGGGCAGATTTACCGCTGCAGCTTTAGCTCCGGCCAGCCATTGTACACTCCCACTCCTACACACGCCGCACCCCACACCGCACCCCACACCGCACCCACCTGGCTCCATTGATTCGCAGTGGGTTGCATGGAGGCTGGAGCGGAAGTGCTTCCAGGGATGCGATAACTAAGCTCTGCGAACTGACTCTCGAAGCGAACCCCATGGCTCTGCGACTAGTGCAACAGTTTCCGACCTGGCCCTCTGTTTTGACTTGCAGAGGACAAAAATGTGTTAGTCCGACGCTTTTCGGTCCGTTTGGTTTGATATCCAACCGAAAAGTCGGTCGAACTCAGAGAACATAAAAAGTTGTTCACACGTTTCGAAGTTTTTTTTATTTTTTTTTATTATTTATATATTTATATTTCCTATCGCGACAAGTGAGTACTTATATTTAGTGCACTAGTCACAATGAATGGCATACAAAAATAAAACATTTTACTTATAAATACTTATGTTAACTGTTAACCTTATACATATTTTAGATTTCATTAAATATTATGACTATTAATATTACATAAGTAATTATTTTTTTTTTCCCCCTTCTTATATTTTTTATTTTTTATTTATGTATATTTTGTTTTTAATTTTTGTAGTGTGTCATTATCGCATGTTTAAATATTTTCAATAAAACAAATCTACAGAATTTGTAAATTAATTTATTTTAATGTAAAAATCATAAATATCTTAAAAAGAAAGATTTATTTAAAGTAGTTTTGAAAATATAGTCAAGGAGACATCTTTGACCCTATAAAGCTAACCCTATAAAGTATATATATATTTATAGTCCGCATTATGTGCCAAGTTGGTCTACAAATGTCCCTCTGTTATCCCGTAAAAATGTTTGATTGACTTTTTTCTGCAAGCAATTTATAAGACTTCCTTTCTATGTATTTAAAACATACAAGCAAGCCTAAAAAATAAATCTTTTAATTATTTAAGGCTCATAAAAAATATATGATAGTTTAAAGAAACAATATTCTTCTTTTTTACTTCAAATTAAATAAAATATAATATATAATTTCGATTGTGTTAAGCAGAGATTTCGTTATTAAGTCTTGTACTTTTGACTAGGTCGTTGAATGTTATCAGGGCAGAATGGTTTTTGGCCCAGGGGCATTTGCTCTATTTTAATGAAGAAATTGTAAACCAAATATTGAACTCCCGGCTTTGTTTGACCTTTTAGTCTAAGTGTAACTAACTTCCCCCCAGTCAACGTCATTTTGACATGGCACTTGGTTGAAGGAAAGGGGATAAGAATGGGTGGCTTGGCTCACATTATATGGCACATTTACTCATCAAGATGCAACAACTTTCCTAATTGAATGTCATATGACTGACATTATGCCTGATGTGCGAAGGGATGGGCCCTGTGCTGTCTTTCCTCGTTCTGCTCGATGTCCTGGCTGATTTTGCTGGGATGTTTCAGCTGCTGCGACTTGCTCACGTGTGAAATTAATTTGTAATGACTATGTGTCCCAAGCAGCGCCATTTGCATTTGCGAGACGAGCATCTTCCATTTTGTGATGCAGATTGACCCCTGCACCCAAGTGGCAATTGGTTCAAGCAGGTCGGGGGATACAACCACCCCTCCCAAGGACGGTGGTTCAACTTTCTGCCTTCGAAAGTTACAAAGCCCGCACAAGTTTCACTCGGCCCACGCCAGCGGACGCATTAAACCTTTCGCCGAAACTTTCTTGGAACTTAATTTCGTAAATTGTTCGCCAATTCTTCTTCGAATTGCAATTACTTTGTGATTTCGAAAGTGGCAGAAAGTTTTCATTCATTCATACTGTAACGTTTCGTCTCGTTTCCATTCGATTCGTTCCGTTTCGTTGCCACGAGTGCGACTCGAAATGCACTGAAACTGCGGCCAACTTAAATTGGAATTGTATTAGGAGGAGGCGCAGTACATGCAACTCATTTCCGACTAAGTGCGGAATCCCCTCCAGCCGCTGATCCACCGACTTCCCCCTCCTCATCAAGGTTGTGAGCCACACAGAAACCGCCACAAAACTTTGCGCTTTGGTAACCGCTGGGGGAATGCACGGAAAAAAACATGCTTACGATCAACCATTACTTTAGAGATTTAAGGTTTCAGATTTATATTGCCATCAGAGATCGACATTGGCTTAATATATGCTTTTGTTTGGCATGGGAAGTTGGTACCCAAGAAATATACAATACGAATCCATTCAAGTGATACGTAATTTTAATTGCACCAAAACCATAACTCTTTCAGTTGGATTTCGGCCTGGCTCTTAATTATGATCAAGATTATATAGTCAAACGTCAATTACTTAAGCTTCAGTAACTCTCTCTCTTAAATTATAATTTTTTTTATCAACAATAAAACGGTTGTAAAATTAATGTTTACTTCGTTTATACGCCCGGCTTGTTTACAAATAAAATTTTGATGGTCAGTCGACTATTAATCAATATAAACGCAGGCACATTCTTTGCAAATAAAATGTTCCACCGATAACTCTTTATTGCAAATAAGCCGGGCGCATAAAGGTTTAATAAAAGAGTTATTAATTGGACACTTTTTACTGTGTAACGTCCACGTCAACGTTTAATTGCCATCGTTTTTTTAAAATTGCAGCTGCAGTTACGGTTTTTTAAAATTTTTCCAAACAAGAGAATAGAGCTGAAACATTTTTAGTTTGTAATTCAAAATTACAGCTGCAGTTCTTCAGATAAAGAAAAAAAAGCATTTACCGTGGTAACTTTTGTGCCAGCTTTAAGAACCTAAATGAATTACTTAACAAAATAAGACCACGAATTGCAAAGAAATTGAAGCAAACACTTCTTCAGATCTTGTCGATCTAAGGCCCTTACTTAAATATTTAAATTTAAATTTGTATTTATGTTAATTGTTCGATAATTACAGCTTGGCAACTTTAAACTAAATTCAATTAAATTGAATTTTATTGTTGTTTTAGCGCTGCAAGACAAATCTTATAAATTAATGCAATTATAATAAAATTTACTTTCAGTGTGCTTATGCCCGGTCCGCCGCACAGACAACAGGTGAAATTGGCACAATCTGCACACCGCACGCTACGGGTGGCGGTGGGTGGTGTGTGCTGTCAAGGACGTGGCCAGGACGACCAGCGGGCCGAAGAGCCGGACGGACAACTGCAACCAGAGACGGACGACGCAAATTGCTTCAAACACCTTGGCAGGCGGCTGGAAAAATTGGAACTGAGCAGACAACTTAAAGCGCAAAAGGCAGGACAAGTAATAGAAGATGTTGAAAGGACGAGTGGCGGGGGCTGAGGACATTGCTTGTCTACTTAAAAGTTTTCAAAGCGCTGCTTATGGCACGTGCTGGCTGAAGAACAGCGGCGGGGATGCGGTAACATGGAACAAAAAAAAGGGGCAGGTAGGCTTTGGGCGGTGGGCTATGGGCGATGGGCGATGGGCGGTGGCATGAGCATGGCAAGCAGGCAAAGCGTATTAAAATACAAAGCAGCATCATTAAATGTTAAAAGTTGCCTTTGGCAAAATGGGGGAAGAGCAGCAATCGCAACTACAAGTGCCCAGCCCCAGCAACCACCACTTAAAACAACAACTACAACAATAACAACAACAACAGCAACTACCGGCTGTGGGAGTTGGAAAAATAATGCAGAACGAGCAAGGACAATAACAATGCAAGAGGAAAATTGCGCTGGCATCAAGTGCATTACTCAGGTGATTTCGCCAAAGAGCCGTGAACAATAACAAAAAAACACAATGCAAATAAATTCCCCAGACGATGCCAAAGTCAAACAGCGATCCCGTTAATAATTATAATTGAAAATGTGCAGCACAAACGGGGTGCAAATGAAATGCCTTTCAGGCATTTCCGAGGCATTCCGTTGCGTATACGCAACGTATGCTGCCGTTGCCGCCGCTGCACCAAGGCATCTTTCTGGTGATTGCGATTATTCGGATAATGCCGGCAAGCTGTGGGATCCACCACAAAGCAGCGGCAATCAGCAGGGGATTTCCTTGCCCAAATGCATTTTGGCCAGCAGCCAGCGGGCTAAGAGCCGTAAGTGAGCCATTGTCTTTGCCGTGTCGTTTGTTTGAGGGCTGGCACTTCCATTTCATTTGGCTGGCTGCCTTCCCCGCCCCGCCACCCGCCACTGCACTTAACTGAGAAAGAAAACTTCGATTACAAATGCATCTCAAGGACTTGCAATTAACTCGGCCCCCCCGTAAGCTCCCTTGATTTTTATTCGTAGTTACAAAGTTTTTCCCCCGCGACAAATTGTGTGAAGAATTTCCGTCGCAAGGACTGGAAAGTGCACTGCGAAAAGTATTACTCACTGAAATATTTCGATTGTCTTGTCTCTGATAACAAACACATTAAAATCGTTGAAAGGAATAATAGATATATAAATTTAGAAATTTCTCATGCAATTACTAAGAAAGCTTTAAGTTTAAAACTTTAACTATGTCCAAATACTCATCCAATAAATCAGAAGTTGAGCTAGAAATAAGGAACTTAAATCTTTCACTGAATGGAAGTGGCAGTAACAGCGAAGGTCGACCACGGCATAAGGCGATTTTGGCCAGGTTAAGATGCTTTTGTTCCCACTAACTAGCACTAAGCCCAGCGCCACCCCCACTTCAGTTCGCAGGTACCAGTTTCAGCCTTGAGCAGGACAATAAAATCCGCGCAGTGGCAAGTGGATCTCCGGTGAGAAAGCAGGCAGTGTAATAAAAAATGCATGTAAGTGAGTGGAAAGGTGGAAAGGCAGAGTGAAAACGCGATAAGCGAAAGGTGTTTGCCGTAGAAAAGAAATTAAATTTGCCTCGCTAAGATATTAATATTTTTGTGTACCTTTCGCATTCATTGCACGGCCATATTAAATGGCACTGAAAATGAGGCCTTGCCTAATCGTAAATTGGAAAAGCAAATTTATGCTCGTCTTTGGCTGCTGTAATTATGTTGACTGTGAAACAATTTTATGGCAAATTGAGTTTTATTGGCAAGCAATGTGTGTCTGGGAGCTTGGCAGCCACCTTCGCCAAAATCCATAAATATATACAGCGTTTTAGGGTTGCGAATGAGATTCGGGCTCAGCTGGCAGCTTTGAGTAGTTGTTGCTATCAACGGCGTCAACAAAAAAGTTTGGCAAGAACATCTCACAAGTGCCGAGACACACGTAGATACAAGTCCCCGAATGTGCCGCTGTGTGTGTGCTTTGGATAACCTTTTGCTGCCGCTGGATTATGATGAGTTTTGCTTTTGCCCGGAAAAAAAAGCAGGCCCAAGTCCCGGGCTAAGGCTGAACTCGTAAATACCTTCATTATCGTTAAATCATGCTGAGTGGGAAGGATGAGGCTGGGAGTGGGTGCCGCCGTAGAATCCCTCAGCTCATGTCAGGCGTTGTCCTGCCCCGTTGCCTTTTATTTGCCCTTTATTTCGCTTCCCTCGGTGCGACGTGGCTTTGTGACTGGCTCATGTGGAGTTTTAAATGGATTTAAATGCGCATTTAAATGAAATAAATGAGCAACATTTCGCCACACTCAGCTTGAGATCTGCACAGGGCCAAGTTTATTGCAAAATCAGTATCCATCAAAAGTGGGCGTGGCCTCAACTGTGGCCCACTGAATCATCCAAAGAGCGAAGATCTCGCCTAATGGTCAAAGTTCTGCGCAATTTTTATATTTACGCCTAATAAACTGCCAAATTAACACACAATCAAGCCACCAACAAATAATCTACATATAAGAGAATTCTCTGCCCGCTCGGAAGTGTAAATAAAAATTAAGATTGCGGAAAGCAAAGTTGCTGAAATACCTCTTAAACATCAATTAATTACTTACTAAGATTATTATTAAAATTAAGAATAAATTTATAATTGTGACATTATGTTGCCTAGTATTAAACTTTAAGAAGTAGTGTTGATAGTGACATCAATAAGATTTTTTGTCTGCAAACAATAATTTTTACAAATATTTTAATAGAAAAATATGTTCTTTTGCGAGCTTGTATTGGTAAAATATATATACCCAACAAGTAGTGAAAATTTCAAGAGAATGGAAGAGCAAGTAAATAATATCGTGCGCAGAACATTTCATCACGAAATTAATATACTCTGTCAAAAGAATAAGATTGGGGTTTTAAAAGCTCAAAATATCTCCAAAATACTGAATAATACTGACTTGGAGTTTTTCCCACCATTCACCCGTCACGTTTATTTATAATGGCTCTGAGGAACGATGCCAAAACTTGAAGCCATAAAAATGCAATTATATGAAAATTTATGATAAATTTTCAACCTGTTAATTACAAAATATTCATAAATTATCACCTCAATTTTTTACGAAATTCCGGAAAAGTATTTTATTTATTATTACTGGTGATGAATTGCCGCATGGAAATGAGTTTTTCAGCAATGTACGAGTTTTGGTGGTGGAAACAAATTCTAATTAAAAACTCCAAGTTGGAAAAGTTTTCAGCCCAGGAATCTTTGCAACCGGCACCTGTTTAAGACCGGCGTCAAAGACGAAAAACTTAAGTGCTTAGAGCCAGAGTTGGTTGGATGTAAATATAATTGCCACTAAAGTCCAAACTAGTAAAACTTTCTAATGCACAAAGTGTCGAAAAGTTCATCCATCAAACAAACATGAATGCACAATGTGGGAGCGAGTGTGTGTTGTCGAATTAAATATGCATTCAGTTGGTTTTATGAACTTTTCATAAGGTTTCGTCCTTCTGTGTTTGGTGTCAAATGAGTTAAGAAAAGAAATCAACCTTTTCGAAAAGTGTTTCGATTCAAGAGTCAGTGCTCTCTATTTACACTGAACTTGTGTGGGTTTATTTTGGTAACATAAACAAGAGGTTTCAACAAGAAGGAGGGCCTTTTAGTGATTCAGTTGAGATCGATCTGCGGAACCAAAATGTTTCTTAAGGCGAGAGTACTTCTACTGACCTTTGGCCTGGTCAACATTTTCCTGGCATCTGATCCGTTTCACATATTTCCGAATGGTAAAGGGTCTGCCTTTTTGCTAAGCTGATATCCATGTTTTATTTTTCAGTAGCATCAACATCGTTTGGAAAACTTGCTATAACTTTGATTATCACCGCCTCTGGAGTTCTAATTTTCGGAGAATTAATGACCGAAAAACAACACAAAGCTAACATAATTCTATTCTGGCTAATGGCAATGTTAGTTTTCTTAGGATCACTTATCTACGAGATTCGAGATTCATACTATGGAACTCGTTGGTTTGAATATTCCTATTCCTGTGAGTATCTGCTTGCCTTGATTTAAGCATGTTATTTAACCATTTATTTTAGTACTGCTCGTAATTATGGGTGTGCTAACTTACAGAGTTTACAACGAGGAGGTCACAGCATCCACCTCAAATCCTGTGGCAAATGAAGATAATAATGAAGTATTCAAGCCACCTCCATACGAAGTCAAAAGTGTAAATGTTCAGATTGTTTAAAGAAACCAGGCGCTTTTCAATTTATAAATTTTCAAGCACCGAATTTTTTGTTAATACAAATTCATGTATGTATTTAAGCTGGATTAATCTAAACATTAATCCTAAAAATTGCATTTGGTGTTGAGAATTTTATTTACAAATTTAATAAACCAAAGATAACAGCTGTAAACCAATGAAGTCAACGTGTAATTACTAAAGTCGTTTAGTTCTTTCTTTTATTCTTTATTATTATTCTTTACACAAATCGCTCACAATCAAATAAAGCTCTCTCTCTACCTAATCTGATTGATTGCTTCGACGATATATGGCTCCTGGATGAATCACCCTTAAAAGTGAACTCTACAGCCCTTAAGTTTTTCAGTACAATTAGGGGAATGTATGTTAATTAGGAGGAGGAGTACTGCGTCTGAATTGGAGTAACAACTCGGCTAATTACAGTGAAAACTAACTACGAGTGGCAAGCCCGAACAGCAGCTTTCCCTTATGTGAGAAAATTTTAATTAAAAAAATGCTTTTTCACATGTTGTATCCCCCACCACTTGCCACTCGAAAAGTTTTCGAAAAGTTTGTCAATTTGCACTCGACTTCTTGAGCGAGTCGACAGGACGTTTTTGTTTTTCAGCTGCATTTAATTAGGTTTGGCCAAACGGCGAAAGAGACAACTTATGTTTGACTTCAATTATTATGCCTGAGCTGCTGAGCCGCGGAAAATTAATTTCTTGCATAAATTGTGGTGCTCAGAGGCAGTGGGGAAATAGGCAAATAAAATCTGAGCTGACCAAGTGTCAGTCTGGCTTTTCCCCTCGTTCCCATGGCAGAAAATCATCGATCGATTTCCGTTTAATAGGCCCGGCATGATATGCTACCATGTTCTCTGGACTCCCGAGTAAATACGTCAAATCATTGCGGCAATTTCGATGCGATTCGATTCGGTTTCGTACGGCACGTATTTAGAGCTTGGCCTGACCAAGGGCCGAACATAAAAATTATATTAAATTGGCATTAAAATCATGGCCTGGTCATTGCCAACAGCAACAACAGCGGCCAGTTCAAATGACCATTAAAATAATAACCAGACCGGTCCGGGCAGCGGCTTGTTTGGCAAAGGTCAAAGGCAAGAGACCACAATGTGTGCTTAAGCATGGGCAGCACGTGCTGCAATGAACTCGCCCAACTCGAATCGATATACTTATGCAAATAGTCCCGGCTGCCTCGAATAGTGCCATGAAGTTTCAGTTTGAAATTGCAATTCAATGATCGAGTGGATAGTTCAATTCCATGGGGCTTAAATGGCTGGCAGATTTCATTTCCTGCCAACTACTCGCGCAGATTAGGAGTACACTAAGAAATAACAAGTTACGCAGTACTAGGATTTGCAAATAATAGCAAACTGTTTAATTATTATGTAAAATAGTAAAAATAAATAATAAAAAATGTTATATAAATAATTAATTTGCTTTCCTAATTATAGATTAAAGTAAATTTTGAGATAAAAAATAAATAGAACTTGGTTATATCAAATAAAAGGATATTAAAGGAACCAAACTTGATTTATTTTAGGATATTTAAGAACAGAAGATAGGTATGTCATATTGATTCACAAGAACACATTTCCCGGCCATATTTTATAATGACCGATTTGCACAGTGCAGCCGTAGCAGCCAACTTTGTGAACGGGCGGCTGGGCATTAACTCATTAAGCGAACTGCTGGCCATCAACCCATTGAATTTGTCGACATTGATTATGGGAACACCGCAGCTGGAGTTCAATTACACGAAATTAAAGTCCCGGGCGGTTGAAAGGTTTCGCCACTTCACGTGGCCATAAATTATGCAGCCAAGTATCTGACAACCGAAGCCAAAGTCGAAGCCGAAGTCAAAGCAAACTGAGCGCGATTATCTTAATTTATGCAGGGTCGGACGATGGGGTCTGGGTCGGTTTACTTATGCGTATCCGATGGTTTGTGCAGCCCTCGAAATACATATAAATTGCAAAAACTGTCAAAGCCAAACAGTCCGAGGAGTCCGAGGAGTCCGAGCCGGCCAAAAAAGGGAATGCATTGGGCCGCTTCATGTGTGTGTTTGCTATCGTATGGGACTGACTGTACAATAACGAAATTTTTATCGCTGCCGCATTTGACATTTGAAGTATGCGCTACACAATTTATTGTTGCTCCGTTGTTTCAATAAACAAGAACCACGAGCGGGGCAACAAAAGGCGCATAAAAAGCAATCCATGGCACGGACATAGCCCGTGCGGAGCACCCGATTGGAATTTCAATTTGAGCGTTTATCTTTGGGGCAGGCAGCCGTGTGCTGCTCCTTTGACATGCAAAGACAACGGAGAAGGCGATTGAGAGGTGAGTGCCGTACGTAGCTGTTGCAAAATAGTTGCGCACGGGGAGGCTGTCAATGATTGTTTAAGATTGCTGCGCCGTAATTGTGTCGGTTGTTTGTTCCCTTTGCTATGACTGCCAGCAATCAGCTTATACATATTGCATTGCCATCCTGCAATAAAACGATTCGCACAATCACAAACCCAGCCACAGGCAGAATCGGAGCGGTGATGCGTGTCCTTCAGACGATGGCCCACTGCTTATCCCCAGCACGTGCCCACTGCACGCCGGGAATAATGGCACACAGAACACTGAAACACAGTGAAAAATAGTCACATAACTTTCAACAGGGGTGCCAAAGAACTTTAATACTTAACTTATGTAATGCACACCCCTTTAAGTCACTTTAATACACATGTACACATGTAAAATGTTGTCCCAACTGTTCTATTTCGTACTTACTTAATTACCAAGAATGACTTATAAATCCTTAAAACGTATTATTTATTGTTCTAAAATGTTTGTAGTTAAAGATCATTTGGCCTGAAACAAACTGGATTTGCACTTACATATTTACGGGTGTTAGATATTTTTTAAGTGCAATCTGTGCCTCAGCAGTTGCCACCTGCTGGTGTCCAAGTAAACCTACACACACGTGTAACCATACAGGTACACTAACACGCACAGCTGCCTGCAACGTGACGTCAATGCGAATGCGCTTCAAACTTGCTGACGATGATGCGTATACGCAATGCCGAAAGCCATCCGCCCCGTTGCCCATTTGGTGATGATTTACATAACAATGGCATTTACGGGGCGCTAAGTGTGATAATAAATTGTGCTGTCAACTTGTATTTATCTATATTGCGACCGTTTCCGATGCCAGCGGACAAAAGTTTTGTTAGGCGCCACAACAACAAGTGGCAAGTGGTGCAAAAAGAGACTCTCCTTTATTACCTTGATTCAGTCGCGTCCTTCGAGTTCATTGTCTCTCCACCGACCGCCACCGTGCGTGTGCGTGAATCCTTTTCGGGTGTTCAGCTTTTTGTGGGAGTTCATATTAAATTCGTATGACTCGCGTGTGCCGCGCAAACAAATATCTTCGAAAAAAAGGGCCAGGCCGGCACAATGCAGCACCATCTCTGGGGCATAATTTGCGTTTAATGAATTGTGCAAAAAGATTTTTATTCACTTAGCCGCACACACACATGCGACCGTAAGCGGCTTAGCGCCATTTTTGGTCTAGCAAATTGAAAAGCTGCATTACTGCGATGGCCTCTTCTTCTTTGCTCAGTCGGGATTACTTTCCGATCAATTATTTAGTCATTAGCGTTACAATAACCCACTATATACACGAGTATATATGTGACTCTGTTTGCGTGGAATTTGTTTGATCGATTAATGTGGACAAGGCAGAACTGACTAATTAAGATTAATTAGTGGATCGGAATTTTCAATTACAATTTTGGGGATTATTATTGAAGCGGGCATTAAAGCAACTTTAAGATAGGACTCTACACAACCACACACACACACACACTCACACTCACTGGCAAAGAAGGGAAAATCTGTCAGTTCATCATTTCGAGTGCAACAACAACACAAACAATGCTTAGCACCACATCAAGTTAAGATGATAGCCGTCATGACAACAACACACGCCAAACTTTTCAAGATACACAAAGAGCATGAGCCGAAAAACGAGAAAAACTGGCGGCTGTAATTTACACGCTTTTCCCGGCCCGGCCCAGCCCGCCCCCACCCCCCGCTGTCCTCCCTCAACGTCAGGCAAACGCTTTTCCTGATAGCGGACATCCTCCCCAAGCATTGCACACTATGGCATAAACGTACGCCTTTATCTGGCATCGGGATGCGTAAATGTGCGTGTGTCCCGCATTTAATGCGGTCTGCCTTGGCGATAAACTTTTGCAGCTGTCTCGGGCCAACTTCCACTTCCACCCACCACCCACCACCCACCAACCAAGCACGGCTCCCTCCCAATAACGCCCGCTTTTATTTGGCATTTTTTGGATTGCCGCCTTCCGTTTGGCTCAATCATTTTACGTCTCATAAAACATAAATAGCAATCGATTCGTGAAGGGGTCCCTCAGTCGGCAGTCTCAGTCGCAGTCTCAAGTCTCCGGATCCGACGTTCTCCATCTGACACGGTCATTGTTTCGTCGGCGACAATTTGAATTACCCGTGGCAGAGATAATGCCAAAGTGGCAGGTCTGCCCCTCGATGCTGGCATACTCTTTCTAGTTTGCTTGAAATTAAAACATTTATAGGACCACCAATAGCGATGAATTGCTCTCTGTTTACATTGGAAGGCAAACAAATGTCTGGGAATTCATCTGCATCTCGTTCAAATTTTAAGAATTGTTGAACTTAAATGTTTACCAAAAGCGTTCTCAGTGCTTTGTGTTGGCGAAATTTTCAAGAAATTGTATTATATATATTCCCTACAGTATGCTGGAAATAAAATTTAGCTGCTCTTGGCTTAAGTTTATTTATAATTTATGGGATGTTAATTTTTTTTAATACATAGAAAACTTAAATTTTTTCATAAGCAATCAACTTTTAAATATGGTTTAGTGAGATTGGAGATAATTAATGTAATATAATAATGTTAAATACCAATAAATATATATAATAATGTTATAAAAATATTAGTGCACTTTTTGCCTGAATAAACACTTTCCTTTCCAACAGAAACACCTGCCTAATGTATCCTCACCGAGGACATAGGACATTCAAGGTTGCCGTATGCCCAACGATTCCACGTTTTTGTTGCTGCTTTTGTCATTATTGTTGTGTTTGCTGGTTGCTCTCGAGGGCAACATTTGGCGGTTACTTTGCCGCGGGCGGCTAAAGTCTATAATGCAGCATTATTTTATGTCGAGCCAAGCAATTTATTGAATTTTCTTCTCCTACGTTAAGCTTTTTTGTTTTTTGTTTTTCGTTAGGACTTTTTCTCCTTTTTTTTGGGGCAAATGTGTCGAAGTATTTTATGGGTGTTTTGGGCGAATATCAATAAATTTTTAATATGATAAAGTGAGTCAAATGATGATTGAAATCGAGCTTCGAATTCACATTGCTTATCCAGATCAGGTTTTTGCGGGACAAGCTCTGTTCATTTTGCAGTACTTTCAGTGCACAAATTGAATTCAGTGCTCGGTTGCCTCTTTGCTTTTCTTCTGGCCTTTGTGTCACTCCATCCTCGTCCTCAGAGTCCTTTTTTGTCGCTCTCTGCCATCTGCCATTTGCGATTTGCCATTTGCATGGGTAGTGAAAGCGATAAGAAAATTGCAATTCCCACTGCACCGACACATGTGACAAAAGGGCGTGGGAAAAGTGGGCGTGGGGTGGGCTAAGCAGCTTAGCAATGGCCAAGCAAAAAAAAAATCGCCAAATTCAATTGACGTTGTCCCAATGAAATCAAAGGCAAATCAATGCCAAACGCCAACAAATTCTGGGTGAGTTTAGCATGCAAATTTAAACGAAATATTTAGCCAGCACCAGACAATGAATTATCCCTGATATCGGGGGCTAATTTGTATTTTTAAGGGGTAACTTTGGAGTAAGTCGCGTTGGGCGTTTCTGTCATACAAGTTTAATTGGCTAAAATTCAGGTTTATCTTCTCCGCTGCCTCACTCACTCATACGCACACACATTTAATGACTACACCGTTGGCAATAATTTATAATACTAATTAAAATTTCGAACACGCATACAGGTAGACTCAAAAGCACACGCATAAATAATCACTGGAGAATGGAGATGCGCCGCCGGCATTGAAAATTTTCATTTGCATGCAGACAACAATCTCACGCACACAACCTCCGATTCGCATGAAATTGCGCTTCTCTGTATGGGTGTGTGACGGTGTGGGCAACCTTTATCAATCAAATGTTAATTAAGTTTCAACTCAGGCAACCGAACAAATGCCAAACGAACTAACAAACCAACTTTTTCACTGAGGCTTTTCCACAGGAGCCGCCGTCGACGACGACGTTTATGTTAAAAAATTAAATTGGTTTACTTTTAGGGGTTAGGAGGTTGAAGAGGGGCCGTCATGGCGTATGCGTTATAACTTGCCGCTCCTTTCCTCTTCTGATGAGCTATCACGCATACGACCCGGCAGCCGGAATATAAAATGCAAACGTAATGCGCTCATCAAACAGAATTACCCAACTGATGCTCCATCTAAAAGAGAAAAAAAAACTAAATACGGAATAAAGGGAAAATATATATTCGTAACCGGAAATGTAAGTGTTCGCCCCACTCTTTTCGTGATATTGTCTGACTTGTTTGTAATGGTTTATTGGTTAACATGCGCACAGATTGATGAGTGGCCAAATTGTACACAGCCGCAAATTGTGGCAATTTCGGTTACTGTCAACGCTACAAGCGCACACACACACACATACGCCGTCGCACACCCGCACTCACACTAGCAGAACGAAACTCACACACGTACAACTGGAGGGGCGTAAGCATGTGGCAGATGTGCAGGCACGTTTTTATATTGCAGCCGGCAGAAAAGAGCTTGTTTGCATGCCAACAAGGAGTGGCAACCAAAACAGAGTCAGAATCAGAATCAGGAACAGAAACAGAAACAAAAGCAGAAGAAGCAGAAGCAGAAACAGGAGCGAAGGTTGCAGCAGAGGCATCAGACTCCGTTGCGGTTGGGGCATTCCAGGAAGTTGTCCTGGCTAGCCGGATTCCGCCCAGACCTTGGCCAGCTGCATGCCATGCCAGAGTTTCAAGCATTTGCACATTTTTCGAAAATTTCAAGAAAAACACTCACATTTCTGAGGTTTTTAACGTTTGTGAAAGCGCTGTTGTACAAAGCAAGCTGACCATAATTTAATTAATTCAACAGGGATTTAAAAAATAAACACATAAAAGCTAACGATATTGAAACTTTCTAAGTTTCAAAGTTTTTCTAAAGGGTGGAACGCGTCACTTGACCTTAGTTTGTTACATAGTTGCACAAATATTGCAATACAAAGCCCTTTTATCTCATTATTTACCTACATATACCGCACTTACATAATAAGATTTGCTTCAATTGACTATGAACTTGTGCCGATATTAGTGTTTTGAAAACTCGTCTGGGGTGCTACCAGAAAAGTTTTCATATCAATGTCAAGGTACCACTACCATTGTGATTAAATTGTAAAACAATTCTAAGTAATTTTCCTAGTACTTTTAAATCTCAAGAGGTTGTGGATTGTGGGTAGGTGCGATTGACAGGCACCAAAGGAACGAACTTTATACATAACTTAAAGGATTTGCCTATTATTATTTCACAGTAAAGTTTCAAAGACTGTTGCAGCCAAGGTCGAACGGCATTCGATTGCCGCCCCTGACCTCCCCTTGCTGCATGCAACACCGCTCCTCGATTGTGTCACACAGGGCGGATGCTTGACGTGCAACGGTAACTGCAATTTGATAAAGCGAAGTGACAAGTGCAGCAGACCAAAAGGTCAACCCCACGTCTTCCACCGCACATCCCACCCTTCCCACTCTTAACCATTTGCAACTGACAGAAGTCTGCGGAACGGTGACGGGCGAGGTCAGGTAGGGATGTGGCAAAGAAATCACCTGGCATGTGAAGCGAGCATCAGCAACAGTAATCCCCAATGATAGGGCGTGACGTTGTCACACTTATGAGAGACACTGAGCAAAAACACGCGTGTTGCGCTATTTATTCGAGCTCATCTGGCGAGCAGCAGCTCAATGTCATCGGCCAGGGCAACTGGATCCAGCTCGGCGCCATATCTCTTGTGCAAATTCCCCTTCCGATCCACCAGAAACTTGACGAAATTCCACTCGATATCTGGCTGGTAGTGAGTCAGGAGCTTGTAGAGTGGCTCTGCCTGAGGTCCTTTCACATCTATCTTGGCAAAGATGTGTCCTATATTGGCTCCTTCCTTGCGAAGGTGATCCAGCATCTCCTGGCCGTCGGACTCGGGCATCTGGCCGCCAAATTGATTGCACGGGAAGTTAAGAATACTCAATCCACGCTCCTCATATGCCTCCAATAAGTATTTGAGACCATCATACTGAGAGGAAGTCAGTCCACATCTGAAGTCAAGAATAAAAGAAACAACTAAATCTACAAATTATAATTGACACATTACCCTGAAAGTCTTGCTTTATGGGGGGTGTTTAATTCTTTATTGCATTGAACTCATCATAAAGAACTAATCATACCGGTACAAAATCTTCCTTATCGAATGATAGTGCTTACCTAATTTCCTAATAGTAATATTTTGTAATTTTTTAGAGCACAGTTTTAACATAAGAAAGACACAAAAAAAGCGAGACTAAGTCAATTTTTTTTTTAAATCTTATATGCTTTTACATAGGACGTCGATATTTTTTGGGCTTTCTAGATAACATATCACTGAACAGTTAAACAACAATTGAGCAATTAAATGTTTTATTTACAGATTTTTGAGATTTTAATTTTAACGTTTAAAGGTAACAGCTTTTTTTTCAATTAAATTCAAGGAATAACAGTTTGTTGAAAAAAACTTTAATTATTTTACTTTTTTAATAAAAGTTATCATAAGACCTAATATTAAAATTGAAAAATAAAATTGAATAATAACAAAGAGGCCGAAATCTTTCTTAAAAAAAATGATTGCGACTGGGTACCGCCCCAACGAAAACGCATTTTTACCTGGAAGCAATGTTAACGATGAGCATGACCTTGCCAGCGAAGCTTTGGAGTTGCACGGGTTTTCCAAAAGTATCTCGAACCACCAGCGAGTGGACTGTTGAGAGCCATCGCATGTGCGTCAGATCCTGTTGCAATCTGCTACGTGTATGTAGTACTGTAGCAAGGGCCACTGCGGCCATGAGGCCATGAAGCACAAACTCCTTGTTAAGCATCGTGCATAGTACTACACTAACTGAATTTGGGATTCCAAACTAAAGCTGAGGAATCTCTGATCACGAAAATCGATTCGACAGGCTAATTGTGCGTGAAGCGACTGTTAAAAATCGCATTTAAATGTACGGCTCTTTCGCTTCGGTCCAGGCATATGCCAAAAATGAAAAAGGGCCAGCCAAAATTGAATTTGGACAAAACGGGCGAATGTTGCATGTGCTGACCCACGAAGCGAGTTGCACGTTAACTTAATTTTAAACTTTTTTTGGCCTCCGCCTGCCGCACGAAATGGGAGCACACCAAACACACACACAGGCACACTGAAAACAACAAAAAGTTGAACAATCGTAACGAAATAATTGAATTTTCATTTCCGTTTTATGTGTTTACTTCCGCTTCATGGCCGCGGCACCATTTTCCCCGACTTTTCACCGACTTTTCCCGTCTTTTTCCCTTTCCAATGTCCACGTGTGTGTGCGGGCTGGATGATTTCGGCCTATTTGTATACAAAAGGCAGTCAATTTCTGCCAGCTTGGCCAAACTTTTTAAGTCAATTGTCAAAAAGTTTTTAACATCTTTTCTCCTGCCTCGCCCCCTTATGTGTATTGCCCTGTTTCTGTTTCATTTTCGCTGCCAAATTGAAATATAATTCGGTGAAGTTGCGCCTCTTTTCGGTTCGGCTTTTCCACTTAGACGACATTTGGACGTGGGCCATAAATCAATGGCAGCCGAAAGGCGTTCGACTGAAATTGATTTGCAATTTGGGGCGTGGGCGTTACTCCTTTAGTCGTCTGTTAAACGTGTTCAGTAAAACCTGTCCGAAGTGCCAGTGCATTTTATAGTTTGAGTGCAAATCACATTTGCAAGTCTCTTGCAGGTCGGGGTATGTGGATATTTTTAGAGCCAAAATATTAAAGCAGAATAAGACAGTTAAAGTGTCACAATCTACGAAATGCAAAGAGACACGGTAAAGGGTCACCTGCTTCGAAAAGTAGAATGTTTCAAATATTTTAAGGATAGAAATAAAAGGAGACATAAATATACGAATTTTGATTTTAATTCGAAAATGGTTTAATAAAAATTACCATTTTTAGAGAAGTTCAATAAGAAATACTTGAATTAAAGGTGATATTTGAAAAAGAACATGAAAATAACAATGACAACTCTTTGTTATATCAAAATATAAATCTTTTATAAAATTTGTCAATTTTAAAATTGTAAGCCACATAAAGAATCCAATAGTATTTGAAAATTTATTCAAGGCTTAATACTTGTTTAATCAACGAGTAAAATTTTTATAAAAAATAATTGTTTAGCTTGTAAGTAAAATAATTTATTTTTTAAAATGACTAAATTTGTTATTAATCATTTATGTAGCTTGTAAGTAATATAATATATTTTTAAAATAGATTTTCCTGGGTGTCCAAAATAAGTTTTTGTAACAAATAAATTTTGGTTTGGAATTCGAAGAACTAACTAAACAGCTAAAATTGTGATTACTATAAAATCAGTGTAAGAGCGATCTTATAAAAGACGTCTACATTTGTTGAGTTAACATTTCAAACTGTTTTTATTTCATGAAGTTTCTTAACAAGTAACATTGGTGTGATTCGTTTTCTATTCATATTCATATCTATGGCCTACGCAGAGACCGCATCTGATTTGCCCTGGGCGGGAGAGAAACATTTCAAGTGATTATATTTGGAGGCTCAAGTGGCCTGCACTTACAGATTACAAGTGTACAAGTGATTACAACTGTTCCCTCGCATGGTTTAGGTAGCAGATCGTAGATTATGGCTCTGGATCGATTTACAATGTGACATCCACGAGCATAAAATCATAAAATCATCATAAAATCTTATAGTTGGGATTATTGTCTTATTTCTAATAACCCACGGAGTGGCTTGTTTGTCCCTAAATTGGGAAAATATTCTTAAGTGCGATAAGGGAGATCACAAATACCCTGATTGCACTTATACTCAAAGACATTCTGTGACCGTTCCGCCGGAGGTCATTTTACATTTTATGTGTGTATATTTTGTTTTACACAAGTGGCTGCTATACTTATATTTAGACGTGTTCATGTTTGAACAATCAGCATAGACTAATTGAAACCCGCTCAATAGTAATAAACAGCGATTATGTTAAGAGACGTCTGCCAAGCTCGGATTCCAGAGTAATCTTGGGATGATCCACTATAGCGGTTTGCATATTTAATGCACTTGGCATAAACTTAATAAACTTTGCCACCAGTTTCAGGTTATAAACCCGGCGCACTAAACTCGTAAACATGGAAATGCATTAAATTCAGCGAACCACAACTCGTTGTTTTATGACCAGCTCCATGAACTTGCCACTCCCCCACCTCCCATTTCCATATGGTTTTGTCTAAGCGTCTGCCATTATTTCCAGCTTTTGTTGCACCATTTTTTACCATTAACAGTAGCCATAAAACTAGCGTTTCCACCAATAAAAGTTTTGACATGTGGGGGCAGATTTTTTTACCATCTGGCCAGGATAGGTGTAACCTTCCACCTTGACACCGGGGATTTCCCATTTGGATGCTGCTGCTGGCTTCTGCTTCTGCATCTCCACTTGCCACTTGCCATTTGCCAAGCTGCCACTCTGCCCCTCGCTACTTGCGACTGCTACTTGCCACTTGCGCATTTAATTAAGTTTACGCCGCGCTGCACACGCAAAAGGATGGGGGACGTTATTAATTAAATTCCTTTATACACAGGTTAAGCCAACTCTCCCTCCCCCTGCCCCTTCCCAGCCGCCCTTCTTTGTGTGTCAACAATTGGAATATTAACGAGGCAACTAATGAAAGTTTACAAAGTCAGTTGTCGGCTAAGAAGGGACTTCCACCGAAACAAATCGAAAGGGAAACATTTAATAAGAGTCGCTGTCTCTGATTCCGGCCAAGATCAAAGCCGAGTCGAGGCAGTAGAAGCCACTGCTAGAGCCGTCTCTCGCTCCACTTGACCCACCCGGCGTATGCGTGATTTTCATGCCCAATTATAGTGGATCGCCTTGGGAGCCGAGTGTCTGCGTGTAAATCCCACCGAGATGATGCACTCCGGCGAAGGGTTTTGGACCCCTAATCAGCCACGACCTTAACCCATGGCACACACACGCAGACATCAAAGCAAAAACACGCACACCCACTCAAGCCAAACAATACAGGCACATACATATGCAAACGGGATATGAGTATTAACTGAACGTATTTAAGCCGCTTGTCGAACGCGCGCAAATCCAGTAGGGGAAAATCGACTTTTATTCAATACTCTCGAAAAATCAACTTGGCAGATAATAAAAAAAAAAAGGGCGAAACAATGGAAAGAGGGAGGTGGCGGGGGCGGGCATTATGCGAGTATAAATGTGCAAATCCCCAATGCAGCAACAGCTGCTGCTCCCCTCTCCCCCAGACTGCATTCGCTTGGCATTTACATTTAAGCTGATAAGCAAAAGTGCCTTCTCCTCAGGGCCCTCAATTTTCCGCCCTCCCCATACGTCCGTACCCTTCAAAATGCCGCTTCCACCTGAGCGTTAAGTCGCCTTGAAGGGCGCACATATCGAAGACACGAAGACGGCGAAAAGAATTGTTTGTTGAAAATGTCGCAAGTTTATGAAATCGCGTGAGTTGGCAGCCAGGAATTTACATTTGACGCACGCACTTTACATTATTAATGCCTGAACCCGAAGGCGGCTGGGGAAAGTACAAGTTTTAGTCTAAGGATATGCGACTAGAATATTAATACCTCTTTTAGGTTAAAAAAAAAAACGAATTGTTGTACAAAATGTTTATTTGCATTAAGCATGTTTACACATAAAATCAGGGAAGTAATTATTATAATCCTTCTTGTTTTCTTTCTTAAAAAAAATTAAAAGCCCAAATGTAATTTTTAATTGCAAAGCAAACAGTGTTTTTAAACTATGATTACAACTTTGAAATTGTTTCAAGAAAAGTTTCACCCTTTGAAAAATAAATATCTTTTAAATAAAATACGACATTCGGCCTATTATTTACATTTAAAATTAATTTTTTAATATGTGAGGGGATCCGTAGTTTTTGCCAATTTGGACATGAGTTCAATATCCTCACACATTCCACTGCAAGAGGGTATAATAATAAGACGGAGTAAATGGGTATTCCTGAGTGTGTGCGCGTGGCAGGGCATGAGTGTTTTGGAAAATGCTTCTGCCATTTCGCAAATGTATCGCATTTCCGTTTGGGTGTTTGGATTTTTACGCTTCGCTAAGAATTTTCCAATTTTTGCTGCTAATATTTATTAATCAAGTAATAGCCACTAACACACACACATGCACTGACTATACAAACACTTGAGTGCGGCTGTGTGTGAGTGTGAGGGCGCTTGATTTTTGCCCGAAAAATTGATTGGAAATTTATAAGCTAAACTTTTTCCACTGTTTGCTTTTGTTTGCGGCTCACGAAACAAACTTTTTTTGTGTGTGCGCGGTTTTTTTGTTGCTGCCATTTGCAGCACTTGAAAAGGTCGCCACAGCTGGGAGTGTGTGTGGGCGGCGTATGAAAAATCCCATCACAAAAATATTGAAATTCGATTTTTTGTAGCTCTCAGTAACCTTTTACCAGCTCCCCAGCTGTCTGTCAAAGCCTCGCCATGAGGCAAGCAGCATTTCGAATCATTTTCAGTACAAACTTTGTGTCGAGCACACGTAGAACCCACTCCAATCAAATAAAGTAAGTTCGAATTGCAACTATTTCGATTTCTGTGGCAAAAAAGTGGAAAAACTATTCAATCTAAAATAATTGTGGTCAATTTTCGGATAACCTTTTCAACTTGCCTGTCTCCCGCAGCGCAGCCCATCGAGCACTACAAAATGAACTTTCTGCTGATCTTTGGGTGTAAGTATGGGATGTTTGGCGCGTCTGCCTATTTTAGTACTCGGAATTTATTGCTAACAATGTGTATATGGTTTAGGTGCCCTCATGATGATGATGCAACTGCAGTTTGGTCACTGCCTGCGCATGAAGCGCTCTCAGGGTGATGCTGCAAGTGATAACAATGGGAACTCTAGCTCGGGACCCGATGCCACCGTGGTCTTGGCTCCGACCAATGACTCTGTTACCAGTGCTTGCCTCACTTTAACCACATCTTCGAAGCAGAAGATTACAGCTGGACCGAAGCAGACTACCGAGCTTCAAGGAAAAACCACGAAGGCTACCACATCTTCAGCACTGACTGCTGCGGCTTCCACATCCACATCCTCGCCCTCGGATGCCGGCAAAATGCAGCAGGTGGAGGATCCGATGGGGCTGCACCGCCCCAAGCGGCGTTTGGGTGGCCTGCTGGAGGAGGGCCTGCAGCCGCGCCAGTTGCACCACAAGCGTCGCCAACCGTGGGATGCAGTGGCGACCACTTTACAGCCACCGATGCCACCCATTCAACCCATGCCACCCAGCCCCTATGTGTACTACAACAAGCTGGTCTCGCCCGACGGCAAGCACGAGGTGAAGGAGTTCGAGCTGCTGGCACCCAACATGGTGATTGAGAGTGTGCAGCAGGAGCTTAACTACGGGCCGGAAGTGCTGCCACCGGAATTGGCCGGAGTGCTGCTGCTGAATGCAGCCGAGAACGCTCAGCAGCACGCTGTCCATAATTCAGCGCCACTGAAGCAGCAGCAGCAGCACCACCACAAGCACAAATCCTCGCCGGCTTTGCCACCGATGCTCTACATGCTGCAGCAGCTGCTGCAGCCCCCTTTCGAGGGCAGTGTGCTGGTGGAGTCGCCAAGGGAACCGCAGCATCGCGTCAGCTCGCCGCTCTATCAATTCCTCGATGGCGCCATGGATCTGGCTTTGCGCAGCAATCCCGATGTCATCGAGCACCTTCTGGGGGATCACCTGGAGCTGGAGCAGGAAAGGGACAAGCTGAAGAGCGGCAAGGACAAGACTGGTCCCAAGAAGGTCAAGAAGGATAAGGAGAAGGAGAAGGCAGATCCCTTCCCTCCCAAGGAGGAACTCGTGGTCAGCTGTCCCATCCACCACGAACACCATGCCAATCGGAACGGGGAAATGGTCGATGACGATGTGGTCTTGGTCAACGAGTGTCATCTGGTCTAGATCTAGCCGGGATAATACACAGGACAGGGGACACTTGGACATTCGGTTTCTTAAAAATTGTAGGTTTCTTCGTTTTCTCCCATTTTTTCTTTGCCATCTGCTCCGACAGGCAAGTCGGCCTTAAATTATTTACATATTTTAGTGTTGCTGTTTAAAAGGTTTTAAGGCCGACCTTATTGAAAAACACAGGGACAATAAAAACTAATTACACAATCTTAGTGCACGGAGTAAGTCTTTGTGGGTTAGGTTAGTTAGGTTTTTACTAACTATTCGATGCTTAAAAGGGGCCAACATCCGTTTCAGAAATAAAAGAACATAAAACAAATGTAAAATCATTTTAATTGAATACAAAAAGTGCATACAAATAAAATTTGATCTGAAATGAAATTTAGTTTCGATTTGTTTCCTTCTCTTTTCTCTTGTGCATGTACAATCTAAATTAAATTTTCCCATATGTCTATTATTTGTTTACTGCCAAAAAATGTGGTCAAATTTTCAGACATTTTATAATTTTCCTTTTTATTTCGCCAAGAGCTGTTTCGAATTGAACCGACCCATCGAAAAAATAGAGAAAATGTCTGCATCGCCCGAATGTTGAAAATGAAAACTTTATTCACAGATGCAGTTAAAGCAACTTCAGATGCATGCTTTCAAAAAAACCAAAAAATAACCTTGATTGAAAAAGGGAAGCTCGAAGGATGCATAAAAATCCTTCGGGAATGCCATTATCACGCAGATTGGCCATTGTTGCTCCCCAACAAATATCAAACTTTCGCTCCAATCGACACCCACTCCCCTGGGTTGCATTTTCCTTGAAGTTTGCCTTCGTTTTCATTAACAAAATCGATTTCATACCTTGAAATGTCCCGAGGAAAGGGTGCTGTCCGGGTGGGGGGTAAAATTGATATGCCGAGTGCGACAGTGCAGCCATACGAGCAAACAAATCTAACATACAAGCCCTTGACTGCGAATGAGAATTAAAATGAGGATGTGGATGGCAAAAGTTTTGCCGGCTGCTGTTACTGCTGCTATTGCGAATTGCTAAATGCTGCTAATTTCGTATACAATAAAACTAATGTAAATTGCCACTTGACGTTCACTGGGCGTGAAAGTTTGTGCCAGAGTATGTGCGAGAGTGCCGTGGGTACTGTGTGTGTGTGTGGTGTGTGCAACACATAGACATTAAATGGGGCACATAATGTGCTGGGAGTCAGGAATAAAGAGCAAGGAGTCAGGAGACCAGGGATGACAGCCCAATGCCAAAGCGAGTGTCATGGGTGCCTGGCCATCAGCATAAATACAAATTTGCTCCACAAATCCATGTATATAATCTATATAAACTGCACTAGAGTGCCAGTACATCTACATGTGCGAAGCGGAAAAGTGCAACGCAGCATTCGTAAAATTGCGTAGCTCCTTCGACTTCAAGATGCATTAAAAAAAACTTCTACAATTTTGTTTTATCAAAAAACATTTTGAACGAAATAAATAAAAGTAGTTTTAATTAACAAAATGACAAATAACACTCTCATCGTAATGACGTCCCCGATTTGAAAAATTATAATTTGCAAAAATTAAATTTCTGCTTGTTTTCAAACCTAAATAGAACAACGGCAAATTTTGGTTTTCGAAATTCTTAAGCAGCATCAAACTATTTTAGGATATTTTAACGATGACTTTAACGAAAGAACGACGTACCTCTACGTATTATTGGACTCGGCCTAAAAGAATGCTTTTCAAATAATTTGTTGTTATTCGAACAAATAATTTAAAAATTTAGACTATGGCTCAGAAGAAAATTGTTTGTATTACACAATACAATTTCTTCATTTTTTTAGACCAAAGAGTTTTTAATACGTTGAAGTACAAAGAAGAATGGTATTTAATCATTGAATGGTTGAGCTACTTAAGCCATATATACAAGATTTCGCTTTCGCAATAATAAATTGCAAAAATGCTATCGAATATGAAAATTCATTTCGTAAATGTGAAACAACCGAAACGAGAGTGAAAATAATTATTCATAGATTTCTCTTTCTGTGTACTCAGTGGCACTGCCAATGTCCCCGGGGTGTTAACTGGAGTGGAAATGCGAATGTATGTGCAATTCCCGCTGCTAAGTGACCAGGCCCCTCCAACATAAACACTCCCACATATATATTTATTTACAAGTGTAAATAATAAATGCTTGCATCAGCCATTCCACTCAACTCCAAGGTCCTGTCAGCATTGAAAGTGCATTAACTCTTGCCATAGTTTTGTCACACGCTCCATTTCAGCTTAATGTTGACATCTAAATAATGTCTTTAAGATTCGGGTAATATAAATAAATACACACTTGAAAGGAATTCGAGAGGAAGGCAGACGGCTACCACTTTTGCTAATCTCTTTGCTTTTGAAATTTATGGCTTCATTATGAGGACGACAAAGACAAGCGTTGCCAGGACATTGCCACTCGTCTGTCAGTCACTCTTTCAGTCAGGCGGTCTGTCGGGGTTTTTGTTGTTAATGTTATGGCTGTCATTTGGCAGCTTGTAATTACGTTCGCCACAAGTTGTTGCCAAAAGTTGTAATCTAGATTTCATAGTCAAAAGGCGACGAGCAACAACATAAAATTCAATTGAACTGTTGAGTCAGCAAAAGTCAAATGAAAAGGAAAGTGCGGGGGAGTTCAGCTTTAAATTGCCGTTAAAGTCATGGCTATAGTATCTGCCTTTGGATAGACATAAAGTGTGTGACATTTTGCGCAAGTAGCCAACAAATAAGCTGAAGAAAATAAATTGCAAAATCATTTTTATTTGCTGTTAAATTCATTCAGCCAGTTTGATTTTTAATCGAAAAGCGCTTCACATAATTAGCTTGGCGTATTTAAAGTGATTTGAAGATATATATGCTAGTTAATTGTGGACGCTTATAAATTTCGCGTTTGATTTCTATTTGTGAAAAAACTTATATAATTGGAAACTGTTTAAGTTAATTTAAAATTTACAAATTGATAATGAATTAATTTAAGCGAATATTGATAGATATTTCGGTGCCTATAATATCAAGGGATAAAAATAATGCATATAATGTTTAATCAAACCCATTTTGTAATGGTTTTAATTGGATGGGCAACTGATTAGCTTACTTTAGTTTCGAGCTAAAAGTTGAAGAGAACTAAAAAACATTTTCAATTGTATTCTGCACATTTCAAGTTGTGTAGATATGTTTATTTGGTAACTTAGACTATCAAGTTCACTCGATTTGGTAAATTATAGTAATTTATAAAAGTAAACACATAGTAAATGTTTTATAAAACAGTTTTGAAAATGTTATTGTTTAGTTATTTTGATGTTAAGATTTTGTACCAAGACGAACTTAAAAACTTTAAGTAGCTACCAACTGTTTGCGTTATTGAGTAAACAGATATTAGGATTGTGCGTGTAATTTTTTTTAGTTTATTTTTTCGGAACTCTCTTTTAAGAACTCTCATGTTATTTTGTTGTTTTCTTGTTAGAGAGCTTTCGTTTTTGAAACGGATTTTTAAAGTCTTTTTGGCTTCTTTAGGAACTCCTTTATTTATTTTATTGCTGTTTTCTTATATTTATAAAAAAAAACTGGGCTATGCTTTATTTTAAGTTCATATTTTCTATTGCTAACATGTAATGCAATGCAATAAATACAAAATTGTCAACCACTTTCAATATTTTAAAGCGAATCGTTGAATTTCAAGATTCCGCCGCAAAAGCGACAATTTCATTTTACTCGATTGCCCTTTGCGGCTATCATACGTGACGTATGCGACATGTGACAACAGAATTATGCAAATTTCAGTGTCACCTTCAATTGCACACCGACCGCACGCACACCACAAAACACACATGGCCGGAGAGACATAGCCAAGTGACAGGGAAAAGGGCAGAAAAAATGTTGATTATTTCGCTTGGCAGAAGTGTCGATAAAACGCTGAGTGATGCAGGCGCTGCGAAATGACGAAAATCAATATACAAATAAACGGTGGCGCGAACAAGGGGGCATACATCAAAGTGGCTTTAATGCAAGAACAGTCTATTTAAATTGTCAACAACAGAGTCGGCGAGGCGTAGTGTGAAATTATGGTCGAGAGGCGGCTAAAGGGTCCTTTAAAGTGTCTGTTCTGCTGCGTGTGTAATTGAGACGTGTGTTGTTGCTATTGTTTGCTCGTTTCCTAAGCCAAATTTATTTCAACGCACTTGCAAGTAAAACCGCAAAAGCAGAGAAAACTTCTGGGTGCGGGAGAGCCTTCACGCTGCGTGCAAGTTTGCAAGTGAAAACTTTGCTGTCAGGGATACTTTATGTGCAAATTTTTGGTTTGCAAGATACACAGTGCCCACAGAGACACATCCTCACACTCGCCCGCACATACACTCTGCTACATGGTCAGCAATTTTGCTTGTTGCCGTTGTCAGCTGACAAGTCATTTGCATGCACACGAAGCAGTCGAACAAACACTCCTGCCATCGCACACAAAAAACAAAACCGACCAGCAACACACACAAAAAATGCCTTCAACTTGAGGCAACAACTCGAACTGCCACTACAACAAATTGGCCACTCCCTGTTAGCATATAAATCACATTGTAAAAGACAAATTGAAAGATGTTGCTGCGGGCTGCTGTCGTTGCCCCAATCCCATGCAATTAACATCCGCACACAGAATGCATTCAAAGGTCTATGCCAAATACTCAGCCCATCAGACGATCGCTCCCCAAAAGCACACATAGACACTGGAAAAAAATTTTAAATTCGAATTCAGTGAGAATTATATTATTTACGTAATAAATATTATTTACTTTAAAATTATACATGACATACATGACAAAAATACAAATACCTAAACCTTAAACAATATGTAACAATGAATAAGGTCTGACGATTAAATTATTTAAAATGTGGGTATACCTTTATTTAAAATATTATATTTTAACAAAAACGAAACAATTTCTTTGCATGGTTGTCAATGGCCATTCTGGACAATTTTGTTTAAATAATTTGTCCATAGCTTCAGCCATAAAAATATAAATATTTTAAGTATCTAAAAATATTTTTTCTTAAGTCTAAATAAAGAGAACATTTAATTATTTTGTTCACAGTGAGTACCAACCAAATGGATGAGTTGACAAAAATATATAAAACATTTAACACAACACTCACAATAAAATGAAATATTCCGTGCTCGAATTTCGGTGTTAACTAGGACTTTTTTTTAAAACAACAAATTACTAAATTCAGTACAATTTAGGATTATTTTTTTTTTATATAAGATCAATTGATTTTAATTCGAACTATCTTAAGATAGTTATTATAATAATAAAGTGATGTTTATTATTTAAGAAAATAAAAACCTTGTTTGAGAAATATTATTCTATTTATAGAGTAACGTAAAAAGTAAAAACAAAAGCATGTTTATATTTATAGGCTTAAATCAATTAATCAAAGTATGCTAGCATCTAAGCCTTATACCTTGTTTATATTGCGACATCAAAATGTGATAAATGTTTCATTTTAATTTTGTATTAACAAAGGTAAAATATTCATTCTAAATAGAATTGGGATTGACTATATTATGACGGCAACGCCTTGTTCCAGAGCATTATATGCGTTTTCCTTATAAAATCTAAATGAACATAGTGCCGTAAACAATCTCCATCTAGTTTCCCCACCCGTAAAATGATTCTGAAACCGCCTGTGAACCCGGCAAGTGATGGACTACCCGACTAGACACTCAGCTGGCTCCCAGTAAGGGCAACAATTAAATGTCAAGTCTTCTGATTAATCCTAATGCCAGGTCAGAAAGGGTGGGGGTGCGGGAGCAGGACTGCCAGATGACCACAGTGTTGTCAAGCCGACGTTGTCTTCGTGGAAATTCAATTTTCCAAGGCAATTACGGGTCACAGTGGCTTGTGCCTACGAGATACAAAAGCTGTTGTATCACTGAATGCATATTGAACGAATCATGGTTAATGGCTATGCTCCACAATCTGAATCGGGGAAAAACTCTCACGATTTGCATGCATAAACAAGGATCATCGATGTAGGGTGGCTAACTCCTAAGCATTGTTTACTGTACCCAGCAGCAGTGCTGGAGACAATAATGCCATTGACTGGCTTACTTTTCCCTCCATTTTCCCTCCATCCACGACCCAATTTGAGTGCCGAGGACAATGGCAAAACATTTAAATGCGAATAAAGTAAAGTTGTCCTCCAGCTGGAGATAAGCTCAATCTTTATTGTTTATTAGAAATGATTATTATTAATATTCACACAATGAGAATTTAAGGTTCCAAGTGGTCTTCCATACTAATTTTCCATTTATCTGGGACTTAATGAGCTTTCACAGGTGTTCCTTCCTTGGGAGGATTAACAGATTCTCACCTCTGCACTCCAGGGTTCCCTATTAAAGTACAAAATCTGGCGGCACTGGCGCTCCTGCTAAACTCAATAAGAAAATATGTCAAGTTGTTGCCGGGACAACGCTTAAGCTGTCACGTAACCCACTCCTCTCCCTTTTCCATATTTTCCGCACCCTCAGAATGACCGCAGGCAGGCTGGGAAAGTTGGCTGCCAACTTCAGACTCTTTTTACCCGCGTTTTAAGGTGTGCGCTAAGTGCATTTTAATTTGTCTTTCATAAAGATGGTCAGCATCTCCTCGCTCACCATTTTGCTCTTCATTGTACCGGGCATATTTTCCGCAGAGCTTTTCCCAACTATTAGTGCTCGCCATCGTCACTGTCAGTGCAGCAAATTACAACAAATTAAATTTTCCGACCTGCTCTTTGCCCTCGACAGATACGCGGCAGGTGATTATGCATATTTTAAATGGTCAGCGTCCATCATCTGGCCTCTCTTTCCCCCCGCCAGCATAGCATGCTGTCTCTCTCCATTCGTGTCAAAGCCTTTTTAATGGCCAATGAGCCGGCGTGAAAACGGTTGAGCAAAGGCAGGCGGACGTTTGATTTTGAACAGATGAAACGCGGCAAATAAATACATACTCTATTTGCTTTGCCCCTCGATTTGTTATTGAATCTGCCGGCGCTGAAATTTTGATTACACTTTTTTTTCGCAATATCTGTTTGCGATTCTGACAGTTGCCCATAATTGATTAATCATCAGCGGCGGACTGGACGCACGCTCGCGAAAACATGAACTATTTTTCTTCATCTAGTTGAATATTTTGGCAAGCATTAGGGGAACGGCTGCGAAGAGCAAGGAAGTGCCAAATAAACGAAGCGAAAGATAAAAGCGAAAAATGGGAAATGCATAATTATGAATAAGTTATTGCCCATTAGCTCGCAGGGAAACTGAGGAAAAACTGAAGAGCAGAGGAACTAAAAACGGAAGCGAAATACAGTACCAAACTCTGTGACTGGCGTTTAACTCAATTAGACGGTTGGTATTAAAAAGTTCACCAACTAGCGGGGATTTTTTTTAGACAAATAGACAATTAAAGTTTATTTATTCTGGATTTCTTTTTGTATATCTTTAACACACATTATGGCTTTTTTTTGCTTGGAAAATTTTTCTTTCTGCTTATGTGTGCATTAAATTAAAGTATTTTAACTATTAACATATGTGACACAGTCAGTAAATAAGACAAAACAATATTTTTTAGATTTTGTACTATATTTTAAAATATTTAGATTAAAAATACATGAGCTTAACAAATATTGTACAACTTTATAGTCACAGTATGTTTAATAAGAAAAATTTATTAATCTTCCAAACTATGTTACTGCTTAAAATATGATATTCTTTAAGAACGAATAAACTTAATGGTACCAAATGATACATAATGATACCAAAAATTAACAAATTTAATCGTTATTATGACTTTTTTGCCTAATATTTACAAACTAAAAAAAATATTTAACCCCTATCCCGAAATTATACCAAATAAAAGACTAAATAACGATTGCTGTCATTCCTTTTTTAAAAGAAACCAATAAGTTAAACAAAACACTTTTAGCATTCTTCGACTTACTAATATTTTAGATGGAAAAACCGAGTGAAAATACCTGGCACTGAAGCCGTCAAGGATACTTGGTCGAAAGCGCCTATCAGTTGGCCGCCGAGCCTATCCCAACAACTGATAAGGCGGCTAAGAGAGCGGGAGAGTTGCGAACGGCGCGCTCTTCGCCAGAGCGGAACTCTACACTTGGCTAAGAGAGCGCCATAACGGGGCTTCGTGCTGGCCAGGAACCAACGAGGCTGCCTTCGGGCGCTGCCGCTGCCCTGGCTATGACGTAGCCGCTGCTGCCGCTACCGCCGCTGCCTGTGACTCTGCCGGCGGCGACTGCGGCAGCGGCAGCGGACGCTTGCTGCTGATAAACAGTTTTCGTTTATCATCAGTTTGTCGATGGCACAGCGCGCAACTGGACGTACTCTCGCATCCTGCCAATGGCATCGGCAACGGCACTGGCATCAGTTTTAGCCCAATTCGTGTGTGTTCGTGTGTGCGCGGCTGCGGGTGTGTGCGTGTTGGCCAACTTTAAACGCTCTTATCAGCGCGCGTGTGAAGCATGAGCTCGGTGCAAACAAATTTTGGCGGCATTTTCAATTAATGGCAATGCCAGCAAAATCCATCGAATATTTGAAGAAATAAACCATGTAGGAAAATTGAAAAAAAAGCATTAAAAGGAGCAACACAATAAAAAAAGTAAGTGTTTTGAGCCAAGTTCTATCACGAAAATAAAAATTACACACAAGTGGCAAGAATACATTATGGAAAGTGAGATTTCTACAAACAACACTATATAGAAAATAAAATTTTTAAGTGCAAGGCTTTACAAAATTGTGTGGGATTTTTTAAAACCTTAAACCAAATAGTTTTGAAGACAAACTATGAAATTAATTTAGAATTCAAATTGGTAGCTCATTTTCTTTTCATAATAATTAGATTGTAATGAAATAATTATTCTCATATATATATATATGTAACGGTATGGCAATAAAATTGTGAAAACCGAAATATTGAAATGAAGTGAATGAACTATAAAATTAAAACGAATATATTTTGCAATATAATTGTTAGCTTATTTAACGCTTATTTATCAGCATAGTTATTACTCGCTTAATTAGATGAAAAGTTAATTTAAAGGTAATGAAATTTATTTGAATAGAAAATAGCAAGGCAGATATGCCAAAACACCAAACTGATTGTGGGAAATTATTTTAGCAAAAATATCTAAGCTAATTATTTCCATGCAGAGAGTAGCAAATAGTTGGTGGTTACTTTAATGAGTGATTAAAAGTTTACAAAAAGTTACGGGTTGACTAATCAGATTTTAATTGAAAACCGATTTTAGTTTTAATTAAAGTGAAAAAACCAAAAATATTATTTTATAGCTTTAATTATAGATAGTAAGTATTGATAAGTTTGTTACACTTTTTGACGAGTATAATTACTAATAGGCAAATAGCATTAAAACTGAATTATTTAAAACATTAAAAAGTTTATTAGAAATTTAACCAGGAAAATACTAGTTGTACTGAGTTATTCAAACAAAAAAGAAAACAAAAGGTAGTTTTTCGATTCAAATTGCAATATATGTCTGCGTTTATTTTAGTGAAAATTGGAGAGAACTTTGGGAAGTATAAGCCAAACATTTTAGTTTGTTATCAAATAGTTTTTGGTAAATGCAACATGCACAACGTATCAGTTGAATTTAGCTAAATAATTAAGGCCAATTTAAAAGCAAATTTGACAGTTAAGAATTGTGTTGTTTGCGATGGAAACTGGCTAAACATATGGTTTGGTAAATAATGTTTGCTTACTTAAAGAGCCCCAAATGGCTTTGCTGAATTTTACGATTCCGATGGCCTTTATTATGTATTGCTAATTTTATCTGACTGCGGATTTATATCATTTTCGACGGAAAATTTCCATGCATATTTCATTGGCAGTCGCGGCGGCATAGCTCATTCCATTATCCTCTTGGTTCACATAACTGCACAAGCCGACAGGAGAAATAACGAAAAATGCGCTGCGACTTGAAAAGTCAAAAATTATGTAAATGCAAAACATTTTGTGTTGCTCTATGCATGTAAACAATTTTTTGCACCATTATGCGCCATCAAGTATGCAAAGATATGTTGTTCCAGAGCAGCCAGCCTCTGCTGTTTCTGTTAGCCAGGTTCTGGATGGGAGGGAGGGTCGGTAGAGGTCTAAGGGGGCTGGCTGCTGACTGGTAGTCACTCACCTGAGTCGCAGGCTGCGGGCGGCTCTTGGCATGCCATCCAGCGTGTAGAACATCAGAATGTTTAGATTTATGTGAGCCAGTGACAGCTGCAGGCGAAGATCCAGATTGTCGGGTGGGCACACAGGGGGGGAGGCTTAAGGATGTGGCCCCTTATCCTGCTCCCTGCTAATCCTTCAAACTGTGCAAAACACTTTTGGCAGTTCTCGTTCCCGTTCTCGTTCTCGTGCTCGGCCCCGTTCCTTTGGCGCAAAGTTGAAAGTTTTCTGTGATGTAATCGCATTTGCTCCGGCTGTCTCTTTAATTAAATTTAAGAGACTGACAAAAAAAATAAGCAAAGCCGCCTGCCTACGGAGCGTGCAATATTTAACTTTCGAGTTTTGCATTCAATTCACGCACCAAAACTTGGCCAACACACACTCGCCCACACATACACACACTCGCCCACACACACACACATACACACACGAGATCCGGAACTCAGTTCCTTGAATCCGTTTTACTGTGAGTTGTGCAAATCCCCGGCATGCTTTCAGTAGACAAAATATGCGCCTTTGGCGCTAAGTTTTTTGGGCGACATTTGTTACTTTTATTTACGCACACGCAACAAACACTGAACAAAATTATTGATTTTGTATTGACACCTTAACTTTGGCAAAAACACAATCAGTCCATTATTTCTAGAACTATAATCTTAATCTTTTATTACTTTTTAATCACTTAATTACAATATGGCCTTTTAAAGTTAAAAAGTAAGTGTATTTATCCAAAAAGACAATCATTTTGTATGAAATAAATTAAAATAATTGATAAGAAACCCATATTGTTGCATAGAAACATGAACAGAATATTATTTAATAAAACCTAGACACCATTGTGTTAACAAAATAGAGTGCAATTTTGTTATTTTTGTTATATAAACAAGCTCTGAGCTATTTTTTTCCTGTGTAGCCGGTCTTCCTATGGCAAATAAGATTAACGTTTCCACTGAAACCGTGGCTCAAAGTAGTGAGCCCCATAAAAAGCGTGTATCGGGCGGGACCTTTACCCATGTTGTAGCCCAAATATAAACCACAGTCAACGAGGCGCACACATCCCCGAGGTGTTTCATTCATCATCAAGTGGCAAAGTGGCACGTTCCGCTCTCCAGCTCCACTTTATACCCATCCCCTGTCCCGACTCCCTTTATGTGCAACTTTTCCTATATTATATGCGAACAATGTTTGAAACTTTGACTGGCTTTCGGGTCGCAAATCTAATGCACAGGCCCTTGGGCCCGGCTCCTCGCACTGTGCATAATTTAGGGTTTAAAATTTTTTATTGCCAGCATTTGGGCGTCGGTTGCGGCAATGAGCCGAGTTTTATGAGTCAGTCGGTGAGCTGCATTAATCCCCTGCAGCCATCAAATGAGCTCAGCGTCCGACGTGCTGCGGCATAAATTAAACAATTGCCAGCCATGTGTTTGACCAGTGGCGAATTACGCATACGCCGCGTTGGTCGCTCCAAAGAATCCAGAGCACTTCCAACTTACTCGCTGGGCAGAGTTGTAACGCCTGCTTAGCCTAAGACTGGCTCCATCCAGCCTTAGAATTGTTTATTATTAAATTCAGCACTGACCCGGAAACTTTTAAGCAGCTTAAATACTAATTAATTTCAAAAACAACAACATTTTTGGAAGTTTTGCAAATAGAAATGGAACTGTCAACGTTGGCGGGGTAGATTGTGTACCTAAAAATGTACAAGATATATATTTGCGCTGCTACATCCGACTCCATTAACATTTAATTTTCGCCGGCGCTCCATTTTAATGTGGGAGCCACTTCAACTTTGAGTCGGCTACGGCGAAATAAATTACAATCAAATGGCTGCGCCAGCCAGCGAAATGTGCGGCCGCAGCAGTAAAGTTTAATATTTCTGCCTTTAAAAGGGCAGAAATTATTAAAAAATTGTGCAATAAAGGGGGAAGGACAGGAAGGACCTGGAGGGACCTGAAGGACCGCCATGGAGTGACGGGTAAAGCGAGACGAAGAGTAGACATTAACCTGATGCGAAACCGGCAGCAGCCGAAAAATGTTTAGTCGTAAACATATTAAAAGCTACTTTGCATAAACTTGGCCCGTCAAGGATTCGCCTTCTTATTTTCGAGACCCTGCTCCGCGAAGGGGACACATTGCCATTTGCGATTTATTGAAAAGGGAAAAGCAAACGACAGCAAACGGCAAAAACCCATAAAATCCCCGAAAAGGGGAAATCGGAGGAAAAGCGAGGAAAAAGCGAACAAAAGCAGAGCTCTAAGAACTCTGACGACCGCTCGACGACCTGACGACGACTCGTCAGTGGAAAAGGTGAACGCAAGGGGCGGGGTCACCGCCGCCGCCATTCACTCTTTATTAGCCAGGCCGGCTGACTGGTGAAAGGCTTCATTAAAAACACATTTCCTGCACAAATGTTTTCGCCAAAGTCCAAGTCCTAGATCTGAAAGATGCACCACTGCCGATATAAAAAAAAAGGCTAGGGCGAATACAAATCGGAAAACTGCTAATATATTTTGCATTTGAAAGGCAGCTGTCAGTGTGGCAAGAGCAAAGCAAACCAAGCTGGCACTAGAATGCGAATTTGTATTCAAACCGACTATAAGTGGAGAAAACAATATTAAATTCCAGCGAATATCGATTGAACAAATATTTTCTTAGTCTCATTCTGAAGGAAGAAAATTTGAATTCTGGCTGCTTAGGAATTGAACTTCTGTTTAGTCAGCTTATTGAAAAATAAAGGTAATCTTTTTGCACAGACTTCATTTTCTGAAATTTACCATATTATCATTTTAATATAAAAGAATTTACCCAGACAAAAGACTTATACCAAATAAGAAAAACATGAGTCTCCGTGTTCCGAGAGCACCACATAAAATTAGTCTGCAGCTTTGGTATGCACTCAACAAAGTCCGAAAATAACCAATATCACTGTGCCATAAAAGCAAGCTCTCCACATTTTAACCAAGCCCGAGTCCCGCATTTTAAAATTGACTTTAATGAGGGCCCGCATATATACATGGTTATGTACACTAGGAGCTTAGTTTATCAGAGCGGCAGCGGCGACTTATTTATATTTTGCCGCGGCGTTCGCGTGTCAGCTGGTGTCAAAGCGCGGCTAAGCAAAATATTTACAATGCAGCGGAGCGCGATAAAACGGACGAAATGGAACGGACGCAGCGCCCCGAACTATGGATGTAAAGATAATGCCGGCGGGGCAGAGATCTGTCTGTGAGAACATAATCAAGTTTCAATTTGAAAACAACTCCGAGGAGTGTCTGGAATTTTAAGCGTAGCCCGTACCAATCCGAATTGGCCTAGGACCCGCGTGAGTGTGTGACAAAAACAAAAAGGCGAAATAGAAATGGTAATGGAAAAACGAAAACCAAAAAACAAAAAACCGAAAACCAAAATAAATGGAACAGGAATGAGAGCGAGAGCAGCAGCAAAGCCAGCGAAATGTACACAAAAAGCTGCATTTGACAGGGGGCAGTAGCCGGGTGCCAGGACATATAGGACATATAGGACACACAGGACATACAGGGCGACATGGTGGAGCGCACGGAGCCCATGCTCACATCAAAGTACAGGCTACACGCATCGATGGTCCTCAGCTATTCCTACACTATGTATGGCCAGTAAGCACACCGAAAAAAATATATCTCATTAAAATATATTATTATACCATAGGTGCTCATGGGCGGGAAATTAACTGTTACATTTATGTTTAAGCAAAAATTTATTTTTAATGTAATTAAGTAATGGTTAAAAACTTGTACTCTCAAAGAAAAATAAACTGTTTGTGATTTTAGTTCATTTAGCCTATTTAGTTTCTCTAAGATATAAATTAATTATTAACTAAAATAATATTAGAAAATAATATTTCTCAATAGTATTTAAGACCTTTTATTAATTGGTCAAAAAATTTCGAAAAATAATTTAGAAAAATAATTTCTTTAATAAATGCATAGACCTATTTAAATTATAATAATGATTATTTTATCATTTGTTTCCCGTTTACCGTTTAATTAGGTGAAATTAAATGAATAATTTATTTTTCTCCGTGCAATGGCCAGTTCATTATGCCACTGGAACAGTTTAATGTCGCTTAAAGGGGCGCTGCTGCCGCAAAAGAGCGCGAAACAAAACCGCAAAATAGAGTGGACAGTGGACAGTGGACAGGGGGCGGTGAGCGGTGGGGGGCAGGGGCGAAGGCCCGAGGCGGTCGCTAGGGACAATGTCCGCTCTGAATTGTGACTAGTGCTGCGCGAGTGTGTGCCAGTGTTTGCATTATAAGCAATTTTCCATTTTTCGTACCATTTTGCGCTCAACGCTTTGTTACACGCTGACAGGCGGCGACTATGAAAGCGAAACGTAATGAAAATGGCAACAAACAAAATAATTGAAATTTGGTTTAGCGCAGAGCATCCACAGCAGCACCGAAACCATGGCGAAAAGAATAAAAAAGTTGGCCAAATGAGAACGAATGCCAGAACAAAAGGAGCGGCAGCAGACGGAGATGGCCAAAAGCGAGAGCCGGCTAAGACGGGTCTTTAAAACCCGCAAAACGAAAAGAACGAAGCAGGAAAGACCTCAAGCAATAAGCCAAGGCGGGTTTCCCTCGGCCGGCTGGATGATGGCTAAGAGGGGAGGGGGGATAATGGGGGAAAAGCGAGCAATGAGCAGGATGACAATGTCCTCGTATTGTGTGCAGATTTGTCAGTTGATTTTGTTTTTCCTTTTTATTCGGTTTTTTATATATATTTTTTTTTTTCGTGCCCGTTGCTGGAGAAACTTCTTCGGCCGTTGCAAATTAAATTTTCCAATTCGCAACGCCCATTCTTTGCCTTATTTTCCTCGCCTTCTGGCATTGACTGCGACTTTGGGCGTATTCAATTTTCTAATTTCGTATAAATTTCCTGGGAAAAGTGAAATCATCTTAACCGCAAACAGCAAGACCTGAGCTTTGTCGAAATTAGAAACGAGAAACCACAATCAAGAGTCTTAGTTAACTTCAGATTCGCACATAGCACACTCGTAGAGAGTAATATGCTCTCCAGGAGGTAGCATAAGTCCCCGAGGGTCTCAGACAAAAATTTGTTCAATTTCTTTGAGTTGAAGGCAAATATCATACAAATATTTTAACCAGGGCAAAATATTTATCTCGCTTTTAATGCGACTGAGTCCCTTTAAGGACGTTATCATCTTCAGGCTCACACACTGGCACACAAATGCAAAATGACAAAATAAATTCACTTCGCTTCGTGCCCAATTTTCCGGCCAGCAACAAAATGGGAGCATGCCAAAGTGAAAGCTCTGCAAAACGAGATTCCAAAACGGATCTGCTGCGATTTGAACTTGCCCAACGTCTCAGATCTCCTCCGCTTTTCCTCCGCTTTTCGTCCGCTTTTCCAACGCTTTTCCAACGCTTTTCCACCGCCTTCCCGTCCATACCACATCCACCTGCTCGCCAACAGATTTGCATTTGTATTTTGTGCTGGCGCTTGGGCTTCTGCGTATTTCCCATGCATAATTTAAAGCGTTGCCCACTTTTCGGGGCGGCCTTTAAAGAATACCCCCCGTTGACGTTCGTCCACGTGCCACATCTTCGACTGCGGCAAAGCGCAGCTAAAGCCAGAGCAATTAGTCGGGTATATATATAATTGATTCGACTAATTGCCGCCGTAACAGGTGCACGACCAGGGTCATTACAAATCCGAGTCTAATTGTTGCCAAAGGTAATTACTTGTATCAATGCAGACATCTCATGTCGCAGCTTGTCGGGCTAATTCGAATTGGGTTGGGCAATTGGGTGGCACCACCCGCCCCGTACTTTTTCGATTAATTCTTCATCTTTGTGCCCAGTGGCACTGCATCAAACATGCATGAAGTGATGTTCGCCGTTATTTGGCACAAGTCTCAAGCCCTAGCTGTTGACCTTGAGCTGGGTTTGCCAGTGGCACGCCTACTGAAAGGCGCCGCCTCAAAGCCACCGCCCAGCATCACCATCATCATCATCATCATCACCATACAACGAATTTCTTGGCTTGCCATCAAACGCAGACTTTTTAATGGAAACGTGTTTGTTTTACCAAATGTAAAATGGCCAAAAAGAGAAAAAACTCGTAAATTGCAATCCGCACAGAGTGGGCCAGAGGGAGAGGCAATGCCTTATGTCTGCATGTAGCATATGTCAAAATTTAATGGCCACCACACATTCACACACATCCACAAGCTCGCACAAAGAAAGAGTAAGAGTGGAGCCGTAAAATTAACAAAACTAGAAGCAAAAATTACACCAACAGCATCCATTCTTCCCTCAGTATGGCTGTTGGCACAGGGTTTGACGCCCCTCATTCACAGACTAGAATACTATATACACATAAATATGCAGAACTTTCTCGTCGATGTTTTATGGTCAACAAAACTTTTCGCTTTTTTATAGCCTACCACCAGAAATTATGGCTGATAAATAGAGCACGAAAATGGATCGACCAACGAAATACCCGTCTAAATGGGTGTGCAAATATTTTATTATGGGAGCTTAACAGGGTGGAATTACATTTATTAGATAAAACAAAAAAATATTCTTTATTTACCTAATATAAGATACAAAATTCGTTAGAATTTAATATGGATTTTTGGTAATAAAGTTTTTGTAAACTTTTTTAGTGGTTAAGAATTAGTATGTAGTGATGTACATATCATGTTAAAATATTATCCCTTTGAAGCATAACTTGCTATTCAGAGTGACAGTATATCCAATGTTTTTCAATACTAAAAATATTATAAAAAAAATGGTTAATTTGTCTTAACTGTAAGTAAATGTTTTACATGGCTTAATATATCATTTCATATAATCTTTTAGTGTAGCGTTAGCTTAATAGCTAAAAGGTCTTTATACGGGCTTAAATTTGTTTGCTTCATAATCTTTGCCCTACCTCTCTGCCTTTACTACCTTAAGATTAAGGCTTTTACTTCTTGTTGGCAAATCAAAATTTATGACTCCAAACTTGCGATCATGTAAAGTTCTGTGTGACTTCAAAGTGAGCGCCTTTGTCAACTGCAATGCCAAAAGTTTTGGTTTAATTGCGCTGCCAGGCAGCCAGAGACATTTGAGTTAATTATGCCTCGATTCGGCTGCGAGTAAACAAAGTAATTAAAAAGCAAACATGTTGTTGATGATACCCGCAATCCGCCAGAGCCACCAGATGGCAGTTGTCGGGATGCGCAGCGCCTTTTGCCTAACTTATTTATGTTGGCAGACGGCCGGGGCACGCATTAATGTTAATTATTGAGGCAAGTGACAATTTGAGTGATTTCAGTTGGACAACAAAGCAAACGAGCAGCAGGCAGTGAGCAGCGAGCAGCAAAAACAATCAGTGGCACAAACACAGGCTGCCGAGGAATGCCAGCAAATCATTTTGACCAACACTTTTCGGCTTTGGTCAGGGCTTGGGGGAAGTGTCCTGTCATTTGTTATCTGTTCACTTTGACATATAGCTACAACCAAAAGCATTTTCCCCACAGTCCACGGTAGGGATTCGCGCTATTTCTATACTCTTTCGAAAGGCTTTGTCACATTTGCCGTTTTCTGTATCTAAAATAAAATATAAAAATTTAGTTATTAATAATGCCTTTTACTCTACAAAAGAAGAATTTTAACTAGGTTTTATATTCTATGCAAAGAAAATAAGGTTTATTAAAACATACAAAATATTCTCCTTAGCTTAAAATTATTTAAATAACAAATAATACATTTACTAGCGAGCACTTAAGACTTTAAAGAAGCTTTTTAGGATTGATCTGCGTTTTAACAAATATGTGCAAGAATAACTGTTGAGTGCCATCCAATTTTATGTTATATGCATTAGGGAAAATTTTCTTCTGAAAGAGCATTTGCATTCCTGGAAGCCTGCCTTATTTCGCAATTTTTTTTGTACACTCTTTTATTGTATTGCGACAACGTGGCCGCAGCGTTTTCACGCGCAGACACATTGCCAATTACGCCCCCACTCAGTCCACATATTCCTCACCTCCTGCACACACGCACTGCCATGTGAAGGATTGATGGAGGGCAAGGGAAACGCGAGAAAAGTGGGAAAAGCGAGAATGAATCGTGAGAAATGTCAACACTGTCACATGGCAAAGTGGAAATGGTAATTGCGTGTTAATTGCTTTACGCGTTCCAAGTGCTTTCACCATTCACACAGGCCTTTCACTTTTTGCGCCGCAACTAACCCTTCGTTTCACATACAGGTCGCCAGTAGCCAGGCAACGCAACTAAGCATGGGCGAGTTTCATCCGTTTGCAGTTGCATCCAGCTTGGATGCCTGCAATCGTAACACGTTGCGTATGAGCAATGTGAGCGCCCATCGAAATCAATTGATTTTCTAGTCATATCGAGCAAAAGAGTGAGGCAAACAGACACGAAACCGGTGCTTTACCATTCAATCAATGCGGGGAATGAATATGAGTTGCGCTATGCACGTTACTCATGCGACGTGTGAGCACAGAACTTTCGCAAGTGTTTGCCATTTCATCTGAATACGTCGTTAGGACATCCAATAATTTAATCAGGAAATTCGAGGAAAGTTTCGCAAGCACTAAGCAATCTCAAAGTATGGACTGCATACCATATGTGCGTATAACTGTTGGAAAATTACCAACAATTTAATGCGCAGCTGGGCGTTTTAATATAAATATTTAAATCTAAAGCTTAAAGTTTAGCTCAAAATGTTTGATATTTTTACAACGTTACAATAATTTGTAGTACTTATACTAAATCAAAGCCGAGTACTCAAAATATATTTATATCTTCGTATACAGTTGGCTGTACCTATCAAAATGAAATGTCGAATGACATAAGCTTCCATTAAAATGCTACTCCTGAACAATTCCATCTTTTATTGCTCCCTTTCATTGTTATTACCTCAAAGAAGCAACTCAATTTCTTCGACATGAACAATACAAAAATCATTCGCCCATAAATTCATTATGTACGATTGTGATTAGCCAGAAGCCCTTTGGCTATTGACCTGGCCGCTTACCTAAGCCTCCATTTGCCCTTTGCGCGACATACCTGAGGATATCATTCGACGCCACATGTTGACATGTGTTGAACCAGTGCTCCCCCAAGAACGTTATGACTGTCAACATGTTTATTATTCACCTGTGCATGAAGACAGAGGCCAAGTTATTAAAACTTTGCCACATTACCGGAGACTAAGATGGCGATGGAGGCGCCACTGAGGACAAACAATTGGCAAACACATTTCGGGAGCAACAAAAAATGTAATAAAAGTTCACAAAATGCGACGTGTTTGCTTAAGTATTTTCCAGTCGGCGGATGGGGAGCATCTACCCTCCCCCTGCTCTGGCCGTGCCCATTGTGATAAATGCGACAAAGACATGTGTAAAATATGCTTCATGTGCGTTATTATTGCGTTTATGGTCCTTGGAGAGTTGGCAGCCCCCGGAAAAGCACACCTGATTGTCCTGTGACAAACGCATTCCAAGATGTCGCTGCTGACTTGTCGAAATGTTCGCCAAGTGTTTGAATGTTTTTCTTTGCAAAGATATTTCACGAGTGACAGGAATTCGCTTTTTAATTATAAGTGCTTCCACTTCCACTCCATAAGCATTTCCACTTGACTGGGGTCCCCACATGGATCACTGCGGTCCCCAGGGCGAGAAGTGAGCATTCGAGAGGGCTGGCAAAGGGCTGTCATCTATCCCCACGGTCGCATTATCCATAACTGGGAGCAAACATCATTGGGCAGAGCTCACAGATCGCATAATCAAAGGAAGCAGCCGAAAAAGTAAAAATAAAAAATACGGGGAAATAAACAAAACAGATTCCCCAGAGAAGAACCTACAAAAAATGGAAGAGGAACATTTTACAACTCGAATTGTTTACGCAAAATACGCGCACTCGTAATGCACACAAACTCACAGATTTGTAAATATCTCTTTTATATAGAAGCACATAAGCCAAAGAAGACATAAAGCATGTTGGCCTGGCATAAACGCAGAAGTTAAACCAAAATAAGGAGACACACACGCACCGACAGAGAGATGAAAAGGACGAGGAGCCAAACATTTTAATAATAGCAGAAAAGGCTGAATGCCCAAAAAAAAACTCAGCCACGCCCCAACGGCCTCCTAACTTTTCAATGGGAAAGGCTTGTTTATGATGGAAGCCCCAAGTCAATCCGCACCCCATACAATTCCCATCCCCCATTCGAATCCCTTTCCCTTGAAACCCTTTTTCTGTGTGTGATTCAAATGGTTTGTAGTCCGCCTTTTGAGAGATTTCCCGAATCGGCAAGAGCTTTGGGCCAGCTGCAATTAAACTGGGAGTGCTGTAAAATTCCCACGGCCCAACTACATGCCTGCTGTTAAGCCTTTAATGCGGCAACAAGCCAAAGTTATAAACCCTTTTTACAAAAAAAAGTGGCAGGAGTTTTTCAGCCTTTAAAAGCTAAATGTTAAACAAAATTAACCAATAGTTTGAGATCAAGTCTTAACTTTTGAAGTGCAAACACATTTTTTTTAAATTGGATTGAAGTGAATATGGTGATTAATGACTGAAAAATCGTGTAAAATAGCTTGGCATGCCATTGGCATGCAGAATGGCCAAAATTTTAACTTGTTATATTCCAATTATAAAAATTTATCATAACTAGCATTAACTATAAATATTTATTAGCACTTTTTATGATTTCAAACATTGATAACTGGGGTACTATATAACAGACCTAGGGCTTTTGACAATAAATATGAATAGAGCAAGGGACCCTCTTGTTTTAATAAAATAAATTCAATCGTAGACTGCCAATTTATTTTGTATTTAATTTAAGGACAGAACACCTGAAGGACTGATTTTTCATATGCACATTTTCCGCTCCCCTTTAGGGCATAATCAATTAAGCAAAGTGCTCTCGACTGCGCGGGGAAAAGCCAGTTTGTGGAGTAATGCGAATAAATGCGGCAGGAATTTAGCAAAAGGCATACGCGGCGTATACGCAACGAAAGAGCCACTCTTCTCTTTTTTTCCTTGCTTGCTTCATATTTTATTTGAATTCTGCTCGCATTTTTTGTTCACAGCACTTAAGGCAGCAGTTTCATAAAATAAACCATTAAAACGAAACAAACTGAAGTGGGCAGCAGGCCCCCATTAATTGCATTTTAATTAATTTCTGTTCCCCAGCACTCCCTTGTATGCAGCATATGTAATTACTGCTGCTGGAGCGTTAATTGCTCCGACCAGGTAACAAGCAGCTGCTCTTAATGCACCTCGCCTGCACTTAGCTTAAGTACATCTGTACACACACGAAATGTGTGCCAGACCATAAGTAGATCCATTTGGTGCCAAGTTAAAGCCAACTTTTGACATTTGCCATTTAGCTCGCCACTGTCCATAGACAATGAAGCCTATTTGCTTTGGTCCTGCACTTGCACTTGCACTTGGACTTGAATGGCCTGTCAAGGTCCCGGCATTTGGCATTCATTACCTGCCAGTCCATGGTCTTCCCCTCCCCCCCTCGCATAATAATGCGATTAAAACTGTCGAGTCAAGTGCTCGAGCAACAGTTGCAGCTGAACTCGCTGCCCAGAAAAAACAATAATCAGGTGAATCAGGGGCCGAGCCAGAACCAAAAGTAAATCCATAAAACCATGGCCATAGGAAGCCTCTGCAGAACTAAACCAGTGCCGCAAAGCTTTCCAAAACTCAGACTTCTACTACGCGCTCCAGCAGTCCAGTCCATGGCTCTTAGCCACGTCGAGCAAATAAACAAACAATTAAAAATAAAAGCGTCAGAATAGAATCCACTGAGGGTGGGAAACACTCATAACGAAACTGGGATATACTAGAAAAGTTATTAAAGCTTAAAAATTTGAAATTCTTTGGATCAGAATAAGTTTATTTTGTATAATTTAATATAATTTTAATTTAATTGGCTTTTAAGTGTCCAAACGAAGTCTGTATTTTGTGTTACGATTTATACATTTATGGCTAAAGAAAAGCAAAAACGAAACAAATATTGAATTAATATATTTGAAAATTTAAAACAATATTTTTGTTCTACTAATTATAATATTTGTCCTTTAAATATACTTTATTAAAGTTTTCCCTACCTGAAACGTTAAACACCTATATTAGCTAATGCAGGGAACAGAAATGTGTAAATACCCAACGTAAAAGTGATGTGTCTTCTCTGTTTTACTTTCGTTTGGTGAGTGTTGTTCTCCTAGTTTTTTCCTCTAGCCTGCCAGGTAAACAGAGAAGTGGCAGCAACCCATACGCAAACAGGTGAATGTGTTGAGCCAGCGACTTAAAGTGCGTAAATGAGTAAAACACACACAGTCGCAGGCGGTGGGGAAATGGGAAGGTGAACGGCGGGAACAACAACATAGTGTGGCGCTTATTATGCGTATACTTAACATTTATTTCAGCCAGACAGACTGCCTTTGCGAGTGTTTTTAGTGTGTGTGCTTGTGTGCTTGTGTGTGTGTGTGGGACGCACACAGAGACAAAGTCACTGAGGCAGGAGCACAGATACGCGCACATACGCATTTAGGGGCAGAGCATAAATCTCATCGTGCATTCATCAATGTCAAGCCGCAAGTTTGCTTTTCATTTGTTATGGCTTTGCTGCTTGTTGGTATGTGTGTGAACACAGCACAGCTGTATGCGTGCGTATCTGTGTGTTGCTTGTATTGTTTAGCACATAAAATGCCAGAGCCTGCATTGAAATTTTTACGAGAGTGGTTCAATGGGTCTTGGAAAGAAAATAAAATAGCAATAGAAAATATTAAGATAATCTCAAGTTGTTAACTGAAGGAAAGTGATTGCCAAATGAAAATAAATAATAACACAATTTAATCCAATCTTCTTTCAAATGGCAGCACTTCAAGTAATTGCTTTGAGGCACTTAAGCCCAGTTTATTGGCTCTATAGATTTGGCAAAAAGATTGACTTAAGCACTTTGCTGCCTCTAATCAAGCACACCTCGCTCAGGGATTTGCGGCTGAGGACGCTCATTGTTTCGCCATCGTCATCGTCCTGGCCAATCGCATTTGGGCCAACTTATACTTATTCGCACATATAGTGCTGGAATTTGTTGGCCAACACGGGCTAACCGATGCCTTGAACCTCGGCTGGGAAACAGCTAAGGTGAACTGATTGTGTCGGACTAGTGCTCAAGCAATTGATTTGCATATGCTCCCACCCGAGATCCCGGGGCTTTGTGAGCCGGCGGAACACAAGAACAACAAGTGCATCTGAAATGGCTGCCTCTTAAAACTTCATGGCATTGGCAGTAAAAACGACAATTGCCGAGCGCAACTGTTCATAAACATTGAGTGCAGCTTGGCAACTACATACAACTACAGCATCAGCATCAGCAAACAATGACAAGGCCATCCAAGGGGCGGTGGGTGCGGTGGATGCTGCTCGGCCGTGGAATGGGAGGGGCTGGTTGCACAAGTCGATTTTATTTAATTGCGCACAGCCACAAAATGCACACCCCCTTGGAGTCCCCAGAAATCCAACGACCTCCCACCATCACCCCCAACCCCCGCACATTGTACACCCAATATTCTGGTTTTACGAGCGCCGGGCGCCAGATTCGAAGCAGCCCAGCTATCGTCTCCGTCGACATGAGCGCACACACATTAAGCAGCTCAGCAGCTCAGCAGCGGCATCTCCCGTCGGACCTACACTGCAAAATCGGCGTTGCAGGGATTAAACATATATATCTTGCAACGAAAACTGAGCTTAGCTGCAACATAAATCGTTTGACAGGCGCTTAAAAATGTTTCCTCAGCTCAAAGGAGCTTTACTATGGCACAACGCTACCACAGTTCTTTCAGGCTGCTTGCAAACCAACTGAGATCTAAATATGTACCTTTTAAATTGTTAAATTCAACTTACAAATACCATGTATTAATCTATTATAATTCCTTACAGTTATATTTTGTATAATAAATATATGAAACATAATAAATATTTGGTAGTCAGGAGTAATATGTGAAATCGTGGTACGATTTTAATTAAAACCGTAACTCTAAGATAAGATAAGAAGATTATTCAAAACAAGAAATTGAAAAAAAATAATATATTAAATTTTTTTGTATTTTAATTTTGTTCCGATTCGGCTTGATCCGACTTATATACCACATGGAACGACAACTTTTGGGTAAGTTTCATGCAGTTAGCTTTAAAACTGAGAGACTAGGTTGCGCAGAAGCAACGGAACGGACGGATAGACATGATGCTGATCAAGAAAATATATCCTTCTTAAGGTCAAAAATAACATAAGTAATACCCATAGCAAGGACATAAAAATATTAGCATTTCGAAAACTATTGGAAAAACAATGAAATATGTTTCATATTTTAAAATTTCAACCGAAATGTGAAATTAACTTTATTTGTTTAGTATTTTATTTAGAAATCTAGGTTTTACCAAGAAATAAATTTTAAAAATGGAAATTACTACAAGCTTTGCATCTTGAGATAAAATTTGAATAAATTTTTAGACCTGTTTAACTAAATAAAGGTTTTAAAAAAATGTTTAATTAAAAATTCAAATACCAGGGGTACAAAAGTTATATAAATTCTAACAATTTTTAAAAAGCTTTCATAAATAAACTCTGAAAAACTTGACCAATTTTTAATTGTGTACTTTTTATGACCAAAATGAGTTGACAATGGCTGGAATTGAGCCAAGACACGACAGCACTACAGGGCCTCAATTTTCGCTGGCTACGATTTGCAATCTCCGAACTGGAACTTGGCCAGTTTCCTAAAATGATTGTTGCGGCTGCCCTGCCCTACGGCTAGATGTGAGTACTAAAAGCCGACTTTAGGAATTCCACAGCCAGTGGCTTGAAGTTTGAAAGCAGTACCGCTTTTCAATTTCAATCGCATGCAAATGAGTTGGGTCGATGGCTGATTTGGCTGGCGGCATGTGATGGCCTCGCACCTCCGAGTCACCCGATTCAATTGAAACGTTTCGCAGCCAACAAGCTGCAAAACAGCCGGAAGCGCAACTCACTCGAGTCATTTCGGGGCAACCTACCCGACAAACAAAAAAAAAAAAAAACTGGCAGGAAAAACCTGAAGTCGAAGTCCTGGCCAAAAGTATAACAAGCAGGACAGCAAATCATTTGTAAACACTTGAGCACAAAGGGAGCGGAGAAGCCAAAACACAAATCAAAAGATAAACGGTCTGTCGGGGAGGCAAAGATGAAAAATTGAAATGGCCGGGCGGCAGAGGGTCCGAAATCCCCGGACTCGGAATCCCTGGACTCGGGACAGCATGTTGCGTAAATAAAGTGCGAATTTCCAAAAGCTGTGCAGACAAATGAGCGACCACTCAAGATGACAAGTGACCGTCCATGATCGAGGGCAGCGGGAAAAGCGGAAATGCGGAAAAGCGAGGAACAACGAGCAGCTGCCCCACGCAATCTGTTAGTGTCAAACATATGAGGGAAATGGAAGTGGAACGGTGCCTCGGGGCTATGCCAATGAAGCTCTGACGACGGGATCTTAGTAGAAAGAAACTTTGCAATATAAAAACCCAGCACCAGGCGAAGAAAACGAAATTCTCCAATAGCAAATTGAAAAAAATTCCTTCGAAGCAGAGCAAAAAGTTTGCCGGTTTTCGAGGGGCGAAACTTTGGGCTCTGCTTTAAATGTCGATAAAAGTTTCTTCGGACGCTATGGTAATAATATTTACCCCACACCAGTGAACCAAATCCCATCCAGAGTAACAAGTCCTGCGGGCTGATGCCACGCTTAATCTTTTGGACTGCTATTTTCAATAACGATTATTAGCCGCATCTAGCATCTAGTATACAAGAATTCTCCCCGGGGTCCGCCGCTTACTGTTTATTGAAATATTCAACATATTTAGCCCGGCCGGCGCAGAAAACTTAATTAAATATATTTAAAGCTGATTAATAACAAAATTAAAATCAAACATCAGACCGCTGAAGGCCGAAAATATCCTCATTAATATTAACAACTTAATTAAAGCCAGCGCCGCCCACATTTCCGCCCGGCGAGTTGTCCACCGCCTGGCCCGATTATATTTGCAATTATGCAAAGTAGCTGCTAGTTGGATACTACCGCTGTTTGTATGTTGTTGGCCGTGATGGCTGTCAATGCGTGCGCAAAGTTTAATATTAATAAATTTTTAATCAAAGCCCTCACCGGGGCGTCAACCTGTGTGAAGTGGTTGCGGTGGTGCTGGCGGCCCTTTGAGGTGTACTGGTGGTGTTGGTGGAGGTGATGGAGGTGATGGAGGTGGTGGAGGTGGCCAAGTGTCTGACAGACCGCCTGCGGTCCACCTGGACTTAAATGGAGGAGGAAGGCATGTCAGTCAGTGCAGTGGTCAAGCCAATTAAGGCGTCGGCCTTCACAGAAACTGAGAAATTAAATGGAATTAAGGCTTAAGAGAAGCGAAATAAATGTACGATGTGTACGAAAAGGCGGTAAACAAGTTTTTGTCTTAAATAAAATTACATATTTATTTAAAAATATAAATAAAACAAGTTTGTTAGCATTTTTTTTAGAATAAAAGTTTATTAAAGGATGGTGCTCAGGGAAATATCAAATATGTTTAATCCCGTAACTTAAATAATTATTTTAATATTATGCGGACTGGAGGTCCTACCGACCTTTCCACTGGTAAATACAGATTCAATACCAGGCAGCCTCATTTCCGTACGCCACTTTTCACCCCTTCAAAATCAGCGCCCCTGGCATTTGTTACACGTTTATTTGCATGAGAAAGAAATCACGTCGCACACGTGGCTGACACACAAATCTTTGAGCTACCGCTACCTTTATACACACAAAAACATCTTGGCACTGGCACACATATTCATACATTTTTTTTATTTTCGTAAATTGTGCGCAAAAGCGTAAAATCATCTTTATGGCGGAGCCGTCTGCCTTGGGTTCGGGCCTTCTTGTCTGCTGGCCATCTTCACAAGAGGGCTCCCGTTGCTGAAATGGCGTATCCTTTGAAGGAGTATCATCTCCCTGCTTGGGTGAGTCCAAAAAATTATGGTAGGCGTTTTCTTTCAACTAACTGACTACAGTAGTATACGATTTAATATTTAGCACATTTCATATATGATTGTTAAAATTATTATTTATTGCTTATAGTTATTAAAACCATTTATAAACAGTCTAATGTTATTTTAAATACCAATTTATTAAAAAATATTCATTAAAAATTAAAAGTCTTAAGCTACCATTATTTTTGATATAAAAATTGAATTATTATCTTTAAAATATAAAATTCAAATGTTTTGAGCCATGCGAGTGGACAATATTTTTGAAAAGTTTCTTAAATAATTAGACATTGCTAATAAGCTAGGACTATCTTTTAGTTAACCCGTCACTTGTAGAGTGAAATGTGTATTGTATTCGTTAATGAGTATGTCACTGGTAGAAGGTAGCGTTTCCGACCCTATCAAATATATATATTCGATCTAGCCATGTCCGTCTGTCTGTCTGTCCGTCTGTACGAAAGCCAAGCTCTTGGACACTATAAAAGCTTGATTTGGGATTTGAATTGCAGTGCAAGTTTATTTCAAAACGGAGCCACGTCCACTCTAAAGCCCACAAATGGCAAACGAATGTCACGTCTCTCTCAGACATGTTAGATCTTAGCGATTGGACTCTGTGTGTGTGTGTTTTGGTCATATCTCACGGTAGACACAAAGATTTAAAAAATCGAGCTATTATTTTAGAAGTTATTGCGCCGACGCTCTGCAATTTTGTTCGACAAATGGCGCCACCTAAATTCCGATTTTTCGTGGGGGACCATTTTGTTTGAAATTTGATAGCTGAGTAAAGGGATTTTTTTAGTCGGGGAACCATAGCTTCCTTCTTGTTTCTCCTAATATTGTATGTAATTTTGTTTTTGGACGCAGAGAATACCTTTTTAAGATCCCTAACACCGGAAACCCCTCAGGGCGTCCCTGTCTTTTCCTGCTCTATGACTAATTGATCGAGGATGACGGAAGGTGGCTGCCACACCACATCCTCTTAAAGTTGCCGCCTGCAAGCTGAGTCATCAGTCATGCATAATGCAGAAAAGCGGAGAGCCCAGATGCAGCTGCTGCAATACCTGCATATCGCAAAGAGAAAGTGCCGGCGACAGCGGGGAAAAGGGAAAGTACAGAAAGCATGTCAAGTTGCGGCACATTTAAAATTTATGCCAGAGATTCGCACTCTCTCTGTCGCTGGTGAATGGGAAAGGGCTGGCTACTGCCACACGCACATGGCTCATAAATTTTTATTGTGTGGCAAAGATGGCCCACTGCCGCCGCCCATTCCTCACTGGGCTAGCCAAAATAAACATGAATCCGCAGCACACTTTTGGGCGCACAAAATGAGAGCGGAGGACGACGAGCAGGATGTCTAGAGTGGGGAATACACAAAGTAATGAAGCAAAGTGCCTTCGCACGCCATTCAGCGCAAAATCAACTGGTCGAGGACCGGAGTGCAGTTGCTGGAGTTGGGCCCCTGCTGGCGGGGCCCGGCGGCAAATAAATTCATTTCACTGTCTGGAAAACGTCGGGCGGCGCATCGGGACTGACGTATGGACGTGGACGTGGACGTGGACATGGACGTGGACGTGGACGGATGCCTTGGCCTAGACATGGTGCAGGAAGTGTTATTTAAATGCAGGATATTGTATGAAGAAATTTATTATCGTGCCGCCGTCCTGACATTAAGAAAAAAAATATTGAGATATAAATACGGGCAGCGAGCTGCCAGACAACGATGCTCAAAAGTAATTAAAAGCCAAACAATTCCGGGCCATATATTTTATAATGGTCCGAGACATTGCTGCACAAATTCCTTTAATTCATTCGATGTCCCAGAAAGCGACTTTAATTTCCACCAAAGTACACAGTTTAAATTTTTGATGGGCTTGCGGTGGCATGCATCAAAACTTCTGGTTGTATCGAAATATTTAATCGAATTACAATTCCATTTGATGCCCGACATGGACAACATTTGTTGTTGGCATTTGTTTGTTTTAGCTACATTTATTATATTTTTCATAGACCAAAACTCTAAGCTGACCAAAAAACCAGCGCTTTTATCTGTTTGATTTCATGTATAGAAAATAGAAAAGGGAAATTACTCTGTGTAGAAGCGGAATTTTGCAAATATCAAATAATAGTTTAGCCTCAAATATAAAAAAACTGAGGTCAGTGTGAAAAAGTGTAATACCTAAAAACTTTATTTTCATTCGCATCATATCATTCATTCAATTGAAAAAGCTTATGCTAAAGCTCTATTATCATAGATGTAAAACATTTCAATGTATAATGTCAGAGTATAACCAGTTTCGACTTTATCTAATTTTATTTGCTTACTTGTTTTTTAAGGTCTATTTTGTTCAGCTCTGATGCAGATAAAAAATGCATTGAATGTTTTTTATTTTACGCCCGCGTTCAGAACATGCAATAAGCTGGCATTTAAATATTTGCATTCTCCCTGAATCCTCTTTTATTTGCATTGTTTTTACATAGATAAAAGGGAGCGGTGATAAGGGAAGCGCGGCTGACAATTTGTTTCTCTGTTGAAAAGCTTGCACTTGAATAATTGAACAAAAGCTGCTGGCAATTGAATATTAATGAGCAATTAGTGGAGGACCCTCGACAAACACTAATAACCATAGTACAAACTAAGCCAAATGCAATTCGCTCGGTCCACACTGCGTATGGGCAATATTTATGGGGAACGCACACCCGAAAGAGCCATAAAACATGCCAAAGAGTTAACCAAGGTGCCAACACAGACTCGAGCTATATAAATTATTTGCAGCAGACTGATTGGCAAAAGCAATTGCAGGCGGGCAGGGAAATGGAAATGGAAAATGGGAAACAAAACCGGGCTAGCAATCCGACTGAAGCTGTATGCGTATACATAACAGCTGCAACCGCAAAGGGAGGGGGGGGGAGAAACCGAGAGGAAAAACTAAAGAAGGGCGGAACAAGGAGGCCAATGAAAGGCCGTTCAGGACATGGGAACAAGGCGCAAACACTCGACTGCAAAGATAGAGAAAAATGGCGCATGAAATGAAGCGGAAATGGTGCAAAAAGGAACCCAACAACAAGGCCGAGAGGGGCGGAGCGGAACCGGAAGTGGGACTTGGAATGCCGAGAAAGTGGCATGGCAGCGAGGAAAGGGCGGTCGGCAGCCACTTACAGAGCTGAACTAATATGTACATTAGTATCTTTTGAATGCATGCGAACAACTGATAAATGTCTGGTCATGTTTGAATCTACTCACACACACTTCTACACTTGCACATCTGGTCGGTGGGGGTGTGTGAGTTTGCGGTGAATGAAATCGAGCGTCGCATGAAAAATGTATGCCATTTATTTTACTTTATTTTAGTTTGCCCCACCGCCATCCACTTTTCCTGGGCCCCTTTTTCACGTACAGCAAACAGCTGGCATTGGCAAAGGGCAAACAATGAGGCATTGCTTTGGTTTGCATTCGGAAAACTGCACTTTGATGGAGCACACACACACCCACCCACACCATCGCCTCACACACACAATGGCGTGTACCACAGGAGGGTGGATTGATAAGTTCTGCTAGATTGTCTGAATTTTAATGTTGGTTACCAAATCTACCTTATATACATAAAGTAAAAAAAAGTGTAAATTCAATATTCGAATCTTTAAATGTCTGGTCAGATTATAAATCTGATTAAGACGTTTATTATGAATGTCACAAAGGTTTATTTTGCAAATTTACTAAGACTTATATTGCCGATTATGGTTATTTTTTAGTGGAAAAGTTACTAAAGTTATAGATTTAAATGTTAATTAAATACCTTTTAGTATTAAAGCAAACCGAATATTAAACACGATAAGAATGTCTTAATAATACCAGCTACCAAATAATATTGTGATAATCAAATAAATGCCTACTTACCTTTTAAATGTTACAACCACACAAAAACGGCATAATAAAAAAAAACTTCAAATTATAATCCTACTTAAATTAAACTAAAACCATGGTAATGTAATTATTAACATATTTAAGTGGTTTATCCAATATGAAAAATATAGATTTCAATAACTTTTCATTTTAAACCTTAATTTTTGCATAAAAAAAAAAAAAATGAAAGTGTAACCCAGTACCGAAAATATATATCATATTTCAAAGTGAACAATTTCAAATTCGCCATGTTTTTTCTCTGGGTTTATGACAAAAATGTCTGTAATAAATTTACAAAGACAAATGTTTGGAGGGACACTACAGAAATGATTGGCTTAAATATTATTTAAATGTATTTTAATTTACCACATAACCCACAGAAAGTTTTTACTTTGAACTAAAGGGCCCACCCTCTCGTTTTAGTTATTTGCTTGATTTATGACTTGGCAGGGTAAACAAGCAAGGCAAAAAGTGCGAGTGCCTGGAAACTGCTTCCCAGCAAAAGGCGGCATCCACAACTATTGCATAGATAGGCAATTTTCGTAATTGCTGCGATGCGGATGTGAATGCGAATGCGAATTCGAATCCGAATGTGATGAAGAGGGGAACATGGTCAGGAGCAGAGTGCGGTGAACCAAAGTTGATTTATAGTCCTGTGCGTCCGGCGCCGCTGCTTCAAAGGACACACTGCATAAATATGCGATAAGCCCGACTATAAAAAGCGACTGACATTCCCGCACAGAAGCACACACACACACACACACAGATAGAAAACAGTTGGCATACACTTGCATAATGTATGCAGGCGACTGCCGGACAAGTTGCGAACCGCAACAAGTGCACTCACCATGGCCAGAAGGATCAGACAGGTGCGGCTGGGTGTGCATTTAAGCGACATGTGTCGTCTTCACACTCAACTGCACTTCAAACGAGCCCTGCTCACGTAGCCAGCACCTAAACTCTCCATCTCAGTTGGCTTTCACTACAGTAAGGCCTCCCTAACCGTTGTTCGGCATAAGTCAACTTTCGGGTACCACCAGACAATATAAAGAATTACATGAATTCTGGTTGGTGAGGAACAATGATAAAGCTATTTCAATTTTGTATTTTTGAAAATATAAGTTTTATTTACTTTATGTACCGTAGCATATTTTATTACATATTAAAAATATTGATAAAGATTAATATAGAGAGTGATGTCCCTGAAATCTTTTAAGATTACAGATTAGTCGGTATCCCATAATATTGCTCATAGCTTTTTTTTAAATTTAGATTAGGTGTTTTGAATTAAGTTACACTAAAATTGAAATGATGGTGATGAACATCTTAGATATGGCTTTATCAACTTAAATTATCCAATTTCAATTATTGGAAAATTAAATTATAAAAGTAAAAGTTTGTTATAATTTTTCAAAAGTTCGAACTAGCAAAGTCCGACTTAAAAAAGTTCGCCTGTAGTTACCTTGAACACTAGTGGGCTGGCATAAACTTCCGCATTAAGTCGACTTTGAACTTGAAAACGTTAGTTACACGGCTAAAAGCGCATGCTGGCATTTGAAGGTTATTACGGGCGAAACTTTATGTACGCACCTACAACGAAGGGCTTTTCCCCACCCAGAAAAAACCATGGCTGTTGCGTAATAGGGCCTCTTTACTCGCCTCCTCCTCAGCGAAACTAAAAGGGAGTCCCTTTTGTAGTTCGCCTTCTGCTTCTGCAGATTTTCACCCAAAGGCTAACACGTTTTCTCTTAAGCTGAAACGAAATCATATTTGACTAAAAAAAGGCTAGTGCAAGTTGCTACTAATGAGAAATGATAGGTGGAAAATGTGAAGTTTCAAAGGAAAAGAACAAAATGGAAATACAATCAAAGAGCAGGAGCTTATCAATGTCAGAAATCCTTGAGTTTAAGTTTTGCAAACTTATTAACTTGTTGCTCCAAAAGACATAATTCCTTCTTTAGTTTCCGTCCATAATAATTCAAGTTCTGTTAACAGATTTGCACTTTATCTATGTGTCGCTTATATCATTCCACTTTCAGGACAGAACAAATCATATCAGTAAGTTGGACATCCCTCCCTCTGACGTACAGTGCGATACTGGGACCTAGAATATAAGCTTCATGGGCATTAAACATGCAACATTCTCGCTGTGGGTTTTATGTCGCCACAACGTATTCCACACATGCAGGCCACCTACACACAGTTGTGGTAAAATATTTATCAATAAACGAGTATTTTTGGATTATGGAATAATAATTATAACAATTCACAAAATGAATGAAAAAAGTAAATGAACAAATTGAACAGTCTTTAATTATTAAACTTGTTATTGAATATATTTATATTTATACTCAAAACACAGCATTTAAATTGTTTTATATGAACGAAACTATTTAACAATGACTATGTACCTTTGCTAGGCATTTAATCTAAATCTGTAATTATTGACGTATAAAATGTCAATGGCCTTGATAAACATTTTTTACAAAAATGAAAATTAAAAGACTTTTACTAATTTCTTGTTTTAAAAATTATGAAATTTCTCAAACCAAAAAACTATAAATAATTTTAAAACGCCAAAGGGAGGAAAACATTTTCATTTGCTTGAAAAGATTTAATCAGGCATTTTAAGCTTTCAACCATAAATTTGCTTAGCCAAAAAAAACAAAAATTTAATGCAATTCAATTTATTAGAAATACTGATACTAACTACCATGTTGACCGCAATTGTAGCCACTCACTTGTAACTAAATGCGATGACATTCTACCAGGCGGCATCGCTCATGGGATTTTCGGTCTTTTCCCTTATTTTTATGCGTTTTAAATTTATTTTGCTGCCGCTGTCGCAACATTGGGACAATGGGGGAGGGGCAAAGTGGCGGAGGCGGAAGGCGAAAGACGAAAGGAGCCATTGGCAATGGCGCCTGTCGCACGCACGCAAAACTTCCGCCATTCACAGACGCACACATGAACTTGTGTGCGTGTGCGAAAGTGCGTTCATGTGAGCGTGTGTGTGGCAGGCCTGAGGCAAAAAAGAGAAGTAAAGGAAAATAAAGAAAACAACGCGTGGCTTGCCAGTCTTCATATTTGTTTATCGTGCCAAGTGATTCCGTGTAATTGCAGAAATTGCGTTAAATTATTTAACAAGCGGGCGCAGCGGCAGCATTTCAAATTCATTTACACTTTACGCACAATGCGAAGTGGAAATTGAATACAATAAATTTCGCTGGCAAAAATACCGCAGACCCACAGGATATTGTTTTCCACCAAACACGAGGGGCAACAAATAAAAAGCAGCCGCAGAAATGAAATTCGCCCTTTATTAGTATTAGTTGGCCTATGTACGAAAATTTATTGTCTAATTGAATTTTTATTGCAGAATGCAGACACCAGAAGGCAATCGGATGCGAAATTTACTTCAAGGATATGAAAATAGCACATCAAATGGGTCATAATACACGACAGCAAACGGAAGAGCTTAAATAAACCAAAAAGAGTACAAAACAGCAGTAACAACAAAGCCAAGTCGGCAACAATCAACAGCACAAAAGCAACAGCACAACACTGCCACAGAGAAATCTAAAAAAAAAAAGCACAAATAAGAGGAAGTCGGAAAGAAAAGTGAAAGCCAAAAGTGAAAGCCGAAAGCCGAAAGCCGAAATTGTAAACGCTCCATGTAAACACTTGAAAGCTCGTTAGGATAATACATCCTGCCCGGCACCAAGCACACGCTGGCACAAAAAAACGCAGGGGAGAAAGTAGGGAAAGTGTCACCATGCGCCGTCCCGCGTGTCTGAGTGGCCGCCAGCTGAAACAACGGGCCCACCTCAAATACCCACCCACCCACTCATACACACACATGCGCCAGCAGGCCATTGCCATTGCCATCGCCATTGCCATCGCCATCGCCGTTGCATAGTCGCACTTCCGTTTCCGTCTACTCCTCATTTCCGCTGCGGCTGCAATTAAGCGGAGCGAAGCATCCCGAAAAACACACCGTATATCCACAAAATGGCGCACGAGACCACTTTTAATGGTGGGTACACATAGCACATGGGTCATTTAGTCCACATTTTATAGTGGTTTAGTGTGTGCCTTCTTTATTTATGTGTATTTAAAAATTACATTTAAATTAGCAATGTTTTTGTTTTCAAAGGTAAAAAGGTCAAACAATTAAATGATTACGCCAGATTCTCGACTTTTGTATGCGTTTTTTATCGAATACCGTATTCATGAAAATTTTGTTGAATCTTTTTTGTGATTGCCATAGCATATGGTGCTTTCTAAAACTGCTATAGCGACTTGGTTTATAAAGGAAAAGAAAATTAGGTGCCAATATTATTGTCAAAGTCTCATAAATTTAAAACGAATTTTCTTTGTACTGAATGTGTAGTTATTTAGACTAACATGTTATTTGTTTTGCTAGTCACGTTCTAAATAAGTATCTGACTTTGCTTATTTTGTTTGTTTTTTTTTTTTGTCACTGTGAAATCGTTGTCTTCAATTATGTACATCTGTATTTCTACTCTAACTCAGATGCGCTCGACTACATTTACATAGCGAATAGCGTGAATGACAGGGCCTTTCTGATAGCCGAGCCACATCCCGAACAGCAGAGCATCGATGGTCAGGAGCAGGTGCAGGACGAGGAGGAGTTTGAGGACATGGCGGTCACGGAGGATGCTGGGCTGGAGGATACGAATAACAACAACAGCAAGCGCTACTACAGCTCCGGGAAGAGACGCGCTGACCTTGTGAGCTCGCTGGCGCTGAAACCGCCGCCCACCGATGCGAGCACCACCACCGGCTCACCCTTGGCCACCGCCGCCTTGGCCGCAGCAGCCGCCAGTGCCTCGGTAGCGGCAGCAGCTGCCAGGATCACGGCCAAGGCGGCGCACAGGGCGCTGACGACCAAGCACGACCCAGGATCCTCGCCGGCGCCCTCGCCAGCCCTCCAACTGATCGACATGGACAATAACTACACCAATGTGGCCGTCGGCCTGGGCGCCATGCTGCTGAACGACACACTCCTCCTCGACGGCAACGACTCGAGCTTGTTCGGGGAGATGATGTCCAACCGGAGTGGCCAGCTGGATCTGACCAACGCGAGTGCGGGCCTCAATATGACCACGAGCAAAGTGGCTGAGGACGACTTCACTCAGCTGCTGCGAATGGCCGTCACTTCGGTGCTGCTTGGACTGATGATTCTGGTCACCATAATTGGTGAGTACACACTGAAAGCGAGAGTTGCACTCAAAAAATTAATGCCATACTTAAAAATTTTAAAATAACGGGCTCGTTATTACCTCGAAGAGAAAAAGCAACACAAATTTTACATATTTCTTATTAAAGTTATTAAACTCCTTGTTATAACAATTGCTAAGGAGTTCCCTGACCGAACTTAAAAACAAAATCTTTAAGAAACATTTTAAATCTTAGAAATACTATAGCATATAAATTGCAATATTTTTCGTACTTACTCCAATTTAAAAACAAAATCTTAAAACAAAATTTGCACTTTTAAAAATATACAAAAGCAAAAATTTGCAATATATTTCGTATTTGTTTGAAATTAAAAACCAAACCTTGAAACAACTATTAACACTTAAATTTATGTTAACTTATCGTTTAGCAAAACTTAGTTAATAACTGGTTCAACAATAAGTAAACAAATTTTTAAACATCTTTACAATTCTTTGAGTGTAAGTCGAAGCCCAAACATAGACATAATTATTTCAGCCCCTATCCCAGCCAAGCCCCCCGAAACAAATTCCTCGAATGCCAGTCTCAGGCACGCGCCTGCCGCCTGCCTGCAAATCCGTGGGGAATATGGCAAACAATTCAATAAGAAGGACGCAAAGGGACTCGAGGGGCCTCGGCTTCAGTTGTAGATAATAAAATACGCGTAACTGATATTTATGATACTGGCAGGGCATTTTATATTATTTATTATTGTTGTTATTATGGCTCAGATGCTGAAGCAGCAGCATCGGCTCAGTCTCAGTTATTAATAAGGCAGCTCAATGACGAGGAACGAAAAGCGGAATGGGAAGGGAGCGTTCGCATTGGGAACGAGAACAAGAACAAGAACCAGAACCAGAACAGAAACAGTAACGCTTTTGTTGTTAGCTACATTCATTACACGCATTTAGCCATAAATCCGATGGCAAACAAACCGGCATCCATCTAGGCAAGGACATGCCGCATTAAAATTGACAGTCAATCAATCAATCACAGTACCCCGCCCACATCAATCCAATTGCTGCGCAAAACTTAATGTTCACGTTGTAAAATCCGAAACAAAATGTATAAAAATCAGGCAGTAACAAATGAAAATGAGGCGAGGAAGCAAAATAAGCAGAGCAGCCAGCTGAAATTGATTTCATTAATTTAAGTAGATTTCATTTCATTTCATTACATTTCATTTAAAACGGGCAGCACAAAAGTCAAGAGGCAAATAAAAATAACGAGCGCTAAAAAGTATGCTACGATTCTTAGCGTCACTCCCAAAAGATCCGAGCTGAATTGAGCCCTGAGCTCTGAGCCCGAAGCCATTCACATGTCCCGCTTCCTCTCACTTGTTTTCATTTTGATTTCCTACTAATTTGTGTTTATTTAGTTTTTCCTCTTCCGACGTCCTTTCCTTCCGTACCATTCCGCCCTTTAGTTTTCTTTTCTGGCCTCGCTTTTGAACTTCTGCAGTTTTTGTCGCCGACCAAGTGGGACGGCAGCACCATTTAGCATTTAAAAAGAAAATGCTAATGAGTTTCAATGCTAATTTTGGCTAGATTGCTTCACGCTTTTGGTCACTCTGCAGCACACAAAAAAAAGTACCCGGAACAAGCTGTCGAGCGAGGGGATGCCTTAAAATGTACGACTTTAATTGTTATAATTTTTGACCTACTTATTATTCGTATCTAAAATGATATGGCTGAGACTTTAAGAATAGAATCTAAAAACTGATGTGAAGCTTTTAAAATTAAAACTTCTTTGTATATTAAAGTAAATAGTAAAAAGTTTAGAAGTATACATAAGTTCGCTTATTATTTCTTACTTAATTAAGATACAGTTGCTTAAAATGTTTAAATGTTATTGTTTTAGTAGATAAGTTTGCTAAATTAATTCGATGTAAATATGCCCTTAACAGATGACGCCACTTACAATTCTGTTAGCGCGGTAGCCTTAAAAACGTTTTAACCATGATAACCTTAATCTCTTGATACCTTCTGAAATAATTAATCGATTTTGAAAATTTTATAAGACGTCGGAAAAATATTGTTTTTCATTATTTTATTTTAGCAAATAATGAAATATAATTTTCTTAGCGTGTACTTGTTTTAGTAATGGTTATGGTAAGGTTTTCAAGATTTATTATTTATGTTCTTTTAACATTTGCTAGTAAGACTTTACAAGCACACACCTTTGAGGATTGCAATGGCTTGAGCGACACCCGTGGAGAAGACACTGCATGGAACTCAAAAACGCAAACAGCTGGCAGGCATGAGGCTTGTCTAGTTGCCTTCACTTTGACACTCAAGTATCTAATTGCATGTGCCTGGTGTTTGTGTGTGTGACTGCGTGCCTGTGTGTCCCCGGGCAGAGGTTGTATGTGTGTGTGTGTGTGTGTGCGAGCCCTCCTGCCGTCGACTGTCGGCGGATTCAATGCCACAAATTGCATGTCTCGCACCTGTAGTGGCTGGCTTTCTTTTTGCAGCCTCAAGTGCGCCACAAGTAGTCGGTGACAGTGGCGGAAAAGTGGGACGGAGGTGGTGAAAAAGTCGGGGAAAGTCAAGAAAAATAAGCGCACCGGCAGACATCAAAGGTGGTGTCCTCTCCCGAGTCCCTTGGGCAGCCCCTCACGTCAATTTCACACCCTTCGCCCTGAGCTGGGGCTTTTGGCAAAGTTTACGACGGCGCGATTAGCTCATGTCGTTTATTTTGGCTTTTGTGAACTTTGTCTTTGTCTGCTCAAGTCAGCTCAAGTGCAACTGAAATTGCAACAGTGCAATGGTGGGAGACAAGCTTAATAAGATTCCCATTTCGTTGGTGTCCTGGCTCTCGGGCTTTCAAAGAAGTTTGCCATGCCAATCCCCGAAAACTTTATCTGTTCCGTTGTGGTTCTTGGTTTCGTTTCAGTCATCAGCTGCAGCTCGAATTGAATCGAAAACTTTTTGTCGCAAGTCAATTTTCGCAATTAGGCTGCTAAAAGCCCTGCACATAAAAACTCAACCCAAAAACCACACCCGATTTGTGCTCTTCATTTGATTGAGTTTTCGCTTCGATCCTTGCAGGCAATGTCTTTGTCATCGCGGCCATTATCCTGGAGCGGAATCTACAGAACGTGGCCAACTATCTGGTAGCTTCTTTGGCCGTGGCCGATCTCTTCGTGGCTTGTCTAGTGATGCCCCTTGGAGCAGTATACGAGGTAAGTAAAAGGTGTCAAAAAAGCGTCAGCGGTGCTGGATTTTTTTGTTATTATTTCCTTAAACACACATTACACAAAAAATCATTATTAGACTAAAGGTGGTGTGCCACAGAAATCATCTCGTAAAGTTTTCCAATAGTATGCAATAACAAAGCTTACATCATCTTACGAAGTAAATTCAATGGACTTTTATATCTTAAATATTTTGCGGGTTTTTTTTCTCCACACACTCTTATAAATCGTTTTCAAAACCTGGTGATTTATGTGGCTCCCCCATTAACAATTAGTTTTAAAATTCGTTGAGATTTTTAATTTTTTTTTTTTTGGTGTATGATTAAAGTTTCGAACTTCCGATAAATATTTGGTATAAAAAATCCCTTTTGTAGAGATGATGCCTTGTATTTTAAAACACTAATGTCGATATTTGTTGATCAGTAGTTCGGTAGCAAAAACCAATGTGCTGACAAACATTCCTCCTATGTAAAGCCATATGAAGACCAAAAAATAATCTACCGAAAGTGGTCTAAAATGATTTTGCACATCCGAGGGCAGCTTAAATAAGTTGTTGATTTCACGGTACTTTTTGAAACCCATCTGATCCCATTTCTGAAGGAGACCAGACTCAAAAACGGTACGGAAATAAGATAAGTACAAGAACCTAAGCGGTGACTTTGGAGAGATAGGTATTCGTATGGCACGGACCCTGGAGCAGAGTTCTTGCCCAGCGATCTGAAAGGGTTCTGTCTTTATATGCTGCTGGTATAGCCGTAATGCTTTCCAGTTGTGCGTTTTTACCACATAGGCGTAGTTGTGGTTTAAGCCGGTCATGTAGCGAAACTTTGTCCCCATATCCACAATAGTTACAAGATCTGCCAACGAACTGGGCAAAACATTGTCCTTAAAAACCTGCAGGATTGTTGGATCGGCCGTCAGAATCTTCAGACCACTAGCTCGCATCGTTTCAACGTTCGTGATCTGAGGCTCCCACATACCCGTTGTAAAAGCGGTGGACATCACTGATACAGTTGCACCCACCAAGAGTCCGAGGAAAAAAAATGAGAATACTTCCACTAACTTATCGGCCAAGGGCAATCGATCCAACTGACCACCGGGCAACGGAATAGCTAGATGAAAACGAAAGCTGCTGAAGATCGGGTCCAAAAGCGATCGTCTGCGGTGGGCGAAATACTTGATAAGGAACACACCCAGAATCGAAAGAGAAATGATTGGGTATGTAAGGCTATTAACATTCTTGTCGATATATCTGTACGGGGCCAACAGCCGATGATTCGGAACAACCACGCAAATCTGGGAGTCCGCCACCATGGGGCTAAACGACTTAAGGCTGTCGTTGTCCACCATATTGGCCACCAGATCGACGCTTTGATTACCGGGCAGCTGAACGACCTCGTATTGAGAGGTTTGCTGCCCCGAAACCGGAAGAATGTAAAAAGTGGCATTTAGGTAGCGTATGAACTCCACGATCATCAAGCCAATGCAGCCGGACAAACTTATATTTCCACCGCCAGTCAAAGCCGCTTGATCCGATGAATTGTACTGCAAGGATTTTTAATTAGTTTCGAGTGACAATAATTTAATAATATCAATAGCTTACCCAAAACACAGATGGTGGATCATTCACTACTTGAACGGAAAACTTGTAGCTATTCCTTCGCATGACCGACAAGAACTGTTCACCCACATCAAGACTAACTATGTTAATGTTTCTCAAAAAGAAATACGACCACTGTTCGATATTGGATCCGTTGCGAACAATGAGCACTGTTGTAATTATCGTCAGCTCCCAGCACCAAGCGAATAACGCGCGAATAGAGTCCATTCCAAAGCGTTTTTTCTCATTCCGCGGTGAAGAGTAGAGAAAGACGAAGAACACCTCGGTATTTTGAAGCGCCATGTCCTTGACGGCGGCCAGTGAGGGATCATCCAGGCCAGTGAAAATAACAATGACCACATAATTATCACTCGGATAGCGTTGATTAAACACTCCAAGTTCAGAGCGAACACTATAAAGTGGTAGAGAAATGCTGTCCATGGCACGTTGCTCAAGGGAAGGATTTAGATCGACGTTTCCCGTAAATGTAATAGCTCGGTCGAGTCCATAGGTTGTCTGCACTTTTTGAAGTATTTCAAACAAGACACTGATTTCCCTGTCCAGATTGGCCTCCATTTCTCCGACTGGTATCTGCATATGGCTGCTGGCCAGGAGGCCAAAAAGGATAAAGTTCCGCATGTAGAAACGACTCCCCATGGCTGCGTTTTTCTAACTTTGAACCCATCGCTCGACAGTTGACCCTTTATAAAGCCTGGCTGGCAGCCCTTGTTTGCTTTGTTATTAGAGGCCATTACATTTTACACTCCACACTTTGGCAGCATCAAATTTAATAAGCCATCAACTTTTATTGTCTATTTGACTAACCAGCTTTATGGCCACCCTCCTCCTCTTTTTCTGCACACAGATTAGCCAGGGCTGGATACTCGGACCGGAATTGTGCGATATCTGGACGTCGTGCGATGTGCTCTGCTGCACAGCCTCGATTTTGCATTTGGTGGCCATTGCCGTGGATCGGTAAGTAATTACTTAGAGTCCCTTCCTCATTCCGAGCTTGTGATAAATTGCCCCAGAAGTCAGCTTGTAAGTGGCGTGTAAGACAAGCCGTAAGCTGAGGGGGCCCCTCCCCAAATATAGATGTATCCATACTTGCAGGGATATGTGTGAAAATGTGGTGGCAGCGTGTGTTTGAGTTAAGCGAATCAATCAATCAAGTTTTTAACATGTCAAATCTCTTTCCAAATCCAGTAATGCACGAGAGAAAATAAACCTAAAACAGGCAGATAGCTTGTAGGAAATGTGTACATATGATTTTCATACGCAAAACGACTGATGAATGCCCTGTGATCAGATCACAAAGTTATTTGCTGTTTAAGGATGAACTGAATTTGAATTAAAGACACTTGAGTCTTCTCTGCAGTTTGTTTCGCTTTGTTCCCGCACTCAACTGTCATCTGATGGCTATATCAATTTATAAAAATAAATATATTCCCTGCCACGGAATTTGGTATTTGGCAACCATACATACACGGGAACATGGCTGGCTGCATGCCATCAATCAATTTGCAGCAAACATTTCAATCAATCGATTAAAAAACAGAACGCAAAACGGCAAACAACAAAGGGCGCCCATGGGGGGCGTGGCAAGGGCGGGAGCAGTGAAAAACGAATTGCATTATTCACTTGGAAAAAGCTGGAGGGTCGCACTGCGAACTCGTTGTCGATCCGAATGTCAATTTTATTGTCAAGCATCCAATGCCAGCTAATTTTCGTGCACTTGCCACCAATGACAATGGCAGTGGTAAAATGTTTTCCAGAGCAACGGAAAATGGGGGAAAAAGCTGGCGTGGAAATATAGTTGTCCTGGCTGGCAGTTTTATGGCCACTTAGCTGCAAGATTGGTGCAATTTTCCAATCGGCCCACACGGCGTATACGTAATGCAGTTTGAATGGCTGCGACCCGTGACACTTTTGCCTGTTTTGTGTTTAATGAACACTCAAATGCGACGGCCAGGACCCAGCTATGCCACGCCCTTTCCCCCATGGGCATTGTAATTTCCGAAAATGTTTGCTGCACTTGACCGGGCAATTTCATTTTATTAGGAATTGGGCTCCGAGCTTCCAGCTGCCGTTAAACAATGCCCGCATGGGCCAAAATTATATGGTCGCATTAATTGGCTAAGCTGCAGGTCGGTGCGGGCCAATTATTTGGCGGTTTCAATTAGAGCCACCGACCGGCCAGCCGAGCCATAAATAATGCAAATCGTTTTCTTTTCAGCTGCAACGTGGCGTATACACAGCAAGCGGGGGGCAGCTCATTTAAAAAGCACCGGCCACAGGAAAAAAAAATGTGTTTACAATATTTTGTTATATTTTTTTTTTTATAATACTATCTCTATAATTTAAATAAATGAAATTTGTAGAATTTTATACAACTATTATACGTTCTATAATAAAATTGTATGTTCACATAAAGGGATACAACAAAAAACGTTGTATATTTTCGTATTTACAGCTCAAAAAAATTGTTAATTTACCAATTTATATAAATGAATATATTGAATGCTTCCATAATACTAATTTTCAATAAAATTGTTCTGTGTACTAATGAAATGAGTATAATTGCTATTTGTTTTTGTGACTAATTAATGCATTCAAATTCTGAAATATGTTTGGCATTCAAATTTAATTGAACTCTCATAAAATGTGCATTGGAAAACTACCCTTTTGGGCGGTGCTTGGTTTGGGGTCAGGTATGAAAGAAATACCGCCGAAAATTCCTGTTGATGCCCTGTGAGGTGGCTGTCAATTGGCAAATTGAAGCGCTGGCTCCGCAAATTGCCTGTCAATAAACAAAGCCAAGTGATGCTTAGATTTCGAATGCATATCAATCAGCCGAAGCCCCGGCCTTAACATTTCGACACAACAGACCCGCCCTATCTTTGGCACCTCGCAAACGCCACTCGCCTGTCAGCTGGACATCGAAATGAAAGCCCAAGTCCTACTCCACATTATGCTCGTATTCTTTGGCTGTGGAGTGGGCAATGGACCACTTTCAATTCTGCTGGCAAGTATGCAAATGACGAGGCATGACAGCAGCGATGATGATTTGCCCGAGTGCCACATCATCGTCAAGATAAAGGCTCCCGGCTCAGGTCCAGACATTCGGCTGTAGTTGAGTCGCATCCGGAGTTGGAGTTGGGGAAACAATTACCCGGAGAGGACTTAGGGGCACATTTTATTTGTTAGTTGTCACTAGATATTTAAAATGGAAAGTCTTTGTTTTATCACCAAGTGAAATGAAAATTAATGTGCTTTTAAGCAAGCAGCAGGCCTTTCCAGCAGGACAAAACGAGATGCGAGCAGTGCATTAATAAATTAAGTTTGTCAAATGGCCCCCGACTCTGGGCGCCCAAACAGGATGATAAATAGTTGCCGACATTCGACTACAATAATATTTGCAAGAATTTGCCGTTAGGGCAACCGAATCGTTGACAATGCGGGGCAGGGCCAGTGGGAAAATGGTTAACATTTTCCGAGTTCATTTTCCATGTCAGTAATTTTTAAGCAATTAAGACAAAGTGCCAACAGTATTTACAGAATCTGGAGATTGGTGGGGTTAGCAAAGGGAGAGAGGCAAATAAAGCAAAGGACACGAAAACGAATACGAGCGAGTGAACTGAGTAGCAATGCCAGAGAATTTCTCTCTTACTATTTGCTAGCACAATAAGGCCTATACACAGAAAAAAATGGATATTTGTGGAAAGGATAAAGGAGGTTAAAGAAGAAATATATATAATTTAAAAATGAGTAACGTTTTAAAAAGTTTATCCTAAGCTTTCAAAGCACACGAAAATGTGCCCATGCTTTCATATAAAATATCAGTGTGACCATGCTACAAATGATTTGGGACCATTTAGTTTATTCATGTTTTTAAAAGCCGTGCCTTATCCATGACAAAATATACTTAGGCACGTAAGCTTTTGACAGTTAAGGTTCATGAAGGATAATCGTAGGAAAATGTAATGTAATTTTCTTTTAGTACATTTTAGTTCCAAATTAAAATGCATTGTTCAATTGAACACAAAAATAATCGAAGATTTTTTTTCTTCGTGTAATAAAAGGAACCGAAAACGGAATGGCCACACCAACAAATGGCGCCCGGACATTAATCTTCATGGCACTGACCCAACGTTTCGGCCGATTCTGTCGAATTCTGTTGGCCGCCGGAATATATGCACATACAGAGCAGGCCCTCACACACACACACTCATACACTCGAAATCGATGTGCATAAATTTCATGGTCTGCATGCTGCTGACGTCATTATTAGTGGCAGCACACGAAACCAACAACGGCAGCGGCCGCACCGAATGATAAATGCCTCGCGGCTTTGCGTTCCACGATGGTCGAACCATTTACATGCCAAGTTTTCGCCAGGCCCAAAACCCCTCCATCTTTTACCACACTTGCACCCAGATCATGGGTCTATCCTGATTGCTGACTGCTAACCACATTGACCAACAGTTTGTCGGCCATGTTACTGCCGTCCTCACATTGCTCGTTCTGTTGTTGCTGCTGCTGCTGCTACTCACACATTTATGACATATTCAATTAAATTTCAATTAAGTTTACACAGTTTTTCGTAAATATTTTACAATTTAGCACTTAAAATGTAATTGCATGTTCATTTTCGTTGCCATCGTCGATGCTCTGGACTCCGAGTTGCTCTTCTCGTAGTTATCGCTAATGTTGCTGTTGTTGCTGCCACTCCAACCGCAACTACAACACAACAATATGGACAACAACTGCGACCACTACGTCCCATGTGCTGTGTGCCATGTGTAATTGTAATTGCTGTTGTCACACGATTATTTTTTTGTTCAGCTTGCTCCAAAGCCAAGTACTGAATGAAAAAAATACGACAACGGAAACGCTATCACAATTTACAAAAAAAAAACCAAATTGCCATTTAAAACATTATTCAACTTTAAAGTTATTTTAATGAAGAGTTTGTAATTAAGAGTTTTAAAAATTTAAATATTTAATTCATTGAGTGAAAATGCGTCATTTAATTCTAGTAATACTCCTAATCTGTTTTAATCATTTTAGGTACCAATATTTAAGTTGCCTTCATTCATGTGGAATTTTTTCTAGCTAATATTTTGATTCACTTAACGCAAATGAGAAAACTTTTCGCCGTCACTGTGCACGGTCGGCTAAGTGCAAATGCACATTGTACTTATTTTACATAATTTTCATACTGTCGCGTTGCGTTTTAGGTAAAGGCTACTGCTCACCGCCGACCCCTTAACCCCTGACCCCTGACCCTTAAGCCCTTTACCCTTGCAACCGCATTACCACAACTTTCATGTGCGGTGCGAAGAGAAGGGGCAACTTTTGTAATTGCACAAATGTTGGAACAATTTTTGGGACTGCGGCGGACAAGCTCAGCTGGCAGTTTAGGGATTGGCCGAATAAAAGCATAACCTTAATTAAATTGGCAGTTAAACAAACGCATTTAACAGTATAATTAGTTTTCCTGGCCCACAGAGAATGATTTTGGGAAAATGACTACGCTTCATTTGCTTTACACATTTTATGTGTATAATGTGTACTGTGTAATGTGTGTGTCTCTTTTCAAATGTTTAATGAGACAAAGAAGCAAACAGACGACGAAGACAGGGGCAATAAGGACACAAACGGCAAAAGCCGAGGCAAACAAACGGAAAAGCAACCGAGCAATAAAACCGGATATGTTACTAAGACATTTACGTTATCTTCTAATGCCTTCAACACTAAAAACAAACCTACACCTCCACCGAGAAAAACGGTATGACAAGATTAAATCTAATATTTCCGGAATTCGACAAACTTGTTTCCTAACAAGTAAAGTAATCCTATTTATATAATAATAATAAATAAGTATTGCGGACAATATTTTATGAATTATTAACAATGCTTTGGGTGTTACACAAAATATATCAATAAAATTTTTGACTTTAAAGTACAAAATTACTTTAGTATTGTTAAATTATATATTATTTACTTATAGTTTTAATTTATTAAATTAATAATAACTACATTTAAATACCGACGAAAAATAAAACAATTATAAAATAGAACATGATATTTGAGGATATTGAAATATTAATTATTGTTAGTGCTATAATTATTTATTATTATTTTAATAACATAAATGTTTGCATACTTGTGTTGTTTTATTACTAAATGTACAGATATAAATATATAGTTTGATTGTCTTAATTAAATGTTATTGTTGAAAGAAGTTATTAAAGAAAAAGTAGCTGTTAATCAAAAAAAAATTTATTTTTATAGGTATATACAAAACTTATTTATCCACCATCTAAATTAAACAATTTCTTTATTTTTGTGTTCAAAAAATGGTTTCTGTGTAGACATTCGTATACGTATTGCAACAAAGTAATAGTAACAGCGACATTTGCAATGAGGTGTTTGTGACACTTAAAGCTGGGATTTTCCCCCACTCTGCTTTCTCTTTGTATCTCTCTCTCTCTCTCTCTCACTTTCTCTGATGAACTTACAAACAGAGTCAAGTTCATAAAACAAACAAACTGAAATGGCTTTAAGTGTGCCTCACATATGAGCGTGGTTGCAAGTGTGTATGTGGCAGTCTGTCTGTGTGTAAATTTGGGGCTTATTCAATCTCGATTATAAGGGCTTGACATTACTCTAATGATTTATGCATTTGAGTGGCAACATCACAAAATGTCTCAATCAATATTTCCCAGCAAGTGTTCAGTTCAGCTTGTGAAGCCCGATGGAAAACTGATTGCATGCTTTTTGGGGCTGCTCAAATATCAACAGATTATTTGCCAATGAAGGACGAAATGAATTCCCAACTGCTGTATAACGCTTCCTGAATTTAATTGATTCTGCATTCGCATTGGGGAACTTTTCAAATGAAATGTCAAAGCAATTAGAAGACAAGCTGCAGCAGACCGCAGAGTGTATGTTTTCCACGATTTTATGAATATTTCCATTTAAACTGGCAAACCCCGAAACCCAAATGGAGTGGGCCAAAGAGAAAGAAGCAAAACCAGAACCACCGCAGCCAAGATGAATTACAATTCTATAACTGTCACTGTGCGGCTAACCCCAAAGTGCGTAATTTCAATTTGACCAAGTTCTTTCGTTTCTCCGTTTTTGTTTGTTCCGGCGCATAAATCAAAATAATGGCTGCCTTGGGATGATTAATCAGTGCGAAGAGTAAATTGAATTTCGAATAAATCAAATCAAATAAAGGAAACTGAAAAGGCAAAGGCAGGAGAAGCTGTAGGGCGTGACCGAAGATAAATTAAAATTTTCCAGCAAAATTAAAAGGCCAACCGCAGAACAAATGCATTAGAAAACTAACAGAAAGCCTTTTTATTTCACTTGCGAGTTGCATTGAAAGTTTGTGGTTTTTATTAAGCCATAAGTAACTGTGTGCGTTAGCGTTTGTATTTATTTTTGAGTTTAGCCCAGTTTGCCGTGCTAGCCATGTGATTAATGGTCGGTTTTTTTGGAGCTCCTCCCGCACAAAACTTATCCGGATTCGAGGGAAAACTTTGTCGAAACCACAAGGACTAAGCCGGAACCTTAGCGTAGCGTAGCCAAAGCGAAACACGAAGGCAAATAACAAGCCAGCCAGTCAGCCAACTGGTTAATTCATTGTTGCCTCTTGAACACGAAATTCCATTGAATGCCAATGCCACCCGCTGATCCCCGAAGGAAACATGGAAAACCACTTTGTCAAGACTTTTGTCTTTGGGTTGAGCCCTGGGAAATCGTTTTCTAATTAAGGATAACATTTTCCTTAGACCTCGGCGGGCTGCGCTACTTTGTTGCACCAGCAACATTCAGCGTGCAACATGCAAATTGCAGCATAATTATGCAAACCGGATTCAGGCGACGTCCGAGTAACGTCGACAATTAGGCTTATTAAATATAATTAAGTGGCCGCTCCGAGAAGTCTCTAACCTGCGTCCTGAGAACCTAATGACCCAAAGCTATTATGCAAATCGTTAAAAAATTTAAAAACCTGTAATTGATTTAATTCAACTTAATCGACGAAAACAATTACCTTAGTTTTAAAGTGGTTTAAATGTTTTTTGTGAATATTAACTATTTAAAACTGCTCGCATCATTGTCAAATATGCGAAAAGTTATACAAGTTTTTACACTGCGGTCACTTAAATATAAATATTCCTTAACACATTGTGAGTTTTGAAAAAATTTTCATTTTTAAAAGATTGTGGTAAGAGCAACATGATCTAAAGATTAGGAATCCATTACATAAACGTTAAGTGCACTTATAACCTAAAGTAAAGTAAGACATGAACCAAAAAGTAGAAAATATTTGGAAAAAATTCGAATTGAAATTTATGTTTTTTGACTTCATTAATTTATTTAAGTAAATTATGCTCATTTAATATATTGATCTCTCTAAAAAATGTGCGATTATTTTTTTAGAATTATACGATAGTCTTAATTAAAAGTAAACAATGGCCTAAAATGCCCAAAAACGTACGACATGAATTTCCTACAAATTAAAATTTAGACCATTTTAATTTTATTAGGTCATGGTAAACTTAACTAAATTAGTCTATAATTTTTCTGGGTGTTGCAACATCTTTGCAAAAGACAGATTAAGATAAAAGAACATGTATTTCTCAAAAACAAATTTTGGCTGCAATCATTCGCAGAGTAAAAACACTAATTCTTAATGAAATACTAGTGAATAGATGGTCCCACAATTAGATCCTTTGTCAGAAAATGCTGCTCTTCTATTATCCACAGGTTTCAAATGGGAAAATATTATGAACATTCTGTTTAAACAGAATATTAACTAAAATTAAAAGTTATGAAGTAAAAAGTTCTCTGTAGTGATTAGGTTATATTAAAACCAAAAGTTTTAATAAATAATAAATTTTAGCAGGAAGTATTTTCTTAACTGGTGAAATGATTCATATGGTATATCGTATTGAGGCTAAGAATTAAAAGCAAGCCGAAAGCAGAGATTCAGACACGCATAAGAACTCGCAGGAAGCGCAGCAGGGCAGCCAGACAGTAATCAGTGCACTTGGATGCACCCTAGAAGCGCAAGGAGCCCAAGGATTCGCAGGCGGGCAGGAGGCAGGATTCCTTTTCGGGGAGCAGCCAGCAGACTCTGCCTGTTCTTTGTTTCTTTTTGTAATTTACATAAGTTTTTCATGTGCCCCTCGCCTTTTGTTCGCGTGTATGTGTGCAAGTCGTAAATTACAATTGCTGGCCTCCCTTTGGGGCACGCATAGGTTACGCACGCAACTGAGACACACACACACACACACACACACACAGCTGAGATCAAAAAACTAGCACATAATTCAGTTAATGTTCAAAGTTGTGTTAAGTATAATCTAAGCTTACATAAATCTAAGTTTTGCTTGCCAAACTCGAGGTTAGTTATAGTATTTCTATAACTCAAAACTTAAGGGTATGTAAAAAGCTTTTTATTTAAAAAACTATAAGTTCAAGAAGAATCCTTTTTTTATTTATATAAAATAGTAATAATAATAGTAACAAGATTTGATTTTTGGAATTTGTCTAAAAATTATTTTTGCTACTTAAAGATAATATTGAAAGTAATACTTTTCCTCACCGCAAGTGTACACTTACGTGGTGGAAGAAAGGGTCCTGTAATCAAGAAAAGACGCATCCTGCACCAGCTGTGCGGCAACTAGAAAACTTTTGCCATGGCCCAGCAGAATGTTTTATAGATAATTCCTGTTGCGTTTATTAAAAGAATAAACCAAAACTTGCCGTTGTTCTACTCGTACTGTATGGGAAATTAACCGAGCCGAGAGAAAGCCGGAAACGGAAAGAGATATAAAAGTGTATAAAATATATATATATATATTTCAATAAGAATTTCAGCCCGAAGGCGGCGCAACAAGCACTTTGGCCTGCAATATTAAATTGTGTCGGCCAAAAAGGGCACTCGAGAAGCAGAATGCGGTAATGCCGGTTGGCCATCCTCCTTGGAACTTGGCCACGTAAGCACGTTTTAAATTGAATTTCGCTGTGGGCCAGCATAACAGACGCACTGAAAACCGGAGACACGAGAAATATGCCAAAGTAACGAGGCCCAGTGGCATTAATCCTTATGAAAAACAATGCAATGCGAAAAAGGGAAAAAATGGGAAAATAAAATCATTTCTGCATAGGAAAATCAGAGCAGTAAAGACACTTGACACCTCCGGTGCTCATATTAAAAATATATTTTGAATACAACAATTTATTTCAACATCAATCAGATTCCGCTTCAGTTAATTTTTTTTTTGGTAAATGAAAAAATAATTTATGTAATTTGACAGCCAGAAATCACACGACAATTTACCTCATTTCCATGTTAAATGCAAATGATACCAACACCAATGCACTATTTACGCATGAATCAACTGATAGTACACCTAATTATATAACATAATGGGTAAATTTAAAAGCATTATTTTAGTTGTTACGGAAAAATATTACATATATATTTTCTCTTTAAATGTGTTATATTTTTGTAGTTAAAAAACAAGTTTCAAAGAACTTTCTAAAAAGATTTGAAAAATAATATTTAAAATATGACCAAAGGCTTAAAAGAAACCGAATCTAAGTAATATGTAGATTAACATTTTTTTACCATTTTCTTAAAAATTTCAAAAATGTTATTGTTTGTTTTGCAAATGAGAAACGGTGTTCTTTAAGACTTTAATTGCGATTCAGCTGCCTGGAGAAGGAAAACAATATTCGGAGGTGGAAATGGGATCCCTATCTATTGTTATACTGCAGCCATTGTTAAATGGAAAGAGAGCAAGTAGTTTTACAAAAATTTAATCATGCCACAGATGCCGTGGGGTTTAGAACAAAACAAAACTATTACCAGCACATGTGAACCCATCAACCCAACAGTTTTCTGTTGTTCACAACACAAAAACTCGACGACCAAAAAGGGGCCGCCGCAGGTGAATAAAATCAACTTTTTGTTTATGCTTTTGTTTTTTATTCCCTGCTCTACGCTGAGCTGATTTCGAATGTAATGCAATCGATTAGCTGAGCGCAGAGACACAGCGAAAATACAAGCAAAAACTCCATTTACATGTGCTGAAAAAATAAAGCCATAAAGCATAAAACGCAAACAGCAGGCGACAGGCATCAAATATGCATTGAAATAGGAATTGCAAAAACCCCATGAATCAGTCCGATGCGTCGATAAATATTGACTGTCGCCACTTGACAATTTATAAAATTTCAATTAATTATGAACAGCTTAAAACGCCAGTCGCGTGCGCCGCCTTTTGTTCTTAATGGATTTGTATTAATGAGTTTGTGGCCTTGTGGCCAAATAATTTTCATGGCGCTCTACGGGGATTTTTTAATTTATGGTGATTTTATAAAAGCGTAGTAGTGACATGAATAAAAATCCAGTTTCGGAATCAACTTTTAATACCTTTTTATTTTCAAAGTTATTTACAAATTTAACTTATTAATATTTTATATATTTTACCATAAAATATCATATTGTACTAAAAAACGGCATAATAATTGGGGAACATTTTCAACACAATCTGCTTTGACTCTTTGTGGGTTTTTAAACTTTTAAAAAAACACATAATATGTACCAAGAAAAATTAAAATTTTTTTAAACTTTGAGCGAAAAAAAAGGAGTGAAATGCTAATTTCGATTATTATTTTTTATAAACATAAATAAATAGTAAATGAAAAAAATAGGTAGGCTAGAAAAAATAAAGCAAAAGTCATAAAAAATATTATTCACTTGAAAATCTTCCCCATGACCTTTTTTTTCATTTTCAATTTCCCCGCTTTAGGCAGCCATAAGAGTAATGACTTTCTTGTGTGCTAGGCGCGCAATTTTTAAATGCATTAAAAAGTGTTACACTCGAGTGCCGCACATTTATCACACACTCCGGCCCAAACAAAAAACACTTAGACGTAGACAGGGCATAATGGAAAAATCGCATTTAAATTGTTTGGCTCACAAATAAATTGTTATAATTCATCACTCAACTTAACTTGGCGACGAACGTCGTCAGATACGCTCTCAAATTGATTGACTTCAATTCAATTGAACTCCAACGGCAACCGGAGCCGGCGGGCCTATTTCATTCTATAACAAATTATTATCCGCTGCTCGTATGATTTATATAAATCGCGTCACGGCAATACTTTGACAAAAGCATGACAGACACTTTATTAGGTTTCGCTATTAATTTGCATGGATTTTTCATTGCGAATGCATGGCACAGCAAATCTGTTCATAAGCCTGTCTGAGCAATATAAAAAAAAGGGAAATAATTACATACATATACATTCACGCGGCGGACTGACAGCGAAATCACCAAATTCCATTAATTTTAAGCAGTCAATCAAAATTGCCAACTTGAAGTCGATTATATTATGCTAATGAATTCGGGAAGGAGGCTGATGTCGACCGGCTGTTGGCCACCAAAGTTGTCCTAGACAGAGGACAAGCCGGAATGTATTGGTAGTAGCCCAGAAGTCAGTTTCAGCCCAGACATAAGTCAACGGTCATCAGCAGTCATCATCATTCATTATTATTTATTATTTGCGCAGCTCACATGGCGTATGCGTGATGCGCGAGGAGTCAGCAGTAAAGTGTAATATGAATAAAGCGATCGGCTTATGTTCAGCTTCAATAAAAAATACAGTTTAATGCAGATTTAGTTTGCCGGATTCCCGCAAATAAGTGACTCTTAATTACTTTTACGCAGCCCTACAAACAAATATTTATAAAGCTGTCGTTTGAGTGCCCAATTGTAGGCAAATTAAATTATGCTCTATGGCCGAAAGGGCACTTTATATCGGTTTACCTTTGCCACATATATAGATCCCATCTACGGCTCATTTCGAGTGCTTAGTCAACTCATTTAATTGTTGATTTCAACTTACATGAGCGCACACACGAACGGAGGGACTTTCTCTGCCTTCATCACAAGGCCAAATAATATTTGTTTATGCAAATTGCATTTAATTAATACATAAACACGTGTTTGCCGTAGCTGCTGCCGACGTTCATGTTGTTTTTGGCTGCCACTTAAAGCTCTGCGGTCAAAGCGCGGTATTAGAAAATGAAGGGAACTCGAGCCGACTCTTGTAAGCATGTGAGAAATTTTGAAATTTGCGGTTTCCTGGCGTTGATTCCCACAAGCCGCAACGCAGATGAGAAGAGGCATCTTTTTAGCTTCAGGTAGGGCCTCCGGAACATTCTTCTCTAAGCAAAATGTGCAAATTAAGGCACTTTTATTATTGTCTGAAAAAAATAAAAAAAATCCCTTCAAAACTGAAACAAATTACAACGCACTCTACACAATTTTCCTAAATCTTTTTAAAAATATAAGCAACTAATTTAAATGAATAAAAGAATTTGTTTTTTTTTTTTTAATTTTCTACTGATTTTTAAGTCAATTGAAATATATTACAGTAAAACCAAAAAAAAGAAAAAAAATTACATTATATTTATTTTATACGTATACGTATAAACAATATCTATAGTTACTTTTATTTCTTAACGAGCACGGAAGCTAACTTCGGCAAGCAAGTATTAATACCCTTGCAGATTTTGCCAAAATAGAATATACTGCGGGAAATATACTGAAAAGTATAAAATTTTAAGCGATTTTCCCTATTGTTTCTTGGGAGCTATAGGATATAGACTTTCGATCGGGGCCCTTTTCAAACTAAATCTGCGTACACATGTTTTAGGACGACTGTGAAAGTTTCGGATCGCTAGCTTTTAAAGTGTGCTCGCAAACGGTATTGAAACAGACGGACATGGCTATATCGACTCCCCTATTGATCCTGACTAAGAATATATACTTTATGGGATCGGAAACGTCTGCGTTACAAACTTCTGACCAAAATTATAACACCCTCTGAAAGGGTATAAAAAGCTTAGACTAAAAACTTGTTTCTGTATATGATTTAAACAATAAACAAATAAATACTACAAACAAGTATAGGTCTGATCAGCAATAAGGCAAATATGTTGTTCTTTATATAAAAATTATATCAATAGTTAAGTTTATTTGAAGAAGCAATAGTTTTTGATTTGTTTCTGTGTAAATGAATTTTCCCTCCCATTCTCCACGGGTATTAGCAATTTAATGGCAACATCATCCGCAGAAGGAGCACATTATACTCAACGCTTCCAAAATAGTTCAACATATACTACAGTCGTTTTATATGTGTACAGATCACGTAACGTTTTAAAAACTCGTTTAGGAATGTTGCTCATCCCATACCAAATGGGAAACTAGCTTACGGGCAAAGAGAGAATAATTCGAACGAATGGGAAATGCCCTCACCTCAGTCAAGCAGACACACTAAAAATAGCCAGAACTAACTCAATTTAAGCTAAGAAAGCTGGGACTAACCGGGCTAAAAGTACAACCAAACATGTGAGGATGTGAGCTGAATTTTCGATATCGTTAATCGCCAATACCTAAAGATGCTTCTAACCATTCAGTTTGAAAAGTTCTGTATCTGCAACAGCATCAATGAGTAGACTAACCCCATTTTTTCAAGCTACGAAAAATGGAAATTTAAAAAATTCCTCACACACATACACACACACTTTGTTCGAACACCCACACACAGATATACATACATAAAACATGTTTTGGCCCGCTCGGCAAATGCAACGACCAACAAAAAAGGTGGTTACAAAACGCTGCGGAAAACTGTGAGACGGAAACTGAATATCGAACACGTTTCTTTACTTTGTCGCCCTGCCATATGGAACTGTGCAATAGTGTTTGTGCGCCAGTATCTACATTATAGACTTGATGTGCTTGGCAGCGCCTAGATTTATGCAGCAATTTATTTAAATGTTTGTGGATGCGTATAATTCAGTAACTAAGCGAGCATGTTTAAGTGGCGACAATTGTAAACAATTTGCAGAGTGTGTTTAAAAGACAGAGTATCTTTCCATATGAAACAACTAATTACTGTCTATATTGCGATTTTATTTTCATTTATTCGTTCAATTATTTGTAGTTAACCTTTTAAAACAACTTTACAAACTTACAAACGAATTTTAGATATTAGCAAAGATGTTTCACACTAACAGAGTTGTGACTACAAACATAAACTTTGAAATTTAATTTTCATTAAAAAAAAAATAATGCTTGTGAAAACAATTTTCATTAATTCAAACCTTTGGGAATATGGTGGCCCTTGTGAAATTTTTGCTCAGTAGTTTTATATATAACTTGAAGTCAAAATGTAAATCTCGACATTAATAGTTTTTAAGTAAATTATATAAGCCACAAGGAGATTTCTAAAATGAAATATATGTATGTTCTAAATTTTTTGCAGCTATTGGGCGGTGACCAACATTGACTACATTCACTCGAGGACCAGCAATCGGGTTTTCATGATGATATTCTGCGTTTGGACGGCGGCAGTGATTGTATCTCTGGCGCCACAGTTTGGTTGGAAGGATCCGGACTACCTGCAGCGCATCGAACAGCAGAAGTGCATGGTATCGCAGGATGTGTCCTATCAGGTGAGCAAGTGAAAGCCCCCTTTGGTCGACTCGTTTATTCTACTCACAACCTTGTGCTTCTCAGGTATTTGCCACCTGTTGCACATTTTACGTGCCACTACTGGTCATTCTGGCACTCTACTGGAAAATCTATCAGACGGCTCGCAAACGCATCCATCGTCGACGACCACGACCCGTCGATGCGGCGGTCAATAATAATCAGGTACAGTTCAAAACTCTCATTCACTAAACGTAATCAATTGACTGCCCAAATTGAGGAGGACTGAAGCCATTAATAGTAAACATCATTAGTTATCTTTGAGAATTAGGAAATTTGAATTATTGCTTTAGAAATACTGATAACTATTAATGGTGAGTTCTGAGCTGAGCATCAAAAATAATGTTTTTAAAACGTTTAAGCAATTTCTGAGTTTCTAAAACTATGCAAAACGTTATTAAAAGTGTCTAAGCCAAATAAAAAGAAAACATAAATCTTAAAGCAGTTTAGTACTCGACAAATAGGTATTTAATGTTTAATGACAGCAGTCTCTATAATATGGACCGCCTGTATGGACCATCAAGTCCAAGCCACAGCATGGCCAATGCAATTACGCCCTCGATCGAAGCAAACCGCGCCCATTTAGGCCACCATTTCAACCGAGCCACAAGATTCAGTCAAAAGGCCAAGCCGCAGGCAACGTTCTGAAATTTCTATGCACATGACTTCGGGGTCTGACCTTATGAAATTATACTGGCCAATTTAAATATGCATAGACCACTACGGCGAACCCAAAGGGAATGTGGCTGTAATTAGGCAGTATCATCCTTAGTGATGAAATATGCATTGCAAAGGCTTTTTTTTTGGTATACCCTGATAAAAAAAAAGCAAGCAAAGCGGGGGCGAGCACGGCTTAAGTTAAGCATACGCCACGTGGGCATTAAAGCCTTCTTGGCCGAAAGTTGAGCGATAAGTGCCAGCTTGTGTTGACTTGCGAATGTGTCTGAGTGTGTTTGAAAGTCCTTTGGCCAGAAGTTTCTACCCTAATGCGGCAGCTGGTCAAACTAATACGCACAGGATGTGTTCAAGGAAAGTCTGGCCAAATTGTAATTTTGTTTTCGCTCCAAAGAAAGAAATTTCAACAATTTCCAAGTTGTTTATCAACGAAATTAAAAACTAATTTTCGTTGCAAAAGAATCTTCCGACTGACTTCGCTCAACTTTTAACACGCGTTAGGGTATCTGGAAATTGGTTTGCACTGACTTTTTCGCCAGGGCTTTTTATTTATTTTTTTCTTCAATCTTGAAGTTTGACCTGCTGCTACTTAGCTTAAGCTTAGTGCTTACTAAATTGAAAATGACCGTTTGACGTAAAAATGTTTGCACCCACTTACCAACACATGTGCTTTAACATACAGTTGGGGTCAAACGAATAGAGATTTTTGTATTTATTATTTATTTAGGAATTTGTGAGATTAAATATTATCATGTTGGATATTCAGCAAAAAGAAAAATGTAAATTAAACTAAATGCATTTGAGTTTTAAACACAATTTATCTACATTTTAATAAAATTGCGTGTTATATCCAAATGAGTAAATAAATTAATTTTAATTATTCATATGACCCACCGTACTATTGTCTTGACCGCAACTGTATAAAGTCACGAGTGTGCATACAACAGTGACTAAAGCTGGACGAATGAGAGAGCGCTGGCAGAAAGTCATTGGAATCACAAATTCAATGCGCAAACAAGGCATGTTGTCCACTATTTGCGATTCGTACACATGTCCTGGCCCGTGTCCTGCCCCGATGTCCTGCTGCCCTGCCCTCCGCCGATGTCCGGCCCAATCGAGCCTCACTCGCGTGCCTTAGTTACATGTCAACACACTTACCCGCACACCCATGGCACACTCACCCACAGATCCACATCCATTTAGTGCCACTCACTAGTCGGTTCGCAGTCCCCTGCTTGTTGATTTTAGAATATATTTACCCTGCACACACATCCGCATATCCTTTACACCCAGCCCTGATGACCATGCGTTCGAACCGAAAAGACTTTTCGCCATTCGAGGAAAAGGGCATTTGACCTGCGACTTGTTATTCATTGCCACTATTTTGCCATTCTTCGTTAACTAAATGCTTTTAAATTGTAAACAGCTTTCCTGCTGCTTGACGAGGGTATACATTCGCTTGCAGACCGTTGCGTATTTGGTAAAGATGGCTTTTCATGTCATAAATTTCCAGCTAATTGCATTTGCATTCGGTATGTTTATTGGCAAATTGCTAAATAATTCGACGCCCTAATCGAATCGAGAAGCGTAACTATCATTGGCTGAAAGTTGTCAGACAACTAATTTCTCCCCGACATGTAACTCGCTATTTGTGTTTTTAATTGAAATGCAATTTTCATTCCGGTCACACACACATTGGTTTTGCAATTAAGTGATGAGCGAGCGGGCAGTGGAAGGCGGCGGTCAAATGGCAATTAAGCGAGGCAGGTATTATCTGTAATTTAGCTATTGGCATTATGTGTGGGTGAGCATCGAGCAAATGTTATTAATAATCAAGCACAGCAGGCTGAGTTACGCCCGAATGCCCAAGGGCAACACACCATCATCACAATTACATTTGCAACAACATCTCGAATTGATTGCTCCAGATATTGACACTATTTTCATAGCCAAACATGTGACAAAACAGTCAAGAGCCCGACATCGCTTGAGTGAAAAGCATATTTGGACAACTGGCCATCTGCGACACACGAAGACGTGTTTGTGTCTGGCTCCAAGGACCAAAAAAAAAGCACAACAAAAACCCATAGCAAAACTGAACAGCAAAAGTTCAGAGTGCACTTTAACAATCGAGTATAATATTATATAAATCAAACATGCAAGATTTTGCAAGTAAAAGAATTATTTTTAGATAGACTTTAGTATGGCTTATTCATACCTAAAAAAAATAAATCAAGCAAACACTACCAGTTTTAGATAGAAAAGAAGAACAGGAATTTTAATTATTTTAAAGCTAAAATAGTAGTCTCTATTTTATATCAGTTTGGGCAAAGTTTGCATTTGATTTTGCTGTTATTTATGGCGGATTTATTTTAATTTTCGCCCAGCTTCGTTGGCAGCGCTGCCCTTGCCCTGTTCGAGCCATAAATTTTGTTGCCCAGTGTAGTTAATACCAGGGCATTCTTGTCACACTCAGGACAAACATAAATCGCATGGAAACACATTATTGAATACACACGAGCACACGCACATACGCACGCATTTCTTTCGGAAGCTGAACATGTGTCTCGGCAAGAAAAACAATTAAATAAGAAAACAATTTACATAAATTAGCTAAAGTGGCAAAAATGGCTAAGGACTAGAGCCGGCAAACGGACGAGAGTGAGTGTATCGTTTATGCAAACGCTTAAATACACAGAAAAACAGTCGGCTGACAGCACATCTGCATAAAATTCACATTGAGCCGAGGTTGTATCCGCATCCTTATCGTTATTGCCGAACTGCTGAAAAGAGAGCGCTTATCGCTCTTATCACGTGCATGTGTGTGCCTTGGCCGTGTTTGCCCTGGTATTTAAGGCACACACAAGTGTGTAGATACTGTAGTTTTCCCCGAAGGATACTTCCCCGGCAATTGTTTTTTCTAGTCATGGCAATAATGGCTTTTCCCCAGCCTCGAACTTGTCTAGGTGAAGATTCAATGAATGGTTACTCCTTAGCCAAGAATTGAAATTTAATACCAGTTGCCAGTTGCTTTTAGCTTTAAGCCAACTAGAATAATTTTGGAGCGCGTGGCCTGTTATTTATTAATTTCGGACAGACTTCAACCTCCCACTGGGATATCCCATTCCACCCCCCATCTCCGTGTGCCTAATTAAGCTTAAACTCTTCAATATTTAATAAGCTATCTGACTGGTCACCCCCGTAAAACTTTCTTTCCCTACTTTAGTAACCCATAAGACACTTGACGGAGATTGTGCTCCTCAATTTTCCCTTAGTTTTGGCCCACAAAATTAAGGTCACTCGTATGGGCCCATGCCGTAAACCCATTTAATACTATTTGCGCAAATATTCACACCATTTCTGGATCGCCATTGACTCGAAACCCTTTGCCCCATCGTTGAAATTTCCGCACACGAAGGCAAAATCAGCATAATTTTATTTATTTAAAGCAATATCGACTTGCAAAGGGTCAACAGACGGAGGCGAAGGCGAAGGCGACAAAGATGACGAGGCCGATGGCAAAGGGTTGGACTACTCAATTACTTTAATTTGGTGGGATTGAGGGCGACAAAAATACGCACACAAAGGGGATGCATTCAGAAAATAAGAAAGTCGAAACATGTCTACACTGCATTTCGTTGAACAAATGTTCAATGTTTGGCGATTGAAAATCGAAAAGATCAGGCATATTTCGAGTGATAGAATTGTTTTTTTTTTTTATTTTTACATAATGTCTCGTACAAATTATCTAAAAAACGTTAAACATTTTAAATTAAAAGTTTTAAGCATATTTTTATACAATTTTTTAAAATACTTGCTATACAATACAATATCAATATAGTGTTACTTATTGATAATTTAGTCACTTATTTACCTGAAATAAATAAAATTTATAAAATAAATTTAGGCTTTACATTAAATACACATACTAAAGAGAACAATTAATTTATTTAAACTTTTTAAACCTTCCGAAAAATTCACATATTCTTATACAAAAAATGAAAATTGATATCCAAAAATGTTTTCTGGATAAGTATGAATTGCAGCTTCTCCCATTTGATTTAATTAACAAAGTTGAAAAAGAAGAAACAAAATACTTTTTGAGAATTTATTTTCTCAATTAATTTACAATAAACCTAAAGCAGAAGCTAAGCGAATGTTTTTAATAACTGAGTTCTCTCTGTTAGTCGAAGTTCATTGTCCGTACGAACTGAATGCTCTACCAAATCAAAAAAAAAAGGGATACGCGGCTGGGAAAAAATCAAAGAGGTCAAGCGCTGGGGGCAGTCAAACGTGAAATTTATTTTGAGCTGCCGGGCAGTCTGCCGAAGTGGGCCGCTTGGGAGATGTTCTTGGGTGGGTGTAACAAATACACACAATTTATTTACGGGACGCAACCCACTTACATATGCATATGGAGGCAGGGGAACCAAAAAAAATAAAAGCGGATCGGATCGGATCTTTCGGCTCAGCCGGGAACTTTTTTGGATATGCGTACAAATTGCGGTTTATTGAAGCGTAAGGCACAAAAAGCCGAAAATGTAAATTTGCCACCGTCGCTCTTTTGTTATTCATTTTAATGCTGTGCGAAGAAGTATGAATTTAATTTGAAGTCATGCACACGGGTCAAAGGCGAAAAATCAATGCAGACGCAACTAGAGGACTCTATCGCCCCGTCTCTCTTACCATCCCTATCCCTCTCTCTCTCTCTCTATCTCTCTCTCTATCTCTATCTCTAACTCTATCTTTCTTTCAGCCGGACGGAGGTGCGGCAACAGATACGAAACTTAATCGACTGCGTCTACGGCTAGGCAGGTTCTCCACGGCCAAGACCATGGCCGGAAGTGCCGGGGGCGTCTCAGGAGCCGGATCCGGGGGCAGGGCTCTGGGCCAGGTCGACGGTAACTCAACGAACACGGTCAACACCGTGGAGGACACCGAGTTCAGCAGCTCGAATGTGGACAACAAGAGTCGGGCCGGCGTCGAGGTATGTGCACAATGCAAACACTTAAAAGTTAAATTAGAAAATCATAAAGTCAACAACTATAGCAAGTATTTTTTTTTCTTTCAACGCACTTTTTTTAAGATAAATAGTGTTTACTGTGCATATGTTTATCAATATGTTTATTATATGTTTACCAGTTACTGTATATTTAATAAGTATATCTTATTTTTTCAATAAAAGAAAAATTAACGTTTTTAAAAAAAAATAATTAAATTTAGTGATTGGACTACTATTAAACTGTTTAAGATTTGTTTTCATTAGAAAATTTTCAGAGAAATTAAGAAACCAATTATTGCTCACTAGAAAATAGTGGCTTAAAAGTTAATTTATAAAATATTATTTTATTAGATAAATAGTCTCAAGTTTGAATGTTCTAAAATAAGATTTGTATCTATATTTGTATATTTTATGAATGAATATAATGAATGAATATATATTCTTTTGTAAATTAATACATTTAGTGATTGAACTTCTATTAAATTGTTGCAAACCTTTTTTTATTGTCAGAGAAACGACGAAAATAACTTTCGCTTAATAGACAATATTATTGTTTTAAAATTAAAAAAAAAAAATTTCGCAAAAACAAGAAAACATTTGTTTGATTTAATATTCAAACCAAATATTATAATATATTTCAAATTTTCAAAATGTTTTTTTTCTAATAAATTAAGGGTGCCATTGTGATGTTTTAGGTTTTAAAATAAAAAATATTAAGAAACATATTTCAGGCTTCTTCAAAAATTAAAATTAAACTTTAAAACTTAAAAACAAGAGTTGATTTTTTTAATTAACGATTATTTGTAAGAAAATGAAATGTTATCCAGAAAAACGCTAAATAACTCAGCTTCTATGAAAACAGTTTTCCAAGTGTACCAGTGAAAACAATGCGGATTTTTGGGTTTAAAGCAAATTTCATAACGCCTGACATGTGCCCAACGATCTGGCGCTTTGCTTCCTGTTCCCGGGAATGCACACGCACACACTAATGAATAACACACACACACACACACACACACAGATACTCCGGGAAGGATAGGCTGACCAAAAATAAACCCACCAGAGTTCAGCTCATTTCTCGCTTTATTATGCGACTCCAACTACGATGTGCCCTTTGGCCTGCTGTCTTTTACCTTTGGGGGATTGAAATGATTTTTCCTCTTGGCTACCTTTTCAATGGTCTTTTCCTTCTAGAGCAGCCATTCCCTGCCTTTTTTTCACTCGGCTAATGTCTCATTAGCCCAGCTGCCGTCGCAGCAATATGCACTTGAGAATTCCTCGGGAACCATTTCCTGATAATGATCCAGGGGATGCGGGGCTGCGATTAACCTTTTCCTTTTCTTCCTCAGACATATTTCTTGCGCAGTGGATGAATTATACATATTTCTAGGCACAAGATTGAAAGTTCGTTCTGTGGGGAAGCTATTATTTTGAATTTTTGTGAAAACTTATCTTAGAAAGTTCTTTAATTTCGTTAAAACAATAAATTTTATAAATATTTTAAGGAAAATACTTTTGAACATGCAACATTAAAAATCAATATCTTGTTTAAATTTGAATTTGAGTGAATTTCTGGGATGTATTGTTTTCTCATCATCATACCCATTCCATATTGGGAAATAAATTTGATGAATTAAAATGTAATTTATTTCAACTGTATAATATAAAACATTTATTTTATATAAAAAAATGAGGTCTTACAATAAAAATCGACATTAAATTATCTTAAATTACATTAATTATTATAAACTCTACAAAAGCCACAAATTATTTTAATTTATGCACCAATTAGAAAAAATTATTGTTATTTGATTTTAATTGTGCCTAGAGCTGTTGTCCTGAGTGCTGGGATAAGAAAACCACTCCCAAGAATAAAACGGAGCAATCCCGGCAAATTATCCGCCACTCGACCAAAATGTCAGCGATAAAATGCAGGCAAAGCTTTCGGTTTATTGGGGGAAATTCCAGAATGAGGGCAGGCGAACCCAACCCAAAATTTGTATTTAACCGCATTTTATGTACTTCAATTTTCGTCCAGCGATTTTATGGCTAAAAAATAATCCAAGCAGGCCACACATTCAATAATAACACGCATTAAAGCGAGGGGCGAGAGCAAGCCATAAAAGAGCAGAGCCTAAATAAATTGCTTGAACGTTTTGTTTGCATTGCTACAAGCCGGGCCAATACCTTTGCACTGGTCGAAACGAGGTGGCGAAGTCAAGGCGACTGGTCAAAGGTCAGGGGGCAGGGGGGCAGAGGGGCAATCGCCAGGTTCGTGCCGGTTAAGTAATAGCAAAGTTAAATATAAGCTGTGACAAGGATACGCCACCCCCACCCCCCCATCCCCCCCGGGCATGCAAAAAGCAGGACAGAGACAAAAGGACAAAAAGTGAGAAAGAGAGATTCAAATGAAAATAAGAAAAGACTAGGTTTCGTTTTCAAGTCGAAGTTGGAAATGCTCTTTCTGAAAACACAGTTAATAAATAATCATATTTTTATAGTAACTACTATTTCGAATTAATTTTTTGATCAAGTACAATGATATTAAACAATTAAGTCATAGCCATTATAAGTTATGTTATAAAGTAACGTGGCAATGATTATGTTTGCATTATTCAACTTTTATTCCAAAGACTAAGGGATTTAATTTATTAAACACTATTTAGTTTTAATTTAACATTCTTGGTACTCAAATATGTTATATGATTTTTCCTATTTTTAAACTATCAGTATTTATTATAATTTTAGTTCTATAAACCACTGATTAAGATGGTTTGATGGATTTATTTAACACAGAAACAGTAAGCTTTAAAATTATTGATTAATAAAAGTGAGACTAGCTCATTTACAATTTAATTTTTTTTTGAAAAAACAATATTCAAAAGCTTTAAAGTTGAACGTGGCATTTGCTAAAGAATTTAAAGAACTCTAACACATTTTTCTGTTATTGTATATTAATTCGTTATGTTAATAATTTTTCTAAGTACCGAAGTCTATTAGAAAACTATATTTTCATTACAGTTAAAAATTAAGAAAATAAATGGTAATAAAGGGTAGTTAATTGCAAGCACCAGGTAAAAATCCTTAGTCCCGATGAAGAGTATGAAAACAAAATAGCAACAGGAGCCAAAAGTCAGTTAGAGAGAAGCAGAAGGGCGTTAGCTTTGCGGGCCTTTTACTCCTTGACCCGTGGATTCCGATTGCGATTCCCGTTCTGATTTTGGGCCGCCTAACAAGGCACTCAATACGCTTGAGTAATTGAGGAAAATATGTTGATGGCTTATGGCTAACAGCTTTCGTTTCCATTCGCTTGGCCAGCATAACTCCCTTTCTCCTTCTCCGCAAACAATCTTGGTTCTGAGATTAAATATTTACTTGGAAATGGCTTCCACACACCTCTCTTTCGGTCTCATTCCTCTTGGGCAAATAAGTGGACGGCAAAATAAATAAACAAACACACTTTTGCACGCATGGCCCAAAGCAAATATATAAATTTATTATAGTTGTGTGTGTGCACGTTAAATATGACCAAAAAATCCGCAAAAAGTTTGCCACAGTGTGCGAAAAAACGAACCGAAATGGACACAAGTTTCAAGGAAAACAAAATATATATATGGAGTTGTTTGAGTTTCCAGCTGCATAATTGCGGAAACGGTTCGAAAATTAAAAGGAAAAATCACATTTTTTCTTTCTGGCTTCAGTGGATATCCTTGACTGCAGGTGCAAAATTGCAAAGTCCTCAGAAATCCAATCTGCATCCCTCTTCCAGCTTTTCCCCATCTCTGCCCATTGTTCGCCATTGTTCGATGTCTGTAAATTAAACTACGCTCTTTGCTTTGGCAATTGGATGCTTTGTTACTGATTTGTCTTTGGCTTCGCTTTGATTTGCTCTGGCCTTGATTTGCTCTGCTCCGCCGCATGTCCTTGCAACATATTAAAAATTGCTTCAGGAAGGAGCATATCGAATGGTTCGCTGTACTGGGACGCAAATACAATGCCCATGACAATGCCACGACCCAAGTGCGCAGAAGAGTGGACCTCGACTTCAATGCTGTCGTATTTCTGTCAATAAAATACCAAGTTCTAATAGAATATATTTTCACCAAATATTATTTTAAAAATTATGAAATCTTAGTATTGATTTAATAATTCTGTTTAAAATACTCAAATTATTTTTTAGAAAAGAAATGTTTCACACCAAAAGCGCAGATTTTTTAGTAATCAACTGCAGTAGGAATTAAATTCTAGACTTCTGCTTTTATTGAGGATAAATGATTCCACCCTAAAATCCACACATATGTTCCATGCTTCCGCTATTGTTGCTTTGTGCTTATGCACAATTGGCCAATGGCCATTGAATTTGAAGTGAACTAAGCTCTTGTCCGACATTTTACCCCATATATCCATTGTTCCCGAAACGGCAGTTTTTACTTTTATGAATTTGAATGTCTTCCCTGCACACAAATTACATACTCAACACAATATGTTTCGTAATTTATAGCAGCAGCATCACAGTCATAAAATTCATTTGGTCAGGCCATTAATTGAACTTGGCTTACTTTCGAGCACAATTGTGATGGCAGAAAAGCACCAACGTCATCAGCCCTTAATTTCAGTTGTTTATTTTTTTGTCAGATAGACAACTAAAAATAAAAATAATATAGCCTACAAAATCACATCTTGGGTAATTTAGTTTTCTCGTTAGAAGAAGAAATTGAAAAGTAATTAAAAGGGTACCATAAACAAAAATAATTTTATTTAAAATTTTTCAAAACTATATGTATCGACAATATATGCACATAAGATCAAAATGTTAAAATGATGTTAGTATTAGGAAAATGTTAATCTTTATAAAGTTTTGCTTTTCTTCTTTTAAGAATTGTTTGCACATTGTTTTCGAAAATGCTAAAAACGAATTGATAACGATCATCTATAGTCGAAACTATCGCGATATTCAGAACCCACTACCCATGTACCTAAGCATTGTCGTTATCGCCACGAAAAGGCGCCAGCTGCAAAGTAGACACAATTTATCACACGTAAAATTCATTTTAGCACCGTGCGGACACTTCCGCCCGACGCACACCTACGGTCGGCCTCAAATTACAGGTGATTATGGGAATTTTAGTGCTAGACAAGCCGTTAGCAGGGCCGGCTCCTCAAATATGTACGTTACATCCGGCAAATTGCCTAGCAGCCCTTTCGAGTGGCTGAGGTCTGATAAAAGGGCGGTGGCGGGGGGCGGGGGCGGGGTCGTAGACCGTACCCCAAATGGCCAACGAGCTTAACGAAAGTAAATATTTACCCTCTGATTTTATTCATTTACCGAAATTTATGGCCACAACGCGATGAAAATTGACGAGCAGTAAATAAATTTATGAATGCAATGCGGGTACTGATTTAAAATGCTAATTTAGCGCATGAAACTTGAAACCGCTGTTCGAAAATTATTAGACTGTTGACAGGATCAAAAGAGGTTTCCCAAAGAATGGCAGTAAATCTTAAAAGTTAGCACAGTCAAATGACCACACATCATTAAATAAAATGTTTTTTATTTTCCCCATATTAAACAATCATCTATCATCTATAAAACTTCGAAATTACCAAACTATTGTTTTTAGTTAGGCTTCCAAGAACTTATATAACTTAACTTGAAAGCTTATATTTGAGCTTTAAAAGTATCTAGATAAGTATAATTTTATTAATTATTAAATGGATTTGGCTAATTAAACAATTTTAAGAAAATAAATAATGTTTTAAAAAATCAATAGATGAAATAATAATTAATCCAACAAATTTTATTACTCTGAATGTATGAAGTATTTATTGACTTAATGTTAGCTTTTGAAAATAAAGTGCCCTACAATTATAATAAGGTATCTAGTAGATGATTTTCTTGCAGTGAAATTAATTATTTAGTGAAAAAAAATCAATGTTTTGATGTTTAAATGAATTTTTAAATAATTTTAAGCCTGATCGTATAAATACATATTATGTTTATCATTTGAAAATCACCTTGAAATGAATCTGTTTTTTATCTGAATAAGAAATAAGTTCAATTAATAAAGAGACCAGTTTTTATATGTCTACATATTCAATATCCCGTAATCTGTGCTTTTCATATTCACAAGGTGGTGTTGTTCGTATTTTTAAAAATTTGCTTTAATAAATTTGCACAAACGATGTTCCCCGAATCAACTAACTCCTTAAACACTCCATTTATTGCAATTGCAGGCGCCCAGCACGTCCGGCAGCCAGATAGCCACCGTGTCGCACCTGGTGGCGCTAGCCAAGCTGCAGGGCAAGTCCACCGCCAAGTCCTCGTCCGCTGTCAACGGAGCGCGGGAGGATGGGGAGGGGCGGGAGCGGGGGCCAGAACAGGAGGGGCAGGACGAGGAGCAGCATGGGCAGGACCTGGATCCGGATGACCTCGCAGCCGCAACCGCAACATCAGCAACGCCGGCAACGCCAGCCGCATCCACCGAGGACCAGTGCAAGGCCAACGGGGTGGAGGTCCTGGAGGATCCGCAGCTGCAGCAGCAGCTCGAACAAGTGCAGCAGCTGCAGAAATCAGCGAAATCCGGCGGGGCCAGCACATCGAATGCGACCACAATTACGTCGATATCGGCGCTATCGCCACAAACGCCGACTTCGCAGGGAATCATCATGACCGCCACCGCTGGGGCCGCTGCCGGGCCAATGACGGCCAAAACCAGCACACTGACGAGCTGCAACCAGTCGCATCCGCTGTGCGGGACCACCAGTTCGTCTCCCCTCACTCCGGAGCCACGCCCCCGGCAGCAGCCGCCCCCGCAGCAGCAGCAGCAGCAGCATCAGCAGCAATCGCAGCTGTCCAGCATCGCCAATCCCATGCAGAAGGTGAACAAGCGGAAGGAGACGCTGGAGGCGAAGCGGGAGAGAAAGGCGGCCAAGACGCTGGCCATCATCACCGGCGCCTTCGTGGTCTGCTGGCTGCCCTTCTTTGTCATGGCCCTGACCATGCCCCTTTGTGCCGCCTGCCAGATCAGCGACAGCGTGGCCTCGCTCTTCCTCTGGCTGGGCTACTTCAACTCCACCCTCAACCCGGTAAATTGAATAATAAATGCCTAAGTGACTGCGAAAGGGATGACTGCAGCAGAAGGCTGCCACAAGTTTGCATACATATTTATAGAGATTTTAACGTTACAGTCTGCCAGCTTTCTTTGCGAACATATTATTTATCCACTTTATTCATATGATAAACGACACTAACTGTGAGCCAGAAAATTTCCCTTTGCACCAAAAATATACTATAAACGAATTTAGCAAAGTATCAGGGTCTGCCAGTTTTTTAAGCACACATTTATAAATTTACTCAAAATAATTAAAATTATAAACTTACTACTTAATATATTTGATGCCCGAAATAACACAGTAAATTTTAAATTTATTTTAAAATATATATTTAAGTCGTTTTAGAAGATTCCGTCTTATGCATACACTATTAAAACATTTGTACAATTATATTTTTTAAGTTAACCAATTTATTGCAATTAATTTGCTTGATTTTAGTTAGGCGATTTATACCCCTCAAATTGTATTATTTTTGTGCTTAGTAAAGCAATTTTACTTTTAATGTTTGTGTTTACTTAAAACAAATTAAAAGAATTTCAGTAACTTACTCTATCGTTGGGCCGGTTGAATTTACCTGCTAAAAACAATTTAGATTTTCTTTAAAGAGTGATATTTATCACTTATGACAGACAAATAACTCATTTCCATTGTACGACTGCAGCTTACATTGCCTTTCAACTCTGATCAAATTGTTTTCCCTTGCAGGTCATATACACCATCTTCAGTCCGGAGTTCCGACAAGCCTTCAAGCGCATCCTCTTCGGCGGCCACCGACCAGTCCATTACCGCAGCGGGAAGCTCTAGATAGTGCATGCGAAGAGGCGAAGGTGAGGGCTCCTTTCTGAAACCAATACTCATCTACACTCACAATAAAATACCTACATTTTTAGTTTAAAAACTGGGAAAAATTACATTCGAATTATCGACAAAGTTTAGCCTTCTTTTCTTGACTAATTTATTTAGGCTTTGATTTTTTGATCTTAGAATAGAAAGAGCAATAAAAAACAGTTCTTAAAATTTCTTAAAACACGAAATATCATTTTTGACCCATTTTTGTTTTAAGAATTATTGACACATTTCCTAACTTGAGAAATCAAATTTAATTTTGATTTATTAATTTTTGTTTCTATTTTTATGGGCAGTTTTTTATTTAAATTTGAGAAGATTTTATTTATAAATAATTTATAAACCAATATATAATTTATTTTAAATCATCAAAATTCCGGCAAAAAATTCTTCAAGTTTTCCATGTGGATTTGATTAAACTCCCAAAAAGTTTCAAGTCAACTCACAATATTTTAGATAAGACAGAAAAAGTTTGTAGTTCAAAGGAGCAATTTTGTTGGGATACAGCAACAAGACTGTCATATTTTTTCTGTGCACACCAGTTATGGTTATTGTGTTAGTCAATTTGGCCGGCGGCCATTTGAAACCTTTCGAATCGATTCAACGCACACGCAATTGCATTCTTGTTACGTTATTGTCTCTGGCTGGCAAGTTTCAATTTTCAATGGCCGAAACCTGACCCGAAATTGGTATTCCTTGGGTTGAGGGTATATGTATATACCTCTAAAGAGGTCACGACTGCAGCCTCCGAAGGAGTTTCGTGAGCATTTTGCATTCGGTGACAGGAATCGAAACCATTGTTGGCTCTAAAACGAGTGAAGAACTTTTGGGCCGGCAGCGAAAGTTTTATCAGGCCTTTATCGGACCTGTCATCTGCAGGCGGCGATGTTGGTCAATGCATTAGAATTATGCCACATTACCCGGTTGAATCGCCCCCGCAAACCGAATCCGAATCCGAATCAGAAACGAGAAACGGGAAATGGGCAAATGGGCAAATGGGAAACGGGATTTTATCTACAGAGGACGGACGCAGAAGTTTTGAATAGTTACCATTTGCATTGCTGAAGAAATGCCATCTGCATGTGGCAGTAGTTAAATCTTTGCCATTCATTCATTTTCATTTCCATTACTGTTTCCAGGGGCAACATGAAAGTTAAATTAAGTAACATTAATTTGGCGAATTTCTGCTTAGTTTGGCGCCTCACCATTACAATGAACTTTTCAGAGAATGTGAATGCAAAAAGTTTTACGCCCCCCGCCTCCACCAACTCACACACTTTGTTAATGAATCTTGCGAATTGGTTTTGCTATCTTTTGCAGACGCTTCTGCTAAACCGACAAGCGGATGTTGATCTAACCTCTTCGGCTATAACTAGGCGAGGATTAACGCATCTTGTATACAAAAGACGAGGAAGGACGTAGGACAAAGGATCAAGGAGCACTCACATAGGCCGTAGTCATTAAGTGTGTAAATAGCGGATTGAATTGATGTTAACCCATGCAAATATATTCTGTTAGACATAGCTAAATTTATAGAGCCAAGTGGAGACTGTTTTTAGAAAAGCAAGACGTTGAATTGTGAAGAGATGCCACCAGGAAATACAAAAGTATCTAATCAAAATAACTAGACTTAAGCCACTACCGCATAATTGACATATAGAGCAATCTACTACCACTTCTTACGTGTTTTCCAACTTAACGTGTATTGTATAACTCATAACTATGTTAGGCGTTAGACTCCATCTCTCTCCTCTGCTTAAAGAATGGTATGTGGATTGGGATTGGGATCGGGATTGGGTTGGGGGAATAAGAAATGGGAACCAAGGCATTGGAATCGTTATAACTGAAGCGAGTACTCGATTATGTATAGCCCAGCTAAAGACATTTAATGTGCGTATCGATCGGCGATCGAATATGCATCCTAGGCTTAAGCACATTTGTTGAGCATCGTACTAAACTGTAATATTGATATAGGATCTATAACTTATCGAACCGGTGCAAGCCAGTTTAAATTAAATTTAAACGTATTGTTAAAGCCACACCTAGGTAAATTACATTTAAAACTGTTGTACTATTACGTATGTGTTAGTTCGGTAATTATGTGTGAAGGATTTCTTTGAATAAGCTGACATATTATGGTATCTTATAAGCAAACAGTTCGAATGACGTGTAATATTTGAAGAGCAAACTACTTTCGGGAAAAATGGGTAAAACGTAATTAGCTAAACCAAACAAACACGTTAGAAAATACATTGAATAATGACATATATGTTAGTTACGATTAAGCGGAGGGAAACTGCAGATATCACAATGTTTAACCTTCATTAAACTACCAAGCGAACTATTCGAAAACCAAAATCAAAACTTTACGAAATCTTTAAGCCGACATCATTACCTAGTGACTAAGTGTTTGCAGATCTGTCTATCTTTAAATACCAAATAGCAATAGAAACAAAGCAATTCCCAATGGCATCATACTCAGCAATAATTCGAAGAGACACCCACACAACTTTCTATCTAAATTTGCCAAAGGCAATTGCTCTTATTTATATCCTACTTAATTTTTAGTTTCGGTTCAAACAAATTGGCGCGCATTTTGAAAAGAATTATTGCTTGGTATGAGAGTCGAGCTTCCGGGATTTTTGCTAAGCAAACAGCATAAGTTAAACTAACGAGATTACTATAAAATTCATTGGCTGCAATTTAAATAAAAATTCAACTTTCATGCAAGAAAGAAAGCGTTTTATTTCTAAAACCAAAGGGAAAGGTTGTAATCAATCAGATGGGAATTAAAACCATTTGTTATTGCTGAGATAACTGCCACCGATGTTAAGTTTAAGGCAATATTAGCAAACATTACTAACCATCGCATACCTTTTTATAAAATGCTCCAATTTACAAGGCATATAGTGGTTTTTTTTAAAATGACTTAACAACATGAATTTGTTAATGTTATTGGCTTGCAGTAACATTTCGCGCGCTTTCTGTTAAGGGGCTGAAAGCTCAAACTGTTATCCGAGCTTTACAGTCACTGCTATCAGCTTGAAATCGAAAACTATCGATAGTTGGGCGCCAATTTCAGATATTTTGCAAGCAATATTGACAATATTTTAAAAATTTTGAAACAGATTAGGTAAATATAAATAATGCACTTTATTTATTATCTTACGCTTACAAATACATACAAAAATACAATGAACTAATGCTAGGCATTTTATATTGTACAGGGCAATGCAGCGGAATGGAAATATGGGAAAAATGCAAATCCAGGTGGCAGTAACCAAGATTAAAGTTTCTTCTTGGCGTGGAAGCTTATTTACAGGGCAAAATACTTTCGTCTATCCATTTGGATATCAGGTCGCAATGTAGGTGAAAAGGTCCTCCGGGAAGCTGCATTGGTCCAGATCCCTGCCCAAGGCGAAGTATCTCTTCCGGAGAAGATGGGCAGCCGCTTTGGGTTGGCGGGCGCGGGTAAAGACGCCCTTTTTGTTGCCACCCACGCGGGTATAGCCTGTAAAGCGTTTATTTATATATATAAGGTAAAATACGTATTTCATATTGGGTGTCACTCACTTTGAGCTGTCTTAAAGTCAGCAAAGTTCCACACAAACTCGCCGATAAACCAGCCCTTTCTGCGCAGCTCGTCAAAGGCCTTAAAATGGCGGGAAAACACCTCCGTCTGGAACTCTTCTGACCACACATAAGCGGGTTGCTAAAAGTGCAAAAATATAACATTTATTTAGCTTTTATTATAAATTTAAATAATACATTTGTAGGAGGGTTGGATAATTAGTTACAGCCCTTCTAATAAGGAAAATATTGATAGTTGACATTACTTTAATAATTATCCCAATAAAATGAATTATGAAAATGATTGAAAATAAATTAACTAGTTTTTGACGCTTTGAGTAATTTTGACAAAAAATTAAAATGTTTATGTGAGGCATATGATCTTGGAAAAAGATCTTATAGTTTTTACTCCCATTTGAATCCATACTCACCATATGCAAACCCTCCAGAGTGTCAGCTCCATATTCAGACATAATAATGGGCTTGTTATAATGTTTATTCCATGCGGTGGCCTCTTCGATCACATTTTGAGTTACCATGTCCAGTCGTCCAGTGTTTGAATACCAGGCATTATAGCGATTGAAGCTGATGATGTCTAGTGAACGGCCCTGTAATAGATTGATTATATAAGTGAGGGTCTGAGGGTAATGCCCACTTCATTTACCGCTTTGTCCTGGGTGTGGGAAACGGCAATGGCAGCAGTAATAGGTCGCGAACTATCCAGAGAACGCGTGTAATTCGCCACCATTCTGGAATGATATAGTATCAGATCAGTATCTGGCAAACTACCATTAAGTTAAAAATACCCACTCAAAGTACGAGTCCGCACTCATACTGCCAGTACGAGGTTCATTCGCAATAGACCACATCACCACACTCGGATGGTTGCGATCCCTATGGATGAGCTGCTCCAACGAGGATTTGTGTTTGCCCAGCAGCTCCTGGCTGTAGTTTCTGAAAATCGAAATGTACAGCATCAGTAAGAATCCTGCCGGTGAGAGAGACAAACTCAACTCCGTATCCACACTGGGACATTCGTCGATGATCATGATGCCGTGCTCGTCCGCAAACTGCATGGACTCCTCGGAATAGGGATAATGCGAGGTGCGGTACGCATTCGCTCCGATCCATTTGAGCAGGTTGAAATCGCGGACCATCAGGGCATTGTCCAGCCCTTTGCCACGAATATCCGCATCTTCGTGTCGTCCAAATCCACGGAAATAAACGGGCTTTCCGTTGATCAGGAACTGCTTTTTGTCCCAACTCAAATTGCGTATTCCCACTTTGAGACGGTAGACATCCAGGAGTTCTTCGTTGGTAGCCAGCAACTTTATCTCCAGCTCGTAAAGGTAACCGGGTTCCGGGTGCATCAGGTAGGGCCACCAGGGCTTCACCTGATTCACCTGCAACTTGCCGCCAAGCTTTCCATCCGACGTGACATTAGCCACCAATACACCCTCTTTGTCGTACAGGTTGGCCTGGATATGTAGGACGTTATCCGCCTCGTTGGCAGCGCTTCCATTCACGCTCACGCTGTATATCACTTCGCCAACTGAAATTGAGGAAAAAGTTAAAACACAAACAATTTTATACGGTTTTTTTTTATGATCTCACCACTGGCATCTTTGGACAAGTTTGTGGTGACCTCAACCTCTTCGATAAAGGTGCGTGGCGTGGTGTACAGATGAACACTCCTGTGAATGCCCGCATAGTTGAAGAAATCAAAGGTGTAGCTCTGCACAATGGTCATGCCTCCATCGTTGGGCACCTCCGTGATCCTGCCCTGCGGCACTGTCGTCTGGATCAGAGCATTGTCGCACATCACGGTTATCCGGTTCTCGGCCCCGTAATTCAGGAGATCCGTCACCTCCGCCTCGAAGGGCAGATGACCCATCTCGTGCTTCACTACCTTCTGACCGTTGACCCACTGAAAATGATCGGAAATTGTGTATATGTAAATCATTAGCCTTGAGTTTTCAGTTACTATAGATATTATAGATACTTTTACAATTCGAATACTTCTAAGTATTGGAAATCTAAACATTTTCTAACCATTTCTATGGTATCATCGCCCATAAACTTTATTTTAAATTGTACTCCCACAACTGGGATGATGTGTAGGCTAATAAATAGAATTCTTGAATACCCACCACATAGGCTTCATAGTGAACACTGCCGAAACGCAGCCAGATCCTCTGATCCTTTGCCCAAGAGCGGGGCACGAAGAACTTCCGGTCGTACCACACAGTTCCCACGTGATCCCTCAGGTTATCCGTGGTAATGTCGTTATAGGAGGCGGGCACTGGCATCGGAATCGTCGGCCTGCTCTGGCTCAGCTCCTTGGCATACCACTCATCCCGTACTCCCTGCGTGGGATTCGCCTGATCCGACCTCACAAAGTTCCAGATCCCGTCCAGAGAGCGCACCTCCCGCGTCTCCGATTCCCTGGGATATAGCATACCGCGCGTCTGGGGCACTTCCTTGTTCACGAGGATCAGGGCTATGGAAAAGTGCAGGACGTAGAGACCAGTGACCAGGGAGAAGAAGGAGAGAGCTGCGGATACATAGATATACACGGTGTCAGATATGGTGAAGATTATACATACGTCGGTGTGAATATAACACACCGATAATGGAGGTGATTATTTTGCCTATCGGGAATTTCCACCTTTTGATAAGGGGAAAAACTCGATTATACAGATACATGCGCGTGTTAAGAGGAATAACTGGGAAATATTGAACGTGGTTAAACATCTCGATTATTGTACATTTGCAATCAAATTTCACGTCCGAGTTGTTAAAGAGTGCCACAGTAATCGGCAATTCGAGAAAATAATTCAATAGTATTTGTAAATTGTGTCATCGATTTTCTTTTCCTGATAAGACGATATCTATGAATACATGATATCTATGGTACGTTTAGTACCCAAAACAAAACTATCAAACAAAATTTAATAAAATGGAGTGATATTGATTTAAAAGATCGAAAAAATTTAAATACGTTACAAATAAAAATTTATAAATCGCAGTGCTAAATTGTGTATGAACATTTCAACATATGTTTTTTTAAAATTGTAGTCACTGCTAATTAATCGCGTGATACAGTGTTATGTGAAGTCATTACAACATTTTTTGTATTTTATTATTTTTAATAATTCTAAGAAATCAGAATACCAATGGACTTCTTCCTATAAGCATCGATAACATATGTACGTACATATGTACTTTTATCTTATCGTTATTTTCCCAATGCACTGCAATTGTAATGTTGTAATTGTAATAAAAATAAATAGCGTTGTACGTTTTATACTCAAAAGTAATTCCTTTAATAAAAAAATAAATTTTTTAGAGAGTAAAGAAATATTTTTTCCGGGCTTGTATATCCTAAGGTATTTACGCCCTTGGCTTTAAAAAATATAATTAAATGTTAAACACATAATTTTGTACATTTGTACAAATGATTATCTTTGATACTCGTCAAAGACTCAAAAAAAAATGGAACTAATATATTTTCCCAAAAAACGCCACTCTACGCCTATCTTATCGGCCTTCTAATGTTGATTTCCCCATTCCCTAGATTCTATTTTTATTACTCAGATTAATTAAAATTCTCTAATGTCACCTTTTTTGTAACGGTAAAATGCCGTAAAGCAGCGACATTCATACTCACTTGGACAATGGTTTTTATCCGATTTTCAAAGTCGGCGGGCGAAACGAAACGGAACGAAGAGAATCGAATCAAAGGAAAACGGAAATGAAATCGTAAACTTTACTATATAAAATGTTAGCAGCAACAACACGATCAGGACAATGGACAAAGCAAAGAGCTGAACAATGCGAATGAGCGGCACAAAGCAGAAGGGCGAAACCGGAGAGCTGAGCTTTCAAGGTGCTTGGCGAAACGCTTTCGCTCTCTCTCCCAGAAAATTAAACACAGATACACTTATGAGCATGTGTCATCGTTCTCTGCTTAGATTTCGGTTTTGTTTTTGTTTTTATTCATGTTCTGCTTTGCTTTTGTTTTTTTCCGCTTTTGTTTTGGTTTTGTTATTATGCAAATGTCGGACGCATTGTTGGGCACTTTGTTTTGCTAGTTAAACACGTTTTCTAAAAGGCGAAAAAAAGCGACGAACATTTCAGAAACCGCCACAATCCCATAATACGCATGCAGACAAGAGGAACCGAGAACTTTGCCCAGTTCTCTCACGTTCGCTGGTCGCCGGGAAACTACTTCCTCCATTTATTTATCGCATCTCACATGTTTTGGCCCGGTAATCAGCTGTCTAATCGTAAAAGCTGTCTACCGCGGGGGGCACAAAGAAAAGCTCAGGGAAAAGCTTCTCAAATGGCATCCGTAGGTAGCAAAGATCGATAGACCATCGATGCAATACGATTGGTTTACTTTTATATACATAGCTGTTGTTTCTCGAATTTCTAATTTTATATATTTGAAGTACATGCTACAAAAATAAGATGACAACTTGGGTTTTATTTTTCTAAAATGAATCATGTTATATTGAAACATACTGGACATTTTTAGCCAGACCCATAATCATAACTATTGAGTTATTCAAAATTTTTAATCATTTCGAAACCTAGAAAAAATAAAAGTTTTTAGTTTCGTAAAATTAAACATTGTTTTTAAAATGTTTTTTTTAAAAAAAGCTTCTTGTGGCTGTAGAACTGTTCCATTGACTCTGTCGTTTTGTCTTGATTATTCCCATAAAAACTGAAAATTTCTTTATTACAATATTTTTTATCTGAAAATATTATAGAACTTTACCAATGAAAAACCAAATTTGTGTATCCGTTTTTTTTTTTTAATTTGGAGAGATTGTCGAAAAGTTCTTATACATTTGTTGTACTTTGAAATCCCATATTTTTTCATGTCCATGCAGTTTGTACAGAAATTATACATGCACAAGCTGATTTTCATTATATATTGATGCGTTATCTTACCAATCGCAATCAACGATAATCCTCCCATTCCTTAATCAAATCGACTAATTTAGTTTTTATCTCTTAGTTATCTGTAATCATCTCCTATTGCAATAAACATACATAAATAGACTGTTTTTATATCGGTAGCAGACCTGACTGTATTGGTTGTCGTTCTGTTTAAATATGGTTAATGAGGATAAGTAATTTGATTTATGTGATGGTTAATTAATTTTTAATAAAGATCCATAAGTGGTGTAACTTTTAAATTTAAAAGCTATCGAAAAGCACTGATAACTCTTGTTATATTAATAGTTGTAAGGTCTGTACATATTTAAAAAAATTAAATTTTCCTGTAGGTAAGGTGAGGTTACTTCTGGAGTCGACTTTGTTAAAAATAAAAGATTATTTATCATTAAAAGGATACAGATTAACGAACTATCTGATCACTGGAACTCGCATAAATAATATTATGCCACGAAATACATATTTTGGTAAGAACAAATGTACACATTTTTTTTACGATATTAATTTTTTTTTTAAATTTTTATTTCCAGTATTGAAGACACGTTGTTTTTTTCCAAGCAATACCTAGTTATATTTTGAAATAATTTTTAGTTGCTGTTTATAAACACATTTTTTTGTATGGATGTTTTAGTTTGGTTTTAACACACTTGTTTGATATTCAGTCAGTTAAATCCATAAAAGTGTTAAATTTAATTGTTTTCACATTTATAATAAACTTTCTGTTTGTGTTAATTATTTACTGGCTTTGGCACTTTAAAAAACAAGTTCAACATTTTAAGTTACTAATACTTATGAGATTTTTTGAATACTTCCTATTTATTAGTCAGACCTACATAACTGTCAAAGGCATAATTGATTTAATTAAACAAATATTAATCACACACTATTGTAGTGAAAGAACTTTGGAGTTTTTATCTTCTGCGAAATCCTCATCCAAAATGCTAATGTAAACCTTTTTTCATAAATTAAACTATCATTTCGCACTATCTATATACTTCGATTCACAATGAGGACACTGGTCTTACACATGGCGATTGGCAATCACTATCCTGCTGCGATTCGACACCCACTGCTCACCGAAATCAACTGAGTTTGCACTTGCGCCGCTTGGGGTTTTTAAGGCCGCCTCAGTACCCGAACGCGTACCCTCAGTAGAAACTCCGATATTAAAATGCCTGGCACAGCGGGCGATGCACCGTTACGCACTGAACTAAATTCTGAATGGAGGGCAGTAGTCATCACATCACATCGAAACGCACCGCACCGCACCGAACGATCCGAAACCGAACCGAGCCAGAAAAACATATCCAGAACCGGAGCAGGGCCAAGTGCCAAGTGCCCAGTGCCAGTGTGATGTGCTTACCCCAAATTTCATATTTGCGACACGTGAGACGGATCTTCAAATGCATGTCAACTGGCCGGAAAGCTGCAGACTCGGATTTAGATCCCAACTATCCGCACTTGTTTGCCGGAGAGAGCCGGTTTCTTGCGGCTACGTTCAGCGTTGCGGCGTAACTGAATCGGATTCGGAATCCGAGTGTTTGAGTGTCCGAGTCCGAGTCCGATTCCGAGTCCGGATCCGCGGAAGCCCATGGCGGATGTGCCATTAGTGGGCAAGGCAATTGCGGCCGCATGCTTTTGCCAGCGCCAAAGGTCGAAGGGTTGGCGGTTGGGGTTTGTGTTTAGGGGGGTAGAAAGACACGCACCGCCACTGCACTGAATGTGCCCCTAATTAAGCCCACCGCCGACCACCCCTCATCCCGATAATCCGCAGACGAAGCCGAAGCCGAAGCCGAAGCCGCTTGTTCCAAATCCAAAGCATTCGTCATACGGGGTCAACGAATCGAGCCCCACAACAGTACAGCTTCATTAGTTCAAATTCTAAGTCCCCAGTATTTGCTTTAAAACGACTGTTACGATAAGGTCTATGTCTGTCTGAGTTCACGAAAACATCAAATTTTTCCCATAAATACTCATCAAAGTATTTTTTGTTTTTAGAGGCAAAAAGACCGCTCTATCGTCTTTATTTTTAGCTTTTTATAAAATAAGAAAAGACAAATTTTTTAGGAGTTCGCCACATACGTTTTTCCCAAATATTCATCCGGGAATATTAAATTTATGACTCCAAGTCTAAGTTGAATAATTAAATAACCACAACAAAAGCTGTAAAAATAATAATCACAACCAAGTTCTAATTTCACATTCTTAAAAACATCTTATACTGCTGAGTGTCTGTCTTAATATTAAAATAAAAGACTAACTAAAACTTAAATTCAAAAATTTCAAAATAAATATATATATCAATATATCCATATCAAAATTCTTTAATCATATATTCACTGTAAGCACATAAAAAGAGACTAAAACCAAATACGTGCATTCGAATTTTCATATAAAATTAGCAGACAATTACTTTTCGTGCATAAATCTTTTGATTATTTTTATGCTAATGACGTTATGCAAGCTTGACTGTACACATGAAAAGTTTTGTGGGAGGAAAGGTCTAAGTTTCAATTAAGTGTTTCTGGCCTGGTCTCGAACTGGAGTTTAATTAGTCTTGATTGGGAACGAAATGCGGAAGTTGTAACTCCCCTAGAAAATAAGTTGACACATTGATGGTTAAGCTAAATTGACTAAAAATATTTATAAATAATTTAAGAAAATGAGAACTTGGAATATGGTCTATATTTTTTTGTTGTAAAGGCATCTAATCTTATTACAGATTTTGAAAGTGATGTGAATCCCTTATTAAGCTCGTTAGTAAATATTTAAATCACGCTTTATTATTATTTATATTGAATAGGAAAAAAGCCTTTTCTAATCCCAGCCATAAATATTTGCTAAACCTATGGGGCCAAACAAAGGTTATCAGACACTAATAAGATTAGAATTTTAGTAAGGTGGAAATGCACGCATCACTAAATTAAACAAAGAGACAAATGTACAATAAATTAAAATTAGATTTGTGCAAGGGTAAAGACCTTTCATCAAAGAAAACAAGTCAGAATGTTAATATAATATCTTATCAAAAATAATGATTTAAGGAAAGGGGTTTATTTTCATTTAAATTTCTATGAAGACATGTTTGATAAATTTGAAAAAGAAATAAAATATATTTTACATCATTACATTTGTTTATTAACCAAAAAACCCGAAAAATTTATATTCAGTTTGACTCACAAGTAAGTCTTTAATTCAACCCCTTACAAATTTTATTTTTTTAGTTCAAAGTCAATATATTGTCAATCTAGAAAGTAGGGGGAACAATTTGTAGAGAGTAATATAACAAGTCTGTTGACCATTGTGTAGAAAAGGTCACCCGAGCTGTGAAAACAGGAAACCGAAAGTAAACTCTGTCACAAATGATATTTAAATGTATCTCTGTCCCCCGAAATATCGCACCTCCAGGTGCCAAGTGCTAGGGTATCGATGGAATGTACCCACGCCTATTGCCATTTTCCTTTCGTTTGGCTTTCACTTTCAAGGCCCGGCCCACAAAAGCAGGCCCAAAGCAAAGAAAAGAATCAATTGGCGGCCGAAGAAAGTGAAAATGTCACCGACAGTAAATATTAATAGAAGCGTTTACCCATTTTGGAGTATTCCGTGCAGGATTCCGGCCGATGATGGATGTGTCTGTTGTGCTATAATTAAATTCCGTGGTAGTTTTGTGCACTTAGGAACTCTTTCAGTTGTAATTAAAGCTCGACCTCAGCTGGTTATAAGTTGTCTGTCATTTCGCGGCTATTAATAATCGTTTGAAGCGTTTTAAGCGTTCTGCCGGTGATTAAGTAACCAAAACAAACGGAAGCCCAACCGCAAGACGAAACCGGCACACCGCTGATTTAGATGCTACTAAAATCGCAAGCAATGTTTGCCAAGTCGTGTTCAAAATCCGACTCTTACGTCGCTTTGAGTCCGCTGTTCAACACAAACTGTTGATTCGCTGTTGAGAGCAGCCACTGTTAGTTGAAATGTCTGGCTTGGGCGGCAATTTCAAAAACTTAATGGTACTTACAATGAATACGGCAACTAAAAAGAAAATAATGGTAATCCTATATACATGTATCCGAAATCATAAGCAAACAATTTAAGTGACCAGATCATGAATAGTAAAAAATATATTTATAAATTACATACTTTTAAGCTCTGATATTGTTTTATTTGTGTTTTTTAATTAATGTCATATAGATACAGCAAACTTTTATAAATATTTTAATATTAAGTTTTTATTTGTACTTCCGATTACAAATAAAATTTAACAAAATTAAGAGCCTGGACTTGATGGTGTTTATCGCACACCAATTGACTCAAGAGGAGAAAGGGACTGCATGAATAAATAAGAAAACAAGAAGGAAAGCTATACTATGCTATGCTATACCGAATGTTAGATACCCTTTACTCAGCTAACCAATTTCAAATAAAAATAATTAATTTATTATATTGATACAAAAAATGATTATTTATTTTTTAAACTATTTTTTTTTAATTTTTTAGTATTTTGTATGTGTTATTAAATTTTGAGTAAAGCGATATTGCAGTTAAATGTTACTGAACGACAAAAGCATTTTTATTGTTTCCCAACAGGTTCCTAAATTAGTTTTTATTAATTAATTTCAAAAAATGCTTACAAATGGAAATTTGTATTTGGCGCTCTAAGCCGATAACAGATAGACACCGATAGATGTCGCCGTGCGATGACTTACGATATGCCAGCGATAGCGATGCATCCCTGAACCGCGTTGCCAACTAAACGCAAGGAACTTGCGTAGAAGTGTAAATAAATGCGTTATTTTGGTGAGATCGCGAGCTGAAGCTGATGCCATGTCCCCGGCGTACGACCTTGGCCACTCCGGAGAGGCGTACCACCCCTTGGACAGCAGTGGCAGTGGCGGCGGCAAGGACGCCAGTGCCCCATCATCCTCCACCGCCCAAATCCGCCACCCGATGGCCCAGCGGACGTCCTGGTGGCGCCAGTTCCGGCGCTATAAGCTGCCAGCGGTGCTCCTGATGTTCCTGCTCCTCGCATCCTGCCTGGCGTACCGCATCCTCAGCGTAGGTATCCTGAATGGTCTATGTCTATCTGATCGGAGCAGGAGGTGAACTCCAGTGGGGGAGTTACATACATATGTGCCACTGCAGAGGTCATGTTTTTAGGTCATTACTTTAAATCGGCTCATATCAAATGTCCAAAATCCTTGTTGATCGAGTATAGTTTTAATCTAATATACATAACTATGAATTTAGTTCAAGATAACATTAAATGGCAAAAATTTTTTTTGTTACGATCTAGTCAAATAACAAAAATTTGCAAAAATGTTTCATAAATAAATCATAAATTATAATTAAATTTAACCTTAAACATTTGTTAAAAACTCAAAATATTGGTTCACAACCCACTTAAACATAATTTATATGTTTGTAATATGTAACGGACCTCCTCAAGCATTTTGATTTCTTACATTTTTAAAATTCTGAGATCAGGTCTGATTTTGAAACTGCTTAAATATTAAGTTGGTAGAATGTGTAGAATCAAAAACATATAATAATAATAATATTATTATCTGAAGTCGCCAAATGCTTGATAATTAGGGGTTATTCTATTTTTGAACCCTTGGATTGGCAAAAAATAGGTGCTCCAAAATTGGTTTTAATTCTAGACGAATTTATTCATTTGTATTACTATTTTTTTTGATTTGACTTTAAGACATCAAGTAAATATTAAAATTAAATAGTATTATAGATTTCCGAGTTCGGAAATAATTGCTTAATAATGTTCCGTTAATGTTCAGTACAATAAGAAATAATACAACTAATTGAAATAACTACAAAGTTGTAAGTGCTATTTCCCTGACCCCAGGTGTATTCTTTTAGCTTACATTAAAACGTTATCAGAGTATGTCAAAGACATTAACTCATCATCGATAATCCCTTTAAAATTTGATAATAATAACTAAACTTTTTTCAGGCTGAGCAAGATGCCCCACCATTGGATCTTCATCGGAGTTCACCGCTTTTGGATGCCTACGAGGATTTCAGTGCCATGCGGGCAGGAGATCTGAAGATGCGCATTGAGGAGATGGTCAGAATCAAGGTGAGTGCTGGGAAAATGAAAGCAGAATAAACCAGAACTTGTAGCTAACTTGCTTCCATCCAGAGCACTGTGTCCGTGGAGCTGCGCGAATTGGAATCCCGTCGCCAGAAGCTGCAGTCGGACATAAGTCAGTACAACCAGAAGATCGAGGAGCTGAAACAGGAACTCCTGCGGGAGCAAACGGAACTGGAGCGGCTGAAGATCTCGGTGGAGCAGGCACAGGTGGCCCAGCGGGAGGCCGTTCAGCGGAATACCCCTGACTTGGCCCTGCCCCGCTCCCTTTTGCCCAACACACTGCCTAGACGGATGAATCCCATCAGTGGGGGAATGGCAGCCAGCTGCGAGATGCACAATTGCTTCAACCACTCGCGATGCAGTCTAACCTCCGGATTTCCAGTCTATCTGTACGATCCCGATGAGCATAGTGTGCAGCGAAAGGGCTACGATATCGATGGTTTCCTGAAGACCACGCTGAAACAGACTTTGGGCTACAATGCGCACATAGTTAAGGATCCCAAGCATGCCTGCATATATCTAGTGCTGGTGGGAGAGGCACTCCTCGAGCAGGATCTCCTGCGAAACAATCGTTATGCGGCGCAGGAGGCGGAGCACCAACAGCCCTCCACTCCGAGCCAGGCTAATGACTGCCCCGTGGACATGGACAAGCTGTACAGTCTGCCCTATTGGGGCGGCGATGGACGCAACCATGTGCTGCTCAACTTGGCGAGAAGAGACCTCACCTCGCATCGCACGAATCCCCTCTACAAGCAGAACACCATGCGAGCCATTGTGGTGCAGAGTGCCTTTGAGCGGGATCAGTTCCGTTCCGGATACGATCTAATTGTGCCCCCGATTCTGGGACCACCTGGCGGAGATGTGTGGCAGGAGTGCGCGGAAATGGTGCCCGCAAGAAGGAAGTACCTGCTTAGCTACCAGGGAGAACTTAGGCCCAAGCAAAGTGGCTTGAAGAATCCCCTGGATGCCTTCATTCTGGAGCACCTGGCTGATATGGCCAAAGGAGCCACACAGGATCGGTTTGTCCTGCAGTTCCAGTGCATCCCGGCGACGGAGCAACTGGAGGGCGATTCCCTGCCAGATTGGACACTGTGTGGATCGGACTCTTCGCGTCGTCAGTTGCTCAAGGACTCCACATTTGCCTTGATTTTACCCCCCTTAGATGGCCGAGTGTCCTCCACGCTAATGCTGGCCAGGATATATGAGGCTCTCCGTTCAGGAGCCGTCCCGGTAATCCTCGGCGCAGATGAACTGCGTTTGCCATATGCCGAGACGCTGGATTGGAGGAGATCAGCCCTTCTCCTGCCAAAAGCTCGCATAACGGAGCTGCACTTTCTCCTGAGAGCAGTTCAGGATGCAGATCTGCTGCTGCTGCGACGCCAGGGGCGACTCGTCTGGGAGCGCTACCTAAGCTCCGTGCAGGCCACCGTGGACACGGTGATTGCCAGTCTGCGGGATCGCCTGGGCATTCCGCCGCGACCAGTGCCCGCTGTCATAGCGCAAAGTGTGTTCAACAGCACGTTTATACCGCTGAAATCCGATCCGCCCGTGGGCTTGGACACGGAACCGGAGGAGTCGTTGGGTCCGATCGAACCGCCGTATCCAAGTCCCGCCTATCGGCGAAACTACACCATACTGAGGATGCAGGCGAAAGAGGCGTGGAACGATTGGCTGGACCCCTTTTATCTATACCCACAGCTGCCTTTCGATCCGGCGATGCCGTCGGAGGCCAAGTTCATGGGCTCGCACACTGGTTTCCGGCCGATAGGCAAGGGATTGGGAGGAGCGGGCAAGGAGTTTGGCGAGTCTCTGGGTGGAAACTATCCCCGGGAGCAGTTCACCATCGTAATGCTGACGTACGAAAGGGAACAGGTGCTGATGGATTCACTTGGCAGACTGTATGGTCTGCCCTACCTGCACAAAGTGGTGGTGGTGTGGAATTCACCCAAGCCTCCGCTTGATGATCTACGCTGGCCGGACATTGGAGTTCCTGTGGCAGTGCTCCGTGCTCCCAGGAACTCGCTTAACAACCGTTTCCTGCCCTTCGATGTCATCGAAACCGAAGCGGTGCTCTCCGTCGACGATGATGCCCACCTGCGGCATGATGAGATCCTCTTCGGATTCCGGGTGTGGCGAGAGCATCGCGACAGGGTTGTCGGCTTTCCAGGACGCTATCATGCCTGGGACTTGGGCAACCCCAACGGGCAGTGGCACTACAACTCCAACTACAGTTGCGAACTGAGCATGGTGCTGACGGGAGCGGCGTTCGTCCACAAATACTACCTTTACCTGTACACGTACCACCTGCCGCAGGCGATCAGGGATAAGGTGGATGAGTACATGAACTGCGAGGACATTGCCATGAATTTCCTCGTCTCGCACATAACGAGGAAGCCACCCGTCAAAGTGACCTCCAGGTGGACATTCCGCTGCCCCGGTTGTCCGGTTTCGCTCAGCGAGGATGACACACACTTCCAGGAGCGACACAAGTGCATCAACTTCTTTAGCCGGGTGTTCGGCTATACGCCCCTGCTGAACACCCAGTTCCGGGCGGACTCCATTCTCTTCAAGACCCGCATCCCGCACGACAAGCAGAAGTGCTTCAAGTACATCTAGTCGTAATCCCTATCCCAATCAACCCCCAAAAACCCTATTCCGACAACGGCGGCCACTTCACTTACCTAACCGAAGTGATCACCAGCTGAATGACTCCTAGATGTAAGCACAACTTAGCAGGCGTGTTCTGGTTTTCACATCTTCTATTTTAGCGCTTAAAGTAAGTCTCTAAAATTGCAAACTCACTTAAATCTAAGGCAGCTAATATCGATTTATTTGATTGTTTTTAAATGTTAAATATCTGTATGATTTGTAATTTTGTTTTGTATTTTGTTAAAGTTTTCTCAATAGATTTCATTTGTAATTTTCACTTATGTATTATGTTTAAATTCACTAATAGTGTTCTTCACTGAGCTTTGAATAGTTAATGTCTAATGAGTCGGCATGTGGTGCCAATTTGCAATTAAGTTAACATTTTTCTTAACAATTATCTTTTATAATTTTAAACAAACCCGTGCAATTACTTTTAAAAACTATACATTTTAGGTAGAAAGTTTAGGAAACCACTTATTTAATTAGTAATACCCATCCACGTTCTGTGCAAATAAATTATCTTTTAGATTCAGTATCAAAAAAAGAGATTACAAATCGAACAAAAATTGTCATTTGTGAAAACCTGAACAAGCCAATATGTAAATGTATATAATCTATTTTGACCTAAGTATAACCGCAGATAAGCCAATAATGATTGCACAACTTGCTTTTGTTTGATAATGAACTCTTTTCGCTTGGCTTTATACGACTATCTATCAGTCGATTTCTGAACTACACTTTCGAAATCTAGGGAAATAGTGTTAGGAAGACAAGCTGTATAGGATACCAAAACAGATTCTAAGACTTTTTACTGTGTTTGCTTAATTAGCGTAAGTTGTGTACCGATTTTGACTTTGTATATAGTGCTTAATAAACGAAGCTGCAAGAATATGTATAAAAAGTCGTGTTTTCCTGATGATTATTTCATATATTTTCTTCATTTACACAAAAAAGGTGACTGCTTACATGCGCATGATGTGAATGGTTGTAGATTAGTATAAATTATGGTTAATGTTGGTTAGTGAATACAGATTAAGGACACGCACACATGTGGTTTATTAAACGGTTGGAAGTCGGCAAACGTACGACATCTATCCGCCACCACACGCACTTAATTTTAAGATAGTATCTACGCGATACTAGATACATTTGCAAAAGCTACAGCTAGAAGAGGACTACTTTGGATACATGGTGTATAGAGGGTGGATCCTTCGGTTGCGAGTGGACGAGTTGAGACCAGGCGACAGCTTCCCGTTTTGTGTCCCGCTTGTATCACAATTCAAAACATGGACAGGGGGACAGGGGGCCGGAGAAGGAGGCGAGGGGGGAACTTAAAGTACTCGTATTATTTATACAACTTAGTCCAAAGTTTACACTAGAAATCAAAAGAACTTCAATTTGGAATCGCTGCTTGGTGTATATCATTAGTGCTCCTGCAGACTGAGCTTCAGCGCCTGTTCGATCATTTCCTGCTCCTGCTGACGCTCCAGTTCGAACTTTCGCTGCTCCTGCTGCGACAGTCGCATGGCCATGGCCAAATCCGGATCCACATACCGGAATCCACCGTCGTCGTCGTCCTCGGAGGCTGGCGAACCACTTTGAAGGTTCGCATGAGCGCCCAGCAGTGACTCCTGTAGAACTCTGCAATCGACAAGGGAAAAGGGCACAAGAACACACAAAGCTTGGATCAAAACTAGCAATACAAAAGGAGGGGGGGAAGTGGGAACTTGCTACTACTTGAAGATCTTCTTCATGTAGCCCAAATCGTTTTTGAATTGCGCACCCGCCGAGGCAGATCGCCCACGTGTTTGTGGCTCCAACTGGAGCTGCGAGTGGGGAAAGGTCTGGGGATGGTGTTTGGGGGAGGGCGAATACCGCCCGTACTGCTGGCGATGGGGGGACAGTAAGTGCGAGGAAAAGCGGTGGCCACTAGCGGTTACCATTGAGGGTGTTAGTTAGTTTTTGGTTAAACAACCTAATCATGCATAGTTTGTAGCCCTTGCAGAAGATTACATCTAAATGATAATTACTCTGCAAGGGCAAAATGATACCATAGACTTACCGCTGCAGTTGCTCGTCGTCCTCGGGCAGAAGATCAGAACCCACAACGTTTTGGCCCCTTAGCACCTCCCAGATGTCCACCTTGTCGTCGTCCCTGGCGTCCACGCCGCAGGCGCCGCTTGTTTCCACCAAACTCTGCTCGATGGCGTACTGCAGCATATCGTCCTCGTCGAGTGGCATCTGGCGACGGACATCGCTGCCCCTGTTTGTGTAGTGAGCCGGAACATCGAAGCAGCGATCGTCCACCAGACAGGTAACTCGATCCTGCTCCTGCAGCGTGGCCACGTGCTCCACGGGCGTGGTGAGAGCAAAGACATTGCCAAATGTGATGCAGGCATTGAGGACATGGAAGAGCGGAATTTCCACTTTGACGGGAAAACCGGCTGGCAGCTGCATGGTAATAAAGTCCCTTAGCTTGGCCACATGTGGACTGGCCATGGTGGACATGAGGTCCAGAATGGGCAGCACCTGCTCTTGCAGTCGGATGGGATGCTCCTCGGCCAGCCACAAGTTGGCCTTGAAGCGCTGCACCTTTGTGCTCAGGTTCTTGGGACCGCCGACGTCCCTTCCGTGAAGATCCACCTCCGCAGTGAAATACTCCTCTGGGGTGACGGAAGACTTGGGCGTACTGGTGCCCGACGCACAGGCGGAACTGCCGTTGCTCTGCGTTCCCGGCGCTGGAGAGGTTCTGCCTCCATTCTCAACGCCGGCAATGGAACCTTCCCCCAAACGAGGCGAGGGTGTCTGGAAAGGATTGAGATTCTGTAAATTCGGAGGTCAAATTGGAATAGAATTTTGAAACCTACGCGATCTTTGAGTGCCGCAGCGGCGTCAGCGGGGGACACATAGTCCTCGTCGGCAATTCCCAGCAGACTATGTAGTGGCGTCCTTGCTGTTTTGTTCTAATATTTATATATAAAAGAAAAATCAATAGTAAATAAAATATATTTTTCATAAAAATTCCTAAGATATGCATTATGATTCAGTTTCTTTACTATTCAATGAGTTTTAGCAATTAGCAAACTATCGTCAAGTGAAGGAAGCGCCAATGAAATAGTTTCCACAAAATAAATTATGCAACGAAAGTCAAAAATCTTACCTTGATCTGCTCCTCGTTTAGGTGATCCATTCGCGTCTTGGTGACAAACTCCACATTGCTGGCCCCGTACACCTTGCAGTTGTAGCCGTTGATCACCTCCGATTTCTCGCTCCGCCAGCCCCAAATGCCGCACTTGTTGCGCTCGAAGCTGATCTTGTCCATCTCGATGTTGTTCGTGATAACCGGCGCATTGAGGCGGGCCCTCACGGTCCCCAAAGCCGGCGGAATGGCCACAATGTCCCCGATGTCGCTGCTCATCTCCTCCACCATCACCTCGTTCGTGTCGTGATCAATTTCGATCATCGTGGCAGTTTCTTCTGCAAAGGAAATTAAGGGGATGAGTTTTATCTTCAGAAATCAGTTGAATTAAAGCTATCTTTCTTTGAAATTGACTGAGCTAAAAAATATTTTTTTTCGGATTTTTAGAACTTTTAAACACTGAAATGCATATCTTAAAACTAAAGAAAGTACCTTATTGAAAAACAAATATTAGACTAGGCTTATTTCTAACAAAAAAGAAAGTGCTAATTGATTTACCTAAAGAACGTCTATTTTGAGGGTTGCTTTAAGGAATATTTAATTGATAGCAAAATACTAGCTCTAATTTTAGGTCTGAGAAACTTCTATTTTTACAGAAATTAAATTTGATTAGGACTGCTTATTGGTTGAAATCTTATTTTAATGGAATTTTTGAGCGATGGTCCTTTTTTTCAGGTCCTTTATACCATCGACTTATACTAAAAAGACTTTGTTTTGTTTTAAAGAATTGAATTGTGGAGAATCCCTTAAAAGAGTATGTTCATTATATTGACCGATATCTCCACTTACTGGCTCCCTTGAAGATGTACGATCGATTGCCCCGTTGCCAGGTGTTGTTGTCGAATCCCAGGAGAGTGGTGTCTATCCGGACGTTGGCGCCCCGCTTGTAGACCTTGTAGGTGTCGCTGGGACAGAGACGCGACATCAAGGGCACCCAGGAGGTGAACTCCCACTTCATCTCGATGTAGAAGTCGGGGGCGTCCAGGAGATGCTGCAGCAGCTTGGGCACGTGCGTCACCCGCTGGACATGACGCTGCAGATCCCGGACCTCGATGATGGCCGTCAAGATGTCCACATCGCCGGTACAGACGGCTTCCTGGACAACTGTGATGTGGTTTGAAATTAAGAATTAATACTGCTTTCTGGAGGCGATGAGGGTGTACTCACTGGACCAGCCTTCGTGCTCATAGGTGGCATTGCATTTGGACGCCAGGAGGCATTTAACACACGGCAAATTGGCCAGTCGCACGGCCAGCATCAGAGGCGTGCGTCCGCGGGGATCGATTTTCTCCTTATCGGTCTGCAAGGTGACGGAATCAGTGGTTTTTATCGCCGTGCCATTTCCCCGGACCCTGCTAATTCAATTAGCACCTGTCCCCCGGGGCCACACCCACCCCCCGGAGCACCCCACCCCCCGGAGCACCCCACCCTTCTTTTCACCTCGTCGACTGCCAATGCCGCCTGCAGCTGCTCCAGTTCGTTGTGCCAGATGTGCCAGTGTAGCGGGTAATCCGCCTTGATCTCCTCCACGCTCCTCATCCTGATCCGGATCCGTTCTGATCTGGATCTGCACCGTCTGCTCTGCGGCTAAATTGCAATTTCTTTTGTTACTGAGCTCCGCGAAAAAAAAAACAAACTGCGCGGGGCGAAAGTCTGGCCACACTGTTTGCGGGCCATCGATAACCGATTAGTAGGGGTAGTCGAATAAGTAGTGAAGCGATATATCGATTGGCAGTAGGGACGAAATAATTAGCAGTGACACAATTTCAGTCTTTAGCCCAAACATTACCAAAATTATTGTATTTAAACTTAAAAAAAATTGTAATAACAGGGCTTAGAGTTAATAAACATTTTTGTCTTTTGTCTTTAAAGCAAAGAATTTAGTTTGAGCGCCCAATACTAATATCTGGCATTTATATTTTTCTTGCTTAAAGCGGGATATGAACATGAACAAATATAAATAATTTACTTATAAATAACACACAGATTGCTACAATGCTTAGATGAAAGAGTTTAAGACATCTACAATGTACTTTTCTTAATATTAAAAGTAATAGGATTTCCTTAATAATTTTAAAAATTAAAACGAAGTATAAAATTTTAAAACGATTTCTTTAAATTGAAAATGAAACTAAACAAAGATATCGTGAGAGCGATAGTGAGAGCAATACTTTGCCCATCTCTAGCAGCCATCGATAGTCAATAACAACATTGACAGCTGTTCGGCAGAAAATATTAAATTTCCTTTAATTGCTCGTTAAAAGAGCTAAATAAACGATTTCCAAAGCTTTTTCCGTTCCAAAACGTGGGAAAGTTGCTGGCGCGTGAGTGGTAAGCTGGGTTTGAAAATTGTGTTTTTCTTTCAAAGCAAACCAAAACGAATTACATAAAAACATGGATAGACCAGTTAAAAGATGGGGTTTGTGGGTGAACATTAATGGGTTAATGAGATTAGGCCATTTCGGGTTAAGGGGGTGGCCCAAAGTAGTTTTTCACTTAATTAATTTACCTTCCTCCTATACACATTTTTCTAGGAATCGCTCTGTAATAACAGCTACCTCCCCCTGCCACGCCCACCCACTTAACTGATTTTTAATACTGTTTTCTATAATATATATATTTATAGGTCATCATGCTATTGGTGTAGAGAGACTTTCGATCTTGTTTCTAAGCTTTAATTCACCTGACGACCAGAAGCTCTCTTTTCAAGTAAGAGTAATTTGCCAATTTATTCGTTAATTGACCACAAGTGCATTATTGCATTTGTTGCTGTACAATAATCGCCAACTTTGCAAGCCATCAGTTTGTGAAAAAACGTTGACCAAAGCTCAACGCGTTTATCCAGCATTTAAAGTTGAAAAAAATGAAATTGTGATTAAAATTTGTAGACCGGAAGCGGTATCGCTCGATAGACAATGGGCGATAACCGATCACTCTTGCGCTAATTGGCGGTTCTTTTGATTTGACACCCTTTCATGACCGATTCATTGATACTCTCTATCTTTTGTTCACTCTTTGCAGTTATGCTCTTCACGCGCCGGCGACAACTTAAAAGGTGTGTGTTTGTGTGTTGTTATTCCTTATACATATATGTTTGTTTCCCCGATCCCGATTAAGCGACAACCCGATGAATCCGCTTCCGTAGTTTTCGCTTCTGAACTCCCCCAGAAAAATTATGGGTGGCCAAGTATTAGTCACGCTCGAGTAGCGCGCTCATATCTGAAATCATTATACCGCCATTATCATTACCGTAGTGCTCAATGTCCAGTAAGGTGGCCCGATTTAATTGAAAGTGATTCAAGGACAAGCGAAAGTGATCTTTGGAAACCTTTAAAATTATTAAAATCGGTACGACGGAATAGATTATAGGCCGTGAACAATGTTTTTCGCAATAAAAATCCAAGTTTAGTGATAACAAAACTAACATTTTGGTGTGCCTTATCTCTGCTTACTCAATCGAATTTGTTTTTATTAAAAATCGTTTGTATAAAAAATCATAAAAGCTCAATAGATTTTAAAGTAAAAATTTATTTTAAAAAATGTTAAAAACATGATTAAGAAATTTACTTTAACCTAGTATAATTTTTTTAAAGAAACTCTTCCCATTTACCAATCCATTAAGATCAAACAATTTTAATTTAATTGTTAAAAAGATTTGCTTTTAATATTATCCATATATACCGAGATTACTTTTGCGTCTATTTAAGAGGAACCACCCTAGTGCTAATACATTCGTAGTCACCCGATCACCTAACCACTCACCCAAATCGCCACTTTGTCAGCGTTTAACCCCTCTGGTGCAAAGGTCGCTCTCTGGAGGAAAATTTCTCGGGTCCGGTTCGGTTTTGCATGCGTCCAGTCTGATGTTTCCCCAGCAAACTTAAAAAAAAATAAACAAAACTATCTGAATTAACCAAGTAATTTGTTTATCTCTCTTTTCGCCCGGAAAAGCTCCGCACAAAAAAACGCACAAAATCAGTAACAATCAGTGTTAAATCGCTTTCCCAGTAGAACGAAATATCGCTAACTATATACACATTAAGCAGTAAACCGAACGGACGTTAAACAATCGCAATGTACGAGCTTCATAATTGCCTAAGATCCGTTTTCTTTGCCACACTCATTCCCGGAACGATCCTACTTAGTTGGCTAACTGGTCTGTAAGTATCCACGCTCGATTCGATGTTGTGCGCTTGTTTAACTACTTATGTAGATATAACTTAAAACCCATTCTTCTGATTTTTAATCTAAACATCGTGACATCGACATTACTTTCGCGAATATCGCCGGCTCTGTTCCGTTCCCGCTTTTTCGTATATAACCGCTTTGCCTACTATTCGAATGTATATATTTTCATTTGTCCCCAATCCATCACGTCCACTCTTGCCATAGCTCACTCGTTTTCCATGTTGTATTCTCACTCACTTTAAGGTATAGTTATTACCACCCCCTCGACAAACTCCTTTCACATTTCACATTTCACCCATTGATATTTTTCGTAGGGTTGGATTGCGATCTCTGCAAGCGTGTCTACTGATCTTTTTCGTTATCTTTGTGGTCCTGCCGCTAATATTTCGATACTCGGTGACGCTCCAACGCGGAATCCTGTTCCTCACATTCAGTAAGTACACTAGAAAGTTAAATGACTTAGTAACATTCGAAAATAGTTGATTGACTGCTAGATTTTGCAGTTTCGTAGACACAAATTTTTTGATTTAATTAACCTAAATATCAAATCAAGACGCGAGTTCTTAAGCATCACAAACGTATGTAAAAACCGTGTATTAGTCAGAACGGCATTAAAAACCGATAAAAAGATACAAGGTTTCTAACTTAGCTTAATTATACATTTTTGTATACTTTTAGACAGTAATTTAAAACTTGTAAAATTAGAAAACAACTATTTTTAGATGTTAAACCAAGTCATTAAGTAAAATTTCCCATAAGATTTATTTCCCAATAAATCAAAAACATTACCTAGACACAAGTATCTAGGTACACCCAAACACTGCATATAATACAATGTTAAGTCAGTTTCCGTATATCGCATGCTTATTTTAAAGTTAATCAAGTGCATCTCCCACCATTTTAGTTAAGTACCCCAAAGGACTTGATCTCACCAAGCCGGAGAGCGTAGGACTGTACGCAACTCGAAACTTCTACATCACCGTCAAGGATCACGATCAGGACGAGGATGGTGTGCGGGTTGGTGTATGGCATGTCCTCCCCAGCAATGCAGTGCGTCGCTTTAAGCGCGAACTACGAGTTGAGGAGGAAGTAGATCACGACCTGGATCAGCACCTGGAAACCGCGCTTGGCAACGAACAGGAGCTGAAAGAGTTGGCGCCGGCCATTCGCTCAGAATTTCCCGCCGTGGTGCCCGAAAACGAGCAGCTCTTCTACGAGCGATTGCTGCGGATGCCAGGTGGCACAGTGGTGCTGTATCTGCACGGGAACACAGCCAGTCGAGGCAGTGGCCACCGATCAGAGGTGTACAAACTGCTGAGGAAGCTCAACTACCACGTGTTTTCCTTCGATTACAGAGGCTATGGGGACTCCGATCCGGTGCCACCCACGGAGGAAGGCATTGTGCGCGATGCCATGATGGTGTTTGAATATATAGCCAACACCACCTCGAATCCGGTAGTGGTATGGGGTCATTCCCTGGGCACCGGAGTGGCCACGCATCTGTGTGCTAAGCTAGCCAGTTTAAGGGAGAGGGCTCCTCGGGGAGTTATCCTCGAAAGCCCATTCACAAACATCAGGGATGAGATACGTCTGCATCCGTTTGCCAAGCTCTTTAGGCACCTGCCTTGGTTCGATTTCACCATCTCAAGGCCGATGTACACCAACAGGCTGAGATTCGAGTCGGATATTCACATCCAAGAGTTCCATCAACCCATCATGATCATCCATGCGGAGGACGATGTTGTGGTGCCGTTTCTGCTGGGCTATCGGCTGTACAGGATCGCCTTGGATAGAAGAAGTCGCTCCTGGGGACCCGTGGAGTTCCATCGATTCGGAGCAAGCCTAAAGTATGGACACAAATACCTCTGCCGAGCGCCGGAGTTGCCGGGGCTGATCCAAAAGTTTGTGGAAAACTACCGGAATGCCGTCTACTAGACGCTATCATTGGGCTTCTCCTCTAGCCCGTATTAATTTATGTATTAGACGAATATTCTAATTTAGTTTTTTACCGCCATCACTCTAACACGTTCCAAAATTTCCGCCCTGTGCAAACAAATTAAAGAAGTCTAAGGAACACGAAAGAACGATGTTTTACTTTTAAAAAGGGTGACTTTTATATTTTTATTTACCCAATATGAAATTAAACACACAAGTGGAGCTATGGAGCTATTGAGCTACGAGAAGAATTATTTTTTACCAAGGGTTTAGATATACCCACAAAAAAAATCCTTGGTCAAAAAATCTTTAACCCGATAGTTGGTCATTCATAAAATAAATTTGAAATATACATTTTTTTTATTCTCGAACAAAAGGAAAATAATAAACAATTATAAAAACTAAACTGTTAAGATTATGGGACTAGAATGCATATTCGACGTTTTTGGCCAACCGCACTTTAAGAGTTCTTTAAAACGGAGTAGGATTTTGATCAAATTTCTTCTGCAAATATACACCTATTGTACATATACATATGACTTTATCGACATTATCATTTAACTTAACAAAAATTACAACTTTGCTGTTTTTTTACAGGAATGCGGTTTCAATTCGAATAAACAAAAAAAATGACAAAATTGTATTACATGTTTCTTTTCCAATTCTTTTTTTAATTCATTTGCTTATAGTAATGGTTAAATAATTTGGAATTACGGTTAAAATTAAGAAATATAAAAAATCGAAATTTAGTTGTTTTAAAGAACATTAATCTTTTGCAATAGCTGGAAGGGTAACAAATTTTGGTTTGGCAAAGTTTACTGGTCCATTTTTGCAAGGATTCTTTGAGGTGCGCTGTAATTTTTAAGCTCGTGATTATGGTGATTGATTAGTGATAAGTGATCATTCACTGTTCTGAGATCATTAGCTGAGATCTTATGCTGAACGCGGTATATAACTGGTATTTCTTGAATTTGTGTAAAGCGGTATTTATTTTTTGACAGTATGGTATTTTTTATCGCTACCCGCGCGGTCACACTGTAGAGATTTTGAGTAAATACTCTATCGTCGCGAAAAACGGATCAACGAAACGGAACGCAAAGCGGACACGGACTGTTTTTTCCGGGGAAAAACGCCGCCTTTCTTTGATTTGTTTGGTGCTGTCGCGGAAAATGTCACCGCCAATCGCCAGCGCTTAGCTGTGAGTGAATAAATAAATAGTTTTTATAAATAATAGAGCACGAAAACACAAGACAAGTTCGCGGAGTTTTAGGAAAAAAGGAGTTGAGAGAAAAGAACATCCTCTGCTCGGGAAACGTTTGTGTATGTTTGTGTGTACTATTATTAACAAATTATAGGCAGTTGCTGAAGCAAAAACTCTATTTCGCGTCGAGAGAGAGCCCAGAAAAATTGGTGTCTACTCCTTGAAAAGGAGTTTTTCGCCTCTTCCTCTCTCTCCCCTGCCCGCTCTCTCTCTTTTGCCTACACGCTCTCTAACTGTGTTTGTTTCCGTGTGAGTGGTGTGTGCGTGCTGCAATTAAAAACACAAAAAGTCAAGCATTTTAATTAAAAATCTAAATCACAATTATTTTTTAAACCGCCAGAGAGGTGGAAATTGCAATTCGCTCTCTTTCTCTCTCTGTTGGAAGCTGAAGAAGAAGAAGCAAAGCAGACGCCGCACACTAATACCAACGCATTTTCGCTGTGGTAACGGAATCAACCAAAATGTTGTGGTAAGTTTTTGTTTTTTTCGACTGTTTTTCTGCAATAATTTATTTTTAATCCAGGAAATGCATTTCATAGTTGATTTTCGATTCTATTTGTTACAGTATTATTTTTATTTGGTTTGCTCTTTCTTCATAAAACCCCCTTTTTTTGTTTGCCAATTTCCTCCTGCTCCCTTTTTCTGCCGCTGCTTCTTCTTCATATACAAACACGCCCTTTTTTGCGCACCTCTCCTTTTGCCTTTGCGTGTGTGTGTGTGCGAAGGCAGTTTTTTGATAGTTTTGCCAACTATTAAGTTCGTTAAAATTTGCGCAAATTAAGTGATCCCTTTAAAAACAGCTGTCACTATTCCGGTTGCTTCTTCTTTTTTCCTGCACCTAAAACCTGTTTTCATTTGATGCATGGGCGGATAGGGAGTAAAGTTTTTTGGGGTATTTTTTTTTTTTGATTTTGTGAGGAACTATTTAAACCATGGAACTAATTACGTTTTTGTTTTTTAATATAAATTGTATGACAAAAACTTTAAAGATCAAAATGACCCCCTCTGGAACCGCCCCTGATTTTATGCCTTGTGTTTGTGGGGGGGCTGAAAGAAGAAGAATCACTATCAAGAGGGGCAGCTGTTCTTTTTCGACTTTGCTTTAATTACTTCTTTAGCTCCTCTCTCGCCCTCTCCTGTATTTGTTGTTGTTATTCTTCTTGTTTTGGCTGCAACTGCGCTGCTTCTTCTTGCGCTTCTTTCGCCGCAAAACAAACAAAAACCTGCCAAATAGGCGAAGAGGAAGAGAAAGGCGAGGTGGAGAGAGAGCGCCCAGAAAGAGAGAGAGAGATGCGCAGATTGTGCGGGTGGGGCAGCCTCGATTTTCCTCCTCTGCTTCTTCTTAGTGTTTGTTTGAACTTTAATTTATGCCACAACTCTCCAGTCGCTGCTTCCTCTTAGCCCTCTCCTGCTGCAAACATTTAAATGTCAATGCACCAGCAGCCAACAACAAACCAAGACTGCAAAACTCCTTTAGCCCTGAAATGGCAGACAACTTTGCCATGACTCATTTTTTGGCTTTAACGCTTGCTTGCCAAATGAAGCGGGCCAAAGACCCGACCCGCAAAACACAAACAAATACAACAGTCATAGGGCCCGAAACAAAAACCCGTTCGCAAATAGGCACAAAATCAGCGTTACGGGTTAACTTGAAAACCCAAAAAGTGAACGAATCAAATTCAAATAAAACCCCAATTTTTTAGTTGCACAATTTCAAGGCGTCTTTTGTATCTTTTTGACGTCTATTAAACTCAGCTGATTTAAAGTCATAGCAAATATAAGCAGAGTTCTTTGTCTTAAGTTTAATTAAACAATAAGCAATATTATGCAATTTAAAAATATAACAATTTGTAATAGAAAATCAATTGTTAAAGCTGTAATGGCTAATAAATTCTTAGTACTTTTAGCATTTAAACATAGAACAGAGAAATATGTCTAAAATAAATAATTATTTTAGAGCTCACATATGTACATATTTCTCCCGTTTTTGTTTATAACAATGTACATACATATGAGATTTCCGTAACTAAAAATTCAACAAAATAATACGATTTACGGAAGTTTCATTGCGGCCTGAAATTTGCATGCCGTTCTCTACCTACTTCACCCATGTTTTTGGCCTACTCTTCATTCTCCTATTCTCTCCTCCTTTCGGTCTTCCCCTTGGGCCAAACCGTTTCCAAAACACATGGCCGCGTGCAACGCGGATTTCGTAATTGTTGCATTAGAACGGGAAAGGTGTAACGAAGGGGAAGAGAGAAAGAAAGAGGGTGTGACGACACAGTTATTTGAGCACCGTTAGCCCAGTTTTCCAGCTGCTCCTAGATAAGATAAAAAACTTAAGTATACCCCGAAAAAACGGAAAACAAAATCAAAACACACATGTCCTCGGTTTACGATTCGCTTTGGTTAATAACAAACAGACAATTTGCTCCCCTTTGCAGTTGTTTTTTATTTGCTTGGCCCATTTCCATTTTATCAGCTTTTAAACGTATAACAGTCGAACTTTCCTAGGTTGGAAATTTGTATATCTTCTGACTTCTCGAATAGCTGTCCAAAATTTGAAGTAACTAAAAGTAAATCAAATATTTAATTTCGACAATTTAATTTGAATCTTTGTGTATTTGCCGAAATATTTATATACAAATTTCACAGGCAAAAATATAAACATATGTATTGTATTTGAAAAATGTAGTTCTAAAATTACTGTGCGCTCACTTAATAGTAAACTCTGAAGTAATTCTAAATTTTTTAATATTAATGCAGATTACAAAAAATAATAAAAAACATCTTTGATGACAGAGTTCTTGAAGTTGTACTGTATCTAAGGTGAAATAGAGAGATATCACTTCTTTCCTTGTATACATTGAGTTTCTGTTGTTTTTGTTTTTGCATTTTTACGATGACTAAAAGTTCGGTAGGCAAAGGCTTACAAAAAAGTTCCAGGTATTTTGGGCGGATGCATCGAAATGAAACTACAGCGAAAAATACCTCAAAATCTGAATCATCAACTGGCCGCGTCAAGTTTTTGTTTTTGTGACTAACTCGGTGTCATATCAGGCAGCTTTAGCCTTCGAAAAAAAACAAAGAGCGCGGGGAGAAGAGGTTCGTTATCGATGCATTGACCCCTGAACTCTGACAGAGATGTGTCTACAGCGAGCCACCCACATGGATGCCACAACAAATCCAATTAACATTTCCGCATTGTTGTTGGCAAGGCTTGTCCACTTCCACTTCCACATCCATTTCCTCCCACTCTCCACTCATGCCATCCAATCCAATCCATTTTAATTCAGTTTGCATCGGAATCTGAATCTGTATTTGAGTTATGGAGATGCGGGACCAACATGAAGAGCTAGGAATCTTGAGACATGTTTTTTTCTCTCCCCGGGTTTTTATTCTGCGTTACCGCTAGCTTCCTTCCACTTGGCCAAGGAAATGGCTCGTGACACAGTTCTTTTGTCTAATGACTCTATAACTAAAACTCCGAGGAAGACTAACAACCCAGCAATTGCATGGCCATTTTTCAATAAATCAATGCCACACAGAGAGAAATAGCGATCGAACTTGGGTAAAATGTGTCTTTTGTTTTTGGTACCGTTAATAAAGAACGATTTTCAGTCTATCAAATGTTAATTTTTTTAACAATTTCAAGATATAAAAAGTTTTTTTTTAATATTTTTTACTTTACCAGAATTAAAAAGTTTCAGATCGATACACATTTAATTGGAACAAAGGTACTTTTAATTAGGAACAACTAAAATGTTTAATAATTGTTTCCAAATTTTTTTCCCAATGCATTAAATATATTTTTTATACGCCACCTGCATAATTCATAATCCACAAATGTGGAGACCGGCAATCGGAATCGGATGTGTGGAACGTGTTTGGATTTTCTCATTAGAAAATACCCCTTGGATTACTCTTTGCCACGCAGACTAATTAATATCTTTCACTTGACCGCTTGTTGATTCGACCATTTGCTTTTGTTTATATCATTTGGATTTGTGTCTGTTTTGCCTCTTCATTGTTCTGCGCAAATTCAGGAAATGATTTGATCTGATTCGATTGAATATCGGCGAAATTATTTTGTTTGTGACTCACAAATGCCAAGCTAGACAGATAAAATAATTGTATCTTGGAAGGCAAGGTGGGGATACGCGGGAGGAAGATTAAACGTCGTGCCAAGCGGCAATTAAGTAATAGTTAATGGAGGGAATTAGCACGCCAGACAACAAGGGATAGCTGACAGTGCTGAAAACTGGAAAGTGCCGCAGATATTCTTAAGTCTCTACTTTTCAGATTGCTCTACCCTGTACAAAAAAATTAAAACCAACCAAGTGACGCTGGTCCAGATAACATAACATTTTTTAATTAAGCAGTATCACTTACCTAAATATTTGACCTAATTAATATACATATTAGTTTTAGAAGATAGCTTAACCATATATTGACTCTTTAAGCAAAGAGTTTAAAAAGTGTGCAATATGTTTAGTCTTAATAAATAAGCAAATGTGAAATATACATTCCATATAGTCTTAAACTTGAGAATTCTGAGAAGCCAATCATTAATTTATACAATTGTTGTTTAATATGGGAAATAGGAATTTTACTAGCATTTCTATTCTTAATAAAGGTTTTGTAATACAATCACATATTTTTTTCTCTGTAATTTAAGAGGTACCGATTTCTCCATCATCTTAGTGGAAGATTTATTCTTTTAAAGCTTGTTGCAATCGGAACGAGGAAAATCGTCAGCCGTCAACTCAGATTAAACTTGAACATTCTCATACAAATGTGCCCTGTTTGCGTATACATAACATACAAATTGTGTATATGCGATGAATCTGAGAGCTATATAAGACATATAATGCAGATATAACCGGGGCGCAAACTGCACAGATAAGCGGAAAAGTCAGAAAACGAAATTCGCTTAAGTGGGCAGCTTTCATTGTCTTTTGGATTCTTCAGCTGCAGAAGAGTATACAAAAAATGACAGAAAAATGTAAGCCATGAAATGTGAGTGGCCAAAAGAGTTCCTGGCTGTAAATATGCTCGTACATTTGATTAGACCTCCCAGCTGGGACTTCACTGTAGTTGGCCATGGGCATCGCACTTCGTACTTAACCACGTTCTCCCCAAGTTGTTTGGCCTGGTAATTGCTCTGGCGTTTAACCATTTTTTACGGCCTAGATATTTTGCCACAACAAACAGAAAACGGCAAGCAGAAAAAAGATGAAAAGCTAAGAAATACGTGGACCCAGCCCACAGTTTCATGGGTTTCCCATCTCCAGCTCGTCTTCTGGGTCGACTACTTCACGCTCTAACGCTTGGCTTGCTGTATATGTACGTTTATGTATATCCCAACCCTCTTTTTGCAGATGCAGTGCATCAGATTGGGGCAGATTAATTAAAACAAAATTACGATGTCTGCGGCTAATTTACAATTGTTTAAAGTTAGACGATTGTGGCATGGTGGAAGCTTTCTCGGTAGTATCCATATTTGGCCAAAAGGCAATTCATTCAACCCATAAACAAAAAGTATATTTGCGGACTCGCTTCTCGGAAAGATTATTAAAAGAACAGCAAAGTACGAACATTTGTTGCTTTCCGTTTCAAGGTAAGTTACGATGTGAAAATTGATCATGAAAATGTGCAGAGCAAAGAAATCTTTAAAAAAACATGGGAATATCAACATTTCTTAGAAGCCAAAAATTAATTGAATTCTGTTGTGAGGGATTTGGTGTGGAAAGGCCTCAAAACATTGCAGATAAAAGCATTATCTTCAAATACGAAGGCTTCCCTCTTGACTCGAAAACGGGAAGTGCTCCACTGATAAAATCAAAACAAATACAATTGGGTTTTATTATGCTGCGACCACATCTGAAATATTTCTATTTGCTTCAGAAAATACTGAAACAAAAATATTTAAATTTGTTCATACATTTGGCACCGATAAAATTAGGGAATATTCCCCTGATGATTCACAAGAGTTTTGATATTATTTGCAAAAATTTATTTTAAGGAAGTTTAAGTCATGCTAAAAGTTTTTAAAGGTTTACAAAATTTAATTAAGAATAATATTATCACAGACTGACATATTTATTGTCGCTTTTCCAAATATTATGTAAAATATATTTTTCTTCTTCTTGTTTTTAAAAAAATTGTATTAAATAAACAAAAAAACTTTGAATAAATTACGAATTACAATTTTAAAAAGTGTAGCTTTCTTTAGTTCTTAATTTGAGATTTACAAATGTGAGTTGGGTAAAAGTATTTAACAGTGCTCAAGTTTTATAAAATTTGAATTAGCGAAGATTGACTGTATAATCAAGTCGAATTGCTTGGGAACATAATTATTGTGAGACCGATATCCCCATTGCTAGGTTTTTCAGCGATGGGCGGTCATGGAAACCGAATTCAAATCGCGTCGATGTTGCAGGCGAAGCTGATTGCAAAGTCAATCCATCCCGCTTTTTTCCCCAGACCGACTTCTCCCCTTGATCCCCTTCTTATAGCCCCCGCACTTTGCTCAATGGAATTGCAAGCACTTGAAGTGCTTCCGGTCCCTCGGTTTTGAAGTCTGAAGTTTCCAACATGGGCAAAAACAACGAAAACAGAAAATATAAAATGCCAGCAACAATAACACCATCAGCGGGAAGTGAAAAGTGGGTGGGGGAGAGGTGTGGGCCCCAAGTGGAGGACCTGAGATTTGTTTTTTGTTTTCAACTAAAAGCTTCCACTAAACTTCAATTTGAGTTTTTTTTTTTCTTTTTGCCATGGATGCAGTTTTTAGGATGGTTTTTCTAGTAGTTCTTTTTTGTTTCCCAGATCTTGATCGGTTTGGGGACTGGTCCACAGGTGGCGTTGCACACTTCCGTCTCGTTTTCCCTCGGTATATCCATCTCTTTTTTGCCCCTTTATACATTCCAATCTTCCTGGACAATTTGTAACTTGAACTCTTTTTGTTGGCTGCCTTCCCGTTCTGCTTCTATTGTTATTTCTCGCCCAATTGCAGTGACTTTTCTCCACCCCTTTTTCTCTTTTTTCTCACTTTTCCACCTCCTTTCTCCGCCTCATTTTTTAGATTTGGTATACCCTTTCAGAGGATATCATCTCAGAGTCATCGTAAGCGGAGAATCACCTATTGTTATTTTAAGGTTGTGACGGAATGAATTTACAATCAACTTAAATTTGATTGCAGGCTTTACTTAAACTAGGGAAATTTAACTGTATATCTAGTCCATCGAATTGACTTAACTTTTGTTAGTAATTTTTTTTTCTAAACGCCTCTAAGTATGCATTATGTTTTTTAAATAAGAGGTACTTTTAATATAAACTCAACTATAGCTTTCAGTATTTTAAGCGATTTTTATTGTAATGTTTTCACTGCAAGGGTATTTCAACTTCGGCTTGCCAAAGTCATCTTAATCGCTCGTTTCCCTTTAGATTATATTATGATTATGATATTTTTATGATGCTCCCCACTTGAACTTTGTGCACCGCCAGCGGATTGTGGAAAAGCGAGGGGGGAAATGGGAGATGGGGGTTGTGCTGCATTGTGACAGAAATTGTAGGCACCACACTCCATTGTGCCAGTGACAGTGTAATAATTTAATAGACTTCCCCTTTGTAGTGGGAAATGTTTGACTTGGTTCTCCGGTCTTTTTTTTTTTTTTATCAGCTGGAGACACAAATTCCCCAACACTACCTACCGACAACAGACAATTGAATCATTATTCAATAATTATCGCTGACAAGAAAAACAAAAAAAGATTTGCCGCGCTCCATTAACTTTACGCTTTGAAGCAAAACGCCGACCGAAAAAAAAATATGTTTTCCAAATATGCCCGTTCCACTCCTCAATTTTCCGCCACGAATCAGAGCGAAGATCGATCTTTGAAATGAGTTAAAAGACGATTGGCTGTCTAGGGTTAATTTTTTTTGGTTAGGGCAACGCTAGACAGCCACGCCCACAATCGAAAGTCACTGACCCACAAAGTGGTTGCCTAGAGAAAAAGATGCAACAGCTTTGGCAAAATTAATAACTTGTAGATACATTTTTAATTTGCAGCTACTGCCAGAGGCGAATCAAAGAAAAAAAAATGAAGAAAAGACGAAGATCATGATGATGACTTGCCGCTTGGCTAGCCATGTTTTTTGATATGCCTGGGAATTCAGGTCATCGAGAACACAATTTCCCATCTGAAACTATATGTCTCATTCTTCTCCGATCCAATCCATCCCCATCGATTAACGCCAGCTCCTTTTGCAAATCGATCAATTAGATCTTTCGGCACAAAAAGATCACAAGTACCGAAGAGCGACCCAAATAAGCAGTCAAATTGTGGAGTAATTCCATTTGGCCAACACGTGTGCACAGGTCCCAAAAGACCGGCCCAAGTCCCTTGTCGGGAGTCCCACAAATGAGTGAAAAGCAGACAAAGCCTGGCCCCAAAACCAGTTACCACCGAGCTCCTACCCTGGAAACTCCCCTTAGGGGCCAAAAGGCAAAAAGCAGCAGAGCAGACAACAGAAATTACCGCATAAAGCGAGTGGCAACAAGACAAATGAAAGGGGGAGTTTTGGGGGCAGGAAAAGTTAGCCAGACTTAATGAGGATTCGTTGCGACTTTTATGAGCTGCAAGTGAGAAATGAATGAAGAGCACTGAGCCAAAAACTGGCGACTTAAGCTTGTTTTATATAGTATGTACTATTATAAATTTTTTAAATAATAATAGACCAAATAAATCCATAAAATTTATTTATGGGTGTTATCTATTTTGATGTAACCGACCAGAAATCGAGAAATATAATGTGTAATAGCCTGATTTCATTGCCGCATTAGTGGACTTTTGTGGAAGGTATTTCCTGCCAGAGATCCAGCAGTAATGCATTTTGTACTGCGTGCAGACTATGCAGCGTGCGCTATTGTTTTCAGTCATTTGTATGCAAAATAGATTTTATATTCGAAAGAAATACAAATTGCTCCATCTTTGCATAAAAAAACCAGCTGTTGTAGAGGTATTTTTTCTAAAAATGTTCGGGGCGAATGATTTTTAATCGCATTTATTTTAAATGCGGCATTTAGCCCTTTGGGATTCCCTGTGCAAATAAATGGGTATTAGGCTAAATGCCTTTTAATGTGCCAATGGAATCCGGCTATAAAATGTAATTAAACTTTAATCGAATACTAGTTGCAAAAACATTAAAACGTATATTAAAGCAAAATAACTTAATAACTATTTTAACAATAAATCTATAAGGTTTTCTTTCTGTGTAGTAAGAGGAGTAAGGTGCAGACTGATGAAGCGGAGTTAAGGGAGATTGTAGGGGCTATAGGGATGGAGCTGGAAGAGTGTTGACTTAACCACCTCTCCTGTGAATAGGATACAAGAGTGGTTCGTTTGGGCTGACAAATTGTTAATATCACGCGAGGAGGGAAATGAGTCAACTCCTAACCCACTGACATCATCGGGAACGGTGGAAATTCCAGAAAAATTACACAAAAATGTGTCTCAAGGGGAGAGCTTAAAAGTGTTCCGGGAACTGCCCAGAAGTACAGCGAATATTGCTAGAAGTTACTTACGAGTGAGTAAATAGTATTGTGATATAAATATGTTTTGGCAAACAGTATAAACATAAGCACAAGTGAGTTTGTCCACCGATATATATGCGGTAGTCACCCTTTAACCGGGCTAAACATCGAAATTCAAAACGACAACATTGAAAAAGTCTCCCGAACCCCGAACTTTGCTCCCTCAGAGAACTTCCTCCCTTCGATGCAGAGAGCCAATCTAAGGTTTAAACTCCTGTTCAGGGGTTGCAATCCCAAACCACCCCTATACCCACACTCTCGTCTGAGTATCCTCCCCATTTAGCTGAGTGCCAAATATTTCACTTGTTTTTTAATTTTTGCTCTCTCTGTTTCTCTGTTTGTTTTATTTTGTTCAGGTTTTTATTTTGGATAATTGCCCAGGGGCGTCATTTTCGGGGGTGGGCACACTTCTTTGGCCAGAGGGAAGCGGCACATGTGCCCAGCCCCTCCTACTTTTCGACCCACACCTTAAGTTTGCCCCTCAAAGGCTTTGTTTTATTTTGGAATATGCGAAAATTAACTGGTAAAATGTTGGCCCATTAACAGGGGTAACTCATCCTCTACAAACATTTTCCAATTAAAAAAGTCACCCAACTCCCCACTTCTTCTTTCCGCAGCAATGTTGCATCAACATTTCCGGGTAAAAAAAAAAAAAAAAAAACTACAAGTGCGTGCTTTTGAATGAAGGTTTTTCCAGGCGGAACTCTATGACGCAAGCTGAGGGTTTTGGGGAAGGTTCGGGGAGTGGGGAAAACTAGGTCAAAATTCTTGGCCCAAGATGTTGCCGCGGGGCGTGGCTGCGAGGGGCGGCCCAGATCTTCTCTAGGGCGCTGACCTGATTTTTTCTCCGCCTCTAAAATGCAAATGCCTCGTCGTTTCATTTTACTTTTGTTTATTGCGGCTACCATTATGACTTGTGTCTTTTGTCATTGCCCAAAAAATAGAAAGAAAAAGTCCAGCAATTCGTTTCAGGTTGCTTTGGTTCTGATTCCGAGTTGATTGTTCTGCGCGGGTTATTAATTCATCAGCAAGGCTTTCACTGCTGGCCATACTTAACTGATGGGTTCTATTCTGGTGCGGTTTTCAAGGTTCCAAACTATCGATTAATCGATGGGGAGTTATTCTCAAGAAAAAACGTAGTTTATTACTTTTTCATTCCGAGTTCGTTGACCTATGTGCTTTTTCTCTCTCTCTCTCCTTTTTTTTTTTTTTTACTTTTTCAGCTGCTTTTAAGGCAATTGCCTCATTACGCAAATGCCTCATAAAATATTGTGTGCGATGTGGTCAAAACGATTTGGCCAATATCAATTCATACCCATTCGGTCAGAAAAAGGACCACAGAAAGGGCTGTTCGATTAGTTTTCAATAGAGCAAGTTAGGTGGAAAAAGTGAATTCAACAACTTTTCCAACTTCCCTCGTTGGCTAGAAAAAGAATATGGCAAACATGGCCAGTCAGAAAAAAAGAGGGGGAAGTTCTCATTGATTTTCCCACCAAAAGAGGTGGTATCTGTGGGATACACGTGTGCCTGCACTTGATTTACGAGCTAAAACTGTAATCGCATCTATATCTGTATCCTCTTCTTTTCCGGTCTTGCAGATCTCATACCCTCTGGAAAATCGAAACTCTGGAAGCGAATTTCCCTCCACAGCAGGAAACCGAAGAGAAACCACAGCTGAAGCAGCTAGGAAAACAACACAAACCAAATTGCAATGACGTAAGTTTACACGGCGGGCAGAACATTTGACAATGAATAGATACAACACTCGCCCATTTACTTACGTATCTGCCAGATACAAGTTTTCTTGTCAATCGCTTGTGAAGGACATTTCAATTAGGCAAACGACAATTTCTGACTTTCATTCAAATTGAGTTCAATTCACATATTCTCCGAGCTTCACATTTTCTGAAAGTCTGATTGTCACCTTAAAATTGCTTGTCTATGACATTTATGGGTCAACATTTAAGGTGGATATTTGCTGGCACTGAAAAAGCTCAACTTTTAGTTAAACAGTTGCGCTTTCCTTTCCTTCAGTTGAGGTGCAAATCTCTCTCTTTGCTTGACACCTCGAAATTGATGTGTAGGAAATTTATGGGTCGACCTTTTAAGAAACTCATTTGCCCGAATTTATGGCAAACCCCCAAAACCCAGTTCCCTGGGGATGTGGGGTTAATTTTGGGGAAGTAGAGCAGCTAGCTCCTCGTTTATTAATCCCCATAATTTGTTTTGGTCTAAAAGCGGGGTGCGGCTTCCCATTTGGGGAGTTTGCCTACTGGAAAGCTGTTAGAACACCATACCCTCACGATAAATGAATTGTGAATAAGCAAAAACGTTGCAAGTTTGCGTTTATTCAGTTTATGTTTTTTTTTTTTTTTTTTTTTTTTTGGGTGTGTCATCATTAAAATGTTGTCTCCAAGGAAATCCGGTCAGCCAAGCCAGCGTGTGCTTTAAACTTAATTTCTGGGCAACTTTTCGCCTGAATTTGTCCAGTTCGTTTTGGGTACCCAGTTGAAATTCCGCCGCCCAATGGGTAACATTTGTCCCACGGAGCCGCTCGAGGGGAGTCTGCCAAATTGGTGAGGGGCAGATGCATCTGGCGCCTGTTTATTAAATGCATCTATCAGTGAAGTGCTCCCTAATTGCCGCGCCATAATTGCTGAGTTGCTGGCTTATCGAGTGCATTAATCACATCGAATTTTGGGAAAAGAACGGTTTTTGAAAAATCTATTAAACCCCTTAAGTTTGCGGACAAACAAAAAAAGTTTCCTCCTGTTTACTTGGCTACAAACGAAACGAGTTTCGGTTTTACCGTGCATTATTTGTGTTTGAGTTTAAGTCACATGAATGTGAATATATGTACATAAGTAAATATGAGTGACTCCTCGAAATCCAACTTTAATCCTTTTGGTTTCGAGCTTGATTGAAGTCGGTTTCAGTAAGCTGAATGGATCCGCACCTATCGTCACCTGTGCCGGAGGATAAGGAGGTTAAGGAGTAGGTGCTAGAGTGTGACCCAAATCCATGCTTTTGTCGGGCTTTATAAGTGACTGTTATACTGAAAGAAAACTTGATTTGATTTTGTATGTTAAAAGTGGTTTAAAAGAACAGAACATGTTGCATTCATAGAACAACAATATAAGTAATCATCGAATAGTTTAGTGAATACTTTATGGAAAGTATAAAACCGAAAAAAATGGGATTATATAAAACTGTTTTAAGAACAAATCACTTATATAGAAAAGCATTAATAGAACAACATTATAAGTTATCATTGAATAATTTAGTGAATACTTTATGTAAAGTATTAAACTGATAAATAATGGGATTATATTAAACTGTTTTAAGAACAAATCACTTATGTAGAAAGCATACTAGCAAAGTAAAGATACAAAGTACACAAATTTGTATTTAAGTTTGGAACTAGTGTAAAAATTATATGTTGTGTTTTTCTCTCAGTGTATTACCGGCAGGAAGCGCTCCTCCCGTGACGAGTTTATCGCGCAGTGATATTCGATATTGATTGAAGCCCCCACGCTCCCCCCAGCACTTCTTGATGTTTGCCCGGGGCAAACCGTTTTGAGTCTCCTGACTGCCTGGCAACCTACTTTGTGACTCCGACTGCTCACATGTGTGGGCTCTGTTTGTTTTCATTTTTTTTTTTTTTTTGTTTTTCTGCTCGCTGTCTGCCTGCGGGTCTTTACGGACAGACATATGGATTATGGTACTCGCACTCGATTTGCCCCTAAGAAACCAGAGAAATATTTAGTTGCCAAATCATTTAAGCCGCGGCACACGCTTTGGACCAACAAAAAAAAAATACACTGAACTGAACCATTCTGACAGAGCCATTAAGGCTAGACGATAATCGGTCGGCTCAAATCGGAGATCGGTGAACCTCCAACAACCACTACACAACCACTTACAATGGGCCACAATAATGTTAATTGGAAATTACGTTTAGGAATTGTTGAGGGGCAAAAACCGAAACAGAAACCGAGTCGGTAACAGAGATTCAGTGCTCTCAGAGTTATGGAACTCCCAGTTGAGATTTACTATTTTATATATGAATTTTTCATAACATGCTACAAGCTGTACGCTACCTTTTCCCCGCTTTTCCCCCCGTTCCCGCCCTAATCCCCGCTTTTCGCCGCCAAAGAACAGTTGAAATGGAGGGGAAAAAAAAAACGCAGAGGAAAAAATACTTGTAATAGTCACTCGAGGGGGAAATATAAATTATTGAGCTCGTTTCTTAAGTAATTATCGCACTGACGGACGGAACCAACTCACTGAATCACAAACTGACCGAATGACTAACTGACGGATGGAGAGAAGGACAGAAGTACAGAAGGACGGACGGACTGACTGACGGACTGGTTAAGCGACGATCACGAGATTGCCAGCAGAAATGCCCCAAGCTCAACTTTGTATGTTTCGAGCGTTTATCGTATACCCTTTTAAACTGCATGGTATTTATTGTTTTGTTTAAAAGATATCTGTTATATATTTCATGTAACCTTCGGGAGAGGCTTGGTAGAATCATGTTTTTAAAGCTTTCGATAGCTGCTTTTGTTAGAAAAATAGGATTATAATAAGGCAATGTCATGCCATTAAATTTTGCATTTTAAAAATTAATAAATGGGCGATTTAAAAAATTGTATTTTAAGGTCAAAAAAGTAAATGTTATTTATATATTGAAGAATTTTAAATAATGCTGTCATAATAAAACCCCCTATGCAATTCTCTCTTTGTAAGAAAAGATAATGTTTTTAATAGTTTCTATGCAGACGACTTCCCCTCATCTTTTAATTGTCATGGCATTTGGGAATCTTCTGTAGAGGCTGTGAGTCAGGTTGTGCTCTATCTACCTGGCCATTATGCTGCGGGGTCATACCGGCTCAACCGCCGTAGCACAACTCATCGTTTCTCATTATTTTATTGACTTTGAAGTGTAATTATTTGCCTTTTAGACGAATTCAAAGCGCAGCAGCCGCTAAAATAAGAGAAAAAATAGAGATTGTGAGTCGATTCTCATTTTCTCATTTTCTCGCTCACGTCTTTGCTGCTCATTCGCTTTTATATATATTTTTTTTTTGTTTTCCCCCTCGGCTTTGTTTGGCTTGGCCTCGACTAAGAGATCGTTTCGGTCTGGGACCCAGTCTCGATCTCGGTCTGGATCTTGGCTTTAGTCTCCAGCGGGTCTTGAGTGCGTTCGGACGTGTCCAAAGATCGGCGACCGGTGTTGTGTTGTTCAGTGGGCAGAGGAGCCGAAAAGAGCCTAGGCAAACATAAACTCGATATTTCCGATCGGTTGTTCGGTTTGGTGGCTTCGTGTGTTTACGTGTGGGATCGATCGTGGGATCTGCTTAGTGTCTGTGACGCCTCTGCAAATATTGGCCAACGGTTAATGGCCATGAAGAAGCTCTATGCCAAGACCTCGTTCACCAGCAAGAAGCCGTCGAGTGCCGCCAATTCCACGCCGATTTTGGCCTATCAGCAGCAGCCGGGCAATGGGGGGATGTGCGAGTTTCAGGTGGCTCCCGTTCCCCATTCCGGGGAGCTGATCCGGCGCAGCCAGAGTATGCATCACAAGATGTCGCCTCCCGTCGACGGCTTGGGCTCCAAATCGGAATACTATAGCATTGAGGAGCTGCAGGAGTTGGATTTGCTGGACTATCGCCATCCCATGTACCATCATTATCAGCAGCAGGAGCTGAGGCAGCGCTACCACGAGCACGAGCAGTTGGTCTTGCAGTTGCCCAAAGCTAGTCCCAAGGCAGGGCCCATCTATGAGGCACCTCAGAGATCTCAGCCGCAGCAGCAACAGCAGCAACAGCAGCAGCAGCAGCAGGATCAGATGTTGTATGTACCGACAGCAACTGAAAGAGATACATCAAGTGCAGCCTCATCGATAGCCAGTTCATCTACCCTAACTCTCTCCCCATCCCCATCCTCTCCATCTTCTCTGATCTTTTCCACTTTGCGCAAATGCGTTTCGCCCTCGAATCCGAGTCCCTCGGTGAATCGGAATCTGAACCAACCCTCGAAAACTCAACCCTCCAAACTGGGCTGCTCCATGTCGTTTTCAATTAGAACAACAACAACGGCAACAGCAACAGCAGCAACACCGCCGACACAACAGCAACATCAGCAACAGCAGGCACAGCAGCAACACAAGCAACATCTCTATAGCAACATACATCATTATCTGCTCCAGCAACAACAACAGCAGCAACAACAACAACAACAGCAACAGCAAAAATATCACACATTACAACGTCGCCATAATTCGGTCAAAGATAAATTCATTGGGGGCTTTACAACGATTTTTGCGTATGTGTAACCCACTTCCCTACGCGTCTGTCCTTGGGTTCTGTAATAACCCCCTATTTTCCCACTTTTCTCCTTTAATTCTCCACTCTCAGCACACAGCGTTCGACCCTGGATTTATTTGCGTTTTTGCAACTTATTCTTCGTTTTCTTTTTAGCCGCTTAGCGAGATTGGTCAGAAATCAAAGAACTCTTAACCCCACATCATCCAGCTCAACTCCCCCCGCACTTGCCGTTTAATCATAATTATAATTTAACGCCAATTAAGCTGGAAAACGATTTCGTGTGCACACGAATCTGCATCTGCATTTGCACTCAACTGCAGCTCCAAAACCTGAGCTTAACGCACGAATAAATCCCTCGGCCATGGAAAATTTCACCTGCCACATATTGTAAACACTCCCAGAGCGATTTTCAGTGGCTCAATTATAGGCATACCCTTAGCATCCCATTTTGTTGCCCATTTGCTGCACACTTTTCGAATTTCATCTGGGTTTTCCAGGCAGCTGCACAGCAGAAAATCTATTTTCAATAAAGTTTCAAACTTAATAAATAGCGATTTTTTTTTATTAGAAACATCATTTGTCTAAAACTTTAAAACTTGTATTTTTGTTTTAAAAACTTGAACACAATTGAACACAATATTAGTGAAAAGTTATCCACATCCTATTAAAATGATTTTTAGATTTCGCATATTATAACTATGATTATAATTTTTTATCTGCTTACTTACTTTTATTTTCAGTTTCTTATGAAACGTTAAAGATTTTATGATTCACGATTCTTGGTTTTAATCTTTGATACAGAATTAAGATAATAGTACAAATCCACGTATTAATCACGCTTTAAAGCACACTTTACGTGCGAAAGTGATCAAAAATTTTCGTTTTGTAAGGGCAGAAGTATTTTGTCAATGAAAATGAATGATTCACAAAACCTATTTATAATCACAGTTAAAAAGACTTTTCACTCTAATTACCTTTTGACTTGAGTCCTAACAAAATAACACGTAAAAGTAAACGAAATACTTTTACCAACTTCTTTTTGCAAAACTTCATTTCCTTTAATTACCATTTAATACGTAGTATCCAATTTGTGAGATGGAAATCGTTTCAATGGTAAAAACAGAAATTTAAAAATTGATTGAGCGCTATTGTTTTACGATTACTGTATTACAGTGTGCAAAAACTTCACTTTCGTTGCCACGAATTCGATGCAAATCAAAGCCGCAAAAGCAGGCAGGCTCATACGACTTGGCTCCGATCTGTCGGTTGTTATATAAGGCCCTGAAACGGCGCACAGCTGTGGCCAGCATTTGGATTCGGATTCGGATTGGGTTCCGTCCGCCCGTCCGAATGTCCGTCCCGCCGATCTGTGCACTCCATTTAAGTGCAAAACTACTCGCGGCTTTTGGCCGGGCCAAGTCTGATGCGAGAATTCTGCAGACTCGACTCGTTTGGCGGCTGCTCTCTGTCATTATCTCTCTGTCCCCCAGTAACACACACAACTCGCAGCAACTCGCAGCAACTCGGAGCAACTTAGAGCAACTTGGAGCGGTGCAGGCCAGGCCAGCAAAAAATACAGAAAAAAAAAACGGAGCCATAGGATAGAAACAAAGCCCCAAGTTGAGAAAAGGCAAGGCAAGGCAGCTCGTCATCGCCTTTGCATTTTTCCAATGAAGGCGTTCATTTGTAGCTTGCCATGTTTACTCGGTGGCTAGCTTTAATTGTCAACAGCCTGCGGGTAAAGAATGTTAAAGGTTGAGAGCTTGCGTTCATATTAGAACTTTCATTAGAATCATTTAATCGGTCCGTGCGACTCGAGACGATCAACTGCTGCATGCTGCTTGCTGCATGACAGGTGTGTGAGCACACAAAGAAATGCATTGCACTTCCTGTCCTGAAACTTGGGGGAGGGGGGGATTAGAAGGGGTTGGCTGGCATAGATCAAAGCCCTTACTCACTGGAGTCGTGTGAGAACTCTGGAAAATCACACTGAAGTAAAGTGCAGTGGAGTGGGTTTATAGGGGAAAATATTATAGAGCAGATTTAATGATCTGAAAACGATTACTCATTGCGACATTCATTCTGGGAAGTCTTAATCGAGTTTAAGAAGTCGTATTTAAGTTGGCAAATCAATTTCTTTGAACTTGTTAATTCTTTCGGATAAGCCTTATTAAGCTAAACCTTAACTTTAAATACAGAAGTTACTTTTGAATCACTACTACTATTTAAAATTAGAACAAGCTTTTTAAAGAACTTCTAATTCCATTAAAACAATGTATACAAATTTGTATCTTTATATTAAGCTCTTTTTAGTGTTGATAATAAAAAAGTCCAATTTGAAGACTTTATTGAGCCCAGCTTCCGCTTCAGCTTCCCACGATCTTTCTAGTTTTTTTTTAATAAAACAAATGATAAATCAGGTTTAGAAATTGTTTATTATTAAACATTCTCGAGATATTCTCACTTATTAAGACGTTGCTGTAAGAAAACTATTTCTGCCGAACAAAACTGAAATTCTAAGAACTCCTATGTTTTCCACACTTTTCTTTAGTTTTTCCTTGAGGCGAAAGGTATTCTATAGTTCTGATATGTGATCAGTTTTCCCCTTAAAAGTCTTTATATGTCTCCATCATCTTTCTCATCCAAGCTACTACATCCCACATTTAAATCAAGCAACTAATCCAACTAATTACTCCACCATTTTTTCTTTCAGTGAGCAGAGTATAATTGGGGCCAGAGCCTCTGTGATGGTGTACGATGACAACCAGAAGAAGTGGGTGCCTTCGGGCAGTTCGTCGGGATTGAGCAAGGTGCAGATCTACCACCACCAGCAGAACAACACCTTCCGAGTGGTGGGGCGAAAGCTGCAGGATCACGAGGTGGTGATCAATTGCTCCATTCTGAAGGGACTGAAGTACCACCAGGCCACGGCCACATTTCATCAGTGGCGCGATTCGAAATTCGTCTACGGGTTGAACTTCTCGAGCCAAAATGATGCGGAAAACTTTGCAAGGGCCATGATGCATGCCCTGGAAGTGAGTAACCGATCTCGCCCCCATATGAGAGTAACTGATCTCGTTTTTTAATGAAATGAAATGTATTTTCATGCAGGTGCTCAGCGGACGCGTGGCGAACAATCCAGGTGGTCCGCCCACAAATGGAAATGGCTACGAGGAGGATATGGGCTATCGCACGATGACCAGCGAAGATGCGGCCATTCTGCGGCAGAACAACAGCATAGGTGGCCACGTCACGCCCTCGGCTCAGACGCCCACCTCGCAGACCAACCAGAACAGCATCCCCCAGAGCCCACCGACGCCCCAGGGTCATCACCGCACCAGCAGGTAGGCTGCACTCTCATTAATTGTGTTGGATATGCCATGCTCATTATAAAGCGAAAACCCATTAACTTCTTGTCAAAGCTGGGAACCATTAAAGGAATAATGATCAAATCTTATTTACATTTAAAGTTCATCCCTAACCATCTTCTTCAAACTTTAAATTTCATTTTTGTAACCAATTTTATGTCTTGTTATGAAAATGGTACAAAGTTAAAGAAACTATAAGATTGTACACACAGAAAACAAAACGATGGCCCTGCCATATGTATATGTACTCCCTTATATATATGAGAGATTAATCGTTTAGGTCACGTTTGGGTCAATATTGAGTTTATTGGAGTTTATTGCTTTTCGTTAGTAAAACACATATACCAAAGGAACTTCTTTAACATTTAAATGAGCAGAACAGGAAGAAAGTAAAGTTATCCCCAATCAACTATAAGCAATTGTTAAATAGTAATTGAATAAAGTAATAAAAAAGCAGTAGACATCAGTTAATTATAAAAATATTAAAAATATATTTACATTTACTCACTTAAGTGGGAAACTGTTGTTCTGTCCACTCACGCATGAGCCACACCATCCAACACTTATCTTCGTATCCGTGTCTCATCTCTCACCACTCATTGATCAATCCCCATTCCTCGCCGAACCTTTGCTCACCCAAAAAGGAATTCCCTCAGCGCCCCACCGGCACCGCAGCCCCAACAGCAGCAGCAGCAACAGCAGCAGCAGCAGGCGCAGCAGATGGGTCAGCCGGGATCCCATTACGGACCCACTGGCAACGGACCCACTTCCAATGGCCTGCCTCCGCAGGTTAACCCACAGATTCCGCCGGCACCGCAGCAGCAGCAGCCACAGCAGCAACAGTTTCAGCAGCAGCAGCAGCAGCAACAGCAATATCAACAGATGGTACAGGCTCAGGCGGGCTATGCGCCCAATCAGGTGAGTGCCACACGCTATAACCTCGCCCCATCCCATAGTCCTCATGCGGTATTTCTGTTTCATTTCATTGACAAATTGGCTTCATCCCGAATCTGAATCTGAATCTGAATCTCCTGAAAAACCCTGAAATCCCCGCACCAGCAGTATCAGCAACCCCACTACGTGCTCTCCAATTCTAATCCCAATCTCACTGTGCACCAATACCCGACACAGCAGCAGCAGCCGCAGCAGCAGCAACAGCAGCAGCAGGCGCCCCAGCCGCCGCTCCAGAACGGTGGAATGTACATGGTGGGTCACGGCCATCTACCGAGCTCCGCGAGCGCCAACAGTGTCGTGTACGCCAGCCAGCAGCAGATGCTCCCGCAGCCGCATCCGCAGGCCCCTCAGGCGCCGGCGATGCCGGCTCCGGGCTACGGAGGTCCTCCAGTGCCGCCGCCACAGCAGCAGGCGGAGAATCCGTACGGCCAGGTGCCCATGCCGCCGCCCATGAATCCGTCGCAGCAACAGTCGCAGCCCGGTCAGGTGCCGCTCAATCGCATGAGCAGTCAGGGCGGTCCGGGTGGCCCGCCGGCTCCTGCTCCGCCCCCGCCACCGCCCAGTTTTGGGGGCGCTGTTGGCGGAGGTCCGCCGCCACCAGCCCCGCCACAGATGTTCAATGGCGCCCCGCCGCCACCAGCCATGGGCGGAGGCGGAGGTGGAGGTGGACCACCGCCGGCTCCACCGGCGCCGCCAGCCATGGGGGGCGGACCACCACCGGCTCCGGGCGGTCCGGGGGCACCACCGCCTCCTCCGCCGCCGCCGGGACTGGGAGGAGCGCCTAAGAAGGATGATCCCCAGGCAGATCTCATGGGCTCACTGGCCTCGCAGCTGCAACAGTTCAAGCTCAAAAAGAATAAGGTAAATTTATTTAAACAATAAAGATAGCACATTTTTCGGTAATAATTTCACGAATTTCTATTTGAATATAAAACAAATTAAAAAGGAAATTCTGAAATAAAAGTAATAGTTATCTCGAAGAATATAAAATAAATTAAATAATAGCGAAGTTATATTTTTTGTTAATTTTTATTTTCCGTTTGTTCTTATGGGAGCTATAGACTAATCAAACTAAAAACCAAATTCTGAAATAAAAGTTATATTTTCTTTTCATTTTCCTTTTCCGATTGTTCTAATGGGAGCTATATGATTTTAAGCAAGTTAAAAACCAAATTCTGACATAATATTAATAGTTATCTCGAAGAATATAAAAATAAATTGAAAGACTGCAAAGTTTTTTCATTAATTTCTTTATTCAGATAGCTTTAAAACTGCGTAGAAGCGAGAGTATATATATTATACATATATATATATTTATATTTACTGTGTTGCAAACTTTTGACTGAAATTATAATAAACACAACTACTATTTAAAATTGAGTCTTACCTTGGTTGTATCCCCATATTACAGACCACAGCCTCTGCCCCGGAGAATAGCGGCAGCAGCACCTCCAGCGGAGGCAGCGGCAACTATGGAACCATCGGACGCAGCTCCAACGGCATGGCCTCCATGATGGACGAGATGGCCAAAACGCTGGCCAGACGACGCGCTCAAGCCGAGAAAAAGGATGTAAGTACCCATCTCGTTCACTCCAGAATACTTAATCATAATTTGTTGGCGTTGGCTCATTCAGCCCGATCCTGAGCCCGAGGTGAAGAAGCGTCCCTGGGAGAAGTCCAACACGTTGCCCCACAAGCTGAGCGGAGGCGCCGGCAGCGGATCGGCTGGAAGTGGCCATGAAGGGGCGAATGGAAGCTCGGGTGGAGCTGGGAGCAACACAACGAACAGTGGCGGAGAGTCCCCGCGACCCATGCGCAAACGGTTCGGCAGTGCCAGCGAGGAGACCATTCTTAAGGTGGGTAATCCTGGCCAGAATCACACTAGAGGTCTATAATCTCCATCTCTAAAGCAGGTAAATGGCGATGGCCTGTCGCTGGCGTTATCTAACGGCGACTTGGACACACTGAAGGCTGAGATAGTACGCGAAATGCGATTAGAGATCCAGAAGGTCAAAAACGAGATCATAGAAGGTAAGTCGAGATTTGAAACAATTAGATACTTTAGAGATTCATGTAAAATTATTTAAAACCAATGACAGAGCTTTGAAACACAACTTAAAATACAATACAATAAGATTTTTCCATTTAAAAATACTTTTTCAAATTTAAGATATTTTTAACGATACAAGAAGACACGGCAGAATTTTTAACACATTTTAGAGCTTGTTATTTTTAATATACTTCAGTAAGAAGTTGACACCGCAATTAAATATACCATTTTCTGCTCTATTTGAAAATGTATTATTTCAAAAGTTGCGTACCGATTCTAATCAACTGAATAACTAAATTAACGTGTTATTTCTAATCGTATCTGATTAAGTTAAGAGGCAAATAAATAATTATAATTAATTAAATACCTAATTCTTGCTTATAACTTAATATCAAATGATATTAGGTTATTTTTTAACTTGTTTTAAAGCTAAAAAATCTATTTTTTTAATGTATATTAAAGCTCACATGGTGTCTGTCAAAGCTATTAAACTCATATTTACCTTTAAAGGCAACTCGAGGAAATAAATTATTGAAATTAAAATAAATAAAACATATACATTATTATGAACTAATAAGAGTTCTACAATTCTTACAGCTATCAAATCGGAGTTCAATCGCAGATAGATCAAAGCACTGTCACGATAAACGCCAACGGGCACCAGGCTCCAACGAACTCCCATCACTGCTGTCGTCCCGTAATTGGACGAAGATCAGGATCAGAATCAGGAGCCAGGAGGAGAGCAGGAGCCGGGCGTGTAGTTTAAGACATTCGCGAAGTATTCGATGATCGAAGCTCGCAACATTGCCAGAATGTTGACGATCGATCGACGAGGCAGTGGCTTGTGCATTGATACGCATATTTATGATGCACTTGCTCTAGGTTAACAAAAACAACATCTAGGCTAACACAAAACCACACACACACACACAAATGCCGAGGCGAAGAAGAAATTTAGTCAAAGTAATTATATTTTAAAGGATAGAACTGCTTACCTAACCGACTTCTAAGTTATGTAACTAACTCTGTTGTACATTATTTTGCATAAGTCTATAAGCCAATTTTAGTGTGAGAACAGGAGTATTGCTTGCAATGTTCGGTATATCGTAACCCCCCGCCCAATCTCTCTTTCCTTTGTTTTCCATACCCCCACCTCATCCATTTTTTTAGTTTGTTATGATCCCCGGGATTTTTCCACTGTTTCGTACCAAAATCAAAATCAACAACGTTTGTAATTAAACATAGAACTAATCTCTCTATACACAAACACAAAAAACAAAAACATGCATATATATACGGTTTAATATATATGGACTACTCATTAACCTAACCTAAAGGGAACTAGTATTACGACTCAAAACGAAACGAAAACAATTCCACAAACGTCATCCATCAATGCTCCCAAAAATGAAAAAAGAAGAAAAAGGAAAACTCTCCACGCATTTCCTCCAACAAAACCACAACACTTTCCTAAGCACACGATCTCATACGACTCAATTTAAGAACCAGCAAGTCTTCAGAGTAAATCAGAGAAACAAACAAAAACAGTTCAAAGCGGAATTGAGCGTGGTGTTCAGGACTCAGACTTAGCTCGAGCGACTTAGCGTTAGTATCACATGAATAACCCCTGCGATCCAGCGATCTATACGATCTATACAGCGAAATTAGAAAGCTAAATTAACAATCGACTGCTGCGTATTATACACATAAATAATACTTATAAATATTTAAAGGAAAGCCACTAAATATTGTACACTCCTCCCCAGACTCGGCGGACAAGCCGATCCTGAACATATGCGTACCAATTCAACTTCCATATACGACTAAGACTAAATAGCGAAATTATTGAATGATAGCAAGCCAAGCAAATCGGAAAATGGTGGATCAGATAGCGAGGAAAAGGAAGACCGGACAGGGGCAGAAGAAGGAGAGTTTAGTTCTTAAGCATAACGAAGTGAAATTGTTTATTAAGTGGACAAAAATTTATTTATACTGATGAGAGAGAGAGAGAGAGAGAGAGAGTGGTAGTTGTGTATAATTCGAATGCATATATACATTTTAATTTTTTGTAATTTAACAATAATTTATATTGACTGTGCGAGGTTGCGTCGATATATGATTATATAGAGTATATGAAATACCTAGTTATATGGCGGCCACACACACGGTCCGGTGTGTATGTAAATGTTATGATTTTTGTATTTTTATATATGATCTTTGCATTGCGAAAACAATGGAAACAATTTAATATTAAACACACGTAAACTATTTTAAACGAAGCAAGCGGAAATCGATGCGCGTTGCAGCGGGCGCAACTTTTTATGTATTAAATTAAATATATTATACACTTATATACAACCAGAATATTCAATATACATACAAGAGATGACGAAACGAAGAAGCAGCCGGCATTAACTCGAGATCAAAATATATATTAAAAATCAGCAACGGATTCACTTAGATCGTTAAGGGGCGTAAGTTATATAGCGGCGGCGATCGGGACGGAATAGAAGCGCAAAAACATTATATGCATATTCAACAAAAGAACGTAAAGTGAAATAAACAAGCAACGTTTGTATGTAAAAACCAATTCTGTGTTTTTAATTCTCTAACCGTAAAACCCAATCCGATTTGGGAAGCGAACTCTCGGGGAAAGAAGGTCTAAAATCATTTGTACAACTCGTAAATGATGATCATTTTTTGAAACGGAGCTTATTCTTTTGAAAGCATAAAAGGCAGATCAATATATTCCGCAAAGGCTTGGACATTTTTTTGAGCTGCGTTAAACAATTTTAAAATCGGTATCAGCGCTCTGTTACCAACACTATGTTAGTTCGCATAACAGCAAGCTGTTTGTATTAACAGCCTATACGATATAAAGGCTCGGCTTTCCTCCCAAGCAGTCTTGCATTTGCTTTAATTAACATATTTGTTTATAGAATGTTAAATTCTATTTTTTATTCAATTTCTTTCCTTTTCGTAAAATATTAATAATAGTAAATATTTATAATAATATTAAGAGAGCTAAACGTATGAACTTAATGTTTTTTAATTCTAATTTTTATAGTTAGTCCTTTAAACAAAACTAAAATTACCCAGTGGACACAAATACGATAGTTAGACGAAAATATTCGTATACGGACTTGGGAATAATACAAATCAACGAGCGTAGACTAAAGACTCGATAAATGTTCGTAAACGGACTTAGAAAAGAACATTTAGTGGACAAATACCGGGCCATATTCTGTCACCTTTATGTCCAGTTTTGACTCACTATTGAACCCGTTAGCGGTAGGCAACGCTTCATGGCTCAGGGTGTAAGTGTATTGAAACATTAAACATTAATTAGCTATACAGGTCCCGGGTTTAAATCCTTTTTCGAGCTATCGAAAATCATACTTTTACTGCCACAAACTGGGAAAACTACACTCGTTATACGTTAAAGTCTCGCTTTACCATCGTTTACAAAAGTTTGGTCCACTGGGTAGGATTTGTTTTTATTTTTCGATAATGCCATTACTAATAACAATTTTGTTTAGTTACAAACCGTTTTGTCAACTCTTTAGGTCATATAATAGCTAAAATAGCCTTTGAAAAAAGCTAGAAAAAGCCAGAAAATGTTGATGGTTAAAAACGTTAGAGTATTTTATCGATATTTTGAAAATAGCTTTTTTCCCGCTAAAAGCCGTTTTATGAGAATAGCTGGCAACTCTGTCCTCGAGCTTTCGCGGGCTCTCTTCGGAACTCTTGCATTCTCTCTTTTAAACTCAACGAGTAAGGTTGTTTTCGTCGGATGAAAAGTGAAATAGCGGCGGCATTTCTATCTTTTTGTTCTAATTTATTTTCATTTAATTTATTTTCAAAAAAGCTGAAACCAAAAACAAAAAGAAAAACAAAAGAAACAAAGCGACAGCAAAGTCGTTAAGTTTGCGCGCGTGTGTGTGGTTGTGCATGGGAAATTTGGCAACAAACCGCAAAAATATTTGTTGTGCCACAGCAAAAAATTTAAAAAGCATTGCTGAAATACAATTTAACATATAAACTGCGCGTGTGTCTATGTGTGTGCTTGCTTTACAGAAAAATAATTTATTGAAATGCCGAACTTAAATCGAAATTAAACGGTCCCCAAAAGAGCGTTCTTCATTGATGCTGTAAACAGCTGATTGTTTGGCTCTCTCCGATTCTCTTCTGCGGTCTAATTGTTGTTGTGCTTGGGAAAATTTTAAATGTTGGCCAAGTTTAAATAGGAAACTACTAAATAGAATGTGTGGCCCAGTAACGTGGCAGTGGAAACAAGTAAAAACTAAATTTGGACGCTACAGTGCAAAGCAAACAAAAGTCCACGAAAAATCTACATAATTTGAATGTTATGATTTCTTATCGAATACTAGGCATTGAAACATAACAAAGAAACCAAAAAAAAACTTTTAAAGACAGGCGGAAGCAACCCACGACATTGAACTTAGTTTTCTGAATACAGCCGAGCTTGAATAACTCGATTGTATGTATTTTTTGTAACTTGAGTGGCTTTGAACATTAAACTTTTTTTTTTTCAAACATAAATTAAATTAATTGGACTTCGAAGTTTGTAGTCTCTAAATTCTTGAAAGCCCTAAACAAAATAACAAACGGTCTTAATTAAGTAAAATTGTTAAAAAGCATTTTGCAAAACTAATTTTATGTTTTTTGAGATAAAAATAAATATATTTTAGTTATTTGTAGAATTAAATAAAACATTTTTTAATTTTGATTGACTTAATCAGATTTTGACATCGTTCTTTAAAATCATAAAATCCAATACAAAGCGAATTTTAAGCTCTTTTTCCTACGATTCATATAGAATGTTTATTCTCAATAAAAATTGCATAAAGTTTTAAGATTTAACTGCCGATTTCAACAAAAGCTCCATTGTATCTTTCAATTTTAGTTAATTTTACGGAAGTTTGTAAAATTCTTCACACGTCTACTCGCATTGCCTCGCTCTCCTCTTCTGTCACCGCCCTTTATCACCATCTTCGCGACGAACAAAGTGACAAAAACATAAAAGAGCAGAACAATAACAAACGAAAGAATTCCATCATCGCAATAGAAACACGACTATCTTCTGTCTCGCTTTAGCGAAACGAAAAAAAAGAAGCCCAATAAATAATTTACAAATATTAAGAAATTAAATACGAAACGGCGTTATTTTTGAATCGAGAATAATCGGCAACGTTTTGGTTGATTTTTTGGCATTAAATCGAAATTCGTAGGAATATTAATTGTTATAACGTGGCCTTAAAAACTCGGTCAACCGTGTGAGTAGACTGCAGCAAAATACAGAGAAAACACAATTTGTTTACTATGTGTGCCAAGCAATTCCGCCCGACACCACCCCCATCCGCTCCCCATCACATTCCACTCCTTCATTGATTTGCATTTTGCACAGAGAAATGGTTGACCCTACATTTTTTGGCTCTGGAAGTGGTTGCAACTATTGTTCGGCCACCGAGCTCACGTGCCAACCACACACACACACACACACACATGATTACCCAAAAATATCCCAAGGTGTATAAATTAATCTTTTCGTATCGCAACGGTGTGCTGTCGTCGTCAATAGATGCTCCTTCAGGTGGTCCCTCGCAGTTGCAGATGATCCACGGAGTACAATTAATATAGATGGCTTTCCAACGGTGAATTGCCGTCGGCAATTGAAGTTCCCTTAGGTGGTCCCTCGCAGTTGCAGATGATCCACGGAGGGCGGGGAGTAAGACTTGCCGCTATCTTTGTAGGCCGGCTGGCCGAATAATCCTCAGGATGAGTTACGATGATTATGGAGGAAGGGTGACTGCCCTTCTTTAACTGCTGGCCTAGAGACTCAGACAGTTTTCAAATGATAAAGATTTAACGACGGTTGTCGGAGTTATATTGTATGAGCAACAGCTCTTTATTTGCATGAAGTCAAATCTAAACTAAAACTTAAAGCTACACAAAAGAGACTCATAGCGGCCACTCCAATGGGCAGTGCTTGCCGGCTATGCACGAGCTTCCGGCCAGACGCTGTGTCAGCAATTTGGCCGGAGCGAGCCTTCGGACGATCGGTCATTGCCGTCGCCCGGCTTACTTAGTTAACTACTCCCCCCTCAGAATTAAGGCCGCCCTCGGCCGACCCTATTTTGGCGATCACCTCCTTTAGTTGGGCCGTGGATCTCCTGGCCTGGGTGACTCGCTGATAAGTGAGGCCGATGCAGATCAACGCGCAGCAGATCGCTCCTACGATCAGCAATATCTGGTGTGAACGATAGCCGTTGATATCTTCCCCGAACTTCTTAATGTGTTCCAGGTTACGCTCACTCAAGCGGTGAAGGTACGGAAGGCTAAGTGTGTTGTGCTTCAGGGTGATGTTCAGGATAGGCGAGCTAGCCACTCCTGGTACCCTTTTCTGGGCTACGTCATGATTGACATATCGGGTTTCGTTAACCGTGGCGCTTTCAGTGAAAGTGATGAGGTGTGTGCCTCGTATATGGACATAAGTGCCATTGTCCACCCTTACGCGAGCCGGACGATCGTTCACAATTAGGATGCCTTCATCTACGTAGGTGACGGGATGTAAATCACTGTGTTGGATGCCGCAATGTGCTGTGCCTCCAGCGTGGAGCTCCTGGGCGCATGACCTTCTTAGCGCCAGTTGGCAAAATGTGGCTCCCGGTGTTATGGAGCAATTTTTTACCGTGAGGATTTCTCCATTACAATCCGCTATTACCTTGTCCTCCAGCCTGAGCATTGTGTCGTGATGTGACACGGGGAAAACGGTGATTTTAATACATTCTAATTTAATTTTAGGAAACTTAATTATAAAATGCAAAATGTTAGTGGATTGTAAAATTTTTACGGACGCAACGGACAAAACATCTTTGATGGCAGTCCCGGTGGGCTCTTCCATCCATACACTTTCCAGGTCTGCATGATCTAATATGCTAGGGCTAACTATGCTAACTTTTGCAAGAGCTATTGCAAGTATGAGGTTCTGCAACTCCATTGTGATCATTCTATTTCGAGTTAATAACATCTCAAAAAGATGTCCCGTGTCGACTTGGGACTCTTTAGCTGACCTCAAGAGTTGATTGACAATGGCGGAAATTTTATTGATTTGTTCCTGTACTTTGTTATTGATACTAATTTGCCTATTGTTTGCATTAATTAATTGAAATTCGTTGAATTTAATTTTTTCGAAGTCCTCCGCGTCTGGCGTTCCCGCCACTACTTTTAACGCCGCTCCCAAGAAGTCTAAACTCCTGGCTACTCTGTGGTGGACGCTCAGTGACTCGAGCAGGTCACGCAGGTGAGCGACATCTACGCTCAAAAGCTTCTGCATGTGCGACTGGGGAAACATGTTAATCATGCCGCCAGTTTCCTCCACCACGCGCCTATACTCCGAGAGATTCGCTGAGTGCCTCAAGGATGCGAATTCTTCCCATACCAAAATCCGTCCGTCAATGACGGGAATGTATTTGGCTTGCGAGTAGTCCATGACGTGCGCCGATGTCAGGGCAAAAAGGAATAGCAGAGGTATGAGCTTGAACCTGTAATTTTGGATTTGTTGTAGTGTTTTATAAACTAGCGGGGTAGCCCTCCACCAAAGCATGACGAATTTAAGCATAATAAAAAATTATCAAATAAAAACCTATGCCAAGTGGCTAGAGATAAAAAATGTAAAAAAATTGTAAAAATTATTAGGCGAATGACAACGTGCTTGTGTTTCGCCTACTTAAGGTTGTCCTTGTGGACCACCCTCCCCTTAATGAGGACTGTGGTCCCCATGTCCGCTTCCACAGTTTTCTCTTCGCATAACGGTGAAAGCTTGTTGCCTAGTCTCCTGTTGGATTTCACTAGGACTTTGTCGCCGACATTGAACACTCTGTTCTGTCGGGATGCATTTTCCCTGCTTCTCAACTTATCTTGGGCACGCCTAATCCTATCCTGTATATCGCATTGCGGGTCACATTGTGTGACTACCACGTCGGCCGGTCTCTTATCGATAACCGAATGGATAGATTTGTTATACTTAGACGTGGCCAGTAGGATCAACTCTACAGTGTCGCTGATGCCTTTGTCGATTTTGAGGCATCTGGCAAGCTCCACTAGAGTGCTGTGGAATCGCTCCACTTGTCCGTTCGAGACGCTGTGGAGTGGCGGTGCATTTGAGATGCTAACTCCGAAGTGATTCTCTAGCATGGTCCGAATGGTGTGCGAGTTCAATGAGGGTTCATTGTCGCAGTAAATGACTCTGGCTTTAGGAAAAACGTTAAGGAGTTGTAGTAAAGCCGGTTTGAGGTCCTCTATGGTTCTAGAGGGAATTGGTTGGACCATTGCAAATTTGGAAAATTTGTCAATGCATGTGAGGAAGTATTTCTTATCAGTGGAGAAAATGTCTATGTGTAGCATTTCTCCCACATGAGACGGGACTGGCGTTTCGCCGAGTTCGTGTTTTCTAGGATGCCTGTCATATTTTGCTTTAGCGCAGGTTTTGCAGTTAGTGACAATTTCATTCGCTAACTTGGCCATTTTTGGGAAATAGTATTCCGAAAGTACCTGCTTGACATTCTCCTGTGCGGATCTGTGAGCCCTATTATGCTCAGTGGTGAGGACTTCTCGTCTCTCAGCGACTGCGAAAATATCTGTGACACGGTTCTTGCAGTGCCAGAACTTGGTGGCTGGGAATTGCCGGACCAATTCGTCCTGTATCATTGCCAGCGTGTGCAGATCGCAATGAATGGCGTTAACGCCTTTGGGGACTATAATGTCCGCGAGCTCCTCAAGCAGTGATTCCTTGCATGTGAAGTCAATATCATGCCGTCTCTTGTTTCCGAAGAGCACGAAGCTGCGTTTAGACGGAAAGCGAGCTTCTCCCAGAGTTATCTGGTTCTGAAAGCAATTCAAAGGCTTATCCGTGGTTTCGATGGTGTGTGTTAGCGACACTTCGCTGTGGATAGTGGCCGCACACGAGTAAGCTTCCTCCGCCTCCACAATGTTAAGTTGCTGTCTGGAGAGGGCATCCGCGACGAGATTCTCTTTGCCGGGCTTATAAAACATTTTAGCGCCGGACTCGTCGATGCGAGCTTTCCATCGTTTGATTTTCGCATTCGGATTGGACTCCGACACTGCGAATGTCAATGGTTGTTGATCAGTATAGATATTTATATCTTTTACTGCATATAAGTAATGGCGTAATTTGGCTAGCGCCCAAACTATGGCTAACAGCTCACGCTCGTTAGTAGCGTAGTTAACCTCTCGGTCCTTTAGGGTCCTAGATATCATAGTTATGGGTCTTCCCTCCTGGGATAGTACTGCGCCTATGCCAGTTGCCGAGGCATCCGTCGTTAGATCGAATGCCTTCTTGTAATCAGGATATCTGAGGATGACATCCTCCGAAGCCAGAATGTTACGCAATTTTCGGAAAGCAAGTCGTTGCTGCTCGCTAAATTGCACCTGCATATTTCTGGATCTGTGCCTGCTGACACTTCCATTCTCTCCTTTAAGGATATCAGAGATGGGCCTAGCTATTGATGCAAAATCTTTGATGAAGCATCGGTAATAACTGGCCAGGCCAAGGAATGATCTCACCTCGAATACATTTTTGGGTTCGGGGAATTCCTGAATGGCCTTGATTTTTTCTGGGTCAGTTGTGGCACCATTGTTGGTGACGATAAAGCCCAAAAAGCTAACGCTTTTTTTAAAAAAACGCGATTTTTGCGTTGACACCCTCATGTTGGCGTCGTGCAGGCTCTTAAGAACCCAATTTACGTGCCGAATGTGGGCGTTTGCGTCTTCTGAGAAAACGATGACATCATCAACATAGACATAGCAAAATTTGCCAACGTGCTCTCGCAGTATGTCGTCGATGGTTCTTTGGAAGATGCTGGCCGCATTCTTCAAACCGAACGGTAGCCGGCGAAACTCGTATTTTCCTCCGTTAACGGAAAAGGAAGTTTTTTCACGGTCACGCTCTGCCAGATTGATCTGATGGTAGCCCGACTTCAAATCAAGCGTTGTGAAGTATTTGGCTTTGCCTAAATTCCCTAGTATCACAGAGATATTCGGCATGGGATAGCGATCAGGTATTGTCCTCTCGTTTAATTTGCGAAAGTCTAATACGAGCCGCATCTTGCGGTTGCCCGCTTCGTCAGTGCCCTTTTTGTCTACTACCCATATTGGGTTATTGTAGGGGGACTTTGACTTTTGTATTATGCCATTTTTTAGCAACTCTTGGATTTCGCCATTGACGAAATCCGCTGCCCCCATTGGGTATGGGTAAAGTTTGGCATAAATGGGCTCGTCACTAACCGTCCTGATGGTAGCTACCACCGACGTGTTGTAGGGTAGGGCCTCGTTGGGGTTTGCAAAGGCTTTTTTTTGTTCGCCAAGCATTTTGATAAAGGCCTCTCTAGCTAGAGGCGGTGCGTCCGAAAAATCAATGTTGGTAAAATTGACGTCGGGGCACGATTGGAATTCCAATTTTTCTGCTTCGGAGCCCCATTTGAGGTAGCCGGAAGCTAGACACAGCGATGCCCCTGCCTGTTTTAACAGGTCAAGGCCAATTATGGCATCGAAGGAAGACAAATCTGGTAATATGAAGAACGTGGCCTTCAAGTTAAATAGAGAGACAAAGCACTTTTTAGTGATGGTGGTAACGCCATGGATAGAATGTATCGTAAATGGCGATTCTACTGGGCGGACGCCTTTCAACCCTTCGTATGGACGGATGAAATTTTTTGCCGCGCCCGTGTCTACCAAAAGCTTCATATCTATCCCCGCTACTCTTCGTCTGATGACAGGTAGCAGGGACTTTCCCCTAAAAAATTAATGGCGTCCGAATCATATTCATGAATGGCGTCGTCATTGATTTCCTGGGCCGCGCTTGAAGCTGCTGCAGTGTATTGTTCATTAATTTCGCCTGCGCCTTGCGCGATGTGGTTGACCCTCTGCCTCTTATGTGGGCCGGATCGACCGGACTCGGCCGGCTTTCTGTTTTGATAAGCCGGAGCTTGAGATGGCTTGAGCATCCTAGACATTGAAGGGTCAACCTCCATGGGCTCTGGCGTGTTTTCATGACGCCTGTCGTTGTGCGGAGCGGAGTGCACTTGAGCCTTGTGCTGCTTAGTGAAGTGTGGGTTTTTGCCCGCGCTTACTTGAGGGTGCGCTTGATAGGAATTTTGTTGGCGATCTTGCGCCTTTGGAAATTGCTTTCTATCCCTATCTTCTAGGCTCTTTGCAAACGATGTTGCGAAAGTGTATCTTTCGTGGTTTGATTCCACCTCTTGAGCCAATGCCAATGCAGTTGGCATATCTTTCGGCTTTGCCGAGAAAAGGACATCGGAGAGACTGCGCTTGAGGCCCGAAATAAATATACGGAGCGCGTCACCTCGGAATTTTTCGCATAGAATTCTGGCCGCCGATGCTTCGTACGACATGGTGGCTTTATTTGTGAGCAAGGTGAGCTTTTTCTCAACCTCGTCATAGTATTGTAGGAGAGTGAGGCTTCCCTGTCTAAGGGTGCCCATCTCCTGCTCGATGACGTGAATCTGACGTTTGTCACTGTATGTGAAATCGAGGCGGTCTATGATTGCATCGAAATTCAATACAGTGCCAAACGAGGATAGCACTGCATCGGCAGGGCCTCTTATTTTACTCCTAATAATTACAACCGCCTGATAGTGGCGTGAGCTATCTATGTAATTTTTAAATATATAATATGCGGCTACTGCCGCTTGCCGCCAAGAGACATATGTTTCTTGTGCCCCCGTAAATTCGGGAAGGCATTTGACGGCGTCAAGGGGCTCGTTGCATTGCACATTGTTTTTAATGTCAATGGGTTCGTAAATTTTTATTTGGGGGGTTCCGATTTGAGCGGGTGATACCCGCGTCTCTGCCACCTGCTTAGCTAAGTTTTCTATGGTTTTGCGCATTTCATTTTCCCTGCGCTGGTCCTCACCAGCCTTTTCTATGAGGGCATTGGCGATGGCCGCCTGGATGACAGCTTGGAGTTGATCTGCGTTTATGGCCATGTTTGTATTGGGATCGGCACCGGTAGCCGCCTGCCTCGGTGTAGAAGTAATAGGAAGCCTCTCCGAGTCTGACTCTGAGTCGCTATGTTGTCTTGGATCCCTATAACTTAGGAACGACATGGATAGCAATGCTAAATTCCATTACCCAAGAGTTGCATGCCTAAGCAGCTATAAACAAAATTCAAACGGGACCGTGGCGGCTGTGCTGTCGCTATGATAAACAAAGAGGCGAAGCTAACAGAGTCAAAACGCGAATGAGCGGTGTCGGGTTCGCGGACCGGAGCGGGTCGAGGAAGCAGTAAAAAGACCCCAAGATTGTTGCAAAGCTAATACACAGAATTTTTAGGTATAAGCAAAAAAACAATGACACAAAAGGGCTGAATTAAATCCTATAATTTATATGAGACAGTTTCCGTCGCCAAGAAAATTAATTCAATAAATGCACAATTTATTTATTTTCCAGCAGCGCCTTTGCGCCTAAGGTGTATGATGTTTATAATTTTATGTATGGCCGTAATATCGGTAATATTTTGGCCTTGGGATATTTATTTAAAATAATTATGCAAACAATACACAATAATAAACATTTATGATACGCGTGTAATTACACAAATTAAACTGTCAATCAACTAGTTAGTATGCTAATTTATTAAAATGTTAACACGAAACCATTAATGTGGAGCTGCAGAAAGTATTCTGGCAGTGTGTTTGAATGTTTTACAAATGCAGATTGGGAAAATATATGTATGGAGGTGCTCACTTACATGGTTCCCCAATTTTATGACAATGGGTAATTTACGGTGGGCGCCAATTAATCTTTTCGTATCGCAACGGTGTGCTGTCGTCGTCAATAGATGCTCCTTCAGGTGGTCCCTCGCAGTTGCAGATGATCCACGGAGTACAATTAATATAGATGGCTTTCCAACGGTGAATTGCCGTCGGCAATTGAAGTTCCCTTAGGTGGTCCCTCGCAGTTGCAGATGATCCACGGAGGGCGGGGAGTAAGACTTGCCGCTATCTTTGTAGGCCGGCTGGCCGAATAATCCTCAGGATGAGTTACGATGATTATGGAGGAAGGGTGACTGCCCTTCTTTAACTGCTGGCCTAGAGACTCAGACAGTTTTCAAATGATAAAGATTTAACGACGGTTGTCGGAGTTATATTGTATGAGCAACAGCTCTTTATTTGCATGAAGTCAAATCTAAACTAAAACTTAAAGCTACACAAAAGAGACTCATAGCGGCCACTCCAATGGGCAGTGCTTGCCGGCTATGCACGAGCTTCCGGCCAGACGCTGTGTCAGCAATTTGGCCGGAGCGAGCCTTCGGACGATCGGTCATTGCCGTCGCCCGGCTTACTTAGTTAAC